>NC_142219.1:7465000-9865000 GCF_049639895.1 Pseudopodoces humilis
CTGCCTGGGGAAGCTCTTTCCCCTGGGTGCAGGGAGATGGGGCTGCAGATACAGGGTAATGAGGTATTATTATTTGAAAGAAGGATTCCCCCCACATCCTGGAGTTCTGGGGTGCCAAAAATGCCTTGAATCGTATTTGTTTTCACAGCACAAATTTGGGGGAGAGGAGGTGAGAAGTCCCATAGAGCACAGGAGGACACTGCTGCTATCTGCATCCAAAGGGAAAGCAGCTGCCTCACTGCTTCTTGCTAGATCCTTTCTGTGGAGCCAGAAATTGACTCTGAGCCAGAGTCAGTTCCAAGCCATCCACTTGCAGCCATGTCACTGGAGGGAAGGTCAGGCATTTATCCACAACGCGATTGCGGTTGTTACGCCGAAGGTTTATATTCACTCAGTGCTGCTGCAGCATCCTGTGCAGACATTTATTTTGGCCAAGGGCAGCCTGGTTCTTGTTTGGATGCAGTCACTGAGTCCTGACCCACACAGGCACCGTGTGCCAGCAGAGCTGCTGTGGCCATACAGGTTGTCTGTGTGTGGGTTCCTTTCCACACATGGGGGCCCAGATGGTTCCATCCCTTAAGAGGCTGTACTTAGACGAGCACTGTCCTTGCATGGAGGAGGGGGTCACTGCAGAGCTTAGTCACTCCCAGGTCATGTGGTGTCCCCTAAAGCTCCCTGTTTGCAGTTGCTGTAGACTGCCCTGTAAGGATATTTTTCCTTGCAATAACTTTTCTCTCCTTTTCTGCTAGGTCACTAAAATAGCCCAGACATTTCTTGTTGTTCTACCTTGTCTCTTGTCACAGCAAAGAACAGATTGACATCACTTGTTCTGGAGCTCAGACGTTTTCATGGGGTTTGGTGTGGCAGATGATGATATATATTAATCACTAACATAACACAGTATGTTAGCATAAACAAATGAACACAAACAACAAACCACAGGGCTCAGCATGTTAATGGGAGGGTGCACAATCCACAGAGATACCACTGGGATAAATCCTCTCCCTGCATTGCTGGGTGTTACATCAAGCCTGTTGCAAACTTAACCCAAAGGCCATAAGGAGTGGATGCTTCAGCCATGTCAGCTGCTTCTTCAAATCCAATCCAGCATAAAAACTGGCTACATCATGGAGATTTTTCTTCTTGCGTCAGTGCTGGAGCTGAACCCTCTGGATTGTGTCCAACTGAGAGGCAGCAGGCTCTGCACTGCCACTGAGGGCAGATCACACATGTTAAAGTCATATGGGAGAGCACAGCCTCTGAGAGCACAGATCAGACCTGAAGATGAGCCCAGGACCCTTCCTGGAGCCCATATTTGTCTGCAAAAAAGCAGAGGTGTTTCTACCAGCCTGGTCCTTTCTCCTTTGCCTCCTTGTCACTTTACCCACTTGTGGATGTGCCTGTTCCTAAGGGATTTTGTGACCTGACCAAGGTTCTCAGCTCCACTTGCTATTTCCTCATGCCCTGTGGGAGACCTTGTCCCTTTTGAGAGTGCTGTGATGGGGCAGGTGAGGCAGGAATGGTGGTCCCTTCTGCCTGCTTGCAGAGCTACACCAGTATTACTGACAGCACATTCCTCTCCCCAGTCAGAAGGATTTTGAGCATTTCAGACCATCTCTCTGACTCCTGCTTCCATGACCAGACGCCCTGATGAGGGTGCTGAGGACAGGCAGGTTGTCTCTGCTGGAGCCCAAGGCTGCTGCAACAGGCAGGCACTGCAGTCAGAGCCTGCCAGGCACAGAGATCAGCTGGATGGGTGACCAGCCCTGCCTGAAATGTGATGTGCCCTGTACCCTCTGTGCTCCTGCCCGCAGAGTCCTGGCCAGAGACCTGGCACCCCTTAACAGGCATCTCTGTGAAAGGAAGAGACAGGGACTTCAGCAGCCGTTAAGGAAAACCCTTCAAATATGCTTTGTAATCCCTGCACAGGCCCTGTGAAGGGCAATAGCGTGTTACTAAATAAGCACAGTGAAGTGGAGTAGAGCAAGCCGCAGAGCTCCCAATCCTGCATCCGTGATGCCTCAAACAAGTTCAGCACGGGGTACCTAGGACTGCTTGGCATATGTAAATCCCTTTGCTGTTTCTATCTCCTTGTCCTTCTGTGCAAACAACAGCGATGATGTTTAGTCACCTTCAGAGAGCTGTTTGACATTGAAAGGGATCCAGGGTAATCTTGGCTTAGGTTTTGTATAATTTATTTATTGTATTTTTAGGTCTTGGTGTACAAAGCAACACTGCACCATTTCTTAAGATGACATCTTAGTCAACTCTTGTTCTTACTACTTATTATTTCCATTTCCCCCTTTTCAGTTGAAATTCCAGCCTGGAACCATTCAGGAATCCACATTGATGAGTATTTTTTTAATTTCTTATGATTTTCCCATATAAAATTTTTAATGTAAAAGGTTGTTCAAATCTAACCTGTTCTTGCACAAGTGGCTGCTGCTTAAGGAACATCATCCTTCTTGTCCTACTGGGCTCAGAGACAGGGTTTGGAAAAGACATTTGAAGGTGCACAGTCAGAGTCCCCAGCAGAGAGAAGCAGCACAGCTGTTTCCTTCCTCATGGCTTTTGCTGGGGAAAACCTGGCCCTGATGAAGCCAGCAGTGGGATCCCCGTGACCTAAGAAAAGCACATGTGTAAGGGGACCCATAACACCCGGGGTCTGAGCTGTGCTGGCAACTGTCCCTGTGGGGCCACTGGCCCTGGAGGCGAGGGCTCTCCACCTCCCCCACGCACGACTCGCTGCGGTCCCCAGGCACTTCCCGTGGGCCACGGCCTGGGAAACACGGCCGGCCCTGCAAATAGCGACTGGCACTGAGGGGTGGTTCAGTTTCAGGAACTGCCAATGCTCACGCCTTCCTCTGCGGAATTAGCACAAGGACAGATTAAAGAAAGCCAATTTCCTTTCTCATCAAATCAATTCCTTCTGGGGCAAACAAAGCCACGAGCGCAGTGGTCTTGTCCTCCCGTGATCTTGTGGTTTGCTCTGGTTGGAAGAGGCAGCTTTGGAAAAGCCGAGCCCATTTCCTGCTCTGCGTGCTGCAGTGTATATCCTTGCCTCAGCCCTGGAAATGCTTTGATGGATATTATTAGGCCCGGAAAGCATTTGGAGCTCCTTTCTTCCGTACGAGCTGAACAAACTGCTACGGGATGAAAGAGGGGCAAATTGGAATGGTCTGTGGATGCTGCAGGCAGGCTGCCTCGCTAAAGGAGCCCATGTTGTGCTGCTGTCTGCAATAGGGACAAAGCAGCCTTAGTGCCAGGGTTGCTGCCAGCCCCTGGGGAGGGGGAACATCTATTTCATACTCTCCTGCCAGAAGGCAGAGCTGTAGTGGGGAACCACCAAACTGATGGCAGTAAAGCCTGACCCCTCTTAACTGCATCCAGCCCCACTCAAGACTTTGGCCTCTTCTTAAATCCATATATCAGGTCCAACAAATCCTGTCCCCTACTACCTCCAACATATCCTCATCAAATCCTACAGCGGGGGGGAACCAGCTTTTCTCCTCTCTCACAATGACCATTACCCACCCCAGGACAGACTTGCCCATTCTTGCTCAACCTTCCAGACACTGGGAGCAGGAGCCTCGCTGCCCTGAAAGGGAAAGTGCATGAAAAGCAAAGCCAAGCCAAACCTTTGCTTTCTGAGGGACCAGAGCTCTGAGCAGTGTTTTGCCACTAACACTGTCAAGAACTGAGAGTGCAGAAATCTTGGGGAGTGAACAGCACTTGTGGTTATTGGTGAAATCCCATATTAGTAGAAAGGTCTGGTAAATGGAAGCAGGAGTCGCTCTGACTACAGCATCTGTTGGATGTGGAGAGTGGTTATGACTCTCTCTAAATACAATGCACATGTACTAGGGAAAATGACTGCTACAATAACAGGAATAAATCTTAATAGAGACTTGGGTGATAACAGACACCATAGGGGAGTTATCAAAATGAAAAACATATGGCAGCGTCTCTGCCAGACCTGCATGGAAACCCCTTGGAAGGACTAGCAGAGCTTGTACCTGAAAACGAAAAAAGAGCAGAAGATACAGTGACAGGGGAACAGGGCTGAGGGAACCACATAAATTCTGTCATCCTGCTCTCCTCAGAAGAGCAAAGGGAGTGTGGTGTCAGTGTCCTGTGGCCTGTCTCCTTGCTGGACAAGTCCAGGTTTAAAAGCAGCCTGGTCTAGCAAATTCTTTCCCACTTCTCTCAGGTTTGGCAAGGCAAAAGGCTGCAAGTCAGGCTGGACAGGGGCCATTTTTGATAGTGTTCAAACAACATCTTGACCTGCACTGCTTATAAGCATTAGATCCCATTTTCTCTGCCTTTTGGCAGCAAGTAAGGTCAAGGACGGCAAAGAAGGAAGAGTGGAGAAGCAAACTCAGGGCCCTGGAAAGTTCAGGCACAGTCCCAGCTGTGAGGGAAGGATGAATTTGTTTTCCTGCAGTTATAGGAGCTACAATCTGAGCCCAGACTTCATGGTATGGCAAAGAACAAGCAAACGGGAAACTTGGCTAGAACTGACAGTTTCTTGGCAGGAAGCAGTAAGAGACAGGACAGAGCAACATTAAATGAAATTGCACCTTCTCCCCAGCACTTCAGTGTTTTCAACAGAGGTGAAACCACAGATTAGCCAGAGTACAGAAACCCAGCTTGGTTTTGCTCTCCTCAGGAGCAGTCTGGCAGGTGATGGATAAACATAAGCACAGCAGATACAGAGCAGGTTGATGTGAGATGTGGGTACTGTTTGTCTCTTAGGTCTGCAAAAAGGGAGCAGGAGGCATTCCCAAGATCCCTAGAGCAAGGGGAGGCAACTAGCTTCTCCTGATCCCATACTTTGGGGTCAGGAGCAGGATATAAGGAATGGTTCCTGGGTACCAGCCGCTGCTCCTTGGTTCTGTTAAAAGGTTGGTCCCACACCAGACCCTGACTGTATTGACTCCTGTGGCCATCCAGTACTAAGGCAGAACCCAGGGGCAGAGGGAGAACCTTGAGCAGGGACCATCACCTCCTCTTCACTCTCAGAGGTGACAGTGTAGGCTACCATCATCCCATCCAGTGCCAACTTGACAACTGGGGATTAAAGAGTGGAAAATTCAAAAGACAGCTGAGGATAGGGCTTATATTAGTCAAGACACTCTGGCACGCTAGCTTTAGAGGACCAGGGTCACCAACAGTAAATAGAGATATTGTTATGGTAATGGAAACAAGATGAGAGCGGGAGGACCACAGAGCAGATCCTAAGTGCTAAATGCCTGTGAGCTGTCAGGGACTTTGCCCCTGGCTGTCATTATTTTAATTGCATCCTAAATCTGCAGCCACTGGTCAGAGCAGGTGTCTGAGGACAGGGTATGGATCTACTCTTGTGCCTGCCACAGCCAAGACGGAGCTGAAGAGAGAGTTGGATGTGATATTTGTTACTCTGAGCATCCACATTTATATAATCCAGGGTTAGTAACCCTGAATTACTTGTTTGCTTACAATCAAAAATCATCCCTGTCCAGGGGATGAGCAAAGAGGAGCCTGAAGTTCTGAGATGGTTTATTCCATCATCAGAAGGGCAGATCCTGTCCATTTCCCCAGGCTGGGACTCACTCATGCCCATGGCTGGCATAGTCACCGGGACAAAACCCGTAGAGACTGTCTGACCTCAGACGGACTGCAGATGCCTTGTTTTGGCTCAAGCAAATGTACATCAGGCAGAAGAACTCGGAGATCAAACAGCATCTTTATTCTAGTCCTGAGCAGAAGGGTTGTTTTATTACCTGCTTAGTCACAATAAACAAAACAATAAAGTAGTAATAAATGGCCACCAAAATTTATTTCAGAGTCCATAAAACAAAAACAGAGTTTAACAAGGACAAATGTATTGTTAACACGCCTCCTCTTCCCTGTCCCATAAAACATGTCAGGTTTTACAGGCAACGGGTGAATGCCAAGCTCCCCTGGCCTTGCGAGACCGACAGCATGATCATTGCTGCCTTTTGCTGCGAGTGAGGTGACAACCCCAAAATCCCATCACCACTACAGTGCCAATTCCCACTTCTGCTGCTGCCTGGGGACCCCTGCACGAGGCTGTGGGCTGCCCATGGCTGCAGGATACTGCCCACACCCTGTTTCCCCTCCAGTGAGGCAGGGAGTGCTGTGGTGCTGTCAGGAGCCAGACACTAAAACCACGGGATGCTGTGCTGAGCTCTTGCGCTGAGCAAACAAGGCTTTCTAAAGGTTTAGAGGACCACCTTCACGCACAGAATGACCCCCCATGTTTAAGCCAAACAATCTTGACCTCTCTACGAGTCTTAGCCACATAAAAGCTCACCTCTTGGACTCTCCATTAGGTTTTATGATGTGCTTCCATATTTAAATGGACATGACTCACACCAGGGTTTCTGCCGTGCATGTGAAGGAAAGAAAAGATGAATGCCAGATGTTATGTATGAGTTACTTCAGGGAAAAAAAAAAAAAGGAGAGAAAAGTAAATGTTGGGCTGGGCTTTCCCAGCTCTCCCTGCTCAGGTGAGCATCAGACTGGTATTTGACTTTTCTTTAAAAAGGCAGCCTCCTCAGCCTGGCCACACTCCTGGCTGCTCTGCAAGCAAACAGCCCCCCCAGTTCACCCTCCTCACAGCAGGGGCTTCAATTTTCTGTCAAAAGTCTTCTGGCCAAACCTGGCAGCTGTCAGCACCTCCCTGTTTATTTGTGGAGCAGGAGGAGGCAGGAAGAGGAGTGGAGAAAGGGTGGGGGGCAGTCCCTCTTTGGGGTGACACATTCCTTCACCCAGAAAACTCTGGATAAGGCAGGCAGAACAGCCGGGTGATGCAGAAGAGCTGCACAGGTGGGGTGGTGTGGGTGGTGAGGAGAGAGCTACCCACTGCAACTGGAAAAGCACCTGACAAACTGCCTGCCATCCCCATGGGCTTATGGCTGCTTTCCTCTGGGCTCCAGTGGCATAGGTAGATAGGAGGAGGAGATTCTGGAGGGGCTGAGGAGGAGATTCCCTTTACAGCCTTGCTCCTGCCTCTCTGCAAAGACCTTCTGTCCCCACACAGACCCCCTGCATGTCATTGCCTTGTCCACTCTGCTCTCAGTGGCCTCATCTGGCACATCCTCACATTCCCCCTCCCCGGGACAATGGCAGAGCCTCCACTCAGGCAAGCATGGAATTGGCAGGCTTGTGCCATGGGTCAGCCCTTCCCTGCACTCAGTGCTGTACACACACAGAGCATGAAACACAGCCATGACCATACTGAAGTCATGGCCAACAGGTTCTGCTCTCAGACTCTCAGCATCACCCATGGCGAAAGAAGGACCACTCCACCCATTGCATCTGTTCCAGAACAGGGAGACACAGCCTTAAAAACCTAACTAGCCATTCTCAGGAGGCTCCTCCTGGGGGGGCCTGATGCCCGATGTGGCCTCTTCTCTCCACAGCAGGCTGAGAGACTAACATGAAAGGAGTCCTGCTGCTCCCAACCAGGGCGGGCTGTCCCACTGCAGACAGATGAGGCTGAAACTCCATACTAAGCATATGTAAGGACATTAAGCTGTTGGAACTAAAGGATAATTTGAAAAGTATTTTTCTTAATACTGGCATTAGATTTCCCCAGCTTTGCAGTTGGTAAAGAGAAAAAGAATGTCCTTACTAAGGAAAAGCAAGTGAAAGCTGAACCAGTGGGGAATTAGGGGGTGGTGGATTCTCGGAGATGGGTCCCCTTGCTTAGCTCAGGGTGCTGATCATGCTTGGTGCAAGAACGTCTGTTCCCACCCCAGACATGCAGAAACAATCTAGGGGTCACTGGCTTTCCCTCACTGGCAAACTGCAACATAGCAAGAGGGAGCTAACATGGTCACACTGTCCCGGGAGCAGGGGCATCCATGCTGCATCCTGCCTGCACCAAGGGGAATGCTGCACTCCCACTGAGGCCCTGCAAATATTCAGGTTAAGCAAAATATCTATTTTTTCAGAAGTGATGAACTGAGAGGATTTTCATCTTTATATCACACAGAAAGTCCCCTTGGGTTCCAGCGGACTTGGGTACCAGTTGCTGAGCTCTGCAACTTCTTTATACAGCTGCTGAGTGACTCGGTCATGAATAGAGAGCACAGAACTCTTCAACCTTTACTTCCCATTTTTAGGTGTCTGTCTTTGGCTGGGTAGATCAGTGCAGAGTTTATGAAAACAGGAGATATGCAGCTACAGCAGCTTCAAGGGATGTCTGGTGAGTTATGTTTGTTCTCAGCACTATCCTGTTCCCCAGGCCTGCAGGGATTGCAGCCCTTCCTGATGCTCTGGGCCTGGCAAGTCACAGCCTTATGGCGCAGCCTCTCCACTGCCTCTCTGCATTCCCACCTCTGCCTCTGCAAAGGTCCTGGGGCTGCAGGCTCTGTGCTTACTTCTGCTTCCTCTCCCTCCCTCTGCCACCACAGGCCAGGGCAGCAAGGGGGACATGGGGCCCAGTGCTGCATCCCAAGCTCCTGAGCTCAGAAAACTGGGAAGCTGGCAGCTCAGGGACCACAGGGAGGCATCAGAAGAGCCCATGTCCTCCACAGAGGAATTCCTGTGCCATTGCAAAATGCCTGTGTGAATGGAGGCAGGAAAATTAGCTGCAATATGGCTTTTTGTGATCACAGAGATATTGCAAAAGGAAGGAAAATAAAAAAAGGTTCCATTTTCCTCTCATTCCCCTTCCCCACCTCACTGGAAAGACTCAGGAAGTACCCAGCCATCAGGAACAATGTGAAAAAAACCCAGTACCATTTTCCCTGGTGACCCTGGCAGGATCCCAAGCAGACCATAACAGCCAGCGGGAGTGAGGCTCCCTCATGCCTCTCCTGAAGAAACAAGTGTTGGGCTCCTTCATTTCATTTTTCTCCTCACCCTTTGTGAAGCCCTGCTGCCATGTCCCCAACATGACAAGGAGGGATGTCTCCCTCTGCCTGGGCATTTGGGATGCACATGGAAACAGCAAGGGCTGGCAGGGGCCCAATGAGCCCAATGAGCTCCCTGCCTCTGGCCTGAGCCAGAAGCCTTGGCTTGCTGAAGGACACATGCTGGTCACTCCATCAGCCTCTTTGATTTCCAACTCTTCCCCAAAATGCCTTTTAATTGAGCATCAAGGCTGCGCAAAAGTTTTCTCATCCTGAATTACTAGTGTAGATGCAGACTGTGACAATGGCCAGGGCACGTTCCTGGGAACATTCATCAAATTTTGCAAGAGCTGCAGCCACAAGAGTGTCTGGGCAGAACCAAATTTACCACAAGCCATGTTCCTTCCCTTCCTGCCCTGCCCATCTGGCACAGCTGGGGGAGAGCATAGGCAGAACTGGATGCCTGGGGTCACAGCTCTTGTACATCCCTAACAATGGCGTGAGGGAGAGGTCTACGGCCCAACACATCCCCATGCTGGGTGTGGGGAGAGCCCAGGATACTGAGGAGCATCTGTGCCTCCAGAGAGCACATTCCTAGGAGAAGACACCATGGCCTGGCCTCCTCCAGGGCCTCACACATCCCCTGGGCTCGTGTGCATAGGCTATGCTTCCCCAAATAGATGCTTTTCTGGGAATGTCCCATGGCCTCGAGGAGGCTCGGCTGGTTGGCATCAGATGACCAAAGCCGTTGCGTGCTCCCATTGTTCCCCAAGGCAGTTATTAATAGAGCACTGTAATAATAGGGGATATTTATAAAACACCTCTGTGCCTGGGAATACAGAACAATCTGCAAACCTGTGCAGGTCTGTGTGCCAGCCCTGAGCCCCTCTAGTGATCATTACAAAGAAAAAACAAACCCCACTGAATGGTATGAGAAATGCATGGGCTGGAGGGGCCACTGCAAAGGTCTGGTGTAAGATGTGAGAACCAGCACTGTGGTCCTGGGAGGGTGCAGGGGACTGCTCAGGCCCAGCCACCTCCTTGCCAGCAGAGCAAAGCAGGGGAAGAACAGCAGTCATAGGTGCTCTTTCTCTGGTCCCAGCTTGTGGGGATGAGAGAGACGCCACTAAAGAAATTAAAACTGATATAGTCCATGCCCAAGCTCCCCAGGACTACCCAGGAAGTAAGGGTGCAGCTGGCAAGGGGCTGCCTTGGTGCAATTGCCTTTTATGATGAGTTTGATTAGATTAGCATTTGCTGCCCTTCCTGACATCTGGGCTGCAGAGACAAAGACCAAACTCTGGTGACAGGGCTCAGTATCTGTACTTAAATAGTGGAGTTTCTCACTTACAGAAACCTGTGCAAAACTACTAGGCCCTCTACAGGAAAATGCACACTTTAACTTAGCTTTATAGATGGCAAAATCAAAATGAGGTGCAGGATTCAGTTAGAACAAGACCAGACCATCTGTGCCTCATGGGCTGGGGCGAGGTGCAGAGCCACCCACTGGCACCACACAGGGGCTCCACACACAGCCAGGACGGGAACCGGATGGAGAGGAATGCAGATAGCCTTGCTGTTGGGCTGTTCCATCAGGATCATAAACCCAAACAAATCCAGTCCTCCCCCCAGCCTCGCTTGAGGAATTAGAGAAATGAGGCCATTTATGTCTTCACACGGGCGATTGAGCCTGGCAATGACCTTTGGTCACTTCGAAGCAGGGCTGGATTTGAAATGTGAACCAGAGACCAGGAGGTGAAAGCCTCCATATCCCATTACAAATCACTGGGGATGCTGAAGGCTTGTCAAGCCACAGTGCTTTGCTGCTTATTTATTACTATTTGTCTGTGATTGTAGCCATTGCCAGGGCTGGCATTGCTGCTTGGGCAGTGGTCAGCTGCCAAGTGTCTTTCAGGGTCAGCCTGTCTCCCAGCAAAGCCAGAGGCTGGGACCCTGGGGCTGGAGTGGTCAAGGTGTCACTCCTTGCTGTTGGAAAAACACATTGGTCCTTTTGTGGCAGCAAACACAAACATCACAGTGGGTGACACAGTCCCCCACCTGGTGACAGCCATGAGGAGGTAAATTCACCCTTTAAGGTAATGAACATAGTAAGGGATCCAGGTAAAAACAATCCCTCAGCCACAATGTAGTGAAATTAATTCTACATATTGTATATTCAGTCTTGTAAACTGGCCTATTCACAACCAGACAGAACTTGCTGTTTGATTATTAGTGCTCTGAGATAGGAAAATCCTCTGTCTGGCTTGAGCTTGTCCTCTGAAACAACTGCACAACGTCAGCTTTATTCACAAGTGGTTTGACTGACTTAAGTTTTCTTTTATCCAAACAGATCTCTAACTCATCGAGTAACCATGGCTTCATGAGAAAAGCAAGTTGGAGACAGAGTGCATTTCTTAAAAAAAATACCCTGTCTGTAACCAGAAAATTTCCTTCCATCCCTTTTAAGACTGCTTCACCCCACTCCTCTCCAATAATCATCTTCTTTTTACATTTGTGGTCTAAGAGGTATCAGATAATTTTGCAGATCAGAAGCAAAGGCAGGCCCCTAGGTGGTCAGAGAGAGCCTCCCCAGAACAGCTTTGCTGGCTCTGCCATCAAGACAAAAGGGCAGGTTGCCACAGCTCAACAATGGGATTTGGAAGAAGATGTTTCATAGAAGAAGTTTTAGCACCCCTGTGTGGTATCACTCTGCTATGTGAGAGCTGAGCAACGCAGAGAAACTCTGCCTGAAGCTTCGAGGAGTCCACAGCAGCCTGGGTCTGCTGATGGAAATGTGACTCTGTCAGGAGGCCAAGCCCAAGCCATTTCCCAATTACCAGTTCAGCCTCTGGGGAAAGCCACAAACCCATCTCCAGTAGGGATGGGCACCACAGGGCTCTCTCAGTTGGAGTTCCTTAGAGGTACAGAAACAGGAAAGGGAACAGTGTGAAGAGAGCATGCAGTGATAAACTCACATAGATCCATGTGTCTGACAGTGACATTAAATGCTTTACAGCAGAAGTGATGATAATTAATTTGCTTATGATGTGGGACAGCTGATGGATATGCTGATGCTGTCAGGATTCAGTGAAGCGGTGCTGATTGTCATGCAGACTCAGGGGCTCTGTTTATGAGACGTGATGGGTTACTTCCCAACAGGACCATGGTGATTTAGGAGGTGGAGCCCCATTTTCAAAGGTAAGAAAGTAAGAAATTAAGAAATTTAAGTGCATGTTTGCTGAGTACCCCCAGGTTTGCCATCTGAAGGCATCCAGACACTGGCTGGTGATGGAGAGAGAGACAACAAAGACCAGTAAAAACTAAAAATTTTAGTTCAATACTAGTCCTGACCTGCTGTCTGGTTTACTAGTTTCACCAGGCACTATCTGCATTTAATAGGAATGCTAACACACTTCTACAGTTGTGATGCAGGCTGCCAAAATGCTTGCACTGTCTTGAAAATGCACCAAGAGT
This sequence comes from Pseudopodoces humilis, assembly GCF_049639895.1. Taxonomy (NCBI): domain Eukaryota; kingdom Metazoa; phylum Chordata; class Aves; order Passeriformes; family Paridae; genus Pseudopodoces; species Pseudopodoces humilis. The sequence continues at coordinate 7,477,339 of NC_142219.1, forward strand.
GCATTTCTCCCTGAATCTTGGTGGGAATTATGCTGTTTAGTCTGTTCTGGAAACACCAGCCAGGAAGTTGCATTTCTCCAGCTTGGCCCTTTTACTTCCTTGCAGCACAGATGAAGTGCACAGTCTCTCAAGTAGGTCTTTATAGCCAATCAAAGCATCTGTGTGGTTCTTCAGGGGATTGAGCTTCCACTCACAACCCAAGCTCCAGGTGCAGGTAGAAGTGTGAAAAGCAGCTCAGCTGATGGGAGGGAAGGTGTGTGTTGGTGGTGCCAGATCCCATGTCCATTCTCAGCCCTTTGCTACGGGGAAGCTCCTTTCCCCTCGAGGCTGTCCTGCTCGGTGCTGCAGCATGTCCTGTGAAGAGTCCTGTCACTCTGAGCAGCTTCCCAAGGCCCTGCTGCCAGGAGAAAGGATCTGCGAGGGGTGAAACAGTGCCAAGTCCCTGCTGCTCAGTAGAGCAAATATGTTCTGAGGGTTACTCATCAAGAGTAAAACTACAGAAAGAGAAATATTGGACTATAAGGAAGTGCAGTGCAGGTCTAGAGCTGAATAAAGGAAATGCCCAAGAAAGAGGCTTGCTGGTGGCTCTTCACACACAAAGTTAATCCAATAAAGTGAATTGTCCTGTGCAACCTTTCCAATACAGCAGCCTTTCCTTCAGCAATAGGATTAACTTTGGACTCAACCACTGTATGTGATGCTGAATTATTCTTCCTTGGTGCACTATCAGAATCTGAATTTTCTATTTTTCATTTGCTTTCTTCAGTCTAGCATTTTGTGGCCAGCCTGAAATGACAACCTTAGTGAACACACAACAGAAAGTTTTAGGTTCTACTGAAACACAAGTTAGTCATGTATAAATAATGTGTATGCTGTTTATTGTCCTAAAACTTAGATTGGCTTCTAGTTAAAATTACATAAGTGTTGCAAATGTTTGTTTTTGTTACTTGTGTCAGGACTAGAATCCAAAATACCTAGGACTACATAACAGCTTTGGGAATATCATGTTTTCAGCCCAATGGCTGGGTTTTGCTCTAGTGATTTTAGACTTCTTGAAAACATGGGCAAAGAATAAATTGGCTAAATATAAAAAAATTAAATGTAAAATCTCTCTGAAACAATCAGAGTATGCAGCGGTTGCAAAATAATCCACAGAAACTTCTTTTCTTGGTGTTCCTGTGCTGAGAGCACTTCTTTTTCAATGCCAGGTTTAGAAATTTACACCTTATTTCATGCTCTGATGAACCTACAAGAGTTTTGTCTGCTCTGAGGTGAAGCACTGTGTTGTGCCAGAAGAGGCAGGAGCTCTACAGATGAGTAGAGGCAGGAGAACATGCTCGGCTCTTAGTGCAGCTCTGTCTTGTTGTAAAGAGAGGAGATCTTGGCATATGACAGGTTTTATCTATGGTTACTCTGAGTCCAAAGGCTTGTCCAAACCTTGCCTTTGGCATAGCACCTGAATCAGCTTTGGGCTCCTTTACTGAAAATCTAAGTCACTGCAAAATCTTTTGCCCAAGGCCCAAGGACCTCTGGGTCCCTGTGGCAGCTTGGGCATCAGCCTGACTTGTCCAGTGTGTGGAGAGAGTGGAGCTTTAGCAGGTGGCCAAACTGATGCTATCAAAGCTAAGTGTCAGATTCCAGGGCGAGCAGCCTGCCCTGGCAAGGGGAGCAGGCTGGGCCGGGTGCTGCTGTCACTGAGAGCAGGTTTTTGGCTTAGCGAGTTCAGCAGGCATCCAGCAGGTATTCACTGAGTCTGTGGGGGGCTGACCCAGACAAATTTGACCTCCAGCATGTACAGAGCATCAGGGAAGGGTTCTGGTTTTACTGTCATATCCAGTAGGAAAAGCTTAGTAGTTTTGGGGAGCGATGCTCAGTGTCCCTGCGAGCAGGAGTTTGTCAGGGAGGGCACAGCAAAACTCAGCTGACCCCTGCTTTACTTAGAGAGTTTTTTAATTAAAGGAAATCCAGGGGACAATGGCCAAATAAAAGCAATGCTAGCTGTGGCTGAAGAGAGCAAGACTTTGTGGGAGTAATTTGAGGCCCCAAATAAGGGGTCTCATGATGGTTTTATGTGGGGTGTAACTGTCCCAGGACAGGTTCCACCACAGCCCCCACAGTGCTTTCCCCACAAGACGCTCCCTGCAGATGATGGGAGAATAAGTACAATGTTGGATAATGACAGATTTTCAGTGTATTTCTGAAAGATTCAGATTAGCTTCTTCTGCCTGGAATTGTCAGGGCTTCTTTGGACATGTGACTCTTCATCTCAAGTGTTTGCACTGCCTCCAAGAGGCACGGTGGGTACTCACCACGGAGACATCAGATTCCATTTGAAGGCCAAATTGAAGCGTGGGTAATTATATTTCCCCATTTAAACTGCTGGCCAGTCTCAGATGGATAAAATGTTCCCTTCCTAGCTGGAACTGGAACATGTCCTGGGAAACAGCTGCTGTGACAAAGTTAGGGGACAGCTGCTGCGTGGACAGGACTGACGTATCTGTGGCACACGGCCGTCCAAGGCCAGGTACCGGATGGCAGGAGCCACTGCTGCAGAGGGCTCACCTGCACACTGGGAGCCCCAAGAGCCTTTCTGGGTTTTGGTACAGCTTGAACCAGTGCCTGGCTGGTGAGAGAGTGGAGGGATGGAGAAAGGCTCAAAGCCAAGTGCAAGCGGGACTTGTGAGGCTGGGTAAGGGGCTGTTGTTGCCTGAAGCACTGCCTGCAGTGCTTGATTTGGGACAGTGACACCAGTCTGGGTGTCCATGCTATTCAGAGCACTTGCCCCCATGATATGATTCTGACTTGGCTAAGTCTGCAAATGACACCAAGTCCAAAGACATCTGAGCCAAAGACAAGCTGAGTCAATGGCCCAGCTTAGGAAAAGCTGGTGAAATACAGACTTAGCCCTTTTCCTTCCCTGCGGCACTGGTGAAGTGCACAGTCTCTCAAGTAGGTCTTTATAGCTGATCAAAGCGTCTGTGTGGCTTTTCAGGGGGTTGAGCTTCCACTCACAACCCAAGGTCCAGTTTAATAATGTAGCTTGTTAAATAAACAAGTGGATATGCAGAGCCCCAGCACTGTGACGATGGAGAAGATCCGGTGTTCTCTTCCCACTCCAGAGCCAGCTGTTGATGGACATCTGTCTGTAAAACATTGGGCCTTTTATTGTTTTTAATGCAAGAAATGCCTTTTCCTGGAGACCACCACTGAATACTGCTTTGCTAGAAAGGCTCCTTCACAATCCAAACAGAGAGCAAGTGAGCATAGAGGATCCATTACCCAAAAACTCAACAAAATCTTCCTCACCCATGAAAAGTGTATGCACAGCGGAGGACGATCTTGGGGATGGGGCTTGGAAGAGGGGGGAGCTGTTCCTGGAGGGTGGTGTTCTGGGACCCACCAGAGGAAAATACTTCCATTTTTCTATCCGATAACTCTACTGCCTGGCTAACAAAAATAATCCCTTATTAAAGATAACAGGAATCTGGCTTGTATAATGCATTCATTGAGATTGATGTGCTTCCAGTTTTCAGAGTTTCTATACCTTCAGAAAGACTAAAAGCCACAATATCAGCATGATAGTGGGGACAAGCTCTTTTTCAGACAGTTTGGGTTTATGATTTTGTGTGTGCTTTTAAATTACAGACTTAAACTTGATCTCAGCCATCAAAATAGAGCTGTCAAGGTCCTAACCTGCCTGAACAGGTTACCCATTCAGCCTTGCATTGCAGTCAAGGGGTGCACACACGTAACCACCTCTTTTTACCAGGGACATGAAGCTACCTATTTGAATTCTCATCCTTTTATTAGACCAGAGATTTATTTTACTAAGAAAACATGGAAAATTCAAATGCCAGTAATATATTCCTTTAACTGAGCCAAATTCTACATTCTCTTATGCTCTCAGATACCTTTACCAGCATCGGTATTTTGTCTAGTGTGCAAAAAGCACAGTGGGCTCTTGGAGAAAGAAAGCTCAGCAGAGCCACTGCTACTGTTCCCCAGGGGGCTGCTCCAGAGGCCCTTGCTGTGGGACAGGCAGCCAGAGGGTTACAAAAACACTGATTCTGCCACAAGTCACCCAGAGTCCCCTCCACACTGGCACATATCCCTCACATCTGCTTTGCATGGGAAGAAGTGATTCTAGCCTGACAGGTAAAATCAGGCATTCTTACAGGTCAGTCCTGGAAGAGACATTGGTGGCAAGATAGATGCTAATTGCTGATGAGAAATGCTCCACCAGAACTGGCAAGGGCCCCAGCTCTGAGGTGGTGAATAACCCCAGTGCTTTTTTGGCAGTAAAGCAAAAATCTGCTTTTGTGCAATGGTCAGCAGAGGAGAACTCAATCGGAGCAACCTGGGGTAAGCAGAGGGACTCCCAGGGAGAAGTTAATGCAGGGGCTGTATTACAGACTCACGGGATTGTGATCCATTTTTGTGCTCGAAAAAGGTCTGCTTCAGGATGGGAAAGTTCCACCTGTCTCAGAATAGCTTTGGTTTTCTGAACACAATTTGATGTCATCAAAGATGATTTCACCCTTTGTCTCTTCGTGGGTGAAATTGCAGCTGAGTGACATTCTCACATTATGCAGGGATAAGAGCAGCAGAAATTCTTTCAGCTGAGAAGTGCTAAATTGCAGGGTCATCTTGTCAGTGTGGTGAGGAGATCCCCTTTTGGCTCCCACCAAAGGCAGGTTTGGGAGAGGCCTCAACTCACGTGGTTCCTTCCCGGGACTTGGCTCTTCCCACTGAGCTCCCTGTGAATGGCAGGACCATGAAAGCACAGAACCCAGATGTCCATCTTCTGGCTCCTTTCATTCCTGTTTTCCATAGATGAAAAATGTGGTTTCATCCTGGTAACACCCAGGAGCTGGCACGTTTCAGCTTAGAGTTCCTTCTTTTTTTTCTCTAAAGAGCAGTGATAAAAATAATCCCCAGGAAGAAAAATCAACCCTTGAAGGCCTGACGCAACCTTCACCCACAGGAGCACTAGGACCAACAATACCATAATAAAGATCTGAGGTATCACCAAGAAAAATAGGAAGCAGCCAAAGGAAAAAAAAAGGTCACCACAAGCTCACTGTAAACACCCTTGCTTTGCACGTATCTTGGCTATGCTGATGTGATTGCTAGCAGGCCAGTGTGACGCTGCATTTTCACTGCTACAGGTATTTATTTTACACTCTGGCTCTGAGTCTGAGCCTCTGAATGTAAAAACAATCAGAAGGCTGAAGTGTAAATTCTCCCTGCTGATTTATTTACTGTTGTGTTTTTATAGCACCACATGGCTCTAAGTTTGCACTGGGCCCATTCAACCAAAACCCATGTCATACACTTCCAGAGAAATGAATGACTTTATAAATTCTCTACAATAATAATCCCACGTACAGGAATGCATGCAGAGAACACCCAGACGGGGCTGGAATGTTTTAAGAATATAATATTGTGCTTTTTTGGTCAGGGAAACACATTTCCCTCAGGAATATGTGGTGTGGCCCAGGCTCCAGCCCTGTCTGCCTACCACCTGTAATAAGCCCTTTGGGAGATTTTAGTTCAGGCCACCCAAACTGTGAGCTGGGCAAAGAGACATCAGCACTACGAAGTTAACAGCCTTAATGAAGCCCGGCCCAGAGGAGACTCAAAACATCCACAGTAGGGGAAAAAAAAGGAAAGGAAGAAAAGGCTTTGATAGGAAAAACATCTGATCCATGTTCTCTAATCTTTGCTTTGTTAGCTAAAGCATCTTTAAAGGGCTTAATACCCCTGGAACAGGGATCTCTTTCTCTCCCCTTCAAAAATACCAATTAGAAGAGCAGGAAACTGCTTCCAGAATGGGGGGACTCTAAAAGAAATTAACTTTAGCTTGAGTGATCTGATTGCCTTTCTTTCACAAGCTATTTTTTCCCCCTGTTGTGTGGGTGAGCAAAGGTTTTCTCCAGGGTGAGAAACCAGCCCCACGTGCCAATACTGCTGATGGAAAAGGAAGGCAGTGAGGCAAGGAAAGGGGAAAATTTATCAAATAAAGGGACAAGAAAACAAGAGAGTTTACATTGTAAATACAACAGGAATGACACCCTTCGGGTGTGGCAGCCTGAGGAGTGAGTGTGCTGCTCACTGGCAAGAGGGAAGCAGCAGCCTGGGTACCAGCACCCAGTCACCAGCTGTGAGTGGGATCAGTGCATGGCCCTGGCAGTGCAGGCAGCCAGGGATCAGATGGGCAGAGGTGGTGCTGATGGCTGCAGATTACATTGTCTTTGTACTGCTCTATTCTCCTTGGGAAGAGAAAACCTTCCCCAGAGTCTCGGTGTGGGGAGCACGTGGGCAGGCACAGCCCATGTCTGCACAGCACAGCTGATGGCCAAGGGGCTGCGCCTTGGTGTGACACAGTTCTGCTGCCAGCAAACCTGGTCACAGAACTCCTGGTGACATGCTGGGGACCTGTGGGCCACGCTTGCTCCTGCCCCAGGGCTTGGTGGTGGGAGCAGAGATGCCTCTGCAGCCTTTGGGACTTTGCCAAGGAGCAATCACTGGACCCTGTGGCTGCTGTTGCCATGGGAGTCAGTGCAGACAAGCTGGCACTCCCATGGCGATGCTGTCCTCCGTGATGGCCACCCTCCCTCAGGGTAGCCCTCCCTGCCAGGCCATCCTGCAGCCCCACTCTTCACAGCTGTTACCAATGATAAACCCTCTCATCTCCACAGACCCGGCTAACCCATAGCCTAGAAGGGAAACATCTGAATAAGCTCCTGGCTCTGTTCATGAAATTCCTGGACATAGTCCATGCTAAGATCTTTTTCTCTGTAGCTGAGTATTTTCCTTTGCACCTCAGGGATGTTACAACAGCTGTTTGTAAACAGTTTGCATCCAAAGTTAGCAGAAGGGTGAGTAGGGGAATCATGTATCAACTTTGTCCTCTTGAACATCTAAAAACTGTTGCAGCTACATTGGCAGCGCCATGGCAAATTTAAGAAGTCAGTTGAAATGGCCAATAGCCATCAGGGAACCACCCATGCCTTCCCACACACAACCAGGCTGGAGCAGGATGGTGGGATGCAGCCCTGTGGGATACAGCCCTGTAGGTGCCTGCCTGCTGGAGGCACACGCTGCCTCTGCTTGGGATGAAATTCATCTCAGAGCCTGTGGCCAGCCAGCTAGAATCCCAGAGAAGGAGGTTTTCTGGGGAAGGGAGGAGACAGAGGCTGATAAGAACTGTTGGAGTCAAGAAGCTGCAGGTCACATGCTGTGTTGAGCACTTTGGAAAACCTGGTGCTCCTCTGCAAAACCCTAACGTGGCTGTGGGGTGGCATAAAGCTGGGCTTGAACCTAAACCCTGGCGCCGCTCCCCACGCTCCCTAGCCCTTCACAGTATCCAGCCTTGGAAACAAGATAGTCCTTCCCTGTTCTCATTTCCACCAGGAGTCCCTTCTCTGAGCCAGCTGAGTTTTGTATTGAAAAGAGAAAACTTGAAAAAAAAATGCCCATAAACAGCTTGCACCATAATGGGGGAAGGATAAAATCTTGTCATTACTGCATTTAGGATATCTGGGTTTCTGAAAAGTTTTTGCTTTCCTATGCAGCCTGAAATGGACTGGCCCCTGTGGGAACTCAGCCCTGCTGCAGGAAGCTGTTGTCACAGTGATCCCTGGAGACCTCAGCTGGTGTAAAAAGGGCCTCTGCAAGTATCAGTAGCCCTGATGCAAGACCTTAGATATAGGACAGCTGAGCTTGTCACCCTCCGGAAGAGCCACAGGGGCCACAGCACTGGGCACAGGGCTAGGGGGGCATCTGCTGGCCATCTGTGTTGGCAAAGCTTTTTATCTCTCTTTTTCTTCTCAGATTGTGTTACCTGTCATCGTTTCTGGGAACAAGTGTATTTTAAGAGATGTCTTTAAAACTGCCCAGGGACAGGCTCCCATTCGTACATCGCTCAGAATGCACTTGAATAAATTGAACCACAGCTTTTTCCAAGGGCTGTGCTTGCTCCCTCAGGCTTTTCTCCCCAGAAAAAGATGCCTCAGCTGCCTGACTTCTGCTGTTGTTGCAAGTGGCATAATGCCCCTGTGCTTATCCCTGCCAGCCCTGACTGACTGGTACTGTGTGCTGGCACACCCCAGCCATCCTGACAGGTCCTTGAGTGTTTTTCTGGATGGGATGGATTGGCATAGGCCATCAGCAGAACCCAGAATTTTTCTTTCCATCCTTTCCTGGCAGTCTTTCAGCTGATGTTGGGAGGATCTCATTTGCTTTCTTCTTCAACTAACACTTTCCCTTGGCATTAAAAATATCAGCAATGGTGCTGACACTGGCAACAGTTCCAGAGTATTTTTTCCAGCTCCAGTGAAAGGTGAGTTACGACTCACTGTGCTCAGTCTGACACCTGGGTATAGATGTGGGTAGGATATGAAAGGGTATTTTACGTGTGGCTGCTGAGGCTTCTGCTCATTTTCTGATGCTATTGAAGGCAGCCTGAACTGAAGCAGAAAGATGAAGTACGTGACCTCTGCAGACCTCTGGCATACAATCAGCAGCAGGAGCTACCTGAGATGGGGCAAGAGGCTTTGTGGATTACTACCCTGGTATCAGGTTAGTGCCAGGCATTTGCTGTGGAGGGTCACTGCAGTTTTTTCAAGTGCCTGATGCTTAGCTAAGGAACAAGCCACATGGTCCCAGCCACAGCCCTGGATGCTGGGGCTAGGTTAGGATTATCAGCATGCACAGGGATGCTTATGGATGTCACACCCTGAAGCAAATGGAACAAAATGTACATTGCAAATAATTGCTCAATAAGAGAGGAGAAGCAGAGGGTGGGATGAGCCCTTGGGCTTTCCCACAGCACAAGGCAGGGGCAGGGAATTATTTTCACTTGCAGTTGACCATGTCCAGCTCTTGTTTTCTCCTCTCCCAGCCAGAGACTCTGCTGGGTACCAGATGCACTCTCTCCACTTGACGCTGCCTTGCTTTCGCAGCCTGACCCGTCAAACTGAAACAATACAGGACATGTTTTACAAGGTACTTCTGCAGTGGGGAGGGAGAATTTGTAATTTTATGGAGCTTGTAAATTGAACTTGTAAAGTCCTTTAAAGCCCATAGCTTGCGCATTTCATCCTACTGATGTTTAGGGATAAAGGCCAGCAAGGGCAGAGGTGAAAGAGGCCAGATTCATGGCTGAGATGACTGCAGGCATTGGAGCTTACAGAGGGAAGGAGTTTGGTGTAGGTTAACCACTAGCTCAAAAAAAATTAGCCTGGACCATCAACCTTGCAGCTCTTGGGAGTCTCTCCGAGCTAGTTATGGCCTTGTGTGAATATGTGAGTACAAAAGAATCCAAGTCAGTGCAGCTGAGTCAGGACCCAAATGAAGTGCTTTTGGCTTGCACGTCACCAAATACAGCAGCATCTGGGGAGACAATTTACACCTCTGGCAAATTTGGTTTGTGTGCCTAAAAGGTTGGGGTGAACATCCCTGGCCTGCATACCACAGGAGTATAAGGTACCTGCTGAAACAGCCCCAAAAAGGAATAAAGAGCCATCTATTGCAAAGCACCAAGCATGAATATAACTGAAGGCAAATTATAATAACAGTGAGTATAACAGCAGGGCTTCTAATACAGCCTGTTTTGTGTCCTGAGACAAGGGCTTTACCTGCCACTGTGTTTCTGCAAGGTAATTATTCCATGGGCAGCTGGGATGATTGATGGAGATATTCATTAAACACAAACCTGACACTTTGCTCTCTAAGCCCAAATAATCCAACCAGGCTGTCCCTGAACAGGGCACCCTCCCCTCGGCATGTTTTTCATGGGGGGTTTCAAAAGAAAACCAGCAGTCAAGTACCAGAGTCCAGACCCAACGGGGGGATCTTGGCTTGCTTCTGAGGTCCGAGGGCAGGTGCTCAGGCTGGAGCCAGCTGTGCACACACGGACCCTAAGCAGAGAGTATTAGGCTGTGACAGCTGCAGCTGGCTCTGAAATAAGCACCAAGCATGAAGAGATTATGATAGATTTTACTTGTATTATGAAACTGATTTTACATCATATATGAGGCAAAAAATGTCTGTCTCTCAAAGGGATGGAAATCCTTTTGCAGGGCCAGAACCGCCAACAGATCCAAGCTCAGGGCTGCTGGTGGGGGTCAGGCTAATGGAGCATCCTCTCTGCACAGTGGCTGATCCTCAGCATATGGCACAGAAAAAAATCTGTATCTGACAGTCTGACTTCAGGTTGGGGGAAAAATAAACTTTGAGTCTTTTTCTCTTTTCAAAAACAGTTTTCAAATTTCTTTGTTATTTTTGACCAAGAACCAGGCTGCTTTGGTCCAGCTGTTTTTGCCTGCACCATAAGTAGGGGACAAGCTAGGGAGGAAGGACTCCTCTCCCTTCATCATCACCAGCAGGAGTCATAATTCCCATCTGGGACAATCATGTGGTGTTTGCTGCACTTCTAGGATGAAGTGCACATCATATCCTTCCACACCCTTCTGGGCTGCTGGAAGGAGCTGCCCATCTGTTTTAAACAGGCTTGGAAAGAAATGGCCTCAGAGCAGAGGCAACGTGATGGGTCCTCAGGGCAGCCCAGCCCAGAATCCTTTCTGTCAGTCCTCTACAAGTGGGAAAGTTTGGTCTGCAGTCAGCAATTCGCTGTGCCATACAGATGTAAGTGCTAATTCATAAAGAGATCAATCTCACAGCATTGAATAATACTAATGGCATAACTAGCACCTGCCTCCCAGGACAACAGCGTGTAGGAGAACAAAAAACCCAGCTTTAAAAAACAACTCTCTAACTCTTTTACTACTATTTCTGCAGCTATTAACATGTCAAAGCTGCTAGTGAAGTGCTTCTGTTACTGGTGAGAGGCTGTATAGCTAGTTGTGAACTTTTATGAATATATTGAACTACATAATTCGGAAGCACAAGAATTATGTACTTATTTCTGAAGCAGATAATTTTTCTGTGACTGAAATAGCATCTATTTCACCTTCAGTAAATACCACAAAACAACTTTCATGTCAAAACTAAAGGAAAGTATTAGCATATTATTAAAGCAACAGATTATAGCTTCAGACCTTTTAAAATTTTGGTTCATGTGTCTTAACAAAACTTCCAATTTTGGACAGCATAAAGTTCCTGCAAAAGTGCTACCAATGTCTGCTACCTTCAACTGAAATTATTTTTTTTTAAAAATTACCCTGCTGAGAACTGGCATGAACTTTGGCAGTGACCAGGACCCAGGACAGCTTAGCAACAGCTCTCTAAGCAGGCTAAGGCCTTCCAGGAGCAGGTGAAGGGCTTATTATAGGCACTTGGGGAAGGAAACTGTGGGATCTCAGTTGAGCAAAATGGCAGGTTTGTCTAAGGATGGATGGTGCACTGGCAGCAAGTCACTGCTGGGAGGCAAGAGACGGGCTTTGGCAGAGCTGTGGCTGGACTCAGTGCTGTCTCCCTGAACCATGCCAAGGCCCTCACTAGCAAGGGCAGTGGGTGGGAACCAGGTCTCCAGGCCATTTTGAAGGGCAGATACTCCCAAAAGTGGATGTTTTTACTCTTTCAAAGCCAGTGAAAGGCTTGTGGTTCCCAGGGTACATCTGACTCCCCTGGGATGGTTCCTCACTTCCTGCAAACCAGGTGTCTGTATGGGGAAGCAGGATGCACCACAGCTTCAGGCTCTCCTCACAGCACTATTTAGTCACTGGGGTTATGGGAAATAGCCTGAACCATCCAGGAACTGACAGTGGACCCCATCCTGTTATCATGCTCTATGATGGCCTATCAGGAAATGACATAAATACCCTCGTTAGTCTCTATTTTATTTTTCATCATTGTGAGGCGTTTTTTTGTTTTGTTTCAGCTGGCAGTAGGTGGCCAATTGCAGTGCCCTGGCTCCCCACATCCTGCTGGGCAAGGTCTGCCTCTGTCCCTCTGAGAATCGGGCAAAGGATGTGTCTGTTTGCTGGTGTTTTTTCTTGCTGCCCCAGTGATGTTGCCTAGGTCAGGAAATAAACCTTTTGGGAAGCGGCAGGAAGGCAGGCTTTTATTAAGCTGCCTGTGCTGAATGTCCACAGCGAGATGGGCACCGTGCGTCAGCCAGGACAAGCGCTATGAGAATGAGTTCACACAGGTCTGGCTGTTTTGATCCAGAGTGACTCCAGGTCACTGACCCCTTCCCTCTTGGAAACCTGCATCTGTCTGGAGTGACCTTACGGCAACATTTTAAATTTAACTTTTGCACTCTGCATCCTGCCTATGTTGAGAGGGGAAGCTCCCTTTCCAAAGTTTTCCATCCTTGGAAATACATTAAATAGTACTGCCAGTGAATTGCCTTCTGAGAGTTACACACTGAACTGCTAACCAGGGGAAAGCCAGTGAATACAGGGAAGACATTCGCCAGATTAGTGCCATTGTCTTTCCCTGCTGTGGTCACAAGCTCTTTGAGGACAGAAATATGGACATTATGGATACCATGGATACCATGGGTCCAACTGGCATCTGGCACTGAGCAGGCACCAGCCTGATGCCTATGAGGAACCCTCTTACTCTTGTCTGCTTTTCCTGCTCTGAACTTCCCAACAAACAGCCAGGGAGATCCGTCACAGGGTGATTTTCTGATTTACAATGGGACTGTGGCAGAGTATTTCTAGCTCAGTTAATAGCTGTTTTGTTAACTCCTAATTTCTCCCATAATCTGTATATTTTTGTCCCAGCTAGGGCATGGTCTGTGATATATGATGGAGAGCTTTGCCATTAATCATGCACAAGTGAGAGTATAAACTGGTTTTATTAGTTTTTGGTGTGCCAGGTCACATAAATTAACTGGAGCATGTATTTAATGTGTCCTGAGCAGTGTCTCCTACCTTTCCTGGTAAGTCAATATGTCACCAGGGGACTTCCTCTATCTGCACCAGCAGCAGGACCACAAACACTTTTGTGCTACCCTTGGGGTGACTTTTGCCTATTTAGGGCCTGTCTATCCCTGTGGAAGGGGTTTTTACTATGATTAAAGTTTATAGATGGTGCTAAGGCAGAGCGAGGTGACACAGTGGATGTGCTGCCAGTGTGTGCAGCAGCAGGAGACCAGCCTGTATCTCTTGAGTGAAACTCATGGGGCAGAAGTGTGAGGCCACTGAAGATTTCCTGAAATTAGTTCACTGCAACCCTGGATGCTCTTACATCTAAAACTCACCTGCTTAGGACAAAGCTATGAAAAAAACAGTGACTCAGCCCTTTACAGTGCACTTGCATTTCCTATGGTGCGCTGTCAGCATCACTCCGAGGGCTTGGGTTTCCTTGGAAGGAAAGGGTGTAACTGACCCTGGCATCCTGATTTGCATAGGATGCTTCTGCTCTCTAACTCTAGAATAATAGCAGTGATTATAAACACATGATGGAGAGGGGTGAGTGGTGAAAACCATTGTAATCACACATGGGGAGACGTGCTGACGGACAGGCTGCGGTTCAGGATCCCGGGCTCTGGGCAGCCTGCTGAGCTCCCACATAGCGCGGGAAATCCCCCAAAGCAGCTCAGCAGCTTTCCTGCAGGAATTCAGCTGTCCCCACAAAGGTCCTCCCGACACAGAGCTTCTGCCATTGAGCAACAGAGAAAATATAATATTGCCTCTATGAAATGTTGTCATCCAACTCTGGGATCAGAGCCTGTGATCCTGCACGTGCAGTCTAGACAGCCTGTGTCTCGGTCCTACAGCTCAGAGCCCCTGGATTGGCAAAGCCAGGGCAGCTGGAGCACAAAGTGTCTGTACTGCTTTTGTGTACTCCTTGCCCTCGAAGGATGCAGGGACTGATCAGGTTCTCACACAGACTGGAGACTCATTTGGGCTGATCTGACCCAAGCTGGCTGCACAGCCCCCGAGCTTGATCTGGTATCACAGGTGGGCTAACACTCTCTCCTGACCTTAAATATCCTCTCTTGATCTTATTTGGATACTCAGATTTTGCTCAAAATACCTTCATTCTTCCTAGTGCTATCAGAAGAACCTTGAGAAACAGATGTTGGACCTGTTCTCCTGGCCCCATTCACTTATACACAGACTATCAATCTGTGCAGGAGTCTGGTATAAATAATTTGTTATGTATGTAAAGCCCAGAGCCAGAGTGTCATTTTTGTCAGTCTCTTCTACAAAGCTGATGTGCAAAACTCTTTTACTTGAAGACTGAAAATTATTTGCTGGGTCTCACACTTTCCATATGAACTTGTGGGGACTCTGTTAAAGAGATGGACAACACCAGGCTAACCTGCCCCTTGTTTTGTGGAGCTGTCAGATCATTCTCCTCCCTTGTTCCACATGAAAGCAATTTTCTGGCTTGTTCCCATCACTCTGATATTTCCAAAATAGCTGCAGATAAGAGTCCAGTGACTTGGTTGTCATGCTTTTTTGAAGAGTTTTCACCATGATTTTTCTATTATTCCCTCATTTTGTTTTGCTTTTGTCTTCTGATTTTACTTGCTCAGAGAAGCAAAGTGAGAGGGGATATATATCTTTGAGGGAAGATAGAATGGTCTTAAACTCTACACTTCTCAGTGCATTTGGACTTTTCCCTTTTAACTTACACAGAAATACTTTACATTTAAGTTACTAATGCCCAATGCATTAGCAAGACTCAGAATCTGAATATACTTACAAAGCCAGCACTTATTTCGACAGGATGAATTAGAACATTTACTTTCTTACTGAAAGTTTTTACTTTCTAGTTTTATTTCTGATGCAGACTAGGATGTCCCATCAAGGGAGAAGCAAGACTCCTTTTGTGGGTCTAAAAAATAAAGAACTGAATAGCTCATATAGAAGAGGTCTTTCCTAATGCTGGCAATTAGCAGTTAACTTTGAGGCACCAGTGTTTCTAGCATCAATCCATACATAGTGTATACTGTTTAGTGGTCTCTGCCCTAACTTAATAGCTTCCCTTCTCATAGATGAAAATGTTTGTGTTTCTTGATAAAAAAATGATCATTTATCATCTTACAGAAGTCTTGTTTCCAGTATATCTTTCAGAAATTATTCCTGTGATCAAATTGCCACAATGAATAAAGATTTCTTCTTATCACGTCCTTCTTCCTTTTGCCAATGGAAATGACTAACATCTTATGTCCTTAAAAGGTCTCATGTAGGCCCTTTGGTAAGTGGTATGGGAATTATTTTTGCAATTTCCTAGCTACTGACTTGGCACTGCTGGATATTTTTCTGGTGCAGAAAATAAGGTGGGGAGGAGGTGCCCCTTTCAGCAGGTAGAAGGGACTAAAAGAGATGTTTGAATAGTTACTTGGCACTTGCTCCAGTGCTTAAAAACACTCCTGTTTCCCAACTGAGTCCCATTTTTCTCCTAAAAACATTCCCTGATTTGTTACCTATCTGCAGGTGCCTGGGTTTTTGTTGGCTGAGTGTCCACGTCCTGAAGTGACATCAACTGTTAGAGGATTTGTTTCTTGCCTTGCAAAGACATTTAAATTTCCAGAGCCAGAGACCCCATGACCATAGGCTGGTGATTTGGTTTGTTTTCACACACAGAGGAGAAGGGATGTTGCAGAATGACTGCTGCTGGAGGCTCACCCAACTCTGGCAGGTGCCTGGGTTGAGATCATGCTGGGAACTTGAATTGTTGCCAAGTTGGTGTGAGAGAGGAACATCTCATTTGTTCTTTTTCCACCCAGCTGTTTTCTGTCAGGTGTTTGTCCTACCAGCTCACACACCAATGCTCTGAGCACCGCAGTCATATCCCAAATGCATCCATTATTTTCAATTTCACAAGCTGCTATGGCTACTGGGACTTTTCTCAAGTTTTAAGTTCATTTATGACTGAGCAAGACCATGGTTGAAGCCTAAAAATACCTCAAGGCTCTCTCAGGACTTACTTTGTGTCTGTCATGGTCTTAATTGTCTGGGCATGCGGTGACTGCTTTGTGCCAGCTTTCCTAGTGATTTCCTGGCTGCCACTCTACCATTTTACCTGTGGAGGGGAGCTTGCAGTAGTAATTTCCATTAACCTCTCTTTTTCCCTTCATAAATCTGCAAAGAGACATGATCAGCAAAGGACAGTCTCTCACTGTTTGCACCAGGCTTTAGATGAGCTGTGCAATCCTCAGTTATGAGGAACCCAGGGCCCACCCAGAAATGTCTATGTTCAAAAATTAGGGCTGAATCCCTTCTGTTCAGTGTTGTGTCAATCCATCCAAATTCCCTCTGAAAGCTGAGCCAGAAACACTGATATGTCCAAAGAATTAATGTCAAAACTGTCCCCAAACCTGGAAACCCAAATGAGAAACAGGCTCCCTCTAGGGAGGAGGTTAATATATGGAAGTGTGACACATAATGAAAAAGAGATTACTAGACAAAGAGCTCTGTTATCTTATTGCTTTGCAGTAAATATGGATTATGTGTTTAACAGTACTGTCCTGTAACTCCCCCCAACAGGAAGACTTATTTTAACCAAATGGATCACACTTTCACTTGTTTTTCTAAGAGCAAACCATCTGTGCACTGGGAAAGTTTTTATGGCCTATGAAAGAGTACTTATAGGTGCAAAATATCAACATTCCTGTAAAATTAAATTAATTACCTGTTGGGAACAAGGATTCCTTTCTCCCTCGTTTAACTAGAATTCCCAGGTCTGCCCTCCAGTTCCCTTCGAAACTGGGAACTCAATCAGATTAATCAAGGCGAAAGGCATTTCCGCTCGCTATTCAAAACATTGCAACTCCCCTTTGTCCTTATCATGAAGCTGTTCAATCACTCACTGCCAGAGAGGAATGGGATTGGCTGGGGGACTGGGACAATGCATGTGCTTCCTTTGACTCAGATCTACCTTCCTTTCCTTTAGAGTCACTGTAGCACCTTCCAGTGCTTGGAGCCCAACAGTAAAACTGCTCCAGAGGGATGCAGTGAGATGGTCTGAGCAAATGTACTTGCCAAGGTGAAGGAGTCTAGATTATAATTCCATCGTTCCTGGGTAAGAGGTCTGTGCTTCATGTTTTGCTCTTTTTCTCTGAGAATAACATGACTCTATTATCTTTCCTTTATATTTCATGTGGCATCAGCTATGCCACATAGTTTGTGATCACACCTTTTACTTTTGTTTGAAAAGAGTGTATAATCTATCCGAGCAGACAGCTACACTTTGGCAGGAATATGCTCAAAATTCAGTGATGAAGCATAAAGTGTAATGGATAGCATGATGTGGAAGCAAGAGAAGCAAAACAGACATAGCTCTGCAGGAAACTGCATAAAGTCAAGAAGCCACTTTAGTGTAGATCTGGGGAGAACTTTCTTTACAAAAATCAATTGATTCCTCAGAAAATAGACTCTCCCACTTCTGAAAGCAATACACCCCCAAATGCCCAGTTGACATTTACCCTTCTGAAAATGATTTTAAAGTCAGAGGAATTTCAGAACCAGCTCACTGTCAATTATTTTAATCCCCTAACTATAATTATGGAGAAATCATAACCACAATAGTGGAATCCCTAGCAAAAGCCTTCCTAGCTGCTAAAACAGTTTAAGGATCTGGAAGCAAAACCTGCCAGTTTAGCTTATGCAGCTGACCATGTAGTGCCCTTCTGGTTATAGCCTTCATGAGTGTCTCTAGAAAACCTGCATGTGAGAACACCGACTGCAAAGATGGGCTGACCACAGATATGTCCCATGTCCTGGGATAACACAGTCCTCCACACTGCAGCCTCAGTCACTGGAGAAAACTCTCCATGCTCCTTGCATCAATTGTGATTTAAAGCCATTAGAAACAGGCAGAGACACAACAGATAGAGCTAGAAGTTATAAATTTTTACATTAGTACAGTTGGCTCTAGAGACTTGATGTAGCTGACTCAGGAAAACACCTGCATTAGAGATGGAGAAGATTCACTGTGTACCCCAAGTGCCCAGTACAGAACCCTTCCTTACAATCCTGTGTGCCACTGGTGCCAGCAGAGTTTTAATGTCTTGGGCAATGGATTTCTTTCTTTCACTTCTCTTGGAAGATGACTAGAACCCATCAGCTGAATGTTCTTTAGTTTTAGGTTATCATTTAGCTTGAGCATACTCATGATGTTTGGTACCAGTACAAGTCCACAGCCAGATGTATACATGGATCTGAGCTGGCTCAGCAGGAATTCTCTGCTGGGATGGTCTGACTGGGGCATGGACAGTGTATGTTGGCATGTGGCTCACAGGAACTCGGCACCTTTAAGACAATTGTGTGGCAGTGTTCATGCTGGAGGAGGAGTTTCCCCTTTCCTTTTGTCCATGTGACACACATTGAAGGATCCCTGAAATATTAAAATAAACAGAAAGCTTGACTTGCAGAACCTGTCTGCTAAGCCAGGAATCACATTTCTTGCTGCAGTTTCAAACCGCCATCCAGAAACTTGTAAAACATTGACAAAACCCCCTTTGCCCCCAGAGCTTTCAACAAAAACAACAGCCAGTACTCACACCCATCCCTGAAAGAGCAAATATATTAAAGTCAGTTCCCGCTTCACTCTCCTTGCCTTTACCCCCACAAAAGGAGAACCTCCGAGCATTTTCTCCTTTGTAATTTCAATTTCTTTTCCATTCCTGCTATTATAGTTGATTTAAGGATTAGAAGGCCCCAAAGCACCAGATGTGAGGGAAGCAGGCTTAGTGGATGGAGTAAAAGAAATGTAAGGAAACCCCCTGATCTAAAGGCCTGTTTCCTGCTTACTCTCATCACTGCCTGCTTTCAATGGGGAATGAGTAATCTCGTGTTCTGCAGAGCACTGCCACCTTGCACAGTGGGACTGCTCTGGGGCTGCCTTACTACTGCAAGCAGTACAGCACAGGGTACCCATGACACAGAGACCTTGAAGTAGATTCCAGATGGATCGAAGCAGATGTTACATAGATGCTGGCTCCATTCCTCATAGCCACCACACATACACATAGGAGGACAGGGCAGGGTTAGTTTGTGACTCACCCAGGAAGTCTGTGGCACTGCCAGGAACTGCACACAGGTCTGAAGGATGAGTGTTTATATTCTGCATGGTAGACTTGCCTGTTTCTCCAGCCACATTCTAATAAAATGCCTGTTGTCATCTCTATTGTGAAGAGAGGGACTTCCCTAGATTACTTTGTTTGAAAAAAATCTCAGTGATAATGAAGAATATTCATGGCTGAGGTTTGAGCTTCATAATAACTGAACAATTTTTTATCCCCTGACACTTCTTGGTACTAAATACATACTCAGAAGGATGCTGGGAATGTCTTATTTGACTGAGACACTTGTGAATTTAGAATTTATAGCTGATGATGTTTTATGGAGTATATCCAAGAGCCCTCTGTCCTTGTGTTTGGACAGAAGGTTCAGCTTATATGCCACCCACAGGATCCACCAACTCTTCAGCTGATAAAAAGAATTGAGTCATTGCCAGAGGTGCTTGGTTTTTTGTCTACCCTTTCCCCCTCTACAATCTTAAGTAGTGGGATTTGAGAAGATAAGTGAAAAAGAAATTTAATTCTACACCCAAGCAAGCCAACTAACACTCTCCCACCCTTAGGGCCAACATATTTCATAGTAGCTGCTGGCAGCGTATCTCAGGTTAGGAATCCAGTGCTTCTAGTAAGCAGCCAGTTTTGAACTGGGTTTTTTTGGTGAAGAGATACCAATCCCAAACAGACAGATGGGCTTTTTCCTCCTCTGGTTTTCTTAGGAAATAACTCTTTCAGCTGTTTAGACACATGAGCTGTTTGCTCATCTCAGAGTAAAGACAGCAGGGATAGAGAGCATCCTCCTCTCACCTATCCACCCAGCTGGACTCAGCTGAGGCTACTGAGCAGAAGCAGTGCCCTAAGATCCCTCCATCCTGTCAGCCAAGGTGAACTTTGAAAGCAAAGTTGGGAAGTTTTATATATGCAGTCCTTCTGGGTGAGAGAAAAGACAGAAAGGTGCCAGACAAGAGATAAAGCCTTTCTAAAGCAGCAGAGAGGGAAGGGGCAGCTGTCTGGGCTGCTGTGCCCTAAATGATGGGAGACAAAACCATCACCTATTCATCAACTCATCCACGGATGAATGAGAAACCTTGTTTTGCCTTGGGGATGTTCACATTCAGTTTAAGAGGTTTGCTCATGTAAGCCCCAAGGACCACAGAGGCCAGGAAAGCACAGACTTAACATCTCAACAACTCACAGAGGAGGTGATGGAGAGATAATGCAACAGAGGAAGGCATAAAATTCTAAGCTTTTATTAGGTGCAGATGATAACAAATGCGCTAGCAATCCACTGAGCAACCAAACCGTGTGCTTGGCATCCCAGGAACACTGACTCCAGGACTGACACCTAGGGAAATGAGCTCTCCAAACTGTAAAACTCAAGAGCTTTGCTGAAAATGTATGTCAGCTCTTTCTTTATGAAATGCTGCAGGAGATCAAGTGAGAGAATTTGTTTCACCTGAATCTGCAAATCGTTGCTAAGCCACTGGGTTCATCTACACACACAGCAAGAGCATCTGGCTGGCTGGCCTCTCTAAGTGCTGGCTGAGCGCTTTGCAGCTCTTTCAGCCACAAGTGCTGGGAGCAAGGTGAGGTGCTGAACTGCAATCGCCAGCTGACAACTTCCAGGGGAGCTTGGGAAGCTCCCTGCAGCCTGTTCCCTCTTACACTCTCTGACTCCCGAGACCTCTCCACAGATGCAAAAATGGCACCTGAGAGGCCTGTGTGCAGAGCTGGTAATTTGTCCTCATCCAGTCTATTCCAGTATGCAGAAACATGCATGGTGTGAGAAATGTGTCCGTGGCACAAAGCCAGAGCCAAAACAGACAAAGAAATAATGTTTACCCCCAGGGCCTTTCTGACAAACAATAAAAAAGCAATAGAGTCAAGATAGATTACGCGTCAGCTAAAATATTACCTCTTCCTGCCAATTCTTATAAAAGGAGGCAAAGCTGCTCTTCATGATGAACTAAAACTTCTGTTAAAATACACAAGGAAAACAATCATTTAGACAGCATCTTTCTTTCTAGCCAATGACAATAATATTCTTGTTAAATCTTTATTGTGACATTCTGCTTTACGGGATGCAGCAGGCAGTTTGCTTTGACTACAGAGCTGCACAAAGGATTAGAGGACTGAGAGCTCAAGATGAACGCTCTGGCGACAACATCTTTGCAAGCAGAGAAATGAACTAATTCCACCTTCATCACATACAGAAAGTAGCTTTAGGTTGGTTGTTGGCTACTTTCTGCCCTGTGCAAAACCCACTTTCAAAGGCATCAAGGAAACGACTGCCACTTGGGCATCAGAGGGAATGCCAAGCGGGAATGCCAGCCTGCCTCACCCGAGCCAGCAAACAGCAGCCAGCTCCTGACTGGATGCCTGTGCTCACCTGAATGGGTCTGAACAACATGGAGATGAATAGGCACCGTGTGAATATTTTATTCAATAAACTTGGCTCTGCTATTGTGTGGAGGGTGAGGCATGTGATTTATTGCTTACAAGAATTTGGACAGCCCCTGGCTTAACGTGAAAACACTGGCAAGTGTCAGGAAATTAATGAACTTTACACACATGATTATTGATGACTTGTACTAGCAAACAATTCTGGATATCCTCCCTTTTGCAATAATGCCAGTGGCCAAGCAGAGCTAAACACCTATGTGGGCCTAAGGTGGTAAATCACACACCATCATCTGCAAACAACCCACAGTCAGAGATTTTTCTGTGTGACATCAGCAAGAGGCAAAGGCTCTGCTTAGGAACAGATTAAGAAAAAAGAGTTTACCCACTTGTGCAAAGCCTGGGTAAGTTTCCAACAGGCACCACCTGTTGTAGCAGTGTTCAAGCCATAGGAAGCCATACCTCTCTCCATTAAATTTGATGGGTGTCACTCCGTCTCTTTGGATACCTATGCCATAACATGGGCTGATAAAGGAGACTCACACCTTTTTCAGAGAAAAATATGATCAGACAGATGAGATAAACTTCAGACAGCTTTCTTGGCTTGGCAAATCTAAAACTTCCTGTTACAGAAAACTACTCTCTGCACTCAACAAATTTTGCATACTGGGCTCCCATGTTGATTATTGGGTGGAAATACATGTTTCTGTGAGTCAGATCCTACTCACACCTACCCATACTTGTCCAAACCCACAAATCTGGCAGTGGAACAAGTTGTTTATGCACCAGCATCTGTACCTGAAATGAAGAGTGCAAAGTGGCATATATAAAGTATTTAATTTATAAAGATCTATTTCAGTAACAGTAATTGAAGCATGCAGTCCAGAGGAGATCAGGTAATACAGCATCATGCTGTGCACAGACACTGAATATGAAGCTCTGCAGAAAGAACTTGTTCTGCTGTGAAAATTCACCACTTGTCCCACTTTAGGAGTTAAGAGAGTCTGCAGATTTTAATTAAGTACTTAAACATATACTTAGTCAAACCTATTAAAGGACAAACTGAAACCAAGCTCCTCCAGTATAAAGGTGCTTAAGAGTGAAGTTAACTGGGATTATTCATATAACCATCTTACCTGGGTGAAAGGGAAACTAAGAACTGCCTTTCAAGAAAGAATAGCAATGGAAAACTAAGAAACATATTTGGAAGAAATGAACCTAATTATAACCAAGAAGGATGAGTCTCTCAGTCAGGAAGCACTCATGAATACCTATTTCTGTTGTGATTTTTAAAAGAAAGAAGGCATATTTCTATCTTTCAGTGATAATGGCATCCTCTCTGGTCCATCAGTAACCAGGGAAAACTTTCAATAGGAAGCAGTCAGCTGCTTTAAAGTCAGTGGAAGTGGAACTGTATGACCTGCTACCGTTAGATTTAAGGAAATTTTGGAACACGAGGGAAGTTCCACAAGACTGAAGAGAATTGCAAAAAGCACCAACATTTGAACAGGGGTAGATGGAAAATACCAGGTGGTATTAACTCAGTTAATCAGATATTGATTCTAGGTTCAGTTGTAAAAGACTGATACTGGATACAAGCGTTGAAGAATTTAAAGGCAGCGTGTTTTGTTCCAGTCAGCATAATTGTATGGAAAATAGGTTTTGCCAAAGTAACTTTTCTTGATGAAATTACAAGCTTCATTAATAAAAGTGCTTCTGACATAATATAGAGGCATAAGGTTTATTTTCATGACACTGACAAAAAGACTGAGCGTCCTACAAAGCAGTGTAGCATTTCTTAAGTTGAATACAATTAGGGAACTGATGAAAAACAATTGGTAAATTAGAAGCTGTGATGAAATGGGGCTGTTTCTGATTGCATACTACCCTTGACCAAATATCATCCAGTTTTTTTCTTAAGGGTATTGAACGAAATGCAGATTTAAGTAGGGAGAGCACTGGAAGTGGCTCTGCAGGGGAGCATGGTACTGTACCAAGAATGAAGCTCTGGCTTGTTTCACCAATATGCACTCAAATTTGACCAAATGAAAAACCAAACAGCCAATGTGAAGACTGGAGGTCCCATTTCCAAGATGTGAAGTCCTAAAAACATTAGAAGGGAACAGGGGAGCACAAAACAATCAGTACAAAACTGTGGCTAAGAGCATTCAAAGTCCAAAAGAACAGACTATCATGGGACATGAAAATTGTATTAGCTTTGCCTGAGAAATTAGTGAGACTACCTCTAGAATATTCTGTCTGCCTTGGATCTACTCTTCAAAAGGATATGGAAAAATGTGGGATACACTGAAAAATTTATGTCTAAATGAGAAAAAGTTTGAAAACTATTCCAGAAAACAAAGGGCTTGTCGAACATAATCTATGTAATTCATTGAGGAAAAACCTAGAAAAGATTTTGAGGAAAGCTGCAACTTTTTCTGTGTTTATTCTTGCTTGGAGTGAAACCAAATTTTAAAACCTGACATCTTTCATGAATTAGATCTCTTGGTCTCTGAGCTGTTCTCATCCCAGTGATCCTAAACTCTAACAAATCTTATGCCAAGGGTAACACAAAGCTGCATTTTAACTGGAAATTGGTTACATTTCTTTCTAGACAAATAATTTGCTGGTGTGAGCAGCTCCAAAATTACACACCCTGATGGCATGAACAAGATTTTCTTGCACCCAGTGAGATTACATAGCTAAGAAATGGTTAGTGAAGGCAAGGACTAAACTGTAAGCATCCTGGGCTCTAATCCCACCTAAGCCCCTGCCTGATATTTTGAACCTGAGGAAGCATTTAACCCAGCCCATTTAACCCCGCATTTAACCTCAGCCTCCAGTCCAGTTGTAGAACTGGGAAAAAACCAAGATCTTGCTGAAAACCAGATGTTGCATCTCAGCTAAGATTTATCTCCAAAAAGTAACTCAGTGAAAAGACCTGCTGGGGAATGCAAGCAAGTAGATGTGATAGTAAATGATGGATGTAGACTGTTGCAAATACTGTAAATTCACACTATTCGCATGCATACTTAGGAGTAAATGGAAAGAGGCCTTTCCCTGATGATCAGTTTATAGGAGTAGCTTTTCCAGCCTCAAATTCACAGTGATAGCACATGCAGTGCTGCCAGGAGCCAGCTTTGAATTTTGTGGATTGGCGGCCTGGAAATGGAAATATCCACTTCCCCAAGCAGACATGGTGGGTCGTAGGCATTTTCTTGCTCCCATGGCTTGCAGGAGGCCAGTGAACCCTGCCACTGGAAAGCCCTCAGTTTCCATTCATATTTATTCATGTGCTCATTTTTCTTTTTTGGTGAATGTTGCATGTCAGTATTTAGTCACTGCTGTGGAAACAGCAACACACATGCAAAGGGAGAGGGGAAAAAGGAAGGAAAGAATAGAAAACAGTGTTTTAAGGCACAACCAATTTGGCTGGTTTTGCCCTCTTGTCTCAGGAATGTGAATTCATGTTGCCCATATGCCTGCAAAGGGAAACAGGAATTGAAAAGGGAAGTATATCAAACTGTTTACTTGAAACTATGGGCAAGAGTGGGAGCCAGAACGTCTGGGAATCCCATCAGGCATCCTCTGTGCCTGCACAGCTCCCTGGAATTGCTGCCTGGGGCCGATGATGCAACAGAGCTATTGTGTTTTCAACCACCTCCTTTTCTCACCAAACCTTATGGGGGTACCCTGAGCTCCTCGTGGTGGAGTTTTGTTTCTGATCCTGGGGCATAGGGCAGGCTGGATTGGAGCTGAAGGTGGGCAAGAAGAACCAGAGACAGAGCACCCAGACATCCATCCCACAGTAGCAGAGGCAGTGGAGCTCTGGGGCTCCATCCTTCCTCTTCATATGAAATTGCATTGAAAAAGCAGCAACAACAAAAAGATAATACTCAGAAGACTTTTGTTGATAAGACTTATGAAACACTGATTACAAAAAAAGTTTTACCAAGTAACAGAACAAATTGTCCAGCATTTTTAAAACTTTATTTAAATTGCTGCTGATAATATGTATCTGATGTATAGTAAAACCAAAATGACATGAGAAAATACTGGATTCTAATTACAACAAAGGACAAGGGAAAAGTTCTTAGATTATATATTTCAGTTACATTCATTTTGAAAACAAAAAACGGTAAAATGTGGTGACTGTGATCTCCAGAGAATATTATTTTCTTCATATTTACCCACAATTTAAGGGAAGCCTTCTTTGTTTCTGTTGTTGGAAGTGGAAGAAGGGTATCTAGTTGTGATTTGGAGGAAGTGCCATCAATACAGTGAAAAGTAATTATATGTTGCACTTGGCAATGGGAACATCCTGAATAAAGATACAGGGATGTGCATGCAGAAACCTGAGGAAAAGTCTAACCTGAAAGGGAGGTCATCTGGTGCTGCCAGTTAGGGCTGCAGGGTTTGTTCTGCTCAGGCTCTAGTCTTTCATTATGACATTGCCTGTTGTCAAAAAATGGCAAGTCTCAGTGAAACCCTGGAGAAAGGGGAGACTGGAATATCCCCAGGCTTTTGGCAATAGTTATAGAAAATTTGTGTGTGTGTTTAGATCCTTGATTGCAAAAGAAAAATGGCATTAAATTGGCACAAGCAGGGAATTTTATACCTGTCGGTTTTTGCACAGGTCTGTAAATGGCAGAAACTTTCAACTTCTGCCAGAAAAGTATCAGAGTTCCTACATGCAAAGCCAGAGAAATGATATATCTATACAAAATACAAGAAATTTATTTTGATTTCAATACAGTCACTCTGCTATAAGAGCTGAATAGGTTTGCAGAGGCTTGATATAACCTAAAATGGAAATAGTTCTTGATATGGAGTCACATCTCCCATTTCTGCAGTCAGACCAGCCTGTAGCATAAAAGCACCAACATACACCTCTTTAGGAGATAAATCTAAAAGCTACATTAACCTATAATAAAAGTCTAATTTGACCTCTCAGGAGCTAGAACGTTGGAATTGCAGACCAAGTGTCATTAAGTACAAAGCAAAAGCTGAGCTGCAGTTTTGTCCTCCCCAGGCCAGTGCTCTCCAGATTCATGTGATGGTATTTATGCATTCTCT
This sequence comes from Pseudopodoces humilis, assembly GCF_049639895.1. Taxonomy (NCBI): domain Eukaryota; kingdom Metazoa; phylum Chordata; class Aves; order Passeriformes; family Paridae; genus Pseudopodoces; species Pseudopodoces humilis. Next base: position 7,503,764 of record NC_142219.1, read on the forward strand.
GCCTTCTCACATGGGCAGGGACTGGTCTCCCTGTTTGGGCCAAGTGAAGAAGAGACCCCCAGCTGCTGGCTCCAGCCCTGCAGTGCATGGGCCTTTGATGCCAGGTCCTGGAGTAGCCTAGTGCCAAAGAGGACACAAAACTGCCCTGCAGCACGTGTGGTGCAATGCCCTTTACATGGACCTCATTGTGAATCTCATTCTAATAACTCAGGGTTGGTCCAAACCTTTATGTCCTTCCACAATTCAGCACTTAAAAATAATTAATCTTTACACAGGTGTCAAGCAACTTATGGGTCTTTCTAGGTTTAAAACTAGCATTGCTGGGTTCCAGGTCTAAGGTGATGTGGGGGTCAGGTTCCAGGCAGGTATGTATGGTTGCTGGTCCCCTTGTCTGCTTTTCCCTGTGGCTTTCTGATTTTCCTGAAGAAACTGCAGAAGGCAGCTTTTTGGTTCCTTTGCCATGCTCCCATCCAGACCAAAAGTATCCTTTCTTGAAGAGGGTGTGTATCTTGTGCCAGGTCCACACCATGACTGTTGAGTACATGCAGTCCCTTTTGAATCACAGGAAGTATGTAGGCTTTGGAGATTATCAGCCCATTATTAACATTTCATAAAAATATAAAGTGGTTTCCGCTTTATCTGTTTACTCTGTGGCTGATAAAATATTAACATTTTTCAACCTCCACTGAATAATCCCTGGTCCCCATACTCCCAGACAATATGGTGTGTGGCTTAAATGGATCACCCCAAATGAAGCTGTTTCTCTTGGCTACTGTCATACAGGAAGCTGGTGGGAAAAAGGTTGTTTGCACAGGATTTAAGCGTTTAAAAAAAAATTATGAAAAAGTGATGCTGAGGAAAACATCAGGCAAGTAGTAAAAGTGCTTTGCATGTGTGCAGCTGTTTCCTGGACATTTCTTTCTGTTGCAGAGGCACTTGGTTCACAGGAAATTCCAGTTCACATACAATGCCAGTCTTCCCAGAAATGGGCTCTGGGCTCAGCTGTATCGATCTGCTTTGTGCAACTGGTGCTGCTGGCGATTAACACCGTGTGCACACTCACAGGCAGCAGAGACTGTTTTGATTTAATTCTCAATGGTTTTTAGGAAATAGTAAATTTGCCTCCATCTATTTTATAGTAGGGCTGCTGTTTCTCATGGCTAGTTTTAGACCTGCCCAGATGAGATACTGGTCCAGATATTACTTACCACCTAAGCTCTGTGGGCAAGCAGATGGCTCTGAGCTTGTGCTGAGCACCACGTGGAGTTGTGCTTTTTGGTGAGACGTCCAGCAGAAAGAAGCAGGACTGAAAATCCACAGACTGAGGATCTCACATCAGCCTTCTCTATACATCTAGAATTTGTAATAAGTTTAGAGACCCTGAGAAATTAATTGTTTCTGTCAGCTACTCTTTCTAGACTGTTTTTCCAAGTTTAGTACAGTGACAACACAAGATGAGTACAGACTCCGGCAAGCCCAGATAAACTTTACGTGTTTAGCATTTTCTGTTGGATAGAAACCCTAACATGCTGCAAGCACTGGTATGGCTCATCTCATGGCAGACCCAGCAATGTTTAGTTCTCATCCGGAGGTGCTGGGAGCAAGACAAGTGTGAGCAGGGTTAGCTGGAGTTCCCATTCTGCTGAACTGGCAGGAAGCCTCGTGGCAGCAGATGCAGGGGACCTGAGATGATAAATGGACTTTGGAAAGCAACCCAAACATGTACATACAAATTAGTATTTAACATACAGTTGCTATTTGCAAATTATCCCCTTGTGATTTAGCTCTTGAATGAAAGCAACTGTGTTAGCTGAACAAACAGTAGCAGAGGAGGCTGCAAAAATGCAACTCCACTCCCACCCACAGCCGTACCCTGGTAAGCCTGTAGGCCAACCTGCCCATGTGTTCACATGAGGTACACACCCCCCTTCCCAAACAAGCCTTGAGAGCCGCCCAGGTTTGGTCTCTTCTCCCACTCTACCAGGCACTTTAAGCCATGTGGGCCACCCTTCACCAGCCCTGAAACTGTGAGGAAGGGGCTGGTGGCAATGTGCACTGTGAGCACGCAGGTTGCTGGTGGAGGGGAGACAGGAGCTGGGATGTTTGCCAGGTGCTTTGGCGGGAGACGAGCAGGGTCACTATCCCATGTTTTTAATGGGAAGTGATGTTATGGAGACACATGAATCATAAACAGTTTGACACCAAAAGGAATAAGCTACGGTAGCCTAACACCTGAGCACCCATCCCTACATCCGGAGTGACACAGAGGGCTTGACGCAACAGGCCAAGCTCTGATGCTTGTTTTGAACGCTCAAAACCCCAGAACTCCTCCCAACCTCAGCAATCAAACAATCCCAGTGTGAGAGTCCCAGTGCTGAGAGCCTGCACTGCTCCTGGGCCACTTGGAAGGTCCCAGGGCAGAGGGGAGGAAACCAAGGCTGGGGAGCATAGAGCACCTTTGGCGTGCAGTCAGCTACTTAGTCTGCAAGGTGTTGGGACAGCACATCCCAGCTAAGGAGCCTGCTTGCCTCCAGCACATATGAGGAGCTGGTGGGCAGCTGCCTCCTGCCATTGTTCCTGGCACAACGTGCTCAGGGCCGGCAGCCTGAGTGCCCACCCAGATGAGCTGTGCACCAAGTGTGCTCTGCTGGACCTACCAGGAGCAGCACAACACACCATCCTCCCCCTATCTCTACAGCAGGCCTGGAGTTTGGAGGTACTGAAAAGGTGGTATTACTCAGTGGCCTACATTTTGCAGGTCAGGTCTTTCCCAGCCAAAAAAAGAGGAAAAGGATTACATTTCAAAATAGTTTCCCTTCCCTTTGGAGGGAGAAGTCAGAGGTAGAGCCAAACAGCTGCTACTATGCATGATTTAAGGAGATAAGAAGCAACAGCAAGAGGGAGAGACTGGGATTTATAGTATCAACCCTAAAAATAGTTGTTAAGAGAAAGCCTAAGCCTGGCAAGGGCTCACTGGGAGTTGCCCCATACACATTGCTAAGCTCAGCAGATGGCATCTAGTGGGAGGGAGATTTGCCTTTGAAGAGTTTGTCTCCACCATCACCACTTTCACCCAAGATACCACTTTACACTTGAGATCCAAGTGGCTTAACCCCTTGTGTGGATGTCCCTGGGAGACAGGTCACACTGAAACAGGCTGAAACAGAGCTGTCAACATGGCAGCTCACACAGGCTTATAAAAATAAAGTACAACTGAAGCCAATATAACTTCCTCTTCAAGTATCTCTGAGCAAGGAAATGACTTGCCCAAGCAGGTTGGTGGCAGACACTAATGTGGAGAGGGGCTCTCTAGGCTGCATTCGAGCCAAACTCGAATGACATGCCCAAGTTGGCAACAAGACCTGGAGAGATCGTCTGCATGTCGAGTCTAGCCCTCTGCAATCGCAGACAACCGTGTCATATAAAACCATTTAACTTTGCTAACTATACTGCTCATCCCTTCAAACCTACCAGGAGTGTTTTCAGACCCTCTCTTGTCTACTGGCGTCGTCTTTGCTTTCCTTGCTAAAATGAAAGTCCCTAAGGCAATGGGACCAACAAATACACATTCCACACTCAATCGGGAAAGCCCATCTGCCCTGAGAAAAGAAATAAATATAAAGGCAACCCTAGTGAGTCTGAGATCAGTAAGTATCAGAGCTGTCAGATGTTCTTCTGGAAATGAGCTTTCCACTTGCATTTGCACTGGATGTCACCCACACACAAAAAATACATCGGTGCTGTTAAACAGGTATGTATTATATATTGTACACTTTCAGGAAAAATGTGGCTTTATAAAATACCTGGTTTAGAAATTGTTGGGAATTTGATTTGCTGCCCAAGAAAGAAAACCCAAACTTTTCTGGTTTAGCTTTTTAAAAAAATCAAATTAATTTATTTTTAGTGATGGGAGAGGAGCAGATGCTTTTTAAGGGAAAGGTTAAAATTAAAAGACGTTGTCTCTGGGGATTTCCAGCTAGATGCAAAACAGTCTCTTTTCCAGTAAAAGGTAAAATGTTTGATCCATTCCTTGTTTGGTTGTTCCTCCCTCTTCACTCACTCAGGATGCTGAGCACCATGTAAGCCCAGTCTGTGCCAGGCCTGGCTCTGCAGAGCCCGTGACCGTGTGCCTGACGTGGCTGCACACCTCGTCCTCCCTGCCGGCAGTGGCAGAGGCACTCACAACGCTGGTTTTGCTCAGAATGCCCACATGCTGTTTCTAATAAAACCTGATCTCCTTCCTTTTGATGCAGATGACAGGAACTGGTCCTGGTTTAAGTCACCCAGCCAGAGAGTGCACACCACAACTGGCCCACGATAACTCTGGAACTGGAGAGAGGGACTCAGGAAGCAATAAATCAACCATGATGAGTTATGACATCAGTGACAAAAGAATGGTTTCTCCTCCAGCAAGCCCTGCTGAAGGTCCTTGGTCTCTGAAGGCACTATAGGGGCTGTGTTGGCAGGCCCCACAGCGGAGCAGACGGTGTTTATTTGCCCTATAAGCATTCTAGAAACAACCAGTGCTGCTGAGAATGGTTTACATAAAAGCCTATCAAATAGCATCAATAACACTGAAAAATTAGTTACTTTGATAACATTTTGAAGCCCCACTGAAAGTTTTTGTGTCACTACACTAGGAATATATAGCTTCCTAATAGGAGCAGGTTCCCTCCTAAACAGGGAAGATCAATGAACAGTAAATAGAAGCCACCAGGCAGAGAATGGTGGAAAGATGCCCAAGGTCACACAGCAGCTTGCTGGTTCACCAGTCCTGGTTCAATGTGTTATTTGCTGCTCCTCACTAATCCCTCTATCATTATTCACACTACAAAAGTATCTTTGAAGCCTCTTAAATACTATTTGACCATTAAATCACATGATGGAGCAAAGGCAGTATCAGTGAGACTCAGGGAAACCAGGACCTGTGTGTTGAAAAGCTACATCTGATAGAAACTGCCCCTCTTGCAAATGTGTTCCCAGAGGAGGTGCAAGCCTGGTCTTGGCTTGGAAACTGAACTGAAATCTGAACTTCTAATACACATTGAGCACCCACATCCAACAAACATAATTTTTCACTACAGCCACACAGTACTCCCAAGAAGGAAGCATTGTGACAGCAGTAACTTGTCACTTGACTGGGCAGGGAAAGGCACTGGCACTCCAGGTTGCCAGGCATGTTTTCTACTTGAATTACCTTCCTACCCTGATCGAGTAACAAGAAGCCCATATAGCGCTGTGTGGCATCAGAGGCTTATCTGCACATGGGGTCTGCAACCAGAATGAGGAATCTGACTGGGTGCAAACACTACAGAAGGGGGCCTGCACACAGACACAGAGCTGTGTGGCTTCTAGAACTCAGGGTGATCCCCTTTGCATTCCCCTTTCTGAAAACCTGAAGGGTCTGGGCCGGTGTAACACACCCTGGCCAAGCTGTACAGAGCACGGCTCACTCCAGAGGCAAAGGCAAACAGACCGTTTGTTCAATTTGTCTAGATTGTCTACAGACTCCAAAGCAAATAGCTAAGCATGCATCTTGTAAAAATGTCATGTCCCCCTGTTTACAAGAGATTTCTCTGTGATATTTGCTCAAACCAAAGGTAAAGTCACACCAGTGAAACAAACAAGAAAGGAGAAGGAAGTCACACAAAGCAGTGAAGATTAAAGTCCCAATCTGCACTGGCAAATGGAGGCTGCTGGATATGGTCACGTCACCTCTCTCCCTCTCTTCATGTGTCAAGTTATTTGTGGCTGTGGAAAAGGGAGCATTTTAACAAAGAGCCTCCCAGGGAAGCCTGGTCTCAGCCTGCAGTGTGCATTGTGATCTCTTGGCCACACAGGATTCTCTTGTGGAACAAGGAGGTTAGGATGAGTCTTGTCCACCCTGGAAAGAGGCTATGGTGTGCAAATCTATGCACAGCACACCAGAGCTGGGAGCCCCTCCAGTGTCCTGAACAGCTTCCAGAGTGGGGGTGGATGGTGCTGATCTCCCAGGAAAGGTGGCAGCTTCTGCATCTGCAAGGGGGAGCTGACCAAACGCTAGTGAGGTTCTGCAGATCATGACTGCTTTCCATTCCCGCTGCTCCCATTACAGAGATTCTTATGCTGCTGGGAAGTCACTTGTGGATTCTCCCCTTCATTCCTGCCTGCTCCACAGACTGCATAGGATAAACTGAAGATATTTACCACCACAGAAAAATTTCTAAAGTGCCATAAACCCCAGCGTGGGTTACATGTTGGGTGGATGTTTGTGAGAAAAAAGGTGTAAGAGGAAAGCACTGTGATTTGGCAAATGGCAGATACACAATGTATAACTGACCCCAGCCACAAGTGGATCCATCAGTTCAGGAACTTGTCTATAAATAATTTTAAAAGCAAGCACATGGGCAGATAGAGATGTAGAAGAGGCACCTCTGTCCCTCAGGAACTGCTGGCTCCTGTCCATGGGATTTTCACAGAGCACTTCTATCTCATTAAAATCGTTTCTCCATGGGCCATGAAATGATTTTCCATGCATGGAAAAGGTTCATAATGCTCTCAGCTCTGAGCAAAGGAACACACTGAGGATGGATGGCTTGGAGAAGCTGACATTACACCTGGCCCCAAATAGAAAAATGGGAGCGAGATCAAAGCCATCAACTCTGTGGTACCCTGAAGGGAGATGCTAAAAAACCAGCCTCAGAGGCAGGATTTGGGATCACCAGGCAGGCATCACTTATCCAGCTCTGACTGATACAGTTCAGAGAGCAGCTGTAGCTTGTTTCCCACAGCAGAAACCCCTCCCTTGCCTCGCCCTTTACCAGCATTTTTGGGTGAGCCCTCCCCAAGGAGGAGCTGTCTCAGCAGGGTGAGAGCCTATCTTCTTCTTGGGGTGCACCTGGCTCTGAGCACCCTGCATGTCCCGTTGTGCTGGGGGCTGGTAGTGCTGGACACAACCTGGGGCAGAGGGAGGGAGCTACTCCACGCTTAGAGTCTCTCTCCACCCCTTTCAGCCATCTCTACTGTAGAGCCAAAGGCTGCTTTGCAGTGCCCTGGAGCTGCAAAGCTCTTGGGGCTAGAGCCTGGGCCTGGTCTTCAGCCCTCTGGAAAAAGGAGTCTAAATGCTGCGTATTTGGAGAAGGCAGAGGCTGGAGGAGTGTCTCTTCCCCGCTCCCTTCTCAAAAGGAGGATGCTGATGCTCACTTCGCTGTGCTGCTTCCCAGCCCCTTTCTCCCCTGCTTCCAGCTCTTTGCTTCCTCCTTCTGTCTTTTCCTTTTTGTGAGGGTTGGATCAAGAAACACAAACACTTCTGATCAGCTTGTAGTAAATGAAGCACAGTATTTTAGCTTCAAGAAACTTTGGAGAGGTTCGCACAAGGCTACAATTTGGCTTTCATTCAAAAAGTCAGGCTACAAAAAACACCCTCTGAGATAATTTTACAGATACCTGGGTTACTTCTTCATCCTCTTTGGCAGGAGGCTGCAGCACCAGAAAGTGTCAATTTACTCTCTATTGGGCCAAGAACATCCCTGTTACAAATTTACTGCTCTTAATAGGGATGGGCCTTTAATTCCTAGCACATACTTGTGAAGAATTTTGGCTTGTCACTGAGGAGTAGGAGTTATTTTCCTCTCTACAGGTACAGGCAGGTCCTCCTTTTGCTGAGGGCTGTGCACATCCCGAGAAGAGCATTAATGCAGTGCTCCCATAAAGAGAATATGAAAACCATATAAGCACCTGCCTGTGCTGAAAGCCAGCAGCAGAATGGCTGCTGTTTAGTACATGGGATTTTTTTCTTCTTCCTTTCCCCCTTTTTATTGCTCTTGAAGTAGTTGAAGGGCTACTGTGAGATCAGTCTGCTCCCAGTCCCTTAGGGAATTAGATAATGGAGTGAAAGGTTCCTATAATGAAGACAGGGCACTTTTGCCATTAAAGTTACTAGCAGCTGAAGCTAGGACTAAGGTTTCAAAGCAGATTTTATTACTTCTTCCCATTTGTAAAGGAATCTGGTTTAAATGCTTGTCATGCTCAGCTAACTGGGGTTCCTGCCATGCTCTTCTGCGGACAGTGCTGATGTTCTCAATGCTGCAAAAGCTGGTGGTGGTGGTTCCCCATCACTGATGGGGCAAGTGGCCACTAACAATGGAAGCCCATTAAATGTTATTCCCTGACAGAGGCTTGCTGATGGCTGGAAGGAATATCCCTCCTGCATTCCAGCTCATTCAGTGTCTGTAGGGCAAATCTGGGCTGAATACAGATCCTTCAGCAAAAATCATCCTGAAGGAAAGCAAAGAGCAGAAATGAGCACACTGCCAGCACGTGCCAAAAGTCCAGACTGCTGGCATGTTCCTGGCAGCGTGTGTGGGAGAGATGAAGAGACCTCTGAGCAAATGCCCCTCTGCAGCCCAGAGGGCAGCCAGGCTGGCCAGGCCAGCAGCTCTGCTCACTGCTCTAACAAACAACATCTGGGAGCACAAACAACAGGGACTACTGAGGGATGCAATTCCCACAAGCACCTCAGTCTACAGCTTCCCATGGAGACTGTGTGTGTTCAACCAGCAGCAAAAGGCTCTGATACTGCAGTTCCTTCTGTAAGGGTGCCTTTGCACCCAGCCTGGCAGCAGAAGCAGTTGCACATTACCACTAAACTTCATCCCAGTTTGCAGCAGATTCCCCTTTTGACATCTTTCTCAATAATACCGTTACTTTCTCGCTGTTACTCTGTGAAATCAGCACCATGAGCATACAGTGGCTTGCAAAGTCAGGTGAAAGAGGATACCATATTGTTTCAGTCCTCCACGTTTCTGAAATGTGAACAGGAGTTGCAGATCGCTTTTCTTCTGCAAGGACCAAAACCCAGACTCTGTGATCAAAAATCCTCTTTGGATTTCAGCTAATGAGTTCTTGGCTTCATCAAATCTAGAAAGGAGAATTTGTCACGGTTGGAAAAGCCCAAGTAAGAACACATGGAAGAATGAAAAATTATGGAAATTTAAATGTCTGCCTTTACCCTCCTATAAAACTCTTCTCAACTCAGCCATTATGGATCACCTGTGGGTAAGTGTAATAAAAAAGGTCACTATTCTTACAAAAAAAAAAATTATGCTTACTGGAGGTCCCAGGATGGGGGCTTGGGAGATCTGTCCCTTTCTCTAAAAATCAGTTTCTGCTTTCTGTGACTCTGCATGCCTAATGATGTTCTGTGTACATCTGAGAGTCTGCACAGACACTCAACAAACCATTTGCCTGAGGCCTTCATTTCATGGGTACTATGTGAACTGGTCTCCAGATAGATGAGGTTGCAGAGGTTAAATAGCTAGTTACAGTACATAAAGTTTATATTCACTGTGACTAGATGAAGATTTTCCCTTCTTTTAAATGCCTTTCTCTTCATGGAAAAGAGAAAGATGACTGCAGTCACATCCCAGCTTTACAGCATAATCCTATTTTAATGGTAATAACATACAAAATTCTTCCTGCTTTACATCCAAACACCTGCACTGTGCTTCTGTAGCAGGGAGAGACGCTGCTCAGCACGCAAGGGAGACTTGGTGTCCATGTCTTGACAATCTGTCTGAGCTAACACACCTAACAGTCTTCTATTTCAGACTTCAAGTGAGATGAGCAAGGTTAAATGCAGTGAAGATCCAGAATCTGTCCCAATAAATTGAGTTCTGCAGGTAATTTTTCCTTTCTTTTATCAAATGTATACAGCAACTATGTCCCTTTTTCTGTGACTTAGTTTTCTACCAAATTTTTCTACCAAATTTTATAGAAAATGCCTTTGGAAGGTTGGAAGGTTGATTGCATATTTAACTTCCTAAAGTTAAGAATACTTCATCAAATAAAGAAAATACCCTTATCAGATGCTCCATGCTGGCCTAATGGAGCTAAATAGTCCCAGGCAGGTAGTGCCATAATTTCTTTCCCCACCATGTCAGGAAATGCTGTCTCTGGGTACATCCAGCTGGGTACATCCCAGGAGGAATGATTTCTCCAGAGGCTCACTAGCTTGGTGACATGTTCCTACCCACCATCTTGTCCTTATTTGCTCTAGAGCAGAAAGTGAGGAATTTTTAAATGACTCATGAGATAGTCAAATCTAATTTCAACCTTGATGCAGTCTGGAGTTCCTACTGATCATTTTCAGCCATCTCCTCCACAAAAAGTGGGGTTTTTTTGATTGTGGTCCCTCTGTGCTCTGCCACAGGCATCCCAAAGCAGTGGCTGTGCACCAGACCATTGAATGCTCTCCCCTGTAAATAGATGTGAGGAAGCAAAGAATTGTGAGGCAGGAAATGGCCACTTGGTCCAATGAGCCTGGCCCTTTAAGTTTATCTCAAATGCACCTCCTTGCTTTGTCTTTGCATCTGCAAATCTCCTTTCTCCTCATAAAAATGTCTAGCTGTCTCTTAAACCCATTCAAACTATTTGCTTAAGTGACCTAACTTGGCAGCAACTCTACAGCATTTGGGCAGGCCTGAGTGACATAATGCTGCCAGAATCCCCTGTTTATTTTTCATGTTGCCTGCAATCCTGCCATACTGGGCTAGGCTGTAGCAGATAAACAAGTCCTGTACAGCCCACAGGAACTATCCATGGAAAACTCAAAGCTACCAGAAGTGGCAATGCTGACTCAGCATCCAAAATGCTTCCCATGAAATAACTCAGGAGCCAGCCTCTTTGGAACTTGTGCTCATGGAAGAGCCATCTCTGGGTGGAGTTCTTAATTGTTTTCAGCCTATGTTCAAGAACAGATGGGAGAGCTTCTGCACTCTCCCATCTAAACTTCTCTTCATTAAGCATATCGAAGCATCTCCTGTTCCCAATTGGCAGGTAGCTAATTTTAAACTCATATAGTTAAGTAGTAAAGATTTTGTGAAGATTAGCTGGCTTTTCTGATTCTTATAACTCTTCTTAGGAATGGCATTCACTTGCTTGTTCTAATTCTAGATGAGCACTGCCATTTGGGTTCGTCACCATGGTTCCTTCCTCCCTGGTGAAAGACCAGCTTCATCCATCTGCTCAAACCTAGTGTAACTCTGCCTCCCACTGGAGTTTACAGTAGATAATTTGCTTCCCTGTATCTGTTCTTAAATTGCTGTTACTGATGCTGCTGAACACACACTACCCCACAAGAGGCAGGTTTCATTTGACGCAGCTGATACTGTGTATTTATTCCTATCAATCCCACTCAGTACTTTTCACACATTTTTGCTTGGCAGCACCCCCAGTTCCCTGTGTGGGACTATACACCTCATAGCACATTGAACTGAAGCCAGGGAGCTTGTCATCACATTTTCCTAGCTACCTTTCCTGAATCCTTGGGAAGATCCCAATCTGAAAATCATAATCACAGAAAAACTTTATTAGAGGATATGGATCCTCATCCACATGCACCATTACATGTGTACCAATGGTTACACATAATGCCTAAAGCCTTAAAGTCACTGAAGTAAACACTGCAACATCTAGCCTTCAGTCTTTTGTTGCTGGAACATGTTATGAGCAGCCAGTACCGTTCTTCTTCATCACTGCCGGAGCATTTGTCAGCTGAACTGCAGCAGTGGGAAGGCAGGAATAAAAACCTCCAACTGTAACTTTTCCATATACACTGTATTCTTAGGTTACAAAATAATCCCACATATTCATATAAAAGTAGCCTCATTAAGGGACCATTGATATGAAACCTTATTTGGAATATTGGGATCTCTTCAGTTCCGAGTTATTTTCAAGATTCTGTAAATAGCTGTCACATGGAAAAATCCCTTTGGTCTTGAAATAAATCCCTTTCTCATAAACATTTGAAAATGCTCTTATTCTGATATTGCCAATAAGAACAGAAATTTAAAGCATGTAGAAACAGAATCAGGTTTTTAATGAGCCTTTTTGCTGCTCTCTAATTACTTTTCTTGGTAGCACTTTAAGTCACAGGGTTCCTGATGCAACCCTTCTGCCATCTCTAAGAGACTATTGTGATTTGATTTTTTTGGTTTTATATATTTTGAGCACTGATCATGTATTTTATATCTAATGTTGCTATCCATCTACAGCATGTGCCAATTTGTTTTTTCCTCCTGTTCTTGGGTGCACCCATGCCTGGTAAGACAGGAGGCCAGATCCTGCTCTCCCTGGAAAGCTTAGTTCTAACTCATTTAATTTGATCTGTAATAAAACTTATATTCCATTTTCCCATCTGACTCCTTTTTGGAGTTTAAAATGTTTAAGGCCCCTATGTGTACTAGATTGTGCTGACTTTTGATGATTTCTTCATCATCAGTCTGTGTACAGAATGTTCTGTATGCAGAGAGATATATGCAGCAATGCAAAACACATTTCTCCACTGAAGAGTAAATCCCAGTTTGTGAGACACATTATATGCCATAACATCAAGCTTTTCCCAGAAACTGCCTTTCATTTCACCCTGCATTTGGATTCCACGTTCACTTTGCCCTGCCTCTTCCTCAAAGCTCGAATTCCCTTAGCAGCTTGATATCAACTAATGCTATATCAAAGGATGTCTAAACCCCATTTAACTGTGCATAGGGGGATATGAAAGCTCTCAAGAAGACTAACACATAGCTGGGAGTCCACTGCCACAAGCCTGAGCAGCCCCAGCCTCCCCACATCTTTCCCACAGTTGGAGACCTGCAGCTGGTGCCACCCCTACACTCAGCACAGCCATCCCAGGATGTGTCGCTGCTTCCCCGAGTGCAGCTGTGGTTGCTGAGCCAACGAGCACCCAACCGAGGCTCACACACTCGGCCAGTTCACTGCTCTCAGACAGCTGGAGATTACACAGAGAACAAAAAGAAAGACAAATCTACAAGAGAAAACTAAAGAGAAGTCCCCAAGGCTGTGTTGGAGTATTGCTTCTCCTGTTTCCACACCATAATTTTTTGCTTGCTTCTCTGTGTCTAAGTATTTTAAAGCAGAAATATGATCTACCCATTTGGGTTCAAAACAGGCCAAGTTCCTGCTGTAGCATTGCTTGTGTTTGGTATCCAGATTGGCATGGGATGGAGACTGCCTTCCACAGCAGGGGATCTCAACACCTCTTGTTGATTTAAACATCTTGTCCACTTTCATGGAGAACTGACTGTGGCTTCACATCCTGCACAACCCAACTGCAGTGGGCTAAAAAGCAAGGGACAGCCTGGGAGAAGGGAACAGCTTTCACAGAAGAGCTGGAAAATAAGAGAGGCTGACTGTGCCTGGTTGGTACATGCTTTTTTCCACTGATGTTGGCAGATAAATCACTGCCCTCTCATATCCCCACGGCAGGTGTGGACAGAGCAGCTGTTCTTTGTGCTCTGTTGCCCTGTAATGGCACATGTATGTTCTACCTACACCCCTGCCACAGCTGCTGTGAAATAAATCTCTTAACCCCCTGGAAGGTGGATTCCCCCATTGTGTCATGGGGAGAGGTTTTTTCATGGTGAGAGGATGGGAGGAAACAGGGCTTTGCAACCAGAAACATGCAGAATATTCAAAGTCACAGTCCTGTCTTGCCATCCAGATGTTTCCAGAGACACCAAACCACTGCATACCAAACTCAGGGTTTCTCATTCCCACCAGACAGGCACTGCATGAGGAAAGGATATGTGCTCTGTTTAACCTCATTTATTCCTTAGCAACCGAAAGCTCCCTGTATTTTCCCATCTTGGGGGCTTATGTGTGGATCCCCATTCGGTGACATTCTCCCACCATGAATGATTAAGGAATCTGAATCTTTAAAAATTGCCAGATCCCATTTCTGTTCCTAAATACAGCCCTATAGAGAGAGATAAGCCTGGGAGGCCAGGGGATTTTAGTTAATGATCCCTTTTTATGGGGCCAAGAAGCAGTGCTATTGAAAAGGAGGTCTGGGGCCATTTCTCCCCTCTGTGCCTGTGCTTTGCAGAGATTTATACAAACATTTTTTGTGCTTTACCTAGCTGTGCTGTGTTTGCTGGGAAAGCAGCTAGGGTCTTGCCCTCTGCCTTTATGGCACAGGCATGTGCCAGGTCTTGGAAGGTACGTTCAGCACTGGCCAGTGCTAATGGGAAGTGAGGATTAACATCTAAATCCCTGGCGTAGCTGTGCCACCGGCAAAGCCAAGGCAGTGGGCAACTACCTCAAGGTGGAATGAAATTCAAGACTGGTTTGAAAAGGCTTCTCCTGAGAGAGCTTCCCATAGTCTTGCCTTCCTATTTTGGGAATGAGTGGGATTTTGCCTCTCACTCATCAGTAACATACTTTTATCCTAATGAGGGCAAGTGTAGAGTGGTAACTGCTTAGCAAGCTCTGTGATGTGCAGGACTTTCCTTGTGTAATACAGGTCTTGAGGACAGGTTTGTTTGTGCTTATTTTGTTTATGTGTGGTTTACTTCATATACCTGCAATATTTTCTTTCTTGCACAGGGCTGAATGTACCTGCTTAAATTTATGCTCAGGACCAACTCAATGATCTGTCCATTACACATAAGGTACATAAGTTTCATGGTCTCATTACCTGAATTTTCCTTTTTCCATCTCAGTGGAGGTGGGATTACAAACCAAGGAACAGGAGAGAACAGCTATGGAACATGGAATGTCCTTAGCAGCGCTGCTTGACCTTAGAACCTGCAGGATTAGGGACAGGGGAGTGTAACCAGCAGAGTCAGCAGCTGGAATTCAACTGCCCCAGCAGGAACTGAAAACAAATGAACAGACTAACTGAAATATACCTTCCCCTTGATCTCTCTCTGAATCAACACCATGCTGTTTACAGTAGTATATAATAATATTGAATCAAGATTTGCATGGCACAATTTCTATGCCACAGCACATGATAACTCTGCAATAACTTTCCTTTTCAGTGATGCAAAAACATTTACTTTAATGATAATGAAAATAAAGTCAGTAAAATCCCTTTGTCCTGTTGTTTTGATCAGATAAACCATATCTACCAACTGTTAGAAGGAAGATTAACTTGGGTTGACATTTTTTTTTAATGTACTATGAGAAAAGCCCTGGGGCCAAAACATTTACAGGCCAGGTTTTAGTGTATGTTGATCTAATAGTTTCGCTGAAGAAAATGTCTTTAGACCTGGCAGGTGTGTATTGGTTTTCATTACTTCAAGTGTCTACTAGCAAGGTTTTAATTAACAGAGTTGTACACAAAATATTTTCAGTGATGCAAGAGTGAGGAACTCAGGAGCAGGACTCCAGGGCCCTCCTTCCAGTTGCTGAACTGGGCATGGTAGACGGGACCATAGTAGTCTTGCCTGATTATCCCATGGCTCTCAAATTGGTAGGACAAGTTCTCCTCCGATATCCAGCTGTTCCTCTCATCTACTATTTGCAAGACCCCAGTCATGCTGTCAGGTACTGAAAAAATTGTCTCTACTATGGACTAAAGGGAAATACATGAGCAAGGAGATGGACAGACTTGGCTGAAGTCTCCCAGCAAGTCTGGGACAGAACCAGCACAGACCATCAGGTGTCCCTAGACCTATTCCCGTGACCTAACCATCCTGAGATGGCCATTTGCCTCTCCCAGTTCCACCTGGAAAGATGCTCACTTCTGAGAACTATGGAAGAAAAGGGAACAAGCTTAGCAAGCTGCTTGCCTACTTCAAATATAACAGGGGAAAACACAGCATTTGCTTTGCCTCTTATCAGAGACGTTAGGCCACAAGAGATAAGGTTATTAGCAAAAACATAGCGCTGGTGCTCTAGTCAGATAGCAGAGGAGATTGACCACTTATCTTATCAGCTTCTTTATGAAGTCAACCTCACTGTTATTATAATTTTCTGATAATATTATATACAAAATTGATAGCATTTTATTTTTCCTGGACAGGTTCTTTTCACTTGCCCTTTTCTTAACAGGTTGTCTTTTTTCCTCCTCAAGTAAGTGGTCTTTACCTCTGATGTCCTAACTTTGGCTGCTCTGTTTTACCTCTTAGATCCCCTTAATTCCAGTTACAGGTTGCTTCAATTGCAATTTTTTTTTTTTTTGTACTATTTTTTTGCAACTTCTTTTACAGTCCTTTGTCTTCTGTTGCCTGTCTTTCATGCTCTAAGGGATGGGTTTTTGACAGTGACAACAGTAAATGGAATGATTTGCACTTCATCCAAAACTCCACTCTTTGTTGATGAGCATTTTTTTATCATGGATGATATAGTCTTTTTGTGTACTTGGGAAAGAGCAATTTTATTATTTAACTGCATTTCCATGGGATTCCCCATCACTTTGTCCATCTGCCGTATCCTGAATGTTATGTAAAGGTTTGCTTTTATTAAATATAATAAAATGCAGAGAATCAGTGATCATCAAAGAGCTCTCTGGTGACTGGCTTGTAAAGGCAAGCTCCTTGAACAGTCCCTGCTGTAGGCTCATTTTTTTGACATTTAGGTTCACAGCTTTGAGAATGTAAAAGCACCTTCATGAAGACAAAATTAGGGCCTAAATTATGAAGTGCTGATCCTATACCTCTAAAATTAGTGAGAGATTAGTCACAAATTTCAAAGGGCACAGGGTCAGGCCCTACCAGAAAAACAAAGTCACTCTGATTTATTGTGCACATTTTCATGGGACAGCCTTGGAGATGCAGCAAAGATCTCAACATACCCAAATGAAATGGTATGTAGAACCACCCTCCTCAGAAACATCTGTATGCTCCTTATTGTGTCCTGCACAGTCAAGCTGAAAATTTGGGTCGTTACCATGCAGATTATAACTAATTTCATACATATGATTTTGAAAGAGATCACTTTACAGGGCCTTTGCACAGGGATTACTTGCAATCCTCCTTGAGGGGTGATCTCTAAAGTTTTTTCTCAGTATGATAGATTGATTTTTCTTTTGGCCATTTGTGATGATTAAAGCAGAGATCTTGACAGGTCCTCCTACAAAGGGTCAAGTCCTGCTCCTGGAAAGATGGGAGTTGGCATCTGGTAGCCTGAAACTGGGACAGGCATTTTAAAAACCAAACATTTGGCCAGGCATTAATTCAGACTGTCTGGATGGGACGATGATTTTCTGCCCGTGTGGTTCTCATATGCATCGTTTCCAGGAGTTGTCTTTCCTGGAATAACATAAATCTCTAAATGATGCTGTTTGGCTGCCCTAAGAGCACCTCAGTGGAGTAGGGTATGTTGTCTTAAATGATTTCTAATTCCTTCCTTTCTGTGGTGTTATAAAGCCTTGTGTACGCTGCTCTGACTATGGGCTTCTGGCCTTGGAGCCTGGCAAGAAGCTGCATTATTGTGCTCCTTAGGGAATCAACAGCTTGGCACATTGTTGTGTTTTCTGAATCTTCATCAGTATCTGCTGCAACAGTTTATTTCTGTGATATCCAGATACATTTAAGAGCATGTGTGAGTTCTATACTCATGGCAAACTTAACATTAACTGAAAAAAAAACAGAGCAAGATTTTTTTCCTATGAACTGAGTTTCTCATTTATGAATCAGGAAAGGGCCAGGCCCTGCCCAAGAGCAGAGCTAGGCTATTCTGTTGCACTGGCTGCAGTGCCTAACCAGGCATTTTACAATACAAACTCCTTCCTTTTTCATTCCTGAAAAACCATGCAGCCCTCAAAAGCTTGACTTTGTCAGTGGACATGGTTTCTCCACAAATGCTGGCTTGGTTTGTGATGGTATAATACTGGATCATTTTGTCTGTTTCATATGAAGGGCTCATTTATGAATAATTGCTAAAGAGAGTGTAAATGCTTAAAGTCATTAATTTTATACCTATAAATATGGTATATTATGAATGGGTATGACCAGATGAGAGAAAGTTGTCACAGTATGTTTTGGAGGGCCTCTTCAACACTAGTGCAATCACTAACCATCAGCTGCCCTATCTGCCATTTAGTAACAACTTTGCATGTGTAAGTGGAAAATACAAAATACAACTGGATTTTCTTTTTGGTGACAATCTTGCAGTCCGAGCAATCCTCTGTTCTATCTTGCTGGATCCCCTCGAAGATCCCAAAACACCCAAATAGGAACAATAACCCTGACCTGTTTCCATTTTCACAGTCCAAATCATAACCCTACAGCAAAATAAGTCTGAAACACCAAGCAATTTGAGGGCCTTTTTCAGACACAGACAGAAATCCAGATAACCTGGAAGACATAGGTCAAAACTGACTTAGTAAATTTACAGACAGGTCTGAGACAATCATACATTTCCTGGTTTGAAAGTGTAAGTAGACTGTGAAGTGACATCCGAAGAAGACATCTGAAGTACAATGCAAGTCCTTTAACTGTCAAAAGTATTTATTTACACGGTAGTGATGCAGTATCAAAGTTTCTTAATACGAACTTAATACAAGTACAGTCTCTTCTCACTGAACAAAATGGTAAGAGCAAGAAGCAGAGTGGCACTGCTTGGTGGAAGAAGAAGCCAGCAGCAGTGGGTGCTCAGGGGCCTGCCAGGCCAGCTGTCTTCTCTCTGGGGCAAAGGAGCTGAGGGTCTTGGTGTGAAAACACACCCACACAATCCCGGTGAGTCTGTGGTATTTTGGTCTCTAGTGAAAGCTGAATCCCTTTGACTCAGCTGCAGAAGCACTTAGGAGTTGTGTGGGAGTCCCCCAGAACACATAACAAATCATGGAGTAACAAAGGGAATTAAAAAGTAGTAATATGATACACGATTTAAGAACATGGATTAAATATTGAATTAAGCCCTACTCCCCATTCAGCCTACAGCCAGTCTCTTTGCTATAAAACGGCACTGAGAGCCAAATTCTGCTCCTGCTTTAATGGGAATGAGGAGGAATTGCTATGGAGTTATGTCAGAACAAGCCTGAGATGGTGAGAGGAGCCTGAAGCCAGGGCAGCAATGCGGTCAGGGCATGCCCAGTAGGGGATGGGTGGACGGAGCTCCTGACACAGTTGTCAGTGTAGGCAGACAGGCCCTAATTGGTCTGATCTGATTACTTTTCCAAAAGCTTTGAACTTTGCACAGGATGCCTTGGGCCTGCCTGCAGGAGCCCTGCTCTGGTGGGGAATTAGCACAATGGCTGGGCTGACCTCCCCCCACCCCAATTGAATTTTATTATCTAACGGGCAATGGTTGGTGATGAATGACTGACAGGTGTGATCAGCTGATGGGAATGGCTGGGGATGGTACACATACACTGCAATTTTACCAGACTATAATGTGTTCTGCAGTGGGCAAAGGATAAAGCTTGTAAAACATTTGTTTTAAGTCTTAAAATATCAAATTCCTCATAACTATGGGCTTCCTAAAACTGGCCCTGGTAATTACAAGTGTTGAGCCATGAATAATTTCACGCTAGGAGGTGCATTAATTTTAACCTCCTCCCGCCTCCTCCAGACATTGTGAAAGCACATTACCAGTGAGGACAAGTTTATGATCTTATCCAGGACAACTGGTGCAATAATATGAAATGAAAACCAAGACAAAAATGTCATTGTCTGCACACTCTGTACAAAGGGATCCTGCAGAAAGCTCCCTTTACAGCCTGAGACCAGGAGTGCTCTAAAGGTGCGAGCAAGATTTATGGAGCCTTTCGAAGCACATGGCTCAGACCCTGTCAGATCCGACTGTCATCAGCCTGGTATCTAGGGATTGTTTCAAGGAACAGGAAGGAGTTTTGACATCCCTGTATTTTGATTGTCCCTATGAAGGTTTTTATTTAAAGTTTTCAACCGTGCTTGCACAAAAATCCACTGAGACCTGGAACCACGTTGATCCAGATGTAGCATGCTTGGTCCCAAAAGAATCACCTGCAGTCTGGAGCACTTGGGTCTCTAATCTCACTGTCATTAGGTTCAAGGCAGTGGCATAAGGACGTATTTGGCAAGCCCTCCCTGCTTAACATGTACATGTTTCTGTCTGATCACTTTTAAGACAGCAATCCCATAGTTTCACAACTCACTCAGAAGTTACACCTCAGTCAGAGAGGAAACAGTTGAGTCTGGCTGGAGGAAAGATCAGAGATTTCTATCTTGGGCAGGGCACCCCACAGAGTATTTACCATTCAGGCTGCACTGTCAACACCATCCTCAAGAAGGATGTATAATACAGATGTTAAACACCAATTATCCCACTAAAGATCAGGTAAAGTTAAATAATGGCAAGGGTGTGATGCTTAACATTGAACAAATTAGGGATGATATTCTCTCCTTAAGGTTCCCAGGTTCTCCTGTGGTAGCTCTCCCTCACCTTGTACAACATCAGATTGTGTGTGCTGTTACAGCAATGCCTGGTTGCGAAGTGAAAAACTGTCTTGATGCAGATTTGAAAGCCTTGGGGTTTGCTTCATAAACTCGGTGCTAACATGCTGACAATGTCATTCTCAGTTGCTTCTTAGTCCCTTTAGACTGAGCTAAATACCTGGAGCTAAATATATAGGCAGTCCTGGTTTATATCAAGACATCACAATTCACAAGGCATTAACGTTGGGCTGCACAAGGTAGAATTTAATTTCTATGTCTCATCTATGATCCTGAAAAATAAAATTTTTGGGCACATTAATGATTGTGCCCTTTTTGTCCTTTATATGAGTATAACAGCACTGAAGCCAGCTATAGGTTATTTTTGTGAAATTTTTCATGATTCCTTTTTGCCCTTTAAGAAAAATGTATCAGCGTGTCACTACAACTAGGATTAAATTTTCCTCTGGAAATCAAAGCACAATGAAAACTCTTTATCAGTTCCTTCGTTCTCTTCCGAAATCTGTGGTAGCAGATGCCTTAAACTCTCTTGTGGGTGAAGGGGAAAGGTTGGATTACTGAAAAAACAAGGCAGGCTTCAGAGGGTGGATGAGGCATTAGGAACTGCTTAGGATCTCAAACCTGCAACACCTTGAACCCATCACCAGCCAGAACCGTGATGGATGGGAGAGGATAAAGGGCAGTCTAGCTGACCCATGATGCCTTCCAGTGCCCTCCAAGAAACAAGAAGAAAAGAGATTCTTATCACTCTGTGAAAGAACAGAGGGGGAAATTATCATTAAAATGCCTTCCTAATAAAACTAACAAACAGGAACTTTTTTTTCTTTCAAACTCCATTCTCTTATCCCTTCCCTACAAGCTTCAAGATGGCCATGACTTGAAGAATTTTAGTCTTTGAGTGAACCTTTCCTAAGCAGAGGTCACATCCTTCTGCCTGGACTTAAGCTTTGTTAGACAATCTTCTTTAAAAACCTCAAGAAAATAAATAATTCTGGGTATATCTTTACAGTCATCAGTGCTATGAATCACTATGTAGAATTATGGTAATACACAGAATTAATGTAAGTAATAAAATTATGTATTTGTGAATGTGAATTCACATCCCACATCAACTTCCAGAGAATCTCTGATGAAACATTAATGAGTCACTTTATTTCTCTGTTTGCTTTAGGTCTGGGAATTTTGCTGTCTCTTTGTAAAGTGCTCTAGGATGACGTCAAGTGGTAGAGAAGTTAGGTGTGTTATGGAACTGAGGCAATTACAGACCTTGTAGCAAAGAATTTATACTACAAAGCTGGCCATGGGCACTTAATCTCCTATGATTGCTTTCCACCATAGATATTTGTGGCCATGCATGTTTGTACCTCTCCCAGCCAGCCAAAGAGATTTGCAGAGCTCATGGGAATCTTTAAGAGTCAGATCTCCCCAAAAGTGGCATGATGCTGCCAATGTGTTTTTACATCATATCTTCCTGGTGGTCATAGGGGCTGGTAGGACAAGGCTGCAACACTGAGCAGATCTCAGGTTCAGTGTCCAGCTACAGGGCATCTTGCAGGACTTGAAGTTCTGGAATAAAGAAATGACCTGTGGAGATTCACTTGTTACAGCCCAACAACCTAACCACACACTCTCAGCAGACAGCTGGGAATACAATCTCTTTTTCCCTGTTCTCTGAAAGCTGCATATAGGATTTGGAGCAGGAGGGCTTGGAAACCTTTGTTTTTTTTAGTTAACACTAGGATTCTGAGTATTTTGGGAGTCATACATATCTCTGATTCTTTTCTGAATCCTGTGGTGCCAGTCTCAAGGCCAGGAACTGCTGAACAGCCAGTGCTGAACCTGTGTCAGGTAGGATGGATATTAACACAGACACTGTGTCTTTGTTTTGGATATGGAGCTGGAAATGTTTCCCAAAAGCTGCTGTGATGTGGTGTCCCAGGCTTTGCCTACCATGAGACATTGCACTACCTCCAAGGAACTGGTTTTGGATGTGAAAAAAAATCCAAGTTACACAGACATGCTGGCAAAAGACTTTTCAATGTGACTAAACCATCAAAACTAAGCTCTTTGGCCTCTGTGCTGTCCATCAATCCAGCACCTCAGCCCAGGCATGACAGCCCCGCTACCTGGGAGAGCTGCTCCATTGAGCCAGGGCAGAAGGGCTGACATCAGACACTATAAAAATGTGTGATTTAATGAGTGCCATGCATCACATGACTAAGGCCTTTAAAACAGCCTTGCTGCTGAGTGCCCAACGTACTGAACCACCCCAGATCTCTTGTAAACCTTGGCTCTTCTCCTCCAGAGCCTGCCAAGTTCCCATGATCATTGAAGGAACAGGGGTGGTTTGGAACCTTTCTGCATTTAGGGTTTATTCCTAATCATGTTGGTCCTATCTCACAATGACATAGCTTGGATCCCCCAAACATTCCAGTAATTCCTCCCTTTTGAGCAGGCAGCTGAGGCGCTTCCTTGGCAAGCAGGCATCCCACATTCCTGGATTCCATTCCCAAGATGTCTTGCCCACTCTTCAGGAATGGCTCCCTGCAGGGACTTATTTCCTTAAGGATGAGAGGTTTTCATACCCTGGCAAGTTTCCCACTTCCAATCATCACATATATCCTGTGCAAAGAGGGAGCAGAGAAGTGCAGGTTTCTTCTCGGTTGTTTTGAGTACCCAGACACCTTAGGATGACAAGCAGGTGGTTGCAGAGTGTGTGGTCCCTTGCTCCAAGCTGGGACAGTGCTGCAGGGTTGCTAAGGGTCCTGAGGAAAGCTCTGCCTAAGTTATGACGAAGCACAGGGAAGAGCCTTTCAGATGCCACACATTAAACTCACTAAACTGCTGAGAGGTACTCCCATGTTTGTGGCAGAGACCAGCTCCCAGCAGCTCCCAGTACTGACAAAGCTGATGCTTGAGAGCTTTGCTGCTACATGAGGATAGCACAGTTTCTAAGCATCTTTCTACCTCAAGCTCAAGTGAGAGTGTCTGAACATTAAGCTTTTCTCCAGGAACAGTCACTGAATTCACCAATCTCTGTGTTGTGCTGCCTTCTACCTCGGTGCCTGTATGTGCAGTCCAGCATAGCTGCATCTTGAATTTCATCATCTCCCCAGGCCTCTACCTAAGTGCCCAGAACCGTGCTGCTCACCTGCTCATTCACACAGCCCCTCTTGTCTCCCCAGACACCTGTGAAATACCCTCTCATTGGGACTCTAGAGCCACTACTCTCTTTATCAGCCAAAGGAGCCTGCAAGGAACAGGATTTTTTTCAGGCGTGTTTTCCAACAGAGATGCACAGAGGTGCATACAAATTCAACACAAGTTATCAGGCTGGTTACCACAGGTCAGCAGGTGACAGGATGCATAGTTTAATTTCTGCCTCCAAATACTGTTAGCAACTTGTTTTCTTATTTGCTGTTCATCACTGGGCTCCCAGGGGTGCTGCCAGCATTTAAATCTATTTCAGTATGAATTCTAGTTATTTAGGAAAGAAATAAACTCATTCCCATTACTGAGATGCCTGGTGTTTATGTGGTGGGGACTCTGCTTAACTACTGTTCTACCAACCTTCCTCTAC
This sequence comes from Pseudopodoces humilis, assembly GCF_049639895.1. Lineage (NCBI taxonomy): Eukaryota > Metazoa > Chordata > Aves > Passeriformes > Paridae > Pseudopodoces > Pseudopodoces humilis. The sequence goes on from NC_142219.1 coordinate 7,527,503, forward strand.
AGGAAACATTTCTGCCTGTTCTACACGAGGTGCCTGTGCGTGTTCAAGCAGCGGAGCTGCAGGTACAGCCCAGCAATCCACAGCACAGCCGCGCTCCAGCGCTGTCCCCGCTCCAACCCCGTCCCGCTCCAGCCCTGTCCCTCTCCAGCCCTGTCCCTCTCCAGCCCTGTCCCCTCTCCAGCCCTGTCCCTCTCCAGCCCTGTCCCTCTCCAGCCCTGTCCCCGTTCCAGCCCTGTCCCTCTCCAGCCCTGTCCCTCTCCAGCCCTGTCCCCTCTCCAGCCCTGTCCCCTCTCCAGCCCTGTCCCTCTCCAGCCCTGTCCCGCTCCAGCCCCGTCCCCTCCATCGGTGGCCGGGGGCCCGCGGCGGCCGCAGCGCAGCGCACGGAGACACCTCGCGGCGAGCCCTGTAACTACACAGGGTGCCAGGGTCCCGCTCCCCGTCCAGCCCCACCGACCCACGAGCCCCTGGCCAAGGCGAAGGCAAGCAGTGCTGGACCAGCTCTTGTGAACAGTTCATAAGGCCAAAGCTGTTGCCCTGTGCGAGGCAGTGGGTGAGTGAGTGTATGCATCACCCGCAGGAGCACCCAAAGCCCAGCAGCAGCACAGCAAGCTGGGCAGAAGGCCAAGGGCAGGAAGATGATCAAGCCTGCTGGCCAAAGCAGATGCTGTAGAGTTGGTTTTCAATAATATGTCGGTGCTGTAGGAGAGCAGAACACAGACAACCCTGGGACAGCCGTCTGTTCTGCACAGATAGGGTGTAGAAGTAATTTTCCTTCTTAACGCTGACAAAAAGAGATGATGCAGGACATTGCGTCACAGCTGAGGAGTTCTCCTGGGGAGAATAGGCCACACTGATTTGTTCTTCATCAGTATGCATCTGGCCAAAACCCCTGGGGCCTGAAAATTTTTTCCTAAAAGGCCTGAGGTGATCACCCATTATGTGGCCCTACCGGCCATGTGTGCGGAGTTTTCCTGTGAAAATGAGAGGCTGGCAGCCTACACTTCTGATGCTGAGGCACTGTTGGAAGCTTGCTCTACTTGGGGGCTTTTGTTTCCTTCACTTGAAAACGAAGTAGTAATGTATGACCTGCAAGGTTGTCATTATCATAGCAGAGATCTTGGAGGTCCTTGGAAGAGAAGTGCTGGAGAAATGCAACCTATTAAAAATGCAGTTTTCTCCTTGCCAATTCTATTCCGCTTCAAGGAAAGGGGTTTTTGCAATGACAGCTGGGATGAGCTGGTTTTGACAAGTCAGAGTATGCAGGTATTGATGGAAGTTTTAAGTGAAACATGACTAAAAGACTAAAAGGGCTTTTGCCTTCCATGCCCAAGTGTTTCACTTTTCCTATAAACAATCACAGCAGTGGGCACTGAGAAGTGTCAAGAATCCATACTTGATTTCAGCAGGGTACCAGCAAATCCAGAAAAGCACAGTTGTTCAGACAAGTTCTTCAGCATTTTCTCCCACTGGGCTTCTTGCTGGACAGCCTGGAACTGAGCCAGCCATGTCCTGGCTGATAATCTCTGCTCTTGTAACCCCCCGTAGTTCTCAGGTAGTGAACTTATTGCAAGGCGTGTTTTCACACCTACTTGCCACTTTCTAGGATTTTTTTTTTTTTCCTACTGGAAATTCTTCTTATTTTATTTTAATTTTACACTGAGGTTGGGATTTTCCTCCAAGGGTGACTGCCACGCACACCTCCTTGGGAGCTGCACAGGGCCAGCTGAAAGGCCAAAACTGCATGTGTAGATTTTCTCTGCAGTGCTTTGGGGAATGCTCCCTAGCCTGAGGGCTCAGGCGGGCTCTGCCTCCCAGACCAGGGGAGAGGAGCTGGAGAAGAGACTGAGTACACCTCACCCCTCCTGATGTGCTGTGAAAACTACAACGGATGCACCAGCTGGTCTCAGGGCTCTGCTGGCAAGTGCTGGCATGCACTTCAGGCTGCTCATGTGTGGGGGAAAGCATCAGAAAGGTCCCCTGATTTTATAGCATCAGATCACATCTGGGGTGACAACCTGTTCCAGTGGAGTTAAGGCAGAAGAGAAAGGATATTTTTTCAATGTGTTAACTTTTAATTAAATCTTAATGCCTTAATTAAAGCAAGGAGGGCTTAATTAAGGACTTAACTAAAATTTAATACTTTAATGGGACTAAATACTTTAATTTATCACCAAGCTGAAAAAAAAAAAAAAGCATTAGGGCTCACTCTGAGATGCACATACACACACCAGCCAATTATGAAAGAATCCTGGGGTGTCAGGTTCATCCATCAGAGCATGCTGTGTGCAAGGGCAAATCCGTGGTTGTTCACATTTCCATGTTACCTGCCTAAAGCATAAGCATAACTTGAGATCATTGTATTAAAAGGTACACGGTACCTTTGTCTCTTTCTAAAGACTATTTTCTGAGCTGATGAAGCCCTTCTCTGGTCTGTCCAATTCATGCTGCTGCAGCAGCTCAGGGATGAGGGTGGAGGGGTCCTGGTGCGCCTGCAAATGGCCAGGCTCTGAGCCCATGAGCTGCTGCTTCAGGGCGGTGTGTGATTTGAAGATACCCCATCACAGGCACACAGCCCACAGCTCTGAGGACTGGATAGTCCTGTCCAGCATTACTGCAGTGACAGGAACCCTGCAAGGAATTTGGCTGGCTTTTAAAGACTGAGTTTTCACAGAGCTCAGAGCTTAGCACCTCCCATCCTCCTCAGATGGGATGTTTATCAATATTTCTTGTGCCTGGGAAATACAAGTCTAAGCCACTGCATTTCACTTTCAGCTTTTCAAGTGTGATGTCCTTACACTGTGACACCTGTACCTCACAAATAAGTGGGTTTTAAGGTGCTTCTGAAAGATGTTACACACACACTGTTTTTTCAAAGGAATCATTTCTAACCATATGACTTTTCAAACTCATAATCAAGTACACCAATTAATACAGCTACCTAGAGAAGAATCAAGACTAATGACAAGCACAGAAAATCTACACTTTTACATTTTTTACATTGTGTTTTGCCCTGTAACATTTTCTGCAACTGATTTTGAAAATCTTCTGAAAAGTCAGTAGGTATCATTGTGATTTTACCAGCAGAGAAGTTGAGATATGGATGGGGCAGTAAATGACTAATCCAAGATCAGACAGTGACCTCACAGATATTTTGAAGACACTTCCCCACCAGGCAGTGTGCAGCTGCACTCCTTTGAAGGGAATTGGAGCTTAAATAGAACCTAAGGTTCAGCAAACTCAGCCCTTCTCCTGGGTGTAATGTGATACTATGTGGGGCTTGGCATTTTGGTCAGACTGTCATTTCTTCAAACAGAAATCTGCCCTGCCTCTGGAGAAAGGACACATATGTTTCCTATAACAAGACTGTACATTATTTTTTGTATGTATAGGAAGACTATAATATCTGAGAAGACTCATTACGTGCTAACCATTCATATCTGCAATTCTCTGTGGAGTCACATAGGCCTAATACATTAACTGCATCAGACACATGGAGGGCCAAAGCTTCATCTCTGTCCAAGGAGCACAGCGCACAGCGCAGCAGGACCGGCAGGTCAGGATGCAGAGACCCCTCTCTATTTCTCTACCCACCTTCATCAGGAGCAGAGCCGTCCCCCAGAAACCTCAGCAACACTTAGGGCAGTTATTCATTGCCAGAGGTGGGAGCACATCTGGGAGCAATGGGACAGGGTGTGAGGGTACATGTAGCCCAGACACATCCCCTGGGCTGGTTTGCTACAGGGACACCAACATACAGGAACTTTGAGGAGCTCTGGGTGATTTTGCTACCCCCAGGATGTGCATATCCATTTACAAAGTAGAGACAGTGTTAGGGGGGTGCAAATGTAAAATACTCCCCAAATCACGTTAGTAATTTCTCCCATAAATCAGGATGATGTGCTGGGTTCTGCCTCCTTGCAATCCTCCCCAGGATGTGAGGAGAACCACTCTCCTAGCACACACTCGCTTGCTGAGTCTGCGTGCTCAGCCTGTGGAGGCAGCTCGGGGGTGAGGGGCTGGGGACTTGCCCCATGCACTAGCAGTAATTATTCTACTGTGATTCTTGCTCATCTCTGGCCCATGAAATCAAGGCCAAACTTTGGAGTGTGTGTGGGGGGTGAGGAGATGGAAGCTGGGCCCAAACTGCCTTAACTGGTTCCACAGAGCTGCTGCTTTCCGCAGTGAGCAAGCCAGAACAATGTCATCTCAATACCCCGTGCTAATCTGGGGGAAACTGAGCGTGACCAACTTCACGCATGACAGCCGGGAAGCCAAGCATGGGAGGTCAGCACCAGCCTCGCTCAGAGCTCCTTCACAGTCAGCTTGGAGAGGTGAAGCACATGGACAAACACATCCCAGCGCCCCGTCACTCTCAGCATCCACTGCCACAGAGCTTGGCCATCGTGATGAGACCCCAATCCCCATACTGACAGCCTGAGCTTCCAGCGTCTCAGCTGTCCGCCAGCAAGAAAGGCTGGTGCACGTTTTAGGCGTGCTGTCATTAACAAATGAGGCAGGGCGCTTGATTAATTCCACAGGTTTCTTCCATTAGGAGCCACTACATCATTGCTACGCGAGAGCCTTCCTCCCCTCAGCGCTGACCTTCCTCCCACAGCTCACCCATTTCCCTTGGCTGTGGAAGTTATTACAGACTGGTTATTTGAAAGACCTGGAAACCAGGGCAGCCGCTGCTCCCTTTCATCTCCAGCTCTGCTGCTCCTCACTCCTTGGCAGTTTGGAAGGATGGTGGAAGTAATTAATGGCTGGGGAGTGGAGGAGGAGGTGCTCCTAAGAGAGGAGTCAAAAATTCCTCTTGACAATGACCACATGTCTGAGGCTTGGCTACTAGTTCACTTGACAGCAATAAGGGCCTAATAGTCATTAGTCACCACTGCAGACACGCTCCATGCACTTCTCCATACTCTTTCCATGATGAAGGCTGAAAGTAAAACAGCATCAACCACCTTGATGCTTTCAACAAACTTTTGTCACTTTTCAGGGAAAGACTGAGGAACTGATGGCTCAGAGAGCTCTGTCAGCATCCCCAACCACAGACAGGGAAGATCTTCAAGCACAGAAATACAGCAAATAAAAAAAGATTTTAAAATGTCAGCTAAAATCCTCCAGGAAATGAGACAGCTGGGACGGGTCAGAGAGTACCCACAGGGAATTCAGGCTGATCAATATGGAAAGTTTGTGTGATCTGATTCTGCATGACCTGCAGCTCCCAGTTTACTCTTCCTGTCTCTTCCTCAGCAGTCTCTCATACACTACCCTGCCTTTAATTGCACTCTGCACCTGATCCTGGATTATCTAAGGGCTTGCATTCAAAGTACTTTGTTTCTGTGGTGCAAGAAACAGGCATAAAAATACAGTGGTCATACCATAGCCAAAAAGCAAGCAGAGAGCTTGGCTCTGCAGCACTGCATTTAGGGCAGTAGAGAGCAAGGGTCAGACCCCAGCCCCTGCCTCCTGGCCCCATGCCTGCCCAGGCCAGGAATCTATGTGCTGCTCTCCCTGCTGCCTTTCCCACCCGCTCACACATGATAATATCTGAGGTTTTGGCTCAGAGTCACCTGCAATTAGAACAAAACTGGCAACTTTCTGATGTTAAACTTCAGATAAAATTGGTTGTGAATGATAAAATAAAAAAGAATGAGTGTTATAAAGTGGAAATGATATATCTGAGAGCTGATCAGGATCTAGAAGAGCAATGCAAAAATGCTAATGCTCCTCCGTGGAGGATTTGGAGATTATGTTTTGAACTGAGTGCAAAACCAAAACATTTTGAAATGCAGGCAGGAAGGGAGTGCGGCTCTGGATCTTGGCAGCCATCTGCTTGCCAAACTGTCCCACAGCCACAAGTCATGGAGACTCCCTCATGCTCTGAGCATGTCCTAGACCTACTGACCGCAAGGCCAGTGGCTGAGGTACAGACCTGGCACCTGAGCTGTGCCCACCCCTCAGCTTGGTATTGTCCCCCAGGTGTGTTAGCAAGGAACAAGTGGGCTTACAGTCAGGGCTCTGCAGAGATCCCTGCCTGGGGCCTTCCAGCCTCCCTTGTCATGGAGCTGCCTCACGGTGTCAGCTGAATTCTGGACTCTCAAAAGCCTTCTGGAGCAGAGGCTGCAGCTTTGCTTTTCTGAGAATTCTTCAGTTTTTCTACTTTATAACCCAGCACTCTGCATCACCTATTCCTCTGTACCCTTGCCAGACAAATTAATCCTGCCATTCCCATTTTTCAGCAGGAAAACAGGGGCATAACAAATCACAGTAGTCAGCCCAGGGCCAGACAGAAGATCTGACCTATTGAATCCACGTCACACAGTTCTTCAACCAGGGTCTTAATTGCAAGATCATCAATTCCTCCATCCACAGCTGTCTAAGAAGACTTTTTTCCCAGAAAAGTAGGTAAAAGACTCTTTGGGCCCAGCTGCCTTTCTTAAGTATCTTTGCCAAGCTTTTCTGCCCCATTTAAGAGGGCTCAGGCATGGTTTATAAAATATCAGATGGAGAGCTCTGAGATAAAGCCCTTTCTTTTAGTAATGCTTAATACAGTGCATGATTTGGCTGCAGAGGAAAAGCGTTGCTGTTTAGAAAAGAGTTCTCCTCTTTGCCTGACCTAGACATCAGTCATTATAAGTAATTGTCATATCACTGAGAGAAGAGCAGATCATTTCACTGGTGGAGCAGCCATGCTGTTTTTGAGAAAAACTGCAGTCTCCAAGGAAAGCCGCAACAGGCTTGATTGGCGCCCAGCTGCCATGCAGAAGTTAAACCAGATGAGCTGTGTCAGCCCAGTGGAAGGCAAATGCATGGTAGCTGCTCCAAAAGCCTCTCTGCTCCTAGATTTGTCACTGACTGCATTGTTATCTGCAAGGGGGCAGAATCTAATCAGAAACACATTTTTGAGTGAAGGACTGACCTCTGCAGTATCACCAGGAATTTCTGAGGCGGTACAGCTGTGCAAGTGCCTTCCCATCTCTGGGAGGCAGAGTCATGTCCACTTTCATTTCAGTGCTTCAGGCTCTCATGTGGTGCTGAGCAGCATTTATTTCCATCTTAAATCCATTCACTATGTTTGAAATACAGCTGCAGAGCACTGAGATGTTTCAGAAGAAACAAGTCAGAGAGGATCAATTGAAAGAATCAAAGACTCTTATAATAACCCTTGCCTATCCCAGCATTTCACCATGGTATTTCTACACAGTGTTCAGTAGTGTGTGTTTGGCCACTCACCATTTGTCTTCCACAGAAGCACCTCCTCTTGGTTTGAAGAAGCAAGAAACAAAAAAAATGTGCATAGAACCTTGTTCTAATGATTAATTATTCTCACTGACCAAAAGGGTGGGGGGAAGTGCCTAATTTTATAATTATTTGGCTTCACCTTTTAGCCAATTTCTTGTTCTGCCTTTCCACTCAGACTAAACAGTGTTTTGTTCTTGGTATTTTCCTTTTGAAAAGTTGCTCATCTACTGTCGCCAAGTCACCTCTCAGACTTCATTTTGGAGAGTCAGATGAGCTGAGCTGTTTAAATATTTCACACTGTTTAGCTTGAAATTGTTTGTGATGCTCCTTGTCCCCTGCTCTTCCCCCACCTCCATTTTCCATAGTGTGGAGCTGACCCCTAATATGCGCTGTAGAGGAAGTCCTAGCATCAGTCCCACCAGTGTAGCCCAGTGTCAGAATCCCCTACCTACTATTCCATCCTGATCCTTTTTCAGAGCCTGGGAGAACCCTAAGGCCATCCAAGGACACAGTTCTCACTCCAAAGCTGTTCTTGTGAAGGCAAAAACTCTCTTTGAGGTCAGGTATACAAGAGCTGTGAAGACTCTGGGCTTCGTCTCCAACAGAAGCAAAAAATTCTACAGAAGCTAGTAACAGCCTCAAAATGTAATTAATTCCCTGCAGAGCATTTTATTAATACCCCTTGAACATGTTCTTAGCAGTGTATAGTACCCACGGGTGTGCAGCACTGGAGACCTCTGAAAGCCAGCCCCAGGGCTCAGTCTGGAGGGTGCTGAACACCTTCTTGTTCCTGGACACTGCATGCTCTCCATGAAGCGTCCCTAAATGCACCAATTTCAGACTCTGAGATGGAAACCCTGGAAAGTGTTTGCTGGCATACCAATGACAGGAGTTTACTATTAATTGCTGATAAAACTTCACAGAATAAGAGAGATTATTTCTTTGCTGTCTTTCAGCTTTGTTTTCAGGATTACATCAAGTAATCTGAAGAAAAATCAGTGCAAAAATTCTTTATACCAAAACTATAAGGATAAAAAAATAACCAAAAAAATAAAATGTAGGAGAATGAAACCACTCAGTCAATGTCTTGTTTCTTTGTTTTGTTCTAATCTACTTGATTTTCCCCTAAACCCACTCACAAACTTTAGGAGAAAATTAGGAGTAATTGTAATAAACATGCCAGTTTTCCAGTGATTTGAGGTCACTGTGGGATCCGGGAGCAGATGAGCTGAACACAAGTTTTTTCATCTTATTCTGCAAGTAAGGGCAGGACTCACAATTGTCTCACATACATAAATCCTATAAATGCCTGTGGACCTTGTACATAGGATTAAGACCTTTTCAAGGTGAGAAGTTGTAGCCACAATTATATGGTTGGAAATCTGAGTCTTCACCTGGCATTGAGACAACTTATTCACAAGTTCCTGTTCTTGACAGCTGGCACTCTGCTAAAATGCAAGTGGAATATTTTCAAAAGCACTCCCGAAAGTTAAATCTTCCTTTCTAATATTCAAAATAAGAAACAGCCCTTCCAAAACACTTGGCACTGCCCCTCTGAAAATCACCAGTCATGTCTGTGCTTATTTTATAACATCTGGCAACTTTCTGTCATGCCCCACTGCTGGGTAACAACCTTGGTGACTTTTTGGCAGCTACTACATTATTTGCTCATTTCAATCCCAAGGCTCAGCTGCTGGATTGAAGACCCTGAACAGCAGAGCACTTAGCTGCTCTTCATGGTTACTGGGAAACACCTAAAAATGCAAAACAAACATATCCTAAAGGCTCAGATGCTAAAAGGAAGATTATGTTTTTACACTCTTGATTTTTTGGCCTGCTGCATACGTTTTGATCACTGAGGGTTTTGCAATTATGCAAATGGCTGAAGAACCCTCTGAAGCTGGAGCTGAGCTGGAGTTCAGAGGCATACCTGTAACAAAATCCCATGATGACTTAGGAGTGCCACTTCAGGCAAATACCCCTTTCCAAGATAAAGAGCAACACTCCATTGCAGTATGCTGGGTTCTTCTCATTCTTTTGCCTTCCTGATGTTTGGCACAAGTCCAAATCCTCTCCATTTTCCACCCACCCATCATACATACTCTGCTAAATATCCTGTCCTCTTGTCGTTTTGGCAAAAAATAAACTATGCAGGAGAAAGAATTATGCCTGTGAGGCTCTCATAAAAAAATTCCTCTGAACGATAAATCAAAACAAAACAATAATTATCACCAGCCACAGGACCACATTTATGTTTCTCATATTTTCCTCTTACTTTTTGTAGATTATCAAGTCTACACAAGAGCAAGAGCCAGATTTTCTTAAAGATACTGATACACCAGTAATCTCCAACTCCAAAACTGAAGCTCACCTTGTCTACAAGAGAATTCTCTATGCTATTTACAAAAAGATTGAAATTTTCTCGTAGAATTATAAATGGTACATTTGTCCTGGAAACAAGATGCCTTGTTTTTTTCTATGACTACATAAATCTTCCACAGTCCCTTCTGTGCTACTTCTGACTTGCATTTAATAAGTAATGAGGAGTTACAAAGTGATTTTTTTTCCTAAGGCTCTCAAAGGCATTGACAGGGACACAAACGCTGTAGATGGGCAAACTGAGGCACAAGGGACTTGCCCAAATTCACACTATGGCTGGGTGGAGGCAGCTGCCTGATCTCACCTGGCAGATGTCCAGCTTTCACTGGCACAACTAGTCCAGATCAGGCTTAGGGGCATTTCCCCCTGGGACCACGGACCACAGGGAACATCCAGCCATGCAGGAACAGCACCTGGCTCAGAGGTGTTCTCCAGCCATGCTGGGGTTGAGGAATGTAAGTGGGGCTGAGACAGGAGCTTCCCACTCCTGCAGAAAGGGTTGGACTGTATGAAAATGGGAAGGGCCAGCGAGAGCAACTCTCCTCCCTGCTGGCCAAGGTCTGCCCAGTTTTTGGTTGCTGGGCTTCAGTGTGACATGAACCAAAAGGACAGAGTGGATAGGCTTAGAAGGAAATGTTCACTAGAGAAATGTTGAAAGAATCAGCATTCAGTCCAGAAAAGAGAAGGAAAAGCAACACTCCACTGTCTTTCCCAGCTTGGCAAAGTACTAAAGGCTCCAGTCCCTGAAACAACGTGTAGCTGTGGCAATCAGCACCCAGAGCTAAGGTGTAACCTCACCTTTCCTTCCCCAACAGCCTTGGAGCTTGAACAGTGCCAAATCCTTCAAAAAGCCCAAGAGCAGATGGAATTAATGTATGAAGCCCCACCAAAATAAACGTTTATGGGACTTCTTCTAACACTTCACAGGAGCTCAGACAGCTATCCAGCCTTTGTGTCAGCACCTGTCAGCTTATTCCCACTCCAGCAGGCATCAGGACTTGTGCCTCTGTGTGCTCTTACAACAGCAATTAGGCTCATTAGAGAGCAATTAACATTATTACTTATCAGCAAAGTATTTTATTTTAAAGTATTATCAGAAGTATTTTAAAATTAGTTTGTAAATGCATTTGCCCACAGGAAAAAAAAAACATTTGCTGGATTTCAGCATTCCTGGAACTTAACTGTACTTTTTCCTGTGTAAAAACAAAATAATAAAAACCCACATGTAATTCCTAACCAAATCCACTGAGAAGGGGCATTGAAATAATATTTTTTTTTATGAGCTCTTACTGCTAGGATTAAGGAGTAAGTTACAGCAATGCTTTTATCTTAATACATGAACTTTTGTGTCAATACATTAGCTATGGTAGTGTCAAACAAAGTCCTGACTGCAAAGTGATGCAATGTATGAGGGTGCAAGCCCAGCCAGACACACCATGGTGTGAGCAGCTGCTGCAGGTGCTGTGTAAGGATGAACCTCACTCCCCACACAAGTTTAAGTAATTCATGTGTAGCAATCCAGTTAACAAAAGATGATTCAAGGCACTGGACATTTACAGAGAGAAACAGCACAGATCTAAGCTGTGGCTGGGATCCACAGGTGAGTTTTCGCCGTGAAATGAAGTGTGGTGCAGGCACTGGGGAGCACAGAGACACAAACTGTAAGCTGAGGTTCAGAAAAGACCACCACCTCCAATGCCTTGATATGTTGCTTGGGTGAGCTAAGCACTGTATACAACCTAGTAAAGCCTGAGATTTATCAGACTAATGCAAGCAGATCACATCTGAATCCAAGCTGGTTTATATGCAACAACTTTCTCAACCCCGCAGTATATTCTCCTACTCATCCAGTCTGCAGCTATTACAGCCTCAGGCAGACACCAAAACCTCAATCATAACCAGTGTTCACTGAGGTGAAGAAAACCAAGCTTCTGAAAGCACCTGTGGAGGATGGTTGATCATGCATGGGGTGAATAATAAATAGATGCAGTCTGTAAAAATGAACACCCTGTGAGTTGTGGAGAATAGGCAGTGGGACACTGAGCTGGGATCCAAATGTTCTCACGGGAGATCAACTGATACCCCTTGGCAGCATGAGGTGTTTCTGCAAGACACTCTGCTAAGTAAAAATATGTTTGGAGGGTCAGTTATGACCAGGCTGACATCTTATGTCACTTGGGCCAAAGAGCTCATCCTGTCAGTTGTCCATCCAGCCATTTCTGGCAGGGTGTTTGGGGGAAGACTAAGGCATTGTACCTGGCAAGCCTATTAGTTTTATTTTCATAACTACAGTCTCCCAAATGTAAATGCCAAACAAGCACATCATTGGCCTGGCAACATGAGCCGCAATCTTGGAATGTGACTGCATGGTAATGTTGAGGGCAAATTTCTAAACACTCCCCACCCTTCCCTGAGAAATGCAGAGACACAGGCTATTAAATAATCTCTTCATTTCAGTAATTTAGTTGCTGTTTGTACAACGCTTTGAACACGCACGATGCCACAGCACAGAAATGCTAAGTACTGGGTTATTTAGCTGTAAAGTCTGTGATAATCCCTCATTATGAAATAATAATTAATCATCATCATTTTATTCAAGAGCTCCTCACCCCTGCCCCCACCCAAGCCCTACAGGCACTGACCAAACTCTCTCCTGTCTGGACAGGACAGGTTGGTTATGGATGCAAAGTTCAGGTATGAACTTTGGGGAAGTTCAGGGCTGTGCCTACCTGTGTGTCTCACCCAGCCCAGCGGAGGGACAACGCTTCCTAATCTCCAGCTGAGGATCAAAGCTACAGATCCACCCAGCCCAACCATTCCCATCATTCTTACTAGTCCAGAGAGGGAAATTGAGACATTCAAAGGGTAACTGAGGACTTCAGAAGATTGCATCCAAGGGAGCTCTCTCCTTTCATGAGGAACAGAGTACCTGACTCAGCTGTCTCTGTTTTCTGTATAAAGATGGGGCAGATCTTCAAGGTCTCCCTCCCTGGGGGCAAGGAATATCTTGTTATTAATGACTGCCCAGAGCAAGGTGCAGGGCACTGTGAGGCTGTTTGGTTTGAGAGCTATCTGTACTAAAAGCAATTTGGCATTAATAATATTAAAAATTAGCACAAAAATATAGTCATGGCTGCTGCAGGCAGGAGACAGAACAGAGCCTGGACATGTGAGAAGCCAGAGGGGACACACTGTAGCAACACTGGGGCCTTGAACTGGTGCCCAGCCACTTCCACCAGCTGTAAAGCCCCATTGCATTTATAGCCTGGGAAAGCACTCATGAAATGAAGAGGCGACAGGGTTTAGTCATCAAAGAGGAAGATGCGGTGTCTCCTCCTGCCTGGGACCCTGAGCTCTCCCCAGCAGTTAGCAGTGCAAACAGTGCAAACAGCCTGCTGTGAGCATTACACCTTTTCCCCCCATCCAACCTCTTAAAAGATCTACAATTCTGACCAGACTTGAAGGTGTTGTATTTCTTGTGGGAGCTGCTCTGCTTTCTACAAGATGTTTTAGAGCTGATGTAGATATTCATGTACCAGCTGAGTGGAGATGTGCATTCCTACATGAGTTTGAAGATTTGTGTCTAAGTGTTTTAAATTATCTTTAACTTGCACAGCACAAGCCCCACAGCATTACAGGCATCTTTATGGCCAGTAGGTCTCCCACCAACCCTGGTCATCCTGGAAAACCACGCCTCAGCCTTCTCCCAAAATTTTACCAAAGAGATGTCTGCAGCTGCTCCCATCTACTTTAAAGGTTTAATAAAACTGAAGTGGAAAACCTTGTGAGATGGCTCCTATTACACCATGCTGTCTGGGGAGAATCTAAAATTAATGTCCTAGATACCAAAAGCAAGATTAGGGTGAGCTAAGTTACATCTGACTGGCAAACAAACATGAACAAAGTTTATGGAGGTAGAAAACCTAAATAAATCATAATTGCTGACATGCCCCTTCTGCAGCTGAGCTAGGAATGATGTGAGCACTGGTGTCAGGCAGCACCAGGTAAAGGGAGACTCACACACCTTAGCAGATGTCACATTCTGTCACAGAGCACACACACACAGCAGAGTAACAAACTGCTCTAGCAATGTACCCCTTACCAGAGCCTCTATTTTTGTGAGGCATTACACTGAGTTCTTCATATATTGTGAGAGAAAATACTAACAAAAGTATGTCCAGGATGCATTAAATAGCCTGAAACCACTTCAAAGACAGAATACGAAAAGAATTTTCAAGAGGGAGGAATTTGGGGAGTTTTAGAAAGTATTCTGGACAGATGTATTCTTTTAGTTCAAAAGTTTTCACTATTCTTTTTCAATAGCATGGAAGAAAGTATACTACCAGCACTGGAGAAAAAATCCAGAAAACACATGCAGAGCTGGATTAGCTTTTCATTCTTGCAGGGGAAGGTACCCTGAAATTCAGGTTTTTTAAGCTCCAAGTAGTTCAGCTAATACGAGAAATAAGACCTTCACTTCAAAATGTGAGCGGTATTCACAACTGGAATTGAGGGGGCTTCTTCATCAGTCACACTGTTAAAATTCAGAGGAGAACTTTCTGCAGTAGTGCAGGGGAGCTGTTACCTGTCCACAGATATTGCTGGATATCTTGCCAGTGCTGAAGTTCTTTGGTCTGCAGCTACACAGCAGGTCTCTCCTGCCCTTAAAGTCTCTCTAGTTACATTAGACCAGGGCCAAATCTTGTTCATAGTTACACTGAATTTAATCCAGAGAAAATCCATGAACCTGTTCAATATGCACTAGATTTATACCAGCACAAGGAACAATTTCTTTATGAACCCTCGTATTTAGATTTTGACTTTCTCACAGGAAAACAGACCATACCTGAAAGAGTCTTTTCAGGGAGCTGCCTGCTATGTGTTATTAAGATACTTTCCAGGCTAGGACTCTCACTGTCTTCACTCTTCAGCAGGTTTCCATTCAAATCAGGTTGTTTGCCTCTTGGCCATGGATACTTCTGCAAAGACTGACTTTCAGATGGGATGACATTTCCAAAGCGCTTGGAGGGACAAGTCTGACCATGCTGTTCTGTGGCTGTGACACATAATCAAATACTGACCCAGAGGGAAGGTTTTTTGGCTGAAAAATGAAATAGAAATAGATCCTTTTGCCTGTGTCACAGCTTGACAGCAAAGATGAAGAAATGGGGAATAGAGGGATGCTGAGGAAGAATGACTTCACCACAAAGCTGTTCCCTAGCCAAGACTGGCAGTGGATTCAATAAAGAAAAGCAAAGTTTCCAAAGCACACAGCCTTGTTTTCATCCTACAACAGCAGCAAAACTGGACTCAGGTTTGACAACTCAAAGACAAGAGACAAGATGGCATAAGCAAACCATAGGAGCTGAATCAAGGTCCTACTGGGACCTGACTTTGCTCTCACTTAACATTGCTACAAAACCCACATGGCAATGGAATCACATTATTTTAAGGAAAAAATGGAGCACAAATTTTATTTTTTGAGCGATTATATTTTCTCTTAGTTACGAGATTATGGTCATGTTGTGCCAAGATCAGTTACAAAACTTGGTGTTTCCAAAGGCATAATGAAATACAATCCCAGCATTTTGCCCTTGTATACCCATTGAGTGAACAGCCATTCTCCAAAGCTCTCTGGTGATTACACCATGTAATCGGCATCTCCTCTTTTAAAAAGCACTTGAGAAAATAAAATAAAAATCATGCTGTAAGCTTCTCCCCATAAGAAACCTCAGAGATCTTTAACTGCAGAAAGAAAAAAGCCTTCCCTAGTGCCTGACAGCAAGTTTGCATTCTTTGCCGAATGGGAGGTCAAGAGGTGACCTTGCCCCTGCCCAACTTCCTGATCCTCCCCGGCTGCCAGTGCCATGCCTGGGAGCCCTGGGCCGCTCCGAGCTTCCTCACAGTGCAGGCAGGCACTAAAATGGCCTGACAGGGCTGGAGGGAAAAGGAAGCTGCTTCTATTCCCACAGCCTGTTGTTTGTTTTTAATGGTAAATGGCAGCTCCATCACTGCATCCCACAGGTCCCAGGGAGGGCCGTGGGCTGTGCAGTGACCATCAGCTCGCGAGCTGCACAGGTGCCACCACAGCTGGGACTCTGCAGGGCTCCAGACAATGCTGCAACAGGCAGAGAGTGCCAGCGAGGGATGAGATGTCAGCCACATGAGTTTTACATCAAGACTCTTGCTATGTACCTGACTGTCTGACTTGTAAATTATATTTCATAAATATAAATATTATAATAATATAATATTTCCACTTACGTTTCACTGAAGGGCTGGGGACAAAGAGTGCCTTTGCTCATAGGTTTGTTGCTGTCTCGAGTTTTCTTTTGGGCCTCAACTGAGAACTACTGCTCAATGGGATACTGCAAGGCCTTCAGGAATGGGAGCTCCATCAAAGAAGGAACAGTAAACAGAAGGAACAGTAAAGCACATCCTTTGTATGAGACACAAATCCCAGCTATTTTTTCTGTTGCAAACATGCCACAGAGTGGAGGCAGCAGTCAATCAATGCCCTGTCAGTGTTTGTGTTACAGTGACCCTCATGGACATCTCAGTCCTTTGGCAAGAGAGTTGTAGCATCACAAGAAGAGTCAAGCTCCATCACAAATGTTTTTCTCTAAGCAACCAGAAGCACAGAAGCTCAACACTAGATCCAACTTGTCTTTCTCATGTTAATCACTTGTCTGTCATAACACAACAGGTAAATCTCATTGAACAAGCAGGCACTTGGAAGACAAAGGCAGCCACCCATCTGTGAGGCTTAAAATGACTGGCAAGTGCAGAAAATAGCCCTAACTGAGACAATTATGTGCCATTCTGTGAGTGAGCTTGTGGTTCCCCTTCTGAGAATCTGGCCTTCAGAAGCATTGCAAACATGCAGCATTTCTTTTTCAGAAACATACATATTTTGATAAATATAACTGTGCAGGCTATATCACCAATTCTTTGAGATTGAAATGCTTCTCTTTGGCTGTACAGGGCTATTATTTTTTGCATAGGGCTGCAGTAATACTCCTGTCTCATCTGACACACAGCTTCTTGCGAGAACAGTACATTTGTCCCAGGTAACCTCTGAAAATGAAACTTCTGAGGAGTTTTGCACCAGCACATGTAGCAGTATGGGGGGGCTGTGGCCTGCTTAGTTTTTCCAGTCATCACTTGCTTCCATAAAAAAGGATGAAATGGTGAATATCATAACATTCCTAGATTATTACAAGACTGCCTGCCTCTGCTCATCTCTGCAAAGTTTTATTTGTTCCAGGTCTGCCGAGCTTTAGCTAATACCACACGGTGACAACACATGCACAGCTGTGCTGGCAAGAGAAGTCTGTTTTATGGCCACATCCACAGTGGCACTCACTGGTGTTAGATAGGTTATACCCATGTCCCACAGTGAAAGTTATTATATACTCACTCATGGCTATTGCTGTGTGCTTGATGCTGCTCTACACAGCTATTGTACCCCGAGGATTTAAATTGTCAAGCAAAGAGCCTGCTCTCTATTTTCTTTGCTCTTGTTCTGTGTCTGCTTTACATACTGATGGAGGATTACCTTGGTTTTACCTGCTTGTCAGCCAGCTATTCCACTAAGTACTAACTGTATTGTTCTTAATCTCTCTCATTTCTTGACTAAAATTCAATTTACTTTTTTTGTCACAAGAACCGCATGTCTGATTGTCCTGAGCTCATTCTCCTTTCCTGGTTTTCCTTGTCTTTTCAAAATGAAAAGCTGCTAGAAAAGCTTTAACTGAGCTAATGGAAGGGGACGTTGTTTTTAAGGCAGATGTGTGTCTAAGAGCATTTTGGCACTGTAGAAGGAAAAAAATAGCAAAGGCTTCAAAGGCAGTCAGTCTGCTGTCTTTATTCTGCATGCTGTACAGCATTTGGTGTTTTGCAATGGCATGGAGCACAATGACCACCTATAAATCTTTTCTTTCTCTGTACATCTGCTAAACACACACCTCACACCCAACAGCTTTTTAGGTCTCTTTGCCTAAGTCACAGGATGGACCTTGGGTGCCCCAGCTCTTGGTAAATGGGTATGGGAAGAGACACAAAGAGCAGTTGAGACTTCTGGATCATGTACCATATCAAAGGAATGGTTTGTTCATGGGGAGGGATGACAAGGTGAAAACCTGGAGCCGAGTTCTCACCCAGGTTGAAGCAGCAGTGGGTAGGCTGGAAAGTGACAGGGGGACATGAAGAGAACGAGTACCTGGCCAGCACTCAATGGCACTGAGGGGCTGGAGAGTGGCAGTCACCCAGCCTGCTCCTCTCCTCCTGTCCCCTGCAGCTGCCACTGCTGGCTTAGGGATTTTGTGCCAAAGAACTCAGCTCAGCAGGAAGGGGAAAGGGTGGTGTGGAGGCAACTGGCAGAGCAAAGGGGAGATGAATATTTCATTTGTTATGGGGCCTGAAATAGCTCTTAGCAGCCCTGAGTGCAAGAGTCATGTTGCGAGGTGGAGGGAGAGGTGGGTGCCAATTTGTCAACAAAGCTGCTTCAGAGTTACACCAAAGATTTATGAGTGTCTGCATGGTCCTTCTAGCTACCAAATCCTGCTCAGGGTAGGTGAGCCTCAGTCTCTGGAAGGACAACAGAGCTCAGATGTGTTTACTCAAACTGGCCTGGCTGGAGAGCACTTTTCCTGCACATTTCCAAGGCAGCAGCTAAGGCCTTGGAACTCCAAGGTGTCCTGGGGAGTTACTTCTCCATGGACATTTAGTTGCAGCTGGCCATTAAGTGTCTTTTAAAATGTCACCCAGAGGGTTAAGAGACAGACCACACTCTGATAATAGACCCAGGGCAGAGCCAAGACAAGAATCTGACGTAAGGACTATACAGACCCAGCACACTGGGCTCACACAGAGACACAGCTGTGAGGCTACTGCCCACAGTTCAATTCGCACTGGGGTTTTAATTTAAAATATCATTATTGATCAACCAGTTTTGATGCGTGTCCTAATAGAAGGAACAAGGCACCAACCTGCAGGATAGAAGTCCTAAATTTTGGCCCTGAACCCTTGTTATTTCCAAATCAGAAGGATAAAACAGAAACGAACGAGCCAGCTTAGTGCTATCTGACCCCCCCTTATAAATCCTGACAGCTACTAGTGTCCCAGTCCAGCCTTCACAGGCACTCACTTGCTCCCCTGTCCCACCCAGTGTACCCAGCTCCTCACCGTCCCAGGTGGAGCCCAGTCCTTACAGTCTACTTGGAGCTTTGGACAGCAGCACAAAAGTCTGGTTGTGCTCCTGCACAGGCTGTAATTGGCTCAGATTATTGGAACAGTTCTAACTCTAAAGTGCATGAGATGTGTTATCACCCCGGGGTACAGATGTAGTCCACTGAATGCATTTAATAAGCTTAGCAAAAATCAGATTGGTTTTAGGACATGTTAAACCGATTAAGCTGGGCCATGTGACATGGCTATGGCTTCAGGTGGAAATGAGACCTTAAACGATTCTTTTGCCTCTTAACTCTAACATGGAACCAAAATGTCCAGGTTTTGATGCTGATACTAAAGCAATTATTACTGGAAAAAATCTGCAGTAAATCTAGCAATGCTTTAAAAACAACAACAACTTATTCTTCAAGGGAAATAATCCTATTTGAGTTCAAATTCAAGGTGGCATTCAGACTTGAAGCTGGATTTCCCAGTCACAGCTTGAGCTATGAGGGATTAATAGAGCTGAAGTCTGTCAGAGGAAAGGCAAGAAACACTGCTTGGGTGCAGGGCATCCTTCCACCTCAGGAAATGGGACACAGGCAGGGCCTCTTTTGAGAATACTTCAGGAATTAGAAGTAGACACAAATAGTTTTATGACATGATTCCAGAAGAGTTTTTAAACCCCCTGCTTCCTCCTGTAACACAGGACTTCTGAAACACTGACACTCTTCTTCTTAGCTCAGTCACTGCAGTTTGGGAAAGAGATAATAGACTGTGCTCTTGGACATGTCTCAGCACCAAGTGAAGGGTGTTCTTTGGAATACCTTGTTCTAACCCACACCTCAAGATTTTCCCTTTCCCCACTGGATACTAACCTGGGAGAGTTTCCCCCGAAAGCACCTTTCTCTTAAACACCAGCCTGTGCTGAAGCTAGGGGTCAAAGCATGCTCATCTAGCAAATTAGAAAGCCGCTAACAGCATCCCACCCCTAACAGAAACACCAAAATCATTATATTTTAAGGAACAGCCAGCCCTCAGGCTGCAAAGAGAAGGGGTTGAGGGACCCATAACCCTGCACAGCTCCCACTGCAAATTTACTGGCCTCCTGTCTCGTTTTAACAGAGTGAGGTTGGGGGAGAGAAATACCACACATAAATTCGCACAATCAGTCATACAAGGGGGAGAAAAAAAAAATCCACAGTCGTCTTCAAGATTTACGAGCCCCCCTGAGCTACAGCACAGAAAAAACAAAGACACACACACATACACACAAGGAGTGAAGGGAAACGTGATCCCACTTGCAGCTTTATTCCTTTATCATGTTCCCTGACAGCAACCTGGGCCCGGGCTGTACAAAGAGGAAGCACACAGAAGGTGTGGCTGTGAATAGCAGAGTAACAGCCCCAGACTAGTAATGTCCATGCTATAAAAGCTTGGCACTGTTCCTTCTGGGTGATCTTGAAGCACCAGAGAAATCGTCCAGTGCCCCTCTGACCTCAGTTAAACTTGAATAAACTGAGTCCTGACATCCCAGTAAATGGAGCCACTGCAAACTCACCTGGCATAAGCTGGGACCGAACTATGTCTCATCACTGCGTACATCCCTGGGATGTGCCCATTTGGACAAGTGCTATCTGCACTGCCCTCTCACAGTTCTTACACAAGTTTTAGAAAAGCTATGCTTTAACAAGGAAGAGATCTGTGAATCCAGATCCTCAAGTGTGTCCTCCTATTTTGGACAACATGGCACATACAGAATTTAGATCCCATTAAATTCTCAGTTTGGGCATTAAAAAATGAATGCACTAAACAACACCATTTTTTACAAAAAAAAACCCTTGATTGTGGAATCTTTTCTCTCTCACAGAGACAGTAAACGTACATCAGTAATGATACACTTAAAACAATCTAAATCAAGTGAACATGACAAGAGCTTATCATCAATGATCAATCACACTGCTTGTTGCTACATTCCACCCAGCTCCTTACAATATTATATCATCCACATAGGCTGTGCCGTGACAGGAACATTCCCCTCTTACACGTGTGTACAGCACCTAACGCACACCTCCAGACCCAGTCCTGGGCTTTGACCACTGAGGAATGCTGGCTCTGCGCAGCTGCTGGTAGAAGTTAAGAGAGGACCTCTTTATGTTAATTAATAAATTCAATTATGAATTTCCATGGCCTGGTCATTGTCCCTGAAATCTGCTAACTAACTAACTCCCTTTTGCATCCCCCTGTTGCTGCTTCCTAACTAGGTTCAAAACCATAGATTTAAAAATTCTAAACATCAATAAAGCTCAAAGTAAACTCAGAATCAAATCTCATTAGCCTATTTTAACTGCTTCTTCTTATAAGTTTAGCTTTAACAACCTCCAGCCAAGGGGTGGCTGGCTACAGTTCACCAAAGCAATATAAAAAGAGGTATGGTGCAAAGAAGCAACCCAAAAGCACTGTTCAGTTTTCTCACCACTGGCCCTGACTCCAGCACAGAACCAGTGACTGGTTTACATATTTCCTCATTAGCTGACATAAATAGTTTAATCTGCAACCTGCCCTACCACATAGACATAAAAGCCAGTGATTCCTTCCCTTTTCAGTCACATCGTATCACCATGGCCAAAAAATATGTTTGAACAGCTCTCACACCTCAGGCCACTTTGAGGGATTATTTGGGCATGTTCCAGTTCAGACGCTTTTTCTAAAGTCCGTCTGTGATTTTTACTTCAGCAGTTCTGCTACAGCTTGAGATAAGTCATAGAGTCTGCAGACACTGATTCTCAGTCCTTAGGAACACCTGCAGAAGAGGAATGACAGGTGCAGGTGAGAGAAGCACCTGGGCCCACAGACCTGGGCCCCATGTGCCAAGTGTGCCACCAGCTGACAGTCACTCAGTGCCAAGTTATTTAAAATAACATGACTTGGGAGCATGAGCTGTCTTTGTAAAAGTCACTGATGAATTTTGAACTCTAAGACCCAATGCCTTTCCTAAAAGCCTTGGCTCCTAAAAGCCCTAGTAGGGCAGATGGGTGCAGACTGGCACCAGGAGCATCAAGTAACAAACAACCGGATTGCATCTGGAAATGAGTTTCAGAAGAACTGGAATTGGTGCTTAATGGCCAATGCTAAAGCCAGAAATTAAAATTATCCTTTTCTTATACTGCCAAATACATAAATGTTAAATTTATATTCTATTTTTATGATAAAAAAGCTGTAGTACATGAGGTGTTTGGGATTCATTGCTGCATGGCTGAGGGACAGGAAGCTGTGTCAGGCAGGGGCAGGGCCAGAGATGTGCAGGTCAGCTTCCTTTGAGAAATGGATCCGAGTATGAGCACATATGAGCTGTGCACCAGCCCGTGGGATGGTTTTGCTTGGTCTGTAACAGATACTGCCTCAAACGGGATTTCTTCAAGGGGACATAGCAGGCTGGAAGAGGACTAACACAGTGCCTCAGTGGCTGTGGGATGATGTATTTGTGCCTCGCCATCACACCTGTTAAGAGCTCAAATGCACTGTGGAAAAAAAGTCCAAACCTCACTTCAACTAGATTTCATGCAATCCAAATCCTCCACTCTCCCACCTCCCAGAGCCTTTGTGCTGCACTTTCAGTGCAATTACATGCTAAATATCTGTCTGTCAATATGCTGGATCCCCTCAATTTGTATGACATGCTTTAACGCAGGCCTGGCCAAGCCTAATGGAATGAAAGCTATGCCCTCCAACCATAGACCGAGTGCTTCTGGGAGAGCTTGCCCGGCTCCATGAGGAGCAGGGAAGGGGGAAGACAGAGGAAAACCAAATGCCACCAATTAGCTGCCACACTTGGACCCCTGGCTCAAAGACAAGAGATTGACACCCTCTCTCTTGTTAGGTCTGGATGAAAAACCAGCAAGGAAATGCCATGTTGGGTGTGTTGCCTGGCCCCAGAGGGACACACAGCCTCTGTCACAGGTGGTTTGCCAGCAGGTGTAAACATGGGGAGCTTGTAATGAACTTTACTGGGCAATGCTGGTTTACAGCAGCTGAAGGTTAGATCCCTCTGTCTTTGCACTGATCCCATATCATGGGTGTTTTAGTCATGCACACCAGGAAAGAGTCAAACTGGAAAAAAAACAATTCTTTTTGAAAGAAATCCTTAAACTCCCAGGCTAATCTTCCATAATATCGATGAATCTCTCCAAGCTTGTTTTTGTCTTCATGTCCAAAACAGCTGGGAAGGTCCTTAGAAATGACCAAATCCATCACCCTCTGGAAGGAAACAAGAAAAAAGGGCCAGGGAGAACCGCTTAACAACCAGAGAGAATTCTATTTGTTTAAAACCTGCTACAAGGAGTGGGGGAAGATAAAATGTATCCCAACTGCACATTATCAGGAGGGGAATGAAAACCGACTAGAAGGACATGGCACTAAAAATAATGATTTTTCAGCCAGCAGCCAGACAGGCGTCTAATCCCATCTGAATAGAGACATCACTGGAATAGCACCCGTCAGGGTGACTGCTGATGCTGATTCCAGCTGGACAGGTCTCCTACAGCCCAACAAACATATCTCAATCCTGTGTTTCTCTTAAACCTTTTCTTTTATTCTTTAAAACTGCTTTCTTCCCTCAAACCCTATTGTCTCTATTGTAACCTAAGAGAGTTTTTTAAAAGCTCTGAAAAAAGTTAAATGAATTCCATATATTATTAACCCTGGCATTTTAAGGGACCATCCTGGCATTTGTTTGTAAATGTGTTTGTAGCTGGGCTGTGGGATTGTTCCTTTATGTGATATTTGACAACTCTGTGGTGCAACATCTCTTTTTTACAGAAAAAAACTGTTGATATTTTTCTTTTCCATATCAGAAGTGTTTAATAAACACCTCCACATAACAAATACCAATTCCTTTGCCTGGAATAACAGCTCTGGACAGAGATTCAGCTATTCTGAATTTCCCACTCAGTAGGGAAAGATTTTTTTGTTTTAAATCAGTGTAAGAATTTCCTAGCTTATATTTATGGAAGAGAAAACAAAAAATCAAATGAATACAAGCCAATTCTTCCCTCTGGTAGGAGCTGGCACCTTGAGCTACCAGCCTTCATCCTAGTTCTTCTTGCAGGAGCCATTACACCTCCCTGAACCAAAGGCTATAGAAGGGCTACATCCTGGATAAATCATGGATACAATACTTCAGTTGTGGGATTCCTGCTCTGCAATGTCTCTGCAAGCAAGACAAACACTGAGTTGGTGGTGCTAGAGCCCTCTAGCTGAGGGCAGCAATGAGCAATGTGCAGCTGGACTCACTGGGCACATTCCTCTGTGATGCCAGGCCTGGCCAGCCTGCAAGGGGAGCTCCTCATGTCAAGACTCTTCATCCTGGTCGAATGTCCTGGCAAGTAGCTGATGTGTTTTATTGCACATTTCAGCAATGACTGCAACACGAATGTGCAAATCAGCATCCCAAACGAAGTATGGCAGGGTACCAGCTCAGTCCTCCTGCTCTCATAATCATTTCTATAGCCTAGAAATAGAGGGGCCTTGCTGGCTAATCACCACAGGGCATCAAGGATACTCTTCTTTCTGATTTAGTGGTCTTTTTCTTGCCTTTTGTTAGTGTTTAACTATGTCTATAAAGAAGTATAAGCAAAACCCCTCTACTCTGCTTTATGACAAGAACCACAGAAGACCATCCCAAGCAAACAGCAGCACATGAGACGTACCATTGCTGTACCTTCTGTGTCTTCTTAATTTACCCTCTAAAGCTGTTTGTCAGATTCTGTTTGTAATTCATTATTCCTCCCCTATGTGGACCTTTCTGCCTTGTTAATTCTGAAACTACAAACTACCTGAAAGAGCAAAAGTTATGGGGGAAGGTTTAATTCTCATGTTCAATGCATTTTGACACTTGAGCAATCTTTCACCTATCTCAATGGGTAAGCAATAAAGACAATCAAGACTAAAATGCCCCAAAATCAAAGCACTCAAAAAAATCAAACTTGGACATGGTTCAAAAGTGCCCAGTAGTCTGCTTTTTATTGAGGACTGGAATGAAATTCTATTTCCAGCTTTTCCCTGGAGCATTCTGAAGCTGGACCCATGGCACCAGTACTACATTTTAAGCACATTTACTGAAATATAGAAGACACCTTTGCTCTTTATGAGTTCAAACACACTCTAGACTAAATGACTCAGAATGAATACCTGAAGTAATGTCAGCAGAGCCAGATGTTTAACATTTGTAAATGCTAAACATTAAGTTTAAAGTTAAGTTAAGTTTTAAGTTAAACATGAAGTTAGTACAAAACAGCTCAGTCTGTACTTTCCAAATGCTCAGAAGCAAAATATCCCAAAATATTTCCAAACATGTCAAAATCAGAAGTTCTTCACATGCTTTGTGGAGAGATTTTTAATTTAAAGTCAGCCGTATGTTTTTTTTCCTAGGCCTGAATAATGATGCAAATCTGATGAGAATTAAGACAGTAAAGGAGCCTATGAAATCCTTTGGCTACACAGCAACAGAGAGGGGGTCTCCAGAGAAGGAAATTTCATCCGTCTGCTTTGCTGACAGGAGAAGGCTCAGCATGATAAAAGAGATCCTGCCACTTGCTCTGAGAAACCCCAGCAAAACTGCACTGATACATCTCCTCTGACACCTGCTCCAGCTGAGCCTTTGCAGCTTGACAGGGCTGGAGGGCTGAGGGCTAGAGGAGGTGGGCCAGGTCCTGAGAACAAGCGTAACATTTCACGTGTCTGATCTGGCTCTTGGCTTTCACAAAGGTTGAAAATGAAAAAAGGCAAATATTTGGGCACCCATTCTGTCATGTTGCCAAGGCTATGCAACCTATTCTCTGATGTTTATCTCCTACTTGAAGTTCATTTTGCAGTACAGTACTGCTAGACACTTCTTTATTTTGCCTTTGTAACATTTTCTCTTACAAACCAATCCTTTCAGATCCCTATTTCTTACTCTCCTTGAACTTGTATCTGTGCAGGAGAGCACTGCATCGTTTATCCCTCTCTAGTCCTCTGGGGACTTCACTGAAATCCTCACCTTGAGAACATGAAAACATTAACTGCCCCTGGCTCTAGTGCACAGCCAAAAGCCTTAGAGGTTGCGAGAGATCTGAGGCAACGTTCCAGATGTGTAACACATCTTTCTCAATTTACATGAAACATATTCACTTGCAAATACTGACAACACATAAACTCCTGATAATCTACATGTCACACATCACAGAACACATACACATGCCATAGCATGACAACATCAGCTAACACAGCTTTTAAAGAGTCTTAGAGAAGAGCTTTCTCTCACAAGGCTGGTTTTGTACCTGTGTCTCCAGAGCTTTCCTCTGAACATTATTTGAGCCTATGATTTTCTCAGTTATTGACTGGGAGAACAATGTAATGGTCTGAACATCACAGAATTTCTCAATTCCATGTACTGACACTGCTTTTTTTTCTGGAGTGAAAGAGTGTTCAGTCTGTTTAGCCTTTTTAATTCATGAAAACATAAACAGGCACCGGTTGTGTTATTCTTTCCTCTCCTTATAAATACTTCATCCTGATATGTGTTACCTGATGCAAAACCCAGCTAATTTGCTCTTTCCTTTACAGATAAGATGAAGCATCTTTTTCCAGTGATGAATAACTCAGTCAGACCACATTACCTGCCGTCAGGTTTCAGGTGCCAACCAGCTGCACATCTCCAGCCCCCAATCCCCTGCTGCTCTGGTTTGCCTTTCTGTGAACTGCTCCTAGGGACTCCACAGAAACGAGGGAGCGGGAGGCTGAATTTCACTGTTTCCACTCTTAGCATAAGCCTTGCACAGCAATGGTTCCTTAGAGCCTCTCTTCCTGAAGGAGTCTGTGTTTGGCCCCTAGAATGGAACATGGGCACAGCTTTATTCCCCAGAAGCGGTGTGAAATTTCCTCATGTTATAATTCAATTCTCACAAAGTGGTGCTATCACAGCAACAAAGGATGCTGCTGTCCTTTCATTCCCTGTCAATCTATCTGTGTTTACAGTCCTTTCTGGAACCACTGAACTTGAGTTTCCTCTGGTAAAAAATCAGCAGGAACAAAATCCAGGAATGATTACACAGCAACAAACTAGTTTAAAGACCCACTCTGATGGCATTTCTTAAAATCTGTGCCAGATGGAAGACTTTCAGCTAAGAGAAAAACTTGGAAAAGTCCCATGTCTTCTGGCTGAACTATGAGCAACTAAGTTCCATTGCACCAACACAAAAGGCAGTAAGAGGCAGTTCATAAATTACACTCTGCTGCTGCCATTATGAGTTACCAATTTGTAATTTTGTAGAGATTACATCAAAGCCATGGGCAACATCAGCCTTTCCTGAGCTCTCAAACTCTCATTGAGTGAAGACAGGACAGTCTCACTCGTAGTGGCACAGGTAAAGCTATAGTGCATGTCCACTCTTAAGGAAGCACAGTCCAGAGCAATACCAGCCACACTCTAAAACCCTGAGCTCCCCTGTGCACAGAGCAGTGTGAGGCTTATGAGCTCACACATCATAAGACACAGCAATTCACATGATTGCAAAGTGGATTTTCACCTATTTTGCAAAGTGAATAAAAAAAATAGAAGTTTTAAACATTTTAGTTAAGTTTGATCCAATCCAAATTCTTTTTTGAGTAATTGGTGACTTGCCAAGTAAGAAAATGTGGAACAGCTCCCAAAACACGGAGCAGTTCACTGGAATTCAGAGGGAGCTTGGAGAAACTGCAAAACCCAAAGGCGTATGAGACACAGCCCATCCATTCCTCCCTCTTTAGGTGGCATGGAGCATTCCCATACTGAACTTTCAGGAAGGAAAGGAGAGAAGGGAGAGAGCTGGTGTCAGGTGAGGATTTCAGGGTCTGGCTCATCAAATTCCAGGAGAATGACCACCCTCGTAACCCAAAACAGCTGCTGTGTTTATAGTAAACATAAATGATAACTGGGTGGCCTTTGAAGCCACCATGTCCAGTTCTGGTAATTATGGACAAGTGGATACAGCAGTGATGATCCAGAGCATTTGTTTAACATTCAGACATAATCTAAGGCCATTATCAAATTTCTGCCCCTTCAGCAAAAAGTGGGAATGGGGTCAATCGTCTGATACCACAGGCAGAAAAGCAAGGGAGTTTCTTCCCAGAGTAACTCACACTGGATAAGCTTCCTGAGTACCACCTGGTACAGCGGAGGCCTTCACTCAGACAGAGGCAGGTGATGATGGAAGGCCCCTTGGGCACACCAGCCAAATGGATTCAACACCAGGGCCTCCCACAGAGTTGTCCCAGCCTCTGTCCCTTGGGTCCAGGAGACAGGGTAGTTCAAACACCAAATGTATGTCTTGGAATGTCACTTCTTGAGTGAGGGGAGGGGGCAGTGGCAGCATTACTAATTGCAAGGAGGTATTGCTTGTGTGCAGTGGGAAGCATAACCCCCACCAGTGCCACCCCCATCCTGACCCATGGTGACTGGTTTGTGAAGGATGCTCTCCTTTCCCAAACACTCCAACTTTATGGCAGAGGGAAATACCTAGTTTGCAAAGGGTTATTCCAAACACTAGAGCTGATGAAAAGGTAACTACACAAGGCCTTTATGGTGGGAAACTGAAATGACCCATAGTGAGAATTATCAAACAAAATCTAACCAAGTATGACAGTGAGAAATGTTGGAGGGATGGGGAATTAATTTTACCTTTTTGAAGCTGGAGACCTAGTGCTAGGATCCATGTAGCATGTTTATTCCCTAAATAAAATCATGTGATGATTGTGCATCTAAAAATTCTCCAGAAGCTGGCAGGAGCTGCAAATACCCAAACTGTCAAAACCACACTTTAGTGAGATCAAAAGCACCATCCACAGATACCTGGGCATCCCAAAGGCCTTTTTTATTATGACCTCACAGGATTAGCTTTCTTTCCCTCCTCGGAGGGATAAGCCCACAGATTGGGAAGTGGATGGAGATATCAAAATGTGGCTTGGAGGACTTGGAGTAACACCCCTGCAGAGCTGCCCTGCACAAACACAACTTGTTGCTGAGCAGTCTAGGTGTGGATCATCATCTATCTCCTCACTGCAGGAGTCCCTGGCACAGACTCATATTGCCAGCAGCACCTCTTGCTCCATCTGAGGGGATGTGGCTCCAGTAGGCCAGAGGGGCTGGAGGGATGGGGTAGCTGTTCCCTTAGGAGCCGCTCCCTAAGGTCAGGGCTGGGGCACAGTGCCAGAGAAGCACTGGGAATGCTTAGAGCTCTCTGCTCAGAGGATAAACAGAGGGCTGAAATCTCTGGGGTTGTTAATCTGTCACCTTTCCCCAGCACTGAATTAATTTTTTTAATGTGTTTTTAAAAGGAAAGTAAATAAAAAGAAAAAATAGAAGATGATAAATGGGGTCCCTTTCTCTTCCTTTCATTACTGGGCAATACCACCCAGATATCTGGCAGGGACAAAATATTAAAAGGTTTTGCTGCTTTGCCATCCCCAAGAATCATCTGGATTCACAGACGCTCTAATAATCTATGTATCCCAGATCTCCTCTCCAGAAGCTGCAATGAAATGGCCCTGCTTTTTCCAGTTCATAAAACCCTGGACTGCATCAAAAGTGCTGCTCAAGTACAAACCAAATTTAACACCATGCTAAGCTAGTCCAAAAAGGTCCTGAGTTTCCATTGTGCTGCCTGGATTTTCCTACTAAGAAGCTGGAAGAACACATCACATAACCTGAATCTATGCAAAGTTTGCAGCTGTTAAAACAGCAGTTTCCCAGAGCGTGTCTGTCTTTGCTGCAGAAGGGAGTGTGTGAGGCTGCTGGCCACACTGGGCAGCAAATCGGCCAGGGACCCATGGGACCCGGCCCAACTCTGACCTGCTGTGTGACCTTGACCCTGTTGGTCCATTTCTTTGTGCCTCTGCTCCCTTTGCAGTACTTTATCTGGCCTCCCTGTTTACCCTGTCAGCTCTCTCTGCTGGGTTTGTCTGCTGCAGCCTCGGACAGATGACACAGGCAGGGGCTGATACCATAATATTAACACTTGCTAGCCAGGTTCTGCACAGCTCCTCACCATGGAGCAAGGGACTTCTTTCCACAGCAGTGAAACATGGTAAGAGCTAGTACAGACTCTGCCATCACCCATAAACACAGACCAAATGACACACAAATCCTGACAATTGTTGTCATCTATCTCTAAGAATCACTCCACCTCAGGGGAGGCCTTCTCCTGGAACCCAGTGCCTCTGCAACCAAGTGCTGTTGGCCTTTTAGGTAGGAGGGGCTTGAGGAAGCATATTGCCACCAGGAAAACTTACAGAGTTTCATTCCATTAATCTTCCTTGAAAACCTAACTGAAGCCCTTGGCAGCATGTAATAGAAGAGGACTATGCTCCAGAGACTACTGGAGTGCACATGGTCCTGGTGACACCAGTGGTCTTTGGAAGACAGGTCATCTCAGCTGGATTGTCTGCTCTCTTCCTAACGCCATTGCCATTAACAAGGTTGGAGCAAAAGATAGACACCTCTTCAGCAAAGAGCACCTTCACGTGTGCACCATCTCTCCAAATGTCAGAGCCAAATGTTTACTTGAGGCTCAAGCCAATTACTGCTGAAGACAAGCCAACAAGAGCTGATTCAGTGGGAGACATGCAAATGCGTGTTGGGGTTCCCATGAGGGTGTGAAAGCTGCAGACCATGTGCTGCTCCTCTGAACACACCTGTAATTGCTTCTAGCCCAATATTTACCTTCCTGAAGAGAGCAGTGACCAACCACCCAACAGCACCTGGCTACTGTACAAAGCCCCAGTGGAGCTGCTTCCTCTGTTTTGTGTGAAGAAGGAAGCAGGGGCAGCTAATAATTTATATTGCGTAGCTGTACCACACAAGTAATCAAACAACTGTGGAAAATGGGGAAGGGAGGTGCTGTGGCAGGAGTGGCGGGAGGAAGGACCATGTGTTAACCTAACTGATAAGCTTTGCCCAGCCACAGCTCAGCCTGTCTTGAAGGTGGGGTGATGGGCATGTGGGTTTGTTCTTAGCAGTTCACCTGCTGCTGGCTTTCAGCACTTTTTATTCCGTTGTTTTGTTTACCTTACAGGCCTATTGTCATCACCTCCGTGCTGCCAGGGCGGGCCTCAGGTGCGAGCGGTCCACAAGCACTCGAGGTGCAGCCACCACAGGATCAACAACCACACCGGGAGGGGCTCACTGATCCCGCTGCTTGTGAAAATTGCTTCCTTTGCTGATGGTGATAACATCAGGCAAACAAACGCTGTGCGGACTATTGAGCTTGTCTTTCTCTCCGGGACTTGAATTGCATGGAGTATTCAAAGCAGTATAAATAGACCTAATGTCCAGTAATGAAGCTAGAGCAGACACGAGCAGGTCTGAGTACCACTTGATGACAGGCCCTGTTGTGGGATTATTGGATGAATGGAGGTGCTAAGCATGCTTATTGTTTTCAAGTAAGATTCAAAAAAGACTGCTTCCCATCTTTTGAGCTCCCATCTTCAGATGTAAAAATCCTGCCCCAAAATGCCCACTATATTTGCATGGGATTTTTGGCCCACTGTCCCAATTACACACAACACAGGCTCCATGCCCAGGGAAAGGCATCCTGCCTAACACAATTTTGTAAATTTTCTGCCGAATGGCTGTGGGTGGGTGTGCAATTGGGAAGAACCAGTGGATGTGCCAGATTGTTACAAAAGTGCCCAAAAGGGTAAAAAAACCTCATTCAAGGGTCTGTCTCCAACTCACTTATGTGTTCTTAAGAAGGCTTCCACTAAAATACAGAGCACCACCTTTCAGTGCTAATGAATCACCTGCTTCCTGAATTTACTCCCAGGGTACTGGCAGAGCACAGCCGCAGCCCCGTTATTTATTCTGCTAGAAAAAATAAACCAAATTTTGCATATAAAATCCACAAACAGTACATTTTCCTGATTGTTTTAGGAGGTCTTCTCTGTACCTCCTCCAGTATTAATCTACCTCTTCTGATTATAGGTCAACCAATACTGAACACAGCATTAAAGATGGAATTTCACATATCTCCTAGATTACATTCATACAGCCACAATGCACCACCAAGCCCAGGCATTCAGCACTGCAGTCATAACCAGTATCTTTAATGGTACCCCTATCACCATGTGAGCTCTTCTGCCCCCTGTCCCAGGCACTTTCCCTATTTTGCTCACAAGGGTGGCTGGTTCTCAGGCCTCTTGCTCAGAATCCTGCAGCAGCCTAGTCCACAGCTGCTCGGCCACTCAGGAATAGCGGTGTGCAGCTGCTGAGCCTCAGAGCCAGCCTCCAAGAGTCCTGACATGGATTTTAGTGGGATTTACTGCACTGAAATGCAGAAAATCTTGTTGCCTTTAGGATTAGCCCCTTCATTTGCACATACACTAGTGCATGCTGTCTGGGTCCACTTCCCTGCACATGGTGGTCAGTCCTTTAGTTACCACCAAAAGAAATTCTGCTCACAGGACACACAAGCAGCTGGGCAGCTTCCAAATCTTACTGGAGCAAGGACCATCAGGAATTTTATCACAGTCAACCTAATTTAGGTTAATTTATACTGATTATGAATGATCCTAGGTAATCAAACACAGACTAGTGTTACTGCAGTACAGGAGTTTTACAGTACTCTTGGAACTAAAATGTAGTTATTCCATTAGAAATGTTCAAAGTTTCCATTGCAAATGGTAAATAACGAGGATGGAGCCAGGTGGACTGAGGAAATGCTGCCTGGGCAGGAGTAGTGCAGCACTCAGCCTCCATGGCCCCCAGAGCCTGCTCAGGGAGCACAGCTGCACTGCAGGGTAGCATCCCACAAGAATAACAGATAAACACTCTCACTTCACAAGCCACTGGGCACTATATTTCTTCTGATGAGAGCCATCCATTATTCTTCCATCCTCCTCTCTGTGTCACATTAATGAGAGGTTTTACAAAGCAAGTCAGGGGACAGCTTTATTTACTCCCAGCCGCACTGCACAGCACCCAGGTCCATCGGTATTGGTTACACATGACCTCGGGTCTTCCATTATGGGCTAATGTCTGCAGCCCTCTGACCTCCGGAAGTGCTTGAGGAAGAGCTGCAGTAAATCAGAGCAGCACTTAGTTGTGGAGGAAGAAAGTCCCTCCTTAGCAATCTGCCAGCAGGAGAGGAAGAACTCTGGCTGGGCTGCTGAAGGATGATGTGCTGTCAGCTGCTTGGAAAACTCCACAGACAGAAACAGCCCTTGCACTGCACGTGTCCACCAAGGACTGTACGAGTGAAGGCAGAGCGGGGTGAGCCTGGCTGTGCTTCTCTCTAAGCCTGGGCTGGCAGGGGGGATCCCAGCCACTCGCTTCACGGGACAGGTCCTGTGAAGGCCTCTTCCTCTCTTGGCATGGACAGACACTTCTACTGCTTTCCCTTGAAGGATGCCTGGTCTCACACACTGAGCCCATGGCAAAGCGAGGGCCAACCCAGCCCTAACCCTAACCCTGCACTAAGGTCTGTAATCAATCCTTACCACTCAGCTTCTTACCAGAGGGCATGAGCAGTCTGTGCAGTCTCAGCAAATTCGTCATCATGGAGTTAACCCAAGCATGCTATTAAACACCCTGTGTGGCAGAGCATGAGAAATTACAGGTGGAAGCAATAATTTAACCACAAAACAGCACACTTGCAAATCATCATCAGTACAAGCAGTTCTTCCCGTGAGGGTGGAAACAAGCAAATTTGCCACATTCTCTGTGCCGACAGGTGGAGCCCCAGAAGGAAACAGAGGAGGGAGAGCATTAGGGAACAAAGCTCCTACCTCTGCTGGTCCTGCAATCAGCATGGGATTTCAAAACTACTAACAAGTAGCTCTCAGGGAGGCCCAAAGAACACTGGGATGGGCCCTGAAGGGGAGAGGATGAAGATCTGCCAATGAAATGTATGACTTATCCCTTACAGTCCAGGCAAGAGGATTTTGGAGAAAAAATCAAGGTGGCAATATAATTTTCCTTCCCCATTTATTTCCTACGCAGTTCTAATCTTCATCTCTTTCTCAAAAGTGCATGTCTCAGTCAGGTCACAGGAGCCCCCTATCCCAAAGACAATCAATCTTATACCTCATACAGAATTTTAAATTTTTTTTTATTTTTATTTTTTTAATCCTGCTGTTCTAGAAACAAATGAAAAAGCAGCTGATCAACTTGATCAGGTCTGGAGATGGCTTGAAGATCCAACATTTCATCCCCATCCTTCACACCTAGAGCAAAAATACTACCCAACATAAAAAGCAGGGGAAGAAAAGGGAACAAAAAGATTTTTAATGTAATCAAATGTGTCATGTGCCTAAAAAGTATTCTGCTATGTCATACACATGCATACAAAGATCACTTTGTATGTGTTTTTCCTTCTTGCCTGCCTCCAGAACAAACACTACGATTTTACTCTCCCATAACTGTTTATTGGCTATTTCTACACATTCCAGTACAACAGCATCACAGATTTACTATAAGAAGGACTTATTCCCTCAACTGATGTAGCCCAGTGCCAGACCAGCATTATCCTCTTTGTATGAGAACTGGTTCTTTGGGGAAAGGCGGGGTGTAACACACAGCAAAAGGAGAGGCTCCGCCCTTCAGGATGTAGGAAATACTGCCAGAAAGAATACTTTTTTTCTGGCAGAGCTTAAGATCCATACAAGATTCTCCAAGGGTGGGGAATCACCTCCTAATGAGAACTCATTAGGTCACCAGAGGGGTTTTTTATGGTTTATGTACTTTGGGGTTTTTGCATTCTATTGCAAAAGGAAGTTTTCAGTGGGGAGGTTTTTGTTCAGCCACAGTTAGAGACAGGCCCAGACCAAAACCTCCTAATTACAGAATCCCAGATCTTGGAAATGCCCACACATGTATTCACACTTCACAGTTCAGACCAAATTTTCCACAACATAAGGACATAATCAGGGTTTTTTAACACGTAAATGTTAAAACCAACCAGCCACACAAACACAGAGACTGCAGAAGGAACAGCATGTTTCCATACAAACAATGCAGAAAAGATTTTTTAAAAGAATCAGCAGCAACCATTGGGATCCTGGGAGCCTGGTTTCCTGAATACGGCAAATGTGACACCTCTTTTCTCCTCACCTGTGTAACTATTTTCTTGCTGTTTGCTTGGTGTTTCAGTAGTACAAAGCCACAAGATTCTGTCCTGTCAATTCTGTCACATTTCATGTGACAACTGTCCCTCTTCCACATGACGATAATGACTTTGAAATTCACTCGGCATTTCAGCTCCCTTCCTGTTTCTCTCAACAGCTACACAAATGATGTCAACACATGCAGAACAATAGCAAATCATGAGCTGATAAGCACAAAGTGCACAGGAGCCTGTTTCCACAGGGTGATCCCCAAAAAGACTTGCATGCATTTAAAAATGTACAGAATCACTATTTCTCATGGAAATAAGGGAGCCAGAATTTATTGCTCTGTTCATGTTGAAGGTCCCAGGTGTTGCTAAGCACTGATGCGGATGGATCTTGCAAAACAGAAAGCGAAGCTAGGTAGACCCAAGTAATCTCAAAGAGAAGAATGAACTGTCCCAGTTGTGTGTCTCAGTCATCACAGTCACCAGGGCTGTCACCTTCTGCTACACCTGAAGGAAGGAGCAGGACCACAGCCCAGCGCCCCACACCAAATACATATTATGTGACATTTACACTACAAGCCAGAGTTTCTCAAAGGCATACACTACCAAATTAACGTGTAATGATAGCTTATTACAGTCCTATACTTTCCCTACAGATCTATCCTAGGATAAAACACAACATATTTCTTCAGAGGTTTCTTGTTTTGTAGTTACTTCATCTTTTACGCTGCAAAAGTTGATTCAAATATTTCTCTCTCTCAAAAAAAAAAAAAAAAAAAACCCACCCAAAAAAAGCCCAACACAAAACCCCACCAAACCTACACCAAAAAAATCCCCAAACAAACAAATTTTTTTTAAAAACACACCAAAACAATAGCAAAATAAGGCACAAATAGAAACCAAATGTTATTTTTTGTGGTGCAGACATTTAATGCCACTTTCTTATCATGGCAGCTTAAAATCCTGTGACTGCTGCCTAAGACACTGAAATAAAATACAAATTGTGACAAGTCTGTAGCCAAAAAAGTATCACCAAGGCAATAAACTCCTGACACACTATCTTTGGCAGTGGAGATATCCTTGCTTTTCACTGCTTCATCTATTCCCAGAGTGCTTTATAGAGCGTCATTTTAAAATCAGGATCATTCAATGATCAGATTTATAGCACAAGTGGAAAAACCATGCCAAGGGTCCCTTCGGTCCTGATCTATAAGCACTACTTAAAGCCTACTCCCCCTTTATTTTTTAACTTTTCATTTTTTTAACAAGCAGTTTTCTGTCATGAACACACCAATCTATCAGCCATTAATATCAAATGGTGGAGAGTTAACATGGACACTTCAAATTCCAGGGCCACATCAGTTTGTCCTTCAATTTTAAAAGTCTCTAAAATAGCCTTCAATTTTAAAAATCTCTAAAATAGGAATAGATGCAACTCAAATGTGCAAGGAAGTTTTTATATAAATATGAATAAACTGAATTTGAGAGCTTTGAAAATTTGTTAGTGCCAGTGAAATCCTGCTACTATGAAGACAGACTTTGCTCCCTTCTGTACTAAATCATTTTGAAACCTGTTTGCTGACTGTTTTTGTAGTTATTGTAAAGTGAGAGAACTTCCAACTTCCAAAGTCACACTGCCCCAAGTATTTTTTACCACAGAGAATCTTACTGCAATTAGTCTGGTTTATAATGGAAAACAGATGAAAAGAGAAATTAAATCAAAACCTTGACTCATATCTAAGGTGTTTTCATGCCATGCATCCCAAG
The DNA here is from genome assembly GCF_049639895.1 of Pseudopodoces humilis. Classification (NCBI taxonomy): domain Eukaryota; kingdom Metazoa; phylum Chordata; class Aves; order Passeriformes; family Paridae; genus Pseudopodoces; species Pseudopodoces humilis. The sequence continues at coordinate 7,564,192 of NC_142219.1, forward strand.
ACGTTTTCCCAAAACCAACAACATTAAAGTAAAATCTCAAATATTTCTACCAGACCCAACAAATGCAGATTAAGCTGAAATTTAAATGGAAAGTGAAAAGGTTTTTCCTTCTCCTCACCTGCCAAGTCTTCAAAGTTCAGGGCTCTGTGTTTCTCTTTCAACACTTAGCAGCAGAAACACCTAGAGTTGAGTGGAGAGATTTCCTCCTCACACTGGCATTATTCATTATTTCTGAAGTGTCGACAAATGTCTTCAACACTACACAACACACACAAACAGAGAGTCCCTGCACCAACGAATTTACAGTCTGAGGCTGTTATCTTTGTTCTGTTTTGGTATATCACCACAAATTTCAGCAGGATACCAAATGAGCCCAATCCACCTTCCACCAGCAGTTTTCCACTGCTTTTAATAGAAGTTCGAACAGCCCCAGACTAAGTAATAGAATTAGCTATTGCAGGAGAGAGCAGAGCTCTTGGCATGTCTGAAAACAGCAAAAAAAAAACCTGATTCTAAACAGTTTTGTTTTAAATTAAGTGTATATTTGAATGTTTTCACACATAATACATTTTGAGAACTTAAAGAGCTCCCTTTTCACTGTGTCTTTCAGCCTCAACAGTGCTACAGATCAAGCAGCAGCAGGCAATTTATGAATCAAGGCAGGCTGGCAGCTACAGTAACAGCTCCAGCTGGTGGAAGTTGGTGAAAGTTTTGGTTTATTTTGTGCTAAGCTTTCTGCCAGGACATTTCACACACTGCAAGTGTGTATTTTCTCTGACATTTCTGAGAGCCTCCAAGTGTTTCTACAAATAGCCCCACAAATTTATTTCAAATTCAAATTGTGGCAATTTCTTCCTGTCCAAATCTCGGCACTGAGTTGTTATCCATGCCTGTTCCCCAGCTGTGGAAGAGAATGCAGTCACACAGCACTAATTGTGCACTAACACACACAAAAGGCACATACACGTATTTACACCCCAAAGGCTGTACAAGGATAGCACCAATTGCAGATGTTGCCCTTCCAGCTTGTGCTCTAGCTGGGGCATGGATCCTTGTCAACATTCCTTTGTAAACCAGACTGGATTTTAAATGTTGTCATAATTAATTATTGCAGTTCAAGCAGCATTTCAAACCACAAGTGAAACACATTCCAGCTAAAGGCAGAAGGGACATTACTGGGAAAAGACTGGGAAAAAAAGCATCTTAAACCCACACCCACCACATGTCCTCATTACTACTGATTCACACCATGTCAAAGCTCAGCACCAGCACAGCCCAATGCCAAATGCCACAGCTCACGACAGCCTGACCCCAACCACTCCATAAACCACACAGAGTTCAGACAAGGACAATGTGAAATGACTGAGAAAATTTTCACAGTTCACAGAGCATCGTCAAAGTCACATGCCAGCAGAGTCCCTACCCAAAGCCCTCTCCAGCCTACCTGGTGCCATCTTCTGGTGGAGAGGGATCCAAAAGGGCTTTCTTGCTTCCAGCATTTCGCTGACCTGTTCTCCCTTCCAAACAGGACATGGCCGGTAACTGCTGTGAACACCCAGGCAAGATGCCGGGTGTTCCTCTCCTTCTGTCCTCCAGCTTACTAGTGCTTCTTGCAGTTATCCCTGCTTACAACCAGTATTTTCCTGATTTGCTCAGAGATGTCCTCCTCCCTCCAAGATGAGAAGTCCAAGGGGTTCCCATCCTTTTCCTCAATTGCTTTTCTCAGTCACTGTGGAAAGCAAAAATCAAGATCATGAGACTTGTGTGCAATGGAACAGACAACTTGTTTGCCATAAGATGTGAAAATACACCACAAAAGTTTGCTCTGACAATTCTTGTGGTCAGCTCAAACAAATTGCTCTCTGATCCTTTTTAATGGCATTTTTATTCTTCTATTTCACAGGTATTTCCAAAAGCTTCAAAACAAATGTAGGCATAAATAACTTCCATCAGAAAGTGTTAGGTCTACTTACCTAGAAACACTGCTTGGGGATTTAATAAGATAACTGCTTGTCTATAGTGCATCAAAATACTTCACTTCCCAAACAAAGCTTTTTAGTACTTATTAAAGTTTTAGTTTTTACTTAACTTCCTTCTTTTGAAAAGCTTTCTCAGTTTCTCTCTCTGATGTAGCATCACTCCATTGATCACACACCTCATGAAGAGTTGACAGGACCAGACACACTGTTCAGTGTTGAGTGTCTAATTCAAGATCATCTCTTTCCATCCTAAACTGATCTGTTTATTGGGATACACTCTGGGATACAAGCCTAGTATCAGATTGGTTATTTGGATAAGAAGGGGTTTTTTTGCCACATCTGTCAGATGGAAACAGAGTGTTCCAAGATGCGTTAGGTTTAGGTTATTGTGAAAATGGGATCCACTGTGAAGGTCAAATGCAAGCTTAGTTTCTGAATGACTATAAAATTTTGGATACCCAGGTTGAAAGAGTAAGTCCAAGTTTTATATAAAGCTGCCTTCAGCTTGAAGGAAATAAGAACTCCCAGGGAATGAAAGACTAGCTGATTTCCTTTATAAACCCTGAAAAGTCTTTGGGGAGAAGAAACTTGGTCTACACTTTCAACATCTAGAAATAACCTCCTCTTGCTCCCTGTCTCCTACCTTCCACTTGCCCATTTCCCATAAAGGTCATTTCCAAACACAATTGATTTGAAAACTCAGATTATTCTGTTAAAAGTGCTGACTGTGTACTTGGCACCCTGAACCAGATTGGGACAATCCCCTCAGGTCCTTTTTCCAGCTAATTTATAGCAATTTTTGTTGAGACAAGGAGTTACGGTCTGTAAAAGGCTTGCTGTCAGCCTCTCATAAAAGCCCAGCACCCTGTCAGAGAAGGGACAGAGCCTGGGAAGAAAGTTTCAGCAGTGATCAGCTGGTTTCCAGATGGGTGGCCTTCTACACGCTGTCCACCCCATGGGTCCAATAAACCAGCCCTGATTTTGTACTTTAAAAAAACAAAGATACAAACCCTCCTCTACTCTCCAATAGGGTTTTATAAACACGCTTCCAGTCTCTGTGTCAAATTTATTAGGAAGAAATTAATTCTGCTGTCTCTCTCTTTGCATGCATGTGTCCAGCCCCTTTTACTCCAGTTTCTCACTTTTACATGGGGTAGAGAGACTTGCATCATGATTTACACCCTTCTGGGTTGTTTTTCCATCAGAAATAAAGAAGGGGCTAAACAAGTCAGAAAGTTGATGGATTGGCCTCCGAGGTATAAAACCACCCACATGAGGTTTGTTCTCAGTCTGGCATAAATTCTCCTCTTGTTCTGTCCTCTCCACCTCAGCAAACCAGAAGAGCACATGATTCAAGAGGTACAAGGCTGATCAGCAGCGCCAGTTGTGAGAAAATGGCCCAGTGCTGAGCAGAAGAGCATCCTTCCCCTGGACCAGCACTGCCACTGCACCAGCTGCTGCTCGAGGGCCTGGGTCTGCCTCAGCACAAAAACCACACAGTCTGCACCTACAGATGCTCAGTGCTCTTCTAAGTACAGAAATCTGTACCAGCCTCTAGACAACTATTGATTCAGCTAATATGTCTGTCTGTTTACATTAATTGTTGCATGCATAATTTTCCTTGTATTTAGCCCAAATTCCCCTTTTACTTTTAGCTCATTACTCTTACTAGCATCACTGACTTCAGCAGTGCAAAAAACTTCTCACTTGGCATTACCCTGAAGAGAGCCAGAAATGGCTGTTATCACTCTTTTGCCTGGTAGGTGTCTCAGAGCCAATATTCAGACTCTGGACTTTCCTCATAAAGCTGCAACTTCAAAGCCAATTTTGTTCTTCTCTAAAGTCAGTCTAGAAACATTAGTACTTCTAAATAGGAACCATTAGGACTGTTCTCTCAACTGTCCTATCAAGATGATGACCCTGATTATAACATGCTCAGAGACTTCCAAAAAGTGCAAAAATAGAAAACATAATTGTAGGGGGAGATTGATTGTCTTCACAAAGAGTGAGTAAATGTCATATTTAATCAAGATGTCGAACTAAATTTTTAGGCATCATAAATGTCTGCTCACTAAAACACATAATTATGGATGATCCTGGAATTTGAGTATGGAGGCTTTGTACTGAGGAAATTAGTAGAAACTATGCTAAGGAACAGACTTAATTGTAAATACATGATAATGATAGCACTGATCCCTTAGAGTTCTCTGAAGGATTCATACACTGTGTGTATGGGTAAGAATGATCCAGCTGATACTGTGTAAATACATTTTTTTAAAAAAAAAACCCAACTTTTTATGAAGGTCCCTAACAAAAGTTTCATAATGGTGTGAGAAGGAGACAATTGATAACACCCATAATTTCTCTGATATATAAGAAATTCTCTGATATAGAAGAAAAATCCAGATTTGCTTGCTGTGACTTGCAACCCCCTGAAGGCTATGATCAGCTTCCCATGGACTTGTCCATGGCCAGGATTTCACTCTCAGTATGACTAACCTTAAAGAAAAATATGTCCTACAAACAATTACAGCATTTTTCACCAACACAAATCTCATCAACCTCAGCAGCACAGACAATCTCTTTTAAAACAATGAATTTTTAGTGGGAGCCTACAGAAACCTCATGGTGTAGGGTGAGTGTTATTATTACTTTTTTGGAGGTATAAAGTTCCCTCATTAGGTGCACTGAAAACCAGAGCCCTTTCGCAAAGAAAGAATGCTTCACATCCACTATTACAAAGCTTTCACTGCTGAGGTTCAGGACAGCCACAAAAAGTTAATACCAATCTTTCCTGTGGAGCTCTGCCCATCTGCAGCATTTGGCACAGATTTTAAAGTACAGTAGACTTGACTTTTCCAGGGAGCAGCCATCATTCCCATGCTCCCTCTAGAGTGACTACTGGAAGCCAAAAGCATTTAAGCAAAGCTAGATAAAATCAGCAGCACCCAATGTGGGTTCTTTCTGGTTTCCTGCAAGTAAACAGACATGTTTACAAGGGGCTGTACATTCACATCAATCATAAGGTGACTTTGTTTACAGTAGAGGAATTTCCTGCAGGCTTTTGCTGTCCTGGTTTCTTTCTCTTTGTATTTACTTTTGTTCAAATGCAATTTAAAAAAGCCATAGGTACTCCAGCTCAATTCAAAACGTGACACACTGAAATCTGAAGCAGGCTATAACTCATGCCCAGATTTAGTTGTTCTTTTTCTTGTTTGTTTGTTTAAGCTAACACACACCTCTGCATTAAAAAGCCACTTTTCTCTACCCATCCAATTCATCTACACCTGGAAAAAGGCAGCTTTAATTTATCACCCCATAAAGAACAGCTTTTCTCATCAAACCTACAAAACAGTAGAAGCCCACCTTATATAGGGATCAGGCTTATAATTCAGGCTTCTAAGACACAGATTCCTCAGAGGAATTAAAGTAAAAATGTTAGTGAATGCAACTGAAAACTGGTATTAATAACACCTGAGCAGCTGGGATTAAGGACTTCTGATGCCATGAATCAGAGTGAACCATTTCACCACCATTTCACTGAACAAAAATTTACTTCAGTGGGGATTTAATTTGAAGAAATGCTATAGAATTTGGCTGCAAAGTTCAGAACTTGGACAGGGAACCATGTTGGTGGTTCTGAGATACACATATGCTTTGATAAAAAAGTTATGAACCAAAAGTTCACTCTGCTTAAGCTACTGGATACAGATAGGAAAAGACTGCAGCAGTCAGGCAGACATCACACCTACTATGATGGCACAGATCCTATAATTCCTCTATCAGCCCCCTGAAGTGATGTGCTCACTCCAGCCTTCTCTGCTTGAGCTATTTGCTCTCCATTCTGCTGCACAGCTCAACCACACTTTAGGTCACTCAGAATTATTATCCCTGAGTATAAGTGCGCACTAAGAGGTGAAACACAGGAAGGGCCAGGAAAAGACACTCCTTTAACACACAGATTTTAGGAGGCAAGGTGCATCTAACCCCCAAAGGCTGCAAAAGAGAGATGCATAAGGATATAAAGAGCAGAGCCAGAGATTTGCCAAGAAGGAAGTATATTGGTGTTTATGAGAGGCAGAAGAGGGAAGTAGCTCCTCTGTTTGCTACTGAGAGGCTCAGTTGCACAAATGGGAGCAGGGCCCACATGAATATATGAATTTCTTTTCAGTAGTTTCCAATGCACAAGCCATTATTCAGTATAAAAATCAGCCTAGTACAGGCTCTCTTTGTAAGCATCTGTTAGCAAGAATGTCAGCTAATCAATACATTTTTATTGCCAGATACCTACAGGGCTGGAATAGACATTATTTCTGACATTATTTTCAGTGTTCTTCTTACACCTCATTTTTCTGGAAGCTGTTTTCCTTCACCTTGTGTGGCATCATTATTCATCTTCACCGATGCTTATCTACCTCTGTAAATTTGCAAAAGGCCATCCAGGGAACTGAGTCCCTCTGGACAGGCTACCAAGCTCATGCAGCGAACTGTCTCCTCCTCACCATTTCATGCTGTCAGACTGTCACCTGCACTTGGGCTGGGCTTTGGCTTTTCATGGTGGTGGGGACCCTTGTAGTTGACTTGCAATGTCCCCACGGAGCAGTTTCCCTGCTGTAGGTGATAAGAGGGAACAGCCAGGACTTGGCAATACACAACAAAAAAATCTTCCCTAACCTGTAATCCAATTTACAAGCAGCTCCTCGTACCACATTTGTGTGTCACAGGTGAATAGAGCCATGAGCTATATCTGTTAGCAGCTCCTGCTGCAACCACAGACTTCTGCAGAACTATTTGGCACCCTGGAGAATACATTAGCAAGCCTGGAACTGCCTCCTGGAAACTTCCCAGCCCTCTGTTTGCTTCTCCAGACAGACATCTCTTCTCCCATTCCAGGTACCTGCGTTTTCTCTCCCATACACTGGCAGAGCCCTGGGCTCCTCAGTGCTTTGTGCTTTTGAGGAATTCTGGCTGTACACACACAGGGCAGAGATAAACTGGCACATGGTGCTTTTCTGTTCCACAAGTGCTGTGTCCCAGGAGGATGAGCAGCATGGAGATCAGGACACTCTGAACCAACTGGGGAGCCCTGTAATCGCTTCCTGCTGACCTCTTGGCAAGTCACTCATCTCTCAGGGTCCTGTCCTGCACCTCAGCTATTGAACTGTCTGAAACAGCACCTTAAAGGCACAAGCTCCAAGCTATGCCTCGGCTCTGCTTTTCATGTTTCCTTTGAATTGGCCAAGGCACAGTCTTTGTGAAACTGTGTCCCAGCATGGATGGAGGGGTTCTCCTTCAGCAAGGAAAAACATGCAGCGTTGTGGTACCATAGAGAACACAGGAGGAGACAACACCAAAATTTTTCAAAGATGCCCATTGCCATCACAGAAGTTACAGAGAGCAAGATCTGTCTCTTGTCATATGCTGGTAAAACCAAGCACCCACCATGCTGGGACACCTTGCACTAATGCACCTCACTCCATAAATAATAGTTATGACTATGGGCCATAGTCAGCAGAATAAGTACAACATATAGGCTATACCACCCCCAAGTTAGTGTCTGAAGGGAGTAAAATTAAGGTAAAATTTATCTACACTCATTTCAAATCAAGTGAATAAGGCAGTATCATTTAAAGGATTTAAAGGAAGGGGGACACAGAGAACTGTACCATGCACACTTTGGGAAACACATCAATATCAACTGTATCTTGGCATAATATATTTAAGAGAATTATTTTAATTCTGCATACTGTCTTGCCTCAGGACCAGTTTCTATTTGTCCCAAGACATGTTGAAACAATAAAGAGCATTTTCTCACCAAGCCCCTGAAAAAAATTTTCTCTTAAGGGTTTAAAAATTTGGCAAAAAGCCTTCTGCAAGAAAAATGGAAATACTCTTCATTGCAAAATCATCACACTCCCTCTAAATGTACATACAGACACTGGCAACTTAAAAAAAACCTCTCAAACAAAACCTTTAAAACAAGATCCTTTTCTGGTAAATACAAGAGACCACTCTGCCTTTAATTTTAGAAAGGGACAACATCAAGCAAAACTTCTCAGCTTAGTACACAAACAGATGATTTCTCTAAATACTTATGCTGATGAAGCATGTGCTGTACTTGACAGGCAGGTTGTGATATGTTTGTTTAGCTGCAGGACAATGAGATTCTGGAGCTTCTACGTGCTAATACAGTCCATAGGATCATCAAGTATTTTGAAGGTTTAGAAATAACCAGGACATCACAATGAACACCCAAGTGTTTGGCATTTGCTTTACATTAATTGACTTAATAAGTCATCTGAATAATGATGAGTTTTATACATGCACATAAAACTCAGGTGAACTGATCAAAATGAAGAGCTACTCTGCATCATGTCTAGCTGCAGCTTTAAATTCTTTAAAGGAAACTGGCTTAAGTATAAGAAAATAGGCTTATTTCTCCTGTGAACCTCTTTAGAGCAGTATCTGCCACACAGAAGATATTGAGGGAGAAGAAACACATCCCTAGCATCCCATGTCCTGATATTTTGGAAGGAAACACTAGGTGGTAGCCTGAAATTCATCAGACTTCAGAAAGAAAAATGTGAGTTATATCAAGTTATTTTTTAAGTTACTCTTTTGCTGTAGAGAAGACCATAATGGCTATTGGCCAATAAACAGGGGCACTATGGAATAGCAAAGGGTACAAGAACTTGCTGCAGGTCCCTTTGGCAGTGCCTGCCACAATAGCTCAGAGCTAGCCAGCAGTGGGAGGAGGAAGAAAATTAATTTCAGTGTATCAAACAAAAGACCCTGCAGTTATTACCATCCTGAGGCATCCCTGACACAGAGCAGGTTCACTGGAGGAAAAGAAAAAGCAGCACAGTGAATTGACTCCCTTTGCATTGTGTATTCAAAGCCTACACAGAAAACAGAGACAAAGCCTCGATAGTTTGGAGGTGTCCAGAGACACCCTGCATGCTAAGGGGAGGGGGTTCATCTACCCTATTGACAATGTGCACTAGGGATAGGGGTAACAAGGAAGAAAACTTAATGAACTCAAAGCAATGAAGCCACTGAGGAATGACTTCCTTGTCCTTGCACCCCATGTGAGGATAAACAAAGTCTCTTCCTTGCTTTACTCACAAGTACCCCAGTGAGCCTGGGTTACTGATTTCATCAGAAAAAGCATAACCTATGCCATGAAGATAAATGAGATACAACTGGAGGTCTTTTTCATGTTTACGGCACAGTGGGCAGCAGTAGACACCTAAGTACTCAGTATTTCTCCTCCCTGTAAGAAAAGGGTTTCTACATCTTTTTAAGAAAAGCAGAGGAATCCTCAGCATTCCAATCTCCTTGTTATTGTTCCCGGTGAATATTTGTGTAACAAATCCTGCATACCTGAAATTTCCTTACCCAGGCTGTGTGCATGCTCACACCTGACAGCAGTTCTACTGTATTTGCAGCAATAGAGATTGCTTGGCAAATATCAGAGATACAGCAGCAAACTCTGCTATCATTCTGTTATGAAGAAATAAATTCTAATGTAAAAATTAGTCAAGTATTCTTCCTTTCCCCATGCTTGTAACAAGCTTCACTAAGCTCCCAACCCTCCCCATCTAGTAAAACCATTTGTCTAATGCACTGGGGGGTGTGGCATAACCATTTACACTGTCCTTCAGCATCAATCCAGAAAAGTGTTTCAGCATATGATTAAGGTCCTCTGAGTACAACACCAAAGCTAAGCAAATGCCCAAGGGCACTGCTGACCTGGCTGTACCAGTGAATCAAGATTTTTAGCTGTCAGGCTTTGAATGAGCATCTTGCTGGTTCACCCTGGTCTCAGGGCATGGGCAGCAAACAGAAAGCAGCACTAGGGCAAAGCAGTGCTGATGAGCATTAGAGCTAGGGAGGAAACACTTAAAAATTCAAATCACAGGATGAAATATAGGTAGCAAGAGACATCACAGCTAACAGGAAATGCTTTAAAGCCTCCTCATTGTCAAGACAATTGGACCAGATGATCCACTATAGTCCCTTCCAACCCAAACAGTTTTGTGATTCTGAGAGAGTGAGAAAAGAAAGTGCTGGTGGCCTGCTCACCTTTCTCAGGTCTGTGATCCCTGAGCTAAGAAGGAAAACTGGAGTGGAGCAGGGAACAACCAGTTCAGGGTGCTTCTAACCCTCACGTCCAGCTATCCTGCTGCCACACAGACAAGCTGATGTGGTACAAAGGCACAGTGGAGCACCATTCGGAGGCAGTGTTGGACTCCTGGGGGCAGAAGATGATCACTCATGCTGTGCTGCCAGCCACTCCTGGGATCCCCTCCAGAGCTCTGCTTATCCTGTGGGACTAAGAAACTGATGTCTCTGGGCACCCCACACAATTCTCTCTGTGTTCTGGGGTGGTATGCCCACCTGCAAATACACTCCTCCAGGTGGCAAACAGAACAGGAAAGTGGATCTCTACTAGAAAGCAAAAAACCTCCTGATAATAAGCTGTGACTGAAGTGAAATTCTCTTTATGCAAAGCCATGTGATATCCAAAACCAACCCAACTGTCCTTCATTTTGATCTTTACCAGGAATTATTAGCACCCCTCCAGAAGAAAATCCGACTCCTGTATTCTGTTTCCAGCTGGCTTCAATTCACTCATGTTCTAAATGTCCCACTGGATTCTTCTAACATTTTATAAGGTGTCAGCTTAAATTCCTGTAATCCGTGGCCCCAGCTATGGCTATTAGCATACAGTATGAAAAACAATATTTGGGAACAGGAGAGCCAAACTGTGAAAATGAAGTCTCTAAATATGGCTGCAACTTCAGAAAGGAGTTTGCAAATGTCCAGAGATTGGTCTGCTCTCATGTAAACCAGGTCACTTAGACACCAAATCTCCTGATCTGATCACATGTGTTGGAGTGTGAAAGAAGCAGGGAGAAGGGAATATGTGGAGCTACAAAAAGCCTCCATTTGCAACACTGCCACTGTACATTTATCTTGAATATGTCTCCAACAGGAAAAAATCAAAAGAAATAATCTCCTGTGACTGCTTGGCTCAGGACATAATAAAAAGTGGCAAAATTTCTCTCTATTAATACAGACTATTAGCTTTTTTTGTCCCAAGAAAATGGAGGATTCCCTGCTATGTAAATGCTTGTTTCTAATAGCAATTGGTCAGCTAAAAGATGGGGGGCTGGTTGAAGAATTATTTGGTGAAATCTGATGCCTTCTTTTCTGTTGGGTGCAGCTGAGGGCCAGCTGGCAGGTACCTTAACTCTCCCCTACCTAAGCATCTCAACAAATGTGTTCTTAAACAGCTCTAGTCCCTCTGGAGGGGGATTTTCTACAAGAGCATGCAATGATAGGACAAGAGGAAATGGCTATAAATTGAGAGGGCATGTGTAGATTAGATATTAAAAAGAATTTTTCCCCAGGAGCATGATGAGGTACTGGCACAGGCTGCCCAGGAAGCTGTGGCTGTTCCATCCCTGGAAGTGGTCAAAGTTTGGTGGAACGGGGTTTGGAGCAACCTGGTCCAGTAAAAGGTGTCCCTGCTAGGGGGTTTAGGACCAGATGGTCTTTCAGGCCCAGTCCAAACCAAACTTTTCCAGGACTCTGATAAAAAATTAGGAAACCTTGTCTCAATATCTCTCCAAATTGGAGGGCAGTGAGAATAGGGAGAAACTTTAAGTCTTGGAGAAGATACCTGGATCTTCTTATTACACACTTATTACACACTGAGTGTAATGCAACAGAGTGAGAACTAGATAAAGCTAATAATGAATTAATCATTAATGACAAATCTGTCATACCCTAACAACGTATCATCTACTAGCAGACACAGTTTAAAATGCCATACGTACAAGCCCTGTCTGCATGTCAGATTTTGATTTCTTCTCTCAGTCATGTTCAAATACAGTGGCCCCTGAAACTACCTTATCCCAAAGGAAACCACAGTTTTAAAGTGCAAGCCATGAATATCCCCATGGCTACAATAATTCTCAGCAGCATTTGACATTGCAGCCAAGGTCATTTATTCACGAGTCAGTAAGGGATCGTTAGTGACCTATAAGTGCAAGTCTATTACAAACCTGTAGGTCTTACATGAGCTAACAGCACATACCGTCTCCAACCTTTTAGGGTAAGTGTGAAGATGCCTCTTAGATCAGATCCTCAAGATAGCCTGGGGATACTGATGCATTCAGGTTTGAAATTCATGCCAAAACAACCCCAAATAAAAATTATGTGAAAAAAATCCAGTGTCAGGGTGTCTAGCTGGGAAATGAGAGTGCCACAACCACTTATTTTGTTGGGAACACAGCTTTTAGAAGTTGCAGGCCTATTTTAGGGGTGTATGTGGGACACTGTACAGAAACACTCATTATCAAACAGTAGAGAACTAATAAATGTTTCAAGTAGGATGAACTTAAGTTTATCTCCATTTTTTGTTGTTGTTGGGAATAACATGATACAGTGATCTTTATGGACACATAATCCCAGAGTATCCTGGATTGCACCTTTATACTCTAGTGTATGGTTATTGATGAGCAGTTTTGTATGTGCAATTCTTCCCATCCGGGTGCAAAATCTGCACTTGCTATATTTGGAAGCTGAGTAAAAAGCCAGTTGGCATCTCCCCTCCTTGCCCTCACAGGATGCCTCTTTATAGCCCAGCAATCACCAAGCACTAGGATACCTTTAACCAGTCACTCATCTTGACTCAAGTGTTTGTAAAGGTTCCCATTAGCCCATTTTCCTCTATTTCACACCACCAGTATTTGAGCTCCCATTAAACTGAACCAAGGAGACATTCAAACATGACAGATCATCTCAGGATACTTTATATTTAGAAATCAGCCTCAGGCTACAACAGTTCCTGAGATTCCTACCTCCCTTCAGACCCAAGTTTATAATGTATGCCCTATGAACCACTTTAATTTCAAATTAGCACTGCATAGTCTTCAAAAGCCACAGAGAAGAATGAGGCTTCTACTGAGCCAAAACCCCCACAAATGTCAGGAAAACATGGCCCTAACCATACATAAGTATATGTAAAATCCAATCAGAGACAGTTGTTCTGTCATTGGAAAGTTGTTCTCACAAATACTTAGGTCTTCCCCCCACCTCATACATTTTATAATTAGTTGCTTGCTTTTATTTAACAAAATCCTTTTCTCACACACTACCTTCAAGGTTACCCTACTCCAGTCTAACGTGAGCTGGCAAAAGATAAACATGAGATGCCTACAAGATAAATCTAGAGAGGAACACACTCCATAGTAAAATCCTCCATTGCATCTGTTCCCTTCACATGAACAACTGCTGCAATCTGGTATTTCTGTTCCAAGATATTTATGTGTTTCATACACCAGTGGGAAGCAATTAGGGAAAGCAGTCCCGACACTGCAAAGTGCCCACCAGCTGAACTGTGCGTGTGTGGGACGATCAGCTGTCAGTCTGAATCCACATGGATTTTGTTACCTGTTGCCCCTGTGCAACACAGTAATCAATATTAAGGGATTACACTCTAAGAACATGAGTGGGGTTCAGTTTTCTCTAAGTGACCCAAGCACATGCTCAACGTGTTTGTATGAGGAGATCAAGTGAAAGATCCATTAGACAATAAAGCAGCACAAGCCCACGTTCCTGTGGGCTGAAATCAAGGGCACATATTCAAGCACTGAGAAGGCTAAAGAAACTTGATGCCATCTGAAACACCCCTCAGCCAGTGTGTGCTGGCTGGATAGAAAATTCTTATTATCTTCTTATCCTGCTTTGTTCCTTGCTAGGTTTTTGCGGTCTCAATAATAAAACAGCAAAGTAATATCCCAGTCAGAAAAACTAAAGTGCCACCCCATGTTTTCTTTATGAAGTGCTTCATGTATTTGCCTCCAGTAGCTTTTTCACAGAAGCTAAGGATATTCATGGGGAGAGGCATAGCAAAACCAATCCGTGTCTGGAAAAGTTGATATGCTCCTTACTTGTTGTAACCTGAAGCCATTGCCTTATTTTTTCTCTCTCTACATTTTTTTCTTTTTTTTTTAATTACTGGTACATTTTTGAGACCTGGGCCAAAATGATATAAGAAGGAATCCTGCTGTGGCTTTGCTGATTACTTGAACTATTTGATGGCAATAAACACCCATGCTGATGGCAGAGTATAAGACAATTTCAAATGAGGCCATAAAGCAGGAAAAAGAGATGACTGCTGAAAAGAAATTCCTAATGTGAGTGCATGTGGTGGTCTACTACTGCAGTGGAACCCCAGGTGCTCTGGTAACTCCTTCTTGACAAGGAGGCTGCAGTGCTTTAAAAACTTTCACGAGCTAAACACTGCAATATCCCATGGAAACAGGGAGGTATCCTTCACTCTGCAATCTGGTAGAGAGCTGATGTCTGTTCCCACCCCTGTGGGCTTGGGGACTCTGATCCCAGCAGGACCACACAATGCTCATCTAGGAAGCCATTGACAGCACTGGGACTAAGCCTGTAAATCCCAGTCTTTTCCCTAACCAGGAACACAGTCCTTCCTCCAAGATGAAGGAAGAAAATAGACAAAGTTAGGTTTATAGGCTAATCTGATGACAGATGCTGTGCTGGATTTCCACATTAGACAGTGATAATAAGGACTTAATAATTTCTCTATTGAATGCACAAAAAGATTAATAATGCATTTCTTCTAGTAAATATTTAAAGCACGGACACATAGTCTCATACTTGAGCACTCAATTTTATGATTTTATCTCCAAACCCATGACATTAATATTAAGATATCAGACCTTGTTGTGTTGTTTCTTTTAAATTTTCCTATTTCTGAGCCTTCAGTCTTGTTTTCCAGCTATTACTTTTTCCTACGACAAAGAGGATAGAAACTGCCTTGGTTTTCTAAGGCTGAGATTCCACTAATTACATGCATGGCTCTAGGAAATACACCAAATATAACATAACCTGGCACTTTTACCATGTTTCATGTTCAAAGCACTTAGCAAAATTCAATTAATGGGTCCTGCTAGCACTGCTGTATTTGGAGTTAGTGCAAAACTATTGCTCTGAGCAGGACTCGGGACCCTGACAAGGCTCTTTGGAGGATCAGGCCCTAAGCAAGATTTCTCAGGGTCATTGGAGGACTCATAACTGGGATTGGAGTTTTGGATTCCTCCTATCCCAAAAGCACACTTCTCTTATTAAAGATTTTAGCACTCAAACAGAGCCTCATCCCCTCCTGAGCATCTGCTTACACAGTCTAGGTAATTTTTTCTTAGTTTGTTACTGACATATGCCTGTAGCCAACCCCACAGTAATAAAGCAGTATACACAATACACAAAAAAGGTTTTTGAATTGAAATACCACACACCTGTGTAAGATCTGGGAAGTAACAAAGCACAAAATGACAGCTCTTGTTTCCACACCTGCCTTTCTTTCCCATCCATTCACCCAAAATTTTAACAGAAGTGTTTATTTGAAGAAAGAAAAATTAAAAGCTAATAGGTAAGAGATGTACACTGGGGATTCAGAGGGCCCTGATCTAGGAACAGAGAAGGTCTCATTACACCTGGAGAGGCCTTTTTCCTTTCACTGCTAAATCCCACTCTTGGGCATCCCTTCTGGAAGGCTTTCTGAGGTTGGTAGTGTTTGCACTGCTTTGAAATGCAAGTCTCCCTGCTTTGTTTGTTTTTGAAACGGTTTGAAAGGGAGGAGCAGACGTCCTTGACTACTAAAGCTGAGCTTTCCCAAAACACAAGCTGCTGCTCTTTGTTTGCTTCTCGTTAATTAGCTGTGTGTCTAATTAGTGACAGGTTCCCTTTGGCTTTCCTGAAACCAAAGCCGCTCCATGTCAGTAGAGGTCCATCAGGGGACTTGTCAGTGACCGAATGGTTTCCAGCTGCTCTGTGGCTCTCCTCAGGAGCACGGTGCACACACCCTGCCACTTACCCCCGAGGGACTGCTGATAGCCCTGACAAAGGAGATACCAGTCCCTTTATCTGCACTGAACCCCTGATTTCAGGCAGGTCCAATCTGTAATATCCTAATCCACATCACATCCTAATTCACATCACATCCTAATTCACCGTGGAGACAGTTTCACAGCAGGATAGGAAACAGGGACTCATTTTCTAACCCTCTGCTCTAACCCACTTTCCCTTCCCAGTGTTTTGCTCTGACACTTTGGTCAAGATTCACCTCAGTTACTGCAGTCCAATAACATTAAGTTCACCCAAGGGTGAAAACTACTTTTCAGCTGCACAGTGCATCACTCAGCTTTCAGGGCACTCACCATAGGATACTGTTATTGCAGTTTGTTTATTTAAACTGAGGTGAGCTTGGCCTGTTACCAGCTTTAAATTCACCTTTTTGGGGACTCATTGAAAAATCCCTTCAGCTGTACATGCTGGTGTGAGAAAGAGGGAGGATACAGACTTGCACCATCCCAGGGGACCACTGAGACTGTTTCTCTCCCACAAACACGCTTCCGGCTCTTCTCTGCTCGCTTCCCCCCTACGGGTTTCCATCAGCAGATCCCTAAAGAGAGAGGAGTTTATTTAATTCCCTACTGATGTCAGATCCTGTTGGTGCCAGAATGATTGATGGGCAAGCACCATGACTGACGGGAAGATGCACTTTCAATTAGCGCTGTGTGGGCCCCTTCCCTCTCCTGCTCTTTCTCTCCAAAGTCCCTCTGGGGTAGTGCCCTCATTGCAGGGTTTCTCTTTGTACCAGGATTCTGTATTCCCTACCCTATCTTATATCAGCAGCACCATTTTACAAAAACATGGCTTATTTTAAACTGGGAAAAGCTGAACATGGAATTGTCTTGGACATTAAACAATCCCAAAACTCATCAACCACAGGCCACCAGAGAAGACATTTCTCCCAAAAGTCACAGGGTTCGCAGCATTTTATTCAAAACCTCTCTGAAACCCAGGGTCTGAGATACATGGCAGATGACAGCTACAGGGAGTCATGAAGCCAGGAGAAAAAGAATAATCTTTACATGGTTTTGACTCCTATTTTGCAATAACCACTCTAAGAATGGACTACATACAAAAACTGGGATTACTCCTATGAAACATTATCAAATGCAAGGGAGATGAGAATTCATCCTATTTGCTTTCTTGTTTCTGCAGAACTTGTAATATCTTAGCCCTTGCTCTCATTCTTGGTTAACAAATCCAACGCCTGGCACAGCCATTTGTGCAAATACAATGGCATAAGAACACCAAAAGAGCATTTTCATTTCACTTTTTCAAAGGTGATTTGTGTTTCTTTCCAGGTTGCACTAGAAATAATACAGTTTCCTAGAAATATTTTCCTGTACCAAGATTTTCCATGAAGAACAAACAGTACAATCTAAACACCGACTGCAGCCCAGAAGACTGAAACTATTTTCCTGTGTCAGAGTTTTAGCAACAGCCAGATGTTGATGACGAGCAGGTGAACATCAGCTCTGAGCTCACGTGCTCTTCACCAGCCAAGTCCAAAACATGCAGGTTACTATTTCACTTCCCACAGTAAATGTGATCTAGTCAGTAACAATGGTGTGAGGATGAGAGAAATCAGGGCACTAGTGAAGAACTACACTATTCTGGGACAATCGACTCCAGAAGCAAAAGCATGGGGCTAAGAATTTAAGAGATATGTAGAGAGACTTTGCTGGTGATGTACTGGAGATATGAACATCTAAGACCTCCTCTACTGATCAAATAAAGCTGTTCTGAGGAACTCATATGATATTAAATCATGGCCAGATAAACTTATCTTAACCTAAATCCCCTGTAATTAGTACTCTATGTCCCAGCCCTCCATCTGCAAATGGGGTTTGATCATTTCCAGTAGATCTAGAGAGACCACATTGCAAAGCTCACTATTCCCAACCCACTGGCTATATATATTTCCTGAAGCACTGTTGTCTTCTGCAGTTTTTAAAGCATCTTGAATTCAATTCTGGAACCACACATCTAGAGGTTGCTTAGAATTTACATGTAATCAATAAATTTGAGACGAACACTTCTGTACGGGCTTAGATTCTTTACTTAAACTAAACAGTGTGCCAGTATCAATAGCAATTAAATATAGTTACAAAATCATCTATCATTTCCACCAATGAAACAAATCTTCCTTGTTTTAGACAGGCAACATAACTCAAAGTCAGTAACATTATGCTTGTACTGTTTGAGGAAAAACACTCCAGAAGACTGGAAAGAAATAGCTTCTAATAGAGATCCTTTCCCACATTTCCACATGGAAAAAGAAACCCCAAAGTATGTCTCTACTTCAGCCCTCCAGCTTCTGTTGCTTTTCTAGTTCAAGTTCAAAAAATGCCACAGTCCATAGAAATGCATGAAAAAGAAATCAAGCACCTGACATACTTGGTTTAGGATTTAAGTGATGTGTCTAAGTCTAAGTGTGAGACTTTTCTGTATGACTCCTTGTTCATCCCTGATCAACTGCAGTTAGGAAAACAACAGGAGCAATTAAAATGGGACAGAAAACCACGAAGGAACAAAAGCTGAGACATCAGTCAGTCAATCCCCAACCTCAGTTACAGCATGTGAACCTGGAATAAGTCTGCTAAAATCGGTGCTATTTTTCCAGACTTACATGCATGAAACAGAGATTAGGAGCTAGTTCTGACAATAAATCAGAAGATGTGCAGTATCATCACTGCTTTCACTGCAGCTGGTGTACTGCAACACATGCCTCTGGTAGGGGGATGCTATAAACGGTTGAAGCCTGACAGAACTGGTATGAACTCCAAAGGTTGAACTGCTTCTTCTTCTGGCTTCACTCTCCACTGTTCATCTGTTGGGAAAAGAATTTCCAGGAAAAAAAGAAAATATATTTCTTCTTCACTTTCTATCAACTTCCCCTGCAATTACACATGGCTGAAATCTAGTGCAAAGGAGGGAACAGGCAAATAGGGTTGTCTTTGAAGAAGCAACTTAATTGTGTTCAGTGTGGAGCCAGACGCTACATTAAAAAGGCCACACTAGAAGGAGTTCAGGAGGCCATGAGGGAAAAAAGAATTCGAGTTCTAACAAAAACAAGGAAAAAGGAATGTCTTTTTAGATACCCCATGTTTTCAAAACCAGGGCAAGAAGCCTATAAGGAATGCCATTAGTGCCAGCCACTGCAGCACGTCTGGCTTCAAAGCTGCCCCTGTGACACTACATGTTTTTTCATCTGTGTCAGTAGAAAAGAGCAGAAAACAATTCTAGCAGAACTGTGTTTTGGTCAGATTGGGATAGAGTTAGAAAAAGCGAAGTGCAGGCTAAGCAGGGAATACTCACAGAGCCAGTACTAACTCCTAAATAGCTTGTCTCTTGATCTAATAGAAATTCACACTGGGAAATGCTGCACCCTGATCCAGAGATGTGTCCCCTGTGAAAACACCTCCAAGATCACCTGTAACATGAAGCAAGGAAAGGCAGAAAGATCTGATCCAGCCACTGACCCTGCCAACATTTGTTTCAGTCACCGCAGCAGAGATGAGCAGAGCACAGTTCTAGTCTGTGTGTAAGAGCCCCATGGGCAGGAAATAAGATCCAGAGGATCCTTTTGTGAAGCAGCCATTGAAGTGACCCATTCCCCTAGTCTGGCTGGCTGGAATGAGCAACCAGGTGGATGTTCCGGCTGGGGACACGTCTATCCAAATGTCAGAGAAATCTGCCCAGAGCAGGACGTCCCTTTTTTTCTCGCCCGCTGGCCGGTGGAAGCGGCAGCGCAAGGGCATCCCAAGGACCATCTCCAGGTTACTGGTGCCCTCTGCCGACCAGCGGGAGGAGGAAGAGCCTGATGGGATAGCGAGGGGAGAAGGAGCTCAGGCCTTCTCCAGGCTGCGTGGAAAGGCCTCAAACACAACGTACAGAACATACTTTGGCGTAAGAAGCTCCCCCCTCTCCCCAGTTTGACTGGGTACCCCACGCAGCAACACATCTGCAAAGGGACCACATGGTCACTGTAAAATCACGTGCATGAGATGGTTGAGGTTCAGAATGAACCTCAGCCCTCCAACCAGTAAAGGTATTTAAAAAAATCACCAGTGTCTGCAGGTTTGTCTTCAAACAGTGAACAGCGCCCTCAGCACACACTGAAGTGCATCCACCCCTGCAGTCCTGCACCACAATGGGGCAGGGGAAGCACAGTGTGGCCCGGGAGCACTTTGTTTGTTCTGAGTGAAAGAGGGGATTATCTGAGTGGTGCTAGACAAGTGCCCTGAAGATTCAAGCAATGTCCAGAGACAGCTGAAAACAAGCTGTACTGCAGCCACTCTGATGGCAAAAGATAAAGGGGCTGATGGCTAGAAGAAAAAGGCTCATTGCACAGGAGAAATGGAGGGTAAACTGGTCTTTTTATTTCCTGCTTGTGTCAACTGGTGATGAATCAGGAAGAGAAGAAGAACCCTGACAAAGAGCTCCCATAGGCCAATCAGCAGGCTGAGAATTTGGGAGGTTCAGGTCTGCAGGGACCCCATGGCTGCCTTGTTGCACCTGCCCAGCTGTCAGAACAGCTTCCCTCCCAAGGCTGATGAAGAGGCTGAAGCGAGAGGAAGAGGAGCTCTTTGCTAAAGTGTACCAGCCTCTTGTGGAGGAGTTCCTGAAACTTTGCCCCTGGGCTATCAGGGGTTTTTTACAGGACAGAACACTGTTGTTTAGCACAGCTTCAGAAGGAGCAGCACATGGGTTTCATGCCTCACCAGCTCTGAAGAACAAGCACTTGCTGGCAACCCTGCAGCTCCAGCCTGTCCCTGTACCAAACAGCCCAGGAGCAGCTGGAGTGGGCTCAGAGCACCTACACTAGAGGGCTGTGCAAAGCCCCAAAGGCACATTACTGTTTGCCACACAGAAAAGGGTGAACCAGCCCTTCCAGATTGATCTGCCACCCTCCAGTTTACAACACATTCAGGCCTTGGCCGCCCATAGCAATTTTATATCCACTTTGTTAGGGTGTCACTGTGCTGAAGGATACTTTTCCCTGACATGTCTTGAAGCCAGCCAACCTCAGTAAGAGCCCTACTTCCTCACCTGCCTCAGTGCATGTAAGTGTGCATCATTCACTACATCCCACACTTTAGGTGCCTAAGGAAGAGCACTTGCCTTGGCATCTGCTCTGCAGACCCAGGAGGTATGCACTGAAAAACACCTGCTTTCAGGCTTTGGGAACAGCCCTCTCAGGTCTCCATTAGAGAAGGCGATGACAGTTGCACTTATACAGGTGACTAGGTTTCACCTATAAGAGACAGGCAGAGGGGTGCTTTAATGAAGGGCACACCAAAGAAATGCACCTTCTCTTGGCTAACCCCTGCCCTCCTGGTCCTTGCAACCCACAGTGAGTAAGGGTGTTCCCTGAGGTAGAGCAACCAGTTCTGGTGGCAAAAAGCTTGGCTCGGAGTAAGTGCCAGAACTTGCAATAAACTGTTCTTTTTACAAAAGCACTTTCCTACATGTTTTCCCTTTGGTGGCACTGCACCACCTCCCTTTCCCAGGTGCCCTCTCTTGGACTGGACCTCAATTAACTCACAGCCTCAGGCTATAAATCAAGTCAATAAAAGGGGCTGTAAAATAAACACGAACAGTTCTTCCCCTTCCCATTCAAATGTACTGAAGTGGCAAAGCCTTTTTCCAAGCAGAGCTTAGACACCCTGTACTTCACTGGCCTCACAAGAGGGAATCCAATGTGCTCATACATTAGTAGAAGTGACCTGGTCACTGGGATGCAGGCAGTGCTAGGAAGTGCCCCATGGCTTGGAGGTCAGCCTCAGGTCAGCCTTATTCAGAATTTCCATGGGGTGGACAGTTCTAATTTACAGCTCACAAGAGTTGGAAAATATTTTAGAGAGGGAGGTTAAATAAGCAATGTTTTTGAGTTTTATTAAAAGGCCTGGCCTACCAGAACATAAAAGCATACATTTCATCCAACAGACCTACCTGACACCTCAAATAAGGAAGAAAAGTAGATCTTCAGCACCAGAGCCAAAATCTGCTCCAAGGGATGCCCAGGAGGTCAGTAAAATTGGCTGTGTGACACTGTCAACACAAAGAACTAAATTCTGCTGTCAAAGCAGCAGCGATGAGAACTGTGACCTTTTCTAATAATTTGCAAAGGAAGAGAACAGAGGATATATAAACTATTGTTATTTGTAGCTCTCCAGTGTCTAAAGCTTCCAGCTGAAAACAGAACCACAGCATGCCAGGTGCTGTAAGACAAAGTGAAACACCCTGCTTTGAAGTAGTGGAATCCCTGTAGGCACGAGAGGGTAAGAGATAAAGCAAGAACAGAGCTTTGGCCTGGTTCTCCTGATCCACACAAGGCCCTGTATACCCTCACTGGACAACAGAGCAGAATAACCCCTTCAAAGGCTGAATAGTCTTTTCAAGTAAGATGACACAATTGAGGGAAAGTTCTGCCTTTCAACCAACTCTCCATACTGTCCAGCAGCACAGCAGCCTCACTCTTCTGGTCTACAGGAAAGAAACCAGCTTTATTACTCCAAATCACTGCCAGTTCCCTCCATGCTCCAGAGCCTGCATCAAACATTTTTACAGCCTTAAAAGCCATATGGAACATCAAAATACATTATCCACCTTCCTGGGTCAAAACCAGCAAAGTAACAGTAACTCCCCAAATCTTTGTAATACCACACCCTTTGGAAACCATCCATCTCCCTTGTAGCTCATGATCCAGCCCCAGGGAGTGTCTAACTCATAAGGAGACTGTTTGCTTGGAGCTAAATCCTCTGCATATTATTGTTAAGAAATGGATGAGGCAACTGTAGCCTGTTTTTATTAGCAGAGTGTCCAAAGCCTGTTCAGAACTGAGCTGCTCCTTGCATTAGGGAGTGAGTGACCATATGTGCACGCACCCACAGTGGAATGAGAAGGGTTAAAATCCTTAGGTCTATCCTTTTGTGGCCACTCTTTCTGTATTATTGTTGGTTCAAAAAGAAGTACTCATTCAGAGAAGCAGGTGAGACATCTTTAGAGTCATGAGATGGATCAGAAGATATAGGAAAAAAGAGTTCAAGAGAAGAAGAAAAAGCTGAAGGGGACTGAAATCTTCATTCAAGTCTTTGTCCCTCCTCTATAAATGGGGAACTGTGACAATGCTCCCGTAGTTTGTCCAGTTAATTACAGAACAATACAAGGACCTGGGCTGTGATGGATTGGTGATTTACAAGATAGGAGTTTGAGAGCAGAGAATGGCAATTACACGAGTGCTTCCACACTGCCTATATGACAGTGTTTGACTAAGGAACAGAATCCCTCGTATCTGCCTTCCCCTGATGATAAGAGCCGAATGCCTCACAGGCCCAGGTAAACAACAGACTTTGGCTTCATTCAGTCTGGATGGGATGCCCATTATCCTTCCCCCTACCCTGTCCAGGAGAGGCACCTAGGGAGAAGATGCAGCACTGGCAACTGCTCACCTTTCCTGCAGGGAGTGGACGCCCAGGACCAAGATAAGAATCACTGAAGTAAGGCCACAGGCAGTGGACAATGGCAGGGCTTGGGCCACAAAGCCATCCATCACCTGGGAAACAAAGCTGTTGTCAACAGGGGCGGCTGCATCCTCCAGGCATGTCAGTTGTCGAGTGCGTTGGATGACAGGCACGTCAAGGACTGAGGAAGCCTTGGGGAGATGCCAGGAGGAGAAGAAAGACCATACAGTGATTGTTGCTACTCTGCGCCAGTGCCAGGAAAGGCCACACTGCTTCACAGATTCCTTACAGATGAAGAGAGCATAAATCTCTTGGTATCAGATTTGATTTTTCTTAACTGAAGTATTTCTCCAGAAGTTGAGGATGCAGCACTTTTCCTTGGCACAAGGCAGTACTGTAACTGCAAAAGTTAAGGCCCTTCATATTTTATGAACAAAAAATCCAGGCTCAAAATAGTAATGGATTTTTTCCTTTTTTCTGAATGGTGTGAACCTTTCCCTATAGTCTCTGAGTACTCATACAAGAATTCCCACCTGCCTACAGCTCTGATACATGTTTGCTCCAGTTACCTCATCACAAAATAGAGGAACATTGGAGAGCACTGATGGCTCCACAGAGGGGTTGCAAGGGAAGGGAGCTGTAAGGTGGTATATACATCTCCTTCACACTTCATGCATATCCCACACTATTACTTAGGGCTTGCCTGAGGAACAGTTTATCTGATGAGCCCCTTCAATGATTACTCTTATTTCCAACTAACAAAGTAGCTCAGTTTGACTTCCCAGCTCATGCCTAATGGCCCCATGTAGATAAGCCCTTGCACAAGTAGCTTGGTGTACCTGTAGTTCCATCAAATCATCCACCTTGAGGGAGCAAGCAAATTTCCAGCAGGTCTGGTTTCCATGTGAAAGTGATACAAGAAGAGTCTTTCTGAGTTCAGTACTGGCCAGAAGACAAGAACGAAACACATGTTTCTGATAATTTCAGAAGCTCCAAAAGAAGTCTGGTTCAGAAAATGGGCAAGAGTTTGAAAGGGAAGAGGGAAACACATGTCCTGTTTGAAGTGTAAGGTCTCATTTTTTTATTAAGACATCTTAGCCACTCTTAGCACATGCACATGAAGTGTCAGCCCAGGGCAACGTGCAGAGTAGTTCATGATGCACATATTGGAAGTTAAGACATCCCAGAGCTTGAAAACTGCTGAATTCAACAATGTGGTCTGAGCTCATCGTAAAGAAAGATTAAAATGGAGATGAGAGTCTGAACTTGGTACATCTTGAATTATAGGCTGGTCTCTTTCTTTCTCCTTGCTGCAGCTCCTGAGACTTGCCTTCTCTGTGTCATGTTCGGTGACTTTTTGCTTATTTTTCTGCCGTCGGGAGAGATGCCACAAACCTGGAGCTGGGCCCTTCCACCCATTAATCAAAAGCTACAAGTGCTCTGCAGGGAGACAAAACCTCTGTGTGTTTTCTCTGATATTTCTGGAGCAAGGCATGGAGGGCGGGGGGCTGAGCCAAGGACCCCTAGTTAGATTAACATTTTATTCAGAGACCTATTAATCAAAGTCAGAAGTGGCGTGAAGCAGCACCAAGGGAGAAAAATAGCTGGACAATCAAGGCCCTTTCAAAAAAAAAAAAAAACCAACCAACCAACCACCCAACAAAAAAACCCCTCAGCTTGTCCTGATTTACTGCAACTCACTCACAGAACTAGGTGGGAAAGTGGGGATTTTCAACCTCTATCCAAACAGGACTGGACCATGCAGGTAAATTCTGGCTTTTTTCACTTTAAGCAAACAACTCTCTGTATCCTGCCCTCAGCACCAGTCAAAAAGGTCCCTATCTTTCTTTCTCCAGAGCATAACACGCTTTCATGCAAGCTTATACTTTTTAATTATTATTTTTGGAAGACCGCACAATTGCACTCCTTTTTCTTACAAGGAAAGACAGGCACAGTTAATGGGAACAGGTCTGGCCAGCATTCTGCAGGGCCTTTTGGGGAAGAGATAAATGACCTTAACAGCACAACACGGACGGGAGTCAGACATGTACATGCTGGGAGCCTGAACAACCCCGTGTTTGTTCCCTCTGGCACCAGCATTAACTCATCAGGAGACGAAGCACAGGGACACAGGTGGCACGAACCTGAAAACACAGAGATGCACTGGGCACAGTGCAAAAGGGGTGCTTTATTTTAAGACAGAGACCAGCCAGGGAAGAATTCAACTCTCAGTTCTCATGAGTTTGCCTCAAGAACACAGCCACTGAAGGTAGAGTCCAGTCCATCCTTGACTTCTATCTCCTTGACTTCTACCTCCTGGAGGTACCTCAAGGACCTCTGAAATCTCAAGGCACAGAAGAGAATTGGGGCCCATGACCCCAAAGGGTGATGGCATTAAGAACATTATTCTGTAGGGGCTCAGCCAGTAGAACCACAAAAATTAAACAGTAATTAAACAGTTCCCAGAAGAAAACCTTGTGCTTTCCTCTGAAAGTGGGACAAGCCTCTTGGAAGACAGAGGGCAAGGACTAAGCTGGCAGCAACAATATGACCAGTCATGTCAAGCAGTTTGTGGGAAACTATAGCAGCTGCCTTATACAAATACAACTTTGCCACAAGGAAGAGGAGATGGGGAAAACTGTATGCATGCATTTTCTGCCCAGGAAAAACCAAGGCATCTTCAGCAACTTTGAGTTGGTTTTCTCCCATGGCAAGTTCCTGGCAGCTGATGACAGCAAGGAAATTTAGGGAACTTGATCCTTTCTGTCTTCCTCAGGCTTTTGCCCCCTCCAATCCCAAAAAACAAATTTATGGAAGAAGAAACAGATTTTTCCTGTACAGATACACAAGACACCAGGCAAAGAGAGGCTTGTGGAATGCACAGCCCAATGGATCTAGTTTCCCAGAAAGACTGGCCTGGCCTTAGCAGAGGGTTAATTAACTCTGGCAGCTCAGGGCTGGAAAACGTCCACTTCATCCACTGGAGTGCCTGGCCACGGGTGAAGAGAGGGCCAGGCAAACCATAGGGGCAAAGGTCCATCTGCAGACACGTATAAAAAGCTTGGCTGGGCTTGTGCCTGGGTCCTGTGGGAGGAACACAAGAAAGATTTAGCCAATTTCTGTAGCCAGTGCAGGGTATTGTGGGTGCAAGGGGGGAACAACAAAACCACAAAAAGAGCTAGAAAAACACAGCCACGCCAGGCGTAGGTGGAGATGCAATATCATATGAGGCAGGCGTGCACTCTGCCCTCCCTTCTCTGGGCATCACAAGTGTCTTTGTACTTCAGCCTCCAGAAAAAATGGCTGAGGGCTTGATGGAGTTTAGAGACACATTCCTCAGTGGGTGTTGGGGTTCACAAGTAGGGAAGCCAAGTGCATCACTGCGGCATAACAAAGAAATTAAGTTACTCCAAAGCCATGCAGACCTGATGAAAGCAGGATTTGGCTTCCCTTGCACACTGAAAGAGGACACTGTCCCATATCTCTGTGCACGCTTGAGTGAAGTGTGTTCAAAACAGGAGACCTCTGTTCCCATTGCTGGTTTTGCATACTGCCAAACTGCAAGATATATTTCATGGTCAACAAGAGCAAAGTCAGAGATATCTTTTCCCAGTGTAGCAGCTCCCTGATGCATCACACTTGAAAAAATGCCCTTTTCCCTGTTATTCCTCTGGCACCTAGGATCTGAGTACTTTGAGAAGACTCCTGGCAGCATTTCACAAGACTTCTGTGAGGTGGCTGCTTATGTAAGCCCAGGGTCTGGATACAGATACTGCTTCCTAGGCCCTGGTGTCAACCTGTAACACCAACTCTTCCATCCTCTGACTTACTGAAACCTAGAGGGAGCTTGGCAATTAGCTTCACCATGAAGAACAGGAAAACATGGTATCTCTTCTCCAGTGTGCCAGTTATTGAGAAGGAAGAAAGGAAGAGCTACCTGCAAAAAATACACCTTGGGCTAAAGATCCTTCCCTCTCACTTCCGAGGAAGGTGGTGCAAAATGCAGGGGTGTTCAGTCCCAGCCTTGCTGCTGATGTGTTCTGGGAGAGCAGGCTCTCTTCCCCCGCTTCAGTTTCTCCATCTTTGCAATAGGTGTAACAATTGGTATCCAGCTTGGCAAAACCCTCCAAGATCCACTGATGAGAAGGACCTATGAGACAGCTGGTATTATCTTACTAATTATGTTCCTCACACTTCCTAAAACAGCAGGTCCATCACAAGGTAGAGAAAACGATGAACAGTGTCTGGAGCTATTTTAAAGTATCCCACCATCTAAAAGATAAGAGACCAAATCCTTTATTCTGTGTTAGGATAGAACAAGGAGCAAGTTGGGAGCTTACCTTCCTGCCTGGGAAAGCCGCTGTGTAGCAAAAGGAGGGTGAGAAATTAATACAGATTTTCTGTGATTCCTTGGCTTGCTACTCAAGATGAGTATCACAGCCTTAAATAGTTAAGGGAAATACTAAACCTAAACAAAGGAAAGTAAGGTTCAAATGGAATTGTTTGCAAAGAATAGGGAAGAAAAAGAGAAGGAACACAGGCCAGGAGGTATTAGACAGGCCAAGGAAAACATTTTGAGAACACCATGCCACTTAGTGCAGTCAAATGTATTTCAAAAGCAAAGAAATAGTTTTTCAGAAGTTACTGCATAGCCCAGCTGTAGGCAGGAGGTATTCTGTTGCCCCTGCTTTGAACCAGACATATCCTCCTCCTGCCCAGAATTTTTCACTCACTAATTTCAAAGCACTTGCAGATGTTCAAACTTAGCATACTTCCGAGATTAACTTTCTAGATTAAGTTTCTTGATTACTCTACTCAATAAAATAGACTTCAGCTTTTTCCTTCTGCTTACAAAGGTCCTGCAAAAGCTGCTTTGCTATGAAGTATTCATAGCAGCCCCCAAGTTCTTCTGCTTTCTTCTCCATTGCAAGTGCAGCAGCTCAAATATATTTTATGTTTTATATGCAACTTGACATAGACTGACTTGGGTACAGTGACTCCAACAGAAGAGCCTTCCTCCCTGTGTTTTGAAATAGGGCTGGATTGGCCAGAAAGGTAGGAGGGCAGGGCAAGAGGAGAGAAAGTGAGCGCCAAGATGGGCAAGGGAATTCTGGCATTCCTCTCTGAGCCTGTAACCAGATCCTTCCTCCTC
Organism: Pseudopodoces humilis; assembly: GCF_049639895.1. NCBI lineage: Eukaryota > Metazoa > Chordata > Aves > Passeriformes > Paridae > Pseudopodoces > Pseudopodoces humilis. Next base: position 7,592,742 of record NC_142219.1, read on the forward strand.
CTTTATTCTTGCCACTCATTCTCCATCTGTAGGAACTGCTGAAGAGACAACTAGGCCAGCTCAGTAGGCACTGACTCAGCATTTGTAAATACTCAGTAATCGGCCCAGATCAAACTCCTGTTGCTGGGAAACTGCCCATCAGGTCTACACCTTTATTCTGCTCACTCCTGGTCTTTTCCTGATTGTGTGCACAGACTTCACCCTGAGGGCTGTTTGGTGTCAGTTCTGCATGAGGTTTTTCCTTAGCTGAGCAAGGAAACCTCTTCCAGGCAGCTCACAGCAGCAAATGAACAGCCAGCAGGGAATACTTCCATAGACCTGCCAGGCACCTCTTCATCTTTGTAGAGCTCAGGTCAGATCTTCCTGGCTCAGGAAAACCAAGAGGAAACTACCAGGTAGAGAGAATCCCATTTCATCCCATATGAGGATCATGGGGGAATCTGCTGATGGCCCAAGCACTCTGGGGAATTGCTCTCAAGAAGACAGTGCCCCATGGCATAAGCCATCTCCCCTCAGCAGCAGGCCATGAGGTAGTTGCAGTACCAAAGACCTTTTATCCCATCCTCCTCTTTCTGTTAACTCTCTCACCACACGCAATCAAAGACACTTCAGCAGGCAGAGCCTCCAGGCTGTGTAAGATACAAAGCTGGTGGAAACCATTCTGTGAACTACTTCTTAATATAAAACCCTCAGCTTGGCACAACCGAGGAACAGTTGGTATATGCATCTATTTTTAAGACATGGATTAAAAAATATAAATCAGCGGACTTATTTAGATGTCTTTTTTCCAGTTAACAAATACTGGAAGTCCAATTTTTGAATTAAAGTTATTTTTCACTTAGAAAGTCAAGTGTGTTGCTAGTAGGCAGGCGAGTGAGCATGAAGATGAACGCACCAGTTGTATGCTCTGAGTTTTAGCTGAATCGCTTCCAAAATAGATTTTTTTTTTCCTCTAAGATAGGAAATATCCGAGATAATTTCCCATCCCACATGGATTTCACAATTTCCCATCCCTGGGAACACAGAGTGCCTAGTACATGGGGCCCTACAGACATCTACAGATAAAGGCAAGGCAAGGTAGGAATGCTGGAAACTTGAAGACAATCAGGGATTGAAATTACATGCTAATTTTTCCACAGCTAATTAATTACTGGAACAAGTTTAGGGAACACAGTGCCCAGCCTTCACCCCAATTTTATTTTATTTTGACAGGACTCAAATGTTTTCTGTAGTTTTAGAAATACTTGCCTTACTGTACATAACTAATGTTACACTACCAAGACATGCATAATCCAGTGCCCTTGCCCCACAGCTGGGCCTCCCTGCATTGGATCTTCTTAAAGAGATTCCTCTTGGCAGTTTGTGTGCACGGCCCAGCACACTCTCCAAAAGCTGAACCCTGGCTTTACTGAAGTCAATGGCACAATGGAGCAGGCTAGGATTTCACTCCACTGCCTTCAGATTTCACATGTTTTCAGCAGTTGCATCTCCAAATTATTTTTTTCCTGCACATCTGGTACAAAAAGTAGGACACTGGATTATTGCAACACAGAGCAACTTACCTACAGCTGACTTCTTCCAGAGCATGAACATCACCACAGAGTTCTGCACTTACTGAGCTTCCTTTCAGGTATACACACAGGAAAATACATCTCATATTTTCAAATGACAGACAATACAATGCCCTCTCTCCATCTCCACCTGCTGTGAACATATATCTTTATTCCTCTCAACACAGAAACAGAAACCAATACAGTATTTTTTTTTCTCAAATCCAGCAATGGATGGGATACAAAACACTACCTGATGTACTGTAGGAAACTGCATGGGAATTTGGACACTGAAATTCACATGCAGCACTTGGAGAGAGTTTCCCTTCATTTAGGCAGCCCAGAAATGACAATGCTGCTTCTTGTGCTCTTTGAAGTCTCAGGAAAAAAGGAAAAGAAGCAAAGGGATCATTAAAATGCCGTTCTTGATGGATAGTGGCAAGAGGGGACGACAGGAGAGGAAGTAATCAAGAACACCAAGGTCTTGCTTTCAAAGCCTCCTGCACTGGATGATCAAATGAATAAGTTTGGTGGGTTTGCTGCAGCTCAGCCATCAGAGAGCCAAACATGGGAAAGCAGCAAGCTGTATTTTATGTACAACTTGGGAAATGTCAACAGCAGTGGAAAGGGTGTGGAAGAGCAGGTACTGACAGAACAGGTAGCAGCTCACAGCAGAGTGGGGACGAGGCAAGAAGGACAACAGCAATTTGATTGGAAGTGAGCAGCCATCCCAGGCAGGAGGCTTTGGGCTGGACCTGGAGAGAAGTGTCTTAAGGCAGAAAACTGCACAGGAAAATTGCCCTTCACTTTTTAGGTGTTAATGGGGACAAATTCCCTGCAGCACATGGAGATTTATGGAAACTAAATATAAAGTCCAAGTCCCACTGACTGTCATTTTGTCTCAGTCCCCACAGAAAAAAGATTTCATGTTTTACTTCTCTTCTCTCTCCCTGCAGGAATCAAGACAGCTGACTTAATATGCAGATTCACCTGTGAGAGGTACAAACCTGCCCAGGGAAAAGCCTTCATTTCACCAGCAGGTTCATTCAGAGAGATCACGACACAGCACATAAGGGGGCCATTGTTTCTGGAATAAAATCTCCATTTCAGCTTTCTTCTTTGGCCATGATCAATGGGAGGGAATTCAAGTCTCATCCTGGGGAAAAAAAACCATCTTGCTAACACTGTGTTGAAAGATCAGGTAATGGAGATGCAGAGCAAGTGTGGGCACCCCCATAATCCTTTGGTGAGCTCGAGAATGCTGGAGGTAAAAGCTTCTGGTGACAAAAGTTCCCCAAACACAGGCACATCCCTTATCATACCCTATGAGAGACAGCCAAGTCAAAGGTTAGGAGTCCTAACAGGAGTAGTTGGTATTTCGCAGTCCTTTGATCAAGATTTCAGCTCCCCACAGCTCCTCCTGGTGCAGGGGCATTTAAATTCCATGGGTGCTTACACAGCTGCCTGTTCAGCCTCTGCATTTTCTGTCTCACAGATGCACAGAGCCAACCCCAATAATTTTGAGCCCTCTGTCCTACATGGCCCTGGGATATTCTGAGAGCACTTACCTCCCACCCATCCTCCAGGCACCTTCTCATCTCCAACAGGCATGTCAGTGAAAATTCACTGCTCTCACCACTCAGTCGCAACGGCAAGGACTTTTCTACCACCTGCCAAAAGATGGATTTCCATCCTCCAAAGCTTATCAGAGTAAACATCCACAGAGAACAACTCTATTTCTATATCATGGCCACACCATCATAATGATAACCTCCTCCCCTACCTCTGTTTCAGTCTGATGCTTTGAAACAACAAGGAGCTTTTTGCCTAGTAGTTACTGGTTCAAGAAGCAATGTCTGCTGCTTGGGCAACTAAGTCTAGAGTATCCCTGTCACCCTCTGGGCAGACACACATCACACTTGCCTTCACCCTCTCCCAGGCCCAAATCTCATGTGTATTTTACTAGTCAAAGCAAACATGAGTTTAAAAGTGATTTGCTGCCCTCTCCCGAGCACGCCGCAGTGATTGTCAGTACTGTAGTGGCTGTGAAGACAGACTTTCCTTCAGTGAGCACAGCTGCTCCCATGCAAAAGGAATGGCACTGATGTGGTAGCAAACAGCTGTGACAGGGCAGGTTAGAAGTGATCATCAGCTGTGACAGACCAGGAGGGCAGGTCAGCTACACAGCCTGAACCATTCGGTATCCACAGAGGGCATTCCTGGCATTTTTGTTTTGTAGCTCTCAGGTTAATTTTCCTCTGTGGAAATACCTCCCAGCATATTCTGTTCTCAAAAGTCACAAATATTTCAGAGAAGAAGCAAACCATGAGATATATAAAGAAATAGGAAAAAAAAATTACTTGTAGATTTAATTTGTAGGGTAATTTGAGGAGTTTTTTTTTTTTTAACTAAACCCACTTAAATCTTTTATGTCCTCCAGTAGTGCTCTATCCTGTCTTTCCAAGATGTAACTTTACCTAGACATACAATAAGTACACACACACACTTCCTTCAGAACAAACCTTAACACTGCAACCTGCTGCTTTCAATGCACTTCCCCAAGATAACTAATTTTTTGCAAAATCCTGTTAGATTAAATTGTGCTCCCCATTAAGGTCCTCCAAAATAAGGCAAATGAACCTGAGGCAGCCTTGGTTTTCATATGCAAATATATATAGATAAAAAAACATAAAAGCTACTTCTAAATATTTATAAAATACTTATTTTCCCATGTACCCTAGGACAGATAAGATGTCTGTCCCATGATGTGGAATCAACACTGTTTTCTTGGCACTCTCTGGGATGCCCTTCATGCTTCAATCCTGAAGGGAAATGAGGGGTTTAGAGAAGGCCAGGTAGCCTCATATTCATGACCAAGAAAAATGCCTTTTATGACTTGTAAACAATGCAACAAATCCCAGATCAGGCTGCCACTACGGCATCCATGGAAAGTTCTCACTTGGGCACACGCACAGCACACAGCTCTGGCAATATGAGAGGGATGTGCCACACTTCTCCAGCTCTTTCCTCCATACTGTCTCCAAGTACTGCCTAATCTCCAAGTGCTGCATGGAATTGGCCTGTCCCAGTCCTGCTTGGTGATAATGAGTTGTTGCCTGTGTGTACAGATGTGATATTTTCATCACACGCCTGAGAGTGCAGAACCCATGAGAGTGTAAGTAGTAGAACAGGGGCAGGTTCCCAAGGGTAACATGGACCCAGGCAATCTGTAAACAAAGGCCTGCAGCAATCTTGAAGCAAGACAGAACCACTACCACCATATGGTACACGGATTGCAGGATTATGGGTTAAAATTCTCTAGGCTCCAAAATCAGCTTGCTATGCTTTCAAGTCTTCTTTTCCTCTGCAAAACATGCAGAGAAGTCACCTTGAAGATAACTGAAAAGAAAGGCATTTGGAAGAAGAAAAAAGCAGTGTGCCTTCCCCAATGTCATCTACCAACCATCTGGTTCTCCACTTAGGAAGTGCTGACCTGCTTTTTAGACACCTCAGGTTTGGAGCTCTGCATCATGGAGACTGCAAATACCTTGGTCTGGTCTCCCAGGCATCTTTAACCTGGTAACTTTCAGAGAAAGGAGCTTCTTTGAAGCATCTGAACCTTTGGCAAAGCAGTAGATTGTTCAGCAAGCCTGGCAGCCCAACCTTGCATGCCATGGGTTTGTATTGGCCTTGATACTAGAAAATTATTTGCAGAGCAGCTTAATAGCTTGTGTTTATGTTTGCCATATTTCACTGCTACTTCCCTTCAAAGCATCTGTGCCTTCTTGGACAGTGTCTCCCTTCAGAACGAAAGCCAGTTCTCTTTTCAGTGACATCCCAGCAGATCCTCCACTGGGTAGGAGAACAAGAAAGCATCTGTGACATGCAGATTCCTGAGCCAGGAGAAGGCAAGATATGCAGGCTCTAGATTTATGGATTAGACATGCTGCCATGGCACACAAATCACTCTGCACTCAGTGCAATTCATTATCACAGTGCCATGGTTGGTCACACAGCTGCAAATAATGCCAAAAAGGCTTTTAAACTTCCATGTGCCAAGACTTAATGATGCAGAGTCAGGAGCCCTCCTGCCTGCTCAGGAAAGCAAAACTGAAGTCAGCAGTTGTTCTCTCTGGATACACTGAACCCTGAAGGTTTTCCAGCAGCCCATGGCAGTGTTAACAGACTAAGCAGTCACAGGGCTGGGATTGTGCCTGCTCCCAGTCCAGCCTCTCCCGGCAATTGAACCTGTGCCTGCCAGTACTGCCCACATGCACCAGCAACATCCTCTAACCCAGGTAAATTCAGCTAAAAATCTGCAGGCAAACCTGGGGATTCATTCTGTCACACCAGTACACTCTGCAAAGTCTTGGGCAAGCAAATGGTCTTCCACATCTCTTGCATATATTAGTGAAGGAAAAGGACTTCAACCATAGGCATAAAATATTAAAATAGCAGTATAATTGACCAATAGGAATGAGAAGGAATGGGTGACAGGATGACAGTGGCTTGTGCTACTTCCTTACACAACTGCATCTTGATTCTGGAGAAAGGACAATGAGGAGCAGCAAGTCAGAAAAAGGGCTTACTATTCCTGTGGGAAATTAGTTCCTCAGGGATAAAAAATAACATAAAAAATACAACAGTACTTAAAAATCAGATTTGAGAGCACTGGGGGCCTCATGGAGCACCAATTTGGACCTCTCCACAGAGGAGGCTCCTTGGTGGACCTGTGGCCTTCCTTGGAAGTCATGGTCATGGTGATATTGCAGGGGATACAGGTGCTAGAGGTGCATTGGGTAAAGTCCTGCACAGTGTAATCACCAGAAGAAAAAAAAGATATCTGAGTTGGACCCCATTTCCTTGGGTGCCTTACTGCCACATCCAGTCAGGCCAATGCCACAGGGGTTAGTGCTGGAGGGACACGGGACACAGCAAGGAAATGGCAGGAGGAGACCCCCAAGGCAGAGCCCCATGTCACTCACCTCAGCAGGCTGGCACACACAGTGTGGGGAACGTCCTTCTCAGCCATCGTCCCCACGCGCGCTGCCCGTGAGGGGACCCACAGGCCTCCATCTTCCCGCCTCAGCTCCATCGGCACCGCCGCCCCGAGCACCTGGGGCTTTTCACTGCGACACCTGCTGCGTTTGGGGCTAGCGCGGCTCCCTGGGCTGAGCTGAGCCGAGATGAAGCTGCCTGAGGCAGAGGAGCCCCAGGACTCCCTTCTTCCCCTCAGGCAGCCCCGGAATGCCCGGACCGGCTCCTTCAGCTCCTTCCCCCATCACGGGTCCCTCAGCGGCCTGGAGCAACGGCCGGCGGGCCGCAAGGGGGCGCTCGGCGGCCGCGGGGAAGCGCCGCCTGGCGGTGCTCTGTCACTGCCCCGGGTCCCGCCACTGTCCCCTCCTGCCCCGGGTCCCACCACTGTCCCCTCCCGTCCCGGGTCCCACCACTGTCCCCACCTGTTCAGTCACTGCCCTCACGTGTCCCATATCCTGTCACTGCTCTGTTACTGCCCTTACTGTCCCATGTCCCATCACCTTCCCCCATCTGTTTGGCCACTGTCCCATCCTGCCCCATCCCCTGCCACCACCTCTGCCCGCAGCCCCTGGGCAAAGGGCTCTTCTCGTGGCCGAGCTCCATTTGTGTGTGAGCCGAGTGGGGAATGAACACCCTGTGAAGTGGGTTTGGGGGCTGGAGGGCACGGGTTGTTCACCCGCTGCTCACCCCACAGCCTGCTGGCTCCACCAAATGCTCATTCTAGCTGCATCACAAAATAAGCAGCCAGCAGTGCCTTTAGAATAAACTCCCTGTTTATCCTGGCCCATGGTAGAAGCCAGCAGCTGCCAAAGTTTAACACTACAGCGCACTCTGTAACCTGCCCTCTGGATTTGTTTTGCTTGGCACTAAGTCTGAGGGTGAGGAACTCCAGCAAGGACAACAGCATGCAATACACCCAGTGCAGAATAGAAAAATAAGCCATTTGCATCATCATGCATCATTTTATTTCGATTTTGCTTTATTTCAAAAACAATTAAGGGACACTATAAACAGCAGTAGGCACATCAGTGGAGTTTGCAGTTTGAGTCTCTCAAGACCAGATCTCTCATGCCAGGTGCCATACAGGCACAGTCAAACAATTCTCGTCTTCAGGATGAATTTCTTGTAAAGATTCAGGGCCCCAGTCTCACTCACTTAAGTCAGTATTAAAACTCAAGTAGATTAAAAGGAATTCAGATAAGGTAAAATGAGTGGGCTTCTAGACATGCCCTCCCTCCCCAGAAGAACACCGGAAAAGATGCATCAAGCAAGAAGGTATTTCCTTTCCCTTTTACTTGGGAAACCAAGGCAGGAGAAGACTAAATCTCTAGTCGAAAGCTCTTAATGCTGTCTGTGGCAATAGAAGGAAACTCTATTTCTCCTAGCTCAGTGTATTGTCCTAGCTCAGTACTCAAACAGTTCACTGCCCACCTCTGTCCTCACTTGACCCAGCACAACCAGAAGCATCCTGGGAAATATGGCTGGAATACAGTAGGAGGGGAGGGATCAAGCACAGGAGCCCGTATGAGCTTATGTGCTATTTGAGTCAGTTCTGGTTGCTGTAGTTTATGACTTCCTTAGTATATCAAACCACTTCCAGCTCAGACAAGCAGTCAAGATCATGCTGAAGAATTAAAAGCATTGAAAAAACAGAAGATTGATTCTTTAGGAACACAGCAAGTGTCTGATCAGTTCAAATCCTGCTTCAGACTGCAGTCAGGATTAGATGCTGTACTGAATTGTCCCCTCTGGGTACCACAAACTACAGGACTTTGACATGGTGTCCTCCAAAGGGAGGAGGGTCCACTGTCTTGTGATGTTAATCATTGTTGGAGGGGTTTACTGAAGAAGATGCCCAAGGGTCTACCCACTGGTCTAGCTCTCGGGTGGTGCTCCGGGCTTCAGCGGTCATTCTCCGAAATTTCTGCAGGTAGACAATGATGAAGATAACCAAGATACCCTGGAGAAAAAGGAGGATGAAGAGAGAGATCTGAGAGAGGAGAGCCAGGCTGCAGTACCAGTGCTGGCATGTGGAGATGATCTCATCTTCTGTCAGGTAGGCGATGATCCGGCCCTGCAGGTGCTCCGGGGAGCTGCACCTCACATCCCTGTACTGGCTCCGGTTCTGCTGCCACTGGAGCCAGGAGCGCAAGTAGAGGATGTCACAGGTGCATTCCCAAGGGTTGCCCTGCAGGTAGACCACCTGGAGGCTCCCCAGGTTGTCAAAGAGCCCATTGGGAATAGAGGTGAGCCTGTTGGAACCGAGGTGGATGATTTCAGCTGAAGGACGGAAAGCAATGGGCAGATTTTCTACAGTCAGGTTTTTCAATGAGCAGTCAGTAATGTTGGTGGTGCACTTGCATGGAGCAGGACATATGGGTGTCACAAGTGGGAGGAAGCCGAGAAGGGACAAGAGTATTCCACCGTTCATTTTCATCTACAAACACTTCCCTGGTGAGACTGGATGAGGCAGAGACCAAACACCACGCAATCCAGGACTGACACCACAGACAAGGTCGTTTGTTGTTTTGTTCTGAAGATGTTTCTAAAGTTGGGTGAATTTGGTGTCCTCTACCAGAGACGTGAGAGCTCTGAAAAGAACAGAGTTAAAAGAGAGCAAATTCTTGGTCTCTCACTATAGGAGAAGGAATTTTCATGGTCTTCCAACCCTGGATTTGAGAAATATGAACATATGGTTACTGGAAGGCTTAGCTGCAAGCCATCAAATACAACATTTTCACTAGTCCTTGGAAGTGTGTAAAAGCTGCTTGTGTCTTCAGCATTACTGGCAATACATTATCATGGTAGCCAAGAAAATTTCTGTCAAGGAATCAAAAACTAGAATATGAAATTTCTCATGCCTTATCATAGCTCTGGATTACATCTGTAAGCAAAGCTTCTTTCATGCCAACTGTAACGGGAGATTCAGAAACACATTTACTAAAAATAGCCTTTCCAGCCTTGAAAAAAAGTGATAAAACAGTCTTTGGCTGCAGAGAGGGCGCTGATCTCTGAGGATGGAGGCCAATGGAATTTTTCATGTTGGACACTGCTCCAGCAGGTGAATAATCACCTGTGCTGGGAGACATGAGTCAATGAGCTTTTTTTATGTTACAGTCTCATGCCACTGCTGAACAGGAGCTGCTGTAACTTCTCCAAGAGAGCAACTACACATACCTGCAACAAGGCAGCATTTTTCTGTTTTTCGTATTGTACATTGTAATAGTCAATCAATTTAAAATTAAAAAAAAAAAAAAGAGTAGAAGGTGGCATTGTTGACTTACCAGAGCAGTTCAATCCTTGTTTTCTTGCTGGCTTTACAACACAAGAGAAAGGGCTTGAGGCAGTCCAGCCAGTGCAAGAGTGTGTGCATAGCTGTGTTCCCGGATAATCCCCTTGCAGCTGGCTGGCAAGATAAGGGTCAGGCTCATCCCAGGGACACCGCCCACATGAGGCCTTCCTGCAAGTCTGCTGCATGTCACCGGAAGCTGAGGCTTCATTAAGTCTTCCAAGAAATGGGAACTGACATTGCTCACAAGAACACATTTGGTGGGAGATATGCTGCCAGTACTGATAACTGTGATTCTGGGCCAACAGGTTTAGCCCAACAGAAATGTTACTCATCTCAATGGCATAATAACTCAAAATGCACTTCAGACTGGAAGGTGATGTTACTGGTTTGTACCATACTCCCTGAGCACTGTGACCTTTGGTTTGCCATCACATCAGGAAAGCTTGGCAGAGTGGTGACACCTAGCACTTTCTGGGTGCTGGCCCTCAGGTTTCCCTTGAAGCAGTGACACAAATCTACTACTTATTAGTGAAAGATCTGCTGATAGACATGGTCTTCCAGTCCATCCATCTTTCCAGAGAAAGATTCTTCAGACGCTTGCATCCTCTCACGATCATTATACAGGTAAAATATTACTCTTGGCATTTCATTGTCTACATCAAAATAAAACTAGTTGGGTTCACAGGAAGGCCAACAGAGTCGGAAAGACAGTGCTCTGAGGAATTGCTCTTCAGGCATCCAAGTGAGCCCACAGCCCAAGTAACAAGTGCAGTTACTGAGAAAGACTGACCACATGCTTTATTCAGAAGCTGCATTACACAAATACTTGAACAGGTAAGTCCAAGGGTCAAAACTACATTCAGGCAGACTCACGTCTTCTCATGGCCATTGCATCTTCACTGACATTTCTCTGCGGTCAGCCTGACCAGGCAAGCACTACACTTATTAGCCTAATGCCACCAGAATCACGTGGTGAAACTGTTGCCCCATTGAACTCAACTGTTACATTGTTCCATGGACGTTCTATCATGAATGCCCTGAATGTGCTCATATTAAGAGAATTGAGAGTGCAAAACATGCTAGAATGTGGCCCTAACCAAGGGAAATTCTTATATGCTCTAAATAAAACAATTAAACTTTAAACTTCTACAAAATTGGAGCAGATAATTCCAGTTGTTTCACTGTGGTGGCCAGGCAGAGTGGGAAAGAGCTCTTAGGCTAACAAACTAACCCAGCTTTTCCTGCAGGGCCTGCTTTCCACTTGGGAGCAGCTCGACTACCACAGGGTAAGTTCGTTCAGCAAACTTACCTCATCTGATGTGTTTGGTGCTATGTTTATTCACAGGCAGGTGTTCAGGCCAGGTGTGGTGTGGAGCTGATCTAGAGCCAGACCCACTGTGGCTCTGCATGGACTTGGCAATGCTCTCCTGGCTACTTACAAACTGGATTTCCTGGGACTGGATCTTGCCCAGCTGACCACTGATGATTTAGACACCACTCCTAGAGGAAACTTGAATACAGAAGAACCTTCAAGATCATCTTGCTAGCTTCTGTAATAAATAGGCCAGAAATCCCATGCAGGAAGCCTGCTTGAAACTTGCTCTGACTGAATTAGATAAAAGAAGAAACAGGGTCAGTTTTGTTCTCTCCTGCCTATAATGTATCACCAATGGTGCTGAAGGGGGCTGAAAATCAAACAGAAAAAGGTTGGATTTTTGAATGTATTTATTTCACTGATCAATTCAGGTAGTAAACATTAATAATAATAACAATAATCATTTAATAAAATGGATATGTTTAAAAGGTTTCATTTTCTTTGTTCACAATGACAAAATGTTCAAACAGAAATTTACAAAAAAATATAATAACCCAACAGATGGACAGGAAACATAGAGCCTAGGAATGGAGCAGGGGGTGAGGAAGGTGCATGGCAGAAGCAAGCCAGCATTAAAGCACAGCAGGGTTTGTGAGGAAGAGCAGGGAATGCCATTGCACAGCATGAGGAGTAGGAGGCCCCTCCTTTGAGGGGAGGCATGCAAGAAGGCAGCAAAGGACTGCACAGGCAGGACCAGCACAGCAGTGGCACACAAGGAGTTCATGCCATGGATCCATCCTGTCAGGCACAGGGGCCAAGATATACCAACAGCCCCAGCTGCAGCCTGGGATAGCTGTAGAGTGGGACACCATCCCTGCAGCCACTCACTCAGCAGGGCAAAGCTTGGCAGAGGCATGGGAATGTGCCAGGGGGTGCAGGGATCGCGTGTGAGACTGTGGAGGGTTGTGTGAAAGGGAAGGCAGTAAATTACTTTCCTATCCACACTTTTCACTGCCAGAGGCACATGGCCAAACTCCCTGCTTTCAGGAGTCTCTTCTCCACTTACTGTGAGAATTGATGCCACAGTACAACACACTCCTTAAACAAATAGATTCCACCTTCCAGGCCAGAATCTGAATCCCTGATGTCCCCCAAAATAATTCTCTAATGATTTAGAGTCCACCAATCTTTCCAAGCAGTCCCTAAATCCCAGCACTCAGGGCAGGGAACCTCCTACACGGAGACATGATTTCAGTGGTACCACCACCCCTCTGCTATCTCCGCTGCCTCACTCCTGTGTGTTTTTCCTAAATGCAACTTGAACTATCTTTGCCAGCTGGTAGCCAAAGTCTTCAGCTCTCTGTAGAGGACAGGCTTGTGACCCTTGACTTTCTGTAGGAGGCACATGCACTGAGCTGATGGAGATTTCCCCACATGGAGGGATGGGCAGATCCAGCCTCAGCAGCCCTGCCTGCCTGTGACCAGTCTACCCTGTGCTTTCACCAGCACATGGCATCTCAGTGCATAGCCCAGCATGAAAGATGTCAGCTGCTCTATGTCCATGCTAAAGGGAAAAGGTCTCCTTTATTTTCTATGAATTAATCTGTTTGAAAGAGGAAAATGTCCAGGTGGACAGGGCTCATTTGCAACAGAACATCATCCTCACCAAGATTAGTGTCAGAAAAGGGGGGACAGGTACTTCAAGATGTTCCCTTTTATGTTAGCACAGATAAAGCCAAGAACTCATCTTTAATTCCATCTTTTTGGAAAACCTGGAGGAAGCTCCTGTTTCAGGTTACTCCACTGCTCAATTAAGCACATCATGCAAAGAAAGGTTATACTTCCTCTCAGGTGCCTTGGTCCTTCATGTTACTGAAGTCAAGCTGAATCCTTCTGCTCTCCTAGGATGGCACTGCCACTTATGAGCCCAAAATAGGAGAACATGAAAAAAAAACCCCGAACATTGTTGAACACTGCTATTTCCCAGCTTGCACAGTTCTGTCAAAGGGCTTCCATCCTTACTTTGTCCTTCCACATGGTGCCAGGGTCTCTCCCCTGCCCCTACAGCCCATGCTCTGGCTGAGCAGAGGCTCTGTACAGTGAATAACTGGAACCAGCCAACCTACTCACCATCTGGATAAACCCTGACTGGGACTCTAAAGCACCAGGGAGGAATCAGACAAATGCAGTGCCCAGTAGCAGAATCTAGGGCCTGCCTATTTCTGGCCAACACTGTGCTTCCTACCCAGGGAGATCTACTGGGGAGAGCCAGAGATGGAGGAGCAGATACAAAAAGGGAAAGGGGACGGAGGAGTCAGCCAAGGAGCAGAAGGGCCCAGCCCATGGCTGCATTCCCTGGAGTCAGAGGGAAGAGCCAAGTGTCTCTCCCTCCAACAGCCCTGACTCCTGTGAGTGTGGCAGTGCTGCTGGTGAGCCCTGCCCTGCCAGGCACATCACACTCCAGGGCTCTGCTCTGGCTGGACTCAAGTTAAAAATACTGCAGGAAGCAAGAACAGGACAAGAGCTGCTGCCCAAAGAGTGCTTTTATCTCTGCCCAGCAGACCCACCAGCCTTCCCAGCACTAGGGCAGGAAGAGCCAAGGAATAAGGAGGGGGAGAAGGGTCGAGTGCCTGGGGGAAGGGCAGGGGAGCAAGAGCCAAGCCTGCTGGGCTTGCTCAGCCCCACTCAATGGCAGTCCTGCACCTGCCAGGCTGACACAACACCTGCCCACACAGACTGCCTGCAGATTTCTGATACAAGCCTACAAAAACTGCCCCTTCCCTCAGGAGAAACTCAGAGCCAGCAATGTGCTTGTGGGACTGCAAAGCCTGGGGATAGGGGACAGGTCTGCATTTGGGGTTGAATTTCAGCCCTAGGGTTTCTACCCCCTTCAAAGCAGTCTTGGCCAAGTGCTCTGGATGCCACAGGGCTTTTCAGAGCAGACACTGAAGACACACTGCAGCTGAGGAGAGCTAAACAAAACACCCTCACCCTGCTACTGCAGGGCCTTAGGGTTCCTCTACCAATGCCTCCAGCCTGCTGTGGGAGGAAACCATGGCAGGAAAGGTGCTCATTCTCATCACCTCCTTGCAGGCAATAGTCAACAACACAGCCTCTCTGCCAGAAAGATGTAACCGAGAACAGTTTTCTTCTAACCAGCCTCAAGGCACTCAGTCTCTTGTTGCTCAGTGCAAACATCCTGGAGTTTTCTTGATAAGAAGAACAAACCCAACCAACTAAACAAAAAACCTATAAAAACCTGGACAGGATACCAGGCAATCATCAGGACTCCTGAGCAGGTCAGTGCACAGAGAAACTCCCAGCCCCAGTTCTCTGGGCCAGCACTGTCCCAAGGCTGAGAAGCCCAAGCAGCACAGGTCAAACTCACAGAAGGGTATGGCTGCCTTTACAATGCTTGTGCTGGCCCCAGACAAGGGGAACAGGGACAGGGGCACAGCACCTCAGTTGGGAGTAAACACTTACGTGCATTGACACAGATACTCTAAGTTTGTACACCAGAGAAACCAGGACTTTAAATACCAGAGCATTCCCAAACTAGAGATTAGTACATAGGAAAGAGGGATCTCTTTCTTTTCTTATTTTTTTTAGAGACATCCCAGGCTAGTTTCTTTAAAAAATTAAAAAAAAAAAAAGAGGAAAAAAAAAAGAAATTAAAGAATATTATTAAAAAAGAAATACACATCAGTAAACTGTTAAGTGAACAGCCTCCTCCACAATCCAGCTGGTCAAAAAGCCAGCACTGCTGCTAATAAATTAGAGGGTGCGGGTGCAGCTCTTGCCCACAAGTCTCTATACAATAGGAAACCTTTTCTAAACGTTCACAGCTCTTGCCAGGTCTCAGATGGTCACTGGGGGATCCCCTCTGCCCTCCAGGTACCTGCCTCTCACTGATCCTGCATCTGCTGCTGCATCTTCTGCAGCATCTCTTGCATCCGCCGTAACTGCAGGAGACACAGAAGAGAGAGTCAGAAAGGGACCGGTGGATCCACACTGTGTCAGCCCCTTGGAGCAGACAAGGGGATTCCTCAGAGAGTATTAACTCCTGCATGAGCACAGAGGCACCTGTGTCTGGGTGGAATGGAGTTACGCTTCCCTGACAGAGGAAGCCTTTCACACCCTGTCCTGCACCCCAGGAGCCCACAGAAGTGGGAAGCCTCAGGACCACCTCTATGGGGTAACCCTGGAGAAACTCCTGGGATCCCAGTTCCAACACCCAGGAGGCACAGGCAGAAATGGTACTCACCTCCTCATCCTTCATCTTAATCAGCTTCTCTGTCTCAGTGTCTGGTGTTGGCAGAGGCAGGATAGGAATGGGGCTTTCTATCCTATTGTCCTGAGTCAGCTTGCTAGAGAGATGGAGAGAGAGGGGAAGAGCAGTCACTCATGGTTCAGGATGGTTGGCTTTGTTACCACCACACAATGACTGTCACTCCCCATGGCAGAGCCACCAGCAATACAACATCACATACCCAACAAAGTGGAGGGGCTATAGGGCAATCTAGTCCAGAGCTGTGGCATGCACTTGGATGGAGAATGAGACCTCCTGTTCAGGACATGGGAGGCATGAGACAGGCAGAGCACAGCAGCATTGCTCTGAGGGCTGGGGTGCCCATGACTGCAGGTAGGGGATATAGGAAGGAGGTGATTTTCTTTCAAAAGACAGGAGCTTTCAGCACATGAGGAGGGAATGGTAGTAGCCAAAGGAGTCTGGGCTGAAATTACAACTTGGAGAAGCCACTTACACATGTTCACCACTTGGAGTCACCATTGGCTCATTATTGAGATGAACCCAGCCTCAGAGCTTAGGATCTCTTACCAAAATGACTCTCTAGAAATGTCCCTGTGCTGGTTTTATGAAACTTGTTCACTGGCAAGGAACTAATCATGGCGTGAGAAACTGTATCAAACTGAAGCTTTCTCTAGGCATAGCAACCACTTTTTCACTGTGCTCTTCTTTTAATAGACACACAGCCTACCTAAATAGCAGCTGTGACACTGCTCACCCAGCTGTAGCATTTAACATAGTTATTTTGGGACTCCATATACTTGCTGCTGAAAAAACCAGGCTCGTCTGCTAAGCAAAAGTACTGGGATACACTGTGTCAGGAGAATGTGCCAGCCTGCACGTTGGCACACATGCAGGACTGCTCCTTGCTGAAGTACAGCCATTCTGCTCTGCAACGTGGCAGCACAGAGCTGCCCAGCCAGGGCTGGCAGGAAGTGAAGGGAATGGTTCACAACAGAGGAGCCAAGACCTACTTAAACCCAAATTTTTTCACCAGTATATCAGTCATGAAAGGGAGAAGGAAAAATAGAGGTCTCAAACGAGAAGTCTGTGAGTATTCTCTCTCCTGTTTTCTGATCATTCTGACTAAAACCACAGAGAATCAAATGCAAAGAGAAGACAATGCAGAGAAATCTTTGGAGATGTCTCACTAATTGCCTGGATCCTGTTGTCTGAGAAGCAGCAGCATCCCAAGGGTCATGCTATTATTTAGACATAGCTGCAGACCACAGGATGCATTCCTGTTCAGCACTGCACAAAGCTATCACTCACCAGAGAGATGGTTTATCCCATTTTATTAGGCTGGATGTATTTCATCCCCTGCAAGAATCAGCTCTTCAAAAGAACCTCTAGGCCTATTTCTCTATATCTGCATGGGGAATCCTCAGACAGGAATGTGGATTCTCAGAAGCATTCCTGCCTTGGGTTCAGACTGTGGGAAACATGCTTGGATTTGCTATTTTAGTTCCCAGTGCCATTCCTGGAGGCTGCAGCCCAGCAAGTCCCCAGCAGATCCACAGCCTCACAGCTGTTGTGAGAGTAATTCCAGCTCCACAGAGGGTGACAACCCCTCCCAATAGAGGTGGGGACCCACCTGGTCATTTGCTGGATGCACTGAGCTCGATAGTTCTCATAGTGGACATCGCAAGTGACGTCCTTCAGGTCGTGCATGTGTGTCCGGATCAGCATGTTCCGCAGCTTCACAAAGTCACAGTGTGCCTGGTTTTCCACTGTGGAAGCGACAACAGGAGAGTGCTTGGATATCACACCCCACCAGGCCTCTCCAGGGAGCCCCTTCTGAGCTCCTGGACACACAGACTGGACTAAAACCCCACCCCAAGGCTCCTTCCTCATTGTCCCCCACCACTGCCCTGGCACAGCCCTCAATGGTGCTGTGCACTTCTCAACACTGAGGCCAGGCTGCTGAAGGCACTGTGTTCACAGGACCTTTTCTGTGTAAAAGGATTAAAGAAGCACATATAGCAGAGCTCTGAGAGAGGATCCCATGTACATGGGAGGTCACTGCTATAAACATAGTGAGCACAGCTGGTGCAGGAGGTAAATTGCTTGTCTCATCACAATTTAGGACTTATCAAAAGGCCCCTGTGGACAACATCAGTCCCTGAGGGGCAAAGCCAAGAGCAGGCAACAGAGAGCTGAAAGAGCTGCTGTTGCCATGGGGAGCCTAGCTCCAGACAGTGCTGTGGGAAGCACTGTGCTGCTGTGATGTTCTCTATTTGCCTCTTCACAGGCTGGGGAAAATCAGCTGTATCAGGCACAGGGGTTCACAAAGTTGATCCTACTGCCAAATGCCAGCATCCCAATAGGCACAGCCCCCTCTGGAGCCATTGAGGGAGCAGAGCCAACAGCTGGGCAGCCCAAGCAGCCAGCAGCAGCCCATGAGTGCAAACACAAGCTTTTGGGATTTAAAGCAGCAAGGTCTTAAAGCAACAAACCAGCAAGGGCAAATCAGCAACAGCAGCAAAATCCATTTCAGGGTTATTCGGCCTAAGGGCTTTATGAAATTTCACCCTTTAGAAAGGAAAAAAGTTGGAAACAAACATTGTGCATCAGCACAGCCTCCAGCCCAGCAATTCCAGCACTTACAGGAGCAGCAGCAGAGGAGGGAATGCATCAGTTTATGATTGCTTGGTTGAGGGCAACAGCTTCTCCCAGAAAATCAACAATGGAGGCAATGCCCAGCCTCCACTGCTTAATAAGAAGCACTGTCCTAGGGCACATTAAAGCTTAGGCATTCATCCATTCACAATGAAGCCTCTCTTCCTCAGTCTGCAATGGGAGGATTATTGATACACTCCCAGTAACACAGATCTCCTGAGCCAGTCCTGGTGCCTTTGTCTCTACCCTACCTTGTCCCCTGCCATATGTCAAAGGTGGCACACAGTCCCAGCTCACTCCTGCCATCCCTGGAAACACCTGTCTGTCCTTGCCCCATCCCTGCCTGCCGCTCCTCCCAGCGCTCCCAGGCTCCATGCTTACCTTCCACAATGCCCCAGGGGTAGAGCCGTCCACGAACCCGCTGGCCTTTCGCCTCCACCACAGTGTTACTGCCAATGACGGCAAAGGGAGCGCTCTCCTGGAACGAGAGGCACCACTGAGCACAGCTCAGCCCCCAGCTGCCCATGGATCCTTTCTCCAGGGCCAAGCTCAGGCACAGCAGAATAGCAGGAGGAAGGTGCTGGTAGGAAAGGCACAGGGACATCCACACGTGCCACAGAGCAAGGCACCACAACCCAGCTGCAGAGAAAAGCCTAAAGCACTGGGATCTACAGGTGGCCTAGTTCCCAGCCTGATCTCAGCTGTCCTGAGAGTTCTGTCTCTGCAGATGCCTGCATCTCTTCATTAAGGGGAAGCTCTACAAGGAAGCCAGAGCAAAGAGGCTGGGACACCAAGCAAGTGGGACAATGTACACCAAGAGCAGGAACGTACAGGCTGTGCTTCTCTCTGCTCAGGAGGGAGTCAAAACCCTTCTTTGGAGGCTTTGTCAAAAAGTCAACTGCCCCCTCTGACAGGAGAAACAGGGCTATATTGCACACACAGGCTTGGGAGACGGTAGGGACTGGGCTGCTGGGGCCTCTAGATATGCCTGTATGATCATGCTGTGTCCCCCAATGCAACTAATGTGTCACAGCAGTGCCTAATCACTCACAAATCTCTCCTCCTTGCTGATGGCATCACCCAGAAATAGGTGCTCAGAATTGCTGTACAACCCCACACAGGCTGGGGCAGATGGAGGAAAGACTCACACTGCCTGGAGGGAGAGCAGAAGGGCCCGAAGTTTATGCCACACTTGACTTCGTGGCACCAGCAAGGACATCAGCACCTTCTCCAGGCCATCTACCACATGAGCTGTTCCCTGGGTAGCAGTAGCACAGGCCTTCAGCACATGCAGGACAGCTCTGGCTCCTTCTGGACTGACCCACATACCCATGAGCCTGATTCCCCAGACCCTGCTGAGCAGATTCCTTACCTTCAGCTCTCTGTCTTGCTGCTTGAACTCCTCATCTTCGTCAGAGTCACACTCAGGAAACTGGTACACCTTAATGCCAAATTTGTCGATCTCTTCCCGGATCTGTGTTCATGCAAGACAAAACCAAAAGGATGTAAAACTGAACAATACACAAATGCTGGGTTTATTCTGTCTGTGCTACCATGGTTTGCTATAGCTACAGATGGCAAAAGGATTTGAGCTTTCTTCTAAAGTCAGCCTCTCTGCTGTCTTCCCTTCTCACAGCAGAGCACGGCTGCAGCGGTATGTGCAGATACTGTGTATGTGTGTATATATAAACACAAACATGCTGTACAGACACATAAGTACATATATGTCTACCTCCCCTCCCTCCTCAGCTCATCCCTGCCACTACTTCAGGTATAACTCTGTACAGAAAGAGCACTTCACCCTCTCTTTTAGCTTCCGGATCTCGGAGGGGATCAGGCAGTCGGCTTTGGCAATCAGGGGCACAATGTTGACCTTCTCATGCAGAGCCTTCATGAACTCAACATCCACAGGCCTCAGTCTGCAGCAGGGATGAGGGATGCTGTTAGCAAAGACACACTGGGCAGCTCCCCCTCCAGCCTCTCTCACCCACCCAGCACAAACAGAGAAGGACAGAACTGTCACAAGAGCCTGCAGCAGCACTGGGACAGCCCTCAGCTAGGGCTGTACCTTCAGGAAAGCTGTCTCAAATTTTAGCTGCTGAGTGTCTCATACAGACACTGGTTGGGTATTTGCTCCCTTGAAGGCCAAATACTGCCCAGACCACAGCATGGGGTCTCCCCCTCCTGTACCACAGGCAGCCAACACAGCCCCTTCAGCTGCTCCAGGCTAGGCTGACACATTAGCCAGCAAGGGGCAGGACTGAAGGCAGCTTAAAAATCCCTTTCCTACACATCAGTCCAGCTTAGCTAGATAGGAACATACAAGTCTGCATGGCATTATTTCTCCTGATTTTCAAATCAGGCTGTAAGCCTGAGGAAGATCTGCTCTGCTTGTTCACAGGCAGTCTGTCCTGCCAGTGAGGGGAAAGGAGTGCTGTGATGCTTAGCAGAGAACATCCAGACAGCTCCTCTCCTGTGCCAACAGCCCTGGCAGTGTACAAGCTGCTACAGGGCAATCCTGGGGCACAATGGTCTTCCCTCTGGACTGAGTCACTCCCCAGGCCTGGAGTGTGGGCTCTCACCCATGCCCAAAGGGAGAGATGAAGTAGAGGCAGCAATGCACTCGGTTGTCCTGGATGTTCTTCCGGTTCAGGCCACTCTCATCACGGAAATACTGTTCAAACTGCTGGTCAATGTAGTCAGTGATGGGCTTCCAGCTGAGAAGGGCAATTCAATCAAAACAAAATCATCAATAGTGTTTCCTGTCTCCTAATGATTGTGAGGTCAAGGACAAAAAGGAAGGCAGCAGTGCCCTGCTCACCACTCAGTGTTGTTAACAGCATCTCCAAAGCCTGGTGTGTCCACTATGGTCAGCTTCAGCTTGACACCCTTCTCCTCAATGTCCACCGTGTGCTTGATGATCTCCACTGTCTGGTTGATCCTCTCTTTGAACAGGAGCACGTGAGTTAAAGCCAGGCAGTAATGCTGGGGATCCCCACTGCACCCATGAGAAGCCAGCTCCCCCTTATCACTGAACACAGGGAGTAACACAGGTTTCAAAAACCCCAGATCATACTCTAAGGAGCCTCAAGTGGGTGCTACTGCAGGAGACCAGCAGCAGGCAGGCAGACTCCAAGAAGATACACAAACCTCTGAAATGCCTGTAGCCCAGCTGTTATGAACAGTTTTTCCAGTCACTGGGGAAGAGGAAGCCTTCCTTACCATACTCCAACATCCAAGAACAAAAGACAAATCTCAATATCTCATCCCAAAGGGATGCTCTGCAGCCTCATCTTCCCTTCAAAGGACAGAAGAGCCCTACAGCCAAACCCTTTTTGCTCGTTTCTAGTGCCTTAGCAGACACAAAGGAGAGCAGAGCCACAAACAAGAGGGCTGGGATCCAGCCAAGCTTCTAGCTGCTGCTGAAGCAAGGAACCAAAGTGATAGTCCTTAGGACAGTCCCATTCACCCCACTTTGCTCCCAACTTACCCTCTGCATTGAGGAGCTTTCTGTCTTTGTAGAGGTCTGTCAGGAACAGGCTATTCACCAGCGTGGATTTTCCCAGACCCGACTCTCCTAATTGACAGAGCGCAAAGGGGAGGAGGAAAAAGCAAGCAACATGACCCGCTAATTGACTTACAAATGAAACTCTGAACAAGGCTTTGAATCCTAAGCCAGAGGAAGTGAGAGAGACGAGCTGTCAGGGGCTGTTTATTGGCACTACACTTTTCCAGCAGTGAAAAGACTTTTGCTGCAAGATGTCTCAATCCTTGTACAAATATGATCTTCCAGCTCCCCCATTCTCCCCCTCCTTCCTTTCCCTTGGTCCCTCTCCCTGTTTGGCCCTGCCTTCACCACCCAGAGCAGTCACTGTTGGAAGAAAAGCTTGCTCGAGTGGGTTATGAGGGGTCAGGAGGGGCCCATTCCTCCTGGGGAAACTGCCGCAGGCTGGGGAGCAAAGCAAGGCCTGAGACAAGGACCAGAACAGTGAGAGAAGGATCCAGGTGTTATGGAAGCACCTAAGGGAAGTGAGGAGAGCTGGTTCCCTCCACATACCCACCATGTGACCCAGCCACCTCCATCCATGGGCAGTCTCACCTGCAACCATGAGGGTGAAGTCAAAACCCTTCTTCACAGATTTCCGGTGGACCTGGTTCGGCAGAGTGGCAAATCCCACGTACTGCTTCTCATGGTCCTGCAGGGCAGAGGTGGATGGCAGCAGGTCAGAGTGTGCCACCCCTTCTGCTTAAGCCTCACACAGTGACAGGGTGTAGGACTCAAAAAGCCCTTGGGGCGGAGCCAAGGGTTGGAGGAGAGGCCGGTCCCTGCCCTGGCAGCAGTGCAGGGCAAGGCACACGCCTCCTCTGGGCTGAGGTACTTGGCCCTTCCCACAGGTGTGCACAAAGAGACATGTCCCAGCCACAGTCCTGCTTGGCTACTCTCCCAGCAGCTTCCCAGCACGAAGGGAAAAGGCACATCCCACCATTTCCACTAGAAAGCACATCCAGGGCTGCTGCTGACAGACAGCCTTCCCAACTCTGCTTCATCTGCACAGTCACAGGCTTCCTTCACAGCAGGGTCACCAAATGCCACCTTCTCCCCAGGTCATTTCCACATCCCACCAGAGACACGTGTGCTACATGATGGAGAGGTCTGCAATTAGCACCCCGGGGCTTGCACTGTCCTGAGCCACGTGTAGAGGAAGGTACAGTGGCTCAGCTTCTGCTTGACCTGAGAGGGGATTATTTCTTGCTGTGTCACAGCCACTCCTGGCTGAATAAGAGGAAATCCTGAGTAATCTCTTGTGTTATTTCTAAAGAGACCAAAATTCAAGGAGCATGGGAAGTGGAAGGATGTGGAAATACTGATAAACAGAACTAAGATGATTTTGATGAGGGTATTACATTTAGCGTTACTGCAGTGTTACCTATCCCCAAACCACCCCCCAGACACAACCCCTTACCACTGAGTGCTCTCTCACAGCACAAAATCCACAGGCATTCCACACGTATGGCACATGCTCTGTACAAGCACACTAAGCCATTCACAAACGCCTCAGCTAGAGACATGATAGACTCTGAATTTCAACATCAATGAATATAATCATACCACTGGGATTCACACCACAGACACATTCACGGAGTCTGGAGTTCCTCAAAACTGGCCCTAGCTCCTATTCCATGGGTGTCTTCAAGCACATGGCTGTCCTCAGCCATTCTCCAGGCACAGCAGGGAGTATTTTTGTTTATAAGTTTAACACCATTCCTGGGTGACATACTCAAAGAAATACAAAATATGATCCAGGGTGCCGAGCTTAGGGCAATGCTGACTTGCACCTATTTCCACACTGCAGGTGGGCAATGTTGCTCCCAAGCAGCTCTCTACAGCTGCATGTCCACCTGTGTGAGAATCCCTGGGCATCCTCAGTCTGACAGACTGCAAAGTTCTACTCTGGGGACACTGAGCAGGGAAGACAGTCTCCTCCTTCCAATTCATGGCTGCTCTGAAACTGCCCATTGAGATGGAACAGATGTGGCTGATGGCCATTGTGGCCCAGGGACTCTGTACTTTATCACTGTCACTACCTTCTGGCAATTGAGGTTTGGTTTGGGTCTGAAACTTGGTCATTTTAGTCCTGAGTGATTGTGGGTTCTGATCTCCCTCACCTCCCATAGCTGAAGCAATGTTGTTTCATAATTGTCCAGAAAGGCAGGAAGGGACAGAAAAAATGAAATTAGAGAAAAGGGGAGAACTAGAGAGTGTTCAAAGTGCTCCACTGGCAGCTGTAATGACTGATCTAAAAGGCAGTGACATCCCGAGCAGCAGTGCAGCAGCGAGACCCCCGGGTGATGAGTGATGGCAGTTCTGACAAGCTGCATGCAGCAAAGCAATGCCTGCCTGGGGGACACCACAAACCTACTAAAAGCCACCCAAAGGGCTCAGTAGAGGGCAAACAAGGTGCACAAAGCAGAGTGAGAAACGTGATAATGGCAAGGTCACAAAAACAAGGATGAAAAGACAGCTTCCAGCCTCTGTCTCTCAGTACCAGAGCTGCCTCAGCTGCTTCACTTCCTGGTAAAACACATCCATGAGCACAGCCAAAATGGACACGTAACAGCCAGCACATCATAGTAAATGGTCCAGCATTTCCCAGCAAGCACCACAAATATACAACATACTTCCCTTTTGTGCTTCTCCTGCCCTGATCTTTACCAGACTTTGGAAACACAAGGATCACCTCCTCCCTCCATGACTTGACATGTGAAATAGTACTAGTAATGTGCTAATGAAACCACAGCTGAGACTTGGGGTGTGTTTCTCTTGTTTTGTTTGATTTTTAACCTAGATGACTAAGGGCTGACAATGGAGACACTGGGGAGCTGCGCTCTGGAGCAACTCCACTTACTTCTGCCAGGTATAACTGGCTGAACCTGATCTCTCATTTCTGTTCAGCCCAACCAAGAGACTTGCTGTACCTCTGGTTGCCTCCCCAAAGCTCCATGGAATCACGATATTCAAAATGAGCAAATCCCAGCTGGTGCAGGACACTGCCCTTTACCCATGATTCATGCAGTCGTTTCCCTTGCAGAAAGGAAGGTCAGTGCTGAGTGCAATACGAACAGAAGAGCTCCCCTCACTATGGGAGGCAGCCAGACCTGTGAGGAGGAAAGCCCTGTCCCCAACCATGTCTCCCTCTGACCAGCCATGGACACACTGCAGAGCCCTGTCAAGGGTAAAGGCAAGAGATGCAAGGTAAGTTGTGAGGAGGGATCCCCTTCTTGTAACAGCCCTCTCTCAGGAACAGCAGCGTGGTCTCTGCACCAGCCTTCACTTGTGGTTCTTCACCTTTGCTTTGAGATACTCAGTATGTGCTCCCATTCCAGTCGTATTTGGGCACAATGACAGGCACAAACCCTCACCTCTGCCAGCATGGCAAGATTAACATGGCACTTAAGGAGCCCACATAGCCTCCTGAGCCTGGTGTGTGCCTTGCACAAAGCTCTACACCACTCACCACCTCCAGGTACTGTCTGCAGAGCAACCATGCATGGGGTGGAGAGGCCTGGGAGGGCTACTGACAGAGACAGGGGGCTTTCTGGGTTATGAAAAGTTAAAATCCATTAATTTCATGAGAGACTTGGATAGGAGTTCCTAAATGCATCACAGCTCCCTCCCCATGCTCTTGACCCTCACAAGCCAGGGTCCATCAAGCTGACAAAAGCCAGGACAGCTGGTTTCTGTGCTACACTCCCCTTGCCAGCTCCAGCTGTCGGGAAAAGGCCTCAGCCAGCCAAGCCAGCAGCACTCTGGCACAAGAAGCCCCTCTCCCACCGCCTGCTCCATGCTGCTGCCTTTGTTCCCACTGGCATCCCGCTACCACGTGCCTGGGAACGTGCCCTACACACCACCACAGAGGCCACCAAGAGCTGTGGCCAATCTTTGGGACCCTATCACAAACCAAAGCACCCCAGGCCAAGCAAAACACACCCGTGCTCTCCTTTGGCACACGCTTTCTGGCTCACCAGACATTACAGCAACATGTCACATCCTCACATCCTCTAATACCTGGCCGAGGTGGCCAGGGCTCCCCTGGCAGCCAGTGCTCTCCCTGAGAGTTCAAGCCAAGCAACAAAGCCCTGGGTAGGCTCAAGCCCTGTTCCTGTTGGGAGTGTAGAAACATTCAGGATGTGTTACACAGAGGAGAAGCTGTCCTGGTACTGAGGTGTTCACAGGGCTGTCTGTATCTCTAAGGCAGAGTACAGTCTCCATCGCTCCTGTCCTTCCCAATTCCCTCCTCACCTCTCCGGTGGATGTGTTTTTTAAACCAACCCAGATCTCACGTGACTTCACCACTCAGCCTAGGGATAAAAGGGGCCTTGCTGGGTATATTCAAAAGGGCTAAAATTAAACATCATGGGACCACAGCAAATCTGAAGAATAATCTCTATCAAGGTCTGGAGCAAGCCCCAGAAAACATGGAGCTGTGCTAGGACCCTGGCGCCTCTGGCTCTGCCTCTTCAGGGGGAAGGGGCCCTCGGTGTCACAGCCTTCAGCACAAGCCATCCAGCTCCCTCCCAGGCAGCCCTTCCTCCAGCCTTTCCCCTCCGGCCAGGCACGGCCGCCACATCCGCACGAAACAGCACAGCCCAGCCCTGGACGAGAGGCAGACCCTTTGCTTCGTTTCATTGCAGAAAGCTGCATAAATTCACAACACAAACAGCCCCCCAGGCATCTGCCACGGACATCTGCTCGTCGGGCCTGGGGCTGAGCACAGGAGCATCGGCAAAACCACTCACCCACCAGCATTTGCTGAAGAGAAGGAACGCGGCCAGCAAAGCACAGCATTAACACGGTGTTATTTAACACAAATCGGACTGCGTGTGGGCATACATAGCGCTGACTCCTGCCCTGAGCCCCCCCATGCACGCACACGCCATTCACCCCGGGAATCACCGCATCGAACACCCGCACAAAAGCGTCGCGCATCTCCCCGCTGCCCACCGCGCCCGCGGGGGCTGCTCCCCTCCTTTCCGTGCCCGCCGTCCCTCCCTTACCGGCGTCTTTCCGCTCCTCTGCTCCTCAGAGGTCTCATCTTGTGCTGCGCGCGTCTTCTCGGGCACCATCCTCCCCCCTCCTGTCCCCGCTGCTCCCCGGCTCGCGCAGTGCTATAAATACATCCCTGTACCTTCAGCTTGCCTGGGTGGCTTCGCTGTGCCTGCGTCCGGGGAGACAGCAGCCGCTCCACTAACCGCTCCTGAATAATGATCGAATCCATAACCGCGGCTGGCAGGACGGACGGACAGCCACCGCGGGCCAAGGGAAAAACCCCAACCCATGTGTTCCCTCCCAGCCTTCGCTAAATCCATGCGGCAGCCCCCCCGCCTACGCGTGCACACACACGCAGGGCTGGCTCGGCTCGCCTCGGTGCCGAGGCGAGGCGAGGAGGAGAGCCGAGGAGAGGCGAGGAAAGGCGAGGAGGCTCCCAGGCAGCTGCCCGGGATTTCCTGCCTCCGCCTGTGCCGCGGGAGGAGCCTGCCAGCGAGGACAGGACAAAGGCCACGGCGGCCGCGGGCCAGAGGCGATGGCTCTCGCCCCGCCAGTGTCCCGCGGAGAGGCTGAGCACGTACCGGATGCTGTCCCTGCCATCAGTCTGACTCCGCGTGACAGATGGGCCTATTCAGCTGGAGGATTTCTTACACACCCTGCCTGACGCGGCCGAGACAAAGGTTTGCTGGAGGAAACCTGCTCTCAGCAAAATTGTGCTGCTTCTGGCTGTGTGGGTGAAGGTCTCGAGGGTTCACAAAGCCTCGAAAACGCAGGGTTCAAATATAACCCCCAGATCGCAATCCTGTTTGATGCGGGTCTGTCCCCACGTGGTGCAGGCTGATCTTGTGTCTAGCCCAGGTTCTACTGCAGCCTCATCTCTGAATCCAACTGGAATAGCACCACATGCATTCTGGATCTTACAGCAACCATTCAAGTTCTGAAGACGTTTCAGAATAAGGAAGTATCTGTGTGTTCATTAAGAAGATGAACCCAACCCAACAGCAGCTCAGCATATCAAAAAGGTCAAAATCTCAAATCTGGGTTCTGAACCTTTCTATAAAATATGCCTTCCAGCTTTTCTGTGCAGCCATAGAAACTGAACAGGAATTTATATAAAACAGACAAAAGCTCCTAATTTCATATAATCACAGCAGTCTGGAAACCAGGGGGTTAATACCACAGCATGTATAATGAAATGACAGGAGATGACAGCACTGGTGGTGCTGGAGGAACCTGTCCCTTGCCCCACGGGTTCCTGAGCAGCTTTCTGCTCTCCAATGGGAAGGACAGAGGCTGCAGCCATACTCCTGCCTTGCTCTCAGCCACAGCTCCTGCTGCTTCTCTGGATTCTGCAGGGCTCCCACAGTGACTCCGCAGAGTGCCAGACCAGCAGGGCCTGCCCTGGTCACCTTGGGCCACAACCCAGGCCTCTAACATGTACCCCAAGCCTGGCTGACACCAGGTTCTGTTATAAGGTACTGAGTCACTATAACGGCCAGTGGTCTTTGATTGTGCAAAGGAAAGAAGAGGGGAAAAAACTCCCAATGTTTTACCTATGCTGCCATCCTGCAAGCTACCGGAGGGTGATGTCAGAAGTCACAGGCACAAGGTCCTATTTTATTCCAAAAAAAAAAAGAACTGGGAAGGACCCCCAGAGCAGGAAGACTCCTGCCATACAACAGCTGTCATACCACACGCATGAAACCCTTCTCCAAACCACCCTGCTCCACCAGCAGCATCCTTAATTACACCCACTGAGTTTTGTTCCTAGTTGTTTGTGTGTAGCAGTCAAGCAGAAGGCCTAGACTGAGATCCAGATGTGGCAGGACACACCCCTGTTTGGTGGCTCTGCCCTCACTCTGCAGCACTGCTCCATTCCCCAGGGAGCTGACAGCCCTGCATTAGTCTCCCTGCTCAGTGGTAGGTCAGGCCATGCTCATGATACCTCTTCTTCCTCCTTGATTCACCTAATCCTTGCTTTCCAGGACTCTGCCACCAAGGTCTTCGACTGGCACATGACTGAGGAGCAGTGACTTCACCACACTGCCTGCACTGGGCAGCAAGAGCAATGGCTTGTGGCACACCCAAGGTACATCCAAACCTTCTTAAGATAACAGAAGGTTCCACCAGTCCTTCCACACCATAAACCACAATAGCTGCAAGCAAACCCTCTCCAACCCCCATGAATTCTCATGGCTTGGAAAACCCTTGTGTGAGGGCCACAGGCCACCAACCACAAGCATCTTCCAAAGGCACATGGAGACATGCTGTGTCCCCACGAGCCCACTGCACCAAAACAGAACATTCTTTTGGGCTGGGATCACAGATGAAGTCAACAATGATTTGGTTGCGACAAAACCACAGTGTTGTTCATGGCCCCAGGAGCTGTGCTGACAGCGCAGAGAGGAACAAGGAACTACTGTCTCCTGAGTGCCTTGAGCTCTCACACACTGCACATGCTGTCAGGACTGGCAGCCAGGGAGGAATTCCAGTCAGAAGGTGATGCCTGACAACTCAGAAAGCAGATTAGGGAAAGAAACAGGAAAGTAGGTCTTGGCTACAGAGATCATTTCAAGACTGAGTGGCCAATGCTATGGCTTCCATAGCATTACTTGCTGAAGGACAGTCAACTGGTTTCAGCCTCTCCTGTCCCTCCTAGAGATGCTCATCTGGCATCCTCAGAGTTACCAAACCATAAATGACAGACTAGTTTTTGTCCCTCAGATGTGCCACATGACACACCCAGAGCTGTTGGCTCAGGCTGATGTGTCCAAACTTCCCAAAGACAGCCAAGCCAATTTTGTTTTGTCCCTGTCCTTTCTGATCACAATC
Source organism: Pseudopodoces humilis (assembly GCF_049639895.1). Taxonomy (NCBI): domain Eukaryota; kingdom Metazoa; phylum Chordata; class Aves; order Passeriformes; family Paridae; genus Pseudopodoces; species Pseudopodoces humilis. The sequence goes on from NC_142219.1 coordinate 7,622,241, forward strand.
CTCTTTCCACACAGCCCTTAGAAATGCTCAGTGCTCCTCCAACAAGAAATCTGATGTACACCATCCTTAAAAGAACAAAAACATCTCGTGCAGTGTGCAGCAGAGCTCAGCAGGAAAAAACTTGGCACTTCCAAGATGTAGAGCAAATCCAGAGAGTTTTTTTCCACTGGCATGTCTAAATACTTTTCCAAGCAAGTGCTCGCAGCAGCAGCTCAGGGGTCAAACTGGCTGCAGGATCCAGGTTTCTGAGTGTCAGAGCAGACAACCCCAACCTGCCAAACAAGTCAGCAAGGGCAACACAGGCAAGGGGTGCACCGAGTCCTTCCCACCTCACAGACCAGCTCTTTGTCAAACTGTGACAGCAGAGAAGTTCTCCACCTGCAGGGGAGCTGTTTTTACTAGCAGAGATGCTCAGGCTCCATCCTTGGGTGAACAACCAGGAGCATGTCATGAAAGGAAAAAACTTCAGCCTGATCCAGAGAGATGCTCTTGAGCAGCACAGAGCCAGGCAACAGGGTCCCACCAGGGATGCACCCAGCCAGCCTGGCCAGCACAGAAGAGTGGCGAAACTGCATATCCATGGCTTGGCAGGGTCAGAACAGTCAAGTAATAACAGCATTTATGTTTCTTCCTCTGAAGCAGCTAAGCTATTTTCAGAATTCCCCACAGAAGGGAAATTTTCTTCCTGGCTGTTTTCTAGGACGAAGGGAAGGGCAGTTCCAGAGAAGATGTTTGCTCAAGCTGAACAGAAGCAGCAGCAGGCAGTAATCCCATTCCCAGTTTGGACCAGGGCAATGGAAGCTGAGGAACAGCTGATATCCTCCATGCAGGTGCATAGGTGGGAACTTCCAGGGCTCAGTTACCACCTTCTTCTCCTGTTGCCTCCTCTCCCACTATAAGGAACATTAATGCTGACTTCAGACAGATGAATCTCACAGGTATCGCAAGGTCTGAACCCTGCTGCTCCATCACCAGCAGAGCTGCACACTCATCCTGAGGCTCCTGCTGACCTGATCCAAGAGAAAAAGCCTTGCAGATCTAAACTCTGATGAATAATTTAACCTCAAGCTTGCAAGCAAGGCTTCATGTAAGTGGCTTCTGGGAGCACCAGAGCCCTGATGCTTTAGCCAGGCTTTATCCTGTGATGCTCAGGAAAAAGCAAGATACCAGGCAAGAAATGCAGACATCCCAAAGCACAGGATTAATCCCCTGTATGTTCAGTGCCACAAGCACAATCTGCACAGCAGCCAGATCTCATCTTTTCTTTTACCTATGCCACAGGTCAAACTTCTAATTTCTGCTCAAGGATCACTGCTGCTTTGTCACATAATCCCTCCAGAAATGTATCAAATTCAATTTCAAACACATTTATGCTCTCTGCTTCCACTTGAACCGCCTTGTGCTTCCCAAGAAGCACTGTGTGACTCATGCCATGCCTCCACTTCCAGCTCTTAAAAAAGAGCGACGACCGTAATTTACCTCCTGCTTGTTTAAACTCGTGACTTGCTCTGGAGCGAGTTCACAGAGCTTCTCACACCCAGCTCCTCATTTAGGATAATCTGCACGATATAACAAAGTGGGCAGACGTGGAGCTGGCTGGATCTCTTCCAGCAGCCCCTCGGTCGCTGCCCGCTCCTCTCCATGGGAGGAGCCGTGGTTCAGTACCGGAGCGTTCCGTGGGAGGGAAGGAGCCAGCCCGCGCAAGGGCCGTGTCCGAGCGGGGAGCGCCCAGGCGGCTCCCCTGGCCAGGGGCACGCGAAAATCTAACGTACAGGTCAAACCTGCCACCCTCACTGCTTCCTCCGGTTGCAAACACATTCCTTAGCACAGGACAGAGGTTTCCAAATTTAGCCCGTTAAGACAGAAGGAGAAACCAGGTGGTGCAGGAAGGTCTGAGGCAGTCTTGACACTACTGCTGCTCATCTCTTCCTCCGACCCATCCTCCAGCTTTGCAGCACTAATCAGGCTTAAATAGATGCCTTGCCTCTCATGTCAAAGCTACAGCTGGGAAAACCAGGGAGAGGCAGAGCAGAATCCTGCCAGCCCTGGGAAGCCAGGCACAACAATGTTTGAGAGAACTAACAGGTACACATTGCTGTGGGGCAGAGAAGCTGGCTGGGCTGAGAGCGGTTTGGTGGAAGAGGATGGAAAATAATCATGATTTATCCTCTGCAATGGAAAGGCACTGCTTCTTCCAGGTCTCAGGTTCTCCATCCAAATGACAAGAACATCAGTTTTGGAAGTTCTTGATGCATGTTAACACACATGAATAGGAAAAGGCTGGGGACAGGATCCTACAGAAGGTGCAGTTTATGTTACAGGTAGTGGTCCCAATCCTGCGATCCTTACTCACCGAGTAGTCCCTTTGACATAGAGACGACTGCTCACGTGAGTAAGGGATGCAGGATCAGGCCTGTCTACCAAAGAGGCTGAATCCTGAACCGGAGAGGACATCATGGCCTCTGAGCATTGTGAGACACCTACGCCTGGTCCAGCAGGAGCTAATCCAAGGGTATCACAGGGGAAGACAGTCCAGGTTGGGGCACCACACCTGCAAGCAGCACACTGGGCACAGACCATGGAGAGCAAGACAGTGGACAACAAATATGCTCCACTAAAGCAGAAATTCTCCTGATTCATTCCCAGTTCACCCATCTCATGAATACTTCCAGGTCTGTAAGGAGATGTTTCTTAACCCCGCTGTCCTCCCAGCAGGCTCCTGAAAACTTTGGGAGAATGAAAGCCAACTGTCTTAGGAGATCTCCCAATCTCTATCTTAAAGCTACAATTAACATAACTTTATGAGTAGCTGATGCCCACAAGAGAGGAGAATAAGCCCATTCAGCTCACCAAATAATTTTAAATTTCATTAAGGAGGAAAAGGCAGGTCTCTAAAGCAACCTTCAGTTCTGGGAGGCAACCCAAGAGAGAAAAGCTGGCCTCAGACTGTGTGAGCAATAACCTGGAAAAGCTCTGCAGAACACAGAGGTAGAGGCACCTTCTCCTTCCTAGGGGGCCTCCTGCAGATCTTCCATCAAGGACTCAGATGCCCAGGCTCAGGCCACACATCCTCCCTCCCTGCTGTCGGCTGCCTCTACACACTCAATAACACCAAGCAGAGTCCTTGTGCACCTTGAGACAGCAGAGGCACACAGGGACCTTCACCCTCCATCCCACCCTCACCCCTGGGCTTGCAGCCCCAGCCCACTTGATTGAGATGAGCCTGCTGAGAAGGAGCCATGCACTCATCCTCCTCCCTCTGCACCAGCACAGCTCTGCCTGTGCTCCACCTCCATCTCCACACAACACAGCCACACCTGGCTGCAAAGTGCCGTCCCTCGCAGCCTAGCACGGGCCAGTGCTCCCGGCGAAAGCAGCTGTGTGCCTTGCAGTCTCCCCCGGCTCGCTGTGATGTGTGCTGGACCATCTGCTCTCCCAGAGGGGACCCCCAGGAGCCCATTTTCCAGCCCCGCCATAAAAACAGTCTGTGCAAACGTCACTGCCCACATCAGTCTGCCCAGGGCTGGGCCCTGTGTCGGGACTAGCATCTGTCTTTGCAGATGGATAATTAGATTCCCTTTCCTTTCTCCTCCTGATGGTTTCTCTGGCTGGCAGTTCCCCCGCAGCCCTGCACAATCCAGCAGCATTAGTCAGAGGGAAATTCTGCTCCCTTCCTCCCCAGGATGTTGTTCTTGGTTCAGTATGAACAGCAGAATGAACTGCATGATGATCTGAGTGCTTCACTGCAGTAGCACTTGTCCTTTTCAGCCTGGCAAACACAGGCTTTCCTTCCTCAGCTGCACCCTGCCCCTTTTCCCCAGGTGACACAGAAATCACAGCGTGAATTCAATGAGTGTGATGCTGTTAGCAATTGGAAGCAATTAGCTAATCAGTAGGAATACGCAATCAGCTGGACTGGGGTTGTTGTAGCACACTTCCATTTATGAGCAGTGGTGCCAAACACTCCTTTTGGGCAGGGCCTAAACAAGCATACCTGATTCTCAGCCATGGTGTGAGATGCTCTCAGAAAAAGATCATAACACCCTCCTGCAGGAAACCTGAGGAAGAGATGGAGCAATGATGAAACTGGGGTAATTTAACAGCTGTACCTCAGAGCTCCCAGAGAACGAGAGGATTGTGTGCCCAAATGAAGTGTCCAAAGAGATCCTCACTGAGCATACAAGATTGTCTGTCCTCCCCTGCCACTAAGAAGTGGCTTTCTGGGAAGCAGTATTGATAACTGAAGTCCTGGTGGTTGCACAAGCATCCCCAGGACCTGCAGAGATGCACAGACACATCAGTTTCACCTGAAAGTGAAACAAGACAAAGAGGACTTATCCTGCTGGGATCCACAACTTTCTCACAGTTCCCCCCTCACAGAAGATGTAGACTGAAGAATTCAGAGACAATCTGTCAATTCTGTCCTCTTGTACCCTGCGATATCCTGTGTTCTCCACAGGCAATGTCCTGAATCCATGCACAGCACTGAGCTTACAGCCCTCCAGTGCAAACCATCAAGACTTCGAGCAGCTTCACATCACTGACTGGGCTTGGTAGCTTCTATTCTGCATCTGGCTGCAAAAACCAAACTGCTGCCTGCTCCATGCAAGGGGCTTTGAAATGCCTTTCAGAAGATTCCAGGAGCTTGCAGCTGACTCCCCTGTGAGCCATGCCAGCCCACTGCTGGCTGCCCACCAGGAGCTGGATGGAGCATTACCCAGCTGTGCCAGGCTCACAGGCCACGAGGCTGAGACATTGCAGCCATGGAACAGTCAGTGCCTCTTGCACCGTTAGCGGCCTGGCCGGGCTTCCCAGGGCCTGGCACACACCGGTGCCCACGCCGGAGCGTGGCGGCAGCGCGGCGTGGTGTTCCCAAAGGGCACCACAGCCCCGGCTGCCCGAGGAGGTTCCCGGCACAGCTGTGTTGTGGGCCACTGGAACAGCTGTGGGACCACCCAGGCAGATACAGAGCCTGGCAGTTTGCTGCATGAATGAAGAAGAAAAGGTAAGGGCAGCAAGGCAGCTGGGAACCAGGATTGTTCCCCACTTGCCTGTGTTGTGCAGCCATCCAGCATTCACATCGGCTCTTTGTACCCTGCCATCGCAGACACTGAGGCTGTGCCTGGGGTGTAGCTGTCAGAATAATCAGAAACAGAATCAAGAAATGCTTTCCAACACCTTTCTCTCCCCTTCTTCATCACCTGCTTGCTCCAGCAAACACCAAGCCTGGTTACACCTTTGCTGAACAACTCACCACTTCCCTGTGCTCTGCAGTGCGACTGGAGATTCACATTTTATGTGATGATGGGAGAAAACTTCAAGTCACTGAACATCTAAATCAAACTGTGCTGTCAAAGGGAATTTAAACAGTTTCTTCCAAGCTTAGGAGTAATAGTCAGTAAGTGCTGAGTGTTGCTTCTCCTTATCAGGGGGATGTTGACCAGCATGACAAAAATAAGACTAGTTAGTCTGAGTTTGTAGTGAAACAGAGCAAAGAAGCTTAGATGAAGGAGTATCTGGCTGAGAGTCTCAACAGGGATTGTGTCAGATACTAGAGGGCTCCCCATGCCCTTCCATAACACCGGTGCAAATTGCAAGGTCTGGAACCCACAGTAAAGATGACCACACAGATAATTTACCAAGACTGGTGGACACTGACAGGTCCCAGTGGCTCTGCATTACCCAGTCTGAGGCTGCTGCAGGACACAGCAGCTGGCCAGGCTGGGGGTCAGCTCAGCAGTCTTGGTGCTCTTGTGACAGACAGGCAGTAACAGGCACCCCAGCACAGCCCACCAGCACAGCAGCCTTGTCTGCTTCAGTCCAGCCCCAGACTTCATTAACAGTTTTGCAGCAGTGAGAGATTCCTACTAACCGCTGAGATGGAGCCATCTGTTTCCATTTATGTGCTGGAGCACATAAAACACAGGAGCAGCTACACAGCAAAGGACTCTAGAGAGGGTTTGCTCTCCTGAGCACACAGGGAGTGAACAGCCAGCCAGTTGGGACAGAGACCAAATTCACCCTCCTCAGTGACCTAATACCTACCTTCTGCAAAATGAACACCTGGGAGGCATTGCAGCCCTCCCTCTTTGATTTTGAGACCAAGCTCCATCTTTAATCCACCTACAGGCCACTTCCCTGAAGGCACAGAGGATTTGCTCCCAAGAGCAACTACACCAAATTACTGCTCTGCATGGCACCACAGCAGAGGAGGGGTTGATAAAGCTGTCCCCACATCTCTTGGCCTGCCCTCTCAAAGCCAAAATGAATCTACCACTGATAAGCCAGGATCCCTAAATTAACAGCTACCAGGCCCTGTTTTTTTCTGTATCAGGGCCCTGCAGAAATCATGTTTAAGAAATCTTTATCCAAACACCTTTTCTACACATTCATTTCTGTGTACATGCTTCTCAGGCCAACCATGTACCCAGCTGCCCCACAAAAGAGCCAAACATGCTAGTGGTGCCTGTGCAGCACAAAAGCACAGAGTGGAGATGAAAATGGCAGCAGGCACCATGGGAGAGTCTAGGCAGCTTCCAAAAAAGGTAGCAGGAAGAAAGGGATAAAAACTGGGGACACCCTGTGTGGGGAGGGCTATGGAAGTACAGGTCCTGTTTGGCAGCTGAACTCTGGGACAACTTTGCCACCTTGCTTTACCAGTCACACCTGCTTGGGAGGGAAAATAGTCTTGCTCAACAGGAGATTTCATACTACGAAACAGATTGCTTAATTCTTGGCAGTTTGTGTTCAGCAACTACCCTTTTCCTGTGTTTGCTGCTTCCTCTCTGAGCACACATTTTTTTAGAGCTAGAAGAGACATTGTTTCTCTCAGCCTGCCCATGGGCCCTGCAATTCCCTTCAGAGATTCCTTCCGTTTGGAAGATCTGGTGCCTGTGGTGGACTCACAAAAACAGCAGAGAGCAGCAGAACATATACTAAGTTCTCCTTTCTTTCACAACAAAATCTTCCTGGTCTTGACTGGGGAGAGCAGAACTAAGTGTTCCTGGAGAACATTGCTCTTAGGTGAGAAAGAATGGAATATCAGGACATAGCAAGAATAAAACACAGTAACACCCTGTGATACTGCAGTAGCAGCAACTGACTGGACAAAACTGTCACAAAAGCAAAATCCTAAAGCATCCTACACAGCTTCATGGAGGGATCCTTCCAAACATGATCTTGTCTTACTGCCCAAAACCCATCACCAGCTTCTCTGCCCCATTATGGTTTTGATTATCTCACCTCCAGCCACACCCCTCTGGAGAGGGCAATTCTGGATCACTTGGCAGGCACCACCATGCTCAGCCCTACAACATGGCACATGACCTCAGGTCCATTTTCAATAGCAGGAAAAGAGCTTTCTCTAAAGTGTATCCTCCTGTAGCTCGTGTATCTGGTGTACCAGCCCAAGCACAGGAGCTTCTCTTGCTCCTCCAATCTGCCTTTGCTTTGCTATCACATATTGTCAAGCTGTCCCACTCAGCCCTGCTCTGCTGAAATCTTCCCAGGAGGCATTTCTCCTCAAAGCTCCAGATAGAGTGACAGAGCCATCCTTGTCCATTGCAGCCCTGTCCCAGTCATCCTGAGGCTGCTCCCAGAAGTTAATACATTGCAGAGAGCACACACAGCTTCAGGCCACAGAGCACAGGGCTGCTGAACTGAGAGACCAGGGGAGCCCTGCCTCCTGCAGTTCCCAGCCCACCGGGCAAAGCTGTGCTCAGGCAAGCAGGATCTGCTGCCAAGACCTCCCCCAGTGAAGGAAGAACCAGTGACCCTGCCCTGAATCAGGGAAGGCCCTGAGCAGCACAGCAGGGTTGGGCACAGAGCCCTGAGTTACCATCCCAGCTCCAGAGCTGACAAACCTCCCACCAGAGGCAGTGCCTGGTACAAAGCCTCCTTTGTTCCCGACACACGAGCCCGCTCCAGGCTGCTGCCGGGACACATCTTTATTGTGCCCTCCTGACTTCAGCAGCAGGCAAGGCTTGGGGATAATAGTCCCTTTCTGGGATGCTGCTGGGGCTCACACACAGAGGCTGCAGATGGAGGGGCTGCCAATGTCCTGAGCCCTGCCAGGCAGCCAGTGCTGGCACCATGCACCCGTCATCACTGACAGCAGCACAAACCTCTCCTGGGGCTCCCCTGACCCAAACTCCTTCTCAAAGCCATGGCAGAGCTCCTCTGTAACCCAGCCAGCACCTGTCACCTGTCACTGCACATCAGTGTCATGGGCATAGCTGTGGGATGCTGAGCAAGGGGGAAAAAAGGGATGATTTTAACACAAAATACCTGTTTGTCCATGCACTTTGAGATTGTTCCCTGGAGACAATTCTGAGGCAGGAAGGCAGAAAGTCTGCAAACTCTTGTCCTCACTGTGACATGGTCACAACAGGATTCATTTTCAGTCCCTGCTCCCACTGCAACAGGGAACAGGGGCAGGAGGGCTGGAGAAAGTCTCTTGCTAGATCCCACAAACAGTTAAAACTCTCCCTATTTAGCAGTGATGGGAAGGGAATTTTTATCCAACCAAAAGTCTTGATGCCACCTGGGACAAAGCCAAGAGAAAAGCAAATTCTTCCAGTCAATTTATCCCTCTCCAATACTGCCTACCCAGCTACAGGGAGTTTCTGCAGCCACACAGCCACAGAGACATGAGAAAAGACTGCTTTTATTTTCTCAGCCATAGCTTACCACAGCCCAGCATCTCTTCAGCTTGAGCTGGAGCCAGAAGACAACTAAGCTTAAGGGGAAGTGGCTGGACACCCCCACACAGCTTGTGAGACAGCACTTGGAAGCTATCCTGACTGAAAGACATGGACATTTACTGAAGTCCAGAACTGCACCTGGCAGACCAGCTCCAGCATCCAGGATGGAACTGGGCTTGCTGGACAACAGCAGAGTCCAAGGACTCCAGGCTTTAGCTGTGCAACAGAAAATCTCGGCCACCTCAAAACAGCAGACATCAAGGCAGGAGGAAGGGCCCTTTGCCATGTCAGGAAGCAGAATTACCTGATAGTTTCTGCAAGTCTGTGGTCTCATGTGCTCCTCATCACTATCTGGACCTGCAGCTGACACTCTAGCTGCCTTTCACCCCATGCTCCAGATCTCCAGATCTCCCAGATTTCTCACTGACATCTTGGGTCCCAAAAAGAAAAGCCTCCAGGAGGGCTCTGATCCCCTTTTCTGCTGATCCACAGGGTCCTCAGATTCAAAGAACCCAGCAGAGGCTCTTCCATCCATGCACATACCTTCAGCACCTTTCCACACAGCACATGATCACACTTAGCGTGTTTTCCAGCTGGGCACAGCTCAGCACCCTGCAGGACAGGGCTGGACCCTTCATCAGGAACTTACTGCTCTGATGTGTGACATGTCCAGCTGTGTTTTTCGGACTCTGCTTCTCCTTCCTACTTCCCCCCACTCTAGCATGTAGAAAGATAAAAACCCCCACAGCCATCACCCACTTCCCACCTCCTCACACAGCTGTACATCACTGGGCAGGAGGCACAGGGCTCTCCTGGAGCCTCAGCCCCTCACCTGCATCATTCAAAGAGCATCAAAAGCTCTGGCTGGGCCTCCAAACACTGCTCCACCTCAGAGCTGGAGACGGATGAGGTCACCTCCTCCAGTCTGAAATCACTTCCCTTCTCAAACTGCTCCCAAGACTGTGCCACAGATTTAAAAGAGTGGGATGGGTGGGGAGGGAAACCCAAACCAATGGAGCGTGTTCTCCATTAAGAGCTCAACACTTAATTTATCTCTGCCTCCCAGGCGACTGCCATCCGAACTCTCCACCCTCCCTCCTTCCCCTGCAAGAACAAACCTGGCAGAAACTGCTTTGAATTAACAGCAGGGTATGGCACAAGCTGCATAGGCCTACACTCAACCCCCAAATCCACAAATCCAAACCCAAGCAGAGCACTGGGGAAGAATCACAGCTTGGTGTTGTCAGATGAGCTCAGCCACACTGCTCTGCCTGTGCCAGCTCCAACTGCTGACCTTCAGCTGCAGCAGCCCAAGTCTATCTCACCACACACACAGGGTTGGAAATGATTTGTACTGGCAATGCAGCACTGAGCACCAGCACCACAACCCTGCGGTTTCTTCAGCACAGCCCCATTCTCCACTGTGCAAGTGGCCGCACCGGCCAAGGTGGCAGCAGGATTCTCCCACCTGGATCAGACAGCACAAATGCCTGAGGAACCAGACTGAGAAAGGAAAATGAAAATTAAGGTCACCAGCATGGAGGAGTCCTAAGGAAAGGAGCCTTGCAGTGGCCACACTTGGCCAGGAGAAACCAGACTGACAGTTCAGTGGCATTCCTTTAAAAACACATTGACCACAGATGAATCAGTGTCTCATTGTTGGAAGCTCTAACCTGACCGCAGTACCCAGCAGTGCCTCAGGCAGTAACAGCCACCACACATCACTGTCATACGCACATACTCCTACACAGCCATGGGTTTTTCCCCTCACCCCAGACTTTGCTCAACACAGGAAGGCACCCAGGTTTTGTGGGTCTCTTCCAGAATTTCCAGTCTCACTGCAGTGGCAGACACTGGATAGGGCCACTTTGTCAGGAAATACAGCTGCTGTGATCCATACCCTGTTTGTAATCCAATCCAGCTCACACATGCGCATGGCCCTGGCCTCACTGGTGACACAGCAGCCACTGGGCACAACCCCACAGGTTAACAGGAGCTATTGCAAATGCAGTGGCTAGAGGAACAAGGGGCAGAGCATGCTCAAGTGCAGCTATAGATCACATACTGCATAATTTTAGACTTCCTTCAAGCAGATGGAAGACTGGGTTGCGTGTGCTGCCAATCCTGTGATAGTTTCTTTGGATCACACAACAACCTTGGGGCTGAACAGCAGGAGAAGTACAGCATGACTGCATCTCCCAGACAGCACTTTTCTCCCCAGCCTCTTTCCAGAGGCTAGCCCTGGACAACAACCAGTCAAAACTGCAATGAAAGTGAGATCTTTCTTCCCCTTGTGGGCTTCAGCCCTTCTAGAAGCAGTGGGCACCAGAGAAAGGAATCTCTCTCGGCACCAGGCATGGACCTGGGCTGTTCAGGTAGCTCCTTCTTCTGCAGACCAGGAATAAATAACACTGCAGGTCAAACAGGTTTCAGCAGATGAAGCAGCAGGCTGTTCCACCTGGCTGCATTCCCACCAGCTTCTTTCTGCCAGTTCTGGCTTCACACCTGTAACTCAGTAAGATGCCAGCAGAAGTCATCAACACAGTGAGGACCTGGTGGGGAAGTGACTGTCCAACAGACAGGCTGCCTTGCTGGGGAGATGAGGAACCACCGAGCTTCTACACATCAGTTTCTGAGAGTTCCCAGTGGGAAAGCTCCAACAGCAATGAGTGGAGCAGGGCATGCTTCACACCACTGCCCTGAGAAACACCAACCACTACATAGAAGGAACAGGTCTGAAGTTGAACATTTGGGCTAAGGGGCATCCTGAGGCTCAAGTGCCTCTGGGAAGCTTTAGTTGTGGTGTGATTGACTCACAGGGGAGCAGAGCCACTCCTTCATCAAAGTATGCTGTGTATCCCTAAAAATCGTGGCCTCCAGGCAGAAATACCTCTAGACAGAGCTGTTATATCCTGGGCTTCAGTGGCTTCACCACCTCTGAGCATAGAGAACTTCACTGCAAACACCCACACCTGCCCTGGCTGGGCCAGTGCTGTCTGCTGAGCCCTTAAGGATACAGTTCTGGAGAGTCATGAAGAGTCATGCTCTTCACCCTGCACCCAGACACCCTGGAGAGCTCCGCACCATGTTCTCTGTCTCCTGCAAAAGCTATCAATGCTGCAAAAGAGAAAAGATCTGCAAGAGCAAAGCCTGTGTGAGTTTCCCATGCTGTGATGAGTCTGGGTGAAGCAAAGACAGGCACATGGGAGCATAAAGCCCCAGGGCAATGCACTGCCTAGCTCCTCAGCCCTGGATTTGTCCTCCAGAGAGCGGACTGCAGTCAGCTCCATGCTCCCAGGGAGCACGTCCCTGTGTAAGAGTGCCGAGCTGGAGCACAGAGGCGATTCCAGCCACAGAGGGCCTGGGCTCAGCACACAGAACAACTTCCAGGCACACAGAGCAGTCAGAAAGCAGCACAGCCACTGCAATAAACAGTGACTAGCAAACCCACTAGCCAGCTCCTGCCAGGGAGACACAGGAGGGGTTTAAGGAGAAATCTGAAGGAAAAGAAAGAGGACAATTTTCAAAAGAAGGTGGGATGAGCTTAAGAGATTAATCCGCAATGGAACATCCCTGCTGAATATATTCCAAAAATAGAAGCAACACTCTAGAAGTTTCAGTTCCAATACAGAAAGCAAAATGTTAAATGGGTCTGTCACTCCTGAGCACAGCCATGATCCTTTCACAGAGCTACAACTCTCACTGATTTTTTTGAGGCAAAGATGAAAGAGCCATTCAGAGCAGCCTGGAACATACCTCTTGCAGTATTTTCAGTTATTTTCCTTCAGCAACCCCTTTCCTGGACCTAATCCATGGACCACAGCACATGAAAGGCAACTGTAAGCCTGGCACCAGGTGTGTAAATGCCGAGGCAGCAGTAGCCTCCTCATGGGAGATGGCGAGAGCTCTTGCTACACAGCAGTTTAGATCAGAGAGGGATGGTGGGGGGAGAGCAGTGACAAGCTGCTCACCAGAGCCAAATTTATAAAAATACAGGAGGTATCTAGCTCCTCAGTTTCAAAGGAGGTAGGCACTTTCATCTGTATTAAAAGATGGCTGGCCTTTGGTTCCTATTACTGCAAATTGCCTAAAAATTTTGCCTTTTAAATAACTACATTGTACAATGGCCCTTGTAGAAAAGCTCATGTTTCAGCCTATTGCTTTTCATCTCCACACCACCGACCCAGACCAGAGGAATGTGTCAGTTCCTTGGTTAATCCAGAATGTGCTGACAATTTCAGAGGCACTGCAAGCAGGATCACTTCATTTGTGGCAGGAACAGCCCACAGTCCTGGACTGGCACAGTGGGAAACTGCAAGGCTGTGGCCCAGGAGAGGCTCCACAGACACCACTGTCATGCAAACACTCAGTAACTGCCATTGTGTCACAAGGCCCCACTGAGCTCCACACTGGAACAAGAAGATTGGAGCTGATCTTACAAAAAAAAAGGCACTGGATTTACTACCCAGCTCTGCAGTTCTGGCAAATCTCACCACTTATAATTCAGTATAAAATACTGTAGCCAGACCAGGCAACCCAACTTGACCAGGACAGATGTGGAATGAGTATTGTCCTGACAAGGTCTCAGGGATGGTATTTCCTACTGAATTCGAGACTGCCATTTTGCCTCTCTCCTCATTAAAAATTACAGCCTTAGGAACAAACCTTATCACCCACCTAGACTGCAGGAGACAGACACTAAAGCTGTACATCCTGCAGAGGGCTATTAAAAGACAGACATTAAAAAGTGCATTCTCTACACCTCCTAAAATCCTTTCCACCTTAAGATAACAATTTCTTCCCTGAAAAACAGAGAGAAAGCAATCACAAAAGGTTAGTGCCCCTATACTGTCCTTGCATCAGGACCACAGCCCAGTCACTGAACAAACAGGGTCCTCCATAACATCTGTTCTTTGCTGATAATATCACTGTGACACTGGTGTTTGCTGCTATTTCAGTCTTGATTTCCATGGTAAAGTTTATCTAGTCAGAGTCAGCAATATACTCTCTACTTGCCCTGTAGAAAAACCGTTATCAGCAACTCACTAATACAGTCCTGATTGTAAGGAACAGATAATTGTGGAATCCTCCCTCCAGAGAATCCTTCTCTGGTATTGCTGATTTCATAAATTTCTTTCTGGGCTCATCTGAAAATAACAAAAATGGTAAAGTATATGAGATGTAACATGAGAGATGCTAACATAGCAGACACTGGAATAGCAGAGTTCACGAAGATGTCACCTTTGAGATGATTACATTGGATTTCTGCAAGTCAGAATGAAACCAGATTAAAAAGATATTAGAGAAGACAGAAAGTCATTTGACTGTAAACGCTGTGGCTGTTGGACTCACAAGGGGCAGCAACACACGATGTTAGAAAGAACTTGGAAGCAATGGAGTGGAAAAAATTGCATTTGCTAGACTGTGTTTTCCTGCAAGGCAACCCACAGGAAATGGAAACAACCGTGTAGGTAAGGCAGAGGAGAGAGGCAGTGTGGGGAATGCTCCAACCAGTGGATGGGTTAGCAGAGAGCCAGTACCCCCATGCAATGCCAGCTCAAGTGACAGCACAACAGGCCAAGAGTCATTTATCACTCGCAGCAAGTTCTTTAACAAGAACTGGGTGCAAAATCAAATTAGATACCCACAAATAGCTCTTAGGATGTGCAGCACAGCGTGAAGTAAAACCTTTATATGTTTTAGGAATCCAAAGATAACTCTCTTCAAGGAAAGCCTGGAACCACCGTCACATGCAAAATGAGGAAGGGTTCCCTTGGGCTTCTAGCCTGGGCTTTGACTTGCTAGGCCAAACAGCAATCTCTTGGGATGTTTTTTCTGAGATTTATTTTCTCAGATTTATTCTCTGTGTGGGTTCTCATCCCACTGCGCCTCACAGGCTCTTCAGGCTCATCTATAAACCATTGCCTTGAAAATACAAAGCAAGACCTTCTTCCTCTTCTGAAGAAAACACATGCTGGCCTATTACTGCAGGATGCCAGCCAAGAGGTGGGTGGATACCCTAATTACTTTGTTTTTTGAAAAATAATGAAGAAAAATAGTTATTTGTCATGAAGGAAAATCCCTAATCAGCTAAGGACAAATTCTAGGTACCCAGTACACATGGATTCACTGGAGCCACAAGGAAGCTCAGCACTCAAGCATATGCAGGGTGTCTGATGAAACAAGAGCAGCAGTCTCATCCAGCCATTTCCTGGATGTCCACTGCCATTAATGTCACGACAAATGGGATCTGAGTCCTCCAAAATGCCAAATATATGCTGTGAAGTCTAACTCGCAGGGACACACTTCAGTACCAAACACAACCAAGTGCAAGATGCAGCACAGGAACAGCTGACAGGAAGAGGCATCCACATACTTCGAGAAGAACCAGAAGATGGCTCATTAAGCTTTCAGACTAACAAGCCCCATGATACCCCTCATTAGCAACCCTATGCACACACTACACTGCTGCCACATGAGGGGCAGCTCCAAGAACACCGTCACTTGTTTATCAAGAGAACAATTCTGCTATTGCCTGACACCTGCCCGTAACAGTGCAACCATGGGAGGAGCAGGGAGATGTTCAGATGACACTGGGCATTCAAACGAGGCAGCAAAACGCCTGGCACTGGCTGGAACGTCTGAGCAGCTGCTGAGGACCAGCCCTACCATTTCAAACAGAAAGGCTTTCACTGACGTTAATGAGAGCTGCTGCAAATAATGCCATCCCACAGCTCTGAGATGGCATGCAAGTCCATTCAGGGACTGGCAGCTGAACAGAGCAAGCACTGAGGAACAGGAACGCTGGGCTCCATCCAGTTGCTTCTGGTTTACTCAAATTGCTCTAAGATCCAGTGCTGTGAACCTGATGTGAGCCAAGCATGGTGGGGCAGGGCAGATGAGGCTTATCCAGGTGACAAGAGGACACACTCCTGCTGCACAGTGATGGTCATCAGGGTTCCAAGCAGGTCTATGTGGCACTACTGGGGCATATGCAACAAACAGGCCTCTCACTGACCTCTGTGGGCCTGTTCTGAGCCTCTGAAGTGCCAGCCCCAGGGCTGCTGGCAGACTAGAGCTGATCCAGAGGGTCCAGCTCCTCAGTGAACCTGGAGTGCTTCCCAAGCATGTGCCTGAATTAACTGCTCAGTAAAAGCACCAAGTTCTGCTAAATGACTGTCCTCTCCAATACCCACTTCCCTCATAAATGCACGTGCTGCCAAGGGCTCCTTTCAAGGGGAGGGGAGCTCTTTAAAGCAGCTGAACAGCACAGGTATAAACCTTGGGATGAGACACAAGCAGTTTCTCTTCTGCTTGCTACAGCTCCAGAGCACTGTTCCAGCTGCATCACAGAAACCATCTCAGAGTCAGGACTGCAAGAACAACTGCCGGGAGACAAGAGATCATCCCTGACAGCATCTCTCACTGTCCCAATGACACATTCCTGCTCATCTTGGCTCTGTGCAATCATGGCAAGGCTTTGCTGCAGACCAGCTGCATTTCTTGAATTAACTCCTGCTGCCTTCATTCAGTCCACTGCCTACAAAAACAGGGCAAATACCAGCTTCTGAAGGCTCTGATGCTTCTTCCATTACCGTCTGATCCCAGCTGGCAGCAGACTCCCTAAGCAGCAGGAACCTCTGAGAATCTATAGGATCTTGAAAGCCATAAATCTGCCTGACATTTTTTACAGCAGGCCTTGGGCAGAAAGAAATTACTATTGGTCTAGATGTGCACTTCCAGTACTCCCTACCTACATTTCCAGGGCTTCATATCACTTACAGAGACTCAGGAGAGCTTTAAACCAAACAGGAAGCACAGCCAAAGTGACTGTGTGTAGGGCAGGCAGATGCCTTTGTGACTCACATTTCACCTGAATATATAATTAATATAGTATGTAATTTATTTGAAAATAAAAGTGGATGTAAGACTGCAGGATCTAAAGAGACTTCATGTGTGTACATATCACAGCAAGAATGAGCTCAGTGCGTCAGGAAGGATTAAAATAGTTCCCACACTGAGGAAACAGTGAGG
This sequence comes from Pseudopodoces humilis, assembly GCF_049639895.1. Taxonomy (NCBI): domain Eukaryota; kingdom Metazoa; phylum Chordata; class Aves; order Passeriformes; family Paridae; genus Pseudopodoces; species Pseudopodoces humilis. The sequence continues at coordinate 7,638,977 of NC_142219.1, forward strand.
AGACATTACAAAAAGCTGAGAGCAAAGTGACTTGCCTGGGAAAAACCTCAAAAATAATTGCAATACAAACTATATCAGTAAAAGGCCTGGCTTGTGCTCTCATGTGTGTTCACACAGCTTCATGCACCACAGGTCTGCATGGAAAAATGAAACGTAATCACTGGAGCCACATCTGTACTGCCACGGGCTTTGCCTCACAGAAAGCAGAAGAAAGATGTTAAACCCTTGGAGCCTCTTTTCCCACAAGTTGAGTGGATGTCTTTCCCCTCCCTTGCTTCTGCACTGAGAACATACAGAGGTCAGTGGGACGGGCTCGCTCCTCATGGCCAGTCTCCAGGAGCTAGCACTCGTGATCCCGTGGTTTATTTGCTCAGCCTGCACTCTCAGCTCCCAGTTTCCCTGCCAGGAGTCATTCTGGGAGAACGGCACCGACTGCCTCGGGTGGGGCCAGGCAGAGATGGGCCATCCCTGCTCCACACACACACCCCGGACACATTGGATAACAAGCTGCAAAACAAACAGGGCACTCCCAAAGATCCCCCGAAGAGCAAAGGCCTGAGCCCAAAGCTCAGGTCTTCCCGTCCTTGGCTCCGAGTGCTCACAGAGCACGGGCAGGGTCAGGCAGTCGCTGCCCCTCTGTCCCCAGCAGGAGTCAGGGCAGGGCGAGCACCGCTGCCACAGCCATCAGCCACTGTACACACAAACAGCCCGGATTTAAGAGCTGAGTGAAGAACTGGAGTTAACTTCTAGTAAGGGCTTCCCACCTCTGACTGGCTTACACCCCACAGAGCCCCAGGTTTGCATGGACCATAGCCCAAGATCCTCCAGTGCTACATTCCCAAGCCCCCCTTGGCCCTGGCTGCCACTGCACCAGGCTGGGGCAGGCCAAGGGCTCCACAGCTGTATCCAGAGAGGTCTCAGCCATCCTGAGCATCCCTGCACTGTCTTGCCCTGCCCAGCACAGCTACATCCCTCTTCTGGAATCAGCCTCAGCATCAGCCTCAGCTTCTCCTATTTCTTTTGACTTCAGGAGTGGACAGTTATAGTCAAGCCAGAAACTAAACAATTCTCCTCCCCCTCTTGGCACTATATCCTTGCAGATGTTTGTGCAGGGTTTCACTTCCTCTTCAGCTCTTGGCCAACACTTAGCCAAGCTTTGCTTGTTAGCAAAAAAAATCTCTGCATCTTCTCAGCACTCTCCCTTCCAGCAACCCCTGGCACTTGGCTGCTGTGATGTTGCTGGGTACCAGCCTTGCAGGCAGGGAATAAGGACAGAGGGAAGGGAGAGCAGTCTAGAGCTGAATGTTAGCAGGTCATAACAGATTTCCATTAATGCACTGGAAATACAGAAGAGAAGGACTGAAGAATATCACCCCGTTCAGACCTAAAACAAAGACAGCTCTTACTTAAGTCAGAAGATCTGTTCCACTTCCTGCAGTCCAGCCCCTATGGTCAGCACTGTGCATCCAAATCTTCCCACTCAGCATGCAGTGCTGCCTTCCACTGTTCATGCTGAACAGTGTTTCTGGAAAGCCAAGTAATGGATGAACAGCAGCACATATACATACTGATGAGGAGCATATGTTCTGGCATCTGATCCCAGCACCACACACAAATCCAGCTCCTGAACACTTTTGTGGGAACAAGATGACTGCAAACTTCTTCACAGCTCCAGGGACAAATCTCTGGGAGAAAAGGAATGTGTAACAGCAGACAAACATTCTTTCCTGTGCTTCAAGGCTAGCCACACTGTAGACATGCACACACACACACAAAATCCAGCCCTTATGGGAATTATTCCAGTATTCTATGAAACAACTTGCATACACTTCGCAAACATCTGAAGTCACACAAATATTGGAGGCGCCCCACATTTCTTTTATGAGTAGAGCATTATCCTGTGTGATTTCACTGTCACGGGGAAACCTCTGCCTTGGGCAAGAAGGAAACAAACACTGTTGGTCAGGAAAGAAAACTCTACAGGTAAGCAAAGAATGCACCCTCCAGTTCATGCTCTGCTATACAAGAAAAAACGTAACACAGAGGCCACTTGAACTGGAAGAGAAATGGGAATGGGAGAGGAACCCTCTGACTTAACCAAGAGGTATATTCAGCAAGAAGCACCCGAAGTATTAAGGATGGAGCCAAGCCCCCCAGGCTTGGTTTCAACATATATGAAGAGTAACTGCAGCGTGGTTATAGGAGCCACCACTGTGGGGTGTCTCAAAACAGCTGGGGAAACCCCTTGGACTGATTGTTTAAAACTAATTTGGCAAAGTTCTAGAGATACACAGCAGGCACCCAGCCTGGCCTGGCACAGAGACCAACCAGCTGGCTGAGATGGACTCTCCTCTGGATTTCCAAAATGTCCATTTCATTCAGTATTTAATGAACAGCACCTTAGACTGAAAGTGGGCAATATGGTTCTAGAAGACACTGAACTCCACCAGTTGTTTCTCTCTCTTGACTTGCCTCGCCTCAGCTCTTCCAGGGAACTGCCATAGAACCATCAAATGAAGAACAGCATCAGCATGAAGGCAGTAATATTTTTGAGAGCATAAATGATTTTAAGAGACTCCTTGACTTTGGAGACTAAAAGCACCCACGGACAGTGTTTCTTCTTTGTTCAAATGGCAGCAACACTTTCCCCTCTGCAACTGCAAGCTGCCTTTTGCAAAGCCCCAGCATCTCTTGGGGTTAAATGAAGGTTGTTCCTTAACATCAGCAAAGATCAGTTGAACTTACACATTTGGTTAACGTGCCTGGAGCACTGGAACAGCTCTGTACAACTCTCTAAGTGCAGCAGAATTTTGGAATTGTGCACAAGTAGCTGGGCAGGGAAATTAAAGTGACAAAAATCCTGTGCAGGAAACACTTACTTCTCCTTTCCATAAACTGCAGATTGGTACTTACACCAAGAGGGCTGAACCTCTCCCCTGCCCTGCACTCACAACTGTTTCATCCATTTGGAGCATAAATAATTGAAGAGAGACAGCAGCAGCAGCAGGAGACAGAATCTGTGCCCAGCTCTCCAGCGGTTCTGTTTCACCACAAAGTCCATGCACTGACCTCTTTTTACTGCCTTTTTCCAAGTGGCCAAGCAGACAAAGAATGGAAAAAACATAAGTCCAAGTGCCCAGGATGAACTTCCCTTCCCAGCCTAGAACAGCCCTTGTGTGACACAGGGCCTCCTGCAGCCAGACTGTTTAGACAGATGCACAGCAGAAAGACAGGCAGGGCTGAACCTCCTGACCTGCTGCAGTCCCACCCACTCCCAACACACTGTTCTGAGCACTGAGCCTCTGCCCAGCTCGGAGGGCAAGAGACCAACGTTGTCTTTTGAAATGGGCCAAAAAAAATCAATGAAACACACAAGGCTTTTCACAGAGAAGTAAAAGCTTCCACTCCTATGCTATGTCTGGCCAAGATACACTGGGATATCAGAAAAACAAGCAGGGATATGCTGCTTTAAGAGTGTTTCCAGTATCTACCTCCAGATTCTGTGACTAATTTGCTACTCCCTTTCTGGCAGGCACATCTTGGTAGCCAGGATGCATGACCACGGTTGGAAAACAGAGGTTGGAAGAGACATTAATGTGGGGAGTCAAAGAGAAACAGCCTCACCCAGGGCAAGCTATGACACAGTGAGAGACTATCCAGCTGTGGTGAAATATCCCATTAGACAGCTGCAAACATAATTTTGCTTTCTCTGAGGGGGGGAAAAAAAAAAGCCACCTCACCACAACCATCCTGAATTGACACAGTGCAGGAACACAGATCCATGCTGCTGCTCCCAATGACTCAAAGAATCACAATTATAAAATAATTGCTTTAATTCTGAGAAAATTAAAGAGTCAGTGGTAGTCTGTTCTCCTTCCAGGTTCCATACTTTTCTGCACAAGCAAGAATGTTCCTCTAGTCACAAGACTACAGGAACTGTTATTGTAAGAAAAACATTTAGGTGAAAGGTGGCAATGCCACAAAGGAACAGTGCAGGTACAAATCCTCCAAGCTACTCCAGCAGAGACTTTGGGGAGGCTCTGTAAAGACTAAGCTCTGCTTATGGTCCTTGTTGTACAGCTGCTGTACAAGAGAACCTACAACTCAAATGATACTTCTCATCACAGGTTTCATAAAAGTCAGCTCATCAATTTTTCCTACATAGGCATCTACATAGAAATTGAGGGTCACATTAGATGATGTTCAACCAGCTCAATGCACAAGGAATCATCACTTTTCCCCCTTCTTAATCTGTTCTTGGTAATCAGCAGCTGCCTGCACTGGAGTTGTCCTCAGTGTGATAGGCAGTATCTACAACCAGCCCAGGTGCCTCAGCTCTATGCAGAGTGCAGCCCTTCAGAGGATGTACTTTCCTGTAGCCCAACTGGGTTTATTTCTCTATAACCACAGTAGAGAAAAGGAGAAGGCAGTTCAGCACACATTAACAGAGAACTTGGGGATTTCCACCAGCCAGTGTTCTCTGGTAGGCAAGGCTGGGGTTGAAAGTTGACCTTAAAAATGATGCTCTGTGTTGGCACAGTTGCTATTTTAGACAGAAGACATCTCTGCTGTTGCAGTATCTGCTGTTCCAGGGACTATAGAAATCTCTGCTCCATTTTTTACAAGAAAAAAACCAAAGGAGTCTGAATGTAAGTTTTTAACATATAAAACCCAGATTCTCAAAAACTGAAACACAAAAGCAATGAATTCAGTTCTCAGTGACTCACACTGAAACCACTCCTCCAATCAAACTACCTTTTGCACAGCATCTTCTCTATACACAGCCCCCTATATATATTTTTACTGACAAGCAGACCACTTCAAAATAAGTTCAAGTAGAAAAAAAGGACTAAGCTGAATGCAAAAGGCACAGCCCTGTAATTTCAAACCCACTGAAAGAACTGGATCCACCAGATAGTCTCTGCTCCCACACCCAAACAACTTTGCAAGTTGATGGGGTGGGGAGAGATCAACTTGGGAAGGAGAGGTTCCCATCCTCCTGATTTAAAAAGAAACAATGACTTCAAAGAACATGAGAGACATGAGCCTGAATGAGCAGGAGCCAGCTTCAGAGACACAGCAAGGTAACACCCCAAGCACACACACGCCAACAACAAGAGCTGGGAGGCATGTTCTGGAGGAGTGTGCCAGGAGACTCCAGTTTAACCAGGTACTTGGGAGGTTTCACCTTTACTCCTCCCACAGCAACACCTCTGGCTTTGGCAGAGCGTCCATCTGCTGTACTTGCCCTGTCAACTCTTGACAAATTCCTGGGTTTCCCTACACAGGGCCTACTCCTCTGCACATGGGATGTCAGTCATTGCTTCATTTCCTACCCAGTTTCACCATGAGAATCCCTCTTACTGAACCAGTGGTAAATAAATTGCTAGGAGAGAAACCATCCCTCTCCAAGAGGTGCTGAACTGAAGTATAATAAAACTGAGGAGCTTGGTGTCACCAGGCAACTTGCCAGAGCTCCACAACCCTTCCCCTGGGAATGCTGGATGCTCTGCACACAGAGACCAGTATGAAATCTCCACTTCAACAATTAAGAGGTCATTCCTTGGAAATCAAAGAGGTGGAGAATCTACCGTTATTTTTTCCTATGAATGGTAGTAATTAGGAGCCCAACCTGCAAAACAGAGTACTCTGAACCCAGACAGTGCATCAGCCCCTGATCATGCTGTGAGGGAGGATGAACACACCTTCTCTGCCACATTGTTCCATTCTATGGACTTGCTAAGTCATGAGTATCATTAAGACTTTACCAAAGGCAACCCCACTTACATGCAATTTATTGTACTGTCCTCTCAGAATCTCACTTCATTTTTCAAATACTCATTAAAAATAGCTTTTATAATAATTTTTAAAAAATTAATTCAGACAAGAACCATAGCTTTAGTAAATCCTTTAAATTGTTATCTGCTGTCAGATGCAAGAAGATTGGAAAAAGCCAGCACAGGAAAAAAAATTCTGCTCTTAAAAAATGCTAAATAAAAATAACTTAAGCTTTTGCGTGTTCACTTTAATTTTAACAATTACTTTGTGTTCACAAAGCTTGGTTTCCCCTTTCCATACACAAGTAACAGGGCTGGCCCAAATCCATAATGACCTCTGCTCTGTCATGCAAGGCCCATGCTACACTCAGCACAAGATGTGGATACACACACACTCCCTCCACGCTGGAGGAAAGACCTCTGCCCCAGCAGGAACTGCACTGTCCTGCACACATGGGCTCTCTGGGGTACAGACTCCAGCCCACTTCTGCCTATGCAGTGTGACAAGAGCCTTCAGGAGTTATGATAATATCTACAACAGACTCCTCTGATCTCTACCTCGCTTCTTCCCCTAGGGAACGCACAGAAAGGAGCCTTATACATAACCCCCTTCCCTCTTAATTTAAAAACATGAACTGAAGAACAGCATGGTTTAAGGGGGGGTGTCACAAAGCTTCTCCCCACTTCACAACTTACACTAGATATTCCACAGTGTCAGAACACATTCTGGATTGCTTTCATCCAGAAATAAAACAAGAATTAACTGCAGTATTCACAAATAACTACAAAATACTAGCAAAAGTTCAAGTACCTTGGGAAAAATGCATCTGGTGATCCCATTATCCTATTACCCCTAGATTTACTTTGTTCTTCTCATCACTGTGATCAGCAGCTCACAAAAACGCACAGTGCCAAGTCTGCATTATATAGGGAAACACCATCTCTTCCCATGGCCAGGTGAATACCCAAGCTGCTACAAAGATGCTTTTCTGTGGCCTGAAAAGGCCGTGCAGTACTAGAGTCTTAGCAGACAAGGTGTTTGCTTCATACAGAATTGGAGCCCCAGAAAGACAGGACCCAAAGGCAAGTGTAAACCAGGCTGGGAATGGGCGAGATTCTTCCTATGCGCTGCCCTGCTGTGTTAACCATCACCTCCGTCCCCACCCTTATGGGACAGAAAGGCTCTTCCATTTACAGCAGACTTCTCTATATCATGATGATGGGTGCTGAGCAACACAGCCCTTACCAAAGCATTCAAGCTCTGCAGAGGATTCCTCTTCTTTTTAAATATCCTAAATCGCTCCAAATACCAAAAAGACAACAAAAAAACCTGTCGATGTCATCTGATTGCATCACCCCTCCTCTCTCTCCAGGACTCAAAGGCACGTCTCCAAATAGCTATTAGCTTTGCAAAGCAAAACAGCTGTTTCCTAACACCCAAATCCTGGCCGCCTGCGAGGTGCCGATCGGCTGCAGCACCAAGGAGCGGCAGGACCGGGGCTGTGTCTGCGCATCTGTGCTGCGGAGGGAGAGGGATGCGAAACGTGCTCCCAATACCCAAACGCCTCTGCCAGCCCCGCGCTGCCTTTCTCCATCCGAACCCGCTCGACACACCCAAAGGCAGCGACAAAAAAGAAACCCAACCCAAAATCCGGGGAGATGCGGCAGGAAAAGCGCCTATTTCCCGGATGAATGCAGCCAAGCCGCCGCTGTGCCCAGGTAGCTGCCGCATCCCCGGGGAGAGCCGTGCCCGGCGGGAGCCCACCTACCTGCTTCTCCTCTGCGGGGCGGCGCGGCCAGGGCGGGATGCCCGCGGGGGACACCGGCAGCGGGGAGAGAAAAGGAGAGACGGTGAGGCGAGGGGGACGCGCCGGGCCGCGGGGCGGAGCGGCCGCGCGTCCCCGCCGCCTCACCTGGGTTGACCAGCTTGCTCTTGTACCGCATGCCCGTGCTCATGGTGCCTCCCCGGAGCGACAGCCGTGCCCGTGTGTGCGAGGGTGGGTGGGGGACTGAGGGAGTGCGAGCGCCGGGGCCGCCCCGCGCTGCCGCCGAGGGGCCGGGGCCGCCCGGGGGCGCCAATCCCGGGAGCCGAGCCCGCCCCGGGCCCGCCCCCGCCGGGTGACAGCCGGGCCGGGGGCTGCCGGTGCCGGGCAGGGCAGCGGGACCCGCCGGCAGGAGCACCGGAGCGATCCCCCCACTCCAGCCCCGGCCCGTGCCAGCGGCTGGCGAACACAGCCCCGGGCCCGGCTGACGTGCAGGAATAATCCTCCCGCAGCCACCCGGACCCGGGCAGCCTACACCTCCCTGAAGGTTTAAACACTATAAAAGGCAGCACTCCCTGCTCTCCATCAGCAACACGGCGCCGAGAAGGAGGAATACGGTATTTTACAACAAAACAAATCAAAAAACAACCGAAAAACAAAACCCAAACACAAATGGAATAAATAGGAAATGTGTTTCCAGATTTAGCATCTCAAAATACAGTGGGAAGTCCTGAATCATACTGCAACCATGCTGTGTGAAGTAGGAATGTGTGTGCTCTGTTTCCATTAAAAAAATTTAAAGAGGTTATATGGGAAGTTATTTTAGGTAAAAGCTGTCAGTGTAACCCTCTTAAGACAAAGCAAGACAGAATTTAAATGAAAAGCAGCAGTTGCACATGACATGACAACAACTCACAGAAAACTCAATAGTAGAGAAGAAAGGAGAATGGGATGTGAAGACTTAAGGATGCCCAGATCCTTCCCCTGACTTCCATGGCTGCAGGGAGGGGTCATGTCTTCCCCATTTCAATGACAGGGAAGTTATCAGACCTAAAACTCTTCCAAATACAGGACAGGATAAGCTTGGCAGGGCGATAGCTGCATAACTGAAGGGAACTGCCCTGCCTGGGAAGAAATCTGGCACCAATGCCACAAAATCAACTTTTCAAATCCTTGTTGTCATCACAGCATTTATCTTGGTATTTCTTCCACTTTCTCACTCAAAATACCCCTCATAGCAAAACAAGGAGACACTTCCATGGCCTGGCAATCTGAGGCACAGACATTTTAAAACTGCATTAGCTCACCCTCAGTTCAATTTTAGCCATTGATTCAAAGCATCAGAAAAAAATGAATCAGGTAATTGTCAGCAAATTTCCTTGTTTTCAAATGCTAGAAAGCCACAGACCATAAGAGACTCTGCACCACAATTAAAGGCACAAACGAGCCCATCAGCCTTTCATGAGTTGTTTTATAGTCTGCCACAGTGTTTTAAAACTAATGAAGACTGAAAGGACTGCAGTCAAATGCTCTTTGATCCTGCTGAACAGTCATTAAAAAAGTTACATGTGAGCACTTTGTCCCAGTGCTAGAAAATGTCCGTCTGGAGAAATCAGGATGAAATTCAGAGAAAGGAACTTGTCTTCCAAGGCCCTGGCACTGCCAACACCTATGGGAGTTGAAATGCAAAGTCAGAAAGCAGGCTCTAGCCAGTGTCCTCTATCCAGAGAGCTCCACAGTACAAAGATTTTGCTTAACAACTATATATTCCCCCAGTAAGCTGTTAAGTATTTTAACAAAACCAAGTTCAAATGTAACTGAAAACTAACATCAGTCAACATCAAAGAAGTGGTAGAAAGTATAAAAAAAATAAGACTACATTGAAAGGATAATACTCACATATGGAATCAGCAGCTCTACAAGCCCTTCTTGGGCAATTATTAAAATAGATCTCAAATTTTGAACCAAAACGCTCCATCTGGAATCCACAAACCCAAAGAAAAGTACAGACTATCAAGCGGTACTCAGTATCCCCAAGTAAAAATCTTTTCACTGAGGCTTCCCACACAAGAACAGTGACAGTGACTTTAGGTGCCTTGTGTTAAAGAGAGAGAAAAAAACTCCTCTGTTTTTAATAAAATTAAAGACTAGATGCTTTTGATAGTTTGCTTTCCCATTGTTCTAGCTGGCTTTGAAAGGCAAAGCTTTCATGCCACCTTTGCTCAGACAGCTAATCTAGCTGGTAACTAACGTCTCCAACTGAAGTCTGGGTTTCTCAGGAGGGGTGTGGCTGTCCTGACTTTCACAAGCACAAACGGACAGCACATAATTAAGAGGGTTGCAAAATATGATGCAAAATCCTGGAAGAAAAACAACAAGAAAGGTGCAAATAACAGCAAACAAATGATGAGAAAAAGTTTGCCATTAAATCTCTCACCTTGGATCCCTGGACAGACATGGTTAAATTCAAATCTTCATAAAAATAGTAGGTAATTTGTGTGAATGCAAATCTGTCACTCCACTTCTTCCAACTTCGTTATAGCAGCCACTGAAGCAACAATGTAATGTCCATTTTATGCAGTTCAACTCCAAGAAAGCGAAATATGCATCCCTGTGATGCCAATCATTTGTGAATCCTACTCTGGTTAAACACCCATTGCTAGACAGCAAAATTAGGGGTAATCGTTACATGAAAGACACCCCAATTTGTACAGAAGACAAAGTGTCTCAATTCCGTATTTGGAAGGTAATTTACACTTGTGCATATATAAAACACACAAGACTACAAAAGCATGCAGAAGAGAGCTGTAACTCAGCAATGACATAAAGGAAATAACAACATTCATGAACTTACAAAGTAAGGTGTGTGATTAGATTTTCCAGGATATTCACCCTAAAGACATCAGTAGGTGCCTAATTAACTTTGGAAAAAAAGCAGATGTGATGCTTCACTACCTAACTTATAGGTAAACCCTTTTAAAGTTGTTTTGAAATGAAATCAAAGCAGTTTGCAGGTAGACAAATTTTAAAAACACTCTCATACCCCATGGTAAACATCACAATTCCTTTGAATATGCACCATTACAACAGTTCACACATTAGCTTGAAAATGCAAAATAAAATAAAACAAACAAAAAAAAACCACCCCAAAAAGAAAATCAGTGTTTTCCACATTCATACAATTTATTACAAAACTGCAATGAAAAGTAGTGCTATGGTATATATAAAAAATCAGTACATGCCATCGCTCAGCTGACAGATAGAAATGCCTGTGACAAATTTTTGCCATCGATAGTTGAGACCTGAAGCCAAACCTCCAGAGGCATCCACACAAGTTGTTGGTGTGTGGAGTTTTTATGGTGTGTTAAGGCACGGCGATTTAGAAAAGTCAGCTTTTTCCAATCACTGGTGAATCATCGGCGTTTTGTACATTTTCTCATACATCACACAAATACAAACCACCAGAGATGAAGCTTCAAAAGCAACAAAAGCACAGAGAAAGTTCTGAAAAACTGATACGATACATAACCTAAAATGGCAGGTGAAAGTTATAATACTGTGCAAACACACATACGTTTACCGTAAACAGGCCACAAAGTCTTAGTATTAACCACAAAACCATTCAGAACAACCTAGCAGATAAATGATTAATTCCTTAAATCCACCACAATGGCTAGTCCAAACAGTGTACTCTTGGCAGTGCCTGAATAAAAAGGTATAGGTAGGATAATAAAACCACATTGGTAAGTATGAAGACAGTGTTACCAAAAGAATCAAAAAAGATACACTATAAGTTGAATAACATTGAGTATATAAAACAAGCAGTTTTACAACACGATCTTCGGACTTTGTGTTTGTTTTAACGCAGGTCTTGGTCTGTGGCATCCAGCTTTTGCATTTGAACGTTACCACTCGGGCAAAGAAAAGAGAGCACCCATCCACTTAGAGAACCGTATGCTGCTGGGAACAAAAGTGGAAAACAGAGCATTAGAAAGGACAAACCCTCGGCACTGTCAGAGCCCCTCCAAGCAAAGCAGCATAATCCAAGGAACAGGGAGTTTCAGTTCCTGCAGCACAGGGACCTGCATTCCAACTAGATCAGCTAAGCAGGTCCCAAATATTTATCACAAATGTCTAATAAGAGCTTATAAATGAGAATGTATTTTTAGCTACATAGTTTCTTAGGCACTCATACCCCCTCAGTGTGCAGGAACACAAGGAGAGCACTACAGCTCCTCTCAACAGTCCTGCACACAGCACATCGACCTTGGCCTCTTCTGTGAAGCATTATTGCTGCTGAGGGAAACAAACTACTCAGCTAAACAGGGCTAGCAGTAGGCAGCAAGCTCAACACCATGCATCAACAGTGCTAAGGTAAAGCAGGGAAGCAGACTTTTTTCAAGCATTCATACAGCAGTGTTCCCATGGCTGAAAAAAAAAAGGGAATACTGGTCTGTAATTTCAAAAATAACTATCAGTTTTGGGTATTTCAACAGTTACTTGCCAATCAAAAAGGCTGCTGCAACGAAAGCAGAATACTGGATTTCCCTGAAAGTTGGATCCTGCTTAAGAAGTTGTGTCAGATTTGGAACTCAGGGGAAATGCCTCCAATTCTCCAGTCCCAAAACCAAAAACTCACTCCTTACAGAAAAGGTTAGCTTAATCTATATGCTCATCTGGATGGAAAAAATAGAACTATCCTAGAAAACACTGTAACATTCATCCAGACTACAGTGGGGATAAGGAGCAATGTGCTTTGCTCTTTGCTATTTGCATTGTGGGAGTTCTGTTCAATACACAATTCCATCTCATTTTAAGGAGCCCATCACTTCTAATAACTTAAACAAGCAAGCCAGCAATAAGGCTTTAAAGCCAGAGTTCATAAATTGCAAAGTAAATTCAGTACTCAAATTCAAAGTCAACCTGCTGTGCTACACAGCTACTTTGAGCTTGAAAGAGAAACTTAGTTTCTGCAGCTGCCTGCCCAACTCTAATCTGTTACAGAAGATACTCAAGGAGAAACTGTAACTCATGCTTCAGACTCACAAAAAGACTGGAATTTCCAATAAACATGAAGGCTTGGGTTCTAAGCACAGCTGTGCATTGATGCTAGCAGCATTAGCTATACCATACCCACATTTTATAAGCTCACAGAACACACTTGGGCAAAGTATGTGTACTTTTAACGTGGATTCAGTTCACTGCTCTTTCTTCCTCATCTCCTTGTAAGGCAATATTTTGTGATACAATTAGATTGATACTATTCTTGCCAAGTTTGACCTCCAGCCTTACTAGACCAACCTTACAGTCTCTCATGCTCCTTTCACCAACACACAGAGCTAACAAATACCTCCTTCTGCAAGGTGAGTTCATACCATCCTTGAACAAAGAGGATGTTTCTCCAGTGTGCCATTAAAACACAACTCTCTCAGTAAGTAGCATAACTAGCAAGTACTACATACACCTGCACCCTGATCCTGTGGTCACATAGCTCAGAATCCTACATTTGTGAAGATTTTGAACACCTTGTAAAGGAAATGGGTTTGTCTGGCCCTCAGCTCTTCCAAGAACACCACTACAACACAGGGTGACTTGACACCTGTGTTCATTTCTGAGCTCCAAATCAGAGAAATTTGCTTGATAAGCAGCTACATTTTCTCACTCACCTTGTTTTTCTTGAAATAGCACCCATTTTATGACTACAGCCCTTTGAGTGTCCCATAGTCAGCAAACTTTGTGAAATGGCATCTTTCCAAAAGGCAGAGGAGTACTGGTTGACACCAATGTTCCGCTATAGGTTTTGAGTCATTTTGTCACCGCACCCCAAACATTCTGCTTTTCTGGTGTTTCAGTCACCCTCTGTTGACTTCACTGCTTCAAGTTTGTTTTCTTTCCTTCACTACTGTGTAGCGAGACCATAGTTCCCCACAGCAAACATCATCAGCCGAGTTCACAGTACGTCACAGAACTGGCCTTTGAACTGACTACCAATGCTCATCAATTAAATATGTTAAAGGGGTAATAACCACAGAGTCACATCTACATACCAGGATCCAAGCTTCAAAACTATCAGAAATGTTCCCCTATTTCTTTAGGAAAAAGTGGCCCTGACGCATTTTCAGATTCCCCATGTTACCATACAATTTCCAACAGAAATCTGTTCTCTAAAGGCGAAAAAACTTTTCCCAGCCCATCAATGCAGTGTTTGCTGAACAACTCCACAGTCAGAAGAGCCGAGGAGAGCTGGACACTGACAGCACTCTCCTGGTCTAGTTTCCAGTTTTCTCTAGTGGAGAAACATCCACTGGCAGTGCCAGGCAGCTGTTACAAATACTACAAATTTGACCAAGCTTCACATTCTCTAGGCTCTCAATTTCAGCTGCCAAAAAACTACAACATCATCTCTACTTCCTCAAATGACATTTCTCATCAGATCAATTCAGCATTCAGCAGCATCGTTTTAGAAGGCTGGTTGCTATGACAGTGCTTTGTGTTGTTCTGTTAAATGATGTCAATTCATTGGCAGAAAGAAGGAGCTGTTTGGTGTCTTTAGCACTGTTCTTATCAAGAACCAGATCAGTGTTAATGTGCTCAGGAGGCTTTAAAATACTTGTGGAAATCACAAGCTATACTAAAAGAATTTTCAACATCCTACAGATATTTTAAGTGTAAGATGCTTGGGTTTCTTTTTTGTCTGAACCCATTTCCCTAACTATAACTACATTTCCAGATGGCTGTATTAGCGCTCCGCAGCCTGGCTTCTGTTACTGATTTGTCCCAGTATGATCCTGAAACTGGCTGAAGACAGACAAACCAGATTTGTAGGAATAACAAAAGGAAAAGAGATTGCAAAGAGATACACTTGGAGAAACAGAGAATGAAAGGGAAGAAACATCCACCAATAACCATTTCACTTGGTAAAATTATTCTAGCTTTTCATAATAATTGCTCATCTAAGATGAAGTTCAGAAACTAGTAAATGTGCTAGTGGAGTTAACGCAGGCTTGTTTCAAAAGCATTTCATATTTGAGCACCCAAATAAAAATAAACCTGTTTTAGGTTTTCCTACCTTATTTCACCCTTCCATTTTTCTCTTCAATCCTTCATGTGACTTGTCAAATATAAGAACTAATAAGCTCCTACACTTTATAGCAATGTCTTGTGTTTTACAAGAAAAAAAAATCTGAGAAAGATTAGTAAGGTATCAAAAGTCAGGGTAAAAAATTTGTTACTTCTTATTCTGAGAATATTCTGGTGTCTAGCTGTGCTCTCACTGCCTGCTCCACCTGTACTAATTGCACACAGAAGCTATTAAATGTTTAGAGGAAAGAGACAAAAGTGTAGGTCAACACACCTTTGTCAGGGCTGCACTAAAAAGACCTTAATCACAAAATCTGTTCTCAAAGGCTTTCGTCAGAAACTGCAATTGGAAACAGGAATGACCAGTGTGCCAAAACCATCTTCCTTTCCTACCTCTAACACAGTCTCCACCAGCACTCATCTTCATTCATTCCCTTTCAGGATTCTACTTCTCCACAGCAAGAAATCTGTCTGAACTCTTTGGAAACTCTGAATGTATTCCCTGCATCTAATCTTTGCTTTTGTCACTCCCCTTATTCTTCTCTTACTCCAGCCTTGAAAGTAAAGGAAACTGCTTGAAGTGAATTCTCCCTTTGCTCTTTCCATAAAACCTTTAAAGATGGCCCTATTCAAAAGGGATCAGGAAAACCAGATTTTCCAGTCATCCCATCTGTGTAGCACTTTCTGGTAACACAGATTTGTCAGTCTTTTTGGCAAGGATTTGAGTTTAGCACTTTTTAATCATTATGCAATGCTCCTCCTAGAATTCAAAGCATACAACAATCTCCTCCCCACCCCAAAATACATCTGAAATCAGAAGTGGGTATTTCACACATTTGGATATTAACACATTTCATTACCGTACTGTTTATTCTCCAGCTCTTACCTATAAAGGTCTTCATACCACACCACACCCCACTTTTCCTAAAATACCTGAAAACATCTGTATATCTGTGCTTTATGTAGGGGAAAATGTTTTAAGTAACTTTTGAAGAAAACACAAAAATTAGGTAGGTATCCAAAATAAAAGGAGTGAAAATATTAATTTTTACATAAATTCTCTGTTACAAAGTCACATATTTTTCTCAGCACAAAGTAAAGGTGCAAAAGAGAATGGGAGGAGAGACTGCTTTCAGTAGCACGGGTGATCCTTTAAAGTTCTTGTAAAACTAGAACCTGAGAGATGTTCAAGATAAACTGTGATAGAACAAAAAGATTAATACCAACTACATTTAAATTTGTTGGCAGTTTGGTTCTGTTAACCACTGTTACAAATTTCCTGGTTTCTCTAGAAATAGTGATTTCAATCAAATACAGCAAATAAATCTGATGGGAATGGTGGAGGTTGAACTCATCACTCCTCCTAAGCTGCAAAGTCAGTTAACATGCATGAGAAAAACTTCCCTAAGGCTAAGCTCTGGATGAGGATTCCCTTCCACATGCTGCCAGGATCATACAGCAACACCCTGGTTTAGGACTGCATCTGCAGTTCTGACTGCATACTGGCCAACAAATTACACTAAAAATCAAACTCTCTCTCTCTCAAGGGTAACAAAACCAGAAGTTTAAAAGTCTTTCCTGAAAGCAATCTGTCAAACATGATTCCCACAGCAGCTGCAGAAATGTAGCTTAGCAAATTCCAAAGAAACAGCAGGACGTCCATATATGAGGATCTCATTCAAATCCTTCTCAAAATTATCCATACTCAGTATTTCAGTCCAATTAATTTGACCTCAAGATTTAGTTCAAATCACAACAAGATCATGGGAACACTCAGTTAAATCTGCAAAGTCTCCTGCTTAACATATAGTGGTCCAAGCTGCACTCAAATTAGCAGTGTGAGGTATCTACAGAAGAACATTTCCCTTGGACAAACATGAGCATGCTCAGAATTCTGTTTACTTACGTAGCCATGGCTGCAAATTCAGCCTGGGACAAACCATGCTCCAGTTCCTTTTTATAAAGGCCATATCCAGTATTGCCAGAAGCTGTGAAGCACAGGGGACCTGGGGCCATTTCTGGCTAACCATTAGTGGGAATACTACATCCCATCAGCCCTCAGATGCTGATTTCACAGCAAAGCCAGCATCTAGGAACTGAGGAAAGAACTCTGAATAGATATTTGTACCCCTTGCCATCCTCTGCTCTGCTAACAACTGTGGACAAGGGTAGATTTATGGTGTTTTTTTCTTATTGAGTATCAGTTTGAAGGTGTCATGTGATTAAACATGATTTCTAACTCCTACAAAGAACTGAGCTCCTTAGCAAAAAACAGTAACAGTCATTTACACTAAAAAAGCTTTCCTACACGAAATAACCATTTCCACAAGTGGTAAGAATTTGGCCACATGACAACAAAGTCACAGTGAAAACTTGTAACCTTCAATTCTGACTATAGTATTTAACAATATTGAACAGGCTGCAAAATGACCAGCTCCTGGCCAGGGAATGAGAGCTTTCTGTCAGACACTGCTATCACATACACCGCATGGTCAGCCACAAAATTATCCTCAGTGTTTAGATTTCCAACTCTAGGAAAACGTATCTTAGTATGGAAGTTGGAAGACATGATGTGAAGACTCCTCTATCTGCAACAGTTGAAACTGTGACAGTAAGAAACCTGAGACTGAATTACTTATTTGCCCTAAAGTACTTCCCTCAAAGATAACAGTGCACATATCAGTAAAACCATCAACTTCTGCTCAAGTGAGAATCCAGTGAATAAGTTTATTTCTTAATTATTTTTTTCTTCTTTTTATGTAAACAGGAAGACTGAAGGTTCAAATAAAGGCAACAGAAAATCTCCTTATTTTAGGCTTGGAATGTTGGCAGCTGACACAAGGTCATAAGGGATAATATAATCCATTTTATTCAAGCTTTACATTCCACAAGACCAACAATCACAACTAGAGTATTAAACTGAAGTATTAAGCAACAAGACTTTTCATATCCTTCCATTTTTTGTTCTTGCATTTAGAAGTAAAATTCTACCAGAAGAAAGAATGAGTATGCGCTACAGGAATTTTTTTTCTACGCTCACTCTGGTCTCCCCTAATACATCATACATATCATCAAGGGAGCCTGATATCATCAAGGTACACCTGACCAAAATTCTGTCTGTTTCTTTGAGAAAACTGTTAAAAACTCAGCAGCCTACATAGCCCAAAACATTCTAACTTTTGTTTATATATCAAATTAATTTTCTGAGCAGCTTGTGCTAACAGAAGCAAAGCCTGATGATCCAAAAGTAAGGCACTAAAGAGAAGGATTTACAGCTGGAAGGTAACACTGGCATTTATCTTTTCTAGTCTTCTCATGACACCACTTTTTTTTCCCACTAAGTACAGTAAAAGTGAGCACAAAGTGCAAAATTAACAATAATCATTGCCAAAATCTTATGTAAGAGGTGAAAACAAGTCAAAAAAGCAATACCTGATTCATCCAGATGTTAAGCACCTTAGTCATCACCAGGTTTCATTCTCATCTGGGCTTGCATCTGGGCAATCATCTCCTGCATGCGGCGCAGCTGGAACAGAAAGACACCCAAGTGTTTACAATTTCATGAGAAGTCAAAAAATCCAGGAAACCTTAAAACTTTTTTTCCCATGGTAGAACACAGATCTCTTCACAAACTGGAAATGTTCAATAATTCACATAACCGAATACTTTGGTTTTTTCCATCTCATATTCTTCAGTTCAGTACATCTAACTTTCACAAAATATTTGTAATACTTAGAATGAAAATTAAGCAACAGAATCCAAAACTTTTGAAGCCAGCTATGCTTGCAGACCTGTGAATAAACATTTAACCCATAACGAGGAAAGCATATCCTTTAGGTGTGCACAGAGCTACACCTGAGTGAGCTGAAGCAGCTTTGTTCTGATCCAGGTGCTCAAAGCATTTAATCATGTAGGAACACTCATCCTGTGACTATGAGAGAACTCAGCAAATTTTTAGCAGCAGTAACAGCCAAATATGAAAACAAGATTTAAAAACTATTTAAAAGGAGAAATCAAAATATGTTTATGAAATTTGGAAAGCCAGACTAAACATATTAAGCACCAATATTTTTTACATCTAAACAATTACTTTTCCTGGAAATAACTGTTTTCTTAAGGCATTTTCTTGTAACACTTAAAAGTTAGTTTCCATCCCATAAAAGGCCACTTATATAATGCCTTGTTGCTGATTGTTTTTTCAAAAAAAATAATATTAATTGGAAAAAATGTTCCTAACACAGAAGAAAGAACACTAAAATGAATTTTCAAAGTATATATGCAAATACCTCTAATTTGCTTTACAAATGACTGGGTACTTCCAAATGAAGGTGGGGAAGTTCCACATACAGAACTACAAGAGTCCCATTTTACAAAGTGGGAAGGAAATGGGCTGCTGCTATTTCCATGCACATTGTATAACCTATGAGTCCACTTCAAACCAGAGATCATGTAAAAAACTGAGGCTTGTATAGCAAGTTCTCATTTTTTTTTAATTATGTAGAGAACTGCTTTCATTTATTTCCAGGGGGGAAAACACTCTGTCTAAACACACTATTTTCATCCAGTCAACCACATTAACTATTGTGATACTCATTACTCCACCAGGTTTAATACAAAAGAACCTGAGACAAATGCTTGAATACATGCACGTGGTGTTGAGCTGTTGTTTTGTTTTAAAAAACCCAACAAACTGAAAGAAACATCACAGAACAAGAAAAACTAACTGCAGGCGCCTACACCACTTTTTCCTTGCCTGCTCTCAGATACAGATTTAGGAATGAGTAAGAAACAGAAGATTAACTAAAGAGTAAAAAAGATTGCAGCACAGCCAGCAGTACCAGAGCTTGCCTAAAACTTGCTGGTTTATGTTCTCACCCTCTTGTTGCAGCAGCACAGGGTTCAGGAGAAGCTAATTCAGGTTCCTGTGACTGCTGCAGAGATACCCTCTGACAAAAGGAGATTCACACAGGAACAGCATGAGATACAGCTAAGTCTGTGAGGATTATTATAAACCCATCTACATCTTTCTGCTAAGTACTTAAAGCAAAAAGCTTCTGATCAAGAAGATAGCATAACATTGCAGGAAGGAGGTAAAAAAAAGCAGAAAGTTCCCAAAATGAGCACTGCATTCATTTCATGATACAAGAAAAAAGAAAAGCTTCAAAGATCAACTTGTGAAAATGTAAGACACCTGGTCTTTTGAACTGCCTCTCTGCAGATTCACCATCAGAATAAAACTAGCTTTTTGGAAGCTCTCCTACTTGAGCTTTCCCAAGAGCACTCCAAGCTGAGCCATGAAGCATTCCCAAAATAGAAACCATTCAGTAATCACAGGGGGAGATACTGCTGCACACATATTATGGTGATTGCTCAAATGGAGAATTCTGCTAATAGCCAACATCATATTTTTAAGACTTAAATACAGCACTGAGAATTGCATTTTCTTAACTGATAAAAATATGTCCATAACACAAAATAAATCAGATGCTGCATATGACACAAATATAAGGTAGCACAAAAGCCAGAAAACCTACTCAGCTCTAATGTTAAGATTGTAAAAGAATTTCCCTTTCCATTCTCATGTGGTGTTTTTGAGACCTACTGGTGAAGTCTCAGTCTGTTCCACTGGGCAAGGAATGGCAAGTTTCTAAAGCTATTTTAGAATAATTCAGTAAAAAAACTTTCAGGCATAAGGCCTGTGAAAAAAACAAGGCACACTGTTGTAAAATGAAAAAAAGAGAATCAAGCTGTATTGTGCTCAAGTGATAACTATGCCAGTCTCTTCAACAATTCCTCTTTGAGTAGAGGACGGGACAGAAGAGCTATTCCTCCACTTTACACTACAAACCAAAACCAGCTCATGTTCACCTTACTGGACCTACTGAATATGCAGAAAAAAACTCTGCTCTTAATAAAGGAAAATGTAAAAGAATCACACCAAAGACTGAAATTTATGTCATGTTAACATCTGCATTCCCTTTGCTGTTGGGTACTGTGAGCATCAAGGGCAGAAAATGACTTTGATCTTGCTCAGCAGTGAGTCCTCTCACTTGTAAGAGCAGCGTTGATATATTTGTGTTCATCCCCGGAAGAACGGATGCTACAACATGACAGCATAGGGCCCATGCACATCATGAAAAGGAAGCTAGGAAACAATGTTTGGAAATCTGTTAAAACAAATAATTGCTATGAATTTTCAGATAACAAAAGGCAAAAGAATAAATGTAACCTTGGTATAAATGCCCCTTAGTTTACTTATGTCAGGTCTACAATTTAGTTCAAACGATCATGAAACTACTGCAGCAAACCAGAAAGGAAACAAACATTTAAATGAGAGCTAAGGTTACAGAGTTCAAAGTGAACCATACATCTTGTTAATAGCTTCCACGCCCTTAACAGAAACCACAGATTCACAGCTCTGTAAAATACCTACAGGATCACAATACCAACAGACACTATTCCTGTTTAAACAACATAAACAGCTTCTCAGTGACCAACATGGAGGTATCACAGGAGGAGAAATATTAAGAAACAAATAGCATTTACTTCCCACTGATATATTTCCCCTTGACTAAGTCTGATTATTTCTGCCCATGCCTTTACATCAGACAGGCATAAGTGATCCAGAGGCTGCAAGAATAGGGGAAGATGGAAAATTGCAGACAGTGAATTTTCTAGTGAATGTCCCTGTAAAAGTTCTTTTGATTAAAAATACTTCAAATACCAAAGAACACAAGTAATTTTGTTAACTGATGAAAAATATTTCTGATAATTTGGAGATGGGGCTACTATTAAGATAAATGTCTTCCACAGGACATGTTGACAAAGAGCAGAAGTCACTCTGGCCACAGCCATTGCAGTACATTGCAGGTCTTCATCAGCAGTCATGCTGTCTCTTCCCATAAAAATTTGCCCCTTTTCTTTCAAGACAATGCATTCCCAAACCTCAGCAGCAGCAGGCAGTTACCTGCACACTTCACTCCCATCCTCACTCCCCACAGGGCCACTGCTGGCCCCCAGCCTGGCAGCCCCACTGCTCTTCCCCCTCCTGACCCCCACACAGTCCAGGACTCTATCTAATCTGCCAAAGGGTTACACACATTCAGAAAGTGGAAGGACACAGAAAACAGTTTCAACGTTGTGTTCATTCTGCTATATACAGCCCACTGCTGACCAACTCCACTGAAAACAGAAGCATGGAGAGATTTGCCCAAAGTCTCAGCATAGCTCACTAGAGAAACCCAGAGGTGTTTATTCCTTGCTGTTTCAATGTAATCACAGCCCTAACGCTTTTCTAGAAGTACTACCTCTCAAAACCTTTAAAAGTTTTTTTTTAACAAGACGTTTTCAGAGTAGGAAAAATATGGCACAAAACTACAAACTTTAAGTTTGTGTCCACTTACACTACAATATCAAAATAATCTGTTCTGCATCATATTTACAGTAAGGAACAAGAATACCTTTATGCCTATTTTCATTTTCCAGCTCTAAAAAACAGGTCACCATTTGCAAATGAGCAGAAGCACAACCAGACGAAGCAATAAATCCAAAATGACAGATTAGCAATTTCAAATTGGCTGAACTGGGGACCACATCCTTTGGCATAATAAAAGACCATTTAGCAAAAGTGATGCCTTGATAAAGATGATCCTGGCACTAGTTCAAGCATTCATTCCTTCCAAGGTTATATAAACCTCACAAAACTGTAAATAGAACATCAAGCACCGTTACTGATGGGAATGCAGAACAGGAGGGGAAATGGATATTTGTTTTCTCTGTGAAGGCCATGGAATGCAAGCCCATTTCCTTTGTGTCTTTCCTCCACAGATTTTTCCCAGTCTGAACCTTAGGGATGATTTGGAGATGAAGGGACTTCATACCAGCTTATCTACAGAAGATTCAGCAAAGCCTCTTGATCTCTTTGGAACAATAGAATGCAGAAGTTAAAAATGTATTTGTTTTTTCAAGTTCTAACCTAATCCTCTGCAACTTCAGCAGCAATTATTCAGAGATGATTAGCCCCAGAGGAAACTTTCAAAGACTGTCCCCTGAGAAGTTAAAAATTTCATCCCTTTAGCAATGTTATATAAAAGACACATTGCATATTTATATACTGGTCTGTTTTGACCACTCTGTGCCAATGCATAAATAGAAAAAAATATATTAAATAATAATAAAAAAATTATATATATATATATATATAAAATATATATATAGTGCCTGTTGTATCAAAAGTTCCAGGGAAATATTTATAGAAAACTTTTTTCAGACATAAGTCATAAAACAAACAGTTCTACAAGGATATCCAAGATTCTACTTAACTACTAGGCATGTACAATTTATATAGTTCAAATAACATGAGAAACAGTTATGACAAATTATTTAGGTCTACTTGTCTGCCTGGAATCATTAAGGAAAAACAAAAAACGTTTTCAAAAAATGCTATTGACTTTTCCAAAGCATTCAGTATTGCTGGCTATCAGCTGATGGGCTCCTGCTGCTTTGCACATGCCCCAGTAAATGGGAGGCAGCTAATTTGTGTACAGAACACTTGCAGAAGTTCCACTCTTGTATGTGCACAGCCATCAAGTGTGCTTATTCTGCTGAAATGCAATTACATAGTGATAAATATATAGTTCTCTCAATCTCCAGTAATTCATATTATTAACTAGTAATTATGGTGATAATCAGCTGCTTCTGCATTTCCTTTTAGGAAAGTTTTTTGCTATTTATATCAACATGCCAGGGCTAGCCAATAGCTAACCAGGGTTAGCTATTTTTAAATATGGATGCTATAAGGGAAAAAGGAAATGCACAGACCGAAGTAAATTTCAAAAATTTCCATGTATGGGAGTCAATCTTCCACCTCAGAAATACACAGAAGTGCTTTTAGTTTGTTCTTTTTTTTAATTCCAAATCACTGCACATGTGAAATGATCTTTCCAAACATGCTTTCCTGCAGTTACGGACATGGATCCAAGCTGAATTGAATAAAAGAAGGATAAAGAGAAAAAAAACCCACTATCTTACAATTGGCAGCAAGTCTTCAGTTTTCACACAAGTAGTATAAGCACTGGCAGCGTACTGCTAGAATTTAAATACCAGGCTAAAAATTTCTGAATCTTTACAACTTCAACGTAAAAATACTAAATTAAAAGGCCTAGCAATAACTTGGAACCAGAGTGAGAAATCCGAGTTTGAAAACACCACATCATAAACTGACAGGTGCAATAAAAATACTAAGATTTAAGTCAAGGTTAAGATGAAAAAACACATGTATTAATTAAATAACAGGATTTTTAAGACTCAAGAGCCTATTTCTACTCCATAGCCACAAGACATAAGAATAAATGTACTGGTAATGTGCTTGCAGTAAGAACATGCACATCTGAAATGACTGTCAGTCTATCCCACCACAGCACACAGCCTGTGTAGCTGACAAACATAAATTGATTTCTGTACTTAAAATTGCAAATATCCTTATGGAAAATTAGCACCCAAACAAGAAGTGATAAATATTCTGCCCACAACCAAGAGTGGACACACTACTACTATAAATAAAACACTAAGAGCAACTTGTATGGTCAGGTTAGGTCTGTCATTTTCCACAACTCCCATCCTACCTGCTACAGGCAGTAGCTGATGCAGAAGACTGAAATTGGAACATAGCATGTTATATTAAAGAGTAAGTTTTAGAAAGTTCCTCTTACCTCAGCCTCTTTCTGCTGGAGGATTCTATCCTTGTCTACCACTTCCTCTTCAACAGGCCTATTGAAGAAAAGAGTACATTGACAGCATAAAATACAGAAGGAAAAATCTCAAAAAACAGATTCAAGACTCATATTCCAATTAATATAACATCATCAAAGTCTACATTCTTCCATACAGGGAAAATTAGGACATTTTTAAAATCATGCTTCCCTTTTGTAAAAGACCATTTTTACCTCAAAGACTCCTGCTATTCACTCTCCATTTCTTAAAATTTGATTTCTTTACTGCTATATGGAATTTTTTACTTTAATTAAGACATTTCCTTCACAGTCTATCCATGGTACAAAAATCAACCACTAAAAAGGTAAGTAGGCTATTTCCTTTCTTCTTTAACATCAAAATGCTTTGCTGAATACTTGAAGCTATCTGCTATCCAAAAAGATGCAGCAAAGGTAGATGTGGATTTTTTGCATTAAGTTGCCAAGGACTTGCCAAGAATTAAAAAAGAGATAACAAACTCTATAAAAACACACAAATTATCAGAAGAGATTGATTGGTCTAAACTTCTCTCTTTAGCAACATATGAAGCAGCAAGAGAGGTAATACTTCCCTAAGTAAATAAACTGGAGCCTAATTAAATTTGCCCGCTAATGTTCATTTTCTTCAAGCAGACATCATTGCATAATATCTATCTTGCTTGCAGGCACCTTCTTCCTGCACATTCCAATCAGAAGCATAGAGAAGAGGAAATTTAAGCTGTTTATAAGCACAGCACTTTGCTAGATATTCCTCTTCAAGAAGCACATTTCATTCAAATTTCAGAATTCCACAGACTGAAATCTCATCAGAAATAATTGTTTACAGGTGGGATTAGGAGGAAGAGGAAGTCCTCTGTCAGTGGGCAGTGAGGAGCAGCAGAGCCCAGGGGCAGCACACACTTACTTGCCAGTGCGTTTTAGCCTCTCAGATCGGAAGTTCTCATAGTGCAAGTCTTGGGTCACCTCCTGCAGGTCCTGCATGTGCGTCCTAGAACATGCAAAGGGCTATTGAACACTGTCATTCTCAGGAAAAAACACCCTTTTATCTCCTGTTTCTGTTTTATCTAATGTATGTATTTACCAGAAAAGTAAATCCTCACAGACCAAGCCAGCCAGAACTCTGCTTTCAAGTTCACTGATCTTTAATTAATTTCTAAGTGTCCCACCAATATTATTCAAAGACCCAAAATATGCTGTCCTTCTCTTGTGGTCATTAATTATTTCAGATGAGTTGTTTATACCAGTTTTTGCAGTATTAAGAACCTTGCAAAGACAGTTGTTCAGAAAGATACTTGAATTCCAAAAGTATTCCAAAAGTATTTTATTACTCTAAAGTGCTTTGAATATAATTTGTAACTGGGAACTAGGTGGAGCTGCTTGGTTCACGCAACAGCTGACATTGCTTAACAATTTCCAATTGCCAAGAAAAAAAAGGAAAATCTGCTTACTCCCAATGCCCAGCAGAGGGCAATCCCTGCCCAGTGCAGACTGAATTTGGAATGACAACGGAATTCATTTCCAACAATAGCAAAACATCGTTTTTTAAAAAAAACGCTTAAAACCATTTACGCAGGCAGAATATCCGTATTGGCTAAAATCATAACGGGGTGGGGTATCATATTTAACAAAGGATTTCCATACTGCCAAGAAAATTGCACTTTGCTTTTGGAATATTCTTCACTTTGAAGAGTATTTTAAAAGCCCCTCTGCCCCACCAACTGCACTACAACAAAACTTCAGTGGGTATGTACAGCCATCAGATCAGTTCACATAAGGCATAAAACCATCACATATATCTGGCAACATAAAATATAGAAAATACTGTCTGAATTCAGAGATCAGAGGGTACAGCAGCAAAATAAGCTGCAGGGGACTAAAATGTAACTGTGTTGCCATCAGAGCTAGTTTTAAATTAAGGAATTAATGTTGCTATAGGTTTTAAGTCATTGTGGCAGTTACATCACCACAGGAGATGGGATCATTTTACCATTACTCACACCAGCATTGTGCGCAGCTTGAGGAAATCATTGTGCTCTGGATTTTCAACTTCAACAACTCCCCAGGGATACAGGCGGCCTCTGATTTTTTTCCCCTTCACCTCAATAAGTTGATTGGATCCAATAACAGCGAAGGGAATGCTAGCCTAGTTGAGACAGAAAAAACAAGTTACTATTGTGATTTTTGGCCGGTTAGTTTTTGTATTTTGCTTTTGTCTTTCTTTTAAAGAAAGCACAAAGATTCAAGTAACAGGCAAGGGGGGGGGGGAAAGAAATGTTGACAAACACTCTCTACTAAAACCCTCTCACATCAGAAAACCAACAAATCCCATTCTAGGCTATGCAACCTCTCCTTATGAGCACCTGTAGCTTTGTTCGGATCAATTTGTTTTAACAGAGGCCCAGAAGGAAATGACGCTTCATTTTAGGAACACTTGACTGTTGTTCAAGTACAGTTTGGGCATAATGTGTCATCTGACATAACATCATGCATGGAGAACAGCCAACAGAAACATACTTCAGATGCAGAGTGAAGTAGCTAGAAAGAGAATTTCAGACACATTCTTCAAACACCTTTGCAAGCACAAAGAGGAAATCACTTCAGTAAAACCTTGATTATCTGCTTTAACACGAGGCAAGTTGTTAATTAGTACAGCAACTATAACACACACAATTTCTTTCCTTGCTCACATGTTAAAACGTTTGAGTCAGAGAACAGACTGCATATAATAGTTCATTGTGAACAGTGGTTTACACTTAAAAGAAAAAAGAAGAGAAAGTCATGACACACTACACTTGGAATTCTGATGAAGCAGAGACTGGAATAAAAGGGATTATAATTCAGAGTCAACATACAAAGGAAACTGAAATTTTTGACCACATAGAAGGAATAAAATACCTTTAGGCATGTTGTAGATTGAAGAACTACAGCAGCAAAATGATAAACTAGGAGTGAAACTTGCCTTTAAAACTCTAGTTTGCTCTTTAAACTCCTCATCTTCATCAGAATCTGCATCAGGGAGCTGATAAATCCTAATGCCATGTTCAGAAATCTCATCCAGAACCTGAAAGTTTGCAAAAAAGAAAGAATAATACTCTTACTTCATTGAACAGGCATTCAGTTAAAAATATATGAAATTGATTAACTAATCTATTACAAATATTCACCTGACTCAGTGTCCAAACTGCAAAATAACACAGGCTTGAAGATTTTTTCAAAAGGCACAAAAGATAAATGTATTTTTGGAAAACAAAGCAAGTAAATCATTAAAAAATGCAAGAAGATTTACAAAGCGAATACAGAAGCAAAGTGAGGTTAATACAAAAAGAGAGTAAAAGTAACAAGAAGGAATTCATTACTTGCAGAATCAAAACCATTCACCCCATGTCAAATTATGTTTTTGTGCATTTGATATGTTCAAAAATGCAGAAGATGCCTATTGCCTCTTGAATAAAAAAAGATAAAAATTTATTATCTACTTAAACTGGAGAAAGTAATTTAAAAATCACTAAGAAAAAGACCCTGTTCTTAAACAGTTTTCTTTGGCATTAATATCTGAGGTTAACATAAAAAATACAGTATCTCTATTCCTGGGCACATTCTTTTCCTAATGAAATCACTGCAGGGGTGAGCAGCCAGCATAAATCCAGGCCTCTGACAGTTTCAAAAGGTGGCACAAGTCAATTCCTTTCTCAAAACCAAAGAGAATGTTTCTGCTGCCAGACTACTGAATATACTTAAGTCAGCTGTTGTCACTGCATCAAATGCACTGACAGAAGCCACTTTCAGTAAAGGAAGTGTGATGGTAAAAGGAGAGAGAGCATGAAGAATTATGAGATTCCACAATGACTCTTTCCAAAGGGATCTTGGACGTTTCAGCAGAAAAGGGGAACTGTGCAAACTTCCTAGAGCAGCAACTGTTAACCCCACCAAGAGCACTGAACCACACAGCTGCCCTGCTGAATGAACTCTCAGCATAGACAAAGTTTGGGCAAATTCAGGGAGAGTATTAACATAGTGGTAAAAATAATTAGAAGAGACTATGTAAAGACTTGTGATGCCATTACTGTGTATACAACTGGAGATTAACTTTGTAGCAGCAAAACAGCAGACCTCAAATAGAGAGGTCTTAATGAGCCCTTTCTGAGTATTGCTGGGTTCCTCCATCGTCTGTCATGACAGCAACCAACAGCTACAGTATAAATGAAAATTGTCCAACCAGAACTTGGTTACTAAACAGGTGTTTAAAAGAAAACAATTCTCCAGACCATTAGCAAAGGAAAGCCCACGTATGAGCCACAGCTGTTCCCCGACAATGTTTTCCTGCCAGGTATATAAACATCCCCCGCACTCACGCACGCGCGCGCACTGAGTAAAGTGCTACAAGCCCCCACCTACACAGAGAGCAGTATTTTATAGAGAGAAAAGAAATTTGGGTGTGTTGCCAATAAGCAATTGAGACATTCACATAGTGACCTTTAAATCAGTGGATGCTGTTGCTGTTTTTCAAAGTGAAAGAGATCTGAACTGTCACCAAATGACAATAAAAGATGCACAGCTGGGATGGGTGGGGCAGCACTGCAGTTCCATGCCTTTAAGTAGTTGCATAAGACAAGAAAGCACATTTAACCTGGCTGAGATCTTTGAGATAAAATGCAAGTGGAACAATAACGGGAAAGCCGACAGCAAGGGGTGCTAGAATAATATATTACAGCTGTTAAACCTAGTGCTTTCCTGAAAGGAAAAAGAATTGCAATAAAAACAAACTGTATTTTATGCTCCTAACAATGAAACAGCATTTTGCTTCTTCAAATCTGAATTTTATTGGCCTCAGAGGATTCTGTGTTCCTAAAGATTAGCCTTCCCATGGGAAATAAAAAAAAAAAGTCAAAATATTAGTTCCCCTCGCATGAAGTCATTCTTTTGAGCATGTTTCCTTAGCAGCCTCGCATGGCACAGCTTGTGAAACTGTCGTGCATTTCTTCCCACTCAAGAGTTTTAAAAAATAACTTTGAATTCCAGAAAGCCCAAACAGGAATTACTCCAAGCTGGGTTTCCTTTGCAAGCACCACAAGCTAATCTTGCTGCTTAGTCCATAGCGGCAAAACAAAAACATTTTACTTCAGATTGACGGCCAAATGGCAGAAACATCTAAAAAAAGTAAGACTTCAAGCTGCGTCAGCAAAGCAGGACTTTGATTCCTATTCTTGATTAGAGACTGTGTTGGCCAAGATGCTTTGAGTTAGAACAATATACAGTAGCTTTGATTTTCAAAGCTTTGGAAGCACATTATACATTTGACTTAATATAAACTCAGTTTGCAGAGTGACCTTTGCCAGAAGTATAAAAATAATGAAAACTTGTTTACCTGCTCCCTAACCACTCCCTCAGACTACAGATGCCCTTCATCTTCTCGTACTTAGCCAGTGCATAAATGTGGTGTCCATATGTCTAAGTCCAGACTGGTTTAAAGATTAGTTAGTTAAAAGTTAAATTCCCCGTGAATTCTATTTTAAAATAATTCATGTTCCACTTAAATGCCTCCTTCAAATCTCTCAATATCATTCTGCTCCCAAATGCTGAACCAAAAAATAAGCAACTATGAACACCGTGCCTGAAGTACACTGGTGAAAGATACATATACATACAGGGGGTTTTATAAAAAGTAGCAGCTTCACAAACTATGTGAGATAAAAATCTTTCACAAAGTCAGCAGAGTAACAGAAAAGGAAAAGCAATAAAACCTGCACAATCAGCCACATTTTTGCTTTATCATTTCCCTATGAGTTCTTTCAATTTTAATGCAGTGCACCAGCCATTGCTTTATCGTATTTGTTATAATACAAAATTAAAAACTCAGAATTCCTGGACAGAATTTCTCCCAGCAAGATCCTTCTAGTCTCAAGGAATGAACTTTTTAAAATTTCCTTCCTCCTTTCAGCTGGTTCACCATCAAGCTGCTCATTTCTGTACAAGTATCTCCTCCCCTCCTCAGTGGATGTTTGCCTGCATTGCAGACAAGGTTCATACAGTCACAACTGTCCCCACTTTTAATTTTCTCAGCTATGAAGGGTTCGTTCCTTTTCTTGGACAAGTTTTCTTACATCACTGAGCTTTATAAAACACAGTAGCAATGCCAGAAGTACCTCACCTTGTCAAATTGTAGTTCTTTACACACCCACACAAACCATGGCTGCATCTGCTACTGTGGCACTGGTTCAGTCAAAAAAGTTCCAAACAAATCCTCAGAATTTAGGTGAAGTTCAGCTAATGTGCTGCTTTGCAAGCATGATTTTAATCTATACTATTTTCCCAGTTAAATAAAACTGTGGTCCCTCCTAAAGAAAATAGAAGAATACTCCCAACACAAACACCCTTGGAATAAAGATCCAATAAACATTCTAAAGACCTAAAGGAAGTCACAGGGTGACAATCAAAACAATTATTATGCCCTGCATGAAAATGTAATATAAAAGATATCCTACCATAAAAAGGTTTACTCTGGTGTAAAATATAGACTGCAATTTAGAAGTCAAAATTACTACATTACATTAAGTCATTAAATTTGTAAAAATTCATAGGCTTTGTAGGGTTCAAACCAGGTAGACTTTACAAATTATTGTATTGGTTTTGAGTCAATTGAACCTGAAAAGCTTATGATCTCAATAAATTTTACTGGGCCACCTCTAAGCATATATAATATAAACACACCACCTACCCATTCCTTTTACAAGGTGCATGAAGTCATTCTCAAAGAGAATAAACCGGAACAGATTTAATATTTACATTCATTGCTCAGATGATGAGATAAAATGGAAATTCAATTTAAGGTTAAAGAGTTGTACAACCACAAATATTAACATAATTCTATTTAATTCACTACAATGTCATATCTGGCAAAAGCTGGGCTGTCTTGGAAAGGTTTGCCGATAAACAAAATTTCAAGACACCAAATAAACCTCGCAAAGCAAAGAATGATTTTAGAACCACTGTCTGGAAAGACAGATGGTCTCCACTGCAACCCTGAGTATGTCCTAGTGTTTCAGATGAACAGAAAACCCTGCAGAAAAAATGTTCACACAATGACATGCATTTTCCTGTAACAACAGAGCCACAAAAGCACCCTGCTCATATATTAACCCAACTGTCCTGTCTCTGTATTAATGTTTTAGTTTGTACCATGGGTGCACTTATTTATATAGTTTCCAACCACATTTTGCTACAAACCACACAGCAGCGCACACAACCCTTCTGGATGAAACTAAAGATATGCCCTCAGAACACACATAATGCACTCCCAGCACTAAGGGGCACTCAAGGCCACAGCTCTCAGAGAATCAGTCTGAAACATCTCCACTTCTCCTTTCAGGACTGTCTGAACCCTTGTTACAAGCCGTGTTGCTTAAAACCTGCCCTACTGGGTGCACTGCTTTGCAAAGAGACATGGAGCCAAGAACAGCCACATTCTTAGCAAGTGTAACTGGGAAAGCACACCAGACCTCAGTGAAGATTTCCCACTTCACACTTTTGGAAGATTAAGTCCTTGGCCAATATCATTCACCCCTCTTCAGTTTGAAGTTACTTTATATTTGGCTTTAATATTGTATGGGTTGCTCTGTTCTCATGATCAAGTGTTAGACCTACTCTTCTCTTCAGCCTCTCCCTCTCCTTCAGCGTCAGGGTGTCAGCCTTGGCAATCACAGGGACAATGTTGACTTTTCCATGAAGAGCCTTCATGAACTCTACATCTAATGGCTTCAGTCTGCCAACAAGCAGGGAAAAAAAAAAAGATTTAAAATAGGCATGGGGTCTTGTGTTGTTTGTTTTATAACAGATCAAATGTATTAAAAGCTATTTACTTCAAATGTACACATAAAAAATATTTTCATAATAAATTAAGCCATTAAGCTTAATGCCCTTGCTTATCAACTTGGTTGCGCAAAGTTGAAATTGTAATTAAAATTGTCACTATACAATGAAGAGGATATTAAAAACATTTATGTTGCTGGGTGATGAACAATGCAGTAGTGACTGCCTTGAGACAATATTAAATGCAAAAGGGGACAAAGTAAAGGAGAGCACTAATCTCCAAAGACTGTTTTAATTGCACTGGCTAATGGACAGGTTGGTAACTCAATTAACATTACTGCTAAGTTACCAGTTCAAGTAATGAACAGATTTATGAACTGCTATGAAGGTACAACACCTTAAAATACCAAAGCTCAAGCTTTTTCTTACCCATGCCCAAAAGGAGAGATGAAGTAGAAGCAGCAGTGGACTCTGTTGTCTATGATGTGGCGCCTGTTCAGACCACTCTCATCATGCAGGTATCGCTCAAACTGGTTGTCAATGTAGTGAATAATTGTTTTGAAGCTGCGGTATGGGAGGGGGGGGAGAAAGAGAGGCATCTTACATCAGCTTTAAATATTTAAATAATAAGGAAAGAATCATGAAAAGGTAAGAACAGAAGGAGAAACACACTTTTATTAAAAACACTACTGTTACAAAAAATTCAACTTCCTAGCATTTTATCTAGTACTGAGGAAAAATATTTTGATAATGCAAAAGGGTGTTATCATAACAACCACCAAGTGTCAACTTATGCCTGGAGCCAGTTTCAAGTGTTACTCTGTTCACTGGATAAAAAGTTCAAGAGCAAGCTCAGAAAAAAACACTCTGTGCTGAGACAACACAGGAACAGAAGATTGAGGATTTTCTGCCTTTTTTTCTGGGGGTAGGGGCTGAAGATTTGTTTTTAAACCAGTTGACAAATGACATATCCCGGATATCCTCTTGATTTACAATCCTGACCCTAGAGCCAGGTTTCTATAGTTACCTATGAAAATTCTGGTATTCTAGTCTGTTTGAATTAAGTACAAATACATTTGCAAGTCATGCACTCAAGCATCACATGATTTATTAAGCTATTTTTGTTACCTTACAGAATTCTTTTCTGTCAGCAAAGAAAAATAATTCCTTAGTTCAAGGCAACTTAAAACATTTCCTACAAAGAAGTAAATGAGCACAAAATCTGATCACATAGATTAATCAGACACAGAGAGCAGTGACTAGAGAGAAAAGAAAACACAATGCATAACTAAGAAGATCATTTTAAGCTATTCCAGAGCATGCAGACATCTGCAAACACCATTAATATAAAAGGACACTTTATATTAGGTACTGCAGGGAAGGGAAATGAACAGCTGACGTAGATAAGGTTAGGCAGATGATTGTCTATCATGAACATGTCTTAAACTACTTGAGAAAAAACTAAACAGAAAGCTTAACTTGAGAAACAGGAACGTCCATACTTCTGTTGCTGAGATAGCACAAACTTGAGAGACATTTATGGAGGAAACAGAGCAGATAACAGACAAACAAATTAATAATCTGGAAAATGAACACAGAATGCTGGCAAACACTGCAATAGGCAGCAATGTTTGACACAGGGCTGCATAGCTGCAAAGGAGATAAGAAAAGAAAGTAACAAGAACGATGGAGGGAATTTGATTCTCTTTTGGCTTTTGGATTGAGAAGGAATAAATCCACAGTAGAATATATATACACATGCTTACATCACTGCAAGATTTGGCTGTTCTTAGTCATATTACAGAATATACAGAACAAAGCAAAAGATGGAATTTATTGGGTTTTGACCTTAGTGCTACTCATTAGGAAACAGCAACTTAATACCTAAACATGCTGAGACACATCAAAATGGATTTTGTTCCTGTTAATCTTCACTACTTCTCTTAGCTGGTAAAAGGCCACAAGACTAAAGACATACAAATATTAGGACAGAAACCAAACACTAACAATAGGAAAGAACTATCACACATTTCTCTGGCAATGTGATTAGTTTACGTGCAGTTTTCTAGGTCTAACAGCTATAATTTTTCCATATAAATATGGTGTTGGTGTCCTGTATCTCCTGACTTCCGGGAAACACCTGGCTTATACCACAGTGCTGTCATTACTTAGGAGATAGCACATCCTGTATTGTAACAGCAAACAACGCAAACACTGCATTTAAGCCCACTGGGAGAAAATGAACAATATTACCAAGCTGCCAAAACCCACAAAATATAACCTTAGTCAGTTAAAAAAAACTAAACAAGAAGAATTTAGTAGCAGCCGAAGAGCAGAGAGCAGCTATCAAAGAATGACCCGTGACACCACAAGCAAGATGAAATAAAGAGTGTGATCAGCAATACCTAACAAGTTCACCTGTAGTCTGGTTTTGTCAACCACTTTTTTGAGGACAGATATCAAAGCAAATCTAAGCATCAAGCATTTTTTTCCTCTCCTGATTAGATCCCCTCTCTCCTCATGAAAGATATTTTAAGGACATGCTTCTCTCATGATCCCAATGTACTTACACATTGAAAGATGCTGAATGCGTCAAACCTCCCACCATAAGGAATTTTGCTGTTCTCCAAACACACCCCTAAACTGATGCCATGAGCAATCCTAGGTGTGGGTCTGATTCTAAAGTACATAACTCCAGCCAGCACTAAAGCTTCGCACAGAATCTTAAAGAAAATCACCACAGTTAACCGTGGTTCACTTCCACCTTTCTTTTCATATTGTTTTAAGTACAGCAGCATCCAGAAAACAAGAATTACTCTGCTTCAGAAAATGTGTTGTACTAAATCTATAACAAATCATTTCCCAGTCCAACACCATTGTTTTTCAAACCCAGTGGACCTCCTGGGCACACTCCTAGTAGCATGAAATCCTTATCAGTCCTTTTTCTTTGACAAAAAATACATAAAAATCTACCTCAGCTCCCATCCATGAAAGTCAAACTCTAAAATTTAGC
The DNA here is from genome assembly GCF_049639895.1 of Pseudopodoces humilis. Lineage (NCBI taxonomy): Eukaryota > Metazoa > Chordata > Aves > Passeriformes > Paridae > Pseudopodoces > Pseudopodoces humilis. The sequence goes on from NC_142219.1 coordinate 7,674,165, forward strand.
CCTTTCATCAATGCACAGTGACTAAAAGCCACTAGGAACCTACTCAGGAGAACAATATTTGAAACACTCCCAGTGATTGCTGCCTCCTAGAGACATTGTGCCGGTTTGATTTACCTGTGTTCAAAATTAGCCTTAGTAAAATTTGTCACCTCAAAATAGTCTGCACAAATTACAGCCTTCCTAAAAAAAAGAGCTTTATAAACCTTGGATTATGATCAGCACTATCTACCAGTGAACCACGACTGCAGCAAATGCTCCTGAACATAAACGTAAGTTCAAGAACATGAACTTGCTCCTTCCTCTGAACTACCAAGGAAGGAAGGTGGTTGCAATGCGTTAATCTTAACTACAGTTCAAAACAAAGGGTCTGTCCATCCAAGTCCCTGAGATATCCTGTAAAGATTAACATACTTCGTCAAAATGACACTTGCCACGGCTGAAAGACTTTTCAAGTGACATAAGCAGACTGAAGAGATATCATTAACTGCATCTTTTTATTTTGTAGGATGTAAGTGCTATTTGCTCCTGTAGCATATTTGATGTTCCAGATTCATCAGAGAAAATTACATATAAATTGTTCTACTCGGGTCTGAATCACCACAGAATGATTCTATTCAGAAAAGGTCCAAAAAGAAAGGGGAAAATCTGAACACGTAGGTCTCTAAGAAACATCTGAGCAGAATAAACAAAGGGCATTAGAACACAATCAACAGGAAGAGCTCTCTATAACACAATGCACAGGCTGCAGAGCTCTCAGCTCCAGCGGAAGGAAGCTCTAGTCAACAGTGCACAAAATAAGCAAGACCATGATGCAGCCCAAAAAGATGTCTTTGTGTTGTTCCAAGAGTTCAACTTTTTTCAACTTACTAAAGTAGGAAAAGTGGAAGGAAAATAAAAATCTCACTAGAGCTTCACTTTCAGACTTTCATTTAGTATATTACAGAACTTCACTGCCTTCATTCTTGCTGTGTGCTCCTACATCTACACCATAGAAAGAAGAGAAAAACTGTCTGATAATAAGAACACTGCAGATACATCAATCTGTCAATGAAAGATTGCAAAACGTTCTATTAGCATTATATATGTTTATTTTATCTGCTACTTTCTCTTTCCTGGTCTTTAACTTATAGTGAAGTACTCAAGTCAACCTGCATTAGCTTTGTGCTCCATTTCTCTGCACAGTGCTCCTTGTTTGCCTTGGGATTACCACCACCACCACAAATAAAGTGTCAACAAAATTAACAACTAAGTAAAATAAATATTGTTAGTACTTCTTAAAAGACAACCATGTGAAAATTCAAAGTTTTAATCCACTGACACTAGAAGCATCCCAGTAAGGATATCTCATCTTCATTTGAAAAAATTCATCAGCTTTCCACAGTTAAAGAGAATTGCCTGAACGGGATCATTTGGAAACTACATTGATGAAGTTAGCAATTCTAACTTTGTTACAAATTGTCCCCTTCCTTTCTAGCTGCTTTATAAATTTGCTTCTTTGTAATCACTATGCCAAAGCAATTACATATATTTTCCACTGTATCTGCTGACAATTATTTCATCCGTTAAAGATCATTGGTAATATTTAGACCAGAGAGAGCCAAGTGGTAACTTCATAAAATAACACCAGTTCCACCCAAATTGCTGGTAATGAATATAGAGGACAGGGAATGAAATTAATTGTCTCAAAAACATGGAAACTGGATGGACCAGAGACACAGAAAGTAAAAGACAAAAAGTTTCCCCTCACCAGAATTTTGTCCTATTGGAATGACCACAGAAACAAAAAGCTGACTGCAGTGCTCAGAGAAACTTTTTGAAGGAGAGGCTGTTAATTTTGCAGCAGAACCATAGACACAGCCTACAAAACTTCTAAAAGCATCAAAAGTGTTTAGAAAATTGAAACTGGAAGTTGAAGAAAGTACCAGACACACTAGAATAGTGTTTGTGTGAGACACACACTTTATTAACAAAGCAGTATTTACACACATACCAGTCCTGGCTGTTAATGGCATCTCCATATCCTGGTGTGTCAACTACAGTTAAACGCAGCTTCACCCCTCGCTCCTCTATCTCTACTGTAGAAGCTTCGATTTGAACTGTTCTCTCTATTTTCTCTAAAATAAAGGAATATTTGGATTGTTATTTGCCTATCAGTTCCTGCAGAGACCCCACAGGAGAGAGCAATAGAGGAGAAACTGCAAGCTCAAGTGTGTTGTAACCTGCATGACATAAACTATTTTATCAAAATATGCAAAGTAGTAAGCAGATTTTAACACCATGTTTTTGTAAGTAAACAAGGAACAATGAACTAAAACATGGGTTTACTTATGACAATATGCAAAAATAAAATCATAATACTCAAAAGCACAATAGAGTCTTTGTCAAAATGTTATTTACACCTCCAACCAGGATTTAAGGCACTACAGACAAAAAGCAGTAAGAAGAAATGGTGATTAGAGAAAAACCACATTTAGGTATATTGATACCTAAAAGGTTTGGGAGGTGTTTTTTTTAATAGCAGCTGATAAAGAAACAAAAGCTGTCTTTGAAAGGAAATCTAAATAAGAAAATGACAGCTGGACAAAACATAATTTAGAAAATTTAAATACAGCATGACAAAGTGGCGTAATGTGTGAAGAATGAAGTAATATTAATTGAAAGACCATGAAATTTTATAGGGTGGAATGTGCTGGAGGAACTGCAAAACCACATTTACCTGCAGCTCCAGGAATATAACGTTCTGGATAAAGATCAGTCAGGAACAGACTGTTAATTAAAGTGGATTTTCCTAAGCCAGACTCACCTACAAACAAAATAATTCAGGTTATTAAGCATATACACTTTTTACTCAAAGATTTTTAAAGCACCTTGTCTTCCTCCAAGCCCACATTATGGAGGAAAAATAATTTGTTCATCAGGATCCACCCTAGCTTTTGATATAGAAACATCAAAGGTTCAGCTAAGCACTTTGAAAACACCGGAAAATAGCCCCCAGTGTTTTCATAAATGTTACGTGAAAATTGTAAGTTTGCTGTAACAGATGTCACAATAAAAGCTGAAAGGTCACACAGCATTTGGACTATAGATCTAGAGATAGTTCAGTTACTTAAGAGAAATTACAGTTTTTTTCATTTAAACTTACAAAATCAGGAGCTGTAACTCTCCTGCTAAAAAATTCTGAGAGCTTGAAGGCTTTCCTAAGCTAGAAATTGAATCTGGAATACTGCTGGGAAGACAAATGAGTAAAGCAATCCTAAACTAATAGTCAAGTTTGCACCCTTACAGTTAAGCCCATATAGGTTCTATGAAACTGAAAATGATAAAACAAATTATTCAAAATTCACCTGAGAAGTTTCATAATTCTGTAACTTAAAATGATAAAAACTTTGTCCCACATCTAAGTAACAAAGTTAAACATGTACATTTAACTACTAAATCTGAGTTTCAAAAAATCACTTATTTCCTAACTCAAGGAATCAAAGGAGTCAACATTTAGACCAACTGGCCATATTATTTTAGATGCTACTAACCTGATCTTAGAGATGAAAAAGTTATCTGTATTTCTCATCACAAACTACATGACGCAAGAACTCTACAATTATCACAAATTACCTATATATCTCACAAACACTGCTGAATACTGTCACCAAGTAATCCCAAATGGTACTACAGAGTACATTTTCATTTTTCACTAAGTGCTACAAAAGGGTGACAGTACTGTGGACTCCCTTTGCACATACACAATTCAACACATCACCTGGGAGAGCTTTGTGCTTAAAGGACTCTCCATCAGAGTCTCAGAGGTGCTCATTGACAGAAAAGGCAAATTACAGGTTTATCTCTGACACCAGAGTGAGTCAGTACAGAAGAGCACAAAACACAACAGCAGCATCACCATTTCAACAGCAAGATACTTGTGTGCATTCGTGCCTTCAATGGGGAAACAAGAGCAAAAGAAAGATTAAACAACTACCCCTGTCATCTGATGATGAATCAGGAATGCAGAAGTGTCCTTTCTTCCACTCATCATCTTTAATAACTATAAATACTCCCTCCTACTAAACATGACAAAATAGTAACAGATGTAATTAGAAAGTGTATAGAGGCTCAAAGCTTTTTCTACTGTGTAACAGTCAATTGCTAAGTAGGAAGATGCATACATCTATGTGAAAGAAATGTTGTGTAACAGTCAAGAATACTTAAGGAACTTACCAACCACCATGAGTGTGAATTCAAAGCCCTTCTTCACAGATTTCCTGTGAACCTGGTTGGGCAGATTAGCAAATCCCACATAGCCTGCCGAGTCGGAAAACTGACAAGAAAACAAAGGTTGAATAAAAATGAGATCCCTTTTCCCCTAAAAAACTGGAAAAGAGTTTACTTGATTCTACACAATAAAATGCAGGGGTATATAAAGCACAAGGAAGAATAGAGAATGGAACAATTTTTACTGCAATTGCAACCTTGAAAAGGCTCATTTACCAAGTGGGCTGATAAAAATAGAAGTCAAGATAGGTGCCTTGAGCTACACAAAAAAAAAATCTCCCCTTGAATAAAAGTTTGCAAACTTGCAAAAACACACTCTTATGAATCTTAAGAATTAATACAGCTCAAAATAAAAAATTCTGTTCAAATTTGGTGTCTGCTGCTACCATCCTCTATAAAAATAATGCATATGCTCACAGGTAAAAAACAAGAACATTGTACTAATGGGGGGATTACTGAGATAAAATCACACAGAGATGTATCTTTTGCTTGTTAAGTTGTTCACCTATCTTCACAATCTTTAACTTCTAACACAAAAGCAGGAAAAGAAACATGCCTGAAAAACTTATCAAAGAGATTTGGGCTATAAACAGGGCAGTCTGCTCCACCATCTGTTACCCACTGACTGAAAACCTAGCAGGAGCCTAAATAAGAACTGCAGCCACCTGATATAGGGACCTATGGGCTACCTGGAGCCAAATGTCTTCTTCACTGATGAGTTTATGATGAAAACAGTTTTTTTTACAATGCCATACACTTCCAGGTGTAGAGGGATACAAGAGAAATCAAAAGGTAATTATTTATTTGCTAAGAATCCTTTTAAAGCCCATCCAGGTGGGCAAAAACATTAGAAATGAATGTTTGTCATACACAATTTCCTTAGGTGAAAATACCATTTTAACTTTGTAAGCAGAGACTGAATGTCTGGTGAATACCAGAAAGTCTATCACTAGGATCACATACAACCTCTGTTTCTACTAAGCAGTTCCTTTTAAGAAACACATCTGAAGCAATAGGTTCATTCACAATTTTATCACTTCAGTAAAACTACAAAGGTTTTCAGAAGTTGAACAGATTCTAGACAAAATTTTGGCTATGCAGCCATCTCTTTACCTTTACTTTTTCACCTGACTGAGACATGTTTCTTCACTTCAAGTTTCAGACACTGGAAGAAAAAAAGCCATAGTGCATGTTAGCTGACTTGAAGATTACATTAATTTTGAACTGATGAATTGCATGGAACAATCACATTTTATTCTACCAGAATGAATGTCACATACTTAAGGACTACTAGAACAAACAAGCCATAATCATAATGTCTTCCTTCTGAAATAAATCACAGGAGTACTTAATTTAAATACTTAAAAATTTCAAAACAGAAATATTCCTTTAAAATGCAAAATATTAAAATTTAGTATCATAACAAACTTTCACCCATCCTCTCTTTACAGAAGGATAGTTCACAGATAGGCAAATGTAATGCAAAGGTTGTCCAAACATTACATTTGGGAATTACTACCACATCCAAAAATTCTCATGAGAACAGGACACCTACACGATTCCCAGGTAAGGGTCAGAACATAACATTATTTTCAGTGACTTCAAAGTGCTGTTGCTGAATAGGACACTACGCTTGGCTAACCCATGCTGGACACAAAAAATCATGCCAGTGTGAAGGACTATCAAAAGAGATTTGTTCTTTAGTTTCAGACACCCAGAACAGCTGGACTTTGGCAAGCCCTTATCTCTTTACTCAAGGATGTTAGCTGTGCTATAGATTAGTTATCAGGGCAATAGCAAGGCCCTTTCATTTAGAGCAGAGCCCCAGAGTAGGGACAGGAAACACAGAAGCGACAGGAGCACTTCACAGCTTGCTTTGTTGACAATGCAGCTCTTGGCCTGGGAAAGCAGGGAAGTGACCTATGCAGGCACCTGTGTGTTCAGACTTTCCTGTTAGGTAGCAGGAATCATTTTAGCAGGATACAGTGCAGTTTCTGACTGGCAGTTTGACAGTCAAATCCTGGCTGAGATACACCAAGCTCTGGACTGAAGGAAACATAGAAATTAGCGTAATTGCCACTTGGAATTTTAAAGAAAACAGATCTTCAGCTCCCATGGTATTTCCATTACCTTGCAGCAGGCATCTAAAATCCTGGCAGCTGTGCAGGTACCAGCTACCCTATAAGCAAGGAAAGTTGGTTTTTTCCTCCTCCAACTACTTTTCCCCCATACCCAGCTTATTTGCTTACTGATGAAAGCCCAATGCATCCACTGCCTGGAAAATAGGGAGGTCCTGATTCTAATCATCTTCTGTCATCCTCTAATTGTGTATTCCTCAAAACATCCCTTAAGAATGTTTTTGAAAACCAGAGCTTATTTTCCTTTGACCAGTATGCTAAAGGCTCATTCCAGCCTCCAGCCAACCATTGTCACAGATCCTTAAAGACACTGACAGAAGTAACTCATTGCTCTGTTGACATCTTGTTTCTAAGTTTGGAAACCTCTGCTGTCACCTTATCAATAAAATTAGTTACATAGTTCAAGAAGTTTAGAAAAGCTCATAGTTACTGAGTGCCAAGGTAGATATACCTGACCCATTTCTCACAGTAATGCCAGAGAAGTCACCCAGGCCCACTGCCCATAGACAAAGGAGAGATGGGGGAATGATTCAGGTCTCAATATGTATGGCAAATTCCCTACTTCTACTTTGAAATGACAGTATAGTCACAGCCATTGTAGCATTACTCAAGTTACTTGATTAAAAAGCAGAAGAGTCAAAATTGTTGTCAACTGATTATGACACATTTAGCTTCAAAATTAGTCTGTCATCTCATAAAGAATATTTTTACATAAAATAATGTTCCACAAATACAGCTTACAAAACCTGTCTCCTACAAGGCAAACCACATCACCTTGTGTCTTGCTCTGACCGAAAAGTTGCTGTAGCCAACAGCAGCCCAGCTGCTCTGATCACACCATGACTGCAGCTCACACTTCCAGTTAGTAATTTCCCAGTGTCTTTTGTTAGAACAGAAATGTGCTAGCTACAAGTTACCTCAACAACAACAAAAAACCCCACAGAAACACCTGCTGTTCTACAACACTTAAGGTGCCAGGGTTCATTTGGGAGCTGAGTTGCTCAGCCTTGACATTTTGCAATTCCTAATACTGCCCTCATGAGGTTTTCTCGAAAATCATTCCACCAAACAACTTCCCCGGATGACCATGTGCTGCCTTCCCAAAGCTCTACCATACAGTACAAATCAAAACTTCAGAATTAACAAAATATTAAATCTTCCTACAGCACCACACAACCACAGCACTCTCAGCACTACTCACAAGTGAGAGCTTGGTGCTGGACCAGTCCCCGTTGCGCATCAGTGACCACAGAAACCCACAGCTCTGTCTGCACACAGCTGACTCAAGCATCAAAACAATGTGAAGTCTCTGACAACACTCTGGGTAGCTCCCACACCTGGAAATTTTAACATCTAAATTCTCATCAGTTGTCCAGAAGAAAATGTAATAAAAACCCCACAACTAAGGCAAATCAGAGCAAGAGCTGTATCTGTTCTGTTTTCTTTAGATTTTCAAAGTACTCTTTCAATCAGTATGAGATAAGCAAAACAGCACATACAAAACAGTTCAAGGAGAAAGGCATAGATAAGATGCATTTGCAACAACTTGCAAAACACAGTGAAAATTTATCTGTAAATAATGCTGTGCCTTACTTAGCAGGCCGAGCAGAAAAAAAAGGGACAACACACTACAGCACAGGAATGTCCAAATCTGGTTTTGAACAGTGGATAACACAATAAAGTTTGATTTTGGATTCAAACAAATTCCTATCCTGAACAATATGATGTTGGCAATGTAAAGGAGCAAAGTGCCACCAAGTTCAGCTGCAGCTGGAACGTGCCATCACTCCATCCTCTGCTAAGAGCAGTATTCTGGTAAGAGAGAAAGAGAGGGGAAGGAAAATGGGTCATTTCCTTTGTTCCTGTCAGGATGCAAGAAATAAACTGTGAGGAACAGGCAGACTGGGAGCTTCTTAATAGGAACCAGCACAAAGAAAGCACTACCAAACATGTACAAAGAGTGTGTCCATATAAGGACATCAAACAACATTTTCAAATAATCACTTCAGAGTGACCTCACAACCATCTCGAAAAGCAGAACAGCCCTCCTGATTTCTCAAATGAGGCTTCTTTCTTTCCATTGGAGACTATATAACTCAGATACTTTTTTGACAATATTTAATAGCCACGGACAGATTTAAACAGGTTTCCCAGTGCTGGAAATGGTCTCAACAACATCAGCATTCTGAAGTCACTTTTCAGACTTAAACTAGACAGAAACATCAAGATATGTCAGTAAAACAGCAGTATTTGTAATTTCTTACTAAAAGAACTACAAAAGCCAAGGAAGAAATGTCAAATACTGAGTCACATCAATAATAAAAGAAAAAAATGCATGATTCTGTGACTCACTGAGCTCAAACAAATGTGTCTAGCACAGCCTGTTCTGTGTGAAATGCTTTGTTCCTGGCATGTCATCACTTCCACTGTGGGAAACCCCCTGCCCTCACTCCCTCTAAATCAAAAAGCGCAGGTGATTTCATTTTTCCTCATTAGAAATAGATATTATCAATTGAAGGAATGCTCTTTTGCACACTAACAATTCTGCTTTATTCAGGAAAATGACTGTATCACTTCCACCAAGCATGGAATTCACAAAAAATGCAAGAACCCAGCTGTGACTTTTACAAACAGACCACGCTACGTGTGAGCCACTGGTCTGGCTTGGAACTGATGTTCAGAGCTCCTAAATTCTACAGATTTCTGGTATTGTATTTGAACCAAGGAAATTTACAGCAATTACTGCTGGGAATGCATCAAAATTTGGAACATGTCTGTGACTCAACAGAACACATATGCACAGTAAAAGGAACAAGGACAAACAAGAGTTCAACAACCTGTATAAGCACTATTCTTAAAAGGTCAAGAAAAAGCAACGCACAAACCTAAAGCTCTAATCCTAAATGTTTTATTTAAAGTTCCATTTCAACGCTAACATATGACTAAACAACTTCATTTTGTACTCTTTTTTCCAATTAATACAGTCACTTGGAACGCACAAAGGAGGCAATTATACTGTTCTTGTAGATTAGTTTTAGGGATGATGTTGTTTCTCTGCAAGCAGGTTTTGACAGTATTTTTGCCGAGTTACTGAGTCAAAAAGCACTGTTAAACTGACCTATAATTGTAAAAAACAGGGTTTTTTTTAATTAAAAGGATAAACACATAAGCCACGATCATTCATCAGGAAATAGGCAGCTCTGCCTCGCACCCAGACAGCTCAAGTATAACAGTACGTACTGCCAACGCACAGCAAACTGGTAAGTTTGTATTTAAATCAGTTCTAGAGTCATGCTTAAGTCTCACGATACCATGACGTCTCTGACCTACACGTGAACAATTAAAGATCAAAAAAAAGTAAAGCACGGCTCCGGCCTGTTGCCAAAGCAGGTACACGTCGCTCTGTGCATCCTCCCGCCGCATCCCCGGCTCCCGGCAGCCGCAATCCCACGGTGGGTGCTGCAATTTTAAAAGCATTCGAGGAATGCCGAGTGGAGACAGCACTTCCTGCTCCATCCTCTCCTCGCATCTCCGGCTACCCCAGCACCGCGGCCTCGTCCACATCTCAAATTAATCCTTGACTTGCTTTAGAAACAAATCAAGGTGTGCGCGAAACGGCCCGACCGCGGCGTCCCGGGGTTCTTGCCCCAGGTGCACTTCTCCCGTCCCCACACACCGGCCCCGCAAACCTCTCCGCAAGCGGCGGCGGGAGGCAGGGCCGAGGCTGTGCCCTGCACAGGGGAGCCCCTGGAGAGCTGTGGGGGCGAAGGCGGCGCCGCCGCCGCGGGGAACGCGGCCCCTTCCCGGCGCTCACCTGAGGCCGCGGCCGCTCCCGCCGCCAGGCCGCGATCCGCCGCTCCGCCCCAAAGTTCTCCCGCATCCCACCAGCCACCGCGGCAGAGCGCCCGCCTACCCCGCGCCACTCTATGGTCCGGGCCCTGCCGGAGCCAGCAGCGAGGCGGCTCCGGGAGCAGCGAGAGGAGGGCCAGAGCGTCCCCCGCCCACCCCGCCGGGCGCGGCCATGGCGGCCCGCGGGCCAGGGCTGCTGCCAAACCATGTTCCGAAGTGCCACATCTTCACGGAATGGTTTAGTTACTGTTTTCTACCCAAACATCCTTGAGTTTTGTGACTGCTCCACTTACAGCGAGTTTTAGCCATACTGCTCAGTGAAAAACTTGGCTGGTGTGATAAGCGTGAAAATCGATCTTAAACTTAGTGCTTTTTGGCTGTAATGCAGTATGTAACATCAGCCTGGTTGGTTTGCAGATGCTCATTCACACATGAAGCAAATTCCTCTCCCGAATGTTGTACAAAAAACCCAAGGTACTTGTTTTACCTACGCTGTTCCCTCCTCACACAGCTTTCCCTCTGGTTCTGTGAGAGCCTTGGTTTCTATCACCACTGAAGGGCCAAGTTCTCGCCTGCAAGTTCTCTGAGGCATCAGGGACTCCAGCAGGCAAACCTGGAGTGTAAATACAGTTAGATTACAGAAACAGATCCCTTTCTCATAGGGAAAGTGTTATATAGCCCAAACTCTAAATGCAACACTGTCAAAACTAAAACACATTAGCACAAGTACCGGAAAGGCTTTTTTCCAACCTTCCAGCTGCAAGAAATGTGTTCAGGAGAGTTCCTAAACCTACATCCACACATTTTGAAAGGGCAGCTTGTATGTGTGACCTATTGTCAGCAGCAAATCTTTTGGCTTAAAATACTGAATACCAAGAAACATTTCTGTTATGTCTGTATTCCCATCCATCAAGCAAACAGATTTGCAGCTCACAACAGGAAAACGTGGAAGTGGAACAAATGCTGCTGAAGAAAGACTGGCATTATTTGCAATTCACATTGTGTTCATATTATCAACTGAGCATTGATGGGATCTGAACAAGAACAAGATAAAAGCCAGTGAAAGCACAAGCAAGTTCCATTTCCTAGGACAAAATGTAATGTTATAACTCAAAGTTCTGATACACACTTCCTTCCTGGAGGAGCTAAAAGATGGCATTTCAGTCTTCCTTAGAAAAAATGTTTTATTTTAAATTAGTCCATGGATTTCCATATAGGTGTTTTGTACTGTCACCAGAGGAACAACTGTGGCAGTTTTTCTGTTGCTAAATTAGAACACTGTGTTGGACACAAGATTTTGCGCACATGCACTGCTATTACAAAGAACTGCTTAGTATTTGAAAAAATGATAAGAAATTGGCATAGACCATGCCGAACTACAGACTGTCATCAACACAGAGATTGGTGGAAGTTAGTGCTTTCCCATGACTGCCACTCCTTTCCTTTGGCAGGACTTAGTGCAAAGGGTGAAAGAGTTTCCAGAAATTTCAAATCCTTCGCTACTGAGGCATACCAATAATTTTCCCAAGTCAGGGCTGAATCAGATCGCTGACCAATTGTCACACAAAGTGTTCAGGGAAGGCACAGTCCTTCCAAAGAAGTCCCATTAGGCTAGAAAGTGATGTAAGGAAGGGCACTTGGGGTAAGAGCAGAGGTCAGTCCTAGTCCGTGCCTTGCCGCCTCAGTGCCCAGGAGCAGATGCTTAGGAAAAGATAAAAGTAACACGGTGCCTGTGTATCCTCCCAGCTTCCGGCAAGCTGGAGCTCAGCAGCTTCCTGAGCCAGAAGTTTTATCTTGATAGTTCTCTCTTCCATGAATTTTTCTTCTTGCTTTTTGAACCCATCCCAACTTCTGGCATTAAAGAGCATCCTATGACAATGAGTGTTACAGTGCATAACTCACTTGATGAAAATGTACTTTTGAAACCTGTTATGAGACTTGTTATGAAACTGCAGTTCACAGCAGTGCCAGGCAGCAGAACTGGAACTGTTTGGGGTGTGTGACTGAGAAATGCTGCACTGCAGACAGCAAATGCAGCCCCTCCGCCAACACATGCTGCATGTTTGTTACTTCTCACACCAATATTAGCAGAGGTGCAAACAGAAGAAGTGCTTCTGCTGAAGAACACTGCTGAAGTACTTTAGAAGTGTTCATGCTATGAACAGCAATCTGACTGTGAATCACTCATTCCCAGAATTATTATTTTTGACAGAAGTTTGTTTTGTTTTTCCTTTGGAAGTTCCAATGCTTTTTCTTAAAGTTCCTGATATATCAGAGTTTATGCTATCAAAAGCACAGAAGTCCTTCCTTGAATTCAAATCTCAGCTTTGTGTAGAGGCACATCTTAGTAAGTGAGAAATACCTCATACATTTAGCAAAAGACATTATGTGTCTTTTGTTCCAGTTCTTACCAGAGAAAATGGTGATACTGATTATAAAGAAATAAATACAGCCATAAACTGAAACCTAAATTGAGTTTTAATAGATAAACTTACTCCACATTCCTTGGCTTTGCTTCCCTTAAGATATGCTTCTTAAAACTGTCTTTTTTTGTCTTTTTATCTTTTTTCTTTTTTTTTTTTGTTAAGTTGTGAGATCCCTTTTAACTCAATTTTCTTTCAGTGCAATCTTTTCCTCACATAGATAAATGTTTGGGTTTGAGCCTAAAATTCTGTGTGGTTGCTGTAATGGCTGCACTATAAAAGCAATTCATGGAGATATTGACTCACTCGTGTAAGACACTGAGCATCTTGAATTCTCCCAATCCTCTCTGGAGATAAAATTGCCCAAGGACTGATTAAACAACTTAATCATATATATAAATCCTTTTCATTTCCATAAGATTTCAGTTTGTGTTTGATTCAAAGTGTTTTGAACATATATGAAGCTGTGTATGCTTTGCCAAGTTACAGTACATGGCTCCATGTCCAAACCTTTTAGAAATAAATCTACTGCACACTGTGGGTGACATACTCTTTTAAAAGATTACCAGAGAAAAAACTACTTTGAATGTAGCTAGTGGGAATGTCAGATGAAGTAATTTAGATATTCCCTGGGTTAATTTGTAAGACTTGTGTGGGTGTGGTGAAAGACAGAAATTTAAGGGTGAAGTTCCCATTGATTTGATACTCTTTTGTGTAGGGCTTTATCTATGGAATCACCAATGGGGAGAACTGTTCTAACATCAAAATTTCCTCATTTTTTCAGGCATGCTGCACCAGAAATCCGTGATGTCAGGTCCATGGAAAGCTGGTCTCACTGATGAGAGACCTGCAGCTCAGAGCTGGAGCCTGGGCAGGGTATGAACAGGAAACCACTATCTGTGTATGCACCACAATTTACTGACACAAGCTACTTTATAAGAAAATCTGCAGCAGATAATTATTTTCCCTTGCTGCAAAAAACCCTCAAGCCTCATTTTCAGTGACGAACTACAGGAAATGAAGATTATATTTGATTTATAGTAGTCGCAGAGGAACAGAAGTGTTTCTTTTGCATTTACAAGTGCATACAAGCCCTCCTTTTCAAGATGTACTTATGGCAATGAAGAACCAGTAAGAAAACCCTACAAACATTCTCCTGTATAAAAGACATTTTGCATCTTTTCACCAATAACAGCCTCCTTTCCTCTCACTAGAAGCAAAGTTACCTCTTACAAATTAAATCGGGATTGACCAGAGATGTGTTATTTCCAAAAGCAAAGCTTGTCTGAGACATGTAGGGGCTGCACTGCCGAGAAGAGATGTCCCAAACTTCCCACATCTTCTCAGCAATGCACGTTTCTTGAGACATTAGATAAATGTAGTATATTTCCCATCACTAACCCTGAATAGTTTTCAGTAACTTCATGGTGATGTCTTTACTAATTACTTTCAACATCTGCAATATCTATTTGAAACAATGGCATTTGTCCTTGCTGACGCTACTCTTTACAATCTGACATCTCATATGATTTCCCAAGAATGACATGGGAAAGAGATCTACCAGGATCCTGGTACACCACAATCTGTGGAAGGAGGCTAACTCTGGAAGAGGACAAAATTAAACTATAGTTGTCCTGAAGGAAATGTGATGTAGAATGGACCATTAGGCATGAAACAATGTGTATTTCCTATAGCTTCCCCCTCATCCTGCCTATCCAAGCTTTAATACGTTATGTTCTCAAGATATATCCATAGCATTAAAGAGTATTTGAACTGGCATGGCCTAAGCATATATTCAGTGTGATCTTCTGATGAGTGGGATGATCAAACTCATCTACATGACATTCTAAATTTTGGGAAAGGGCCTTCATTGCCCATATTAACTTCCTTGGAACACCATTAACATGGGGTTATGGCTGTCCAGTGACACCACAGTGTTCTCTGCAAAGCTAAATCCAGAAACAAGGTCCTGAAGGGTTGGGTGCACAGCAGCTCACCAGTGCAACCCATCAGGTCCTGACTGTGGCGACTGGAAATGTTCTCAGCAGGGTGTGCTTTAATAGAGACATGAAGATCAATTCTAACACTGGGAAGTTTCAAGTACTGCTCCAGAAGTTTGTGTGCAAAGAAATTCAAGAGGGGGGATGATGGTTTACCACTATTGTTTTCCTCATTCAGTGTGTAAAGCATCTGTATCACTGTCTCAGCATTCCCATCCTGTGTGGCCCTGGCTGCACCCAAGCAGAAGGTGTGTATAAAGAGCAGAGACTGATACAGGGCTGGGCCACTGTGTCTGGAAAGGGATCTACAGCAGCAAATATATAAAGACTGGAAGCACATTTATATCTTCTTTCAGTATTTTTCCACCTACATATATCAATTTCCTTCCCTTCTTTTACCTAAGTCTAGTCACATCACCACTGAGGGAACATCCATTTCTCAATCCTGAGGGGCAGCAGAAACACTTGTACTAAAAAAAGTGTTGGATTCTGTATCATTAGCACCAGTCACTGAGAGCACTGCTTGTTCTTGCAAAATTCTGGTCTGGTTTTCTCTTTGCTCAAAAGATGATCTAAGAGAAGAAGTGACAATTTAGTGTTAACCACTTCAGCTTGTTTCCAAAATAAATGATGGTGAAATAAATCCTATGGTGAAATTGAGTAATTTCATTTTGTAGTAACCTGCTCATTTGACAAGAACTCACTTCCTATGTGCCAGTCTTCTGATGTGTCACACTGAGGACACAAGAACTTCCTGGAGTCCAATCCTAGTATGGAATCTTTTCTGTTGGGAAAATAATTGCATTTTAAAGGAAAATTCAGAAAGAAGTAATCTTCACTGAGAAACCTCAGGCTTTCTAAATAAAGAACAGCCTTTGCCTAACCCCTCTGTGTTTGTAAATCTCCCTGCCTTTATTTCAGCACTAATTAGAATACAAAATATGGCACAAAATCTATCTCTAATAGGATTCCTAATTCTTCACCTTTGCTTATGTCTGATCCAAAAGTTATGGTAAGCTGTCTCGAGATCATTGGGCTTTTAATTAATCTTTTGACTCATACTCCATCTTATTCACACAAACAATACGAGGTTTGTGCATAAGATTGATCCCAAATGTCATTTTCCCCTCTGTCTCCCAGACGCATAATATTTTAGGGATTAGAAAGATCAGAAGCACTTAGGTAAGGGACACTCCACAAATTATAAACCAAGTGCTCTGCACACTACATTTCACTTCCCCAAAGGTGAATCTACCCAAACATTGCTGGTGGGAGGCCTTGGGGCTGAGCAAAGTCCTGGCAAGGCTGGAGGGCTGGGCACAGCAGGTCTGTGCCATGGGACATACAGCAGGACAAGCAATGCTGGTGAGAGCCTGGACCCCCCATTAGCAGCCTCCCAGTAGCTGTGCCTGGTGTTTGTCCTGATTGTCAGGAAAGGAGCAAAAACACAATCACCTCTAATCCCAGAGCCCCTCTTGCTATAGTATGGCTCCTGTGCAATTGTTCTCAGCTTGAATACCACTTCCGCCCATTTTCACAGGCTGCAAAGCCCCCCTATGTATCCCCTTAGAATAATTTAATTAATACATAGCTGAAGCAGAAATAGATGTAATGACAGGAATGGTCATTTGTTACAGAGCTACTTTGCTCTAAGAACATTGTGCCTTTGAGTTTAAAGGAATCCAGACTTTTCCAGCAAGGGTTTAACTTACAAGGACGGATTTTCTTTACTTAACACCCCAAATAAAACATCATGCTGATTTGAATTTCCTTTTTTAGAAAGTAAAACCTTTTCATTTCTGGGAGTTTAATTTCCAGTGTTTTGACTTTAACACCATTAGAAACCACAACATGCTGAAGCTGATGGTATCCTCAGACCCCCCATCTGAGTCAGTCAAGGTAGCAGTAAATCAAGTAAGAAAACCTGTGAGCACCTTCTACCAGTGGTCTCATTAAAAGTAGTCTGTGTAACAAACTTTTAGGATCAAGGAATAGTTTAATTAAAAATGGAGGTTGTTGCCAGTAACCAGGATAAAAGCTAATATCTGGGGTAGTGAAAAAAAAAACAGACAAAAGTGAAATACCAGGAATGGAAACGCCTCTAAGCAGAAAGGTTCAGTTGCCCTGAGATTATTAAGCATGTATTTCCCAAGAGAAATAATTGCCTTGGATTAAGTGATTTGTAGGAATCTGTTGCTGGGTTACAGGTACCAAGGGAAGGTAGGGTGAGGGTGGCAGAGGTAAAACAAGCCATGGGCTGGCTTCCCATCTGAGCCCAAAGACCCAGGCAGCTGCACCGACCCCATGAGTGCCTCCCAGCCGGCACAGGAGCACACACAAGCCATGTATCAGAGGAAACTCTGAGTTCCGTGCTCCCGGGCAAGTGGCAAGGGTGGGGCTTTCCTGTGCTTATGGGCTAAGATAACTGGCATTTCTCCCCCTTTTTTAATTGTTCTTCTGTGCTGTTTTCTATATAATCATTATTATCATCATAAATACAGACGTTACTCAGTTTCAGCCTGTGTTCTGGGTTTCTTCCTGTTCACCTCTGAGATATCTCTGTCTCTGTGGATGGTTTTTTTGCACATTCTCCTCTCCCTCACACCAGGGACTCTTCTGAGTGATTGTAAGCAGCCCCAGTTTGACAAACTGCACAGCCCCAATCACACATTCCTCCTGGACTTCCACGCTGGAATTTGCAGTTTTGAATAATTGAAGTAAACTGTGTGTATTTTATGTACAGCTGGAAGAGAAGATAAATCCTCTGAACTCTGTTTACCAGGCAGTCTTTGTTAGGAAGACATTTTCCATGCTAGAATTGTTTACAGCTCCTCAGGCAGAGATAACCAAAAGGCTGCAGTCATCATGTGTCAGCATGTCCAACTCCATGACAGTCTACAAGCTCCTGATGTTCTCATATTTCTTTTTTTGGGTGTCTTGTGGCTAAAGTTCATCTTCTGGTTGTTAAAAAAAAGGAAGTGAAAGGCCATATTTAGTGTGCTGTGACCTTGTTGTCATCCTCCTATTACTACACTGGGGTCCTCTGCTGAAGTCACCTGTCAGGATTTGGGCAGGGCATTGCTCCTTGTTACCTCAGCAGTTACATCCTCAGCTGTCAATCCATGTGATTCCCTTAACTTTTGTTTATTCTTTCTTCTACTGCTTCTGCTCCACATGTGCACTTTTCCATTCATGCTGCATTCATATTAGTCTTAAGATTTGGATCACAAACCTCTGCATGCTACAATATGTGCTGTGTTTTATTGCACAACAGAGAAAACCGCTTGTATAGGGGCAGGAAACATGTTCTTTTCAACTCTGCGATCTCCTCAACACTGGAAGGACACTTTGGGCTACCTGAAACTAAATCTAGTCAAACCAATTCAGAAGTCACTGTGAATATAACTTTCAGTTTTGTCTAAAACATTTAAACCTATTGCAATCAAATCAGGCCTTTCTCAGGACACCCAGTGCAAAGCCACTGGGGCACAGCTCCTTGTGAGTGCTGTGAGGCAGCTGGTGAGGTCTGTTCTCTTTCTCCAGCTGCTGTAACTGCAGCATCCACACCACAGACACTCCCTGCATCTGCCAGCATTGGGGGGCTGAGACTTGCTGCTGGCT
The DNA here is from genome assembly GCF_049639895.1 of Pseudopodoces humilis. NCBI lineage: Eukaryota > Metazoa > Chordata > Aves > Passeriformes > Paridae > Pseudopodoces > Pseudopodoces humilis. Next base: position 7,692,462 of record NC_142219.1, read on the forward strand.
GCAGGGGCTGAACCAAGGCTACTTTGCAAGAACGATCCAGAACACCAATGGTCCATGAAGAGATTGTAGCAATTACAGTGCTACAGTAATTGTAAGTACAGTGGTTTTGACATGGGGATTTAACTTCTTAATATACCATAAAGATTCAAAATGTACTTGAACAATTAAAACAGTAAAGTCAAGTTTGGAATCTTTGTGAAAACGTGTTTAAATTGTATGCCTTGCTCTTGGCTCCAGGATCACAGCAAACAGAGTTTCATGCCTGGTGTAAGCTAAGGGCAGTTATTCTTCCTGGACCAATCTAAGAATCTGTCTACTGATACTGACAGGTGACACGCAGATCCCATATCCAAGGCTCTTCTATTTTCTAGGTGGTTCCGTAGCGTTTGATGCTGGTTTTTTAACATCTGCCTGACACAGTGTGCAGGAGAGAGCTGTGCCTGTCCATCAGTGTTTAGTCTCCTGAAAAATGATCAATTAGACTCTGATAACCAGGACTTCCACATTGCTGGGTGCCCGTATTGGCAAGATCTCTCCGAAGGTCTGTCTGCAGACTTTATCAGTAAATAGGAAATACACAGATAACAGCACTAAAAGGAATTTGAGCAGTCGAAATCCGAGACGAGATGCCTCCCGCCCCACGCTTAACTGGGAACGGGCAGCGTCCCTGCCTGCGAAGTCGTCCCGGAGCAGAGAGCTGGGGAGAGCAGAGCGAAGGGACCCCCTGAGCAGGAGGGAGGGCCGGACACCGGGCCCCGGCCCGCGGCGGGCGGTGCTGCTGCCCGGCAGGGCAGGGCCAGGCGGGACGGGGGCGGAGGGCGGGCGCCCCGCGGCTCCTCATATAGCACTGCCCGCGGCCGCGGTGCTCAGAGCCGGCTCGGCAGCCGCCCGGGACAGCGGAGCGCACCCGCCACGCCTTCCTTCCTGCGGAGCCCGTGGGACAGCGGTGGCAGCAGCATGACTTCTGCGGCGGTGGAAATTTTGGGGCTGGGACTGGGCATCCTGGGCTGGGTGGGGGTGATCCTGGCCTGCGGGTTGCCCATGTGGCAGGTGTCGGCCTTCATCGACGTAAACATCGTGGTGGCGCAGACCATCTGGGAAGGGCTGTGGATGAACTGCGTGGTGCAGAGCACGGGGCAGATGCAGTGCAAGGTGTACGACTCCATCCTGGCGCTGCCGCCCGAGGTGCAGGCTGGCCGGGCGCTCACAGTCATCGTGGCACTGCTGGGGCTGGTGGCGCTGATGGTGACCGTGGTGGGCGCGCAGTGCACCAACTGCATCCGGCCCGGCAAGATGAAATCCCGCATCGTGATCGCCGGCGGGGCCATCTACATCCTCTGCGGGGTCCTGGTCCTCATCCCACTCTGCTGGTTCGCCAACATCGTCATCAGCGACTTCTACGACCCCACCGTGCCGTCGTCCCAGAAGCGGGAGATGGGGGCCGCGCTCTACATCGGCTGGGCGGCCACGGCCCTGCTGCTCTTCGGGGGCTGCCTCATCTGCTGCTGCTCCTGCTCCCAGCGCGACGACACCTCCTTCCCCGTCAAGTACTCGGCGCCTCGGCGGCCCACGTCCAACGGCGAGTACGACAAGAAGAATTACGTCTGAGCGGAGCCGGTCCGCTCCGCCCCGCGGGGCACGGACAGACGGCTGCGGGCCGGGAGCGTCTGCGGGGAGCTCCAGCGCTCCCCTGCCTGGAGGCTTTTCTTAACGGGGACCCCTGTGAAGCGGCGGCCCTAGGCAGGGCAGCGCCCCGCTGCCCTCCAGCCCGGCTCCCCGGCGGGTCCGGCCGCTCCGCTGCGGGCAGCGCCGCGCTCGGCGCCGCCGGCTCCCGGTACTGACCGACCGCGCTGCCGGCCGAGCAAAGCCCTCCGCGGCCGCCCAGAACAGGCGAACCAGCGTCTCCCCGGCCCGGGGCGGCCGGGGAAACCGAGGAGCCCGGGCGAGTCACGGTGGCGTTTACCGGGACGCCCCGTCCGAGCTTCGCCGCCGCCGCCTGCCCCCCGGCTCCTGCCGCAGGCCCCGGCCCTTTCCCGGCCTTACCGTGACACTTGTGAGTACTTCACCGCCCGCTGTCGCCGCCGGTGCTTCGGGGCGTCTCCTGGCTGCTGGGACCGGCCGTCGGTGCGCACCGTAGCCGAGGAGCAGCTTCCCATCTTCGCCATCTCTCCCAAAAGGCTGCATCTGGCGGTTCCTGCTCGGACTGATAAGGGGGGGTTTGATCTATTTGGGCAATTAAAATAGGGATCCTGTCCAAAGCATGACACTAACTTTGGTTAACTTAATCCCACAAGCAGTAACTGTTTGGAAAAAGTTACTTCAGTTGTTCCAGTCCCTCGGTGAAGTGTATTGGTCTGTGTGTATTTGAAACCTCGAAAGAGATTTCAGGTAGTTACTATCCTTTAGTGGAGTACAAATCAGATAACGCTAGGTTGTCGAGGTTCTTCATCTCTTCTTCAGCTTACGCTCTGTTTTTACTTGAATATGAACTCAGTGCCAGAATTACTCGAGGACTAGATTAAGAAATCTAGGAGATCACAGTATGTCCTGGCTCCAGCGGGGCCTCTCCTCCTCTCATCTGCACTACAGGAGACTGGAAACATAAAATTTGCCCCAGATACTGATGGTTGAGGGGGGAATGATGTCTTTGTGGCCTTCTTGCCAAGCTCTGCTTGCTGCCAGTTTTGAAATGTGTGTTCAGTTGGACGTGTGCTTGGTTGGCTCTCCACCATGGTTTTGTTAACACATGCTTTCCTTCATTTACCAAATCAAGCAAAAAATTGCTAGAAGAATTTTACCAAAAATATCTTGATGGAGACTTTATGCCAGGTGATCAGTTGTGAAGTCATGACTCTCACAGCTCTCAGCTCCTTTGCATTGCTCTGGTAACACACTGCAGAGTGGAAGGAAGATGGTTTGGGCAACATAATTCTAATTTTCCTGAGGTCAACACCTCCTGAACTTCACCACAGCCTGAAATAGTAGCTTACACTTTTTCATTTTACACTGCAGAGACAAACTTTGTTAAGGGAGGGGCTTAAGGGGATGGTGTGATACTCCTCCAATCTAATTACTTGTAAATCCACACAGGATTATGCTACTGACTGTGGGGCAGCATCTGCATTGCCATAAAGATATTTCTGCCAAGAGTTAGGGAGGGAATGTGCTGTTTATACTCCTCAGACAACAACGCTATGACCGCACAGGTCCTCACAATCACATAGCAGTACAGTGCACACCTGACCTGAGCATTAATCCTTACAGCTTTCTGATAACACCAAACTTAGGGACAAACCATAACTGTGGGTCTGACATTTATATTGACTCTGTTCTTGCCTTGCTTAGCAAACTTTAAACCATGGAGGTATCAGCAATTCATAAACTGGAATAAGAGACTAAAGCCTTGGCCCTGCAAATTTTGATGTTTAATATCGAGCACATGATTTGCTCTTTTGAAGATAACTGCTTTTGTTTTTTAAACACATAAATAGCAGGGTCTGAGCTCATCAGAGAATACAAAAGCAGAGCAATACGTCTACAACTACTTTTGTTCTATAAAGAGGTGCAGCTCTAATACTGTCTCCATTTAAATAAAAGCTGTAATATTGTTTTTATGATGTGATAGGTAGTTTTGGTACAAGAGTGAAATATTCTGTGTTTCATCATTGCAACTTTTTTAAAAGTGTAACTTTGTAAACTGTAAATGTATTTGCATATATTTTGCAAGAAATCTACCAAAGTTGTCTTATTATATGGTTTGGTGCCTTTATTTGTTTCATGACTATTTTAAATTGTAACATCCAGCTGTATTTGTCACTCACCCTCACTCAGCTCTCTGGTGTCTAGCAAATGAGTCCACAGATACTAGCCCAAATCCTGGACCTCACTCTCTTATGTCTCAAGTTAAAGAACTAAACCCCACTGACAAAAACATCTGCATGTCTCTGAACAGTAGAGCCCTCAGAAGTGCTACAGAATCTGGGGTCTGACCAAAAGATGAAATCTTTCCGGACAATGCATTGCTAGCATTTAAAATCAAAACTGGTGTATCTGGGAGAGGGAGGGAAATCCATGCCTTAGAAGGGAATTTTAACAAGCCAAATTTCTTGTATCAAGGCAGGGCTGGATCTTCTTATAACCAAAATCTGAAAAAATTACACAGAAAGACCTCTCAGAAGAAGCTTGAATGTGCTACTAAACACAGCATCATCCTACCAAAACCATAACTTGTGGTTGAGATCAGTGGGGCAGCACCAAACAATACTTGCAGGAAATGGGGCCCATTTTTAAAAATAATTTTATATTTAATCTATCCTTCAGTATCCTTAGTTGTCGCTTTGCTTTAAAAGATAACCTGAGAGAATGCCGTTACTGATGTCACTGGCTTCAGGGTAAAAGTCTAAGCTGGTTTTTGCTATGATTTGTTTTCTAAGAACAAAGATCTAGTCCTGAACTTAAAACCTTGGAAGTGCTCAGGATCAGGCCTGAACTTCATCCCAATGAAAAGATAAATCTATAGCACTTGTTTACTATTTTTATTTTGTATTTATGATTTCGCATAAAAATAAAAACATGTAAACCAATCCCTGAACAGGGTCAATGTGTTTTGTGAAAGCCACTGGACTGTTTGGGCTCAGGAAGGTGGGGTGTGATATTGGTGCCCAGAGGGAAATTACCTGGGCTATCTTTGGGGAGCACAGCTGGGTCACCTCTGGGAAGAAGGAAGAGCTGCTCCCGAGCAGAGCAGAGCAGGCAGCATCTCAGCTCTCCACTGAAGCCTCAGACAAAAGAGAGCAAGTAGCAGCAGTTGGTCTTGTGATGTGAGCACATTAGGAAGTGGAGAGTGAGTCCCAGCTATTTTGGGAACAGCTCTAAGCATGAAGCTTTTAAAGCTTTCAATTTCTACACGTTTAAACTAAAAGGAAAAAAATCCTGCTCCTTGGATCAGCCCCAACCTGACCTGATACCCTAATTCTTTCTGCCAACCATTTCTTTTTTTTTTTCGAAAGTGCATTCAAGCTGGGGAAAAACATTTTCAAAGATGCAGCACAACAGAACCTAAAAAAAAAAACCCTGAAACCAATAAAGACTGGTAAACTATACATACTAATTGCTAGTGGAGAAATTTGCCCATTATGTGACTGCCAGGGAGAACATTCAATATTTCGCAGATTTTATTTTTGCAAGATTTTCAAGCTTTGTTCTAACAAACTGTTGCTTTAAAAATGAAGAAAAAACATCTTCAAAGCCTTCATTTTGCAGCATACTTGCCAGCTCGGTTGAGATTAACAAAAGCTCCTTGCCACCCTCCCATTGCTATGCACATGCTGAGCTGGAAAAAGGGTGTCTGTCGGCTTGGCCTTTGTCCTGCTAAACGAACCATTTCATAGTTATGAATTTGAAAGTAACCTGCAGTTCATACCCTGCAAATCTGGTTAGATCCTGTCTGTGCAAAGAAGGGAAATGCACCAGGCAGAGGGAAAAGGAAGCTCAATCAGTCACGTTTGCTGCAGGATGTTTAAGGAAATATTTCCTTTTCCTGTACAAAGATGTTTGTTGGGCATCTGCTTTTTGAAGCATACAAAACATTTTACTCTTGAAGTGAGCAAGCAGTGTAACTTCAGATTTTTATTTAAAATCTATTCTCTGATCAAATATGCAAGGAATTTGTTCTTTTTCCTTGACCATCTTTCAAACCCCAAATGCAGGTCTCCTCCAACTCATCCATGTATCTGTAATGCTAAAAGAAAGTCCTGCCTGTCAGGAGCCATATGCCATATATAAGTGCCATATTCATGCATATATTGAACAATATATTAATGCAGTACTCAGCATCAGATGGTACCCACAATGCATCTCTTTTTGTGTGTGCACTGAAGAAGAAAATCATTAATTAAATACACGTGTTTGAGGATTTGCTTTTATAAGTCTGCTTGGTAAGACATAACAAATATTCCTGCTGTATTAGATTAATTGGGTGAGGGCAGGTGAATTCTCTTTTCAGGTCAAATACTGCATTTGTTTTACTTTTAGCCTGATTGTGATAAGACAAATCATTCCAAAAGCAAAGCCTCGAGAGGTTCTTATATTTATATTTCAGACATGACTAACTTCTATCATTTTTATTTTGATCAGACCTTTATTTGTGTCTGTGTGACTTCTCCAGACTGTTCCTTGCTGACTCTGCAGCAATAAACTCTCTGTCTAGAAACCTTCTTCTGTCTACTATAACCCTCAGTTAGAAAGAGAATTTCAACCACTGCATCACTGATAAAACATCCCACAGCAACAGTGAAGGCTTTACATTTGCATGGATACACAAGACTTGCTTCACCTTTTTCTTTAACACAGACTGAGACATCATGAATCAATGTATCACTGTCCTTTGTAGCATTTGGGGATTTTGTTTACAACACTGAGCTTCCCCCTCCTTCCAAAACTCACCAGTGGATTCAACCCAAAATCAGACAGAGAAAGATAAAGAGTAGTAGGACTGAGCATGGAAACACAAGCACTGTGCTGAAGGCATCTGCCCAGGGCTCATGCCAGTCTTCTCATCATGCTTGAGCCCAGCTGCACCCTGGCCGCTCATCTGCTGCCCTGAGGAAGAAGCCTCTCTAAAACCTATGGTTTGGGTTGCTGGTAGCCGTACCCAAATAAACTCAGGATAATGGGGGATCAAATCATACAAACTTTACCACATAAAATGTGAAAATACTCATCAGCATCAGAGACTGTTTTAAAAGTGATACAGGAAAACGAATATATGAATGAGACTGGATGTCAGCCATCCTGACAAGAATTAACTGGTGCATTAACTGAACTACTGGCTCTAGCTTTTTGATTTGAGAACAATAGAATCATACAGCATGGGGTACTGTACATACAGCACTGATTAAAGCAAAAGAATAATGAGCCTTGAGACTACTATCCAGCTGTTTTGGTTTCAAACTACAAAAGGAAAAAAACGGGGAAACACACCTCACTCCACAAGCCACAGCCTTTTCAACAAGGCACACAAATCTCATTACATTAAATAATGGAGAGTAAATTACAAGACCACCTCCAATACCTGGTACAGAAGGACTTTGACCATCTCGAAAACCAGGCAGAAAATAAGTTGTATCTTTTACTCTGATCCCCCTTAGAAGATCTAGAATGGCAAAAACCACTCATATTGACTAAAGCCCTGGCAGCAGCTGGTATTTATTCGTAGCAGGCACAAGGTGTTCCTGAAGCACAGGTGATATTTCAACCACACATTACTCCTTCTTTTGAAAAAAATAGCCTTAGTTTAGTCATGATGAAGTGCTTCAGTGCTATTACGTACAGCAATAGCAGTGGATCCATTTCTTACTGCACCTCAGCTCCAAATCCAGGGATGTTCCCTTCTGGTGGATCCTCCAGCCTGCACCAGAAGGGCAGAGAATTTGCATGGCCCAGAGAGGTGCTCTGGTGTACATAAACAAAACATATGAGATGAAGTCTGTTCATGTTTATTTACAGTGGAGAACAAAAGTAAATGTTTAAAATAGCTGATTTTTCCAGGCAAACAACAGATAACCCTCTCAAAATGACTCTGATCCAGTGAGCGAGCTGTGAACTCTGTGCCAGTTGTAACATCCTGTGCATCTCTCATTGCTGGCTACATCCTGCAAGGAGGTAAGCTACACATATGCACATTTTAGGTGTTTAGCACCAGCTGTGGAACATATTTGAGCTTTTTAAGATAAGCAGAAGATTTTTATGCGTTGAACAAATGCACTAAAAGCTAGGAGATGCATGAAACCAGATCCCACAACAATAATTTTAATCTGGTAGCAAAAATAGTTCACAATGTTAAATGCATGTTGGGTTTCAGCTGTGTATGTTCCTAAAGTTTCAATGAAGCAGGTTAGCTGACAGAGCTCTGAGTGACATTCCTCTTGATCCCATGCCAGGTACTCTGACAATTAATCTAACCATATGTGGGTACTTCTGGGCTCTGTTCCCACTCTCAAACATACTCTGAGCTGAATTGATTCCCCTGTTACACTCATACATAACTCATTAGCATTAACTGTGTTTGTTATCAGAACACTTCCACAGAAGGTTAAACCTTAAGGAAATTTAGGCTTGGGCACAAAGGATCACTCAGGAAAGAAAAATAGGCACTGCTTGACAAGAACATATGTGAAATCTCAAAATGGTAGGATTCAGTTTCAATATACCTTCACAGATTTGAAGGATTGGGACAAAAAGCAACAATCACCAATTCTTATCAGCTCTAACAAGTGCCTAGCACGGCAGAATTCTTGTACTATGTATATTTTTAGATTACTCTTCCAGTTATAATGTTCTGTCCTTACTGTATATCTTTTGTTAGAATTAGGATATCTCCTGCAGCAGCCTGGATAACCTTTAGCCTGAGCTACAAAACCTTTAACAGTTTCCAATTATAACAGCAATCTTTCATTCTATAATACAAATAAACCCAAGTGTTATCTCGACACAGAAGACTCACATGAATACCCAATGACTACAGAATGATTTCACCATTTTTTTCCTCTATAATTTCCTGCTATTATTTCATTGGAAGTGACTGCCAAGACCCAAGCAACATAATACATTTCACTGTTTACATCTACTTTATTTTTGTTATACTGTTGACATTTCCAAATGTTGACATGCAAGGCAAGTTTAAAAAATTTAACATCGACTTGAATTCCATTATATTCTTGAACCCTTAAATTATTTTTAGGCTGTCCCGTTTTCTCCTGATTTTATCTTGACAAGTTGAGAATATCTATGCACCCAAATACCTGTCAATTTTGTAAAATCTTAACTTGTGCCATGGAAGAGGAGCTTCAGTTTTTCAGAAAGGTATAAAACAGAGTAATATCCCTTTTCAGGCACATGGAACTAGTTTCCCCACAAATATAATTTTTGTCTACTGTAACAATGTGGATTGGGCAGCAGTTTGGAGAGCGTTCCATTGGGTGGGAATTCCATTAGGAAGAAACTAAACAAAGACATCATTAAAACAGTTATTCTGCAGCTATAGACAGTGGATATTCCCAGAAGCCTATATCATACTGAGACTCTGGGGGTAAAATGCTGTTGTTTGGATAATATAAAAGAGACTTCTTGTCTACCTGGGGTTATTAATGACCACAATTATTTAAGACATCCATATCATCATTATAGTGTCCCTCCTAAAAGGAAAGCTATTATCCATGGCATCCTGCCCAGATTCTGCAGAGCTGATTACATTCTTTAGAACCTGCACTTTCAGTTCAGTGCAGCAATCCTGACTTCATACCTGGAAGCTGCATGTGCTCATTTCACACTCTGAAGCCACTAGTGACATCAGTCCTAAAGGCTGATCACTGGTGGTAGGAAGAGCAACCCCTTTTTCTCCTGCTTCACTCACAAGGCTGGAGATGTTTTTGCTTTCTGTCTGCAAAATGTATTCACAGCCTTGCAGAAATGGCCTCTGGCAGATTGCAGTGCAAGTATTGAACTCTACTGGTGTGTAGAAAACAAGCCCACTTCAAAGACAGAGTGGGAGAGGGTGCTAAATTGTAAGACCAAGTTTTTTCCCCTTAATAGAGGTACTGAAATCTGAATCACATCACAATAATAAATTGAGAATTTCAGTTTTAGCACTTGTTGCTACACAGGAATTCAGATTGTGAAGAAAAGGTCAAACTGCAATCCTTCTCCTGAGCCAGAATGTCTTAGGTTTGTCCTGGCCTCATAACGCAGGCAGGCAGGATGCAGGAGCTCTTAAACTGCTGTGAAATTTCACTTTGTGACCTTGCAAGGAAGTTTGAATCAAACAGAAGGGTCTTAACTCAGGAAGAAGAAGGAAAGACATAATGTTAGTGCTTTATAATGAGCAAAGTGGGGTAAGACCCCACACTGCTGTAGGCACCAAACTGAGTGTCTGAGGTGACAGCAAAAGCACAGACACTGAACACTGATAAACAGTTAACAGCAATGAGAGCCTGGAAATGGAAATGAACATATCCAGGGCAGGAGCAAAAACTAAAGAGCTCAATTAACTTAAAATGTAAATGTAGAACTACAATTAACTTTGTTTCAGATTGTACCCAAGCTGAAAGTACAATAGGAAAGGATTTTTTTAACAGATTAGAAAATAGTACGTATAACGTGTGTAGGTGAGGTGGTGAACGCCCTGGACAGTGGGAGGTTTTAAAACTGATCTCAGCAATGTACAAGTTTATTTGTTCTAAAAACAAAAGGAGAGAACTAATATGAGTGACTGGACACTGGATAAAAACCAGCACAAGTGACTAAATATAAAGGCATGAGATGAGACTAGATGCTGCTTAGCTAATAACTAATTAATCTGTCACAGTAATGTCCTTTTGCATAAACTCCATTTGCATGAGATGCTCTCTAACATCCATCCTGAGGAAAGAAGAAGATGAGAAAAAGAGGAAAGACAAAGCTTAATGAAAGAGAAGACCAAAGAAATGTGCTGAATAACAAAAAAATGAGGGGTCATCACATTTCTTTCCTAAGGGTTGCAATCAGCAAGGAGGAGGGGTGGCAGTGATTCTTGAATAGTTTCTGCCAAGTCAGTGCAGTACTCTTGGAGCCATACACTGTATTTGTATCTTTGAACGGCTCAGAGAAGATAGCATTTCTGAAAGGAATCATTAATTGGTTATTTGCAGATAATGGAACAGATGAGTAAGCAGATATATACATACACAGAGACTTGTCAGAATGGGATATTGGCCCAGAACACAAACAATATCTACATTTACTGGCAAAAATTCCCCATGAGAATTGAGATAGTTGAGAGTTTATTAGATAATATGAGTTAAAATAAAAAGAAGACAAGTTAGTAAGACAATAAAAGCTGGCTTTAGCTCCTAACCATTCCAAAAAGGTATCTCTTTCAAACAGTCTTGTTGGTTCCTATCACCTATTTGTGGAATGAGATGAGGGTTTTCAGACTGGGTAGATGACCCCTGTGCAGCTGTGCTACATTTCATTCTCCCTTTTGTTGCACAGACAGTTTAGTGGGACACACTCCCGTATCCTATTCCCTTTCCCTCGTTATTCACAGCAGAACCTTTCACTTAGCATTTCTAATAGCACCATGTAGTGCTGTCGTTTCAGGAAATGCCTGGCTGTATTCACTGCTAAATCAAGCAGGAGTCGTGCTGGCAATTCAAGGAACACCTCATCAGAGGGAAAAAAGCAATTGCTGCTGAGCTATTGTTTTCCATTTCATTTCACACACTCAAAGAGCTCTGGTGACCACCCAGTGGGTGCCCTGAAATACAGATTCCAAGACACCTTCCTGAGCTAGAAAGGCAAACCGGATTTACTGTTTACCCTCTATTGTTACTCAGTCTCTCTTTTCCTCTCAATTCTTTATTTTCTATTTTTGTACTTCACCCTGTCATTTTCAGCCTTTTTCAGGTCCCCTTCTCAGTTTTGTACGCAGCAGTTAGAAAGCTGTCCCTTTGACACAGTGCTATGCTCAGGGACTTTTCTAAGGGGATATTCTACAACAGAGCCAGCAATTCAGTATGAGTCAGAAAAATGAGTCAGAATTCAGTAGCTTTTGCAAGGAAAAACTCTCATAAAAAAGGATATGTTCATTAAGTTATTGTTTTAATTACTCTGTCCTTAACACTGATATCAGATAATCTACTTCCATGGCTACACAGCAAGTGGAACCAGCTGAAACAACAATACTCTTCCCCTTCTTCATGTTCACGAAACAGCACACACTGGATTTGCAAAGCAGGTAACCAAATCCAACACCCATGTATGCTGTTTTTGTGGGTGTGAACAAACTGCAGCCCAATAACAGGATAAAGAAACCTAAACACTGGAGGGAGATTCAGCCCTTTGGTAGGAAGAATGGGAGGCAGTTTTGATTAACATTAGAGGTAGATAACACAGGCAGAAAAATCTCACAATGAGAGAAAACAGGCAGGCAGAGAGGGAAAAGCTGCAGGGTGGTTTGGCTTTTCCTCAGACTGTTTTAGGGGGACAGTATTTCCCTCCCTAGAACAGACACGTCTGGGAAATTCCACAGGTGCTTTACAATATGTGCACACAGGTCTTTAAAGGATTGTGCTTAATTTTTCAAAATGTAACTTTTACACAGTCCAGAAATGGTGCTGTTCTGATAGCACACACTTGCAGAGCCATTAACCCTGGAGGGTAATGCATTTTACTGACAAGACCAATAAATAATGAACACCATACCAGGTTTTATATTTTTAAAGAAAATGTTTTCAGCCATGAAGATTTTAGCAAGTGAGAAAGTAAAGCTTGTGATGACAGACAACATTCTAAACTTCCTAAGGAAAATACCAGTCAGTGTTGGGTGGTAATCTGGTCTGGTACTAGACAGTTACCTGAACTCTCAATTATAGACAAAATTGGATTTCTAGAAATCTGGATATATCTGAAAACTGGATATTGATTTAACCTAGCAAACAGTGACTGTGGAATTGAGGCAAACATGGACAGTGTAAATTAAACACTAAACAAGCCCTGGCTCTGTTTAGAAGGCAATTATTTGAGCAGTCTGGCACATACCAAATGGCACCATGAAAACACCACAGTTCTCAGCTGAAGGATCACATTGCAGAATTATATTATAGCACTAGTTTTGCAGCTGTTGAGATCTTTTTTCCATTGTAGGGCAACAGCTTTTCAACTTTGAGATCCTGTAAAAAAAAAGCTCCCAAGTCAGTCTGCCCCTGCACGAGTGATTAACTGGACATAGGCAAAGACTCTTTTAAAGCATTTCTTTGAACTTGGCAGTTACCACTGGAAAAGCCCAGAACTATTTGGAGAGTATCTCTTTTTTAAAAAAAATTATTAATTTTAACAGCTTTCATATGATGCAACAAAGCCATTTCCAGTTAAAACAGACTTCCCCGAAGGAAGCACAGCAGTCTCAGGAAAAAATTTATAACGTTCATTTTTTTAAAGATGAATGTCATCCTGTACAATAGGGAGGGGGTATTTTGGTCAGTGCATGTTCTCAGAAGAGTAACTTAGCCAGGGCCTGAGAAGGTAATCTCAGACCTCAGAGCATGCTTGATCCAGGACATGCTGTATTCTTGCCGTTGGAGTCCTGAATTACTACACTGACCACACCAGTGTTTAAAGAAAGCACCATTTTACATGCTCCTTCCTTCTAGGCTCCTGATCCAGTTAGACTTTCAGATCACACAGTAGGTCATTATTAATGGCATATTTATTTTGAGAGCCCCTTGGTCGCTCCTTTCAGCAAATAAAAACATACTAAGAGCTGACTGTCCCTGTGAATTCTTTCCAATTCAATGGCAGGTACCTCCGATTTTCCACTGACATGCTGCAAATGAATGATTAAATGAAAGTAAATTCCACTGAGCTAAACAGTGGAAAGAGACACCAACACCACAGGGACTGGAAACACAGACAAGCTGCAGCAGTGAGAAGAGGTGACCCTAAGTGCTATAAAAGACAGCACCCTTTTGTTGTAAGGGAGTATTATCTCTTTTGCAAGGGCCAGAAAGGAATCATCTCAATTAAAACTGGTTTTGAAAAGAAAACAAAGGACCCAGAATTTCATGGTACTTGTCTAACACAGGCAACCTAGTCATTAACATGAAGGAATACCCAGTGAAGTCATCTACAGTTCTTAAGCAAGTGGTAAAGACTTCAGAGAAGGATGTTATTGAACCAAGGAATTAAAAAATCCCTAGATCTCTTAATAAAATAAACCCAGATCCGGCATTGCAAGGAACTATGTTGTGATAGAGCTTGTGTATACATTTTACCTTAGTTTAGTTCATGAGATATGATTAGGCTTGCCCATAAATTCCTATGGGGTTGGTTCTAATTCTGATTTAAAAATGACTTGTGATCCTTCATCTCATTGAGAATAGCATGCATCAGCAACTCTGCTAAATGCTTGCTGCGATATCAAATTACCAGACAAATCTTTATCTCTGGTTATTGAAATCTTACTGTATTGTCCAGATACACACCAGGAGCAGACAGCAAGTCAAGGTAACACACACCAGGATAGCAACCCAGCAGCCACAGCTGCTGTGAGGGGGCAGAGGAAGTCAAAATGATTCTATCACACAGCAGCAGTGACTGGGAAACCCACATTCTCTGCTCTGTCAGACCCAGGGATGTCATGAATTTAGGTACCATGAACTTAGGGATTTCTTGCCTATTTTCAACGTTTGACCTTTGCATTTCTTCTCTAATTCTGCCACCTTCTGAATGACAAAAATCAAAACTCAAATGCTTTAAAAGAATGGCATCCAGTCTGAAATAAAAAGCTCCCACAATTTTCTTTCCCTAGTGAATGTTCTGCAATATTTCCTGCTATGTGTGTGTTTATAGCCCAAATGCTTGTACATAGAGGTGGCATTTTTGAGTTCCACTCTGGGCAGCATATTTTTCAGTTCTTGAATCTGCTCCAAGGGAACTTTCAGTACCACCTTGAAGCCAACAACGGTACATGAGTGCCAAGAGGGATTTCAATTTTTCCATTTAAAGAAACAAACATTTCACTGCTTTCCCTCAAGCCAGACTTACTCACAAAGGAACTTTCAGATGAATGTTTTAAAGAATATCCTTCTATGAGGGAATTAAAACCATCAAAACCATTGATTGACAGATGTACACTAAAATCAACAAATGATACTGGTTTTTTGCCATGAGTCCTGGTATTTTATGTTTTGATTCCTCCTCACTTGTGATTAGTACATTTCTCTTTCAATAAGCACTGTTCTGTACTGCTCCCCTCTTTACAAATTAGCACACCCTGAGAGGCCAATTCAACACAACAAAACCATCTTCAAAGAACTCCTGTACAAAAGAGACTGATTTTAAAACTTCCTCTTCTGGACTTTACAACTGGGGTACTCCAGACTAGCGATTGGAGTGATGTAAAGTTTTATTTCTCTTGTATTTCTGGACAGGTGAGCACTGCAAATGTCATCCTGAAAACAGGAGTGGAAAAAGTGAAACAGAAGCATAAAAGATGGTCAAACATGACAATTCTGAGGACTTTTCCTACCTGAGTTCTCTAGAGTACATAGGATTTAACTAACCAATCAAACAGCTCTCCTGCAATCCATCCAGCATTTTGAGACTGCAATGGCTCTCTCAGATCCTGTCAGGTTTTCAAGTGATGATTGCTATTTACTAATATAAATTCAAATGGTTGATAGAGCAGCCAAAACTATCAGATTCTGAAATACCTCTGATTTATTGCCTCTGCCATAAAAGCAGAGCAGTAGACTCCAAGAGAGTAGTCACAGGGAATAATAGTGGGAAGAAATAGCATATACTGTAGCTAAATTTGATATTGCTCATGAACTAGAGTTCCTGTTGTTGTTAGGACCAGCTGTATTTTCATCTAAGTATCAAAGCATAAAAGTCTGGTGATAAACACATACTCCTGTAGATCAAGGCAAAATCCCGTAATATCTCCCAATATTCAACCCAGAAATATTTTCTGTCCTTTAAAATGAAAGGTTTTACAATAGCAAGTAAAAATAATGAATCTTTGCAACATAATTTGCTTAGAAATCATTGTAGAGATTTTAACTTCCAGTAATAAGAACGATCAGCACTATTACACTGTTCCATAGGGTTGTAGTTTTTCATACAATATCTAGCTAGGCTGCAGATCTGTCCACCACAAAATACTGCAGAGGCTAGAATTTTCCAAGGATCCAGGAGGAAGCAAATCCAGATTTCCAGATAATGACTGACAGTGAGCAAATATACAGCAACCACACCTGGCTCAGGATGGCCTTGAGCACAAGGACTGGGACAGCACTTGTTTGTGTCTGGGAGGAAGCATCAAATGCAACTGCTTTGTTTCTCTACCCTTCCCTAGCACCTGCTTCTGACATTAGAGAGGCCAAGAACTGACCGAAGCCCATTGGCATCCCCCTGTGGCTGTTTCTGCCACAAGCTAGCACAGACCATGTAAGTCCTTCATACAAGGAAGTTATAACATTCCTTAATTTTCTTTTTTATTTTTTTTTCCCTAAAGAGAGATATGAAAGGAGATAAGAATTAATTCTTACCCACTATGCAGCCAATTGGTAAGTAAAAGTCTATTAAATCACCACAATTCTTTGTGGAAAGGGATTAATTTCAATTCCAATCAAATCAGGTCCTTACTGTGCAATTTCAATTATGTTTAAATTTATCATCCCGAAAAGAAAACAGTCATGAATCACTGAGCAGGAACAGTATAAATCAGCTTATTCAGCTGCTTCAGTATTTTGGTATTTAAGGATTTTCATAATTTTATTTTGTTAAGATAACAAAAAAAAATTAAATTATTTGTTTCATATTGCTATTGTTTTCAGATTAGCAGCAGCAGAAGTATTTAAAGAACTGATTAGGAAGCCATTATTACAGCAACAAAAAAATTGGAAGAGTTACTGCAGCTTCAATGTAATCCTTAAGAAGCGTTTTTATTTGCATTTGGACATGGCTAGGTGGAATATGACTCTATATTTAAGAGGCTAAGTTGATTTCTCAGTGCTCTATTTATTTTAAAATGACTCATTAGAGCCACAATTTCTGTGGGATAATCAATCAAAAGCATATTTATCTCTTCAGGCAGAGATGTCAAGTGACCGTTTTACCCAACCTACACAAATTTCAATGGGTCACTCAAACCACCAAGTTACTGCTGCTGAATGAAACTGCTCCACAATTTCCTCATACAATTGTTCTCCAGGTAGTATAGCATAATTCTATGGCATAAAATAAATTACATAAGCATTGGATTCTACTGCCCACATTGTAAAATGCTGACGTGCAAAATGCTTATCTATTGGCAGAGACTTCTTCAGGTGTCCATATAGATTTAATAACTTTCCTTTTACACAGCATTCCACACTCCTGACTGATTTATGGCCACATCTGGATGACCTGGGAATCAGTTCAACAGCTTTTCAATTCTAAAATTTGCAAAAGCGTTCTTGGCATTTCCAGCAGATTTTGGGAAAAATTGAACCTTAAAAACCAGCAAAAACCAACCAACCAACAATAACAATAAAGAAGGGACAAGGAAAATTTATGTTTTATGTTACACATGTTTGGTTGAAGAACCTAGCAGCAAAGCAATTACCAACACATCCCAGAAAAAAGCTAGCTCCTACTCCTCATCGTCCCAGTATCACACAACATGCTGAAGCTAAAGGGTGCTTGTGCCTGAAAATCTGTCCATTTTTCAATATATGATAGTCACCTAGTAAAAGAAGTCTTAAATGTACAGTAGGGCTGAACTAGATAGTCATTAAATGCTGTGGAAATGGCAGTGATTCTTTCATGATAAATGAAAGAATTTCCTACCTTTATCTTCAACTTAACTCACTCAGCAGTTTGCAATTGAAAGATAAAGTGAAAATATTTAGAAGTGCGCTTCAGTGTCACTAAACACTCCTACCTTTTACATATTAATTGGCCTGACACTACTTGTTCAAAATACAGCAAAAACTTCTGTGTTTCCATTTCCAGAGACCTAGGAAAGCCCAGGAAGGTAGTTCAGAAAAGGGATAAAATTTCTGTATGCTATGTAAAACCCAAAATGTGCTGGTAAGGGACGATATGATTTATTGCTGATACTACCTAGAAAGCATGCAAAACCAAAAGGCAGCATTACTTTATTTTAGGAAACACAATTTTTTGGCCATCCCAGCTTGGCACAGGGATTTTTATTCAGATACACTGACAATATAAAAAAAGATTTTAAAAAACCTAAGCCAAATTTTTTTTGAATAAAAATAGATAGTTTAATTAGGTTTCTGTTGGCTACATTTAAATCACATTTCATATTAAATTAATCTGTATTAAAATATGTACAAAGAATGATGTAATGATACACAACCTCTATGTATTCATTATAATACATGAAAACATTGAAGTCACAGTGAATTCAAGCAAACAGTTCAAGTAGCAGAGCATTCCACATGTACACAGCCACCAAGGCACAGCAGAATAAGGCCAACAAGCCATTTCATATGACCAAAGTAAAATGAAATCTGCTATGGAACAGGATAAGGTAATCTGTCAATATTTAGAGTTCTACAGTCTACACAGAATTATCATAGTACTTCAGCCTCCTTCCAGGAAAATTATTTCCAGAGTCAAGCTGCAAGTGACATTACAGTATCACAATGCATTACACCAAAAAGGCTTTATTGACACTGGCATTCCCTGGATTTTTCATTTGGTATTTGGCAGTTACTCAGTATTTGGATTTTAAAAACCCTAAAATCTTAAAACTCCTCTCACAAAACAAGTCTTTCAATTAAACTACAAGACTTCAATCTGATAACAGTAACAAACTTCAACATTCTAGAACTTCAAGGAGTTTCAGTTTGATTAAAAAAATAAAAAGCATTCTAGACAATTTTAAAAGCACATTTGAGTGATAATATAAATACGGAACTTCAAAACCTATTTTTTGTTATCAGTCAACAACTCAATATCGCAAGAGTATGTCTACTAATAAAAGCAGGCTTGATAAATAGAAATCCAATGTACAAGTACCAGGTGACAGCTTTTGCCATTACCAGGGTGGGATGTTTAGAAAAAGAAGAGTTCAATATCTTTGTGCTGAGATCAAAATCCTTTTGACCTCCCAAAAGGCATAAAAACACCAGTCCAGGCATGTACCGGTACCTAAGACACACCAAAACTGCAGCACCATGAACTTTGGAACAGCCAAAATAATTTCAGAGGGTCTCATCCTCAGCTTCCAGCACAAGAAGCCAAAAGGCACCACTGTATAACAAGAGCAAAAGACAAAACAATCAGTAGTTAAAGAGCAAAGAAAGAAAAAAATGGCTGTAGAAATCCTGTAAGCCATGCATGTCTCTGCTGTCTAACAAGCAGCTCTGAACTAGTTCACTGCTTCACTAACTACAAATAAAGTCTTATATCCCCATCTCTGTTCCAGGTAAAAACTACACATCAACCTAGGCTACAGCTCTAACACTGGGAAAGAAAAAGGCAAATTCTGCATTAACATCAAAGCTAGTGGCACTGCTGAGGCCCAAATTCCATCCTAAGCTCAAACTCAAGCATCAGAATTAAATGTCAGTACCAGCATCAGTTACAATTAGCTGATATTGCCATTTCTCTCACAACACAAACAGATGCTCCTTTTCCACCTTAAGTTAAAAAGCCACAAAAAGTTAGAAACAATGCCAGAGAAGCTCATGAATGATGAAACTTAAATACATCTCTTCTCTAGGGAGGAAAAAATTTTGCTTACACACTGACTGCCTCCTCCTCCAAAGGAAAACAATTGTCTTGGTAAGAAACTCTTATCTTCAATTTATATTTTCACTAAAAGTTGCCACATTTAAAAAAAAATATTCTACTGATAGTAGCAGGTTACTTGATTTGTAATAATTTTTAAATTAATCCTTACGGTGTCTTACCTTTAGGACAAGAGAGAAATTAGTGCATCCAGAAATTTGCTCCGATCTTCTGTTTTCAATTCGATTACTAAAATATTAAATATTTTATTACAGGATGCAAATAACTGAAAGATATACTAGATGTCACACTTGAACAATAAGCCTGAGTATGCTAATTTATATTCTTATTCAGCTTTAAGAGGCAGAAGCTATTTGGACAAAATGCAATGGATACTGTTTATCTTGTGCTTAAATCATAGCAAACTAATTTCTAGGTGGTCACTACACAATAGAGCAGGCACTTCTTAAATCCAAGAATATTTCTTTGTATGTTCAACATGTATGTATAGATAAATAGATATTATTTAGAAAGCCTGTCTCTTTTTTTAAGCATGTGCAAGATAGGCTGATTTCTCTGCCTAAGTGTCTCATCATTACCGTGCTTGATTTGGCTGCTAAATTTAAAGCCTTCACACGTAACATCATGGACTGTAAAGTGAAGTGCATGCGTGCAAACCGTCAGTGGATGCAAAATGCTGCCTGGCTCCAAAAGCTGAGCTGGTTTGAGCTTTCTGCAGCGGGAGGCAGCGCTCGGAGCCCGGGCCGAGGCTGTGCCCGCAGCAGCACCGCCCCCTGCGGGCCCCGCTACTCACTCGACATCTCGAAGTGGTTGTGCAGTGTCCGTGAGTTGGTGCTCTCCGCAGCCTTCTCGAAGGCTCTTCCAAAAAAGCTGGGGCAGGAGCAGAAAATACGAATGAGCGTCACAGGAAAGGATGTTTACTCGGGTAGGAGCAGGGAACTTTCTCCTGGCTGAGAAGTGGAAATGGCTTCCAGATGTTTTTACAGGTGCCCTGTATTCAACACCTCACTTATTCACGTGCAAAAATCTTTACATTGAAGGCTTTTAGAAATGAAGTCACAGACCATAAAATGAACTATGTACCCTCTTTTAAGAGGGAAGGAAAAAATAAAATATTGCAAGGATGGTCTTGAAGATCTGTATCCTCTCTTTAAGTACCTCATGCACACTGTATACAGGTGTGTTTTTGAGAAGGATACAATTCAAGTCAACATAATCAGTGCTAAATAGGTATAGGAAATATATATATGCTTCAAAGACAGGTCTAGAACTTGTAAACACTTTGCTTACTTCTTCTTGTCCGAGCTTTCTGTCTCTGGAGGAATCCCCACCATGATCACAGTTCCCTGTTCAACATCCAGGGGCGCAGCCATGACCAGGGGCAGCAGCTTGCAACGTTTGTTTTTTGTCTGGAAGTCAGAAAACCTCTTTGTTACACAAGGCTCAGAAGGCAATTTAATATCAATTCTCCATGTGAGATAGCATTACAAATAGCTACCTAAGGATACAGATACTCTGCAGTTCAACAGAAGGTGGTTTCTTTACAGGATATCTTAATCCACTTGTTCCTTACAGTAAAAGTCACTTTAAGGACTAATAGAAATTTCAGTGATGCACTCCCTCAAAACTTAAAAAAATCACACAAATGTTTAGATTTCATCTTAGTGATGAAAACCCAATGCTATGAAGTCTTTAAATAAGTATCTTCCCTAGAGCAGCATTCAAAAATATGCTAAAATCATCCAATCAATCAGCAGAAAAACATTATTAATAGTTTCCTATAATGCTTTTAATAATCAACTAATTAAGAAGTACCTGACAGAACAATAAGTATTAAACCAGCCAGGAGTTTGTTAGTCAAATACTTTTGATTTACTTACAGAGCAAATGAATGATTTCAGTAAGTATTTACTAAGCAGACATAGAGACACCGGTCTAGAAAACAGTTTCACATCTGGTGTGCCCTAGGAAAAGAAGAATTATTTCAATTACAACCCAAGATGATTCTTACACTTACTTAGTTTTATAATCTACTGACAAGCCTAGAAGCCCTCTCCTGTTTGTGAGGGCTGAGTCTGCCTTTGGGAAGTTCAGAGCAATGTCAGTATTGACCCATCAGAGGACAGCACAGTACAGAGACACAGGCTCCTTCTTATAGAGTAGTTCTTGCTGTGTCAAGCACCATGGGAAACTTATTCGAAGATGATACAGTCAAAAAGGAGTCAAATGAGAACCCAAACACAATTCTGACCTCCATGAGGGAGCAGTAGAGAAATGGCCCCTGAGAAATGACAAGGTTGGTGCAAATACAGCTGGCCACTGTCTGCTGAATGGCACGTAATTGCTTTTTGGCTAGGTCCAGTCCTTGGTGCAGCTTGTCCAGGTTACCCCTGCAACAAAAAGAATAAAAATAGAAACTTTCTTAGTAGAATAAAGTTTCTCACATAAAAATTATATCTAAACACTATTCACGGGAATATTTTGATTTTTTTCTTCAATAGTTTATGAAGCAAGAATTCATATTTCAGATCCATACTTCTAACACGTTTCCCTAAATAAAATCGCAAAATACTGAAGAGGCATATTTTCAGTACCTGGAGAGACTGTCCAAAGCCTTAATGAAATTAGTTGTTTCAGACCCCTCTTTCTCTATGTTCTCCATGAGAGAAGTTGTTGCATAAACTATGTCACTTGCTGAGAACTTGTTCTTAAAGCCAAAGTGAATGCTGAAAGTCTGAACTCGTAAATCTTTCATTCTGCAAAATGAAATAAATACAGGAAAGTTTATTATCAACATTGACCAGCTGTCTTCCCCAGTATGTCAATCTTAAGACCATGAAGAAAAACCTTACCCTAACATTTGCAACAAATCTAGTGTTACTTTGCCAATCTAAGAATCATATTTTTAAAAACAACATATTAGATCTTCTTCATACAAAAATATTTGAACTTAATTGAAAAGTATTTTCAGATAAAACCTTTGTATTTAAAACAATTTACCCAAATTTGTTTGCAGATTCTTCAATCATCTCCCGAAGATTTTCTTTCAAAGACATGTCCATGGAATTAAATTTCTGTTTCACTTGCTTCAAGGGCAAACTAAGAACAGAAGGAAAAACTTCACTGACAGGAACACCAGAAGAAACAAGTATTTTACATTTTTCTCATAGGACATTTAAAATTGTTATATAATTTAACAAGGTTAAGTCTGACTAAGCTTGTATGCATTCATTTCTTCAGTCATTGAAAAGTGGATGCAAGGAAGCAAAGGTTACTTTACTGAGCTGCCATTCCATAAAGACATACAGCAAGGGTTCCTTGTAAACCAATACACAAGTTGTGTGACTCAGAGACACTGCCAGCTATTCAGAGCCCCACAATCATATTTAAAAACCGACAGCTTGAGTACTTGCAAGCTATGTTCTGAATATTTTCCTGTAAGTCACTGAAAAAAATGATCCAGATTTTTATAACTCACCCCATGTCAGCCAAAAACTCCTGGAGCCTCTTCTGCCCTTGTACAGACCAAAGCTTGAGGCTGGCAGAGGTGTAGGAGGTGTTACAGAGACTTTCGTAGAGAGACCAGTGCTGGTACAGTGCCAGGCGCAGGCTGAGCAGGAGTTATGGCAAATAATTGCAAACACAAATATGCTCTGACCCTACAAACTCCTCAAGTAGGAAAGAATTCAACTGCCCTTACATATTGATGTCTGTGCTGCATAGAATGCAGTGAAAAGCTCAGGTGATGTAACACAAGAGTAGCAATGTGGAATTGTGACCAGTTCTGAAAGGTTAAGCTGACCTGAAGCCCCACGAGCTGCTGAAAGAGGGATTCATGCACAACAAAACATTCATCTTTCCCTTTATTTTATTTCCATTCTCAGCAGAGATGGTGCTGGGACTTTTTTTTTCCCCTAGATAAAAACTCCAGAGGGGCTCACCAAAGGGGTAAATGTGCATTTTCCCCAGACCTTCTTTAAGGATACTCATATTCAAATGCAATTCTCATGCAGTCAATGGACAGAGAATTCTCTTCATCCTCGTTGCGGTGGTTGTGGCGAGACACGTGGCGCTGCAGGATTCCAATGTCAGTCACATACTTCATCCTGAAACAAAAACAAGCTGGTCACTTCACTTTCTGCCTGGGAATTTTTGTTTTGATTACAAGAAAATAAAAATGCTTCCTAAACTCAGCAGCATGAAAACTGTAGATACGTTTTAAACCCTCCCAACTCATTAAATAATGTTTTTTCAATATTAATCTTTTTATCCAGGCAATTAAAACAAAAAAAAACCCCAAAGAATAGACTGACCAATGAAATCAGCTACTTATTACATTTATCTCTCTTAAAATGTCCATGTGTTAGTGAAAATATAACACCAGAATTAAAGTCTACACATGGTAACACTAGAATTCTGATCATATCTAGTAGGAAATAACAAAAAAAGAGGAAAAAAATATCTGAAACTTTTCAACTAAAACTGTAAAGGAACCTGGAGGATACAGAATATACAGTTTTCTTCCCTTAATAAAATTCTATTAAGTTCATGCTTAGGTAAACTACCATTAAACACAATTTCCTCCCAGGTTAGAAATGATTGATTTATAATTTTATGGAAAACAAAGTTAGCTTAAAAATTCTAAATAATAATAAAAAAAAAAATTAAAGATATATATTCCGATTTTTGGAAGGCAGCAGACAACATTCAGGCATTAATATATTAAATATCACTGTTAATTACTTATATCTGTTATAATAATACCCTTATGTTTCCTGATCTCTACTAATTGCTGCTAGTTACTCCCAAAACCAAAATTATACAAGATAGAATAATAACAAAAAGAATAAATTTAAAAAAACAGCTTTCTTACTGAGTGATTTTATCTTGGACCCATTGATCTGTTAGGCCAACAATAGCCCACCTAAATTTTTTTTTTTTGGAAAAAAGAAATAGAAAGAAAAGGTTAAACCAACAAATATTCCAATAGAGTATATTATATTTAACCCTAAATATGTGAGAAAGCAAATCAGAAACACTGTTTACCAGCAGTACTGAGAAGTTAATAACAAAGCTATCAACTATTATTCCCTCTTTTGCAGACATACACATATAGTACCATTCTCCCCTTTTCCATGCGAAACCTGTTGCTGCTTTTAATTAATTTATCCAGATGAATCCTTTATTTGAACACAAGCATCCTCTCCCTAAAGAAACTGGAATCTCATAGAAAAAGCAAATAGTTTTGGGAAATCTTGCCTGTCTTTGCAACAGGTTTAAACTTCCAATCTCTACAAAAAATGCTGGAGACCTACCACAACATGTCATTCAAGTCCTCAGACATTATCCATGCCAGATCAAACATCACCATTGCAGACTACAAGAGGGAGAAGCAAAAAGACAAATGAACACAAGACACAGTTCACTAAATAAATAGAACAGTTCAATCTGCCAAGTACCAGTACACATTACTAAAGCCCTAGAAATCAGCCTGGACTCTGACAATCTGCCAGCTTCTTCCTAAGATATTAAGTAGAAAGAAAAATATTCTAGAGAGCTCTGTAAACCTGCATTATATATAAAGCAAACACTTAATAAAATATAAATAATCAGAGAGGCCAAATGACAGAAAGAACAGTTTGATGTCCTAAGTGCTGTTTGGAATATCCTGACACTTTGAAAGAAAAACAATCTCCCTACATGCTCAAGTCTTTTTGTGACAGTATTTTGTAAATAGATAGATACCATTGCAAAGATCTAAAAAAAAGCACCATAAAACATTAAATTAAGTTAAACTACTTGCATATATTTATTTATATATATATATATATAGGATGCAGTTTATATATATAACAATGAGATACAAAAATAGAGATGCAATAATATTGCTATATTGAATAGTGTTATTAGATAAGGATATAATTGTAATAGATAATTATAACATTGGATATTGCCCAATTACCTTTATACTGTTACCTTGAAGTTTTATGGCAAACAGAGTTTATACTTACTGAGGTCCCATGGTATTCATATTGTTCATAATCAAAAAGAATTTCCCGTCTAAAATGGGGAAAAAAAACCACATTTAACTAGGTGGTGAACTGGTCATTGGAGCTAATTAAAAATATAAGCCAGAAACGGTGATTAATATTTAAATTTCATCTTAGTGATTAAAAATATCAAACTTGGGCTAAAAATTGTTTATCTGCATGGCAATCAGACTTCAGTAACAACGTGGAAACCACACCAAAATATACTCATAAAGCAAAAAAGAAAAATTTTTTACATCACTATTCCTCAAATCTCATTTTATCTGATTTGTTCCTTCTCATTCCTATTGATTTCAGTGGGATTGTAAAAGTAGAAAACAGAAGGAAAAATTTCACCCCAAGATAGATAAGAATATTACAACCATTTGAAGTGAGCCAATGCACCTAGTGATACTCAAATATTCAATTACTGTTTACAACTTTCTCCATTTAAACATTTTATTTTTATATATTAAATATCTCTCTCAACTTTCTGAACACAATTACAACTAAAGCATCTTGCAAATCACAGCTTGGTATCTTGTGTTTGTATTCTTAACAAAATTTGAATCAAAGAATTAAAGAAAAAGATAGAAGCCACATAAGAAAAACAGATTTACATACCTGCGTGCTTCCCACTCTCGCCTTTGTCGTCTTTTCATCGTCCTCTCTATTACCTCCTGTAAATTAATTTCCAGGATGTTAAACAGCTAGAAAAAATACCCTAAAAGATTAGCCTCTAGACACCAATTTTTAAACCTTAATTAAAAATTGCTAATCAAAATTTTCATTAAGAATATTTATTTCTTTTACTGAAAAAAAAAGTATTGCCATTAACAACATCTAATTAGAAAAGTATTATCAAAAATATTCCCAAAAACACATGTAACATCTTTGTGAAATATTTAACAGATCTGAGAAAATCTTTGGTGTATTTGCAATTCTCCTTTGAATTGGGTAGCTTCTTTGGCTAAGATAGCGCCCTTTTTATATTAGTAGGAAAAAATGTACAGTGCTAACGGGAAGACAACAAAGATAACATGAAATATATGTTAAATCTAAGGATGCCTTTATATTTAGTTGTCCCTTAATGCTGGTCTCATGCCTTTGCTTGCTCCTGTAATATAAATAGAAAATATGCTACAAGTAACATGGCAAATTTAACTTAATGTGTACACTTAATATACCTTTGTTAGTTTACTGCTACAAGCACAGACAAAATGCTTTGCTAAACTGTTTGTGAGCTTGTATATTCTCAAACACTTTTTTTGTAAAAGGAGCTAATATCTAAACAAATCCTATTACTAGACTGCCAAGTCCACAGCACATATTAGGAGACAGATGTCTCCAGTTCACTGATTTTACAAAGAATTATGCATAAGTAAGTTCAAAACAGTTTTTTTTTAATTTGGAGAAAATATTTCTGAGTAGTTCAGATAAATAAATATTTTGTTTATGTGAAACTATCTGTTGTAATAGGTTATTTTTATATCTTGCACTTGGATTTGTGATCTAATGGAACACAATTGTTAAACTCAAATATTATTATGATGTAAAATATACGTAATAACAGTGTTATTTTTCTTCCTTTCACAACACAGCAGTGAAACAAACCTCTTCAAAACGTCTGCGCTTCTCTAAGGGTTCTGAGCCATCACTTTCATTCTCTGAGTCCTCTTCTTCATCCTCATCATCTCTGAAGATGTCATCATAAGCAGGAACATTAAGATCATCATCTTGCTTGACTAACAGCTTAATCTAGCAAGAAGAAAAGTGTATTTTAGAGTATCTTATTTAGTGATCAAAATGCACTTTTACTTAGTAAGAGAAACTAAAAATTCATTTTGGGCTGTATTAGTTCCTGACATAACAAATCATTGTTTTTTAATACAAATACCATATTGATTTATAGAAAATAAGAGTAAAATCCATATTTCTTTGTTAGAGCATTACTGAAAGAATTATCATTTTAATGCTTGTTAAAATAATTTGTGCTTAATACTTTAAATTCTAGGTGCTGCTAGACGCTCAGAGATAATACACGTTACATTCTGGAGGATGTTTATCCTCTGATTTATAGCAGTTTGATCTATAGCAACAAGATTAACAGGTGCTTACTACTGACAACTACCACATTGCTAACATTAGAGATTTTACTGCTGCAAAAAGGATTTTTTTGGTCATGTACATTACTACTGCAAATATTTATTTATTTATTTATTGATGTTGATTTCTGACCTACGAGCTAATGCTCTAAACCAGTTTTATAAATACAGCAAAGCACTACACTGCTCATCAGTACACTGTGGGGAGGTGTTAATTATGGAAAAAAAAGCTTTTACCTGTGTGTCATTGTAAACATTCACTACATTGATGGGTCTGTGACTGTCACAAACAAAAAAAAAAGTGTCTTCTTCAGGCTGTAAGATTTCCAGGAGGTCAACATTAGCACCACAATTAATAAGAACAAAATATTTGAACTGCAAACAAAAGCAGAAAAAAAGAAGCTTGTTACTTAAATTGCCAGGAAATGTGGAAAAATGAAAACATGTTTACAAAACCTCCAAAGCACTCATCATTGCCAAAACTTGTGTTTATTTTCTGATATTTGATGTCTCTGAGGCAGAAAATATTTTTTAAGGCAAATTAAGGCATAATTCACCCATGTTGGACATCCAATACCAGCACCTTTATATCTCAAAATGTGCACAAACTTCATTTGACTCTCTTAACATTATAGCACATTTGTTGGAGGTGACATTAAAAGCTTGACAAGTTTATTACTGGTATGTTAAAATGTAAACACAGTTTTGAAATAACTACTGATAATAATGAGCTTAAGTGTCGACATTTTAAGTTCGGGAAAGGAAAAAGTTTATCTTTACAAAAAATAAGCTCCAGCTTAAAAATTTTCCAGTATTTTTTCACCTGATCTTTATGCTCCAGAAAGGCAGTTTCAAGTTCTTGCCACCCAGCCACCGGCACGAGTGTGTATTGCACATGGTCGCATTGAAACAAAGCCTGCAAGGAAGCAGCAGCTGTTAGCAAAGGGGAGTGGAAACAGCCTCTCCTGCAACGCTACACCAGGCTATGATTCTATTCCACACAAATCCTTAAAATAAAGGCATCCCAAATGACAAATCTGCATGAGCTCTGAGACTACGACTCACCAGTTTTCAGTGCCATAACTCATGGAAACAAATGTTACAAAAGCAGATTAAACTTTCCCCCCTTTCCCCAGTTCACACTCATTTATAGGATCCCAGGACATATATAACATATATATTTTCTCCTACTATCAGCTGCAGTGATAATGAACCAAGACTTACTTGGAGGATTTTACAAGCACATAATGCATCAACATCTGAAGCAACAAGAAGAAGAACACGCTGTAAAAATAACAAAATAATAGCATTAATATAGGCACCAGATAGAGTGTGCTGGTACATGAAATGCATAGAACACTGAGACACCAGAAATTCAGATAGAGATCATTATAAGCATAAAACAGGATTGCTTCTGAATGGACACTGTGACCAAAATTAATCAAGGCTGCCCAACAAAAGCTTCACCACCTTACTGTACACATCCACAGTGAACAGAGTTAAGCAAACCCTGGGTTAAAAATAAAAGCAGCAGACAGATGTGCTACAAGAAAGACTGCAAGAAAAACATTAAAGATGACAGAAAACAGTATTTAGTGCCTGGGCAAAAAACACCAAAACGGTTAGATATACATTTAAAGAAATCGTTCAGATGTTGTGGCGAAGCATGAGATCCAGAGCACACAAAAACACTTTAGCTGAAGGAGGTGAACCGTACGTGAAAATCCTGGTGAAACCTCACCGTCCGGACGCTGCATTGCCATGAGAAAAATAGCCGGGAAAGGGATTTTCACGGCCAGGATTATTGCCGGACCCGCCCTCAGCGCGACCGCCTGCCCGGTGCTCCCCGAAAGCCAACCCCCGCCCCGGAGCCCCCGCAGGGAGGCCACCACCGCCCCAGGGCACCGGAGCGCCTGAGCAGCGGCCAGGAGAGCAAACCCTGCGCCATGAGGCGGCGGGAACCGCGGCAGCCCTAAGTGGGGAGAGCCGTGACGGGAGAGAGCCCTAGAGGAAGCCGCTCACGCCCGCCGCCGGGGCGCCCGGGGTGCCACGCCAGCCCCGGGCACGGCCCGCTGCCCGCACCTGGGTGACGACCAGGTCGTAGAACTCCCGGCGGCAGTCGGAGACGAACATGTCGGGAACGGGTGCGCGAGGCGGGAATGGGCGGCGGGTGCGCGCCGCCGCCGCTCAAACTGGGCGCCAAACCAGCGTCATATTCCATTGGTCCGCGCCTCACGGAGGGCTGGCCAATAGGAACGCCCCCACTCCACCTCTGCACCCCCAGCTGCCCAATCCCTTCCGGGGCCTCGCCAATGGGATGCGAAGAAGGCGGTGACGATAGGCGCTACTGGCCAATCCCGAGAGGGCCTCGGCCGGAAAGCCCCTGCCGGGTCTTGTCGCCGCATCTGCCATCTTTGCTGCGGAAGAGTTGTTTGCTTTGCCACTAAAGTGAGCCCAGCGAAGGGGCAGCAGGGCCGCATCAACAGCCGGTGACCGAAGAGAAGCCGAGCGGGCAGAAGGGGCTCCCGGCGATGGCCGTCTCGGAGGGCGCGAGGGCCGGTCTTCCGCCCTCACCCACAATGGCCGCCCGGGAGGCCGCGCCGCGCGGCACGCTGGGAGGGGCGGGGCCGAGGGTGGGGCCCGGCACAGCCCGTGAGGTGGACGAGCGGCCCTGGCCCGGCCCGGCCCGGCGGCCCCGAGGGAGCGCCCGCTGCCGCCATGGTGAGGCCGGGGGGCGGCCGGGGTGGGGGGCCGCGTCAGGGCGGCGACACTTCAGGAGCCCTCAGTGGGTGCTGTGATACTTTGTGTGCTGTGGATACTGATAGTTACGTTCTTCTCTGTGTGTTGTTTTTTCCTCTCTAGTTCTCTTTTAATATGTTTGACCACCCCATTCCCCGGGTGTTCCAGAACCGTTTTTCAACCCAGTATCGCTGCTTCTCGGTATCCATGCTTGCCGGACCTAATGACAGGTCAGATGTGGAGAAAGGCGGGAAGAGTATGTGCATGTTTTATTTTGACTAATAAACCTGTTGGAAGAGTGTCTGTGAATAGTGTCAAGTAAAGCAGCTTTTGCCCAAGACAGCAGGAACATTGAAAACACGGTGACAGAGTGCTGAGCCCCCTGGGTGGGGCTTTGAGGAAGGGTCATCTTCCACTGCATTACTCGGTAATTAAAAATGTTTACCAAGTGAGCCGGGCTTTATGAGCATTAGAAGGAGACAGTCTTCTTCTATAAAGTTTCTTGTTACAGTCTTGTATCTAATGCGAGCCATGGAGGCTTATGATGAAGTTTCTCCCCTCACCGTGTTGTACTTCATTTAATTTGTACAAAGAAAGGAATAGATTGGCCAACTTAATTTTCAGGCTGTCAGACTAATGCTATGTTGTTTTAGGTTGGTATGGGTTGAAGAGCACCTGTGAGCCCAAACAAATAAAATTAGCTTGGAGAAAATTTTTCTTTAGTATTGTAAAACCTTGTCTTTGATTTTATTTTTCCCTGATTGTAATTCTGAAATCTCCACATAGCAGGGATATTTGTCATGACTGATTCTACTGAAGTCTCTGTCTATAAATTAGTGTGCTTTAGAATTTGCCTTTTTTTTAAAAAAGATATTTTAGAGAAAGGAAAGATAAAATTGTGTGTTATGTACTCTCGTACAGATGTACTTTTCCTAATTTTACATTCTTGTTCATTTCTGCAGTAATTATGCCACCATCGGCTTTGGATCAACTCAGTAAGTGAATACTTTATTCTGGAATAACAACATTAGAAACAGGAGCAAATGTGTAGGCAAATACCATAGTATTTTAGTTATCTATTTAAGTCTTAAATAAATACTATGAGAGTAATTAGTTTAAAAAATGTATTTTGTAGGTATTTTTTTTCTGTCAGAATTAATAGGGCTTGTCTGCTTTCAAGTACAGACATCTGAAGTGTATTTGTGTATCTGCTTTTTCTGTAGTTTTGAGCAGTTGGAATAATGGTGTGAGGGGAATTCTCTCCTGTAGTCTGGCCCATTCTCTTGGTGATCTGAAGCTTCAAAAATGTGCTGGGGGCTTTTAACAAAGAAAACTTTTCTCTCCTTTCTCACCAGGCCGCCTTAATATTACTTACCCCATGCTGTTCAAGCTGACCAACAAAAACTCAGACCGAATGACACACTGTGGAGTGCTCGAGTTTGTGGCTGATGAGGGCATCTGTTACCTTCCACACTGGGTGAGTTGCCTCATGCTGGACTGTCAGAACCTGAAAAGTAGGATTAGCGAGTTGCCAAGTGTAATATTAAGGAGGTGGAATGTTTCCTGACAGTGCCTGTCTCTGCTGGTGACGTTCCTACAACAGCCTTCAGTTCTGGCTCAGGCTTCCCTCCGCAGGAGTTTAATTAAGCAAAACTGACTGCTTTTAACCTGTACCTGACTGTTCTTCCTGAAATTGAATATACACAAGAGCTGATATACTCAGGAGAGAGACTTGAAAACATCAGACACATTGATAGGGCTTTGTGTGTTTGTTTCCATTCTTGCAGATGATGCAGAATTTGCTGCTGGAAGAAGGAGGCCTGGTACAAGTGGAGAGTGTGAATCTGCAAGTTGCTACTTACTCAAAATTTCAGCCACAGAGTCCAGATTTTCTTGACATCACCAATCCCAAAGCTGTGTATCCTTCCTATTCAATTATGGAATAAGGTGGAAAAATTTTTCTTCCAAATTGGAATGATCAAAGAGAGCTAGCCTTTCAGATGTGGCTCATACACTTCCAGTAGTACATGGCCACTGCTGCTGCTTCTGAAAACAAAGGGGATGGGGAGCTGATGTACAGAGATGTGGTCAACTGTTGGTACAAAGTGTGGTCTGAAGAAGGAGTGTTTGTTTAAAATCCAGTGAGTTTTGAGTGTCCTTTTGAAGAACTTGTACATCCTAATATTTATTAAAATCCTGTCTGCAGTACAGATGGCTTTAAAACCATGTTTTAGTAATTAAGGATAAGAGATCTACAGTATGGTAACTCTAAGGCTTTGATGTTTCACTGAAAACAAATATTTCATCTTAACATGCTCCAAAGACTGGAAAATGCATTGAGAAACTTTGCCTGTCTTACTACTGGGGATGTTATTGCCATCAACTACAATGAAAAGGTACAGTTGAGGGTTGTAGATAAAGTTCAATTGTTGGATGTTGATACTAAAACAATCAACCCAGGGCTGTGCAGTGATTTGGACAAGTAATCCCTCATGGCAGATTTCACAGATGGTTTTCTGTTGGAGGGAAAAAGAATCAGCTAAGTCTTTTTCTGAGCTGCTGTTTAAACTTTTTTTTGACTCACAAGAAAATAAATGTTTGTACTGTTGAAGGTTTTACAAGTCAAGGGAAATATTTTATCCTGAATTCAAAATTTGTTTTAAAAAATGCAGATTAAGGTACAGTAAGAGTGGAGCAAGGTACAGTAACAGGTTCTCTGGCTTCTAAGTTAAAAACTTTTGCTTTTAAGTTCTGTAGAGACCCTGCAGTATCTAGTCCTCAGCCTAAGGAGTACTTACTTTAGTTTCCTTCAAGCTGTCTGTAGGGAAAGGTTTAGATA
The DNA here is from genome assembly GCF_049639895.1 of Pseudopodoces humilis. Taxonomy (NCBI): domain Eukaryota; kingdom Metazoa; phylum Chordata; class Aves; order Passeriformes; family Paridae; genus Pseudopodoces; species Pseudopodoces humilis. The sequence goes on from NC_142219.1 coordinate 7,725,476, forward strand.
TGCTTTCCTTAAACATAATGCAATCTCAAAATATCTATGACTGTTTCAGATCTATGAGCTTCGGGTAATGGAGACCAAACCAGATAAGGCTGTGTCCATCATAGAATGTGATATGAATGTAAGTTAAAGCTGATGGGGAAAGTCTGCCCTAACTGTGTCCTCCCAAGAGGAGAGGGCACTTCTGCAGTGATAGCTCTGCACACCCAGCCCGGCTGATGCTGCAAGAAAGGTGCAATCCATGGGGTAGGGAAGATGACTCACTTGGGAGTACTCATGTGCCTTTGAAACCCCACTGTAATCCTGATTAGCGCTTCAGGTACTGTCCGGTGACTGCAGTGCCTAGAATTTTATGTTTAGCTTCAGCGTGTTTTATCTGAGTTTTATTTAACACCTTTGTCTTGACTCATATTCCAGTGATACTGTGGAGCTGTTTTACTGCTCTGTTTCCATTACATGCTAAGGTTCATTCCTAGGAGGCTTGGCCTTTTTTTAGGCCTGAGTTAAAATGTTTAACAAGCAAGCCTTAGTTCTTTTTAGATCAAATGTAGTGATAATAGTTAATGGAGTTTTGAGGAATAGTAGTATAAAGCTTATGATTTAAAGAAAAAATATTAATCATGGGTTTTTCCATGCTTTTTGTGTAAATAGGTGGATTTTGATGCTCCTTTGGGATACAAAGAACCAGAAAGAAGTGCACAACATGAAGAGACCACAGTAGGTTAAGCTTTTGTTCTTCCAAAATGCATTCCCTAGAAGTCAGCATTGATTGTGGGGGGAGCAGTGAGTGCCAACATAATTTTTTTAAAATTTAAACAAGTTCTTAAGGGTAAATTTTACCAACCAGAAGCTGTTGCATGTGTTGCTTAGGAGGCTGTTGTTTACACAGTGTTGTTTTGGGAAAGGGATTGTTCTGAAGTTTTGTTTGGTCAGAAATACTTGGAACTGGTTTCAGGTCATGTACATGTCAGAACAGGAAGAAAATGAACTTGTTTTTCCCCTTGCAGGATGTAGAAGCGGACCACAGTGGGTATGTGAGTGACATAGGATTTCGTGTAAGTCCCCTATTTCTGCTGCTTTCTCAATGCTGAAAAATGGTGAGGGAAAGTTGTTCTGAACACCTACAAAATATTAGTACCTGTTCTTAAGAGATGCTCATTATTTAACTGGCAAGTGCCTGTGAATGTTTTGTGTGATCATAGCCAGGACCAGCAGGACTTGCTCTCTGCAAAGGGCAGATGGGAAGCTGAAACAGAACCCTACATCTATGAATCATCAGCTTATATGTATCAAAAAGAAGCATGGTGAATTAAATAACTAAATAAAAATTGCTGTAAGATTTTTCAGAATATAATGTCCTTGTGCAGTGTGCTTTCAAATGCCAGGAGTTAAATTAAAACTCGTTATCCACAGGCATTCTCTGGATCTGGGAACAGATTGGATGGCAAGAAGAAAGGTGTGGAGCCCAGCCCCTCACCAATTAAACCAGGAGACATCCGAAGGTATGTCAGCAAGTACATCAGCTGTCAGCAAGTGAAGGGTCAGTGTTTGAGCAGAGTTTTAGGTTTTTTCCCTGCTTCTGCAATATAAACAAACTAATTCTGTCATGAGTTTGCCTGTAGGAAATAGTCTTTCTTATCCACAGGCTAGTGGAAGCATGCCTGTGGCCAGGCTTCCACAGTAACCCCAATATGTGATTATTTACTTTTGCAATCTGTGCCTACCTTCAGAAAATAATTCAGTGGTTTAATTCTGGAATTATTTAGAAATGAAAATGTGCAGTCGGTGTTGGTATTACACTGACAGTCACAGAATAGGTCTCTCTGTGTTCAACTCAATGGTAGGTATAAAACTTATTTCATAGTATTTTTATGCTTCTTTTCCAGAGGAATTCCCAACTATGACTTCAAGATTGGTAGAATCACATTCATTAGGAATTCACGTCCACTGGTCAAGAAAGTAGAAGAGGTAAATAAAGTTGAATCCTCTCCAGTTTTGCACAGAATTAGAACTAAGATCCAAGTTTGTGGTCCCTCTCCCTTTCCCCTTGATTTTTTACAGCATGCTTCCACTAAAAAGTGGTAGTAGTTTAGAATGGTTTGAATTACATGAAGCAACCTCTGATGTCCTTGTTACTGATGGAAAAAGATTGGCTTGGTGTCAGTTTATTAAGCCAGTTGGCTGAAAGGTCACCAAAATGCTGCTATTTTATTTTCAGGAAGAAAGTGGTTTTTATCTAGAGTAGGATATGAAATGTCTACAGTCAGTGGCTGCTCTGATGGAGTATTCTTGCTAACAGTCATTCAGCGTTCATCACACACAAGCAGTGAGCAAAGAGGTAAAACCTTTCTCCCCCCTCTTTCTTTTTTTCCAGGATGAATCTGGAAGCCGGTTTATTGCCTTTTCAGGAGAAGGCCAGTCCCTGCGCAAAAAAGGAAGAAAGCCCTAAGTTGTAGTACCTTCAGCTAGTTAGGGGGAAAATAAAATAACAGTTGAAGCATCTTGGATCTTAGTAATAGCAGTTGAGAGATTGTTTTGCAACACAGGAACACTTAAGGTGTTTTGGTTTCAGTTTCATATTTAGAGCTGGAGCTGTCAGACTGTCTTAATTTTCAGCTGAAAATTAAGTTCTGGGAATTTGGAAGAAGCTTTTTGTATGTGTTGTAAAGAGGGGAACGTAGATCTGTGATAAACCTGAGAAGCGAAACTAACAAGCTCTAGCTTACTAAGGGTCCGGTTCTTAGATTACATCCTCCCCTCATCTCCTGAGTGATGATGATCTCATGTCGCTCTGTGCTTGGTATTTTCCTCACTTTATATATATTTTGCCACAATTTCAGGTCAGCTTTTTGGTGTGGTGCAAATGAAGGGTGACTTTGGTGTTTGGGATTTTAGTGCAGGGAGTCTCTTTAAGCTTAGCTTCAGGTGTTGGGTTATTAATCATTCTAAGCAAACCTCCTGTAACTGCTTTTTATATTTATAATTAATAACATGCCTTTTAATAGTTCAGATACTATAAGGTAGCGTAGCAATCTCTTGGCACGTGTTGGGAGAGGAGAGACACAGCTGCACTGCCCGGTGCCGCTTTGGAACGGTGCGAATGTATCCTGTGCGTGCGAGCGTACCCGGGTGCGATCCTGCGCTCTCCCCAGAGCCCGAGTAAAAGTTCCTGGAGCCCATCTGCGTCCCTGTGTGGTGATTTCGGACAGACCGAAGGGCGGGCGCTGCCGGCCGTGCCTGCGCCTCCTCTAGCAGCGCCCGGCTGGTCGCGGGCTGCGCTGGTCACGTGCCGGCCGCCGCGCAGCCATTGGCTGCCGGGCACGGGGCCGGTTTGTGCCGCCCCTCGCCATTGGCCGGGGCCGCGGGTGCCGCCGTAAGCGCGGTGGCCATTGGCGGCGGCGCAGCATGGCGAGCGCGGAGGGCTCCTGGCGGGTGAGCGGGGGCGCCGGGGCCGGGATCGGGATCGGGCGGGCGGCGGGACTCGGTTCAGCCCGGCTATGTCCGTCCGCAGCCGCCGCGGTCGTGCGAGGACTACTGGGGGGAGTGGAAGCATTGCCGCGGGCTGCGCCATGCCTTCCACCACTACTACGCGCACGGGGAGCTGCCGGATTGCGGCCGCTGGCGGGAGGACTACGAGGCCTGCCGCGCCTGGGAGAGGGACCGCGCCGCCGCCGCGCAGGTACCGGCCCCGCTCCTGGTCCCGGCCTGCCCGGGGCTCTCCGGGCCGGGGCTGCTGGGGTTGGGGAGGGTTTGGAAAAGCAGGCGCCGGCTCGGAGCGGAGGTGGGTAGGATTGTCTTACAAATCCAGCGAAGGATCCAGGGAATATTTTTAATTTCCAGGTGTAAAAGCTCTTGATTTGTGTTGCTCTGACATTTCCTTCCTAATAGGAAAAGCCGCCACGTTAGAGGGAAAAGGCATTCCCGGGGTGTCTAGAAATGCTCCTGGCTACAGCCCCGCGGACGCTGGAGGACAGGAGCCCTGCAGCACAGGCTACTGTAACTCCTCCCTCCTACCAGCCAGCACAGCTTCTGCGGGGAGGGTTCCACAGCACTGCGAGTTTCCTTCGTAACTCAGGAGCCAGAGGCAAAATATAAATATGACTTAGTTAAAAACTTATATTCTGGCTTACTTAGATAATATTTAGCACTTCTGCTTAAGCATGATAAACTTCTATTTCTTATTTTATCTCAAATATTCACAGCAGGAAATCAGCTCTGTATGACTGGACCATCCAACGCCATTATGGTAATATTATTTTTCCTGTATTTCAGGAAGCTTTGTGCAAGAGTGAAAGAGCTCGAGTAATGGAAAAACAGAAATATGCTCCAGTGTGGAAGCTCAGGAAGAGCCCACCACCTGACTGGTATCTACCACTTGACCATGACAAATCAAACTAACAAAACTGTTTTCTGTGTTTGGACAGTAACATAATACACAATTCAGAATTATGCTGGCTTTTTTTTTTTTTTTTTTCCCCACATCATGTTGAAGTTCTACAACTGTAGCCCTGCCCTGCAATACTTTAGCACTCATTTAAAAATACTGAAATTTTATTTAAACACAGAGTACTTTTAAAGATAGGTTTGAGGTGCTTAATTTGATTGTGGTCTTTGACTGCTGTCTTATACTTCAGGATTTCATCTCAGCAGGCACCTTCTAAATTACTGCATACATGCTCCAGCTCTGAGGGCCTTTGCCCTACCAGCTGGCATTGAGCACTTTTGGAACAAAGTACCCAGCCCAGACCTGCCACATGGGAAAAAAAAAAAAAACAACCCGGGAGTCTTCCATGCCAGCTCAGGACAATCCCAAACACTGGCATTTAAAAGACATTTCCCAGAATCAGGATAGTGGTGGTTGAAGAGTTTCTCACCTGGAAGCTGCGCACCCTGAAACTGCCCCTTTGCTGAACTGTTCAAGTGGTGGTGTGTGTTGTGGCAGTATTCAAAACTACTAAAAAATAAAGGTTTAAACAAATGGAGACAGAGATCTGGTTTGTATTAGGGCGAACCCACAGAAACTTAGTTACAACAGTTACATGGCAATATAAGAAAATAAAAAAAATTTACTTTGCTACTATGTAACATCATGTAGCTTTGCTAGATGTGTTATTATCTGAACAGCCACTAAAACACAGAGGTACTTCATTTATTTTTTTACAGTCACATCTTGCAGTGTTGTAACCTGCAGGAAGAATTGTTTGTTCTTATTCCAATCTTTCTTCTTTCAAGTTGGCTGAGCACCTCCTTGGCAGCTGAAGCAGGAGCTCCTCCATCACTGCGTGTACACCTTGGTGATGTCAATGCACTTTCCTTCGGGGGGATCATAGCCAGGAAGGGGAGGGGTGTAACTGGGTCCCTCCCTCTCGAAGGGGAAAAGGCCCTCATCCCTCCGGATTGCTGCCTCATACAGCTCCTCGGATTCCAGGCGCAATTCCTTCAGCGCCTCTTGCTGAGATTCTACGAGGGCCTTAATTGCTTTCTTTTCTGCCTCATCTTGTTTCTGCTTAAACAAACACCACTTCTTCAAAAGCAAAACTCTTCTTTCAGTCTCTTCAGGAGAAAGAGTGGGAAGACTCCGCACCCTGGTGAAGAGAAGGATAACACTGTAATAGAGAAATAGCCTGACTCCAAAGACCAAACTAACAAAAATAAAATGCTGAAACAAAAAATCTCACCACCAGGCAAAAAAAACCCACCAAACCCAGAAAATACACTGAATTCACTAATAATTTAGTCAGTCTATGAGGTTCTCCAGTCAGTCTAACAGGAAATGCACTGGTTTTCATTACTCTTAGCAAGAAAAAGTAGTATTTCCTTTCCATACTTTTGTCCTGATGGAAGTGGATAACATTTTGTACCAAGGCAGACACTATGTTGCAGTTGTGTAGAGAAAGGAATCCACTGTTACAGCCGGTGCATGGCGAAAGACCTACTGACCTGTTGCTCTCTGAGTACTTAAGTGGTGTTATAAAATCCTCAATTGGAATCAGTTCTGGGGCAGCTTTTTCCAACTTTTTAAGCTTTTTCTTCATACGCTCCTTCTGTGCTTGCTCTTTCTTCACATCCACTTTCTTTTTCTTCTTTGGTTGTGCTCTACAAGGGAAATAGTAAATGAAAGAAGATATTTTGTCCTTTAATTCAACACCAGCAGCTTTCTCTTCCATTGCTTAATTTGGTCCCTGACAAAAGTTCCAGCCATTAGCTTTATTCAAGTAATGTAATTTCCAGGAGCCAGTGGCTTGTCTGCTGAGATTTTTCTGCAGAGAACTGCCTGGGAAAAGCAATTTTGTGCCAAACATCAGAATGACCTGAGAAAGTTCCACAAAAATTGAATTAGAATTGTTTTAACTGGCTCAGAGTGCAGCACAGCAGGTTTATCATACAAGTGGCTTGTGCTGGAAAGGACCTTAAACCTCATGTAGTTCTATCCCCCTGCCATCGGCAGGGAAACCTTTCAGTAGACCAGGTTACTCCAAGCCCCATCCAGCTTGGCCTTGAACAAATACTCCAGTTGTTTCACATTAAAGAAGACTGCAAGTAGTTTTATGCATACTTCTAAAATTTCTGCATTTGGAGCAAAGTTCAGGCTGTAGATGTTACTTTTCCATGCAGATCCGAGATACTATTGCACACTCCGCAAACACAAACTGACCCTCATTCCTGCCTGGCAGACTGAAAAAACATTTATAGTGTGAAACAGTCCCTCTCCAACAGTACCTAAGAGCTACCTGGGTATTTTAAATCAAACTGCATCAAAACAAAACCAAACACTGATTTGTGGCACGGACATACGCATGGGCTGCCTCTGCCTTCACAGCAAAGCATTTCTGGTCCAGCCAGGCTTTCATTGGTGCTTCCCAGCAGGGAATTCTGGAGCACTGCATAAATCCCAACATTTCCAGCTGTGTTCTGTGGTTGTGCTACCCACAAGCACAAAGTCATAACTATCACCTCTGCACTCTCCACAGGAGGCCAACAGTTCCTAACTGCTTTGGCATATAGAGACTTAAACATGTACAGTTAAAGGTTAAATTTGGACTTGGGAAAATTTGTGTTCCCCCAATGCATAAGAACACTTCTGTGTGACTCCAAGAAAGCTGCACTCACCTCACAGGGATGGATGTCCTGAACTCCAGCAATGAACTCTGCCAGTGACTCTCTCGGAGCAGGACCATTTGGGGCAGCCAGGAGCTGCAGGAGGAAAAGTAACACAACACATGAGGAGAAACTGATTGATGTCATTGATTCTGCACAAGAGCTATTTGTTATTCCTATTTTACAGTGATGAGTTTTGAACCATTTTCGGCCACTTCATTCATGGCAGGATACATGATTGCCCAGAGATGGCCTCAAGAGCTAGGTGATCTAAGTAACTGATCCCAAATATGGACTGCTCGGTGTGAGCCCACAGATACCGCGGGGTGAAACAGATCCACTTTTTGGATAGGTTACAGCAGTTTTATTTTTAAGCTCTGACAACGACCCCTTTGAGGAGCTGCTATGTGAGAGGTCAGACCACTGCCGTTCAGATTAGAAGAGCGATGCCGACTGTCGTATCTCGGCAGCTGTCACGGGAGGACGAACCGACCTAGGTGCCAAGGCACCGTCTTCTCCAGATGCAGGGTCCCAGCGCGGGCCCAGCCCCCCGCAAGAGCCCGGGCGGGGCCCGCGGATAAGAGGCGCTTTCCGGGCTCCCTCCCCGCGGTCCTGGGGCAGAGCAGCCCCAGCCCTACCTGAGCCGGGCCCCGCGGAGCCCCCGCGCAGCCGCCGCCGCCCACATGGCCCCGCGCTGCGCCTCCCCCCCGCCGGCCGCGCCCCGCCCCCGCGTCCCCCGTTCCGGCGCACGAACGTTCCGGCGGGCGCCCTACACGGAGCTCCCGCCCCGCCGGCACCGGCCCGCTCCGCCCGGCAGGGGGCGCCCGCCCGCGCTGTGGGGGGGCGGCGCCTGGCGGGGGAACGGCGGGGTCGGGGCGCTGTTTCCCGCCGGGCCGGTTTGGCGGTTGCCAGGCGCCGAGTTCCGGCGGTGCCGGATCGCCGGCGGCGCCGGGCGGGGGATGCGGCGGGGCGGCGGCGGCACCGGGACATGGAGCGGCGCTGAGGCGGCTCGGGCCGGCCGGGGGCGCGGGCACTGCGGCGCCGGGCGCGGGCCCATGGTGGCCGGCGGCCGCTGAGCGCCGCGGCCGCGGAGGCAGCCCGGGCGGAGCCGCCCTGGGGTCCCGAGGGCGGAGGCCGGCGGGGGCCCCGGGCGGGGAACAATGAAGCTGCTGAAGCCGACCTGGGTCAACCACAATGGTGAGGGCCGGCCGGGCAGCAGGTGCCGCGGGCCGGCCGGGCAGCAGGTGCCGCGGTCCGGCCGGGCAGGTGCGGCGGGGGAACGGGCGTGCGGCACTCGCGGGGGGCGCGGGGCGGGCGGAGCCTTGGGCCGCTGCCGGGCGGTCCCGGGGCGGCCGCGGGCGCCGGAGCCCCGCCGCCCCGGGAGCGGCGGCTGCGGGCGGGGGCAGCGGCAGCAACAAGTCCGCGCCCCCGCTGTCCCGGCGGACGGGAGTGGAGCCCGGTGTCGGGAGCTGGGCGGGTTCCCGAGGGCGGCGTGGGGAGAGCTCGTCCCCAGGACGGGGCCGTACGGCGGCAGCCCCTGGAACCCGGCCCGCCTGGCACGGCGTGTTCGCTGGGGACAGCCGGGCACCGTCGTGCCGGGGCTCTGCAGGGAGGGCTGCAGGCTCTGAGGGAGCGCTGAGCTGCTTCCGCCGGCCGCGCACGGCCGCTGGGCCGCTTCGTGCTTGAGAAAGTGCAGAGGGATGGTTTGAATCGAGTATGGCCTCTGCAGAGGAGAGGAGTTTTGTGTTGATCCCGAGGTCCCCTCCGGACGAGTGTCCAGGCAGGATGAGTGTGTGTCCAGTGCACTGCGCTGACCACCCGGGTCTCACATTGCTGACACAAGTGCACTGTTAAAAGTCCTCAAATGCGTTAAGCTGTGCTATCGTTCTCCATGGAGGGAAAAGTTTCTTCCAACAGTACTTTCAAAGCAACTCCCTGAATTTATGTAGCATCCTGTCTGCCAGTCGTCTGGTGATGTTGAAGAGATGTGTGAGCTAAAACAGCTTAGAGTGAAGTGTCGATAATTGACAGAAGGCTCTGTACTTTCCTTGTGTGGCAAATACACGACGGCACCAGTGTTTATGTCATATTTACCCTGCTTAGGATGAATTTCCAGATTAATACCTCTACTGTTCCTGGTGAAGCAGTGAGAAGAAACCTAACACAAAGAGCTCACTTCTGTTTATGCAAGTTTTACCCTCAGATTCATGGGTACAACTTTATTTCAAGTGCAAATTTTATACTCTGTCAATGTGTAAATGTCATTAGCTGGGCTCATGTAGCTGATTGGTATCTAGAATAAAACTAAGACCAGGTTATTCAAGCTGGAAAAGCATGCTTTGAGTTAAAAACCACAGGTACAACTTTACAGCTGCTTTTCTGCATGTATTGTATTCTTTGTGTTCATGCTGCAGATTTTGATAACAACTTAAGCCTCAAAATGCCATTCATGTGCATCTTTACTTGGCCTGCTCTCCAGAGACTCTATAGGCAGCAGATGGACTCAACCTTGTAAACAAAAGTTGTAGTGAACTGAAAAAAATGTGGAAGTGCTCTATTTGAGATGTTTTTTTACATTTCTGCTTGGTTACTCTAAACAAATGTAGCATTTACATCTTAATCTCTGGCTGCCTGTGGTCAGGCTGTCCCATGCCTCTGTGTATCTTCAGTGGGAGCACAGGAGCAGCTGAATAAAAACTTTCAGCCTAAGTCCTTGGAGATCACAGAGATTAGATCTGTAACTTGGTATGGGTATGTATTTGAAATCTGTAGCAATTTAGAACACATCCAACCATGTGCAGCAATTTAGAACACAGGCTTCAGCCAAGCAGGGCTTCATTTATAGAGCCCTGTGATAATGGATAATGCACTGCACAGGGCCTTGATAGTCCTGAATTTTACTCCCATTTCTGCCGCTGACCTCTTGGGATGAGTTTGGCCAAGGCACTTCGTCTTAATTTTGCCACCTGCAAAATAGACATTTACCAGCAGCTCCATTTGTGAGGTGCTGTCAGGGCTGAAAAGGTGTGCAGGACTGTGTGACAATCACACATTCCTGTCCTAGGGGCAGGGAGTGCAGGATAAAAACCGGTGAGTTTAGTCAGCCTCCTCTAATGTACCTGGGTTCCGGATCCTCCAGGCATTGCTGCATGTGAGGAGTCTCCATCACTCCTAATGGGGCTCCCTCTTGGCTCTGAAACTTCTCCAGAAACAGGGTGAAGAGAATTTACACTGTGTGTGCTGGAGACTCTGTGATAATTCTTATTCCTTGGATTTCTGCACAGGCACACGGGGCTGCCTCACTATTCTCATTGGTGAGTGAGTCCTGATAGCAGGGCTGGCTCTTCTACACACCAGATCCAGCTGCTGTCATTTCAGCCTTTTCCTCTTCCCACTCAGTTTTGGGAGTTTTGTTTTACTGAACGGACTAGAATGATGCTTCCAGGCATACATTCTCCAGGAGATAATAGGCACTAGAAGTGAGTGTTGTAGCCAGGAAATCCAGCACACCTGGGAATTGTGTGCTGCACAGCCAAGGTGCCACGCACTTATGGTAAAAGCAGTACAGCATATTTCTCTCCAAGTTTTTGCAATGGAGTTCTTAATGTCGCTTTTTCTGAGTGCTTATTGGAATTATTTCTTGCTCAGATGCATTTTCTATAAGCTTTTCATGCACTTAATGTGGGTTTATTAGATTTTACATTAAATTCTCATTATTGTTGTGTTCTTCTCTTCCATGTGCCTTTAACTTAGAGCAAGGAAGAATATTCAAAAGTGCAGTCTAATGGTGGGGGCAGGAACAGATGACTGTAAGATACAAGTGGTGTGATTGGCTTCTCCTTCCCAGTCTTGCATTCAGTACCTCTGTAGACATGCATCGTGCACCCAGCAGCTGCCTGTACATACTCATCACTCAGGGTTTTGAGAGCCCAGGTGCTTGAAGATAACTCATGCAGGCAAACACTGATCCCTGTGGGAAAGGAAGTCCCTTGCTGTTCCAAGAAACCCTTGCAAGCCCCAAGGTGCTGCTCATGTATAACAGCTTGTGGAAACTGGAGCCTGCTGTTGTTTAAATATAGGCATGGAGTTTATCTCTCCAAGCTGTAATGGTGGAATGTAAATATTTGAATTGATTTGTGAGTCACATTGACTCTTATATATTAGGTGGGCTGGAAGCAAATTGAATAGAAATTCACTCATTTTGAGGTAGAAATTCACCTAAAACTGTTTTTACATTCCATTGACTATTGTATAAAGTTAAATAACAAACAAAAATTTAAAATAGCTTTTATTCTTCACTGGTGTACTTTTTTTTAAAAGACAAAAGTTGGGTTTTCTTACTTAGGTCTTTTTGTTCCAAGCTTGTTTCATTATCAGTATTTCTTTAAGTACATAATGTATATTTGGGTTCTTTAAACAAATAAGCCCACAGGACATCTGGTATATCATAAGGTGTTCTGTATTTAATGAACCTGGTTTGCCTCCTCCCGCAATGTGATTCTGGGAGCTTCAATAATTTAAGCTTATCTTTTTTTAGAAATTATTTCAAGAGGTCAGAATGTCTTAAAACACATTGTGTTAGATTTTAGTGTTGCTGCTTAAATATCACAGTTTGTTTTAGTTCATTTTTACTGTTGGGAAACTCAACACATCTCCAATTAGAAACATGGGAAAGCTTCAGTTGCTTTGAAGCAGGGACCTTGTGCCTTTTGGTGTGTTTCAGAGGAGCTAGCAACATAATCTGATAAAGACATGAACCCGGGGAAGAAGGTGATTGCTATCAAATAATGGCTCCTTCTTCATTATTTTGAGAAATTGAAGGAAGTGAAGAAAATCACAGTATCTGTGCTCAATTTGTAAACTCCAAATAGTATGGAACAAGTCTCATAGCTTTAACCTGTTACAGTTATCCAGCACTGTAGATGGCATTCTCTTGACTGTGGTACCCTGGAGGAAAGAGCACCCTGGCAATGACTTTGTCGTGCTGAATTTCTGTCCTGTGATCACTTCATCTGCTCCTTTTGCGTTTTGTTTTTGTTGTTCTTTTTTTTTTTTTAATTAGTAATTGGACATTAAGTACTGGGCAGATCATTGTGTATCATTAGTTACCTGTGGAATAAGATCCCTTCCTGGATCACAGTTGAGCCATGTAGGAAACATGTCCAGCACTTCATTTATTACTGCTGCCTTTCCTGAGTGCAAAGTCCATACCCTCTTTAAACTTCACAGATAAAATAATGCCTTGTGACCTGGCAACTTTAACTGAGGTCTGAGTTTTTAGGATTATAACCATTTATGAAAATCTGCTCAGTGCTTATTTGATTTAACTCCAAATTTATGCTAGGAAAAACCTAAAAATAAAATTTTATCCCGCAATATAAATATATGGAGAGTTTATGTTTGAACCCATGGCCTTCAATGCCAGTTCCCATTCATGTCACAAAACAGAGGAGAACTGAAAGTGGCTTGGAGTGACCAGAATGATCAGAAGTGTGAAACACCCTTTGTACAAAGAACAAATGAGTAGAGTAAGGACTATTTAGGCAAGGAGTGGGATCATTGGGCTGGGAATGTGATGAACACAGTTGTGAGCGTTGGAAAAGGGATCAGTGTTGAGTGATTTTCATTCACTGCCCTTCTGTACAAGGATTAATTGCATTAAAGTAGCAAATAGCTGGTGCAGATCCATGGAGTAGGAGGTTCCTCACAGAGTTTGTGGCTGAACCGTGGATCTCTTTGTGTAGGGGATGTTGAAGGTAATTATGGATCTGAGAAATGGCTGCTTGAATTTATAGAAGAAAGTCCATTGGGGGCCCCTGATTCAAGAAGTCAGAACTGTAATTTCTTTGGAGTTGGAAGATTATTTTAGGAAGAAACACTGTGTGCTTACCATTGTACAGATCCCTAGGGACTTATCTAGAGCTGGTTTCTGAACACAGACTACTGGGCTTGGTGGCCATTTTCTTTGGTGTGGCTAATTTTAAGCTTTTATGATGAATTTGTAGCCTAGTTATCTCTGGCTCTCTAAGCAAAGTATTTTGCTGAGTTTTTTCAACCCCGTTTGTGGATCTGTGAAAAATCTTTGCCCAGGAGAAAGGGAAAGAGCTGATGTTACTGCTTCTGTAGAATTGTGCTCTTTATGCAGAAATTGGAGAGGCTGTGGTAGTTTATAACATGTAGTAAAGGAAAATTATATCATGTCAGTAATTTTTGCAAAACAGTGGGTGCAATGACAACTTTTTGGAATATGCAGCGTATTTTCTTTGCCTGAATAGTAATGGTAGAGGTAGCTAAGTTCTTTCTGATTTGCTGGGAAAGTTTTCTCTTGGTGTTAATGATACAGAGGCAAAATGAGCCAGGTTCTTGGAATTCAAAGGTCTTTGATAGCTGGCTTCTATGCTCCCCAACACATCTAATGGCAAATACCAGAGTATATGAGCTCTTCTTGTCCAAGACTTGATGCAGATTGAAAAGGTCACCTCTTCCATCTCTGTGGTCTCCAGAGTGGCCTTTTCAGTAAGTTTCAGTGGGCTCAACTATTTCAATGATGCACTGGTTTAATTTAAGGGAACTTCCACATTTTGGAAAGGGAAAAATAAATGTTTGTTTCTTGTTTGTGCTTCTCTAAATATTCAGCTTAACCCTGAATGTTGCATTTGAGTTAATAGAATAAAAGCAAGACTCAGGCACAACAAGCTGAAGTAAAACCACAGCTCATGTGTGTCTCAGCTCATGTGTGCTATGTGGTCTGAAGGACTTGGAAGGAATGTAAGTTGAGTGCCATCTTTCTGTGCTTAAGGTCTTTGCTTGGCTGCCTGTAAAAATTTTAAGAGAAATCATATGTCAGAGTTGCAATATAAATCCAAATAAAACAAACCTTAAAACAAATCAACATAAAGGATGCAAAAGTCGAAATGGAGCTGAATGTGTATCCCTCAAATAGTAAGAAATAGTGGGTATTTGGATGAGGATTTTATTAGGAGTTTATTGTCAAGGGTTCAGTTGCTACAGTTAGACATAAAATGTGCTGTTAGATAAGATCTCCAGGTTTTATCATTTATGTCTTAACATCTCATGAAGATACAGCACAAGATTGACACTCATGGGAAGTTTATCAAGCAGTCTTGGTGTGTGGGTGCTGGTACTTCTGGGTGTTTGATAAATTGCCTTATTTTATAGTGGCATATATGTGATCTTGCTTGCAGAGGCATTCCAGTTTGAAAGGATTGGAAGTGCTGCCAGAAATTCTTTGGATGTGGAAATCGCATGCATGTTCTTTCAAATAATCCTTAGTGGTAGCTCTTTGAGCATCTCTGAAAGGCAGGAAGCTTGCTGCTCCCCTCTTCCTTTTCCTCTGCAAAGGTTAAAACAACTGTGAGCATAGAGAGAGTGAATACGAGCCAGTGGTTGGAGCAGAACAGGTTGGAAGTGAGGGCTTTCTGGTTTCCAAAGCTGTTCCCCAGCTGTGGTATTTGTTACAGAGTTTACATTCTAGTAAAGTTATTAGCTTTCTTCTGAAAGATGTAGCATATGGTGACTTGAAGGATTTAAGAGTAATGCTGTTGTTGGTTAGTCCTCCTCTTTCTATATGGAAGCCATAAAATCAAAATTAGTTTTTGGGTAGAAGAGTTTCATTAAGAGAACTGAAATTTGAGATAGGTAATTGTGTGACCAACAGATCCAGCTTGAAACTGGGAAAGATTTTTAAAAAACAGAAGTCCAGACAAGACTTGCTTCAGGTCATCAGCTAATGAATGTAGAAACCTTGAAGAAATTCCATACTCAAATACCATTTTGCCTTGTTGGCACTTGCTTTGTGGTATTACTTTGCTTTGAGGTATTTGGCATATCCTGCTGGATTAAGTGTCCCTGGTTATCGCTGCTTTTTGTGGCATGATAACTTCATATAACATCATATAGGCATTTAATAGGCTGCCATTTCTGTCAGCAAGCTGCTCTCAGCTCTTGTAGTCAGCTGTAATTCTTACAACTCAAGCCTTTAGAAGAAGAAAGTCACTTGCCAGCCAGAAGAGTTATGGTGGTTCTGGCATTACTGCATTCCCTTGAATATAAAATAATTCAATATGTTGCTGCTTGTTCTCTAATTCCAGGAAAGCCAATATTTTCAGTGGACATTCACCCAGATGGGACCAAGTTTGCAACAGGAGGACAAGGTAAGTCTGTGTACTGATAGAAAACAGAATTTTGGGTAATGATAATAATAATCTTGTGCCTTCACAGGACTTGAATTGGTTTGACCCTTTTAAAAAAAATCACTTTTATCTCTAAGAAACAGATAATTATGTAAGCTATTTAATATATTGAGAAGTGCTGCTGCTCCTGCAGAAGGCAGAGTTACATGTTCTGACATCTTCATCCCCTTGGACAGCATTGATATAGTAGCTGCTATCAGTGATTGAATCGTGGCAATACAGGCCAAATTTCCTTTGAATTTGAAGAGGAACTGGATGTGCAGTTGAGCTTTTTCAGTTGCTAAATAGTAGAACTATTGGGACAGAAAAATCCAATTATATAAATAGAAAAGCTTAAGAAATATATGCAAAAATATAATTTGGTTCACAGTAGTGAATAATTTTATGTTGGCTACAATAATTGAAATTTAGTATTTGAATATGTATCTTTTCTCTATAAAAATACAATTTTATTACAAGTAGTTGTCCTTACTGTTGGTATCAGTTATGTACAGTATGACTTTTGTACAAGGCTATATAAATTTATTTTTAATAGCTTCAAAAATAAAGCACTTCTGAATTGGTCTAATTATATCAATTCTGATTATATCAAATCTGATTACATCTGTAATCAGATGTTTCCAAAGTCCCTAGTGCAGTAATGCCTACATTTTCACATCTGTTCTGGAACTGAGATTATTTTGAAAAGCCTTTTTGCATGTATTTAGAAGGGGGTGCTTTTTGGTCTCTTACAGGTCAGGATTCTGGCAAAGTTGTGATCTGGAATATGGCTCCAGTCCTGAAAGAGGAAGATGAAAAGAATGAAAATATCCCCAAGATGCTTTGTCAGATGGACAATCACTTAGGTAACAAAGTTGGTTGGTTGGGTTTTTTCATTACTATTGGTAATTTGCCAAAGCTTAAGACTTACATGTCTGTAATTGCAAAAATCAATAAAACACAGCAGAGTGGTCTCATACTTTGGCTGTATACTTTTCAAGATATTCAGCAGAAAATGTTAAAATGTGAGGAAATGTGCAGAGGACTATACATACCTTTGGAAAACTTCCCCCATAAGCTTTTTTCAGCTGTGGCCATAAAGTACTTGATAATGCACATCCTAAAACTGGGGAGCTCTGAAGGAAAGGACAGGAGAAGAAGTATAAAAAATATATCATCTTCAGTATATTGGTTATAGTTACAAATTATTACATTTATTACATTATAAATCATTGCATTTGGAATTAGTAGGGTCACCTGACAAGCTGTCCCTTCTTTTCTTCAAAATATACCTTTCCTTCTTTGCCCTCTTAATCCCTCTTTATTTACCAGAATAAGTTTCCTTCATTAGAGGAACATTAATCTTTTTTCCTTCAAGCCTCTTTTGGTGAAGCTTTTTTAGATAAGAAATAGGTTTTTTTAAGTAAGAAATTCCTGAACTGCTACTGAAAGATAAGTACCAACTCATTTATCTAAAGCAGACAGAGTAACTGCTTTGAGTGGAAAAAGCCCACTTAAATCCTAAATGTCTCCTGTCAAGTTTTGCTTATTTGTATTATAAATCCTGTCTGCAGTCCAGAACCACTTATTCACATATTTCATCTTGCAAACTTTCTTTTCTACGTTTCAGCTTGTGTGAACTGTGTGCGATGGTCAAACAATGGAGTTTACTTGGCTTCGGGGGGAGATGACAAGTTGATTATGGTGTGGAAACGAGCTGCGTAAGCATGTTTCTTCCTTGAGCTTCCCATTTCATTTCAAGTCGGTTACTCTGTGACATCTCAGTGCTTCCTCCCTGTGCTGGCCTTTGGTAAGCTCAGTGCTCCACCTGGTGTGTAAGGAGCCGAAAGCTGAGACACCAAAGTGCTGGTGTTGGAGATGTGGCCTGCTGTCCTTTGGGCTGGAGGGTGTCTGCTTGGGCAGTCTCTCTCCTCTGGAGGAGCTGAGACATTTTCTTCTGTCCTTGAAGAAAGCTTCCTGGTGAGATTTGAAAAGTCACCTTAAATGTTACCATTTTAGGCTATCTACAGAAATCCTACATTTTACTGAAACTGATTTTTTTATAACTGGAATTGTTCTCTCTAAAAAATGTGCTTTTTTTCCCTTCTGTATTGTAGGAATAACTGACTATAAAATAGAAGTGTACTGTGCAACTGGGTTTCTTTAAAAAAAGTGAGGAGCTTGTGGTGGTTCTTTTTATAACTGTTCCTATTTTAATTAGGTACATTGGACCTAGCACTGTGTTTGGTTCTAGTAGCAAACTTACTAATGTTGAGCAGTGGAGGTGTGTGTCCATTCTCAGGAGCCATTCAGGGGGTAAGTTTAAAGGCGTTGGATGAACATAATTTGCATATATTTTGAAAAAAATTGCTTTTCAGCATTGTGTTTTCTTGTTTGAAATATATATATTTGGTGACAAGTTGGTAATTAATTTTAAGAGCAACGGTGAAAATTTGAAAAGTGTAATTTTTAATGAAATGCAATTTTCATATGAGTAACTTCTGGAAAGTGTGGTATATAGGACAAAAGATTAATAAATAAGAAGCTTATATTTTGCTGTTTTCTAGCTTAGAGATGAACCTGAATAAGGGAAGCTGAACTGTATCTTTACTTAAATGTTCACACTAGCAGTGAATACTCTGATTGGCAAAAGACCATGGTTTTGTAAACCAAAGAATATCAATGTTTATTTAGAAGAAAAATATCTAAAGAGCAATGGAAAAGTTGAATAAATAAATAATTTCAAATGCATTTTGCATCTGCTGACATGAGCTGTGATTAAAATGAAGACGGAAATCACTTTGATCACTCCACATGTGTTGGAACAAAATGAGTGCATTGTAATAGCTTCTGTTCCTTTTTCATTCAGAACAAGTTCTTTGTGCAGGCATTAACACTTCCTGCAATCACCAAACATTGCATTCTTTCCCTTTTGGGGTTTTTTTCCTTGATCCCCGCTTTGAGCATTGGGAGTCGGGGAGTCTCACTTCCAATGAGTGTTGCTTTCTTTGACTTTGGTGAGGTGATAATCATTTCTCAGTGATAGCAAAATATTGCTACAGAGAACACAAGTTCTTTGTAAAAAGACTTTTTGATTTTCTGATTACCATCAATCTCTTAAATGGAAACTTCCTTTTCCCAAACAGATGTGATGGATGTAGCATGGTCTCCACATGATGCCTGGCTGGCATCCTGTAGTGTTGATAACACTGTTGTCATCTGGAATGCTGTCAAATTCCCAGGTGAGATCTCTAAAGATGTGCCAGCATGTAAAGCTCTGTGACAAAGTCTTTCGTCCTTGGGTGTATTTCACTGACTCTTCAAATCTCTAGGAGAGCATGGATTGTCTGTCTTTTGAGGTGCCACACGTGATGCTCAAACCTGGCAGGTCAACCTTCTTCCAGGTTTGGAAGGCGGTGAATAGGGGATTACACAGTGCTGCAGACAGCTGCATTCAGGTTGTGCTGCTGATTTTACATGAAAATCATGATTGCATGTGTTTATTTAAATGCCATTTATTTTAAGCTGTCTTTCTATACTGATACCAGAGGTTTTAGACTTTGAAGCTAATTGTGCACCCTCTCAACCTCTCCTCCCACAGGCTGATAAGCAAGAGTGTGACTGAAAGTAGGTTACCAGGTCTGCCACCTTAGTGAGTCACAGCTTTGACTTGGTTCACACTTGCTGCACAAAGCTGGATTACTTGTGATAATCTTCGGGTGTGGAGGAAAATTTAACTGAAATTCCAGTTCAAGTGCTGCTTTCCACAGTATCAGAGTGCTACTCTGAAGTGCTGGGACTCTGCTGTTCTTCCTGCTCTGACCTGTCTTCTAAAGAGTCTTGCACCTCTTATTCTGGCTAGAATTCTCCTTACCACTTTTTTATATCAGTTTTTTCTTAAGTACAGGTTCCAATTTGGTTGATTTGTTGTTTCTACACTAAAGGAGTTCATACTTAATACGGTGTTTCAAAAAGATGTAAATTTTCTCGTAATTACTTACTCTGTATTCTCAATTTTTGTGTGCACAGAAATTCTTGCCACTTTGAAAGGGCATTCTGGCTTGGTGAAAGGGCTGACCTGGGATCCTGTTGGAAAATACATTGCCTCTCAGGCTGACGATCGAAGTTTAAAGGTGTGGCGGACCATGGACTGGCAGCTGGAAACCAGCATCACAAAACCTTTTGATGAGGTACTTCAGAATGTGTGATTGTTCAAAGTGAATTCCCTTAGAATGAATGAAAACTAGAAAAATAATTCTGATTGTACACAAACATGAATTAATTGAACAGTGCTGAATCAAATGAAGCTCTCAGCAGCTTCAGAAGAGGGAAAAAAATAATTACTTTCTCATAAAAATATGATTGACTAGAGACTTTTACTGCCATTTGTTGTTGTGGATGTCAAAGGTTTTCATGGGTTATGTAAACAAGTAAACTTCTGGAAATATAGTAGTTATTCTAGGGAAGTGTTGGCACTCTGTTCACAGTAGTCTGACATTCTTCCCTATGCATCTTCTGTTGGCCACTCTCAGAGATGAGGTAAGTATATTCAAGGAGGGATCTTTGATCTGGCATCATAGGGCTGTTAGGTGGTGACTTTGATGAAGAGATCAAGTTTCTGGGGACAGAAACTGGTGCTTGGTTAGTGGAGTATTCTGCAGTGATCTGAGGGTGTTGTGATTAGTGCGATTGTTCTTTGTGAAAGACCTTATCTGCTTCAATTCATGAGGGAGCTGGCCTGGCAAGCTGGAAGTCTCATCGTTAGTGGTTACTGTGTTGCATTCGTGTTACTAACTAGGGCTGTGGTAAATACTGAGGAAACAGTATCAAAAAACATGTAACATTTGTGTTTCCTTTGAAAAAGTTCTCCGAGTTCCTTTCCCCCTTTTCATAGGGTTTCTTAAGTTACATTGCATCACCTGTGTAAACATGGCGAAGTGCTGAGAATTGTATGTGAAGTCATTGTTTTATATTCACAGGAAATTTACTTTGTAATCATATTCCCTGAATCTGAAATATAAATAGTTTGTATTATAACCCCTTTGTTTGCCAAACACTTTTAAAGCTCTGGTATGTTGGGTTTTTTTTGGCAGTGTGGAGGGACGACTCATGTGTTGCGCCTTAGCTGGTCACCTGATGGTCACTATCTTGTTTCTGCTCATGCCATGAATAATTCTGGACCCACTGCTCAGATCATTGAGAGGGATGGATGGAAAACCAACATGGATTTTGTAGGGCATCGGAAGGCAGTTACAGTAGTGGTGAGTGAGTGATAGTAATTTATCCCTGAAGTTAAAACTTGTATGTGTTTTTTGATAATTTTATGTATAAATGGGAGAAGAGGTGATTGGTGTCAAGATTAGTAACACAAATGAATGGTGGCGATTAAGAAATGTCAACTTTACATGTTGGAAGCAATCACGTCGCTCTTGTGGTAAGAGAAGTGGCTGTAGATGAACAAGACAAGGGAGAATACAGGAGCATGTTAGGAATGTCAAACATCAGCTTTGTTGGCTGTTCAGTGACTTGATTAAAATGATTTAGGTTTCTAGTGGGCTTCTGATCCCTAGTAAAATTAATATTGTTTTCCTTTCCTGTGAAGGCATTCAGAAAGCCCCTTAAGAAAGCCTCTGCAGCTTTTGTCAGTGTTCTTATAGAGTCTGGTTCAGGACTTTATTTCTATGAAATGTTGCTTTTTCACTCTAAAGTGGAAAATTTGCTTTGAAAGCAGATTTCCTGCTAAAATGTAATTACTATGATAAAATTCGGGTATCTCATTTGTTCAGAAATTCAATCCAAAAATCTTCAAAAAGAAACAAAAGAATGGGAGCTCCACCAAGTCAAGTTGTCCCTACTGCTGTTGTGCTGTCGGTAGCAAGGATCGATCTCTTTCTGTCTGGGTAAGTGGTTTCTTTGCTGCCTTTGAGCTACTGTGTGCATATGATAACTTGGGAGTTTAGCACAAAGGTCATGTGTACCAACATTAGGTCTTGTATTTAGTTTCATGTTTAGGGTTTGTCTCTGTCAGGTTTGGCTGCGGAGGAAGGAAGTGGATTGGTATTAGTTCATTTCTGTAAAGGCAAGAGCAGTTAGAAGCCAGTGGCAGAGTGTGCCCTGATAAGGGGGAGCAGCTGTTAGGGGATAAAACATTTTACCACAGTTCATAAATGCAACCTTATTTTCTGCCTTTTACTTGTCTTCTGCCTTTGTAAATGAAAGGGATATGGAAGTGAATGAGCTTTTTAAGTATTCTTTCAAGTTTTTGAGATCTAGTTTGGGTTTTACTTTAAAATTTACACTAAAATTTTTATTCTGCCTAAGAGAAGAGTAACTATTTTCACATTTTTAAATGCAAAAAAAATGTGCCTAAAGCTTTGTGATGAGAACTTGTGCCAGAACACACAAATTGCTAACTGCAGTCTACTATTTATAGATTCCAGTGTGATATTTATCCATCAGTCTCTGGATGCTTAACTAAATCTGTTTCTGGTAATGGCTACCAGTGCATACCCATATCAAAGTATCACTCAGTATATTTTACTTTCTATTTATATTATGAAGATTTCATTAGGAGTGGCTGTTGAGTTGACAGAAGGTAGTGCAGAGATGCAAAGTTATAGGTTATCTTTGCCCTGAGGAGCTTAATAAACATATATAGAGCACAGACCTATGGAAGCATAAATAACTACTGGAGATGACAGTGACACTGCATCTGTGAACCTGTGAGCATAAAACTTCCTTGACCATATCAACCTCTGCTTCATTTCAGTTGTACTATACACTAGAGATATGAAGTCTATTGGTTTGACATTAAGGAGCTTAGACTGTCTAATTTAGGGCAGGTTATTGGAGTCTTCACATTCAGTTCTTTATTGCTAAGCTGATTCTTAAGTGCAGAGGAATCTTCTTTAAGAGTAATTGTGAGTCCAGTTCTCTTTGCTCTTGATAGGTTTCACTTTCTCAGACAAGTAGTCCGAGTGAGGACATGGAAACCTAATCTGTTTTCTGTCTTCTTGTGCTGGCAGTTTGCAGCATCCTTATCTCAGTACAGCTTAGAATAGAAGCTGTCTTTTGCATCTGTGGAATTGCTTTAGGAGCGGCAGAGGGTGTTTTTTGACTGTGGTGTAAAGGCAAAGTTGATTAAGAAATTCAGAAAGGAGAGTTGAATGTCAGCTGTTCTTCTCCAGAGCTTTTCTGTCCCAGCAGTGGAACAGGTGACTTGGTGCTTCAGATACACCACCAAGTATGCAGCTGTTTCCTGGCCACATCTTGTTTGGTGCATATTGTGAGGCTTTGGGAGAATGTTAATGTGGTACTGTCTGTGGCGGTGTAGAACTTCTGCATTTCTGAGTGTTGTTTCTTGTTTTCTTAAAGCTTACATGTCTGAAGCGACCTTTAGTTGTCATACATGAGCTGTTTGACAAGTCAATCATGGACATCTCCTGGTAAGTTGATTTCTGCTGTTTGTTGTGGAAGCCAAAGCATTGTTATCCACTTCAGGTGTACTTATTAGCTGGAAATGTCTTAAATGCCTGTTGCTGCTGCATCTTTGGTAGCAATATGAGCAACTAGCACATGGTCACTTGAGATTATTAACTGAACAAATGGTAATGTATTTAGAACAAGACACAGTAAAATAGCTGTGGAATGAGTTCCTACTTGTTATGATTCTCTGACACAGGTTGTCTTTATTCTATCACTGCCTCACATCTGAAATTCTCCCTTAACAGTTACAATGTCTTGGTGGGTTTATACTGTGAATTTTAAAGCTTACAACTGTGTAACTTCCTAGTTTCTATGTGTCATGTGGATTTTGCCATGAAGCTCATTGACCTACAATAAAAAGTTTTCAAAACCGAAACATTTTTCTTTCATTAACAGATTAAGGCTAGAAAGCCAGCAAGTGGAATATTTCATGAGAAGTGCTGCTACTGTTATAGTACAATAGCTTTGAATAGTTTAGTTTTCCTGTAGTGTTTTTTATTTCTCCATCTGCAATTTGCACATTTTTCGTGGCATGAAGTCATTGGGCGTAATAGCTGGTTAACATTTTGCAGTTTCTGAGGAAATGGTTTTGTGGGATATTTGAGAGACAAAGGATCATCAGGCAGCTTGATATTTTATATCCTGTTTACAAATTGATGGCTAAAATGTCAATAATATGGAGTGTTCCCAGAAACGTGCTCCATTCTGAAAACAGACTGAGTAAATTCTCAGGAACCTGACACTATTATTGTTATATTGTTATATCTGTATAATTTCTGTTTTAGAATTTTAGACTTGGATCCATCAACATAATATCTGCAAATGATTATGTTTTCATGGAACAATTGCTTGGATCCAGAGGTCAATAGGAGCTCAGCAATTTTCTCTGTTAAGCGAACAGAAAACTCTCAACATGATTTTACTGTTTTCTGACTTGGAGTTCTGTTGGTGTACCTTGTTTCATGGTGTTGAGGCTGATTTCTCTGGATGTGATGCTATCAGAGTGCCAGCTGCCACAAAAATAGGGGTTTCCAAATGCCTATATATGTGGCACTTGTAATAGATTTTTAATAACTTGGTCAGGACTTTGGAGCTGTGCCAGCTTTCCTTTCCTCTTCCCTTCTGTGTAACAATTAATCTGTAAGCAACTCTGTCACTATCTGTGTGAGCTCTGTACTTGAAAGTGTCTGGGGTAGAAGTCAAAATTCATCAAGTATTTTTTCAAATGTGCAGTAATAGGTTACTTATGCAAGATTATAATTGTATTAAGATAGAAGGAATAGCTTCTCCTCTCTCTTTTTGCTAAGGAAACTTGACCTCCAGAACAAGGTTACTATGTATCCCCATGAATAATCACATGTGCCGTTTGCTTAAAAACCTAAATGATGAACAACAACAAAATCAAACCTGTGATGAAGTACCAAGATTTTTGGCTTGCTTGTCAGCTGAGGGCCCCTTTTTTCACCCACTTCTATTAGCACAAAAATTTTGTTCATCTATTGAAGAAAATGCATTTATAATTTTCTCTCAGTGTTCATTGTGAACACTATTCTGGTTTGGTGCTGCTCATGCCATGGGCAGTTGTGTTGTCCCAGTGCCACCATCCTTGTGCAGTCTGCAAAGCAGCATTGGCACAGGAACTCTGCTGCCTGTCATCCTGTCTCCTCACTGTCCCACTTCTTTGGTTCCATGAGTTATTGCTGTGATGGTAAATCTTAAACTGAGATTTTTATTGAACAATCCATCAGATTGCTACTTTGCATGAATGAAAGAGATTACAGAGTCTGACCTTTATTTCTCTCAGGACTCTTAATGGACTTGGTATCCTGGTGTGTTCCATGGATGGATCAGTGGCATTTTTGGACTTTTCCCAGGATGAACTTGGGGATCCACTCAGTGAGGAGGAAAAGGTACAGTAAGCACTCAGAGAATCTTTGATCATATTTCAGGGATGTATTGATTCAATTAAAATACTGGTCTGTTTATAGAAGTATGTAGTAACTGATTTCCATATTATAGAAAATGTGTTGTTCTTGTCTGCTTTACAAACCATTAAAAAAGAGTAGTCAAGAAGTGAATTCCTGGTATTAGTTTCTGTTCTGGAAAGAAAGAATTTGGAAAACATCCACTTGCTTATGCATCATTGTACATCTGAAGTAAGTATTTGGCCACGGAAACAAGAAGTGGGTGTTTCAAAACACTACGAAATTACTCTTTCACTTGCATATATGCAAGTCTTTTTAAACTGATTGCTCTTGGCTGTTGTTCCTCTCATTGCTATTAGCAACTAGAGCTTTGTATTTCACTTATTTTTCATATTGATTTAGTATTAGTTGAAAACACAAAGAAAAAAAATCTGGTGTATAAATGGTACAGAGGGCATTTTATGGATTCCATTGGATTTGTGTGATTCCCTTGTGTTATAAGTAGTGATGTCGTGGTAGCACTTGTAGTCACTCACATCTTTAATGCCCACAGAGCAACATTCACCAGTCCACCTATGGCAAAAGTCTGGCTATCATGACTGAAGCTCAGTTGTCCACCACCATTATTGAGAATCCAGAGATGCTCAAGTACCAGCAGAGACAGCAGCAGCAGGGGGATCAGAAGAACTCTTCAATTCGGGAAGGTTCTGGGAATGCCACAGCTCCCAAAGTGGCAAGCATGGTTAATGGAGAAAGTCTGGAGGACATTAGAAAGGTAGGAGCTCTTGGACACTGTCAAATACTGAGTCACTAAATACCAAATTGTTAGGAAAGAGTCAGTTTCTATGCCCTTGTTTGTGTTGGATGGCACCTTTCAGCCTGCGTATGGCCCAGCTGATCAACTTAGTGAGACATTTACTGGGACTTGTTAAAAGTTAAATGCTTTTAAGCAGAAGTAAGGCTATGTGGAAGCAGGCTTGTGGATATTTCTGTGATGGGTGCAAAATTCTTGGTGTGCAGAAAGGAAACCAAGAGTAACTAATGACAGAGAAGCTGTTTCAGTTTCTCACTGATAGAAGTTGAAAGCATTATTTAATTCTGTCCTAAACATAGAACACAACTTTTTAATTAAAGATTTGATATGCACAAAATATTTGATATTTTAGACTTGATTCTAAAGTGGACAGCAGATTACATTCTACACAAATGCCTTTTCTACAGATGGATAGATTGAAAATTGGAAATGTTTGTGTTTACGGAGGAAAGTCTTTGCTAACAGATTTTTAATTGAGGCACCTCTTCTAATATATCTATTTTTGTCAGTTTGAAAAAAAAACACAAAATAGCATTTCCCATTTATCAGAAATTGTGATAAAATGTATTTCCCAACAGAATCTCTTAAAAAAACAAGTTGAAACGCGAACAGCAGATGGTCGGAGAAGGATCACACCTCTCTGCATAGCTCAACTGGACACTGGGTATGTTTGGAAGTAATCTTTAGAATCTTTCTTTACCTTCTTACCTTTTTGTTTGTTTGTTTTTTCCCTTTTCCAAACTTGCCATTCTGTCTTAGGGCATTGTAAAGCACTTACTGGAAATTAATGTGTATTCTTATAAAATATAGTTTCAACCAGTGTTCTTTGGCCATAAGATCTCACTTCTAATAGATCAGGCTAATTCTCATTATTTACTGTTATAGATGAGCAATGTTCTAATGTATTATTGATTCATATCTATATTAATGCCAGCTTTAATGTCCTTTGGACATGAGAAATTACTCTGGAAAGGTACTAGGGATTCATTTAGGTTGTACATGAGTATCCATATACATAAAAAGGAAGAATGGAATAAATAAAGCTAAAATTACTATTTTTGAATTATCTTTAAAGTGGTTTGGAGAAATGTATTTGTCATTTGTCTTTTTTGTTTAGGGATTTTTCTACAGCATTTTTCAATAGCATCCCAATATCTGGAACTCTGTCTGGCTCAATGATGTCTTCTCAAAGTAACCAGCAGCTCATGTCACTAGATTCTAACGCAGCAAATTCCCTTAATACTTCAAAGCCTTCTGTAGAGCCAACAGCAGCCAGTATAAAACCAACAGATGATGCAGCCAATAAAGATGGGTCAGTATTTACTGTTTTGTTTTTCACTTACATGAGTCTATTTAGTTTTTAACTCTTGTTTATCATTTTAAAATGAAGAAATTATTAGAGTGGTTTCCTTACTGCAAAACCCCAAGAATCTAATCTTCCTGAAAACATTGACATTTTGTTAGTGTTTGGTTAATTTAAATTTTGATAAATCAGGAATGAATAAATCCATGTGCATAGTTCTGGCAGTGAACTTCAGTGCAATGAAGCTGATTGCTGATCAAAATGACTTACGGGTTGGTGGGTTGCCATTAGTAAACAATAGAAGGTGTTCCAGTAGTGTAAATAATGAAACCTACTTTACATCAAATTTTGACCTGTGTCCTCTCTTCAGACATGGTGATCCTTCTTTCCTGTACTACAACATCTGTATAACAAATCAGAGCACAGCGACATTGATTCGTCAGTGCACATGTGCTGATGGACCAGTGTGTCTTTCAAAGTAATTACAGAACAACTGAATTTTACTTGCTTTTCCTTCAGTGGTAGCACTGACCTGAATTCTTCTCAGTCTATTTTTATAGCATTTGTAGCAGCACAGTGTCATTGAAACCTCTGCTTCTCCATCAAATTCGGTTGAAATTGGCCACAGATTAAAAAATGAGCGGGTGGACTATCAGAAATGATTGACAGATGAAACTATTAAGTGTCCTTTTCTTTGTAAATTGTACTTCTAGTAGCTTTTTAGTACAAGCATCAGTTATTTTAGAGCCATTGATTCTCTGAATTCATTCTCTGAATGAATTGAAAAATCCCTAAAGTAAACAGCTATTGAAATAATAGATCCCTGGAATGCTTTAGTGTGGGGAAAACACATTCCTTTGCCCTAGAGTTATGCTTGGAAAGGCCTAATAATCAGCTTGGATTTTTCAACAACCAAATCTAAAGCTGGCATGAATTGTTTAATCTCAAATTGTTTGATTGCTAAACAGTGAAATATAATATCATAATGGAAATATTTAATTACCTGAACCAGGGGTAAAAGCGGGAATCCCTGTGATCATTTTAAAAAGTGATCCTTTCCCAATAAGTACCAGCTGAAAGTATAATTTTCTTCCTCAATTTAAAAAATACAATAAATGAATTAGGGTCTTTTAATCCAGAAATGTGGCCACATGAAGCTCTGAGGTGCATCATAGACAGCTTTTGAGAATAGGCAAAGCTTGCAAAACACTGATGCAAGAAAGAGTGGAAAAAGAATATCATAATTGATGATGTACTTGAGTGAAAGGTTTTCAACATTGTTTCTAGCCAGTATTATGAATGCTAGTTGTTATGAACAATGTAGCTTACCAGTACTAAATTTTTCAATCCTCCTTTTGCTGTCTCTTTTCTTGGCAGTGTAAATGCTACCTCTGCCTCAGCTGCTCCTTCTGCATCGTCTTCCTCTGTGTTGACAACTCCATCCAAGATTGAACCTATGAAAGCATTTGATTCTCGATTCACAGAACGCTCCAAAGCCACCTCAGGGACTGCTGTTGTAACAAACACAAATCAGACTGTTGTGGACAGGTAGGACATAGCCTGGGGAGGGAGGAAGGTAATGATGTAGAGTTGAAACACTAATTCTCTGTAGTGTAGATGTCACACTGCTGACACTCCAGAAGTTGTCTTGGGCTTTTCCCACTATTGGAAGGAAGGGGGCAACTACAAATAGGTAAATTCTGTGCTGGTGTTATCCCTTTGTACATTTGTCCCTGGCATTTTGGTATCAAGCAAATTCTCCAAGATATTCCAGGTCAAAACTATTGTTGTAAGAGGCTGTGTGTGCACATGCCTGTGTGACTGAGTTCAGCTGGACTCCTTAGAAGACAAAAACAGCCAAAAATAACCAGTCTGCGTCTCTGTACAAGAGAGATTTGCTTCAAGATAAATTACCATACATGTCAGCAGATGACCTCTCATCATCATAGCTGCAGTTATACTTCAGTTTTATGCCTTGAAGGCATGCAGAGAAGATTCTCTGATTTTAAAGGGTTTTTGGCTCTGGATCCATGTGATTAAAAAAAAAAAAGCATTCTGTTTTGTGACATAGTGTTATGGCATAAATATTCCTGTTTCACCAAAACAAATGATAAAAAAAATAGCAATCTTGAGAAAAAAGTATGTACTTCCCCACTTATTATCAGGAAAACCTATTTTCATACATCAATATTTTTATGTCAGAGAGCTTAACCATGTGATCCAGAAGCAAAATGTAGTAAATTACTCTCATAATTGCTTCTAGTGTGTCAGTGAAATATGGATAAAAGTGTATTGTTTGGCTTAATTCAGACGCCAGAGAAAAAAGGTTTGGATTATGCAAGGTATTTCTCTGAAGCCAGTTAATTAAGGAATAAGTGGTGAGTTAATAACCAGCTATTGAAGGAAGCTATGGAAGGAAGGGGAAGAGTGTGATTGACCGATTTTAGGGTATAATGGTTATATAATGGTTAACAAGAGAGTTCACAGGCATTGCACTTTGTATCAGTTATATTTAGTTATATATAGGGACATGGACCTGTTGGAGTAAGTCCAGAGGAGGCCACAAAGATGATGGGAGGGCAGGAGAACCTCTGCTGTGAAGACAGGCTGAGAGAGCTGGGACTGTACAGCCTGGGGAAGAGAAGGCTCCAGGGTGACCTTACTGCAGCCTTCCAGTGCCTAAATGGGCTGCAAAAGAACTAGAGAGGGACTTTTCACAGGGGCATGTAGTGGCAGGACAAGGGAGAATGGCTTCAAACTGAAAGAGGACAGGTTTAGGATATTAGAAAAAAAATCCTTCCTGTAAGGGTGATAGACACTGGAACAGAGAAATGTTGATGTCTCATCCCTGGAAGTGTTCAGCGCCAGATGGGATGAGGCTTGGAGCAACCTGGCCTAGTGGAAATTGTCCCTGTCCATGGCATGGGGTTTGAATCAGATGTCTTCAAGGTCTCTTCTAACTCCAATCATTCTGTGATTTCATAGTTATGGTTCTTGCAATGGAAGCTGGAGCAGTGAAGTCATGTGTATGGTTTGCAGATACACATTTTGCAGTAGTCAAAACTGAACAGAACTGAACAGAACAACTTCTGGGGGTAGACAACAGAATGACAAGCGTTCTACATGAATAAGGGGAAAGTCTAATGTCCACTGAAGGGGAAAAGATGAACTACTCTTGCATCTTAGAGTGCTGAATTATTTGTATCAGCTCAGGGAAAGAGATCTGATGGTAATTGGAACTGAATGCTAAAATAAAGTTGTTATTTCCAGCTTTATCCCATTGCTAACTGCTGGTTTGATTAATTTTTTTTTAAAGGGGAGAATATGTCTGATTGGTTTACATATATATTGTACATTGTACTTCTGGAAAGGGTTTGCCATACCTCTTCAGCTTCCTCCTCCTGCCTTCGTGCATTTTGAAGTACACTCAGAGGGCTAAGAAATGTCATCTTATCTGCAAGAAGACAATGTGTAGGATACATGGCAACTTTTGGAATCAGCTTTTTTTTACAGACTTTTTTCTTACAGACTGAAGGATCAGAATTTAATTAAAGACAATAAGCCCAAGGATATTCTGGAGAGCAGCAGTGACAGTGAAGAGAAGATTCCAGCTGTTAAACCGCTCAGTGTACCCAAACGGAAACTGGAACTTGAGGGAGAAACAGTAGAAAAGAAGAAAAAAGGAAGGCCTCGAAAAGACTCCAGACTTGTACCAGTAACTTTAACTGTTCAGGTGAAATATATAAGATTCATTGTGGCTTTCGAAGTTCATTTAATAAATCAGTCTCATGTTGATTTGTTCCATCAACTCAGGGAAACAAATTAGTATCAGTCCCTCAGAATTTTTAGCCATCCCTCTTCCATGTCTTTAAACTTACTGGTTTTAGAAATTAAGCTTAGAAAAAGCAGGTACAACTGGTGTGGCAAATATGCTTATCTTTTATATAGATATGTAGCTACTTACTAAAGGTCCCAGCATGCTAAGTAATGCTAGCCTGCCAAATGACTGTATAGAATAAAATCAAATGCCAACAGTTTTTGGTGGTGTATGATGGAGAGTGGTCCAAGAACAAGAAAGTGACTTAGATACGGTGACTTCAATGGTCAGAATTTGCTCAGAACCCTAAAGTAGTTGCTTTAGAGTTTGCATCATTTTAGGGCTTATAGATACCTGTGTTTTCAGTATCTAGAGCTTCAATTTTCCATGTAATATACAAGAATTTTCATTAATTAGTTGCAGTTGAAAATAGGGTTGTTTTTTTTTTTTAAAAAAAAGACCACTTCAAGTTTTTGTTTTCTTTTGATTCTTAGAAGCTATATTAAAAAAGTTGTATTCATACAACTAATTGGAATAAGACTAACATTTGCAATTGGCATTATTTGGAATTTTAAGAAAATTCTTTTTCAAATCAATCTATTTGGTAGAATATATTTGGTTTTCACTTTTTTAATAGAAAAATGTAACTATTTCTGCAATTTTTTTCCAGTCCCCAGCTACACTGGCCTCTGAGAAGGATGCTGCTTGCATCTCTGCACCAGCATTAGCACTTAAACTGCCAACCCCAATCCCACAGAAATCGTTTACTTTGCAAGTAAGTGAACTATAAGGAAAAAAAAAACTTAATACTTTAACAACAAACAAAAAAATCTTGCTTTCTTTTAAATATCCTAAGGTTATTCACATCCTTTGATGAGTTAACGTTTGAATGCGTGTATTTGTTCAAGCAAGCAAGATGGTAACACTTTAGCTTCTAAGAATATGTCTGTATTAGTAAAGATAATGGCAAATCAGCTAAAAATAGGACTCTTCTGACCCAACTAAACTCCAAAGAGGAGTGAGTACCTCTGGTTCATCAGTCCCTCCTCCTGGTTACCAAAGTGTATGGTGGAGATAAGAGTCTCTGTGGGGAGTGGCTGCAGCACTGTTACTGCAGTGGTGTTGGGAGTACCCCATGAGGAATAAAACCAGGGCTTTTTCTCTCATGGAGGTGCTCTGCATCTGAACAGGTTGGCAAATAGTAATGTTTTAGATATTTATGGGGCAGTTTTTAGGTGTGTTCAGGCTGTGGTAGTCTGGTTCCAATTGCAAGACTGTGGGGAGACTGGGCACATACAGACTTGATCTGGCACCCATAATTAGGAAGCAGAGACAGACTAGCACAGCCTTTCCTTATGGCTGTGCTTCAAATACAAAGAAATTACTTGTGTTTTAGGCAAGGCTGATTTTCAGAGGTCTGCTTCTTTTGAAGTGCCATGGTATATTTTGAAGCCACAGTAAACAGAGAATGCCATACTTAAATCTGTTCTTAAAGACAGCATTGTTTTGGTTCTGCTTTTTGGTTGCTGCTTTTTTGAGTAGTTTCTTT
Source organism: Pseudopodoces humilis (assembly GCF_049639895.1). Classification (NCBI taxonomy): domain Eukaryota; kingdom Metazoa; phylum Chordata; class Aves; order Passeriformes; family Paridae; genus Pseudopodoces; species Pseudopodoces humilis. The sequence goes on from NC_142219.1 coordinate 7,757,656, forward strand.
CCTCTTCCAAAAAATTATTTTATTTTTTGTATTTCAGATAAGTTCAGATCCATCAATGTACCTGGAAGTGGAGAATGAAATGACCACAGTGGGAGGCTCAAAGTTGAGCAGGTTAAAGTGTAATCGAGAAGGAAAGGAATGGGAGACAGTCCTCACCAGTCGAATCCTCGCTGCAGCAGGAAGCTGGTAAGAGAGTATCTTCTGGAGGAAGGGGGTCCTGAAGGCCAGAAGACATTTTTAGGTGTACAAAAGTACAGTTTACAGTTATTTTTTCATAATAAATATGGGTAAAAGTGTGAACCGCTCTTAGTCTCAGATTTGGCTTCAATTATTAACTCTATGCAATCTTAAAACATCACAATTCACATTAGCCAGTTAGAACTGTTTTCCTGTATTTTTACATTTCTCCTTTAAATTTCTTCATTAAAGTTGACTAAACCATAACTGAAAGGCTTTCAAGTGCTAACTACTAAGTAATAAACAATTTGAAATGGTGTGTTTAGTCATGTCAAAGTATTTTCCTGAGTCTTTTGCTATATTTTCTCTTAATTTTTCTCAATTTTGCCTAGTTCCAACTGCAGAGTTTAAACTGAAAGTGTATTTCTGAAGCCTGAGCCCTGTCTAGGTCTGAAAAATGAGCAGCAAATTTTAAAGCTAAATACAAGTACAGGCTTGATGGAGAGCTTATGTATAACAAAAAGCTTTACTGATATTTCCAGCAATACCCCTTGGTCTGTTTAGTTTATGACTTATCCTCTTGGTATCAAAATTTTTTTCTTAAAGCTACAACAGTTATTTTTTGGGGGAATTTATCCGAGTTGTATGATAGCTTAAGAATTCAGCCTGTTTTTTTGGTACTTGCATTTGACAGCATGCAAATGTTTCTTGTTTGTTTGTTTTTTTTCCCAGTGAGATTGTAACTGTGGCCTGTGAGAAGCGAACATTGTCAGTATTTTCAGCTTGTGGTCGTCGCCTTCTTCCTCCTATAATATTGAATACACCCATTTCCACCCTGCATTGCACAGGTTCTTGCATCATGGCTCTCACCACTGCTGCTACGCTCTCTGTTTGGTAAGGGCCACGTTGGCTGCAGCAGCTGGCTCAGGCCATGTTCCTAGGTACCTTCAGCTGTGTCACTGCACTGCTGTTGAGACAGGAGCTTAAACTACATCGGGTCTGAACACAAGTCCACTTTTGAATAGAATATGCAGAGTTAACTGTGCAGGGCTGTTTCTGTTTCAGCAGAATCCTGTTTCTGTTCTAGGACAGTCCAGAATATTGAACTTCATTCTAGAATGAAGATGAAGAATCAGCTAGAAGTCACTAGTTTAAGTGCTTTTGATGCATGTGTCATGGAATGGGGAGGGGTGGGGAAGAGAAGTATGGTTACTTCATCTTCCATCACACTTAACCAATGAAGCACACAAGTTTCAGAGTTAAAGTACTCCAGCCGTTTTCAAAATGCCAAGATAAAAATACTGGTAACTCATTTATAGTTGTTGAATTCAATCTAATGGCTCAGGCAAGTTAGAGCTCCTAAAGAAGTTATTTGGATCCTCACTGTTTGCTTTGTTGTAATGAGGTTTCCTGATAAAGTGCCATAAAAATTGTTCTCTGCTATTAACTTCTGTCTTGCTATAAGGGGTTTGAGTTTGCCAAAATAATTTCATCAAAGCAATGAAGAAAATGTCAGAACAAAAAAACTCAAAACAAATTCCCCAACCCCCACTTTGTCATGAATAGTGAAGAAGTGCATTTGTTAAAAGATTTTGGAGTTTTCAGTTGTATGTTGACTGCAGACTTGTCCTTTTGTCTTTTTCAGGGATGTTCACAAGCAGACAGCCATTGTTAGAGATGAGTCTTTGCAAACAATATTTTCAGGTAATAAAAAAGTCTTTTAATTACCAACCTGTGAGCCCACTGTACTATTTAGTGCCATTTATGAATATGCTGAAATTTTATGAAACCTGAAAAGCCTAAACAAATAATTTCCCTTCATTATTGTGTAATAAAGGGAAGTTCTTGAAATAACAGTGATAACAATATCGGTGAGTAGCAAGCTTGTGTGAGATTCTGCAGCATATAGTCTGCCTTGCTTCTGAATGTAGAAATTCAGTGTTGTAAAGATCACAAAATGAATACTCAATGTAAATCTGCTATTGCAGCAATTTCTCTGTGTAATTTGCATGTTTATTGTTTCAGTGATGAACAACAACTGATTATCTTCTGATTCATTACTTAAAAACCTTCACTTTCAATCACTGCAATATCTGGCATAACACAAATCATTAAAAAAGCAGTGCCTCAGAGTCATCAGCTTCTGTTTTAGCTTTAATCCATACAGTACTAATCCAAACTAGCTAGAAAGCAGTTGTATTAGCAGTCTGCAAATGTCATCATTAGAAGTTACATGCACAAGCCCTGGGCTTGGAGTATGCTGGGAAATAAGACTCCAGCTATCGCACTTGCTCAGTGCTCTCAGCACACTTTTCTGAACATGCTGGGGTTTATGATTTTAACTTAATGGGAAAAAGAAAGCTCTAAAGGCTTCCTGAATTACAAAGGACATGGTAGAATTGCTGAAGATTTTCCTGAGGTAAGGAGAATGTTCCTGATTAAGCCCATATTCTGTATAAATTGCAGCATCAAGATTGATAATGTATTTTGCAAAATTGATGTTAATGCTACTGCACTGAGCCTGGTGCTTGCCATCATTAGCTTGTGTCTTGACCTTCTTATCAGTGCTTGAGAACAACATTGACCCTTTTTCTGTTGGTTGTTGTAACTGATAATTAATGGTGGATACCATTTTTACCATTATGAGTCTTAGGCAAGACTTCCAAAAGAAACACTTTGGTCTGATTTGACTTGTAGGAAGTGATGCAACTGTCTCTCAGATCTTGCTGACTCAGCATGGAATTCCTGTCATGAGCATGTCTGATGGGAAGGCATACTGCTTTAATCCTTCTCTTTCTACATGGTAAGTCATGGATTATTTCCTGCTTTTACAACTCAGAGGAACTGACCTGTTCTGATTTACTGGGAAGAAATCATTCTGCCTCAGTCGTGGAAGAGTCATTACTAAACACAAGAAAAGGCTACACAAGAATCTGTGTCTTAATGGGATAGGCTTTCCCCATGAAAAGGCATAAGTTCCTTTGAAAAATTTCCATGGGTAAATTATTTACAGGATCTTTCCAAAATAGGTTGTTTGTTGTCTTCTTAGAAAGAAAAAAACCATGTTGTAATCCTAATATAATTGTTGTAATTAGTGTAATGAGCCTGCTGGATGAAAGAGCTTATTGTTTTAATTCCTCCTTAGAATAATTGTTGTTATTCAACTACATGAAGTGAATGCTCTGGAAAAGTACCTTTTTTGTTCTTTTTATTAAGGGAGTAAGGAGCAGGAGACAGGCTCTCAGCCATAATTCTGAATTTGCTGCCATTTCTTAGTTTGTACCACAGCTTGGGAAATATATAAAAGAGCAATGCCTTTAGTCATCATACAAATTTAAACATGATAAAGCAGCAGAGGGTGTTTTAAATATTTGTACCATTTTACCCCTGTGCTGTCTGAAGTCTGAACTTAGCATTAGTTTGAGCCACTCTTTCTCCTGGCATCTCAAGCCAGTGATGATGATATCCTAAATCAGATGTGGGAATGGCAGCTGTAATGTCAGCTCCCTCCATATGAAGGGAGAGCTGTAATTATGGAAAAGATTGTCAATGTGTGTGTGTCTGGTGGCTGGACCTGACATAAGGTAAAATCAAATTCTTAATAAGAAAGTCATTACCTGTGTTCACTCCAGGCATCATTCTGGGTTATGGCTTCTTATTAGATTGTAAAATGACAATGAGAAAGTTCATTTCCTTCTAAACTGATAGTAGATTTTATTATGTAATTAATATTTTTAACTTTGGGAGTAGAAGGGACATAGCACAAGCAAAATTTGGGCAAGTAGTGGGAATAATCAGGGTCCCTGGAATTCCTGAGCCACTTCAGTGATATTTTTTGGTTATCTGTGAAAACGAAAATCAGGTTTTGAGGCAGAACAGAGCTGGATCTGCTGATGTTGCCATTTGCACTCCTCAGACTTGTTTTTTGGTTGTTTGCTTCTTTCTAGGAATCTTGTTTCTGACAAACAGGACTCTCTAGCACAATGTGCAGACTTCAGGACTAGTTTGCCATCCCAAGAAGCCATGCTGTGTTCTGGGCCCTTGGCTGTAATACAGGGACGCACATCAAAGTACGCACACGCCGCCTTCGTGACATCAGCGTGTTTGGGTTTTGTCATGTTCTGTATTCACATACCTGAATCACTGAGTTACCTCTTGAAATGCCAATGGCTCTGAAATGCTCAGTCATTCATGCAGTGGTTTTTTAATCCTTTGCATGTTTATAGTCTTAATATTGTTATGAGATTGTCTGAGGGGCAGGAAAACATGCTCTAAATATAATAATTTTAAGGCTCCTCTTATTGCATGGGTAAGGTATTGGACAATTCTATTACACTTTTATTAGCTAAACTGCATTTTTTACATTTTGCATTTTAACTTTTAGTTTACGTGCTTTCTGGAGTAGGCCTACGATTTTGGAGTTAGTGCAGTTGGCCTCAAAGAATCTATTTAATGAAGTCTTTGAGAAAGTTGAGATATTAGTCATCTAGTGAGTATTTTTAACAAGTGAAAATATCACCAAGGAATTGTGTGAGCCAGAGCAGATTCCTGTAGGTAGCTTAACAGCCCATCCTCACTTGGATTTAACTAGATTTCCCAGGCAGATTTCTTTGCTATTTCTGCTCTTCACATCCAAGTTTAATTTTTTTCCGGAGAGAAACTGTGTATAGTTGTATGATTTTATTGCTTTTCTCTTGAGGGGAATGGGATTTTGTTGTGAAAAGCACTTGAAATATAAACAAACACTCTCTTTTTGAGAGAGAGACAATAAGAGAGTGAAAAATTCCCTTTTTGAAAAACATTCTAATAAGTAGTTACTCTTTTCAAATTATCTTTCTTATGACTATGTTTATATGCCAGAAATCCTTTAAATGCTTTAACTTTATATCTTGTGTGCCTCTGAAAGATAGGTGCTTTATAGCTAGTGCTACAAAAAGATATATTCCTTAAACTTGTATCTGATTTTATGGCACATTAATGTTTTTGGTTTTGCAGTTCAGGAAGGCAAGCTGCAAGACTGTTCTCCATGCCTCATTTAGTGCAACAAGAAACAACACTTGCATACCTGGAGAACCAGATAGCAGCAGCACTTATGTTACAATCCAGTCATGAATATCACCACTGGCTCCTTATCTATGCACGGTACCTAGTTAATGAAGGTGAGACTTCCCAGGCTCTGGTACTCCTCTGCAGCTCCGATGGGCTTCTAAAAAACACTCTTCATGTTCATGTGAAGAACACATCCTCCTTAACATCCCTTTTAGCACTTAACATCCTCCTTTTAGCACTTGGCTTCTGGACTCGTGTTTTGCTTAAAACCAAAACAAAGTATATTTGCTTCTGCAGTGCTGAGTCCTCAGGAATCCTGTTTTGACACAGTGACTGGGAACAGACTGTGGTCTGGGGAGGCAATGCCATCTGCAGACTCCAGTCATGGCAATTGCATTGTAAAAAAGCCCAGTGGTCTGTCAGCATGTCCTAGATATTGTCTGGCAGCAGCTAGAGATGTCTTAAGGAAGCCAGCAGCACCAATAAAATGAGTAACCCTCCTCAGCCAGCTGACAATTGCTGCCTGATGTGAGATGGAGGAGTTGCTCAGTCTCTAGCACTTTATACTCAAACACATAAAATTGCAGAGAATTTGCTTGAATTGCTTGCACTTTATTATTTCTTTACATTCTAAAATTTCAACTGCCTGTACTGGTGAATTCCACATGTTAAATTCTGTGAAAAAAGGAACACACCAGAAAGGTTCCTTGTATCTGTTTTATATTTTAATACACTTTATCTCTATGCTATTATGTTAGATAAGGTTAATCAACAGACTTTATACTTTTTGGATTCTAAAGATCTCTGTTGTATCTCTGCCTGTCTGCATTCATAATTTAGTAGTTCCCTTTGTATTAATTCAGCCTTACTCCTCACCTTGCATAATCATTCTGCACAGAGGGAAATGAAATGATTCGCGTTATGCCACCTAATAGGTGTTGGCAGAATTAAAATCAAACTCATTAATTCTTACCTTTTGACCCTTACCTTATTTAACAAGAGAGCTTGTTGAACTGTGTGTGGCTCTCTCTGTCCTTCCCCAGTTGAAATTAAAATATTAATCTTGGGTCATATGTTAGAGATGGTTGTACTTTTAAAAGCCTTCACTAACTGCAAACCTCTGCTGCATGCACTGGGTTCCTCTGGCACCTGCAAATATTGCTGCCATGGATGGACGGATGTCACAAAAACTGTGCTTTGCCAGATGTGTATTGCTGCTTCAGTAGGTTTCTAGAGCTGCTGAACTTTGAAAATTGCACATCCTACTATTGACCCTTTATTTTTATAATTATTTCAACATCTACTGAATTCCAGTCCACTGAAATACTTGATCTATTACATGTTGATTGGCAAGTTACTCTTGAATAGACTTCGTTTCTTTCAAGGGAATTCCCCCTTCTGATTTTTGGGTAAATAAAGGCAGCCCAGAAACTATGTGTGGTTTTATGAGAGGTGTTTTGGTTTTTTAAAAGCTGGTATGTTTGTGTGGGAAGTGAGAGTGAGGTTGAGATCAGGACAGCTCTTAAAACAAGCTGGAGTAATTACCTGACTTCAGTTTTTCTCCCTGTTGTAGATCATCTGTAGTAGTGGGTTTGGTTTTGAGAACCTTAAATAAGACCCTTCAGAGCTCTAAAAATCATTTTATACTTCCAAAGAATTGCTGTAAGAATAGAAATATAACTTTCCAGAAGTCAATGCTTTGGGCTTTATTTTATTCCAGATACTTGTAATTCTTTCCTGAATTTTGTCTGCTACATTGTAGAGTGGTTATATGTAGTGAAATGCTGTGTTTTTAAAATTTTAAATTGTGACTATCTCCAGGGTTTGAATATCGTTTGCGAGAATTATGCAAGGATTTACTGGGTCCAGTCCATTACTCAGCTGGAAGTCAGTGGGAATCAACAGTTATGGTAAGTTATGATAAGAGTTTAATGAAGAACAAGAAACAGTTTCCCATAAAAATTACAGGGTATTATCCTTTCTATAGTCTGCTCTGACCACTTAAGCAGGCTTTCTCCCATGGCACAGATTTATTCCATGTGAAACCACAGGGAGATTCTTGTTGCCCCAGTGTCAGCTCTGGTGCTGTCTTGAGTATCACACATATGAAGGAAAGTTGTGTGTTCAGATCTCCACATTGTTCAGACAGCAGCTTTGAAAGAGGGACATGCCAAAGACATGTCTTCTCTCAGAGCACAGTCTGGAGTCTGGAACTGCAGAGACTGCTCCAGCTTCATGAGAGTGTAAATTTAAAGACAGTTTTTATTCTGAGAATCATAGAAACAGAGTGAGAACATAAAATACACAGCTCTAGGCAGGAAAAAGGGGCATGAATCTTAGAGAGCTCTGTGGAACATGTTAATGATAACAAATAATAGATTCTGAGGATGCTTTTGTGTTTTCTGTGCAGGGTTTACGAAAGAGAGAACTATTGAAAGAGCTTCTTCCTGTTATTGGACAGAACCTCCGCTTCCAGAGGCTTTTCACAGAGTATCAAGAGCAGCTGGACATCTTGAGAGACAAGTAGCATGTCCCCAGATTTTCCCTGTGGGGCCTGGTCTGAGAGAAACTGCTGAACAGCATTAAGTAGAAACAAAAGAGGAGCGAGAGCCCAGGCAGTGGGGACACTCCTGAAGAAGGGCTGTGCCGCAGAGGTCCCAGCGGATTTCTGGAGATGATGAGTGGAGGAGCTCAACAGTTTCCCCAGCGAAACTTGACCATTGAAGCTGTGACCTCTGTTTCTATGGGAAGTCATGGATATGTACTTCAGGGGGATCCTTTTGGATCTGGATCTCATTTAATATTAAAACTAGCTGAGAACTGTTTGTGCGGTTTCTTGGATGTCCTGTGAAAAAGCACAGTACTTCAGAGTACACTGAACAGCATATTTAACCCTGTTTAGGGTTTTTTTGCCTGAGGATTTATTGAGGCTCAACACTATATTGAATTAGATGAATGAGCCACGTAAAAAGAAATTTCATAAATATTAAGGTATGCAGCCAATAGACTCTTTCCTGTGAATATAATAATAAGAGGCTGTTCTAACACATGGACTATTTTTGTACTAGAATTTGCTAACTTGTAATATGGAATTTTATTTGGCCAATAATCAAGCTATCACAACAAAGTCATCTTGTAGGAGTTTAATTACAAAGGCTATGTTTCAGAGTAACTCTACCAAATTAACATGTCATCATCAGGTTTTTAATTTTTCAATGTTTGTAAAAGGCATTTTGGGGGGAGGGGGAGGGATATAATGGGATGGCTCTTTTTGTAAGTACAAAATAAAAGAACACTGCATTGGTTTAAAAAATTAACAAAAAGCAAAAACATGGTCTTGAATTATTACAAAGGGCACAGGCATTTCCAGGAATGCCAACACAGGCTGAATCACAGTAACATGTCTGGAAATAAATAATTCTGTCTGGATGATCTTTCCTCTGAAAGGAGGAAAAGACAGATCAGACAAGAGCTGGTGCTGTCTGTGGACAGCTACAGCTTTTTTCCCCCAAAGTCCCATCTTGGCCAAGGGAGCAGGGGCTGTGTGGGAATGCTCATCATCTCAGACAGAGCCAAACAGGCTCCCCTCACCACTGACCAGAGTGCTTGCACTGCAGCAAGGAAGGAGCTTTATGCAGTTATGGCCGTGTTCCTTGTGGAGTGCTTTTGGAATTCCACTGAAAAAATCAAGTTGTTTTCTTTTCCCAGAGTGTACTTGGTGCTGGGAAAGGAGCAAAGGAAGGTGTTGGTTCTTTGCAGGCCCTGCTGTTTGGGTGTGCCTCAGTGCCTTGCTTTGAAATGTTTTCGAGTAAGAGAACCGAAATGATTAAGTGTATTTAAACCCTTGTAAAAGGGCAGTTTCCCTCCTAAACATATAACAAACAATATCCTTCACCCTCAGCCAGGACAAGGTGTAGCTGTGGCCAAAGTCTAATAGTGAGAACCACTTGTCATGTTGTAAATAATTCATACACTGTTGCCAATTCTACTACGCTCGTGGGAACGAGTCTTCGGTTCCTCAGAGGAAAACCATAACAACACATAATCATGGACTTCCAGAAACTGTTTAGTATAAGCCCCTGCAAGCAGAGCAGGTTGTGCTCACCTTGTGCTCATGGATGCAGCCGAGGACCAAGAGATGGGATTAAAACAGGAGCTGAACATCATCTTCTGGGGAGAAGGGGTGTCTGGCTATCCACTTCCATGGATGTCACTCCAGTGGCTCTTGTAGGCAGCTGCCAGGGTGATGGTTTAACAAGGAAAGAAAAAAGGAGCATGAATGGATTTGGAGGTGTTTGATGAGTGAAAGCTCCAGGACAACTGGCTGTTTCCTCCTGCTAAAGAAAAGGGATCTGTACTCTGGCCATCCACTGTTCAGCCTTGTGCTGTTCGTATTAGTCTTGAATGAAGGTCCTTTAATGGGATTTAAAGGTAATTAGCTAAAGGACAGTAAATTCTTTGTCGTTAAGTCTTTGAAGAGACACTGAAATGATTTCTGTGAGGAGCTGTATCCATATTAAGACACCAAGTAGGTTTTTCTACCCGTTTTTTCCTGGGAGGTTCTGACACGGCCCAACAGAGCAGGAAGACAAAGATTTTAAAATTCCAGGCAAGAAAACATGTTTTAGTGAAGCGGAGCCCTGGAAGGCTGCTCTGAGCTCGCACCAACCTTCTCGAGCCTGAGCATCCCCGGCCTGCCCGGCCGGTTCCCCGCGGCCCCGGAACGCTCCTGCCACCGCCGGTGTTTCCGCAGCGCGGCCGTTCCCCGGCGCACCCGGCGGAAGGCGCGGGCGGGCCTGAGGCGCGGCGCGGGCCGAGCAGGCCGAGCCGGCCGAGCCGCCGCCATGGGCAAGCGGCAGCACCAGAAGGACAAGATGTGAGCGGGGGGCGCGGGGCAAGGCGCGGGGGGGCCGGGCTGTGCGGGGCCGTGTCTGTGCTGTGCCTCAGTGACCCCCCTGTCTCGCAGGTACATCACGTGCGCCGAGTACACGCAGTTCTACGGCGGCAAGAAAGCAGGTAAGGGGGGACGGGCCTTTCCCTCAGACCCCCGGGACAGCGGGTGCTGGACTGCAAGCCCCGGGCCGCGGCCTGAGGCCGTGGTACTGCTCGGAAATGCCGCGTTTCTGGCCAGATGAGCGTCCCCGCCCTCCGCCGGCTCTGTGCCCACTCGTGGGACAGAGCCTGAGCGTTAATTATTTCATTTAAACTCAGTGTTGTCGGTCTGCAAGATCTCTGTTTTGATCTTTTTCCGGCAGTGTAATTTCAGTTCAGAAATTTTAGTTACAGTATCGCAAGCTTTAGGTTATTTATCCTTGTCAGTAACTTGCCACCGTTTATGTAGCAATATGCAACTTTCAAATGTTTTTTTTGTTACCGAGAATACCATGTACTTACTAAAATCTGTTGCGTGGGTTTTCTTTTTCCACAAACAGACCTTCCACGAACCAATTTTAGACGTTTATCATTTGATCACTGCAGGTAAGACAACAATTTACATTATCATTATGTAATGGCATATTTATTTATCGGGCTGTTGACACTGAAATAAAGCCATATTCTTCTGAAGCAGTTACTTTCATTGACATGTGGCTGCTGTGGCAGCAGTGTGGCAAGAAAAAGTTGAATAAGAACTGAAAGAGAGTCTGCATGACCTGCAATCAGTGTCTGCAGAGATTGGAGCTCATGGCTAAAAGGATACACACACAAGTGATGAAATAATGCAGAACAATTACTGTGTACATCCCAGTCTTTAAAATCTGTATCATCAGGGCTCAGATCCACTTGTCCCTGCTCAGGATGTGCTTGGTCAGTCACTCATCTTGCTAAGATAGAAATTAAGGTAGATTGAAAACTGTTTCTGCAAATTTTTTTTCTGTTTAGAGTTTACTGCTCGAAGTGCAGGAGTGAAGGAGAAGAGTTGGTAGAAGTGGGTTAGAAATCCTTGTAAATTGTGTAGTTCAGGAGGTTGTCTTCCATACATATGAGCTAACAGCTGCCAGGCTTATGGAAGCATCCCTAACAGGGGATGCTGAATATGCTTGCCAGTTACATTGTGATTTCCAGCTGGTTTTGCTAACAAGATTGTGTTCTCTTTTTTTCTAGTTTGTCTCTGCAGCCATTTGAATACCCAGTTTGCACACCAGATGGGACAGTCTTTGACATCCTGTAAGTTCCTGTCTGTACTTAGCTTTATTTTTGTGTTGTTGAACTGGTTACAGCTGTGTAATCATCATTACACAAACCAGTTGTGGCCATGAGCAGAGGTTTCTGATGGTGCTTGTCCTGAATTACTTTATCCATTCTCTTTCCAGGAGCATTGTACCTTGGATAAAGAAATATGGAACCAATCCAATTACGGGAGAAGTAAGTGATGATGGGTGGATTCACATCATGTCTTTGCTTTCTTTATGCTCAGTTTTTTATTTAATGTGTTAAGAGAAACAAAAAGGCCTTAGTGAAAGCAAAAGAAGTTGAATGGGAGTGCAGTTTTAAAGATGTGTGGAAGAAAGGAGAGCGTTATCTCTATTTATTTTTGTAGTCTGATTGTAAATAGAGCAGAGAGTTCATTTATATGAACTCCCAGGGTCTCTTGCCTGCCTTCCATTGTGGCAAAATGAACATCTGTACAGATGGAAGTACAAACTGTTGGTAATTCTGGTGCTGCCCAAAAAGCCTGATTGGTCATTGGTAGAAAAGACTCTATTGCTGCCTCATATAAGCAGAATTCTGGTCCCTGCAGGGCAAGGGGTTGGCACCTCTCCATCTGGGATTAAATTTGCAGCAATATTTCCTAACCCAAAGGATATTTGGAATCATGCCAATTAAGGAGATTAATAGATGATTTTATGAATGGTAAGCTTACACTACAAAATCTTTTGAGTTATCCTGACAGTATATATCAGAACACTTCTGTCATGAGGGTTCACTGTGAGAGAAAGCTTTTTGGGTTTCTCCCTTCTTTTTCTGCATAAATGATAATTATGAAGAGATTACTTTTAGTACCAATATGAAGTTGCAAAACAGTGAATAAACATGAAACACAGGAAATATTTCCCTGTTTGAATTATCTTTTTTTCTGATGTGTTAAAGTGCATTGTTTATGAGGGCATAGAGGAAAATTTTAAGCAGAAACTGTTGCTTGAGCGACTGAGATTTGTCTTTTCCTTCAGTGTGTGCAGTTACTTTTCCAGGCACTGGGTGGCAGCCATTGCCCAGGATTGCCACTGTTTGATTAAAAATTTTCCCATCAGAAAGATACAAGGAAAAGCTAAATACAGATGCAGCATTCCAAACTCTAAACATGAGCAGGCTGTCTGAGACTTTATATCGTCCTGCAGGTGTGTTTGTGCAATGGTCAGATGATTCAAGGTCCTTTCTCACATGTGAAGAGGCCAGTGTGCTGTTGAGAAGGGATGAAATTACAGCTATTTCATTTGCTTTCACCAGCCTCTCACCACCTTGCTGCTCTCTGCATTGGCTGGGAGTTTTGGGGTGTTACCAAATCATTTTTTTTTACTCAGAGCAGCTCATTGCAGACTGTGAGCCATGATGAATTAAAATTGCTTCAAGTAAATGCTAAGCAAGAAGTGTAACGTGCCTGACTGTGTTGTGTAATGGAGAGAGAAGGAGACTGTGCAGAATATACTTGGTGAGCTATAAATGCTTAAATGAAGTCAGGCCTTGAGACCAGTTAGTTTAGCAGACTTATGCTTCTGTTGATCTGCAGTGCTCTTCCAGTTCTCCCCAGTGTGCATCCCCCCCTTTTCCTCTGTATCACAGTCTGGGGAGCCCTTTCTTCTTCCTTCTTGTTCTGTGGTGGACTGGTGCTGTACAGCTCCTCCACAGGACCAAGGCCTTTCAGATCAACTGGAAGAAAAAGGAGACACTTATTCTCCAGAATAGCCCTGCTGAATCCAGACCTGTGGAGCTCTAAGCTGAAGAGTGGGGTTGAAAGAAGGACTGTAATTTAGACTTTGTTTACCAGAGGGATAGCTCAGGTTTTCAGAAGAGGGGGGTGGCATTGGGCATGAATGGAATAGGAGAGCTGCGATAAGGCAGGGTAGGTGGCAGAGGAAGGCAGTGAATTGAGCTTATGCATCTCTGAGCTGTTCTGTCCTGTCCTGTGTGGAATCTGTCACTGTGTGTGTACCCTCTATTCCTTGTGCATCTTGTTTTAATGAATTGGTGACTTAGAGAAACTCAGGTCTCTGGATTTATTTAGAAAGGAGTTGAGCCAGATTAGCTGTGATGCCATGTTTTGTACACTAGCTTATGGAGTTACTTTGCACAGGTTGGTGATGAGGCTCTGGAGAATTTTTCCATTTATTTGTCTTGAAGTAAAAAATAGTAATGAAATCCCTTGTGGCTTGCACTTCTCTAATTGTGGTTTGCTACAGGACAGATGCTTTAGAGAAGTCAATAGACTACTTGGAAATGGGGTGTTACTGGTGCACTCTTGGCACTCATTAGTTCTGTCTAGCTGTCTTATTTCTGAAGTGGACCCCTCAGTGGAGAACTAGAGAGCCTTGCAGTCATTAATATATTTATCTTTGCTGTGCTCCAGGGGGTAAGACTGTGTTAGTCTTTTATTAATTGGATGTCTGTGAACTGATCTGCAAGGGACTTCTCTGATTCTTCTGAATCCTAAACTATTGAACTAGCCTTTGTTTTTAAAGAAATGCTGCAATGCAGACCACTGTTGACCTTTGTCTAGAATTTACCATGAGCTAGTTTAAAAAGTAACTTTAGATTTATTTCCCCTCCTTTTCAACAATGCATTGTGGTAAAAAATGCTTGTTTTACTGCTACACCAATAATTCTGGAAGAAGCAGTGCATTTCTCGCAGCTGAACTACATTCTGTCAGTTGGCATTGTCTCACTTTTTTTGTCAGCTTTGTCAGGACACTGCCCTGGCTTATCCTTATGCTAAAATTGCATAAAATAAAGTGGAAAGTGATAGTTAGCTCATTCCTTTTTACTGACAGGAGCACTTTGGCTTCTTGGGCTTGCAGAGAGTTGCAGGCTTGCCAGGACATTTCATGTAGTGACGTTCTGTCAGCCTGACCAGCGTGCCCACACGAGGCAGTCAGCTGGGCTCAGGACACTCGTTTCAGGGAGTGAGATTGGCCAGAGCATGTCTGATTGGTTGGAATCTCAAATATGAACAGATGATAGATCAGCGTGCCTTTTGACAGGAATTTCAAGGAAATTTGTTTCCTTTGTTGCGTGGATATGTTCTATGTGGGCTGAGCTATTTTTCTTTCTGTGCATTGTAATGTGTCTGATGTCAATACCTATATTTTCCACTATGGTTCAGTGACATTCTGACTGTGTGTGGGCAGGCCAGATTGTTGTGGCTGTACTTTCAGCCCCTATCAAGGCTCTGTAACCTTGGGCAAGTATCTCTGTTCCCTTGTCTCAGAAGTAGCTACTGTCTTTGTCCCTGGTTCTCCCTTTTCTTTGGGAATTTAATTCTTTTGGGCACTGGAAAGCCAGCTAATTTGATTCAGTCCAGTTAATTTAGCCTGGCCTATGAGTCAGGTTAGGAGACCTGAAGATGCTGTGTGGTGGATTTCTGAGACTGAGAGTCACATTTCTGGTCTGAATGAGACAGAACAGAATTTGTATTGTTCTCCATCTCGTGCAAGGTTAGGATCCAGACCTGCAGGACAGAGAGGGCATTTTCTTAAGTGTCACAAGGTCTTAGCTTCTCACTGTGTTAAGAAGGAACTTTTTAATAAATTCTGAAGGTTTTTCACATGTTAGAAGATCCTTTTGCTTGGTCTGCGTCTGAAGATAACCATAAAGAGGAGTCTGGTGCATATGATGAAGTAATAGAAGGCAGAGCCACTGACATGGAAAATGAAAACCAGCTTTGGAGTCAGAAGGCTAAAAATCCCTGACTTTTCCCAGTGAGACATCTGCCTTTTAAAAAGAGAGAGCTGGACACAAAGTTTTGCTCTGTGTACAATATAAATATTTGCTATTTTTCTCCCACATTCTTTAATCCTCTATTTACCAAATAAAGCTGACGTGGGGTAAAATTATGACTAACATGATCAAATAATTGTGGCAGTACAGGTGCCTGGCTCCTGCAGTAAGCCTGTCTGATCCAGGCTTTGGAGCCCCAGAGATCTTGTACCTGCAATGCCCTGCAGCAATGACAGCCTGCAGTGGGCACCTCCTCCCTCCAGCACTCCTCACTAGGAATGTAAACAGTGCCCTTTTTTCAATCATTTGTCTGAAGTAAGGTTGGTAAGATGATACTTGCTGTAATAATTACAGGCACTTTCAAAACCTGTAACATTTTACCCACAAAAGAAAAAAAATCGCAGCTAAGTCTGTTATTTCAAAACTTGGAAAATCATTCTTGAATACATTCCTTAAATATATTTATCTTCCGAATGCTGGTGGCTATTGTTATTTCATTTTGTTGTTGAAATCATGATTTCTTTTCAATTTGGTCAAGTAGATTTCAGTGAGTCTCACAGATACCATAGAAATCAGTTGCTGGTTTTGCAGTGAAGCTTGCTGACCTGGTTTAATGACGAGGATATGAAAAAGATTTACTTCTTTTACTGTTTATTTGTCAATCCCACTTAAAAAATGAACAAACAACCTTACAACACTTATTTTTATGCACTAAAAAAGTCTTTGGCTATCTAAGTAAGGGAAATCCTGTCTGAAAATGTTCAGAAATTGGAGCAAAGGTAAAACTTCCTTAAACATAAAAGTGTTTTTATCATGTTTGTATTTTGAAAGCATAGAGATAGAAAACATTGAGAATTGTTTCTTCACCTGGGGAGTGAACATAATGAGAAATAGGGCTAAGGTATTTTTTTCTACTTTTGCAATATTCTGAATAAAGAAACTGTTGTGTGTGAGCAATGTGGGGAATACCAAGTAGGAACAGGTATTAAAGTACAGTTTAAGTTCCAGCCAGGACTTCATGGTTCACTACGAATTGCTTTCCACCTCTGTCACATAATCAGTGCAGGGTCTCTGCTTCAGGAATGGATTCCTGAAAGTGGGTTGGATGAGCTTCATACATTACTGAGTCAGAGGTGTCAAGATCACAGTCACAGACAAAACTCATCCAGCCCTGAGTCAAGTGGAACGAATCTCGGGCCTGAACTGGGAGGAGGACAAGTTCCAATTTCATGTGATCCTTACTGGCTAAATCCACAGTGACAATGACTTTTAACTCAGTTCATATGGTCTGTGAGGTAAATTACTGCAGATTGCTGCTTTAATTGTGTTGTTCCAGGTGTGTTTCTAGATAATGAGCAGCAAATAATGGATGTCATTAGACAAAACCCTGTGGTTTGAAGGTGCCCTCTTTCAGGGCAGTGTAGCAGTGTACACTGTCAGGAAAATGCAATAGCCATAGATAATGTTCAGTGGGATGCATTTTCAGAGTGTTTGTTGAGACCTTTCTGTAACCTGGTGGTAATGTTACCTCATGATTCTGATGATGATCTAAAAATGGCACATTGAAGCAGGAGTCAGATTTTCCTTGTGCTTTTTCATCTTTTTGTCTTAAAAAGTTTTCTTCACTTACCATTTCCAAAGAGATTGTGCTTGATTTGAGCATTTTCATCTTTTATATAAAATACCAGCAGGAAAATGGAGACTTCCACAGGTAGGCTATGTCCACATCAGTGTTCTATATCTAGAGTGCTGGGACTGTCTAATTAAGAGCTAAATAGTTTGACCAGTTTTTTTCTACATAATTTTCATTATGTAGAATTCAGGAGTGAGTCATATCCCTCTCACATTGTTTTTTTCCTCAACATCAGAACACAGCACCTTAAATCCAAGTAGTCTGCTGTGTTTTCTCCTTGGGGCTTTGGAAATGAGTGATCATTTAGGTGGATCAGTAACTTCAGGTCTCATTCGGATGTAATATGAGTGATGTATAAATGAGAATTTAAATTTTTCTCTAGAGAACTCCTTTCACGTACATGTCAGAAGAAGTCGGCACATCTTGAGCTTTGAAATTCAAAGTATATGTCTTAATTTGTCTGATGCAACTCAGGTCTTCATATATTGCATAAGTTTAAATGTCAATTGCCCCCTTTTTTCCCCTTTTGTTAAACTTACCATATTTTTGCTATTTATTTGAAGTGAGGTGTTTGAGTGATGTATTTGAGTTTATTTGTAAGAAAAGTTTCAGTGTGGCAGGAATACAGTTTTGTTCTGGGTGAGTAATAGCTTATTACAGAGCAGAGAACAAAGCTTACAGAAATAAAGCCTAGGGAAGCTTTGTTGTTGAAAAATGATTCAGACAATTCCATCTTGGTTTTCGTGTGTTGCAGAAAGAGGAGTGAAATGATCAGAAATAGAAAACTGGAAGACTGTCTGAGGTCTTTGGCTCCCTCAGTCTGCTTTGCAAACTGCGTGCTCTGTCTTGAACCAGTGTTTGCTTTCTGCCTGCTATGGCTGCTGAGAGCTTATGCTGTTTTTAAGATGGTTTTTTATCTGATACATATCTTCTGTAAATTTTGGGTTTGACCAGCTTAGTCTCGTTTGTATTGGTGCCAAAATTGCGCTTTTCTCTTTGTTAGTGTTTACTGCTGTGTATTTGGCATGGAGGAATTTAATGCTTTCTTGACATTTTGTTGTTGAGACTTGTATTTTCTTCTCAGATGTTCTTCATGCCTTTAAGTTCTCCATACCCTACATGGTCACAGTTCTCCTCCACATCTGTTAAATTTTAATATATCTTCTTTGAACAGGGTTAATCTTCATCATTCACAGTAAATGCTGTGTGAATTCCTGATACAGTGGTGGGAATATTTTCTAATCTATTCCTGAAATACTTTGACAATACTGTGATAGTATTACACATGATAATGTAAAGCAAAAAACCATTTCAGTGTATGTTTTGAGACAGGAAGGGTGCTTTGAGAAAACGAGAATTTGCTGCATTTTCTTTTGGTAGGCTGGGTCATTTCAGAAGCAGGTACTTATTTATAAGTTAGAGTTAGCCAGGATGAGCAGTAGTTCTTCCTTTTCTCTTTTTTTTTTGTTGTTTCCAATTGAACATTGCTGCCTGTATTTCTGTGGGCAACAGCAGCCTTTCAGACATGGATGGTTGCAGCTGTTGTCATTAAGCATCTCTCTCCAGGTGCATTTTTGTCTGGGGCAGCAGACACAGGCTGCTGCTCAAATGCCCAGAATCCACTTTGAACGAGATGAACTCTTCAATATGCAGCAACTGAGCCGTGTCGCCTTACCTCATTGGCCTCAGAAATTATTAGCTTTTAGTCAACAGTCTAAATGAGTTAATATTTGACTAGTGACCATAAATTTTCAAGGCCCCTGGATAGAAACATATGAGGATGTGATTTCTGCCCTGAGGAATGACCAGGAAGTCATGTGTCATCACAAAACAGTCATAAAACACAGGGGCAGTCGAGGGGATGAAAATCCCACTGAGTTGTCTCCTGACAGATAACTCCTTCTTTTGTTGGGTTTTCTGAAAATTTCCCTCTCTCCTTTGTTGCTGACAAACATGGATAACTGGTTCTTTCTTTTCCAGAGTTGTTTGTGTGTTTTACATCAGTGTGCCCGGCACTACTAAGAGTTAGCCTTTATCTGTCCTGAAATGGGGATTTATTTTTCAATTCCCTGTATCTTTGGGAAACAGCGAGTGTGAAGAGGATGAGATTTGCTTCTACTTACTGTTCAAGTGCTTTATCAAAAAAAAGTCATTTAAAGCCCTCCAGTGTCATGAGTCACTGGCCAAGCTGCTGTTCCTCCTTCACACCTTGCTGACTGTGGTGTGGTGGGCAGTGTTTGATCCAGTAACCCACCTCTGGGAACAGGCAGATAAACATGTCTACCATTATTTCTAATGCATTATGTCCCTTACAGCAAAAAAGTATTTACATCGAGGTTTTACAGACTGAACAGATGGTCTCTTCTTTTCCTTTTCTGTGTTTTGGTGTAAGTGTGCACGTTGGATGGGATTTTGTGACTGTGACACTTGAAAAACTAGCAGCTGTGAAGCGCTCTAGCCTTAAATGAGATGCGGCATGAGGTTTCCCACAGATCTTTACTTGCCTGTTTTTCACTAAATTTGGAGACTAGATTTTTGGTGCTTCTGCAAAGCTTTATTTTCCTTGAACTATGCTGTATTTGGCAGTGGGTCTCTGGATTGGTAGACTTCTGACTGCATTAAGACTGCAGGTTTGATCTTGCAATGCAGCTATATGTCTTTTTGTCATGGTAATTTCTGTTAATGTGCTCTTTGATAGAGCAGCATTACTGCTGGTATCTGTGAACCATGTGTGTTATCAAGCATATCTTTATGGTTCTCTGGACAAGGCTTTGGTGACCATATGGTGTCAGTTTAATTAACTTGTAAATATGTAAATACAGTGGTCTAGAAGTGTGTAATGAAGGATCTTCTGTGTCCATTTCCATTCTAGCTCAGCAGTACATGAAAATTGCAGTTAAACAGCAGTTTCATCTAAGAATGTGAATTGAGGGTATCTTTTTAGCATTAGGTAGGCAGCTGTGATAAATACTAAACATTTTTGGTTTTGAATTAAACATAGAAATGATACCTTGAATCGTGAGACTGTTCTGGCCTCTTGGCTGCTGCGCCCAAATTTTTCATGGAGGGTTAAACTACATCTAGATGGCCTACCTTGTTAAAACAGTGCTGCTGTTTCCAATTGCAAACCCTAATGTGTAGACTTGAGAATTTCCAATGTCCTTTATCATCATTAAGTCCATTTACAAAATTTGAAATAAGTAACATTATACATGGAGTTATTCCAGTAGTATCCATTGAACTCATGCCCCCATTTTTTGGGGAAGATTTTATAGCAAGGAAAATTGTAAGAGGGCTTCTTAAAATGGGAAGTTGTTTGTAAAGTTATATGTAAGAGGTCTCATTATCAAAGGAACGAAAGAATGTAATGCAAAATTCGTCTGCTGTTGCTAAGCTAAGTTTGATACTTGATAGGCAACACTGCATTTCAATATTAGTATTTGTTCTGGCTTTCTCTTCAGCTTGAGGTAATTCTGTATTTCTTGTTTTGATGGGATAAAAAATCATCAAATGGCCATGCCAGCTCTGAATGATTTTAGACCTCATGTTATCAGCCAGTTTAGATGTGACACATTAATTTTTCCTCATGTAGTGCATTGGTCTTGTCTGGACCCCAAGCACTACCGAAGCCCCTCTCTCACTGTCCTCCAAAACTGGAGAGGGGAGAGAAAATGTCACTGGGGGTTCATGGGTTGAGATATGGGCCAGGAGACATTTTCTTCTTAGGTATGTTAGCCCAGATGCCTTACCACCATTTCTGATTGTCCCAGCCTTGGCCAGCAGCATGTCTATCCTAGAGCTGGCTGGACACAGCAGAAGCTTCCAGCAGCTTCTTACAGAAGCGACCCCTGTAGCCCCCCACTACCAAAACCTGGCCACATAACCCCAATACCAGCTTCTCTGAATTTCTCAGTGTTCCTGACTGAAGCCATTCAGTGTGTCCAATCAAGGGGGTCTAGTCCTTAAGTGCTGAACATTTGAACACATACTCAGTTGCTGTTGGTAGGGTGGGAAAGTCTGTCTTTACTAAACACAGCTCTTGCTGCATGTCACCAACTCTGCCTATGTGTGGGTAGAGAATCAGTGGAGCCCTTTTTGATTGCTTTTCAGGCCGGTGCGTATCCAACAGGGTCAGAGCCTTATTAACAAGAAGAATGTGCAGCCACAGACCAAAGAGATTCAGCGAGTGTAACTAATTGATGCGTGGGGATTGTAGGTCATATCTGCATGAGACGCCCAGCAATGACAGAGAATGATTTAATTCGAAACAATCGGCGTGTTCCATCCGCGAGCTGCCACAGTGCCCCACTAACCTCTGTGGCGTCATCATCTCTGCCTGGGTATCAATAAAGGATGCTGCCCTTCGGGATCCCGCAGGAGCCAGTGCTGTCAGCTGACAGATGAGAGCGCGCGGGGCGGTGGGGCTGCTCGCTGCTGCAGGAAAGTAGGTCATGGCCAAAAGTAGCCTTGGCTGCCTTTGTGGAAGTGTGCCTGTGAGAGAGGAGTCAGCTGAGAAAAGAGCTTGCACGGTTTTGCATTTGGTTTTTTTTAGCCCTTCCTTGCTGCGGAGCAGCTGGCACTATGTGCCATGAAATGCGTCTGCTTTCCAGTATTTCTGCATAAAATATTTTTAGAAAGGAATATGCGGCTCTTATTTCTGCTCAAGGGAAGTGGCAGATGTTTGTGGCCTTTTCATTGTCATTAGGAATTTAGAATTTAATTAGATCAAGTGTTTTTAATAAACACTTCTTTTTCCTCTTGCATTCTTAACTGGAGCGTGGCTGAAACTGGATGGTGGGTCACGGAAACTCAGGTTGAAAACAGCTTTGAACTTGAGCTATGTATGCAATATTTGTTCTCTCTTAAGCATTATTAATAATGAAAGATACATGAAAACAAGTACTTTAACTCATTTTAGGATTCATTCACTCCTGCTGTCTCTTCCCGTGAAAATTGGCGCCCGTTTGTGGCATAACGGTCATTTCCATGGCAACAAACTGTGTGATAGTGCTTGGAAAGCTTTGACTTTTGATGGAGAATAAATAAAAGGAGATTCAACCACATGCAAGATAATCCATTTCCATGTGAAATTAAGAACTTGAGAGGAAAAAAATTATATTACGCAGTTTGCCTATATCATGTCCTTTTACGCTTTCCTGGGTAATGTGTAGATGTTTCAAAACCAAACCTTCTGGAAGTCCTGCTTGTGGACTCCCTCCTCTGTGGCTGCTCTGTGTGCAGTTGCCAGATCCTGTAGCCTGGTCTTGGGCACTGGGCAATCCTTTGTAGCACATCATCATCTGGTTTTGCTGTTCTGAGGCTCCAAAGATTTCCTTTGACAAAACACTAAATCCCCCTCTTGCCTTGCCATGCAAGCCGAAGCTCAGAGCTGCTCCAAAGGGCATGACTTGACATGCCAGGGTCACTTCTTCAAGAGAGGCCTAATAGAAGGCCAGCCTGTGGCAATAAAGGTTTGTAATATTCATACAGCACTTCATTACAGAGTTCTCACTCCAGGCAGTATTTCAATTCCTGTGTGATAATCACTGGCTTTTTATTTACTATTGACATAAGACTGTATAAGTGCTGGTCTCTGTGGGGAGCAGATCCAGCACCAGCAGCTGATGCACCATGAGTAACTGAGGCTGAAAAATAACCTTTTTCTATACTATGTAAAGATATGACCTGAAATACCATACAATTTCCCTGGGCGTGGAGTGAGAGTCCGAGGACTTGGCAGGACTTCTAACAATATATCATAGGTTGACAGATGAAACAGTCCACTGCAGCTTTTTAGCACTTTGCTACCTTTAATGTTTTCACAGCAGTTTAGTCTGTCTTTTCTGTGAAATTTCTGTCAAGGTATAAATCTGAATCTTCAATCATACTAAACTGTTTCTTATGGAACTGTTTCCATTTTTCTTTAAAGATGCTCAAATGTTTTGGGCATAGCTCCGGTCTGCCAGGAGGATAATTTAAGGACCTTTATTGAAATTATCAATGTTTCCAGTGCTTGTATTTCTAAAGAAGCTTTTTCTGAAACATAATTTTTGGGCTGTTGCACAACATGTGCACAGATGGCTGTTTTGTGTTAATAGTTGTTTAGGTTGAACAGATCTGTCCAGGATCAGATGTTCATTTTGGCAACTCTGCAGTTCCCCTACTACTTCTTTGATAAATTTGTTCTTGTAAGAAGATAAATAAATAAATAAATAAAGCTCTGCATTCACTGAGTCATTTCAGAGGCTGCCATTGCCTTTGCTGTCCTTCCTTGTGCCCCAGCAGTGGATAGATACCTGGCGTGTTTTGGATGTGGTTTTTTGAGAATCCTTAAGGAAATGCAGCAGTGCTGGTCTTCTATCACATAACTAAATAGAACCAAACCTGCCCTCTTTTTTCCCTTCCCATCTTATTCCTGCTAGCTCTCATTGCTCTTCCTGCTAATAAATTAGAGAGATGGTTACCTCTCTGGCAGCAAATGAACCTACCAGTTGGTTGAGAGCAATCTGAGAAACGCCTTCCTATAAACTAACGAGTCCAGCTGTCATAACATGTACTCTGTAAACCAGGAATATGAATTTTGATTAGGCACAGAAAGCCCACTAACTTAGTTTCACACTTCTCTTTATTGCTCTTTGCCATGACTGAAGTAGCAGTGTTGGCAGGGGGCTGGCAGATCTCCACTCAAAGCTGTTTATAAAGATATAAAGATATATCTGGGTTATGAAAACCTTCCTAATGTCTTCAGGAGTGTGTTTTGAGAAAAGAACCAATTGTTTCTTTTAAGAGGCCTGTTCTGTGTGTGCTTTTAAGGATCCATTTAGCAGTGAAACTGTCTCTGACTGCTGATACAATCAAAGGCTTGGTTTTTTTTGAATTTAAGATCCTGACTCAGCCTTACAGCTTGTAGGACTGGACTTTGTCTCCAGCTGGGTGCCACAGTCAAGCACTACCTGAGGATCCCAGTGGGCTGTGCTGGTGAGGTCACCCAGATTGTGATGTGTCCTGTCTTGCCAGCGATGCACCCAAATCACGTACTGACCCCATGGAATGACACTGAAGGCTCACTGTTATTTTGGGTGTGTTTGCAGCTTCCATGTCTTAGGCAGGGCTGCAGGACAAGAGCAGCCTGATTGTCCAGAAATGTTTGCCAGCTTGACAGCTCTTCTCTTCCCATGTCAGAAAACCCTTCCAGAGATAGGACAGCAGAAGAATGCCATAGACATGTTTCTGATGAAGCGTGGGAGAGCAGGAGTAGCTTAGTTTGCAATGTTTTCTCTAGAGCTAGAAAACATTATCCCAACCTCGGCTGTCATCTCAGTTTCCTGTGCAGTGGAATTGTTACCTGGGGATTAAGTGGCTGAAAATCCCTCCTGGGACTCCCTTCATGACCCCAAGTGCCTCTCCAGAGAACTTGTGCCTCCGTTTATTTTTGCTGGCTGTCATGTGAGCTCTGCAGCACATTTCCTGAGTAAAAGGAAAATTACAGTTATTTCAGAAAAGGCTTTGAGCTTGATTGCCAAAATGGTTTGCTGGCTTTATGACTTTCATCAGATGTCCCTGCTGAATTGCCCTTTCTGATCAGCAGCAATGATCTTTGCCTCTTAGCTTTTCATGCAAACTCCGCTTTCAGTCTGTGCTAAGAGTTGTGCAACTCCTCGAGCTGATTCCCCATGGTTAGCACTGCACTGTGTCAAATACAGCCCTGTAAACAAACGTATCCCAGTTCTCAGGCTCCCTGAGCCTTGTTTTTGTGGGCTGTGACTTGAATTCCCAGGGTTCTGATGATTCACACAACTTGCAATATATTATTAATAAATTATGTACTATTAAAGTCCTAATTGTGATGTTACAGTTTCCTATTATTTCCGTGGTTACTTTCTGTTGCGATTAATCTTTTTAATGCTTTATTTTCTTTAGAAACTAGATGCCAAATCACTTATAAAGCTGAATTTTGCTAAAAACAGTGAAGGTAAGTGCAGTCATTTTCTGTGGTGGTGCTTTGTTGGTTTTTTTCCTTAATGAGTGCTTTAATAAATTCTGGTTTGTCTTGCTCATGGTGAACTTAACTAGTTTGTGTTCTCTATCATGGTTTTTATTTTTTCAGTTGAATAATTGCTTATTGTGACTGATATGTTTACCTTCAAAGTTCCATTTCTGTTTTTCTTTACACTGGGGAGCTGTAAATTATTCAGTAATTTCACTTTACTATAGCTGCTACTGCTCTAAGGTACTGTTTACTTTAAGGAAAGAATCAGAAAAAGTGAAATTTCTGTAATGTTATCTTATTTCTAGCTTGCCTGTGGCAATATTTGCTGTTCACTTGGTTTTGAGCAGCTTTTTGTTTATAAAAGGGATTAGACTTAAATGAACACGTGGGATTTTATGAATAGAAACCCACAAGACAGCTGCCTTGAGTTTTATTTCTGCAAGATACAAAATCAGCCTCCTAAGAGAGCATGGTAGAAACAAAAGAGAAGAATGGAGATGAATTCATCTTCTACAAAGCAGATAATGATTTCTTTGAAATAAAAATGGCTAAGATTAGGTGGAAATAAAATTCTGGAGTGTCTGTCTCCTTATCTTACCAAAATCTGTGGATTACAAGTTCTTTTCTGTAGCTGATGGATTTCTTCTACACCTTGTGTTCCATCTGTCTCAAGAGCAGGGTGTTAAAAATTGATCAACAGTCACGTGGTCAAGGCTTTTGAAAGATGCCATAACATTGTGCTTTCCTTAAAGAAGTCCAGCTCATAATGTTGGGGTGGAATGACAACAGCCATATAGTCTTAGAAGCCTTTTCCTTAAAAAGGTGCATTCTGTGTCATTAACCAATCAAGGGAACAAAAGACAAAAATTAAATGTTGCATCTCTGTCTGTCAGTGAACTTTTCTCTAAATCATAATGTGCAATAGTTGCTACATATGTAGCATCTTCTCTGTTCACACAGAAATATGATATAAAAGGTCTTTGGGCATTGCCATTTCTCACATTTAGTGATCACTTATGAGTTGGGTACCTTCTATTCTGGTCAACATGTGTGTGCCCTCAGCAGTTTTGCTTTTCCTAAGACTGAGAATATGGTGACTTGTTCTTTTTTATGAAGCTGGAACGAGGCCTCGCATTTTACCAGTGTGTTTCTGTATCCATCAGTTGGGCCATACCCTGATGCCCCTTGCAAAAATCCCTTTCTAAACTTCTTGAGTCTCAGTGCCTTGTGGCAATGTCTTTCCTTCAGCCCTGGTGGCATTAACAAAAGTGTCCTCAGCTTTGACTTGTGCAGGGGGCAGAGCTGCCTCTGGTGGCACAGTGAGCACGCAGTCTCTGCAGGTGTTTGCCTCCCCTGGCCCTGCAGGTGCTGTGAGCAGCCTGTCCTGGCCTCCCTGCTGATTTTGATTTTCAAATGGTAATTAGAAAAAAAAGAACTAAATAGGCCAAACTTATTTCAAAACTCTCACCCAAACCCCAAGGTCTAGCAAACTGATCAAGTGTTAATAACCTTCTTCTAATTACTTTCTGCTTAGATTATCCAGACATTTTTCTTTTTCCTCCTACATTGCCTCCCATCAGTTTGCTTGCTGTTGACTTGCTTAATATTTATGTTGACCCTCCTGGGAAAATTCACAGCTTGATTAGAGCAGAAGCTGGGTTCCTTATTGAGTAACGTGTTCAGATTTAATGGCATTCTGCTTGCCACATTTGAATACAAAATGCTCCCCTCTGCTTAAAGCACAACAGCTGTTGTGAACTTTTCTGTAGGCTATGAGCTCAACTTTTATTCCTGGGAGCAAGAGTGATACAGAGCAGTGGGCATGTTACAAGGTACAGGATCATGTTATCAATAGACCTTTGGTTAAAACAGTAACAATTGTATTGTGATATTTCATAAATATCAAACAAGTTGGACAAAGTTCTGTGTTAGGGAGCTGAAGGCAATAGATTTCAAAACTGCATTTTCCTTGCTTGTTTTCTAGCGCTCTTAACTGTTACTTTTTCTAGCACTTTTTCTGTCCCTGGAGAATCAAAATGTTACTAAAAAGCCATTAGATACACACTGAAGTTACACTTTATATTAAAAATTAATCTGAATACCATCCACAGAGATCAGAGAAATTAGCTATTTCAAAACAGTTACAGGTCTTCATGTGAAATTTAAACTCTATTCCCTCTATCAGGCAAGTACCACTGTCCAGTGCTGTTTACTGTATTCACGAATAATTCCCATATTGTGGCCATCAAGACTACTGGAAATGTGTTTGCCTATGAGGTAGGTTCTCTGTTGTGTTTCATTATTCATTATACCTGATGCATTTTAGTCAAAATCACAAAATGTTTTAGAAAGACAGGTAAATTTTATTCTTGTTTTACAGCCAAGGAAGTTAAAGGATGGGAGATGAATTGACTTCACAAATTGTTGTCCAAGTTTAGCCTTCAAAATAGGAATAACTTTAGAATATTAATTAAATAATATTTCTAAAACCTTTTCTTAAGTTAACCTGCATGTACTTGATCTTGTGTTTCAAAATGAGTAGCTTGTATATGCTTCTCAGTTGTATTAATAGACAAATTTTCTGTTGTCTTCTTTCTGATACAGTGTCATCACAAAAACACAAATTGCCTCATTTCTGTTCATATCAGTGAATAAAAAAGAGCATTTTAGCTGGAGCTAGGGGAATAGGAGAAAGAATGCCTTAATGGACACTTCAACTGCATTTGTAATTGTTTTCATTAGTGAACATTTATGTAAACTCTAGTGGAATTTCAGTCGTGACTTCTTTGCATAGTCCTTACTGTAAAATCAAGGTTTATTTATTTCTTCAGTAGCAAATAAATCCTTCAGTTAATGAATCGATATCCAGTGTTGTGAAAAGTCTGAACACTGGAACATCTGCTTTTTGAATTCTGAGGGGGCATTCAGATACTAAGGGAGGAACAGGCTGAAACCATTGCAGTCAAGGTAAAGGATGGACTCATCATGGTTTTGAAAACTTGCTTTGATGTAGTAGAGCTGTCCTCACCTGTGAGAGCAGCCTAGATTAGGTTAAAATAGAAAGTATTTTCTGTTCTTTCTGCAAGCAGGGTGCTTTGGCTGCTAGGGTTAACAGGCAAGGATGAGTTCAGGTCTTAGTTAAACCCTGGTCATTACTGCAGAACTCTTGCTCTGTTTGCTGCAATTTACAATACTGGGCTTCCTGAATGGGCTGTGCCAAGAGGGTTTGTGCCCTGTGTGGTACCACACGAAGCGATAGCAGTTTATTACATTATTACAAGCAACATCAAATCTGTAAATATTACATCAAATTACATCAAATGTAAATATTACATCATTTATTACAAGCAAGGAATTAATTTACGGGTTTCTAGAGGTACTGGGACAACATCATCACTTCCATCTGAGGAGCACAGAGGACATTTGGGTAAATAAGATAGATTCAGGGGTCTTTTGCAGGTAAGTGCTGAGAAAACTCAAAGCAAGAATTTATTTTTTTATAATTTTGGCAGTACTTTTATGATTAATTTGGTTTGAATAATAAACATAACTATGTAAGGGAGACTGCAAGATTCCTCTTAAAAAAAGAACCCAACAAACCACACAAAACCGTCAAGTCTTGTAAGGATGGGAGACAAAAGCTTCTCAGTTGTTAAAGCCCACAATGAAAACATTGCAGCTGCCAGCTAAGAATGAGGGTAGAATTGTTTTCTTTATCATTTATACTTTAAGATTTCATTGATACCACATATTTATTTGTAATATTTACACATGAGAATCTGATTTTTGATATCTGTGTTTTTTGCCTGGCTGTTAGGCAGTTGAGCAGCTGAACATAAAACCAAAGAGCTACAAGGATCTCCTGACAGATGAGCCCTTCACTCGGCAAGACATTGTCACACTGCAGGTGAACTTTTCTCTCTGTTACACCTTATACCATGCAAGGTTCTGTTTTGCAGAGGATGAAATGCTGCTGTGTACACTGTCCTAGCAGCAAACTAAAGAAACTGAACAGAGAAACTTCACTGTATTTTCTTTGTTATCCAGATGAGCCATGAAGATTCCACATGACACAATCTGCATTAGCAGTAACATGGTCTGTGGTATTAAAAGAAACAATGCTTAGAATGTGAAGTATTTAAACTTTTAGGAACTTGACATGTTACATTAAGACTGAAGTGGATTGTCCATCTTACTCTTCCAAAGATGTATAAAGGAGTCAAAGGCTCAGAAAAGTGTTTTTCGTGAAATGTTTCTCTAAATGTGTAGAGTAAGGCAGCAAACCAGAGGACTTTCTCTAATTGTTTGTTTGGAATGTTTTGCTTCTTAATAGAAAAAACAATGTTGGTTCTTTGCTGAGTTTAAGACGATTAAAACCTAAATTAAAAGCATTGTGAATTTACAGTGTAAAAGATAGTTATTTACAGATGAAGTTTAGTATCAAAAGATCTAAAACTTCTGTTTAAAAGTAGGTACTTTTAAGCTTGCATGATTTCAAAACAGGGGAAAAAAGATTTATAGATCATTATTATTGAAATCATGAGTTAGTATGCATCTCATGAACACTTAATTGCCACTAGCCAAGACTAATACAGTCTAATTCAAATAGAAAAATATTTTTCATTTGTGTCTAAATTGAAATAAAGTGTAGCCCTTCTTCCCTACTCCCCAGTGCTTAACATGTTTTTAAATATTTTTCCTCTGTTCCTTTGGGCTTGTTGGTGTTTAAGATAATGCAACAAAGTAAAATGTTTTTATTCCAATGGATGCAAAAAATACAGCCTTTTTTCTGATTGAAAGCTCCCAACAGAGTGTTATTTCTGTAACTGCATAGTTGCTAATGGATTTGGAAAAGTAAAAAAAGACAAGTGTCTAAAAATGTGTCAGTGTACCCGTGTGGAAAACTAAGTTATTTTGAACAAACAATTGAAATGTGCAGTTACTAAAAAATATTTTGGTATGTTTTGTAGGGTTGGAATTGAATGTATGTATAAAGAGTGTGTTCCCATTACTTGCCTAGCTTTGGTTTTTCACAGCTGCTCTAGTCCTCTAAATCTCAAAGTGCAACATCTAAACATTTAGTTGTTCCCCATGTGAGTTTTTATCAGTATTTTTCATCTTCATGCTTGCCATGTTGGGTTTCTGTCTTGCTTGGAGGAATATGTCTAATATGAAACTAAGTAGATTCTGATAGCTGTGCAGTCCAAGGTCACAGTCACACATTGCCTGCACCTCTCCCACCTCCATTTAGGGTGGTGTTCATAATGTGTGAATAGATTTGATCCTCTTCAGTGAACAGTTCATTGTGGATTGGTGTTAACTTCTGCAGTGTACAATCTTGTGCTACACTCTTCTTAAATAAGTTTAGAAATAGCAAAGACACCCCCATCTTGGGATTGGACTGCAAGAGATTTGACCATGTGAATACTGTTGACCAGATAAACTTTGACCTTTTGCCACATCAGCTTTTAAATGTTTCTTTCAGAATTATTTTTAACAGTCTAAAATAGCTTTGGGCTGTTGAAGAAGAGCCATTTACTGCACTGCACAACACCCACTGCAAACTTGCACGTAGAACTCGATTTCTCCTATTCAAATTCTGCCCTACCCTGACTTGCTTTGTTGAGGCCAAGATTCAACCTGAAGTGGCATGACAAGCCCGAGTATTAGGATTGCTTAAGTAGATGTGGTAGAGAAATATGTTGTTATTTTCTCACAGTGTTTTCTTCATATAAATTACTGAAAGACAGACTGATGTCTCCTCTACAAGCTCTCTTGTTGACAACACTGCAGGCAGCGTGGTGGCTTCAGGCTTCACACTGCCAAGCTCCACCACCTGTGGCTCTGTTTCTTAGCCAGAGTTCATGACTGCAATCTGTTGTGTTTCAGAGCTCTACCCCAATTCCTCCTTCGCTTAAAAACCTTTCAGTTCTGTGTTGAAATTTGTCACTTTGTTGTTTTCTCATTCCCCCATGTAAATTGAGTGCTGTGGTATCCAAGAGAGCTGGAATTGAGACTGAGTCGGTATCACTGACCCTGCTGTTTGGCAAAGAAGTTGATCTTAAGGAAGTTACTATAAAAGATATTATTTGCTTTGTAAATAACAGCTGAATAAGACTGTCTGCAATAGCTATGTTTAGCAATAGAAATTAGCATTTCCAGAGGCTGACTCTGAATGTCCTATGAAACAGATGGGGTACCTGTGTTTGGTAGTGAAATACAACATGGTAAGTGGAAAGTATTAATGGTGTATGTTTATCGATTATTTGTATGATCACATTTTTCCTTCTTGATACGTAAAGGACAATCCTACATCTGCTTGGATTTTACCAGAGTAGCAATTGACCTTGAACTTGGCTTCTCTCTCCTAATATATATAATTAAAAACAAAACAAGAAAGATTTGCTCTTTTCAGAGGAGGCAGAATTGCATAATATGCTTTTCCTGTTCTTGCTGCTAAACATTATTCAAACACGAGTCATAATCCACCCTGTTATCTTTTCTGCTAAGCACCATCTCATCTGGTTGCTTTGAATTTAGTAACAGTTATTTATGTGATATTTACTTGTTAAAAAGGACAACTTTTTTTAAATTTGAAACTAAAAAAAGCAGAGTCACAATTTTAGTTGTTTAGAATATTGTCTTATGTCTATGATATGCTTCTCTTTGTAAAGGAATCTGCAGTGCTTCCTACACGTAGTCCATATACAGAAATTACTTTTACCCCTGTTGAAATGCAAATGTCCTGGGGTGAAGCATGGCAGTTTTTCATCAACATATGGCCATATTATCCAGCCAGTCAGGGCAGGAGGTAAAGAATAATACCATATCCTGGTGTGCAAGATACATTAGCAGTACTGGAATGGAGTTACTCAGGTGGAAGAAGTCATGGATTCTAGTTTAGGATTTTACTGATGATGACAGAAATGCAGATGACATTATTCCATATGATAACCTTCTTAGATACAGCGCTCCTAGAATGACTGGGTTTTTAGACTTTAGCTCTTTATACTAAAATTTAAATTTCCTTGTTTTAGCTTTGTGATCTTGATACAAACTCAAGTCAAGCTTTCCATCTTCTGCAGTGCAGGTCTTACATTTTTCCAAGTTTCTCTCTCATATCATTATTTCAGATAATTTTTCTCCCAACTACTGGTTCATGTATCTTTCAAATGGATGTTGCTGTTGTATGTTGTCTATATTTCTCATAACTTTAAATCCACTTATATTCTTTACCTTGATGATGATTGGCTCAGCCTAACTCAGCATCCCTTGAAAATGTCATGAATGTGTTCCCAGCTGACAGACAACTCGAGTACTGTAAGATTAATTAGTTACACTTAATGGGTAGGGCAGGATGTAAAGCGCTTGGAGATCTGTGGGGACAGGCTGTCTGTAATGGAAAAGCTGATATTGTTAACACTTGTTTGCAGTCTTGTTACCTCCCTCTTCTGCTTGCCATTCTGGTACATTGCTGTTCATCATTTCAATTTGCAGTTGGTTTCAAGGTAGGATTGGGCACAACTTTTGAAATAATAGTGCATTAGACCTCAATTCAGATCTAGGTAATTCTTCCAGTCCTGTGTTTTACAGATTTTCCACTAGTATTCAGTCTAAATGTTTAACCTACTTTGAGATTATCTTCCAAGTAAATTTTTGGGGGATTGACTGTTAGATCTTCATGTCAAATCTTTATGGCAAAATCTGGTAGAAATTATTATTAATTAGTGTGAATGTAAATTCCATGTGTGTTTGAATCCAGTATTATACAAATTATTCTTTGTGTAGTGATGTGAAACTTAATGGCAAGCACATAAATACTGTCATCTGAATTCCCACGTATAAGACCAGGCAGGCTGAAACAAGTGTGTGCCCTAGATCAAGTTGGGGGAGATGAACAGGGTCAGGTACTGTTTTGCTGGACACAGTGGTGGGCTTCCCATCCCAGCAAGTGTGAGAAGTCCTGAGTAGAGCAAGAGTGCTGAAATACCCAGCTTTCAAATCCCATTTGATAGGAAGTGTTCAGAGCAGTGAAGAACAATTTCCCCTTTAGCACCCTGTCAATTTGTCATCCTCCACTGTGGCTCTGTTCACAAACAAGAGACAAACTTAAGTTTGTAAGGATACAGCAGAAGTTATTCCTGCTCTGGAAACTCTACAAAGCTATTGCTGTGTGCTGGCAGGGGATTTAATGAGAAATGTGGCTGTGCTCAGTGGCAGTGCTGCAGGTGAGACAGAGGCACGTGGGGGTTCCTCCTTGCCTAAGGAATTGCAATAAAGCCCCTGCCCTTCTGTGCCAGGGGTAGCAGGCACAGTGCTCTGGTGGCAGCCTGCAGAGAGCCTTCCCTGGTAGATGCAGGCTAACAAATGCATCTTCTCTGCACTGCAGAAAAAGAAAAGAAAACACCAAATCTGGGTAAATGCTAACGGGTTTGGTGCTGTTAAAGGGAAAAAAAGCCTCATACTGTTATGTGCTTCCTTATGTCAGTTTTATTGTTTCTATATAACCTAATCAGCTGTGGACAAGGCATGGCTCCCAACAAGCTGTTAAACACCACTGACATTTGTGGCAGAAAGCACCACTAATGAGCAGAGCTGGAGGTAGCTGAGCTGCACACTGTTAATTGATATTTCACTCCTCAGCTATTCCTCATTTGCTCTTTGTGTGACAGAAGGTCAGAGCAGATTTCCTCACGGTTGTAGGTGAGGTCTCTGTGAGGGAGAGCCCTGCACCAATGGACGTGCAGAGTGGTGGGTAAAGAAGTGGGACATGGTCAGCACATGAGGGTGACAGATCTGAGGATAATTAGGGATGCAGCATGACAAACCAAATGGTAAGAGAGAAATCAGGACTCAAAGAAATCAGTCTAAACCTGCTGGTTTTAACCTGCTTTTTGGGGGCTTGTATGTGGTGAATAAGATTAATAGAGTTCAAGCTGTTTCCCTGAATTTGTAAAACCAGAAAAAAAACAAGTGGAATAAAACTTGAGATTAGCTGTTTTCAGAGCTCAGCTTTCAGGAAAACATTAAATATGATATTTTTAATAGTGATGATATTTAGCATCCCTTTGAAGTCTGTATCTGTGCTAGTAATTTGCTAAACTAAATTTTATGGTTCATAACCTTAATAAGAAAAACCCTGAGACTGCCAGCCATGGTGTTTTGAATATGTATTTGTATTTTTAAACATGCTAAGACAAACAAAAGTAGGCCATGGTTCATCTTCCTTTCTGGTTTCTGTGCAATTATGCAGAACTTATTTCTTTAGGTCTTTGGGCTCCAGGCCTTAATCTTGACAGGATTGGGAACATCCCCATGAGTCCAGCCCTTCTCTGACTAGAAGAGGCAATTAATTCATTAGAACTTGAGGCTTTGACAATGTGACTGTGTCTGTCTGCCCATCCCTGTGGCATCTTGTTTGGACTGCTCTGATTCTGTGCCCAGTAATTGTCATGGATGCAATGAGAGGAGCTTGGCAAGCTTATTATTAGTGTTTATACAGTTTTCTTCCTGAAGTGATGTCTAAAGACTGTGCAAACTTACAAAATTTTCATAGTCTTACTTTTATAAAATGTGTACCTCATGTTGTAGGACTTGGTACAGTCAGTAAGGAAATGGTTTGTGTCTTCTGCAGCACGGGTTGGACAGTCAGGTGTGTTTCTGCACTTGGGGGCAGGTTGAAGCAACTGGGATCTTGTGTTTGACTTAGTATTCACTGCAGTACTTTCACAGTACGCTAATTCTGATTCACACTAATTGTAATCAAACTAATTCTAATCCAACTTCTCTTAGTATATCAAGATGCTGTTTTTAGAGGGAGGAATAAACATGTCCTAGGTGTCCTGTACAAGATGGTGCTCAAATTTCAATTTGAGGAGCCATTTTTTGAGGGACTATTCCACTGACAGAGGGAAATCTTTTTTGGGGTGGGAGTGTGGCTTGTCCTCCTTGATGTGTGGTAAGACTCTTGCTTTGCGGAATCAGGAATACAAGGGACAACACTGTAAACCAAACCTTTGTTTATTTCCATCGGAACATGGATGTGATGGAAGGACCTTGTACAGAGGACCTGGGTCACAGTTCTGGGGTTTGGGGTTGAGCTCTCTCAGAGGGCAGATGGACAGCTGGTCTGCAAGGAGGAGCTGCCCTGTGGCCTTTCTGTCATGAAATAATGGATGCACTGCCAAAGCAGGGGCTGATGGTGATTTGGAGAGCCCTGAGAAAGACCCTGCAAGGAAAGAGGCTGTAAACATTTTGCTGGAGTTGCTCTATGCCTGTGCTTAGGCTGGTTAAGCCACACAGATGTTTGAATGAACTGTGGCTGTTAAACAGTGTGAGTTAACCTGATTTATGATACCCTGAGCATAAGCCCCTGTGTTTTGTAAGGCACTGGCAGTTGTGATGTCCTTTATTTATTTTTAAACAATCAATAAATCAATAAATTAAGAAGCATTATTTAGGGGAACATCATGAAGGTGTTTTCTGTTTCATTTTTACTGCTTCCTTCCCTCCTATCCATAAAAAACTGGTTTCAGTAGTCAGTTTTGCCCTTCAGCTTTGCCATGAACTGCAGACATGGATTGCTATAAATCCCTTTATCTCTTTTAATATTAATACACAGATATTTTTTCCCTTTCCTGAAAGGATAAGCAGTTCTTCCTTCCTTCCTTCACCTTTTGAGGTAGTACATTTATGTGCAGAGCAGTGATTGCTGTCTTGGAAAGCTGAAGCTCATGATTTGCTGCAGAGTATTTGGGAGTGAAAACGTTCTGTGAAAAGACATGAAGTTTTTTCTCTAGACTTTCTCCATGGATCATGTTTGCTGTCAGAAAGCAAGGCTCAAAATCATCTCTATTCACATATATAAATATGTATGTAAGGTAATAAATAATAAATACACTTGAGGGCTGGTGTCAGAGGAAACAGAAAAGGCTAAAAAATAAATCCAAATTTCCTATTTTTTAGTAGTTTTATTTAAGGATTGTCTGTTTCTAAAGCAAGATCATAAAGACATAATTTTTTGGGGCCGTTTTTTTGTCTCAGTGAAGATCTATTGGAGGGGTATACTGGGACAGGAAACAATAGGAAATTGTTATCTGGTGATTAGGAAAGGGGACAGCAGAAAGCCAGGAGATCACATTCAGGTGCAGAATCACACAGCTTGATTTCATAAATGTGTTTTGGTTTTACTACCAGCAATAGAACTAAAACTGCACTCTCTGGTGGAAGCATACTATTTCAGAGATTAATGAAAGGCATAATTAGATCATTTTATAAATTATGGAGCTAGCAGCTCTGCTTGTATTAAGCATTACAGAGATGAAATTGTCCGACTTTTTATCAACCATGGTAGTCTGAGAAGCCTTGTTAAATTTTTTAGGATAATATATTTAATGCTATTCATGTTAGGTCATAGTTTTTTGCATAGTATGTTGCATTATTTTTATCTGAACTAGAAAATATTGCATATTATTTTGTTAGTTTGGTATTTTTAAAGTTTGAATTGTTTTCTGTAAGATAGACTTTCCATTAGTGACTGGGTGTCCTGGGCTGATGTTTTGACCTTTTTGTGCTGCAGAGGAGCTTGAGGAGAAAACCTTGAAGTCATTGTAAGGAGAGGATTAAAGACTGTTTAATAATAGTATGAAGTAACCTAGATCACCAGTAGGCATTCCTTGTCTCACTCTCTCTAGTGAAAGGTCAGAGTTCTGCAGAAAGTTGCCCAGAGATAGCACAAAGAATCACAGTTAATGGACTGTGTGTTTTTGCTGTTTTCCTCCAGTGGTCACTAAATTGAATTTTCATAATAGCTTTTTTCTTTTTTTTTTTTTTCATCGTTTTTAAACATAGTTCTGTGAGCACTAGTGAAAAAACCAACTGTCAAAACAGTTCTTACTGCATAGACTTGCTCTGAGGTTTTATTTGTATTTTGAAATGCATTGCAAAAGTTCACGGAGCATGTGCAAATCAGGCCTAGGATTATAAATAGCAGGAGATAGCTGATATGCTTTTGCGTAGATTTTAGACCAAAGCTCAGAACAAAGGAAAGAGCCAGGGGATTGCATTGTTCTTGCTTCTCTAGGATAGGGGAGACTTGGCTGAGTTCTCTTAGTAGCTCCTGTAGGTGATATACGTGTAATATTATGTTTGGAACTGAATTCCAGATCCCTAAGGAGTCTGCTGTGAACAGAATCATTGCTGATGTTGGTTGGGGTTGATTGCTTTATATTTTTTTCATCTTTCTGTGGTTTGGGGAGTATGGAAGTTACTCTGTTTCTCCCTGCTTAATATGGTATCTGCCTAGTCTGTTGCTTGGAATATGTGCCTACCAAGGTCTCTGATACTAGTTTTTTAATTATTATTATTTTCAGGATCCAACAAACCTGGATAAGTTCAATGTCTCAAACTTCTTTCATGTTAAGAACAACATAAAAGTAATCGATCCAGGTAAGGATGAATTGAAGGTTGGCTGAGAAAGCACGAACCCAAACACGCAAAATCTGAAGATGATGTTGTAGAATTGACTCTGTTTTCTGGAAGAACACCTCTCAGTGGTTAGCTTATTATGCTTATACCTGGTTTTTGGGTTTTTAATCTGCTGTTGTGCAAGCATCTCTTTCCATTTACCCAATCAAAATAAGTGAGTATTATCTCAGATATGGAATATCTATTATCCAGCAAATAATAAGCATACCAGGACAGAGGACAAGTGAAACTTGTAAAAATTAAATATAATATTAAAATACTAACTAAATCAAATTCCACAGTCCAGAAATCTTCTTCCGCTACTGGCACATTAAATATCTGATTCTGGGATTTTTGTATCACAGACCTATCCATTCAGTGAGGAGGTGAAGGACAGAAGTTTATATTGTACCCAATTGTATTTTGTCTTTATTGTTCTACAAAAATTTTACAAGACTTGAATGGACTTAGATAATTTCTAGTGGTTTCAAATAAATTTTCTTGATAGTTGGCTTGATTTTTTTTTTTCTTGTACATCATATTGGCATTTATTGTGCTATACTTTGGGTTACACTGTCATTAGTGTTATACATTGCTATTTGTCACGGTGTCTGGATGAATATATGTCGTTTCTAGACTGTTTTATTTTTAAAAATGTAGCATTGATATCTGGAAAATTTTTATGTAATTAGTTATGTAATAAACTGAAGGAGAACAAAATACAATGTTTCTTTTAATTCTGAGTGATTTGACTTTGTCTTACCTAGATGAAGAAAAAGCAAAATTAGATCCATCTTACTATTTGAAAAATACAAATACAGAGACCCGAGAGACTTTACTGGAGCTTTACAAGGAATTCAAAGGTGATGATATTTTAGCAGCTACTATGAAGGCTCCTGAAAAGAAGAAAGTGGATAAGCTGAACGCAGTAAGTTGACTTAATTTGTAGTTTGGTACTGATTGACTTCTTCAAGAATGGTAATAGTTGTTTTTCTTCTTAGAGGCCGTATTGCAGTATAAACAAACACTGCTCCTTATGTTTCCTCTCACTCAGAAATTTGTCATAGATATAAAGATGAGAATCATATCAGGATTCCTTAGACATGCATAGTATGTGTCAGAGAGTTTCAGTTTGTTAAATCATTGCAAATGAACCTAAACATTTGAGAACTGAATCACAATAAGAAGGAAGAACCCTTATGATGCGGTTATGTATGTGTTGGCAGAACCTTTTTCTCAGGTTGTAATGTCTCACTTTGACTTTATCATTTCTTCTGCATTTATTGGCAGAGAGAGCTCACCTTAAGGGTAGTGCAAGTGAATAATTTCTGGTGTGGACGAATACATAAATCATCCACAACTGCTCCTCCATTTTCTTTTTCCACTGGAATGCAGGGTTTAGTGGAATATTTTAAAGGATGTTCTTCCAGGTGCATATTCATGGTTGTCAAGAGAAACAATTCATCTGTATCTAGATTTCCTACATCAAAGGCTATTTGAAATGGGAAAGAGAGAGTATTCTTCTGTCCTTTAATAATTCTGGGATGTATGTGCTTACTTGCTTTGATTACACTTACCTAAAAACTAACAGCAGTGCAGCACACAGCTTTTAATGAGGGGGCTTAGAGACAGATTAGGGAATGTATGTGACCAAGGAGTAGGATCACAAATGCCCCCTTTTTGGGACATTGTAGTGTTACAATAAAAACTGATACATATATAAGAAGAATTAAAAAGAGGGCAGAGGTAAGGATGAGCCCTACAATGTTGGGGAAGTCAGGTTGTCAGCTTATGATGTGGATGGGCATAGCTGTAAACCTGCTTAGGATGCAGTGAAACCTTAGGGAATGACCATTGACCTGGCCTGGACTCTTTACAGGCATTTCCCTGGAGCTGCTGAACATGTCTCTGAGTTTATTAGATCTTTGCAATTTACTACAAAATCCATGTGTGACGTTAATGTTTCCCTTCTGTAGAATTACAGAGCTCAAAATAGACCTTGGGAACCATGGGATGGTGCCTGTGCACACAGCAGGGCCACCTGTGGGAGGGGCTGGTTTGCTCTCCCCTACAGTAGCTCTGTGGTTCACAGTGTTTTCCTTCCACTCAGCAGCACTAGCACTGGAGACTTCTACAGATGTCCTGGCAGAAGTACTCCTTGCCTCTCTCCATCCATGGAGATAGAAATAAATTCTGATAATAGAATCTTTGCATAGTGATGTATTAAACTGTAGTGGAAGCATTAAGCCCCTTTGGCTCAGCGCATGAGCAGCCTTAGCTACAGTTTCATCAGAGCAAATATGGGCAACAGATGGAGAATTATCACTGCACTGGGTGTTTGTTTCTTTCAGTAGCAGCTAAAGCAGATAGCCTTCAGAAGGATGGCATTTGTGTGTTTCTAATGCCTATATAGTATCTTTGGTAGATAAATTCTAAGATCTAATGTCTTTTCTCTTGCTTTTTCCTCTACAAACAGGCTCACTATTCCACTGGAGCTGTAAGTGCTTCGTTCACCTCCACTGCAATGGTGCCTGAAACTACTCACGAAGCAGGTACCAGAACTATGTACCTACAAATTGTTGATTCATTTCTAAGATTCAAAGCGTGCTCCTTAGCACACATACATTTATGAGGACTGAAGGAATTAATTGGTAATTGGTCAGTGCTGATGCCATGGAAATGTATTCCCGACCAGATATATCCTTACTTTCCAGTGAGGTTGTTCTGAAAATACTGGAGCAATTATGATCAAGCTTTGGCTTTGAATAACAGTTGCTTCTTTTGAACCAAAATTAATGAGACATTTTCTATGCCCAGGGATGACAAATTGACATATCCCCTTTTCTAAGTTAGGAATTAAATATAATATCTCCTCAGATACCATGCAAAACCTTGCCCACCTTTTTGGCCTACCTCACTATTAGAACAACAGCAAAGTTTGTGACGGTAACTTTTAGTTTACTGATTTTCACACAAAAATACATTTTAATACAGTAAAGTTTTCCCTTTATTCTCCAGCCTAAACACAAATGTATAGTATTTACTTAGTGTGGATGTTGATTAAATAGCTGAGTCATTAGTATTTCTAGCTGAGAAAGTTGGGCACTAAAATTTAGATTGCACATACTTACGCAAAGATTGAACACATTGCTAAAACTATGTTTATCAAATTCAGTTCCTTTACTTGGTAAGCTACAGTGATTTGAAAGTGACTGAGTGCAGAAAATATCTGACTAACTGGACATTTTGACAAAATGGAAATGGATACATCATAGATTGATCATTTGGTTTGACTTACCAGTAATGTAACAGCTTCAGTTGTTTTCAGAACTGGGTAGGTCTCTGTATGTCAGCAGTTTGTGGTTGACTGATGAATAC
Source organism: Pseudopodoces humilis (assembly GCF_049639895.1). Taxonomy (NCBI): domain Eukaryota; kingdom Metazoa; phylum Chordata; class Aves; order Passeriformes; family Paridae; genus Pseudopodoces; species Pseudopodoces humilis. Next base: position 7,798,278 of record NC_142219.1, read on the forward strand.
CTGCTTGGCTTCCAGGATTGACAAGAAGCAATTTGGGTTCAAAGTAGCATTTGTGGTTGGTAGACATTGCTTGAAAATTATAGTTTGCAATACTGAATGCTTCTGGGATTTAAAATATACATTATTTAGTTGGTTCTCAAAGAGTTGGTGGTTTACTGTAATGGAAAGTGTTTTGCACAGAGATTAATGCAAGGTTATCATAGATGAATTGCAGAGTAGGATCCCTCAAGACCTAGTACCATAGGAGAAGAGGTCAGACAGTAGGTTCTATGAATTGTGTACTGATGATTTCTAAAGATCAGTGAGCAAGCTTACGGAGAGCTAATTACTGTCTTTTGCTTTGACGTAGCTGCTATTGAAGAAGATGTTGTGAGATACCAATATGTGAAGAAGAAGGGATATGTGCGACTTCACACTAATAAAGGAGACCTAAACTTGGAGCTGCACTGTGACATGGTACTGTGCCCCATAAGATGAATTTCTTAGATAACAACCAGAATTGGAGCTGGCAGTGGAAATGTGTTTATATATATATATATATATATACACTATATGTGGAAGTGCTCTCTGTGAGTAGTCCCATCATTTTAGTGGACTACCTACAATATGCCAAGGTACATGTTTAGAGCTTTGAAGGGTCAGGACTAATGACTCAAACAATGACCAGGAAGGAGGAGAGCAAAGAGAAGGCAGAGCACAGTGAGGAGGGAATAATCCAGTGTTACACAGCAGCTTACTGGCAGAACCAGGAAAGGAACCTCACTGAAACCAAGAGTAGTCTGTCAGTCTGAGTTCATGTAGTTAAGATCCCCAGAAATGGTTTGATTTGTTTCTAAAGCCTAAGCTTTATAGAACAAACCTAAATGAAAACCTTAAATCATGTTTTTACTTCCTGTTTTCCCAGTTCTTAAAGTTCATGTTTTCAAACACCTTCCCTTTGCCATTAAGAGAAGTTGATTTTAAAAGGACAACAGACTGGAGCTTTTTATAGTCTATACAGTCTGATTCTGGGAGAAATCAGTGGCTCTTAAAATAATAAACATGTCAAGGCTTCTGATAGATGAATGAGTTGTGGCGACAATGATGTCTCAAACGTCACTGCTTGGGTAGTGTGTTTGCTTATTTATTTGTACAGCCACTTCTACAAAAGGAAAAAAAGTTTTCAAACCTTTGATGGTTTACTGAGATTTTTGTCTCAGGATATTACAGGCCTGAAAGTTGGTATTTTAAAAAGTTGAAGGATGTGAATAGGGGTTTAAATGGTAAAATTTGTGTTTCTTGTGAGCCTCACAATGCTTGAGGGCAGTGGTGCTGGGTAGGAGCTGGGGTGCCTGCTGTGAAATCCAGCTGTACTGGGAGAATGCATCCATTTTTGTGTGCAAGGAAGAAAAAGGAGCAAACAGCATAAGCCTTCTGGCTTTTCCTTCCTTTCTCTCACGTGAGTAAGAAGCAAGATATGTGTAAACATCTCAAGCTGATCTATGCAAACAGCATGAAAATCTCCACAGCAGTGTATCATGTTAGTAATTCTATAGGTCTCTGTCATCCCTACAGGTGTTTTCCATGCTCTGAAATAGTAACACTGTAATAAGGCAAAAAGCAGAGGATGTGAGTACAGCAATATTTAGGGGAAGTGGCAGAACGAGCAGCTTGCATTGAATCATTTGTTTTGCCATATGTTCTCAAACTGGCTCCTGGCTAAAGCAGGCTGATTGCAGCTATTCTTATCAGCATGGGCTTTTTGGCCACATGTATGACCAGTGTCACTCAGTCCTGAGGACCCAGGCTCAATTGCTCATTATAAACTTCCTGTATGATATCTATTGTGTTTCCTATTCCTGTGAATTCCTATTAATCCACCTTTCACACACAAAGTTTCTTCATGCACACCCTGGAAGTGTGTGCTGTTTTACACAACCAGACATGCTCCAACACTGGCCTTCAGCCATCTGTTCCTTCGTGTCGATTAAATCTGTGTGAATTTAGCAGACCTTTGGCACTGAATATGTTTAGAATAAACAGGAAAAACTTGCTGCTGTAGGGAGGTTTTCACAACATCCACCTTAGGTTATCATCCTAGGTCTGTGAAATAAGTTCTTTCCAGGTGGTACTTGTTTTTCTCCCTTTACTAAATAAGGAGTTTGTGCTTCTGACTTTGTTTTTCCTGAATCCCACTGAGGTCAGCTCAGTGCAGACAGAGCAAACATCTTACAAACATATAGCACATACATAGGTCACAAACATATACACAAATCAGCTACAATGAATCTATTGAGACTGTAAAGATCAATGTAGAAAATAGGGAAGGGACAAAATCTAAACATTGTTCAACACTTCCAGTTCACCCTGCTTGTGAATATGCGTGGCAATAGTCTTAATTAATCATATGCCAAGTTTTTATCAGCTTTTCTGCCTTATCCAGTGCAAAGGCTGGACCAGTCCTGGGAGCTAATTGGAGCTGGTTTATATACAGAATTTGGTTTTCCTGTCAGAGTGTACAGTGTGGGTAAGGTCCTTAAATGCAGTCTGGAGGAACAGGACTATACCATAATGCTCACTCAAATTAAACTGCACAGTTGTTTTTTTTTAATTGCTGAGGGATATCCTGCACTCTGGTCATTATGGAAGCCACCCTGGCAGTGATCATAATTTCACTGCTGCAAATATTTGATTGTGAAATGTTTAAGGAAGCTCAAGGATAAAGTTGCCATATAAATTTGACAAATATCTGTGTCTGGAGGTAGGACTTGCAACATTTAAATTACAATTTAAAACAGTTTTATGGTTTAGATTTCACTACATACTTTGAGGTGAACTCTCCTCACTAAAATAGAGAGCAGCAAATGACATACTTGCTCTCTTAGATTACTGAATTTTCAGTTGGATTTTCACGCCTCTTGTCTGTATTTAAGCAAAATATTCCTGCAGTTGTGCTGTCAGCACTCTGCACTGCTTCTGAAATCTGCCCAGTATCTGTTGCCTTCAATACTCTCCTTGGGTGCTCATTCCCTACCCCTTCACAGCTCTGTTGTCTCCTTTCTTTCCCATTTTTTTTTGAGTTATTTGCCAGTATGGATTGTTTGTAGCTCAGTCTATATGTACATGTGGAAACCTTTGTTTAAAAATAAATATAGGGTTCTTCATATACAAGTACTCTAAGGTGCCAGTGAATAAGATTGATAGTGATGAAATTCTTCCTAGCACCAAAAACCTAATCAAGAAATGTTTTGTATTGATCCAGGGCAGGAAGTCAGTGTTGCAGTGTGATTGAAGTCATCAGTTACTTTGTGACAAGTTTCAAAAAGAGCATGAAATAGGACTAGAATCCAGGTATTTTCAGTGTTTTGAGATCGCTTGTTCAGAGCACCAGAAAACTTCACTCAGATTCCAGAAGAATGGTGTGTGGTTTCAATCATTGACCTGAAAAAAGACGACTTTGGAAGATAAGCTGGATTTTTTTCCCACCCTTTTGAATTTGTGCCTCAGATGAGTGAAGGTACTGTTCTCTCTTGGGATCATAGCAGTGTGCCTACTTCTTTTTTTTGGTCCTTTGTTTTTCTCCCAGTTGTCTTATTTAGATACAGTATGTTCCTCCTGATGGGGACTGATCAGATGGCCATTTGTAGGGACATTTTCCAGGAAGCTGAGTTCAGCTGCACATAAGCAACATTTGTTGTATACACTAATTGGATAAAAATTTACAAAAATTCTACTTGCCAGAAGTAATTCTGGCAAGTACAGAAGATTTAACAACATCCAACGAATGTTATTCTGTCAGTTCTAGTCCTATGCATGTCAAACATAAATTCTGAAGAAATAACTGATGAAAGGCCATGCATATCACTGAATTTCTTGTATTTTATTTACTGTGATTTTTCTAGTCTTCTCAAGTTTTTTCAGTTTCTTTAAATCAGGATGATGCTGGGAACAACTGCATATTATCCATGTGTATTCTGCTGTATTAGTAACTATAGTGATGGAGTTTTACCTTGTAGGTGGTGGAGCAGCCATTTTTTAAAATATATCAACATATAAATAAACATGTAAATGTAATGCTCCAGAAGACCCTGTCAAAATTATGAACATGTGGTTTGATGTTCTAGCTCCCTTCTCTGCTGGGTGAGTCCTCTGCACACAAGTGGGATGATGATCTGGTGTTTCAACACATGCCAAGAGCTGTAATCAAATACTAATCTGTAGATGCCACAGCAGGTTTTATAAATTCACTTCTCTCTCAGGTTTAGTACTTTAAGGTTTATAAGGGCAAGATGGCAAAATAAAGAAGAATGTGAGATGGATTTCAAAGCTCTATCTGACACTCCACAAATGCTTTTTGAGGTTTTAGGGCCTAGCAAACTCTGCTTAATGATGATGTCTTGGCATAGCTGTCCGAAGAAGCCATTACTCTACAAACATTGGTGGCTTAATCTTTTTAGGCCCTCTGACCTGTTAAATATGCCTGTGATCTATAAATGTGTAATCCAGCCCCTGTTCTTTGAAATCATCTCTCCTTTTGTGTAAGGGACTGTTCTGAAGATCAGAAGCCTGTAAACTTCTTATCCATTTCCAGTGGCAAAGAAGTGAGTTGCTGAAAAAATCCCTTGACCTCTTGGCATGATGAGGTTCTCCAGTGTTCCCGAATCTCACATTTTCTTTCTGATTTAAACCTCCATTCTACTTGCTTTCTGTCAACATGATATTGGCTCTGTCTGGGAAATAACTGGCTGCTGTTTTACCAGTATCTGTTCATTTGGTAATAGAATTGGAGGGATGAAGTACAGTGTTCTTGGTATGGTTGTAATGGCTTATTTCATAATTTTTTATCAAAATAGGCCATTATAATAGGAAGAGCTGCAACTCTCAACTTTGGGAGTTCTTGTCAACAGAAACTAAGAACAAACTAAGCTGTGTTTTTCCAGTAGAAGAGCTGGATATGTTTTTAAAAAATTTTTGTTAGGAATAATGATGTTACTTCATGGTGTGTTTTTTCCTCCAAGTGGTATAATAGCAGACAGATCTAATGCTCTTTGGGGCTGAGAGTAGGATGGCTATGCACAGCTGTCTGGATGAACTAGGTTGTTCTAAGTGATTGGAAGCTGATATTTTAATGGTTTTAACTTTAGGGACATAACACCCTGTCCTGGTTTAACTCCAGTCTGAAACTAAGCCCCACAGAGCCACTCACTCACTCCCCAGTCAATGGGATGGGGGAGAGGATCAGAAAATGGGAAAACTTGCAGGCTGAGGTAAAAGCAGTTTAGCAAGTAAAGGAAGAGCTGCACACGCAACCAGAGCAAAATAAGGAATTAATTCACCACTTCTCAAGGGCAAGTAGATGTTCAGCCATCCCCAGGAAAGCTGGGCTTCATCGCTATTATGTTTACTTGGGAAGACAAACATCATCCTTTTGAATGTCCCTCCTTCCTCCTTGTTCCCACAGCTTTATATGCTGAGCCACCTCTCCATGAACCTGTCCTTGCTGCCCTGGGCTGTCTGTGTGTTTTCCTCGCAGCCTTTTGCACTGAGTAATTGGTGGAAAGGCATTTTGCACATTTGGACCCTTCCTGCCTTCCCAGCTGCCCTGGCAAGCTGGATCTGGGAAGGGAATTGATTGTTATTGGATTATGCCCCTTGATTTCTGACATTTGCAGACATGAGGTGCAGGCATCCCATACCAGCTGTGTCTGCCACTTAGTGATCCCAAACCCAAGGATGAGGTGGGTGGTTTGGAGTTACACAGCTGCTGCTCTTCATCTTTCTCTGACGTGTTTCTTGTTTGTACCTTGGCTGCTCGGATGAGAGCAGGGTGACCTTGGGAGGCTGACAGCTACCAGAGCTTCTCTGTCTAGCGTGGAAATTGTTACAGGTTGCATCTTCTGAAAAGGTGGAGTTTATGTGCAGGCAGCTGCAGATTGATGAGATGCCAGGGAGCCACTGTGGGACCTGCGTTACTCCAAGTTTTAAGCTGCTGGAGATTGCTTGAGCAATTAAAGTTGCATCCTCATTTAGACTGTACCCACTTGTGCTGTCCTGCTTACCAGTGCATCCTCATCAGCACCCAGCCCTGCATTGTGCTGTCTGACAAGCTCCTTAACCCTTGGGTGATGATAAATTTGGAGGGGGCAGTGAGGTGGGGAGAGGATTGTTTTCTTTTCTACCACTGCAGTAAATATAAGTTAGAGGAAAAGTAGTAACTGTGGCTGACTGCCTCTGGACAACTAGTAGTTAACATTGACAAATTAGATGAGTGAATTAGATGCCTTGTTTAGTTTGAGTTGTGCTCAGCTAAACTGATTGATTGTCCCTGTGTTTGCAAAAATGTGAGAAGTAAAACTGAAGTGTGTCATCTTTTTACTGGCATCTTGTCTAAGCTGAGCATCTTGCTTAGACTTCAGAAAAGTTTTCGGTAACATCATGAACGTCAGTATTGTGGAAGAAATGCCTTTTAAAAGTGAAATTTAGCTATCTGCTGAAGTCTTTGCTAAATAGCTGATTAAATTACAGTGAGTTTCTGCATAATGAGAATGCATTAATTCTGCTCTTTGTTCTAAGCAAACTTGGAGGCTTTGAGGTAGCAAAATAGGCAAACGTTTGCTATCAAGTCAGCAATCTGTTTCCCAGGGCATAGTTAGCTTGTCCTGGTTCTTTTTATTATCAGTACGAGTCTGGTTGAGGGTTTTACCCCATGGTGCCCCAATGCTTTCATGTCTCCCAGTGCTCACTCTCTGGAACTGTGCTCTTCTGATCACGGATCACAGATTGCCTGAACACGTTTGCTCTTGGTATAGCCAGACTGAGAATTGTGTCCGTTAGATGAACTGTGGCTTTCTTGAGCTGAACCACCGTAGGCAGCTGTTGTTTGCCACCATCACCTGTCACTGGCTCAGTCCCTCTCTCACACTGGGGAACTGTTAGCAGGAAAGTGGAGCTGGCAGGGAGTGGTGTTTAGGTCTGGAATAAACGTTTCTCCTGCAGAAAATGTCATGGGCTTCCCACAGTGAAATTCTTCCCATGCTCTTGCAGTGGGCTTTGTGGAGTTTTGGGTTTTCTTGTGCCTCTTGCTGTGAAACAAATGGAATGTGCTCATAGTTCAATGGTGCAAAATGGGGTGGTTTAAATGGCCTTCCAGAACAGTACTGGACACTGAAACATGTACATGTTTCTTTCCATGGCTTAGAGAGGGGAACAGACACTTGTACCTGATAGATGGTGACTCCTGAAATTGTATCATTGCATTTAGCTCTAAGTCCTAAACCCAAGCTTTTATTGCTGAGTTCTTTTCTGTTTGATGGGTAGGGTGAGTACTACAGATTGAAAGGTAGGGGGGAAACTGAGTTTAAACCTTACCAAATCACCTCTTTATGGGCTCATGCATTAGAAGAGTTGTTGAATGAACAATTACAAGATTGAAAATGCTCTGTGTACAAGTATGTAAATGGATTAAAGCAAAACAAAATCCACCTTGCATTTTAAATGAGATCTGTGTTAAGAAAATGGAAGGCTTCGTTTGAAGCTTTAGAAATTTACATCACTAGTTCATGCCTCTTAGTAGCAGAAATCTGGCATTTGTATGATAAGATGAAGGCTGTAGAATGCAATTTTAATTTGAGAGGAATGAGCTTTTCATTATTTCCTGCTTTGAAACATAGGGTTAATGAGCATATAGCAAGGCTCTGTAGTTTAGTGCCACTACTACAGTTCATCCAATTTAGAGAGAAAAAAAGAAATAAAAGGGAAGTGGAATTAGCACAAGAAAATTATACAGATGTGCAAATGACAGCTTCTGAATGCTTAGTGTGAAATTTCCCTTCAAGGTTCATGCACATCCTCAAGGGATGGAGCATTTTGAAATGATTAGCTCTTCACATAGTAAAGCCTTTTTCCTTGCAGTCATGGCAACAACTCAGGAGCTCTCCCCTGTTTCCCCATCTCCCGCACCTTGGTAACAGGAGTGCTGCAGGTTTTTCATCTCCTGTTTGGCTTTTTGCTGCCCAGTACAGATTCTGAGTTAAGGTAACTTTTATAAATGTAATGACCCATTGTAATAAAGAGAAAGGACAGCTGCAGACTGAGAAATTAGATAGGGACCTAGCTTGGTTGGTCCCACCCTTCAGGTGTCGGGTTGCAGCAGCAGAGATTAATTTTAACTGGCTTGGAGCCACCCTTGCTGGCAGAATGGAAACTGAAATTGGCTCAGATAAAATCTGCATTTATCCTAGAAGCTTGTAGTAAGCAGTCAGGGTTTTTTTCTGTTTTGCTTTGGTTTTCTAAATTGTATATTCCTTTTTTCAGTGTTCTCCGAGTATCATGCTTTCACAGTGTCCTGTCACTGCTATTTTTGCAGGGTCATTGTTTGTGGCAATCTCTCTTGAACTCTGAAATTTGTCTGGGCGTAGTAACTGACAGAGTGCTCGTGTTTCCAAGCAGAGTTACCTACTAAGTGTGTTAGCTAAATGAAGACTAAAACCTACTTAAAAAACCATTGGGCTGTGGCCCCATTAAATATATATATATCTGTGAGCCAAGCAAAACATTTGTGGCATCTTCTGGGATAAGTGCTCTTCTGGATTCTTGTCTCAAAGCATTTATTAAAATTTTACTGCTTGTCTTGGGTGTGAATTTTCAGCAGTTGAAAGACAGTTATCTGGCATCTACAAAATAAATAGGGAGCACAGTTGGAGCAGGTGACTCATTTTTGGTATAAATAAGATTTTTCTTCTTACTGTTTGTCATTTGGAAAGAGAAGTGTCTTTAAGCTCTAAGGACATCATAGAGACCCTGCATTCACTTACACGGTCCCAATTTGACCTAAGAAAAGGATGATTTTTCAAGGCTGTCCTACCACACTCTTTAGTCAGAAAAGCCTTCCACAAATCTTAAATTTTCCTTTTTAGGACTGTCAGTGCATCATTCTGAGAAGATATTGCAGTAGGTTTAAAACAGTGGATTTCAGATCAAGTGGCATTTTTCCCTTGACTTCCTTACATATAGGTCTAAGTCACAGTCAGCAGAATAAAATTATTTAAGTTATTTCCTGCTGAATGTAAAAGGGATAAAGAGAGAAAAATTAGCTGTTGCTGTTGAGGCCAATTTAAGACAAAACCAGCCAGAACTAAAAAGAGAGCCTAGAGCACAGAGTCAGTGTGAGAGAACAAAAAACCAGCATTGCCTCCTGCATTTCCAGGTGCCTTGACCATCCCCTCCTCCTTTAGAAATGGTGTGATGCAAGTGGTGTGCAGGAAGTTTCTGAAGAGGGAGAGACATCTTTGCATTCAGAGACTGGGAGTCTGACATCTGCCACAAGATCTTAGATCAAGTAACAAAGTCAGGTTTGTTTATGTGTATTTGTCATCAGTCTTTGTAGCTGGAACAAAGGCTTCAAAGTCTGGCCTTGTTTGTATGGTCAGTGCAGAACACAACTTCATTACTGAGGATCTGCACCTTCCCCATAAACCCCAAGCCTTTTTCTCCTGCTTTGGACAGGATGCTGCTTTAAAAAATCCCTGAAATGTGCTTGGCAGTGTGAGATTTGGCAAGAACATTAACTGCTTTAAATAAATCAGATAATCTGAGCCAGATATTCTAGATCTACTGCATGACTGAAACTGGGGTTTATTACTGATTGAATGCAAACCTTCTTATTTGTGTCTAGTAAAAAGCACTATAAAAGGTAGTGGTAATGTTGCTAAGGAACTGTTTACCTGCCAAATGTATCTCTGTGATGCATGAGGTGACCATGGGAACCAATTTGGTGGCAATTATTTAAAGAAAACCTTGCAGTGAAATGACTATTGCATGTATACTAAATATTTCTGAAGTTGCATTTGAAAAGCTTATTTCTGGGAAAGGGTGTAATAGCTAGAAATCCATTTAGAGAGAAGGGTCAGTACAGGTCTTGCATAAAAAATACATTACTAGAGCCAGTTTTTTTGATGTATAATTTACAAATCGTGTTTTGAAAATAAATAGGAAATCTGTTTTGGGTTATCAACTTTGTGCAAATTTAAAATGATTTGGTGTCCACTCCTAGGGGACCCAGTCTTTTGCCTGGTTTCATTTTTTGTAAAAAATTAATTACAGGTTGCTGTATTCCCCCTTGAGAACTTATTAACTATATCTCTCTCTCCAGAGTGCTCAGCTCTCATGAGATAAAGTGCCTTAGGCTAAAAGCTGCTGATTCCATTTCTGATTCATAAAGAAATGTTTTAAATGTATTTTTGTTCTTACTGACATTTTCCATGAGTAATAACTAATAGCAAAACAATAGGATCAAGGCTGTTGTGATATTGTCTTATAAAGGAAGCATACGCTGCACAAGTGATTCCTCAGGGGTTGAATTTTACTAGAAAGATTAAGTACAAAGATGATTTTAAAGCATGTATGTTTAATTCAAAGGAAGAAGTTGGACATTTGCTATAAACATTGAAACTGTAGGAAAACCTCCAGTTGCTTGATACAATTTTTATGGGATATAGTTACTTATGAGTTGCCCTCAGGATGACACCAAAGTACATGTCTTGGTGACATTCTACCATAAAGCCATTATGGTACCATTACCATTTAACTCAGTAATGAATTCAGTAGGAAATCTGAAATAGTGGCTGGTGTGAGATTAGAATTTGCTAATTTTTTCACTTGTGGCTCTGCTGACAATTGTCATCTGAGTAATTAAGAAGGAATCAATATAGAGAATTTATAATGTCAGGTAAAGTTTGTTTGAAAAATTAAGAGACAATTCAGTGTAAATAAAGAGGTTTGAGAATGATCATGTTTCAGATGAGAATATACAGAAAACTGAAGTTCTGTAGGTTTCCTGATGAATACTTGTATGGACTGGCTTTTCAAGAGATAGCAATTATTGCATCCTTAAATTATTATAATCAGGCTGGCGTTTTTTTTTGTTTTTAAGTCACTTCAGGTTGCATGGCTCAGTCTCTGTCCCTCAGCAGTTCCCAGATCAAGAGTGATGTCACAGCAGAGCAAAGTGAATTGGTGCCTTTCACAAAGACAAGTCTTGTGTGTGCTCACTTACAGCCATTGCAGCTCATGCTGGGGCTTTACTTGCCAGCACATCCAACAATAAGGATGTTTTTAAGGCCTGTAAGAACTCAGATGTATTCTTCTGTAAAACTGAAATAGATTTATGCACATATTCCACAGTGGGGCTGGAAAACATGTCCAAGTATAGAAAACAGGTTGTTTCTGTACTTGTGTTTGTATGTCTGAAGGTGTTTTAGTGCTGCAGAGAAGAGAATCCATACAATAACAGTGGAAGGATGATTAGGTGGGAAAGTAAAGCTTTTCAGAAGGTACTGTTTGAATGTCATGGCTCATAAATCCACTAAATAACTTTAATTTGTGCTGTAAAAGTGAATTAGAAGTTGGCAATAGATTTCGCTTTTTTTTTTTTTTAATTTAGAATTTTGAAAACAATTTGGGTTTCTTTTATTTTTCCTGTGTCCTAGTGACTTGGGTCAGTCCCATTGTTACTTCCAAGTGGTGAGGAGGACCAAATGCTTCTCTCTCAGTTAGCTTCAATGTGCTTGCTTTGAAATGTGGAGCAGAGGAGTCAGGTTCTTTCTCACTCTGGTAAATTCACATTTTTCAGTACTAGAAACCCCGCTTTGGAACAGAATTGTAATGGACTGCTGGAACTCAGTTACTTACAATTCTCTGAGCTTACCTGAGTTCACCATCATGGGACCAAGTGGGAACTCCTGTTATCTGAGCTAATGCTCAACACTTCTTTGTGCTAATCGGAAGCTCTGGGTTTAATTTATTTACCACAGTGTGCGTCTCTCCAGTGTGCCTTAAAAGAAGGTGTATTACAGGCTTTTTCCTGTAGACAGAGCCTTCGTCCTCTTTGAGTCCTGCATGTTTGCTTCGTTGTAAGCACAAATGAAAAGCGATTATTGTAACCACTGTAACAATTGTTCAAAGGTTGTGCTTAATTTAAACCTCCTATTGTGTTTCAGACACCCCGAACATGTGAAAACTTTATCAAATTATGCAAGAAGAATTATTACGATGGAACAATTTTTCACCGATCAATTCGGAATTTTGTGGTGAGTTTTAAAAAACTCCTGTGTAATGCACACATATGGGATGTACTCAAAATATCCCGTCTATTTAACTGATCTCAGGTTTAGGTTGTTCCATGCATGACAGCTTGCAAGAGATGTGTATTAAATATACCATCAGGATGAGGGTTGTCCTAACCTATGCCGTGTGTACTTGTGGGTGTTACTAACAATTGTCTCTGGTTAACATTTGTCTCTCAGAGCATCAGTTCAGTGCATTCAGCACTGCATTTGCTGACATTCCAGACCAAGCCTTGAAGATTCATCGCCTTGGCTCTTATCTTCCCCAAGATGTGGGTGGGTGGTTAATGAACAGAAGGGGAGAGAGGGAAATGCTAATTTGGATAAGTAATACTGTGGTCTGTTGAAATCCCATTCAGATGTGAAACTTTAGCAGGCATCTGAATTTCTGTTTCAGGTTGTGGTACTTGGCTATTATCAGATCATCCTTTCCTAGTGTTCTCCATCGCTGGGTGCCCAGGCTTTCTTGTGAAGGAGTTAAAGAGCACCTTGTGTTCCAGAACTGTGTCTTTGGTAGCCAAGGATCTTTATTTACATAGTTACAGTCCAGGAAGCTTCGGATATTGTAGCTGCCCTGTAACTTCCTTTCAGAAGAATTAACAGCCTGATCCTGAAGGCAGAGCACAGCTCACAAGGAACATCACTGGATGTTACATTCTGTCCTGTCATCCTACAAAAAGCTTTTTTTCTTTTGACAGCACTGTGTATCTCAGTTCATAGTTAAACTCACAACTAAAATTGTGCTTCTGTGCTGTTGCTTTGAAACTGATTGTGTCATGCTCCCTCCACTGGCATTAAAACACTGAATATTATTTCTGTAGATCCTGCATGTACAGTCATTAATACATGTAATTAATTTTGTTACTGAAAGATTGGTTTCACATGAGGATTTTTCCTGCTGGACGTAGTACAAAAATATTACATATTTCCTCTTTTCTTGCTTTCCCATCATGTTGGTAGCAAAATGTAAAGCCTTTTCAACTCCAAAAGCAGTGCATCATCAGTTAAAATGCAGATTCTGATTCAGCACATAATAGAAAGGATGATCTGGTTAACCCATTTGAGATCGGTTATTTTCCCTATTTACTCATAAAAGACCTATTATTTTTATAAAACTGCCATTCTGCCTAGGGATGAGCAATGTTAGGGATGACAGCCAGCTGATAAATAAGCTCTGAATAAGTAGTAATGGTTTCCTTGTTGCTGACTTCTCAACATGACACAACACAGAAGGCAGAAGATTGAGCAGAATTGGCTTTTATGGTGTGTATTTAATGTCTTTCACACAGATGCATATGTAACACTGATTTAATTTTACTTCTGCAGATCCAAGGAGGTGATCCAACTGGAACAGGAACAGGTAAGGTTGAGTTTGAATCAAGTAGATTGTTCTCACTTTATGGGCTTTGTTGTTCCATTTACTTCAAGACAATTTAAAATTAAAATTTTCTAAATGATGAAATGTGGTACTTTGTGTTTACTTTAAAACAGAGGTTTCATTGATATATTTTTATGACTATGTTGACTATGTTCAAAATTTCATCTGATGTATTCTCAGTCTAAAGGTTGGGCACTCTTCCATGCAGAATTCTTGCAGGTTTTGCTTCCTTCTTCCTTCAGAAAATAAATAAATTAAAATTATTGTGATTTTACAGCTGGTCTTCCAGGGCAAAGAACAAAGAAAGAAACACGTTCATGAAAAGTTGCTTTCAAATTCAGTGTTAATTAAATACTTGAGACCTGCCTCGGAATTGGTGATTGGCCAGACACCATTTGTTCTCCCAGCTAGTTGCCTTGTAATGCCCAAGCTGCTCTTTTTCTAACTTTTTGGGATCACTGCTACAAAATTCTTCTGCCTGTTCTTTCTCCCTTGGTTGGAGATCTGGGATGAGTTGTAGCAGGAATGCTCAGGAGGCAGAGCAGCTGGAGGGTGTCAGAGCATTGCCCACCACAGGAGACAGGTCATGGAATACCTCTGGCCACTGCTGTAAATTTGCTCATTTTCCACTTGCACCTTCTATCTGCCCACTTGTGGCTGTCACCAGCATCCCCAGCTCCTCACCTGCTTAAATACTTTAGCTTTATTTACTTTGTAAATTATGTTAGTGAGTTGCCCAACAACTTTTCTTGTAGTGTATGTGATAATCAAGAGTTGAAGGATTTGAGACTAGTTAAAGGTTCAGTGTTTTGATGGCAAAAACCCATTAACAAGAATTGTTACCATCTATGCTTGGACTGTCAAATGTGATTTGATTTTTTTATATGGAAAGTTTTGGTTCAAATCCCGAAAGACGTAATTAGGAACATCTTTTGAAATGAGAAATTAAAGAGGTGTCAGGAGATGGGAGAGATTTAATAGGTTGACTCAGACACCTCTCACCCTTGCCAGGGTGGAGTTCAGATCCTGCTGTGGAATGAAAATTAACTTGCTGGTGTTATTCCTGTTTCTATTTGTGCAAATGGCAGAAGTGCTGTAAGACAGCACAGTTAACAGAGGCAGAGAACTGGCATCACTGCTGCACTGAAGGGCAAGGCTCAGCTCCACTGCTTTGCCAGTAGGAAGTGAAATGCTAATAAGCACATAGGATAAAAATCCTCCTACGTATATTCTTTCACTTAAAAAAAGGAGTCTGATGACCTCTAGTATTTTCCATCTTGTTTTCCTCCTTGTCATTCTTAATTAAGTATGAGTATATCACAGGCGAGATGTCTCGCAAACATCTGTCAGGACTATTAAAGTTCTAATGAAATGAACAATGTAAACACAAATAGACCCGAGTGTTGCAGATTTTTAGAGACTGGCTGCAATTGTGGTAGAGTCCAAACAGTACAAATGTCTTCTTTGCACCTGAATGGCTTTTATTTTTTGAAGACAGTTGAATTTTATGTCTTTACCTAATCACTTGTTGAATATAATATCACAAGAAAATCGAAATGGAGAGAGCCTGGTGGGCTGTAGATTGCTCTTGAACTGTCGTGCCTTTGTGTTTAATACTTCAGTGAAGCTGCTTAGACAGTTCACAGAGTGCAAGTAGTCTGTCAGGATTTGTTTCTGACTACTGGATAGATCCAGGGCACTTGACTGTGAGGCAGAAATTCCACTTGTGTGTCTCGATCTGTAAGAAGGTGGCCAGACCTGAGGCTTGATGTTCCCTTGGCAGCAGGGCAGCCAGAGGAGGGTTCAGCTTGGCGGCGCTGCCCGAGCAGGGCAGGTGGACTGATGCTCTCCTGGGCTCCCATGCTGTAAAAATGTTGGTCCATTGGTTTGTGCATTATTAATGTGATCGCAGGCATTCACTTTGGGAAAGCTTTGGAGTAAAGCACTGGGATTCAGTACTTTGTACCTTTTTTTGCCTGGGGCTTGTTTGTTATTTGCAGGATAAATTCCCATTTTTTATTTCTTCTGCTGGAAGGGATTTCAGTATTTTTTTGACTCACTACTTCTTAAAAGGAAAAAAAAGATGCACCTTTGAAAGCTAAAAAAAGTCTGTAAGATTAAATGGGCTTTAGAAGTAAATAACTTGACTTCTGTGATATCAGAGAAACATATGAGAACAGAACAGGGCTTTCATCCCAGATATTTCAATTGGCAATAGGGAGGACTATTTGTAGGTTACCCTTTAAATGTCAATATTATTAACTGTTTCTATTAGAACCTTTTGTAGGAAGACTTCAGAACAAAAAGAACATACTTTGTTTCCTCATCCACACAGAGCCTTCTGCTTTAACTGATGGTTTTTAGCTAAGAGATTTGGCCTTTTTGTTTGTTTTTTGAAAAAAACACAACCTTTTCTAAATTTGTACATGGAAGATATATTAAGCCTGCATATATTCTTCTTCTATTTATTTCGTTATTCCTGTTCATTAGTTCAGGAACTAGAACAGACTTGTTTGAATAGCTTCCCACCATTTGGTTTCTGTCATCTGACATTCATCCCATGTGTCAGGGTATCAGGTTTATGGTTGCAGCCCTCAGATGCTGAGATGTTCACCCACTCCATTGCTAACTAAGCCCAGGACTGTTCATCTTCTGGGAGGATTTGGGCACAGTTAGTACAACACGACAGAAGGTCATATGTCACACGTACACAGACTGTAACTGTGCTTTGGCTCACCTGGATTAAGAGTTGCTTGTGTTTTGGAAACATTCACCGAGGTGAATGCCAAGCTGGTTGTCACTGACCATTCCCCTCCCATGGCTGCTCCAGGTGAACAGTTCTCTCTGTAAGCAGCCCTGAGCCTTGCTGTGTTGTTTGTTATTCAGCTCCCCAGTATGTCCTTTCTGAGTCTCTTTTGGACTGTTGTAAATGTGACCCAGCAGACACGTGAAGGGCAACTAATTCCTGGTACTCAGCGGTTAACCTGGGAATGGAGAAGGGTGGATAATTTCCATTATGGCATCTGGGAGTTGAGATACCACCCTGGGAAAAGAGTGGAGAATGGAATTTTACCCTAGCATAGCTGTCAGACCTGCACTGCCAGTGCAGTCAGTTACAGTCCTGCAAGGCTGACACTGGTTTGGAGGACCAGACTCATTTTCCTACAGCCTTCACCTTAATGTTTCATAAGACTATTGGGAGAAATTTTATTGTGGTGCAGCAGCTTATTTCTTCTCTAACAAAATAACCACCCATAGAGACAGTACTCAGAGCAATAAGCTGAGTCATGGTCATTCTTTGTAATGATTAATTATTTGAAAATGAATTTTAGATTTGTGATGTATTTTTTTTCCTGCTGTTCATAACAAGTAAGTGGTTTAACATTGTGAGTAATTCTAACTCACGGTCGCGCAAGTGGAGCAGCTGCCGTGTATTATCAGTGTTCCAAATAATAGAAGAAAATTTGCATGTAGAAAAAATAGGTTTAATATCCTAACCCTTTTGTATGAAAAAAGGAAAACTATATGCAAAGCCTCACATTTTCAAAGCAGCAGGCTTTTCTCAGCGACTCTCCCTTGTAACCTGTTGGAAGGTATCATGAATCAGCCTGTGATTTATGAATCCAGGAGGGCACAAAGGAGGCACATTATAGCTGTAAAAGTCCAGGATGAAATACTGCTGGTAGATGGGAATTGCCTTTTGTTTGGCAGCAAGAAGAGCTCCTCTGAAATGTCAATAGCAAAGGACTCTGGACAAACTTGATCAATGCAGTGTGATTTCCCAAGATGGCAAGTTCCTAAACTGTACCAGTTTTAGAGCCCCTTCTTCTTGCATGATTGAAGCTCAGCAAAAGGACAAAAGCAAGACCTTTTTATCTAGAATATATTCCTTTTAATCTGCAGGCCCTCTGCAAATCCACTCTTGGGTTTGTGGGGTTGAGTACCATGTCCTCTTATCTGAGAGGAGAGAAGCACTTTCTGCCTGAGCTGAGGCTTTCATATTTGCAAAATGATTCCAGAATCTCACTTGGAAAACTCTACAGAAGTGTCAGATGTTATTATGTACCTCGTTGTTCCAAATGACAAGAAGAAAATTACAGAAAGTAAGCCATCATTTTTTGTGAATCAGAACCCTCCTACTTCCTTACCAGTGCTTAGCAATTTTTAAGCCAGAAAAAGGAAGGATTTATTTAAAATCACAACTGTCATGAATGATGATTCCCAGCCCACACCTGGTTTTTGGGATGCTATATTTCTGAAGCTTTAGATGCATCTCTCAGCTCTTTGCAAGAAAGTTGTACAAATTCTGTGATTGTACCTCAAAAAAAAAATAATTATATGCTTTTAGTAGGAACAAAGACCACCAAAGAGTAATCTGGTTTAGTTCAAAAGACAATCTGAAAATATGGCTTTTTTCTGTGTGGTTGCTAATGTGTGATTGTTTCAGATGTCAGTTTAGATCTGTTAACCTGTTTACTATCAGCACAGGATGCAGATACAAGACTGAATAACTAACCATGCTTCAGTACAAGCTAAATATATCTTGCCACTCTGGATAGCCACAGAAATTATTAATGTTCTTTTCTAAGAGCTGTGTGGTCTGTTTCATTTCATCTGTGTGAGAATCAGTTAAACACATCTTTAATTTAAGAGATTTTTTTTTAAATGGAGAATGTGTGGAATTGTCTCCCATCTTCCTGCAGCTTTGAATCATGTGTATCTGAGTATGCACGTGATTTTTACTTTACAGAATTGTACAAAAACTCTTTCTGACTCCTGAAGGCATTGACACTGTACAGGTTAAATGCTGTTGAATGGCAGTGTATTTCTGTGGCTGATCCCAAGTACATTTCTAGCTTTGTGCAAGCAGGAGATTCCCATGTGCAGGCTGTAATTATTCCATACACCAATTCCGCCGGTGGCAGTACATGCTGGGGCCATAGCTGCTACCATATGAACTGATTTTTAGCACAGAACCCCACAGAATTCTTTTCCAGCACTTTTGTAATATGATCTCAGAAATATTTGCAAGTCCAGTAGGCACACAGCTCTGCTTGGACAGAAGATAAGCTGAGAGGGAGGTGAAGTGACAGGCAGTGCTGCCAGCCATGAATCCAACACCCGGAGTCAGTTCTTGTTTTCCGTGGGCTTTGCTTGTAGGCTGGTTCATCAGCATTGGGGTGAGGGGTTTGCATCATCGTGACTCCAAATATAGCCAGCAGAGATCTGTGTGAACTCTGATGAAGATTTGGGGAGTGTCAGGAGGAGCCTTCTCTCTTTGTAGCACATACAGGGAGTGTAACATAAAAAGGCTGGAGCCAGACACTGCCATGCTGCCACCTCCTCTGTCTGCATCTATTCTGCTTTCAGAAAATGTACAGCCGCATCTCCCAACTGTGTTGAGAATAAGCACATTAAAATCTGGTAGATACTTACAAACACCTCATAATTATTAATAGTTTTGGAACCTGTGAGTGGTTTTCCCAAGTTTACATTGAGCTTTTATGTGGAGAGCAAAAGGTAAGAATGTAAAATCCCTGTTCCAGCTGAGCATTAGGCACTGCGCTGCCGTGGTCCTAGACTGATGAGGGATATGTACTTAATCTTCACAGAGAAAGTCATGCTTCAGTAATTAAAAAATTATATAGGTGTAACTTGCCATCTTCTGACTTGTTCTGTCTAGTTCTGCTTCAAGCAGATTCTTGAAGCCTGGAACAATTCCAGAGGTTAGCAGGAATTTAATGAAAAGCACATTCAGGCTATTTTTAATTTAAGGGGAATACTTTGGGGTCTTCCTTGAAAAAGAAAAAAAGTATTCTCTTTAAATCATTAAAAAAAACCCAAACCAAAACAACAACAAAAACCCCCAGGCCGTGCCTGCTCTGCTGAGTGCCTTTGCAGCGTCTCCAGCGCCCTTTGCCAGTCTGTGCTGCCAGGTCTCCACAGACACTTCAGTTATGTCCTTCACAGGATGTCTGGCCTTTTAGGCAAATGCTGCACAGGCCATTCCCTGCTCCTGCTGCAGCTCCTGGGCAGACAGAATTAGCCTGGAAACAGCTGTATGGTAGACAGAGCAGGGGCTGTAACTATCTGCTAAAATATTAGTGCTTATTTCCAGAGAATCGTAATGAACCAAACTTAGCTTTCGTGCATATGAGATTAATTCTGACCTGCAGTGCATGATCCAAAGTGAAATCATACAAAAATAAATACTCCAGAACCTAAAGATCATGGCTCATTGCTCCTGTCTGCAAGCTCTTGGGTCTGGTTGTTTGTTGTGCCAGAAAGAGGGAGTCTCTCTGTCATTCACAATTTTTCTCTTTCCTTTTGAATTATTTTTCTGACCAGTGAAGGCTTCAGACTCTCTTTCAGCAGCTTGACTGTAATTCCAGCATCAGCTGGAAGCACATGAAGGGTGTAGCAGACTCACAGGTTTGGCCACTTGCTGCTATGTCCCATCTCAACAGACTGTGCTCATGTTCTGTATCCTCTAAAAACTTCAGACAGCACAAAGTCCTCTAAAGCTGCCTGCAACTGTACCATATCCCTGTCACCCACTACTGGAAAAGATTGGCATATGGGATCAAGCTGATGTAATTTAGCTGGTCTTAAAATATTCAATAGCCAGAGATTGTTGAAGTAACCACTGCTGTACTCCTGATTACGGAAAATCCCTACAGGGTTTGTCCCCTTTTGCCACCTCTTGTCAAACTGCAGAGCAAGCAAGACTCAACTCTATTAATAGATCTTTTGAATATGATTAATTGGGTTTTTAAGTGGGTCAGCTTCTTCCAGAATTTCTCACTTAGTTCCACTTGCAGCTGTCCATATGTGATGCTTTGTTTTCACGGTATCATCTGAAACTCTTTCCTCATTTAACGCACTCTTGTGACTTTTTGGCTAAGGTTTTCAGTAGGAGACTGATTGATTCTTTGGTTTTATTTGCTGCTTCTGTGTGTAGCAATACCATCAAATTGCTTTCTGTTCTATGTGTGCACGTGGCTGTGGGGCACCATAGATCCCTCCCTGACCTGCTGCTTCTCCAGTGGTACACTTACTCTGGAGGGCTCTTGAGCCAGTTCTGCAGATGGACAAGTCTTGCTGCCTATTTGGATAGTTTTGTTTGGTTTATTTTTAGTACTGTCCTAAGGTGAAATATTTTTTCATGGTTTGTCAAATAAGATTATGGATTTGACTAAAACTATGACTCATCTCAGCCTTTGTTTTTCTTATTAAGGATGATCCTGGAGGAAAGTGCAAATGAAAATGTCAGATCTGTCATTAATAATGTAAAAATGACAGCCAGGAAGAGGGTTCTCATGGACCCTTTCTCTGTCCACAGTCACAGAAATCAGTTTTGGAGGGCTGGGATTTTTGCAATTTTATCATTCTTTTACCCTCACTAAATTTAATTGTTCATATCATCCAGATATCTAGTCCAAATATCTAATTTTTGCCTTTTAATTGGGAGCACCATGTATCGTCATTCTTCATTGTTTAGTCTGGGATTAAGCATTTGAGTTTATGGCTGTATTCTGAGTTGTTTCTGTGAATGTGTTTCATCTCCCTGATACTTTATTTCCGGAAGCAGTGCTGTATCCAGAGTGCAATTAAACTGGTAACTCTTTGCTCTGTGTTTTGTCATGAAGCCAGTTTTAAAGATTTAGTGTCTCAAAAGAGAAAAATCATGGTGGATCAGGAGTAAAAAAATTAAATCCTTGAGTGTTCTTCAGCCCAGGATACATAAAGCTGTTGATAAAGTGTGGTCTGTTGCAGCTGATAGTGTGAGGGCACAGAAATGTGTTGCCAGTTGCAAACACCAGATTTCAAGGTCCTGCTCAAATACTGGCCTAATGTTAGGGGTGAGGTAACAATGTATTAACACAGTGACTGCAAGTGCTGGAAACCTTGAATTTAATGTCAGTGCCCCTTGCAAAACACTGTGAGAAACTAATGAAAACAAACATTATCCTATTTTTTTTTAAAGGAGGAGAATCTTATTGGGGAAAACCTTTCAAAGATGAGTTCAAGCCCAATTTGTCCCACACGGGACGTGGTGTTCTTAGTATGGCAAATTCGGGACCCAACACAAACAAATCACAGTTGTAAGTAGTCATTTGCTTTTTTGTGCTTTATTGTTTCCTTCTGGACATTGTGCCTTACTCTGTTAAGAAGAAAAATGACATTTTGTGAGCTATTCTTTAAAGTTCAGTCAAGGGAAATACTCTGTCAAATATATCAGCAATAATTTGTCTTTTTTGTTGTAATGGTTTTAAGTTTTTGTTTGGTTTTGTCAGTGTCCCTCCCCTGTAATTATCATCATTCATCACACCTCTTCATTCTAAATTTAACCTCTTCACTTTAAATTTAGCTCCATATTTAACTTTTTAAGGAATTAGATGAAACATAAACTCTGTGGGAGTATTACTTCTTTTTAGTCACCTGATTTTAAATAAATGAGAACAGTTCTGCTTTGCTGAAATGTGTAGACCCAGACATGGCAGAGTGTACAATCTGGGATTGAGAATAACTTCGTTTCCAATGTACAAAAGCAGAATGAGGACTAAAATGAGGGAAAACTTAAAGATACTAAAGTTGTAATGGCCATATTCATGTGTAACATTAATATGGGTGTTTGCCTGCAGTCATTTAAAAATCTTCTGTGTCACTTTGAGACAGCTATTTATTGGTTGGTCTGTAAGTACTGCAATATAAAAAATTGTTCTTTTATTGGGAGCCCCAGGAAAGAGTAAGAATGTGTGTGTGTGTACAGTACTGTGTCTTGGCACCAAGGAGGGAGGGAGGGGGTCTTGGTGTTCGTGATGCTGAGTGTTATAATAGCTTGTAAACTGTGCAGCAGCATGGTTTGCTTTAATTAAACACCAGGGCTTGTCTCAGGGCCTCACATTCTTAGGCTTACTCACATTCTTAAGCCTAAGCACGTGTGGGGCAGTTTGCTGGATTGAGTTGCTGTACAACTTATTTTGGATTTGAATGTTACTGCCAGCTCTCACGTGCTAAATAGGGGAGAGTAGAAGCTTCTTTCCCGTTTTTTTTTTTAAAAAAAAGGGGGGATTCTAATAACAGAATTACAGAGACCATAAGTGATGTACTATTTTGAGTCACATCATCTGCTGCTGTAAATGTGATTGTATGTTCTAAGATTTGCAAATGAAATTCAAAGTTCCTTTATATATAAGTCCTTAAGAGAGTCCAGCTGCCCATATTTATAAAGGTTCCTAGGCAGCACTTAGACACATCTGGCTCTAGCCTTAGGAGCTCTGTAAATAGCTCTCCCCATAGGTGACAGGCACTACAGAACAGAGGGAGCCGAGTCCCCACTGCAAGGTGATGCTTGAATAATGCTCAGGACTTCTTTGGGACCATCCTGAGTTATGTTAATTCTGTTGTCTTTAATTTTATTTTGAATGCAGTGACAGATGAGAAGCTTTCCTTATATATTTGCTACTTCTCAGGGATTTTTTTTATTACAATGCTACATAACTGACCATGTGATGATTTTAAATATTGAATATCCAGGAATAAAGTGTATCCATGTAGGAGTTTGCATTCTGCACAGTATCCCAAAGCTTTCCTAGGGCAAGCTACATCTTAATATGCTGTCTGGCACATTACAGCTGCTCCTATTTCCAATCATATAACTTCCTGAGACAGTTGCTTATATGGAAAAGTGTTTTTGGAATGCTTATATATTTTTAGCTGTCTCCTATGTAGTGTAACAGATGGAGACAGGGAGGAGAGCCAGCACTGCATGTCCAGCCAAGACAGGCCATCGTGGTCTGCAGACCACAGTGTGGAAACCTTTGTCTCATACATTTGTAGTCCAAGACTTCCAAAGAAGCATCAAGCTTTATGGAAAAGCTTTAGTAGTAAAGATTGCTTTGGATTAGTGTTTTAGTTCCCATATTTAAATTTAAAAGTACAACCCCCAAAATTAAAAGTCCAATTAATTACTTTTGACACTTTAAAGTATTCTGGGATGTTTGTATCTGGAGCACGAGTGTGCTCTGTCCAAAGGAGAAATGGATCACTGACAGGCCAGTTTAAGGGAAGAGAAATGCAAAAAGTAAATATCCAGAGAACAGAAGTTTACACTGGCAGAGACTGTTGTCGTGTAACTTTATTTGCTGGATACAAGCTGCCCATCGTGCACGAGAAATGTTCTTCCCAAGCAGGGCGCACGTCTGCCTGCCCTGCATGAGCTTCCCAGCCTGCATGGCCAAGGAGGCAGATGCTCACATTAACTTTGGACATGCTGCAAGGCCCCACTCTTGGAGTACTGTTAAAAAATGCTAGTGTGATGAAAAGTGAGAAGTCAAAACTCCAGAAATCCAGGTGGAACCCACAAAACTGAGGAGTTAAAGGATCTTTGGTCCACAGGCCTTCCAGAGAGGAGCCAGAGAGGGAGGGGGATTTGGTTTCTCTCCAAAAGCGTTTGCAGATGCTTTGTGTTTTTAAGCATTACTGGCTGTTGTTGCGGGTCAGTGGGACAATGTGGTAACTGTTATATCTCTATTCTTTCTAGCTTCATCACATTCCGCTCTTGTGCGTATCTGGACAAGAAGCACACGGTTTTTGGAAGGTAAGTGAAGGATATTTTGGGCAGAAGCATAGCAGACATTCTCCCTTGTGTGTCTGAAGCCTAAAGAGAAGAATCTAGTGACTTGTAATTGAACTGGAGCAAGATCCCAGCTCACAATCCAGTTCTTCTGCTCATGAGTAGGTGGGCAACACTGCACCAATACCAGTCAGCAGACCCTGCCTTTTTTTCTTCTTTCCATCACTGTAAGTTGCCTCACTTCCCTTCTGTGGGAGGCCCTCCAGGAGTCATGAGCAAAGTAATCATCCTCATGTAATGAACCATGTTAATATTTGTGCATGCTAATTGCTGGGACACAGGAGATTAGCTCTTCAATACTGCTTTCATCCTCTTATGAGCCATCAGCTGAAAAATTAGTCATGACAGGACTGCTCTTCATCATGGCATAGAGCTTCTTCAAAGACAAGGTCTTTTGGCCCTTCTTATTATTTTTTATTTTATTTTTCTTTTATTCCTGACAATTATCACTGATATAAAATCTGTATATTTACGCACACACGTATAAAGATACTACCAATGCCCAGACAGTGAGAAACTTCATTCCTTATAAAGAAGTCTCTTCTGAAAGTCTTTTCCAATGAAGTCTTCACATGATAAAGATTAAGGTATTTATTAAAGAAAAAGATACAAAATCTTTGTTATGGTTTGCTCTTTGCTTCCTCTGCTGCAGGTACTTGGTATTTACCAAGTCAAGTGGAGCTGTACTCAGACATCCCTCATGAAAGAGTGAAAGGGCAACCATTCCCTACTCCCTTTTTTGTTTCTTTGGTCCTGTGTGGGATGCAACATTGAAAAGTTCCTTCTCTGGAAATGCATCTTATTCATGCCTCCATTGGTTTGAAACAATTTTTTTACATAGGAGAATCTATTAATGCCCACACCTGGGCAGTGGGACAGTGAAGAGGGGACCTCTGTCTGCCTTGGTGCACTGCAACTTTCACACCTCAGGAGAAAGCTGTGGCTGGAGGACAGGGAAGGGCTCATCATGATTGTGCTGCCCACCATAGCAGTGATGAGGATACCAGTACTGAAAAGAAAGGAGATAATCTGGAATAGCTGGGGAGCAAAAACAGAGAGTAAGAGAAGAATGCCTTCCCTTGGAGGTGTGTTCAGGCTGCATGGATTTCCTGCTCCAACAGAGCTGCCTAGACTAAATTAGTAATTACCATTTCTAGTAATTACTATTTCTTCTGACTTAGAGAATGATGTAATTAACATGCAAACCAACTGGTGGCTTTTGTGGGCTTTGAGCTTGCTGGTAAGAGGTTTAATTTAGAAACTGAGATAATGTAAACCAACTGACATGCCTTTGCTCTGCACAGAGGCGATGAGAAGTATTTGCAGGGGGCTGCTGCCTGCAGAGGGTCCTGCCTGCTGCTGCCCTGGGCTCTGTGCCTGAGCTTTCCCTCCTACCCGTGCTCCAAGCAAGGCCTTGGCTGTGCTGTGACCTGCAGGAGCTACAGGAACACTGCAGCCAAAACAGCAGATAGCAGGTTCCTGTTTGGTGTGCTTTATGAAATTTAGGTGCAAGCATACCCCATCCATGTTAATATGTTTTCTGTTGCAATGGTTCACAGCTCCTGTGGATCAGAGACCTGGTACATTTTATATGCAGAAATAGAAACATAATCTCTGTCCCTGAGAGCTGCGTAAGTAAAAAAGAGATTGCATATAGATACAGGGAAGTTGTGACAGCGACCCATTTCAACCTACATTCTACCACCTTTGGAAAACAGAAGCATCAGGGAAAAACAAAATTGCTTCATTAATGTTTTTTGGGAGCCTGTTCCAAAGCTAAAGGCACACATTAAAAAGTGCATGTTTAAAATAGTAGTGGAAAATGATCAATAGAAGGAGAAAAACACTTTCAAAATTTTGTGTGAGATTTAGGACAAGCAGAGCATGATGGTCTTGAAAATTAGGGCCTGTTGCAGATATGTGATGTGATAAAACGAAGGGTGATAAAGGGAGCAAAGTGTTGTGGTCATAGTGGCAAAGCTGGAAATTATCTGTGCAGCAGTTCTGTGTGTTTATTAGAGCATCACTTGTGTTAAGAGCTGAGAAAAGAAAACGGCAACTGAGACAGGAGATGAGTATGTCAAGGACAGTTTTCTCTTTTGTATGAGACTGTACATATCTGCTTACGTGCATCACCTTTACTGTCTCTTGAGGTTTCTGCTGTTCATTCTTCAATTCTCTTGTTCCCAGAAATAATGAACAAGGTGGTTTGGGAAACCTCAGGCTTGGTCAGACTGGAGGCATTAGTCAATAGCTGTTATGCACTCAGCTTATTCTTCTCTTTTCTTCCCTTCTCCCCTTGCCAGATGCTTTTGTGGAAGAGAGTTCTTCCTTTGGATCAGTATCACTCTGTATTAAGTATTCCTTAAGCTGTTTAATGCTTTCTGCTACAATTCTGTAGACTGGGGCAATGAAAGTAACTTGTGTTCTAAAGTAATTAGCTACATAAAGCAACTACCAGGCATTATTCAGTTACTCAGGTATTGTTATATAATGCAGTGTCTGTTTCCACTTGCAACATTCCCTCTACGATTTGAATCAGTGAATCCCAGTTGCTCCTAAGCTGGAAAACTCATGTTCTTGTGGCCCTTCTGCTTTAGTACATCTGAAGATTGCAGAAACTGTGTGACAGCAGAAGAGCTGATTCTGTGTAGGGAGGCTGACCTAATTTTGCACTGCAGAGTCTGCTCCCCAGACACTGGGATAGGAGCAAAGAGCAAGGTGGGGAAACGAGCCAGGCCTCCCGGTGGAAACCATGGCTGTGGTGTCCTGCAGCACATGAGCACTGGGCTGTTGGAGCTGCCTGAGGGCTGCTGTCATTTCCAAAACAGTTGTATGATCTCTGAAGAGGGACCTGTGCCAAGGCAGGGAAGTCCTTTTGTGCCAGGTTCATCTGTTGAGTCTAGTTCCAATTAGCTTTTTTCCAAGTTGTTTTACTTTTTCATCACCCTTTATTACCGTGTCTCACCTGCTAGATGAAGCCCTTATCTAGCAGAGAGCTGGAGATGTTTCGGCTGCGTCCTTGTTGCACATTTGAATTGCTCACTCCATTGCAGATTGGGTGTATGCATAGAAACATTTTGTCCTGAGTGTACGTGTTCGTGCACATATGTGTTGTTCTCTGTGAACATAAATGTATGTTCTCCTTTTTATAAAAATAACCTTCAGGGCAGAATGTGTTTACAAAAGAGCAATTTTTCTTTCTGGTTTCTGTTTGTAGTTCAAAGCTTTTTTTAAAAAAAAAATCCAGGCATTATTCTTGTATCATCTTCTGACCAAAAAACTCTATCATGTTGGCCCACTGCCATCCCCAGCATTGCAGAAGGCTTAATTCCTATAATTCTTCCAAACAAAAGTATAAGAAAAATAGGTTAATGTGTGAATGTCTCTGGGCCTGCAGGGGAGATGCAATTTTCTTTGGGGCAGCACTAACTAATGTACAGTGAGACCTTCATGGGCATATTGCAAATGGATAGATCCTGCTCCAGATATTTCAATTCTGCATCATGCTAAGGCATTGGCAGTGGTTATGAAGTAAGGTTACTAGTTTACATAAAGGAGCCTTAACAGGAAGTAGGATTTTAATAACACGTCTAAATGTGAAATGCAAAGATTTCCCGTGCTAACTTAGCCAGCTTTCAAGAAAACAAAATTGCACAAGGGCACATTTTTGTTTCCATTCCTATGCTAACAGAAAAAAATATCCTAAATGTATCTGCCTTGTCGTTCATACTTAAATGTAATGCAACATTTATCAAGCTCCTCTAAAAATACAAGCTGTCTCAGGGCTGCTGAGCTAAATATATAGTTGAGATCATCATTTCTCTGTTCAACATCTACTGGAAGCACACAGCAAACTCTCAGTTTCACTGGTTGTTCTGATGTGAATGGTGTCTTGAAAGTGTCACCCTTTTCACTGTAGGGTGTCATCTGAACACCTTTTTAAACCTCAGTCAGTTTAGGACAAAGCATGTATGACGCCTTATAAAAGGAATAGATCCAGAAGCAGTGGAAAAGGTTAAACTTGTTTATGCCCTTCTCCCTTTTCTTCCATGCTCCAATTTGGCAGAAGTGACACTGCATGAGACCAGACAATCCAGTGTAAAGGGTCACTGTCTGTCACACGTTCAGCACGTGTAGAGGGATGTGAGTCTGCATTTCTGGAATCTGCATTTTCTTTTACTGAAAATTATGTACAGATTTCCTTGAATATTAGAATAATATTAAGTAGTGGTTCACTCTTTAGAGGATTTTTTTTTTTATGTACTGATCTGATGGTGTTTTCTACATATAGTTTGTATGGGCTTTTTTCTTGGCCCAAAATATGTGTTGTTGGGCAGGCAGAGAATCCCAGAAACTTCTCTGGTGTGTTGATTTCCTCATTCTCTGAGGAGCAGTTGCTGTGAGGGATGTCAGTGCATGGGCTTTGACACATTATATCCCATCAAACTATTTTTAGTGCTGCAATGTAACATCATAAGATTTGACAATAACAACATGTAATGTTTCAAGGGCCTGTGTGTACCTTGTCTTGCTTAGATCAGAGGAAAGCTTGCAAAAGCCTTTACAGTTTGGAATATTCAATATCTTTTGCATCCAGCTCTGTCTGCCAGGTGAATGTGTAGTTCAGTTTTTACTGGATGGGTGATGTTTGCAATCAGATCTTGTTCTTTTTGGACATTAAGTTTTAGTGGTGAGGTAGCAGCCTCAGCCGGGCCTGACCCTGACAAAGCTCCCAAGTGCTCCCTGAACAAAAATGACTTGTAGATTATTTCCTGTCTCTCTGGTCAGAGCTCTCTCCTCTGAGCTGGTCGTTTGTATTCAAATTAGTTTTTATTTTTTGTCAGTATTGCAGCAGTGCCTTTATAAAAACAAAAACAACATATATTGAGAGCTGACTGTGCTGAGAGTGTAATACACAGAGATACTCTGTGCAAAATGCTGGAGAATGCAAGGGAGAGAAAAGGAAATTTTCCATTTGAGAGACAAGAAGTGAAGAAAAGAGAATGACATGCTCTACAGGCATAACAACTTTGTCTTCTTCCCCCTTAGCCCTTTACAATCACGTCAAAAAAGACTATTTAGGTCATTTACTGATGACCTGTGAATGCCATGTCTATCACAGCCTTTCAAAATGTACAAGTGACAAAATATTGCCAATAAAGTTTAATTAGCAGAGCAACTGAAGATCTGGTAGCATCAGTAAAATGCATTAGGGCTAATATTGTGGGAGGTCTAGCTACGGGCTAAGGGATTACTCAGCTGAGATTGCCAGCGCACAGCTGATCTGGCCATTTCAAATTATCAGAAACCTAATTAAATGAAAACATACAAGCAGATAATGAGTGAGCTGTTGGCTAGAAAATCCTCCCATATTAAATCAGAAGTTTCCTTTGGGGCAGTTAAAATACAGTGAATGTATCTTGGGCTGGGTGTTAATCACCAGTATTATAAGTGAATCTGATATTGGCCTAGAGAGAGATTTGAAAATTGAGTTTTTGTTATGAACTTTCCAAAGTTCATACAGGGTCCTCAAGCCCTGTGCAGCCTCCCCCAGTCCGCTCCCTCCAGTCACAAATGGCTGAGGCTGTTCTAGCCTGCATGCATGGGTTTTAATTGCACATAGAAGTCACAGCCTAATTACAGAATATCAGCAGGCCCTTGGGGAATAAAGTTTGGAGCAGCACTGGAACATGAACAAGCACAGCTGTGCTGGGGCAGGTGTGAGGACACCCTCTCTTGTCTCGGTTCATTCTCTGTGGTCTGGGGTCTGTCCTTTTGCTGTGGTTACAGCCTGTCCCAGCCCATGGGGTGGCACTGAGGGCACTGGGGAGTGCTGTAGAAAGTGTATTTCTCTTTCAGATCAGCTGAGACTGTGGCAGGTGAGAGTCAGAAGCCTGTCCTGGTGCTGGCTGGGCAGACTCTGCCATGCTGGGGCTGGACAGATGCCTTTGAGAGGGAAATGAGTGTATAAAGGTGACTGTGAATATCATGTGTGTTTTGGTAAAAGCATTGCTTATTTCTTTGATATGAAAGCTAAGTTAAATGATAAAATGCCCCACATATTCCACAGTTTGGTACCCTTTCTCCCCACCAGCTTAATTTAATTTGATTTTCCTCCATTTCATCCGCCCATCCCTGGCCAGCCTACCCATGCTGTAGTCCCAGTAACAATCAGGCTTCAAAACAGTTGCCCCCTATGGAAGCTTGGGGATTGCTGGCTCTTGGCTTGCCCTGTCCCTTGGGCTGCCCTGGACTCCTCAGTGGCCAGTTGGTGCCCCTGCTTCTCATCTCCTGGCCCCAAACTCCCCTGGCTCCTGGAGCAGTGTTTTTGAAAATTACAGCTGCTTCTCATTGTCCCACAGCTGTTAATATGGGCTGTATTTTTGGTTCCTAGCCATGTGGCTTGGCTCTATTAAAACAGATGTTGTCCAGCTACAGCCTCCTTTGCTAATGGATCTGGATCACTTGGCATCAACAGCCTGTCTTCCTCTTTATTTACTGCTTTTCTAAGAATAGCTGTTTTCAAATTTAATTGTGGATGATGAGGTGGATACAATTGCTAAATACCCTGGGACCAAGAGCTGATCCCAGCAGGACCCCTCTGAAAACATACTGACTCAGTGGTTCCTGTTTTAAATTAGATTTTGACACCTGTCAGCCAGTTTTTTATTTAATGTGTACTGTATTCACTTTAGAGTATTCTGGTTCCTCAATCAAAATATCAGCCGCCTTCCAGAAGTCTGTTCCATGGACACTGTTATCCCTGTTAACCACATCTGTTGTCTCAAAGATAGAAGGTTGTTTGACAGACACTGTTTTCCACAAAACCTTGTTGATTGTTGTTGCTTACTTCCTTTCTTTCTTAATCATGTCCTGTCTCCGCTATGCCATTATTTTGCTGGAATAAATGACAGGATGACAGGATTATAATTATCTGGGTTTCCCCATTTATCCTTTCTAAATACGCTTTTCTAGAACGTTCCCATTGTTCCACACTTTTTTTGAAAATAAACATGCAACAGTCCAGAAAGCCTTCAGCCTTAAACATTTTCAAGCAAGTTTGGATATGTTGACTTGAAGAGTGAGAAGCCAGGGGTCTAAGGCTCTCCTAGGTGAAAACTGCTTTGAGAAGTGTCCTGCTCTTCCCCTGTGGCTGTGATTTGAAGCTCTGCTGCCTTCCCAGAGCCCTCATGAGCTCACAGTCATGATGTTCTACTGGAGGAGTCCTGTGCTGTCAGTGTTAGTGGTGTTAGTGCAGACAGCTCTGCCACTGCTCTCCTGTGCTGCTGTAGCTACCATTCTCTTCCCAATAACACTCTTAGGTCTCATATACAATTTAAAAACAAAGAAGAAGAAAAGGAAGGTCCTTCATCTGGCTGGTTTGTGTGGCTTCCAGGTTTTGGGTTTTGCTTTGCCTCTGAGTGTTGGACTTTTCCAAGTTCTGTTTAATTTTAAATTCAAATTCCATATTTGAGGAAAAAATTCTTATCTTCCACACTGAATGACATTATCTTAGGTCTTCCAAACACAGTTGCTGATTCCTCTCTCCCCAAACATGATGATTTAAAAAAATCTGCTAGAGTAATGGGCATAAATGAGATACATTAAAGGTAAGGGTGTAAGAATATTTTGAGTATGTTGTGACAACTGGGTAACACGTCCTTCCTCTTTTAGGGTGGTTGGTGGGTTTGAAACTCTGACTGCTATGGAGAATGTGGAAAGTGACCCAAAAACAGACCGTCCCAAGGTATGTGTGAAGCACTGGGGGCAGTGGCAGTGCTGGTCACTCTGCTGACACTTCTTGAAACCAAAATAGGGGGAGATGGCACAACTTAATCAGCGGATGGAATTACTGTTGTTCTCTTCTGCTTCCAGGAGGAAATAAGAATTGAGACAACAACCGTTTTTGTTGATCCCTATGAAGAGGCAGATGCACAGGTGAGGTTGCTTGATTGGTTGAGGATTTTTTTGAAAGGCCAAAGCTTTTGGGGAGCTTTGCAACTTAATGCCTTTTCTTTGCACATGGGTACCCCCTGGCCCATCTGTTTGCCAGCTAAGATTAAGCAGCTGCCATTCAACATTGCCTTTCTGCCAGGATCCTGGCTGCTCTTTCAATGGAGAGTTACTCTTGTAACTGAGTCTGGCACAGCTCCCAGTCCATCAGGCTTCTGATGGTTTCCTTTCAAATGCCTCCAGTAGCTATGGGTAGGTGCAGGTGAGAAGGAGTCTTGCTATAATGGCTGCAGAGAGCCTGTTTGTACTGGCCCTTGAGGACTGTCTCCTAAAGCCTGCCCTGTAATCTCAGTGGTGCCGATTGCTGGTTTATAGTGCTTTAAAGCTTCAAAGAATTGCAGACATTTTCTCCTTATTCTGCACTATCTCTTGCAACAGATTGCACCCTTTGCTTCCCACAGGTCGCTGCTGAAAGAGAGAAGTTCCAGCAGGAAGAAGAAGCAGCCAAAATAAAGGCTGAAGTGGTCCCACCAAAGAAAGAGGTTCAGATTCCTAAAACTTACCGGCAGGGGATTGGAAAATATATCAACATGGCTGCAGCGTGAGTTCCCTGTCCTTCTGATTTTTGCTGAATATTTTAGGTGTCTTTCCTGCTGGGTGCTGGCCCTGTACAGTGCCATTGCTCAGATGTTTGGTTTGGGCCAGCAAAGACACTCTCATGTAGTCCTAGCAGTCAAGAATTTACTTCACTTCTGTTCTTTTTCAAGGTCACACATTAACTGAGCTTGTCTTTTAGCCCTTGAACATGACCAAGTTGGTCTTTAAAAGCATTTTCTGACTTTAGAACTGTAGATACATTTCCAGAACTCAGAAGTCTTTGAGGAACTGTACTGTGTCACTTCCTACACCATCTTTTTATCCTCTTCCTTTTCTGCAGCTATTTCTGAAGGCCATAGTCCCACAGATATTTCTCTTTTAGCAACTTCTGCCCTGCACAAAGTAGCTGCCCCAGGCCCATGTCAGTTTGCTGCTCTGGTTCCCTGTTCAGCCACACAAACAGCTGTACCAGCACAGCTGAAATGGCTAGAAAGAGGAGCAGGTTCCCAGGCTTGCTGTGGGAGCACAGGGCAGCTGGGTAGCTCCAGGGTACCTGGCTGGTTGGACAGGCTTATCCCAAAGCACCCTCTCCCAGACACCCTTTGTACCCCTGTCAGGATTGGCAGCACTTCTTTCCTAAGGACAGCACAGAATCCTGGCTGAGCAGCAGCTTAGCATGTGTTTTGGAAAAATTAAAATAAATGCCTTTCACTTGATTTTTAGCAGACTTCTCTCAAAGCATTTGCAAAAATGCTGTCTGTCTGCTACATAAAGGCCTGTATTTATGCATACACAGATCTGGGCAGCCATTTAATCAGCCTGTGTGTGCCTCTGTGACTTACAGGCATTTGCATAACTGTGAGAACAGAAATATGTTAGCTCAGGTAGGTCAGTTTAGTGTGTCTAAAATTTTTCAGTTGCAGATTATTGTGTGTCCCTTAAAATACTGTGTCCAGCTTAAAACTGCTGACATGCTGCATTCTTACTTACAGAGGAAATCCAGCAATTGTGGCTCTGTGGAAAAGAGCAGGTAGTATAGAAAGGACCTTCAGTCATTGCAGCCTGATCTGGCAGATTTAGGGTTCTGCGTTCTCCCTATCAGCTACTGATATCTGACTAAAAACCACGGCGTGTGAGCTGGCTGCACAGCATTCCCTGGGGTTGCAAGCTCTGGTCAAGAGAGGCTGGTAGTAGCAGCAGCAACTGCAACAGGCTGGGCTCAAGAAACAGGAAGGATCAGATGAGCTCTCCCAGCTGCTTTATACTTAATTCCCTATAAATCCTTTTGCTGCCACAAGTGCAGGTGAGAAGGTGTGGATAGAACTCATGGCTCATGTTTTCCTCACTATGCTAAAAAGGTACAGCTGTTAAATCTTCAGCTCTGGCCTGGAGAATTTTCTGTGCTTTGAACACATACCTGGGAGTGTTCAAAGCCTGATCCAAACCATCCCCATGGATTCATTCACCCTCCTTTTGGGCATGCCTAAGACCCCTAACCTCTGCAGTCCCCATGATGGCATGGAGCTTGCATTCCTGTCCAGTTGGCTGGCTCCAGTATAGCTGGTGCTGGGAGAAGGCAGGCAGAACAGGCATCCAAGCTGCCCTGGTCTCACTGACAGTAAAGACTCCCTGAGAGTTGTTTTCATTCTGGCTGCAGGAAGCGCAGTGTGGAGGATGATGGGCCCTCAACCAGCACAGCTGTGAAGAAAGAGAAGAAGAGCACAGGCTTTGGGGACTTCAGCTCCTGGTAGCAGCGTGGGGAGCCCAGCACTGGGGCAGCACAGCGCAAACAGGAGCCTCCCACGTGGCCCCAGAGAGCCCAGAAGACAGTCTGTCCTGGGGAGGGAAGGCACCGGCCTGCCCTTCCACTGGCAGAGAAAACTGCTGCTTTGTTGAGGCTGGTTAATGTGGCTTTGTTTTCTAGAGAGCACATTCCCCCTCTGCATCTTCCTCGAAGGCCGTTTTGTTGTTGTTTTGCAAAGCAGGGAGCAGGCAGCCCAGCTCCCTGGGGATCAGCTGGAGCCTTTCTCTGTGTGGCTGGCAGCAGACCAGGCAGAGCCCAGCCTTGCAGGGCACTTCTGCAGTGAACAGCTATGGTGGTGAAAGAACTCCTTTTACAGGTAATCGTTCCCAGACCAGCCCAGTGTGCCAAGCAAGGGAATGAATTAATGTGCTGGGAAACTCCTGTGCTGCTGGAGAGCTGTGTGGAGGGGCTCCAGCCTGTCCTGCCCTTACCTTCCAGCTGCCTCTTCCTGGTTTTCAACAAGGACCAATTTTGTCTGGAGTGACTGCTGTCATCTGAAGGGCCTCTCTGTACCTGTTAAAGCCTCCAATAGCCTGGGAAGCTGCAAATCTACATGGGGAGCCTGGGCAGCTGCACCACTTACTCCTCCCAGTGGCTGCCGTTCCCTGAGCCACTGGACAGCCAGAGGTGTCAGGATGCACCAGTTCACACCTGCCCTCAGGTGCCAGAAACTACAGCCTTGAGCAACTGAACAGGAACAGAGACAACTCTTTTGTGTAACATCCATCCTTAAAGCCTGGTCCTTGCAGGGTAACACACCCCATAGTCTGCTCTGATCTCAGGCTTCCCATCATTAGGAAAAACCACATAATGTAGCTGACGGGCATCTCAGATATTTACATTGCATACCCACAAATTATTAGGAATCTTAATAAAAGCCTTAAGGGGTAAAGATACATCAGCGAAGTTTAAATCCCAAAGAATCTGTGTGTTACCATCACTTAAATGTAGCAGGCTAGATCCTGAATATCACTTTTCAGTTCATCTTAGGTGTTTTCAAATAAGAGAAATGCCCTCCCTACCTCCTGTGTGACAGAGGAGAAAGTTTTGTAATCCCCTTTGGAAAAACACATTTCTATCGGTGGTATCATTCTTTAAGACTCCATTTATAGGAAATTGCTGTAAAAACTTTTTGAAATATTTTGCATTAAATGCTTTTATTTTCTTCTGAGTGCTTGACTTTGACTGTTCAACTGTTATTTCCAAGATCACAGCATAGCAAAGTTGATTGTTGTACAAGGAAATGATTCATTTCTGCTTTTTAAGATGCTCATAAGGAATTCTGGGATCTCTGCGGATATGATTACATCTTTGTTAAATTATAGGAAGTTCAAACTAATTTGAAAGAATAGTAGGGGGAGTTTGTTTTGCAAACGCCTAAGTTTAAAATAACAGGTTTGATTACTGGAACGGGGAATTTGATGGTACTTTCCTAAAGCTGAGTTTCTTCTGTTTTATTGGAACATCTTGTTTCTCCTACACTGCTCCTTTCATGATAAATTGTTATTGATCTCCTTTACCCAACTCATACTTCAGCACACTTCTGAGTAGTCAAGTTCACAGCATTGCTAGAGCTGGGAGAGGCAGTTTTAGGAATCCATAAGGATAAAATGCTAGTTTTGTACTAGATTAAAATGGAGATTATTATAAAAGAAGGGAGCTTTTGATTACAAGGAAGGCAGCAGAGGTGTGACAAGGGCTCCCATTTCAGCAAGTCCTTGCTGCAGATTGGTCCAAGGGGCAAAATGCTGTAGAGATAACTGCCCACTTTCCTATTCTGTTCCAGCTTTTTGGCAGAGCCCATTGCAGTCCCTGTAGAGCCACTGCTGTGCACAATGCAGAGGGACTGCTGCCCTTCCAAACACTGCCTTTGCAGTGCCCCTTTGCCCCTTTTCCCGCCATAGCATCAGACACAAAACAACAATTTCCTGGCTTCTAGGAAGGGCTGAGCGTGACCCTTTCAGTTCTGCTCCAAGCAGGGGTGAAGCTCTCCAGCCATGGTTCACCTCTGGACCTGAATCCGGCTCTCTGGCCTTCTGGTGCTCCCAGGTGCTGTCGATGGCTCCCAGGCTGGGGGACACTGGCTCTGGCCCATCCCCAGGGTGCTGCATTGGCCCAAGGGTTTGGCCAGCCCAGTGTTGAGTCAGCAGCCAGACTGGGATTCATGAGAGCACTGTTCCACCAGAGCCAGACACCTGCAGTGGAGTTTTGTCCTGCAGAGCCCCACCTCCGCTCCCTCCCACACCCCTCATTCTGTGTATTCAAGTCAATTTCTTTTTAATTTCATCTTCTCTTCCAGTCACTGGAATCCACACACAAGCTCAAGCTCTTCTCTGAAAGATGGCAGGGGCACTGAGAGCAAGGCAGTGGGCTGTATCCCTCCTTTTTCCAAAACCTGGCTCTTTGCAGGGTGACTTGCAGGAGTTTCCACTACCTAAGCTAGGAAAGGGGAGGAAGGAGGCTATACTAAAACCCTTTTTTCCCCTTTCATCACTTGGTTCTCTAGCAAAAATGGTGTGTTAAGGGAATACCCAGCCAGCTCCTGCCATGGCCAGAGGGATCAGCAAGAATTGTGCAGTCTTGTTACAGGAACTCACTCCTGGGAACCACTGAGCTGTTTGTAAGCACATTTTTACATTCTTTGACACTTTTCCAGTAAATGTGCTTAGAGAGAAAAAGCAGGATTTTAACCAGGGGCTGAAGAAGCTTTTGTCTGGCCTTGACTAGAATAACACCAGCCCTCTCGTATTTTGCACTGCTCCATACCTGAGTTGTTGTGCTGAAAGGCACTGGGTGACCAGTGAATTCATTGTTTCCTGAGATCTGCGCTATAGCAGAGAGCAAAACACCCTTGACAAGGCAGTGGTGTGTGGTGGGGCTGGCAGCTGAGGCCGATTGTTTCCATACACAAAGAGGGGGCTCATGGGGGACTCAGCTCTTCACCTCTGCTTTTTCTGGCATGAATTCAGCCTGGCCCCTCAAGGAGCAAAGTATTGTCTGTATGGGAAACAGCACAGATTGAACAGTTTTTCAAGCCAAGTAGCTGCAACTCTGTTTCCATATTTACCAAGAGAAAAAGCCAAAAATATTATTGTTCCGTTTAATTTTGCCTGTTCTCTGCTGGTTTGAATGGCTGCAACCCAGGAGTTCAGACTACCAGTTGCTCTGCTTCAGCATCATGTGATTGATCATCGTGGTTCCCATCTCATGTGGGGCCACAAACTGTGAGAAGTCAAACTGAACGTCTCCAAGGAAATCCTGCTTTTCCCTCCAGCCTATTTCAAGACACAGATGAGCCCAGCACGGGTTGTGAGTCCCCTCGGCTGTTGGTAGAGTCACAGGCATGGCATGGCCGCCCTGCAGGTGGAGGGAGCAGCGAGCAGCTGGTGGATAAACCATTGGGTTCTAAGTATCAAATACTTCTGGGATGTCCCTGCCACCCATTGCTAGCAACCTTTGGAAGGAACAGGATGTCGGAAAGCTGTCACAGGAAGCATCTTTTATAAGCAAGAGGAGGGGATTTGCCAAAACACCCCCCAGGTTTCCACACTGTTTGCTTTGGAGGAGGCAAACAAACGCCCTGAGACGGCACAGGAAGAGGCGGCAGCGCCGGGCCTGGCCAGGTTACAGCACGGCGGCGCGGCCGGGGAGCTCTCACTTCCTCTCTTTCTTTGGGAACTGTATTTGTTATCACAGCCTTGTGGAGGATTTACCCAGCCTATGCTGGGACTGTGGGGACGGGGCCAGAGCCACGGCCCGTGAGGGACATTCCCACTGGAGGGTCAGGCAGCTGTTCGGGGCAGTGCTGGTGGTGGCGGAACGTGGCGCGGGAGCTGGGCCAGGGGCCCGCCCCTCTGCGGTGAAGCCGTGTGGGGCCGCTGGCCTGACGCCATCTTGCTTCAATGCTTGGAGCCCTCGGCCTGGGGCACCGACCATGGCGGGCTGCTGCGGACTGGGGGCCGCGCACGGAGCCTCGGCAGGGCCCGTACTGACTCAGCCTCCGGGGAGCTCGGACGCTGCAGCCCGGTGACTTCATCCTCTGGAAATAGCAACCGAGGAGGAACCATCTCTGTCACTACTATACCCGTACTGACACTCAGCCAATAATGGCTCCTTGGCTAAAATGTATATTCCAGGAAAGGCACTTGATTCCCTGCGAGGGCTTCAAGGGAAGAGGACTCCTGCAATTCCCCTGGTTGCAAAGTAAAGCAAAGCCAAGGCAGCAGCTGGCAGTGGCTGTCTCAGGTAACAGGGGCCCTCACTCTTATCACTGGTGAGCTGAATCTTCCGGAGGGTTCTGCTGGGGCAGCACAGAGCAACCCCTGATCATCCAAACTATGGCTGTGCCACAATGGCCAGGGATGTTGGAGTTCCCATGGAGGCACCCTGGGGATGTCCAGTCTGTGTTTTTCCAGGGGAACAGTGCAGGGACAGGACTTGTGGCACTGGGGCCAGTGTGAAGGGCTGCTGTGGGCACAAGGCAGGTGTCCCACAGGCACCAGTCCCTGCATCCACCTGCCTCATCAGCCATGGCAGCCCTTTGCTGGCCTCTGCAGATCAGGCTGGCGGGAGCTGCTGCTGCCAGCACAATGCCTAAGCTGTGCTGAGAAAAGCCCTCTCTAGCCCCACATCTCCAGGCTGAGGCAAGTCCATGGCACAGGGCCAGCACTTGCCCCCTCCAGCATTGCTGTGGAGCTTTCAGAGGTTAAAGCATCTCTCCAGGCAGGTTTGGAAAATGGCTGTAGTACTAAACTGGATTGTGAGTGGCAGAGAAGGCACAAAGGGCTCCAGGACAGACTGGGATTGATCAATCTCACCAAGGGAGGAGGAAGCAGAATGGGGATCAGGGCAGCTTCCTAGGCCACTCTACCATTCCCAGCATCACAAAGAGGTCAGATTTTCCCTTTTATACAGAAAAAAAGGCTCATCAGCAATCACAGCAGGCTGGGTTTGACAGCTCATAACTTAATGTCCTTTAAAAAATAGCCATACTCTGTTTTAAATGCTGGTCAAGGTCTCCTCTGCCCTCCCCCCCTGGAAAGCCTTCTCAGCTCTCACTTTTCTGATACTACTTTTCCTAATCTTTGGCCTTCATTTATTAATGGCTAATTATATCTATTTGCTTTAGTTCCAACATTGTCCTTTAGCTTGAATAGCTTTTTTGCCTCCCTAATGTTTGCTTCCCAGTGCTATTTATAGGCAGCAGTTGTATCCCCCTGCAGCCACTGTTGTGTTTGGCTACATGGGCTCTGAGCCTTTGGCCTCCTCAAACAGCCCTCCTGCCTCCCTTGGTGTCCTGTTCACGAGTAGAGGGGGTCAGACAGGCCCCCAGCCAGTGCCTGGCTCTGGGAGAAACCGGTTTGTTGTCAGCACTGGCCATGATGCTTTTGGGACAGGAACCTGGGGGCAGAGCTGTGTGTCCCTAGGGAGTCCTGTTGGGTTGTTTTTTTAGGCAACCCCATGGGATAATTCTTTTAGGCTAAGACAGGAATCACTCCAGGCTCCTGTTTGCCTTCCCTGTTCCTCCTTCCACATTTCTGTGGAGGGAGAGAAGCGCCCGGCAGCACGGCCCACCAAGGCAGCACGAGAAGGCGTGTGATTCCTTTGCTGCACTTTTATCCCAGGATGAGAAAGATGATGGAAAACATTTGTTTTTGTGATAAAAGCAATTGACCCAGGAGGAATCTGCCTCCCCAGGGTGGCCTGCAGCAAATCACGGAGATAAGACATAGCATGCAGCAAACACCAAGTGCTTCCAAGCCTTAAAGCAGCTGCAGAGCAAATCCCTCCCCACGTGGAAGGAAACCCGCACTGGGCTTCCACAGCTGCTCCCGAGGATAGATAACATGGCTAGGAATGGTTTTAGTGGATTTTGTAGGGAATGGGAAGGTCTGCAGAGAAGGGCACTGTTTGTTTTCCTTGATGAATGGCCAGATTTTTTTATTTGAGACATCTTCACCACAGATCTCAGCTGAGCTTTTAATAGATGGGTTCCTCGCCAGCGGCAATTGCAAATTGATTGCAGCAGAAATGGCAAGTGGAGACAAATATAGTGCAGGCTGCCTGCAGGGAGAGTGCGCGGAGGAAACTTCGGATGCTATTTTTGGTGTTTTGTCTCCACTGCTTACAGTGTTTCTAATCTATGGTTTTCCTTAAAAAACTGTTTGGGGTTAGGATTTTTTTTTTTTTTTTTTTTTTGAGAGGTTAAAAATGTTCCATTCTCTTGAGAAAGTGTTGGGTTCCATGCCCAGCTCTGTGGAGCTGCTGGGTGCCTTGGCCCAGGTTGGTCTGGCAACAGGGTGTACTGCTGCTGCTGCTGCCTCCATCCCCTCCACTGGGACCAGAACTGGGCCTGTCTCACTCCCAGGTGCTGTGCGGGGACTGACACGGAGCCAAACCCTGATTTCACCCCAATCCATGGGAGCCTTGTGGGGTACAAGAAAGTACAGCACTCTGGCTCATAAAGACAGAAAGTTTTCCCATGCCTGCTGAGCCATGGCTGCACCACAAGGGCTGGCAGCAGCAGCCCCAGCAGTGATCTGCACTGCTCAGCACCAATGCACTGAATTGCCCTTGGTCCCAGTCAGCTTCAGGAGCTGCAGCAGCCAGAGGCTCCTGAAACACAGGGAGACCCAGGAGGGTGCTGCAGGTGAAATGTTTGACCTGGAGGGTGTCAGCTCAGGGCTGAAAAATCATAAATCCAGGTGTGACCAAGAGTGTGTGTGCTGGAGTCTAACTGCAAGGAGACCAGGAGGAGGGCCCTGGGAGTCACTCAGGTTACTTGGCAGAGCAGGAAAACACTCCCAAGTTATTGCTAGGCTTGGGGAGCCACAGCTGGGTGACATTGGAGTGGTGTTAAAGGCTGATATCCTAACCTTCTCAGACCCAGGGGATGGTCAGGACATGGTGACAGATGGAGGCACAGTCCCAGGATGAAAAGCAGAGGTGTCTCACTGAACACTGTGTTCAAGTGTGTGAGAGATAAGGCTGCAGTTGGAAATAAAGGAGCAGGAATGCTCATGAAAGTGACAAACAAGGGTGAGGGAAATCTGTGTTTAACTCCAGAACAGTGAAATAAAAGCAGCTCACAGCAGGACTGGCTGTGACCACACAGCCAGTGTCCATCTGGAGGTTTGGGGTGTTTGCAGCAACAGCTCAGGGGAGATCATCAAATGACAGCATTTTGTACCACAGGATAGGGTTTATTTGCTGCATAGGAGACTTCCTGGTATGAGAAATCCCAGATATTCTTCTGCCATCTTTTTAAACATCCCTATTTATGCAGACGCTGTTTCACCTTGATTTGATCAGGCTGCAGTCTGTCATTCACTGAAAAATCCCTCAATTTCCCATGCTTGCCTTTAAACAATTTAAAAGGCACCTCTCCACCAGCATGCTGGACGATGCAGGCATTGAAAGAAAGACA
This sequence comes from Pseudopodoces humilis, assembly GCF_049639895.1. Classification (NCBI taxonomy): domain Eukaryota; kingdom Metazoa; phylum Chordata; class Aves; order Passeriformes; family Paridae; genus Pseudopodoces; species Pseudopodoces humilis. Next base: position 7,840,179 of record NC_142219.1, read on the forward strand.
CCAAAAAAGGGAAAAATAAATTGTTCATCAGTGGCTCAGTGGAGCCCTTCAGCAGAGGGCACCTGTAGCTCTGTCACACCTGGCCAGGCTGATGTTGCATGCCTAGCACATCCCAAGGCTTGTACGCAGATGCTCAACATTGCCCACCATGAGCCATAGTGGGCTATGGCTGCTGACCACCCTTGGGAAGAAAAAAAATTTGAAAAAAAAAATTAAAAACTTTTAAAATGTTTTTAAGGCAGTCACTGTCATCTACCTCTGATAACTCTGTACCAACCACCCAGCCTGCAGTGCAGGATCAGGATCCCAGCGCCCCACAGTGCTGCCTGTCCTGCCCCACTGGGCACCTCTGGGAGAAGAGGCTGAGTGCCAAGGTAGGCACATATCCTCTGCCTGGGATTTCCCAGCTGGGAAGGTTTTCAGCTGGCCTTGCTGGGGCTGGAATGTGCAGATGTACCAGGGAGAAGCGCAGCAGTGCTTGGGAGCAGTCCAAGGTAAATGTATTTGGTACCACACGCGTCTGTCTGGCTCCACCACTGGCACAGGCACTGGCACTGGAACTGCACCACTGCAGGGTGAGGCTGCTGACCAAACTCCCTTTTTGGGGCTGCAAAGGTCTCAGGGGCAGCACACGCCAGCTCAGCCCCCCTAGGAGGTTATTTTGCAAGAGAAGGCGGCTTGCGCAGGAGGTTTTTGTGGCTGGGGATCAAAGTCCCTGGCAGCCGCCCAGATTCCCAGTATTTAGCTGTTGCACAGCCCGAGTCTGCAGCTGGGTTTGTGTGCCAGGCCGTGGCAGGAGGTGGCTGGGAGGGGGAGCCTAGGGCTTGTGGGGGGAGGAGGGCTCAGCTATCCCAGTGCTGGGATGCTGGGTCAGCCCTCTTGCTTCTTCCCAGGAAACATGAAAATGGGGGTCAAGCCCCATGACCACCCCTGGGAAGGACAGGTGGGAGGCAGGGATGCTTGGGAAAAGGGCTGACCATGAACAGGATTCCCAATGTCCAACAGTCACAAGGAATCAGCTTTTCTTTGTCCAGCAATGGAGGTGTTGTCTCCAGGTCCTGCAGCACCCCAGCTAATGGGAGCATGGCTGGACCTTCCCTGTCCTGATTTGGCCAATGCCAGCCTCACCCCAGGCAGTAATCCTGCTTTCTCCATCCTGCTCCATATCTGTCAGTCCTGGGCTGTCTCCCAGTCCCCAGTGCTCCCAGGGTCTCAGCTGAATAAGCACATTTTTCACCGTGTTTGTGGCTGCAGACCTTGGGGAGCTCTGGGAGGAAGCAGGGAGGGACGCAAGGAAGACGTCAACTGACTTTTACAGCTTTGATTAGTTAAGAGCATATATTTACATGGTGAATAACCTGGAGGGTCACATTTTAAGACACTGATGTATTTCCCCCTCCCAGGCAAACAGCGTGCTTATCCCTGCCGGGTCTGTGAGCTGGGACTCGGAGCTCAGTTCCCTTGCCAGCCCCACTCCCAGTGCAGACAAGGAAACCAGTAACACCACCCACCCCACCTTGCCAGGGCTAAGTAAATGTTCCTGGTTTCTCCTCTGCTCATCACAGGCTTTTCCCAGGTCCAATCTTGTAGGGGCATAGTCAGTGCTCCCACCCTTTTCATCTGGCCATATTTCCATAACCAGCTATTTGGGATGGGGGGGGGGGGGGGGTGCCAGCTGTCACCTCACAGTGACTGTAAGTGGCAGCAAAGGGCTGGGTGTCACCTGCCATTCCCATCGCAAGCCAGGACTGAGGGAGCACAGCTCACCCACATATTGCTGCCAGACACTGTCAGCAGACACTGGGCTGGCAAGAAACTAGGCTGGCACTTGCCACAAAAAAGGGTAGAAAACTGTCAGGTTTGGGTCCAGGAGCTGTTCCTGCTGTACTACTATTGGCAACCTCTGTTATAAGGAAAAAAAAACCAAAATTAAGAATAGATGTAAAGAGCAATGTGGTTTTTTTTCGTTCAGCTGAGCTGTCGAGAATAAATCACTCAGTATTTTTGCAAACACTTGGTGAGGCTGGGGAAATCTGCTGGGAGCCGGACTGCTCAGGTCAGGGCTGTCCTGCCAAGAGATGATTACAGCCTGTCCTGGGGACAGAGGAGCAGGGAACGGAGCCAAGAGGTGTCTCAAGTCCAGGAGTAAGATTACAGGCTGCAGGGTCAGCAAAACCCTCCCATGCTCTAGGCGGCACCTGAACCCTTTCCAGAAAGGAAACCACCCGGAGAACCGCTGGGCCTGGCAAAGGGCCTTTGGTGGGGGGCAGAGGGCCTCCACCAGTCCTGCTAGGAGATGACAGATGCTCAGGGGAGAATTAATAAATCAGTATGTGGCATTTCTGCCCAGCATTGAGATGGAGGGTCTTGGCTTCTGCTGTCACGTGTGTCTTGGGGTCAGGGTGCTCCTCAGACCCACATCAGTCTGCATCCCACAACTCTGGTGTTGGAGTGCTTAGAAGTGGACCCCCCTGCTCCCGACCACCTTCCTGGAGTTGCACAGAAGCAAGGTGAACATCTTGTCAGATTGTGACCTCCCTGTCAAAGCACAGATGAAATTTGTAATGTTCCTGTCTTAAAAAAAAAGTCACTAAAGTAGGTTAAAAATCGAGCTCAGTACAGTGCCGGGAGTCTATTGGAGCAGGTAATCTATAACAAAACAAGTTACACATTGCTAGAGCTTAGCCTGTTGGGTTTTTTTAGCATCCATGTGTTTTTTGCAAGGGAGGGGCAGAGCAAGGCTGCTCTGTCGAGGAATCAGTGCCAGCCTGAGCTTCGTTCGGCCCAGGGCCCAACTCTGCCACCTCCACACCCCTGCCACATTTTCACCTTCCCTTGAAATCAATCCCACAGAGCAACAAGGCCACAGGGAGCAACAGCAGAGCCAAACCAGAGCCCCTCAGAGCTTGTACCAAGGGGACACAGTTGGAGGTGGTGGCAGAGTGCTGAGGGATGGGGAGCAGGGGGACAGTCCTCAGGTTTCCATCTGTGCCCATCCAGTAAGTCCAGCATCCTGTGCTGACCACAGGGAGACTTCCCTGGGAGAGCATCAACAACGTTCTCTTCTCTGTCCAGTGTCTGAAGGGATCAGAGATTTATGTAGCTCAGCTTCATGTAAACGTGGGAAAAAGAGGAAAATGGGAAAAAATGGGGAGGAGGGGTAACTACCAGCTGCACTGATATTGTTAGTGGTGCCCAGGGCAGATCTCACTGACCCGTGATGTGAGGGCTGGAGATCCTCGCACAGCCCAGCTGCTGCCCTCACCTCTTGGACAGAATTCAAGTGTGGGACCTGCTGCCTGGCTCAGAGGAGATGAGCTTGGTTTTCAGAGCTGACATGTAGAAACCAGAGAAGTTTCCATGAAACCCTTCACACTGACAGTGTTGGGTGAAGCCCTGGCTCTTGTTACAGCTCCTGGGATTTTGGAGTGGCAAAACCATGGTGTGTTAATGCTCACAAACAGGCGCCAGAACAACAGTTTGTGTGGGCAGAGGGATAGGATGTTCTATCTTGAACTAGCTCAACTCCCTCCTAGATACCAGCACCAATCCTGCCCTCAGGAAGGAATTATGTACCAGACAGCATAGTCAGGCCATGGTATTGCTGGGCATGAGCAGCTCACAAAGCAAGTAATTGCTCCTGGCTGTCAGGCTTTGTCTGATTGTGGCACAGCAGAAAGGAAGAGCCAAGGAGAAGGAGAAAAAAAGGGAAAATGATAAAAAGAAAAGAGAGAGAAGAGGAGGAAAAAAAGGATAAAGAGAAAAGCCAAAAGATGCAAAGGAAAGCAATGGCAAGGGACAGCACTGCTGCATGATCAGGAAAAGGCTGGAAAAAGTCTTGGGGGCTCCCACCCCCTGAGAAGGACAGCAGGGCATGTTGCCCATGTCCCATTGCTGCAGCTGCATCTCAGATAATGTTCATTGCACTGAATTTTTCCTTTCGATGCCAGGAGCCTGAGTATTGAACAGGCCCAGTGCAGTGCTCAGCAGTGCATGTCCCTGGGCTGGGGCTGGTTTCCAGCAGGAGCTCTCAGCTCCATGGCCTGCTGCTCTGGGCAATGCCCATCAGCCAGGCACTGCGGCTCACAGGCAAGACAACCGCTGGGCTCCAGCAGCTGGACACAGCTCCAACACCCCCCCGTGTGTGCAGGCTGTGTCCCACCTTGCCATTCTTTTGCATCCATAGTGCAACTGGGAAAAGCAAACATTGAAAACATTCCCCCCACCCTCTGGCATAGCTGCAAACGTTTCGTCATGCAAACCTCTGCATAATGGTCACTGCTGTGCTGCTTTAACCGGCCCTGTGGGCTGGGTGTCTGCCTGCCAGGCCAGCTGCTGGATTTCTAGGAAACTAAGTGATGAGGCAGGTACCTTTAATGCAGGCTTGTGGCCTGATGTGATCAGACAAAGAGCAGTGGACCAGGACCATGAGTGCTTAGCTACCACCCTGTGCTGTGCTGGGCAGGAGCAAAAGCCCTTGAACAGGAGAAGCTGCTGCTGCCAAGACGAGACATGAGTGAGACATCCACACCCAGAGTCCCAAGCGGTGAAATGAGTCACTGCCCTGTGCCGACAGCATCCAGTGCTGGGACATGCTGGCCCCACACCCCTGTGGGTCTGCTCAATACAGGATGTGTGGCTGAGCAAGGTGGGGGCTCTTCTCTTGGCTACACTGCTCAGGATTTCACCCAGCAGGACCCATGGTGTGGGGTGAATCATGATGCCAGCCCCATGTCTGTCATGCTCACTTGCATTAGCCTTTGGATAACAAGCCGTGGGGCACAGAAAGTACTGCTCACCACCCTGCCTGCCCCTTAGCATCCTTTTCCATCTTGGCAGGGACACTTAGCTGCATGGCATGGCCCTATGGACCAGGAACCACCAAGGCAAATCCTCAGGTGGAGCTCAGCCGCAGCATCCTCTCCGTGAGCAGTCAAGACACTGCTGAGCATCAGGACATCCCCCACCGACCCCACAGCATCCTCCAGCCAAGCCCCTGTAGAAGATGGATCTCTCCAGCCAGTGCCTCAGTGTCTAAGTATCACCATGGGCTGCAGGGAGCCTCTAGAGCTCCCATGGCAGGAGGAGATTTAGCAGCCCATTGCCTCAGTAACACCCCCTGCCCACACTCAGCCGTGCCCATGGATGCTGCAGCATTTTGTGAGCGATGGGTTTGCATTTGTCCAGTGCCTTTTGCCAGAGGGATCTCTGTTAATGCTGCAAATGTCACATACTTATGTGGAGGTTACACACATCAGTCACATCCCCCAACCTCCACAACACATCAGGTCCTCCGAGATACAATCACCCAGGGGAATGATGGACAAGAAGCAGATGCAATTACCCCAGTTGGGGTATAGTCAATATGTGGGCAAAACCTCTGCTCTTGTGAAGCTGCCCAGAAAGTTGACTGTCACACATCTTCAGGACATTCCTTTCTGATCTGAAACCAATCAGACAGGACCAGGTATTGCATTTGTCTCCTGTAAAGCAGAGATTACTCTAGGTCTTCAGGAATTACCAAATTTTGAGTTGACGTTGAGATGTATTTCTATGCAGATGAGCCTTTGGTAAGTCAAGCACCCACAGGTAAGGTGCAGCCAGGTCTTGGCATTAACCATAACAGATCTGTCTCACAAAATACAGAGGTAGCTATTCCTGCCCAGACAAATACAACAATTTCTCCCTGACCCAGTAAATGCTGTGACCAAGAGGGGTTTCTAATAAAGGCCTGGGGATCACAGCCTGTACAGTATGGACAGCTTTGCTGGATTAGAAACCTGATTAATGGCCTCAGGGGAGATTAGAAATTGCTATTTTGAGAGGGGGTTTTCATAGCAGGCTCTGTGTAATCACCGGTGCCAGCAGGACGGCCTTATCCTGGCTGTTTTCTGGGGGAGCTGCCACTTCTGGGAGCCCCGGGAGGCCAGGCCAGGGAGAAACATTTGTCTCTGCTAATGGCTGTGTTTATGTTTGCTGCAGAGCTCATCGCTGGCTGACCACAGCAATTACACGGGGGAGGCATATTTACATGTTTTAACTCTGAAACACTGAGCAAACAAGGCAAGATAATCATTAACTTCAGGAGCTGTTAACCTTCAGCATGAGTTTTGGCCAGTAAAGGAGAGATCTGCCAGAGCAAGGTCTCTATTTTAGTAAACACTGAAAGAGTGACGTGAGAAAGCTTTTGTTTTTGTATATTATGAGTAGGTAATTAAAGGGCATTAATTTGTGTCTCCAGCCTCGATGCTGTGAGAAAACTTTTCATTGCAGAAGAGAGGAATAAATCTGGGGGGAAACACTATTTAAAAAAAATAAAATCCATTCATCAGCTTGGGAGCAGGAGGAGAGGGGCAGTAAAGTGTGCCATTGCTGGGAGGCTATGGGTCTGCAGCTCATACGTGCTCATTTGCTGTTGATTATCATGCCAAAGAAACTGTATTTAGACCTAAAACTTGCTGCAGGAGCTTAATCAGTAAAGCAGCGATAGTTCAGGTGCAAAGAGCAGCACCTTTGTCCTGTGCCCTTGCGGTTCAGGGACTGGCCATGCTGGCTCCCAGCACATCCAGCCAGGCAGGGTGGGAGCACAGTGGCTCCCTTGGGTTGGTTCAGCACTAGATCAAACACCGTGAAATATCCTTCTCATGCCACAAATCGTTATGGCTGCCCCTTGGGTAACACATTCTGTGGGGGAAAGAAGAGGAACAACGAAAAAGCAAAATTCTGCAGACTTTGGACTGTTACGGGTATCATAAAGAAGTGGGGAATTGAGGAAGGAGGAAGATAAAAGAGGAAGAAAGGAAGGGAAGATAATTTAAGTGGACAAGCAGAAGCAGATTTTCAATTTTATCAGTTATAGTTGGTAACAAAGTGGAGCATGCCAGCCAGTCAATAGTGCTTGTTTGACCACCAGTGGGAAACAGATGATAAATTCATCTATAAGGAGATTATGGCCAGAAACAGCCTCTTGCCCCAACCAGCAGCTGGTGGGAGCTGTGGGTTGCCAGCCCAGCCTGACCTCGGGCAGTGCACAGGAGGCTCCGCTCGCTGCCCAGCACAGGCTGTTGGGGCAGGGGCACATCCTTCTCCACAGAGCACACAAAAAGCAGTGTCATTTGCTATTTAACACAAGGCATGGAGAGGGATAGTTTTGTGAGAAGCCTGAAGTGTCACAAAATGTCACATTTTCCCACAGATTTGCACCTGTGCTCGGTCTGCAGGGCAGGGCAGGCTGTCGGAGCCGTACCGATCCAGCTCTTTCCCGGGCAGAGCCACCCGCGCAGCACTCAGCGGTCAGTCCTCACCCTCCTGTCCCAGTGCCCCACATACTTTCACACACTGAACTCAGCACATGCCTCTCTAAGTGGTTTCACAGTGTTCCAATTTAACAGAATAAACGTTTACTGTGATAACATCAGCAGGTTTCCCCTGTGCATGGCAGAGAATCTATTAATACTTGTTTAGGAAATAAATTGTTTAGGAAAGCCCCCCCAGTCCTCAAAAGCACGTGCTTTACAGCTTCAACCCAGCCCCCAGATGTAGCAATTTCCCCAGGGCCCAATTGCAAAACAAGCTGCTCTGGCCCTTGGCAGCCCTGCTCCCTGTCACAAGATTCCAGACTTCTAGTGGGCTTTTTAAAGAAAGTTTTGGAAAAAAGTTTGTTTGCACAGGCAATGCACAGAGTTCCTGCAGTTGGGGTTTGGTTTTTTTTTCCCTTTCCTTAGTGTTACACCTTTGGGGGCATGGTCCACAGTATGATCCCATACTGAAACATTTTGAATCATTTTTTCTGCAGAATAAAGCTTATGGGATTTCACCTTTAAAAGGACAAATACCTCAACTCACAATTCAAACACAGCTATTAGTGCCACTCAACCAACAGCTAAAAAACCTAAAACTTTTACCATAATCAGGCAATTTAATCAACTGGAGTTTTAACTCTACAACATTTGAAACATAAGATAAACGTTTCAGATGCCCAGTACAGCATTGTTGCTCTTTCATCAGCTCCAGGACCCAAACTGGAAGGTTTTGCTCATGTTGTAAAACTAATTTAACTTCTATCAAGCGTAAAAGAAAGCAGTGATCATAGCTAATCATGTTAAAAAGATGTTCTGAAAATTGAATAATATTCACTACCCTTCCTGCAGGTACAGGGGAATCCATAATATTCCATGCCAGAATGGATTTGGTACATGTTCTAATGTCAGGATGCAAACTCCATTTTGAATAAAGGGTTAGTTTGGCCCTGCCATTGGTTTTGCTTAAACTAGAAATCACTAAAGTTTATTTGGGCAAGAAAGAAAGTTAAGCTTTGCTTACATTAAAATACAGAAATCAGACCATGAAAAATCTACTCATTAATTCATTGAACACTGAAAAACCTGTATTGCCTGCTTTCTCAAGTGATCTTTACTAAATAAAATCTTCAGGCAATCAGGTTAGCATAGATTAAACTGCTACCAGGGTCACAGAGCACCTCAGCTCAAATCTTCTTCAGCAATGCTGTAGAAATAAATGAGCCAAACCCTGAGAACAGCTCAGCTCTTCTAGAGGAGAAACAGTTAATGCTCATCAGTGCCATGGCTCAGCAGAGCTGTCTCACAGCCAGGAACTACTTTGTCCAGCCTCAGTTAATCCACAGTTGCTGTGCCTGCTGGAGGTGAGTGCCAGTGGCAGCACAGGTGCTCACTCCCTGCTTCGGCCCATCTGGGGCACAGCCAAGGGCAGAGAGCAGAGGAAGAGACAAAAGTGGAAAGAACCTCACATGGGCAGTGACCCAGCTGGAGTCCTGTGCAGAGGATAAGCTCAGCTCTAGGTGTGGCTGTTTGCCAGTTCAGCGTACCTGGACTCTGGCAGTACAGACTGACTGCTGTCCCCAGTCACAGCTGCAGCACTTGAGGCACAGGGGAGAACCCTAAACTGCACCAGTTACTGCAATTGAACAGGGGCAAAAAGCCATCTAATGGAAGGTTCTTAAGCTTTAGATGAGGCACCTGTCCATCTGATGTTTTCCAGCTGGTAAGAGAGCACTGGAGTTCACAGTGCCAAAATTATTCTAGTAACCCAGTTGCTGACAGATGGTTTTATAGTCCCTCTGATATACCAAAATATAATAGGATGTTACTATGAACATCTCAAATCCAAAAGATGTGTTACTTGGATCTTTATTACTTCAATTATAGCCTGTCAAAAAGGTTTTCATACAATGAAGACCATACCTCTCACATAAAATGCCATTTTATCCCTAGGGTTTGGGGTTTTTTTCAGCTCTGGAAGGATTCTTACTTCATGCCCCTAAGACAGCACTTCAATAAGAAAAAGGGTAGCTGGCTATCTTCCATTTTCTCAAGATGGAAATAATATGTTTGATCTTGCATGGACAACATCCCTATCCCTTTGTGAGATGAAATGATGGATTATTGAAGACACCACTTAAGTGTGCACTGAATGACTTCATTCTGAGCCTCAGGCAGACCAGGGGGATCGTATCACTGACAAGACCAATAACCTGATCAGAGGAGCTACAGGAGTTCTTCCCAGCCAAAGCAGAATGAACAGTGCTGTGCTCAGAGTGCTCCTCAGGTCTACAGCTGATCAAACTGACACAACAAAAAGCACACCCACACTTCCTCTCAGGATTTGTTTTGGGTAGGGGTTGTGCAGACTGACTCTCACCATGCAGAGGTCCCACAATTGGCTCAAAATAGGCAAAAGCCCAAACAGAAGCAACACCAACTTCTGTATTTTGCAAAGATTTGTGAAAGGAAAAAACCCCAAATATTTTGTGGCAGTCTTAAAATTGCACAAAAATCAGATTCAACCTATTTATGAGTTCTTAAGAGTAACTAGGAGCACTGTCTTCTCTCTTTGGCCCTACCAGAGGATAAAGCCTGAGAACTCAATTAGCAAGAAAAGATAGCACAAAACCAACAGGTAACCCAACAAAACAATTGAAAGCTTTTATTGTGATACCTCGAATAGATACAATATAGTGAAACAACAAATGATGTACAGTATTGCAAGGACAAAACAGCAACACAGCCATGTCACCTGTAAAAGAAAGCATTTTTAAGAGTTTAAGAAACAATGAGGCACAACTCAACTGCCATTTATGACTCATGCTTTAGACCTTAAACCACTTGTAACAGTCCTTTAAAAAGAAACCTCTGAAGCATCTGTTCCTTTTCCAGTAAGTGTTTATACTGCTGGTTGGCTTAACATGAGTCTCAGTGAAGTCCAATAAAGTGTCCAAGAAGTTTAATAATAATTTGACAGCTTCTTCCTCTCATGGCCAATATCCAAGGCTGGAGATGACTGAAGTTTGGTCTGTGAGTCTGGAGGTCACTGCTGCTGCAATCTGGCTGCTGAGATGAGCGGGCAGGAGGAGCCCTACAAGCGGCACTTGGAGGGAAGTGCATGGCCACCAACCCTGGCACCCAGCCTCAGGGAACTCTTGCACTGATCCATCAGCGGGAAATACAGATGACCTTTGGTTACAGGGGCAGTGGGTCTCGGTCAGAACCTCTGAGGCCAGTTTTTAACTCAAAGAAATGTCATAATCCATATTCCCCCTCCTCTCCCAAGGACTGCAAGCACACAGGCATACCACCCACACTGGTCATTATGCTGGGCCTTGCTACTGGGACATTAAGATGGAGCCATAACAATCTTCCTTCATACAGTTTGCTATTGTACAGCTTACAATCAACAAGGGAAATTCATATCCCAGCCCTTTTAACTGGCAGATAAAATTACCAGGCCTCTAAAAACATACAGCAGGAGTGGTTAGGGTGAGCAGTCAGCAATCCCTCACCAAATTCTGCAGCTGATTTCACAGCAAGTTTGCAATGTGACAGGATTTTTATACATGGCAGCATTGCCTTTTAGTAATCAGAAAGGTACTTAAAGTAACCAGCCAAAGAACTCTAGGGTTTGGAAGCAGACTCAGTGCTGGAAAACCACTGTTACAAACATTATTTTGGACCTAGACAGAGAATGTGTGGTCAGATTACTAAAGTCACACCGAATTACGATTAATTACTTTAGGACAGGCGTGGCTTTAGAGGTTCAGTGGAAAAAAAACTTTCAATACATGTACATTTTTGCTAGCAAATTCCTATGCATCCCAATGAACATTTCTTCTAAGCCAGCTCATAGTCAGTTCATTTGGTCCAAGAAAGAGCCAGCAAGAAACAATGGTTCACAAAAGCTTTTTGTTACAATTTATAAAAAACAAAATACAAAATAAATGTTAAGACCAAAAATAACCAGTACAAGTAACAAAAGTGCTCAAGTTGGAGGGGAAGTAAACTTGCCCAGAGCAAACACATACAAACTTTAAATATAATCTTTAATATATTACAAAAATTGGTTAGGGAAAACGCTTTAGTAAAATTTTTTTTTCAAGTAAGTTTATTTTTCTTTCAAATGACTGCTGGAGGGTTCAGTGACCAGACTGACCTCTTCACATCAGCCAGCAGTCATTGCTATCTGGATTCAACTTTCACCAAAACCAGTAACAAGAATTCTCTATATCTTTATGAGGGGAGAAAATAATCATTGATGCTGCCAAACAACATGGGAAGAAAATTCACATGTTCCCTCAAAAGAATGGGCCTCAAGAATTGTTACATGGCAGCATAAAATAGTAATTCTGCACTAGATTCTACTCTTTACTCCTTCTAAGCATCCACTCTTAATAACAGACCAAAGAGAATATTGCTTTGTTTGGTTCTCTTAAAAGCCATAAACATCACATATAGGTCATTAACTCTTTATGCCAGTAGTCTGAAGCTCTATGTGCTAAGCACTTGAAGTCCCCAACCTTTGGCATCGAAGTTAATTAAGGTTTTGGTGAAAATGTCCAGTTTGAAATATAAATAATGCACTGAAGAAAGAGGTTGAATTTCTAAGAATAAGACTGTGTTACAGACAGCATTAGCTTACTAACAAGAGCTAGCCAAACCCCCAATTTTGGAGAGAAAAATCTTTAATACTTTACATATTTTCTTTAATTTCAGCTCTCTCTGGAAAAGCAGCCATTACTTTTGCCTTCGGTCCAGTGTACTGCCTCAGCAAGTCTGTAGCCAGGGAATAAGAAAAGCCCAAAGATACACAAACCTCACAAGCTGTTCACAAGTATCAACATTGCAACAGGACTTAGAAGCCAACACAAACTTTTTGCTGATAGAAGTTTAGCGCCTTCCTTGTTGGCAACATACTTTGCAATGGTGGAAAACAAAATCCCAAGAATTCCAGATCAAAAAGAACATGAGACAGGCAACACCCAAGCCCATCTTGCATCAATGACGTTGTTAAAAATGAGACCTGATGTGAACATGAAATAGCAACATGTGAACCACAAAATCCAGGTTGAACATAACTGTACCTCCTCAGGCCTCAGGACTGAAACCCAACAGCTTGAACTAATTCTCTAATTCTTACATTTTAAATTCATGGGTATCAATCATGACAACATCTGGCAGGCAGTTTAGCCAGCGTGCATCACAGAGAATGTGTACACCTGGGAGAATGCTCTTCTCACTCCTCCTCCCCACAAAAACACTGGAAAGCTGGTTTTAAAGATTCGTATTGCCCCTACCCATTGGCATAATTTTTCATGTCTGACAATTTCTAAAGTGCAGCAGAGTTCAGAAAGCCTATGAGAGATTCCCAAAAACAGAACAGCAGCAGCAGCACCTGTGAACAATTTCATAGGTGCCATATTAGAATTGTTATTGAGAGAAAGGGATTTCGTATTGCAAGGCTTCTGTATTGTTCAGTTATAGGACTTATGTAGTGTTAAAGGTTTTTTTTCAAACAGTTTGTCCTCAAGCATTAAAAGGATTAACATACAAAAAGTCTGTAGAGACTGTTTAATTTGAAAATTAAGTTAGCAAATTTATGTAGAGCGTTTCTTTCACAGTTGCTCAGTTTGCATACACAGATACCAACAGCTCATATTGTGCATATACTTTCCAGAAGTTTCTCTCATTAACTGATTCCATTAAAGAAACAGCATGAGAACAAAAGAGAAGGTGAGTTTCATATAAATTTTTATTATAAAAAGATACTTGGGGATGATTTAGCCAGCAAACCAGGAAACCCTTTCCCCACCCCCAAATTTTAAAAACTATCTTGCTATTTTATTTTATGAAAAAACAAGTCAAACTTCCCTCTTATTACTCCTCCTTTTCCTACAGGTACTATATTAATTTTTATGTCATAGGCTCTGGCCATTTCTCACAAAAATAAATATTTTTGTTCAAATGTAGCAGAAGCAGAAGACTTCAACAAGTTTCCTTGACAACAACCTCTTTGTCCAGTGCATTAGGACTATACATGTAAATGGAACCAGCCATAAAAATTTACTGATGCACAAGTCCCTATTACTGGCAAAGGTACAGTACCAAAACTTTGTTTTTTCCTAATATACCAACTAATTTTTACTTTTTTTCAAAATAGAAGATGCATATATTTTTCTGTCTTTTTAATCTTGAAAGCTATAGTTTTATAAATTTTTTATCCAGCAAACTCCTTAGGGAATATGTTGGTCTTAAAGGAACATATTCTATAGCATTATTGATTTAAAATCTTTCTATGTTATATCATTAAGAAACCAAGCCCCTGGCATAACCTTTCCTAACAACTTGAGACCTGCTAACTTCAGTCAGTGCAATTGAAGTATTTTTTGAAGTGAGCACTGTACCTTTAACCAATTCACCTACAAGATGTACATAGGTTGTGGTACACTCAAATTAAAAAAAGAAATTAATAACAACAATACTGCATCCTCTTCACTGCCAAACACATCAGAAATTGCTACATATAAAAAAGCACCCCATCCCATACATTCTTTCGGACTGCTCAGGTACAGAACTTCTACAGGACTGGAGTGTAGGTGTTTAGGCAAGAAGCATGCACAGCAGAAGTAGCATTAAAGGCATAGGTCAGAGAGAGATGCTAACCAGTAAAATCTGTTTTCAATTAGTGAACTGTTTCTCTAGTCTGAGAGAGTTTAGAAAAAGGTCATCCAAAATGTTCCAAAACAACTGTTCACACAATACACGTACAAAAAGAGGGAACTTACACAAGGAGAAAAGGCAAACATGGCCTGAAATAGCCACTTACACTACACTACTCATTTGTGAGGTTTCAGAGTTCAGTGATATTCTCAGGGCCACTCTAGCCAAGCTCTTCCTTTACTTTGCATTAGTCTTTGTAAAGCCTGTTCCACAGAATATAGTCCAAACAAGGAAAAAGGTTGTGGTTCACTCCCAACCATTGTCTTTTATCATGTGGGCAAGTTCAATGATAAATTTTCCTTCTTTGTATTTCTGACTGCTCTCAAAAGCATGTTCCTGGAGAGGAAAAAGAAAAAAGATCAAGACAACACTGAATTAAGCTCAGGAAATGAAGTATTTTAAACATCAAATTTACATTGATAATACAAACCAGTCCTTACAGTTAACAACCCACATTGGTTACACTGAATAAGGGGAGAGAGGGGAAAAAAAAAAGAGAGGTTGGAAAGTACTGAGAAGGAAACCGAAGCAAACTTCTCCTAAGTGGAATCAGCAGATCTACTGCACAGATCTTGCTGTAGAACTGTTCATGTTCTCTCTCTGCTTAGGGAATTTTAATGCTTTTTAAAGTGAAGGTTAGAAAATGCCATGTTATATGTGTTATTTATTTATTCCCAGAAGTAATGAAAAGAGGGAATGCAAACCTCTTCAAAAGCTCTCCTCTGTATTCATCATCACAGGGAATGCATTAGGAAAACATCTACAATCTGAAGCTACACAATCAGTGAAAATCCTACCCAGAATCTAGTATTTTCAAAACTTCAAACTTGCAATACAGCTGCAAGTACACAGGTAAGTTTTCAAACAGAATCGAGTCCACATAATTTATAAACAGTGTAATACAGTTTACTGTAATTAATATTTTTGCTATGTAACAGGCTTTTGCAATCTAAGACATTACAGAGTCACTCTGACAATTTCTCCCACCTGGTTTAGTGCATGTGTGCTTGGTAGTGTTGTAAAAAGATTACCAAATACAGAAATACAGATAGCTGTAATAGCACCTATAGCTCATACTTGATTTGCAGTCCAGAAAAAAGTTATTATCTGCTACAGCATTTCTGCAGATGCAAGGAAACAAGATTATATTAGAGCCTGATGTACACAAAAGCACTCCCCTAAACTGTCAACAAAGGTGCTACTCAATGGCTACTCAATCATCTCTGCTTCAACATACAAACATTTATTGAGGATTTAAGTATGTTACTTACATATTTCCATCCAAGAGTGGTTTTACAGTTTTCACAATAGATATCTGCTACAGCATGTAAACCTGTCAGAAGAACTCTCTCCTCTGCTGGACCACAGCCCACATTTACCCTGAAAAAAAAAGGAGAAATTATGTTAACAGATGAGTGTGTTTCTTTTCTTACTGTTTCTCACCTTTTCTCCTGCAGACAAAAAACAGTTTAAAAAAATGCCTAACTCATTCAATGCTGCAGAAGTAACTTCCTGTTACACTGAGCAGAAGGATAGGAAGAAAAAAAGGGATGTGTTTTTTGTTTTTAAGTGGCTATGGTGTCACTGTTGGTGATATCCACTTACTCCCAGCAACAAAGACAAGCTAAATAGTTAAACTTCCAAAGAACAGAACACTACACAGTAACTGGACACTTCTACAGTTTCAGGCTTTACTTCAAAACAATTTGAGACCTCTCTAATGGAAGTCTGTCCCAGTGAATCAGCACCAATAGCTGAATTTAGAACCAGCTCCAAAATAGCAGCAAGAAAAAAGCCACAAATATTTCTTTCCTACAGATCAGCAGACTAAGCCCTGATGAACAAACAGTAATTTCAAAAGAAAATATCCGATGAAGTACTGCATCAAGCCAATTTTTCCAGAAATGAGTCTATGCAGAAAACATGAGGCAAGACTAAACCAAGTTTTTAGACAATTTTAAACAAGAGAAAAATTCTGCCATTTTTGCTGTTGTAGTACCAGATTCTTCTTATTAGAATTATAGCAAAAATCCCAAGTCACCACTGAGCAACTACATATTAAAAGAATTTCAAGGATCTGCAATCAAATCCTTTGCAGTTACAGTTCCATTATCCTGGTCAAAAATAGACCAGGACACTCAACTGTATCTCTTTTGCAAAATGCTACAACACAAAAAACTGCTGAAAAATAAAGACAAAAATATAATCCTGCACATTAAAAACTTAAAATATACCCATTAACAAATGCAAAGAGCCTCCTATCAAGGGAAGGACTTGCCTATAATTGCAAATATTAGGCTAGATAAGATCACTGAGACATTTTGCCTCTAGTACATTGCAATATTCAAGGTCATTTAGGATGTACCAAGTTTACTGAAACATTAACCTGTAAATGTATCCAACTGTCAGACTGGGAAATTCTTTAGACCACAGCAGAGTTGTCTAAAGAAAATTTACAGTCACTCAGTATCTTGTGACTTCTGAAGTATCTCAGAATGGCAGCTTCTGCTCGAGACAGCTACCATTACATACACAAAAGGAATTTCACGTTAACACACTCCCCTAATCTTCCAGCTCTTAGCAGAATTACTTAAAATGTAAGATAAACTTATAAATGTGCAAAGGAATGCTTCAGAATCAGCCCAGTAGTGCTTTAATAACTATTGCTGGTGAGTAAAGCCAGCATTAAAAAGAACAGGGCAAAGTACAGCTATATTAATTCCTACTGTTTTCCCTTTGGGAAGCATAAAGTTAAACTCTGCAGGTGGTGTACAGAACCATAACCACATACTCACACAGAATTGAAGAGGTAGGCTCGTCCCTGGCTCCCCTGGAAGGACTGCATTAAAAAAAAAAAATTGCACAAGTTAAAAAACACAAGCTCCACAAAAAAAAAAGTTCCAGAAGGGTAAGTAAACATACAATGATAATATAGATATAAACTATTTCAGATTAATTACTTTATACCAGTTCTTTATAGGAAAGTCTGGTCAGACAAGTTGTCACCTACATTAGATTTTTAACAATGATTTTATTTTACTTTGTCAAGTGCTATTGCTCAAAATTCAACATCCATAACCTAAGCAAAACAGTTTTTTCCTACCCCTCTGCAAGATATCAATTCTCATTTTCCTAGACATCCTTCATGCTAATTGAAATAATCTGCTTTTAACTCAAAGGGAATTACTCCCATCTCCTCTGTCTTCCACTGCTGCAGCCAAAAGATGATTTATTTCAAATTTCATTGCATCATTTGATATAAGAGCAGTGAAATTATGGACCAAAGCATATACCCAGCATACTGTACTCAGGAAATGCATCTGATCAGTTTATAATTCACAGATAAGCTCAGCTTCATTTTAGTAAGACAGCTGTTACCATCAAATGTCTGACCACAGGTACATGCTTTCAAATCTCTCACATTCCTGACAAATTATGGACAAACAATGACTGTTAAGACTTTCTTGGCTGGATCTAAATTAATGTTTTAGTTCAGAGCAGTAGCACAGTTTTGAATTAAAACCCCTAATCAGCCTTTGGCTTATGGAACAGTTTCAATGCCTGGGAACTGCACCCTTGATCCTTCTGAACCAACTAAACCGGCAGCTCTTCTTCCATGCACTCAGCAATGTTAATGCACACAGAGCCCCGAACATGTGCTCAGGATGTGAGCTGCAGACATACTGGGAGAACTTGTGAGCAGACCAGAGGCAGCCACAGGTAAAACATCCCAAACCTGTGTCAGACACATCATTGCTTTCATCTGGTTCCCTCTGCATTGAATTACTTAGTAATTTAGACACACACATTTTCCATCCAAACAGGATCACACTGGAACTGAGTTTTTGTTTTTTTCTCTCTTCCATACTGAATTCCATTTAAGAAAAAAACCCCAAAACTGTAAACTGTGTTACTTTTTTTCTTTCAGCCTTTCCATTCTCTAACCTACTTTCAAAGAAAATTAACTACTTTATCCATGATGCAAAGAAAGTACCATTGTTTTTAACAATCCCTGTGGTTCTAGTGTTGAACATCACAGACCAAGTTTTCAGAAGCCTGCATTATATCAACACAGAAGGTTTCTGGAAGGAAAATATCAACCTGAATACTTTTGCATGGTTTTAGTAACATCAGGCATGAAATCATAGGCAGAAGGTCCTTTCTGCAACAGATTCTTCTTCTGACAGGTATTTAGTTACATCATCACACCACATTATTTTTAGTATCAAAGTCATTTGACACTAAAATAGGTATTTTGCCAGTCTACCAACTAGCAAAACAACAGCAATAATTATTGTCTTTTAATTACACAGAACAGTGTGCAAAAAAATCCCCACACCCTGTAAAAGGAAAATGCATCTAAATTAACCCTTTTTGATCAACACTAACCAGATTATATACTGAAATAAAGAATGTTTAAAGAAATCCCTGACTCTGGACTGCTCTAGGTAGCAATAGTGGCAGTCACATACAGCCCTCATGTATCTGTAAAATCTTTAATATAAGAAGAGAAATTCTACTTAACAGCTTATAGCACTAATATTTTATTATTTTAGCAACCATTTAAAAGAAGTATTGAGAGAACATATTGTTCTCCACAAATACTTGAAGGGAGGTTGTCGCAAGGTGGGGTCAGTCTCGTCTCCCATCTAAAAAGTGACAAGACCAGAGGAAATGGCCTCAGGTAGCACCAGGGGAGGTTTAGGTTGGATACCAGGAAACATTTTTTTCACCAAAGGGGTTGTCAAGCATTGGAACAGGTTACCCAGGGCAGTGATGGAGTCACCAGAGACACAAATGTGGCACATGGGGACATGGTTTAGAGGTAGACTTGTCAGTGTTGGGTTTGTGGTTAGACTTGATGACCTTACAGTCCAACTCCTCAGTGATTCTAAGGAGGTTCTAAGAAAAAGTACTGTCTCCACCAGCCAGAACTACAAGTCTTATTTTTCACCAGGCAAGGAAAACCAGATAGGCTGTACAGGACAGTGAAAGCTGAAACTTCAGATGGTAGTGACCCTGAAAAGAGGAGACTTGGTTGAGGACAGAGTCGGAACAGTTCTGGCAGAAAGTAATTTCCAGCTGCCTTTAAAACAAACAAAAACCCCACTAGTTCAGTTCTCCTGAGGTACTTAAACATCACAAAATTGGCAGAGTGGTGCAGACCTACACTCTGCAGTTCCTACAGAATAACCAGGACTCTCTAGACTAGAGCCAGTAACAAACAGAGAATGTTTACTACAGGTGAAAACAAAAACTCTTCAGATATATACTCTTAAATGTCCATTAACAAATGAGTAACCAGCCTGGGTAAACAACACATTAACTTAGAGAAAACTACAGATATGCAACTCCAAAATTTAAGAAAAGGTAAAGGAAACACTTCAAAAATCCTTATTCAGTAAAATGTAAATGTGAAACTGTAACTTCTTTGTTTCACATACCTGATATTATTAAAAAGAACTTCCAAAGCCATGATGACCGTATTTGGTTAAGCTACTGTAAAAACTCTTAAAATTAAAGTTGCAGCCATTCCCTTTGCTTTAAAAACTTGTGAATTAGAATTCACAAATCCTTTTTCAAACAGCACCAAGAAATACTCTCTATTAATCCTGTGTTAGTGTAATTACACATGCCAATCACATACAAATTAATGTGGTGGGTTGGAGGTTGTTTTGTTTGGTCCTATATAATAATTTTTAAACTACTTATATGCCATACCTGAAGTTCCCCAGCAGGCTGGAGAAGAAAAAAAAGACTCCAGAAAACAACAAGAGTCAGGAGATCTTCTGAAGTATCTTATGCAGTATTTCTGCCAAGTTTATGTTTAGTCTTGACTTAGTATCACCTAATAAAAGCTCTCCTTTGACCCTGCATTTTTCAAAATTAAGCAGAGGGCAGTAACAGGATGCCAGGAATAGCACAAAAAGCAGCTATTCTCTCTTGTTTCATAAGCTGAAAAAAAATTCAAGCCAAATGAAATACAAACCACTGGTTGGAAAGCACTGCTTTAGTTGTTTTTCTTTTCCTAATATATTTTTAAAGATTACTTTTCTTGCACCCTTTGCTTTGTTGCCCTCGATATACTGTACTCTCCTAGCTTATTTTCCCTCAGAAATGGCCATTACCTTCTCATTTTTAGGATTATCAAGGTAGAGCAGAGAGAAAGGCAACAGAGAATCTTTTCCAGTGACAGTGATTTTCGAAAGACTGTTCACAAACATCTCACTGTGAAAAGCTCCTCCATTCCAGCCTTGCTTCCCCTTCCCAGAGTATGACTGATCCATTTGATACCATCTTTTCCTACCTACACTCATGTTTAGAGGCTAAGGATTGTATTTACATGCCACATAACACTTGTTTCTTGCCCAGCTGCAATGAGCAAGTTCCTCCATGTTTACATCACTCAGATAACTCAACAAGAACCTGCAGCAACTTGTGTAACTGCATTCTGGAACACAGAACGTGGGTCCAGACTTCCCTTTAAAACCAGTGCCCAGCCACATCATCTGTGTTTCACTGGGCACTGAATGGTCTGCAATCCAACCATGCAGAGCTCTTACATGGCTCTGACTGGAATAAAAGCACTGCAAAGATATCCATTTTTAAATTCTCATGTCTTTTAACTTTTATTATCCATCTCTTGTTAGCACTTGGCAGTCTGTTTCCTATTCACATGAACAGCTGAGATTTTTTTCCCCCAAAAATTTTAGTCAAACACCACAAAAATGTATACACCTTTCCCAGATGCATTCTCCTAATTGTGTAAGAAATATTTATTATCAGAATTCTACTTTCTGATGCATCCTACTACTAGAAATGACAAGAGGACAACTCAGTTTGGTGTCTGAGCTGCTTGCTAAGCTTATAACTTGGCTATAAACAGAATATTTTGCATAAGTCAAAAAAAATAATACTGAACATTTGCTTTTTACCAGCACTAGGTTTCTCACAGTCTGCACTGTATGATTCAGTTACACCAATACGAATTTTAAGGGCTGACAGGTTGAACACCTTGTGTGTCAACTCCACAAACAAAATGAAAGCAAGTACTTTAAATGGCAGTGTCAAGGACTAACAGGCACAACTGTTCAAACCAGTCTGCAGACAAACCACCCTTCAATAGAATAAACATCACCTATGCAAACATAAACTTTAACTTTGCAACATTTATTCAGCACTTCCAAGATCACAAGCACTATATATAAATCAAAACTAAAGCAGAACATTCTATTCCAACAGTCTTAAATATGCCTTACCCAGTAGAGAGGAATTAGAAGAGAGTGGCAAATGTGACCAACTCTCATCGACTCACAGCAACCAGGATTTTTACTTAGAAGCTGGGCAATTTATGAGTTAACTTATTCCTTAGAAAATCCTTATCTTTGACCAGCTGCCCATTTATACAGAAGGCTGTCTAAGATCTATCATGTTTTCTTGTTTCAGCACAGCTGAAAGTATCCAGAATGTCTAACAGTACCAGAAATAATGTCTAATTGTGCTTATAAACTACAGTGAAGTCACCTGCAAGAACAGCTTGGAACTAGGATCTTTTCAAGGCATCTGACAGACCTCTGTCACCAATACATCATGTAGTAAAGAAGCTTTATACGTGTTTCACTTGCACACTTGTACACATGCAGAATTAGGTACAATCTATGCTTGTAAATTAAACCCACCCTTACCTCTAACACCAGGATTAGCTGCTTTACTCAGAAGGAAAGAAAGTATCAGTCAAGCAGAACATGTATTTACTGCCCTAAGGCACAGCTGAAGGCATGGGTGGGGGAAGGGATGCTACTGAAAAGCTTATGCCATCAATTATTCCCCAGAGATGGGATTAGATTGCATGGCCAGAGATCGCATTCTACAGCAAATACGCAGGGAAACTGATGTCTTAGCATGTACTGGGGACAAAGCAGGTGTTATTCTGAGCCCAGGGGCATTACCAGTGTCTTGTCTTCAAGCTATTTGAAACACAGAAATAAAATATTAAATAAGTCCATAGGTCTTAATTCGGTTTAATTTTCTTGAGTTTCCTTTCATTTGCTGGAGTTCCGTTTACAAGCAAAGATAGATCAAGCTGAATCAGTTCTCTGAACAAATAAACAAATTAGGGAAATACAGAAAATTGTATTTGTTAGGGGCAGCATTCTTAAAGTAAACCAGAAACACAAGTGCTCAGATGTGTGAAATTATGTCCTCAGCAAGATGCATGAGATACTCTCTCACTTCAAGACTTGCAACATAAATTCAGAAAACTGAATTCAACATAAGGTACAGACGAAAAAAATTATCGGGGGAAAGCCCCACATTTTTTCCAGTTGGTGTTTTCCTTACATCCAACTCTTTGATAATGCAGACCACCAGAGATGCTGCTGCTCAACTGCTTCCTAGGAAAGTTCTAGAAGACTCCATAATAAATATTTTCTTTTTAAAGTTCATTATCATTCAATTATTTATAACTTGCTTTATCAAATTCAGTATAAGTCCAATATGTAGAGAATAACCTTAAAAAATTCTACCCCAAAAACTACATGCTGCTTGCCTGCAAAGCTGGCAAATGGCATTTCCCCAAAGTGAAGACTTTGTCAGGCAGGACAAGTTATCTTGACCTATGCAGCTTCTTGAATGGATTTCAGAAATAATTATGTCAAAATACACAGAGTAGAACACTTCCCTTGCACTTTGCAACTTCTTTAAGCCTTCAAATCTATTCTTGGATGTTCTCCAAAGATTGCTTCTCTTTCAAAAACTAGATTCTTCCCCCAGAAGAAAAAGATGAACTCAAAAAACTAGAAGTCTCTTGGAGAAAAAAATTATCACCAGAATATTTATGAAATTAGTGAGGGAACAAAAACAGCCTTCAAGCATACATAAAACAGGCCCATCTATTTTTCTAAATACTCATTATATCATAAGCAAAGGAAGATTACAAATTGAACCAAGCTAAGCACAGCATATTTACTTAAAGACAATAAACCCTTTAAAAAAATTCCTCTTGATCTCATCAGTTAAACAATGGAAGACAAAACCACAGATTGCTAAGCAAGCCTAAAAATGTTTTAGCATCTGTTTAGGCTTAAGACTCTTCCTTCTCATCAATAATAGAAGAGCAATCATACTGAATGCCTTGGAGAATTAAATTTAACCACCAACATCATTATTTCACCCACAAGGTGCAAGGATTTCCCAGTGCAGTCAATGACAGTTTTTTTTATATATATATATATATATATGTATGTATGTATATACCTTTATGCAGAACTCATTCTTGAAAATATTGACACATCTAGTCTTGTCTGTGACTTCACATGACTTTTTTCCCCTCTGGTCAGATACGCTTGCCAATGAATGAGACAGAAGAAAGTGACAGTATTTATACAGACATCTATGCAGAGTAATCCAAATTCTCTCCATTTCCAGAATTAAGACACACTCTAAGATGCTTCAACAGTCTTTCAAGCAGGTCAACCTTGAGTAACAAAACATTATCCTTTGCAGTATACCCAATAGGTTCCAAGATTCTATTAAGTATTTGTATTTTTTTTGTAATTTGTTGGATCATACCTGAATTTCTAAACAATTATTGGAACTTGGTAGGTACAAGCCACTCTCAAGTGCTTTGGAACTTATGCCCTTCAAGTAACATGTCTCCTATAAAATTAAGTGCTCTTAATAATCACTGCACATTTCCTAATATTACAAAACAAAGGAAAGCTCTTTCAGTTAGGCCTTCCACAAAACTTATTCCAGAATTGCTCCAAGAGTAGAAAATATATAAATTTTTTTTAGGCCACACAAGTGGCAACATCCCCTGTACTTCAAGGGGTCTTATATGAGTTATCTCAAAATTTAATTATGTTTGGATTTTAAAAAATATTAACAAATACTGTTTGGTCACTTTTTATGTGCTGTTTGGACATCTTAAATCCAAGAAGTGTCTCCTATAGTATCAATTTTAAATCCACCAAGGGCTTCCTATGGCATCACCTCCTTGCCTTACTCTTGATTAAGACCTGTGGTTATTTGCTCAGTTTACTTTTCTCCCTGCCTACAATCATGGTAGGATACAATTTGAAAAATATTTGCCTCTTTGAAGAAATTTTGAAAAGCATAGGTTCTTCCCCATCTTGTAAAGATACCCTAATGTAGTGATGATTGGTTTATTCCTTCTCATAGCATTTAAAAAATCCTTTAACATCCTGACAGTCTGAAGTCTCCAGCACTCACATACTTGTTAGCAGCACAAATCAGTCATGTCTCAGATGCACCTGACACCACCTCACACTTACTTCAATCCAAAGTTTATTTGAACCTACAGTTCATTAGTTCTCTTACTATGTTTCCTTCAAATCAATGCCTACCCCAAGATAACCTGGAAGTTATAAATTATTATTGCAACTGTTCTTACATGTGTGCATGTGTCCAGCTGTACAGAGTAACATTTCTCATTATCTCTACTGACAATGACCTCCCAAGTCTGGGGCTCCTAATCTCAACCAGTCCTCTCTCCAAGCCTTCCCCTTCCCCAGGCAGAAAACACAAGGTTATTACCTCCTATATCGAGAGTGAAAACCTCTAGAAATGTATGTTCTACCACTAACATGTTGATTTCAACACCAGGCAACAGAGTCCTTTCACAGCTGCAGGGAAAGCTATAACCACAAGTGAATTCACTTGAGCAGGTAACATATTTTTGTCCTGTCTCATTAATCTGTGTTCTTATTTCTAAGCCATTACCAAGACTCTTAGTAGCCATTTTATCACCAGCAAGGGCACAAGAAAAAGAGAGCTTTGTGATTCATTCCAGGGCAAGAATGAGATCCTGCTGCTCAAAAAGAACAGAAGTGAGATGAAAAGGTGATTCGTGTATGCTGCCATCCTTGTCAGACAATTGACATCAACAGCTCTCAAAAGCATAAGAATTGCAAATCTATATTGAAGTCAGGTATTCTGAGGATGAGAATCAAAGGGATTGATTGACAGAAATCTGCAGCACTTTTTGCTTTTCCATGATAGACCAACATTTAAGAGAAACACCACCCAGTTCACAGCATAGCTTATCTTTTCATCTTCAAGTCAAAAACCACTACAGTGTCAGGTATAATAAATCCTTATACCTCAAAGCACATTAGAAAGCCAGTTGGAGTTGCTTTAAATTAGAAGTGCACCACGCATTTTGGTTCATTTTCCCTGACCACACGTGAGGAAGAAACAAGCACCATGTCCCCAGAAAAGATGGAGTGAGGGACAGCCCCCAAAGGAAGCAGCTTCAGCCAGGCATTAAGTAAATACTGTTTGCCTTTATCTGCTGCAAAGGTCCTGTGGCACTGGGTTCTGGCATGAGATGGTACAGGAAGCATTTGGAAGAAAGTAAGAATCTGAAACCAAAAATTCTATTTAGAGAATGTAACACAGAGCTTTAGATTTGAACTAGGCCTTCAAGGCAAGGCAATGGGGGGAAGTCAGGTTGAACAGTCTAAGTCTCTACTCCGTCAATAAATCCAAGCCAGCCCAGGAGCCACACTGTTCTTTGTTAACTTTAGATGGTATAAAATCAACTTGCTACACTTCACACTGGTTTGTGTTTGTTTGGGGTTTTTTCCTGCATCTGAGTAGTTACAGTAACTAGGATTCTAGATATGTCAAAGAACCATCTCTAACCTAAGTTCATTGCATATAATGTGCTTCAACAAAGGCATTTTAATTGAAGTTCAGAAAACAAAAAAAAAAAATCTGATTTTATTTGCACCCTTCACCCTCCCCAGGGCCAGCTGTACTTATTTTTAATGATCCAAGTCTGTCTATTGCTTTGCAGTTGTTTCCATCAGAAGAACTTCTCTGATGTTGGATTATGTAAAACTTCAGCCTAAGGAAGATGGGTTTTCCAAAGCTATGTCCCAAATACAAGTACAATAGATGACAAATGTTCTTTTTATTTTAAAAACATACAAAAATATACTGCACATTTAAATGCATTTCTCTTTTACCATACAGATTTAGACAAAATATGGTTAAAAAAAATCCTGAATTGACAAAATATGAATCAGCTGTCAAATAAACATATGGTCAACCTGCAAGTACAAATACTTCTGTGAAGTGTCTACATCAAAAATTAAGGAACCCAAAAATCAAGTAGAATCCACCTCTAAGACCCTTCCCAACACCATTAGAAACAACTTAGAAGCAATTATTTGTATTTACTACAGATTTTTTGAAGAGTCCTCTATGTTTTCTTAAAATTAGAAATTCAATTCTTAATGTTTGAAATTATTTATGAAACTGTAAAATGAACACGTGATTTACTTAACCTATTTGAAGTATTCTGTTGACCAAAGCTCCCAAGCCCTTAGAGAAAACTGGCTCATGTAGCAACTGTGGCACCTTACCTGGCATGCAAAAATCTAAGTCCACACACAAAAAAAAAAAAGCTTCCTATTATGTGCTTGGACTGTATTTTCTCAATGAATTAATACATCCTAAGAGAAACAGCAAAAGTTTCTTTCTTCCTGTAGGTATCTTCAACCTGAAGTTCAGGAAAGATTAACCCCTCCTAGTATTTTCTGGCCCAGAACACAAAGTGAATAATGTAACTCTGAGTGCTTATAATTTAGAATCCAGTGGTGCCAAAAAGGCCTCTTAAATTCTGAAATCAACACGGAAAAAAAAATTAAATTCAAGTAAAGAGTAAAAGCTGTATGGGGAAAACCCATTATTGCTGGATAGCCCTTGGATAAGCAAGCAGGTATACTTTCTCCTCACCCAAAGAAAACCTGAATTCAGAAGTAGCAGCATTTTCAAGCCTTCCCATCTCTTCAACACTGAAGAGCAGCATCACCCGAGTGCTGCTGAACACAAACAGGAGCAACAGAGAACTTTTAGTGTCAAACCGTTTATAACTAATTTTATTTGACAAATCAGTTATATAGGGAACATTTTGTAATAAGTTTGAAAAGCAACTGAAGTGTTTTCTCCACAACAGCATAAAGAGTAATTTAACCAGGAGTTTGTCTGGAGCAAAGAACGAACCAGTCTGTCAAGTATTTATCCCAAACTTCCCTACATATTTCATACATCACAAGTCTTGGTTTCTTCTAGCAACAGGAAATAAGGGCAGGCCTAGCCTGTTCCAAGGTTCTACCTACTCTCTAAGCTCAGACAGCCCAACTATTTTGAACATCTCTGGCTAATCATTTTCCTTAGACAGCAAAAGCATGTTTACAGATTCCATAACACAAGTGGGACACTCTGGAAACAGTTTTGTGACCGTCAATCCAACAGTCAAAGAAGTCTATCTGAAATAACTGTAACCAGACTAATTTCCCTACCCAGAGACACATGCTTTCTTCTGTTAGTTTTCCTTAGCAGATTTTTCAGATACAACGGCTCACAAATAGAACCCACCTGACAGCAGACACAGGTTGTTAACATGGGAAATGTATTAGATCAACCTTTATGTCACATTCAGAAGTTTCCAGAATACATCCAGTTCTTAGTACACACATGCATGACCCAAGAGTGAACCCAGGGAAGATACCTTGAAGTATGCATCAATTTGCATCCCTTATCTACCAGCAGTGGTGTCACAGTGACAACCATTTTGGTTAAGAAATAATTTATGAGGTCTCTAAAGAAACCACTTGCCTTGGAGATCAATTCATCGTGATTGGCGAGATGGGCTCTGCAGTGGATACAGCTGTAGGTTCGATGACAGTTTGGCAAGTAAGCCTGGAACGTTTTTGATTTTGTCATTTTTACCATCTCTGCTGGTGGCTCCTCACTCAGCTCAGGGCTGGCACTTGAAGAATTACAACTTTGCTGAACTCGCTGACAAAAGAAACACTGGAATATGCAAGCAAAAGCCGTTGTTGTTCTGGAGTGTGTGTGGCACTTTCCACACAAATGACAGAAGAGAAACAGTCACAACCTGTAGGTGAAAAGAGCAGAACAATTAGCAGCTTACAACAAGACCAGAGTTAACTGTTATTCAACAAGTCCAGCCATAAAGCAAAGTGTTATTTGGAGCAAATGCCTGGCTGCACTACAGGCCCCTTTTTCTAAGGAGCTGCGCAGTTCAAGTTCCATTCAACACAGCAAAAAGCAGTTCTGTTCTACTAATGGCTTCTACTCCATCACACTTCTAATGAAGAACAAGATTCAAACAGTTCTCCACAAAATACGAGCACTTTACACATTATACCAGGTGTACTCTTTAAAACATCCATGCAGAAAATCACACTAAAAAGGTAGGGAATGAGAGGAAGTTAATTGTTTATTTAATTGTTCTAGTGGTCAGTTCTGACATAGCAAGCAACAACGAAAGGGATTTTGGAAAACACTTGTTCTGTCCAACAGTAAATATATTTTATATATTTGCATTTCAGCTTTCAGCAAAAATGTTGCAGGATCATATCTGGCTTTAAGTCAAATACCAAGTAAGACTTCAGGGATCCATATCTACTCTTTCATGCTCTGCAGAATTAGGCCTTTAGGCAAAGACCTTCTTGACTTGTGTCCTGATCAAAGCTAATTAGGTACTTCCTCACTGTACCAGAACAGCCTTAATGGAAACTACCAAACCCACAATCTGATACCGAAGCTAAATTCTGCACAAAGAACACCCAACTGCAAACTTAATCCTCAGAGTGCATTTCAGAGACATTACATGTCAGAGCATGCCAGAGCCTCCTGCTGTGCTGGAAAGCAAACCTTTTTTGTTTGCCTGAAAACGAAAGATGCTGAACACCGATAACATCTCCTGGTCTGTCCGAGGCCAGCAGTTCCCAGGCCATGTATGCACTGTGCTAATGAGCACTCCAAACACTGCACAGTCTACTTGTGTCATCGGCTGGCAGGTGACTGCCTGAGTAGGTCAATAGCACAAAGAGAAATGAGAGACAATATAAGGAATTTACAGTATGCTGATCCAGCTAAGAGCATGCAAATGATTTATCATAGTTGTAAACTGTGTGCAAGGCAGCACTAACCACCCTTCTAGCAGTAGGACATTGGTAATACAGCTAGAGCAGATAGTGAAAGCCACATAAAGTCTGTTTATAGGAAGCAGTTACTGAGCTTCAAAAGAAGCCTTGAGAAAGCCATCTGAACAGCAGGCCTAGCACACGAGACAACCACAGCAGAACTTAAAGGGGTTTCAGTTTGGATTTTTTGTTTAATCCTAAGCAGGAAAAAACTCTAACTACTGAAGCACTTGCTAAAAGAAGATTTCTTACACAAAGAACTGCAAAGGCAGACATAATTCACAAACAAGACACAGAACACACCACAAGGAATCTAAAAAAATAAAGCAAGAATGGGAACAAGCTGTCATCCAAAGCATGGATCTTCACATGAGAATGACTGGAAAAACATTTGATAAGGGACACATTTATATGTTTGAAATATTAACTCATTTGGCATGAAGAGCAGCACTTAAATATTAATAGTCATTTAAACAAATATTATATACTTAGTGTCCCAAAATAATTTAATTACAACTGCACTGGGAAGAACTATTATATTATTTGCAGAAAACAGTTTGCTCTTGTAGAACAGGTAGATATGAAGCCACATTTATTAGAAGTAAGAGATACAAAAAAAGTGACCTAAGAACAAAAGGTTTCCCTTAAATTCCCTGTTTGAACTCAATGTTGGACTGAGTTAAATCTTATTTAAGTTTACAGAAATAGACAAAACCAGAACAAAGTAGGGTTTCAGAATGAAAGGCACCACATGCTAAGATGTTTTGACTTTGGCTTAAATTAAACCCTTTCCATCAGTAATTGAGAGAGTTCAATCCTTGCAGAAGTTCACTAAGTGTATATGTGGCAGTTGAGGATGTGGATTAGTGGTGGCCTTAGCAGTCCTGGGTTAATGGTTGAGCTCAATGATCTTGAAGAACTTTTCTAACCTTTGCAATTCTGTGATCCGGAATATAAAAGGAAAATATTTTTCTTCAAGGCATTCCTAGAAGTGTTTTTAATTCACACTTCCAAAAGCAATCTGGACTCTTCCAGATTCAACGTACCAGGTTCTTCAACTACAGAAATTAAAATAATTCCAAGGCCCATTTAACAAACTGTATTTGATATTGCTCTCTTCAAAAAGACGACTGTTTGATATACACCATAGGAACCACAGACTTGTGCCGTTAAAGGCACAACACAAACCATTTCCTAGCTCGCTCTAACAGTGGTGAATAAGTCTCACTTCCCTCTCACAGCTAGGAGCAGTTCCTCTAGCTGTGCTCATTATTCCCACAGAGCAGAGCAAAAACCCGAACCAACTATTTTTTCTCTCTCGTTCTTCGGCCGCGGCACAGTCCGTGCTTTGGTCCAGCGCAAGGACAGGTGTGTCTCTCGAAGCTCTACTAGTGTTCGCACCTACCAGTGCAGGGCCCAGGGGCTGTCCCGGCCGCAGGAGCCGGGCACGGCGATCTCCGCCCTCCCGGCGGGGCCGTCCCGGCACGGCCGCCCCGAACCCCGAGTCCCGCGGACCGGGCGAAGCGAAGTCCCGCCCCGCCTCCCGTGACGTCACATGGGCGGAGCGCGGCCAATGGGGCGGGGCGTCCCCGCCCCGCGCGGGTCCCGGATGTGTAAACAAACACCCCGAGAAGCGTGGCGGGGGGGCGGCCCCGCACGGGCCCCACGCCGCCGGCCGGGGAAACAGCGGCTGCCCGCCGCGCGTGGCACGGGAGCAGGTGCGTCAGGAATCGGCCTCTCCGCCCTTCCGGCGGCGCTCTAAGGAAGGAGCGACACGAAACACGCTTAAAGAGTCTTTGAGCGGCTGCACAAAGCCGGACACATCCTGTGTGCGCACTCTCAATAACCTGCGGTGAGCTTACTCCAGCAGGGGAAAACCTCCAAGTTAGACTGAGCCACAGGAGCCTCATTTTCACCTTTACATACCAGGAAATAACAAGAGAAAAGAAGTGCGGAGAAAGTAACCAGCTGACACCCCGCTCCCCCGCCAGGAGGGAGCTGCTGGCCGTGCGCCTTTAAAGCCGTTTCCTCTCACGCCGGAGCACGAAGCTGCCGTGGCGG
The DNA here is from genome assembly GCF_049639895.1 of Pseudopodoces humilis. NCBI lineage: Eukaryota > Metazoa > Chordata > Aves > Passeriformes > Paridae > Pseudopodoces > Pseudopodoces humilis. Next base: position 7,871,251 of record NC_142219.1, read on the forward strand.
GTGACGCCGTCGCCTTTTCTGTCCCCCCCGCAGAGATTCCAGCAGGACAACGGCTCATTCCCCGCTCTGGCCGCCGGCACGGCCGCGGGGCCACCCGAACGCGGCCCCGCGCTGCTCCGGGCGCCGTTCCGTGCACAAACCCACGGCTCCCGGCCCCGCGCGGAGCGGGGGAGAGCGCGGGGGGACCCCACCGGTCCCCGCCGCGCCGAGCTCAGCTTCGCCCCCCCTCAATTATGTAAACCGCCCTTACCCGCCCCGCACCGAGGAGGCTGCGGGCAGACAGCGCTGCCGTCATTTCCAGGCACTATAAATAGCGCACGAGCCTCCTCCCGCCACCAAAGTTGCTTCGGCGGCCCCGCGCACGCGGGAGACAGCGGCCCCCCCGGCCGGGGCGCAGCACGGGGCGCCTCTCGCAGCCGCCTTCCGCCATCCACCCCTCTCCAAAAAAATAAATCCCAGCACAGGGAACAGGGGCCGTTTCTCACCCGCTCGGTACTCACCGCTGCGCCGCGCCGACTCCGCTCCCAGCCCGGGCTCCGAGCAGTCCCCGGGCCCTCTCCCTTAGGGGGCACGGGTAGGAGGGGAGGCAGGACCCCCGGTCCTCGCGCGGCGGGCAGCGAGAGCTCCGCGCCGGGCCTTCACCGAAAAACAAAGAGGGGAGATCAGGGGAGGGACGGATACGACGGCTTCCCTCGCCTCGAAGGTATCGTCTCGGCGGCGGCCGCCGGAGGGTCATAGACAGGGGCCGGGCGCGCGTGTGCAGCGCTGAGGGCCGAGGGGCGGCCGAGGCATCGTGCCGTGCCCGTGCCGTGCGCTCCGCCCGGGCTCCCGCTCCCGCCGCCGCTGCCTTTGTTTTGCTTTGCCCCGGCCCGGGGGCGCAGCGGCCGTTAAACGCGCTCCCCCCGCTGCCGCCAGCCAATCGCCGCGCGCCCTCGCGCGCGCGCGCGCGCGCGCCCCCCGCGCCCGGCCCCGCCTCCCTCGGGGGGGCGGGCAGAAGTGGCGCGCGCCCCTCCCCTGCTTCGCCCCCGGCTTTGTGGAGGAGGGAACGGGCTCGGGACGGGGGGCGGAACCAGAGCGCGAGCGAGGGGGTGTGTTGGGGCGTCGGTTCCGCCCCCGATTGGCCCCGCCCCCGCCGGCCGTTGTGCGCGCGGCGGGGCAAGGGGGGCTGCGGGGGACCGCGCGTGCCGCTGGGCGCGTGCCGCGAGCGCCCCCCTCCCCTTCACCCCCGCCCCGGCGGGGTCGGGCGCGCGCCGGCGGGCGGCGGGAAACGGGCGGCGCGCGCTCGCTGAGGGCTGAGGGGAGGTCGGCCCTGAGGGGAGCAGCGGCGGGACGGGAGCAGGAACGGAACGAACGCGAGGTAATGAAGCCCCTGGCGAAGCAGCCGGCCCGGTTTACGGTTTCCTCTCCGGGTGTGGTTTCCACGTGAAAGCGCTGCAATCGTCTATGTCGGATTGCTCAGAGCGCGTTTTCACACCAGAAAGTATTTGTCCTCCGCTTTTCTGCAGTAATTAGTAAAACCCTGGGAGGTGGCACCGGTCTGGTAAAACTTAAGTGCTGTAGAAAAAACAATAAGGAAAGGAAGGCCAGTTAGAGGCTGAATGACAAGGATAATCGGTTTGAGCACTTGATTCCAGAGAAGGAGTTTGGGAAAAGCCCATGGCTTATTAGAGAAAAAAATCTATGGTGTAAAAGAACAATTTTCAACATTGGGGAGCCAAAATACAATTCACATACAAGTAGTTTCCCAAGTATTTGAGGCGTGTTGGCAATGATCGTGTTTTTCTTTAAAAAGTCAATAAAAGCCACCCCCTGGTTTATTTTGGCTGTACCCTTCTTATTTCCACGGACAGAGTGTAGGGACACGAACTGCTGGAGCCTGTGACGAAGTTGTCATTTACACTGCCCGCAGGCAGGGCTCTGCTGTCATGCTATGCACACACACCATCAATAACATGTTAGTCGCTTCCTCTCCTTGCCAGTCCTGACACAGTTTTCTTTTTACCCTAATCTTTACCATGTGGTTTGTTTTCTTTACCCAAGGGGCTTTGGTACTTTGTGGAACACTAGAGAGAAGGAATCCATTACAATTCAGCTAGTGGCTATGATCAATAAACCACGTGCTAGTTGATTTTATTCTGCCTATCCAATTTTTAATATAATTCACATGTTTATGTGGGGGTTTTGTCATATTCTTCTTCCTTAATGACAAATTAACAGCCAGTCTTGTCTTGAATATTACAAAAAAAGCCACATTTGCACAGTAAAGAAGAAATATGCTTTGTTGAAACAGCAGGACACAAAAATCTGTGAGATTATTTCCAGTAGGGCTTTTATTGCAATTTTCCCATCATCTCTCCAGCTCTGGTGTTGGTAGCTGTCGTCTTGTAAAAACAGGAGAAAGGTGATAATCCTTTGGATTTACTTAGCTACACTTCAGAGTGCACCAAATCCAGTTTCCTAATTCAGTTCCCAGAAGATGAGTTAGATGAGGCAAATGCTAAAGATGAACAAGATAATAACTGGAACAGAAAAAGAAGCAGGGATGTAGTATAGTTTGATAGAGAAATTTCATGATGTAATCTGATACAGTGCATATTTAGCAATGAGCAGAAAGTCACTGTACAAACAATGTTGACCTCTGAACTGTCCTCCCAGCCCACACAGGGAGGTGTCAGTCCAGCAAAGCCGTGACTGACACCTCTCGACTGACTGAAACCAGAGGTGTCAGTCATGACTTACATGGCCTGGCATCTCCCTGGTTCACTGGAACTGGCGGCAAAGATCCCACACAACCCAGAGCCCCCAGCCCTCCAAGGCAATGATGTCACACTTGCACAGGCCTTCAGGGCTGCATGGCTCCCCATGCTGGAGTGCAGCAACTGCTGCCGTACTCCTCACACTCTCTGAAGTCCAGATGATGCTCTGATTCAGTACAAACTCAAAGTAACACAAACCTGACACTTAGTGCTGCTGTGTCTGCTTTTCTATGGGTTTGAACACAGCATCAGGATTCTCTCTTCTATTTACCTCAAGAGACCTGCTGTGATCTTGGTTTAGGTGTTAGGAACTGACCAGGTTACACAGAACCAGGGATTAAAGCTTACAAGATGAATAGAAAAACAACCAACAATCCAGTGTGGAATGTAGAAATGACTCTCCTTTTCAGAAATGACAAGATGGACAAGGGGGAGAAAGAAGTGTCTGTCATTCAGCAAGGACAGCAAAGGATCCTGAAAGCTGAACAGTGTTTCCATTGTTTTAACACAAGCTCTGCTTCTCACTGAAAGATCCAAATGACAAGGACACTGAGGGTTTCTTTCTCTTGGCTGTTTGTTTCCCTAGTAACAAATACACAAGCTGCACTGTTAGATACCATCCTTTCATCCTTTTCTCTTTCTTTTTTTTTTTTTTTTTAAGATAAAGACATGTCAAGGATGTAGTCAGTGGTAGCAGGTTAAGGTTGCTTGTACAAATGAACCTCCAATATAACACGATGTACTTGAGGGCACTGCATGTAGTCAGCGGCTGAGACAATGAAATAACTTTAAATGCATGGAAGAAAAATGTTTGTATTGCATCTCAATGTCTGGATCATTACTTCCTTTGCTTCTTCAGTATATGTTAAGTCTCAAAAGTCTGGAGACTTTAACCAAATTTAAAAAATCAATTTGTCTTAGAATTTCAAACTCTAGATTCTTTGTGTTAGCTGCAAGAAAAGCACTGAAAGAAGGAAAAACTAATTTTCTAAAAAAAATAATTTAACTAATTTCCTATATGCTTGCCATAAATGCAAGCTTAGTAAAAAAAACCCAAAAAATCTGATCTTGTGTTCTCAGTTTACTCAGGTTTGCAACACTGCATTCTCCAAAGTTCTCCAAGGAAAAGGAAAATGCATCTTTTTTCTTGAGACATGGAAGCAGCTGGTCTAAAGAGTGTGATATAGAAATAACTGACAAAATTAATATCAAACTTCTGATTATATAATATGAAAATGCAATATTATGCATTAATTGTAAACCAGCTTTTTGTTAGGTCATAAGTTATACTGGTATTTGTCACAGTGTATTTTAATTACTGTCTGGAACTGCCTGTGTAGGGAGGTATTTCAGGTGAACAAATAAATCAGTATCCTTTCATTTGGGATGCTTTCTGAAATCAATACAACTATTAAATTGTACCACTTATGCCAACATAAAACCTGCAAACCCTGAAAAGATGCAGTGAGGCTGCATCTTCAGTGGATCACAGAATATCAAGCGATGTGATCAGCTATCCTGAAAGCTTTCCTCAAGTGGAGAATAGGCAGAAGAATTTGTTTGGGGGCTATGAATCAGACAAATCTGTATCGTGATTTTTATGTGATGTAGACATCTGCTCATATACATATAAATGGATGTGATGTGGAAAAAAGTCAGAATCACCCAGAGCTCCAGATACCTAATTTAGGAGGATATATGTTCTCTCTACCAGAGGGCTGAAATACACACCACTGGAGGGCAATTTGTCATCTGCAAAATCTGAATTGCTCTGCTTATGCCCACCATCACTGTGGAAGATCTACTTTATCTCTTGTGTGACTTTTGAAATAGCAAACCCAGATGTTAATTAAACTCTTCTAATATTCAGACAGACAGGTATATAAGTGTCCTACCTAGAGCAGAGAGGTTCACTAGGGAATTAGCCAGCACACATGCCCTTCAAGCATCAGCACGCTTTAGTAGCTAGGTTAAATCTTATTATCTTTTCCCCCTGAATTTCTTTTTTTAGTATTTTAATATCAACTTTCAGTAGAAAATCTAGACTTTTCTCTACATGAGAACAGTAAGAGTTGAGTTTTGCTTTATACTTCTTTTGGTCTTTAAACAAAAACATAAGGCCCACAAAAGAATCATCATGCTATAAGCACAGTAATGAAAATAGTGATTTTCATTAATAATAAGTGACAGCTGTATTTATTGTTGAAATTTGGTTTTTCTACTAACCAAGCTGTGAGAGATGAAGTTTTGTCTGTCCTCAAAAGCAGAGGCAACTGCAGGGACTGTATCCAGGCTGTGTAAGTGGGGAAACCTGCTTGTGTCTCCTTCTCCTTATGGCTTTGGTTGTTGGCTTTGTGAAAGTCTGTCAAGAGACTCAAGAGCAGAAATGAAAATTGTGGTGTATATATATACCTGTGTGTCTCTCTAAAACTTGCAACACTGTTTTTGTAATGGGAGAATTTGTAACTGTTCCATTTGTGTTTATATCTGGCACAATAAATTACAACCTCTAGAATGGCAGGATTCACCGATCCTCTCTGTTAGTTCTGTAACTTCCCCCTCATCTCTGAAAGAGAAGCAGTAGTTCTTTTAAGCTCTCTCAAGCTCCTTTGCAAGGGGTGATGTCTAGATCATCTCCAGAGTCTGAAAAGACTGAACTGTTCTAACCCCTCCCTGATAGTGGCTGTGTGATTCTGCGTGCAGAGAGGGAGGGAGGCTGTGCCTCCAGCATGAAACATTGCGACTGTAGTCAAGGAGCAGACTGCACTTTACTGGGAGACTGGAAACAACACCATCAGTTTTCCAGCTGTTCACTCCTGGTAAGCAAATTACACAGTACAGTGGAATATTTAGCATGCAAACAGGAGTGGCAACACAGTAAACCAGCACAACAACACGTAGAAATTAATTGCGCTTGATGAGTACCATAGCATTTAAATCACAAAATCAGATTCTAGCAGGGATTGTCTGTAATTAGCAGAAGAGAAAGGAGAAGATGTGTTTTTCTGAGGGAAAAGGAAAAGGTAGCAGAATAAAGAGAACTACATAAGCTTTTCAATGTATAACATACATGTTAGAAACTCCACCCTAATGTAGGATTGTCATCTATTTCATGCAGCTATCAACTCCTTGGCTGACTGTTGGCCAGCTGTTGCTTATCTGGGAAGTTAAACCTGTGTTTTGTGAGCCATAGAAAAGCAGAGATTAAATTTCTGTTGATACATGTTTTGTATAAACACATTCTGCATATGCTTGCCTATATATGCAAAACATATATAAAAACATATATAGTTGGCTAGAGGGAGGGATTCAAGCTTTTTCTATGTTGGGATTGTTCAGTTTCCTTTTTTTTCCTTTCTTCTAAGAGATGTGTTTCTCATCTTAAAACCCAGACTTATATTTCCATCTTCATTTTCTATCCTGCCCAGATTAGGGCATCCAGCACAAGCATATTCTGTCATTTCACAGATAAATAGAGCCAGAGGATTATTGTAATCATGTGGTACAACTAACTGTGGGACAGAAGCCATGTGACTGGTGATACTACTTGTCATTTAAACCAGAACATCCCTTAGGGAAACATGCTTTAGAACATCCTGTCTCTACAAATTCCTTGTTCTAGTCATTAATTACTCTCATTGACAGATATGTATATCTTATTTCTCCCTTGAATGTGTTTAATTTTACCTTTCAGCTGCTGTTTCCTCTGCCTCTGTAAGATGGAAGGAACAGTAGGATTGTATGTAGACATGAGAGCATCCTTTTAAATAACAGTGTTTGATAAAGCACATTTTTCAATTTCTAAGTTGTTTCTGTACCTATTCTCAGATCCTTTTCCAAGGTATCAAATGGTTTCTTGAACTGTGGATTCCAGCAGTGGATTCAAGCATGGGACTGTCCTTTTCCTGTACAGACAGATGTCAGATGATCATATCTATCTGTGCAATTAATTGCCAATTCAACTGATTTTTCATTGGGATCCTCACAGACATTTCAGAATTGCTGTTCCCACTTCAAAACCAGGAATATCGTCTAAGGAGCAAGCAAACGGAAAGTCAGCTATTTGATAGTAAAAACATTTTCAACTTGTTAGTGTTTTCTTGTGACTCAGGCTAGACATACCACACAAATTAAAAGCTTGGCCACATACATAAGACATCTGTTACCAGGAATGACCAGCAGGTCACCTGGAGTTTTCCACAGAAAGTGAATTTCATTTTGTTTCAGAGATGACTTACAGATTTCCATAGCAAAGCAATACTGCAGGAAAAATTAAAACAGATTTTGATTAGGATTGACTTCCTATGGTAGCCAGCCTATTGTTTACAGGGCAAAGTGCAACAGGGCATCAAATTATTCTCTGGAATTATATGAAGACAGATATTAAAGAGCTGTTTCTTTTTTGCAATGTTGAGATAAATATACAAAGTAAAGAGTAATGTCGGCCATGGAAATTTTCTGAGAACGACAAAAATAAAAGCTTTTATTGTAATTAATGTGAGTCTAGTGTAACTTTGAAATTGAATGAGAAGGAGACTGAAGAGAAGAACAGTATTAACAAGAAAAACATAGATTTTCTGTGACTATCAGAGTACAGGGTTGTACACTGTAACTTGACACTTGCCACATATTCTTTTTAGTAACTTATCTAAAAAGTGTCTACAAAGATTGCTGGAAGGAGAACATACAAAGCACTCCCTGTCTTCCTGCTCTTCACACTGGGGTTTTTCAATTCACTGTGGCAACTGCTAGAGCTGCCTCTGCTGATTTATGACTTGTATTGGTACACCTGATTCCGTAAGGTTAACTCAAAGGCCTTTTTTGCCACCCTGTAATTTTTCCCTCCTCTTAATCTTTCCTTCTTTTTTCCCCTTAGGTCATTTAATTCCATAAACCCCTGGAGAATGCAACTGAATCTAAAGACTAGGTTTTTTTAGACTCAAGAAAAAGCATCACTGATTTTTATGTTTTGTGATCAGATAACCTGTACATTTCATTTGTAGGTTGGAACAAGCTATATCTGATTTCTGTACCCTAAATACTAGACATTTCTGATTTTTATTTTCTCCAAGGCTATCTCAGTAACTGAGAAGTGAACAATCCTATTAAAACTGCTGAAGGAGAGACAAAACAGCCCAACACTTTGTCCCACAGGGAAAGTGTGCCTGGTACTGTACTGGCTCCATCTTGTGGCTGAACCTGCACTAATTCTTTGTAACAGGCTGGCCCTTCTTGCCATCATTCTTACATAAATATTGATAAATAAGTGTGTGAACTTTATAACTTTTAGGACAAATGGCTCAAATGTTTCTGGTAATAGAGAAATGGGGAGACAAGATTAGCCCAAGCAAGCATTGCTGGTTTCCCTGTGTAGCACTGCCAATCACAGTATTTGGTTACATCCTCCTGCTTACTGTCAGAGAAGCCTCAGCCAGGCAGACAGAGGACAAGCAAATACCAGCACTTTTTGACACCAACCTGCACTAATGTTGCTGTTCATTATTAACTTGCTGTGGTCAGTAAAGCATTTCACCATTTACCTTCATGAATGGCCTCGAGTTTCTACCAAAACATAAACACACAGCAGTGTTGTTTATTTTGGCAGCATTCTTTTTTCCTAAAACAAATATTTTTTCAAGTGGTTGTCATTAAACAAAATCCTAGCATTTGAATGGAAGAAAAAAGCAGATACCTTTCAATTAACCTTTTCCTGCCATCCCCGAATTGTGTTCAGTAAGTGCCTCAATTTTACTGCTCAACCACCCAAACCATAAACTCAATAGAAAAGGATAAAACACACAGCAGGAATTACAGAAGGCTGCCAACACCCCAGCTCACTGAGCACATGGCTCAGCTAGTGCCTGCTTTATGTCCCACTTATGTAAATTCATGTTTTGGTGTATAGCACAACTAGGTATTTTCTTCAGACTGCAGAAAAGTAAACAGTTCACTTTTAGCACCTTCAGTGTTGGCAGCAGGAAGGCAGTGAGCTGCCAGGGCGTGCTGGATGTTCTGTTCTGTTGTGCATCAGCTTGTGTGTTGCAGGATAGAGCTTCTAACAGGCACAGTAGAAAGGGCATTAATCTCTAAAGATTGCCACAGTTGCAAGATTGCAGAGATCAAGAGAATACAAATTACCATTGCAGAAACTGGTAGAGGGTTGGTTACTGGATACAAGGCAGAATAAGACTGGCTGCACCTATATTTTGGCAGTGTTAATATGAAAGACATATCCCGTGATCTATACAATATGGAAACAAAGAAAGTGCCTGTTTCCAAGGAGTTACAAGCCCCAGCAAAATATGCATGGCAAGAACAGTCTCTCTGGCTGTGTCATACAAAGCATCCATGATATCCAGGCATGAGGGACAAAGCAGCTTTACCTTGTAATGTAGCTGCCAAGCTGGAAAACATTCCATATCTAAAACTCCATTTTGTATCCCCTGCAGACATGCTCAGAAATCTGAAAATAAATACAGGTTTGCAAGACTGCTACAGTGAGTTAATAGTGTCAAAGTCTCACCCTCTCTGCTGTACATCATACCCATTCCATGAAGCAAATCTGCTCAGAGCTGTACTGCAGTTTCATGTGAAGGATTCCTTGCTAGATTTTGTACCAAGAAAAAAATCTTTGCATTATGTGTGTCACTTGGTCAGGAGGCACTTTGCACACGGTACACACCTACTGTGCTCTGTGCTGTGCCATACAGCTGCTGAATGCTCTCTCTGTTCTGCTCTGGCACTGACATGGCTGTCAGAATGTTTGCTGAGCCTGGCACTGGCACTGCTGCAGCTTGCAGGGAGGCAGCACAGGAGAAGAACAGGATGGCCAGGCTGCTGCAACCAGAGCATGATCAGTGTTGAAATGACTGGAACAAGGGTGGGAGGAATCTATAAAAGACTTACATCTGCTCGCGACAGCAGCATCCAGCACTACACATAAAAGTTACTGGGCTTGTGTCATAGAATGTAATAACAATTACTTAGAATGAAGGCAGAGGTAACGCTACTGCTTTGTGTTCCGCAGTGTGCCGAACATGCGGAACTGTTGTCTGGTAACAGAGGGGTGAAATGCAAATATTGCAACGCCATCTCAGCTGGTATCTATGTTCTGGAGAGGCCAGTGCTCAGGTGGATCAAGCTGGGGGTTACAGTCTGCAACATCCTTCTCTGCATTATATTCCAGAAAAGCAGTGCCGATGCTGGCATACCATGCAAAGGAACTGTCACAGGAGGTGTCTTTCTCCTGTGCTTTTCTGAAACTCATTTTGCATCCTAGATTTTGTTTTTGTATTCCCTGGTATCCTTGAGAAGCCCCTGTTCTGCCAGAAATATTCACATTCTAGTGCCTTTCTAGGGTATCTCAAACTTTTAGGTTCTTAAAAAAGTCACTTGAGACCTCTGGATGGCTCAGGGGGCACAGGACACAACCAAACCAGCTGCTCTGGCAGGAGCACACAAGGCCAAGTCAACATAACTCACATTTGATCAGCAAACTGATACTTACTCTTGTGTGAGCTAAAGAATTATAGAGCAGAGCAGACATTAACTGAGCAGGTACAAAGCAGGGCATAGAAACTGAGAGAAAAGCTCTTGGAACCAGCAAAATCCCCTGAGCATCAGTATCCAGAGACTTCCTGTAAAACACTTCGCTGCTGCTACAAACAAGATTCTGCAACCCCTTGGATATTGTTACAAGAGAGAAATGTGTCATCTTAGCTGGGGGTATAAAACACAGCCACAGGCGGGTGAAGTTAATTTTTCATGTTACAAGCTATAATACTGTTCTCTCAATCCTGTATCTTGAATTACTCTTTTGATACTTCTGCCAGGATGTATGGAATGGGTGGATGGGAACAGAGACGAGAAGAACAGATTGTACAAAGTTTGACAATCATAACTAGCATTAGCATAATCATAATCATTAATATTCATATTAAGTTCCCAATGCCTCACCTTGCTTCTGTGCTTCATTCCCTAGCACGGTGGTGTGCTTTTTTTGGTAAGTGGTTGCATTTTCTTGGACCTACACCAGAAACAGGAAAAAAGGAAGAATGATCAAATCAGTCCCACGCAACAAAATTGTCTTTAAATCCTCATTTCTACTGCCTTGACCAGTCATACTATACACCCACTGTGAGACTGAGACTGCTTTAAAATAACACAACTAAACAAATAACCAAACCCAAAACAAAAGAAGTCTCAAACATACCACAAAAAAATAGAAATTATTCATTTACAGTTTCAGAGATATGTTTGTATTGTACCCTGTCACTAGGTTAGCCTTTGATAAACACTGGAGCTCTAAATCTAGATGATTTATATATTTTTCTAGACAGGCTGGATATTGTTATAAATTATGCTTTTTAATGATCGCGGTTGACTGCCGTCAGCAAGGTTTTTGTTTGTATAACGCAGTTCATGGCAGCTTTGCCCCAGCAGATGGCACGAGCACAGCCGAGACCATCCCGACAGCTCGGCAGCACCGGGCTTGGCAGGAGCGCTTTGCAGCACAGAGCTCTGAGCCACGGTTGCGCTTTCTCATTTCCTTCGAAAGCTTTTATCTGCATTTTAACTAAGGCAAGGTTTCTACTACGAGGCTGAATAAAAAGTGTCATTACATCATTTCTAGGGCCGGTTTTATCTCTGTTATTTTTGCTTTCTGGAGACTAGATCACCATTACTGAAAAATTTGACCCATGGACAATGAATAGCAAACATTACACAAAATGGGGTTTGATTTGTAGAAAATATTTAAAATCCAGTACCTGAAGTGTGCAAGGTGGGACAAGAATGAAAGCTCAGCCTGGGAGCAGGAACAGCATGAACTGAGGTGGTGCCAGGAAGGACAGCCTGTGCAGCAAGGAGAGGCTCAGCCCTCACATCTCTGTGGCAGCTGAAGGCTCTGTGCAAACGAGGATCATCCTTTGCTGCCAATGTCTTCCAGTCAAAACAGAAAAAAGGATGTGAGGGCCCCCTTTATACCCTACACCCAAGGTGACTGAAGTAGGGGTGAAAGTGATTAAAGGATAAATTCCATGCCTAAAGCTCTGTCTTGATCACTGTATTTCTTAAAAACTGCAAAGCTTAGCAGTATATGGGTATTAGCAAGTATGACCTAAAGATCTACTTCTCCGCTCCCTTGAGCAGGGCCTCTTCAGCCCTGTGCAGTCCAGAGGTGTCCAGGTGACCACATCTGCACTGCCAGTGGGTGTTGGGCCAGGTCACCTTCAGAGGTTCCTTCCAACAGAATTTTTCTATGGTTGCCTTCAGGAGCTCGGCTACCTGTAACAGCTACATCTAATGGCACTGGATTACAGAAGCTCTTGAGATGGACTGCCTGTTATCCAGGAAGGCCAGGCATTCATCTGACCCCAGCACAGCCTTTAAAGTGTAAGAGGACTAAAGAGAACAGTAAAACAACAAGAAAATAAATAATTGCAGAAGACAACAAATGGAAACAAAATCATTGCAAGAAGATACCAGACAGGACATCTCTGGCTGTGCCCATTACCTCCTGAGGGAGACTGGCCACTGGGTGAATCCAGATTTGGGGTGGTTTAAGAAAACCGACATGGCATTGGAAAACCCACCCAGGAGTATTGTAGCAGCTGCTGATCACCAAGCCCTGGAAGCTGATAGCCCTTGGTGTAGTCTCCAGCAGGAGGAACTGTGCTCATAGGAAGAGAGCATCAGCTGGGTTTACGTTCTCTGTTTCCCTCAAGCTTTTCAGAAATTAGTTAGCTCTTTACTGCCTGAGTAGGTGCAAAGGTGTACAGATGTATTTATTATTCCTAAACAGGCCATACAAAGAGTTTATAATTTTTACTAATTTACCTGAAGATTATTTTATTCCAGGGCATGGAAGGCTTCACGCCCCCTGCTCCAAAATCTAGCACAGTTAGCAAGCAGGAGCAAGACAGATCACTGAAAGGCAATCACACTTCTTTTCACGGTGAAAATTACCAGATAGTCAAATGATTCATACACTCAAGTAATACCAAAATATACACATGCAAAATTTCAGTAATAGAACACAAACATGTCATCATGAATCCATTCTTAGTGCAAGTGAATGCCAAGATAATTCCCGAATATCCTGAAATGAACACCTTAAGAGCTGAAATAGACTCTCCTGCTTAATTAATTGCTACCTTTGTTTGATGAGGAGTCTGGAAATTTGCAGATAGAAATATTTATACAAGAAATGCCATGGGCTTCATCGTTGGTGCCCACCTCCCTACCCACCATACCCACCTGGATTATAATCACCACCTTCAGACAAATTTCATTCATTCAAGCACATTGATTAGGAGATATTTTTGTTTTCTAGTCTCCTTTTTCCCCCAGAGATTTAATTCAGTAGCTATTACAGAAATGCCATTTTATTCTGAAAAGGATTATATTTGTATATATTCTTTGAGCTAAGTGTTTAGTTTAATATGCTTGTTGTAAATAAATTCTATTACCCCTTCTCGTAAAAGGCTACAAGTTCCTGCTCTGAGAAACTGTTTGATCCATGTTAAGTGAAATTGTTTCCAGATAAATATTTCCATTTGGTATTTGTCTCTTAATTCACTTAAATACCTTTGAAAGAGTCAGGCTCCCAAAGACCGTATGGAACAGTTGCAGGGAAGGACATTTAAAGGGAAGAAAACAGTGAAGAATTACAAAAGCAGTTGGGAAGCAGAAATATTGTCATCTCAAAAATGAGTTCTTCCCTGCATACATAAAAGACAGCTGACTGAAGCCTCAGGTAGTCAGGAATTACAAGCTGCTTCTCTCTTCAGCACTGCAGAAAATTCAGCCATCTGAATTATTTCCTAGTAGTATTTAATATTTACCCCCCTCCAAAGAAAAGACATGAAAGCCCTTAAATTTTATCTGCTCCAGCACAGCCACGCAGGCTCTGCTGCTCCAGCACCAGCCTCGACACCCGCAGAGAGCGCAGCAGAGCAGCGCATCTGGATTTTGAACTAAAACACAGCACTTTGTGTTCTCCACACAGCTCAGACCTCTTCCGCTCTTTTCCGCCCCTCTCTCACTTGGACAGGAAACACAGTAACAGGCTCCAAGGACACAACGCCCCAGCAACAGCTTCCTCATCAGCTTCCCACTGTAAATAATCCTGTGTTCTGTACTTGCTATTCAAATTGTCAGAGGTATTTACATGAAACTATTGTTGCTCCACTGACGATCAGTCTGACAGAAGGGTTGATTTGCTGTCAGCTGGTAAATAATGCAGCCACGTTCCTGCCTAGGAATAAATGCTAGAGTTGCCTGGAACTTGTTAAAAGGACCAGATTGCTGTGGAGGCTGGTCAGCAAAAGGTTCCTCATACAAGGTACAGGCGTAGCCTTTATAATTTCCAAGTGATCCTCCAGGGAAGTGCAGTGAGGATTGACAGCTAAGGCCGTGTCCCACAAGTACAGAGCAGCACCACAAATAACTTGATTGTGCGTTTACAGTAATTTTATTTACAAGTTACCATGTGACACCTGTAGTACTACAGTTTTTATAACACCATTAGCAGTAAAATAAGTCACATCTAAGAAGAGTAGGAGGCAGCAGAGAAAAATGCGCACAGAGAATGCAGAAAGGCTATTTAGCTATAACTGAAAGTAGGTTATTTCTCTACAGACTTAGAAAGTGAGAAGGAATATATGTTGAGAAGAACAAGCTCTTCAGCCCTCTTATTTCTACAGCATGAAATTTTTTGTACAGTGATGGTTTAGTATAATGAGTACTACACTAGCAGTCAAATGCAAGTGATAGGAAGAAAACTGTCTTAATAACTTGCCCTTTTGAACACCCAGAAATGAAACCCAAAGCTTCCCTTTGAAGGGACTTACCAGGGCTGGTTTATTTGCAGAGACAGTAGTGCAGAATTGCTACTGGGGGGCAGGAGGGAACGCAACTTATGACTAGAGAGTTCCCAAGCATTGCATATTGCCTGTGAGGTCTTACATGGTCTTAAGTAGTTGGTGAGCAAAGCCAGTTGCAGCATTCCACAAGTCCTTTTACAGTGCCGTGCTCTAAAGCTGAGTACAGTTTAGCAGAATCCCAAAACCAAGCAGAGAAAAAAGCCCTTCTGCTCTCTTATCATCCTTGGCTCTAATGATGCTGGTGTTGAGCCTGGGCCTTTCTCAAGAGGAACAATGTGGAGGAGCAAATGTGGAGAAACACACTAGACTTAGATGTATTCTGATGACAAGACTCAGAAGAAAATAAGCTTAATGCAGCACCAGCTGCAACCCTTTTCTGCTTCAAAGTACAGCAGCAGCTTCCAGAAAGCAAACAAGTGTTATTCAGGACTTGGTTTTCCCCCCAGACGTCTTTAATAGCCTGGAGCAACTGTCAGTGCACACAATCCATGCTAGTGGCTGCAAAGACAATGAAAATACAAGCTGCACAGTAATAATTATTTCCACTACTAACTACACACAGGATATATTGCTTTTGGTACAATGCCATTTATTGTCACAAGAAGAAAACCAGTGATTAAGTTGAGCACATGAATTATGCAGACCTTTGCCATGCTGGAACAACAGCATATTTTACTTACAGAAATGTCACCAAGTCAGCTGTAAAAACAGCTTAACACAGTTCTTCCAAAATACCAAGCATATCCTCAAATCCAAGTTTATATTAAGTTTAGCTACAACAGAATGATTAAGAAACGGTTTTGTTTTCAATCCCCACTTTTGTCTGGAGTGCTGCGCTTATACTGCACAAAGGCAAACAGAATCAAAACACAGAGCTACAGTGACTGCACAACACCCACTGAAATATTTCTGAGTGGGAAAACTGGCCTGCAAGTTTGTTTCCCCTCCACACCTGTGCAAACCTACTCAGAAAGCCTGCAAAAGTATGTATGTGTACAAAAACTAACAAAAAGTTTTTAAAAAACACAGAATGCATTAAAGAAGTCTAAAGTTTGAACTCTTCAGTCTGTGGTGCCTCAACTGTAAATTAGAATTTCTGTGAGTTTTAACACTTCCAGGAACAAAAAAAAGGATTTTTTAGTCCAAATTTCCTTTTTAGTACTAGTATCAAAATTAAAGATGACTTAGGAGAAAGGCTTGACTAAAAAATGTTCCAGCTCTCTTGTGGTATCATCAGTTCAGTGAGTCACAAGCCAAAATTCTAAATATTCAGCATTTTTGCATTTGCAGTTTTAAGGCAGAAAAAGATGTTCACAGCAAGCCATTTAGTCTTGGATGTTACAAAATATCACAAGCAACAAACCAACAAAAACAAATAAACAAACAACCCCCCTAAAAGGTGCATCTCAAGTCTCTTAGTAATAGCAAATTTTAAAAAATTCTGCAGAATCTCTTACAGCTTTGGGTTTGTTGGAGTTTTTTTGCTAAAAAGCCTGAATTTTCATACATAGATCACACATCACAGATAGAGATTAACACCTTCCATTATTTCTAAGCTATGTGTTCAAGGTCAGAATTAAACTCACAAGGTGGAATAAGGGATCCCTGCACTGCTGGTGCCATCCCAGGGCTGGAGCTGCTCTGCGCTATCTCGGTTTTATCCCAGGGCTCCGGGGTCAGCTGCCTGTACCCAGGCCCAGCTCTGTGAAACATAGCTGTGTTCTTGGCTCAGCTCTACAGGCAAAAAATGAAAGAAGCAAATAAAAGCGGAGCTGTGAGACTGCAGGAATCTACAAACATGCAAGGTAAGGAAAAGTAAGAAGCAAAGGAATGAAGTCATCAAGCCAGAGCAGACAAGGGACTTTAGAGAAAGATCCCAACATGGAAAGTGTAAACCCCTGAGGAAGAGCAGTCGCTGGAAGAGGAACTCAGATCAAAGGTCAGGCCAGTGCAAGCAGCAAGGCAAGGAGACAGGGGGCAGGCAGCAGCCAACAGCTGAGTGCACACAAACTCACAGACTGGCAAGAGAGATCAAGTATTTTTATTACTGTCTTTTTAGGTGAGAAAACACTGCAAACCCAAGACCCTGGCAAGGTATTTCTTGCTTGTTTCAGGGAAATTGGCAAAGGAAGACTTCAAGTCTCCTCTCTTCAGCCTTCAGGTACAAACAAGCTGCCTCTGTACTAAGCTAGAAGGATCACACATTTCTCTACCACACTAATTAATTAGCTGGAAAGAGAAGGAACTTCAGGAAAAATGGGCTCTGTGCATGAAAACAAGACGCAGCTTTAGAGAAGTTGCAGGAAGGTTCCAGTATTCACAAGGTACACCAGTTTAACAGGATCAATAATCTGCTGTTTACCATCAGAAAGCTGACAAATCCCATAAAGATTTTTTTTGTAACAACTGGAACTTGTTTAGACTTCAGTTTAAACAGAGAGAAGTAAATTGCCAGTAGCAAGACATACTGAAAAAAAAAGGCAGTTTTAGAAAACACGTGAAGGAAAGTCACCCGTGTAATTTACAAATTACAGGGAAAAGACAGAGGGGTTACAGAACAGTTCTCACATTCAAGTCCCAAGATGAGGCTTCACAGAAACAGCTCCTGAGTGGGGCCGCCTTTCTGATGGGGATGTGAACACCTCTGACACCAGGGTGGTATTCAGCAGACACACCGAAGTTGCCTTTGGAAGCAGACTTGAGGCTCTAGAACTCCTTCTGAAGCTACCTGGACTCGTGTGGAGAGACACATCGGAGCAAAGTAACCACCAACAGACACAGCATGTGTCAATGTGACAACGTTTGTGAGTTTCCTACGTACCTGCAATGTTTTTTTGGGTTTTTTTAAGCTTTTCAGTGTTACATATATGCTATTTAGTAGAAAGGATAACTGAAGATGAAACACGCGCAACACAAAATTATCTTTGGTCTTCAAAGTCCTGGGTCAGAGTTCTACACAGCTTGATACCATCAGACCTACATTAATCTCTTTCAAAAAACATGGCTTGTACTCAAAAGCAGCTCTGTGCCAGCCTTCCTGAGTATGTGAGTGCAGCATCTGCTCAGCACCTGGGGGTGCTCACTGGAACCTCCACCCTGACCTGTGTGCATAACAGCTCAGGAGTGCCCACTACACCTGAAGCTTATAGATGGAGAACTTACAGCCAGTTCTGGGGAATATTTCAAACTAATCCCTCTGAAATAAGGATCACAGCAACCTTGAGTCAATCAGTTGCTTGTCAAAACCTTCCTGGAGCCAAGCAGCTGTACAGTTGTACCTTGAGGTCCCACCCTGAAGCACATGCTACAATGAACATACCTTCTGCCAGAGGAACAGCCACAGCCAACAAAATGTAAGAACACATAGAAACATGGTGAAAATTAAATTCTGTATTATTCTTGCGGGGGGAAGAAATCTGTACCCTGCAGTGAAAGCCAAGGAGGGGAATGCGAGATGAATTTTTACAAGCCAGTTCTCAGAGCTGTTACAGACCTCTCAATTATGCTTAAGCTTTCTTTAGTTTCAGGTCACATTTTTTGCCTTTTCATATTAATTAGAGAAGTTTTTAGCTGCCATTATCCAGCTACACCTTTTAAGAGCTCAGTTCTTTGAAGAAGAATTAAAAGTCCATGACAGTGATGTGAACTTACACTGCTCCCAGAAATCCCACAGTTCCAACCCCTGGTTGGAGAAGAACCTTTTTATATTGAAATGAAAACGTTTGGTTTCTAAGGATCATGCAAGTAATTTTCAAGATTTCATGGGAACCGTGCAATACGAATATCCATTAAAGAGTGTCAAAAAAGCCCATGAACCATCAGATACACTGAAATTGATTTGCATCACTCAGCAGGTCAAGATTTCGTCATTTTCTCACACCGAAGATAAAACATTTCTGCCTGTCTATAAAGAAAGCTCATCTGTGGGTTTGTTTTTTTTTTTTTTATGACTTCCCTAATTTAATTCCAAGCTGGTACAGTTACACAGGGGCACACACACCTTGAGCAGTTACAGCTCTTGCCTGCAGGCTGCTCCCCGTGCACTTCCAAGGAGGGGCAGTTTTGGATCAGCCAACGGACCAGCTCAGGGCAAAGCAAAGTCCCAGTTCTAGACATGCACGGAACTATGCTGGTTTGGTAATACAGGGACACAATTTAATGATTTTCTTTGCATTTGTTTTTACAAGATTCAGATGTCAAAAACAAAACAGAACATTAAGTTACCTGATTTAAAAAAGAAAATCACAAACGTTTACAACATCAAAAGAATAAGACGAAATATAAACCTTTGCTACTTACAATTGATCTATACAGATTAACCAAATCACAAATCTGTCACAATATAAATGTTTAATTGTTACAATGAATAAGAACATACAGAAAATGATTTATTTATTTTTTATAAAATCTTCCTTTGCTTTTTTATTTTAAACTTACCATTAACTAAATTAGCTATGCAGGACTTGTGGGGTACATGACTAAGAAGGCACCAACAGTACAAAGCAAAGACAAAGCAGTTTGAGTATTTTAAGAGTGCTCTACACTGATACAACACAAGAAAAGGCAACAATAGTAAGTAAACCAGCTGCAACCTTTAGAAATTTGTTCTAGATTTACACATGTAGTCCAACTTTTACATTTCCGCCGATGTGTTACTTGGTTTGATCACAGCACATGCTACAAGAACCACTGTAAGCTTCACTTTACTAATGTGCACTTTTCACTAATTTAGTGTCTTGATTTTAATTGTTAACTAACCATTTTGAACCACAAATGTATTTAAAACTTAGTAAAAGGATTGTTTGGACTTTTTTGTTTAAACCACTGCATTTACAAAAATATTTCCCCTAAAATCTGGGATTGCTTGAAGACATTGCTGTACAAATATAAAAGTACTATGCAAGGGACCAAATTCATAAGTATATGGTGTGTATGTATAGACCTATATTTATACCATATCACTGTGCTGTAACAACACAATAAATTTATCAATAACCAAGGACTATATAAACTACACTAACATAAGCAAATATATATTAATAAAGTTTAAATCTATAGTACAGTTGCTCAGCAAACAACTTCGACATGGTATAAATATATCATAGCATATTACAGTGGGCAGCAACAACAGGTTTTTCTTTCTCTCATTCTGCAAGGAAAGCCCTGCTCAGCTCCTCAGGTTTTGTTTGGCCACTGCTGAGTTCTGTCCCCACTGCCACTCCCGGAAGCTCCCGGCGCAGGCGGCCCAGCTCTGGTGTCAGGGGTGAGGAAGAGTCTGGCCACAGGCAGGACAGCAGAGTCAGACGCTTGTTTGCCAAAGCATCCATGAGAATTTTGTGTTTGCATATTTTTCTTTAGTAAGGTTGGAATGTTTTTGACAGTGAACTGTTTACATTCCTTATTCCCAAAGCATCTTTACCATGAAATATGCATGCTACTTTTAAGAGTTGCTGTTCTCTGCTCTAAAATATAAAAACTGCATAAAGAACCCAATGTAAAACTATGAAATAACTGACCTAACACAGTGTTGTTAGAGGCACCTTCTTTCAACTATTTTCAAAATCTGATCCAAAAAAAAAAATAAAAAAAAATAAAAAATCATGCTTCAGCATTTGACGCATCAACAAATTCAACCCAACAATGTTTACTGAATTCAGTAAAAGATTGATTAATGTGGTTATTATGGATCCCAATGGATGCCAATTTGATTCAGCAAAAGTAGCTAATGAAGAAAGCCCAAAAGCACCAGACATTAGGTAAAGCAAACCCTCGGCTTCTCACTCACAGAGACAGGATGCAAGGGTATGTCTACACCTCCCCAAACATCCCAAATTAAAGAAATTATTAAAAGAAAATAATTGGGAAAGAGAAGGGTGAAGTAAGCTGCCGAAGTTCTTCCTTAATAAATTAAAACTGAGGTGTTACAAACTAATTTCAGTAACAGTCATCTTTCCAATCATGCCAAAAATGATTCCTGTTGTAATGATGATCATGCAAGTAGCAGAGATTCTAGAAATATTTCAACTTTTCAAAACTGAGTGAGAAAAGCATTTTGGTAAAGATGTGTAGAAAGGTCAAGAGAAATTTCTACACTGGTATCAACAGTCAAGTGCATATTTCTTCTATAGAAATGTTTTTAGCATAGGTTCCATACAACGATTCCATGATCACTTGTGCAGTGTCCTGACAATGCTCCAAATTTGTTCCCCACAACAGAGACTTATGTACCACAGGAACTTCCTAATAGAAAATGCCCTTTAATGATGAACCCTTGCTTATTAAAAATTAATTCTGGCAGACTAACACTTAAACTATAGGAAAAAGAAAATTTTGAAATGGAATCTTGTAAGCACCCTTATCTACTGGAGTCTAAGTTAATGGCTTTCTAGATTTCTCTGAAGAGCAGACTAAGTGGTATGAGGAAGCCTGGAGTTATTAACCAGCCAGCATCCTTATGTACTACAGTAGCAACTGAACCTGATTTCCATTCATAGACATTACCCAAGAGGAAACCAAAAACTAATTCTTAATGTTAATGTGAAGATATAAGATTTAAATTTATTTCCAGGAATTACAAGTGCATTTTGTTCATATTAGCAAGCAGTCTTTATACAATCCATTCTTCACTGCTGCCAAAATAAAATGAGAAAAAGACAGCAGAGATATGAAAAGCTAAAAATAGAACTATTTTTCCTAAGTTATTTGTTGAATAGCATTTCAGTTGAACACAACTCAGAGGTAACAATAGATTATTTTTTTTTCTCAATCATAGGCATGTGGCACTTAGACAATCATCTTTGCACAGAAAGCTTTAACAGTCATGCGAGGGCACAGTAATTATTTTAAACAAGGCAAATTTCTCACCACAGAGAGCAGTGGGGAAAGAAAAGGAGGCACTGCACTGGAACATAACACCTAGTAAACTCCACATTATACAATTTCAGTAACAAATACTTGAAAAGATCATTAAAAGGTATACAATTTTAAATGTTATTTAGTGCTAGCTTTGTTTGGTTGTCCTAACTCAGCATTATCAGAAAAGTTTGATAGTACTTGACAACAGAACAGTACTTCATGTCACGAGCTCATGGAGGCTTGATTACAAATCACCATAGTGTAGGTTGCAAGAAATGAACTTGAGATGCTGACATGCTGTAGGAGCAAAAGTGAAATCAAACTTTCTCATTTGAAGATGCAGTGTTCCTCTCTGCAAGAATCTGAATGTCAGTGATTAGATTCAAATGTCAAAACTATCAATCCTCATTTGAAGCATTTCATTGGTATGCAGGATGCAGACTGAGTTAATTAACATCATATTTTGGTTTCTTGCTTGCCACCAGGTACGGCTGCCTTGCCCAGGAAAAGCACTGGCCATGGGGTCATGGTGCCATCGTGGTCTGTGTTAACCCTTCCAGCACTCAGGGAGCAAACAGCAGCTGCAGCTGCCACCTCGCCTTTGCACAGGCCGTACAGACACTACTGCATGGTAGGAACTTTGGGAGTACTATGCCTCCAACGTGGGTAAACTTTAAATGATCTCTCTTAGAAAAAGCAGGGAGAAAAAAAGTACAAATTTTGTCAATACATGGAAAAATGTTTCTTAGATGAGTTCAGTTAAGTTGGGCTCCTATGTGGCTCTTACACTGGATAGAATACCTGTATGTACAGCACAGGACACCCAAACAAGTGCATAAGCAAGATTAACATGAACACAACTTATGCTGCAATCCATAGCATAATGGTACACTCTGCTGGATGCTAACCAACCATTTCTATTTAAAAAGGACGTGCAAAAAAAATCTGGGATGTCACTGACTTAAAGTGCCCTGAATAGTAGCTTTTCTAAAAAAAAAATGCCAGCGACTTCAGTAAAGTCAGAAAAAACATAGTTCATGGTGTAAACGTCTTACAAGTTAATGAACTCTCTTCTTGGATATTGATCCAGGAGTGAAAGGAACCACTGCATCTTTCAAACCAGAAAGCAAGCAGTTAAAACACGGGCAGCAGTAGGTGCACGTACAGTACAGTACTGCAACAGGTCAACAATGGGCATTACGCATAGGAGTGTCAATTACAATTCTTCAGGCTTAAAAGATTCATCGAAAGCATGAAAAGCCAAAACTACCAGGAACTGCCCTCCTGAATGGCTCAAAGGAGTTAGTGGATAAGCTGAGAGAGGCCACAAGACATGACCAACAATAAAGAACTGGGAAGAGGAACAGCAACGTTTGAGCATGCCCAGTCCTTTAAGTCCTTGTCCTACAAAAGAGAGCAGAGATATATTTCAGTGAAGGAAGTTTAACACCATCTTTTAAAACAAGCCCTTTCCTATTTCTGTGCACACCGTGTTTACCATGAGCCACAGCCAGCAGGATCTACAGATGTTAAAAAAGAATCTGGAGAAATTTTAAACTAGTAATTCTTAAATTAAAATTAAATATTAATTGAAATTAAAATATAAAGTATTAGGAAGATTAAACATAACTAGTCAATGAAGTACATTGTTTGTCTGAACCCAAAAATCTGTTATTTTCATGTTGCTTCTCAATTCCAAAACCCACAGCGCAGGGGACACTTTGAATCTGGAGAAACAGCCCAGTGAGAAAAGCTGGCTGGTAAAGCACAGGGGGGAGTGTGCAGGGGAACAGGAATGCACAGCAGGACGCATTACTGTGCATTTGAAGCCAGCTCCTGGGGACTGGCCCTCACTAGGATGTGAAGCAGCTATGTTTAAACTGCTGTGCTGTGGCATAGCTGGCAATCCTAACCACAAATGACTTGGACAAATTGCCAGCATATCCTTGTCAAGCTAAGTACAATATTTCAATTTCAATATTGTGCTGGCCAAATCAACTCTGCATAGTAGCATTTTTATCAAACCAGAAATTTCTGCTAGCAATGGATCACTGATATCTTTATCCCTAATCTTTTTATCCCTTAATCCCTAACACAACCTAGGTAAGTATGGCCTGGGCAAAGAGGGAAGCAAGAGATCACGAACTATGATTTACCACAGCAGTAACCACTTGCTGCCCTTCCTTGAGATTACAGCCTGTTAGGACCAGGCTTCATCTTGCTCCTAAAAATTTATGTAACTTTCTTCCACCATGTGTACAGTCACAGCTGTGCTCTCACACAGAAAACATGGGTAGGACATTAACACCAGCCAGTTACTGTGTCCCAGGTCTGATCTACTAACAATGCAAACTTATAGAACCAGTGTGTGAACCTCAGATTTCCCTACCTTTTAATTACTACAACAGTTCCAATATCACCTAGCAAGTTTAAATAAACAAAATGCAGTATTTGAAAAAATTGAAATTTGTTAATTTGTGAGGTTCTATACACCTAAATATTCAAGCCAGTGGCAACAGCAGTTATCCTATTAAAGTAAAAACTGTATTTTTACATTTCCCCCACTTTTTTTTCTTTTTCTTTCCTATTAATTCATCATTAAATGAAAACCTGGGGGTATATGCAATGCAGAAACTGAAATCACATTTTTTAGTGCAGAAAAATTATTGTTTATAGCAAAGCCACAAAGCTCTTGCATACTGCCAGCAGAGCCGTTGATTTCTGACAGCAAGGAAGTGCCCTGGGTCAAAATTTCACCTTCCCGCTGTAACTGCCCACACAAAGCAGTGACTGCAGAATGCTGCTCTGAGGGACGAGAGCAGAGAGCACAAACCAGGCAGCCTAGGGCAGCCTGTTGCCTTTGGCTTGTTTTTCCTTTCCACTCATAAAACTTTGATATTTTCCCCTATTAGTATCACAGAAGTTTCACAGGTACTCCAATCAAATCAGTGTTTGGCCAATTTGGTATGAAACTCCTGAGACTTGTAAGCCTTGTGGTACAAGAAGACCAATTAAGTTAATAGATTTAAAAAAAAAAGAAGTCAGAGTCAGTGAATATCAGTATATTTCATTTTAAATTAAACTTTCAGACCATCAAAATGCTAGGAAGATTAGTTATAATTAATTTATGACTAGTTAAATACTTATTCTTATTTACTTACACTATTTGGGAGCTACTTAAAACTAAAGATAGGTCATACTAAAGTTTCAGGTGAAAAAAAGGGTTTTTTCCTTTGAAATAGTTTAAGAGATTTCTCCTTTGTACATTACATTTAGGAGGAGTTTTTTCTAAATGCGTTTGAAGCCATATGATAAAATTATGTATCTGTAATATATGAAGAACATTGCCCCTTAAAATGTTTTTTTCAATAAAATTTGCATTTCAAAGTGTTACCATTGCTTTTATTCTAAGCAGCACTATTGAAATGCAATTCTTATTCCCTAAATGCAAACTACAAACAAGGTAAGCACCTCGGACAGGTGCCTGGGTTCCATGTGGACACTTCAATGCTGTGGGCAAACAGAAACTCCTCAGAAACAGGACAGGACTGAGGTCAAGTCCTTGGACAGGAAATTACTGGGCACTCGGAAAGGCAAGTCCTACATTTCACCAGCAGCACCCAAGTCCCAAATGTGCCCCTTGCCTGAGTGTCCCCTATTGCTGTGACTTTACCTATGCACGATTTAAGATCGGTATCCTGGCTGGAATCTTGCAGTTTCCTCAAAAATCAATTCTTTCAGCTTTTCCTTCGGCAAGTCATCCAACTCCATATCAAACTTGAAGGGTGCTTCAGCTACAGGCTTAATGATACAAAGAAATATGATTACTTTAATGTTACTGTGCTGTTGAATTTCATGCAGTCCTTTTATGGATGGGGAAAAAAATCTGAAAATGTCTTTCACAAAAATATCCAACGCTGAGCAGTCTTCAAGGCAGAACTCCCCCTATTAGTCCTATGTGAGCTTTATGTATTAGTTTACCAAATTTTATATCAACCACAGTAAGTGGCTAGGCAAATCCAAACCACAAGTTGAAATATTTATTTGAGGCTCAAATCTATGTGAAGGAAAAAAAGTTATCTTAAACATTTTTATTTCTTGGAATAAACATATCTGGCCCTTAAGGAAAACTAGCTTATTTCCTCCTCCCCTATTTCTTTACAAAAAGGAGCCAGGAATCTCCTCAGAATTTTACCTGAACTATAGCCAGTTCTGATTCCGGATTTTTAATCTGATGGCAAACACAGTCATTCTCCTCCTTTACCTCAGACATTATGAAACCAGGCCTCACATGAGCTGAGAATCTCCATTTTCTGGAGAGGGAGGGCACCTTAATATCTATTTATTGTGTGGCATCTCCTAAGTGTTGCACTAAAGTGAGAAATACACATTTTGGTAAATTGATGCAATTTGTTCTTCAACTCCATTAGTACACTAGAAACACTACCCTTAAACTAAAGTAGAAAATAATCAGCTGTATCATTTTATCAATGTTTACATTTTAACAACATCTTTACCTCATCACTTGGATCATAATACTGCTCCAGATATGGATGGGCTAAAGCTTGCTCCACTTCAATCCGCTTATGAGGATTAAAGGTCAACATTTTATCCAACAAATCAAGTGCTAAGAGGAAAAAAAGTGAGCAAGAATTTAATACACACTCCACGAAAGTGTTACAAAGCCTGACCTCACCCAGACAAACCAACTACCCAAGGTCTGTGCTAATGGCAGTGCACCCCTGGAGCTCTCCTTCTGTAGCTGGGACCTGGCACAGAGGCTGTGCCTGCCCCTCTTGGCATTCCTGGGCACCACCTGCTCCACTGGAGGCGGTATCCTGCCAAAGGCCCTTCAGCCCCAGAACGGATGGCAAGGCAAGAAACACACGGAATCCTACGGTACAATCTGGTTTGGACTACAACAGAAATTAAATAGATGAGACTTTTTTTCTTCTCTCAGAAAATTGCTTTGGATTTTTGTGCCAAAACCCAAACTAAGATGGAGCTTTTCTGAAATAAGTAATTATGAATACGTTCTTATTCTGAAAAGAAAACTTGGCTGTTTACAGAAGAAAGTATCATCCAGAAGTCATTAGGAGTTCTAGATCACCGCAGTGAAATATTCTGGCACAACCAGCAGCACAGAAGATACTCTCCAGAGAAGATGCAAATACATTTATATTCATGAGATTCAGGGAAAATCTGTTGAAGAGAACTCATAAAGAATCCATAAAGAACCTGAAGATCCAGTAAGACAGAGAGTGAGGTCTGGTGAAATTCTGGACAGACATCACAAATCAGTGCTACTGCAGCTGATCAGCTACTTTGCCTGTAACACATTTCCCTTTTCCAAGAAAAGAAAAAAACTGATTACAGGAGCAAGAAGCCCTAAGATATCTGCAGTATCCTAAATCTCATCACATTTCTTCTCCTCACCCCATCATTTATGAACCAGATGTTTAACAGAGGCTTCTTGATGTAGTGCAGCAGTTGCAGCTTTGCAGCAGGATGAGGAGCACACTTGTGACCTCAGGTCACATCGCAGCCTGGGGAGGGAGGATGCACCATCACCATCAACCCACCACTGCAGTGAGCTCCTCTGGGTCTGTGCAGCACCCAGCACTGCACAAGAGACCCAAGTGCATTTGAGGGCAGCTCCAAAAACCTCAGAGCTGCACTGAAACCATCACTCAGTGTTTTGCTCCCTCAGCGCTGGCAACTCCCGAGCTCACCCCCAGCCTGAGCGCGGCGGGCACAGCGCTGTTCTTGCCCTGAGTGACAGCCAGCTCCCGAAAGCTGCCCTGGCACAGCTGCTCTCAGGGTGTCACTGCCAAGGTGCCGCACCAAACGGCACATTCCCCCTCTGCTGAGGTACCAGCACTGCTGCCAGTGAGCTGTCAAAGCCCACGGGGAGGATTCTCACACTGATGAGCACTGTTATAAAAGCAGAATAAATCACTGCTGTTTTCCTCAATGACAGGGATAATCAGCTCCATACGGTTCCATCTGCAGAATTCAGCTTTAACATGGTAATTCAGTACCTGATCATATCCACTAAGAGTAAATTATCATGTCAGTTAAAAAAGTAACTTATGAATTGTGCTAGAGCAGGTAAAAGAGCGCTGTACTGTGAATACAACCACCCTTAAACTGTATGAAGCTGAGTATAAAAGGTAAATTAATAGCTATCTAGCAAAACAAAATCATATTTACCCTTTATTAAAGCCTTATTAAGAAAAGTTAACAATTATTGTATTCCTTGCTTTCATAACTTTTGCTCCACATGTCCTAGTTGAATTTTTTAACCCATTAAATTCTAAGCTCTGATGGTACCTAAGGATCCCACTCACTGACGAGACCCTGTTTGACCTACAACTGATGCAGTCTGCACAAACTCTACCCAGGGCAGCAGCAAGCAGCTGCCTCCTATCTGATGTTAGGCATTGTTGATGTCGGTGCCAAAATCCAGTAGTGATGTTCAGCACTTGAAAAATGTACTGTGCTTCCAAGGACAGTGACAAGAGTTTGGATTTCACATATAAGTTAAAGACCAAACTCTACAACAGGTAATCTTAAAGTTACTAAAAATTGCATTAAAAAGATAAATTAGTGTGAGGGCTTTATGCTGGTTTATGATTTTATATTAGATTTACAGTGCTATTTTAAGGCATCTGCATGTTCTATTTCCAATATAAAGACAAATTCTTAGGTTATAAAAGTTCCCATCCTGCCATTACTTTGACACAATTTAACAGAGTATAAAATACCTTTGGGGTCAGCGTTTGGAAACAGCCTGTTCCATGGTACCTTATTTTTGTGTGGTAGAGAAAGCAAGTAGTTTCTGGCCTTTAAATTTATTATACAATTCAAATCTTCTTGGGAAGGGGATCCAAGTATACCTAAAAAATACAAATACAAACAACAGTGCATTCTATGAAAAGCACATTAATACAGCTGTATCATATCTGCTAGAACTCAGGATTAAAATTTCTGGGAAGGAGATTTCAGATCAAATGTTTTAAGGCTACAGAATACCTGAGGAGTTTTAGAAACTTTTACTAAAAAACATTCTTAAAATAAATAAATGGGTCTGATTTTCTAATGATCTCTAATCTCTTTAAAAGATCCCAGTAAGTGATGTACCTATAGACATTTTAAAGAATTTCACCTGGACCTAATAATACATGAGATTCTAAATTTTTTCTTTTTTTAAATTTTGTTTTAAAAATATATCTCTGATGTAGTAAATAAATTGGTAAGTATTCTTTAGCTGTCCCCAAAGCAATGATTACCTGTAGCAATTGCTGCAAAAATAACTAGAGGGGACAGTGGCCACACCTGCAGATCCACACCTTCCACAGTGACCCACTGGAGAAAGACCAGCCCAGCTCGCAGAAATGATGGAGAGGGACAGATGATGTGGAAATGCTCCATAAAGCTTACCAAGGATATGGTTAAGTTGGTCAAGGTAGTGTTTTCCCGGGAAGATGGGTCTGTTGGAGAGCATCTCTGCCAGAATGCAGCCCACTGACCAGATGTCAATAGACTTGGTGTAACCCTGCAAGTGAAGCAGAAAGTCATTTTTGTCAAATTTTTGCATAATAGCAGCAACATGTTACTTGAGCAAACTGAAAGTGCACACAAATCATCTTTTTCTTTTTCAGATGAGTCATGCTTGCTCATGCTGTTTGTTTTTTCTGTACAAATGAAATAATTAAGAGCCATATATCAAAACACTACCTTGAAGGGGTAGCAAAAACTGAAGTCTCCAAGATACAGTTTTCCAAAAGGATTCTTTAAGTTTAGCTAAATCTGTTACCAATTGCAAATCGTTGAGATTCCCTAATTTTATAACAAATTTAAACTAAAATATTTTGGAAACCAGGTATTCTGAATTGCACAGCCCCTAAACAGAGTGCTGAATACGTGTGAAAGCAGCTGTCCTTCCTGAGGGGATCTAAGCAGCATTCCAGGACAGGCCCTTTGGCAAAGAGGGAAATGGCAAAATCAATGGCTGTTGGTTGGCTGCTCTGTACAACACGACAGGCAGGAAGAGGTGAAGATGCTGGGAGAAGGCCACACCAGTCACTGAGATACAGTGGGAATGGAACAATGGGACATCCATGGGTATAGATAACCTGTGCCACCCACAGGAAAAGGCGCAGCAGTGACACCCAGCAGTGACAGAGCCCCACCGTGTCCCCTGCTGCCACTGCCCCTCCCTTGGGAAGGCTCTGTCCCCACAGCCACCGGACACCAGCTCCTCAGGATGTCATCCCTTCACCACTTGTGTTCAAGGCGCCAGAATTATAAAAGAAATCACACATTAAGCCAGGAACTTTTAAGGTGACCACCTCTTACAAACACAACATATTTTCTTTGTGAAAGCCTTTGATAAGTAGACGTGGATAGCCCAATGCTGTGGCCTCGCTGAGGGTTTAAAATACAAGATGCAAGTTCAAAATACAAGCAGCTGGGGAAAAAACCCTCAATTGGTCAGATGTCTATTTTCTTAAAGTGCCTTGGACATGCTACTGCCACAACAAAACAAACCCACCAACTGGAAAAGCTGTAAATCCTACAGGAACAACAACCATCCCAGAATATAAAATACAGCTCCAGGTGTCACCCAGGTTTTTGCTAACAAGTGTCTGGCTGTGGGAGTGAACACAGAGGTTCTGAAGAACACCCACCATCCACACAGGGATTGGATACACCTTAAAACAGCCACAGAACACAACAGTAATTCCAAATATATAAAAACTAAAGGAATGATTTCATGAAGACTATGGAAATGCAATTAAGACTGACACATAAGAAGGATCACATGCCTTCATTCAGAATCAGATTCACCCTCATTATACATTCTAAACCTAAATTAAGATGTCAAGATAACATCATGGCAACATTTGTAGCCTTGATGGAGGCAGCAGTGGAATGCTCATTCCTACCGCTCCTGTCCTGCTCAGTGGCACAGCAGGTGATGGAAGCAGTCTCATGACTGGCAAGAAACTGGAGGTGTGGGAAGTCAAGCACGTGATTACTCAGTTCTAGTACCCAATAACTGATTCTGGAATCACAATTATTGCAAGCCAATAGCTCTACTGGAAACCCATGCCCACTCCTCCCCAAAACTGTGCGTGCATTCTGATCCTAAAAACATAGAAGGGGGAAGAATAGTTGGAAGGGAATAAGCAGCAACAGCAGCACCCCAGAAGCTCACTGTTGCCCCTACCTTAGAATTCAGCATGATTTCAGGAGCCCTGTACCAACGTGTGGCCACATACTCTGTCAGGAATCCTGTGTGATCATGATCGGGATCTGCAACGCGAGCCAATCCAAAGTCACAAATCTGGTTTTAGAGAAGTAAATAGAAAAAAGTGGCACATTAGACACACATTCCCAATATTATAACATTACTAATTCACCATTCCCCAATCAATGATGTAACATCCACAAAAGCAGTGATGGCAACCTATGGTTTTAGAAACAAATTATTGCACAAAAGTGAAGAAAAATGTTTTGGATCAATTACGAAGAATAGTCAACTGCCATTCAGGGGCCAGTTCAAAATTTATGTTCCACTATGGGCTTCCTTATAGCATCTCTGCCAAACAAAGATACATTACTCCAACCTCTCAGAAACTCACCAGAAAACAAAAAGAAAAGCAATAAAGATTTCTAGAAAACATAATTAGCAACCAACACATTTGTAACCAAGTTCAACACCCTATTTTATAAAAGCTATGATCATAACTGCATCTTTGCATGAGAAACAACCTATCCAATCATGAGATAATGGTGGATTGGAGAGATTATGGGCTGTTGAAAGAAGCGTAAGCCTAAAAAAAAACCACCACCACCACCACCACCAACAACAAAAAACAAAAACAAACAAACAAAAACAAACAAACAAAAAACCAAACCAAAACAAAACACAAGCAAGAAAGTATTTCTCAACCCCTTATCAGGAAGACAGCTTTTTCTAACTATGAAAACAAAACCGAACACTGATTTAGACTAGAGAGTTCAGCAAAAAGAAAAAAGGTTGTTTTAGTTATGCTCTGGTAAGGAGGCTCCATTGTTTTCAGAGCTATTTAGTGTCTAGAGAAAAATTTAAAAAGTTGAAAATGTGAAGAAAGACTGTTGTAGAGAGAGCAGCTGTTCCTTTCTTACCATCCCAAAGGTCAATGGCAAGGTTGCCTAATGCTGGCACATTAGACACATTCACAAGCTTCTGCTGCCCCCCCAAGTATACCAGGTTATGATTGCCACACAAAATGTACTTCCATGAAAGAATTCATACTCTCAGGAAAACCAAGTATCAAATGTAGGAGTGGCAAACAGTGGGAGGTTCCTCTGCTACATTTGTTTTATAGTATTTACTCTTAGTTAATTGTGTACAGTGATTATATTGAAAACGTGAAGTGAAAATAGGCTGTAGTCAATAAAGTCAGTAATGGAAAATCCTACCAAAACCACAGAAACCTCATTTTGCCCTGGCAGATATTTCTTCATTTTCCTGTAGGGATAGGCTGTCAGAGAAATAACTGATAGATCAGTTAAGGAAGAAATACTTCAGCTGACTAAAAGCTACATCTGAAAGACAAGATTCAGCAGCTGACTGTTACAGAGGGTCTGAAGAAAATGTAATGATCAATGTCATAAGCCAAGCTGCCTGCCATCACTTAAAGCTACATATTAAAAAAATAAACCCAGCTCCCTGAATCCTTAGAAAACAACTTTTTTAAGCATGGCAAGGTTCTCCCAGGCTACAAGAACAGAGCAGCTGCCTTGTGTGCAATTAGCAGCTTACATGAAGACTGAGTACAAATCAGAAGAGCCTCTTATAAAGACAGAAAGCAAGAAACTGTAGAGAACAGCTTAAAGACTTCAGAAAATAATTATGCAGCAGGCAAAATTGTTGTAATCTCTTCCTCCTAACCTCGGAAAAAGCTAGATAAGATTACAGGCAAGGAGACTTTGTGCAGAATTTCAGTATTTCACAAAACAAAGCACTATGGTTTGTTACTCTTAAAACAAAAGAAGAAAGACACTCTGGTTCACAGTGAAAGGCAAGAACTGAATTACGGAAGATGTCTCTGAATCTCTCAACTCAAGTAGAAAAATGCTCATGGGACAGAAAGGAAGAATAATGACAAAGAGAGCTCATTAAAATGACAAAAAGCCCCTGCTGACTGGAGCAGAAACAGGTTAAGCAGAAAAGCAGAAACACCATTAGTGAGAAGGACTTTTGAAGCTGCAAGGAAAAGGTTTTGGCTGCAGAGCTGACAGGAGTGATAGCACAGAGTGAAAGGGATGCTGGAGATCCAGCGCTCTGCCTGCAGCCCCGGGTGAGGATGGGCACAGCCCTGGCTGTAGCTGGGGAGGGCAGACACTTCTCAGCCTGTGCCAACAGGACACACTGAGTGAAAGCAGCTGCCCTGCTGCAGGGGCTGCGGGGCCACTGCACCCATGCAAATGATGGGGAGCAGGCAAAGCACGAGGAGCTGGTTTTTAGGCTTCTCCATGTGAATAAAGACAATAACAAAAATAAAAGAAATAATTGGAGAGCAATACAATAATGGACACATTTTCTTGTCATTTTGACTAAGTCATAGCAAAGAATAAAAATCTGCATAATGAAAGATTCAGGTATGTCAGTCAGTGCTTCATGCCTTGGAGAGACAGAACTGATACCTCTGAGACAGATAAAATTACTTTGCAGCTAAATAAATTTTTAAATATTAAATAAACAAACAAACAAATAATTACAGCATGCTGTTTATATATTCAGCTTCCACTTCGTGAAAACAATGTTCTTACAATCAGTATCAGGGGTTTTTTAAACAGAGATGGCTTAAAATTGGATGAAGCTATCAAGCAGATGGGAAGATTTAGGAGGATCATGTACATACGACCATTTACTAAGCAAATGAAATGACACCAACAGTACTACTAATATACTGAAATATCTGCAGTTGTATTGCTGAGTAGGCTGTGCCTCTGTGTATTTGTATAAAAGAAAACAGAGATATTAAGTTTCATTGTTACTGATAAGATGGTGGTTCAAACAGTTGCATCTCCAGAGTAATTGGTAAAATCCTGAAACAAGCACTAACTTGCAGCTCTCCTTAAAAAAAATCCCTCCCTCATCACCCTCTTTGCACACCTGTTGCAGTAGGTAACAATTCTTGGTCATTTTAATAATTGTGAGTTTCCATAATGTAGACAGAGTTGATCATGTAGTCAGTCTTTAGAATGGACCAGCATACAAACAGAAGGAATTGTGTGACACTCCTTGAATTGTGACAAACCTGTACAGTCCACAATCGGTTCACACTTTGAAGAGGGTATTTTTGTTTTGTGGTTTGTTTATTGAGAAAGTTCGAGCTACACTAAAAAACAAAGGGTAATTAGGAGCAACACAGTATTCAACAAACACAGTTGTACCACTTCAGATCAAGCATTGTAACCTCTGCAACTCCACTCCATCAGTGGCCAGCAGCAAATGCATGATGTACAGTGTAAAAGGGAACATATTCCAATGCCTCTTATCTTCTGTGGATCTGCCACTGTGGGATTCTAAACCACAGGGAGCACTCAATAACGGTTTATTTCTGCTAACTTGCTTGGTGGTTTCTTAAAAACTGCAGTATCTCCAGTTCTCTGTGATACCAAATTCCACAGCTTAACAGTGCTTCAAGTAATCTTCACCTGCTTCTTTCCTCCCCCCCAGCCTTTTCCATAAGTAAGGACAGTTAACACAACTGCTCCCTATTCACTGTCCCTATGCCACTGACAATGTTAGCAATGTTACCAAATTCTATTGGATTCCTCTGTTCCTCCTGCAGTATCTTCCAGCAGAGGAGACTCAGGCTGAACAGCTCTTTGTGATATGGAGAGCGGTACTTTGAAATCCTGCTCTCCTCATATCACAAGAAGTGTGATAACTATGATCACACTGAAGACTCAAAACGAACTGAAAGGTACAGAATGGCATGTTTTCTGTTTTATTCTCTATTTCTGTTCTAATCCTTCACACTCGGTTTGCTTTACTAAATGCCACTAGGCATTGAGCTGACATTTTCCAAGAATCATAACAGCTCTAAGCTCATCCTTCTGTAGTATTAACAAGTACAGAGCCCATCACTGGAAATGCAAATTAGGAACATTCTCTCCCTAAGTAATTGCCGTACATTTAATCAGCACTGAATCTCACGTGCCACTTTAGATGCCCACTAATACAAAATCCTTTTCCAACAACAAAACATTAACAGTGTAAACAAAGAAACCAAATCTTGAAACATACACAGTTCCGAGTTTACTTTTAAGGTAAACATGATGCTGCTTCAGATCAGTATTTTCACCCAGCTTTCAAAGAGGCTGTTTCCAAGTCAGCCTCCAGATGGAAACAGTGATGCACTCATTACAGCAGCCTAACAGATTCTTAGTCGCTCAAATCTTGATAATTATTTTATCAAACCAAATAATGTTTTGGCAATCTTTCCAGGACAAAAAGCACATTAATACCCAGTAAAACCCCCACACTCACGGTTATAGCAGTTCATTTATGAAGACGATGGCAGGCAAATCTGAAAGAAATTTCAACTCACCTTGAGATCACATGTGGTGTTAAGCAGCAAATTGGAAGGTTTGAGGTCACGGTGAAGCACATTGGCTGAATGGATATATTTTAACCCTCTCAGAATCTGGTAAAGGAAATAACAAATGTGGTCGTTGCTGAGGTGTTGAGTCTTTAAGAGCTTGTAAAGATCTGTCTCCATAAGATCTTGCACAATATATCTGTGAGGCATTAGATGTAAGGCAGCAAAAAACTTATGTCAGATATCAACATACAGTACCCAAGGAAACTTCTAGAACATTTTTTTTCTCTCTTATTTTTCTGTTTGATGACAATTATGAAACCGTGTAGTTGATTCTTGCTTTAGAAGCTGGAATCCAATCAATCCTGTTACATGATGCAGCCCTTTATAGAATAACACCATCTCTCAAATTAATCATCATAAACCTCTATTTCTTTACAGTAGAGCTTGACTTTTATTGGAATCCTAATTTCATCTGATTCTTATCCTGCTTGCCAAGAAACAAAGGGTAGTTTTTTGGTTAATGAGTAATAAGCTCCCAAGATACTTGTTTGCAGTTGCATAAAAGCAGGAATGTAGAAGATCTCATAATTTCTGATGTATTTTCTCTACCATCTCCCGACTTAAAAAATTCAGCTGTTCTTCTCTACTATATATATTTATTATGCTATATTGAATACAACAGTCTTTCTCTTACCAAAATTAAATCCCAATATACTCAGATGATTTTCTTTTAGTAAGACTGCAATGGAAATTAAAAGGAGGGATTTTTTTTTTTTTTGCTTTGACAGGAATGAGTTAAGTAAAATTTTCTTCTCCTTAATTCAAGAAAATTTGAGACAGTTATCATAGAGTCTGGCCATTTTACTTTCTCCTCAAAGCAACCAGTTCTAATAGAAGCTCTACTAAGAGCAAATATAGTTTTAGAATTATGTGAATAAACTAAATCTTCTCTCCAATGTTGTTATCTTCGCTTTGGAAGACAGAAATTAACATCTTTCTCTTTCCCTGGAAAAGAAAGAATAAAACTAGTGCTCATCTACACCAAATCTATAAACTGATCAAATACTATTAACTTCCCTTTTGATTTACAATAGTAGAAGCCAACTTTTATTAATATTTAGGAAGGAAGAGGATGAAGGGGAAGAAACAATCAAAAGAGAGGAGGCAACTGCTACTAATGATGCCAAATAACACTTTGAAAGGATACACATCTTTCATCTGTTCAATAGTTGGAGCTCTGATAATGTCATTTATTCCAATAATATTCTCATGCCTGAAGCGCAGTAGGATCTTGATCTCTCTCAGAGTTCTCTGGCAGTACGTCTGATGCTCAAAAGGACTGATTTTCTTTATAGCAACTCGGACTTTGTTGACGTTATCATAAGCAGAACTAGAAGAGAATCAGTAACATTGATTACAAGGAGCATTAAATTCATTCAATTTAGAAAGAAAGAATGTTAATTCAGTTGAATATAGGGGTGGTGCATTTTGTTTACATTTACTTTTATCAAATGGAGAGAGGTGACAGTGACAAGTCTTTTAGTTTGGTGAACTGACAGAACACTGTTGTTCTTTCACCGGCCTATTTGGGTCTCTACAACCATTAGATTTCCCAGCTGACTTGGAGTCAGTGGTACTGCACAAGGAAAAAGTATTTCTCCTCTTTATGAGCCTGTGCAACAACCAAGTCTGAGGTTTTTTTTCTATACACTGCAATCATCAGAAGTTTAAGAAAGTTCATCTTGAGTTAACCAATTCACTTTGGGGCGCAGAAAAACCTTCAGAAATCATCTTTTAAGCAGCAGAATTCCACATCTTGTGTCTAGCTTCCACAAGTAATATCAGTCATCACAATCTCTCACACTTCCATTGATCTACAGAGTCAGCACCTCCATAACAGACACGAAAGAACAAAATGGATGGAAGAATTTGTGACAAAATCTTTCCAAGATCGATTCCAGCAATAACAAGAGTTTGAGGAAAGAAAGCTGTATCCAGGTACACACATGGAGTGGAAGCAGGCAGCAGCACAATGAGTCTCACAGTGACTGTGACCCATGGTAAGGAGCTCACTGCCTCCTGCATTTACACGACTCTTTCCAGGAGCTCAGAACTCCATTCCCAGCTACACCAATAAACAGGTTCAATAAATAGCATTTCTGATCAACATGCCTACTACACATTCATCAAGAATATCACAGCCTGAA
Source organism: Pseudopodoces humilis (assembly GCF_049639895.1). Lineage (NCBI taxonomy): Eukaryota > Metazoa > Chordata > Aves > Passeriformes > Paridae > Pseudopodoces > Pseudopodoces humilis. Next base: position 7,908,564 of record NC_142219.1, read on the forward strand.
TCTAACTAAAAGTCTCAGTAAAACATACCTAATTTTCTAAAATCTGGACTATGAATCCTAACAAGTTTTAGTATGTCTTCTATGGTCTTGTTCATAGGAATGACAAAGCATCTCATTATCATAACTTCTACTGTATTAGAAGTAAATGGTCATTTAATTGATTAGAATTTATATGTGTTTATATGAATCTTATCCCTACTCAAGCTCACTACTGCATTATTAGGAAATTAAAAAATAATCAAGCCTACATTATATACATTTCTATTAGCCTCAACTATTTCATATAAAAAATATAACCATACTAGCCAAGGAGGCTTTACATCCCACCAATTTTCTATAACTGAGTCCCAGAACTTTCTTTGATACTCTTTTAATTTGCCTTACTCTGCTGACATGTCCAGGTACTTGGTGATCAGGTAATGCAGTATAAATACAAAAATCCAATTAGAAAATGAGACCTCAGAGGAATTCAAATGTCTGGCCATATCAAGGCTCTTCTACAACTAAGCAGAGATATAGTGCAACAAGGTGCTTTTTAGATGGTACTGTCACCACTGAATGCACAACTGTTTAAAATTTCTCTTTCATTATTAAAATGGACATATAATTCAGTCAATTAGGGTTATCAGTAAGATCTCCATACAGCACATGGAGATATAACAACATCATTTTTGCATGGTTTTCTCACACAATCCCTTTGACCTGCCTGCATCCCCAACCCTCGACAGCACCATTTATTTGCATCTAGAAACACAGAACTCAAATGCTCCATGGGGAGCTCTGAAATGCCACATGCTGAGCAAGTATTCATTACAACTGTTGCTACTGCATATGTATAGATAACACATTAGCAGTTCCTCAGTCCTAAAATAGATAATAACCGACTGCAGTAAGCGGAACCTGGCATTGCCTCCAAGAGCACTTGGGCTCCAGTAATTTCTTAGCTCATCACCTGTGGTGTTTACAATAGACCACTGAGGTCAGTCACAAGCAGAAAACAAAGCCAGAAATAACTCTGAAGCACGAATAACCTGGATTTGGGAAAGAAATGAAAGAATCCTATGGCCACTTCATCATTATAAACAAACCTCCTGCCTCCTCCTTTGTACTGACCTGAGCATTTTTTCTGCCACAATGCAGAATCTTATGTCCTTTCAAAGGACTGGACAGCAGCAGCTATGTAGAGTACAAAAAGGCAAAATGCAATATTTACCACTAATGGTGCTTAAATAAAAAGCTCCCAGTGTCTTACGATATTTGATAAATCAGTTATTGCTTCTCAAGCAAAGGTTGCTTATTGGTAGAAAATGCGTTATCTTTCCTTGTACAGAAATGAACATGAATTCATCAATTAAATATACCAAGATTTCCTCTCTTGTAGCTGTTTCACCTACAGTCCTTGAAGCATTTTCTTAGCAAAAGGTTTATGCTGTTTTTTAGAAAAGGATGGCTAATTTTGCTTTCTGATGGTTCAGCTATAACACACATGATTCACTGAGGAAAAAAGCAGCCTATTTGGAATAATGATGCAATCAGCTTCCTCTCCAGGGTACCTTCCCCATACAGTCATCTTTCTGTTTGTATCAGATTTCCCCACACTAACACAGCTAAGCTTCTACTGCCTCAGCTGAGGGGAGCAAAACTGAAGTATTGTCCAGCTGAAACATTAAAAGGGACACAAGATTTATTTCTGATGTCACACTTCTTGAAAGATGAGCCTTTCTGTAACTTGATTAAACATCCGAGGGATTATCTCAACTTCTATGAGCAAGAAGCTAATCATGCAAGCAGTCAGGTACACTTGCTGGTGCATAATATTTTAAATGTCATGCATAATACAGGCACATTGAGAATCTGTATTATCTCGTTAACATCATTTCACATTCTCAGCCACAGCCCTTAAAGCACATATTGCTTTAAGTAAACTCTGTGACCCTTTAAAAATGCCTTCTCGATTTGACACGCGCTATAGAAAAGTGTAAAAGCTGCACATTAGACTGAGCTTTAGTGGAACTGAACCAGACCCCTATTTGGCCTATGAAGCCCTATTGAAATAACTGATTGACTATGCAGGAAACACCATAAACTCACAAAACCGGGTCCTTTGTAAGGCAGACCGAACCGTTTCCCAAGCTTTCCCTCCATCCAACCATTCACTGCCTGCCACCAACAGCAGATTTACACATTCCTCCCCAGAGCTCTGCTGAAGAAATATGCTGCTCATAGTGTGCACTGCAGTATTTGCAAACAAAACCACTCTGAAGGTGCAAATGCAGGCCCTGGTGCATTCCCGTTGCAGGCCATGCACCGGCTCATCCTTGCGGGTTCCAGCTGCAGCCGCAATTACTGATCTCATTTTACGACTCTTGATCACCCGTGCTCCCCCTGCAGTCCGACCAGGATCAGCTCCACAGCACATCCCATCTGCCTCGCAGCGCATCCTAAATTTAGATTATTTGCATTCTGGCAGTGCTGTCACAGTGTGCACAGTGTAACCTATTTGTCTAGGCTGTCAGCTTCTAGTAAACCTCACAACAACTGGCTACATTTGCAATAAAGCAGTTAACTGGGACATCTTCTGAAGCCAGGAACTTTATATTATCTTGACTTTTTTCCACAGAAGATAAAAATCTGTGAAGTGGGAATAACAGTTCCCATATTAACAACTCTTAGAGTGCCAGTTTATAGCTTTCAGTTTCTAATAGTTACGCACATGTACTGATCATCACCCACAGAACTGTCCCATTATGATGAATCCAGTCACCAACACTTCAAATATTGAGAAGGAAGGATTTATTTCCACCCCAATCATGAGCAGCTTTGCAAGCTGAAGCAACCATTCAGCAGTGAGTGCTATTTATCTGTAATGTGATAAATTTAAATACAGATTTTGCAACTGCCCAACTGTTGTAGCCACAACATTATTCCTATTTCAAGCTGTGGTTACTAACCTGTGACAACCTGCAACAGCACCGTTATTTAGATATTTCTGCAACATCGTGTGAAAATCAATACAAGCCCAAGCAGTAAAGTTTATCATTCCCAACTTTGAGTAACTTGTAATAGCTACCTTATAGACTTGTAAATACATAACATAAGTTTTGACCAAGTAAAACATCAGGCACAGCTGATGATCAGACACAAAATAAACAAATGAGCATTTAAAATCCAAGAAACTGCACCAAGTTATAAAGTTTTATAACTTTTAAAGCCAGTTTTTATCCTACTCTGGTACCAACTTTCTTTTTAAACAGAAGCCCAGGGCGGGGCTGCTTCCAAGAGCAGTGCCCAGGAAGGCAGCTCTGAGCCCCTCCGCCATGAACTCCGCAAGGCGAGGGAACCTTTCACCGGGCACGCGTGGCCGAGTGCCAGAGCTCAGCCCCTTCTGCCCACAATGCCTGCTGCATGTTCTTCCACCCATTCCTATTCCTCGCATGCTTCATTTGGGGCAGAACTGGAACAAGTGAGAGCACGCTGCAGCTGCCGGCAGGAAAGGAGCCAGCTCCTGGCAGTCCCTGCATCCACAGAGAGGGCTGGTCCTTCACACTGAAAAACAACTGCCTGCTCCTCTGCCACGCTGCCTGCAGGCTTCCCCCTCCATGGGATGTTCTTCCAACACTTGGAGGATTATTCGCCTCGTGGCTGTTTTACAGACTGCTCTCAGCACACACACACAAAATACACAATGCTAAACATCTTAATTACAACTCTAAATAAAAGACTGATTTGAAGTTTAGAAGGGATTTTTTTTTTTTATCAGTAGCTTTGTGTTGCTGTGGAAACAGGATTCCAAGGGTATGTCCAGAGATAAGAATCTTTCTGAGATATTGGATAATTCTGCTTACACTTAGAATAGGAAAGGCAAAAATAATTCCCAGCAAGCAAGCTGATCTGTGGAGATCTTTAATCTTTTTATTCAGTCTACATTTAGCTCAATCATGGGATATTTCCACAACATGCTGACATTTATCAAGTTACAATGCAAATAGCTTAAACTTATTTTTAAGACTGCTGTAAATAAAATAATGCAATATTATGACACAGTAACAACCACCCTAACAGACTGTTCACTACAACTTTTGGGGGTGGGGGAAGATGGTTGCAGAAATGCAGATCTGCAGAGAGTTTTGGGGTTTTTTTGTTTGGCGCTTTCTTTTTAATAATCAGATGTTAACCCTTCCAGATTCTTCAGAATAATTAGTTTCTTCTATGTGATTAAACTACAGAGAGCAGCTACAGTGTATGACTTTTTTAATAAAGAGAAAAGACTGGAAAAAGGATGAAAATAGTCAAAGACTATTCGAGGACACTGAGTAATGCATCTTTTTTACACTGCTGAATGTATTTTTTGTAGCCAACTGTAAACACCTACGTTTACTAGAAATATTTTTACTTTCCTCCATTTATTCATAATATTTTGAAGACAAGTATATTATTCATTAGACTTCTTTATTAGCACTATTTTACAAAATCCACACCTGGTTTTAGAAGGAGCAAGTGCCTACTCATATTGGGATACATTTGCCATGTTGCAAGAAGCCTCAGTTTATGAAAAGACAACCTGTGTTACACTCAGTTTAATTTTGATTTTTCTGCTTTCTCTAGAAGAGGTTCTCAATAACAAAGCACTTCTCAGGTTTGTCAGCTGAGAATTCAGGAGATAGATTATAGAAACAGGGGCATCTTAATACACTTCTACTTTTCCTCATTAAAGATTTAGTTTTATAGATTAACTCCTACCATGTATGAAAGTCAGCGATCCATGAAAATGGTGAAGCTACCTCACTATTAGATTCTTTAACAAATAAAAAACCAACAAGGGAGAAAATAAATATAATTTCTAAATCAGTGTCCTTTATTTTACCACAAGTTCATAGCAAGGTGCCCATGTGACCCCTGCAGACTCCACTGTGCTTTTAGTTAACCTCTGAGGCTTACTGGGTCAAACTGGAATAGCACTGCCTTCACCTCCACCACCTACTGCTTCAGTCATCTTCCTCTTAACAATCCAAATCAATCCTGATAGTAAAGCTTCCTGCTACAATTACGCCAACTCCTTCCTCCCATGACAAAGGTGAATAATTACTCTGAAGTGATTTTACTCAGATCTGATCTACTACAGGTTATTGCCCTTCACACCACAAATTCTTAAGGTACTTTCATAACCTCCAAAGGAGATACGTGTTCATTTCATTTTATTGTATCTGCTCAAATAACTCTAATTAATACTGGTGAGACGTTGGCACAGGCTTCCCAGAGCAGCTGTGGCTGCCCCATCCCTGGAGATGTTCCAGACCAGGCTGGAAAGGGCTTGGAGCAACCTGGTTGTGTGGAAGGCGTCCCCGAAGCAGGCTGGCTCTGGATCCTTAAGCTCCCTTCCAACTCAAGCCATTCTAGTCTCTAACAGGTTACAAAGGCACGATTTTATTTTTCAGAATTTGAAAAGCGGTATTTGATGGATCCTTGCAAAAAATTCAATTTTAAGCCACTTACTATGCACATAATTATTACTGAATAGTATAATTCCTTAGATCAGTCCTAGTATTTTGAAAACAAACAGCCAGTCATGCAAAATGGAGTCTTTTAAATTAATTACTTTTGCCATAAGCTCAGACAATTCATAATCCTGGGTGTGGCAGACCAGATGATTTGTGTTTTGTTAACACCTACTAAAGAGAACTATGAAGAGCAGCAGTTCTAGAACTACACCTTATTACTGGCATCAGAAAAATACCGGCTATTTCACCCAAGTTTCTGCACTGTTTGGATAAAGATGTTATTTAATTTTATGGTGCTTTGATTTTTCAAACAAGTAAGATTAAAAAGAAAAAATTCTCTCCATCTCTTCTAATACGTATTTTTCTTTCCATACCTTTAGCTGTAGAACACTGACTTCAAACCACTACATATGCCTACTCTGTTTTATGCCACTTCAACTTAGTCTTTAGAATATAGAAAACTCTTAGATGTCATTTTATCTGTTTCTTCCCTTCCCATTTCCATTCCCTGTTTAGAGGTTCACTGGTTCTCCACTGCCAGTATTTCCTTTGATAGCATTGATGCAGAATTTAACAAACTTCACTACATTTAAAGGCCCTTTGGCATCTGTGAAATAAATTCCCTCCAAAGGCACCCACTGCTTTGGATAAAATATAACAATATTAAATATCACTTTCTTTCTCCTCTGTATATAAATTCCTGTGGGAATTAATTTTGGGCTAAGATTGTAAGAGCTCGACCACATGAGACAACCTAAGGTGAATTCAAAGGAGTAGTTGTGGTTCACTCTCCCTTTTATGCCTCCCATCCCTGTCCTTTCTCACTTTTTTGGTTGGAGCAGTGCCCTTTTTTGTGTCAGTTCAGAGAATTAAAGCAACTCCAAGTTGAAGCAGGAGCAGTAAAGAAGCCTTTACCTGCATAGTCCTATTCCCTTCCTGTGTCAGCACCAGCACTCACAGGGCTTTATGTTCATCATTTCAACTTCTCACCTTTCAATTTCATTTTTTATGAAGTCACTCTTCAGCTAAACCAGCTTTCAAACACAGCAAATGCTCCAGCTGTGCAGGCCCCAGCATAAGAGAGGAGGAAGGAATGACAGAGCAGAGGCGCGGAGGGAAAAGCTGCCCCTGCAGCATCACCACAGTCCAAGATCAGCACAGCCCAGCCTGCAAGGCTCAGCCCTGCAAAGCTCAGCTCAGGTGTCTGGGCCTCCCAGGAGATCTCAGCCTCCACACAGCTGATGAGGTGCCCACCTCTTCCCCTGAGCTTAAGGCTCCCCAAGGGGCAACAAAAAGACACCAGGACAGCAAAGGACAGGTCAGGAACATCATCACTGTTACTCCAGAGCCTGGAATACACACCCCACATCCCAAGCAGCAAAGTAGGGATCATAAATGTGTGCAGGAAACATTTCCCCTTTCCTAGAGAGAACGGAGAGCACTACCGGAGAGCTGTGAGTGGTGATGGGATTAACAAATCCTCCAGTGTGGTTTAGTCTTTTGTCCGCTAAGGTTCTAATTTGACTTATATCCCAGATACTCCTCCTAAAATCAGCTTATTTAATTGATTCCCCACCATATAAATAGCTTGTTTAATTGATTCCACACCATATAAATCTTCAGAAGAGATAGTTCACAGTATTTCATTCCAACAGAAATTAGAACAAAATCATCCATGTACATTCAAAAGCAGAGATTTTCCCTAAATCTGATGTAGAAACATCAGTGCAAAATGAAAACTATCCCAAAGCACTGACAAAAACAAGGTCATTGCTACTGTCCACTCTGCCATGGTTAGTTCAGTATTTCACTTGCAAACCAAAACACAATAAAGCAACGCAGCCACCAGCACTGAGTGTGCATCTCACTACTATAATAAGTTATTTCCCTTCGTATCAGATTACAAGGCATTTTCTGCGTTTTTTCCATATTTCTAACAAGACATGCCAACAGTAAACCCTCAGCATATTCACAGCTTGGTGCTTTGTTCAGAGAAGGTATCAGCATTAAAACATGTTGGCTACAGTAGCTAAGAGGAAGCTACTTCACAATTATGAAACACTCAAAAAAACCCCTTCCAATATAAAAGTCAACCTGAATATCATTTGGGATATTTTGCAACATCCAAATCCCAATAAAGTTGGTCAAATTCCATACTGAAGCATTTCGGGGAGTATTGATTTGGAGCGCTCAAATGACCTGAAATCTTACTCAGGGGCACATCAGCAATATTTGGAGCAATCTGCCTTCCTTCTGAACAAGCAAGAAGTAAGGTACTGCAGTGGCAGCTGCTAATTTTAAGAGAAACTGCAAAATGAAGTAATTGCACATTATAAACTCTAAGCCTAATTGCAAGTTGCTCGTACTTAAAACATACCCACAACACAGACAAATTACTTTCCACCATATAACAAAAACTCTCATTTGCATCTTAATCACCACAGAGTATTTCAGTATTTCATGAAAATTCTCTTAAAATACAAAAGAAGAACTTCTAAGAGAAGATATTTTCTCTTAGAGGAACTTAGGCAGTTGTGATTTTGGGTACTGCAAACAGATGGACAGTAAAAGCATGTGCACAACTCTGCTAAAACTGGACTGTCGTGAAGATTCTTCCCAAATCTAATATAAAAATATTTCTACTATAGCCTTTTTACAAGACATGCATACACAAATCAGTATTTAATCCACCACTAAGAGGTCACTGGGCTGGAGGGGCACAGCACGAGCACAGGCAGTGTGGAGGCAGCCGGGACACCAGGAGGGTGCAGAAGGGGCTCAGGGGGACTCGAGCCTGTCCCTGCGCTGGCTCTCAGCGGAAACGGGTGGAGACAGGAATGCTTGTGAAACAGAAACCAACTCCTGCACCCTGATGGAGCACAGGAAACCCTGCCAAAGGACCTACCAATAGCTCATCAAATAACCCCATCTGAATCAGTGACATTTATTATGAGCTGGATCTTACTAATCTACCTGCTCAAAGCTGACAGTGAACTGTATTTGTTTTTTTGTGCACCTTGCAAAAAGATGAGTTTGAGATTAGCTTCTTCATACACCCAAAGGTTGCACTAAAGCAAAGGAAAACAAGCTCTCTTCTGAAAAGGAGATTCAGCCACAAGTGAACCAGTGTCTTTAATAACTTTCCTGCCAATTAACAGAACATAGATTTCACACAGATAAATCACCTGAAATTAACTATACTGCTGAATTTCACATTATTACACTATTATTTTTATTTACCTTACAACACAGTAACATAGAAGTTATATTTTTGAATACATTTATAGTTCCATACACTTCATTTGAGTGATATGGAGATCAAAATTAAATACAATTGAAATCACTTAATAATATGTTTCTGGGTTTGGGATTTTTTTCCAGATACTGTTTTAGAAGTTCCTAAAATACTTCACTTTAAGTGAAAGACTTCTCCAAATTATCAGAACAACATCCAACTTCATCCATGAGCAGTGCCAGCTCCCAGCAATGATGGCTGACCAAGGACTGGGCTGTGTTATGCACACAGCCAGCAGGTCAAGGGAATTGACTCCTGCTGTGAGGGTACATCTGGAATTCTGCATCCAGTTTTCCTCTCTCTGAGTACTGGACCAAATCCAGCAGAAAACCATTAGGACCCATAGGGAGCTCAAGAATGTGACATGAAAGAAAAAAATGGAAGAAACTGGGTTTGTATAGGCTAGGACAGTAAAAAGAGATGGTGGTGGTAGAAAACATCCAACTTCTCTTTTAAGTTGCATAAAGGGGAATCACTGAGAAAAATGATCCAGATTCTTCTCAGAGACAAAGAGTACAAAGGACAAGAGGGGATGGTCCTGAGTTGCAGCAAGGCAAACTCTCATGTCTTTACAGGAAAAGTATCACTGGACAATTGGTTTAACACTAAAGCCAGAAGTACAAATATGTTGTAGAATCTCGATCCCTGGAGATTTTGGAAATATTGAGTGGACAGGTTGAGCAACTTGATCTAATTTTGACATCAGCCCTACTTTGAGTAGGAGGTTGAACTACAAGACCTCAGAAAGTCTCTTTCAACTACATTATGCTGCAATATATTCCATAGCAAGATGTCATAAAATATTTTCATTAAATACCAAATCAATCAGTTATTTTCATTCCTAGATCACAACTGAAAACTGACAAAGCATCAACAGAAAAAGCATTAAAAACACTACTATGTTGGCGAAGTACTAGTTTTCAACACAAGCTGAGCTCTCCACCTACTCAGCTGGTAAAGCACCAACTCTTCTGTGGGCTGTAGATCCCCACCCCTGAACAAGAAGCCACTGAACTAACAGAGCTTGGTGTCCTACAAATACACATTTCTAGTCTCAAGAGTACCAATAAATCCATCTGTGAAACTGGGGCATGTCATGTCTCCTTGAAGAGTCTGATTTCTCACATGTGACCTGATACAGTCTCTTCCCCATGGAGCAGCATACAGGATCTCTTCACTCAAGCAAAATACCTATTTTTGCAAAACCTGCAGAATAAATTTCCATCTTTAAGACTTTTACCATCTGTCAGATTTGATGGAAGGCAGCAACAGGTACTAGGATTGTTTGTAGTGGTATGGGAGATGGACTGATGCAGCCAAATATGCATGCTGTGAACATATAAGCCTTACTTCCTTAATAAAGCATGCTTCAAAGAAAACCCGTAAGTTTTCTCTGTCTGTTTCCACGAGATGGAGCATGCTGTGCTACAAAAATGTGTATTTATTTACAAAATGCAAGTGTCCATGAGGTGCACTCTTCAGCTAAGCTAGTACCCCATTGCTCTGGGCTGACAGCAGAAGTTGCTACCTCAGATTGTCCATAAACCGAAGACAGCTCTGGCACAGAGCGAGTGACTGCTGCCCATCTCTGCTGCACAGCCTGTGAGGGGCCACCTGTCCATCACCGGGGAGAGCAGGAAAAACAGCTCTAATTTCTCCTTTGGGTTCCCACGCCAGGTTAGGCAAGTGCTAGAAGCTTGAGTGACTGAAGGGAAGTGCTTATATCTGCCTTCTCCCCAGAGGGAAGAAGCTGATAACTAGCCACCAATTACACTCCGGAATTCCCTCCTCTGATCCTTGCACTGGGGCAGGTTGGCTAAGTTGTATCAGGTCGCTGTTCTCCTTATCACACAGACAGAACATGTTAATTACCAGGTATGGACACCATACCCAACCTGAGCTTCCTAAACGTGCACACCAACAGGGGCACGGATCCCTGCACTGGCTCCATCATTAAAGGGCTCTCTGTCTCTCTGGATCAAGGCAAGAGGTAACAGAACAAACATGACAGGCTCCTTCTGGTCACTGCCACTGAGCAGCCCACCCCAAGCCACCAGGCTGACCCTCACAGAGGATGCAAAAGCCACCTTTTTATGTAACTCTAAAGAAACTATTATGCAACCATCAATCCCGTTCAAGTTTTCATGCTTTATATAAATATCTATACCTTTCAGATCATTCTATTCCTGATTTCATGCTGGTTTTAGTTTCTTTATTAATATGCTTCTCTTAATTTTAAATTATTGATGCCCTCAAAGTAGGGCTGTTCCATGAGACAACAGAGAGAAGTGTAACTTTAAAGAATCTTCTGCCAAATGTTTTAAGTATTCTTTTCAGTATTACTTTAACATTTATCTATTGACTACCTAAACCTCCAATATCACTCTTCCACAACACAACAGTAACACAAAGCTCTCTTTGTAACACGGCAAATTCAGACCAAGAAATCCAAGATTTGAGCTTGCAGATTATTTTCTTCCAACTGCACTCATCTGCATTCAACTGCTTATTTATAAGAAGTTATTTGCAGCACTGATATTTCTTCACATTCATATAAGCTTGATGACAAAAAAAGCTTCCAAAAACTAGGATAAAAATGAGAACATCCCTATCACATTCAATTCACCATTTATTTCCAAAATGATTATTTGTTTTTTGCTGTCAAATTATCATCCTTGCCAAATTACCACTGACGACCTGGATGAAGAACAAGTCACCCTGGAAATTTAAGGTTCAGTTCTATCCTGTTTTTATTGCTGTTCCAGTGTGTTTGAAGTATGGCCTGTTAATAGGCTGCTTTAAAAAAATACTACTTCTAATAATAAAAGCCACATATAAGAGGAGAAAGAAACAACTCTAATAACCTTTCCAAATTTGTTGCGTCCAAAAGGTAATTCTGAAACTATCAGACCTGGTCTCAAAGTGGGTTCCATCTGACTCTGATGTTGAGAACTCCTTATCACTGAATGAAAGGGAAAGTCACTTAAAGACCTTTAGACCAACCCTCAAAACAACTAACAATTCTTAAGTGAAAGCAGAGGAGAAGAAGACAACACAACATTTACATATATTTGGATAAATTAAGCCAGACTAACAAACATGACTGTATGACTAAGTAATTGCTCAAACAATGTCCTGCAGTCCTAGGAAGTGCTGAGGATTTTGGCTCAAACTTTCCTCTGTGCTCAGCCCCTAGTTTCACATGCAGAATGACCGAAACAAAAATGGGTTAGAAAGGGGCTCTGACAGGGATCCACCTCCTACCACTTCACCCTCTGCAACAAGAGTAAGGCACAAGCCTGTATCACAGGCTGAACGTTTCTGGCAGAGTTGAACTGGAGGACATTAGGATGGGGTTTGGCCTGATACCATGCCTTTTCTGCTTATGAAGCTGAGAAAGTGCAACCACAACACAGCAGTAAATATACTGCTCTGCTGAGTTTATTTTTACTCAAAACCTGATTATGTAAAAAAATGACTGCACTAGGAAAAATAGTTAAATGCCTTTAAGGGTTTTCAAACCCAGATGAGAGAACATTCACGTACAGTCTCTGCAGCCAGCATCTTCCTCTATTTCCTGTACTGGTATTTTATGTTGTGATCAATATTCCTCAAACATTATTCTCTCTGCTGCAAAATCAAAATGGAAGACTGACCGTAACAGCACTATCCTAAGAATATTTCATTTGCCCTTTTACTCATATAATTGAAAGCATTTTATTGTTTTCAAATCCCTAATCCAGTGATCTAGAAACATAAGAATTAGGATAAAAATGAGAAAGAGACTGAAGGATTTTAAGAGTCAAAAGACACTCGTTTGCCATGTAATTAAGCCTTATGGCAGAGTGCACTTGTAAATAACCATCATCTCCAAAGAGGTCCACATTAGCTGTGGGTCTAAAACAAAACCAACAGGGTCTGCTTTGCTTTCCTTTATTAAAGTGTACAAATTTAAATGGATTTTGCAGTTGCAGGAAACATCTCCATCTGCACACTCACTGCTTGCCCTCTACCCCACCCCCCGAGGGAGAAGCTTCTGCGGATCCTTACTGCATTAGCAACCAGAGCAAAACATGAAACACAGAGCACTGAACTGCACAGCCCGCATGGCTGGGATTGATAGGTAACCGCATTTCATCGCAGTCACTACAATATGGCACAGCTGCTATGGCATTAGCTACAAGTGCACCCAACACTTTCCTGACCAAGTACATGCTATAAACTGAGACTTTGCTCCCTGTCATTTCATACACAAGGCACAAGAGCAATAATCAAGAGCACAAAATATGTAACATGGTATTTCATGTTAATAATTTTACAATAGAAAACACAGGAGCCAAGCGCATATTTCAACTGAACTGGAGATTTGGAAATTTTGATAGTCATTTTACACAGCATTCACAGCACACATAAAGTATCAGATGAAGTTTTCAAATAACCTTTTGGATTTGGAGGGGAAACAGCTTCAGTGTATAAGTTTACCACACACAATTTGGAGGGGCAGAAGTGGCCTGTATCTGCTCACTGGCACAGGGATGCCAAAAAAGGGCATCAACTGCCATCCTGCTGCTTCTTTGCAGTCCCTGATCTGTGGTGAAACATTTTAGCTTTTCACTTTGTTTGTGAAACAGTTTTTAACACGCCATTGAGGTGAACTGCTCCCAGCACACACCTTGGCAATGCTATTCCCCAGGACCTTCGAAAACCTGACTGTGCGTACAAACCAGTGCAGCCCCTACTAAGATTATCTGCACCAATTTCCTTGCCCTGGCTCAGATGATAAAATAACCATAATAAAATACAGCCTGTACCAGAAGCTACATCAACAAGTTTTGAACTGCATATATTGATGCGATTTCTAACACTGAAACAATAACAAGGATATTTTTACACTGTAATCAGAATTTCTGATTTACATTTTAAAAGTTCTTCCCACACCAAAAAAAAAAAAGTGAAGGCCACAACACAAAACTCTTAAGAGAGAGGTTCATCTCCTAGCTAGACTCAGGCCTCTATGAAAGCTCCCTCCCTGAAACAAACAATTACTTCATCCTGACAGGCCAGCACAGTTCAGTGACTATGTGCAAAAACCTACAGCTATAAAAATCTGTAACACGCTGCTGGAGGCTGTGAGGTGTCTTCGCTGAGAAATGCACTGCTTTACAAAAGATTCCTCATCAGAGGGAGAAATTATTGCTGATAAAGCTTTCATGCAGTCACAGCCTGTAAGTCGCTTTTAGTACCTATGATCAAAAACCATACTAAAGAAACAGAGGCAGTGTTGCAAGAAAGTTGATAGAACAGCAACAAAAAAGAGTTTTTCATCTGCATCCCTTAAGTTATTTCAGGACTACAGGTTGGGTTTTTTTTGAACTAATGGAAGAGGTTTTACTAGTGAAAAACAAAATATGAAATCCTAAGTAAGATCACTAAGCATGCCAGGTTAATAACCCAGTCATTAGATACACAGATCACAGGCATCACCCCAGCTCATTGAGACTGCTAAAAAAATCCATCTCACACTCTTAATCCAGTTAGTTTTGTAGTTCGCTCACCTCACTCTTTAAGACCGATGCTACCCACAGCAAACATACATGATCGCTTTTTAGTGAGACTCAGTCTAAGTCTTTATAATGCAATATAATTTAGAGCCAGGACAGCTGAAGAGAACTTTCACCTGCACACGTTAACGCAGGCACTAATCCGGCCGGCTCTGCAGCACAGACAGCACATCCTGAGCAAAGTCAGGCAGCGGCAGCAACTCCTGTGCTCAGATTCACCTTTTTTATCCCCCTCGACCTCGGGCTGCTGCAGCCAGGTGAGCCCTCGCAGGGCACTGGGAGGGACGCGGGGCTGCCAGCAGGATTTAACACCTTCCCCTCCTTCCTGAATATCTGCAATCGCACTACGGAGACGGAGGAAATAACGAGAGCGACCAACTCCAGAGGCAGAAGATATTAAAGAAAATAAACGCAGGAGCGAAACGAAACGAGACGCTCAGCTGCACCCACCGACGGTGGGATGGGGGGGGGGTGCAGGGAGGAAGAGGAAAGAAGGGTGATGCCAGAGGGACAACCTCGGGAACACGGACGGAGAGACAGAGCCGAGGAGAGCGAGGCAGAGCTGCTCCCCCTCCCCGAGGGCAAGGGCGGGCCGGGCCCGCGGCCGGGCAGGGCGGCGGGAGGGAGGGAGGGAAGGGAGGAGGGAGTTGTCCGGGGCAAGGGCGCTGCCCCGGCGGCCGCACTCACCACACCATGCCGTAGGCCCCCTCGCCGATGTAGGAGAGGTTAGTGTAGCGCGGCCCCACGTCGAACACTTGTCCTCGCACCATCTCCGGGCCGCCGGCGCTGGCGGAGCCGCCCGCAGCCCCTGCCCCCGACACCGCCGCCATGTTGTCCGTGCCGGGAACCGCGGTGCCTGAGTGCGGGGGGGCGGAGGCGGGCGAGGAGGGGGGCAAGGAGGAGGATGCGGGAGGGAGGAGAGAGGAGGAGGAGAAGGAGGAGGGAGGAAGAGACACCGCCCGCTCCGCCGATCCCGGCCCGTCGACCTCGTCAGCGCCGAACCCGCCGCGGCCGCTCTGAGGAGGCGCCGCCGGCCGCGCGCGCGCGCACCGCCCGGCCCGGGAGGTGGAAAGGGGAGCAGCGGAGTGGGGGGGGCGGGGGCGCGCGCGCAGGGGGCGGCGGGGGGCGGGGCCACGCGGGGCGGGGCCACGCGCGCCAGGGGGCGGGGCCAGGGGCGGGGCCGGGGACTGCGGTAACCGCAGCCGCTGGGGAGGGGGCGCGGCGGCCGCGGGCCACGTGGGGAGCACGGCGGGTCACGTGGGCGCTCGGCGCCATTAGAGGCGTCAGGTGATGGGCGGGAAATGGAGTCGCGGCCGGACAGACCTCAACGCCCTCAGCTCCCTCAGCGCCCGGCCGGCTCCCACCGCGCTGCGTGCGCCAGAGCTCGGCGGCTGCTATAAGGACCAGTTCATTTGTGACACTCCCCGTCTTCAGCGCACAGTTTTGCAACCCCTTTTTAGCATGTTGTTTTTAAGTGTAATTACGTTTTCCTGTTGCTGCTTCCCGTATAAATGTAAATAAACTTTGTAGGGGACGTGAAATCTCAATTGAAGGTTTCTTATGGTTTGGTCACTGCTTGCAACAGTGTCGTACCTTTTCTGTCTTTCTGTAAGGCAGAGTTTTGCTAAAGTAGTTTTTCCTGGTTTGCTGGAGTTTACGCTCAAGGTTCTTAACTCCACTTCTGCCTTTTTTCTGCCGTTCTCTAATGACCCTGACAACAAATATTAACCCCTGGTTATTACTGACATTTTCACTACCAACATCTCTGCTGCTTCTCATCTGTCGCTGCCTTGAAGCTGTCCCCACCCATGTCCCTGTCTCGCTTCTCAACTCCCCGAGGTCATTTCTGGCGTCCCACCTTCTTCTGGCCCTTCCTGCTCCGAACCAGCTTCCTTTGCCATCAGCCAAAAGCCATGGCAGTTTCCCGTAGCTGTATCCAGCTGTGCAGCCCCCTCGTTGCCCCTCGCTCGCCCCCGCGGGGCTCCGGGCCAGCTCTGCCCGGGGCTGGGGAGGGCCGGCCCTGTCTGGCCGCACACCCAGGCGTCCCCAAGGCCTCTCCCTTGGGGCAAGCTCGGCCCTGCGGGGCTGGCTCCGGGTGCCACCCAGCCCAGGCTGATGGAGGGAAAGCTGGCAGGGATGAGCACCAAAATCTAATAAACTCCTGTCTGTATTTAACAGGCATTCAACTCTACGGCTTGTGGTTTTGTGTATTTGACTGGGATGATGCTTCTGATGTATTAATTTTTATGTGTGTGTAGTGCTTTTTGTTTCATGATCTGTTCTGCGCTTCACAAACACTGATATTTTTCTCAGAAATTTTAGACAGCACTAAATGTGAGTGTTTAAATTTTCTGAAACCAAGTAAAATATTATTTTAAAGGTTCTTTTAACACTAAAAATTAAAATTTGCTTGCAGTTCTGATTACATACATAAAAAAATCTGTCATCAGCAAATGCAAAACAAATTATTATGGAGAATGTAGCCTAAATACAGCCTGTCATACCAAATTTAATTAAAAACTGGTGTGTAGATTATTTTCTACCTTCACTGGGATGTGTCTAATCAAAAAGGAAACCGACCAGGCAGGCCAGGAAATTGTGGAAGGACTGTCAGCTCCTTTGAGTGCTGTGTTCAAATAAATGTCTAATCCAATTAAGCCCGAATAAGTGGTCAGAGGCTATGGCATGCTCTCCCAACAACTCCTCCCGTGGCAGAACTCGGTGCAGTATTTCAGGGAAGCTCTGCAGTTGCTGAGATAGCAGAGCAGATGGGAGTGGTATCAATCGGTTTTCAGCCTACTTAAATACGCTGCCATTACCTGCACTTAATGTTGGGTCTTATGCCTTAACGAGGTGACATTAAAGCCTCAATTCTGGAAAGCACATAAATGTGTTTTAAGAAAATAATGAGTTCCATGATCAAATAAAGGGCTGTGTTGGGGGAGAAGAGGTGATACTTACTAAAAAATCATAGCAGATAATGATAAGCAGGAGGAAAAAAACTTTTTATTTCAAACAAAAATCAAAACACTGCTAAGAAGAGTTTGTGTAAGCAGAAACAGGAATATTAAGAAAAAGCTAAGCCATAAGCTAAATCAGTGTAAATATGCCATGGTTTGGACTGTCTCCATCTTCAGTCAGGTTCAGGAGTCATATGAATGAGTTCATCCTACAACCAGGATCTCAAAATTCCCTGCACTGTTACTCGTTTATGCTTTAACTGTTAACTCTTTTTCTGTAAATAGGTCTCTTGAAAAGGGAACATTGTACCACAAGACCCCAGAGCCCTGGGATCAGCAGTACTGGGTCAGGCTGAGGACAAAGACCATGGAGCTGCCCTACAGTGCCCCTCTGTAGTGGGGGTGGGAAGCATCTCAGATCTTTGTGCTAATTTAAAACTGAAGCCACATCTCCCAAAATCATCATAGTTATACCGTTGTGTGATTTGCGTGGGACATTGCAGCCATGGCTTTCTTGGTAGCAGCTGTACGAGTATGTCAGCATGAACCTGAACCTCCCCGCCATCCTAACAAAACACGGGCATTAAGTATATACCATTTTACCAGAATTATTTAAAAAGACCTCAAGTCTTTGTGCGGGGGTGATGAGAGAAAGAAATAAGACATGTTGAAATGTTTTATAAAGATATATTTTAACTTCTAAGGCACTCAGGAACCATGGTGATGGTTCCTGAAATTGCTTAGATATGAGCTCTGATCCACAGGGAACTATCCTAAGATTCAGATAGAGCATCAGCTGGTAATAACCTCTAGTCAGTACCTCCCTTGGCTTGACTGAACGGGTGACACACAGCAGAAATCCCTTGAGACTGATCTTCATCTGAATGTCAACCACTGCTTTGGCGGTGTAAAGCCACCTCAACAAAAAGGAGGCTCTCACAGTAATCTTGTACTGCTGGGAGGTTAAAAACAGTCTCTCATCCAAATTGCTGGGAACTTGGTGCCAGAACAAATTTACTTTTCCCCTCAGTATTTCTTTTTTTCTGCATTCAACATTCTGATGGACTTTGCATGGAGCTTACTGTGGCTTAGACACCACGGAGTTAAGATGAGTAAACAGATTGTTGTGGTTGTTCTGTGCATGCCAAAGGGAGCACAAAAGATTATTAATTGCAGAATGATTCTGTCAGTAACAGCCTTGATTTTGCACTGGGTATCGTTCTGTCACTGTCAGAACCTGTCAGTGTTGTAGGAGATGTCTTGTATTATCTATCATGTTCTTGTTAGATTTGCTGCTCACAAATATAGCTTGAAGACACAGTTGCAATTTCAAGTCATTTTTATGTTCCTTAGTTTTGAACAAGAAGTTTACAATCATACTCCAAATATTTTTAAAGGGATCAATTTTACAGCAACCTTAAAAGCTTATAATATAAATCTAGCTATTTTAATTATACTGACATTTTGTTGCTGTCTATATACAATTAAGTTGCTTTTATTTTTCAACTGCAGTAGTAGCAGTATCTAGGCACTGTCCTGCAGCTCAGTAATGGAAATTTCCCAGCCTCAAAGCACACTCTGTCTCAGTCAGCTGCAATAAAACTCTGGGTGATTTCAATATTGTTGTGTGCCTTACTTGTCCTCGGTTATCTGGAGCTTGTATCTTTTGAAAACCAGCTACTCCTCATGAGCTTGCTTCATCTTGCCCAAGACTTAAAATTCAGTAAACAAGCTGGGGATGATAAGAGAATTGAATCACCAGATAAGTTATTTTACAGGACTGACAAAACAAAACATGTATATTCAGTATTTACACAGCATATTACAGTGACTTGTGAGTCTTCACTGAGGTCCTCCTACAAGACCCCTGTTTTCTTGTGCTGAGGCTTTTATACACTGGAAGTCTATAAAGTTCTTACAATACGAATTAGGTAGCACCTAATATCAGTCTCTTGATCTCTGTGTTTCTGGTATCATTGATTACTAAGAAAGTATAAAAAAAAAGAAGATAAAATCATTACATAACCTCAGAAGTCTAATAATTTACAAATACTAGAACATGCAGTGTGTTTCCCCCACACTTATTCTTGGTTCAGCTGTAGGCAGGACAAGTGATGCCTCCAGCAGAGGCAGAAGTCAAAGCATATAGAAACAGGATTATTAGGATTTTATGTTGTCCAAATATTGCATTTTTAATGCTTTTCGCTCATAGCTAAAAACGTAGGGAACTTTTGTAATGTAATGCTGATGTGGGGACAGAGGAAAAAGTGTGATGCAATGATGAATAAAAGAGAATATGGAGGGGGAGGAACATAAATTAAAAGTAAAATGAACAGGTAGTGGGGCTGTGAGACTAGAAGGGGAGTTGGAGGGGTGATATCCAGACCCCAGTGCATCTGACTGTGTGCAAGTAAAGACCCTGGCAGACACACAAGTCTATTCATGGAGAACCAGTTTGGGGAATGATGCCAGGCCTTCTAAAAAGAGCTTACCAGGACTTGCTTTCCCTGACGTTGGCGTCTGCTGGGGTGACGTTCATCACAAATGCGTGTGGCTGATGACTCTGATGGCACAAGTACACGTCCTACTTGTCTGCTGTTATTAGATGTAATCTAAACCATGGGCAGTGGCTGAACAGAAACAAGAGATAGGGGACAGTACACTAATGGCATTCTGAGATTTTCACCAGAGTTGGATTCAGCCAGCATTGATGGCTGTACATCTCATGACAAGTGCATGGCAGCCTTTAGGAGCAAGCTGGAGAGCGGGCAGGTATCAGTCTCCTTTCCTCGCACTTTGTTCAATCCACTGATCTGACAGCCCAAAGGGCCTTTTCTGCTTATTTTTAAAAGATTTTGTATTAATTATAGACATCTGTTTCTACAGTCCAAAACTGATGAATCATCATTTTTAAAAACAAGTATTTCTTTTGCAATTTTGCATATCTGTAGCAGATAAAAGCTGTGAAGAGAACAGAGATTTCCTAAAGGAAGCGGTGTCACCATATTTTGAGAAAAAGAGCCAAGCTGTTGGAATCTGTGTTGCATTAGGGGGTAATGCAATACCTCTGAGAACTTCCTGTTTATCATGAGAGATATATTTTTCACCACATCATAAAACTTGCAAGCATTTGTTAATAAACACTCCTGGAGAAAAAATAATATCCAAATATACAACCCCTGTGGCATCTGTCATTATAAACAAAAGGTTTTCATTACATATGTTGGAGGACAATTTGTGTGAAAGCAGCAGATTTTGAGGGCCCCATCCAGCTCCTGCTGAAGGCCATGTTGCATCTCTCATTAGGTCACTGCACCCCAGCACATGATTCTTCTTATATGTAAACAGCAAGATGTTTGAATGAGCAAGTGTAATTTTTACTATCATCATTCGTCATTTTTTTAAACAATGTGGGGACACAGAACAAACATCTGCAGAAGTGTATCAGAGAGTCTTGTATGAAAATGGCAAAAATAAGATTTGCTTTTAACAACAATAATCTGCCAGTGCTGAGGTACCTAATCAAATACACAAATTGTGCAGATGTTCAGAGTGGTGCTGTCTCGCTGTGTGGCCTTTCTCACTTGACAGCTTTGTTGCCTCAATTAATTCTTCTGGATAAATTAACCTAGCTGGGAAAGGAAGAGCTGGGGAGCAGAGGGGTGCAGATTTTACAACACCAGCAACCTTGATGACACAATTGACACCCCCAGCAGATAAAATCTTTGGCAAGGAAATGCAAATTATTGTGACTGATTCAGGATGTTCTTGTGATCTGGCTGGGACTTGGTCTGCAGCTGGCAGACACACGGGGTGGGGGTTGGGGAGGGAATTCAAGGTTTCTGCCAGTTCCATGGGGAATAAGCATTTTGATAGGTAACTGTACAACACTGTACAGTCAGACACAAGACAGGATGGGTGCCTCATACAGCTTTGCCACTGTTAAGTTCACTGTCAAGTTCAAAGCAAATTACAAGGCTTATCTGTTTGTTCAAGATGGGAACATCTGAACTTCAGTTTCATGTGGTAAAATCCTGCTGCATGGAAATGCAAGATGGGCAGTGACTATATACGATTCTTACTCCTTTAAACAGCTATAGCATTTAAAACTCTGCCACACAGACAGTTACCAGTTAGACACAGACACAAGGAAAGACTGAACCTCAGAAAGACGTCCCCTCCAGCTACCAGCACTAGATGTAGCAAAATTGAATTAATAATTAAGACATTTGTAGCTCTTTGGATTTTGAAAGTTTTAACAATGGGAAAATGATCTGGCTCACATTATCTTTGTCTTACCTGTCATATGGTGGTTATTATTGCAGATACACAGAGCCTCATGATAAGAGATGCCTTTTATAAGTACAATACATCCACTGTAATCAGGCACTACATTTATCTTCCTGCATTACCAAGTCTCTGGGTTTTGTACAAGTGACACAAAATTGTTGTGAGGATATATCAGTATCCTGAGTCTCAACTAACTTTTCAATATGATGTCTCATTTCCAACTGGCATTAACAGCCCACCTGAGTCCCTGGCCTGGAAATCCTGAGAGAAAGACAATAAAGGCTGCTTTAAAAAAAAAACAAAACAAAAAAAACCACAAGAAAGAACATAATTCTTTTAGAAAGATATGGCAAAATATCCATAGGATGATGCTCTGCATCCAGTTTACATGTTCCATTAATGGCAGCAGGATAAGGTTAAGTGATCACACTGTGCCAAGCAGCACGTGTGGGGGAGCAGACAGCAGATGTGCAGCCACTTAGCCTATGCCTTGTGCACCAGACCGTGGTATGGAAGTGCACATGGATGTTTAATTGCTGTTCAACTACAAGTTGCTTGGATTTATGAGTCTGGGAAGTGCAGATGCTGCAGTGAGGAATGAATGTTTATTAGCACAGTAGCTGTGCTGGCCTTTCCTACAGAGGCAAAGTGCCCCCATCTAGAGAAAATGGATTAAAAGAGGGCAGTGCACCACTCTCATGTCCCATTTACCTTTGTGAAGTGCAACTGGAAAAATGCCAATATATGGATACATTTCCAACATGAACTCTAAACAGATTTTACTGCTGCTTATCACAGATAATAAAAATGCAGCAGCTGTCCTCTTACCAAAACCCAATTTAGAGAAATGTATGGCTAAATAAGGGACATAAGCACCTTCAGGGGCAGCTACACAGATACATGAGAATAAACCCTTTAAGAGCTAGATTAGTAAGATGGGACTGGTGCCCTATACTCAAGCATTTTCCCAGTGCTTGTGGCAGTAACCTTCTGTTAACTCTGCATGTGTCCCCTTTCCTTCTTGGTTCCTCTTGCACTGCACTCTTCCCCACGCCAACTTCCTGCTGGGCTGCTGCAGTCCCATTCAGTCCTCTCTCTGCCCCGAGGGCTGGTGCTGCTGGGTGACCTTCCTTCACTTCTCCTGTCAGCCTCCCTGCTCAGGCATGTTCATCCTGTGCCCTTTTGAGGGAAGCCCCACCCAGGAGGTGAAGTGGGAGGTTAAACATCAACTAGGAGCAAGGCACCCCCCAAATGTGCAGCAAAATTCTGATGTTCATACTTCTCCCACTCATCGCAGTCTCCATTCTCACAGTGTCCAATTCTTCTCCTTTCCTGGGCTGGTATATTTTTTACTGAATTCATTTTCTTGCAGTTTACTGAGCTGCATGAGCTCATTAATGCGTCAGACAAGCACCAGACCTGTACAAAGAAAGCAGCAGGACTGGAAGCAGAAGCATCATTTTGATACCAGCAGTCCTTTAGATTTGGCTCAGCTGCCAGGTGATATCACTCCCTTAGACTAGTTTCAGCTGTAAAATCAGGAGGTTTGGCTGCACTGCTGAGAAGCCTTCAGACAGTTCTCTTGCCTTTTTCATCCTTTGCTGCACTTTTCTCTGTTCTTGAAAAATGCAGGAAAAAGCAACCATGAGGGCAGTTTTGTAATGACTTCCTTAACCACCTCCTTTCTGCTCATCCTCTGCCTCTCCTGTTTCTGCCATTTACACTTCCCAAAGTCTCCCTGCTGTAATTCTCTGTGCTCCTAAGTGACATTATCCTGCCCTCTCACAAGCAGCCTGGATCAGGAGGTCCTTTTCACTAGAAATACCCTCCTGATCCAGGATATTTTCCCTGGCAAACTGCACAAGCAAAACAGACAAACCCAGTCCTCCTTTCTCAGGACAAGTGATAAAAAAATAAAGTATTACACAATCCCCAAGACATGCACATTACTCACCAAAACAATCCTGGGGATCCTATTTGTGCCTCTCTTTTCTCTTCAGTGGTACCAGTGCCCTGAAGGCAGGACCCAGTAGCAGGACTGTGGCTGTATAAACCCAAAGCCTGCAATGGAGGGCACTGCTTTGTGCAGTGATCAGCAGCCCTACTGTGAAGGACAGAAGTGTCTTGCTGTGTTTGTTTTGTGATGTGTTCTGCTAATTTATACTGTTGGATTAATAAAAATAACAAGATAGAAGCTTTCCAAATGGAAACCACTGCTATCTGTCCTTCATCGCTCTATTCTTGTTCCACGCACATTAGGAAGCTGCACATTATCTGGTAAATCAAGACATTAGAAACAAATAAATGCCTTTATACTGTAAGGGGGAAAAAAGGCCTTTCTAGAAATACTGCAGAAACAGTCACATCCTCTATTTCTGCTTTTTATAAAAGGCAGGCTGTGTTTTATTATCATCAAGGAAGAAGTAAACAAATGTAATTTAATCAGTTCTGTCTTTCGTTGATTTGCATCAGCAAGAATAAAAGACAAAGGCAGAATGGAAAACAGCAGCTTTGTGCTAAAAGTTTCAATGCACAAAATACTTCTTTCTCCAGCTGTCAAACATTAAAAAACGCTCTGCATACCAGTAATAATAAAAGTGTCAAACAATTGACCACAATGGGAATCACAATGCTTCATTAAAAGCTCTAAAGCAGAGTAGAAAAGCTTCCAGACATTTGCTAAACAGAACTAAATGCTCAGATACTTTCAAAAAGTGTCAGAAGATGCTTTCATCTAGTCTAGTCATGCAGATAAATATCTCCTTGCTTATTCCAGCCCAGTCTCCGAGCTCCTGCTGTTTCAGCAGTAACAGCTGCATGTGCCACTTGCTGTCCTGAGGCCGAGGCAGCCCTAGTGCACCACAAGAGGTTAATGTCCTCTCCAGTGATGAGGTTCCATTGCATGTGGCATTGCAGGGATTTAATCAGTAATTTTGTATTTACATATGTAATTATGTATTATTTGAGAACCTAACCTATTTGTTCAGCTGACAGGCGATGTTGTGATAAGGAATTTCAGCAGACAGGATATTTATAGATCCTTTATCTCTATGTACAATCAGAGCTCAAACATCAAACAATACCCCGAATGAAGGGTTGTTCCAGTTCAACTTTTCCCCATTGTTGCTTTTCCTTTTTTTTTTTCTCCCTCTGTCTGGTTAGTGCCTAAAACTTGGCAGTGAGAGAAAAAAGGGAATGTGACTCACACTGACAACTTCATTTGCTGTAAGAGACCTCAGTAATTGCTCTAACCCACTTACAGGAAAGCTACCCCTCCTCTTTCTCTCCTCCACCCTTGGACAGACAGAGGCCACGCTTGTAACAGGAGCAGCAGGCTGCTCCCAGAGGTCAGGCTATCATTTATGGAGTAACCAGGCCTTCCTTTTCACTTTTCTTCTTCTGCATTTCAAGTTAACCCCTCACAAGAATTTAGAGCAGCTTCAGCTTAAGGGGCATCTTTATGCCATGGCTTTTTCATGAACCTAATAATAAACAGGGTTTGCAAAGGGCTCACAGCTCAAACGCAGCAGGGGTGAGGTGGCTGCTCCCACAACATGCAGGGCTTGGCAGCCAGGGCAGCTCCAGGATAAAGCTACCGAGGAGAGGAGTCAAACAATTGTCGCCTTTTCCTTTCCTTGTGGGATGGGGGCAGGGAATGGTAAATAGAAACTGGAGAAGAATCAGCACAGTGCCATGCAGCACTCTACCAAAATATATTTTCATTTTTACTTACATAATCAACATGAGAGCAGCATTCGTAGTGAGGTGGTGGAACAGATGGCAAAGACTTAGTTTTCAGCAAGACGTTAATTAACAACAACTCGAGTTTCTGCTAGAGAAGGGGGTTAGTTCTGCTCTAGCAGGGTTGAGGTTGGTGCTTACTACATAAAACAAAACTCAGTTTCCCCATACAAAATTGTGTGGGGTTCCCCCCCCCCATTACATCCCTGTTACTTTTTCAGGATACTCTCTAAAACACAGCAACATCCCAAATGCAAAGCTGTATAAAAAAAATCATCACAAGTTTGGGTCCTACCACTATCTTGGGATTCTCCTTGCAAGTACTTCTGAATGCTCTGTGGGCATATAAATACAAAGAAGAAAGGGAAGAAGAATCATGACTAAGAGAGTTGTGTGCAACTTGCACTGCAGGTGAGGCTTGTGTTACGTGCACCAGCTTTCACAGAGATATGATTGAAGCTAAAGCTTCTTAGGTGCTCTGCATGAAGTTCTCTCTCCTCTTTCCTCATGTGCTCCACACACTTGGACTTCACATCTTCAGCACACTGATGCAGCTGAGTTGGAAAGAGCTGTCCCAAGGGGGATTGAAGCAGAAAGTAGCTATGAAAGATATTTATTCAAACCACAGGCAGAGAATACATCACCCAGACACAATGAATAGGGAAATGGCACATGAAGCCGAAAAGTCTGGCCTCTGTTTTTCATCTGATAAGATGTCTGGACATCCGGGCACACTGAACAGCCCACAGATACCCAGCTCTTCCCTCCCTGTGCTGCCAGGTGATGGGAGATTGCTTTTTCCTGCTTTGCATTCAGCATCAGTGGCTCTCCAGAGTCACACGCCCAAGTCCTGCAGAGGCCTGTGGGCCACATTCCTTTGGGGATTACATCCATCCCAGCAGGAGAGAGGGAAGAGATGCAGGCCAAAAGGGATGGGCAAGCAATGGGGAGGGAGGAGCTGAAGGGAGCAGGGAACCACTGAGCAATAGAGAACATCCAAATTAACCCAGACAGGAGCTGGAGGGAAGTACTGCAGGAAAGGGAGAGGGAAGCAGTCATACACTCCATTATGTAAAACAGGGAAATGGGACATTTAGATTGATCTGCTGTGAAGCTTGGAAATGAGCCCATTATTCCCATGTCTCAGCACTCATCCCTGTGCTGCCAGCAAATCTCTAACATCTGACAAGAAACATCTCTGCCCATTCTAGTAACATGCACACCTAGAAAGGATGCTTTTCCATTACTCCCACTTTCTCCGTGCAGACCGTAGATGGCTTTGGGTCTGTGCTGCAAGCTGAAAATCATGCCCTACTCATTACCCAGAGGATGTGAACAATATTTTTGCAGATGATTATTTTCTTCAATGTGTATGTTAAAAACAGTTGGGATGGCTGAAAAACTACATTACAAGAACACTGCAGTTATCAAGTTTAACTAAAAATGAGTATGTGCTTGAACTAAGAGTGTGTATTCCACCTTTCAACAGCTACTTTAATTAAAAATTTCAGGTAGACTCCTGTGCCTATTGTTCTCAACCACAAGAAAATACATCCTGGCATTGTTATACTGAGCACAACCAACCTGCAGAATTGTACAAGGCTTTGGTCTCCAGTTCATGTTGTCTTAAACCAGAAATGGGCCACAGAGAATATCTTGCATACATCAGATGGCAGAGATTCTTTGCAGGATGATTTTCAGGAGAAGTGCCAGATATCACTGAAACTGTGCTTAGGAGGTGCAAAGTAAGGGAAAGAAAAGAACACCAAAATTGTATTCTGCTTAGCCTGTCCTCCTTTTTTCAGGGGTTAGGAAGGAGATGTGAGAATCAGCAGAACTGCTTCTGTACTTATGCCTGCTTTTTTGGGGAGAAGGGTGATGAAAAATCCTTTGCAGATATTACCTTTAAAAAAATATTATCAGCATAAGAAGTTAACTCTTCAAGCAAAACCAGAAAGATAAGCAACCAACAGATGCACAGACAAGCTCTGACTTAGTGGAGCTGCAAGGCTGAATTTGGCTCCAGTTCTGTGAAGTACTTTCAAAGCAGGAACATACTGCATACAAATGAGCATTAAATAATTTGCATCATTAAGAGAGCTCTGAGCAGCTCATCTGGACCTTGAAAAAAGCTAAAGCAAACGTAGATTGTTTGAATACCATTAGGAACAGTCATTAATGAGCACTAAAGCATCTACAGTATTGACACAGTGACCCATCCTCCTTCCCAGGTTATTTTCTTTATTGATTTGTAGAATTTCTTACACATGAGCTTTAGAATGGGACAGAGCTCAGTAATGCATGTAGGAACACCCCTTAAAGCACTATACAATTACATCTTCTGTATAGTGCATCTTTTAATTTTGGTTTTAGAGAAACATGGCCCTGTTTGGTGTAGATACCATGGACAATTTCAACACCGTTATATATCAAAGAAACAAAGGCAAATTAGATAAACTGATTAATTCAGGGTGACACAGAAGGAGGAGCTGTGTAACAGAAAGTCCAAAGGCTCTGGATGCCCAGTTTTCAGGCTGAAGCATTTCACTCGATCAGCTCTAAGCAGAGCTGCTGTAGCACTGGGGTAAACTGTGGCCTCATACCATATCTCAAATGCTGGGAAACATGCATGACAGTGCAGGGACAGTGCAAAAAAAACAAAGAGCAGAAACTGTGCAAAGAATCACAGGTACAGTTTAGTTGAAGGTACTCAGGTGCCAGAGCTGCAGGAGTTGAGATGTGATGGAATACTGAGAGCTAAACGTGCAGCAAAGTGCAAAAGGGGAGGCAGGGGCAGGCACCAGCCTACAGGCAGTCGAAGGGGAGCTGGAAGGAATCTTTAATGAAGGCAGAAATCGTTCTGGGTGACTCAGAATATTGGTATTCACAAAGAGAATTGAGAACAGGCAAAAATAAATAAAGCTGAAAGCAAAATCCAAAGGCCAAATCCCTCTCAATAGCCAGAACACTGATATAATCTGAGCAACCAAACAACAGGTCCTTGTGAAAACCTCTCTTCAGCTACTTCCTGCACACCAGCCTCTCTCCCAGGCTGGCGAGGGCTGCAGGCAGCTCCCACTGCCCAGCCCAGGAGCTTTGCAGGCTGCTCTTGTGCTGACACCATTTTTCTGCAAAATGCAGCCCCGGTGGTCCTCCCTCCACACCCCCAGCCCTTGGCTTTCCTGTGACATCTCAACTAGTGCATTGTGTAACCTCACAAACTTCCCTGAGCAGCTCTGTGTGGCTTTCATTAGCTGCCAGCTTTTGAACATGACACAGGCACACACATCGGTCCCTGACAGACCCAAAGGCACAGTAGTTTTATTTATGAGTGGATTTAATGCTAGCCAGCTTCAAGATCCTGCTGCCATCAGCCAAAACTGTATGCAGGCAGAATTTAATTTAACCAAAACCCCAAGTCTTACACATTTTACAGTGAAGATTGAAACCCAGGTTACTTTCAGTTTAATTTTTTTTTTTTAATAAAAGTGCGATGACTTCTTTTTTAACTTTTCATTGAAGAATAGTCAAAGAAGTCACAGTTATATATTTTAAAGCCGGGATCAGTAAGACTGAAGAACAGGAAAGACTTCCTGACAATGAGATGTATTAGTCAATGGAGCAGTCTCCCAAAGGAGGTGATGGGAGCACAAGAAGTGCTTTAGCAGAGCTAAAGCCAGTATTAAGTGCTCCGGGTGATGCAGCCAGCTCCAGAGGATTGCCATGAGACACGGTCCTCAACAAGGCAGGACGCCTGCCATTAGCCTGCTAATGCACATCCTGGCCTGGCCAACTGCTAGTGGGAATAGCTCAATGACTTAAAAGGTCATTAACAAGAAAATATTAGAAGACAATTTTCTAATGGCAGGGCAGCCTCTGCAACATGTCTTCCATTACAAACAGTGATTATTAGTAGGGGAAAGAAACAAACAGTTCTCATTAGTATTTGTATTAGGGCTTATTCATCAGCTCTTCCTTAAAGTATCTAGAAGTAAAAACCACTAAATTGCTCAGATCCCCTTCATGTCTAAATAGCCCGGTAGAAAACAGCCCTTTCCAGTCTCTTGCTAGCATTGCCAAGGAAATAAAGTACAAACTGCCAATTACAAAGGCTTAATACTGGGAACACAGATCTATAATCTCTTTACCTTAGAAAGCAAACAAAACCAAGACAAATTGAAATGCTACAATTCAGGCAAAATCCAGCCTTATAAACTTTTCCATGAGGAAGAACATAATTGGTGAAGGGGAGGAAGATTAAACTATTTTCCAAAGATTTTAGTGTCAGTACAAAATCCAGCACTTGAAACACTTTCCTTACAATTTTCTGGTATCACTGCGCTGTGCAGCAGGAACAGTGTCTCAGTGACTTAGCTGGTAACTTTCAAACACCTTTTATTTAGACTTCAACCTTAATACTGAATGTCTGCAATTTGATCCTCAAAAATTGTACAGGCTACCAGCACTAGATCTACAGGAAGAGGAAGGTCTGTCCATGTGTGATTTGATATTTCTATCACTCTGAAGAGATGGAAGTCCTCTGGAGGGGGGACAGAGAGATGGAGAGGATTACTGTTTGGTTTTAAAAGCAGACTCACCAGTGCAACACTGAGGCCTGCCTGCACTGCTGAATTTGAATCAATGGCATCTCAATGGCAACATTTCCATTCTTCAGAAAATATGGGGTAGAAAGAGAGAATTGGCAGAGTCATCTCAGCAGCTGATCCATTCTCCCATCTCCAAGTCTGTCATGGTAGGGGTTCAACAGGAGCAGGGCTAAAGCAGCTGTGCCCCAGGGAGCCTTCTGACAGCCAGCACTAAGGAGGACACAGTACCCGTAAAGACCAATGACCTTGGGACAGTTAAGTCTCTCAGGGAAAATTCTTGATATTCATCCACACTTACCCCCATGCTGGCCATTCCAGCTGCTGGAACAGTTGTGTGTAATTAGCTGCATCAACGGAAAACAATTGGGTAAAATATCTGCTGCCAGTGGCCCAAATCATGTTACCTGTGCTTCTCTGTAACCCAACAATTAGATCCATCAGTAGCAGCTTGGCTTAATTATAACTTAGAACTTCTCCAAGCATAGACTCTGCTCAAGATTTCATATTATTATAATTAATTATGCAGAAAGCCTGAAGTGTCTTATCATACTTTTTCCTCTCTCTGCATTGACACAAGAAAGTAGTTTCATAAAGGAGCTGGGCTGTCAACTGAAAAATTAAAAACCAGACATCTCTTGTAGAAAAACACACAGGGAAACACTTTTTATATCCTATATAAAGAGGAAGAAGGCTTCAGAATTTTTTAATTCTGACTAAGAGATGTAAAAGGAGTATCATTCTACCCTGCACATGTTTAGCCCACTCCTTATAAGAACAATTTATTTCTTGCCTCCCATTTAAAAAGCTTTTTGCACTCTCCCCAAATTATTGCTGTTATCAGAGATCTAGTATTGGGCAGCTGGCCCCAGCCTGAACCAACTGCTTGAATCTCAACCAGTAAAAAGCAAACTCTACAATTAATGCCAGAAAAAACAGCAACTTCTTAAGACACAGGGGAGGGAGGAAGGTGTTATCATGCAAAGAAACGTTTCCCACTCGGCTTTCCAGTGCCCACCCGCAAGATGAAAACATTAATGGAAGGACACCACAGGGCTCTTTAGTGCAGGTTGTGGGCACTGCCCAATTCCCGCACACTCTCCCAGGCCCTCTGGCTCGCTCCGGCTGAAGGAAGGCGGGAGCCCTCTAGGGGTGGCACACAGAGCCCCGAAGGGACACGGGGCACCTGCTGAGCCATTCGCCTCTTCCACGCCGAGCCCCTCCTGCCTGTCCTTGGCACAGGAGCGTTGTCCTGGCACTTGCAAGGGCTCAGCAGCTGAAGGTCTACACAGAAAGTCAGGCTGGGTACAAGGAAGTCCCAGACTTTTTCCTGGAAGCACTTACTCTACAGTCCAAAACATGATGTGGGACGTCTCTTTTCTGTGGTTGGTTCAAGCCTTTCAGGGAAAACAGAACATCACCAAAGTGCAGACTGCAGTTCTGGAACTAGCCTGGCTCATCACAGCAAAGCTGGAATTTTCTTCTTCTAGGCTATGTAAAAAGGTCTTGGTTTTGTCTTACTATGTGCCTCAAGCATACTGTGAACTCTTGTATAAAATGAGGTTTATCTTTGTCAAGGCTTGTTCAAAATAGTTCTTTCCAAGAGCTACTTCTATTTGAAGGCTAGGTAACAGCTGCAGCATTTAAACATTTAAATATTTTCTCATTCTAATGAGAACTTAAGATCCTTTCCAAACCGCTCAACATAACAACATGAGAATGTGGCAAACCCAAACTTCAAAACATTTTGACTCCAGTAAAAAAAACAAAACAAACCAAACAACACCCAAAACAAAAGCATCAAAAAGCATCTAAGAAGATATTAAGAATTTGCTGTAGCGCAACCAATAACAGATTTTGTTAGAGATCCAAACCAGAAGCATGCAAGAACAATTTAACACTTAGAAAAAAACCCACCAAGGTTATTTGTTTTGCTTTTTTTTTTACTATAAGAGATATTGACCATAAAAGACCTGCACAGTTACATGACAAAAACTGCAGCATCAGTTTGGTGAAACAGGTAAATACCCATTACAGTCTCTACATGTAATTTACAAACAGCTTTCTGCATGGCATATTCAAGGTTATTATCGATTTTTTTTAAAAAAATGTTAGCGACAGCAAGATGAAAACCTGTAATCTACATTAGTGCTACTTTAATAGCAAATGTCATCTAGATGAAGAAAATGTTTTATCTATCCCTCACCAAATGGTAGAGATGTGAAGTCTGCATTACTAGGAGAACCCCTATTTCTTGAAGTCCTCCCAGCTCTGAAGAAGCACTTCTGCTCACTCCGTTTCCCAGGTGGAAAGGACAGGCATTTCCAGG
The DNA here is from genome assembly GCF_049639895.1 of Pseudopodoces humilis. Taxonomy (NCBI): domain Eukaryota; kingdom Metazoa; phylum Chordata; class Aves; order Passeriformes; family Paridae; genus Pseudopodoces; species Pseudopodoces humilis. Next base: position 7,940,842 of record NC_142219.1, read on the forward strand.
CTGTTGGCAGAGCCCTGGTTTTGGCTGGGATAGAGTTAATTTTTCTTTCCTAGTAGCTGGGACAGTGCTGTAGTTTAGATTCAGTGTGAGAGTAATGTTGAGAACACACTGATGCTGTAGTTGTTGCTAAGCAGTGCTTACTCTAAATCAAGGACATCTGAGTCTCCCAGGCTCTGCCAGTGAGGAGGTGCACAAGAAGCTGGGAGGGAGCATGGCCAGAACAGCTGACCAAACTGGCCAAATGGCTATTCCTTTACATTCACTTCCATAGGCTTATTGTTTCTTATTCAAACCTTCCAGCAACAGAGCCTGCAATGACTGGAATTCTGGAGCAGAAGGTTGGCTCTGAGCCCCATGTTGAACACATGGGAGGTGGGGATCTGTTGGATCAGAAGGAAAACAGTCACGAGTATGACAGCACAGCCAAGAATCAGCAATAGCTGCATTTCATCTCCTATTATTCAAAAGGAGACAGCAAAGCCAATACTGGGCAGCAGCAAGAAGAAACAACAGTGGTGTCCAGTCCTGTTCTCAACTGCAGCTGGAATGGGCTCAGACCTAGAGGAATGCAGCGCCCTCTGTTGGGAAGCACCAGGGATTCCCATGAGACACTGGAGTGACTTTGTTCGGCTCTGTGTTACTGGCAAAGATCAGCTGTAGTTGCCTTTGGACTGTGGAGTTACCTGGCTGATGGATTCCCACAGCTGCTTTACAAAACCAAAGAAGAACAGTGGTAGTCAGCTGCTGCTTGTGCTCCCTGGTGAGCCCAGTGAATCAGAGGCTGGAAAACTGTTGCTAAACCTAGTCAAGCAAATCCCCAGCCTACACTTTTCTGTGAATTTGCTGGTTTTTTTAGAGATTATTAAAAGTGAAGTTTCACCCCTGCAATTCTTGCTGTTAAAAAAATAAAATAAAAAAACCAAAATACATTTAGAACCATGAAATGGATGATATTTTTAAGAGACTTGAGGCTTGATCTGAAGTAGGTTCAAGCATGCCCACAACATCTTGACCAAAATACATCTGATGACTCATTATGGTTATACTTATTTTTGTATTTCAAGAAATCCTTTATCTGTTTCTCTGTGATGCAGCATTCTGGGTTCTTGTAGACTTTCATTCTCTTCTCTAGGATAAATACAAAAGCATTTAGACAAACTTCCTGAAAGATTGCATCTCTCACATCCCCTTGTTAAACCTTGCCTTTTGTCAAGTGTCCCATCTCTGTCCTGCAATCCTTATGTCTTCCTCTTCTGAGGATATGAACACCTGCACTTCAGAAACAATCACAGGTTAGCTTAGCTTCCAAGCCTTACTTGTATTTCAGGTTACTATCCCTCTTAGAATTTTCTCTGTGTTTTGTAATAAATTAGCCCTAACATACTCCAAGAATTCATGCCCCAGCCTTCCACTTCAATGGTCAAAGACCACTTCTTTAAAAAGTATGCAAGTAAATAAATTGTCACCATGTCTGGCTGCAACAGGGTCATTCAGATCATTATCCTGTTACTGCAAGACACAGGCAGTACACCCCACTTAACCTGCATCGTCACTGTGGTCAGCTGGGAAAAAGAAGGAACAGATCAAATCAATGAATTAGAAGTACACAGTCCTGAAATGGTTTCAGTAACATTCATCTTTTCAATTAATCACACTGTGTAATCCCAAGGATTACTTCCTTCTAGTGCTTCCACTGATCTCTTTTCCCAGAAAAGCCCTATGGAAGATGGTAAGGTGGTGAGACAGGGTAACCACTCAAAGATGTGCAACAGGACCTATATGAAAAAAGTTGCAACATGAGGTATTTGAAATATTAGAATGAAATAGATCTTTAAGAAAATAAACAGTGTTTCAAATCACTATACTTTATTAATACTTCAGAACCATTGGATCCTACAGTGGCAAGTTCTTATCCCCACCTGTTTCCAATCACTGTTTTGAAACATTTTCTTGCAATATGCAAATAGATACATGAGGCACTGTGTGAATACAAAAGTGACAGTAAAAAAAATTCCCAGCAATTAAACCTCATGCAATACATACATATAGAAAAAATACAGTAACGTAGCATAATACACACAAGCACTATTAGAACAATCCATGTAAATGAATGTACAATATGCATAGCATTTAATGATCAATGACAACAGGTTTTTGACTTGTGCATAAAACCAGTCAGCTTAAATAAGAGTTTTAAGAGACTAGATAACTGGTTAAGCCACAGCTTATAAAACCTGCTGTACTGCAGCTTTTCTGCTCAGGGTCACAAGTGCAGACAGCATACAAAATAAATAAGGACTATGATTCTACAAAACTTGGCTAAGAGCTCCTATTTCAAAGTCACTGGCCCTCTTACTTTCATTCAAGGTTCATCAGCCAACACAGTGGCAAGAAATGTGCCTAAAGAAACATATCTGCTCTTGTACTATTTTAATACTGATAAGAAGATATATTTTTAAGTCAGCAGGAGTAGTTACAGAGGTCTCACTTACCACTCCTCAAGCACAGGCTGGCATTACAGTACAGGGCAGACCCTGAAGAATGGCACTGACTGAGAGGTTGCTGAGCCTCAGGCTGATGCTGCTGCTCCTATCCTGACTGCTCAGCCAATTGGGGCAGGAGAGAGAGCTGGGGAGGGGAAGGAAGGCAGAAAGTTTTCCCCCCACTCTCAACAGTGCAAATGTTTGAAAACACAAACAATCTGCAGGAATAAGGAAGGACAAAGACAAGAATGTTTCTGAAGTTCGGTAATCAGGGTGAGAGCTATTGTTACCTGAAATAAGCTTAAGTGTTCCTATGGAGTACGATACAAATAACAGGATTTTCTTCTTACATATCCAGTACTGGTCCATGCCAAAGCAATAGTTATTGTAGTCTTATCTTCCTAGCTGACATGGTTCTTTTTACACTCTTGGTGTTGCAGGCCTCCAAAGATCAGACCAAATTCACTATGGACACAGATGAAGTGAAAATTACAAAGTGGTAACTAAACTAACTTAACAGCCAACAGATTTTATAGTTTAAAAAGCAGCATTTTGGGGAGGGAGAGAGTGACAATGTAAAAGGACATAAAAGATAAAGAAAATTGGGAAGAAAATAGAGAGGACACAGAGCAAAACTGACTTTCAGAAGAAGAAGTTAAAAGTCAAGTCATTAAGTTAAAGGAACTTAGAGTTAAAAACTTTATACTGGCCTTTTTTTTTGTCAGTATAAAGTTTTGACCCCAAATAAAACAAATATCTTGCTATTATTAAATACACTGAAGAAAAAAAAAGTGCGAAAAACAGACAAAGAAAGCAGCATTAATCATGCAATATTCAGCTGAATGCCTTTTCACAGAGTTATAAAGGGCACCACAAAAAAAAAGGAAGTATTTTTATTGCCCTGAGAAGGTCCCCATAGGATCACCCTGGTTTCCTACCTATTATATCTTTATCCTTGGACATCCAAAAAATACCATCATTGCTTAGGTAAAAGGATAAATAGTTCCAGGCAGGAATGATGGTCACACATTTCAGCTCTATTTGCCAAAGCAACGAACTTTTTACTTGCCTAATGTATGGCCTCAAAAGGGATAAATAACTTCAAGGAGTGATCCACTGGATCAGGAAGGACCAATGACATTCCTGTGCATGGAAATCCAGAACCATTTAATCAGTAATAGCTTCAGTATTTGATATATTAATATCTCCTGGAAATTAGTAATCAGGTTTAACAGTTGAAAGAAAATTCAATAATCAGAATCTAGCTAGTCACAAAGCCCAGATATATTTAACTTCCTAAGGAGCTGAATGTATCTTGTCTCTTCCACTAAAGAGCACATAATAAGACATAAAACTAACTGAGAGGAGTTTGTTATCAAAATAAAACAGACATTACAAAACAGCCAAATTAATTTGCTTGAAACAGTGGTTTTCAGCCGACAGCACACTGCCAACTCTTCTAGGCTGCTTTTTTTTTATTCCATTGTTTGCATTCCAAGAAGCTTGAAAACATTTCTTTTCCTATTGATTTTGTCCTCCTCTGCTTAACAAAAGCTGCATCTTGCTAAATTTTCGATGTGGCCAGCACAGCTGTCCCTTCTTTATTTTTGTGTGCACCAGCAGCAGCATGCACAGCTTGGAACACACATTAAACCAGGGACACTGATACGCTTGTGAGTGTTCAGGTCTGATGGGTCACACCAAAATAAAGGTTTAAGTGATTCTCTGGAAGATTTTGGTTTCTGTTCCATGCAGAGATAAGGTTATCTGTCACAAGAACCTACCAGCTCATTTTAAGGCATTATTTTAACAAGTGTCTATGATACATGCTCAGAGGAACAGTCTCTCCCTTCAATTCTCCATTTGTTTACTTCTCAGCTGACATGACTTACGTAAGTAAAAACAGCTTTAAATTAAATAAAATCCAAGAAATATATTAAGCCCAACCAAAATACATGCAGAAAGCATGTCTGGCTTAGCTCTTAAGGGCTGTCAATGCTGCAAAGCAAATATTCCATAGGGCTGGCTGGTTGTTTGGCTCCATTTAGTAACGAAGAGAGGACCAGCCTCTCAGTTTTGGTGCTGTTTGAAAGGTTATGATGAGCTTGGCAGAAATCTCCCTGGTCTCCAGCACTACTCAAATGCAACCGGACCTGCTATAAATTTGTGTTTCGGGAGAGTACATAACTTCATGCAGATTGGGAAGTTCTGCATTCATTTGAAAGTTGATTTTTCTCCTTCTCCAATCCTCCCTGGGTGGAGTTTGCTCATCAGAAGGGTTTGCTCCTCAAAAAGGGGGAATGGACCATTTTTTCCTAGTAGGAATCTGTCTGAAGGCACAGACCCAATTGCAAAAGGGACAGTAATAGAACTAAGCAGGAAAATTTAATTCAGGCTTAACCAGAGTTAAATTATACATGAATCATCTGCAATCTGCTCTGTTGTGGCTAACATCCCCCCACCTTCTCCCTAAAGCATTTCCTTGATACTTCAATACTGTAAGACTAAAAAGAGACAATGGCTGGTGCTGCACATTGAGTACCTGCATCCACAGGAATACAAATAATTTAACCAACAGAAGCAAACTTGCACTAAGAGTAGAGCTGGAATATTAACTTCAACTTCTTTGTCTATGCCCTTTATAGATTGAGGGTATTTGCTGCTCATCTTTTCTGCAATGCCATTCACAAATAACATTTACAAAAGTTTTTAGCCACTTGTTTTGGAAATACCTTTTTTAGGTTAGTTTTTCAAGTACTTAGGTTAATTTTAGGTGGGGTTTTTTTGTTTGTTTTTTTTTTTGTCTGGGAGGGAAGCTTCAACCCCAAAGAAGTGATCTAAAGCTATCAACTGAATATAGGTTTTTCAGTGCAATCAGCCAAATTATCTCCAGGATGCAGAAAGCAAGAGAAGCACTTTCCCCAACATCTAACAAAAAAGTGGAAATTTTAGTGGCTCCTCATGACAGAAGGTTAATGACACTGGAAATGCTTTGTAAAAGAGCAGTATTGCATCTGACTTCAAATTAAGTGTCTATTAAATGCTATTAAAGTCATCACTGTGATTAACACTACTCTGCTGCCAGCACTGCTGTAACCACTTGGTGCCCAATTATTCATCCTGCAGGGCTCAACCATCCCCTCCACTCATTAACACACTCCACAGTTACTCACGGCAGCACTTGCACAGTGACCAGGAACTGCAGAGGCTGGGTGCTCCCTCTTAGCACTACTTTACCTGGGAGGATGTTTGGAAAAACCCATTTAGGAGCATTAGCTACCAAGGTAGCATTGAGGGGTCACAGTAAATCACCTTGGACACTTTCAGGGCTATTTCTTCTTTGGCTGTTTGAAGACAGAGTTACCACAGCTGAGCTCTTTCTTTTTAATGGGTGTGTTTCTAACTCTTTCAAGCACTGGTATTTCACTCTAAAGAACTGACATTTGTAGCTCTATTTTCCAGCCCACTTCCTTTTTAAAATAGGCATTAATAATACTTAAATGCATTCCTGTCTCTCTCTTTCACTCCTCCATCACTCAGAGGGTGGATTTTACTTAATCTCCCTCTGTTCTAAATTTTTTTTCCATGTTTCTATCATCTGTATTCTTAGGGAAAAAAAGCCAAAATGAACCCCCCCAACAAATGTTATTTGTAAAATTTTAATCTTGTCTCTGTCATACCCAGAATATTCACTGTCATAGGTGTGTGGCTTGGAAGGAGAAGATGGGGAAAGGAAGGGAAGGTAGAAGCATGAATAAGCAAAAAAGGTGTTGGATACCCACTAAACAGAACAACTGAAGCTAGTTTCCAGTCAAAGAACAAAAGAATTTAAGTGTGCTCTATTTTAAAAATTCAGGCTCCTTTAAAAAGCAATTTTTCTTCTGCTGAGTGCTAAAATGCAGTAGCAGACATTCATTTGGAGTCTAGTAAGGCATGAAAATTATTGAACATTTGTCTTGAGTCCTTCAGTTAATTTCTACAGCTTCCCCCCAAACCATATTTGGGATTTTCCTGCAGAAGACACATTAGGAATTACTTATTCTAGCGATGGGATACAAACTGCCTTTTTTGACCCATTACAATTTCTGTTGACCTGACCAGACTTTTCAAAGGTAGTAAGAAGTCTGAAAATGAGAAAAATACTTTTAATCCACATTGTAATTTGAGTTCTCAAAGACTGTTCCTATCCATTTACATCTCAAAGAAATGCAGCACTATGTCAGTCAGAATGAATGCAAATGTAAGGGAACTGCTTTTAAGAATGCAGAATTTCTTCCCTAGAGCATTGCTTGAGAATTAGATTTTATGATTGCCACAGACAGCTTTCTAAAGGCCCATTCCACTTAGCTCTCATAAAACAGAAATTATCAAATCTGAAACAAAAAAGGATATTCTCACATAGATGCAAGCAACCATCAAAAGAATTAAGACTTCTTTCCTCTGTAATGCAAATCTGCCCAGAAAGGGTTGAAAAAAAAAAAAAGAACCATTACAAAGAGTTTGGCTTGTTCAGTCCCCTTCACCTTTAAGGAAATTTGACAAATTTCAGAAACTAAACCATATCATGAATTTACCAACATTTCATATCTTCCTTCATAAATACAATAATTTTTCCTTCTCCTGATAACCCTCAGATAACAATGAAATCAAACAATTCTGCATGATTCTTACTATATTAATAATAGAACTATTTCCAAGACACCAAGAGACACTAGTGGTCATCAGGCTTTAGGATAGAATTGAGTATCTGGCTAGAAGTCAAAGAGAGAGGAGTTGATAAATCCAAGGGGATTACTGAACAAGTCTAAGGGCTTCCTTAACTGAAGAAGGTTCACTACAAACACTGATGCCCACTCCACCAGGCTGCCATAAGGGAAATCCTTCCCCATATATTTTAAGACAGAAAAGCTGCTGTGGCAAAACAAGGCAGTCACTGTCTGAGCTGCTGTGAGAGAGGTCACTGAGGAGTTCCTACGTTAAAAACTGTAGGATCATTCACAGGAATTCCAGCAAAAGCCTTGGGTCACTGCATCATCCCACAAAGGATCCAGAGACTGTGGACATAGTGCTGCTCTGTTCTTCCTCTGAGCCATTCCAGCTCTTCTACCTAAACTTCCTCCCCAAGCAACATTAATGCTCACCATATTTTAATCAACAGGACTGACATATTGCAATGACATGTGCTTCTAAATGTGGCATACAATCTTGCTGCCAGATGCAAAGCACTTTTTGTTTAGACACTGAAATTAATAACAAATTTACCATTGAGCCTTCAGATCTTGTTGAGTCCTGCTAGCCAGGCAAGACAAAACACAACCACAGGCTCTAGCACATCATGAATAGAGCAGTTGTGTAACACCCTTACATATTCATTACAATTCTTTCATCCTCTGAGCTTTGCAGTTCCTTAGAAAGTTATTCAGACCCAAGAGGTTCATGAAGTGTGCCAAATTAACCTTCAATTAATAAAGAATTGTGACTAAACTGTTTCTAGTTTGTGTTACTAAATTTTCTTGTGAAGGCCAAAAGTTACTTCTTTTTAAATTAAATAATTACTCAGATTGTTACTTTATGATTAAATCTCTAGAGCTTTCTGCACAGGGCAGGGAGAAAGTCACAGCGAAGCTTTTACTATAAACCACAAGATTTGGCAACAATGAAAGATGTTTTCTTGAAACCTAGTTACCACCAAAATAATTCACAAACTGAAACATTTAAGTACATCAATGAAAACAAAAAGTCACATTTTAAAAATTAGGAACTGGCTCACCAGACTACGATAAGCAGCCAGCAATCCTTGGGTGAAATACTTAAGGCACTTGAGGGTAGTCAGTTTTTTTTACACCAGATAATAAAGACAGAGCCACTTTAAAATTCCAGTTTAAATAAAAACCACAACAAAATAAAGTAACACTGCAAAACATTCCTCCAAATGTGAAGTTCAGAAAATTAACAAATAAACACGATAAAAATAAATTTCTCATCTGCTGTAGTACACAAAATAGTGGCAGGAAGAGCACATTTACCTGCTTGAGCACACAAACTGTAAACATCTCTCTCAAATACCACAAGAGGGGATCTTTTCAGGTTGCCAAATAGCCAATGAGCATGTTTGTTAGGGAGACATAATCCAGTGCAGTTAAATATCAGATTCCAGTTTATAAGCCAGACCATCCCAGAAAGCAACTGATTTCTATCATTTTTCCTGGGATATTTCTAGCTAGTTTTTCTGCTTTTCTGGAGACCCAGTTTTATTTTCTCCTCTCCATATACACAAATGTTAACTCTTTCTATTTGAATAAAGAGGCCACATCATTCTTGTAGTATCTTTGGTACAAACCAAAAGCACCTTACACAGCACACTGGTGTCACCCAGTCCCTGCACCCCAAGCCTGTTCCTACAGAACACACACAGGAAGAAGCTTTTCTTGGTGGGGACAGCTTCTCCCCTCCACCTTCCAAAGTAACATCACAGTTAAGTACAACATACAGTGCTCTTTCTAAGCACTAATTCAAATTTTCACTCAGGATTCATGAAATGCATATTTTCATCCATTAGCTTATCCCTATATTATAGTTTCTTACCACTTCCAGGACAGAGGGATATGACCAACAGCCCTGGGACACACTTTAGTGTCTGCTCCCAGAGATGAAATAGCTGTACAAATCTTCACATCTGCTCAGTGTTTTTTGAGGGGAGGGGGGGAAAAAAGGGAGAAGGAAAAGACAAATGGGGACTCAGTAAAAGGGATCTTGCCTTTCTGTTCCACGTTTGTCCATCTGTCTTTTTTCCTGATACATTTTGCCCTCTGTATTAGAGACTTCTTCAGTGGAAAGCAGTTCCTTACATGAACTTACTTGAACATTCTGGACTAAACAGATTCTGTCACTGCCTCGCAGCTGAGGCAGTTAAAGGGTGAGCTCTGAGCATCACCATCAGCCCTAGGGCTCTTAGAGTCTCTGAGACAATCTGCCAGGATGTCCTGAGGATCTCTCAAGAACACCACCAGAACAGTGATGTTGTCACTGGATCCATTTTCCTTGGCAGCAGCCACCAGTCTCTCTGCTGCTTTGAGCCCCACTCCTTTAGTCTGCATCAAATGATCCAGGACCAAGTCTACAACTTCGTGGGGCTTGATGGCATCAAAGAATCCATCGCAGGCAAGGAGCAGGTAATCTTCTGAGCCAGTCAGCTCGAAGGAATCTCCATCTGCATCACCAGAGACATAGGGCTTCTGGCAGATGTCACCTGAGACAAACAAGCAAAGCAAAGGCTTTTTTACTTTAGATGTAAACAGGTACTTCTTTACACACCAATTGCTTTTACCATCCTCAAGGACAGCCAGATCATGTTCCAGAAGTACCTGATGCAGGACAAGAGTAGACAAAAACCATGGAATAAGCATGGAAGCCTTTTGTTTCTTCAAGGATGCTTGGAACCTACCTAAATCCAGTGGGTTTCTAAGGAGTTACTTTAATTTATGCTCCCCTAATTTTGCAGGGAAAATAAGGAATTTATTCCCAAGTTTTTTCTCTCAGAAACACATTTGTGCAAGGAGATAGTCAGGCCTTCATTTTGCAGATGTGCCTCCTGTACAGCCTTCAGAATACCATGAAAATGTGATTTTTCTCACCTATCCAGATATACATCACAATGCCCAAAGAATCTGGTCATTGTGTTTAGTGTATCAGTTTTGTATGGACATAGTTACCAAACATGGGTTGCTACTGATCCAAACAGCATTATACAAATTCCATACTAATCTGCTCCCACTCATACATTTATCTATTGTATTGCCCAGGGTTTTTTCCTCTTTTTGCCCAAATTGGCAATTAGCAAAGTAAGCTTGTTTAATAAGATTGTGAGAATACTACAATGCCCTAAACTGCTGGATATTGAAGGAGAATGCAGTGATTTGACTTAAGCGGAAAGATTCACAGCCAGGAGAAAGATACATTCATATTAAAGTGGACAAAACTCCCTCACAATTCAGATATTTGAGCACATAAAAAGGCTAGACAAACATTTACTTCCTCCACTTTTACAAATTAAATGCTGCATATTTGTTTACAGTAGTTTAGGCATTTACAGAAAGCAAAATCTTAGTTGTAGAAAAAAAATCAGGACTATCATGACTAGTATGTAAAATAAAACAATATTTGATGCTCATGGTAAAACCAATAAACTTATGTAGCTGCAAGCCATGTAAGTCCCTGCCTTATGGGAAAGGCAGCAAGTTGTTTACTATTTGTTTGATGCTGAACAAGACACCATTTACAGTAAACAGTCTCAGGTGGTCTGTTTCAATCAATTTTAATCCGAAGTTTACTGATTCTGATGGTTTATCTCACCAATTGCTCTGGAAACAGCCAAGGTACCATTAACCCTCCAGCAGTCCATGTAGGTTACACAGCCACCCAGAGTCTCAATCCTTGCTCTCTCATCCTGAAAAAAAGTGGAATATATTTTGTTCGCTGCTCCAGCTTCTGTATTTCTACAATGAATATAGCAAACACACATATCAGAATCTAGCATGGAAACGTACACACAGGATTACTGGAAACAAGCCACTACTTTCCATCCCTGCTATGGCTTGTCCACAAAAAGGCAGAATTCTCAAGTTTTTGTATCATCATATGCTTTTCCATATGGATGAGTAAATTTTCCTGCCACTTCTTCCCATTCCATACAGCAATTGGGTGAATGTTCAGAATGAAATACATGATAACTAAGCTAAGTAACAATGGTCTTTGCATTGATACTCCTTTAATGACTCAGTTATTACAAATATTTATGCAATGAAGGCAAAGGGTCATACAACGCCAGCTAAACTTGCTAAGTCCCCATCCAATTTCATGGAATAAAATATCTGGCTATTTAAATAGATAGGAAATGCAATGTACTTTAAGCCAGTTAGGCCAGTAGATTAGCATTAGCTTTTCAATGACAGTACTGCATATAATGAAAGATTTGCATTATGGTAACATTTTAAATTGCTATTAATCTCAAATTACTAAGATATTTTGTAAAAGGCAGATTTAAATTCACACACAAAAATCCTGTGAAAGTCTTAAATTACTGCAAATTTTGAATAGTCTGAGCAGGAAATGAAGTCAGGACTATCAGTACCATTCATTAGTACTTCCAAGTAGGTAAGGTGTAGGGATCACCCTGTCAAGACACAGGAGTGGATGTAAAACAAGAAATTGTTAATTCTATGCATCTTAACATACATATGTAATTATGTAAAGCACCAAACACTTTAAAAGGCTTGACTCCAAAAGGTTTCAAGAGAGAATTTGACATCACACTCAAGAGGAAAAAAACAAATTAGACTTACTTCTCTTTCTGGTTTGTGAGGTTCCATTAACGTCACAGCTTTCCCTTGCTGCACCAGCATCACCTGAGAGTCCCCCAGCCATGCTATGTGTAGTTTGTTCCCTACAATCAATGCAGACACACCTGTTGTGCCACTCCGCAGCTTCTACAGAAAGAAAACAGGTGTGTCAGGTGAATATTCAATATATGGATATATGTATTGCCATATATCCTAGTATTCAATATTAGGATATATGGCAATATTGAAAACTTAGGTTTAATCATATTAAATGCAGTAGATTAGACCTGCTAATCCTAAATCACATACTTGAAAAAAGGTACAAGATAGAAGAGAGACTTGAAATAAACTATTTATAAACATATTTTCTAATATGCAGATGATTAATACTGTCTCTTATATTCTTCCTTCTCTTGCTATTAATTCCAAAACTGATCTAGAAGACTAAAAGCTCTGTTGTTTAAAACAAAGACATGCAGAAAAGCAAGAGGATCTGGATTTCAGTAGAATGAACATTTCACAAACAAACACATCCCTCCAAGCTCTTTCACATTCTCTACCACTAGCATCTACAGATATCTTGCTTCACACAGATCTCCTTACCCTTGGGTATTTAAATGAGAATGTCAACAAAGGTTGTTGTACATCTAACTGTCCTAGATTCCCTGTAAAGATTAGTGAGAGTCAGATCTTATGAAATGCTGGTCCCTCTTTCATACCTCATTGACAGAAATGAAGACATTGACAACTAGTACTCCCACAGTACTGGTATAATAAGAGTTTTCAAACAGTGTAATGTGGATTTGAAGAAAGAATGTACATTGTAGCAACTTAATACAAGGTTTAATCAATAGGTTTAATGAACTGAGGAGTCTGATTTAAATCCGAGAACACATTTTTCACTTATAATCACCAGTGACAGTAATGGTGGGACAAGAAAGAGGAAGATAGCAACCGTATTATCAGGAAGAAAGAAATCTCTTTTCCAGGTCAGAGGTAGGACAACAGAACATCTAGAGGCTGCCTGGTTTAGACAAGGAGGCACCAGTATTCTCTCAAATAACTGATATATCAGAATCATTTAAATCACTTTAGCATTTATTTTCAATTACTCATCTTGAACTCCCAACCACTGGTTTTCCTCAAAATAATTTGATCAAACAAAACCTTCATATGTAGCATAATTTCATAAAGAAGCCAGTGATTCAAATAAACTGTACTGTCAAAGTTTTCTGAATAATACCACATTGTCCAACAGTTCTCAGTGTTATTTAAATACAATGGAATTCATCTCTACCCACTCACCTCTCTTTTGGCTTTGAAAAGAAACATTTCATCTGTCTTCTGGAAAGAGCATTTCAAGGCCTCAGCTGGATTCTTAACAATCTCTTCATGTAACCCAACATTTACATGTAAGTGGGTGGCTGAGTAATTGGCAGCATCCACTCCACCATGGCCATCAAACACCGCAAAGTAAGCACGATCAACGTCATCCTTTTGCAGGGAGTGAGGGAGAGGAAGACATTCATGTTCAAAACCAAAATAGCTCACAGACTGGTACCAACAAGGAAAGTTTTTTTTATTCTGGGCTTTCTTCCATACAAATGGCAATTAAAGTCCATTTACATATGTACAAAATGGATATCACATCTCAACTCCTGCAGGCCAATTACTTTTCTTTGTTTGCTGTTAGTCACTTAATGTCCTTCAAAATAATCTGGCATTGAAGCAGCAGACTGCTGGTTATATAGCCCTCCAGCAGTTTCATGAACTGGCACTTGTACAAATGCTGTTCTCCATATCATAGAACAGTTTGGGTTGGAAGGGACCTTACAAGACCATCTAATTCCAGCCCCTCTGCCATGGGACGGACACCTTCCACTGACCAGGTTACTCCAAGCCTCTCTCTTGTAGCCCCTTTAAGCACTGGAAGTTGCTATAAGGTGTCGCCAGAGCCTTCCCTTCTCCAGGCTGAACAACCCCAGCTCTCAGTCTGTCTTCACAGCACAGGTGCTGCAGCCCTCTCACTATCTTTGTGGCCTCCTCTGGACTCACTCCAGCAGGTCCATCTCATTTTTATGTAGTGGGTTCCAGAGCTGGACACAGCTCTGTGGGTGAAATCTCATCAGAACAGAGTAGAGCAGCAGGTTTCCCTTCCTCAGCCTGCTGCCCTCACTGCTTTTGATTCAGCCCGGGACATGTTTGGCTTTCTGGGCTGCAGACACATCGCACTGAGTCATATTGAGTTTCTCATCAACGAGCACCCCCAAGTCCTGCTCCTCAGGGCTGCTCTCAATCCATATGTAAGTTGTGTCAGTCACAAGAACATTTTAACTCCAGCAACACAACACTAGGTGAGCTTTCTATCTTCCTATCTCCTAACTTATGACATAAATCCCAGAGTCACAAGATCCTCCCTGCATCACTTCTTTATCAGGGCAGTAGTTGGCCCCCAGCAATCTGAGTAACTTAGTCCTTGCTCCAGTGCACATACAATAAATGATCAGATCATCCATCACCAGGGCCCTGTGCTTACAGCAATATTGCAAAGCTGCCCAGCCAGCTCCCCCTGTTGTGTCCAGACTCACCGAGAGACCGAAGAGCTGGTTGAACTCCGGGAGCAGGACGTGGCGATCCTCCATCTTGCGCCGCGTGTTGCGGATGGCATGGATGGACACCAGCAGGAAGCGCGTCAGGGGCCTCAGTGGTGGCAACTGCTTCTGCCACTCGAAGCACACCTCCCGCAGCTTGTTAAAAAAGCAGCGCTGCAGCGACTCCCCATCCAGCACTGACAGCACAGAGACAAAACAGTAAGTGCTGTGTCCCACTATGACCCCATCTTTTGGCCTGTCCTTCCTTCGAGTTTCTTTCCCTAAGCTACGTACACGCTGCCAGCACCCTGCCTTTACAGGTTCTGCAAGAATTAAAATGAGGTCTTGAGAATAATGTGGAGAGAAAGTTGCAATGGAAAACAGTGTAACTTTAAGGATAATAGGAACTTCTTTACTTGCTAGTTCTTCTTCAAAATAGAGGTTTATGAAGCAGGTGATTACATTACAAGAATCCTAACAAAGACCCCCAAAAATCAGACACAAATATTATTATGTAAGTAAAATTAGTAAGATATGGTGGTAGGAGTTCATACATACTGAAAAATAAAAGGGAATCATCAAACGGGCAGAAAAACCTTCAAGATGAGATTGCTGTTGCCTTGGACACAAGGGATGAAAAAGCACTGGCCTGGCTTTGGGTCAGGTTATGTCCTACTGAACCACTTCCACTGAAACAGCAAGGAAGTCTGAAAATGTTTGCTGAGGTCAATAGCTCGACTCATAGTTGAGCTGAGCAAATTAGAATTTTAAGCTGTTATCTTTACCTTTTTAAATACTCGTGATTGTAGGAGCTGCAGGGACAGAACACTTCCACTACTCTCCAGCTTTGTCATTACAGAGCAGAACTGTAAACAACTATTGGGCATAGCGTGAAAAGCTCCAGCTAGACACTCAAATCCTTTTCTGGATAGATCCCAAAGACCAATTAACCCAAACTTGTTCATCAGACTGAATGGCTTGGGGCTTGGCGTTGTGTCTAGATTTGCAACACAGTATCCCTCTAAACAGGTAACAATATAAAGTTTTGCTATTTGAATAGGAAGCCTGCCTCAATGCTAAATCAACTAACTTCAAAACACACTGAAAAAGATCTATAGAGCAAAAATAATTTGCTGGTCACTAGTGTATAATCTAAAGAACTGCAGTACTATCTTGCCTATATCTATTTTATCCTGACTCCTGCTAACATTGCTAGCGTTAAAGCTTCCTCAGAATTCCTTTCTATAACTCCTGGTTCTAAAGTTGTTTTTTTTCCCTCAGCAACAGTGGCTGGCCAGTTTCAAATGCATCTTTCGGCCTGGAGAATTGAAAACTTAAATTTAAACACACACTTTTGATTAGCAGCCACTACATACTAACCAAAATTACTTCTAATTTGCTTAATATGTAGGTGTTAATGGACAAGCTATAAAAACCTTTAAATATTAAATCATCCCATACAAAAAATAACAAAATAGGACAGCATCTCAGACAGCCTTGCCTACAGCTGTTACTTTACATATCTGTAAATGTCTACACTAAAACTGACTCAAAGATACATACTGCTGTTTAAATATTAAGCTTGTGAATTCTGACAAAGAGTTTAGTACCTTAACAGCAAAAAAGGTTCTGCAGTGTACCACAAGCAGTGGTACTCACACGTGCACACACACCCCCACTGTTGCTTTTACATAATCACTTCTCTTTCATTCCAAGAATGCTTTTTTTGGCTGATTTATTACTGCAGTGCAGGAAGAGAGTCCATACTGTGCTGTAGCACGAGGAACAGCTTTCCTTCTAGTTGTACAGTTAAAGTGATGTAATAGCAATTACAAGATAAGGGAAAACAAGCACAGTCCAAGGGTGCAGAAAAATGAACACCTTTAAAGTAGCTGTTCCTTGCTGAGATCAGGCAATGCAAGTACCTGAACAAAGAGCAGATTTCCATCCTGTTCAATAGGGGAATGAATGGTCAGTAGAGATTTGATCTAAATGGCAATGGTGACAAGAATGAGCAACCAAAATAGACAGGAGTATATAAAATGGAAATTAAAGATGGTTTCAACCATCAGAACAGGAAGGGCTCCAGGGCATATGTCAACAAGGAATAGTGAGAAAGAATGTGAACTAGTTCAACATGAAACTCATCCAAGGACTTTCCAACTGTGTCTGTACTATCTTAAAAGCAGACTCCAGTCCTATCTTTATGGCCTTCAGAGTAAAACAGCAGCCTGATTATTCTACAAATGTCCCCAATATATAGTAACCAAAGACATCAGATGCTTGTGACCAAGAAAACATCCGTGTCCTATCAAGTTCTTCATTACTCCTTGTTTCTAGACATTATTTCTTTATTATTCAGATAGGATTAATTTTGGTTTGTGGCCCAAGATTTACATAAAACACAGAACTACAGATTACAATCCTAGGCTCACAAGTGTATAGGATTCATGTCTTACATTACTGCTATAGTTCACCTCAAAGATAATTACATGGGACTCAACAAAGAGTCCGCAGCACAGACTGCAGGATGCTCTGATAACAGTTTCCAACTGCTTTGTGCAAACCTACATAATTATCCTAGGTGAGTAACAATATGCTGCCTTTGACTTACCTGTAGAGGCTACAGTGACCTGGTCACACTGAATTAATATATTTGCCAGCTCCCCCTCAAGGCAGAGTCCTGCCTCAGGTCAGGCTAGCTGCAGTAAGTGAAGGCCACAGGCATTAAGGTGAGGGATAACATAATCAGGGTGCAGCATGACTTAATTAACTGAGTTCCCCCTCCTGCCGTTTCAGACCTGGACATGAATGCTGAAAGAAGTTTCTGGGAAATGTCATATCCTGATCATTGCACTACTCTGTTTGGAGCACACTGAAGTGTCTTTCAAGCCATTCTAGGGAAATGGGAGGGTGAGTGTTTTCTCTTACAGAACAGACTGGTTTGCCTAAGACATATCTTTTCCATTTTTATCTTCTACTCTGCCTGCATCCTGCTCTATTTAAATTTCTGGCACTGGGACTGAAGGTTTGGTGAAGTCTAATGTTAAACACTTCAGCACGTAAATGCAGTAGGACCATCTGTTACACAAGGCACAAACCCAGTACTCAGACACCAAGGTCTGTTCTCTCTCCAGTTCACTCCGGAGAAAATACAGGCATCAGGTAAAAGATATATGCAAGGCTCCTTTTCCCTCAGCATCCCACCTTTATAGGTGAGAGTGGGAAGAAAAGAAATCCTCAATAGAGACTACTGAGCAACTTGTTGAGAGAAAGATCTAGAGTTTCAGGATGTTCAAGATGTGGAGAAGTCAGAATCTGGCTGCCAAGACAAAAGCAAGATGGTTTATATGGGTGCGTTTAAGGTGTTGGTCTGACTGTACAACAACTGTGGTGATGTCAATGTCAAAACACAGGAGTAATTAGCTAAGGTCACTCTACCAAAGGGAAAAGGACACACTCCTCCCTTTCAGAAAGCCAATCCACAGGATCAATCAGGGCTCCAAACACTGTGTTTGCATTTTGCCCACAAAACTAGCACAGCTTCCTTTCGTCCCACAGATACACAGCAAAAGCAAATCAAGTTCCATTCGCTGCTGCTTGCCAGGCAGCCTAACCAAATAAATCTGGGAAACATTTCAAAACACTGAAGTCTTCTGAAAGACAGCCTCTGGGAAAACCACAGTTGGAAGAAGTATACTTACAGGTGAATCTTTCCTCATCTCCTTCTCCCTCTGTTTCCACATTTTGCAGCTTAAATTCAGTCAAGTCTGTTTGGAGAACTTCATCAACTGCAGCATGGATCAATGATGCTGCAAGAAGCGGTGAAACATCTCTGCTGGTAAGAAAAGGAAGGGAAAGCAAAATAGACTGCATTAGTTTAAACTGAGCTACAACCTCGCAGTGTATGGCTGGTAACCTCAGACTTAGAAATCATTACACGATAATACAAACTTCATTAGTAAACTAGTAGAGCAAACCATATGTTCAATATTTATTCACACAAATCTTTAGTAAGATCCTCAGTTAGACAACTGCTTTCTCAAGAATGTAAAGAGGAAGAAGTGCATGAATCATATTTTCAAACTGTTGCCTCACACTCCAGTCACAGATGGTACCTCTCTCTTGAGCTCTCAGATGGAAACTGCTACCTTCAATTCCAGCCTCTAAACATACACATTTTGTTTCTACTCACTACACAGCATTTCTTGTTGCAGTCAACAATCTCACCACAGACAGTAGCAAGATCTCAGCATTGTGGTAGATGCAAATCTCTAAAAAAGTTACTTGGAACTCTCCTTCCCAAGAAAAGTCATGCTTAGTGCTAACCTCCAGCCCTTATCATTCCGTTTATTCTGACTGGAAGTTTTCCAAAGAAACCACCCAGGTAAAAGATGCAAAGAGTTGTGACTAGGATGAGAAGAGACTCCAAGACTTGTGATTTAAACAAAGCTTTTAGGTGGGCATCTAGAAGACAATAATGCTACATGATCTGCTCAACATCTCCTGTTCATTCAATGCTTTATTCAAGCCACATGCTTCATAAGAAGAACACACTTGCTATAATGGTTTTAGATCTGTAAACGAATAAGTCCCATCCAAATCCAAAAGGCAGCTACTATAAAATAATTCCTATATTCACTACAGTCTCATGGCAAGCACTAATAACTACAGTATAAAACACATGTTTCAGCCATTTTCTATGAGCACAATGAAGAATAAGCAACAACATCCATAAAAAGCCACTTTATCCATTGTTCATGGAGTGTTTGACTCCCACACAGTATTGAATTACACAACCAAAGCAAGTATCACATTAAGGCACCTACAGCAAGTCAAGGACAAGACTTTGTTTTGCCAGGAAACATTTAGAAAGTTCTGCATAAAACTGGTTTGCTGGGGAGTATGAAATGGTGGAAGCAACTGGTCTGTGATGTTGCTCAGCAATGAGCAGCTTGTGCGTGCAGAAGGGCAGGGAGGGGAAGACTGCAGGGTTTTAGATCCCAATGACAACAAGCTGAAATGCATTTTGCCATTGTGCTCCTGAAAGAGGGGCCTTGTCACATCCTCGCAGCCGTGTATGAGTACCTCCCATGGCAGCAAACAGAAAGCATTGTGTCAGTCAGTAGGCTCCAACACAGGCCTGCTTTATGCCACGCATTCTGTGGCAGTGACAGCCCAATTTAATGAGTTATTTCGGTACTTCAAATAGATGGCAATGTGTTAGCAGTCCTTTCAGTGCTAGCTGTAGTCATGTCACATCAAGGGAAAACAGAATGTGACTTTATTTCTTTTTTAAGGCTAAAATGTTTAGGGGAGTCAGCTCCTTTCCTAGCTCAGTTAAAGTAACAATGCCTGCTTATAACAACTCTGACACTGACAGACAACCCTTTAAAAGGTCAGGCAAGAAATACACCCAAAACAGATTTTTGGAGGGCAGGGGGTGCCGTATCTTTCTTCCTGTTATTGTTTGCATAAGAGAAAAAGAAAGGACTACAAAAATATAAGCCCCACAAACAAGGTCAGATGTGTTGTTGATACCGCTGAAAGTCAGAAGCTTTAGTCAAAGCATATTTCAGCTCCAAGAATAGAGACAAGAAACAAAAAGAAAACAGCAATGCATTTAACTGCACAGTGAGAGCCACAGCTTCAGACATCTTCAGAATTTCTCTGCTATGCTGGAGGAAAAAATCAAATCTCGCCTGGGTTCACAGCTCAGCATCAGAAGAGAGCTTAATACTTTGATTTTAAACCTTGTACATTTCTGCTTTCCAGAGTCCAGGATTGCTGAACTGGGTCCATAAAAAGCAGCTTAAACAAAAGGAAATCTACTAAATGCTATAATGCACAAGTCCTGTATAAACCTCTGCTTCCAGGATGCCTGTAAAAAAGAAAAAAATTATGAATTACGTCACATCCTTCAACTTTTTCCAGCTGCCACCCAGTTCCTAAGAAGGAAATTCAGTGATTCCTCAGTACTGATATGCTTCATCTTTGCTTCCTAAGTATTTCCTCCCCTTCCTAATTATTTCCTCCCCTTCCAAAGTTCTTCAAATCTATAAGAAAGTGGTTACTTATTGGGATTTTGTTATGCAGACAGCAACATCAAACAATTGATTCTGACACACTAAAAAAAGATAAAGACTAAAAAATTACCATACCTATTTAGTTCAATTTCAGTTCCGAACAGAACATATTTGTGATTACTTTATTAACGCTTTATTATCACATTACCATATTGGCAAGACTGGTTTTCACTTGAGCTCAAGTAAATGGAGCTCCAAGGAATGGCATCTTTCATTCAGGTTCAGAGTTCACCAGTTCTAAGTTCACTTTCTAAATCAAAGATTTTAAGAGTTAACAGAATGCATCATTAAAAAACAGCAAGGACTGCTGCTTTAGTTGTGAGCTACAAGGTCTCACTTGGCTGGAGAGTATCTGGAAACAGCCACAGTACCTATGGCAACCAGTGTAAAAGTAACCTACTGCAATTATCATTGAAGACTTCAAACATTTCCTGTAAGCAAAGAAGAATGTCACTTATTGTTAAAATCTTCCTTTCAAAGAAGCCCAAGACACCCTGGTGATGAGCTGAACCAAGCATAATTTAATCTCCATGAATCAGAAGGAACACTGTAGTTGTTTCCTAAGTGGAAAACCAACTGTATTGGGAAGAAGAGGAAAGCTGGTGGGGTGTGTCCCATGCACAGGATGCTACTTTAGGGGAATCTTAGAAGAAACATGTTAGCCCCATTTCTCTGACATACAACACTAAACACTCAGCCTCAGCACACACAGACTAGTAGTAAACAGACCATGAATTTCTTTGCTGCAGGCTATTTCTTTGCTAACATAAAGGGTATGTTTTGACCATAATTAAAAATATTTCAAGAGAATTAAAGCATGTCGTAACAGTGCAGACGAGGCATCATAGCTTCACCAGCAGCTGAAGTCAGATCAACAGTGGCTGGAACGTGGAGCTCATATCCTCCAGCAACTCACAGTAAAATACAAGACTCGTTTCAAGAACCTGAGTATAGATAAAAGAGGCAAGTTAAAGCAATACCTATACTAATAAGATGACACTTAAATTTATTTGCCACCCTCCTTCTTGAAAGATTCTGGACTACTGGGCACACAGTACTGGTGAAAGGAGCTATGCAAAGTTCCTGCTGATATACCTCTGGGCCAAAATAAAGTTACACACAGAAGTAAAATGCAATTATGATATTTTGCATACTTTAGATTTGGCATAAGTTACAGAACAGAACTTGCTTCTCTTGCTCACCTTGTTTCTCTTTTGCAATACAATTTAGTTATCTATTTTATTTCATTTCAAAAGACCAACTGTCACACTACCACAGTGGTGTCCAGCTACAGTGTAATCATGTACATAAGGACAATCATAAGACTGTTACTGATCCTTTTAGTACCAGTCTTCAGAAAGAAAAAACCCAAAATATATACATGCTCTTTTGTAAGCCAAAACACAATAAGGTAACCTCTTACTCGTTTTTATTTTGGTCACTAAATACCCAGTACACTTGCAGCAAGTGTTGCAAACAAGTCACCAGCTCAAAGATGTTCCCACCTCTTTTCCTCCTCCCTTATTTTATTAAAAGGGTATATTCAGAAGTCTTGAGCAAACAGGTTTTTTGGTATGGGAGAAGCAGCCAAAGGTCAGGCCACCACACCTTGGCCAGAGCCTCAGCTACAACTGAACTTTTTACAAAAGCTTGAAAACAAAACAGGTGACAGATTCCTGCAGTGCTCCCTGCCCAGCTTACAGTGGCTTTGAGGACACAGAGTAATACAGCAGATAGCAGACTCCAAAAAGCTGCTCCTTAGTACTGGGAGCAGAGGAATGAGTTCTGTGGCACCTTGGAGGGTGGCACACAGCCTCTCTAGGAAACAGCAAATACCCCATGTTTACACAAAGACTTTTGCATTTTTTTGCATCTTTTGCATTACCTATTTTGCAAGCAAAAGAATTCATATTCCCCACACCCCAAATGCACACATTCTCCCACAGTACTGTCAGAAAATCTGTTTACATAAAATAAAGCACAAGAGATTACAATGGTCCTGGCCAAATATTGATCACTTATCTTTCAGATTTTAAAAAAAGTGACATGATTTTGTTTCTAGACATTATTACCAAAGTCATGGCAAGAAGGCAGCAGTGGTACTGCAGGCCAGAGCACCAGTGTATAATCCTCTTTTCCTTTCAGAGTGTGCATACACACATGTTGGGGAGAAAGAAGTGCTATATCTGAAAGCACAAGCTCTAGCACAAAGCAGCTGCAGCTGCCTTATGTCTAAGGGAAGATGTGTCCCTGTTTGCTCCATGGGCTCTGTAACAGCCAAAGATCACACAGAGCACAGCTCTGCCACTGCCAGCTCAGGGTGTGTTTCTAGCATGTTACAGCTCTGTCAGCAGTGGGTTTAGTGCAGATCTGCAAATGCCAGCAGTTCTCCAGCAAATGAAAGATCCTCTCACACTGCCAAAATAATAGCAGGTCACAAGTTTCCTCTTAAACAAAAGCTGCTTGTATTCAGTATTTTCCCTCCAAACTGCTAGTTTTATTTCCCTTTCTCTTTTTATTCTTATAATCAACTACAGAATGTTTCCACTCAAGCAGCTTTAAGCATTAGCATTTATTAGAGCACTACCCAGAGTTACCAGGGTGATGGTGGCCAGAAAAGTACAAGTATATATCCACTAAGGAGAGAACATCTGACATTCTACAATGCACAGGAAGTTGTTTCGTGTGCTAATGACATCAGGTCATTAAAGGAGATGAGCAAGAGGGAATCAAAACCAATACATAAACAGTGCCACACACAGAATTTCCATCTCTTATGGTTACATGAAGCAGTTTTTTCCCCAGCTTTTCTTATGAAACTACCAGAAGCAGCAGCTTTAGAATCCAGAATCCATCTGTTCAGGCCCTTCAGTCATTACTGAACAGTTTTTACACAAAATGTGCAATGAAGAGTCACCTGCTACTCCCATTTCATTCTCAGCAGGAAGAAAAACCCCACAGCAGAACAGGAGAGGCTTAATTCCACAAAAGCCACTTTTCAATTAAGCCCTAAACACACTGTTTTAAAATTGAGTATTTATCCTGAAACAACAACATTAAGGGTGTTTCACACAGGTTATGAGTAAAATATGCAAACATGTTCCAAATCAAGGAGAAGTGCCAGTGTATTACATCAAATTGTTCAAATTAGGAATCGGGAAGTAAGTTTTAGGGAATTTATTAAAAGCAGAGGTCAAAGTAGAAAGTAGTTTTCACAGAGGAAGAGACTGAAGAGCGTTTTAAAAAGAGATTGGGAAATCAGAAGCAAAATAAGATTCTGTTCCCCCTCCTCATACTTAAATCACATTAAAACATCAAAATATCAGAATTGCTGAATTAACTACTCTAAAAGAAGGAATACTGGAAATAAAGACATCAGGGCCACACCTTGGTGTAAGCACTACAGTGTAAAGCACAAAGACACAAAACAGGATGCTGAGGCAACAGCACATCGCTTGGGAGGGGGCAGAACAGGAAACCCAAGTCTCTCAACTGTTATTGTAGGAAATCTCCTCCAACAGGAAGGCTGCAGGAATTTCACATTGTTCTTTGGATATGTCACAGGATGGCCATAGAAGTTTCAGCTCCTATCAAGGGGAAGATGAAATTTCTATATCTGGGGGTCTGTTTTCATCTCATATTCTGCTGCAGTGAAAGTCAGGAATATTTCAGGGTAATTTCTAAAGCTTGGGAAGTAACTAATGGCCATTTCATTCACATTCACCTGTTTTCATAGATTACCAGAACACAGTAATATCCCAAAAGTGTATGTTAATTAAAATTCTGCAAAACAATATTACTTATGCTGCTTTGATTCTCCAAAACGTTATTTATGTATTTAGCTGCAGTTAGCAGCAGGCAGTTTCATCAATTTAAATGAACTATTCAAGTAGAAATACCTGCAAAGCTTCACCAGATTAGTGATTTAGAAGCAAGGCCTGCCAGAGAGCAAAATGGTTTGCAGTTGTTTCACTATGGTAGCTGCATTTGTAGAAATTAAAATAATTCATTTTAGATTAGGACATTCAGGGATTAGCCTGATGTATCCAGCTGCTTCCATATAAAAAGGTGTGCGCAGCCTTGGAGGAGCAAGCAACAGCATTCAGAAACTCCTTGTTGGACCTAACCGAAGTTACTTCTTGGCCCATTCTCTTCTCAGCAGAAATCTTGATCAGTAGTGGAGGAACAACATTCCTCATTGCAAAGGCACAAAGGTTTGTGCCTCCAAGCAACTGGAAGAACAAGCTAAACATCACCATATGTTGTCTCATGAGCCAAGGATATTGCTGGGCCTTTATTGCCTATGGACCTTGATTGGCTTGGGCCCTTCTGGGCATGACCCAAACATCTGTGCATGTGTGAATTAAGTACCTGACAACACAGAAATGAAAAGCAGAACAGCAGAACTGAGTGTCAAACTTGATTCCCAATAATACTTTGATCTACAAAGAAATCCTTCATCAGTACTAATCACCATGCAAAATACATTCTGTGATGCTGGAGTGTTAGAGAAATCTCTCACTCAGGAAAGAGAGATCAAGCAACAATGCCAGAAGCCAGCAAGGTACATCCAATAACACCTTCATAGTGTTAAATCTACATAGAATAACACAGTGATATTTGAGGGTGTATGTTTTTCACCGAGTCACCATCCATGTGATTGGGATGCTGCCATGACAGCACGCAGATGGCTGGATCTCAACTACAGTGACCTCCTGCACACTAATCTGGCATCATTTCTGCATCTTCAACTTTTATACAAACATTTAAATATCTTCTGATGTCAGTCCTTGCCCTTACTCTTCCATTCTTTAAAATCTTTAACATCCTTCTTTCTCTTATTTCCTTACTATTCCCTCATCTATTTTATTGAGGATTCACATCAACAGAAAAGTTTATTTAGCCTTCAAAGCTGCACTTTGAATTGATCCACAGAAGCAAACATGGGGGGGATAGAAGTAATGTTGGCAATTTCTCACACAATCAGAGACTTCAGTTTTAGTTCCTAATTACAGGGGTTATAAGAGGAAGGCCTGCAATTTCAAAACACAAGATTCCTGTCTTGGCCTTGGGCTGTATCAGTCTTTTTCTCCACATGCAAGAACTTTGCCTACCCAGCAGGAAAATGCAGCCTTTTTGCAACTGCAAGATGAGGTTTCTCTTTGTTACAGGAGTCAAAAACTTAGCTAAAATTCTGCAGGGATCCCTACATTTGACACTTCAGGTACACTACATTACACTCAAACTCATGGCTTCACCCAAACACAGAGCTGCCTGCAGCCAGCCATAAGAATCCATAAAAACACTTTTCTTATCTATTTTGTTTTTCAAAAACATTTTGTGAAAAGAAGAATTAATAATTAGATTGCTGTACTTCAATTCTGCTTTACCTTTCTTTAAGCTTTCTTTCCTTTTTTTTTTTTTTTTTTTTTTTTATTGCTAGCTCAGGACTTGGGCAGCTCCACAAGAGAGGCTGTGGAGCCAAAACTGGCTGCAGGGCAGGTATGTGAAAAATGAAGCTTCCGACACTGGCAGGCTACTCTCTGTGTAAACACCAGGCGTGACAGGTGAGGTGAAAGTATTGCAAAACCATCATTCCTCTTCTGTTTCTGCTTGTTACGGTGCCCAACAGACAACAACAGAATGTCAGCAGATGCGCAGCTCAGAAATACTGATTTTTAAAGCACTGCAGTTGGAGTAACACATCCCATAATTCTACATCCTTATACCTTCCTCTCTAAATCAATGGTAGACAACATCAGCCTGGCCTGTGTGGCACAGTGGGTGCCATGTGATAAATATTTGTTCAAGACTGGCATTACCCTGTTCTTTAAAGCACTCACCCAGAACCACTCTTACTCCACAGAGTTCAAAGATTCAATGCCTGTGATGAATTTGCAATCTCGCTGTGGAATGCAACAGCTGTGTTTTGTTCAAGAGCAATTTATTCAAAGCACAACTAAATAATGCAATGATTATCTGGGCCTTTTTAAACTACAGAGTAAGAAATTGTATTTCTTTGGTATGGATTTCTCATCTTCAGATTTAAGCACGCCGTTTAAGTAAGTGATTTATGTTCATAATCATCTCTGTAATGTGTAGGAGTAACTTGATTTTTAAGGCAAACTTCCCAATTTAAATATCTAAAAATCACCTATACACTTTCAATGACAACAACAAAAAATCTATTTGGTATTCATAAATTCATCAGATGATAGTTAAAAAGGCAAGTAATTAAAATCACGTTTACTATCTATCAAATTCCTCTAATAACCAAGTAACATTCAGCATATACCAAACCAGAACCAGTCTTCTCCACACCCCAGTACCACAGCACAGTCTGATCACTACTCACGTTCTTTTAGACCATCCACAATCCCCTGTTCCTGACTCTTAAAAGCAGGTTAGCAAAGCAGATTGTGGTGGAAACTTCATAACAGCTGGAGTGCACAGGCCCTACTGCTGAAGTACAGTAAGAGAGTGGAGTATCAGGAGACAAGAAATTGGTGGGAGATAACTTGTTCTTGATGAAGCACTAACTGGCCAAAAGAAGTAAGTAACATTCAAATTCTTATCAGTATTAAAGAGGAAGTCTAAACTGGTCAGGATGAAGGTTATGAGGATGCAGTCACGGGATGGCAGAAGCATCACTGAGGCGTAGATGTTCCAGCAGTGGTGTGACTATAATCCTGAAGTTTTAAGAAAACATCAGCTTGATAAACCCACACAAGCACGTCCCACTTAGGAGTGCTGGGGAGCTGAACATCAGTGGAGCTGGCTCGCTTCTTACCCCTGGCAGCCCAGCGAGGCACCTCACGGACTCCCTCCCGCCCAGACTTCCAAGCTGACCCACACAGGTGCCCTGAGGGATCTGAATTCACGCTGTTGGCACTCCACCACAGGAATCGCGCTAATTGCGGGCTTGCAACTGAATCCGTACCGAGAGTGGGAGAGGAGTATTTTTGAAAAGCACACACAAACAATACTATGAAGGCACGGGGCCGAAGGCCTATGGCCTGAATAGAAGCATACTATTACCGGTCACCAAAAGTAATTTAGAAAGGGGAATAATAACAAATAGGTCTCTAAACCTAAAATTCTGTGGAGACGCTGAGGGCTCTCCCCCGCCCCCGGCGGGCCCCGCGTCAAGAGGAAGCGCCTCCCGCGCCTGCACCTGCTGCGGCCCCGCTGCCGGGCCGGCCCCGCTCCCTCACAGCGGCCGCCAGCGGCGCCCCGGGGGCAGCCCGGCCGGACCCCGGCCCGCCCCGCCGCCCCCTCACCTGCTGCCCAGGAGGCTCCTCGCTCGCTCGACCAGCGCGCCCGGCACCTCGGCCCTGCTCAGGGCGCCGCTCCCCGCGGAGCTCCACGGCAGCGGCTCCCCCGGGCCCAACGGCGCCGGGAAGTCCCTCAGGAAGGAGCTCAGGGGAGCCGCGGACGGCTCCAATTCCAGCGCCATGGCGGCGCTGCCCGGCCGGGAGGGGCGGCAGGGGCGGGGCTGGAGCTGAGGGAGAGGTGCCGGCCCCTTTAAGGGGCGCTCGGGGGCGGGGCCGGGGCGGGGCCGGGGCGGGCGGGGCCGCAAACAATTCCTGGAATGCGGGGAGGCAGTTCCCGGGGCCCCGCGGGGCGGCCGCGCCGCCCTCTGCCCAGCGCAGCTTCTGGAGCTCCATCCACACGCCCTCTGCCATCAGAGAAGGGTTGAAAGCAGCAGGATGCGTTTCCCAGGGATGACTCTTGACTGAGCCCTCCCTGCGCTCAGCACTCGTGGAATCCTAGAATAATCTCAGTTGAAAGGGACCATCAGGATCACCCCAAAAACCTCACCATGTGCCTGACAGCATCGTCCACCCCTCCTATGGCTTCCTCTCCAGACCCTTACCCATCCTCTTGGCTCTCCTTTGGATGCTTTCTAATAGCATAATGTATTTTTTACATTGTGGTGCCCAAAACTGCACGCAGTACTCATGGTGAGTTCTGACCCAGATGAATGGCTTTTCCATCCTAAAATACTTACTCTACATTAGATTATGAAGAATTACACACCCTGACAAACCACATTCAGAGATACACACAAATAGGAAGGATGCAAAGAGATTTTACAAGCAAAAGTTTGTCTGCAAATAACAATGGCAAAGTAAAAGCCATGCTTGGAGAAGAGGAAAGTGTTCCCGCTCAGTTCAGAAGCCATGGAGAATGACCAATGACAGGTTTCCCACATTTCCAGGACCACATCCAAGCATCACGGAAATCCCAGCCAGCAGCAGCAGCCAGCTGGGCACACAGGTATGTTCAGAGCAGTTCCTGGTGTACAAACCAGGCTACAGGTAAGGGAGGACTTGAACAATTGAATCAGTACAAACACTCTGGAAGCTGTTGTAGTTTATGCCAAGATCTATGACTCTGAGGCACCACATCAACTTGATTTTTAAAACAATGTCATGGTTTTTCATGAAAAGAAGCTATTTGCTCCAGCCTGCTTTTACCTGAAAGAACTAAAAAGAACTACAGAAAAAAACCCTTCTACCTATGGCTGGAACTTCTAAGCAGTATGATTAAAACATAGTTCATGTTTGAGCTGTAACTGTATAAACAAACATTTGATCAGAGGAACAAGCTTGGTGCTGTGGTATTTGGGCTGTGTTCTCTGGTTCAGTAAATGCACAGACTGTGCCAACTAAAACAGCAGATTTGTAAATTACCTTTGTAAGGACTTGTCTTTCCTCTCTGTTGCCAGTGCATCCCATGTCAAGTTAATCTCTTCACATTCTGTGTTGAAATGCAGCAGCCTTTGCACCTCCCATCTGACCACCACTATTGCTGAAACTGTTTTGGGGCTACAGATGACACAAAATGTACTTGACCAGATGACTAGACATGCTCAGCCACGAGCACATGGAAGGAAAGGAGAGAATATTATGTATTTGTACAACAAGATTTTGCAATGTGGCACTCAGCGCTGCAGTGGTTAGATACAGCTCCACATGAAAGCATGAAGACACCCTCCTTTTGAAAGCAAAATTAACCAACATTGAAATGACAATTCAGGCAACGGACAGGACAAACTGTATTTTGTCAGATATAATCTGCTGTGTGACCACAGAGGAATAAACCAGCATGGATACTCAATCTGTCTCCTAGAAGCAGGTGGAGGTCATATTTAACTGGGCCCCATTGACCGTGAGATACTAACTTGTCTGCACAGGCCGTAATTTGGGAATCACTACTCAAGGCAGATATACCCCTTCACATTTATAATTTTCATTTTGTATGTCTGTTGGCATTATTCACTTAGGCAGCAGAATGACAGACTTGAAGCAGAGCTCTTGCTACTGCAGATGTAATTTAAAAATCTGACAGCTACTAATCTTTTCTTATTTTTGAAGATTCAAAGTCAGATGAAGCAAGTCTCATGCCACAAAGACTACAGCAGCATAACACCGATCTTAATCAGTTCTTATATTCCTGCAACTTGCATTGCTGACAAAAGCCCCAAAAACGTCAGAAGAGACATTTCCTTTCTATCAGTTAACAGTCCAAGTAGACTTCTTGAGTCTCACCACTGCTTGTGAGCTCTAATTGTATCTATGAATCCAAATTAAAAGCTTAAAGGCCTACTCAGTTACTGAGGGATCATCCAGAATAGTTTGTTTAAGGAGCAATTTAAGGTGTTTAACTACTCTAAAAACAGGAAAGCAGTGAAAGACACTTAAAAATTAACTCAAAAGAAAACACATTTTTATAAGAAGTTTATTTTCCTGTTGTGTGGCCATTATACAAAGTAAGCAGCCAGAGCTGCCATTTTGTCCTTGGGTTTCTTTGGGTTGAGTCTTCCACCAGGTCTCCGGCCTTTGCCCCTTCCCCGGCCTTGCCTCTTCCCTTGTCCCCCACGGTGCATGGGGTGCCTCATGGCCGCGTGTTTCAGCTCCACCAGATCCTGAAACACGGGGTCACAGAACACACAGCCTGAATGCTGGGTCTCATCACCAGGTAAGGGAGATTTGGCTTTGTTAAAATCCACGTCCACGAGCGCCGCCTCACACAAGTCGCAGGTCTCAGGTGACACCCGGACCTTGTGGGCGTTCTCGAAGAAGTGCACGATCACGTTGCATTTGTTGCAGGCCATCTTCCACTTGGGACCCGACGTCGAGTCCAGCACCAGAACCCCGTTCTCACACTCCACACACTGCCCAATTCCAAGCATGCTAAGGGAATGCTGGCACGTAGGGTGGGTGCACTCATTACAGCCCATTCCTGGGGGAGAAGAGTGAAACCATACCACCCTTTATCTCACTACTCGCACTACCCAGTTTGAAGGAAGTGAGACACAGAAGCCAGAGACATTTAAACATACTGCAGATTTTCTAAATCACTAAAGAAAGGAACTGCTCCCAAAATGGCAACTTGCCTCTTCACAGTTTCAGAATAATCCCCCGCTGAAAATTTTTTCTATAATGGTTTTCAGAATTTCCATATACTGCCACTGTACAGTACAGGCAGTTTAGACAGATTAGTGATGAAAACTCATTACATTTTCAATTAAATGTATGGCTCCTGCCTAACTGTTATTTTATACTTGAACTACTCACTGTTAGTCCAAGATATTTTTAATTAAAAGATGGTAATAAAAACATGGTGAAAAGCTTCAGTGCACTACTTTAAGTAAGTTTCAGTCCCACAGTTACAAAACTAACTGCAACTTCTACCTCTTGTTATATCCTTCAACAGCTTTTGACACACCATTTATCTCTGTCAAAACATTCCCAAAACCTGGTCTTTGTTTACACTCCTATCCAAGCCTACTCAAATGTGCAAGGCATTAGTATCTTGGTGTCTTTCACTGCATGCTGAGTGTTGTGAAGGTCATGCATGCAGGTTTCTTCTTCTATGAAAAAAAAAATTCAAAAATTTGTTAACCAATAAATTTTGGTAAGTTTAATGTGAATTTTAGGTATCTAGAGTCTAATTTGAACAGCAACACTGTTTATACTAAGCAACACTGATTTTAAAACTCCTAAAAAGCCCATTAAATAGACTGTACCTAATTTATTTAAAGTCAGGATAATACCTGCATGTTTGCAGAACTCCTACCTTTCTTCATGTCCCTGAATGGAGGATGGTTGTAACAGTATGGACACAGTGGATAGCTCTTTCCTCTGGATCCAGATGACCACAGCACAAGCTCAAAGTCATCCAGGGGACAACGCAACTCCTTGTAGAGTTTAATGGTACCATTCTGGGGGAGACTGTAGGTGTCATCACAGTGAGAGCAATGCAGGCGACTTGGCTTGGCCTGGAAACAGAGCACAAATCTGAGCAACTGCAAGGTCAACAGAGTTTAAAACTTGTGGTAAACCTGCTCTCTGGTTTGTTCCCCAAGGCAAAACCATATCAGCCTTTGTGTTTTAGAACAGCACTTGTGATGACCACATTAAAATCCAAGTTCAATAATAGTAAAGAAGTTTATACTCACTGCCCCCCAGCAAGTGAAATTCAAATTCCAAGTATGAGGAAAACTGACCTGAATATACTTCATGAAACGATGGCATTTACCACAGCGGGAAAGGGGTTTGCCTGTGGCAGCCAAGGGTGAAAAAGACACTTCCATCAGTTCATCCATACCTGCAAAAGGAATAATCACACTTACATTAGAACTATAGTTGTTAAGAGGAAACTTTGCACGAAATCATCTATAGACCTGTGAAGAAGTGAGAATTAAAATATTTTACTCACAAATCTTTGTCTACAAAGACAAATACACAGCATTTTGCACTGAGCATCTAGAAACACAATGGTTCAACTAATCTCAACTTTTCAAAAACTCACCACTGCATAGTCACAAAATAAACCTGAAGTAGAGTTTTGGAGATACGATTCTGTCCAACTACCTTTGGAGAGCAAATTAATTTGATGGGAAACTTCCAGCCCTAGCACAACTTTTCAGAAAGCCTAAACCTCTGAAAGGAGCCTAATAGATAAGTATTTTCCATGCAACAACTAAGTAATTCTAGGGAGCTTCACATATAAAAAGTTTTACCTGCAATAGAATCCACAAAATAGTGAAATTTCCTTTTGAAAATGTCAAGGGTGTGCTCCAGGACCTGATGATAATTTGCTTTACCCAGAGCTATTAAGTTGAGTTGCTTCTCTACAGCACTGCGGATTGTAGGAAGAACCAATTCTGCATCTAACAGGAAACCAGAGACAGCAGCAATGAAAGGTCAAAAATGGAGGTAGGAAACTGTTCATACATGAGCTGACATCAAAATAAGCATTATTTGAGACAGAAATGTTATTTACACATTGACATCAGCCTTCAATATAGTAAAGGGAAAGGAAGGTAAGAGAATGGAAAGGT
Organism: Pseudopodoces humilis; assembly: GCF_049639895.1. Lineage (NCBI taxonomy): Eukaryota > Metazoa > Chordata > Aves > Passeriformes > Paridae > Pseudopodoces > Pseudopodoces humilis. Next base: position 7,973,692 of record NC_142219.1, read on the forward strand.
TTAACTGACCTATTTTATAATAACCATGAACCAGAACAATGCCAAGGTTTGTAGGCTTTAGTCTTCGACCACTCTCCACTGTGACATAGTTTCGCTGGCAAATGTTGTTAATGTGGACTGGAATACTGGCATCAGTTCCTGACACACAAAGGAAAACAATATATCCACCCTGAATAAAACAGAGTTTTCATCAAATTACTTGCTTCTGGCTTCCCTGGTTTAATGTCAAATTACAGGTCTCCTAAGACTGCTTAAATTCAGATACCTTCTTACTGTCACCCAACTTCCAGTGCATAACTTCTCTCTCTCCAGTAACTCTGATGTTCCTTTGCAGTTCTGGTAAGTCTGAAACATATGGTTTAACCTTAATCCTTTCATCTCTTCCAAGGAATTACTATTGGGAAGACACCTATTCTCAGTTACTTACTCTGGAAAAACACAGTAGGGTAACAGGCTGTGTTTGCTCTGATGGGGCAAATTCATGAAAATATGTTAAAAGAAACAAGTCAGACTGATAAAGGAAAGTAGAATTGTGGTAAATTATATAGTAAGATACAGAAGGATTACTGAAGAGAGCAAAGCTAAAGCAAGATCTAAAGACAAGAAATCAATTCCTAAAAACGAGGAAGTGCTTCCTTCAACACATCAGCTCTTTCTGACAGAGAAGTGACAGGGATGCGTTATGAAAGGATACTGCTTTGGCCAGAAACCAGAAACTGCTAAAAATGAAGATAAGAAAGGGAAAGGAACATGGGGGAAGAAACAATCTACCATCTGCTGAGGGGAGCTATGAGCATGGTGGTTTGAAGGGGAAGAGATGATCACTGTATATATCCAAATGAATACTTAGAGTTCATTACTGACAGAGAGTGCAGAGGAGTGACTCAGACTCTTTGCACTCTTGGTGGATGTACTGCAGAGCAATATAAGTTAATCAAGTTCCTACCAATGCCATGTTTTTCCATGAGAGTGATCAGTTCTGCTTCTGTCAGGTAATCAGGAGGGCTGGTTTGCTTTTCCAGCAACTTTATTTCACCAATTGGAAAAAGATCTCCTTTCTCACAGTGGGGAAGACTCTCTTCTAATGGGATGCTGTGCCACGGCATAATTTCTGTGAACCCTGTAGGTAAAGAAACAAACAACTTGCCAGTTTACCATAAAAGTCTCAGTAGTGCTGCTACATTCTTTTTACAGGGGCCCAAGAACAACTTCTGCCTTTGTGTAATTTATCCCTGAAAAGGCATTTACTGTTTGTAAAAAGACTGGTTTTCACACTGGCAAATGTGGCATTAAATCTTTGAGACTACTAAATGAAAAATAACACTTTTTCTATCATAAATGAAGTACAAAAATTAGGACAAGATCTGGTCTCTGGTTTTGAGAGCTCAAAAAAATTTTCACAATTGCACTTGTCCCCAGAGCTTCACTTTTATATCCATTCAGTGTATTAATGGGGAAAAAATTTAATATGCAGCAAATACTTACTCCTGATCTGTCTTACCTGGTGAGGTTACCACCTTTCCAACACAGGTGAATCTTTCAGGACCAATACTGAAGGAAATGGTGGTCTGTAGGTACTTGCAGTCAGCACTGACAGTGGCAATGAAGTGCCGAGTTATGTACTCGTACAGTCGCCACCCATCCCCACCTGGGGAGAAACAACACCTCAGCCACAAAATATAATCAAATTACAGAACTTGGAAGCTACTATTCTGGGAAAAAATTCTCCTAGAAACATAGGCATTAAGTTGTCTTCTTTTTCTTGGCAGTACTATCGTCCCAAGGATCAATTGCTGAAGCAACTCTGAACTTCACTGTCACCAGAAGTTTCAGTGAGGATCAAGTTTGCTCTCTCTTCAATTCTTGCCATTCAAATAATTTTGTTTTCTGTTGAAACTCAGTGATTTTGAAACTGGCACCTTACACCTTAAGGGACTGACTTCCTCACACAGTATCCCAACACTACCGAATTTGTCTGTACCTAATTCTGCTTCTGTTGCAGCTCTCATTGGGGTGATGGGAGGATGGTCTCCTGCATCATGGCCTTTCCTTGGACGATTGATGCCTTCTGATAGCAATGATTTTACCTGGGTGAAGAGAGAAACGGCTTACTCAGATCAAATCCATAACAACACAACATTAAAAAAAAAAAAGAAACTGGGGATATTTAAAGTTTCTGAAGGCCTATAGTTCCTAATACACCAAGCAAGATCTAGTCTAAAACAGACTAGAGAATTATACAGCTTTTGCTTCATGTACTCACAGTTTCTGCCCAGTAAGGATTATTGGCTTGTTGTCTCAAACATCCTTTCAGGTCAAAGTTTTCTGGATAATGGGTAGTTTCTGTTCGAGGGTAGCTGATATAACCCTGAGTGTAAAGACGCTCTGCTATTTGCATGGCATGCTGGGGACCCATTCCTGAGAGGGGACAAGAGAAAACAAAAATCATACACACATCCCTGTGATTATGATTTGCTGTGTCTGGATGTACACCTTACCCAAGTATTTAAATAAATTATGGCTTAGCCATTCCATAAGACTCTTGTCACCTTGATCTTGCCAAATATTTCACTTTTGACAAGCAGCTTTCTAAACTTGATCCTTTGCCCAAAATGAAGTATTATTTGTTTTGTTTGAGAGGCTAAAATATTTTGCGTTAAAACAGTGTGAAAATCTGACCTTTTATACCTACCTAAAGCAGCACTGGCTACTCGGAGCATTTCAACTGTGTTCAGAGCCAGTGGTCTCTGCTTCACCTTCTCTTTTTTACTCACAGATTCTACCTAGAAAACAGCATTTTTACAGTAAAAGTTCTGACATTTGGTAAATGCATATTTTTAATCATGTCTATAAATATGCATCATACATTACATTGTCTATTCTTATCATATCTGCTTTGTTCTCTTAAAATGGTAACCACCAGTATATTTTTACTTTAGAAAATCTGACTGGAGATAATTTTATCAAGTTCTAAAATTAAAGTCTGAAAGTTCCTTTGTGCCAGGACTAGATCAGTTCTATAACTGGGAACACAGCAAGGCAGCTTATTGCTGTCTTTACTTCCCAGTTACCTCAGCAGCACCTACTTAAGTGCTACAAGTATTTAGTGCTCATTCCAAGCAACAGTCCTAACTATAAGAATGCAAATTTTTAAAAGCTTCAAGCAGTCTTTGAACCTTGATGTCTACAAGCACTTAAATCCAAACACACTGTCAAACAAGTGTTAAACAGAGCAGAGTTATAAGTTAATTGGCTATAAAGACTGTACCATACACATGATTAAATATTTAACTGGAGGAATACTGCCCTACACATAATTAAATTCCAATTTATTCAATGTCTCATGGGAAATAAGAGGTCTGCTTGGAGACATCTGAACAGTATTTCCTAGCAGGTTTAGTAATGAAGAGTTCCTATCATGAGTGATGAGCGTTTCCAAAGTCAATACTAACAAGAGGCTTCTGCTGAGATGACCACACCAGCACAGTACAATCTGCCATTAAAAAATCTCTTGACTTTTATTCTCATTTACACAAAGCTGAATGAAGTAAAAACCAAAATACAGATATTCTACACTCTTTAACAAAAACAACCAAAAGCCTCAATTCACTTTTAAATTAAAATATGTAATAAATATTTTAATATTTATAGTAAAATAATATTAATTAATATTAATAGCAAAATATTAAATTGTATTTCCTTTATATGAATTATGGATCTACTGGCACTTGGTAAATATTCTTACCTTTGCTTCTTTTGCCATCTTTGTTATATTCAGGAACATTTGAGCAACCTCACGATCAAACACCCTCACTCTATCCCAATCCAAAGTGAGAGAACTTTCTTTTTCAGGGTTCACCTATCAGACAAAAATAAAATTAATTCCTACCAACTCTACTCCTAGAAGTGTGAGAATGCATATTCCCAACAAGAGTCCAGCAAACAAATCCTAGGACATACATGATTTTTTAGGACAAATTTAGGACAAACACACAGCAGGAAACCAGTGCTCAAACATGCAGTTGTGCTCTTTTTCTGGGGGGCATTTGAGATGGGTGGAGCACATGGAGTGCTGGGTCTGGGGAATGATCAGAACTATTCCAGACCAAACTGAAATGCTGTCCTTATTTAGTGCTGGAAACAGTAAAGACCGAAATAGGGAGAAATTCAAAGTTTACCATTTTGATTTAGCAGAATCAATCATTTGTATTAAACTGTAACTAGGTCATATTTTCAGCCCCATGTACAAAAATTAGTATGAAGCAACTAACACGAGAGAGCACAAACCCCTCTGTAAACAGCACCAAGTATTTCCTAGCAAGACACACAAGACACGTCACAATAGATGACATCTGGCAGATGCCAGATTTCACTTTTTTTTACTTTTAAAATACAAAAATGGCAACCTTTTACCATGAATCCCTTATTTGCTTAAAAAATCCTTGTGATCACAAGCCATAAAACCCTGTTGGTTTGCTCTCAGAGCTTGGACAGCAGTGAGGCTGTAAAACTGCTCTAAGCTGCCAAAGTACTCTGAGGATTCAATTGCCAATTAACACAATGAGCATTTTATTTGCTTTAAAATTCCAATACTCAGCAATGCCAATGTTTGTTGGCAGGCTAATTAATTCCTGGATTCAAATTAACAACAGTCAGTCCAAGGACCCCAGGGAACAAAAGAGAACCATTTTAAGTAGTCTTTTTGGCAGAATTTAGGCTTAGATGATTAGCAATGAAGAATTCTTATAAGCAGCAGACAATAAGCACTCTAATACAAAACTGACGTCCTGGAATCTGCTCTTGAGAGTGGTGACACACATGTGAACAGAATGAGAACACATGATTAAACTATAGGCATTGTGAATTCTTGTCAGCAGCTACGAATTTATGAATGAATAAAATAAAATGCATTTCTTTTGTAAAATCAAGTACTTTAAAACTTACTTTGGCTTGCAACACCCAGTAAGTCTCAGGCTTAAATGACTGGATTTTGTCATGCCTCTCAACACAGAATCCAAGTGTTGGGGTCTGACATGGCCCAAAGGAGATGAGGGAGCTGTCTAAATTCCCATATTTCCCCTGAAAATATTTAGTCTGGAACCTAAGAGAAGGGCAGGAGGGAAAAAAACAAATGAGGAATGTATACACTAATATCCTCATTCCCATGAAAAGCAGAAGTTTTTGTTATCATACATGCACAAAATATGAGTAATCTACAAAATCATTCAGGCATTAGGAAAAGAGCATTCTGAAAAAGACCATCACTTACAGCTAATTAAGACATAATCATTTTGCCTCACAAGGAGCTGGGAGGGGACACAGCCAGGACAGCTGATCCCAGCTGACCAAAGGAATATTCCAGATCATGTGACATCATGCTCAGCATATAAAGCTGGGGGAATAAGGAGGAAGGGGGGAACACTTGGGGTGATGGTATTTCTTTTCTCCAGTAAATGTAATGGGTGATGGAGCCTAGCTTTCCTGGGAATGGCTGAACACCTGCCTGCCCCTGGGAAGTGGTGAATGAATGCCTTATTTTGCTTTGCTTGTGTGTGCAGCTTTTGTTTACCTATTAATCTGTCTTCATCTCAAGCCATGAGTTTTCCCATTTCTACCCATCCTGTACTCTCGGTGACCCCAGGGGTGGGGAGGCAGTGAGTGGCTGTGTGGGGCTTGGCTGGGGTTAAACCACGAGGGCACAGAGCCATTCCTGAACCTTTCACAAAACCCTCTGCAGTCTGTGCTGTCACCTTGTGAAGGCACAGCCAATCCTCAGATCCAGCTCCTGGCGGGCATCCACGGACAGAGCTTCGTTGCGATTGGGCTCTCCCAAGTGATTCATGGCATTGCAGATGTCTGTGTCGGTGATGGAACTGAATTTAGCTCTGTAAATCGTCCTCTCCGTGCCACGAGGTTTGTTCATAACAGGAAGAACAGCATCAAGAACCTAAGGAAAATCAGAAGCATAATTAAAGAGGATTTGAAAGATAGAGGCTTTCTCTCTAAAAATAAAAAACACTCTCTATGAAATATTTGTTTCTGTGTCACTGCTTAATTCAGCAAGATGTCATGCCAATACATTAACTGATAAGCCAGACCAGTATGTCCATCCAGTCAAAAGCATAGGAAGCATTAACAAAACTGAAGGGTTTATTTACTACACAGCAACTGCTGGGAGCAAATCAGTATTTTTGGCTAAGAGCAAAGGCATTAACCAGTGCAGCTGCAGCACCTTCTGGTGAGCATGTACCAGTGTCTATCTGGATTTATTCTATACATTGCTAAGGCACAAGTAATGATACAGGAGTATGTGAAGAACTTAAAACAATCACTTCATGAATCATCTTTCTTTAAACTAAAGAAAATCCCCAAACAAATACTCTTCATGTAGACTTTTGGGAATAGGATGTTAAAAAAAATCTTAGCAAAGATTTTGTTCTACACTTTTTATGTGCAGAGGCCAAATTTCTGCAGCAAGCCTACACTTACAAGCAGCTTCTGTGCTCTAAAGCATCTAATTGCTTAATAAACAAAAGATAACAGAGATTAAATTTTATAAGGACATAAAAAAAAAACTACTCCAGCTGTGGAATACAGACCAATTCTTGAAGCACTGGAATGCTCTAACATTTAAGAGGCCTGATCATTCATCTGAGATGAGCAACACCCCTGAAATTTATTTATACTCTTCAACTGACATCTTACAAAGTTCAAAGCATGTGAGTTTTTCCACCAAGGCCCTCTATGCCTTTAAAGCTTAATACACCTTTAGTTTGAATGTTACTGTATACTCATAAAACAATGCATTGATAGTCTTGTCAGACATATATTATGGCATTGTGAGTCTTAAAAATGGAAACCTTACTTCAAAACAGATGTTTTCTCCTTCCTTATCACAATCCAACCACAAGACAATACAATCACAGCCTCTTCCCTCCACCTGTGAAAAAATTAGCACAGTTCTTCAGCAACTCAAAAAAACACCTCCCACCTCCCTACCTATATATTTCTTTTTCTGGTTTCAGAAGAATTGTGAACAGCAACCAACACAACTTATTTCAAAGAAGGCATTTATAAGCTGTGCCTTGCACTTGCTGATAAAAGCTAAACTTGCAGCCAATGCTCCAATTCTGAGAAACCGGATATCAAGAACTCAGTCAAAAAAAATCAGAAGGTGATGGCAGAAGTGAGTTTAATGAAGATTTCAGACAGTGTAAGTACCAGCAAAAATAAAGTATAATTTATACTATGTTAATGAAATAGATCTAACTGTGACAAAAAGCTACTCCCTGGAGGAATTCTTATTTAGGAACATAGAAAATACTACTCATAAGAAAGAATACCTGTAAAAACTTCACCATGGTCAGCTTGGGATTAGCTTCTTTCTTTTCTGTGGGAGCTTTGCTAAAAAGTTCTGCTGGATCTACTTTATCCCAGCTGTTATATTTTCCTGAAAAGCAAAAGTATATTAAGTAGAGCTCTGAAGAAATATTTCTAAAACAAACAGCTTTACTTTGCAAAACACTTGGCTTTCAAAATTTGCATGGAAAATTTTTTACCCTAACACATCTTGCTTTACTATATACCAAGCTCTTAGCTTTTTCTGAAGGACCTGACAGCTCTACAAGCTGTATTAGTTAAAAGATCTGATGAGCAGGCAAATACCTATGAAATCCAAAGTCATGACGTGACCACACACTGATGTCATCTTGAAGTGGGCACTCTGTCCTATGAAGGACCCAGTGTACTCGTGCACAGAGCACGCACCGTTGAGTCCCTTGCGAGAGGACATGTTCCCTGTGAAAACAGGATCGTAAATATTAATGAGGTAAAAAAACCCCAGCAATTGAAACAAATTATTTTCTGTGAAATTACATCTCCCTTTTCTTAGATCTTACAGCTGTGATCTTCCTGATCACAAAATTTTAGTAACTGATCAAACTTTTATTTCATTAAGTATCAATTCAGGGCTTTCCTAAAGCATATTTCATCTTCAAATTAAACTATTCATTATTTCCACCAGCCTATCCCTCCCACTATGAAACCTTATAAAAATACAGCTAGTTTTCTAGAAAACACATTTATAATTAATTAATTTTATTTTCCAGATTTATTAAACTTTTACTTCAAAAATCTCAGAACAGCAACTTGCTACTTGATTGGCACTTTCCAGACACAGTATGCTCAAAGCTCACTAGAGCTACACAAAATATCGAAACCAAATTCCTTTATTCTTAGATTAAACAGGCATCAGCCCATAAAAAGAACCAGAACGTGATGGGACATCCCGTTCTTTTATGAACCTGTCCCAAGCCACCGTTCCCAGGAGGCTCCGGCCCCAAGATAACCAAGCGCTGCCCTGGGTGTTTCTCACCCTCGCTGCACTGACAGTAACCCCGGCGGCTCGCACACATCCCGTGCCCCGGCCGTGCCCGCAGAGCGCTCCCAGCGCCGCCGCCGCCCCGCCTCCCCTACCTCTCGAGAGGATCTTGGCGATGGACTGCGCCAGGGACGGCTTCTCCGCCACCATCAGCACGGTCCTCATCTTCGGCCGCTGCGGCGCGGAGCCGCGGGGATCGGCCGGCGGAGCTGGGGCGCGGCGGCTCCCGCGCCTGAGGGGACAGAGCGCGGCTCAGCCCGCCCGATCCGGGGCACGGCGGCACCCGCAGTCCCAGCGCACGGCCGGGCCCGCTTTCACCCGAGCGCCAAACACACAGCGCGGCCGCCGAAGAGTCGCCGCCCGCTCCGCTCCGCCCCGCCGGGCTCGGCCGCGCTCCGCGCCTCAGCGGGCGGCCATGGCCGCGTCACTGCCGGGTCACGGCGCCGGAAGGCGCGGGCGGCTCCACAGGGCTGCGGCGGCGCGGGCGGGCGCGGGACACACACACATACACACACACACGGACACACGGACACACACAGACATACACACACACACGGACACACAGACATACACACACACACGGACACATACACACAGACACACACACACACACGGACACATACACACAGACATACACACACACACGGACACACGGACACACACAGACATACACACACACACGGACACATACACACAGACACACACACACACACGGACACATACACACAGACATACACACACACACGGACACACGGACACACACAGACATACACACACACACGGACACATACACACACACACACACACACGGACACACAGACATACACACACACACGGACACACGGACACACACAGACATACACACACACACGGACACATACACACAGACATACACACACACACGGACACATACACACAGACATACACACACACACGGACACACGGACACACACAGACATACACACACACACGGACACATACACACAGACATACACACACACACGGACACATACACACAGACATACACACACACACGGACACATACACACAGACATACACACACACACGGACACATACACACAGACATACACACACACACGGACACACACACATAGACACACACGCGCATGCACACACACACGGACACGTGCGGACACACACGGACACATGTGCGGACACACGGACACACACAGACACGTGCGGACACACATAAATAGACACGCACTCAGACACATGTATATGTACATACACACGTGCACTCACACACGTACACACACATGTATACGCACACACACATATATACATATATATACATGCACTCACACATATATACGTACATACATATATATATACACACACAGAGATATATACATCCATCCACACGTACACATATATACACACAGATATATATACATCCATCCATACGTACACATATACACACACATTCACTCACTCACACTCAGACCCCTCCCGGGGCTGGCTCCAGCCCGCTCCAGGGCCCCCTGCCGGCGCGGTCCCCCTGTGCTCCGGGCAGCGGGGCCGGGCCGGACCCGGGGCTGGGCACGGCCACAGCTCGGCTCACACGCGGTGCCCGGCACAAGGACATCGGCAGAAGGCACCGCCACCCCTGCCTTCCGACCCCTCTGTGCCACGGGGGGTGATGGTACCGTGCCGTGCACGGGTGCCCCCACTCCCTCATCCACACAGGTGCACAGAACAAATGTCACCAAACTTCTCTAGGAGAACACACAATCACGGATGCACAATTGTATCTGCTCTGTTCCCGCAACATGGACCTCTGTGCCTGTGCCCAGTCTGTCACTCAGGTTCCTGTTTCCGTAGGCCTGAAACACTACAAACGCTGTTGGACACTGACGACTTCTCCTTCACTGCAAATAAATTCACCTTAGGAGCCTTAGGAGCACCTGGTTCCCTTGCACCCTGATGAGATAATGGAAACAATATTGGATGATTCGTGAAAAAGGGCATTTTTTTCACACTAAATTTTAGTTGAACGTTGATATCTTGCTTAGGCAGAAATACAAAGAAGAGAAAAGACAGCGGGAACAGAAGGCTCAGGCCAGGCAGAAGCACACCCTTCCCTCATCCCAACCTTTCCCCAGGGAGAAGGCAAGGGCTGCCCCAGGGGGTTTTGCCCCTGGGAGCTGCAGCTCCTTTCCCCAAGTCGTAGAGGGGCTCTTTGCCTTGTCTCTTGCTTCCCAGGGATGCTGGGCCCAGTTAAGGAGATTTGGTCAGTGGACTGAAGCTGGTTCCACCCTTCCCTGCAGCTTTCAACTCTTCCACACATCCTGAGATCCATCAAGGGAATAGCTGAAGAGGGAAACCCCAAGTTGATGGATTTTATAAGCACTTTGTGGAAGAGCTCAGCTCTCTATTTTTACCCCTGTGGTTGTGCATCGATCGTTGCCAATGTTTATAGCACTTTCTCCAGAGCTGCTCAGTACCATACAAACTCAAAGAGAAGAGATTGGGAAGCAGCCAGGATCAGGATGTATATCAGCCTCATGCTGTCTGAAATAAAAAGGAACTAATTCACCTTCCATTCGATTAGTAGACAATTAATAGACATTGAAGTTACTAGAAAGGAAAAATCAAAACAAACCCAGGCCTTTTAATTCTTTGGGAATACTCAAGTTAGAACATATTAAAACAAATGTGTTCTGCTGTCTCAGTGCCTGGATACCTTTGACATCTGGGGAACATCTGGAACAATCAGGATGCGAGTTAAAACCAAGTCTTCAGATATGTCATATACATATTTTTTAATTTCCTCTGGTAAAAGCCCTCTACAAAATCCAACCTTCCTTTTCTCTTTGAGTGCTCAACGAAACATGAAATTTCAACTTGCGTTCACCCGGGAAAGCACAGTCTGGACTCTCTCCCACATGGCAGAAGGACTCTGGACACTCTGAGTCCCCGCGTACCCCGGTCTGGTACAGACGCGTGCGCGGCTGGTTCCGGGGCCACACAGGGGCTCCTCCTGCCTGAAGGGATCCCGCTGCCAGACACCCAGCAACCCTGAGGGCCACCGGGTCACACGGTCGCTAGAAGCGCTTTGAAAATTGTCCGGAAAGCCTCACGCCGTTCCTAGTGCTCCGGCACGGAGCTGCATCTGTCCCAGAAGCGCGGAAGGGACGGGGACAGAGCGGGACCGGGACCGGGAACGGGCCGGGCCGGCCGCTGGGGGGCGCTGCCGCCGCAGGAGCCGCCAGCGGGCCCCGGGGCGAGGCCACGCTCGGCGGGGGCGGGCGGGGCCCCGCACTGCCCCCGCTGCCACCGCTCCCCTGTCCCACCGCTGCCACCGCTCCCCTGTCCCACCGCTGCCACCTGTCCCCTGTCCCACCGCTGCCACCTGTCCCCTGTCCCACCGCTGCCACCGCTCCCCTGTCCCACCGCTGCCACCTGTCCCCTGTCCCACCGCTGCCACCGCTCCCCTGTCCCACCGCTGCCACCTGTCCCACCTGTCCCACCGCTGCCACCGCCGCCACCTCTGCCACAGCTCCCACCTGTCCCACCTGTCCCACCGCTGCCACCGCCGCCACCTCTGCCACAGCTCCCACCTGTCCCGCCTGTCCCACCGCTGCCAGCCGTCCCACCTCGCCCATCCCTCGGGGCGCTGCCCTGGTGCAGGGGCTCAGCGTGGCGCACTCGCTCGGCTCCGAGATGCAGTTGCTTTCCCCGGGGATGGGCTCCTGCCCGCTGCGCCAGCCAGGGGCGCCCCGCGGAGCATCGCTCATACCGCCGCCTCTCGCAGAGGCTTCTCGCCACTCTGTGCTACTGCCAGATCAGGCTTGGCCGCCCTGTACTCAGAAGTGCTTCTCACCACACTGAGAAGGCTCCAGAAAGACCCCACCAGTCCCATGACAAGCACCCTCATTTCCACAGGAGAAACTCCAGGGAGAAGAGTCCGTGCTTGCCAGCACAGCAGCTGTCCACAGAGCTGTGGCAGCTTCATCTCGGACTACTGACACCCCATCCTTTACGTTGTCCAGCTCTGGCTGGTGTTCCTCCACTTTTCCTTCGAAGATCTGAAGTCCCTCCAGCTGTACCAACAGGCCAGAATAATGAAACCCCAAAGAAAGCAGCCTCTCCTGCAGTTTTCTCCAAGAAAAATAAATTCATTTATAGGTTTAATTAATTAGCAAGATTTTGGTTTTCATCAAGTTGGTAAATGTACCAAATCAAGAAAGCTACAGTTCTGGTTAAGCACTTCGCACATGGTGGACACTCCAGCCTCACCAGTCCTGCTGCCTTTTTGATTCCCAAGTTTTTCAGCACCAATTATCCCCCAGGTTATTCCAGTGCACGGTTATTTAAGCAGTCAAAGTCCTCACCCTGACTGAAACATTCATGTTTCACTTGTCCATCAGAAGAGCTTGCGAAGGATTAAAGCCCTGGACCTCCTTGTTCTGCCACTGACTCACTGATTTGCTTCAGTAACATGCCATGGTTCCTCCTCTCACCTCTAGGACTCGAGTAGCAACTTCCCTCTTCAGGGATACTTTACTGATATATGCATAGAGCTCACTTTAAGAGCAAGATAGAAAAAGCTGCAGAAATACCTCTCTATTGTAGAGAGCATGATCATTCCTGTTTCACCTCCCTGGGCTCATTCTTGACCTTAGAGTAACTTTTCCCTGTTTGTTTCCAAACACTCTTGAGAAGATTGTCATGAAATTAATAAGTATTGACAGGAGGGTCAGGCAGGCAAAACCACATCTGGATGGATACCACAGACATTAGAAATCATTAAAATGCAGGTCAGATTATTAAAATAGCTTCTTTTTTCTTTTTTTTTTTTTTTTTCCTTTAAAAAACTAAATAAGAACTATGAAGCCACAAAATTGTGCCTGAAATCTTGACTCTAAATCTGGGCTCCAGATACTTCAGTGGGAAGAAGGAGACAGAGCCTACCACATACAGAGCAAAATGAAGTGTTTTGTGCTGGAGTGAAAGTTATGTTTGTGCCCTTATAAGAACTTTTTTGAAAAAAAAACACTTTGAATAAAAGGAGGGACAGAAAAGGGTGAATGCTGATGAAACAGGATATTGCTGGGGGACACACACGCACACGTGACACACAACACATCATTGGATCTTGACTGTTGAGAGTTTTCCTGTCAGAACCCTAGCACTGGTTCGGTTCTGCTCGGGCAGAACAGACTTTCATGTGCTCTGGCCATATTGTGCCTGCACTGGGTATTGACCAAATTTGCAATTTCAAAGTTCTTGTTGGAGTGATAGAAAAATCTAGATAACAAAATAGCATGCCATGAACAACCTCACTGACAGAAAAATAATACCTGGATGTGAGCAAATACATAATTTGTAATTCATAACCATACAGGGAGGTTTAGACATTGCAATGTTTACTGTCTATCTCACTGTTCATGTCTCTGCTTTCTAAATGTCCAAGTTGTGTAAATTAAGGGTGAGGCAAATTCTTGCCTGTCACTTTGCAGAAATAACTTCATTTTGAACAAGAGTTTTTATTGTGTTTGGAATTTGGAATTTCTTCTTTGTATTGCATTGAATCCTCAGTGCTAAGGGGCAGCTGAACCCAGCTGGAGCCAGCCAAAATCTCATCTTTGCTTGAGTTTCACATCTCACTCATCAAATATTTTCATATGTTCTCTCCTTGTTGCAACCACATTTTCTTATGGTCTTTCTCTACCCCACATCTTTGAAGTTAAAATTATCAAAACTAGTGTAGCTACACTGCTCTTTCTTTGGAAAGGACAACTGCTCTCCCCTCAGGTCTACGAGCTTGCTGAAGTAGCTGTGAAAAAAATTGAGGACCAGCTTTAAAAAAACCTCAACAAACTCTAAGACCCCTCATAACAAGAAACCTCTCAGAACACAGGTCACAATTACAATGTATTTTAAATTATACCTACATGAGAGGTTCATATGGCCTCTTCCTTCTCCTGGCTGACTTTACTATCTAGCCTAATCCCAAGATTTTTGAGTTGTGTGGTTGTTACTTCCCCGCTTGTGGCCCTGGCCTTTGAGCTGTGAGTTGATTTTGCATTATACATTTTGACCTGACACCCACGCTTGTGCTGAAGTCCAAATTTGCCTTGCATCTCTGCTGTTTGCAGGCTGTTTTGGATCTGGATCCATGCCATAGCTCCCTCACCTCCAGCTCCAAGCACACACACGGTCCAGGGCAAAGAGCTCTTGTCAACCAACCCAGTTACCTGTAATTAAACCTTTTACTTCATTCCTACAGGAAACAGCTCTGCCCTTGCTCTTTACAATTTGAAATAAAACCAAAAAGCAGCTGGGTGGAACTGTGGTAGAGAGGAAGGGGTCTAACATTTAGTGTTAGATACAGACTGTCCTGCTTTGCAGCTGTAGCCAGCACATTGGGGTGTATGTTGGTACAAACTGGCTTCAAAATCCCCCCAGGTACAGCCCTGTAGAGCTCAACATCCTCTTCTTGAAGTATTACCTGCAATCTACACTGAGAAAGAGCCCCAAATATTGGTTCCTTCTCTAAGGCTCATGTCAGTGCCTGCCCAGCCCTGACCTCTCTGCACACTTCTGCCCAGTCCCAAGGCACCTCCATCCTTCCTGGGTCTTTTCTTCCCTCTTCACAATAATTCTGAACAACTGGTGAAGCAGCTAAAAGGGAGATCTCTCAAGCCTAAACTGTTGAGAATTTGATTAACAGAACTGCTGCATTGTGGCTTTGGCTTGCAGCAGTGTTGGCACTCTTTGAAACACATCCTATCCATGTGTTTTACTACAACAATGAAAACCTCTTCACCTGGTTTGTTTTTTTTCCTACAGCTGAGGCTACCGAACTCCACCTGCATAGTAAAGGCTGTACAACCTCCATTCAGACTGCCTTTAATGAGTTTGTTAGCCCATAAATAACATCAATCAGCAGTTGTTTTTGAGGTAGGGAAGTAACTTGACAGATTCTTTCAAAGGAGAATTAGATTCCTGATTATCTGTGACCTTGTGTGTTTTAGAATCATTATAGCCATTACAGGACATCACTTGTCTTTACTTTGACTGTTCCTCCTTCCTTTGCATTCTCCAACATTTTTCCTATTGATTTTCAAAGAAACTGATGGGGTCACGCTGTGGCCCTCAGCAGACACGAATGCTTAGTGCCTCCAGCAGCTCATAATCAGCGGGTGGAATGAAAAGCCATACATCGCAGGACCAGTTAAACTCTGCATCTCTGCCTGGGAGACTGAGGCAGAAGCAAAGTCCATGGAGGGGCCTTGCCAGTTAGGGCAATTGCCTGGAAAATGGGCTAACACCCAGGGGAACTGCTGGGATAATTCAGCCTTCCTGGGACCCTCCTGATTGTGCTGCAGTTAAACCAATGCCCTGCAAAAGCTTTGCTCAGGCACACAGCCCATATTTTCACAGATTTCCCAATTGCTGGCCACAGGCACTTGGCAGGAGTAAGAGCTGTAAAACCTGAGCAGAGCGGAGAGCTCGGTGCAGTGACAGGGTGGTGTGACTGGTCCTGACTATTTTGAAACCATTGTCGTGTTTGCAATGTGATAACTCTGGAGGTGTTTTAATACACAGCCTGCTGCCATCATGGTATCACCTGGAGTCGAGAGAGGCCAGATGAGCCAGTGCAACACAGGATTTTACACGTTTACTGACTCTGAGCTTGAGCTGAAATCAAAGAACAGCCAGCTGTCATGAACACTTCCATGGGAGGTGGCTGAGATAATTTTTCCATAGTTTTCAGAATAACTCAACATCTCTGCAGAATTGTCTGGAAAATGCTGTGTGTGAGACACCCTCTTCCCATTTTTAAGCCTCCATGGGTGCAGTGATAGAAGGGGTTAACTGGATGAGAGGCACGGGAATTCTGGAGACTTTTTCAGATACCTGGGGTACCTCGGGCTCCGAAATGTTGACCTCTGACTCTCTAAGTTTATCAGCACGTTCACTAATCAGGGGTGTTTAATGGAACAGCCACATGGATTCCTGGCATTCTTGAAACGTTATGACCCTGTCAGTTGTATGAAGACTGAAAGTCTCTTGCTTTTGAACTCACTAGAGTTTGCACTGTCTTAGGAGCCTTTGATAAATACTTGCTGGATTTCTTACCTAGCTGCTCTAATCTGCCCAAAGTCATCATTCCAGAAAAAAAAAGTTTCATTTTGTGGGCATTCATCACTTAAATGGATTGAATTAATGCTTTCTCTAATTCTGGAATGGTAAAGAGTGTTGCATGTCATGTTTTTTTAAAAAAAAGGAGATAAAAGGTTTATTTTCCTGTTATATGTGAGGGGATTTGTGTTCACTGTCAGTCTCTAAAGACCAGTGAAAAACAAACGTAAAATGTTTTCCATGAAAAAACCCTAACATTACTGAAATAGATCTCCCTCAAGTACCTAAAGGTTTTACCAACAGTGTCCATGTGCATGTTTTTCCTTCACAGTTCACACCAGACAGTTTAAGCACAAAGGCCTGGATTCAGTTACAATCAGAGACCTAAGTCCAGAGGTATATGTGATCCAAGCCTTGTCCAGAATTTAAATGGATCCAAATTCAAATGGGTTGAATTCACCATGAATGAGGTATCCAAATCACTTTTAAAAATTAAGCTAGAATTAAGCTGTCAATTTGAGCACATTTAAAAATTTCCCTCAAGTCCAGGATACAAACATAATAGCAAAGACCAAGTAAAATGGTTTGAATTTTGTGCAATAAATATTTTTTTAATTTCTTGTGGATAAGCTCCATACAGAGCAAGCCTTGCTGGGCCAGATAAGAGTAGGTAACTCATCAGTGTAAGAAAGCCTTGTAATCAGGGTACTGGCAACAGGCAAAGAAAAGAGGCTGGAAATATTAAGAGTTAATGGGTGACTTGATATGGATGACAGTCTCTGCTACGAGGCTTTTAAAAGCAAACAGTTCACATAATTCATAAATGGTTTCATAGGAAGGCTCACATTTATCCAAGAGGCCATGCCTAGCACAGCAGACCTCCCAGGAGACTTTTCAGGTGACTCTTCCTTTATCAGCCTCATTTTATTACTCCTGGTTCTATTTTTCTGCTGTTTCTCATCATATCTCTCGATATTTTTAAACTCATCACCTACTGGCAGTTTGTCATTAGGGTACATTGTTCAGCTGAGCTACACACCCTTATTTTGAAATGAGCAACAGCAAGAGCCTGACCCTTCCCAGGGCAGGGGAAAAGCACATGAAAAGAGCTGAGGAGGTCAGATCCCGAGCACGGTGGGAGCTGAGGTGCTGCTGTTAAGCCAGCATTGAGTAAAAGCCTCTCACTTGCAGGCTGACAGAGCAGTCACCTGTGGTTCCACATGCACCATCCTCCGCCTCTTGGCTTTTACCTGGTGTTGTGAGGAGCTGAGGAATGAGGACACACAGTGAACAGGTTTAGATCCCCTGAACCTGACCCAGTAGCCAGGCAGACTCAAGCTCACACGTAGTGCAGCACAGCTACCTTGTGTTTCCTGGTGGGCCTCCTCATGTATGCTCAAAACCTTGGAGGCATTTTGTAGCAGTCCTACGGATGTCTTGTTCTCCTGATTACCTCCCCTGACCTAGCAAATGAGGGGCAGGATGGGAATGATCTTGGTATCTAGGTCAGATCTTAATATTTTTTCTCTTTACTGAAGAATCACTCCCTCCTTTTTCCTCTAATTCAGATTTGCCTTTCAACTCTGGTTGAGCACTTGCCAGTCATTCTCTCCTGCCCTCTTCAGCCCAGGGCAGAATCATTTGTACTAACAGGATGGCACTTTTCTTCATTTTCTGTCTCTCAGATTTCTTTTTCACCCCATCTATCATATCTCCACATCTGACTCATGCAATACTATGAGATATTTAAAACCACAGAAACTGTGCAAACCAATTTTTTTTTTTTTTCCTTACCTAATGATGGAGGAAGAAAAAACCAGGAGACCCACTGATATAAAACTCACTTTGCCAGTGAGACTCACCTGTCTCCAGCTCTTTGTTCCTCTGGTCACTGGAACAGATACAACCACCCTACTTTCTGTCCATCAACAGCTTCACCCAGTACAGAAGCCTGATGCTGGGCATAACTGTGCTGCCTGACCTCTCACCCTGCTCTGGACTGCATTACTATGAACACAGCATTCACAGCTGGCCTTCCAAGTGACTTGGTCCTGTGTTGCCCCACATATTATATATAAACCCCTGGGAAAAACTCCTCCTTGGAGCCTTGGTTTTCCCTTGGGTAAGTGTCAGTCCAATGCACTAACTATTGCTGATAAAACCCCCTGACACACATCATACTTTGAGCAAAGTAAAATAGTCACAGATTTCATGAGTATGAAAATAAAGCTAAAAAACAAAAAATTGTGACAGTACAGGAAATTGCAGAGCAATGGCAATCACAGGAGGAAAGCAGGAGAATATCATAAAGGCCCTGAAAGTCTGCAGAGGCCAGACAGACACAAGGCTCTTCCTGACCCCTCTCTCCTGGCAGAAGGGGGAAAACTCTCCTCCTCCGCTCAGCCAGGGGCCCAGCCTGCTGTTAGTCACCCATTTCAAACTACTACAAATACATTAATTTAGTCAACTAGAGAGAAATAAAGCTTTTGAAAGAAGCAGCAAATAAATCACAGAAGGCCCATGTATAAAAACCAGGCAGGGTGACGTGACACCTCCGCACAGGGCAGCTGTGACCTGTGTTAACCTGCCCAGGCTCTGGCACTTGAAAAACACCAGTGAGAAAACTTTAGAGACAACAAACTCATACAAGAACTGCTGCTACAAACATCCTCCTCTGTCTATCCCTCCTCAGGAAGGGGCTGGCAGGGCAACCCCAACTGCTTTTTTTCTCCTGCTGTGCTTGTGGACTCTGATCTACAACATGGAGCAGAGCCAGGCTGTGGGCACAAACCTGGTGTTTCAGCTGAGGTAGGTTTCCTGGTTTGCCCTCATTTCTCATCTCTTCAGCCTCCTCCTGACTTTTAGAAATTATTGCTATATAAGAGCTGAGCATCTTGTGTGGCAGTCAAGAGGAGATGAGTTAGTTTCAAGCAGCAGAGCTTTGCTGAGCTGACCTGGCTCTTCTAAATCAGACTATGCCACGAAGGGAGCAATCAACTCCAGCAAAGGGAAGGACAGCAAGCAGATTAGAGCTGTGGAAGACTCAAAGAGGAGTCAGACGGGATGAATCTACAGACACAACAGCTAAGAGAGCCTTGGCTGCCAGACCTAGACTCTTCAATCAACAGAGACAAGTAGGTCCCATATTTTGACCAGGTACTTATTTGCTGTTGCGATTTCTTTGGGGGGTGTGTGTGTACAGAGAGGTGATAGTGCCAAGCAGCAGGCAGGATAGAGGTCAGCTTGTACCTCATCCCACCACTCAAGAAATGCATGACAGAGTGGGAAACCTGCAGGGAAGTCAGGGAGCTCCCCATATCATCCCTCTCTCAACTTGTCCTCCAAGAGTTCTGCTATCCTGGCTGTACACTGAACCCTCAATAATACTGAAGAAGTACTGAGTTTTATTCCTTCACATTTGTCCCTTCTTTCCTTGTTCATTTTAGAGAAGGGGCAGGAAAGCAAACTATAGGAAGTGTGTGAAACCTGCCGGTCCCTAAGAGGCTGAACAGCTTTCCACTCACACGACTGTTACTGGTTTGAGACTCCTGGGTATATTGCTCATTTCTGGCAAAGCCACATGTTAATGTGGCTGCATCTCTGCTAAGGCTGCAAGGTACTTTGCCTACTGGTGAAACTTTGCTCATCCAAACTTAAGTGAACAATTCAGCTAAAGTGAACAGTTGGTTTCATGCTTCACTTGCAGAAGTGCTCTGAGCTCTGAGGCTCCCCTTTTGCTGTGGCTTGCTCTCCACCTGTGTTGCTGCTCTGATTGTGGTGTGCACTGTTAAACTGGAGCAGTGAGAGACTTTAAAGTAGTCAAAGTGAAAAGTGATAGCTGGGAGCTTCAGTCACTGCCCAACTTTCGGCACTTGGGAAAAGCACCACAATCTCTGTGGCTCCCAGCAGAGAGGAAGCTCAGCCAGAGGATGGATGGCTGGGTCCAGCTGTGCACTTGAAGGCAGAGGCTGCTTGCACAGCTCCTCTGCTCCAGCACCTGCAGAGCTCTCCCTCTTTTGCTCCTTGGACGAGAAGTTATTTTTGGCTGTGTTTTGCTATATTAAATATTAGCTCTAGGCTTTCCCCTATGTACCGTGTAATCCTGTTCTGTGTGGGCTTTATATATTGTTCTTTTGACATTATCACTATTGCATATTAATAAATTAAACTTTCAATTCGTGTTACTCTCTTGGGCCAATGTATATTGCTAGGGGGTGAAAAGAAGGGATTAAACTGGCTTATGGTGTTCTGCTCTTGTACCATGTTCCAGCAGATGCATAAGAAGGATCAAGGAGCTTTCTTGGCTTGGAATTGTTATATTAATAGCAGAATTGTGGGGGTCATAGTTTTTATTACACTCTTTTAATAAGCTATTGATGCAGACACATTTTACACCTTGGGAAAATATAATTATGTTGGAACTAAAACACTAGATATTCTTAGCAGAATATCACAAGGTATTAAGAGGAGAATGAGTCTTCAGTTATGTTGAATGAAGTTTTAGCAAGCCTAGTGGGGAGTGAAGGTTCAAGATAGAGAAAGAGGAGTAAAATCAGCCTGAATGTGTCTAAGTTTAGGCTTTAAGTTACTAATAAGCATAGCCACTGGGGAGCTGGTGACAGACTGAGCTCTCCTGAACTCCTCAATAGGAGCATATGCAGGTGTATGATGCGATGCTGCACAGATTCAACAAGCCCCAAAAATAAGAATGCACAGAGAAAAGCCCCCTGTAGGGTACAGCTTATGCTGAGGCTTCAAGACATGTGTTGCATCTCTGCCTTATAAAATGAAGTGTTGAGTAGTGGAAAGGTGAGTAAGAAAATGAACCAATGCCAGATGCAAGAGCCCCATCAGCCTATTCCAAAATAAAGGAAAAGTTGAAGCTGATTAAAAGATTGTCTTTGAGATGGGACTTGATGAGGTAAGAGATATGAGATAGTCTATAATAAAAAGCAGAATGACAGGGTTGAAAGCCACAGATGAGGAGAGACAGAAAGCTCTGAGGTGGGCAGCTACTCTCTGTTAACTCCCACACACCAGAGGAACCAGTGCTCATCCAGATGTTCTGCAAACACAGCCTCTGTGCAGCCACATCCACCCCCTCAATTAAAAAAAAGAACAAACAGAACAATGGAGCTGAAGCCGCACACCAGAAATCCCACACCCTGTTAGGCTGTAGCAGGGTGTCTGCTGGAAAAGGTGACTTGTTTTAAACATATTTGATAGCTCCTGCATCCATTCTTACTCCAGTTTAGTTTATGCTCAAGTAACAAACCCCACAAAAGCCCTGCATCTGCACTGCCAAATATATTCTGTCCATGGTTTAAAGACAATCCCCTCAGAAGATCAGATTTCCTCACCATCATACAATGTCTAAAATATGTACAATGTCATAAGTAGGCAAATACAACTTATTTTTACTATGACTGTTGTTATTTTATATCCTGTAGCACTACAAATATGACAAGCTCTTTACAACCATTACAGGAAGTCAGTTCCTTGCTCTGAAAATCTCTCCAAGATAAACTCTTGGTCTTAATTCTTATTTTGTGGTTTAGCACTTGCCACCACACAACAGCTGATATACAGCTTCATTCTACAGACAATTTTACATTTATGTTCTAACTGGAGACTCCTGGGTTATGATTCTTGCTTGAAGTCCTGTCAAACATATCTTAATTTGTTAACAGTTTTGCTCCACTAGGCTGACTTTGCTAAAAGGCTATAAAAAGTAATAGTCCATTTGTGAGTTTACTGCTATTAGCTACAAGTGTTAATTCATGCGCAAAAACCTATACAGCTGAATACCTGCAGTCAGTAACAGAGGAGAGGGGGCTACATACTGGGTAAGGAAATCATTCCTGTTGTAGATTTGGTGCATATTCAACTGCAGTCACCCCTCCTGCCTCAAGAAAGGAGTGATAACTTCTTGGTTTTAATCACATGCTGCCAGTTCTAATTGCTTTACAAACAGCATCAAGGGGAGGGTAATTGGACCCTTCAGCTTCTCCATCATAACAGCGTGACTATTCCAGAAAGGAAAACAAATCTTCACCCATTCCAAAAGCTAAAATAAAGCAAGTGATAGAAAGGGAGACTTCTAATTTCTGTGCAAGGTAACAACCACATGTTAGTGCTTAATTAAAAAAATAAGAACCGGGGTGTCCCCAGTGGGTGGCTTGCCAGGGGATGCACAGACAAAACTATTGCATTTGGAAAAGCACAGCCTCAAGCCTGCACCTGCTTTCACACCCTTGCAAGGAAAGACGAGCTTGTTGACACCTTTCACTTCCCTGTTTTCCGATGTTTTTCCTTTCCCCAGGACATACAGAGGACAAGGGAGCCTGGCAGGTGCTGGGCAGTAAATTTTTCTGCAGAGGTGCCTGTTGCTTCCCCAAGCATTGACACTGCAGCCGCTGCTCTCCTTCCTTAGCACTGCCTGCCAGCACTGGGCAGAGCCCAGGCAGGGCCATCGCAGCACCTTTGCAGCAGGAATGCAGCAGCAGGACTTTTTGCAATACCCCCAAGCAGGGTGACAAGACCAAGCACTACTTCTCTTAAGCCCCTAAACTAATGTGAAATACTAGGGATACTTTTTTTTTTTGCCAGCAAGAACAAAATCCTGCAGAAGTCAAATCCATCAAGGATACCAACCGAACTCCAGGTTCCTTATCTTGTAGGGTAAAAAGCTATAATTTCCTATGATGGTTCCTAATTCTATGCCTTTTCAGGAGATCACAGAATGAGCAAAGCCTGGCAAATAAGTGTCCCTTTTCTTCAGCAAAATAATTGCTCAAATGCATTGCAAAACTGCATCAAGGAAAAGCCCCAAGCCAGCAGAGTGCTGTGTGAGCACCCAGCCTCACTGGTATCTATAAGCCATGTCTCTTGAGGAGCATTTTCTGGCTTTCTGGGCACCCCTACATCAGCACGGTAACACCAAGACATTTTGCCTGGCTTTACATAGGAAAAATAAATGTGGCTGTGAAGATAAGATAGAACAGGAAAACAAAAGAACTTATCATAGTTAAAACAAGACTCAAGTGAGACCACATGGAATGAGACAACAGGGAAGCTGAACAAAGGAAAATATTAGAAAAATGCAGGTTGTATTTGGTGGAACAAGATCTTGAAAATCTGAGGATGTTTGCAAAGCAGTGCTAGTTCCTGTGGATACCAAGTACTAAAAACCTGTCAGAATTTGTTATCCTGAGGTGTTTTTTTTTTTTTTAAGAAAAGGTAACAATGGCTTTATTTATTTGATTTTAAAAAGTAGCAGCTCTCTGGACAAAGGTCTCCAGAAGAAGAGAAAAACAGGTTGTGACTACGGGTGCCAAGAAAACATTAAGAAAGCAATATGCATGCAAGAATCTCACACTACATCACACGGAGTAGAATGCTCACAGGGAGAATTACTTTGACTGTCCAATATATTGAAGCAGGAGATATTGAACCCCATTTTAGCATATATCTGGAGAGATGTTTATAAGTCTTAGGGAAATTGTGGCACACAGACAGCTATTTTCTGTGCTCTCAAGCCTTTTTTATGCTCATATGCATACAAACTTTACAGTGCTTTCTCCATGTTAAATCTGCCCTGACTGAAGCTGTCCTGAAAATACTTCATTCAATGTTTAGACCCTGAAAAACAACATGTGCTATGTCCAAACTTCCTGCTCATTCTTAAATGAATTGTAAGAGGGTAAGATTTAATGATGTTTTCATTGAATTCAATCTTGTTTGCATTACATCACACAAAAATGCACTGCAGAAATGCTCTTCATAATGCCATTATGCTATTAGTGATAGTAGGAAAAATTGTGATATTTAAGTATCGACAGAAATGGCTTCATTGCCTTTCAGAAGAGAAGGGGAAGGAAAGAGAAAAAGGGACAATCAGCTGATACGTCAAACATCCATATACAAATGATGATTCAGAGAAGGGTTATGATGGTACTGAGGCTAATGAGACACTACAGATAATACAAGAGACAGAAAATCGAGTTCACTTGATAATCTGAGTATATTATAGAGCTAATCAAGAGGAAGGAAGAAATCATTGTTTGTAGAGGTGGAGAGGAGGAAGAAAATGCCAGCATATGACTCAATGCTCCTGAGTCATTGCAGTTCCACCTATCCATCGACCTGCCTGGGGAAGTTTGAAGAACACTTTTAAAAATGTTTTAAGTCTGCTCTATACTTTTTTGACTGAAAAGGCAAAACCAGGACAAGAGATAGACTTCTAGATCTGCCATTTACAGTCAGAGAAAAAACATTTGGAGTCTTGACTGTAGCAAGTGGAGATGGCTGTGCCTGCTGCATTGTGTGCCCTCGCATTTTCCAACCTTCCTCTGTTGATCAAAATTATTTTATACATATAAAATGCTTTGCATGCACTAGTCTTTTAACAAGACAAGATATTTGCTTTTAAGTTTATATCTCTTTCATCACCCTGCTTTCACTGGGAAGGAACTTTGAATACTTTTGCACTTTCTATGCACTCACCTAGTAGCCAAACCTGTGACAACACCAAGCCCCCAGCACTCAGACAGCTGGAGGATTTGAAAACACCCATCCAAGATTCACATCTGAATATTGAAAATGAAGAAGAGCCCAGCTCAGGGTGCAGTCAGCTCCCTGTATCTCTTGGAACAGAACCCAGTTCTGCGAAAATCTGATGTTTCTGATTGCCTGGCTGTGTCCTGGGCTTCCCTGAAAGCTTGTTAGTAAGTGCTGAAAGTTAGACACTCTTTTCATGCTTTTCCTTCTGAATTTCATGTAAGCAAAGAAACCTTTCTACAACTTCTGTAACAAAGCTCCTGGTGTTGTTTGGTTACATTGAGTACCTGCGCTGGGTTTAGGTTATTCCAGGAAAACAGTTTGAAAGCTTCTGGAACTGAACCATCCTGTATCAAATTAAAGATAAATTCACTAATACATAGTAGCCTTGTGTAGACAATGCATTATATTAGCCTGTGTGTCTTGTCATAATATATTCCAAGTGATGTGTGATGATGGCAAATCTGTTATCCATTAAAAAGGTGCTGAAGACCAGCCTGTCGGAAGACATTTTTTCCCCCAGTTTTACTCCTCATTAGTTTTTGAAGCCTGGAAGTTACAGAACAAAGTTCATGTTAAAGGCTACCACTAATATTATCATGCTGCTTTAATGCTGGAGTAATCAAATATCTGAAAACTATATTCCCAATTCCTAGCACCACATTTTTATATTGACATTAGAAAAGCACACACATCCTGGAGAGAAAAATGTTTGCAGCTGACTGATATTTATCCAAAAAGTGTGATTTCCTCAAAAGCAGCTTGGTGCAGTTTCCTGCCTGCACAGCCCGCACTGCTGGGGCTCCGGTTCAAGATTTGCACACCTTGCAAGTGGACACTAAGGGGTGTAAATTCATCAACTTCTGCTGAACTTTACATTCACACACTGCTGTAAAGTGAGGTCAGAATGAGACTGCACACTTCATATAGAAGTGCAATTCTATTTTCATGTGCTTAGAAGGGTTGTAGGGTTTTGTTTTGGGTTGGGGGGGTTGTTTGTTTTGGTGTGGTGATTTTTTTGGGTTTTATATGGGGGTTTTTTGTTTGTTTTTATTTTTTTGAGGAGGAGGAAGAATTAATTTATATTTACTTATCAGACATCTTTCTCTGACTTAACTAAGTCAAGTTCCTCCCACTCCAACCTTCACATATGAAATTTTTAGAACTAATTTTTAGAACTTTCTCTACATCAGCTAGCAAGACGTTTTGGCCATCCACCTAGTCCTTCCTCTGGGGGTTCAAGATTCATAATAAAAGATTTTGCACATCCATCATTTGGAAAAAAATGTCTCCATGCCTAAGTTTTCCAATCATCTTTGCATGTTGCTTCTATGCCTTAATACATCTGATGAGAAGTCTATAATATACTTCCATGGGATCTCTTTGGAGAGATAGCTCAGTGCTATAGATCAGAATTTCTGGTGACTTAGAACTATTTTTGAAATTAAATGAAGACTGATAACGAAATTAGAGTACCTCAGTAAAATTTTGTTCTGAATGATGGTATTAGGAAGTGTCAGACTGGAGATAAGCAGAAGCAGAAACTTGAGGAATTCAGAATTCCCTGGCAAAACTACAGTCCCTGGATGCACTGAGGGCAGGATGGAGATAACAAATATCTGATGGAGAAGGTCTCTGGAAAGGACTTGGGTGCGAAATTTTGTGTGGTAAACACACAATTTACAGGCTTTGCTTGGTGAAGATAACATTTCTCCAAAAAAACCTGTATTCCAGAGTGTCTGTTTTTAAGCACCCAATAGTCAGCATTATTCAGAGTTCTTCCCTCCTGAGAGACTCACCAGGACTGGCGCCTGCCCATCAGCTGCGCACAGCTACAACAGTAGGAGTGAGCTCTCATGGTAACAGAGAAGTGACTCTTGGACCTTTCTCTGCTCCCATGAGAAAAGCAAGCCTTGAAAGAGACCCTCAGAAAGCTTTTCTAGTCAGACACACCTACTCTTCTCCCCTGAACAGCAGCAATTCTAAAACATCTCATTGTAAGGACAGCCCTGGAGAGCATGTGGCAGCCTTCCAGTACCAACATGTTTTACTAAAGGTGAAAGAACTTTACCAAGCAGTTGGGCTTTTCAGATCTATTAGATGATCACTTGCAAACCCCTCCCTATTTCTGTAGAGGTTTTTAAAGAGATGTCTTCAAAAGAGGGAAACACAACTGTAGAAGACCTCTCTATGGCAGGGCTCCCATAAAGATTTGACACTTCTGTTCCCCAGTAGTCACCTACAGCCCTGCTCTTGCCTAGAAAGTGCTGGAGACCTTCACTTGCATCTCTGAGCACAAGGACGTTCCAGCACTGTTTTAAAGGTGGGAGCTGACAGCAGGCACCACCTCCAGACAGGACTGTTTATGCTGAGGCAGGATAAATGGATGGAGATCTCCATTAACTGTAAGCAGTGGAGTAAAGCTGGAAGTGTTTCCTTGCACAGAGATAGCAGTGCAGGCAAGGAGCACAGTGGGAGTCGTGCTGTAGCTGCAGTTGGCTCCTTGCAAGGAGGGTTCCTGCTATTAATACCACAGCTATCACAGCAGATAACACTGCAAAAGGCAGCAGCTTGCAGGAAGGCTTGGGTTAGAGTAAACTGAGGAGTACTCTTTGGATTACAGTGTGGGGTAAAGTCCACAGGGTGTTCTCCTGTCTCTGCAAGCAGAACAGACATGCTGCAGCGGGACCGTCCTGCTGTTCGTGCTACAGTGACACCGACAGGCTGCACTACCCTGCCCTGGGTGTAAAACAGCAAGAGCCAGGCCTGCACCTGCCTCAAAGCACAGGGACAAGGTAAAGGTCAGGAAATGGGGAAAAAAACCCCTGTTTGTTGATCACAGTGTGCTGTGACAGATCCTGACCCCTCCAGGGAAGGCAGGTGTCCTGTGACCTACCATGAAAGACAGACGGGCTCCCCCTGAGAAGACAGTGATGGTGATGGGACCAGTTCCACTCATCCCTGCTCATGGTGGCAGAGGGATGTTGTTTGTCTCAACCAAGCTTTGAACCCTTGGGAGAAGTGCAGCTCTTCTCTTCATGCACCAGTCTTTCCTGATCTACTTTCAGTTCCTTCCTGCAAAACTGCCCTGTGTGGCAGGCAAGTCAGGGATGGAGAGCTTCCTCCCCTGCTTGAGCCCTTTGGAAATGGCTAATTTACTACAACACAGGGAGAGAAAGGAAGAAGGATAGTAAAACACAGCCCAGCCTGGGCCTTGGGGCCATCTCAGGTTCAGGAGGAAAGGAAAGGACATAGAGCTCGGAGACCCCCCAGTCTGGCTTTTTGCAGGACCTCAACATATCAAATTGAAACGGGCCTCTTTTTGCCCCTGGCTGTTCTTACAGTTTAAATGCTTTAACCTTTAAAGGTAGCATTCAGGAACCATGGTACTTAAGTGTTAAAGCTAACTTGGAGGGTATTTTTGCAGAGGGGAAGGAGTTTTACAGGGGTTCTTACCAGATTTGCATTTCATTTCAGCACAGGTCATGTGCAGTTCTGGCTCTGTATATAACCTTCCCATGGTCCCTCATCTCACCAATTTCCTCAGTCTTGTCCTGAGGAGATCAACAGATTAAGAGCAGAGAAGATTTGAGGCTTCTTTCCCAGTGGTGCTGAGTGCCTGCTGCTCCTCATAGTCCTGATAGAAAGGATGCTCAGCACTGCTGCAGGAGGCAGCAATTCATCTCTATCTGTGCTGCTCTTTTCCCTGGTCTTAAGGATTATTTGAGACACTGGACAAGAAATGAAGAAAAGCCTTTCCCTATCAAAAATCATCCAAATTCTCTTCAATTTTGTTGATCCCAGTATGTCTAACTACAGACCATGTTCATTCACAGAGCAGGCCCCACACAGCCTTTCTTCCTCTTAAAATTTCTTCTTGTTCTGCTATGAAGAAAGCCCACATCAGATGTGTCACTTTCTCTTTGCTGACGTAGTTGTTCATCCAGTCCTCTAATTCCCATTTTTGATCTCCCTGTACTTCTCTCTCATTTCATCTCCGCTATTATTTTCTGTTTCCTTTGTTTGCTCCTATATGTACAGACCTCAGAAAAGGCTCTCTTGACATAATCAGCCTTCTGCCTCTTCCTTCCTGTTGTTTTCTAAACTTTGCTATTTTTCTACATTGAATTGCTTTTCCATTCCTCCCATGTGTATTGAAATGTCTCCTTTCTACAAGCACTATCAGAGTAGCAGTGGCCTCCTCACAACCAAGCTAAGAGGGGACCTTTTTCTTCTTACACTTGAAAATCACATCTTCCCTGGACACAGGTCAGTGTTTCTTTTTTCCAGACCTCCTCTACTACTCATTTCCCTGTCTGATGCTCAGGCTTGAGTAATTTATCTTCTTTCCTGCCAGTATCCTGGCAGTATCCATGGAATTCTGTCCATCTGCTAAGCTCTATTATGCAATTTTTTCTTGCATATTTTACCCACCAACGTCTATCTCTGTAGGTGACACCCCAATCATCCAGCAGCAAGGAAGAAGCTTGTGTTCTGGACAATTCACCCATTAGAGTCTGTTTGCTGAGCCCATTGAGAGGACACATTTTCTGGTAAGGACACCTCTACATTAAAAACAACGATCAATGAGTTTTTTTCATGATCTGATTGTCATTACAGTTCTTAGGTTTGGGGTTTTCAAATCATGACCTGCATTCCTTAAATAACATGAATACACCAGAATTTCAGCAGCAATCTCCTCAGACAGGGTAGTCATGAGAAAATAGCCTGCTCTGCATGTGAGGGCAGGCTGGGGAGGTGAACATCTCTGTGTGACATCACAGAAGCAGTTTTCCAGTATGACAACAGCTTCCCCATGTTTCCATTACTGTGTATCACAAAGTGTGTAATTGAGCACACACTCTGCACAACCAACCCCACACACCCAATTTCAGGAAAATCTCCAAGAGCAAGTGTACTTCAGGTTCTTAGCTAATTCTTCTCCAGCACTGGAAAAGAACATGTGATATTTCCACTAAACCAGGTATTACAAGTCAAATGTACTGCCACCAACACTTCAGCAAAGTGTTTCCTACTCCTCTCATACCTCCATGATTTTACTATTTATGACTTCTCAGGGCAGAGAAAGCCAAATCAAGAGCTTAACTGTATTAGGAACCAAAGCAGGAATTATTGGGAGGGGCTTAATGGCATGTGGACATAGATTGCAGTCAGGTTCCAAAAACCCACAGGACATTCCCCCATTATTATGGTGGTGCAGCAGAGGCCACATGTCTGCCTCTTCCTCCAACCAAGAAATGCAGCCAGGACTCACAAGCACATGCAGGAGTTAAGACAAACATAAATTGCTTCTGGAATAAAAACAAAGATGTTTTTAAAAACATACAGACTTAAAGCAGCCTTAGCCCCAGCCAAGCCCCAGGTTAACCAGCCCCCAGCACTCTCCAGATTCCTCTGGAGTCACCAGGCTCTCAGCAAAGAGCAGAGGCTGCCTGAATTTGGCACCCCTGGATGCTCCAGTGCTTGAGACACAAGCAAGCCCCACAGCCTTGGCATCTCAAGAAGACACAGAAGCTGCCCAGAAAGGAAGAAAACCTTAAAAATGCATTAACTGCCTGTAGAGTTTCATTAGATCACTGCTAACAAGTCTTAATAGGTTTTCAAATCAAAGGGGATTGATCGTATTTTGCCTCGGTTTTCCTCTTTTTTTTTTTTCCTTTTTTTTTTCAAAGTAGGTTTTTACAAAATAACCTTCATCATTCCTAAATTCTTGTTTCCTCTCTTTTCCTTTTGTTAGTTAAATCTGGGCTGTGTTTGATTGCTGTAGAACAGAGGTATGTTAGGAAATTTGATGCAAAGGACAAGAAAACAAAAATCAGAGGTATTTGGTCTGAAAAGAGGCTTTGTCCGAGGCATAATTCTTGTGTGTTTAAGGACAGAGTAATAGATTTGGAAGGATAAGTCATATATCTTAGGATTTTCTTCCCTGCCCCCTTTGATTGATTCATTCCAGTCTCTTCAGATCTTTGCCTGTTCCCACAAACCTGGAATCTCAGGATTGTTTGATTAAGTCATGGTTACCATGACAATAAAAGTGCCTCTGGCCAGTTTGACCTTTGACTGGATTCAATTCACTGAGAGAAATGGACAGAGACTATAGAAAAAGCTTCAGCTTCATGTCCACTACTGCATAAAACGGGCTCTCCAGCACTTTGAAAGTGTGAGCTGACTGCCCTTTTAAAAATATAAATTGGGCTGAAATGCTTTCTAAGGTTTCTGAGGTTTCTAATTTCTAAGGTTTTGGTAGCCAATTTCTTGATGAATATCACTTCAGATATAAAATGCACGCAGTGGTATGGTTGGAGACATTTTAAAATGTAGCATTTAGCACAACAAAAAAGCAAAGACCAGAAATCAGACTTTGCATGTCTGATCTATACACAAAGAATTTAAAAATCATGTCATATCCATCAAATATTTTATAGGTATTTGCAAATACCTGGCTCTTTTTAAGTATGTACACACATATAAAAGCAGATTTCAGACTTAGAGCTCATTTCCTGTGATGGTAGCCCACCCTGCCTCTGCAGGCATTGTGCTGGTCTTGCTCATATAAATAATTATTCCTTTTCAAATACTTTCATTGTAAATCCATTTCAGCAAAAATAAGGAGGGGAGGGGAGAAGAGAGAGATTTCAAAATTAAACCTGTTATGCGATTTGTAAATGGGCCTGACAGAATGACAGCCGAGTGGCCGTTGCGAGGCAATTCATGCATGCAAGATTGCCAGATCCCTGGTGGGAGAGTACGCGGTGCCCGCACACGTGTGGAGGCTCTGCTGGTGCTGCTCTCCACCTCCCTGCCCTGGGCAGCCCTCTTGTTTTACTGCTTCCTCTTTGCACAGGACACAAATATATTTGGTCTAGCTCAGAACACTAAAGCCAGCTAAAAAGAGGGCTTGTTTCTGAAGCTGCTGGCTCACCAAATCACAGGTGGCAGGAAGAATGAATGGCTCGAGCTATTGGGAAGAGTGGGCTTCACTGGGCACACCATGGAGAGAGCAGGGAGCAGCCCTTCCCTGGTATATGCAGCCAAGGTGAATGTTAGCCAAAGAAATGGCATGGAGCCAAGCAGAGGGAATTAAATAAACCCAAGCACTGTGAAAACAAGGGGGAAAGGGTGTCTGGGCTGGGGCAATAGTTGCATTGACCTTACTTGGGTAACAGGCAATGCTCATTTAAAAGACAGACCCAAATGGCAAGCTGGAAATTAGAAATTATTTTTCTCTCCTTTTTTTTTTGTTTGATTTGCTACTCATTTACTGTCATAAAGTTCTTCCTTCTTCTCACCTAGTTACCTTGAATTCTGAAGCCATGGGAAATAACTGGAGGGGATTATTTGAGCCCTCCCACACAGGCTCTAGGACGCAGAATCCTCCTGTTTCCTTGCTGGCCATAAGGACCATATCCTGTCAAGTGCCACAGTTTCAACAAGTTCAGTAGAGAGCTGCCATTGTTACAGGATTTTGGTTCCCAGACCAAGAATTGGAAGAGAGATTTGTCTGGGAGGGAATAGGGAATAGAGTTTGTCATTTTTTCCCCCTCTTCTTTTTTGGTGAAAGACAACAGGGGAAATGTGAAGAAAGGTATACAGGAAAATAGTAGATCTGAAGAAATCAGTCCCTACTGGAAAAAACATTCTTGCTTCCAAGAGAAGTCAAAGTAAAATTTTGAAAGGCACTTACCTGACTTTCAAGGAATACAAACTCCTAGAGGTCCTCTGGCTTTGGAAAAATGTGTCTGAATCTTCCACAGTTCATAAATGAAACTCTTTGATTTGGATGAGGATGATTTCCCCTCTGAAGAAATAGCAAGCACCCACCCCACTGGCTTGTTCACCATCCCTTGCTACAAGATGGGAGAGCACTAATAAGCATAGAATATGCCTGATCCATCCTGGCCTTTCCTTCTCCTCATTCTTTTGATGCTGAGTGCTTCCAGTTGTGTCAGCCTGTACTTGGCAGTATTTCGTATTTTCTTTCAGTTTCTCTCTCCTTCTCTATAAGATTTCACCAGCCTATTAGTGTTAGAATGTGAGTGTTTATTAAATCCAGATATCTATTTATCTA
Source organism: Pseudopodoces humilis (assembly GCF_049639895.1). Taxonomy (NCBI): domain Eukaryota; kingdom Metazoa; phylum Chordata; class Aves; order Passeriformes; family Paridae; genus Pseudopodoces; species Pseudopodoces humilis. Next base: position 8,006,832 of record NC_142219.1, read on the forward strand.
TTGCTCTATCTCTATGCAATTCATATACATGTATGTCTGCTGAGACATGGTCCTGGGTATAATGTTCCATTAGAGTGAAATGTTTACATAAAGGAAACTGAGGAGTTTAGCTATTATAAACCTGGACACTGTCAGTTTACTTACAAGAATGTCACATGCAGCCCATGGCAAACCTTAAATTGAGACCCTATCACATCTCTCCTTTCATATCTGTGCCTTTATATCTTCACTTGTGACCCATCACAGACATGTTGTGGATTAGTTCAGATGCAATAAGAATCTTAGTATCAATGAGTAGCACCATTATTGGAAACACACTGTGTCTGTGCAGGGTGAATATCAGACAGTTTCTTTTTTTCTGAGGGCATATCTATTCCCATAAACTCAGAAAATTATCATACAGTCTGATACATCTGTCTCTCCTTCAGAAATCACTTTACATATAATAACTAATTTTTTTTTCCTTATTGAAAAGAAAGTACATGGCAAGCCCCCAGTCCCCATCCATGGAAGGTACTGAAGCAAGGATTTGAGAAGGATTAGAGGAGTACCAAGGGTTGTTAGATGAACCAGAGGTACCTACCACATGGAAAGCAATTTGGAAATACCTGCCTTTTCCTACAAGCTGGATTCTCTGCTCTGGGAAAACACAGTTCATTTTTAGATCCAGTAAATAACAAGATGTTGGGTGACCACCAAAGACAGGCACTGCTCTGTTTAAAACCCTGCCAGCTAGCCATACTCATTTCCAGAGTAACTCCTGGCACGATCACGAGCTGGTGTGATTTTAAACATAAGCACTTGGCTGTGGCCAGCAATGCCTTTAGCTGAGGAGAGGGAAATACAGCCTTTTTCCCCTGGTCCCCGCTGCTGGAGCCTGCTGATCACACTGTGGGTCTTGCTCCAGGCAGCGATGCTCCCACAGCCCAGCTCCCTCCTGCCTCACCCCCTGAAAGGCAGCACAACTCTAATGACCTCCTATGCACTTACATCTAACAAATACATTTTTGAAAACAGAATCAGACCTCACACATCTACAACCACTTTAAAAGGCTTCTCACCACACCTTCTGCTCTCTGTTCTCTACACTCAAGTGGAAGAATGGTACAAAGCCCCCCTCTCCCTGCCCTTCTCACACAGTTCCTCCTGACAGGAGGAAAATCTAAGAAGAGCCAAAGGAAACTACAGAAACAACTCTGGGTCCTATCTACACAGGGAACAATTTCCACATCTGAATTTTGCTGCTGCTAGTGGGGTGGGTGTAGCTTTACTATCGCTTCTCTCCCTCTGTGTCCTCTGCTTGCCGTGGATCTGTGTGGATACTGTTTGTATCCACAGACAAACATTGTCAAGCCAGTCAATGGAAGAATCTTTCCATCACCAACTCCCAAAGACTGTCCTTCTTTCCACCTGATGCTCACCCACTCATGCAAAGGGGAAACAAGCAAAAAAATAATCACATAATCAGTTTTGGTTCACTTCTTCTTTCTTTGTTACTCCCAGACATCAGCTTTATGGATTATCTTTTATTGAACAGTGTGGGCTGAGCCATGTAAGGGCAAGTTTTCAGGGATACATTAGCATTTTTGTGACCATGTGTCACAAAATGTACATGATCAGAGGCTGAAGACAAACACATGTGTCGCTGACGCCTTACTGGGACTGTGCACAGTTGCACTGGTTGATGTGAATAGTCAAAATTGGGCAAGAGCATAAAGGCTCTTCACACTAAAACAAACAAAAGCTCTGTGGTAATGAGCCATGACATCCCACCTTAGCTGATACACCCTTGTGCCATCTCTGTGGCAGAGAACTGTGATGATGTGCTATACCTCTGAACACAGAAAGCAAAGTCAAAAGGGGTACACTGTCCTTAGATAAGTCAGAAATAAGGAGGGAAACCATTTGGGAAGTTTTAATCATTGATTCAGAAAAGCCATAATCTGATAAAAATCACTGCTTGGATATAAATCCAACCTATGAATTCTTAATTGATAAGTTTGCTAGGGCAGTGCTACTCTGTGGAATTCAGTGGGACCACAACCATGTGGCCGTGCCTGATGACACCTGATGACACCTGATGACACCTGATGACACCTGAGTTTCTGTCCTTTACTTACTCTAATTGTGACTTCTCCAAATAAATAATTCAACAAGTTATTTTGTGAAAGTCAACCAAAAAGACAGCTACAATCCATTTAACACTCAACTAGGGGAACACAACACATCTTTCTCTATGAGCTCCTCTGCTTTGTTACAATCCCCTCCTTCCCAGCAGTCATGTCCAGGGCTCCCTCAGTCCAGCACCACCTAAACCCAAATGGGTTCTTGGGAATGGTTTCCCTTCCCCAGTGAAGACCTGAGGTACTCGTTACTTCTTACAAACCTCATCTCTTCCACTAATTATTGTCCTCACTTTTGCCTGCCCATGGCTCTCTTTTAGTCATCTCTTCCCTAATACCTCTTTGGTGACTAGAAGAGAACAGAAGGAGAGGAGATGATTCATACAAACTAAACTGGGGGTTGAACTTCGTTCAGTTCTGCATTTTTTTCTGAAACAGAGCAGGGGAAACTGCCAGCAGAGCCTCCTCAACCAGTCCATTCCCTCGCTGCCACCCCAACGCTACCCCCATTTTTCTGCAAGCCATAAGAGTGACTGAAAAGAAGGTGGTGATTTTTCTGTCATTCTGAGCCCAAAGAAAGTCTCTGGCTTGGCTGCATGCAAGGTGGCAAATTTAATTCTCTTCTCTTAACTGCTTCTTCACTAAATCTATGCTGCCTGCTAATCTCCTGCATCCCTGTAGAAAAGTCACGACTGAAGACTCAAGTTGTCAAAACATCACTTGTCTCTTCCACCAACACTGGTGGAAGCATGGCTGGGCTGAGCCAGAGCGAAGTTGAGCGAGCTTTGAGAAAGTCCCTGTTTCCAATTTAGCACAGCTCCCAGGAGGTATTACATTTCCTGGTGCAGAGCAGAAAACGCTTTGAGATCCTCAAGCACAAAGCCTTGTTGTTTTATTCATTTGTACTGCTGAGCAAATTCTCTTTTTGAGGCTTCCAGTGGGGAAATTTCCTCCAGTTTCTCCATAGAAGAGTCCCTTTTAAGGTCTAGAAAGCATGATTTTTCAAAGCCTTTATTTCCTGTACTCCTGGAAGATCTTTTTAATTGCAAGAAATACTCTCTTCCTAATTACAAAAGCATTTGAGCTCATCCTCTATTCAGTTGTGTTGGCAGAGCCTCTGGAAGAGTTCTTCAACCTGAAACTTCCAAGGAATCTGTTAGGAAACCCATCACAGCTTCCAGATAACACGCTGCCAGCTTTATTAAAAGAGCAATGCTCGAGCAGGCTTGCACTCGCATTGCAGTCATTCTTGGCACTCCTGCCACCTCCTACATCCAAGAATTCTGCACCGCTCATTCCACTGGCTGCCTCTTCCTACCATCCCCACAATGAATGCACCAAGCGCCTCCCAGGATCACCTGGAGCGCGGGATTTTGAACTGCTTTTGACAAAGACTCTGATGTGCTCCCCACTCCTCCCCAGGGAGCTGAGCTGGGCAGCAGCACTCGGAGAGGGCTTTGCAACAGCAGTGTGTGCAGGGTGGCTTCTCATGGTCCCAGCCTCTCTGAGGTCCCACGTGTCTAACACAACTCCATCCCCAAGCACTGGGATACAGTTAACCAACCAGATCCCAAGGTTTTTCTTGAATTTTCCCCAGATTACAACCAGGGCAAGTTTGCTGCTGCTTCAAAACAATGTTTCTCTGATTACAACCTAGGCTGACAATTATAGTGATTTAAACCCTAACTAATTGTGAAGTACTTTGATCATGCTTAGCACAACTTGTGGTTTGTAGGCTGCAAATAGTTGAAAGGAACTCTTGGGTTCACAATTTCCTTGAATATAAATTTTATTTTGATATATAAGGTATGATTAAAATATTAAAATAAAGTTTGTGTTTGTTTTTTCCCTCATCCCATTTCTTTTTTGGTTATTATTGCTGGTATAATTTTCTCTCCCTGAGCTTAATATTTACCACACAATTTGTTTTAGCTTAAACCTACTTCCCTTGTTCATTTGTTTTATTAAGAATAATTTCATAAAGGTGTTGTGGTTTTGTTTTGGGGTTTTTGTTTTGTTAGTTTGGGTTTTTTTTAGCTGTGAAAGTTTTTCTTTTGGCCTTTTTTTTGTGTGTTGTTGCTCAGAGAACGTGGGTTGGAAGCATAAATGGCTTTCTCTGAGGCAGAGAGAAGGTATCCAGCAGCACTTGACTGACTCCAGACAGGGTTACTGAGAGGATCTCTGCAGGCTTTGCAAAAGTCCCAGCCACAATTTGCACTGCACCAGTTCAGTCCATACAGTTTTTGTTAATGTAGTATATGGACAGTAAATCCTTCTATTTCTCTCTATTTTCTTTACATTTTTAAGAGTTTAGGACACTTGCTTTTACAACAGCAACGAATTGCATCCATTGGTTGCAGCCAAAGCTCCTGTAAATCCTCCTTGCCAGGATCTGAACATGGATCTGCACTACAGGTCACATTAGCCCGCAGCATTCCTAGAGTGCAATTAAAAAGTGGTGCAGATGCTGATCCTCTTTAGGGAAATTTTATCTTTCCCTCTTTTATGTTCTGTTGCTTCTGCTCATTGCTGGCACAAGCCTCCATCCAGGGCAGCCCTGGACCTTTCCCATCTCCAGCCCAGTGTGTGCTTGCCTTCCATGGGGTTGCAGGTATGAGTGGCTGGTTCAAAGGGAGGTGCACATGTTGGCCCCATCCCCGAACTGGCGCCTCTCTGCCTGGGAAACCTGAGAGTTTCTGTCCTTGCTTATGAACCGTGACATCTGCACATTCCTTGGGCGCTGACCCCCGGGGGCCAGAGGTCACCCCAAGGTCAAGCAGTTTCCTCTTTCACCACCAATAGAGACCTTGACTAGAGGTAAATTATGTTGCAGTTTAAGGAAATAATTTGAAACACTCTTGTAATTATAATAAATTTTGCTGTTTACATTTTAATCTTCAACCCTTTCACCCTCTGGTTCTCTTGCTTAAGAAAAAGAAGTGGGGAATTACATATTTAACAGAAAAATTCCTGCCATGGTAGACAGTTGAATAAATAGATGAAGTTCCAATAGCACAACAGCTCCAAGTCTTTGTCTGCCTTCAGCATGAGCATGCACTATTTTAAGTGTAAAATCTACTTACTCTTCAGATAAGTATGTTCATGCAGCAAGAATGGAAACATAATATTGTGTCAGGAATGTCACGTGATTCCCAATTCTCCATGTTGAGTAACTGTAAAGTTACTTGAAGAAAAATCTCGAGCACCTTACTCAGGCAAAATTCCAGTTGACGCCAATGAAGTTTTACAGTAAAACAGATTTTGACTCATGGCTATAGCAAGAGCAGCTGTTTTCCTGAGTATACGTTGTCATTTGATCATTTTCTCTTGCAGCTCACAAGTGCTGATGGGCTTGGAAAACCTTTATTTCAAAGGAAAATGATCAAATAATTGCAATAAAGTCCTGTTACTTTTCAGCTGGGTACCATTATTCCAGCTGATACTTTAAAACAAGACCCTGGACATGTACTACAATTCCTCATTTATCCAATACACACCGTCATCTGAAAACTAAATTTAGAGCAACACAAGGAAGAAGCAGAGCAATTAGAGCAGTAAGGTCTATGGTGATGTTCCGAGTTGAGAGAATGAACACTTGAGGAAAGCAGAGAAAACAACAAAACCACTTGGCATTAATGAACACACAGGGCTTTCCTTACAAAGATATCTGAAGTTTGTGCCAATCATGTTCTGAAAGAGAATGTCCTCGGGTTCCATCTGTAGGTGTGGGGGTATTTGCAATCCTGCCTTGCTCCAAGGACCCTGTTGGTGTGCTCCCATAGCATAAGCACAACACAACAAGGCCAAGGAAGTGAACAGAGCAAGTGCAGTTGAGATCTGCACTCCATAATCTGTGTTCTGTCCCAGATGAGGTCCTGCTGTCTGAGGGCAGGCAACTTTCGTTCTGTGCTGCAGAAACAACACTTGCAAAGGAGATACAACAATCACTTTCATAAGATGCCTTCAGAGTTACAATTGCAACTGCTACTCTGAGCAACATTGTGTCTGTGTCTATTATTGCAGAGTCCAAGTGTTTTGTGAACCTTGGATAACAACAGCTCATGAAGTGATAAACACTGTGTTTAACAAAGGTAAAAAAAAATAAAAGAAACACAGAGAAATAACATAGGCTAAAGGTACTCACTCACCAGCAAGCAGAGAGGAACCTGCAGCAAGGAACAGTCAGAGTAAAGAGAAGTGGCCTGGACCTGCCAAACTTTAAACCTAAGCCCCGGTGCAGTGGGGCTTTCTGGGAAAGAGTTCCTATGATGGGAGGCTCTGTGCAGTTGGGTAAGTGCTAAGGGGCTTTGCCTGCTGTAACAAATAGCTCACTAACACCAGGTGATCTTAAAGCATAGGCAAGATAAGGGACAACCCAGCTTGGAAAGAGAAAACGGAATATAAGGAATCTCTGACCAATCAATTTTTTTGATCTTCACGTACTTGCTCCTGGGCTGGCCTGTGTGGATGAATGGTTTCTGCCACAGGAAGCTCCTGCCTTTCAGTGTAGCTCTCTGCAGGGGCAGGGCAGAGGGGCCGCTTCAGTTCGTCCCCTCCCCAAGCACAGCCCTGGCTGCCCCACTGCTGCTCCCTCCCCACACCCAATTCTGTGAGCTGTGCAAGTGATGGACACATGGGGAGTTGTCTTTCTGTCCTCAAATGAAATAACTTCTGGCCTGAAGGGGTAACGGTGGCAGTGAGCAAGAGAGGAAGTCTTCTGCAGGAGGATGAGTGTAAGGTGTCTCCGCTCTGCTTGAGAGCACAGCGAACAGCAAGACACTCTCTGAAATGTGGCCCAATTCTGTAGCCAGTGAGTGCCATCTTTGTATTGGCAATACATTACCTAAGTCTCTCTATCCTTTCTTTTTCATCCTGGGCTGCTCTTGTCTGCCCCCCTGGAACAGGGTACCAATGTCTTGGTCTCTTGTCTTGCCAGAAAAAAAGAATCATCTTGCAGCAAGCAGTGAGGATGGTGTTTGAATAGACACGCTCCTTTGAGATATACAGGCAGCCTCCTCAGCAACTGTTTTGTCCAAAAGTGCAGTTCCAATCCTCACACTGATCCACATCAATGATTTCAACAGGAGATACTGTTGGCTGGGTAGGAGCTGGAAGCCCTCCAGACCTCTGTTCTGGACTTTAGTGGAAAATCTGTTTCTTTAGCACTCTGGTGTACTTTTTGCACTGTACTGACACAGCCTGACAGTGTAATTCTACCTGCATTCAAAATCAGCAGCTAAACTCTCACTGCTTTCAGATGGAAACCGTTCCAAGCTCTTAATCTTAATTAAGTGCCCAAATTAGAAATTAATCAGCCTTCCATGTTCAAAGAGTTGGAAACAGTGATACTTTGTGTCTTCTTAAAACATGACAAATTAACTGTTTCTAAACACAGTGTATACAACAAACCTGTAGAGAAATGCACTGAGCTGGTACAGAGGCAGTAAAATAGAAATCCATCTACATTGGACAGTACTGCTAAATCTGGTCAGTTCCCAGATCTGGCATTACACTCAGTCTGTGCAGAGTATGGGAAATTAAAGTTTGCTTCTGCAGTCCTCACTTTCCATTCATAATGCCCATCTGTTGCTGAAAGATTTCTGAAAAGCAAACTCCATCTCTCAGTGCAGAAGATGTCCCATTAATAGCTGAAATATGACTACAGGGACAGAGGGAGGTTTCCCCATCCTCAGTTTCTTTGAGTATATTAAAATAAATCACTCTTGATTTGGGATAAACCTAAGCAGATTACTCTTTTGGTGTACTGTGGCCTAAGTTCCTCGGATGATAGGCTATCACAGAAATCATGCAGGAGTTTCCAAGGATCCTCCCAAGGAGTAGCAAATATCTGTCATTCCTATCAGTAGTACTCAGAAAACTCAGCAGCAGTGCTGATCCGGAGTCCCACTGCACAGATGTGCATCAGTGGAAACAGTATCAGACTCTTCATAAAACTGAAATGTTTTATTGTTTAACTCCTATGAGGTTTTGGGAAACAATGTCTAGTAAGAAAAGGCAAGCTAAAACCTGTCAATAGGCTGGACCACATTTTTGTCCAGCCTTGGGCTGAACTCAGAATACCACAGTAACTTTCCCCGCAGGAGATGGTGTCTCAGTCAAATTCTAGAGATGTGTTTCTCTGGGAATTCAGCCATGGGACTCCTGTCCTGCATTAGCTGTAAACATGAGACAAAAGGATATAACTGAAATCCAAGAAGCCTGGTCTATGGACACGCCAGATTAGGAAAGCATCAGGGTACTGTGATCATTGGCAATCTCAGTGTCAAGTGCTAAGAACATGTATTTAAGCAGATCCACGTTCTGAGGATACTCTCATTTGTTTTTCTATTGACCAAGACACAGTTTGTAAGATTCACGATCAAAACTTCAGCTCCCTTTCCCATCTTCTCTCTGGAGAGCTGTATGCCCCTCACACAGACAACCAGCTGGCACGACGAGTAGAGACCATGGTATTTGCTTTTCCCAGGAACATATAAGTACAGGACAGATCAGGATAAGATGTGTCTGTGGTTTTATTCTCCAAGAAAGAAACAAATGTCCCAGCAACAGACTCACAGGAACCCAGTATTACTCAGAGCATTTTCTCTTTTTACATCTAAACATACATGATCATGCACAACCAAGCTGTAGTCACAACACAAATAGGGATGGTCCCCCACAAGGAGATGGGTGGAGGGGCAGAGGGACAGATGTGGAAACATTACCCTCAGTACCTTTTTACACAGCTCAGCCAGGTCCAAAGTGCCAGTGATGGCTATACAGCACAGGAAAAGGCAAATGGAGCTTCTGTCCAAGAAGTACACAAGTTCTTTCCCTTTCCTAGCAGAGTGACTTTAGAAACTTGCTCCGTCCATATCTGGAGACATCTGAAGTCGTTATTTTCCATGTCATTGTGTGAAAGTTTCTAGGTTGGTCTGGAGAATGCTTCCATCCCTTCTTTCTGATCATTTGTTCTCTTCTCTTACCTCCCCTCGTTTTAGTTCCATTCTTACAATTCATCACTATATCTCCAGCTTTTCTTTCAGTTTTGTGATTATAAGTCTAACATCAGGGTTTTTCATCACAGAGTCAGACTCAATTTAATTCATTCTAGTTATTTTCTCTTTCTTGAAATAGCAAAGTTAGCTGTTAAAGTATTTCGGTGGATATTCAAGCAAACTCAAAACTCAGCTGAAGCTTAGGTATTTCTGTGGACCACAGCAAAGCATGGTGAGGAAGGGAATGGAGAGAGCATCTAATTCATCTTTCTAACCCTCAGATTTCTGTCAGTGTCTGGCATTCAGATGGAAAGCTAAATATGCTGCACACTTTCAATGTGTTGTCGTGGTCACCTGCAAAGCAAAAACTGGTAGTGTTGGGATCAAGTCACAGGAGCAGGAATGGTCTGTCCCAGCCAACACTCGAAGGAAAACCAGAGCACAGGAGCAGCTGAGCTGACATACTTCATGTTCACTTCTGCCTGACTCCAAATGGACACTCAGCTGTTCAGCCAAGGCTGCCTGCAGCAGTAAAAGGGTTCTAACCCCTGTGGTCTTGTACAGGATAAACTTTGCCCACTCTCTGCTTTATTGAAACAGCTATTCCTCTCCCAAATGAGTGCAAGCTGCTTGGGCTCTGACATTTCTCTCACCCTTCCTACAAGACACAGAGCTCAGGAGCCCACTTCTGCTTCTGTTCAGGCAGTGCAGATTACTCATGTCTCTGCATGTTGTCTGACTTAACCCTTTTCAGCTCCTGCATCCCCATCAAATGCAGAACTTTTGTTCTGTTGTTCTGTTGTGTATGACAGTGCTGTTGGAAGCTAGCATGTCCTGATACACTTGACATCTAAAGGACAGAACCACAAATTTTCATAGGAGAAAAAAAACACAATAGAGAAAAGAAGGATTTCAGTCACATCTCATATACAAGGGTTGCCTTACAATGAGCATGTAAAGCACCTGGCACCAGAAGCCCCCACCCCATCCTCTGCTGGGAGGCACGGTGGCAATGTGGGAACAGGGGAAATCTCACCCGGACAGATATTTATGCGAGTGACCTGTTCAGCCAGTGAAACCATTTTGAACAACAAGACAGCTTTTTTCAGTCTGAAGAAATCAGTACGTTCACCCCAGCCATTATTTATTTTATAAGTGTCCTGCATGTAATGAAAGGAACAATCTTTCTTACCATCTGCCTTGCTGAAAGGCAGATTTTGTGTGTTGAACAGTTTCAGAGAACTAATGGCAAAGTGCACATTACTAGCCCAGCAGTGAAAGCATTTGTAAACATCATCATCATCAAAGAGGCCTAGATCTGCAAAGGCTGTTTTTTGCCTTGTGAGTTTATGTCTGTAAATGACTAATTGGTAAAGTTTTATCTGCAGAAGGTGGTTGGTGGTGGAAGATATTTACAAGAAAGAAAAGCAGGAAATAATTCATCTTGAGAAGCTGAATCTAATCTGGGATGTTCATGAATTAAAATGAGCTTTAAAAATGGATCTATTTTCTTTTTAAAAATATATATAAAAATACAATATTACTTTTCATTAAATAAGAAATGAGAATGGACAGCCTGAGGGTGTAAAAAACTGGAAAACAGGTGAGAGTGAGACCATATGTCTCTGTTATTTAGACCATGCAGGAGACACCACACAGAAGGGTTTTGGGGATGGAGGAGCTGACCACTTGCACCCACTTGCTGTGCTTACCATTAATTTATTAAAGCCAGAGAAGATATCACATTTTGAAAGAAACAACAGCTTCACTGCGGAAATAACCACTTAGATTTTGTTGCATTATTTAGTACAACCTCCAAATATTCTTCTTCTTTGAAACAAAACCAAAAAGGAAGAAAAAGGTATAGCAGGCTGGAGAGCAGTATTTTCCTTTAGTTATTAAAGTCATTTCAGATGAGCTTGGTGTTCAGCTTCCACTGCAGGAAATATTGCTCTACCTGTCTGAAATAGCTCTTATCAGCAAAATAATCCTCACTATCTCCACTGAAATATCAAGAGGTGACTCCTTAAAACAGTTATATGACCTCTAAAAAGTACCCAAAATAAAGGAACAACAAGGATGCTGGAATCCCCGTTAACTAAAGGGCCTCCTAGGCTTTCATTGGGTTATGGATGTGTTTAACTAATAGAAAACATTGCCCAGTCTGATTTCTGTCCTAGAAGCAAAATAGGGATAATTTAGTATCAGGAGTGATTAACATCATTTACTTACCCATTTTGTTATAGCTGTTACTGAATTTAAAATGCTACTCACAAATTAAATATTTTACAACCATTTTGCTCCTAATTAGTTGCAGATCACAGATTTCCTTTAACCATAATGGCTGTTTAGGTGGTGGGGTTTGCAATGCACATTGTTTTTTTACAATCGCTTCTGACATTTTGAGAATTTGTTTAATTTTGATTAATTTCAGTTAAATGAGATGAGACTGTACAATCTCTTTGGAATGGTCTGTTGTTTCAAAGTGTGGTTTAAGTGCACAACATCCTTTAGCTATCAATTTGCACACTTTGCCATATACATGTTGGACTTTGAGAGTCTGAATTAATGTAGCTTAAAGAGATGTTATCTTGATTGTTATTTGGATCAGGATGGTTTAACATACCCTTAATAAAAACAAATATCCTGACACATAATGACCCTAAACTTTTTAGGGATTTCTTTTGATGATATCTTTTCATACAAAGTTTAATTTGAATGAGAAATAGTGAAGCAGAAAGTGCGCATCCTCTATATGAGCAGCAGAGAAAAGCTGGTTACTTTATTCCAGCCGCTAATGAATAGCAATTTTAGGATGCCAGGGATTCTGAAAGTTGTGCTGAAGCAAAGGTAGGTCTGCCAAGAGACAGGTAAAAGTAGTAAATGAACTTGATACTTTGAGTCTTCCCCTGTTAGAACAAAGTTTATGTGTGTACTTGGAACAAACCTTAATAGTTTGTTTTAAATGTTATCAAGGTGCTTTTACTGTGTGGTGGTTCTCTTGTTTTGTTTTTGTCTTATTTTGTTTTGATTTAAATCACAGTTGTTCTACATCTTTATTCTCTTTAAAGTTTACATGGCAAGGAGAAAAACTGAGCTGGAACATAATCACTGAAGTTTCCACTGTCAGGTCTTAACAGAGAAAATTGTCTTTTAAATTCTGGACTTTTAAAAGGATTTTGGTGGTGTTCATGGCACCACAGGACACCTTCTAAGCTTAGATAAAAAAATGTGCTATCTCTGGTTTCTGCCACAAAGGCACCTCTTCATGGGTGATATTAAATTAAGTATTTGGAAGAATTGCTCAACTGATTCTGCCCTGAGAATCTCTAGTTCCCTGTTAATATTTTCCACATAAAAATCAAAGCTCCCTTGAAGGTAGTGCTAATTACTCCCAGTTTTAATCTGCCTGGTGGAATTGCCCAGTCATGAAATCCTTCAAACCTCCCCTGACCATTTGAGTAGCTGCTGTCCCTTCCTCCCTTTCCTACAGCAGCTCTGCCATGTGACAACCTTTGCCCACCTCAAATCTGTGTGTGATGTGCTACAGCAACCATGCACAGCCTACGTTTGCCCCTTCCTTCCCAAATTCAAACATTTGCTCCCTCATCATCCAAATATTGATTTAAACATTCTTTGATGTCATTTGGGGAAAAGCATTTGAATGTTTTAAATGTGGATTCTACAAGGAATACTCAGAGGGTTGAGACAAACAGGGACCCTTTGCACTCTGTTAGCTAATGTCTTATTCCCTGCAGCATTTGCTAAAATCATTTAGTCACAAAGATAACAGTGTGGATAAGGAATATTTTTAAATGTTTTCGAAAGACACTGTTATGTGTTTGATCTTAACAAATGATTTCTACAAATTCTGAATTCAATCTCTATGATAGAAAAAGCTCCTATCCTGTAAGAGAGTGTTTCTAGAGTACTGTATGTATCTGAATTTGTCCTGGGTTTGGTCACAGCTCTTGACCAGTTTAAGCTCTGATTGAAAAATTATTTCTTCTTGTGGGTTGTTATTTTGCAGGTACAGATTTCAATTAGCACGAAGAAGCTCTCATTCTCACATAAATGTTCCCAGCTCCAGATTGGTATATTTAACCAGGACTTTCCAGCTCCTAGGTGTATAAACACCAAAATTTCATTGCTATTTTTCCCCCATTGACATGAAAGGCAAACATAAACATGCTCAAGAGCTAGCCGCGTTGACTGAAATATTTCTAAAGGGTCTTTTACACCTAAAGCACCCTCCACTTTCCTGTGATTAAATGCACAATGTGTGAGAGATATGAAGCAAAGAAATTTTGTAATTACAAAGATAATTTCTCAGGGCTTGTTAATTCATTTATTTTAATTTTTCCTCTTATGCCAATAAAGTCTTGTTTAACTAATTCAGCATCTTTCATTACAAATGGTGAGGAATACTAAATTATAACAAAAGGTAGGTAGGTTCTCTTCATGGTTATCTAGAAGTGCCTGGAAACTGGGTGTGAACTTATAAATGATATTTTAAATATAATTGAATCATTAATCCTTGATGTACTTGAATAACTGGCACACAACTTGAGAAAAAATAATTTAACAAAATGCCAATAATTATTGTTTTGGATTTGTGAGAAGAGCAAAACACACAAGTTGTAAGGGAAGGGGAAATTAATCTTGAAACAAAGTTTTTAAGAAACATTGTTTAAAATTAAGCTTCACTGGTGCTAGTGAGGAATACAAAGATTAAATTTAACTTTGGAAGCATTCACTAAATCTGCAAGCTTAAAACAAAGTTATATTGGTTAACAGCTAAAAGCAATGGAAACGAGTTTTCAATTCAGTTCTAGAGAGCAATTCAGTAGCAAGCCAAGCAAAGCTGTGAACATTTTTATCTGCAGTTTTCTACTTCATTTTGAAAGGACAGTTTATGAGATAGTCCAACTAAGATCACAGCCACATGTTCACCCCTCTAAAACACCCAAATTTAAGCTGAAGCTTCATGAGCCCTTTAAACTACACTGTTTGATAAGCAAACCATAATTTCATAATTTCACTGAAATAGATCAGCTCCTTTTAAATATACCAAGTACATCTGCACAAGTGTTTACTGGTGGGGTTTTAGAGTTAGAAAAGGGGAGGCTGATTTCAAAACTTAGCAGAGAAACAAAAAGCTCTGGTAACTCTGTCCAGAGACTGCTCTGACACCTCAGCAAACACAGAAGTATCTTCATGTTTAGCACCTATTTTACAGCTACCAAAAGAAAGAGAAAAGCTTTATAGTTTTTTTTTTTTCATATTAAATGCTTAACTCAGAAGTGAGATGTGACCCTTAGATAAATCTCCCATAATACCTCACTGATTCCTCCCATTTGGTCAGGACTAACAGAATCATATTAATTGGCAATTCTGCTAGGGGGTGGGAAAGAGGTGGGTTTTTCTTCAGTTACTTTTCTTCAATGTCAGATTAGTGCCCTAAAATGCCTGGCAGATAAATATGCTGCAGTTTTCAAACAAATGAAATTCCAAAATAGTTTGTTAAGGTGAATTCAATGAATAAAAGAAATAACCATCCTTTTTTTCTCATGCTCTCTGAACTGCAAGTCGTTTGCTTTATTTTATTTCAGGTTGGTGTTGAGGGTTTTTTAACTATTTGGGGAAGAAAAAAAACAACTAAGAAACGGATTTGGAAAGAAGGAAAGAACTGAATCCTATGTTCTGCTTCTGATTAAGTTTTGTGGATTGTCTTAATTTAAAAGATAAATAAAATAAAATCATCTGAATGTTCTTCTTGACACTAAAACAAAGAGTACACTCCTGAAACACTGGGAGTTTTGTAGCACTAGTGCTCTCCTAAAACAATGCCTCAAATCCGTCACAGCCCAGCTCCCTCCTTTCCCTGCCTGTCTGAAAGCACATTTTAATTGTTTGGTAAAGCAAAATGACCTTTTAAATTTTGTTCCAAAAAGAGCTTAAAATACAAACCCACAAAATTTTGGAGATGAGCATGTCCTAGGGATTTTAGAAAGGCATTTTATTTTGTAAATATTTTGTTTTAAAATGTTCATACAGAAGCTCGTAGAATGTTGAAAGGATGAACTTCCTGAAATTATCTAATAATGAAAAAGGTTCTTTCTATTTAAAATCTTGTTTGTTACTAAGAAACATAGGGTTTCCTAAAAAGAAATCATCCTGGAAAATTTCTTACTGCACATTCTGGACAAGATAGAAATAAGTGTTGCACATTAGTATGAATTAATACAAAATGTTAGGGCAGTTTGCTGTAATAAAATCTTTAAATAAAATTACTAAGCATTTGAACTAGGAATTAAATAAGAACTTTGAACTAGGATTTTTACAGTAAACTGTATATTAAAACATGCTCTTTAAGTCTGATAGGGGGTATTAGATTTAAAATAATTTTAAATACTTTTCATGGGTTTTTTTCCATGTACAGCTCCACTTAAATTATCTCATTCAAAGTAGTGCACTTTTGAACCACTAAACTCATTCTTAAGTTAGTGTTACACTGATAAACTAATTTCAAACAAACGTTACTCAGTGCCAACACACAGTTTCAACAAGAAGAAGAATTACAACAACAAATACCAAACAAACTATTTGACTGCTTGAGCCCCTGTGAAATCTGAGAAAGGTGGATTTCTCAAACAATTATTATAGGAACTTTGGGTTGTTTGTTCATTTGGAGCTTTTTTTCTATTTGATGCAGACCTTTTACTGATGAAACACTTTCAAGTTAGGTTTTGGTTTTAAATTCTAGATTAAAATGAAGCTTCAAGGCACAGCTATGAAATTTTTTTTAAATGATGACTCAAAATTACTTGCTTTCTAAGGAGAGAACATAACTATTTGCTTTTATACCCATGCCAAACCTCTGCAGTATTTCTTTGAGCTAACCTTTATCCCCTTTCTGGACTTGTATTGGTCTCTGCTAGAAAGCAAGTCAGCTGTAATTACTTACAGGTGAGTTATTCCATCCTAATGAAATAGCTCTATGAAAACGATGTTATTGAATTGAAATGTAGATGGCAGAAACACATTGATTTATTTTGCATGGATTTTTAAACGCTTAACAATCGTTCCCTCTCCCCTCAGTGCTAAAGAAATTAAGGTCCAGCAGAGAGAGAAGTTCACTTGTTACTTAGACTGCTATCATTTTCACACAATTTGGGGACAGAATGAAAAATAAACTCAGCTTAATAGTTGCCTAATAAAATGTCTTAATTTTTTATTTCAAAAAGCCAGTGCTGGTCACAGTGAGGCACAACACACTTTCACTCTTACCTTCATCCTGACATTAATTGAAAGATGAATTTGTTTACTCTGTTGTGCTGTTTTTAAAAGTGTGGATAACTCCACCCATAACCCTACAACTTCCCACTCACAGTCCTTTTTAACCTTTTAAGCACTGCTTCTGACCCTCCATCCTCCCTGCCACTGGAGCAGGCATTTTCAAGCCATATCCATTTTTATTGACCAGAACCACACTGAAACCTCCAGCTCCCAACTGCAGCCCCCTCTGAAAGTGTCCCCAACAGCTGTAAAAATAGGGGCTCTTTGCACACCAGCCTGACACTGCCTCTTCCCTGGTTTGGCAAAAGGAATCAACTGTCCCCTGCATGTGTCTGCAGGGAGGGGTGGCTCTTCTGGAGTTCTTTTTCCCCTTTCTCTCCCTATGTAGGTATATATATGTATGTGTGTGTGTGTGTGTATATATATATATATAAAATTGTTTTTTGTGTGAGGGAGGGACAGGATTTTGTTTTGTTTTTACAGCAGCCATCCAGAGCCCTGGGTATTGATTTTCGGGCACATGAAAGGGATTTTTTACAGGCCTTCCCTGTGGAAGGGAGCAGCAGTAAAAGGTGATACCACCCACTCCGAAGGAATGCTGTGCATGCAATTAGGAGCAAGCTCCCAGCCAGGGGGTTAGAATTCAAAGCAAGGGAAAAGCTCCCCACCTCCCACAAACAACAAATCCATTAAAACTACCAAAACCATCAATACTAATCAATGCATCCAGGGGCCATTAACTATTTCGGTGCTCGGGGTTTTTCCCCCTCGCTCCTTCACACTCCTCCTTCCACGGTTCCGTACTCCCGGGGGCTGCATCTCTGTGCTGAACCCCCCCGCTTTCGGCTCGCTGGCGGATGGTTTGACCACTTTTCCCCGCTCCCGGAGCCGTCCGGGCAGCGCCGGCGCTGCGGCAGCCTCATTAAATACCATTAAGTGCCAGTGACTTCAAAGGGCTGGTCAGGAGCGGCGGGAGCGCGGGGCCGGCTCCGGGCGCTGGGGCAGCGGCCCCGGAGCAGCCCCGGCCGCCTCCTGCCCGCGGCCCCGAGCGCGGCTCGCCCGGCCCGGCCCGGCCCGGCCCGCTCGGAGCGGCCGCAGAGAGGCAGCGCCCAGGGGTAGCAGCGAAGTGGTTAATCAATACCAGGGCTGCAGGCAGAGGAGGGGCGGGGTGGAAGGGGGATAAAAAATGCAGAAAGGAAGGAAATGGAGGGAGTGAGAATTAGACTCACTATAAAACCTCCTCATTCTGATTTACAAAAGAGGGAGGGGGGAGAGATGGGGGACGAGTAAAGAGGGGGGAGAAGAAAATGTGAGCCGAGGAGCACAATGCCCCTCTTTCCTGTAGCGGGGATGTGTGCCGGGCTTTGGGCTAGAGATGGGTTTAACTGCGGGTCCGCAGCCGCGGTGGGATCCGGGGGCAAAAGCACATCAATGTAAACCCGATGGAATTAAACTGATTTTTGCATTAGCTGCGCCCCCATTTTTTCTTTTTTTTTTTTTTTTTTTTTTTTTTTTTTTTTTTCCTCCTTTCCAGTCCCTCATTCATAACTCAAATTTAGTGACTGGTTTTCTCATTGCCGCTCCCCTCCCTCTCGGACACTGTCAAGTCGAGCACAAGAGCCTGCTTTGTAGAGGTTTGATCAGGAGAGAGCCGAGCTCTTTGGGCTGGCTGCATTTCGGTTACATTCAATCACTTTTGAAGCTATCGATTGGATATGTTTATGGAAACATGCAAGGTATTTTTGGCCATCTGCTAGCTAGGAAATTCTTAAGATTATTTATTTTTAGTGAAAGATATGAGATTTCTCTGACCTTTCTTGTTTTCTGTCCTGCAGATAGGAAAATACCCTGAAGAAAATATTGCAGTTTTATCACATTAAAACGATTGTTCAGTCTAAATAAAGATGTGGTTGGCGGGAATGAGTTTGGGTGCATTTTAAACTTTTAGAAATCGTTTCTGACAGCTTTTAAATTACTAAAATGTTTTGGGGGTTGCCTTTTTGTTGTGAATAGTGCTTTTGGTTTTCTTTGGGTTTTTTTCCACTTAAAAAAGCCTTTAACAAGTCGAATTTGTTGAAAAACTATAAGAATCTGGGGGAAAATAAAGAAACAATTTGAATTTCAGTGATATGCAGACACATATATCTGGAGAGGAATACGCATACATAGAATAATTTTAAACTTTTATTCTCATGTGTCTGAATGAAAGCCCATTCAAAGAAAACTTTTTTTTTTTGGTTAAACTACTTGGACAAAAATATGGGAATAGTGAAATCTCACATATTTAAAGGGCAAGTTTTAGGATAATTCAAATCAGTACTTAAATAAAGAGTGCACTTAATTTTTCATGTTAGTGTGTTAAAACAGAACAGTCAAAGTAGCTGTGCTAAATGAGAATTACAATTTTAGCTGATCTCAGAGGGGACTTTGATTTCCAGCCCCTCTGAAGGATTGGTACTGATTTTTTGAAGTGGAAGCAAACCAAAAGTCCAATCTGTTTAAGTTTAAACATGAATAGTCAATGCTGCCCTGTGAACATTATATGAATCTATTTGTTCCTGTCTCCCATGGAGTTTTATCAATTAATTTTGAATCCAACCTCATAGTTTCATCCCCAGAAGCAATATTTGCAACTAGGGAGCTAGGAATAAAAGACAAAATACAAAACCCAAATCTATCCTTCCTATATGTAGCAATCTTCCACAAGGATGAAGTTTAAAGTTAATTTATAACTGCTTCTGTAAATATCTTTGGAAACTTCTGTGAAATTTTCCTTGCCCTCTTCTCTTTGTTTCTGCCTGTCACCCACACCCACAAAGCATATGCATGTTCAAGACCTAATTAAGAGGGGTCTATATGAGTTTGTACATGTGTTTTCACACAGACGGTAACGGTGGAGCGTGTTACTCTGTTGCTCGTGTGGGACTGCATTAACCTTGCAGATGGGGAGAGTATTATGAAAGAAATCGTAATTAATAGCATTAAGAAGCTGATTAAAATAAAAAACGCGTTATTGCAGCGGGGGTCTCATTAAGGAATAGTCGTGCCTGTCTGCCACAGATTTAAGAACTTTCAGCCACAAGGCCTTGAACTGAGGCAGCTCCAGTTTAAGCAAACGCAGAGGAGACTCCACCCCCAGTGACATCAGATTGAGTTACACTGCAAAAACACCCCAAGATCTGGAGAAAAAAAAAATAAGCTTTTCTCCCTCCCCTCCTTGATGTTTAAAAATTATAAAAACGCCATTCTTCTCCAGCATTGGACAGTTGCAAGGAGCCCTTCTTGAAAGCAAACTAACAGCAGAACAAATGTCTTTTCTCAGCCTTCCTTTCCAAAGGAAGGGGAGAGCACAACTGCACATTTGCAGCAAAAAAACCAACAAAAAAAAAATCCAAAGAATTCCCCAGTGTCCCCCAGCCCTGAAACACAAAAATTGAATCAATTAATCCAGCATTATAACAGAGCAATCCTCCTTTCACAGAGCACGAAGGAGCCCGTGGAAAGGGCTGTGGTGCACAGTGACAGACCTGGGGCTGGGGACCCAGGGTGGGCGATGGGGACCTTTCATTAATTTTATTTGCAGTTTGCTCAAAGTTAAACTGACAAAGCCGTTTGGAGTTTGCTGTCAAGTTACACATTTTCCACGTAAACATCCAAGGCAGTTGCCTTTCTCTAGGATGTGTCATTTCCTGTGTAGCTATAATAATATATTAAGTAAAGGATAGCAATGAATTTGCATATTTACATATGTATAGACGCTGTGCATAGGAAAGATAGCAGCACGTTGTGTACATGCAACAGCAGAAATCGGCAGAAAGCATTTTGTTAAAGAGTTTGGGAAATGACCACACTGAAATAAGAAACAGGCTTCAAATATTCTTGGCATTCAAGACAAGGCTGGCAAGGAAAGATTTACAGAGAAGTGCGTGGGACAGGAAAGGCTCAGTGTTTAAAGATTCGGGGAGGTGGATGTCATGCTAAGGACACAGGTCACCAAAAAGAGCCACAAAACCAACTTAGTTCTTACCTGCTCCCCACGGGCTTTATTTTACTCTGAATCGTGCAATGCTAAACCTGTGACAAGGCATAAGGAGACTCTCTGGCAATTCATAGTGAGCTGAAGGAATTAACTGCAGGGATATAGTGGCTCACCTTTGCTCCAGGAAGGACATCTTTCTTTTTGCTGTAAGATACCTACTTTTTTTTTCTTTTTTTTTCCTTTTTTTTTTTTTTTTCTTTCCCAAGCAGTAAAGTGTCAAACCCACAAAGGAAGCGATATAATTAGTGCTGGTACCTACTACAAACCCGGGTCTCTGAAGAGAGACCAGTGCAGCTTTTCAAATGTCTACCATTTTGAAATCAGAAAAACATTTTCTAACAGACAGAAGAATCCCTCTTGAATCCCCCCTGGCCCTTTTGAATTCACGCCCTGCCTTACATCAAACGCTTTTTTGCTGATTAACTGCACAATCAGGTCCCTACAGATCAGGGGAAGAATGGAGAAGAGAAAAGCAACCTCTTTTCCAGAGAACAATACCATTATTTCAGCTCCATTGGACAGGAATGTGTGATTTCACAGCCCACTGCCCTTCTCTCCCATCTCCAAAAACACTGCCAGAGATCCACTGCTCCAAGTCCCCACCCATTAGTACCCAGATCCAGCATTTACAACTTGGGTTCAATGTTTGTGCATGGGGGCTACACACATACATGTATACATATATGGAGAAAATATCCAAATCAAAACCAACTCCCAAGCCCAAGAACAGATACAAAGGAAGTTTAGTTTATTTTTAAAAATAGCTAATATATTTTTTCTTTTATAATGTAAAATTTTAGTTCACATGGACATAAGTTATGTTTTTGGGTTGGATTTGGTATGAAGGTAGTGAAAAATGAAAAGAAAGGATATTTTAAAATTAAAATAATACAGCAATTTAGAAAGAAATACACTGTGGGGTTTTTTTTTTGTTTTTAAAGACAGGTAACTTAATAAAATGCCAGTAAATACAGTTGAAATTTTAAAAAAGCCTTCACACCCACAAAAGTGTATGAAAGTTTAGTGCTTTCTCAGTAAGCTTGCTGATAAATTGTTCTCACTGACGTATGGAAACATTCCCATTTTACAAACATCTGTTGAAATCAATTGTTGAAGAGCTGAGGAACTATGTATTTGAAGGGGAAGCAACTGCACAGTCGTGTATTTGTTAGTTAACAATATGGCAGAAAACTTTCCAAAAAGAGACTCACCAAGACCTTTCCCTGTGAGAGGGACTCTCACAGTCAATGACTCTCTCAGTCTTTTTTGATTAGTGTTTCAACGATTCCTGTGTTTTACGATTTGCAGGGCAAGAGAAATGCTAGAGATCTTCCCTCCCTAGCCCTTAAACTTTGATATCTCCTGATTTCAGCTCAATCGCACGTACAAAAGGAAAGGCTCTTGTCATGAAAGTGCACTGAAGTGACCTGGTGTGTTTCAGTCGGTCACAATTAAATGCCCTGCTTGGCTCAGCCCGCGGCTGCGGGAGGAGCGGGAGGGGAGCGCGGCCGGCCAGGGCGCTCCGGGAGGGAGCGGAGCAGCCTCCCCCGTGGGCTCGCACCCACCGAGCCCCCCCGCAAACGCTCCCCACCCACAGCAATAATTACTATTCTAAATTTGACTAATTTAGCGGTTTGTTTTGCCCGGGCAGAGGTTGCTTTTCTAATTGCGGGAAAGAAGTCCAGCTTTGAAACTGAAATAGACACAAAATAGTTGCAACCTCTTGGGCAGAGTAGCCCCCACCCCCCCCAAACCACACCTCTCCGATCCGGGACGGCTGGGGATCAGTTTTGTTCCCCCAACACCAGCACTGCCGAACAAAAGAGAGAAAGAGAGAGAAAATAATATTTGCTCAGGTCCCCCCTCTGTTCGCCTTTGATTTATCTGTTTACAACCGGGACCCCCTCAGTTGAAACAAAAAATCAATGAAAATGTAGTCGGAGAAAAGGCGGGCAAACTACTGGAAAAAAAAAAAAAATTTGTGAATGGAAGAATGTGTTTGTGCATTCATTGTTAAAATAAAGAGCGTGCCGTGACGTGGCCACCGGGGCGCCAATGGGCGGCGGGGTAATATTTTTAAACATCCTCCCCGGGAGCCAATGGCGGAGGCGGTGGCAAAGACTAGCGCAGGGCCGGGCCAATGGCGGGGGAGGTATGCTAATGAGGAGTTGGTCAGGCAGGAGCTGAATGTCAACTAGTCAAAGATGGAGGCTGGAGCGGGGAGGCCATGAGGTTGGTACCGGAGGATTTGCCCACGTTCGGATCGATCAGGGACCCGCGCCGAGGCGCGCCCGGGGCGGCGGCGGCGGGAGGCGGGCGGGGGGCTGCGGAGCCGCGCCGCTCTCGCCGCCTCTTTTGCGCCTCTTTTGGCAACTTTCCCCCCCGCGGCGCGGGGACCCGTCCGTCGTCCCTCCCGCTGCCAGGTACCGCGCGGGGCCCGGGGGCCGCCGGCCCTGCCGCCGCCCGCGGCCGCATCCGCCCGCCTGGGCGGAAATGGCGGGAGCGCGGGCCCGGGGGGGCGCGGGGTGCCGGGGGGCGCGGCGCTGACAATGGCCCGCGCGGAGAGCGGCGGCGGGACGGGGGCCGAGCGGCGCGCCCCGCCCGGGGCAGCGAGGGCGCGGGGCGGGGGGACCCGGCGGGGAGTGGGGGGCCGGGCGGGGGAGGGGGAGCCGCTTGACGGCGGCGCCCCTCGCCCACCTCCCGTGCGGAGGCTCCCCGGCGGGGCCGTGCGTTTCCCTGAGAGGTTTCCCCGCGGAGCGAGCAAGGCGGGAGCCCTTTCCTCCCGCATTGTAAGTGTGGCGATTCCCCGAGTGAAGTTTGGCTGGTCGGTTTGCGTTCTGGCGTGCGATCGATACGAGGTGTTGAAAGCATCGGGCGGCCGGAGCCGCCGAGGGCGGCAGCGGGGCTGGGGATAAAACTTGGGAGAGGCAAGAGTGGGGAATGGGCGCCCGTGTCCGCCGGGATTGGAGCGGGGAGCGGGGACGGCACGGAGCGCATCGCCCGTGCGCCGAGCAGCGCCGGGAGAGAGACGAGTGCCGGCGGGCTGGGCTGGAAATCTCTAGATAGTGGTGAGCTTTTTTTTCACCCCTTTCCTCCTCTCAAACATTTCACCTATGCAAACACTCCTGAGAAACTGAGTGGGATCCCACGAATGAAATTCCTATCGCCGGAGCCGAGCGCTCCCTCCCCACCCCCAGCTCGCGCGAGGGCTGTTTCACGGGAGGGTTCGCGGCTGCTGCCCGCTCTCATTGTGCCACAGCGCTCCTCCTGCAGAATACTATTCACATTTTTAAACGTAGCAGAACTCCTATCTGTCTAGATACCACGTAAAATTGTTTTGCTGAAAGATCCTGTTTTAGAAGCCCCCTCTTTTTTTTTCCTTTTTTTTTTTTTTTTTTTTTGTTAAACCCCCAAAGAGCGAGGCTATAAGTCACATGCTATCTCCAGCCAGTATTTATATTGGCTTAATATTTAAATCTCGTAAAAGTAATGCTTTGCTTAAATAGTCCAGAGTTTTTGCAATAAACCAGGGTGCGCAGCCCAAAGTGTTTCTTTGGCATTCTTGCACTTTGCCCCAATTCCGCTCCGTTTCCCTCCAGTGTGTGGTCTTTGAATTGTGTAAGGAAAGCTCGTACCCTCAAATACAGACCTGGGGCTCTGGAATGAAAAAAAAAAAACTTTCTAAGGTTTAACACAAATTCTTTGAGTTTTCTTTTTATTTTCTTTTTCTTTCCTTCTTTCTCTCTTTTCATTTTTTAATTTTTTTTTTAAATAAATCTCCAAACCAGCCTAGGTTTCTGAATTAGGGGTAAATTATTGTTAAAAAGAAAAAAAGAAAAAAAAAAAGGAGAAAAAATTAAAAAGAAGGGAGAAAACAAGAATGATACAATTTAAGATTCTAATTGGGTTGGGACATTTCCAAATCAATTGGCTTTGCGTTAATACTACTATGATAAAGTGACCACTAGAATTCATGTAGTGTATTTTCTCACTCAACCCAAACTCCCCCAGAACCGAATTAGTTTAAGTCATTTTAGCATTTGGTATGATACTTACTTGTCTATACAGTTCATGGAAAGTTGTTTTCAAGTTTGGATTTCTTTGCATAGAATTTCTTGGCATTGTTTGAAATAAAATAATTTTGTAATTTCTCAAGTGATTCTTATTTAACAAATAGTTACATTTTCTGGCTTTAAGTTTGAAATTGTCTAGAGAAACAAATGGTAAAGAGTTTGAGCCTAAAGATTAAGTTGACTTTTAAATGTTACTTATTGCTAAAATTATTTGGAATGTCTGATTTGTAATGATTAACTGATGTTTTCTCCTTACTACCCATATATTCTTTTTGAAAAAGGAAAAATTACAATAGTAATGTTTTCATGCAAGTAGGTGATTTTTAAAGGTCTCTCACTGCTGGATGGCAGTTGTTTTGAAAGCTTGTTTAGATGCCTCTAAAATAGCAAGACTTCCTTAGCAATTAGAAGTGAATAATTTAACTAGAAGCATGTATGTAATAAATACCAATTATTTTAACTGATATTTAAGCTGATTCAAATGAAAGCAAGAGAAAGAATGTTAACTTATTCTCCATTGTGTCTTTTAGTTCATTACACCTACTTTTGTAAAATACTGGGCTGCTAAAATGCAAGCAAGGACAATCCCAGTTCTGGTATTTGCTTTAACATGTTCTAATGCAGTACATTTACTATTGATAAGGGGGAAAAAAGTCCCTAAAGCAAGCTTATCTAAATTCTTGCTGAAATTAATTGAAGAAGCAGCTGTGAAATATGAAAATCTAATTTTAAAGAATTACATTAATTCAATGTGGTTGTTGAAGAAACTCCTTTTTTTTTTAATTTAACAAATCTGTTTTAGACTAAAACATGCACAGAAGCCATCACTTGGAGAAGTTTCTGATTTATCATTTATTTTGGAAAGTCTCTGAAGTATACTGTTGTCCAGAGCCCTTTTTCTGTTGTACTACTGGCAATTATGATGAGCAGTGCAATATTAAAAGGGCATTGGCTGGCAGAAACATGACCCCCTTTAGCAGCCCACCCTCTTCAGAGTGGGCAAACAACCCTAAAATAGATGCCTCCTCCAGTGTATTTATGCACGTGTGTGAAATAAGGTTTTATACATGTGGGAGTGGTTTTAAATAAGGAGAGAGATTCTGGGTTATACATTTTTATGTGTCTGTCTATAGAAATGGTCTGGAATAATTTAAACATGCTATTTCAGACATAAGCTCCAAACATTTCTGAGAGCTTTCAAGGCATCCCACGAGGTACTTTGTTTACCAATAGCATGTGAGTGATTAGTTACTAATTTTTACACTCTTCCATACAGTATCTACACTGAAATTTTTAATGATTTCCTTATAGTTTTTCCCCTTAGAGAAACTTTCTCCTATATGTTTAAGGTGGTCCCTATCAATGTTTACAGGGACTTAATGCTGTTGATTTGTTTCTAAGAATCTGTGGTGTTTATGCTGTAATTTTTGAGTGGTCACACACACAGATGTGTGAGATTGAAGCACAGGCACTAGATATTTTTGTACACAGGTCTCATCATTTCTGTAACATTTTCCACAGCAAATCAAAGCACTGTGTATTTATACCATTCTATATATACACCACACCCCCCAGGCTTTTTCATCTGTACTGGTCAACCATGACAAAATCACAGCACAATTAAGAAAACTTCTGAAGGCACAGGAAAGGGTTGGCGCTTTCTGTGATTTATTTAAATTGTGTAGTTCAGATTCATCGACTGACCAATTTGGGTTTTATGGAAGCACATACATTTGGGGATACTGAATTATGTCCCTTCTTGGTTTATTCTCCATTACAGTAGAAAAATATTTTATTGTATAAAACCTTTATAACATACCGTGCCTAGATATACTGGGCATGTAGCAAAAGACTTGAATGGTTTGTTTAACAAGCCATACTAACAGTGGTCTTTTTCTATCCCTCTCCCTTTTTTTCCTCTCTTTCTGTCATTTTTTAAACTAACTTTTTGTTGTTTTTATTTTTTTGTTGTTGTTGTTTGTTTTGTTTTGTTTTTACCTTGTCTAATTACGATTGCAAATAAACTTTGTCATGCAGAGTTTTATTGGGGCTAAACATAAAAACGTTATTGTGGTTAACACTGTAATGTAACAGTCCCTTACAAAAGGATGCAGGGACAGCTGTGCAGAACGTGACAGTGGCTGCTGGTATCGCTGGCTCTGACAATGTTGCACTACTGTCTGCACAAATAAAGCAGTGCAATAATATTGTCAAAGCATTTGGTTCCAGTCCTAATACATCCTTTATGATCAGTTACTGTTGCACACCCAGCCCCTGACATTATGGCATTCTGTAGTTATTTAATGCATTTTAATAGGGAAACAGCCCCCTACTCTGATTTCTTCCCTCCACCACAAAGGCTCAAACGAGCATTGAAATGCCAAGATCATGTAGAAATTGCTTTAAAAAAATCCGTACCCTTGTGTTTGTTTGTTTATTTTGTGTTGGGGTTGAGTGGTCTGTATGGAAATTCCTTGGGTTTTGTTCCCCGTTTTGACTGCTTCAGTGTACAAAATGGATTGCCCTTTCTGCCACTAGCTTGGGTCTCTGTGTCCAAGTTGCAAAATAAAAAGCTGGCCTATTCACATTTTAAAGCCCTCTTGTCCTCCTTCAGAGCAATCACCACCTTTAAAAATATGCTGACCAGCTTTGAATATTTTCTTCCTTCTGCTCTAAAAATTAGGGGTTTATGAACCTAAAGATGTTACTGTTGTGTATAGAATTCAGTGACTTTAATATATACCCATGTATTTACAGACAATTTAATTTTTGCTTCCTATTGATGTATTTTTCAAGTTCCATTGTATTTCACTTTTAGAGAAATTACTGTTAAGATTAAAGGAATATTGATACCTTCATTTTAATTAAAAAAAAAATAGTACAAGATACCTAAATAATAATCAATAGGATTTGAAAGACAATCTGTCCCTGCACTTCCCAATAGCAATGTGGAGCAAGGCTGAGAGACGTGAGGATGATGTAGGCCTAAGAACAGGAACACTGCATTCAGAATTGATCTTTAAATAACAATATGTTGGTGACTGTCACTCGCGGTGTAGTTGGAGGCAGATGTGGTATTTTCGCTTGCAGCTGCTAAGAAAGGGGTTTGGAGGGCTGGGGGATGGGACCTTCCTCTCTCTCTTTTTTTTTCCTGAAGCCTTGAGCTGTTACCTTGGGAGCAAAGGGTGGGGGTGGGGAGAGCCGTCATATTGGAAATCAAATCTAGGTAAACGAGTGCTTTCAGATTGCACAGCACATCCCAAGCCAGGATGTGCTGGTGAGCGAGCCATGGGGAGGCAGAAAATGGAGGACCACATCCTGAGGGGGGGAGCGTGTCCCATTTTAGAGAGTTGAGGAGAAGCCGAATCCTCAATAATGCGCTCCAGTTCTCCAATGACTGAGGGAGGAGACAAAAGACACCTTTTCAGCCCTTCTGTTTCTAGGGTGAGCTGAAGGCTGTGTCCCTTTCACACCCAGAGGAGAAGGCTAAGCCTCCATGCCTGAACCAGAGGCATGGTGCTGGTGGCCCATGCCATGCCATTCCCAGGCCTCAGTGGAGGTAACTCGAGCCGGCATGGCTCCCTTTCTCTAGAGCTTTTCATCCATCTCTGCATTGTAGCACGGTTGGCATTTTTGTGTGTGTTAAGGAATGGGGAGGCTTATTTAGCTTTGGCACTTTCCCCTCATCTTCCTTCTAATTCTTGATTAATGAAGAGGTAGGGAAGAGTGAAATCTCTGAGGGATTTGCTAGGGAGTGTCTTCCCCCCTCGCCATCAATACGAGTGCAAGAGTGACCAGAGTGGGAGCATGAAGGGCCCTTTGCTGCCTCTGGCCAGGGAGGATGGGAAGGAGGGTGGACCAGCGAGGAGCTGGAAGCCACCCTTGAGCAGGGCAACGCTTTGTTCTGGCCCTTGTGTGTGTGTGCGCTCGTGTGAGCCCATCAGCGAGTGGAAATAAGTGCTAGTGAAAGCCTTGCTGGGGCTGATGCTGGGCTGTAAGATGGCCTCTCAGACATGTGAGCCTGCCTTGTTTGGAGGTGGAGAAATCACAGGGGGAATAGATGCATAGTTATTTTCCTGTATGAAGTTATGTCTTTAAAAATAATATGGTCACTACGCTTTAAAACCTCCCCTGGGTGTGGGGGGAATTTGAGGCGTGTGATACAGGGAAAGGCCTTTGTGATGACAAGGACCATATCCCATTCGGAGAGGGACAAGCTTCTTAGGGCTCCTGGCTCTGGCTGAGGCAATGGAGCCCACAAACGCCCTTAGCTGAGCGCCAGCTCTGTGGAAGGCAGGCCCCAGGGGTGTGAGGGGAGAGGACGGGGTTCCCTGCAGATTTGGGCCTGGGATGGAGGTTACACATTCCAAACCCTCCCTTCCCCACTTTTTTTTTTCTTTTTTTTTTTTTTAACCCTGCCTGGCTGAGGAATGTAACAGCGAAAAAAAAAAAAAAGCACTGGAGGAAAGAAAAAAAAAAAAGAGAGGGGGGATTCGGAAGCAAAGGCCCCTTCAGGAGTCTGTATTTGTGCAAGGGAAACCATTTGCATGTGTGTGGAGATGCCAGAGTTTGTCTCCAGTTGGGTCGGAGGGGGAGGGCGCGGGAGGAATGCGGGGAATCAGGTCGGGCTGCGGGGGGAAGGGCTCCGGCAGAGCCTCCATCCTGTTGTTGCATAAACTTGTTAAAAGAACCCCTCCTCTGTGGAGGCAGCACACATAGGGTATTAGTGTGGTGGAGGAGGCCAGACCTGCGCCCTGGCTACACAACCAATTGGAGCGGAAAGTGAAATCAGATGGTTTAAGTTTTCAGAGGGATTTTTTTTTCTTTTTTTTTCTTTTTTTTTTTTTTTTTTTCAGGGGGACTTTTTGAGTCATTGCATTGAGTGCTAGATCTGTGTTAAGGTCGCTCCTGCTCTGGCCACTCTTGGGTGGTTTGGGGAAGGGAGGCGGCCGGGCGGGGGCAGGAGGTGCCGCTTCCCCTCGTGCCGTGCCACCGGCCCCGGCTGTGGAGCCTCGGGCTCGGGGCCCCTGCAGAGACCACACCCCTGCCTTGCAGGCATGGGCGGGTTGGGGGCAGCTGGGTGTGGGATGAGGGGAGTCTGGCCCTTACCGTGGGGGAAAAAGTTATCTGGGGGACCTCAGGATCAGCCCCACATGTTCTCTTCCCCAGCCAAGGCAACTACATGGCCTTTCACTTGCCCTGTACAGGCAGGACCAACAGTGGGATTGGCACTTCCAGGGTGATAGTATTTAGTCCTATTTTGCTTCTGCATTTAGTACCATAAGTCGTCTTTTTTTTTTTTTTTTTTTTTTTTTTTTTTTTTTCCGTCAGACAGCAGAGCGCTGGTAAACACCATGCAGAAAAGCCGTATTGTGGGGTTACAAAGTCTGGGCTGTTTAAGGAGCTCTGTCATTCCTTTTAATGGAGCTCACTGACGCAGATCTGGGTTCTGCCAGCCGAGGAAATATTGCTGCTGAGAAAAGGGTTATTGAAACCCACAAACTAAATATTATGAACAAGAATCAAATGGCAGGACATTCTGGAGTGTAATCCCTCCTGATTTCAGGAGAAGGGGAGCGCATTGGTAAGTGGCTGTGCGTGACAGAATCCCTGAGCTCGGTGGGTGAAACACTCTTGGGAAGGTGATGTTTTCAGAGAGGATTATCAACCCTTACTCTCTGGAGTCTCACACCTGGACAAGTTGACTCTTGCATGGAAGCAAGAATCCCCTTTTTCTCTGGACAGATTTGTACAAACTTGCTAGATAGACTTAAGGAGCCAGGACTGGAATGCTAAGAATTTTCTCTCTCTCTCTCAAAAAAAAAAAAAAAAAAAAAAAAAATTAAAAAGGCAACACTTCCCAGTTTTAAAACAATGATAAAATTATTAAATAGGATGGAAAACTCTAAATCAACTTTCAGCCTACAGCTGTTTAAAGTGTTTGCTTTGACCTTTGGTGATAGTGTCAATTCCGTTGCAGAAAATATATTGTAAACTATATAATGTATTTAATTGCAAGATGTCTTTTAAATGGTCTCCTTTCCTCAGGCTAGAGAACTGGCTGTGACCAGGGAAACAAGACTGGACTGTGCCCTTCTATGTTTTGTGAGATTGTAACTGAGATGAAAATTTTAAAAAAACCGCTTACCCTGAGTGGCATCTTTAACCACAAGAGAAATAAACAAACAAAACAGCAACAAAGGGAAGGAGAAATGGCTCCCTAAGCTAAACCAGGGAAGGCAAGGTCTGATCTTACGAAGAGCAGAGGCTTTTCAGCTCCAGAGACTCAGCTCACTACTTTATTTATCCCAAGGCTTCATTGTAAGGACACTTCAGTCTGTTTGTCTCCTAACACCAGAAAAAGTGGGCTTAAACGCATTGCAAGGGCTCCCCACACACTGCCAAAAAAAGAGCTTCCATTATTGAGCAACATATAAAGTGTTATTTCCATACTAGTCTGGGTGACATTTCCATTTAGTTTCTATAACTGTGATTAAAGGCAAGAGAGGTTTCTAAACATATCTAGAGATGCTGAGCCTCACAGTGTATAAATAGCATGCATTTCATAATCTCGTGTTTAAACGTTTATTTTAAAATAACCCCCATATACATTCCAGAGAGTCTCCCTGCTATAGGACATAGTGCAACCCAGGCTTTGCATATCGTTTGTGAACTAGGTGGAATACTATTGGAATACTATTGAAGGCTGATTCAGTCTTTATTTTTCCAGTTTTGTTAAAAAAAAAAAGGCAAAGTGTGGGGAGGCCTGTGCCAATATACCACTTAAGAGATAAGGATATTTTTGAGACACATCTAGGCTCTCAGCAGAGATCCAGAAACATACAGTAACTTAATTGCCTCTGCTTGGAGCTTGTGGCTGACGTGTCTAATTACATCCCTTGCCCTCCCCTGCCAGTTGTAACTTTTGCAACTACTGAAGTATTTAAGTTGGGAGGAAGTCATCAAATCGTGCTTTCCCCCACACTATCCATGCATCAGTAACATCACTTCATGTGCAGATTGTGTGTTTCCACTGTGAACTTGCTAGTAGGTTTGTCTCTTGGGCCACTGGAGAAGTTAAATTGTGTGTATTATGTCTAAGTCTTGTTTGAGATAACATCGAGGTTGAAGAGTGGAAAAGACATGGTAAACAATAAACAAAATAGACTGGACGGGAATAGATGGAAAGGTAAGGCTGAGCCTAGTTGCATCTTTTTTTATGTTCTCAGTCCAACTGGATGTCTAAGTTGCAGGGATTGTTGAGAAGCAATGGCAGGATTAAACCTGAGGTTTTGCCAAGGTAACAAGAATACAGAAGTTTGATAAAACTTAGTTCTGAGCTGCTTTCAGCAATCTCTGTGAATGTGGCCTTTCAATTAGTGTGAGTTAAGATTTAATATAAATAAATAACATGGAAAAAAGATCCCTGTTTTCTTCCAGAAGCACCACAAAGGATGGGGAGAAGGAGGGGTTGAGACAGATTTTGATTACTGGGCATTAGAAAAAAACCAAACACTGAATGAAGCTTGCCTAGTTCCTTTTTCTTTGGCAAGTGAGGCGGCATCAAAGAGGATGCAGGGCTGCCTCACACCAGCATGCCAAAAGCCAGGGACCTCTAATGGCAAAGACCAGATCAATGTGGCATGGATAAATTAGCCTGGAATCCATGAATTAGGGGACTGTCCCTTCATTACACTCCTATTTAATCCACTGGAAAGCAGACTGAGGAAAGAGAAGCTTAATGTGTCAAAATCATGATCTGGTTTGGGATGGCTTGGGAATGAAATTTCCTTCCCCTTCCTCTGGACTCTCAAGTGTTCCTACGTGACAAATGCACTGGGGCAGGTTAATTGGGAGCCAGAGTGCAGAGGAAGAGTCTAGATGGCAAAGCACCCCTGGAGCTGGAGGTGTCTTCAGCCCTTCCCTGGGAGTAATTTCTGTGGCTGTTAGTGTGTTCAACACTAAGCCAGCCCCAGCTGAAGACTGTGCCTTCCAGCCTTGGACAGAAAAGGTGCTGAGGAGGGGGAAGAGAAGAAAAAGCCAAACAAAACAAGCTAGGGCAAAACACGCGTGCGTCTCCAAACACTGTTTAACCTGTGTGCATAAATGTGAAGTCAGTGCTGGAGAGCCAGCCCTGGAGATCCTGTTTTGCTTTCTAATTTTTGGTGTGTACTTAATCCCGTAATTTCCAGTGAAGGGAGGGATATTTAAAACACTGGGCTCTCCAAGTAGGACAGCCCTAGAAAGGAAGTTCTCTGAGGGCTTGATGCCTGTTACTAAGAGGCTCAAAATACAACTATCAGTTAATCAAATAAATAGCACTTCCCAGCCTCTGACAACTAGGCAGCTAATTGACTGAGGCTATTAATAAAGGAGAGAAATTTACTGAAAAGAAATAACTGGGGTTGAAGGTACAGACATCTGGATAAAATCCATACTGGAGTTAAATGTGTCCTGGGAGAAAGGGGTAGTGTCCGTGCACGCATTCTGTGGGTCAGAGATTTACTCCATTCCTGCATCCCGCTCTCCCAGGAGCACATGGTGCTGAGATCCATAGGGGCAGTGCACTGCTTTCTAACTTTTTACCCCTTCCCCATTTGCAGGCATGGAATGAAGCTCCCTCCAGTCACCTGCTGCAAGACACATTATCCAGCTTCCTAACCTTAAGGATGAGACCCTATCAATATTGCCTCTGCTTTTGTGATCAGGGTAGTAGTGCAATATTGCTTATAGGGTCTTTTCTTTTGAGGGTTATTCTTCATGGAGAGAAGAAAGCCACAGCAGGAAAAAATTATCCCATGTGCCCACCGAGTTAAGGAAAAAGTTGTGAAATGCTGAGTGTTGTTAGATAGGCAAGTAATTGTACAGAGATGTTATTTGTGACAAATAATCGTGCTATTCTGGTGACTCAGGTTGTGAGTAATGGGCATATTTTTGATGCTATCGGAGGATTCAAAACAGCCCCATGTTTAAAACACAAGCAGTGATTGAAACCAGAGAAACCCATCATGGTTCCTTTTTAAAATAGTATGAGTTCTGAGACATTTGAAGGGTGTCTATATTGCGTACTGATGTAAACACCCACCAAAGGATGGGAGGAGATATATAGCCATACTTGCTGTTTCTGTGCCTGATCCCAGGCCGAAAACCAGTGTGGTGCAAAGCAGAGCACAGCACAAAGAGGCCGAGGCTCTAATCCCAATAACCTGTGCGAAACAAAGCTCATGCCTCTGCCCGGCTAGTGCAGCCCGCCGGGCTCCGCGACCGTGCCCCGCACCCGGGGCTATTCCAAGGTCGGGCGGCGCAGCGGAGCCGGGCACTGCCTCCGGCCCTTCCCGAGAGCTGCTCTCTGAGGTACGTGGGAACGGAGCTGGGATGGGGGTGTTAAATCTCCTCTCCGCTTTGTGAGGATCAGCTGGGGGCTGACAGCAGCCGGGATGGCCGAGTGGGTGGCCCTGGCTTCCATTTCAGGTGGTCCCCGCGGTCCCTTTCGGGACCTCAGGGGCCCAGGGAAAGGGGTGGTGGGAGGGGACTCAGGGCCGGATCAGGGCGCGGCGGAGCAGCCGCTGCCGCGGGGCCGCTGCCGCGCGTCTCCCCGGGGCGGCCGGGCTCGCCTCGCCGGCCCGGCGGGGTACGGGGCAGGGCCCGGAGCCATACTACGGAGCCGTGTCCGCTGCCTCCCCGTTGTACGGCTGCCGAGGCGGCTGCCGCTGCCCTCGGTTTAATTCCCCCCCCCCCCCCCCCCGAGCTGCCCCCCAGCATCATTCCGATGGGAGGCGGCCAGTTCGGGGACAAAGCCAGGATTTTCCCACCCCACTCAGGCTCTCCCTCCGTGCCCCCAGCCCGGCAGCTGCCGCAGCTGCTGTGCCAGCGCTGGGACCACCGGCCGGGCTGCCCCTCTTTCCCTGTTGCACTACTGTCACGGTCGCAGCGAGCAGTGCAATAATGAAAGGGCGTCAGTGCGCCGGGGAGCGGCGAGAGCCGGGAACGAGCCGGTGGCAGCGCGCGGGGACGGGACGTCCCGCCGCCCCCCGAGAACCACCTTAACGAGGCGGAGGGGATACACACGACACTGACGGACGGACTTTGGTTGTGCAACTTTCTTTGTTTAAACACGCAGCGGCGGAGAGCGTGCGCGCAGGGGCAGGGCAAGGTGAGCGGCTCCGCGCACCGCTTGCCCCTGTCCCGCCACCGCTCCCCGCCCCGCGGCCGCGGAGCCTGGGGCAGCCTCTCTGCTGTACCCGGCCAACACTAAATAAATAAAGTGACCCCCGAGTCCCCTGTCCCTGCTTTTTCTTCCTGGGGGGTTTCTTGCAGGTCAGCAGCCCCTCCTGCCTCCTCTACAGCCCCTCGCAGATAAAAATCCCCTCGACGAGGTTTTACCCTGCGATCCGGTGTGCTGCTCACCCGTTTGGTCTTGTGGGGAGGGGCCGAAAATGCGAATAGGAAACGAGCGTCTTCCTTCACTGTGGAGCCTGAAAAACTCGAATCGTGCCCTAGTGCTGGGTTCAGCCAAGGGGGAGCACGGGTAGGGAAGTGAGTTTGGGGCGGGAGGGGAAGGGTTTGCAATAATGAAGATGAGAACAGTGCTTTGCATCTGGGAGCTGTGCTGGGAAGGCCAGGAAATAGCCCTTTGATTATTAGTGGCCATGGTGAAATGGATACTTCTATAAAAGAGGGCTGGGGAGGGGTATTTCCTTAGCGAAGGACCTTTCTGCTCTGGCCTTTTGAACCTGTGCTTCTCCCTGGCACTATTTCTGCTTCATCATGACTTTTTGCAGAGGAAGGTGAGTGCAGAAAGCAGGCTGGCTGTCGGAGAGGGACACAATCTAATCCTGATGAAAAGGCTTTTAGAGTCTATGTTTCATTTCCTATTTCTTTTGGGTTCTCTCTATCTTCCATCCCTCACATGCACAAACAGATACAAAAGCTGAATCCTTCTCTGCAGTCTTTCTCCCAGGGAGAAGTCAGCCCCCTCCCCAGCTTCACCTTCAGGCTTTGCGCACACAAAATGGCTGCAGCAGCCTGTGGGTGGGCATGGAGAGCTCAGGAAGCTGCTTTTCTTTTTCCCACCCTGCCTGCCCAGGAAGCCCTTCTGCTTTTATTTTCTGTGGCATTTTGCTGTTGCATAGCTCTGTGCAAATCCAAGGGGGTCTCCAATGTGTAATCTATGCATGGAATGGGAGCTGGGGAGGGAAATGGCCAGTTTGCATGAAAAGGGGACCTGTCGGGCCCCAGTGTTTATTTTTTTGCTGACCTTCTGGGGATATGGTCAGTGAGAGCTGTGACAGCTGCTGGAAGCGGCAGGGGCTTTGAAGATTGTGAAGGTTGTGACCTCGAGGCCCCTTTCCTCTCTCTGTCCCAGGAGCTGCTGAGTCAATCAGGGAAAAGGGGAGGTGAAATGGGGGCTGCTCTTTAGCCATTTTTCAATCGGTGAATGAAACAGGAAAGGACAAATGCAAGAAGAAAAAAGAGCGATTACTTCCACTTTGGTGCATTGCTGAGAAGGGGGAATCTCTCTTTGGCAAAAGATTATAACAATAATGGGAAACCACTGTGCTCCTAAGATCCAGCACCTTGAATAAAGGATTTAACTGGGCAAGGAGCTGATGGCAGATCAATAACAGTAAATTAGGGGGAAAGCCTACAAACTCCTCTTGGTTCAAAGCAAGAGGAAATCCACCTCTTGTTTCCAACAGATATCAGCTCTAGATGTAGCGGCAGCAATGTTCCCAGTTGGCCCACTAGGTCCCACCATCTCCTTGACCCTACACTAACATATCTTCATCTATGCTGAGCTCAGCTGAACCCTGTGGCTGAGATTGCAGAGGCCGCTGACAACGGCTGCACCACACATGCCAAAATAAAGAGACAAAGTACATTGTGTGGGACTGTATCCTTGATGTGCATGTGCTCTCAAATGGCACAAGCTCCCTGGCAATAGACACCCCTGGGCAGCCCACGAGAGGGCTCTCACTCAGCCCCAGATCCCTCTCTTAAGCCCAGTGAGAGGGGTTTAAGTCTTTTTCAATTTCTGGATAACATGATCCTATGGATCTTTCCTTTTAAAATAGTAATCAGAACAGCAAACAGAGCACCCGGCTTCGGTTGACCAATACACAACAGAGGCAAAGAAAGCAAACAGCAGGCTTTTCACTTAGTTTACACAGGGGGCACTTAAATACTGTATTGGTTACATAATACCATTTGGTGGTTGGGGTTTTACACATTCTTCTACTAACTATATCTGTGAGATTTGTTTTAAAGTGATCAACATAAATCCAGCCACAGCTTTGAGGCTATGATTAGACCTAATACCACTAGGTAGCTCATAGCATATTTACTGAAAACCAAGGCATAATAGATTTTTTTCCCTAGACCTGTTTCTCCACACTTCGCTCACTCCACTGCAGCAGAAGGTGTACATTGCCTCTAAAAGGGCTGCCAATAGACAGCCACTTCCCTGCAGGAAGCACAAATTGCTGGACTTTAGGGCCATATCCTGCCACTGTTCCACATACAGTCCTCTGAATTCATTTCAGCACAGACTGGGTAGGACATGTTCTGGCAATTACAACAAACTAAGTGCTAAAAAGAGGATGAAGCATATAAAAAAAATCTAAATCCTAGCTGCAATTGATCAGGAAAAAAGGTATACACTGTTAACTCCTCCAGAGAAACCCGTTCAGATGGGGTACCTGAAAGTACATTCCCTTCCTGAAAAGCCCTCCAGTAAACATCCTGTTCCCATCCAAAGGGAGTAGCAGGTGGCCAAACTGCTCCACTGGAGGTTTGGCAATGGTATTATCTATCCAGCTTTTCAGCTGAAGCCTGGCTAAATCTGTACACAACTTCTGAGACTCCAGCTAAACCCTTCCTAGGAATGGATCCCTAGGCAAAGCCTGGATCTAGCAGCCCTGCATTCTTGCAAAGGATGCATCACTCTGCTCAGAAATGAACAGATGGGGAGAAAAGTCTCAAAGCATCAGAGCTTTAAAACAGTGCTCTTCTCTTTAGTGTATTGTCACCACAAGCTCCATGGGCAGGGATCTCTGCCATAAGGAACTAGCAGAACTGCGGGTGGGTGGCTAATTGAGAATGGAAGTTCCTTGGGGCAAACCAAAATAGTCTTAGTGTCACTGCATGAAACTAGGTACAGTTCCTGTGCTCAGCATCAGACACCAGATCTGTAAAATTCCTGCTTACTCACTCACCTGGGAGGTAGGAGAGCCTTTTAAACATCTTGAGACACACAGAGTAATCAGGTGACAGGGATAAGCTGCTGTTACAGTGCAAACCCAAATGTGTCATTTTGCAGTAATGTAATACGTAAAATATTTTAAAGAGTCACCCTGCTACTACTACAAAAAATAGCAGAGCCCTGCCTTCCTCAAACGCTGATATACAAAGAAGTAACACCTTTGCCAGGAGCCGCTACATCTTTGTGAACAGTTTTCCCAATTAAAATCTAAGGGGAGTTACACTGAGTACAACAGCCACAATCACACGGTTCTAGAAACAAACTGGTTTGTTCCACCACCACGAATTCCTGTCATATTTCAGGACTAGGTTGGGGTGATGGCCATCTGGGTTTACACAGCCCTCCAGCACAAGATTCTGTTAGCTGGTTTTCTTCTCACAGCAGCTACACCTTTTACACGTCTCTAAATTATTTTGAAAAATTCAAACAAAAGGGAAGTTGTGTTCTGAGAGCAGGAGAAAATAAAAAACTTCCCATTCTGAAAGAGAGGGAGATCTCTCACCAGCCACAGAGAAATATGGAGGTCACCTTCATGTGCAAGCTGTTGCAGACACCAAGAAGGAGAAAACCTAAGGATTTCTCGCTGCCTATCCCCAAACATCAAGTGATTAACTTATGACATTTATAGCAGAGTTTGGAGCAAGTGAAAGAGTAGTTTTGGTTGAATATCCATCTGAATTCTCTGATCAGACCCTTTCTCCCCCTCGTTTCCCTGTGCATGCATAGACAACCTTACTGAAAAGTAAATTTATACAAGAAGAAAACTTAACAACCACCAATCTCCTCCTCATCCTCCGACATCTCACACACCGCCCCCGCAAAAAAAAAAAAAAAAAAAAAAAAAAAGCAGGAGATAATTTAATTAGGGGCGGGAGAATCAGGTTAATACTTAAATCGGGAGAAGTGAAGCTGAACTGTTTTCCATTTGCACCCTGTTTTACGGAAGCCAGTGGAGTAAGGGGTCTTCTTTAAAGCCTG
The DNA here is from genome assembly GCF_049639895.1 of Pseudopodoces humilis. Taxonomy (NCBI): domain Eukaryota; kingdom Metazoa; phylum Chordata; class Aves; order Passeriformes; family Paridae; genus Pseudopodoces; species Pseudopodoces humilis. The sequence goes on from NC_142219.1 coordinate 8,045,603, forward strand.
GACTAGCTGAATGAATGGGTCTTGGCACTAGCGGGTGGTGTAAAGCCCCAGTCTGCCTTCCCCCTCCGGCGGCAGAGCGGCTCCCCGGGCCGGGGGGAGGCTCGCCCGGGCTCCGCTCCGCGCCCACTGCCCCGACGGCGCGGCGAGCACCAATGGGTTCGGCGAGCTGCACGGGCAGCCCCAGCCGCGCTGCCGCCAGCAGGAAGAAAGGGTTTCGGTGCCGGGGGCTCATTTTCGGTGCTCGGCAAAGGCCAGTGCACCGCAGCCGGCTGCCGGGTGAAAGCGGCCCCCGCAAACGGATTGTCTGGGGGTTCCGAGGGTCTCTGGCTCGCGGCTCCTGAGAGGACCCCGCTGACAGTCGGTCCCGCCGCTTTGTTCGCAGGCTCTGCCCAAAAGGAAGGCTTCAAGCCTGAGGATCTTCCCCCGCCGTCACACAGGGAGGCAGAGGGCGGCCCCCTTTCCATCGGGGAAGGTGTGCTTGAAGCCACTGCCTTCCCCTCGCCGTGAAAGTCTGACGCCAAAAGTCACGTCCGCCAGTCCCAGCAGAGACGGGGAGGACAGGCTCAGAGCGGGGGCAAAGGGGACACCGTCTAAAATCACTTCTCGACATAGAAGTCTTTAAAGTTTTAATTAACTTGGGAGCACACAATAAACATAAATATGGGGGGAGACACAGCAGGACTAAGTATTGCTCAGGCTATTCAGTCACACGTTTCCGATTATCTCTGCCCAAAATACCTCTGCCCGAAATCCAAGAACATCCTTCTCTGGCTCTTCTCTATTCAATTTAAATCCACTGATGCACATAAATGCCCCGGAAACCCGCCTGGGGGGAGTCCGCTGCTGCTCTGACCGTGCCGTCGGGAAAGCCCCTCCCGGGCCCTCCGGGGGGCTTGGGGGTGACCCTCCTTACTGTGTTTGGCCGCATTTCCCTCAAAGAAGGGAGCGAAAGTCTCCCACCGGCAGCCGGTCAGTCCCGGCGGCGAAAGCACCGGGCGGAGAAGGGCTGCGAGGCATGGGGAGCCCCTGTCACCCCGCAGCTTCGAGCGGGAGCCACACCACCCCGGCCAAAGAGGCGCTGGCTCCCGGCAGAACACCCAGCCTCCCTCAGCCGGGCGGTAGAGGCCGTGCCCAGACTCGCACCCGCTCCCGGTCACCCCGCAGCCCCTGGACAGCCGGACGGGGACAGGCAGAAGTCCCTGCCTTGGAGGAACAGGGTGGCCGTCGCCATTTTAATCTGCTCAGAGCAGGCCCGCAGCAGAGAGGCAGCAGGTGATCTTCTGCTGCTCTCCGGGGCTCCGGGAGAAGGATATTGGGGAGGGCAGGGATTCACCTGGACAGCCCTGTCAGGGCATGTCATCCAGTCTTCCTGCTGGCTTCTTGGACACCTGCCCTGAGCAGGAGCCCAGAGCACTGCCCACAGAGAAGGCAAAGAAAACCTATAATTTCCTCTCCCAGAGAGGACGAAGAAGCACCGACATGTTTTTGGGATCACACAGCTCTGCAGCTACAAACTGAGTGTTGCTCATCAGTTCCAGTTCAGTACCTTAAGCATAGCTCTACATATTCATTCCAAAAGATCTCTGGACTTTAGCTAACCTTTTATGAGGATGGAATTTTATTTTAAGTATTAAGGCATTCTTTCAGTATAAACCATAGCGTCTCAGACTGAACAACAAACATTTTTCTTTTGGTTTCTTAAGGCACCAGATGTAAGAAAATATGATCTGGTGTCTAGGTGGCTTTCTGACAAGAACGATCTAGACTCGGCAACTTTCCTGTGCAGAAGACCACAGAAAGCAGGTTGAAAAGAAAAGCTTTTCGGCATTTATTATTATTTTCCCTTCGAAACACCTTTTAACGTAGCATCCCACTCAGCACCATCCTTCCCAGCCCTGCCCCGTGCAGCATCTCCTCCCCGATGGGGCCAGTGCCCTGGCACGCAGCCGGCGCAACCTCCTCCGCCGGAGTCCCAGCCAGGAGCGTGCTGTGGGCAGAGCAGGAGCCGCCCCGGCGGCAGGTTAGTGCTGAGGATGCTGAGCCACCTTCCCTTGCCAGCTCCCATTGTACGTCCGCTCCACGCCTGCGCCCTGCCCCACGCAGCCCCCGCCCCTGCCCTGCTGGGCACCGCCGGGCTCGGAAACTCTCGTTCTCCGTCACTGACACCACATTCACTTTGTTCTGATGTTCCCCACGTTCGGGACCCCACCTCCCCGTCCCGGCAGAATAAGAGTTGCGGGGCTCACTCGCTCCCCGACTCGGCTTTCGGGTGTCGCTGGGGAGGAAGCCGAAAAAAAGCTGCTATGTCAAATTTCCAGTCTTGTGAGGGTTCTCAGGCTTTTCTCTGACACCCACGCCTGCTCTCCCGGAGGGCGGTGTTCCTTCAACTCCAGCTGCCGCTTACAAAAAATCACAAGTATCCCTACCTTTTTGGGTAGGGAGGAGGGAAGTTATGCCCTCCCAACTGTGAATTTGCCCCTTGAAGAGCGAATTTGTTCCCGCCGGTCGGATCGCCCCTCCCCGGTCCTTGCCGAGCAGCATCTCTGCCATCCTCCGGCGTCCGGCTTTACCCCTGGGAATGGTAGTTTTCCTAAAGGAGGCGGGGTGTGTGTGTGTGTGTGTGTGTGTGTGTGTGTCACGAAGCACTTTCTCCCCCGGAGCCGAGATCGAGGGGCTCCGAGGCTGCTGGGAGTTCTTCAGCAAGATTCCAGTTAATTGCTCACAATAAACAGCCGCCCATATCACGAGGGGAAACAGCGCCCATAGAGACAAAATATTTTAACATTTTAAACTATTTTGCCCTTGAGACTGAAGTCTCTAAACTCGACTGAGAGCCAATCTCACCGTGGGTTTGTATTGCTGAGGAAACACAGCACAACATAAACGTGTTTTCCCATGCAGCTTTAAAGAAAATTGCCTGCAGCTCGACAGTAATCATCTGCACATCCGCACCTAGCGAAGGCAGAGGTAATGCGTTCAAAAGTATAATATTTGCAAGAGAGAGCATATGGTGCTCCCTTGGGTGCAATTTCAGGAGAAGCCTTGCATTCTGCACTTCTCGAGGTCTGTTTTACCCACACAGATTTAATGCTATAAGAGCTCTATATTTTTTTCTTTGGCAATGGAGTCACAAGCACACCCAATGCTAGCCCAGTGTAAGATGTTGCTGGAACGCATCACGACCCTTCCCATTTTGAAGAAACAGGGAGGATACAAGCAGAGTAGACAGGTGATTAAACAAGTTCCTATGTGATTATTTTACTGCATCACTTCATGTGTGCCCGCCGAAGCCAGCTACTGAGCTAGATGGGTTTGTACAGGATGGGAACTGCTGAGAACGCATTAAGGTGTGTTTCTCTCACAGTGTCAGCAGCCGGACAGGGCCGGAAGCCCTCTGACAAGCCATATAAAAGCAAGGTTAGAACACCCCTAAGCACGGAGGCCTCCGGGCATCCCTGATGCGGGATAAGCACTCAGGGCGCCCGTGAGCCTGTCGGCTCCCTCTCCCAGGCAGGTACTGAGTCGCCGCTGTGTTTTCTCGGCACAAGGAGGCACTTCGCTTTTGCAGCCTTCCGGGCTCTTGAGCTACGGGGCTTTAAACTTGCCGCCTGGCCAGAGGAAATCGGGTGAAGGCAGCGGAGGAATCGCCCTCTCCGCCGACCCATCGGACACGGGCAGTGCCCAACGCAGCGCCGTCCCTGGGCGTCGGCCCTGCGGCCAAGCATTGCCGCGCCCACCCGCGAGGAGCTCTCCCAGGGGAGACGGGCCGCGCCCAGGCTGTGCTGGGGCCCGGGCTCTGCCCGCAGCCGGGGGCTCCGGCGGGGCTGGCGCACACCGTGGGACCTCCCCGCTCCCTCCACGCCCCGCTGCGGCGGGCGAGGCTGAATAAAGAGACGCCGATCGTGCTCGGCAGAGAGGAGAGGGATGGAGGCAGAGTGAGCCGTGAGAACAATTTCGCTACGAGAATGAGGGTCTCCTGCCAGCACCCAAGGATCGCCATTACCAGCGGCTGGCACGCAAATACTGGTACCCGGGATCGCGGAAGGCTCCTGTGCGAGAGCATCTTTCCGCTAGACATGAAAGGATATCGGCAAGCGGCGGATGCTGAGAAACCCAAGTTGTACCGCCAGGCAGACACGCAGGAAAAAAAAAAAAAACAACAAAAAAACCCCCAAACAAAACCCCCTACGTTCTTTTGGCACGTGAACAAAGCCCTCGGCAATAACTGCGCGAGCAGGAAGGGGAGTTGGACCCACCGCTTGCTGTCCCCTCTGAGGACGGCTTCTGAGGCGCGACGTGGGTGACCCACGAAGCCAGCGGGAGCTGCAGCCCCGCAGGATGGCTGGGAGAAGTCTCGCAGCAGCTCGCAAACCGATACCGTGTTGGTAAGAGATGGCAGCTCGGCTTTCATCCTCATGTCAAAGGGAATCCTCGGCGGATGGCACAGGATCTACACCAGGGGAAGCGGTCCAGCAAGAGTCGAGGAGAGCCAGGTGAGCTACGTTAGGCATAAGAGATATTCCTGTAGCTACCACTGACGTGCAGCCTATTCTAGTTAGGAACAGATCGTTTCGTTTTAGCTTTTACTATCGAGATCTTGCGAAATGCAATGCGTTTTTTTGTACATGACAGGACAAGGAGAGTTCTCTTTTTTAACGATCCTTTTGTGTGTTTTCTTCCCCCACCCAGCAGAAACTGGTATTTAATTTTACAATACAGATAATTGCCTTAACTATATATTGTAAGCAAACAGACTTCATCCTTGGCCGCACTTCAACGATCCTAAAGAAAAATAGTAAACAGAAACGTCTGAAGCACCGCTTCAGAGCTTATGCTAATGTTTTAAACTTCCCTTTCAAATAACCGAGCAGTCCATGACTTGGCAGAGCACACCTAAGGAGGCACGGCCGCACGGGCGGTCTTACAGCAGCTGATCGCCTTAGCAGTGTAACGCGGGGGAAGCGGATGTTATTTGTTTCCCCCCGAAGAGTATAAATCTGCGGCGATCAAAGCGGCGCTGCTGAAACCCTGCCGGGCTGCCAAAGGCACACGGTTCGCAGGCAGGCAGCGCTGGGTAGCGGCGCGGAAGGCGGAGGAGCAGCGCTGACTAGCGGCCGCAGCTCTCGGCTCCAGCACCGAGAGAACGAGACATGCGCCCGTCCCTTTCTCTTCGGAACGGCCCTGCTCGCATCCACCCCACGCAAGTTTTTATACAGCTCGTTCACAGGGCTCTTCCCTAGGCAGGACGGAGTAGCCACCAGCCTTTCAGCGCACAGAAGAGAAACTCTCGTGTAGGGGCTGTCTGTGGGCACCGGCCAAAGCAAGCAGCAGCGGGAAGGCGGCGGGTCAGCCCGACCCTTCCAGGCTGCGGCGGCCGGGCAGGCAGAGATGGGGCTGTGAGGACATCAGCAGAAAAAAAAAATAATATCGGGCACCTACTGCGTCTTATGTTCAGCTGTGGTTTGAGCTGCACTTAGATTCACCCCACCTACTTCAATTTTCAGTACAGCTCACACTTGTACCTATAAGTACCCCCAGAAAATGAAGCTGAGGCAGATAAATACATAACCATCATGAAGATCAAGGAAAGAGCCATAGATCCAAGCCAAAGCTCGACAGTCCCCCAGACAAAGCCAGCAACCACACATTATTTTTACAAATTAAAAAATGCACATAGGAAGTTATCATGCAGCTTTACAGCTTGTATACATTCTGATTAATTTGTAATGTGTTTTGTAAGGCTTTGAGACCCTTGAGATGTCATACAGCTTCTAACACTTCTTATCCTAATGAAGCAGGACACCATTTTCCCAAAGGACAGGAGACAGATGAATCCCTCACAGAACAGCAGCTTGAATCAGTATCAAAGCTATCAAAGGATTTCACTGTGAACTTTATGCTAATTCAGAATTAGCACAATACCAAATATAATAAAAAGGTTTTTATAATCAATTCAATTTGAAGCAATTTAAATAATAAGAAGCATTGAACAGTGCAGCTGCTGAAGTCTACTTTTCAAGGTGCTCACTATATTCCCTCCTTGCTCATACCCAAAATAAACTAGTACTGTCCTTAGAGGAATTGGCTGACCATGTCTCATCAATTCCCATGCATTACTGCAATTACAGCAAGTTTGATTCATGAAACAGATGAGAAGGAGCTAATGCTGGGTTTGCATCTTCTGCGTAGAAAGTAAAAAGAAATTATTAGGTGTAAATACTGCACATACTACCAAAGAATTTATAAACATGGGAGAACTAAGATGCTTAGAATATCCCTGGAAGGAAAAGAAAAAGGTGTGAAAATATTTATTCCTTTAGAGTCCTAAGGTTTTTTTAAAATGCTTAAAGTTTAGAACTGTTCGTGATGTGCATGCATAATAAACCCTAAGATAATGTTTAAATTGCCTTGTGTTTCCTATGTAACTCCAGGTTGGTAAGGTTGAATGTTTTACTCTTCTTTGAGGAAGAAAACCATCCCCTGTGCTTCCTATCCCACAGGATAGAACTAAGAAGAAAATACTTCCTTAGCTTCAAGTATTTATGTTTAAACTCTTTTTTTGCTTCCTTAAAAAGCTTAATGACACAACCACAAGTGCTGTCTTGTAACCCCAAAAACAGGGGTTCCTGAAAGGCAGCTGATGAAATAGCCGTGTTATGAAGCAATCAATAATCAAAGATAATTGATTGGTGGCCCAGGACTGGATTACAGGAGACATTTCTGAAGAGAAAATTGCAAAATGAAAAAGTCACAGATGAAAATGCAAAACTAGGAAAGAGGGGCATTAGCATCAGACACCCTACATACACAAATCTCTGATAGGCTCTCAGCCAGTTCTCAGCTGCCTGCAGGGAATTTAACAAATAGGCACCAAGGATGCCAAGCAGAGTCAGACACCAGCGGGAGGCTGCTGCTGGAAGAAGACACCGCTACAGTTCAGCCTCTGCCTAGGCCAGGTGTGAAACGTGATACATCCACAGTGCCAGCTACTGCTTCAGTGCTGAGGAAGGCAGGCAGAAGACAGAAGATTCAGCAAAACTAACAGGCTTAAAAATACTGCTGAGTAAGAGAGTCATTGTTACAGACTTGTTTTGACCGTTTTTTTTCCTCTTTAAAAAGACATGCTAATTTAACCTAATAAGAATAGATATACCCAATTAGTATTCCTAAACACAAGAAATTAAATTATGGTTATACCATTTAAATACAAGCACTGATTTATATTTAGCCTTAACATTCAGAATGAAGAATCAATGAGCAGCACATCCCTTCCAGCACATTGGAAGAACTAAACCCAGGTCTCATTCATCCTGACTGAAAAGTCAAAACATGTGGCAAGTGTTCATATGCTGAGCAGTTGTACAGAGCTTTAAAGAGCTTCCATAAATAGAGTAAAAATATCTGTAGGCACACACTTGCCTCCAAAATTAACACATCTAAGGAACTCCGTGTCATTTCATATTGAGCTAGATATATACATATGTGTAAAATGCACTATTTTGACAGATTGACTAGTCTTTAGCAACTATTCCTGCTGAGAACAACTATAAATACAGATCCCTCTAATTCTTTCCCCAAAAGCCCTTCTGGTTTCTTAAAGGAAGAGTACAAAGCAACATTGGTGCATCTTTTCAGAGAATTCTTGTAGTAGAAAAGCAAGAAACAGGAAAGCACCTGTCAGTTATTTGAAAGAATTATTTCCTGCTAGCATCAGAAGTCAAAATAAACAGGTTTCATTTAACCTTGAAACATACAGAGATTTTTGATAGGAGGTATAAAATTTATCACCTTAAAATAAAGGAAAATAAAGAAACAAAACAGCCTTCCCAAGTTTTATATCTACATCTCTCAGTATTTCGTGTTTTACCCTTGAGCCCCAACAGCTTTAGGCAGAAAATAACATCATATGGAAAACAAATACCACCATACAGCAATATAAAATCAGATTCTCCAAGTCTCTAGTCCTCACCCATGGGGATAGGACTGAAAAGTTGAATTATGAGCAGCCAAAGAAAATAAAAACACCTGAATCACACTCTGAAATCTCAGTACTTACACAAGAGCACAAGCCACCATTTTTCACAGCTATAATGTTTGCACTTCATACACGAACGTGACTTTTGTAGCCAGAATTCAGCAAGCTAGGAGGACCAATAGTTTTTGAAGTACTATATTAGATATTTCCAAAGTAAGATATACTTACCAGCCTTATTTGAGTGTCCTTCAGAACAATGCTTACAGAAATAAAAACTGGAGAAAAAATTCCAACCACACAAAACTCCCTCAACTATTGTGACACACACTCAGGTGAGATACTACAGCTAAGTGACTTTTACACTTTGGTCAGAATCAGAAGTGGAGAAAACTCAGTTCACAGGAATATTGTTGAACATGTCTTTAAATAAGGCATTCATGGGTATATTTGTGTGTTGCAGCTTGGTTCTTTAGGAACAAAAAGGGTTTTTTTGTTCCTAAATAAAAAAATAAAATATTTTTCAAAACAGAACATATTAGAAAGTGAGCAATAGGGACTAAAAATCAGTTTTTTCACAGCCTCACCAAACCAATTTGGTTCAAATCCAGAATAGAAAGCCAAAGGTCCAGTGAGATCCCATTAAAGCATAATAAATAAGACTGAAAACCACCTCTGCTAGGGACAGAGACATCCAGGCACAGACAATCATTGGGTGGGGATAATATCTGGCACACAGACCAAGATAAGCCCCACAGCTCTATCTCTTTTCAGTCAATTTAGTGTTTCACAGGTGCACAAACACTAAGCCCATATGGTGTAGGGACAAAGCATTTTAGCTCTTAGTGACAGAGAACTCATTGCCAAAACTATTTCTTCCTCCTGTCAAATGCTATCACATTGTTTGTGTTTATATATATACCACCTTCAAAAGAAAAGCTCTCCTTGTTTATGCAGGCTTGTTTTGTTTTTAAATAGTTATCCTTTTATAGCCATAACCTCAATACTAATTAGTCAGGAGCATCATCAGTGAACCTGAAATACTAATCAAATGGAAGTTTATTTCTAATACAAAACAGCAAAAGCCAGTCTACTTAATCTTCAAAATGCCTGCAATTCTTAAATACACATGTGCAACTAAAATTAGTAGAAAAACATTTTTCTGTTTTTCTTTGAAGAAAAATAGCAAGGTACACAGAAGTGCTCTTACAGAGGTTTCTTGTTCCATATGGACAGATCTTCCCCAGCAGAAAATCCTTAAATAAAACCTTGAGCCAGCCTGGACAGCACTCTGCATGAAGTGCAAAGAGCAGCTGCTGGATTTGTAAAGATGAAATCAACTGCCTGCTGCACACTCTCAACACAACACCAACACTGCAGATCCCGACCACAGCTTCCTGCTTCTTTAACTGATTGACTAATGAGCACCGTAATCAGTAAACTATTTATACATGGAAACAAGAACACCTGATTGTTCTGACTTTTCTCACTCATTTAGTGAACTTTTCAATTTGAAACAAAATCGCAAATATATGGTATTTTGAATTTTAATCAGTATTTCCAGTAACACTGTGTAAAAAACACACTGAAAAATTAATTTCTCTTTTCACAGAGGAACACAGAAATTCTTAACTTGTTCAGTGAAGATTCCTTGCTAGAACTCCAGTGCATACCACTCTGTCAGAAATCCATGACCAAACCATTGTCTCAGATTTTTTTTTATTCTTCTGGATTCACACATAAAACCCCCCACATTGGTGTATGCCTCACTATTTTTTCACCTGGATTGTCATACTGATCTTGTAGAGTGTCACAGGAGTAAGCCAAATTCAACTCTTCCTTTGCACCTAAGAAAGTTTGTAAAATTCTAATATTAATTAAGCAAGCAGCAGTTTTCCACACCTGTTCATAGAGCAGAGCAGCCTTACCAATGGACAATCAGCTGTACCACCACTACTAGAAAATCCAAATTTTTTGGATGAAGTGAAAATATTAAAATTTTGCCTTCTTACTCCAACATACACAATATTTTCAAGTCTTCCAATATAATACATAATGAAACTCTCATAAGACATTGGATGCAATTTTCAAATGGATACTTTTTTTTAACTTAAAGACCGAATAGCTGACTGCAAGGTATTCAAAAAACACCATATTTCAGAACCATTTTTCCATTTCTAGACTCAATCCATCTCCTTATCAATAACATTGTTTCACTAGGACAAAGAAATCTTTGGAAACAAAAAAGTTTCCAAATATTTAATTATAGCTGGAAAAAGATTACAAAATACAAAGTTTTACTGAGACTAGAGAAAAGTACTACTTTCATTTTCTCATTTCCTTCAATTTCGAGAAAAAGTAACAAGCAAATAAATGACAACAAAACCTAACAGATGTATGAACTAGTTTCACCAATAAAGCTTGGAAATTCAGAAAGGATTTCACCAAATAAATGTCAGTGGCTGAACCTGGCAGAAGCCATCCACCACTGAAGTGCTGCATTCCTAGAATGAACTAATGCCCTTCAGTAAAACAGAAAGTCAGTTGCTCAGGCAAGGCAGGACTTAGAAGAGACCAAGGATTAGCATCTCCAAACACTGGAGTCAAATGGAGCATTTTGGATCCTGTGTCAATTTCAGAGCTCATCATGTTTTGCAGGGTCCAGACTGGGTTTGATGAAGACTCCCTCCATGGCTTTCCAATAGTTGTGGTGGTTGGCAGCAGGCATGCCATGAACTTCCCGCTGGCCTCTAATGGGGTGGCCGTACTGCTCCCCCGTGATGGACAGGAACACCTCAGTCCCCACATGCTTGAAGCGCACGGCATCCTCCCGCTCCCAGTAAGTCCCACTGCACTGCACAATCCAGAAATCCAGGTCATCTCCTTCGCCATCATCCCCAAAGGCACTTACTTCCTGTTAGAGACACAAGCTTCCTGAAGTGAAAGTGTAAGCAAACACCTCCAGGACACACAAATAACAAGCACAGACTCAGCAGAGTTCAAAGACAAGGATGGGGAAAGAAGTGTTGTTTTGCTTTGTCAACAGTTACCAAAGCCAGAAGCAGTAAGGTTCTACCACTGCAATCTGAACACAAAATGCCAACAAACTCAAACCTGTAATCTGAGCAAAAAGTGCTAAAAAATCCCCAAACAAAACAAAACCCCACAATGACAGTTGAACATCCTCACCATAACAACAACAACATATGAAGTTCATGTCTACACTGAAAAATGAAACCTGGGGGGAGGTTTTAGACTAAATCTTTCCCAATTCTTTTGAAATGCTATTTTTCCATCACTTCTTTTAATAATTAGGTTATCTAGACACCCTACACAGAGCTGGACCTTATTGTTTCAGCCACTTTACCCATGGTGAAAGAAAAACTTTTCCACAAAGAGTCAGATTTTCCAAGTTTGAATGTAACAACCTATCTACATAGCCTGATGGAAAACTGACAGGACTAACAACAAAAATCTTCCAACTGCAATATTTAAGAGAGATTTTCAATCTTGGAGAAGTAGATGTTCAAGGACAAGACTGGGGCTGAACTACAGTTGGAAATTACACTCTTCTAGATATGTACAAAATTATAAATAAATATGATTGCAAGAGCAGATTAAGTTTTCCTGTGGAAGGGGGACAGATAAATAAGAATGGTGAAATAAAATAGAGATATCAAGAAGACAACTGAGACTAATAGACTGGATCACCAAGGAACATGGACATAGGAATGCCTAAAGTTATAATACATGATTAGTTGCCTGGCTCTAGAAAAATCTTCACAATGTTGAGGGAGATACTCAATATCCTGCATCTTGAAAACACCAAACATTTCAGGACAGTCTTCCTAGTAGCAACAGTGCAGGGAAAAAAAGCAGATCTGTTAAAAGTACTGTGAAATACCAACTCTGGCACATAATAAATATTACCTCTGTCAAGAACTGAAATGCATCATTTCGAGATGCAGAAAAGCCTATACTTGAATCTGGATATGCACAGACATACTGCTTCTGGCAGCTTGTACTCAAGCCTGATTCTCCAAAAATCCAAGTAACTGGAGAGACTATTGTCAATAGCATGCACTACTTACACAAAAGCTTAAGATTTAAACCAACTCACTTGGTTATTGGAGAGTGGTGATGGGAAGTGATGAGTGTGCAGATTTTTCCCAGTGTTAACATGGGTAAGTCGTATGGCTTGCCCACATTTCACTGGTGTCCCACGCTGGCAACTGCTGTCACTCTTCCCACGGATCCGCCAGTAGCTATTGGCATCATCTGAAGCTTCAACTCCTGTCACTGACTGCTGCCCACTTCCTGTTTGAATAGAATTAAATGACACAAGACTTATCCCGCTTCCCCAGTTGAAAAACACACAGGAAAACTACAGAAATTTGCTTTAATGTTGTCATGCCTTCACGTTTATGAGCTGCTTAATTCTCACAGTCCACTTACTGACTGCAACAGGAATGCAGGCACCAAATAATCTTTCAGAAGGAAGCAGTGAAACACAGCATGTGTTAGCAGATGCAAACTGTCAAAGTTCATAGCAAACACACATGAAAAATCTCTGATCCATGACAGGTACTATTCACACCATCCCACCTTTATCAAAAATACTATCAAGGTCTTGGTGTTCCCAGGCAGACCAACACCCTGGTTGCCAGAAACAGACAGTGGGAAGGTACTGCTGAGGCCCTTGACACTGAGCAGGGGTTACCTCAGGGACGAGGACAAAGCACCCCTGCCACATCCTGACTCCAGGGCCCGCAGAGCAGCTGACACATCTTCCCGTCCCCCAGGCCTCAGCTTTCCCCTGTCCCTGCCGTGTCTCCAGCCCACCCCATCCCTGGCCTGCCGCTTACCCCTGCACCAAGGACAGGAACCCCGGGAAGCTCCAACATCCTCCACCTTCCCCACCACCCTCACTGCCTGCCCACCCCCGCCATTTCCTTGCCAGGCACCGCCTGTCCTCCCACGCTTCCTCGCCCCCCTCACAACCCGCGCCCCTCCACTTTCCAGCCGGCTGGGCCCTCCTCACCAGAGCCGTACTTGACCTCGTGCGAGTGGAGCCGCACGCTGTGGCGGGTGTTGAGCAGTTTCAGCACCGAACCGCAAGCCACGGCGCCCGGCGCCGGCTCCCTGCCGTGGCACAGCCCGGGCAGCAGCGCCAGGAGCAGCAGCGGGACGAGGCGGCGGGTGTCCCGCATCGCGCCGCACCCGGCCGGCCTCAGCGCCCCCCCTCAGCCCAGCCGCCACTGCCGCCCTCAGCGCGGCGCTTCCGCTCCCCCGCGCGGGCCCGCCCACCGACCGCCCCGCCAATCCCCGCCCGTCCCCCTCCCCGCCGCGCGCTTTCATTGGGCTACGGCGAACAAGCAAGCGGGGAAGTGACCAATCAGAGCCCGCGGCGTGGTGGCACCCAGGGGAGGACGCGAAAGAGAACTGCGGCCGCTGCTCCCTCACGGGGCCGGGCCGGAGTTGCGTTGCCGCCGCCCCCGGGCGCCTTCACCGCCGGGCCCGGAGCGGTGTCACCGCCGGCTGCTGGGCACCCCCGGGGCAGCGCTGACACGACTCTGCCGTCTGCCCTTGCTGAGAACGTAGGAAGGGAGGCCAGGTCTGTCACTGCTGCCCTCTCGTCTAACGGGGTGTGGGCTGTATGAAAAATTACAGCCAGATCAGGCTGAGGGATTGTTAAAGGGCCTTGGCGGAAAACGTGCTGTGGGTTGGACTAGTCAGTTATCATCGAAGCCAGGGAAGGGCACACACAGTGTCCTCACAGTGAGAGCCGTGTCAGAGACAAACTGGCTCTGAGGTCACAGCCCAGGTACGGGCAGGGTTTACAGCCAGCCTCGGGGAGCCGCAGTTGGCACTGTCAGGTCAATCAGCCCCTGCTGTTCCATTCAGGCTACTTCTAGCTCAGAGCTGGCAGGCGGCACATTTAGGTCTGCTCCTCCCTGCGGTTCTGGCTCTTAGAATGGAGTAAATATGTACCCATTTGGGGGATTTATAGAGAAAAGTAACACAGTGCTGAAAAACAAAGGAAATTCAAGTTTGTGGAGTGACTTGGATGATAATACATCACAACTCTAGTCATTTCTGGATTATATTAGAGCTTCTAATTATAGGGCATAAATGCTACACAAAGAAGAACTAACAATGGTTGCTGTAACATTAAGCTGTAGCAATAACATAACATCTTTGCTTTTGGATCCCAAAATTCACCTTTTGTATTTCAGTCTCTTGCAAAGTTCTTATTACAAAGAGATTATTAAGATCTCTTCTGTAGAGAAAAACCTGCATAAATTAACACACATACTGTCCTTTATTGCATAGTTTTGCAAACTAAAGAAATACCCCTCCCCCCCAAAAAATCTCAATAAGAGGCAGCCATTGACAAAGGACATTTGAACTCCTACATAGTTCTTTTGTCTCTGAAACTCCTTGGATTGACCCATGTACCACATCGCAGCCTTGTGTGAGTCCCACATAAAGACTTCAGAATTGTGAAGAATTCAAAGTAATTGAAAAGAGAGAAAGATTTTGATCTTTGTAGTGGCAAGGAAAGAGGTAGAAGGGCTCCCATCTTGGGACTTAAATCTTTGTAATAATGGTATTTTGTCCTTGAAACAGCAAAGAATTGAAACACCGAACTTGGTAATATAGGGTGATTTAGAAAGCACATTAGTGTTGCTGGGTAGTCCAAGCATCATAAGATGATCAGCTGATTCTCTCTTCCACCAGTCCTGAAGCTGCAGGGTTTTTTCCTGCTTATGTGATACCATTCAATTGAATGGTTAGGTTTTTTGTGCTGACTTTGGCCTGTTTTCCATAGCTATACCTACATTTAAGAAAAATCTCTGACTAAATGCCAGGCCAGCCTTAAAACAAATCCAAGTGCTAAACTCAGTCACATACACACGTGTCTATACACACACAAACACACTCAAGTGTGCTTTACTCAGGACAAAAAAACTCATTTCCTACTGCTGGAGATACAAAGCTTTACTTACAGGAAAGCAAAAAAATCCCCCACTGATAGTCAAATGCCATATTTTTATGTCATTCTAAGCAGCCTTGCTGTTCTAAGACAACAGCTCACATTTGCCTCTGTTGTAACTGGGGCAAAATCAGATGTCTGTGGTTGCCATTTTAGCCATGGAAAATCAATCATATGGGGCTTTAGCAGGCACCTGTCTATCTTTCTGGGAGGTCGCTCAGTCTCAGTGCATTTAGTGCCGTTTACATGGTGCTCCCTACAATGCTTTTCACTCCCACTTTAGAAACATAATTGGGTTAGAACGGTTGCCAACAAAGAGCCCATCAATGCCAAACACCCACGGCAATTAACAACCACCTCATTGCGACAGGGCCCTCTATTGTTTCTGGTAGACTGCTGTAAGCTCCAGGTAAAATTGCCTCAGAAATTATGTGGCTTCACCTTGGTCATGACAACATCAGCTTTTTTTAATAGAAATCTCTTTATGATTCTTGTTTATGCACAGAAACAAAATAATTCAACGGTGCTGTAAAAGAGGAGAATGAAAAATGTAACTACAAAGCCTTCAGTCACACCCCTTGTGCACAATTGATTTTCAAGCACTTTGGAAATTCCTACCATTTTCACTCAGGTGCAGCTGTAGGTATAACCTGGCCTCCCTGAAAAAATGATTGAGCAGTGCCAAATGCTACTAACATGCAGGAATGAAAAATCTGTGGCACAGAAAAATTTCAGAGGGCAAATATGTACCCAAAGCAACAGATTCTAGAAAAAGGATATAGTTTTTATGTTGGCCTTTGTTTAAGATGCTTTGAACTTTCTGTTTGCTTTGCATGATTGGAGCAGTTACTGACAACTAAGGTAGCAGACCTGGCATCTCCTGGGCGTGATCTGCAGCCCAAAAAGCACTGGTACTTGGTATTGACAGCCCTTGATTTATGGAGAACACTGCAGCAACACTTGGGTTCTTTCTCAGACCAACACAAACCTTAGGCAAAACACACAGGGACAGTTCTGAAGCCATTAGTACAGAAAGTATGTTAGTACCTGATACAGAAACAAGCCCACATGAGCTCTTCTATTGGCTTTTCTCTGCATCTGGTTCCTTCTCTGACGTCAATAAAGCTGAACTGTACTGAATTCAACAGAATAACTGTAGACAATCAGGTCTGCAAAGATTCTGTGCTTTTTTTCTGTCTCCTTCTTTCACTCCACGCTGAGGAACAGCTGGTTATAAACCTCACTTCAGATGAAACAGTTGTCTCCACTGGCATGCCTTGCAACAGAGCTCTTCCAACTGTGACCCCTAAGCCTCATACAGTGAACAGGAATAATAATGATAAAATGCTGTCACTCAGGGAGAAATCCAAGTGAGAAAAAAAGGCTTGTCAAGAATTTATAGAATTCCAGTTTCTTATCAGTCAGCCTAAGTTAAGGTATAGATAACCAAAATAATTTGCTTAGATTTTTGGATTCAGTACATATAAACATAATGTAAGAATAAGCAGAGTAAGTAAATAAGCAGAAGACATTTGACAAAAAAAGTATTAACATATGCATATTTACATATTTAGATTGGAGATTTTTTCATCTCCAAGATGAGATGATTTGATGTTTTTTAATTCTGTCTTCTATTTCCAGTCTTAGAGGTAGAGAGGATTTCCTGGGAAGTTCTGCAGAGTCCTGGCTATCTGTGTCCATCACTGTCGCCATCTCTCAGCCACTCTCCTGTCTGATGCTTGTCCTTCAAGAGCAGGTTCTCCTCAGAACCCCAAAGGAATTAATCTGTACTTCCACTCAATCAACTGAGATTTTTCACTTGTTTTCAATGATGCTGGGAAGTGACAACAATCACTGTAAGTGATCTGCCAGATTAACTTCCAGGTGTAGTAACATTGCTGAGGTGTTCCTGATGTTTGCATTAATTCCCTTTTTTCCCCCTTAACATAAGGACCTGCCTCTGGTATCTTTGATCCGCATGACCTCCTGATCAAATTTACATTTGTAAAAATCAGGTTTAGGCTTAACTCTGCTTTTGTTTAGACGGTAAGTTGAAGCTGAGGAATTTATTTTGAATTTGTAGAATGATTATTATTATTTAGAATTATTGTTAGACTTATTAATTATTATTTAGAATTTGTAGGCATGGATTGGAATTGTTGTTTTGAAGATTAGCTTCTATTTTAGAATAAGAATGTAAAAATGCAATGTATGTTACATCAGTTCAGGCAGCTTTTAAAATAACTTAGTTCTTCATGGAGTTGAAAAAACCTCTAGACATCTGTTTCCTTGGTAGGTAAATATTAATGTAATTCTGAAAATTCCACTGAACATCTATGCATCTTTTACATAACCTGCTCCTCTCTGACCTCAGAGATAATTTCCTCTAGGAACCTTTATCATAAATACCAAGAAATGAACTCCAGATAGTATAATAACTTTCAGAGAGGTCAAACTGAATTCCCGATGCACTCAAACAGGTAGTGGAATCAGTCAGTCTGGGTTTAGCTATTAATGTGCACAGTTAAACAGTACCTATTGTGGACCTATCATTTAATTGTCTATGAGAAATATTCCCCATCTCAACTCTCTTTTGACCGGGTGTCTTTGTATATTTAATAGACCTCAACATCAGGCAAAAAGGCATCTGGAAAAGGAATGTGCAGGCTTTACATCATCTCAACCCCAGTTAGAAGTCACAGATGCTGTAGCTTAGTTCATATTCAAATACTAATTTTTACCACACATTAGACACTGAAGGAAATGCAGCGCAGAGAAAATAACCCTCTGAAAAAAGGGAGAGTGGATTTAAAATCACCATCAATGAGCCACAGTATCACTAAGGACCAAGGCCTGCTAGGTGCATCAGGAGGGATTTGAGTTTGGTGCTTTTAGCAATCCTCCATAATTTAATGCCGAGTGCCAAGTTAATAAGAATGGCAAATTTGCCTTTCAGCCATCTTGCTAGAACCACACACCTTGCCAGGTACTGGCATTATTTTGTGCTGGTGTTAATTCAGGTGTTTCAGACATGGGCCAGGGAAGGTGACAGGTACTACCTGGCTGTATCACATGGTAAGCAGGGTAACCTTTCACTCTTAGCAGACGTATTACAGAGTTTGGGGATTTCAACCCTTTTTGATGCAGGATGCAGGAAGCTGTTCTATGGATGAAAAAAACCCCATAGTTTAAGCATTTCTACAGAAGCCACTGAACCTCAAAGATTTACAAAATTTTTGAGGCTGGGACAGAGAAGAAAATATTTACATCCTTTCATTTAGAAAATGGATTTTACTTTGTGTCATTTCAATGCCTTTTACAGTTCACACTTTCAACAAAATTTCATGCAAGGAAAAGACAAACAAAGTACTACTGTGCTACCACTGTAATCCCAAATGAACTAACTAGCTGCAGCCAAGGGAACAAGAAAAAGAAAACACATTTTTTATGTCAACATATAAACAGACGCCTTGTTGGAAGCAGTAATTGTTGGAAAACACTTTTGTGAAATACAGGAAACCTCGAAATTTGCTACTGATTAACTCAAAGTTCAGGGAAAGAAATTCAAGCTCAAAAGCAGTGAAGCACTTGAGGAAGGTGAGAACTCCTGCTGGCTTTTGCAGCTAAACTGAGGTAGGGCTGTGCTTTGTTTTAGTTAAGCTGGAAGATGCAGCCTTTCCTTAGTCCATGTCCTAGTTTATGCAGCTCCACCAGAAATACTGGCCAGTGTGCCTATCTTCACTGCAAATGAAAGACTGTCCAGAGGAAGTCAGCCTTGCCTTTCAGCTCTGGGTTGAATTTGTAAGGGTCTTTCCCCGCTGGGCTCTGTCGAGGTCAGCTGCAAAGGCTGTCCTAGCAGCCAGCTGCGAGTGCAGGCTGCAGAGGGAGCACTGCTGCTGTCTAAGGGGATGTGGCACAGGGGCAAGGGTTGCTTACTGGGGAATGTTTGCTTCCAGTGGCAGGAAGGAGAGCTGGATAAACAGGTATGAAATCAGAAAAGAAAAGCCTCCAGGAAGTGCATTAAATATTTAAGAAGGATGTTACCGTTAATAGCGTTAAATGCATACTAAGGTTAAGAAGGCTGAGAAGCCAAGCTTTGTCTAAGATTCTTATGTTGTGCTTCTCACCTGTGCAGAGTCAGGGAGCACTGGCAGTTCTAGAAAGAGGCAGAAAACCCCAGAGTTTGCATTGGCAAAGAGAGGAGATACTTATTTTTTGATTCATGGCATTACTTCGGAGTTGTGCTGACTTCAGCTGTTACAGTAACAGCACTCATCACTAAGTGAAGACTCTTGGGGAATGTGGGCAGGCTGTGACGTTCATCTCCCAGAAGGGGAAGCAAGTAGCAGTTGCACAAATATCCCCTCTGAAATGCCAAGGGCACAGGAAACCTTTACAAAACATCAAAAACTTTTCTGTGACAGAGCCCTACAACTATCAAATGACAGAAAAGCTCACAGGAATTGCCTGAATGAAGATTTAGCAAGTTGTCTACAGCATTTTAGCATGATCTGTTTTGAATTTCATTTCATATGGTTTTTTTCCTAAGAGAAAATGTCACTGAAGAGGCAGAAGGCTGTCTCCAGCTCTCACCATCATTTGCAGTAGTCATTGCTCATTTACATGAACAGGAAAGAGCAAGAAAGAGTGAGAAAGTGACAAACAGCTGATGTCCCCTTTATGCAGCAGAAGTCTCCCAGTGCTGCCCATTTTAAGGCCTGCAGGGAAAGCAAAGCCTAGGAACCAAATTCTCTCATGAATAATATTGCTACTACCCATTTTATTTTTCTCCTTCAAAGTATCAAAATAAACTTACAAATTGTCATCCAAAATTTAGCTACCCCTCCAAGTGCCCTCAGGCTAATGGGAACAAAGTTCTGTAGCAGTTTTGCTAGGTGGACTGCAATTGATGAGAGCCTAAAGATAACAGGGCTGCAGCCTACCTCAATTCAGTGATTCCAAATTCCTTCTTAGGAGACAGACCTGGAAAACCACTACTCCCACAGGTGTTCATGCCCCCACACAGATGTTTCAAACTTCAGGTGTGAAAAGGGTACAATTTCCTCTGCTGAAGTGTGCTTCTATGTCTCCAATCAGATGGTTCTTCCTTTGCCAAAGACAGTCAGTCTCTGGCAAGTCTCAAAGACAAGTCATGTCTGACTTTGGGGCATGGACATGCCGGCTGTCTTTTAGGAATTTAACTCTGCTGAAAATGAGACACCTGGAGGCTTTGGTTTCTTTACACTTTCTTTACACATTAATTAAGCAGCAGGATTGTCAGTCCATTCCCACAGAAACGACTCTTAAAGCCTTTTCCAACCCATTTCACTCCAGCTGCTCTTCCAAGAAGCTGGTTCTTGGCTTGTCAGCTGTTTCCGCACTTACCTCCACACTGGCACAGGTTAGAGGTGTAAATCGCCATTGTCCATGCAAGAGTCCCACTCCCAGTGTGATCCCAGCTTCCTGGAACAAGTTACAGCAAACACCAAGGCAGCTACCCTGGATTCATGGACATGTTACCATGGCACTTTCTGAGCTGCCATTCTCCCTACCCCAAACATGAGTTTATTGTTTCTCCTGAAATATCAGAAGTGGGTAAATGTTTTGGGATAACACTACAGACCAAGAAGAGGGTTGTTCTGCTTTGATAGAACTTCATCCTCTTCCACAGGTGAAAAATGCTGGCTAACAGTATCTTCCACTCTTCATTTCAAGCTGAGTACTTGGCACTTTCATTCTGGTAGATCGAGAGTAGCTTTTCTGCAGTGAGAAAAAGCAGCTCAATGGGAGGACAAACAAGATTTTACATGCAGCCTGATGGAGAACTGGCTGACATCCAGCACTGAATGACAGCATGTTAGAAGCTGCCCTTCGTGAAACTCTCGTCTGTTCTCCCTGCCCTTCTCTAGCCTAACACCAAGAGCCATGGGACCTCCTGACCAGGGATTGCTGCCCTGTGGCTCTGAAGTCAGACTGAATGCACACTGCCACCAAACCAAGGTGGGGGAAAACAGGCAAGTGGCTACGGTGATGGTCACCGATTGCAGGATTATATATCCATGGCATCGTTGGGATCGTCAGTTTTGCGCTGAAACCAGCACAGAGCACGAACTGAATTGCTTGTCCCGCCTTCAGCCGCAGGCGAGTCTCACCTCGGGAGTGTGGAGCAAAGACCGCCACAGAGAGCGGCACGGGTCCCGGCCGAACCGGGCCATGCAGCGCTGCGGGCCGCCGCCGCCAGGGGCCGCCGCCGGGGCCGCTCCGGTGCTCGCCGCGCTCGGAGGCGCCGGCGCTGCGGCGGGACCGCCCTGCGCTCGCCTCGCCGCGGGGGCTCCCTCCTGGGACCGCTCGGAGCGCGGGCAGGGGGGATGCTCGGCCGGGCGGCGCGGACACAGCTCCGCCGCCGGGGCCAGCGTTTCCCCCGGGGCAGCGGCGGCCGCGGCCGCCCACACCTGGCGGCGGCCCTGGGACCCGGATCGGGCCGGAGCGGAGGTACGCACCGCCCCGGGCGCGGGAGGGGAGTGGCGGGCCCCCTGCTCCCCCGCCACAGCGGGAAGGCAGGGCCGGACCGCCGGAGCCCGCTCCGTCCCGGTTGTCCCCGGGGACACGGCCCGCACCCCCTCTGGCCGCGCCCGCTGGAGCCGGGGATCGGTGGCCGCGAAGACGTCACGGCTGCGGGCTTGCCTCAGGTGATCCGCACCCGTGCCATTTCGCTGGGCACCGCGGGCGAGGGTGTGCTGGGGAATGGAATTTGACCCTCTCTTGTACCTTCGATCGATTAAATCATCCCACCAAGTCCCCGAGCTTTCGCACGCTCCTCATCGCCAGAGGTACAAAGTATACGCAAAGGTTTGTCCCCGCAGGGGAGGGCGCGGCTGGTGCTCTTAGGCAGGAGCAGGCAGGGATGGTTGAGCCCGGCGGCCACACGCAAATTCAACCACTGTGCGAGCTGCGAGACAGCGGCGGGCTGAGGTGGAGCAGGAGGAGTTAGTCAGGGGCTGAGTCACGATTGGGTTCGCCCCCGGTAAGCCTGTCTTTTCCTGTTTGCCTGTGATCTGCAGATTGCCGAGTGTTCCCATTAAACCTCCTTTTACTTTTTTTGCCAGGGATGACATCTAAGGATGCTTCAGGTGAAGCTAATAGTAACTGGAGATGACTTCGGCTATTGTCCTCGGAGAAACCAAGGCATTGTGGACTGTTTCCTGGCTGGTGCGATATCTAACGTGTCCCTTCTCGTCAACGGAAGTGCTGCAGCAGATGCAGCCAAGCTGGCAAGGAGGTAAGCTACTTTCTTTAGCTCCTTTGTGGACAGCCTCCACGAAAAACCAAGCCTGGAAAATGTATTTTGTAGCCCCAGAATAAACACTGTATCATAGCTCAGACTGGTATAAGAAAACTCTATTCAGATACATTTACTAAGACTCTTTATAGTAAAACCAGTGATCTTCTAATACTAGTAGTGGTCTTTCTCTAGTATTAGCCACTGCACCTTTCCCCCCCCGCCCCAGGATAGGAAGTCATTTCCACTATTTGACTAGTAGAAATTGGGTTTGTCAGACTTTCTCCTTCCACACTTCTAAGAGATGCATCATCAGAAGGAAAGTGCACATTATATAGTTAGACCAATCTTCCTACCCCTAAAACTATAAGAGCATAAAAGCACAAGTATTTAAATCTAATATAATTGATCCATTTCACCCAGGCCAAATACAAGGTCAGACAGGCTCATTGCAGAATCAGGGAAAGGTGTGATTCTGCAAAGGCTGATTTATAAATCTGGACAGTGAAAAACTTGACTTTTTCCCCACACCATAAACCTTTTTAAAAAAAGCACATCAATATTTATATTAATTCTAGGCTTGATAAATCTGTAAAAAATGCATACATAAAGAAAGGAACAATACCTTGTACCACCTTTACTTCACCAACTTCAGAGGCTGCTGGCACAGTTAGCTCTGCAGCAGATCAAGTGCTCTGTGGCAGTCTCATGGTCTAGTCTAGCAAATCCTTTAATAGGAAGCATTATTTGTATTTAGGAGGTAAAACCCAGTTTATGCTTTAGCTCTGGTGTAGCCAGGCACTTGGAAGCAGGAGTATGTCCTGAAAGAGAGAACATCAAGGTTGAGAAACAATTTAGGAAAGCAGAAAAGGAAAGAAGCTGTACTGCTGCTAAATAAACAGAGACCTTATGCTTTAAATGTAGCTGCTGTGGGGGAGACTTTCATGAGAGTCCTGCTGTCCTCGTTCTCATTGAGCACCTCTCCTCAATTTGCTGTGGTTTTAGAGGTATTTGGAAATTGCTTTTAGCTTCTTTGCTGTATAGTAGTGGAAGAAAGCCAAGGTGCAGTGTTAGTGGCAAACTGGTCTGTAATAAGGCTAGAGATTCTTCACAAACATCAAGGGAGGAACTGCCTGGGAATGAGAAGGGGAGAGGCACAACACTAGTAAGATTCTTAAAATCCTATTAGTAAATGAAACAAAACACAGAGATAAAGCCAGCACATCTCTCAGACACAGAGGCACCATGAAACCCTTTAAGCCCCAGTGGTCTGGTAATGTTGTCAGCTATTTTAGCCATGGTCTTTAGCAGGCTTTTAAAATAGAATCCACCTGGCCTCATTTCCATAGCCAGGAAGTAGGCCATGGAATCAGGGGTTTAGAAAGCATCTTTGAATCCAGGTCATGACACTTGTGCTGGCAGCTGATATGGGTGTGAAAAGCCACTTGGGAGAGCAGGGGACAGCAGAGGCTGCAGCCTGCTGCTCCAATTTGATTTTTTCTGGGGAGATGGGCCTGGGAGGGGATGTAATTTTGAATTATCAGTGTGAATGAAATGGATTTAAATCTGTTTCTGAGCATATAAGCAGGGTCACTTTGGGAACGTCTGCCAGCTCTGAAGATCAACACCCCAGCTTCTACATTTCCTCATTTGTGTAGCTATCTGCAGGTGTATTCAGCCATACCCAGGCATGGGGGGAGCATTAGCAGGTGTGGAGAAGCAATTTCCTCATGTTGAAATGCAAGCCCAGCCTCAGCTGCTGTTAATTGGCACCTGTGTGTGTAAACAAACCCCTGTGTCACCCCTGAGATATTTGTTCATGTTACAAAGGCTGACGCAAACTCTCTACACAGATGACAAATAGGTCAGATTTGCTAGAAACGTCATTGAGTCCTCCTCATCTTGTGGTGCAGAAATTGGAAAGTATCATTTGCTTGTCTGCCTTGCCAATATTATTCCTTCTTTCCCCTGCTTGGTGTCATCTCCCATCCCACTGTAAATATTGAGGCTTTTCATTTTATAGGATTAAAGTCTGCCTGTTTTTTTTTCTCCCCATGTTTGTCTTCCCCTGTTCAGCCTTGACCAGTGGTGTAAGCAGGAAGAGTGGATCTATCCTCAGCTGAGAGAAGAGGCTTGAAGCAAATAGCTTGTCCTTTCCTGGGGCACATTCCAGTGCGGTGGAATTTGGTCTTTCACACACATGGTGCCAGGATTGTCAGAGTGATGGACTGCTTTTATGGCTTCTTGATAAACTGTCTATGACATGATTGCTTGTCACTGCAAGTCTTAAGCTGTCACTCCTCATCTGGTATTCAGATAATTGGACACAGGAAGAGCTAATTAATAAGTAGGCAACTTTTCCTTCCAAGCACCTCATGCTGCTCTACAATGTTAGGACCCAGCATCTTTCAGAAAGGAACACAGGTCTTCTGAAATTTCTTTATTCCTTTCATTTTCACAATAATTCTGTAGTTTCTGGTTATACCATCTGTTGCTCTGAGTCTTGATTAAAAGCCTTGGCAGACATGTGATAGTCAGCAGATCTTTGTATCAGCTCTAACACAAGCCAACTGCAGAACAGCAGAACCAAGCAGTAAAAAATGTACCTTCCTTAACATTCAGGCTCAGCACCTTGGGCTTTCCTCATCTGCTGTCACAACTGGGCTGAAAGAAGGGGCACACTCATTTCTGGCAGCAGAGAAGTTTCAGCAGAGGCCTGATCCATCACCAAATGACAAACCTATTGATAGCATCTGCCAGAGCAGAACATAACCAGAACAGCAGGTGGGAGAACAGACTGCCGTTGTAGGTTGAAGATTTTTTTCAGTAACTCAAAGCTTTTCTCTTTATGGGGCCTTGACTGACTGTGATTTCCTGCTTATTCATATAATATAATCACAATTTTCTACTTAAGAGGCCCTGCCTTGAAGTCAGGCTCTGGAATAATCACCAGGAAGTCTGTCTTTCTCAGAAACTGGAAGGGTTATTTTGTAACTTGAAGAGATGCCTTAATTTTTCCTTAGAAAAGTTGAGATAGAAATAGAGACACCTAAGACAGTTTACTGTCATATCCCCCCCCCTTTACATCAAACAGCTCAGGTGTCACTGAGTCTTAGGACCCTTTTCTATTTGATTGTGTCCAAATAGCTTATGAAGAGTGACATATTTTAGAACACAACCTCAGTCTTCCTGGGTATTTTTTTGTGGTTTAAATACTGAATATCAGCCAAAGCCCCCACAACATCTGGGTACATTTAACAGAAGAATCTAACACAGCCACATTTAATTGCTCCATGTTTTCACTTCCTTTCCCATCAACACTAATTGCAAAATATGTGTGTAAATTGTGACTTAATTCTGACCCTCACAGTCAACATCTGACTAATTTAGAATTCTCTTATGCTTTCTCGTCACCCTTTTATGTGACTGTTAATCACACAGCAGACAGTTCCTCTGCTGCACTGTTTGGATAGGGGTGGGACCCAATCTGAAGCTTTACACTAGAATCTCAGATCATATTGACTTTACTGGCAACAGCCCATTTTACTGACATAAGGCTGCAGACACAGGAGCTGCACTTGATACAAAGACGTAATTACAACAGAAACCTGGGTCCCTAAGCTAAGTTACAGCAACCAGCTCTTAACAGTGCAGAGGGTTTAGAGCATTTCTGGCAGAAGAAATAGGTTTTTAGCAGTAACAGAGAAAGAAAGTATGCCATTTGAAGAAAGACAGATATTCCTGAATGGTGAAAGTGTGTGTGAGGAGGTATGCAAATGCCAACATGAGGAAACTAAGGAGTGCACGCTTTTGCTCAAATCCTTGCTTTGTTTGGCTTCAGACACATGGGTGTTCACTGAAGCGAGATGTTTAGATACAGATACGTATGTGAGGCTCTGACTTGGGTCACACTTGGGCCGAAACCTGATGATCAGCAATTTCCTGGATGATACAAATAGGATGTTGAAGGTGGAATTTGTTTACCCATCAAGAGAAAGGGAAAAGTGCTATGCTTAAGCCAGAGCATGCAGCCTTCAGCAAGGCAATTGGAACAGTGCTTGGCAAATCTCATAATTCCCACAGCCATTGCAAGTGCTCTCAGGAATACACAGTCCCATGGCATGGGCAGGCAGGACCCAGGACACTGTTGCTCATCCAGCCTCAGAGTGACTTGCTGCAGTTACCCATTCTCCAGGGTCCCTTTGCTGCCAAGGATGTCAGTGAACAGGAATTGCAGCTGCACATTGCCTCAGCAGAGACATTTGTTCAGAGCACTCATGTGGCAAAACAAGCAACTACTTGAAAAGGAAGCAGTTTAAGCAGTTTACCTGATTGTATTTCCTCTCTCTTTGATAACTGAACTGGGCCTGCTGACTCAGAATTCTTTCGAGGGTGAATTTCTTCTTGCTCCTCCTAGCACTTGCTGTAAGGATATTTCCTCTTGCACAAGCCTCTCCTTTTCTGCCCCCACCTCTACAGGAATGCTGAGAAGAGAGCCATAGATGTAACAGCCAACTTTCAGTGCAAAAAAGCTCACTAATGCATTAACCTCAGTGGCCTGAACCTCTTCACCACAAGTGCCCAGGCAGCTCAGTCTAATGCTGATCCTGCTGCAGGAGCACACACCTGACTGAAAGGGTCATTATGGCTTAAAAGAGTAATCAGAAAGAATTTAGAGACACCAAGTTGATTCTTCACATAATTTTGTTTTGGCAATGGTGGCTGTATGCAGAAACTAAACTGTTGCCTGAAGCCCAATGCCAATCCTTTTATTTTGCATCTCGTGTGAGCAATTAGCAATTCATGACCAGCAATGACCAGCAGGGCTCACCCTGTCCCATCTGGAAAGGGCTTGGGCAGAGGAGGGGGTATGAGGCCAAACCCACAACAGCTGAGCTCTGGTCCCAGGGCAGCGTCACATGCTATGTAAGCTGCTTGAGCTGTTGGTCTCTGCTTCAGTATTTCAGCCAACAAGTTAGCAGGTAGTTTACAGTCTTTTGAAAGACGTGGGCAACTACAAAGTACGTTTCTGCTACAGAAATAATCATGTGTGCTCTGAAAAGTGGGCCCTTTCAGGATATTCCTGCACCTTAACTTTTCTCCCTCTGAGGATGCAGTAGAACTCTGCTGTACTCACTGAACTGTCCTCCTCCCCATACCCTTACAACTTCTCAGCATGCCTTCTTCTGTGCACCTCCCACAGATGAGTATTTCTGAACAAGTTTCTCATGTATAGCATTTTGAGTTTTGCTTTCAGTGCCTGTATCCCAGAGCCATTAAACACGAGCAATTCCTCTCCAGACTGACTCCATGAGCAAACTATTAAGATATTCAGCTGGTGTTAGGGAAAGCTCTGAAACATGCTCTAATGTTACAGTCAGGGTCTCTTCTTACCCAAGGACAAGGCCAGCTCTCTCTGCACTTCCACATTCTGCACATTCCCCAGCTCAGGGGCTGGCTTCGGCTCTGGCCAGGAGCTGCTCTCATGTTCCCCAGTGCAGCCCTTGGCTCCTGGGTGTCCCACACCTGTCAGAGGGACTTGCCTTCTCCTGGAAATAGCCTCCCTCACAGCATTTGAGGCATTGCACAATTGCAGGCAGTTCATTTGATGCTCCTGGGAGACAGCACTGAGAGGCTCAACTGTTCATTTCTTGCCCTCCCACAACACATGAGAAAGAGAGTACTCAACAGAAAAAGTCCATCGGCTGATTCATGGTAACACATGAATCCTTTTTTTCTTGCAAACTGGCTGTGCTACAAATAATACTCCAGCTGATGCAGTCAAGAGCTCCCTGGAGACATGATAAAGAATTTGGGGTGGATTTCTAAAAGAAAACCAAAACAAAACCACAGGCTTTCCCTCTGCCTTTGGGCTCATGCAGGGTGCCCAGCAGGATACAGGATGGAGGGGAAACCCTCCTGCCACAGCACCCCTTCTGCACTGTAGCTGTCTTCTGTGCTGCTCTGCAGCCTGTCACCCCCAGTGACACCTTCCACTTTTTGTATTAGCCAGGAGTTGGTATGCACATGTGCTCAGGCCCCTGCTATGATGAACATTTTTCATCAGTGAAACAATCAGGCCCTGCTACACAGAAATCACCAGATCAGAAAAGCCAGAGAGGACCTTTTTCTCCACAAGCTGTTTTGCTCCATGAAATTAACATTCAAGCTCTTTAATCATGCAATGGACTTATTTTTTTTCACAGATCTGTGCATTTAACTTGACTCTTAACATATATGTCTTTGAGAAGTAGTGTCTGGCAACTGATTGCACCATCTACCTGGTTCACAAGACATGGAAGAGCCAGGAAAAAAAGACTTTCAGTTCTGCAAGGGCCAAAGCATTAGGACATGAATGAGCTAAATGACTCTGACTTGGTCCAGTCCATCCACAGTCCTGTCTCCAGTGAGCTGGTGCTTCAGCAGTCAGCTTCAGATGTCAGACAGCACCCTTTGCCTAAATGGAGATTGTTTTTGTTTTCTCCTTGCCATACAAGGGCTGTACCAGGGACAGACCACACCCACTTTTAACAGTTCCATGCAGATGTTCCAAGAAGGTTTTAAAGCATCACAGACTTCTTGTCTTGAAATTCACTCTGCACCATGACTCAGACTGGGCAGCATAGACGGAACATTGCAGTCCTTCATCCACTCACTGGGTCAGCCAGAGGCCATGGGTTGTCTTGGGAAAAGTTTCAAAGCATCATTTTGGCTACTGATTCTGAGGATTTCCAGAAATGTTAATGAGACCCATCACAAGTCCAAGCACGCACAAGTCCTGTTCTCATTGTAGGGGAATCCACAGCAGACCAAGAAGGAAACACCAGCACTCTGCTAAGCCCTATGCTTGAGGGGAGCTCTGCAGCTACACCAGCTCCACAGTTTGCTTTGGTTTTATTTTTTTTTTTTCTTTTTTAAGAATGCTACAAAGTGCAACTGGGTAATCTATATGCTCCTTAGCAAGACTCTACACTTCCCTGTAGGCCTCCTTGCACTAATCCTTCTTTGGCTGTGCCAGGGAGATGCTGTTCTGTACAGCTCAGCCTTGTCACTCACTGAGTGATTGCTCCAGTAGACAGAAGCCTGGCCACTGCAGGCAATTCCATCTGCAGCCCCTTGTATTTACACCTGTAGCCTCTGCTGTTGCCATAACAGCTTCCTTGGACACTGTTTATATGTAAGTGACTGGATTCTTCTTAAGCGCAGCTTTAGGAGTCATCAAGTAAAACTCAAATGACTCATAAATGTTCCATCTTTAACAGGGTGAACAACTCAAGGGGATACCTAGCAAGGGCTAATGAGGTGCTTTAGAAAAACTGCAAGATCTGGATTTTTCAGCTGGTTTCCAGTGACTGCAGTTACTGGAGTGCAGTTACAGCATTTAGCCCAAGATACCTCGTGAGCCAGGGTGGGGGCCGGGTTTGGGGGCACTCACAGGCTGGCTCTGGGTAGAGTGCTCAGGGGGGTTGCCTGGTTGGGGTCACTGCCATCCTTTCTGGCAGAGCAGAGATACAAAGATGTACTCCAGTGAGCAACACCTCTAAGATCAGTCTGGTTCTTACATTTAAATCTCCCCTTCTTTGACAACAGTGAGGGAGGGGCAAAACTTACCAGATATTTCACTCTCTTCCAGATACAACATCCCAATAGGCCTGCATGCCAACCTCTCCGAGGGCTCCCCTGTATGTGAAGTGCTCAAGACAAACTCTTCTCTGCTCAACCAGGATGGATTTTTCCATGGAAAAATGGGATTCAGAACAGCTCTGTCAAAAGGTCTCCTGAATATGTCAGAGGTAGGAGAAAGCCACATACAGCTGTACAGCTTGCCTTCCTGATACAAATCAGCCTGCATTTATCCCAGCACATAACAGCTGAGGATCTTTCCCAGATCCCAGCTGTGAGCAGGCTTAGAGATGAATCCTGCCTGTGCAGCTTGAGCTGGCTTTTAGGTCCTGGGCCTCGTTCTGCAGCCTTTGAGAACCCATTCTTTCCTGATTCAGTGCCTGTATATACTGTTAAATATTTATCTGAGGAGGTAGAAGGGGCATTGGAACAGGTATTTACAAAGAACCTAGAGATCAGTAAAGAGCAAATGACAGAAAAGCCCTAAGTAAGCACCAGGCTTTTCATCAGCTTGTGAGAGGTTTTGGTTCTCTAGGGAGATGTTTGGTTTTGCCCCATGAGCAAGGATGAACATGTTCAGATGATCAAAACTACACCCATTTTAAACAGAAATGGGCGTTCAAATATCCTATGTATTTAGAACATCCCCATCAGCAGTACCACAGAGAGCCCCATGCCCAGTGGAGGCTCTGGGCAGCCCAGCAGTGCTGCACATCCCTGTACAACCACAGCACCTGCTGCTTCCCAGAGCCAGGTCCTGGCTCCTGCCCAGTGAGGTCCCAGCAGCCCCATCATTCCCCTGCTCTCAGCCTCTGCCAGGTCATGCTCTGACCCTTTTCTGCTGCACAGGTGAAGCAGGAGCTAAAGGCCCAGGTGGAGCTGTTCCATGAGCTGACAGGTCACCTACCTCCTCACATGGATGGGCACCAGCATGTCCATGTTCTCCCAGGTAAGAAGGAAATCTTCCCAGCACCAAGCAGGTAAGAGAGTCAGCTCAGAGGGGACTCCCCCTGCCACAGCTGCCTTTATGGGCAATAACCCCACCATGAGACACCTGCTAGCAGTTGCAGTTTGAATGTTCCCACATGACCCCACAGTCCTGTGCAGACCCAAACTCTTCTTGGAGGCCTGGGTCTTCCCATAGCAGCACCAGGGCATTAATGGCACAAATGGTCCAGGTTACACCTCTTCCTCCAAGGAGCAATAATTCTCCTCAGCATCTTAATTCCATGTTCTCACCCACATTGAAGGAGGCAGACCAAAGTCAGCAGCAGACTGGCCAGTTTAAACTGGAATGCTGGAGCTTGCAATAGCTGGTGGCTCTTTCAGATCCTACAAGAACTCCATCCTGTCTGTTGTGTTCCCACACCAGCCCCTCACTGCAGATCTAAGCTGTAGAGATGAGCAAGGATCTTTTGTCCTTGTTTTACAAATAAAGTCATTGTGGTACACAGATGGAAAATGGAGTGAGAAAAGAATCCAGTTTTTCCCATTCCACTATTAACTGCCTCCGGATAACATTGCTCTGGCTGTACAAGGACTTGATGAAGAATTTGTTCCTGACAGTGCAGACCTCTGGTGCACTCTAAGACCAGAGTCACTCACTTAGAAGCGGGGCTAGACTAAAGGCTCAGTGCTGAAAGGAAGACAAGGCACCTACAGCAGAAGTCCAGGGAGAAATGTTTCCAGTATAGCAGGTGACTCTCATACAGACGGATTTTGGCAGAAGATAAACCAAATGGAATTTTATTTTCATAGAAAGGAAAGAAGCCTCTGTGCTAACAGCTTGCAGGGGACTCGAGAAGCTGGTTATCCAACTCCTGACTGCAGACTCTGGTTTTGCTTACAGAGGTCAGGCATGTATTTGCAGAGGTGTTAGAGGAATATGGGATTAAGTACACACGTGTCCCAATAGAGCCAGGCCTTCATAACTGTGACTGGATTCCACCATCCCTCATGGACTTCTACCTGGGAGTAGAGGAAGATTCTTTTAACACAGTGGATGTGTTTACAAAGCATGGAATAAGGTAAGACAGGTATTAGTCATCCTTTTTTGTAGTAAAACATTAAGATTTTATCAGTTCCTGATAGTATCTTTCAAAACTGGAACACTACCTTTCTCTTTCCTCTTAGGACTTAGAGAGAGTTTCAGGAGGAGCACAAAAGTGCCAGGGGCACAAGGGCTTAGAAAGTTTTGTTTGAACAGAGATGAGTCACTTTCCACTTGAGAAGGAATGTTATTTTCAGGGTATGCTTCTCAGCCTTTCTAGTGAAGCTGCATCAGCCTGGCAGTTGGAATGTCAGGAGAAATGCTGCATCAACGCTGGAATTTTAGAAGTATTATCTAAGGAAAATTGAACTAAATTTTCATCTTCCTGTCATAGTACAGAAAGGGTTTTAAGTAGCAGGAAAGAGACTAATTAGAAGCAGGTATTTGTTAGGGGGAAGCAATAAGCTCTGAGAGGTGGCAGTACCACAGCAGGTGATCACTGCTGTAAGCAGAGCCTTGTCAGTGTCTTGCATCTCAGGGGCCAAACCCAGAAAGCTCAGCCCTTTCCCCAATAAAATCCTTCTCTTAAAAGTTTAGTCAGTGTTTTTTGTGTTAAAGGCCTTTCCCTAGAGACCCTTGCAGTCACCTGTCCTTTGGTGCAGATGTCATTATGTCCTCAGTCCACTGGAAACATTATTTTCTGGGATTTTTTTTTTTAAATCTGTTGTTCTGAACACCAGCAGCAGGCTGGCCTTTCTCCCTTCTCAACAAGAGCTGAGCTGGACTCTTCCGTGATCATTCAGGTAACGACTCCAGCCTTGATTTCTTCCAAAACCATTTTCATTCTGCCCTGACATGCAGTGGCTCAACTCTCCTGGACTCGTTCATGCCGCGCTTAGAACTGACACTCGCAGCCAGACTTGAAGGAAGAATTGCGTGAAGCGAAGAAACAGGGTGTAGGTGGCATCCTCTAGGAGTAACATTTTGTCCATTTATTATGGCTTTTTGATACATTCTGGCAGAAGGCTTCTTTAGCTGGGTGGTTGCCATTTTATTTCAGTTATTTCAGTTTCTACTTAGCTGAGGGGTTATTATTCAGGCTTAAGTTATTTCTATAGTGTGGCATTTTTCAGTTTAGCACTGCTTTTCCCTTTTGGGACAATAAAATACACCTGTAAGCTCACAGATGCCAAACACCCCATGTGCCATCACAGTGCTGGGGCTGTGCTGGGCCTTGCTGTCCTTGTAGAACTGCTGCTTGAAATAGGATCCTGGTTTCAGTCAGGAAATGTTCTGGTTTTACTTTTGTTTATAGTTAAAAGTTTAAAAAAACATGAGTTTTTTTCTATCTTAAATTTTAGGTAAATTTTGATTCCTAATCCAGTGGATGTAACACAATTCTCTACCTACCTCTCTGGCATTAACAGCTGTGTTCCCTCCTCTGGCTGCAGGTGGCCAGACATTTACATAGGCCTGAGCACCATGGGCAGGAACATGTCTGTCAGCAGCATCCAGAGCGCCATCGACAGCGCCGTCCTGCAGCTCACGGCCAAGGCACCGCAGAGCAGCACAGTGACCATCGAGCTGATGGTGCACCCAGGGTACCCCAGTGTCCCACCCGCCGGTGGCTGTGGGCAAGGACCAGATGATTTCTCACAGTCCTGGGAACGCCTCCATGAACTCCAGACATTAATTAAGCCGGAGCTGCAGAGCCATTATAAAAGCAGGAACATTCAGCTGTGTTCATTCAAAGATCTTTAAATAAATGAGCAGCCATCCATCCATCCATCCTCTGAAGACAGGCAGTTGCAAATGTCCAGATCAAATGTCCAAGCCAAATCACTGTTCTCAGAGTCACAGGCCCTGGTCCAGCTCAAAGGAGTTGTGAACGGCCTGGGAATGGACACCACCACCCTGTGAGCAGTGCCCCAGAGCCCCAGCTGCAGGTTTAAGACCACAATGTCTGCTCAAAATGTGCCAAACTCCTTCTGTGACACCCCCTCCACAGCGCCCCAGTGCAGCACACGCTCCCAGGATGCAGCTCCAGCAAAAGAACAGCACTAGGACAGACTTGGCTGTGAGACGCTGCAGCACAGCACCCTGAGGAGTCTGATCATTTCCCCTTCAGACTTGATGGCAAAACAAGAACTGTGCTGGGGAGCAGGTGCTGCTTTGGAGCAGCCACTCAGTGTCGGTCACCCACTGGACACCTGCAGCACTTGGTTCTCTGAAAGCAGCCAGTCCCTGCCCCTCCACTCGTACCTGTGCACCGATGGTGAGGGGCGCAGGGACATTTCACCCTCAGAGCCTTCCTCTGCTCAGAGCAGTCAGGTCACACACGGCCCAGTGGGGTCTGCAGCCACCTGGGAGCCACCTCAGCTGTCAGGAATTGTGTCTCTGCCTGTTTACATTGCCTCTTGGCATTAAGCCCCCCCTAGGAAAGTAACATCAGCCACAGCCCTTTTGGAGAGGCTTCTTATTTTTGGGATGACTTTGCAGGAGCAGCAACTGTTGACCCATCTGCTGTTTTAGTAACTGCTGTGTATGAGAACAGCAGCAACTGGTCTTGCACCACCCACTGCCCCTCAGGACAACCACGAGCTGTACCAGCCACAAGCACGGCTGCGAGTGGAGAAGGTCCTTGTATTTGTCCCTTTTATTCCTGTCACCAGAACATTCAAACTCCAACAGCCTCAGTAGCACTGCAGCTCTGTCATTCCTGTAAGGACTTTCACACGGGGAAAAATTATTTTAGATTTTTTGTGCTCATTCTCTGCACAGGAGTGATTCTAGTTAACATAATTGGTTTTGTTAACCATGTTTTTTAATATAAAAAAAATCAGTATGGTCATCATTCTTTTAAATGAAAAATAAACTCAGGCCTTTTCTATTGCAAATCTTCAGGAGGCTTTCGAGTTTAGTTATATCTGGTGAGTGAACTAAACCCACTCACCTGCCTGCTCCCACACCGCTAGAAGGGCCTCCCTTTCTATCATTAATGGGAACTGTCTGATCTTTCCTATAACACATCTGAGGAAGTTTTTGTCCTGTACAAGTAGGAAAAACATCAAGGATCCTGTAGAAAATATTTTCCCCGATTCTTTCCTATATTCTAGAAATGCCTTATGTGTCTGAGCCGGGCGGCGTGAGAGCAGGGCAGGTGTTACCCCGGGGATGCCCGGCCGCGAAGCCGCTGCCGGGGGCACCGGGACAGAGCCGCGGCCGGAGCGCTCACACCCGCCAGCGCCACCCCGTGCCCGCCGGGCCGCACTGCAGCCGCAGAGCTCCAGCGGGTACCGAACTGGCCCCGCGTTCTCACGGATATTTTTAACTTATTATAAACATTTAAACCGCCCCATGTTCTAAGCGCTGGATTGGCTCTGATCGCACCCGTCAGCACCTGACACACCTGTGAAATTTTGGATGCATTTCCTGGCAGCTGAACGCTGAAAACCTGAGGGCAGCCTTTACCTGAGGGCTCTAGTGTGAAAAATGGACTCCATAAATTCCTTATTTTTAAATGTAGAGCATTAAACCCCAAAATTCTGTTTTACTAGAGAAATGAATAATGAACTACTTAAAAGGCTACTCAACAGGGAACCTTTCACGTGCATGAAGTATAAGGAGATAAGGAAATTTTTCAGTGGTTCTGTGAAAGCTTTAAAGACAACCCAAGTTCATATGAGAACACTACAATCCCAGTTAACTCCCAGACCTCTGTGAAAATAAAACCATGCCACAAAGCCTTTGAGAGCAATTTTTATTAGGGTAGCAGAATGGACTTGCAGAAAGCCTATACCAGTACTCCTGGGTGTAGTTTCACCAGTGCGCTGCATTCACTGTGGATGTTCAACTGCACATTTAAAATTCAGCATGGCTTAGGGAACCAGAGAGAACAAGAGCTTGATTTCCTGAGTTATCATAGGACTTCACACTTGGATTTCTTCTCCTCAGCCTTCAGCCACACAGGTGCTGGATCCCTTTGTTCAGAGGCTACCCCAGACACGCGCCAGCACTTTGTTTACGCGTCTCACAGTTTAGCAATTGGACAATGAAGAACACACCAAGAGAACCGATAGCGAGATCTGTCTTTGTGTGACCTCTGCAGCTGGATGGGAGCAGCTGGTGCGGCTCGGCCGGAGATCCTGCGATCGCACAGCCCCTCCGTCCCTTCCTGCGGCATCCGATCACAGCCAGGCAGACAGACGCAGTCTTTGACCTGAGAGGCTTTACAACCACAGAGTAACTATTGAGTAGCAACAAGGGCAGCAAACTAGTGCTACAGATTTGTTTCAAATAAAATTTAGAGAATGGTAAAGTTTCCATGCCAATAGACATGATCAAAGGTACAGTGACTCAGGTGATGCAGAAGTTACACACTTCAGTTTGACAGATAATTTGGCATTATTTTATTATGAATCTGAGTGAGCGTGAACAAAACAAAATCAGTACCAACTTTCTGCAAATGAAGACACAAAGATGTGAAAATTTGGTAATAGTGCTCTCACAAGCCTGAAAACACTTAGGAAATGCAAGTTTCCGTAAATAAGGTGAATGTGGTTTAACTTTATTTACCTGCCAAAGAATCTGTCTAAGAACACTTAAACATAAAATTTCTTAGCTCCCTAACTTATAAAAAAATTTACTTTCAACAGAGGTGAGGTACTGGGCTGTCATTGTTTACACTAAATTGGAAATGAAAGCCAGAGGAGAGGGACGAATGAGGAAATAGCAAATACACAAGACATTAAAAACAAGAGAGAGCTACTGCTTGACACACTAGTTCTGAAAGGTTGCAAAGGCAGAGGCTGTATTAAAATTGAATTTAGGAGTACAGGCAACCACCTAGGTGTCAGGGTTTTTTTAACTCAGCTTCCTGCACATCAAAATGATATGTGCTCCCAGATACCTACAGATTTCTGGAAATAATCCATTCACTCAGTAGCAGACCCCAGCTGCAGAAGGGGAGACAGCAGGTTGACTGTGTGGCAGTTTGACTGGAGCTAGGAGCACGCTCTGGGCTGGGGAGGAAAGGCAGCAGAAGCAGCAGAGACACAGCAGAGGATGCTCAGCTCTGAAGGGAAAGGGCTCCCTTTCCTTCAGCATGCGCAGGAGTGCCCCGGGACAGCCACAGAAGGGCTCCCCCGACACTGAACACTCACTGAATCCCCTGCCCCATGTGTTGAACACAGCAGCAGCAGCAGCTGAGCACACCCTGGCACACCTTATTGCTCAGGCCTGGCCTCGCAGCCGTGCCGGGGCTGGGAACGGCTTCGAGGGCCATCCCACAAACACAGATGCTCCTGACGCATTCTGAGGGAAAACGTTCAGAGAGGACAGCAGTTCTGTCAGATTTAGTTCTTGAATTCAAAATTAATATTTCCAAAATAATGATTTTAAACTCAAAAGACAGTTTGTCACTTTGGTACCTCTTGGTCCCCAGTTTCTGGAACTCTCCTAGATTGGTTGCAATGTTGTTCTGTGCATGTTTCCCGCGACTCTGCGTAGGTATTAAAGATAGAAGTGAAGGAAGTTTGCAATCACATTCCACTACTTGTTTGCTACAGATTTTTTTCCAAAGTTTTCCAAGAGCAGAACATAAGCCATATTCTAATTCAATGACGCACACAAAAACTTGGGTTTCCCCGTTTAATGGATGTTGGCCAGATTTACATCAGACCTAGACATTATTTCTGATTGGTTTTGTGGGGTTGGATTTTGTTTATTATGTTACAAACTGAAGTTCAGGGGAACTTTCAACAGGTCCCACAAAGCACAGTGCAACATTTAGAAAGAAAAGTAAACGAAACTGCCAAACACTCAATCATTTTCTGCCAGAACTGGGATATTTTTCCTAAGACATCACTTTGAGGAGGGAGTTAAAATCCAATGAATGAACTCAAGATAGTGGGAACTGCAAGGAAAAATAAGAAATGACAGCCACAACCTTTTCAATTTAAGGGCAGAATATAAGTCTAAGATATTTTTGATAAATTCTGACAAGAAAAAGAAAACAGCATACTTTAAAGTATATTGAAGCAGTGATTTTTAAACAAAGAAAGCAGAACTAGAACATCTTAAATTTTAATCCTTTCTTTACAGGTTACCTAGCCCACTTTTGATTAAGAAAACTGTAGAAAGTTAGTAACAGCCACAAGTTCACACCAAAAGGTGGCACTTGTCAATTTTCCATAGAGTCCTGCTTTACGGGGTGTCTCAAATGCACTGCTCCGATCTTCTATCATAGGTTGCTGACAGCACTTGTGTCAGATTTTAGTCCACTGGTCGCTTTTCACCATATTTCTTTGTAAACTCTTCAGCATTCTTACAGAATTTTTTACGGTCCTTAGAGTATTCTTCAGCTAGGTCAGCCCGGAGGGGGTGCTCGGGCTGTGGATCATTCACCAGTGCTATGAGGGACTGGATTACTGTCAAAAGAAGTATAAATACGGTCAGAGACTTAGATGGTTAATTTTTCAAAATCAAAATGTAAGCAAAATTCCCCTGTAAGAAAAGAGCTTTAACTGCATTTAAATACATCCCCATAAATCTCAGGCCTTTTCAAGCGCAGGGAGTGAGTAAGCTGTAGTGATATGCCAAGATTTAGTTCAATGACCATGAATGAACACCAGAAAATCGTATTTGTAAACAAAATCAACATGAATAGAGACCAAAGTGCACAACAAATGATTTCCCATGTAATTGGCATCCCATCTAAAATCCTCTCCTATGGCTGAGAACAAATCGAAGTTCTCAGACAGGTTCACTGAAGGGGTTGGGGAAAGACAGAATTTGCACCATGAAGCATTTTCCAACACCTGTCACAGTGACACAGCTGTGACCCAGACTCTTCTGGAAACCCTTTTTTCCAGCTTTATTTCCCTATGATTCTTCTCCTATGAACAGCACGCAAAATCTTCCCTTTACTCTGCCCAAGGCAGCCAGTAGAGATGCACTGGGCAAACCACGGGGTGAGAGTGACAAGGTGCTCACAGTAATGTCACCAATGTCCCTGTCACTTTCTGAAGGAAAGTCATTCTTCAGGAAATGGAGATGCACCTGACATTTACAAAGTGAACCTCACACCCCACAGTGCCATTTACTGCTACATTTTTCTTGCACACATCCTCACAGCCATTGGAAGC
Organism: Pseudopodoces humilis; assembly: GCF_049639895.1. NCBI lineage: Eukaryota > Metazoa > Chordata > Aves > Passeriformes > Paridae > Pseudopodoces > Pseudopodoces humilis. The sequence goes on from NC_142219.1 coordinate 8,084,609, forward strand.
TCACAAGGATCAGGAGTCCCACTGCCCAGCTGCCCAAAGGTGTCAGTGTTCCCGGGCAGGAATGCAAGTTCATACAATGATGATCACTACAGCAGATGCTTCTAGAACACCAGAGTGGCTTTGTTTGGGGCACTGATCTCAGTCTTTTCCACTCATGAACAAACCTCAAAAGAAATACTCAAAGCCACACTCAAATCTGACCTGTGTCTCTAAACTGCTAAACAGGAACATTTCTTACCACAAATGCAAGTTTAAACTGCATCAAACTATCTAAGGAAAGTAGAATTGATACCAGCTTCCCTCACAGTAACTCACCAGTCCTTACAACAACTACCATCCCATTGCTGAAACCAGCAGAAACACTTGAGTGGCAATCCCTTCTCACTGAGCAAGGCATGCAAAAACACTACAGAGAAAATGTGTGTTCAATAATCTTAATAACAGTAACACGACAGAAAAAAATAGGCCTGGCAGAACAGGAGCTGCCTCAATATCCACAGTGTTTGAAGACTATCCTGCCATAACAATTGTTTCTAATATTAAGCATAAATTTACCAAAAGTACAGCAGTAAGATGCAAATTTAGTATGTGAAAGGTAAGTTAATGATTTATGATGAACAATCTCTTTTTGACACCTGCATGAACAAAACCAGTCACTCTGATGCTGTACTAATGATGTCACATTATTTCACTGAGAAAAGCTGAGAGCGATTTTTCAGTGCAGAAGAAATCTGAAGGAAAAGGAATAGACATTTAAACAGGGTTTTAGTAACATTGTCACAGGTTCGTACAACCATGTAGTAACAACAGAAGTTGACACTAAAACAACTTACTGAAGAAAGAGTTAAGACAAATTAAAAACCACAACACAGCAGACCTTGATAAATTTGTAGTATTTTGATACCCAGGATCGGTTCCAAATTCTGATTTTAGCACAGCTTTTATTCACTCTCTCAGATAAAAAGGGAATTGCTACTTCTCAGGGAGACACTGACTATTTCCTGCATGCAAACAATTGTTAGAGTAGTTCCAGCTAATGACAGCTTGTTTTTCAAGCTGAGTAGAAACGTGCAAGTAATTTAGTTAACTAGCAGGGGCTGATAGCACCAAGACAGCTGCTCAGGTGTGGAATAGAACAGAAACCTTCCACACGTTCTTTACATCTCCTCTCTCCCAAGGATCTTTGTATAATCAGGGATAAATCTACAACAAATTGAAGATCTTGGCTGTCTTATTTCACAGGTTCCTTTTGCTGCCACACCTCCATTTTCACCAACATTCAGCTGCTTCATCTCTTCTAAAAAAACTACAGGAATTTTCCTCTTTTGTCCTTGGGCAAGATCACACAACAGGAAGTACCTTCTTTAGCGCACAGGGGTGCACAGAAAAAAGAAATCTTAAGTACAGCATTGTTTTCTATCGGGAACACAGATCATGTGAAAATAACCTTAAAGAAGAGGCTGGAATAGAGAATTATTTTCTCCCATGGAAGAAGATATTTTAGTGTCACTGAAGCTCTAGCAGTGCCCTAAACTGCTACTCATTTGAATTAAATTCAAGGATGTTTGCTTTCCATATTTATAATAATGAAAGTGCCAGACAACACAAAATTCTCACCCCAACAATTCATGCAAGCAACAACAGGAAAAAACCCTACTTATATGACACTGAAGTCTGCCACAGAACCTGACAAAACTTTTTTCTTACAATATTTAGATTCTTATCAAAGACACTCTACAAGGCAAGCCCAACAGCAATAATCTTTTAAGAACTACAAGTTAATCTGTGGCATTATTTCAGATTTTGTTTACGACTCCCATGATAATTCAAGCCATATGTTCAAATAACTGAACCACATGGCAGATTATAAAATAAACAAAGCCTTGAGGTTTTCGACCCTTTCTTTCAAACATCCAGGAATTTACTGAACACCTTTGGATTCTAAAGTCACTGTTTAAAAAGAAACACGGAATAACCCCCACACAAACTACCAGCAAAATTTTAAAGTATGCTGAGGACACTTCCTTAGTAAACTCCTTAGTCATGAAGTGGTTTCCTGGAGGTGGAAATGCCACTTCAGTGCCAGTACCTCCCATTCCAGTAACACAGTGAGATTCCACAAGAATTATATTCTGTGCTCATCACATGTGATTCATGAGACAAACCTTACAATGAATATACCCTCAGAGCACTGAGAAGCTGACAAGTGAAACATTATTAGCTTTAAACTCAAAGACCCTACAAAGTTTCTCAATACCCAGTTCTTTCTCCACACGGAGTCCTACCTTGGTCAGTTTTGGTTGCTGGCTTCCAGTTTTCAGCACTAATTACTGGCAGACAAACCTGCCCCTTTTCATCGATGTTAGGGTGATAGATCTTTGTTTTAAATGTAATCTTAGGAGGTTTGAATGGATATTCTGCAGGAAAGTTGATTTCAATCCTGAAGGCTCCTTTATCATATGGAGGATTGTCCTGCAACAAGAAGGCAGAATGTCAAGAATGTGGCACATGCTAGTGTGACACTAGTGAAAAGCAGCATGGTACAGATGTGGATTTCTTTGATCTCTTGAATGACATCTTTGAAAGGCATTTTCTACCAACACTACTGCCAGGTTTATGTGTCAGGAAACATCAAAACCTATGTGAAAGGCAATACAACCTGCACATTTACATCTACCCTGAAAAAAGCAGGTTGCCATTGTCCTACAGCTGGCTGACATTTCTAGAGGTAAGAAAGCATCCAGCTCCATTTACTTCCAACTCAAGGCCCTCTCTGTCTCTTGTAAGTAGTTTTATTCCCTGCTTTGTGTTTCAAAAACATAGTAAACCCTTTCTGAGACACAAACAGCAAGCCTGACAAGGGAAATGGGTTTCTGAACAGTTATTTTGTGTGTCTCACAACATGGTGGCATGAACAGCAATGCAATTTGGTTTGACAGATCTCCCTAAATGTTTTGAGAACGTTTTTGTGCTGACTACACAAAAATCTGCTGAGCATTCATTGGTACTAAAGATAGATATTCACTGTGTTTGCTGATGAGAACATTCTGAATTTGTATGCAGTTTTAGCACCCACTCTTATCAGATCAGTTTTGAAGGAGCAGGATGAGAGAACTGTGAAGTGAGCAAAGCACTTCTTCATGCTGAAACAGAAAAAACAATGCCCAGAATTTCACTTGGAAAAACCTGTTAGACTACTGATACTGATGCTTCAGATACTGCACAAGAGAGGCAGAACAAAAATAAAACCATTGCTACTTTTAAAGCCTATGAAAATACTGTTCTGCACTGAAAACAGTAACTATGGAATGAAGCCTTTCCAAACACTCTGGGAACAAGAATCAAAGGATGAGAGCTTCCAGTTGGTGTAAAGTATAATCACACACACACTCTTCATTAGCAACCAGACCCATCCCTGTAATCAATTCCACTCCAGAATTTACCAATACTTGGCAGTGGGAAGCATTCTGTTGAAATATTTGTCAACAGAAAACATTTCATTTTAGGCTCATCCATGTGGAGAATCTGGTTGTGTGTTTGTAAGAAATACAGCAGTTTCTGCCAGAGAGGCAACTACAGCGGCTTTAAAGAAACTTTTTACCCAAGCAATCCTAAAAGCTTTGGAAGTTGAACTAATAACTTGTGGTGGTGGTGACAACTTAGGCAGACACCGTCCATTTCCCCCACAGCTCAGCTGTTCTTGCCTGCATCATGTGCTGTAATTTGTGAGGATGTTCAGTGAACTGACACAAGTGACCTGCCTTCAAAACATCTATTTTCTTCACTGTACCTCTTACATGAACACGGAGCATGGGCTACCTAGTCTTGTTTTGATGTTGAAATCAAATAAATAATGTACCCTGGCCACCCACAGGACACAAACTACTTCATTCTACAATTTAGAACACGAAAAGAAGTTGACCGGGTATCTTCAGCTTCTCAATTGAGTGAACACTCTTAAAAACTAACACTTGTTCTGAGGAATAAAATATGTTACAAACACGATCTTTACATTTTCAAGCTTTACAGCTCACCTTTACGTTACCTTTCACAGTAATTCTGTAAGAACACCATTAAAAATAATAAGCATTATCTTTCACACCATCATTAAGCAGCTGACCAAGAAATGCCCAATTATAGCATTTAATAATCAGCAGCTGGTTAGTCCTACTAAAATATGTGTCTTTAAACCCTAAGTAAGAACATATGCTAAAATGGAAACAGCACGTGAAGCAAAAACACAGAGAAGAAAGTTTAACTTTGAGTGAGCTCATGTATTGCATTTTTAAGCTATCAACTACAGTACCAAAAATAGCTCAAGAGACAGTAACACCAAAACATCTATAGCATAACCTCAGTATAAAAACTTATACTACTCTTTGAACACAAACAACACATTTCAAATTACTATAGGAAGTGCAATTTCTTAACAAAATTCTCCCTTAACTATACCAGCAGCGCATTTGAGGCTATTTCCCCTGTAACAGGACAAATTACAAACCAAAAGGCAGATCTGGAGCACAGTCTACTGTGCCAACATTTAAACCCTTGTGATGCTGCAAAGCTTTGCAAAACTAACAGCACGCTCATCCTCTGTTGAGCAGAAACTGTTAAAAATAACTGCTATACACCACACATTCCTAATCTTAACAGGAATAAACAAGTATTTTTGTATTTTGCTTTATTAGTCATATTTACCAACCTTATACTGCTTCAAAGTATTATCAAAGCACTAAACTGTTACACTTGAACCACAAAGTGGCTGATTAAAGCAAGTTGTTCCTCAGCTCTAATTTCAGTGTCAGATCCTACTTGCTTTGTTTGCAGTAGTGTCAGCCACTCCAAGGAATCACTTGCAATCTATAAGCAAACAGTAAACGTAATGTATTCCACAGCATTTAAAGTGTAAAGGCCCAGCCATTACCTCAGCCTGTGCCATGTGAGCTCCAGAGCAGCCTCTGACTAACGAGGCAGAGGCACTGCTACAGAGATGTCTCAAAGTCTTACTCATATAATAAAAAGACAGACTTACACTGGCTGGGGAGGCTTTTTGGCAGCACCCACAGAAAACCACAACTACTGCCCCCATGGCCCATCCCCTATTGCTGCAGACTAAAAATAGCTCTAAGAACCAAGCCAGCCATTTCCCACTGCTATGGGCCACAGCAGGGGAAAAAACAAGAGGTGAAAATCCAAGTGATTTTCAACCAAGAAACCAACACAGCACATTTCCTGCTTTCCCCTTAGTAACAAATCCCTCTGTATTCGACTAAGAAAAGGGTTATCTACTTAGATTAAACATTCCCTAAGAAGACTGTAGTGCTTTTAAAAAAACTAAGTGAAATAGGTTTACTTTGGCAGTAACTAATGCCTAAATAAAGATACTACTTTCGTTTAAAGAGCTCACTTTGGAAAATCCAAACCTTTTCCTTGCATTCCCAATACTCAGTTATATCCTACTAATAAATCTAGTAAATTAAAAAAACACATTAAGGAGTTTGTATTTCCATTCTTTTTCCTCATGATCGTGTGCATTTTGTACTTTAGGCTTAATGTAAAACCAAACTTCACTTGCTTCCCCCTTCCAACACCTCTCCCAGCAGCCCAGAGCCACCATGGAGCCCCAGCCATGCGTCCAGGCCTACAATAACGAATCATTTCATGGTCACCAGCAGCACTGCTGAGCTGTGGATTTATGAGATACAAATGATCCTAGTTTTATTTTAAAGCTCATAAGGAGTAGTCTATACTCACAGGAACAATAAGCCCTTGCCAGGTCAATAAATTAGCTTCATCAACCTGGATATTACGGAAGTTTTTCATTCCACATTTGCGGATTTCTTCAAGCTCCTGGAAAGCAAAACAAAGTGTTAAGTGTAAGTTAATAACTGTATTAACTGAGATGCTCACATCATTATATACACAATGAAGCAGAAGTATTAAAAAACTACATTTAAAAATGTTTTTCTATCTCAAATGTAAATCAGCGCCTTTGGTCACAGACTATTGATAATACTCTGACTGTAGAAATAAAATGCATCTTAGGACTTGTGTGAAGGAAAACAGTGATTTGGAAGAACTATTTCATAATAGTTTTAAACAGGGATAAAACCACTGAACAGGCCAATTATTTCAACTGAAAATGAACAAATTCCTGCATGAACAGCTTAAAGTGATCCAAACCCAGAAAAATATCAATCTAAGATAAACAAGCCTTGTTTGGAGCAGTAACTTGAAAAGATTCAGCTCTCTGTTTAGTACCTCAAAGCTCACACTATTAGTACCTCAAAGCTCACACTACACACTAGGATTTCTCTCTTTAAAGCTGTGTCAGTCTTGAGCAAGGTTATCTTTCTGCACCAGTCAAACTATTTTTAATCAGTTAGCAAACCAGGTATCAACAAATTAAATATTTCAGCATTTTTATATTTAAAATGACATATAAGCCCTACTGTAGGGACTATTTCATGAAGTATTTCAGAAGACCTAAAAAGAAACACCTCAAGGTTTCACTTTTATTTCCCCCACAACAATTACAGTCCTTTGTGGTTGAACTCTGCCATTTTATCTTTAAAGAGAATTTAACCAAATATGAATTCAAAAATCATCCATAGCAAAACATAAAAGTTTCCCAGTGCTTTCAAAACTGCAGCACACGCCTGGTGGATGCACAGGTTAGGAAAAATGTTGCTTATACAGCAGCACTGGGGTGCTCTGACAGTGTTCAGCTCTGCACTGGGTGCAGGCATCTTGCAAAATTAGGCTGGATATAATTATGATAAACTCCCCAATTACAAGCAAAAGCACTACACAACAAAACCCAAAAAAGATCAGTTTTTCTGCTACAAGTGCTGAACTGTCCATGGTTTGTTTTCTATGTTCATCTTGGATCAAACCTCTCTGCACTTGACTGGCAGATTTAATACTTGCAGTAACCCCTTGCATAAATTCAGCATCTTGATAAAATTCAAAACCAAAGGGAAAATGAGAATTCCAAGTGCATGTGAAACAAAAATCATGATAGCCACATACCAGCAAATGAACATTTATATTCCTACCCACTGCACCTACTAAAGCAAGTTTAACCTTGGAGGCTTGGATACTGAATTGATGCCCAACACTATCCTCATGATACTAACAGTGACTTTTTAGTCTAGACCCATGGATTAATCCCCAAATTCTACTGCTGCTCGATTTATGCAATGTCACAGGCAGTTTGGGTGTTTTTTTTTTAAGAGCTAAGAGGATTATCCTATTTCCTTAGAGCAGGAAAACATAGCCCCCCCAAAAATAATCCCCATGAAGCATATTTATAGGGATAGAAAGAGCAAAACAAAATATTCAAAAGAAAATAACCTCTATGATCGCAGCTCTGAGAGGTGCTTTACCATCACTCAGAGTGCAAATCCTCCCACAGTCCCTTGAGTGCTCCTGCACAAAGCAGCAGCTCAGGGAGAGCCGGCTGGACCCCAGGCTGACTTTGTCCTGACAGGGTCAGGAGAGGAACTTGCTCTGAGTTTTGCTGCTCACTCCCATCACATACAGACATGCAAACCACTACTCCACAGCATGTAAAAGGAATAAATTCCACTCCACACTAGATGTAACACATCAGACACTGGGAACAAAATAAGCTAATTAAGCAACAGGTATTTAGAGTGAATAAATGTGCAACATCGCAAGTGCCTTCTCTCTAAAACAAGGCAAGGAAAATGGGTTTAGACTATTTTCTAGTTACTATAGTAAAAGCATCACGCACATGACAGAAATCTCCCCCAATAGACCCAGTGGGACTGCAGCTTCCAAGCAGGAACTTTTGTCCCAGGTTCAGGCAACAGCATTGTACCACTGCTGGCCCAGAAAACAATCTTCCAGATGCAAAAAAAGGAAGTACTATGACTCTATAATTCAGGTATGTTATTAAGCTAATAGAACAAATAAGAAAAGTGTGGCTTCACATTGCTGGAAGTTCAAACACCTACATTTTATAGTTAGATTCAGGTTAAAAAATTGGATGCTGAATTAAGAAATGCAAGAATCCCATACAGAGATCATTATAAAACTGTAAAACTTTGTATGCCATCAATGAAAAGTTAAAATAAATATACAAATTGTTTTCCATTTTTTTCTCAAGTCCACCATATGAGGGAGGGAATTAAACAGTACAGAAGCACTAAATTAGACAAAAATTATTCAGGCCATCTTCCTCTTTAAACTGACATGTGAGGCCTTTGCAGGAACCCACTTCCAAAATCAAAGCCGTGGTAAATTACTGGAGTGTGCCAGGCCTGTACCGTGCCCTTCTCCTGCGGGAGGAGCTGACAGCTGTGCGAGGGACAGCCAGGGATAAAGCCGGCAGCTCCGTGCCTCACACGCAGCCAGGACTGCAGAGGTCAGGGACAATCCAGACACCTTAGTAGGGCACACACCTGAACTATGGGCTTAGACAGATTGCAATTTATACTAGAAATTGCTTTTCTTATACTAGGGAGTGTTTCAGACTTTGTATGTCACTCCAAATGAATCAACTCCGTGGTGGAGTTCTTTACAAACAGCTCTTTCCCCACTACAGTCCCCACAACTGCAGTTTAACACTACACAGGCCAGCAGCTTTCATGAGTGGTAAGAGCTTCACCAGTCACAATTTAAGGGTGTGAGGGGAGGTTGTTTGGATTTTTTTCTTCTGGCAACTGCCAAAACCCATAACAAAGATGTAACTGCCTCAGGGCTAGGGACGCAGACACAACTGCAGTATAAAAGTACTGTTAAAAAAGTGAATGAGCTACTAAATACTTTCAAGCAACACAGATTAAAAGCTAACAATAAGTTTAACGTGGGCTTGAGCAACTCCAAAGGGACAAAAACTATTTTATGAGGTAAAAGGATACAGTCCAGATATTTATTTCAAAGTAATACTTACGAGTCTAGGCAGACAGTAAATAGATTAATTCCTTTTCTTGTCCTCCACCCCCTAATTTTGTCAAGTAACATAATTAAAGGAGCACAGGAGGAGCATAACTAAAGGTTAGATGACTGCAGTAAATTTCAGTCTTCACTCCCCGCTCCTTTATCAACCTTGCATGTGACCTTGGCCGCTTTGGTTTATCCACTTGAAAAACTGAGATGTCTTAGTTCATGGGGCTCTCTTGAGAAATGATCCTTTTAATTTGGAATTTGATGCTTGAAGTGTTATACACAGCACATGAAATGGAGAAAACACTGTTTTAGAGGAGGTATCTGATCCTCAAGCATATAATGCAGAAGGTAGTCAAAAATACATACTACTTCTCATATATAACCATTAAAGGTTTAAAAACTGTTATTTTTCAATACTTTGCAATAATTTGTCCTGTTCAAATCAAAAATCAAATGTTTGAAAGTAGAAAGAAAAGGGGCATCAGCTTAAAATATAGCTAAGTCTTTTAAAAAATCTGCAACTGTGTTGTCTGTGCATCTTTCAAGTTTTGGGACTTCTCTAAAAACCCAAGCCAGAAAGGAAGAAGTATTTGCCTTCACTGCATTTAAGAGTGCAATCCCAGAACATGGGAAAAAGTGTAAGAGCTGACACTGACTTTAATAAATTCTGCCTCAAGCCCAGAATGCTACTAAATTCACAAATAAAACCAAAAGTCTCCTGAAATAACTCTAAACCATTATTACAACTTATATTTATCTGCTTTTGAATACATTCTCTAAAAAATGCCTGTAAGTCAAACAGGCTCCAAAACACTGATCAGGAACTGGCCAGTTTCACTTTCTGCATTTACAGTACAGAGAAGTCTTATTAAAACACCTTAAAATCTGATTCTACCACACACACACAAACCCCCAACCCATCACAAATCCAACCAAAAACAGAAATAGAATTTAGTTCTTTCAAGAATCAGCAGTGTTTCCTCTGCAACATTACAACCCTGGACACTCACGTCTTATTGACTGAGCAATTCTGTTTTTTGCAAAGTAATTGCATTTGATTAAAAATCCTTTCGTCAATTCTCAGTTTCAAAAGGGGAAAATCCATTGATATTCTCACTTCTGCCTAAGGACAATCATATGTTGCTCAAAACCATATTTCCCTTGTTACTAAGAACTGAAGTTTGGATCAATTTAAATTCTTTTTCAAGTATCAGAGTTGTTTAAAACCCCTTTATTTGGGAGCACTACAGTGTTTACAGGACCACAGCATCCTGGAGATTGCAGGCAACCTACTTGGGTGTGGTCCCATGTTTGTGTTTTATCATGGAGTTCAACAGTTGCATAAATGTTTGACTATGGAACTATGGAAGCAGCATAAAAACAATAACATTAAAATTATTGTCTACATATCTCACCTCCTATGTGAAGTGTTATTTACTATTTAAGCCAATTTTCAATTTCTACCCCTAAAGATACTTTTGAACATCTAAAAACCAGGAAACCAAAGCATGTATCTTACAGACACCTGAGCTCCATCCCAGGCAGTCAACATGGAAGGGTCCAGCTCAGCACTACATGCTACCACCCTTGCAAGTACTGTGAGTGTCCAGCACCACAAGAGCCTTCCCTCTGTACCACACTGCACTTAGCTAGGGATCCAGCATGGAGAATGGCTTCTTTTACACTAGTAGGTGGCAACTGCGCAAAGCCTTTCCTTGAAGTCTCTGGCATGTCTCTGGGAGATCTGTGCTCCCCATCATATGGCCTGCAGACAATTTCACTTCTATGAGAAAGGGCCATGAAGCCCAGCACCCCTTTCAAAGAGAAGCCTTAGATCCTCTCCTAAATATAATCACTCCATATTTGCCTGTTTTAACCCTGAGAGAGAAACTGTCCACACCACCACATCCTTGACAAAGACTACTTCATTCCCATTGTTCACATTTCACAAGGAGTCAGGATTCAACAACTGGGGCACCTAGAAGAGGTGCAAGGGTGGCTCACAGATCAAACCTCCACCTCAGATGTCATTGGAATATGAGTCATTAGCCATGTTTATTCCATGTTTTTGCTAAGCTAGGTGTACTCCTGGAAGGACACACCTCCACAGAGATGCTGTGAATCAGCGGAGAAGACTTCAGTTAGATGGCACTATTTGATGGGACAAAGCTCGGCAAAAGGAGGCCATAAAAAAGGTCTTTGGCCTAGGGAAGGTGATTTGTTCAAACACACCCTCAGTTAACAAGCTGATCTTGTTGTCTTTATAACTTGAATTCACCTTTAAAATCGACCGATACAAGTACAACGGCAAAATTTATAATGCTTGTTTCACACAGAGCTTTGTGAACTGAAGATGCAAATGGCTTCCCCGACTGGAAAAGGGCATCCATTCCCACCTGGACAGTGGACATGACTCCCAGTTTTCTACAGGCAGACAGTGAGTTATTATGGATGTACTGCATCCAGTCTCTTTGAGCCGTGGTGATTAATATGAATAACTATGATGCATGACTTGAGTCCAGAAAAAATGCAGTACTTCAAAATGTTGGCAAGACCTTAAGGAAACAGGAATTGCTTAATTTTATATAACTATAAAAGGTTTAAGGCTTAGTCTCATTTATCAAAGACCAGCTTGATTATTTAGCTCAAAGAAAAGACAGTTAATGCTTATCCTAAATTATTTTAAAGGTAATTGACTGACACAGTAAAAAACCCTATTTCCTTTAGTTATAATCACTCATCATTCTAAGGCCCTGACAAAAACACCCCAAAGACTCTTCCCAATTGCAAAACTTCAGCATTGAAAGACTTTAAATGCAAGTGAACCTGTGAATCTGGGACTTTAACAGTGATATTAAGTTGATACATGTGTGAGTCTGGACCTTCACATCATGCTGCAGCAATCCCGATGACATCATCCCTACGAGAGCTCCACTTTGTTCCTACTGAGATGAATGGCAAAGCCAGAGCCTTTTGGGCTGCCTTGACTCCCCAGAGCAGGAAGGGAGCTGCTGACTGAACAGCCTCTGCAAGTTGTGGGACAGAGCAACCCACAGCTCTTCAACTGCATAAAACCCACACACAGCACAAACAACCCACAGATATTAGGCAACAAAAACAAAAGTGAAAATATAAGCGGTAAGTTATCAATATCTCCTTCATTCCCACACCACTCCCTCTGAGAAACAAGTGCCACACCAATTTTCTGGAAAATCACATCATCAAAACTCATTTTTAGTGAATTTTAGTGAAAGACTAAAGTACTAATGTTTCAGAAGTACAGTGAAAATGAGGAGGGGGGCTGAAAAGCAAGAGACACTGAAAACATTAAGAATAACTTTTCTTGCCTTTTCTTGTTATTTTAAATTAACAAAAAAATTTGCAAATATATATTATTCCTACCAGAGTAGTAGTGATGTGCTTCTGAACAAAAATGAATGTATTTTTTCAGAACAGGCAGAAAAGCTGCCTTATAAAAATAGTAAACAACCATTTAATTTTATATCTGAAAATAAGGGAAACTGAGTATGAAGCAACAGACACAGTGATTATGATACTAAATCCCTGAGAAAATATAGAGCTATCAAAAATGAAATAAAAAATGAATCCCATCTCACCAGGATCCTTAAAGACAATTAAAGGTTTATGCCTACTGATTTTTAATATATATGAATGACACTCCACACAATCGATCTACTATTTAATTTTTAAATGTTCCATAGAATATTTAAATCCACAAAATGAGTCTTATAGAAGCACTGCTGAGTTATTGGTTTCTTCCAAAATACCCAAGTTATAATGGTTATTTATACATCTGCACCATTAAGGAAACACAACTTCAGGGTGTGCCATGAACATGTCCTGGTGAAATCCCAGCCCTACTGAAGGTCCATGTCCTTGAAGCCAGCTGTAAAACTGGTATTAAAGGATTAAGTTTAACAGAATCACCCAAATATCTATCAAATACCAGTGCAGGGTTACTCTCCACCCCACAGGGATGTGTTTTTTAATAAGGCTGAAACATTGCTCAACAGTTATGGGGTCTTTCCCCTCCATTTCCCAGGACTGGCCTGTAAAGTTCATTGATTTCCCCACAGGCACTTTGCATGCAAATTTGGGTTCTGCCATAGCATTTTACAGATTAATAAATTTTATGCTACTAGGTGCGTGTGTCCTAGGCAAACCTCACTGCTTACAGTTTGTGATGTTAATTAGCAATTATATACAGCACATAAAAAAATTTTGAGTGCTTTGGGGGCAACAGTTACTATTTTCCTTCTAAGTACCTTCCTCCTCAAAGAAATTAATGAAAAACATAATCCCGAGTGGTATTTAACCATAAACTCTAGGTGCTCTTGGTTAAAGCCCAACTGGGGCCGAGTTTCCATTTCCAAGTATCATCCACGGTTCAGAACAAATAAGAGTGAAGACAAAAACATTACCACGTCCGCAGCGAATGAAGAAACTTCTGAACCCAGGTCCATGTTTCAGTGTGATAAACCTCTTACTCATACAAGGAAGAGGTTACTCTCCGAAACAACTAAAACGAAATTATTTCATCCCTGGGCGTCTGGGGACGGTTCCTCACCGGGGCGAGCGTGGGGGAGCGGCGAACCTCCCTCCGCAGGGAGGAGAGAGCGCTTCCCCGCCGAGCCCTCCCCCGGCAGGGCCGCCGAACCCTCCCGCCGTCCCGGGGATGCCCCGGCCCCGGGCGGTGGCGTTTCCTTCCCCCAGTCCCTTCCTCTTTGCTTAGTCACCCTGGAGCCCCCCGAGCGACGGGGTCGGGGCAGCCCGCGGCGCCCGCCCAGCGCCCCCGCCCAGCCCCGGGCGGCAGCCGGGCCCGCGGGGCGCTGCCGAAGCGCGGGGCGGCGGCGGCGGGGGGGCGGCGCGGCCCCTCACGCCCGCGGCCCAAGTGCCGGCTGCTCCCGCTCTGGCCGCTCGGGCGCGGGGCACCGCCGAGGGGCGCGGATGAGGTCGCCCACACCGGGGCGCGGCGGCGGAGGCAGCCCTGCGCTGCCAGAGGGGGCCGGGGCGGAGGGGCAGCTGCGGGGGCCCGGGCCGCCCGCCCGCCGGGCCTGCCCGGCGCTGTTACCTTCATCAGCCTCCTGCTGGCCGCCATCTTGGCTCTGCTGCTGCGCCCCACAATGCATCGCGGCGCGGGCCGGCCGCTAAACCCTGCGCTTCCTGGGGCGGGGCGGGGCAGGCGCTCGGCTGGGCTGGGCTGGGCTGGGCTGGGCTGGGCTGGGCTGGGCTGGGCTCGGCTCGGCTCGGCTCGGCTCGGCTCGGTTCGGCCCGGCCCTGTTCGGCTGTGCTCGGCTCAGCTGGGCTCTCTTCTGCCCGGCTCGGCTTGATTCGGCCCGACTCGGCCCCTGCCGCCCTGAGGTCTCTTTTCAATAAGCAGTCACTGATTTGAAAGTGTTGCTGTGCCTTTTTCTGTTTACTGTGCATCCCCCAAATTCCTATGCATTCCCCATTCCCCCATCTTCCTCGGCGGGGAACAGTCCTGTAGTTACATGCTTTCTCAAAAAAGCCCATATCCTCTTCAGAGCCCTTCGGAAGCTTTATTTCTTAGTTTCTTCAAATACACTGAAGGGAGAGGGAAGGGTGATTTGAGAAGAGGCTCCACTGGTGTCTGATGAAATTACCTTTGGCCTTACCTCGAACAGTCCAGCCTCAGCCCCTGCTTCCAGCGCCCTGACACAATCTCCAAGGGAAAAGTGCTGTGGAAGAGGAGAAAATCCACTGTCAGTACTAGTCAAGCCTATCATTTGCCATGTGCTTTTTAGCTCTTTAGTGGAGCTCTTACTGTAGCTGCTCCCTAGCTCTGAAACACTGGATCCAGAATCACTGCAGGTGTCCTCAGGTATCCAAGACACAGGGCTGGCAGACATAAGTTCCTACATGGGCAGGGGACATAAGTTAACTACATCACATCTAAAATGCCACCAGACATCTGTGTTCAGGTATCTGACATGCTCCCTGAAACCTTCTCCATTGACCCAGTGTACTCAGGAATTACTCCAGGACTGCTGGATATGTGGGCTCAATTCCCCTTTTCCCCCACCCTTGTGTCAGTTCCTGTTCTCACTCAATCTAACACTTATTCTACAGAACAAGTCACCAACAAAGTTCTAAGCTCTAAAAGGAACTTTACAGACTCATACAACCTGAAAAAGGAAATGTTGTGGTTATTACAACAGGCTTTCAAAAACTTGTAAAAACACAACAGAAGTTTTTAATTATGAAGCACAGGATCATAATAATAAAATTAGTCCTTGAATAAGGTATTTGCTAATCAATATTTGTATTTGTATTGTAAATCAATATTTACATTAATATAGTGCTTATTGCTAACAAAACTCAATCAGCATTTGTTAATGAAATAAGTTATACAGCACTTAGAGGAATCACCTTAATTCTCATTTACTTCATATGCATATTATGAAATAGTTTGTAAATAGTTATTAAATATATTTGATGATCATGATAACTTTATTCTATTAGATATGTAAAGATTTTTGCATTCATTTTATTCCAGGAAAATGGAGTCAGAGGAAGCTGAAAGAGGCAGACCCTCGTGGGGAAGGAGTGGAGAGATGCAAAGCGAGCCTGTGCTGACTGGGTGGAGAAGTTACACACGCGACAGGCAGGCACAGCTGTGAGAAACCAGAAGCTGCAGAGACTCTCTGAGGATTCTTGATGTGCTGCTGAAGTGGGATGCTGGTGATGAAGATTTTAAAATGCTGACATCTGATAAAAGAGCTAGTTCAGATTCTATGATTGTGAAATGTAGTAATACCTAAATCTGATACCATGGTAACTTGGAAGAAGTGTTCTTACAACTGATTATCCAGATGTCTACAAATATGAAAAATAAGCTGCTTCAGATACTATCTTGATTTCTTTATTTGCCAGAACTCTATTTATATCTTCAGCTCATCTTTATTTGACTGCACAGTTTTCCAAGACTACCATATGTCTTTGCATATTCTCTAAAGATTATTTTCCCCAAAATACAATTATTCCGTTCCTCAACTATACCTGCATTGAGACACAGTCACCAAACATCAGAGAGTACTAGAAGCACCACAGGGAATTCTGAAATTACTATCTGTAGTTTTAATCCATGAATTTACAGCTTGTAAGAGAGTGTCAGAAGTAGCTGGGATAATTATAAGATAATCCGCATTTCCTTTAACAAGACAAAAATACCGCCCACACTACAACTAACAACAGCCCAGCCAGCTCTTAAGAAACTGGTGTTGAGTGTAGCTGTCCTAACAAATTGAACTTAATGTTGAAATCATTTATTGCAGCAGTGTTTGAGAAGTTTACACAGAACTGGACACATCTCACACACCTGCTGCCAGTACCCTGGATCCTTCCAATGCCCAGACCAGGCGGGATCCGAAGCAGATCTGATGGTGCCAACACATGTGCATCTTGTGGAGAGAGGCTGCAGGCGTGCTCCCAGTGCTGGATCTCACCCGGGTGCCACTTACTAAGTCAGGACACGCTGTTGTACAATCCTGGAGAAGCAGCAGGAATTTCTTTTCAGACAGAATTTCATCAATTATATTTCGTACTCCTCCGTCAGCAGCAAAATCCAGGCCATTTGTTACATTGCTTGGAAGATGGTTCTGCATTTTTAAACTTGCCTTTTGGTGTAGTTTCTAGGTCGTATCTATTATTTTACTTGACACTTAAGAGTGTCCAGAATGCAGGTTTTAGTGTTTATCATATAATATCTTCAAAAGATTGGACACTTATACCTGCCCTCTGCCAAAGATAACTTTCTATTACATTTCCACTTTTTAAAGCAACATAACTGTTTCACTTCTAAAAAAGAAATTGTGCAAACAGACTTGTGAACAAGTGAGCCACAAGAGCCCAGCTCTTAAAAACTTTAGAAAAAATTTTTCTGGCTACTTTACTATTATGAAATGGCCATCTGAAAGAAAACAAAAAACCTCATGAAAACTGAAGAGGAAAGAATAAGAATAATTTGGCTGCTGTATGAAACCTTGGTACCCCCACACTGTGCTTACAAGAGGGACTACACCTCAAGAACAACACAACAGAACCAGGGAAGGTAAAGAGAAGGGCAGAGGAGGTGATCAAGAGAGTGCAACAGTGATGTACTAAGAGTGATTAAAGTGGCTGAGGCTCTTCCACCTGCAGGGGAGGAGATTGAGAAAATATGATCAAAGCTTATGAAATCATATAGGCAGGGGCTGAAATGAATATGAAGCTGTTATTTATCAGACTGGAATGAAGGTACACACACAGAGACTGATCAGGCATTACAAACTGCCCAAAGATAGGGCCTTTTTCCACAGCAGATAATTGTTTGGAACTCCCTACCACAGGCTGCAATAAAGGCAAAGTTAGCAGGTTCAAAAAGAAACTAGTCAAACTGGGTAACATGTCTGGTCATGGATTAGAAAATAGAATAGGCATGGAATAATCATCTAACATCTCCAATTGATGCCTGATCATGATTATGGATACTTGGAAGTGTGAGGTGGCAGCTGTTGGTTGCATGGTGGTCCCTAAATAAACCATCCCCCCCTGCCATGGGCAGTGAGAGAGGGGAAGGATAGTTGGACCTCTGTTCTGGTCCAGCTGGACACTTCAGACATTCAGGATTCCTTGGATGTGATGGTTTCTAGAATATAGACAGAATTCAGATTTCAAATGGGTTCTAATACCTTGAAAATACATCAAAGGGACCTGTAATCCACAAGGGCAAAATTAATCTCCAGGAGCAAGGTAAAAGGTAAAAAGATAAGATTAAAAAATAATTAATGCCTTAAAAATTATAAGCCTCTCCATTGGAATTGCTAAATCCAAAATGGTTAAAAAAAAAAAAAAAAAAGACATAGTTTATTATTCTGTTGATAGTTCTCCATCCTTTATTCCTGGCCAACAATTTAAAGTTTTTATGTAAGTTTTCTTGTGTCTTCAGTCTCTTAGATCTCTAATGACAAGCATTTAAAAGCAATTAATTATGTATGATGATTGCCATCTGACATTTGTTCTGTCTAGTAAGTATCCATTATAAAATTATAAACTCATTGTCTTCCTCCTGCATTTTGTGTGTCATGAATGTTATTAAAATGATTGTGTCCTATAGAGATGCCTTTCCCCTTGAATGCAATATTCCTTAACTTTATAAAATCAATGCATTAAGTCCCCTTTGATGCTGGAAACTGGTCTGGAGATGGAGAGGGGAATGTGCAAAGTATTACAACAATAGTACCATGAACTTTATGCTCCTTTCTATTCATGCTTCATTAGTTTCTATCAGTCTGAATCAGAGGCAGGGTCCCATGGTGCTAGAAACTCTGCACATCACAATGAAAAAGACCATTTCTCTCTGAAAAAAACCCTGAGCAGCTGTGATAGCTGGGGATGATCACCCCCAGAGAGACCTAAAGGGCCTGGAGGGACTATGGAGTGTTCTTCAAAATAAGAACTGCCTTGGAGGGCAGGGAGCTTTCTGGAAGTGTGGCAGGAGGCAAAGCAGCACAAGAACACTGAACTGCTTCTACTGCTCAGCAACTGGAAGAAAGAGACAGGTAATGACATAGTGACATGAGACCACTTTCAAAGCAATTAGCTCTTGGCTTCTTTCAGATGAGGCCACTGAGACACAGGAATCCATAATAGACAAGTATTCCTTAACCCTAGAGTCTCCAAGACAGTAGGCTGCAAAATTTGGAGTATTCTTAGCTCAACATGGCTATGACCCTTTTAATGGACCTATGGAGCACCCTGAAGTAGAGCTTCCTTTATCTGCTGGAGAAGTGGCTTCATTCTTTTGAGACTTGGATAAGGATGGTTGATTTGAGGGAGAGTTGGCAGATGGCAAAGAACAGGTCCCCTCTAACGTGACAGAAGTTTCAAAGGATGACACGGTGCACATTGAGCCTCCATAACCAAATGAGATCTTGCAGAATGCAGATCAGGAAGTGAGATTTTGCAGCAGAAGCATGAGCAATGAAGATAAAAGGAATGGTTTTGACAAAGAAATCCGTGTCATTGTGTTGGCTGATAGACCAGGAGATACAAAGATTTCCCTTAATCATGTGTCAGTACCTCATCCAAGAAATCTCACTCTAGTCAAACAATTTGGAAGAAGTATTGTTGGCTGGGAGCCTCCACTTGTGCTGGCTGTGTAGATATTAAATGTGGTTTCTATAGCCAGACAGTCAGCTCAGAGACTCAAGCAGTGATTGAAGATTTGGATTTTGAAAAGTCAGACCTACCAAATTCTACTTCAAAGTGTAATATAAAAAGGAAATTCCTGTTAGAGGCAACACACCATCCTAGTAGGGAGAGACTTCCAAATAGCTCCAAAATGTTTAACACTTAGGAGCATCATCCTGTTTCAACAGAGGTCACTTGGATGCCAAGCAGCAATTATTAACATGCTGTGTACCCTAATGAAAGGTACATGCCATGAGGCAGAGGTCCACTGGTGTGTGTTCCAAAGCTCGTAACCCAACCCTCAGCAAAAAGCAAAAGTGGAAGTGTGACCTCAAGATGGGAAATGACACATTAACCAAGAGCAGCAGGAACAAACCTCAGCATCAATGGGATTTGTTACTCCATCCATGCATCATAAGTGAATATTCTGTATATCAGCTGGCAACAATGCTGGAATCTTCCAAAGGAATGGTATAAAGGGTAGGTCACAGCTAAAATATATGTGGAGAATTTTAAAATAAGTGAACATTCAAATATTTAAATTTAAATAACATTATTTAATATGATTATTTGTTTAGACCAGTGGAAAGTTTACTAGTTTTTAAAGCACTGTTGATTTTTGTATCTGTCTCATTATTTGTTTTGAGATACAAATGTGTTTTGTGTTTGGTTTTTGCAAACATGGATGTTGGAGATGGCTTTCTTGTGATACAGGCTTTCTTAACTCAACATCTTTCTTGTAGTTTTTCAGTATTTGCTTTTAAGCCTATTATTTAGTGAAGGATAAACCTGTAAAACCTTATGAGAGTTATCTTGCCCTTGCACTGTGTTTAGTTCCACAGTCAACTCATGAATGAATCTCTTTGATGAGAAAGGGATTTTGCAGATGCAAAGTGACAAGGTCTAGTGTGGGTTCTACTGATTTGTGTGGAGAAGCCATTCTGTCACTCCCAGAGGTGGGGACACTTGTGTGCCAAGATCATCCTGCACATTCACAGCCAGGAGCTGCTCTGGCTTCTGGCCTGTCTGTACAAGCACTTAAAGCTCTATCAGTAATTTAGAAGGTGTTTTTAAAATCTTTTCAATTTGTGAGCCTTAGGTAGTTTTACAGCTAGGTACAGAACACAGGAAACTTCACCTTACTACTGGCACAAAGCTGCCCTTTACCCTTACTGCCGGATGTGTCAGAGATAGTCTGTAAGCCCCTGTTTAGGAAGTAGAAAGGGGCAGAGGGAACAGCTGCTCCCAGAGCCCAGGCAGGAGAGGTTCCCAAGGCTGACTCGGGGCTGTGGGTACCATTAGGTGGCAGCAGAGCCCGGGGAACGAGACCCCGCGTCCCTCGAGTGCGGCCGTGCCCCAAATGTCCCTTCTCTCCTCCATGGCCCCAGTGCCGCCTTCAGGGGATTTAAAAAAGGACCTTTTAAAGCAAAACACTTGCTCTTCATCAATATGATACACTGCAGCTCCTCTTTCAGCATATAAACTCCTAGAGAGTTTCTAGTCCTTAAAATACTTTTGATACTTTCCCCTGAACATACCAGTGTGTTCAGCCCATCGAGGACACAGGTCTGCAAAATGACAAGGGCTGAGAGGCTCTGCCAGACACACACAGGACAATCCACAGGGTGGTCCCAAGGTAATCCCAGCAGCTGGAACTCACACACTCGTGCTTGAACCATTGCAAGAAATGTTCTTTTACAGCAAGGCTGACACAGGCTGGATGCACTGATGGGTGCCCTTCTCTACTCATAGCTCAGTGTGATGGAGCAGACCCTGTGGAATAACATAACATTACCCAAGTCTAGTTTTATAATTCCAGTATTTCAAACCCCCTAATGTTGTTCTAACCAAGAAGAAGGAGTATCATCCACTGAAGGGGATACACTTTGCTATGACATTTACCCCTAACCTTTCCTGCACAGCACATTTCGCTCCTGTGACCCAAGCACAACTGTTAAGCTGTCACATCCATGCAGAAGGAGGACTTAGAGCTGGCATTAGCAACTTGCTGCTTATTCATAGACTGTGACAGGAAGACAGATCCACAAAGTAGGATCCAGCCCTTCAAGCTGGCAAATTTAGAGTATGCTGGATGGCAAAAGGATGAATTTGTATTAGTTATTTGTCTTCATCTAAGTTTTAAATCAAACTTATCAAACATGAACTCTGAAAGGGCTCCCAGGTGACAAGAAACATGATAAAGACAACAATAATTTTTCAGCAGCATTTACAGTGTATTCTATATTACAAAATAGCTCTCTAAATTCTAACAGAATTCTCTATTGCTTATCTTACTGTATTAAAGAAAGACAAAGAGCCCAGGGAGAACAGAGCTTCCATGACTTATGGCTTTTAGAAATTACCTGCTAAGTGTGTAATTTTAAAGTGATTGTCTTCCATTAGGGCTACAATAAACAGCATGGTGGAAAATTCTATCTGATTAGCTTTTCTAATGAGCTGCAGGAGGTTGGGGAGGCCAGAGTGTAGAATCTTAAACATTTCATCACTGATTACAAACCTGCCTCTGAATTAAACAGATAATGTACATAGATTTAATGAACCTTATGCTGATCAACAAATTATCAGTGATCCTTGCAGATTTTTAGCAGGCTAAACACCTTTTTTATAAGATTTCTTAAAGTAGAACGTTTATAAAAAGTATGTGCTCTAGATATAGTTTTTAATGCAATAACCAGTAGATATAAACTTTATAATTTACACAATTATTTAATTTACTCACAGTGTGTTTAAGTTCCTGTTGGGGCTCCGGGGGGCTGTTATTATCACAGATGCAATTTAATTGAGACAGCAGCAATTAAAGATGAGCTAAATTTTGAGAACTTTTAGCTACAATTTCACTGGAACAAGTGGAGCTCCGACCTGGAAATGAGAGAACAGTTTTTAGGCATTGCCAATATTTGAGCTGTGGACCAACATGGTGTAAGTCCAAGTTCCTAAACCCAAACCATCCCTTTTGGTAGAACTACTCTCCATGCCATTATCAAACTTCCCCAGCCCTGACCTCCTGGTGTCCACCCTGTATTGTTCCCCCTCCAGCCATTTCTTTTCCCTCTATGTTCCATTTCTGTTGCTGGAGTTTAATTACACACTTCCATTTTGCAGAACAACTGCCAGCTTCCCCAAGCCATTGTCCCTGGCTGGGCAGGAGAACAAAACAAGTGGATGCCATTGGAACAGCAAACACATTTGCCATGTGCTGTGCCCAGCCAGCCTGGGGCCTGCTCCCTGTGAGACACAGCCAGAAATGGCCTCACCTGCTCTTTCTCCTGAGTTTTGGAATGTTCTGCTCTTGGGATTTCTTTTGATTTTCTGCTTAGTCACCAACTTAATACTCACTGAAAGATCAAAGTTATTACTGTTAAAATCTAACGTACTGTTCTTGGCTACTGACGGATCTGGGGTATGGACGAGATAGACCTTTGCTCTGATGCAGGATGGCACGTCTCATGTTCCTATTATCACTTAAAATTTACTTTCCCCAAAGGGATGTGCTTGTGAAAATCCATCTGTCAAGTGATTCATGAGAAGTGGACATAAAAGAGAACCGAATATGACTAACTGAATACATTAAAAAAATTAAACAAGTATCCCTGGCAAAGGAATACTTTAAAGATCTTAAATAAAACCACTAAGAACTTGAATTTATCACCTCTCTAGTCTCCATTTTGCATTTTAAATGGTTGCACCTTTGATGAAACATTTTTTAATGTTATGTATTACCCTTTTTTTATAAAAACATATGTGGTTTTTCCTTTCTATCTCAGTTGTTTTGGATTAAAAGAAGAAGAGGCAATTACAGAGATATCAAAGAAAGAGGCAGAAGCAATCACATGGATCAAATTATTATCTCATTGAAATCCAGGGACTTGTTATTCGCAAGTTCAGTCAGACCCGGATTCATCCTCAGTGCCTGGAACAGTAGCAAATTGGTTTTAATTTCTGCACATTTCTCATCTGTGCCCAATATGGCTTATTCTGCTAGGTTCTTGGTATTTGTCTAGATGGCTTTTAATAAAGATTGAATGAAAATGCCAAACTTCTTTTGTAAAGTATATTTTGTAAGAAATTTCATTTTTATTTCAGTTCCCAACTTCAAATGTCCAGAGTCACTGTGAAAGAAGAGCTGTTTGATAGACTTTTTGAAAGTATTTTGTACAATGTTTGCTGCTGAAGAGTGGGAATAAGCTCAATTTTATGACAATAATCATTTTACACAGGAAATATCAGTGTGTATCTTTCAAGTGGTTCCATGTGTGTGTTGTAAACAAGGTATCATTGTGATTCTGATAGGGCATAACCAGAATAGATCAGCCAATAGATATGTGAGAGATGGAATGGCAGAACACTGACACTCTCATAAAATAATCAGTCTGATTTTTCTGCCAAATGCAGATAAAGCATTGCTTACTGTGGGTTTGTGGGTGACATGTGTCTCTAAAATGTCTTTTTCTAAGCACAATTTTGAACATCAATTGACTCATTGCTTTGGAGTTTTCATGAAAGGCTTAATTCATAATATTAGAAACAAAACTTTACCAGTTTTAGGAGATAAAGATACATATATGGAAACAGGAGATTGTGTTTATCCTCAGCAAATATCCACACACTCAGAAATGAAGACTCACTATTTAACATAGTACTCTTTGCTATAAATTAGCCCACTATCTCTTATCCTGTGTTAGTGTACCTAAGGAGTAATGATTTTAAAATATAAATATAAAATAGAAACACCATTTACATTTTTGGAGCCTTACAGCTTCCCTCATTACTTTTCTAAATTTAGTGAAGACAGTTCTTTCAGCCTTTCCTCGCAGGTCATGTTTTCTCAATCTCTTAGTGCCTTAGCTCTCCCTCTCTTCCTGTGCTTCCCCACTTTTGCTCTTTTCAGACTGCAGAGTCCAGACGAGATCCAGCAATCTGGCTCAAGTCTCACAAGTGCTAAATTCAGCAGAGCCACCCCCTATTTCCATATGTGCCTTTTGCAGACACATTCAGTCTGGGATGGATGACAATCTTCATGCCATGCAACTACTAACCAAGAGGGAAAATCATTCTTGATTTTCAGCTAATTAAATGGCTGAGAGTTACCATATCTCCATGTGTGCCAGTGCTGAGCAGGCTCTGTGCCATCCCAGCTGTGAACTAAGGTAAGAAGGCAGTCCAGAGAGGTCTGTTTGCTAGAGCATTATGATGGGTCAAAGAAAGTTCTTGGCAGGCAACACAAGCTCTTGGTCAGATGTTATGCAGTACTGTTTTATATCTTGTCTTTTATGTATTAAATTCTTGTGAAGTTCTTCAATAACAAAACTCCTGTTGCTCTTCTGCATGTTGTTCCAATATCTGAAAATCTACAGACTGAAAATCTAGGTGCTTTTGTTTACAGATGCTTGAATTGACATATTTGCTATTGAAAGTTATTGCCCATCCATTTAACAAACCTAATGTTTCAACATGGCTCCCAAATTCCCGCACCTTGAGGTCTTTTAGAGCACATAGTTAAAATTAGACAGGAGGTCTGTAAATAGTGTAGAGAGATACTGCGTTTATCTGTAAATCTTTCAGCAATGAAATATATGCAGAGCACTAATGGGTCAATGTATATTTGTTATATGAAGTTGAGACTTCAGGCAAGTCTATAAAGTGGTTTTTCTTTTTAATTTTCTCCAATTTTCCTGTGTCTTCATAGGAAGTGTTTTGGGGCATTCAGTGGACATTCACAAGCAAAAACTATTGCCGTGCAAGTGGATTAGAATGTGGGTTGGGCTTTAAAGACAATAGAATAGATGATAGAATAAACACAAATAGAATAGAAAAGAAGAAAAATAGATCCATTTATAATTATAATACATGCATGGAGAGGGCTAAATTCACTGCTGCCATCCATAGCTCAAACTTGCTTGATTTAAATTAATTTCTGTCCATTTACTCCAGTCTGACCAGATGTGCTGGCCAAGTGCATTTGAAAGCTTCCAGAGTATCTGATCACACAACTGAGGAGTCTCTAGATTAACTGTCTGTGGAGATTTGAGTGACCCAGCCACCATACATTCACCAATCAGGCCTGCTGGCACCCTGGACCTGTGGCTGCTTTCTGAGTTGTGCAGAACTGTGATTTGACTGCAAGTCAAATCTACTTTAGCTGAGCTAAGTGCCTCGGATGCCAGTTTTCAAATGTAGAGCTCTATAAATCTCAGCATGGCCTTTTGAACTGTATATTACTATGGAACTGTGGGAAATCCCTTTTGGGAGAGAAGTGGCACAGTTGATATTTATCACTACAAAGTCTATTGCAACACACTGTCTCTTTCCTTTGAAATAAAAGCTTTTGAATTACAGATGATCAACTATATTCACACCCCAAGCGAAACCTGAATATTTCTGGCATTTTGCCAGTATCGGCTTGGGTGTGAAATATTTGACATTTTGCATTAATTTTTTACAGTAATAAAAGCACTTTCTCAGCTAAAAGCTCCTTTGCCATCCAGGAAGTGCCACTGGGCTTGCAGCTCCTTCAGACTCTTACTCAGTAAATCTGTGTCCCATGACTGAAGGGAGCTGCAGTCCTGGGCTCCCTGAGCACGTACAGATGCCACCATGGTACAATCATTGACCCCAACTACAATGTGACAGGTTAGCAAGAAGCAATACTTTGGGATATCTTTTGATAAAGGTAATTGCATTAATCTATGCACATGACCAGTGAAACAAGGCTGCTGTATGGTCTGTGCAATGTGGCTGAGTTAGCACCAACACAGGCATCTTACCTCAGCAGTTCCAAAATGTCTAGCTCTGCAACCTGAATGTAGCATTAACTTATCTTCCTCTCTCATGTATTGACATTTCTTTCCTTTGGGGAAGGAGGCATAAGATTTTAATGAACTGAGAAAGAAGATGTTAACCTTGTAAGAGGGATCAGTCACGGAGTGAGTTCTGAGTTCATTTCTATCACCAGTGGTCATTTGGGTATTGCTGCTAACAGGATCAGTGTTCCTCTTCCAGGAGATGAGCAGCCACCCCACCAAACCCCACTTTTGCACAGTTTTAGGAACAGAGGCTGACCAATCTGTGAGGACCCAGGGAGCGAAGGCTGGCAGATTTCAGACCATTGAGCTGCCCAGCTCCTGCTGAGATGTAGTGAGGGAACAGATCACAGAATCTCTGCAGGACCTTCCTGAGAAAGCAGAGCTGTCAGTCCTACTTCCAGTATCTCAACCAAACTGTCTTAGCTGTAATTAAATGGAAATAGAGAGGAGGAATAAATATTTCTCTCCCTACTGCAACAGTCACTTCTAGCATTCAATTAATCTCTAAGCAGAGATCTGCCACTTGGAATTTCACAGGACAGAAAGAATGCTGCCACTTGTGGACGTGAATTTTTACAAAGGAACACTTGTAGGTATCAGTTTTAGGGTCTCACTTGTGGCTCATTTAAAGACAGTTACTCTGGGCTTGATTTACAAAGGCATGGAAGCCCCTCATGATTCAGACAGAACCCCAAGACCCTTGTCCCACTAAAACCATGACCTGAACAAAAGTTTTGTGCTTAAATTGCTTAGAAGAATTTCTAATCACTTCAGGACTTCTATCCTCCTCCTATAGGTGAATCAGGAATGGTTTCATACTCCAAATGATCTCTTACTTGAAAGGAGTAAATAACTGGGTTTTGCCTCTTTAAACGGGAAAAGTTGCACCATGAGACATGGCCCCATGAGATCTCCAAACTATGTGAGGTTCCCTTCTGGTCACTGGACACTGGACACTGTCAACAGCAGAACTGCAGTCTGCAAGGCTGCAAAAGTTTGCATATGGATGCTCCTAACTTCCACCTAACCCTATCCTACAATTATATTTCTACCCAAAAATAATTGGAAAAAAGTGTAAAAAGAAAAAAGTCCCCATGCCTTAAAGGTGTTTAATTCTATGATAATGGATCTACATAGGTATCTGTTGGCCAGAAGACTTCCCTGCTCATTTATGATGTTTAGGGTTGGGATACATGACCTGGTGGACAGGAAATTAGGCACACACAAAACATACCCTCTTTTTGACTCACACAGAAACAGGATAAAGAAAGGCTGGTGGGGGAAAGAGGATGGAGCAAGAGGGAATGAGAGACAGAACAATCACAGTTGTTCCAGCTCCTCATCACATTGTTTTTATCCACGACCACCTCCAGGGATGGATGCTTTGCATGGGTTGCTTTGGGAGAGCCCTGGCCTGTATCAACAACCATGGGCATGTGATGCTCAGCTGAGAACAAAAGGCACTGTGAAACCTGTGTGCTCTCCATGCTGCCTGAAATACTGAAAGCCACTTTTAGGAGACAATTTACAGAAAAATAAAAAAGTTTACAAACTGGTTTACAAGACAGTTAAATGGTTCTTGAGGGGGGTCCTTATAATTGAATTATAAGAACAAAAGAAATCTGAGGAGCAGACAGAGGCCTTAAGGCCCAACATGCTTGACCTCATTTGGTTTAATTGTACTGCTGGCCCTCTCACTATAACCTTCACTTGGACAACAATCTCTGGAAATCATTTAAACTCCTTGCTTCAGTTGCCTTTGCTAGTGATTTAGTCAATAATTTTATTACCTCTTTGGTAAGATAGCTCTGAGTGCCCCAGTCTTTAATTAAAAACCTCTTAGGTTTGAATCTTTTAGCAATATGAACATATTTATCAGAACATTTTGTAAATTTTAAAACTTCCTCCTAATCATCTTGAGGATGTTATTTTCCATTGTGGATGAACCTCAGCTCTAGGCTGAGCTCTGCAGAGCTCCTGGAGGAACAGTGAGATGCTAGAGGGAGGGTGGCCAGGGCAGCAGGGACAGCAGGGACAGCAGGGACAGCAGGGACAGCAGGGACAGCAGGGACAGCAGGGAAGTTTCTGCAATGGGCTGAATGGGGCTAAGGGAGGTACCACAGCACTGGGAATCCCTGTGCCAGCCCTGCCACCTTTGTTACTATAGCCAGGGCTAACAGGGTGCAGATTTTGTCTCCCTGTATGCTGTTAGTGGCTATAGCAACATTGATGCCACAGTCCCCAAGACTTTTCCCTTCCTTTGTACATAGCAAGTGTTAAATTTGAAGCAAGACCTTCTTGAGGGTCTTAGCTTTAGACTGTCTCATATCTGCTCTCCATTAACTTCTTTATTTTTAATATTCAGGTTATTTCTTTTTACATCAGGTCCTGTTCTTCAGGAGGGTTTCTGTTCAGCCAGTGACCTTCCTGAATCACAAATTCAGTGCCACATGATTTCAACTCCAAGTGATTGTAATTGAATGCTTGCAAAGCTGGAAATAGTCATTCCTCTTCTGAACATGGTTGTGATGTTCAGTTTTCTGGAAGCAGAGCAGGGGCCAACAAGGAAATGGGCACCATTAAGACACTAAAATTCCATTAAACTGATTCTGTTAGAGCTCAGTGCTGCTTTGAGAGGGCTGGGGAGGATGGTTTTCTTGGGAGAATGTTTTGGAAACACTTGGGTCTGATCCTGACCTGTCTCATGCTCTGAATCCTTATCCAAAATGTGCTCACTGTGGTCCCTGGGCAGGCTTGCTCAGCCTGACTGTGAGGATGGGGTTGGGAAAGACAGGAGCAGTGCTAAGTGGGTCTGTCCCCATGGTCTCCAGAGAGGGAACTCAAGCTTCCTTGCCACAATATACTCAGAGGTGGCACTTTTTTCACCTGTCCATAGTCTTCCAGCATCCTCCCAGGGCTGGATCCATCCAGGAAGACCTGAAGAGGATTTCTTGAAGGCTACAGCACTCAGCAGCAGGCTACTCTGGCTCCTCACTGCCTGCAGGCAATGGGAATGCTCAGCAGTTCCCTGTGGAGGTTCTCCAGGGCTGGAGAAACCCTCCTTGCACCTCTGTTCCCACATCAAATTTGAGAACAACCTGCTTCCTACCATCAGAAGTTCAGCCAGCTCTCTCATATGGAGGATCCTGAGCACTAGGGCTGACTGTCACACTGTTCTCCAGCCCCAGGATAAGGCACAACCTTTCTGCCTCAGTTTCCCTTTCTGCAAAATTATAGTAATTGTGGTGGACACCACACGGGGGAGGGGGTTCAGAGAGATTAATGAGCTCTTTATAAAGTGCTTTGAATATGAATATTGCTATGGCTAGTAAGTGCTAACTATCAATTATTAAGTGGGAGTCAGGTTTCAGGAGCTTTATATCAGGGAAAGGTTAAGGAAGTGTAATAGCAGAAGACGTGTAATGAATCTCAGTACTGCCCCATAGCATTGGCTATGAAAAGCTAATATCCACAGTAAAATTCCAGCTCTGTAGCCTATGCAGAGTATTTTGCTCTGCTGCTATAATGATGACACTTAGAATTAGACCGACATAACCTAGAGAGCTCTGGGGACTCATCATCTCCGAGATTTCACTTAATTATTGGCAAACTCTGTCATTTAGTATCCCAAGCAGGCTGCGCTATGTATAACCAACACATCTAATTTGATTTCATCTTGAATTGCTCCTATGAGTGGTCTTGAATGGGACTGCATCTGGTATCTTGGCAACGTCCCTTCTTCTCGTGGAGAGAGCTGTCCTTGAATCTATAAAATGGATCTCTTCCAGCAGGGGGGTGAGTGTGCACGTGTGGGGGGAAACCCTCTGGGAGCACACAAAGGGAGGCTTGGCTTACATGCACATTTGACACGTTTAGGTTTTTAATACTTTTTTTTCCAGATAAATATTTTCCATGAATCTTGGTGTAAATATATTTTTTTTGGAGCTAGGGCAGTGGATTTAAGAAGCACTTTGGATACTTGATCCTTAATTGAAGCTTTCAAGAAGGAATTGGTTACTGGTTTGTATGGACAAAACATTATTTCTTTCCTCTCTGTGATAAACAGTTAGAAGGGAGAGTGGGGAATCAAGTGTACATTTCAGGGAGAAAAGCAAACTAATCATAAAAGTATAGTCAGAAAATAATTTTTCTGTGTAACAGAATGAGGTTCAGAATTCTGGCATGTAGGATGTAAGGATCACTAGCTTCCCACTAACTCAGGATTTCCTGGCAGCTGATTTGTGGAGAGGAAAAATCACCCCTAATTTTCATGTACAGCATAGAAATGAGAGACAATTCACAACTCACTTCCTTCTTCAGGGTTTTAGATCTTACAGTTTACATAGGGATAAGCCCAGGTGAAGGAATGAGTGGTTTCCATAGAGGATGTGCATTTCACTGTGTTCATGGGAGAAATGTTCAGATAGAGAATATACATATATATGTGTGCCACAGTTTCAGTAACTTCACTCAGTTTCTATTGCTCTGTGATAAAATGACATTTTCTGAATTACAGGAGCTTATCTGTCACTTAAGACTTGCTGTTCCCTTTTGCTACAGCAAATCACAGCATTTTCCTACTGATCAATAAAACCTAATCCTGTAAAGCTGAAAGCACAAGGACACTTGTTCTATGTTTCCAGAGGAGGAGTATCTTACGCCATTTGGGATCTAAACAGCCACAGGGAATATTCTCCCTTTGTGTCACAAATTGAACATGCTTAGGAGTCATGTCTCAGAAGAAGTATGGTCCTTCCAGCTGTGAAAGACAGAGGCATTTCAGGAAGCTCAGGACTAAAATGAATTAACAGTTCAGGTTTTTTTTTTATGTTCTGTAACTCAGAAAGTGACACTTTTTTCAGTCTTCTCTTGGTCATTCCCAGACTACCAAGTTAAAGTTTCAGTAGGACTAAAATACAGATTAGAACCTTGAACATTATCAACTACTTGGTGATTTGGTGAACTACTTCCTTATTTGACAAGCTCTCAGAACTTTTTATTTTCTCACAGGAAGATCCAGTGTTTTCCTATTCAAAAGAAAGCTGTGGTCATTTCTTGCTTTAAAGACAGACCTTTTACCAGCATCTAGGATTGCAGAAACTGCTTATTTTCAATGATAGTGTTTATTTACTCCTTTACCTTGCTCTGTTCTCTCCATCAGAGTGAAACCACAGTACCACGTGCACTTGTGAATATACTGTGTTTGAGTGGTTAAAGTACATTCATCAGCTCTAATAAAGTGCTCGGTGCTTCCTGGATGTACAGGATATGAATCACATAATGGGAAGAAGATGACCACATAGCATCCTCATTACTGAGCTGGGTTAGTGCTCCGCTGCCTGCAGAGCAGCTGTGCTGGTGTGTTACTGTACACATTTCATCAGACTGAGCAAAGGGAGGGAGATGGATGCAATCCTCTCCTCAGGCACACAGGAGTTAATTATGAAAAGGTGTGATTTTTGATTGGTATTTTCTTGTGTAATTACATCCCTGACTTAACATGGCTTCGTTCTGACCGTCCCTCTCAGTAAGAGCATGGTTTCAAGTACAGAGTGATAATTGCTATTGATATTTGCACTTCAGGTTTAGTCAGATGGAGGAAGTTCTATGACCATCCAAATAAATGGATAAAAAAATTATGCTAACATCATGATATTTTGATTGATTAATAAAGGCGACAATATCTGGAATCAGGATGGAGTTGGCAGTGTTGCTGGCAGATCCCCAGGTAACCCCACTGCAGCAGAGTTCCCGCAGCCTGAGAGCTACACAGGGTGGGACCCTTCCAGTTCATGCACTGGTTCCACTACACTTCAACAAAGCTGGACTAACTAGCAAAGAAAACACTTATAAGCATCTATGAAAATAAGTGATGTCAGGATAAAACTAATCAGAACAAAGGGACTTGTGCCTATTTTAAAGTATAAGCAGATCTGGCTTTAATTGCTTTTTTGAAAACTTTTGCTTAACGTGGGCCTTTCTTCAATTTAGAGAATAAAACACAATTTTTGGTTACTTTTAGATTCAAACCATTGCTGGCATTGTGCAATGGAACAGTTTTTAAAAAAAGTTCCAGGGCAGCCATTTGATTAAAAAAATTGATGACTGCCAGACTAGACAATCTCTCAGGGTCTCTGCCAGCCTTATGGTTCCATGATTTGTCATCACTCTGGAAAAGTCTCTGCTCTCATTCCTATCTGTGTAGCTGCATTGTCTTCATTTTACACAAAGAAGAGATGTGGAGAGGCTGAAGGAGCTTGCCAAGAGCCAAAAGGGGATCAGTGATTAAATCTGGGCAGAACTTAGCCTTCTTTTTTATCTCTGTATAACCAAAGAGCACGGTCCCTGACAGAACTGCTCAGCTCTTGGAGCTACCTTCTCTACAGACCTTGGTGCTTCATCCTTCCAGTCAAATGCCAATTCCACAAACAGTGGTTTTCATTAATTTATTTAGCATTCCTTCACTCCCCCTCCTCCTTCCCATCTTTTTCCTAATTCCATCTCTTCACACACCCATGACATCACCTGCACGCCTTCCCAGGCCTCCATGGCCACTCTGTTATCCAGGTCAGTATTCCCATCACTTCCTTCCCAATGGCTTTTGGGATCACAGAAAGAGTGAACACATGTGCAGAGGTGAGAAGAAGAATTGAAGACATTCATTTGTGGGAAAGGAAAAAAGGCTGAAGAAGAAGACCCTGACTGTGCTGGCCTTATCGTAAACTGAAGCTTTTGAAAACTCTCATGACAGAATTTAGGAATTACCAGGAAATGCCAGGAACATTTCAGACTCCCTCCTCCCTTTCACCATCAGGTACAACATGCCAATGCATGTGACACACTCACAGCCACAAGACTGCAGAATTCCTGTCCTTATTTAAATTAAACCTGCAACAACTCCTCATTATTTGGCTTCCAAGAAAAATTAGGACTGTTCAGTCATTTTGTCTATCTGTTCCTTGTCCCTGTAATGTTTCAATTGGATGGCAAATTTCTAGGAAAATGTTTCAAAGCTATTAAGTTCCCACATGTTTCATGAAAGTGAGTGTCTGGACAGAAGATGAAAGCCTTTGCCATAAAAAGTTCTCATGCCTCATAACAAAGATCTGGAAGAGGATGTGTGGTTGCCTGTCCTGCTATGAGTTAGGCTCAAACATTTTCCTCAGTGAATGGTTTTTGAGTCTGAATCTATTCTGGAAAGCCTCTAGCAAGGGGATGCCTCATCATGCCCTGACCAACCCAGAACTTCCACCTAAGTTTTTTCCTTCACACACTGCGGTCACATCAGCTTCGAATGGCAGACTGTTTTAGGGAAATGTAAAAAAAGAAGGAAAATAGAAAAAGGAAAATACTTCTGGCTAACAGTGGCAACGTCAGCTCTGTATCCTGATACAGATAACACAGCAGCTGCCTATAGAGAGATCCTTTCAAAATTTAAAGGACTATTTGGAGAAATCAGTCCCAAAAGTCCCATAAGCACAGAACAAAACACAGCAGTGCTGGATGTTGCCAGTTTGTTGCTGACAATGCTTTGTGTCACTACCCTCATTTAGGAACACGAGATGGAAAACACAGTCCTAATACCTACTTATCTCCAACAACCTCTGCCCTTTGTTCATTTCATTTTTGCTATAAATCTCTACACGCCATATCCTTTTGTGGGAGCGAGGGACCTGGGGCTCAATGGGTATAAATATCACCAGATATTAGCCCTTAGCCTTGAATGCAGGCCAGGCAGCATTATTCCAGTTTGAGGTGTGGGAGATAGAGCAGCCAAACCCATCTCCACGGTGGCTCTGGACAGGGAACAGCAGAGCTGAGGGCACACAGCCCCTGTGAACCCAGCAGAGGACACCTGGAAACAAGCGCCAGGAGCCGCTCTGCCGGGGCAAAGCTGCTTGGGGATCTTGCTCCAGTGAGGTTTGAGGACTGGCCAGCTCGCCTTTCACACACACTGGGGCATCCAGAGTGGAAATCCTGACAGAAAATCTTGAACTTTCTGAGAAAAAAAGCAGAGACATTCGCTGGCGTGTTGCTCCCCTGATGAGTGTTTGGTTTGCCAGGGGAAAAAGTGATAGTTTTCCATATCCTCCAGCTCATGGCTATGGCTCCGAGTGCAGTATTTCTGCCAGGTTTTCTGGCAGTGTCTAAGAACTAAGGGTTGTATTTCAACATGTATTAAAGTGAAAGAATATAGGGAGGGGCAAAAAATATTGTTTTAATGGGAAGGGAGAAGGCAAATGCGCAAGTCTTTGCTTTTCTTTACATTTTGTGCTAACTGGTTGCTTACTGGTTAATCTTCCCCTGTTGCTGCCATCCTGCCAGAGCAGCTCATATTGCCCTTCCAACAACACAGCAGTGAAAAAGAGGTTTAAAAATCCATCAGCACTCACAGAATGCATTCAGCAGTGCTGCTCAGGCCCCCCTGCCCTCAGCAGCAGCTCCTGTGCTTTGATTGCACACTGTGTGCCACAAATGTCCCAGGATAATTAGGAAGTACTGAGGGGGTTTAGTTCTGGCTTTGCCATTTCAGAGCTGTCCTTTTCTCTGCTTTTAACTGCTTATTTTATTTACTCTATGTTGAATACTCTGTCCCCTGACCTTTCACCTTTCCAGGAAAGTTACTTCAGGATTTTGCCAATCATGTGAGGGTAGGGCAGAGGCTGAGCAGGGAGGAAGTCAGGCATTGCCCCTTCCTCCCAGCAGCCAGGCTCTGTGGAGTGCCAACTCATGGCAAAACTTGCTGCCACTTGCTAATGGTCACTGCCTCTGCACATAAACTTCATAGCGAAGGTGTAAGAAAGATTTTGTCAAACCTTTTGGGAAATAGGATGCCATTTAGAGGTTAATCCCAAAGATTCAGGGGGAGTTGTAGCCAGCAGAAGGGTGTAGGAAAGTAGAGGAGAGGCCCTTTTACTTCTGAATACAGCCTGATTTTATACCTGCAAGAAGAGTTGAAAAACTTCTCTTCCAGGAGAGAAGTGACAGGTATTAAAAAAACCCTCAGCTGATCTAAGTGATAGCAATGTTTATTGTGGCTCAGCCTGGCTGCACAAAGGCTTGTCCATCTATTGCTGGGTGGTTAAATTCGCAGGTTTTGAATTCTTGCAGGTGACTCAAGGAAATAAAATATAGTGGCTTTTAAAAAAATTATTACTTGTAAGAGACAGAAGGATTGCAAACAAAGGGCTGGTTCCTGCTCCTGTTGAAAGCATGCAGTAGAGGCACCAGGGTTCATTCCTGACTGCCTTAGGTGTTCAGGGAGAAAGAAAGAAGTAAGAGAGCTGTAAGGCGAAAAGCAAGCACTGACTTGCTGTAAGACCTTCATGATTACCTCTAAGGGGAGAAACACTGCTTGTAAAAAAAAATTATAAGAGGATAACTGCACCTTCTTCATGAAAATGAGCAAATTCCAGAGTGTTTCTTCTGCCTGCTATGCAATTTGCTTCAGCTTCATTTCATGTGCTGTCTCACACAATAGCCTCCGGGGATTCTCAGGGAAAAAAATTTAGCTGCCTCACCTTCTATGCCCAACTCCTGCCTTCCTGCAAGGAAATTATTTGCTGCTTCCCTAACAAACCTGCTTCAGTTGTCACTGTAGGTAAGGTTATGTCAACACTCCTATTATAAACTCTTCTTGTCAGGAATTTACAAGTCGGCTGTAAAAATTCCCTTTGCACTTAATTCTGGCAGAGATGAAAAAGCGCCAAGAGCACATTAAAAAAAATAAAATTCAACATTTACATATTAGATTTTAACACTTTCCAAGAAATGAATACTTCAGTGTTAATGCAGACACTGTATGACCAGACAAAGACCTAAACAAATGGGTCCAGTCGGGGAGGGAATCCTTGACTGAAATAAGTCACCCTGGAGTGCCCTGCACACTAGTGCTGCAAATATGGAAATGTCACTCTGAGTGCCACCGGAGGAATAAGAACAAAAGTACCCTGAAAAACCTTATCTACTTACACTGCAATACTAAAATACAAGCCATCCTGTTTATGGAGGGGATACATCCTGCCTGTCATACCAAGAAGCTGAGTTTAATGTTTGAAGGTTTCACTGGATTTGAGGAAGGATTTTTTTTTGATCTGTTTAAAGTATTTATCTCATCTTCATCCTCATTTGAGCCCCTTGTAATCACCAGCACATTTAGCTTTCTTGGTGCATTACTGCTGTTTATTTTCATTTCAGAAACAGAACAGTGATATGGAGAGAGGTTGAATGACTTGCCCAGTGTCACAGAGGACAAGCCTCTGCCCTGGGAAAAGCAGTCGCCCATGTCTGGGATCCACCCCAGCAGACTGTCCATCCTCTCATGGCCTGCTAAGGGGTAGGAGTAATTTATCGTGCTTAATACAGCTCTGAGCCTGCAGTTTCTTTTCTCTTCCCTGGGCTACTACTTGGCAGGATTTAACAGTTACTGGCTTCATTCTCCCTCTCCACTCCCACCCTTGTTTTTTACAGGTCTAAGAGGAACCTGAAAAGGTCTGATTTTGGATCTGAGGAAGTGTAGATAGCCTGAATTCTTTGTGTATAAGAAACATTGCTGCTTAGGGGCTGAAACAGAGACAGGCCAGGATGTGCTGCGTACACAGAGGTGTGTGCTTTTATATTCTGTCCAGTCCCATATTGAAAAGGAAGACTACATGGCACTATGCTAAATTCTGGAAGTCTTGAGAGAAAAAGAGGGGAAGGCCAAGAAATGGAAAAAGAAGATGGAGAATAAGCAGTAAGTGGTTTTAAGTCTTTAGTTAATTTTCAAATGTTATAGGGAATCAACAACTGAAAGAAATTATAATAATCCAGTTAGAACTAGTGCAGCTTCAATAAGACCACATTTTAAAAGTATGATTCCAGCCCTCTAAACTCTTCCACATATTTAATGCATGCAAATATCTACACCCATGTGTATGACTCTGCAAAGTTATGTTTGCAGCCTTGCAAACCACATTTCAAACAAAGACTCGGATCTCCATCTTTTCCCTCCCCTTTACTGTTCAGTACACAGACAAGAAGTGCTGCTTCCTCCAGTGACACCAAGCAGGACATGCACTACCCTGGGACACCCCGGGCCCAGTTCTGAGTGAACAAAGGTGTCAGTCTGCCAAGGAAAGGACCAAATTCTGTGGAACAGAACAGGCCCAAGAAGTGCAAAAGGAATTCAAAATGCAAGATTTTCTGTAAAATGGTCCATTGGCTTTTGATAATAAAAACCACATTGTAAATGGCCAAGAAATTAATCTTTAAGAGGCAGCTGTAGCCCATGTGTATTAACTATTTTTCAAAGACATTTCCTCTGGATTTTTGTTACCTTCTTTAATACATGTTTCCAGCCAGCAGAGATGTTATGCTCTGTGGGTGAAATATAATACGCATTTTTAAAACATTTATAAATATGTATACACCCTATGGATTCACATGGCACTGTAGGAGCTGTGTTCTGGTCTGCAGTCTTTAAAAATTAATTACAAATATACTAAGGTGTATGTTCTACACAATGCATGGGGATTTAACCACATAAATTTCATTAAGACTGATGAGAGGCGTACAGTTAAAGCCCAGTATATCAAGACATCATGCATAAAGAAAAGCCTGTCTAATTATGTATTTACTTATTAAACCAGAACAGCTCTGAAGGGCATGCATGTTTATCTAATTTTATTTATTCCTTTTCAAAACAAATGAAATACACATGAGTGCACACATGTGCACATGCACAGCCATATTCTGCAGAACATGGAATTTTAAAATTTGATATGTTAATATATTAAAAAATCAATTAAAATTATTCTTCAGCTATTGTTAATTTTTGTAACAA
Organism: Pseudopodoces humilis; assembly: GCF_049639895.1. NCBI lineage: Eukaryota > Metazoa > Chordata > Aves > Passeriformes > Paridae > Pseudopodoces > Pseudopodoces humilis. The sequence continues at coordinate 8,122,385 of NC_142219.1, forward strand.
GCAAGATTAAAACATCCCTTGAGGTCACAAACTAGGAACATGTAAATAACCCTTCTATGTGGAATGGTATTTTTGGGGTAATAAAGACACTGGTGGCACATTTTAGTAGAGTTGCAATTGTGACACACAGTACTCAAAGCTGGGAAATTCTCAGTTCCCCTACCTCATTTCCTCAGGTCTCACTTTTGTCATCATAAAACCTCTTTACTCTTCTTAACAGTGGGGCATGTAGATGGCACACAGCCTGCATTAATATAAAGCCTTGGGTTTAGCACATGCATGTGGGTAGAAACTGGGTATCTTGCATCAATTTTGTTGATTTCTGGACATGAAGGAATGTTTATTTTCTTCTCTAGATTACTGAATGTCTCCAACATGTGTTTGCTGCCAAGTTCAGGATCCAAAGATGTTGCTCCAATGTCTCTTCCAAACGCTTTGATGCCATCTACTAGATCATTGTGCTAGGGGCCAATTTAAGGCCAGCAGGGTAAAGGCAATTTATAACCCACATAGTGACATCAGTCTAACCTAGCAACCTCCCTAGCAACACTGCCAAAGCATCACAATGTGGCCCCCATAGCTCAGATGATATGAAGATAGCAGCATTGTTAGGGTGGGAGGTTGTCCCTTTGGCCTAGCAACAAATAACAGTCTGACCTTGGGATCTATTGAAAGCTGAGAAGCCAAGCAGAACAGAGGGAGAACCACCAAATGAAAACCCAAGGGTTCCTGTCCATTTATTTTATGTAACCTAAACAAATTCTTCAGAGAAAAATATGGCAATGCTTCCAAACACACTGCATACTTACATATTTAACATTGCCTTTCCACATGGCTTGTTAAGAGCTGAATGGATTTTACATTGTGATTTCATTGTGAATCACAAAACCTGTGTGCAGAAAAAGGATGAATAAAGAAATCACTACAGCCAATTACAAGCAAAAGGTGACAAACAGGCTGTGTGTTGCTGTTAAAGTGCACTGATGTGAGGGCTCCCACCCCCAGGTATCGCACGGGGTGATCTGGGAGCTGCACACACACCAGGCTTTGGGCTCACCCAAGAAATCCAGTTGTAACCAGCTTATATGCAGCATTTTGTCACTGAAAATAATGAAATGGATATAAATCACATCCCCCCCTTTCTTCTCTTTCTTCTTGTTGCCCATTCGAAGAAGCCCCTTGTCCACGCCATTGTGCCAGCTCTGCACAGGCAGCTGCCGAAGCAAGTTAACTTCTCTCTCCCAAATACGCATCAAGAATATCATTCTCTAAAGACACTCTGAGGAGTTGGACCTGATCTGCTTGATGTTTCTAGTTCCTAGCAGTGATCCCATACTCCTGGTGTTTGTAAGTGAATACCACCTACAGCAGCTTGACAGTTACAGTGATTCAAAGACAACGGAGAGAAACAAATGGCAGGTATGGAAAAAGTAAGTGATGGGGCCTGAGCCAGTGTGTGGTGCTGGAGGTTGCCTGATACTGAGCTTCCAGACACCATTTGGCCTTAAGAAAACATAAAACAGTATTAGCCCAACAGTTCCTAGGAGAATCATAACCCTCAGAATTCCAAAGCTATCCTGTACAGTGACCACTTCTAAGACCAGCCAGTGGGGATAATTCACCTCCCCCTTCCGGTTTGCTGGCTTTAAGCTACCAGCTGGCCACTGCAGAGAAGCTCAAATTGCAGCTGCCTTCACCCTCTTTAGCTGTCAAGATAAACAGATGACTTTGATTTGCAGCAACAGAACATTGAATATGTATTTTCAAAAATGTAACTTCTTTTGAAATTTCAATGAAACATGCTTTCACATATGTGTGGCTTTGCATATGAGTATGTGAATACACACACATTTTCATATAATTACATTTTTAGTAGGTATTTTTAAAAATAATTTTAATTCCTTCAGTTTTTATGCATTGTTTCCCCCTTGTATAATACTTGGTATCACTTTCAGTTTATAACTTCTCTTGAGACAGGAGTCACAAGCCACAAATAGCCAATTGTCTACTTGCAGCAGCCTTTTACAAAGGGACTGATAGAGCTGAACTGGACATGGTCTGTCTGTCCTGCTGTCACTGCTGCAGTAACCACAATTGTCGTGTGGGTAACAGGAAGTCAGGGGCAATTTATCTTATAAAACCTTAGTGCAAGTTTCATCACAGAACACAGCATCTGCCCATTAGCTCAATTTCTATTTTCAGCCAAGACTGTGACACATTCAAAGGCACTGTATGAAGCATGTGAAAGTTTACTCCTTTGGATCTTTCTTAAATTACAGGCTTTAAGTACATTGAAAAATAGAGAATATTGGGAGAAACCTCTTGTGTTAGTGCCACTTCCTCCGTTTCACACTTTTACAGACTCAAACCAGCCAGCTGAAGCTTTTTTAACTCCTTGGCTTTCCCATAACAGCCCTTGCTGGAGATTTGTGCATCCAAATGGTGGAGGCTGCAGTAGTATCCAAACTGGTGTGCCTACCTCCCTAGGATGCAGATGTGCTGGAAATCCTACAGACATAAGGGAAAAGGAAAATTCAGCTTCTCACAGTGCTTCCCAACCACACTGCCCTGACTCCTTCTGCTACATCTCTGCACTATGGTGTCCTCAGAGGCTAACTTCCAAACTCTCAAAGAATGGGAGGAGAATGGGAATGGGGATGAATTCTTATGAACTGACCATATGACTTTCTCCATGTATTTCCTGCTAAGCATCTTGGAAAGTGCTGATAATTTTTCTCAAGCCTTAATGCTGGCCACAGGTTTCCCCCCAGGGCTCCACATTAGCGTGAGCCCTGTCTCCCTTTTCCATGTCATTTCCTTCCCTCTTTGAACTGTGCTTCCTGGATGAGGGAAGGCAGCAGGGTGGGGAAGCAACTCCTCCACACAGGGCTGCCAGAGAACAAATGGTCAATACTGGCTGCGAGTCTTTTCCTTGGCACCATATTTTGCCAATCTGTAGAATAAAATGTGTGAAATACACTTGCAAAAAATAGCTGAGAATCTCATTTCCTCCTTCCTCATCACTCAACAGCTCTATAACTCCAGCCATGGTGTTATAAGTCCCAGCCATGGTGTTCAAAAGCTCCAGCCCCAGCTCTGGCTGTCCTCTGCCCTCCCACTGCAAATCAAACCCAGAGTAAGAGTCTGGTGTAATGAGTAACCCAGAGGAGATTCATTGGGATCAACACCAGGAAAATTACTTGATTTCTCTACTTTCACAATTCAGCGTATTCATCATTTTGCCAGTTCTGAAACTGAGTAACTTTGGCAAATACCAGAGTCAGTCTCAGTTCCTTAGAGGAGACGAGACTTTACCATTAATATTCCCAGAGCCAGCTATATTTTTAGACAATGGAGGCTAGGACTGCATTGTGTGGGTTTCTTCATGTATATAAATTTAACATTCTGGATATCCCTTCTTTTTAAAAAATGTAATCACTGTCTAAAAACAAATGCACCTTATTAAATACTTAAAATTCCTATCCTTCCCTCTAGAGACTGTGCCTGACTAGGATTGAAGCTGGGTCATTGCAACCAAAAGAAACGAGCAATTCTGATCAGCAGATCCTGATTGAATCAGTGAGCTGGTGGGGCTGGGGAGATTATAGCAAAATTGGGATGTTTGGATCTGGGTTTTGTTCCACCAGTTAATGACAGATGCAGAATCTGGGATCCAGTTTAGATAGACTTTGTATTCGATGCCAATTTAGGTGCCTCTTTGGTGTAAATCTGAGTAAATCTCATGCACAAGTGCTGATGAAAACAGGCTCACCCAAACCCCTTCATTCTTGCCCAGGAGGTAAAAGCAGTGGCCCTGTATTTGTGAGAGGAATGCAGGGATATATAAGGATCTCCAGTGGCTGCAGTTAATGCCAAGGTCAGCTCCAGCTGACACCCGTGCCTGGGGATGTGGGGGAAGGGATGGCTGTGCTCTGCGGCCAAGCCACAAGATGTCAGGAGACTGCTGCGCTGGGCTGTGATAACGCTGGGCTGCTGCTGAGCTGTGCTGTGCTAACACTGAACTGTGCTAACACTGAGCTGTGCTAACACTGAGCTGTGCTAACACTGAGCTGTGCAGTGCTAACACTGAACTGTGCTAACACTGAACTGTGCTAACACTGAACTGTGCTAACACTGAACTGTGCCGTGCTGTGCCGTGCTAACACTGAACTGTGTTAACACTGAGCTGTGCCATGCTGTGGTAACCCTGAGCTGAGCTTTGCCGTGCCGTGCCGTGTTGTGCTTTCCTGTGCTGAGCTGCCCTGTTGCACTGCTACCCTGGCAAGGCATGCTGCACTGGGGTCTGGGAGCAGCTTGGAAGCTCCTGCCATCATACTTCAGCCCTCCATGCTTTTCTGCATCCTTACCATGCCACTCTGGTTCTCGATGAAAAGATGTGAGCAAGAAAATGAGGCATTTCTCCTTTTTCATGACTTTTCCCAAGTCCCTACTTTACAGCTTGCCAACTCCCTTGCTGTATATCTACATGCAGGTTCCTCTCTTATATGTCACTTTACATGGTTAATTGTGTTTGTATTCTCCACAGGGTTCCTGACATTTAAAGCGAACTGTGAGGTCACTGATTCATCACTGTGTTTTCAGAAACCTGCCTCACCATCCCCATGTAAAACTGAAAATGAGTGGAAAGTGAGAAAGCAGCAGTTTGCGGGAACGCTCACGATGAAAGGGTAAACAAGATCTTACACAGAACCGTGCCTGGGCTTGCATCCAAACACAGTGTGTTACAGCTTTAATATAAAGGGATGGCTGTAAGATGCATTTCATTCTTGCGGCATGCACTCTGCTAGTGAATACTCTGATCGCCAGACACTAACTGTGTGTTGTGCACAAGTAATGCAGGAACCTGCTGGTGGAATAAATCCTCTTCCCACAACTACAGTACACCCCTGCACCAGTTTTTGCATGTCAGGCATCCAGAGCACAGCCATGTGTGTTTCTAAAGCAGCGATGGCAATTCCATGAGGTCCAGTTCCAGCAGGTGGTATTTGGGGTGTACACAATTGCTGGGAAATTTAATCTAATTTAATTTCTTAAAAATATTCCTTCAGGTCCAGTCTGGTTCCTAGCGAATATCTATCTCATGGATTGATAGAATACTGTCCAAATTACTCCAAGTTTTTTGCCACTGTCAGATCAACCCCCAAATGGTGACCTGCTGCATCCTCTCCCTCTCACACCAACACACTGCCCCTTACTTGCCTGTACTTCCTGAGTGAAACCTTTTATGAAGAAGTAGTTTTTCCAAGTGCAAAGCTGCCATACACAGAGAATATGTGTGGCTGAGATCTGCACAATTCACAAACTTAACTGGAAATTTCAGGGCCCAGTTCTTCATTATTCTCTTCATGCCCTTGCTTTGGCTGTAAGGTATTAGCCAGCTGAATTGGTAACTGATCACCCTCTGTGTGAAGGTGTAAACAGAAACACAAGTCACTCCCATGCAGGGAAGAGTCAGTCCCTTATTTTTCCACACTAGAAACTGTAGTGCCCTACACGGAAAGTGCTTCAAAAGCTCAATAGCTTTAGACAACTCCAAGCTTAAGACACTTTCTAGTATATGTTATGTCTGATTTCCCAAATGGTTGCACCACTCCTCACCAAACTCTCTCCATGACTTTGGTGAGGCCTGCTAACTTAGGCTGCATGCCAGCACCAGTGATGCCATGGGAGGATGAACCAGAGCCACTGAATCTGGAAACTGCTGTGAAGCTGAATGTGCTGTGCCTGGCCATCATTATGAAACCTGGTGTTCTGCTCAGCAGTCTGTGCAGCAAGGGATTCACTGCTTGTTCAGCCCTGCCTCACCTGTGCAATATCACCACTTCTCCTTGGATTATATTTTCAAGGAGTTGTGAAAGCACATTTAAAAAACTCTGCCATTGTTCTGTACTGCTATTAACATATGAAAAATAGTTTTCTGAATCTCCGTGCTGCTAAGTTTAGCTCTGCTCTAGCAGGAATCCCATCCTGCTCAACGCCTTATTTTGCTTCTGTATCCTAGTTCCTGAGTTTCTGGATACAAAATGGATACACTATAGCCCCCCTTTTGATATTAAGTGGCATCTACACACCCCGGTCTTGGGTGTCATGCTAAGAGCTAAGAAAATCAGAAGACATCAGAAAATAAAAGAATATCAACATTGTAAGGGTGATAGCTCACTTGCCAGAGTGACATCAAGAAATACAACACACCCCTCTGTATGTCATGCTACAGTTTCAAGAAGATTTCACCCGTTGCCATGGGTGTTGTGGAATGCAGAAATGGGTGTCAGATACAAAGAACACAGGTGCCATCATACAAGGTGTTTACACAAATTAAACATTAAAATGTTCAGTTTGGAAGTGACTGGAAGTTTTTGTTCCACAGATTTGGAGTTACTGTGTGAAATGACATGAAACCCACCAAGTTTATGTTCACATAAAAACAAAACAAAACAAACAATGGACAGATGACATCTTGTCTTTCTGGCAGAGTCAGCAGGTTGGACACAGATTAAGCAGGTGAGTGGAACACAGGCTCTGTGGCTGCCACTCATAGAACTCCCCTGCTAGAACTGAGTTGAACGGAATTATGATTCTTTCTGAACAAACTGCAGCCCTGTCCTGTCCCCTCTGTGCCCAGCCTCTGCACCAGACCTGCAGATCATTAGTGGGGCAGCACGGGATCCCTGCATTGTCACTCTGAATTTGGCACCTTGAAACCAGAAAATCTCTTCATTCAGCTCTGTCAGCCCAGCACCCAACTAGGAAGTCAGTCATGAAAATTAGTTCTTCTGGAAACACGGTGTGGGGATGAGAGGAGGCAGGAAGATAGTGAGCAGTGAACGCTGAATGCAATTGAGGAAGGAAAATGTTCACAGGTAGGGTCCCAGAACCCTGCAAATTAAGTTCTCTGTCCAACCTGTTACTGTAATAGTGCATTTGGAGTTGAGCACTGATGTGTAAGAATGAGCACAAGATCTGCAGGGCAAGGCTGAGCTTCTGTGTAATAGCTCTTACCCTGCATTTGATATCATCATCAAGTAATCATATTTTAATGAGGGAGTAGAACATGCTAATTGTTTTTCTTCTGCTATTCTACATGGCTGCAAATTAAAGGGACACCAGGAAAGCAAGAATTACAGCCCTGTGTTTTAGGATGGTGCACACTTGCTCAATACAGCTTGAGTGTTTTGTCACATTTGTACAATGTGCTTTGTAGCCTATGGCTCATAACAAAAAAATAGATGGATTGCTTTTGTTGCACCATTGTTACTGTGGCACCAGACTGGTGAGGAAAATACCAATGGATTTGGTAGCTTAAAGTGAGTTTACTTCAGGAAGTTACGGAGTTTTCATTTTATCTTAACAGCACATTTTCTGAGACTATCTATGGAAAAGCTGCTAGATACCAACTGCACTCTCATATTTTACAAAGAATTGCAAGAAAGTAAAAATAATTCTAAGAGGAGTTGCTAGGTACTATTCTGGTCTATAACTAATGTAAATTTGTCTTCTATTACAAATGAAATATTTGGTTCTGTAAATTCTGACCCCTGTTTCAACAGGCCTACAATTGATATTCTGGGACACATTTTATAATCATCTAACAAAAACTGCTCTGAGTTCGGAAAATCCTGACAATTAAATAAATTTCAACTAAGACCTTCCTCCCATGCACTGAGTCCTTGGCACACCTCAGACACTGCAGTACCTTCCTGTCAGGGCTTTCTGGTGCTTACAGAGCTCTTAAAAAATGGATTCCAGCTTGAAGAAAAATTTCTGTTGACTGGTAACTGGTCACAGCACATGGTGATGGTACCTTGTCTGAACGGCAAACTGAGGGCTGGCTGCTTGCAGGGCTGCAAGCAAGTAAAAAATAACATTAATTTCTGTGATATTTATTTCTATGTACAGAATAAAACAAGGGAAAGAGACAGCAGGTTTGAAAAAAACTTCCCTAAAATTTTGGCAATTATTTTTAAAAAATAATTATTATTATCCAGTAAAACCTTGCTGTCATATATGACACCAAACAGTTGAACAAGTGAATTTTCACACTGCAGAGAAGGATTTAGCACTTTCTTACTTTCTGGGAAAGTTTTTAGCAAAGCCAGCAGGCTGGGGCTGAGTACTGGCATGATGGATCTTTTTAGAAATAACTGCTAAAAGAAACTGTGTTCTGCAAGTCCAACCCTTTTACAGGGGAACAAGGACAGCAATGTGTGAGCACTGCTGCATGCTGTAGTGTGGTTTTGTGCCTCATTTTGGCGGAAAAAACAAGTCGATGGTGGCACAATTTGTAAAGCAATTACTGCTCCTGGAATTGATAGTCTGGCACTGCTAACAGGGGTCTAATGGAATCAGGTGTTTGATAGCAGCACTGCCCAAACTAGGACAGACAGCAAATTAAGTGCTGTCCTAAACAGCACAGAAAATATGACACTTTTTTTGCTCTAAATTAGCAACACTGTAGTTTTTATTTGGCCTTCAAAGGCTTACATAGAGACCAAAGCAGTGTGTTGCTCTGTGGTCAGTTTATATTAAAAAAAAAAAAAAAAGCAACAATGTTAGATTGAAAAGAAAACAAGAAGTCACTGAATTGCTCTTGCATGGAAAAGACCACAAACTCTGGGAGCATTTGCCACTGTGCCATGTGACCGACCTTCCCCTGCCCGTGGATGGTGGATTATCATCAAAACTATTTGGGCATATGCACATGACCTCACAAAAATGTGCACTAGCAAAAATATACTTTTTCTCAAGCCAAAAAGGGAACAAAATTTTTCATAAAAGAGACCTAAGACTTGCTCTTGTGCTAGTGATTGGATTAGGTAATGACTAATTAGATGAGGTCATCACTCTCTATGTCATATATATTTATATATATAGTATTTATGGAGAATTTACTCGTTCTAATTAACAGAGTAGAAATAGTTTCTTGATAAACTTCATTTTCCTGAAACTAAGAGCCCTGAATTTGTTCCCCTTTTGATCTTTCTTTGGTGGCTATGTTTGCTTTACATTAAAATAACTTCTAACATTCCCATTAAGGATAATCCCTCCAGCAGCCACACTATGACATTTCTATATTAATCTTTTAAGCATTTTAGAAAAGCAAGGTTTCATGTTTTAATAATCACAGTGTTTTTCTCTGAGGAGTTGTAAAAATTTATGGGGCTTTTCTATCCTATTTGACTTCTACATCTTTAGAGTTTGGTGCTAATGGCCCATTCAGCCCACTTACTCTTTGACTCCTTTTTTATTTCTTTTTCATCTTCTTACAAAAGAAAAATTGCTTCCGTGCCTTACACTGTTGCAGATGCTGTTCAAGTGGTGAGTAATTTCAATCCAACTGGCTGAAAAAACCTCAGTTCACCCTCATCTCAGAATCACTTGGGGGTCTCAAATCTAGACATGTACATACAAACCCTTTAATTCATAATTAAGAACAAAATATCTCCAGTTGTTTAAAGCAGAAGGAGCAGCAACATCAATATACATACACACATTTTTAACAGTTTATCGGCTCGTCTTAAAAATGTACATTTTCCTGCTCTAATATTTTATGTCATTCTTGCTTTTTTAGCAGAAAAATAAAAGTAATAGAAGAACTACGTTTGTTATAATAATAAGATGACCATAAAAATGTCTCTCCAGTGCTCATGGAAACATTTTTGTGCCATACTACTCATACTTTGATCTATGCAGAGCCATTGCATCTAACAAAAATCCAGCCATGCAATCACAGTAACAAAACAAGCAAATTCCTCACTTTGTCACTGAGATCTCTCACTGCTCATGCTTTCACTTCCTGAAAGCAAAAAATTCTGGGACCTTTTGGACAAAGTAATTTCCAAAGAAAATCTGCCTGCCTAAAGTCAAGATTGTCTCTGGTGATTTCCATTGCTGAAATCCCTGCAGAAAAGGAGCTATAGCATCTCAATTAGGCAAGTCTCAAAGCATTTGTGGTTACAGAGAATAAAACAATATTCTCAGTTCCAATGCAAGTAGAAGACAGTGAGATTAGTTTCTTGTGAGATGTTTCACTTGATTTGCTCAAGCAGCAAACTGTCAGAAACAGGGTCTCACTCCTTACTGAAGCCACCACCTTGGCTGCCCCATACAGAACCAGGAGGCTCAAAAAGGGCTGAGAGAATAAAGAACAGAGCAGTCAGCAGCACATCAGAATGTTTGATAATGAAGGAAACAGGAGTTTCAGGGGTTGGGAACACCCACCAAGGAAAGTGTAGTAACTATAGAGGAGTGAGAAAATGTAGTTTCTATTGCATATTCAAGACAGTAATCGAAGAGATAAGTGCCAAAAGATCTGCAGCATCCAGAAATTGTCAGAGTTGTCTTGCCACAGGTTCCTCAGTGATCTTATCGTGAGTGTTTCATAACAGATGGAAAGATAGCTGGAATGCACGTTTAAGAATAGACAAGGAAAAAGCAACTCTGTTTTGTACCAGAAGACTGAAGCTCTGTTCAAAACCAGCAAGCAAGGGCATGGTGGCAGCTCAGTCACCACCAGCAGCATCGGCCCTGCTCAATGCCCCAGTAGGCAGCAGGCAGAGGGGTCTCCCCTTGGCACGGCTCTGTGATTTACTGCACACACACAAAGCTGGAGTAACTTGAGTGCCTCCTGGATGATTTATAGAGGCGTGGGCTGCTCATCTAAGCAGAGGAGTGGGATGCAGAAATGCTTGTGCTCTAACCAGTTTCCGATGTGGAATCCCGCGGCCCAAGGCATGTCAGGTTGTTTCTCACCCTCTGTGCAAGTTCCCAAATCTCAAAGTAAAGCCCAAGCCTTTTTAGATGTGCTGTTAAAGGTTCCAGGAGAATGGAAACAGCTTGCAGAAGGGTCCAGCTGTTCCAGTCCCTTTTCTCCTGTGTATCCAGCTCTCCCCTAATTCATCCCCTAAGAGGGGATGCACGAAGGTGCAGTAGTTTCCTTCAGGAGCCTCTGGAACAGACAGTGCAGCATATCTGCTGTGCAGGATGCAAAGGGCAGTGTTGTTGTTCATTGGTTTCACAACCACACAGTTCTGGTCTTTCATCTCGCCAGAATCTTCCTTCAGCCTTTGTCTGAGCACTTGGAACAACTGTTTACGCCTTTGTTTCTTTATTTGTACAATTTTGAGTACAACACTTCCTTCTCTGCATCCTTTTCCGGTGTTTGTAAAGACACTGAAAAATGCTACATTTTTACTGACAAGCTAAAGGTATTTTTCAGCAAATAGTCTTGATGATGTCTCTTGTTTTACTCTCTGTGTCAAGGTTGATCTTAAGTGCACATTTTGGATAAGTAGACTATTATTTGGCAAATGTTTTAGCAAGAAGTGGGGCCAGAATTATGGTTTAGAACATTGAATTTGTCACCAGAGGTTAAGCAAAAGTTTAAAATATTCTCTGATTCAGTCCAGAGTCCTGCTAGGGACACTCAGCCTGTGGACGCCGTATGGGTGGCACTAGGTGGCCACTGTAGCATCTTTTGTTGTATCATCTAAGCCAATGATATCTGCAGTTGCCTGTCCTTGCACCATCCTGTCACCCATCACTGGTTAGAGCAGGCTAAAAGCTGCTGTAAATGATGTGCTGGCCCAAAGGAAATAGGAGAGCACCAGAAATTTCACCTTTAACTGGGTTTCTAGTACGTTGCTTTTTCACTTGCATTATCCTTAAGCTAAAACAAGAATACTGCTGGAGATTTGTGCCTCCAAGAGAAACAGAAAGAAAAATAAATAATGCAAATACAAAAAAGAGGGAGGAGCAGAGAGTACCCACTACCATGCATAACCTCTGAACTGGTGCTGGAGATCTGCAGGAAAGCACCATTCAGTCCTCAGTGCTGATACAGGCAACGATGAAACTAAAGCGCCCCAAACATTCATAACCAGCCCTCTGTCTGTCCCTGAAAATACCCCAATCTCATGTTCTTTGTCCCCTGAACTACAGTCACCTTGCATTACACGCTAGGAAATGACTGGCCAGGCTTTCCATTGCCGCTGGCACTAATCACAGAAGATGAATATAAACTGACCAATGGTGTTTATAACCTTGTTTAACAATGTCAGGAGGTGGGCTGGAGTCTCCCTCCCTCTCACCCATATCATTCCAGTGGCTCCAGTGCAGTAATTTCAGACTTATCCCAGCACCAGTGAAGTCAGACTCAAACAGGAAGGTGCTTTTAGGATAGAAAAATCCAACCACACTTTCGAAGGGTAAAAATAATGAGACGTATCAGAACCCTGAGTTAGAAGTATCAGAAACAGTGAATTTCTTTGCTTTGCAGCTCAGGTGTACCCATGAAAACAGCACAGTGTATACTAGAGTGAGAGGTCTGGCCTCTGAAGCAGATCCCCTTGCCAGCATTAAGCAAAACATTTTACCCCTGTATATTTTCATGAACACATGAAAAATCACAGTAAATACAGTTCATATAGGTACCAAATATTAGAATATATCTCTGGTGGCAGAGAAACTTTTATCTTGGCTCACCAGTGCTCTGCTGGCACTGTAACATATTTATTTTTTAGCATTCAGTGACCTTTGATAACCAGTAACTACTGAGGCTGCCAAGCTGCCCATGGGCTCTTCCATGCCAGTCTTTATCTGCTTTGTATGCTGGGCAGTCTGGAATTGAACTCTGCCTGTTTGTGAAGAGGTGGGCAGGGGAGGGAGAAAATCCTCTGGGGACTCTGCCCTGTCAGTGTGTGCCTGCATGTTCTGTGTGTACCTGAGTGTGTGACACTGATTCTGAGGCCCCTGATACTCAGCTAACACACACCAATGTCTGTGTGTGCATATTCAAGGGCCCTGTAGTTTCTTTCTCCTATACAATAAGAAGAGTGGTATTTGCATGGCTGTTGGCTTTAAAGGGCAGCCTTCAGCTGGGCTACAAAGTATCTGGTATTCTGGTGTCCACTTTGGATGGAAAAGAGATTTTTTTGTAGTTCTTGTGATTATCTTCTCTACCACATTAATTAAAAACACTGCTGTGACCTGTCCAAAACCAGAATGCCCCCTGGGTTTGCACTTTACCCTGGGCAGTGCCAGCCTTTAGGGAGTTTGCACAGCCCAGTTGCTCTACTACAGTTCCATTTTTTTCAGCTAAATTCACAGGTGGAGAGGCACGTGTCATCCTGATCCAGCTGTCCCAGCAACACCAGGACATGGCTCACATTCACCTAGAACATATTCTCACTCACTGAGAAAATGCCAAGCTAGGGAGGGAGGAAAAGGTGCTTTTTAGTTAGACCTCCACCAACTAAATCAAGCTAAAATTACATCTGCCCTTTGCTTAAGTGCCACTGCTTGGGAAGCAATCTCATTACGTGTGGTAACACGTAAGCTTAAAAGCATTCAGCTAAAACCAATCCTTCTGCTGTCCCCTGGTCACCAACTGGCAGCAGAGCTCCACATTGACACCAATCTGGCAACCTGTAGAGTTTGCCCTCTATTACATTTTGCTTCTATAAGTGCAGCTATTATTGGAATTGCTTACTTGACCATATTGCATGCTTTACCTCCATCTGACAATAATTCATTCTTCCAGCTTGCAACATTAATTACTTATGCATACTATACACACTGCCTCTCTAAGTATATACACATGAAGAAAGCAAAAAGATTTTATGTACAGCTGAATTTGGTGGTGGTTTTCCTATTATTTTTACTTAATGTGAGGACAAGAAGAGGTATTTATGACTTGAAAGTCATCACCAGAAATACTCAAAATGCAGCATATCAACAAGCACTGGCTGACTCTGTGGGTTATTACAGAAAACACAAAATACACCTCTGTGTTTCTATTCTGCCTAATAAACAATAGAAGGAAAACTTCACTTAAATATGTATTTATGGATGGATGTGTGTACACACACATATATGTACTTATATGTAAACTAAAAAAACCCAAAAACCCTAACAACATATGACTAAGAAAATGCTGGTCAAAACCATATGAGTGTTCTTGATGGTGAACATATCTGTAACATTAGAAACATAAGACTGGAAGACATTCTGACACCTCAGAAATTCCCAGCTACCACCAGCAAGGTCTTGTACATCACAACCAGGGTCAGTATCTGTAGAGCATTGCTTTCAGCTCTCTCCTCTTGTTGGAAAGCTCAAATCTCTTATGACTACATGGAGCATCTGACAGATTGATACCTGTCCTAACACCTGTGACAAGAACCTGCAATAGACATGATGGTCCAGCAGTGCTCTGTGCAATGTCAGCAGCGCCTTCCCATTGCTGCTGGAAGAATCTTGTCTAGGATCACATTTGTCATTTCTCTCACTGCCTCAACCACTGATGATTCACAGCCATCCACCGACAAACTAATACAGAGATTTGTTGTCTTTTTTTAAAATACTGTAGTCAGATTTTTCCCTTAAAGAGACTCTATTTTTCTTTATCCTTCTGCATAAAGTTCTGTATAGCTAACAGAGAGACTGACTGACATATCCACACAACAGTTCCTCTTATCCTAAATCAAGAACACAGAAGAGGCAGGATAGAACTCCATTCTCAGGGAATCTTCCTCTTTTCAGAAGAGCAGAAGAAGCCCTGGATTAGATTTGCTTGAAGAAGATGCTTAACTTTCAATTGTTACTGGTGAAGTGCATCCCAAATGTCTGGGGTTTTTTTGCATGGAGTTGCATCCCATTTCCATCACTTTCACCATCTTCCAGCTCACCAGCCACAATACTCTGATGCTGTTAATGATGGTGCCTCTTGACTCTTTCATCAGAACATTTCTTTGCCATTCTCCATCTTAAATGACACTAGCTCATTAGAGTGAATATTAAATGAGTTCAACCTTGAATTACTAGAAATCTCTATCCCAATAGCAATCTACTGGCATCTCTCCTTCAGACAACTTCTTTCACATTTTACTGCTCTTGTATTAATCCCCATCTTCTCCATCTTAATGAATAACTTCCTATGTGGCATCATATCAAGTGCTTGACTAAAATCCATATAGATTAGATCTACTACATTTCCCCTTGCTTAGACAATCAGTTATCTCTGCAAAGATAAAGTGTCCAGGACACTTGGCAAAATCAGCATTGTGGATGCACTTTATCCTGTTTATCTCCTCTTGCTGTCTTTAAAAAAAAAAAAAAAAAAGTTAAATATATTTTTCTTCAAAACTCTTCTGAAAGTCTGAGGTGGTCTCAAAAGCAATGAACTCAGTGGCTTCTTAGACAACTTGCTAATAATTTTTAAAATAAAAGTATTATATCTACTATTTTCAAATCTTGCAAGAACCTCCAACGCAAAAATTTATTTCAAACAGTTGCTATCAAGCTCATACCAGTTTCTTCGGAGTTCTGGGATGAAAATTACTGCTTTCCCTCCCTTGAAAATGTTAAGATATTTTGTATTTGCTTTCACCTTTATTGTGATAACTTCCATTTTCTTCCCCTCTTTCCACCTAATCATGTTGGTTTCGCTCCTTTCTTCAACTCCACTGTTCCTCTTAAAAGCTACAGCAAAACTTCATTTAGATCTTGGGTACAAAAGTATTTTTAATCTTTTCCTTGTCCACTCTTCCAAGTAGCACCAGTTCTTTTCTTGTTCTCTGTTTATACAGGCTGAAGAAATGTTTCATTTTTTTTGTTTTAATCTCCTTTAACTTCTATTTGAGACTTATTTTCAGCAAATCTCTCTTTACTCTGAACACTCACAGGTAGTGGGTTTGTTCATCACTTGTTTCCCTTACTCTCATTAACTCTCCCACAGCCCAGTGCAGTGATGCTGTTGCATAGACTGTATTAATTAGCAGGGTAGACATAGTTTAATACAGATGTTTTGGAGATAGGTACAGAGTGAACATTTTTGCAATGAAATTCACAGGCCAACAGAAATCAAAGATCTTTGTATAATGGAAGCAGTGTTTTTATCTGATTAGAGTTGCAAAACCCCTTGCCTCAGCCCTGCCTATGCCAGAATGTCTCGCAAAATGCTTCAGCTTCTAGCAACAAAAATAGTGAAAGTTTCTTCTCTTCCAAGGAAATTAAAACTTTGACCAGAATGAACAGAGGCAGAAGTGGACAAAATAGAACAAGCACTAAACCACTAACCTATTTTTTCAAACTGCTACCTTCTGTTGTGTGGTTTGGTGTTTTTGGTTTGGGTTTTTTGTTTTGGTTTTCTTTTGTTTCATTTTGTTTTGTTTTTTGGTGTTGGGTTCTAAGCTCATGATTTTGAGCAGAACCCTCACAGGGCAGAACAGTGCAGAGCTGAAGGAACCTGTGACCAGCCACAGCATAAAACTAACTCTGAAGCAGGGACCTTTGTGGCAATTTTTGATACTAAGGATTCAGGTTACATTTAGTGTTTCTGATTTTCCTTAATTACAAATGTATTTCCAAAAATATTTTCTTTCCCTTTTTAGATGTGGAAAAATTACTTTGCAAATTTGTATTCTATCAAGTTCTGAATTAGTAAAACCAGGAACAGATATGAGAATTTAAGATATCATTACACAATGGTCAAAATGTAATGCTCTGTATATCATCCACTGACTGCAGACAAAAGACCAGAAGTAGCAGAGTGGGGAAACCAAGTAATCCAGTGAATGATGAAGGAACTTTACTGAGGATGTACACTCAAGTACAGCACACTTGCAGCTAAGAGAGGAAAGATTTTCCAAACCCATCGTAGCATAAAATCGGAATCTCCTCCTGAGTGTGTCGGACAAGACCTTCCAGACACATACATCTGACTGTAGAGGAGGATTTCTATGGAGGGGACAGTGAAACAACTTTTTCATTTCATGAGCTATTCCCAGCTGTTGTGATACTATTCGAGCACAGTTTCCTGGGTCACTGCAACGCCTCACACGATCCCTCTTCCACTTCCAGACCGACATTCTGGCCCTCAGCATTTTTTGTGGAGCTGTCAGGACTACCCCACTGCAGAGACAATGAGTGCAAACCTCTGCTAAGAAACTGTTTATTTTTAGATGTAAATAATTATCTATTCTTGACAAGCAGACTGGTTACCCCTTGCTTTAACCTTGCTATCAGACATAAACCCTAAAGTGGCATTCTCTCTCCTGTATATTTTGCTTAGTTCCTTGAATTGCAGTTTTTTGCTTTTCATGTGATCTTTTCTGCCCAGCTTTACCCATCGGCTCGCTACTGTAAACAACTGTTTGCCTGCTAGATGGCACTGGCCATCCACTAGCGCTGGGACTGAAGGCAGGTGGCACTGAAGAGCCGTAAGGGCACATAGCCACCCTTTGCTCGTTATTCTGTTTACTTTCTGCAATGGCATTTTCTTTGCTCAGATTACTTCACTCCTCACCCACGGCACTCGCTTGCCACTACAATAATTCTACCCATGTCCTCTTCCTGTTCTAGGATGAATAGAAACTTGCTGTTAGCACTGCTACAAAGGGCTGGAGCTGCTTCTGAACCATCAGTTTGTTGAAAACTGAAATGATACCAAAGCCCTGAAATTCCTCTGCGTTTCAGGCACTGACTTGAGTCTAAGTATTTTGCAAACAATAACTTATTGGGGAGGAGTGGGATGCAATTCATTAAACTTGTCTGCTTGAAAATGGCATTACAGAGCTATTGTGAATAGATACTAAGGACTAAGATACAAGAATGATGCAAAATCTGCTTGTTCTTTGGATTCTGTTCTAAATTCTTAATATATTTGTAGGGCAAAAATCTGTTTGTCATAGTTACCTTGAATAAGTTGCATTCAATGTACTCATCAACACACCAAGGAGGAGGTTGAAGTTTTCAACTGTGTCTGCAGAGCACCCAGCACAATTCACTGCTGCCATCCTCTCCGTGCTCTTTACAGTATAATTGCTGAAAAACTCACAGTCAAACAAAACTAGAAAACGAAGTTAAAGACAAGTGTCCAGCTGGAAATAGAAAAGCCTCTTTCTTCAAAGTATTCACAAGCCCAAATCATGCTCCAGAACGCGCCCACTGTGCCACAGTATCTGCAAGCAGAGTGCCACCATCACCCTTCTAATCCAGCCTTTCCTCTGAGCATGCTGCTCTCTGCACCTGAGCAACCCGTTTGCTTTTCACACACAGGGGCACGTTTTACCAGTGCCAGATGTGCCCACAGTGGGTGTGATTTCTCAGAACTTGAGGGTGTACCCTCTGTTTGGATGGCAAATTCCCTAGCTGTGGTTGCTTGGAGACATTACAGGTATCATGGTATCTGCCTTGCGTGCCTGTAGATGTTTTCCAGGTAGGTGTGGCCATACTTCAACTTGGCTCATCAGATTCTCCACAGATGTCCCTGGTTCTAGTGACAGTGCCAGGTCTAACTTTCTCATTAGCTATTTTCCTACCTTATAATTATCACCTATATATGAAGCTGAATGCAGTGCTGTATCATACCATATCATTTCCAGGTGCCAGACACCTAATTTCTATCTTTTTTTTGTCTCTCTGCAAATGTGTCCATCTCTCCATTTCCTGAGGGATGCTGCAAACTGATCATTCCCAAACTTAGAGAAGATTCAAATACAAGGTTTTTAGACTAAACCTTGTAGTCACATTTTAGGATGTTTCTGTCCATCTTCCCAACCTTCCTTCTCCCCTGCTCTCCAAAGTTAACACCTGCCTAACAAAGTTGGCAGACAGGCTGAAATGCTTGTGCCTCAAGCCATTCCTGTGAAAAACCTGGCACCTTTGTTCAAATGTCTGATGAAAGCGGGTTTGAACAAAGATGTTGGTTTGTGAACTGGCAGGGGTGCATGGATTGTGCTGAGGTGGAAAACTTCAGCGGAAGGAAGGAAGATGAGGGCAGATGGTGGCGTTGCTGAGGTCTTGAAATGCCACACAAATATTCACAAAAGTGGGTCTTTCTAAATCCAAATGTCTAAACTTACCTGAAAAAATATCTATGATGCATTTAGCCCCTGTTTAGACAGTGCAAGGACTTCTGTGTATTTGCCTACCAATTCCTCTGGCACAGCGTGAAACAAATGGTGTGAAACACCTTCCTGGCTATTTGCAAGGCCACTTAGCTTTAAAATACAGTGCTGAGCAGCACCACCGATCTTAAATTAACTTCCCTGGTGGGGAAAGAGTCTTGAATTGATCCTTATCTACTTCTCTGGGTCTTGTGCTGACAGTCAGGTTTGCTGTTCTCACCACTGTTAGTGTTCTGCTCTTTATTGGGTGTACTGTGAACAAACCACCGGTCCAGACCCTTCTGATATGGCTGTTGTGATTTGCCTTATCTTTATTTGCTCCTCAAGCCACTTTGGTAAAGCTGAAGAAACCATGTCCTGCAAAAACTTTGAACTCTGGATGAGCAACTAGAAAATATCTTTATTATCAGAGATGGAGAGCTTAGGCTGCAGCTGGGATCCAGCTGAAAGGCATGCAGACTGCAGGGGTCTGCACAGGAAGTGATTGAGGGAGTCACTGGCATTGTGGCTATTAGGGAATTATTAGACATGTGTTAAACGTGGGCTTCGTTCACTAATGAATTGCCTTGCTGAGGCTACAGAGAATTTTGGTTATGGGTGGCTGTGAGGGCACAGAAGGAAAGGAAATATCATCTCATACCTGGAGCTGATACAGTGATTCCTACATGGTATAGTGGAAGTACTCCTGTGCACGATTACAATAAAAATGTTTTTGTGCATTTCTCCTGCTATTATAGATTAATTAGCTAGAAGGGAGAGAGTGCTACAAAGGGGTAATTCAGATTTCTGCACACTTGTACTTTGTGGCAATGGTCAGTAAGATTAAGATATAAAACGTTAAGTGAACGTAACGTTTTACAAAGTAATAGGTTGAGTTTGCAGGCTGGGCACACTCAGTGTAAGCATCTGAGTAGCCCTTCTTACTCAGCGTGATTACTGATGTGCTTTAAGTTAAGCATGCGTAGAAATCTTGCAGGACCAGGAACACATAACACAAGTAACTTTTCTCTCCAATATACTTCTGATAGGTAAATAACTAAAAAAGAAATGCACAAAACAAAACTTCAGATTCTGTGGGTGCAAAGACCATGTATGTATCTGTGCCCTGAATGATGCAAAATGCAGTGACAGTCCTTAACACATAGATATGAGTGACAAAAAGCTAATATGCAAATACTGCTATATGTGATGTTTCCTAAATGTGTGTATAAAACTCATTTCAGATTCCAATACACGTGCAAGCTATAATCTATATAATTTCTCTTAACACACACTTGAGAGCTCATCAGTGATGGGAGAAATAATCTTAATAAATGCCTTTTTCATTGCTCAAAACCGGGGAGGAAGCTGCAATATTTGGGTTGCCGGGAGGCAGTGGTCAGGCTCCGGGCTGGGTTTCGGGGTGTGGGTGGCAGGGAAGGGGGGGCGGCTCGGGGTGGGGGAAGCCCTGGTCCCTCGGTGGGAATTACTCAGATCCCCGTCCCTTTCCCAGCCCCGCCGCGGCAACATTTATTGCAAAAGCAGGAAATTGCTTATTACTAAACTAGCTGGCAAAGGAGTGGAGCCGATGCTGTTCCACACTGGCACAGCACTTGCTTAGCTGCTGCTTTCCCTGCCTCTCCTTGTTCCGCTCCTTCTTCTTTCCCCTCTTTCTCTCCTCTCTCCCTCGCTCTCTCCTCTTCTTTTTTTCATTTTGGCTTCTATTCAAATGTGGGTCAGGGGTGAGCGGCTCCCAACGTCACAAGCTTGCAAGATGGCGCTGGGAGGAAGGCTGTGAGATGAGGAACAGGCTGGTATAAACCGAGAGGACAGGAGAGGGAGAGGAGGAGAGGGGAAGGGGAAGAAAAGCTGCTGCTCCAGATGCAATAAGAAGGTAACGCGGCGCGGGGCGCGGGTCCCGCGGGGCGGCCGGGCGCTGCCGGGCTCCGCGGTGCAGCCCAGCCCCGCTCCCCCGCTCTTTATTTGCAGCCCCGGTGATTTGCCCATCTGCACGGGTCCGCTCGGGAGAGTCGCCGGGGTGGCGGGGGTGTCCCCTTGTTCTCTGCCCTTCATCAGCCGTGCGCAGCACCGGCGCTACTTCCATTGAAAAAACCCGAGATGGTTTCTGTGCTCTTGCCCCCCTCTCTCTCCGTGCTCCGGGCCCCCTCCCCTCGCTCTCCGGGAGCGCGGCCGTTGCTTTGGGGGCCGGGGCGTGTGCATCGCTGTGCTGGCCACCGTGCCTGTCTGGAGATTGCAAATGTTGGTTATTCGGTTGAAGCGGCTGGAAACTTTCCCCTTCTCCCGTGCCATTTGTGTGTGCGCGCACGGGCGTGCGCTGCCCCTTCCCCGGCGGCGGTGGGGTCGGGCCGGGGGGCCGCAGCTGCTGCCCGCCGGGGCCGGCCGGCGTGGGGCTGACCGGCGGGGCGAGCGGGCAGCCCCGGAGCAGCCGCCTGCTCCCCATCCCCACTCCTCCCTACAAGTGAGCCGTATTGTATTTTATTTGATTTTATTTTCTCCCCGAAAGGAGGGAGCGGAGCCCCGGGGTGCCGGGGGGCGTGTTTGTGCCGGGGATCTGGCCGCATTGTGGAGGAGAGGGCAGGAAAGGGGCTCCCGGGACTTGCATCGCCTCCTTCCCGCCCCCCGCGGTCCATCCGCCGGGCTGCGAGGCGACGAGCCAGGCCGGCATCTCCCAACCCCAGCGCCGGCCCCAGCCCCACCGAGCACCCCCTGCCCTACCGGGACCGCGGTGAACTTTTGCCCTGGCTCCCCCGTTCCCCGCCGCCCCCCTCGGCCGCTCGGGATGGCGGAGGGAAGGACCCGCCGGCTCCGCTCGCTCTGCCCGTCGCTGCGGGTCTCTGGCTTTTGTTACGGCCCCATTCGGACGCAATGGACGGAGCAGGATCGCGCACCCTCCCGCGGCCAGGGGCTTCCCGGAGCCGGCTTTGTGCCCCGCAGGAAATGCACGTTCCCCGGCCGCGCTAGCCGGCGTAGAGCTGTCCACCCGGTGGAAAAAAAAAAAAAAAAAAAGAAAAAAAAAAAAAAAAAGAAAGAAAGAAAAAAAAATTGTACTTCCAGGCTGGCAATATTGTTGCCGACATGGCAACTGAGGGAGCCGAGAGGGCTGGTCGCTGCCCGCGGCTGCCCGGCCCCGGGGGCACGGCGCCGCGCAGCCGGACCGGGCTCTGCACCTCCCGGCGCGCCGGTGCCGGTGCCAGCTCGGCGGCGGGGGGAGCCGAGCTTTTTGTGTTTTTCTGGTTGCATTTAAAAGCAAAGCAAAGCCGGTGGGGGGAGTGGGGGCGGGGGAGGCTGCGTGCCGGCCCCCTGCGCGGTGCGCGGCCCGGGGAGCCCCGCGGTGCCCGCAGCTCCCAGCCCGCGCCCGGCCCCTTTGGTACGGGGCGAGAGCCGGCGGGGAAGTCAATTATTGACTTCTGCTTGGCCGGGTCCCAGGTGGAAGTGGGCACAGCGGCGGCGAGCGGCTCTCGGCGCGCCCCCCGTTATCGGGGCCGCCAGCCGCGCTTCTCCCGGGGGCTGCGCGGCCGCCGGACACCGCGCCCGGCCCCGCCGCCGCCCGGGGAACGCGGATGTACACACGGGGTCTGGCCACTCGAATCTTTCTGCTGCGAAATCTGCAACCTTTGAGAGCTCGGGTAGCCTGGGCGCTTCCAGAGGCGGGTAACTTGGCGTTAGAATCTGCGAGTGGGGCGCGGGGATATACACCTTTACACATGTAACTAATGAATTATGTATGGAACCCAGTGTTTTAGCAGACGGTTACCAAAATCACTCAGGGTATTACTTAGCTGTTAGAACAAATCTGAGAGAGCAGCCAGAAACATTTAAGAGCATCGGAATTACATTCTGCTAATGAACTGTCCTTTGACCAAAACTGGTTTAAATTTGTTGCGGAATGCTGTTTATATTTGAATAGCTCCCATGTTTTTCCAGAAATTAGGGGGAAAACAATATGCAACAGTCACTTTCATTGGAAAATGTCAGAATTATGAGCAGATGTTTGTTATGCCTGATAAATACAGTGTATAAACAACTAATATTTCAAGATGACCTATTGCTATTTTTTATTACTCAGAGATATTGTATATACTACAGTGGCTCTGGAGAGAAAGCTGTAAATGACTCCTTAGGATTTCACAGCAAATCTACATGGGGAAAATGACATATGGAAAGAAAATTGACTTATTTCCACAACTGCAAATGGCCTCCTTTTTGCGCCTTTTCATTAGCAATCTAATCCTAAAAGCATTAGGAGCAATTATTTGCAGTGGTGCCTGACATTCTAGGTCTAATTATTTAAATCAGTTTAACTTTTGATGGTTGACCCATTAGGTCAAATCAGTATGCCTTTTGTTATATTTATTAAAAAAAAAAAAAAAAAGAAGGAAAAGAGGAGGGGAGGGGGGTCTTCAAACTTGCCACCTGCTACTGACATATCATTTTAGCTCTGGAGGAGATCAGCATTAAGAGTAAGCAACCTCTTACATTTGTTACTTTCCATTCTAACATGGGTAAGGACACCCTGTGTAAGTGCCTTGTTGTTTGACATCTAAAATCCATTGCTTAATCACAACAGACTTGCGTGGCCACAGGAGCGTAAGCAGAAGGAATGGGAGAGTATGAGGATATGGCAGGTTTTCCTTATGTCATGCTTCCTAATCTACATGAAATGCAGATGAGACTCACACACATAAAAGGGATGATTTTTCAGTATTTGGGAAGAAAAGCTTCTTCCAAGGATCTGGGAAAATTCTAAATCTTTAATGCATAAGGAAATAGCTCACTTTAGTATTCACATACATTTCTGGGTGGAATGACTTATGGATGTGTAGATAGTAATAAGTATTGCAAGATGCTTGAAGCACTTGGTATCACGTGATGTGCTGTAGTGTCAGTGCTGAATTGTTTGGCAGAAGCCGATGTGTGACGAGGGGTGGGGAGATACAGGAGAGAAAGAGAAGGTGAGAGGCCTTGTTCCAGAAGGTACATGTTCAATTTATTTTGATTAGTTGTTTAAAATAACTAGAAAACAACCTAATGCTAAGCAGTTTGGCTGTGTAATGGATTTACTTAAACTCTCTAAAACAGCCACCACAGCCCAAAATTGGTGGTCACAGCATGAAATTTGAAGTTGTGAACAGCAGATCTTGCAATGAGAATTGTCGTTTCCCAGCATCTTTACAGCTCATAGTAATTAAGAGCTGCCAAACATAAACTATATGTTGTGCATTCCTCTGATCTTGCAGAAAATAGTATGTGGCTATTCTTTGAGCACCTCCTGCCTTCTTTGATGATAGATGTAGGGAAATGGGATGATATTTGAAAATCGAGGTGCATTTGCCTTCCTATCAGAACTCCTGTTTGTGCTGACTGCAGCATTTAACCCTGCCATCCAGTCTGATCAACATATCACAGCTTGACAGCCAGAGGTGTTGGTAGGAAGAGGTTGCCATGTCTTCTCTACAGAAAACCAAGTTTCCCATACCCTAACCAAATCTGACTGATAAAGTGTATGAACAACACTTCAGTTTCTGCCAACAGCCAGGGAAGAACGTTTCCACAAAGCGGCATTTCAGTGCTGCAGCAAATGTGCTGTTGGAGAGGAAGAAAGCAGAATCACATTTGTGACATAGCCATTATATTGGCTGTATTGTGACAGGCGAAGCTCAATGGGAAGGGACCATTTCAGCATCAGCAGACATGCCTTCCCTGCTGGGCTTGGAGAAAATTTAACAGGGCTCAGCTGTGGCATTGCAACAACAGTGTCAACCCAACCATAAGCAGGAGAATATATTTTTTAAAAAATAAAGATGACTTTTTTGGTGTGGATTGAACACCAGTGAGAGCCATTAGGCCTTCTTATATGGGTTTTTGTCTTGCTGTACTATTGGGAGCAAGGACAATGCATTGCAGTAGGGCAGTAGCTCATTGGCCAAGAAACTGCATTGGTTTGCTCAGGTCTCCCATAATCAGCAGTGACAGTGTGCTTACTTCTCTCAAAAACAGCAGGACAATGTTAAAAAGATGTTCCCGAGAGTTAAATTTTCTTGTTCAGTTAGCATCTCCAGGTTCCAATAGGATGCTGGTTTTAAGCTGGGTTTCTTTCCTTGAAGCATATGTGTATTGTGCTAGCTGTCCAAACTTGTAAGTTACTCACGCTTGTTTGTAATTCCTGGAAAGAAAATTCACCCTGCAGTGCTGGCTCCCACAAAACAAGGAAGAAATGAAATAGTGAGGTCAATCCTGAATTTTAAGTTGATACAAAATGAGCTGTTACAAGGGCTGTAAAGGAGGAGGCTACAAGACAGCAATAGCTGTACCTGCTGTAAGTGACAGGTGGGAGAAATTCTGTTCTTTTTCATCTGTGTTTGGATGACGGCCCAGTGCTGGCCACAAACTGCAATCCAGGATTAATCCTCACATAGTGTTTTCTTTCTATGTATCAGATTTCTCATTTTGTTAATAAGCACAGCCTAGCATGCACTTCAAGTCAGCTGTTCTGGAGTGGAAGCAACAGGGTTTTGCGTTATTGAAATGACGGCTCTCATGCTTTCCTAGAGCCCGTATTGTTTGACCAGGGCAGGGCGGAGGGTGATCCTTGTAATCACAAATCCTAAACAGGGATTCTAGTTACTGATTTTACTTAATGGAAAGGGGTGGGGAATGTAGTTTATCCAGGATTACATATGTATTATATCACAATTTCAGATGTGCACCCTGCTGATTTGCAGGGGCTAAAGAGTGATCTTTTAAACTGAAAACCTCCAGCAAGCATTTGGAAATGGACCTATTGTAGGAAGCTTCCTTCACTTACTCTAACGGAGAAAAGAGAAACTGAGCTGTCCTGCAAAAAGTGTCAGAAGACATGCACTGACAGCTAAGCTGGGAGAAGAAGGCTCTGAGTCTTCAGCAGGCAGTAAGAAGAGTTTAGAGAAGTGCAGGGATTGGTTTCCTGCTGAAAACAGTCATCAGGGAACCCTCCCAATAAAAAGGTCCCTGAAAACAGGGCAAACTTCTTGCTTCTGTTGCTAGGTGTTCTGAGAGATCTGTGCAGGAGCTAGGAACAACCCCCTCTTGTTCTTCCAGCTTTAGATACTGGATGGAAAAATATGTCAATGTTGTCCTCACCCAGGTTCTGGATGGGAGGTAGGAAGCATTTCATGTCAGTATGCTGGCCTGAGGCATTTGCTGTCCTTCAGTCCCCTGGGTAAAAGAGGGAATAGCTTTCCATAATATATCAGTTTGCCCTATCCACTCCCTTCCCTCACTGATCCAAACACTGTGCAAGATAAAACTGTCTTCAAATGAGTCCTTTGCCACAAGTGTAAAAAGAGATACACGATGGAGTGGCTGTGGAGAGGCCTCATGGCAAAACAACCTGTCTGCTCTTCATGCTGGGCTAGTCCCATTCATTCCTGAACCCATTTAAGATGACAGGGGTGTACAGCAGATTCCTTCCCCTAAATATGTGCTCATTTCCCATTGTATAAAGAGTCATTCAGTGAGGGGATTCAGTTATCTGGGAGTCACATAAAGACACTGTCATGTAGGACTGCACTTACTGCATTTCCATCTGCTGTCAAGAGGCCACCAGCCAGTTTGACAGTTTGGAAATCTTTTCTCTTGTTCGATAAAGAACAGAATAGAGTAATTTGCATTGCCAGTTTTAACTGAGAATCAAAATCAGTCAACAAGAAACTTTATTTTAAAGCCTGTGTGTTTGTCTAGGTGGTAGTTACTCTCCAGCAGAAAGACTAGATCTCGCTGCTCTGTACTTACTAAAACATGTTGATGTGAAGGCTATGATTCAACATGCAAATCAGAAACAAAATTAATTTACTGTGTTATTGTTTCTGAGAAGTGACTCTAGAAATTTCTGATATTGCATTAAATTCAATGAAATGTTAAACCTGAAGATTTTGAAGTGTTAAATAAAAATATTTGTAAAATACTTTCTGACCAAAATAGTTTCTGATGACCTCCTGAGGTCCCTTCCTGTGTGACTTATTCTGTGATTTTTATTCAGCTCCACTTTAAATGCAAAGCAAAGGAAGTGTTCTTTGAGCAAAAGTGAACAGATTATTTTCTAGTTTTGTTGCTTTTTTGTGAGTTTGGAACTAGCAGATAGTAGTTTCTAACACCTAGTTTTCATTTGGAGGGAAGTCAGCTTTCCTGCCCTTTTTCCCCTCCTCAAATCTCAGTTGCTTTCTGCAGTCTGAAAGAAGTGGTTATTGAACTAAACTGAAAAAACAGCCTCTGTGTCCCTTTGCAAAAGGCTCCCGGTGCGAAGGGTTAGTTAACTGCCCAGAGTGGATGGAGAAGTAAAGTAGTGGCTTTTTCTGTGGAGGGACAAATTTTCCTCAAAACTTCACTCGGAAAGACATACAATTGAATGCTTTTTTAAAACAAGATCTGTTTAAAAGATTTGAAATTATGACAGTGTATAGAGAGATTTAAACTTGTGCTGGTTTTATTTAATGTTGTTTCCTGCTTTGTTATTCCTAGTTTCTGTTTACCTTTACAGAGTATCCAGAACAGTCCTCATGTGGAACTTTTTGCATCAAACTCCTCAAGTCATAGAAAAAAGCTCTTTGTTCTTTTCTAGGCTGCTCAAATGTTCTTTGATAATGTGATATTAGTGACATGATTATGCCCAAAGAAAAACATGGATGTCCTTCCAGGCAGGGAAAATATCTACCAAAGTTGTAAATGGCAAGGAATCTACTAGAATTATAAATTTGTGTACACATCTAGGAAGTGTATATAACCAGAACCATAATATCAGAATGCTCAATAATGGGAATTTTGGCATGAGAGTGAGAGTTGTCTTGAAATTCTTCAGATGCCAGCAGAGTGATGTTTGGCTGAGCGTTTTTTAAAAGTAATGTAAATTATGACTTGAAAAGTTTTACCCAGAAAACTTGTTTTAAGCACTTGCTTTTATGAATTGATGCAGTGGTTGAATATTTGCCCACATTTAATTCTTTTGGATGAGCTTGTGGTCTAAGGAACTCTGCTTCCATCCCTGATTTAAACTTTCCATGAAGGAAGTTAAGCAACTTCAGTTTTCTTCATCTTGAAAGTATGGAGAATACGATGTCCTTGGTTTGTTCTGTGTATTTATCTTATAAATGCTCATCATATTTAAAAGTTTGCATAATGGGACCCTGACCTTAGCAACAGCCTGTAAATGCTGTCATCATACACATAATTCTAATAAAGCTTCAAAATGGTAAAGTTGCCAAAGGACTAACGCTTTAGGATTATGCAAAACCCACAACAGGGGAGGGAGGCTGGAGAAGAAGTCTCTCTAGTCCTTCAGAAATGCTACATTTAGTCTCTACTGTACCTTATCAAACAAGGCTATCAAAATTGTAATGAAAATTGAAACATGCCAGCTATAAAAATTGCTCTTTTTTTGCTACAGCACTGGAAGTAATAACGAGACTATATTCCCCTGCAGTCAACACTAGGAGTTTTTGGAATGTCTGTTCTGCACTGTCAGTCTCTTCCTGAAAATAAGTAAATGCCTCTGAATAATCCCCTTCAGGATGCACCAAGCAGCAGCTTATATTTTTGTGTCTTCCCTCCCCGGGTTGCATGGTGCAATGCCAGCGCACGGCGTGACGCAACAGTCTTGGAAATTCTTGGAAAAGCACTTCCGTTTGCTCTAGGTAGAAATTGTGTTGGCAGCAAAACTGACTCTGCTGTTTACAAGCTGGCAGCATTCTTAAATGAACTCCAAGAAAAGCAGTTTAATGTATGTGGTTCTGCGTATCCATCCAAATGCAGAGGTGTTTGAGACTGTTGGCCTGTTATTATGGGTGGTGCCTTGGAGAAGGAATGTCTTGAGTATTTGCCCCAGTGTGGACCTATTTTAGCAGCTGTAGTCAGCTGATTTATTCCAGTCAGGCTGGGTCTCCCAGTTTCTGGTTGCTGCTTGTATGGTGATGGGTTTAATTGTTGTATTGATATTCCTCAGCTCCTGAGTGAGAGAAAAAGTGACCTGAGTGTGGAGAGAGGACCATCAGCTTAATTCTGACAATCTCTGTTGTGGTGGCTATAACAGAATTGACTATGAGAATCTGCTTGCCACTGATATGTTGTTTGAATCTGGAAAAATAATTTCATGTGTCTGTACCTCTTAATGGTCTGTGTAAGACCATAGTATTTTGAAGATGGGCTGAACTTCCATTAGCATTTAATGAACAGAAAATAACAATAGTAGCTGGTATTGTCTAATATTTTACCCTGTTAATTGTGCAAGAGGATTTCAAGCTGAATGTCGTACTAGTAATTCAGAGTCTTGTAAGTGAAACCAAATGCAGAGAAAACTAGTACTTCTGATAGAGCTGTAGTACTTGAAATGATGTATGGAGGTGTAACTAACCATAGAGGACAGTCGTGGAAGGAAAATATATTTTAAGGGTCCTGCTGAAACACTGATCTCTGGAGTATGGAATTAAAGTATTCGTCTATCCAGAAAAGACATATTTTCAACTCAAAGGTCTCAAAATGCTTTCATAATTAGTAGTCTGTGACTTACACTTGTGTCTCTGGCATATTCATGTAATGTGTTCTGAGATGTTTATATTGCTTTCTGAAAGCTGCAGAAGGGTTCTTCCTTAATGGAACAGAAACCATGGCCATAGCCCAACAAACCAGCTTCCATTCCCATTTGATGCAAATGACTGATTAAGCACCTCAGTTTCTCTGTTTCACTTGTAATAAATAAAGCCTCCCTCTCCTTTCCAAATTTTGAGAGTTCATATGAAGTGGAACCTGGGCTACATGACACCCAACTGTTCCATTTCAGAAGACTTCTCAGTTTTCTACCTAATGGCCAGAGCATCTAACACCATATGCCAGAGGCCTGGGATGTTCCCTATCCTTTAACTGGTTGGACAAGAAAGGGGGAAAGGAGTCCAGGTTAGTTCAAGCAAGTTTCCATGTGCATCTTCGCTGCCATTATTCAGAACATTTGCCTATTTGCGCTCGCTTCCTCTGTGGTTACACATGGACTCCTGCTACCTCTGTGTTTATCTAAAACAGCTTCGGTTGTACCCTCACCAAAAACCGAAAAACCCAAAGCACCCTCCCTAAAACTTCCTGAAGCAAAAGTAAAGCACACCCCGTTTTGAGGCAGAGGGGAAGCCACTGCATTTCAATGGCTTTGACCGTCAAAAGTGGTGAGTGGGAGGGTATCTGACAGTGTTAGTGCTGATTGACTGGCTGGGGTCACATTTTTGTAAGTGAGAAGGTAGCAGCTGTCCTTTGAGGCATGCAGGATGCAGCATTTCAGGGAAACTTGCAATTTTTTTCCCTGTAAGAACTGCTCCATGCTGTGCCAGGCTGCTGTCCCCTACCTCCTCTGTCTTGGCAGGGGGGAAGGGGCTGGGTGCTTAGCAGGAATGGCACACAGAAAATAAGTCTACCTCTGCTAAACTTCCACATTACTGGAGACTAACCAATCAAGTTTGTTGCTTTAATTTGAAGTTCCCTGTTTTGTAAATCCTCAGGGAAAGAAGGATGGCAGCATCTCAGGTGGAGTCAGTGTAATGCCAGGGTGTACAGGGATTTCCGTAATTCAGTGCCTGTTGTAGTGTATTTTAAGAAAATGCTTGAAATTAGAGAAATGGAAAGGTAATATGAACATGGTGGTTTTGTAATAAAATAAAAATACGAACAGTGCAAACTGGTTGTTGGCCAGATCACAGTCTTCAGGGGAAAATGTCTTTAATAGATGTCATTGCAAGGCTAATGCTGTACTTGGTACCAAAAATTAGATTTAATGCTATAAATGGAGATAAAACCCATTGCAGCTGACAATATGCTTCCAGACCATGTCCCCAGCTAAAGAGCTTGCAATGCAAGGCCCAAATAGGTGCTGTATAGATAACTGGCTGGGGGGGGGGTCAGATTCTGCAAATGCTTACTCAGGCACTTTGTTTGAACTCGGTGTGACTGCTGGAGTAAGAGCTTGCACAATCCAGCCCTAAGAGTGGAGCTGGAGCCTTAAAGCTGTTGGGTAAAACAGAACTGCTTGGGGGGTTTATTTATTTTCCAAGTGCCTGGTGAGGCAGGCTATAAGTAGAAGCCCGCTTCCGACCCTGACTTGCATGCCTGTTTATTTGCTGTAATCACCTGTAACCTAAAATTGCAAAACTCCTGTGGATACACTAATGATGCCTTTGTAAAGTTCCCTAGCAAAAATTCAACTGGATTTTAAAAGCACACGCTTCTTTCAAAACACTTGGCTATAAAGTTCAGTCCTGCCAGCCTGGTGGGCTGAGAACATTTTGAAAAAGGTCAGAGGGCCACATTGAATGCTATGGGTCCAATTTCCCAGGCTGATTTGTTGCCTGTGCTCTTTGAAGGGAGTGGAGCACCTGCAAATCCCCTTCTGGGGATTCCCTTAAACTGTGGGGAAGCCTCCAACAGGTGTGTGGAGCTGGCATGGCCTGGGCCCAAGGTGGGAGAGGTGTGGCTGGTACACGTCTGAACCTGCACTTGGGCTGGAAGAGGGAATCAAAGAGGCTCTAAGTGGTAGCTGTTCTCAGCTCCTCTCATTCCCCTGAGCACAGGGAAGGGATGCTAACCTTCACCAGAAGCAATTCAGAAGCTGTTCTCCGTGGTTCTGCAGCCTGCTAGAAAGTTGCAGTGGGCAAGGGAGTTGCAGCTGCTTGTCCCTCCCTCTGAGAAGCAGCGGGTTGGCTGCCAGGGCAGATGCTGACTAATTCTATCAGGAAAGAAGTGGGAGGCGATATAGCTGATTCAGATCCCTGCTTTAAAAACCCAGAGCCTGGCTGAGTGAATTCCTGATTAATGTATTTTCTTCTCAGATTCATTTGCTTTGAGGTCACAGTTCAGAGGCTCAAGAGAAAACAGGCAAGACATTACGAGTCTCGCTGGATGTGTCACACGCTCGCTGCTAAGTGCTCTCCGTGTAAAAGGCTTTGACACAGGGAATCCCAGATAGACTGTGCTGTCAGGGAAGGCTCAGGCTGGCAAGTCTGCTTGGGTAGGGGTTTGAATCTTCATTATTCTTAGGAGGCAGTTCCCTGGCTGGTATTAAGAAGTTATTCCTTCTGATGGGTCATTGGATCTTCTTCATAAGATCTTTCTAGCTTATTTTAACCTTAAGGTTAACAAGGCTTTTCTTTTGCTTTCATTGAGAAGAGTGTAAGCACTTCATCTGAGTAGGAAAGAAGAGCATGATTATTCATAGTGAGTCAGTCTCTACAGTGAATAACTGAACAAAAGAAGTCCAACTGGAAGATGGAAGATGTCCTCAATGCTATTGAGGACAACAGACTTAAATTCTGTTCATCCCCAGAAGTCATAGAGAAAAATATGTTTTCTCTGTCCTGCTTCTTGTCAGTGGATTTGTCAGAAAGAAATCTACCTCCTTCCCAATCTAGTTTTGAGACTGTATTTGCTCTTCAAGAACAAGTCAGCACAGTAATCCTGTTTCACGTTAACTGTTATGAAATATGGTGTTAACATTTTAGCCCTACACTGGCAGGAAATGAGATTTAAGTTGTTTTTTTTTTCCTTGAATATAAAAGAGTTCAAGAGCAGGATTTAAAAATAAAAGATCCTTACAATCCTCTCTCTGAGTCAATTTTCATAACTTAATCTTTCAATTCATCTCATTTGCCTATTATGCTATTTGGCTTATGATTTTAACTATGATAGTCTTTAAATGCAAGTTGACACTTCTGGTCCCTATGCTGACTTCAACTCCTAGTCCATAGTGTCTGCTTATTGCAATTTATGCTTTGGTTATCTAACCTGTGGGATTCTTTTCCTCTTTCCCAGCTGTGCACATGATTTTTCCAACCATTCTGACATATTTGCTGTATCACTGTAATCTCCTTGTTCCCTAGGTTATGTTTATTCCTATCTGTTTTCTCTGTCTCTTTCCACACAAATTTTACACCATCCTTTGGGCTGTCCTTCATAAATACAACAGTAATTTCTTCACTCTAAGCTACTGTAGAACTTCAGAGAGCCACCAAATAGGTGCAAGTTACATCCATGCAAGTGTTGGTGTGGCATCTGTTTGTGCACAGAGACTCTTCAGAACAGGATCTGTGTTTCAAAACTCTGCAAACGCCCTTCCTTATTATAATACTTCAAGGCCACTTGCCACAAATATTTTTTCCTGACTTGTATGAAACTGAAATCCCAGTAAATGAAGTATCACCGCAGATGCATTTAGGAACAGGGAAAATGAAAAACTTCCATTGTTAACAGCAGGAAAATCTGACTGTTCTGTTAACAATGGCCTTCAGCTTCCCTTAGCATACTTTTTAATATTTGATTAATTCTTCTGGAGCAGAAGAGTCATATGATAGAGTTTCAAGGAATAATTTGAAAGAGACAGACTTCAATGTATTGCTGCTTTGTCTTGCCAAATACCAGTGGTTAGATTGAAGCCCCTGATTGAACAATTCCCACTTACTCTTGACATCAAACCGCTAGCCTATGTGAAAGTATTGCTTTCCAGAACTGCATGTCCTTACATCTAGGGGAAACTTGTGACTGATGGAAGATTTGATATCAAATGCTCTCAAATCCCACTGAAATCAGTAAGTGGAGGGTGCTGATTGCTAAGATGATACCCAAGATCAAAAATGCCATTTGGAGATCAGATTCCCTCCTGCAGCTGGGTCACAGAGCCTTGCAGAGATGCAGTAGATAGTTTCATTCACTGCCAGGGACAGTCCTGAGCCCTCTCATTAATTTCTTCATTATTTGTTATACAAGTATGTGCATTCTTTCTCTGTTTAAAATATACATGTATAATACCAGACATGAGTGTTTCTGTATGCAGTAGCTGTCAAGTTACACTTGACATTCAGTTACAACAGGAAAAAATGGGTTTTGGTAATTAGTGCTGAATAGCAGAGGCCAACTCATCAAGTTTTTCTATTGCAAAAATGCTAGATCTGAACAATGTGTCTCTAATGGCCCAGAGACATGACAGCACATGTGAAGGACATGAAGGGGAAGACACAGGACGTGAATTTTTCAACAGGTTTTAACAAAGCCAGAATCTTCCATGCCCTCTCTGCTCTGCCACACAGAACAAAAGCCTCAGGGGTTTTGTTTCTAAAGTAATTTGAGAGCTGCCAGCACAAAATGAAAGCCCCAAGGGTTTCTCCAGTCATTGAAGGGGTACCCACCACCTATAAATGTGAAATTGCAACTGAGCTGCATTTTAAAAGTGAGAGGGCAGTGGCCTGGCACAGTCACTGGGGAAGTCACTGAACTAGCAAGACTGACACAGTGTGGAACAAGTAATTTGTTTAAGCAGTATGTGACTTACTGCATGCTACTGGCTCATGGGTCCAACATCCTTAATGTTCCCCTCGCATCTTCCCCATATCTGTGCCTAAGTCAGCTCCACTTTGGGGACACTTGATGTGGCACAAAACCTGCTGGAAAACCCTGAAGTCACGCTTCATTTCAGACCTGGGCATGTAAGATGCCTGGCTCCAACCAGAAACGTGAGCTTCCCTCCACTGATTTTTAGGGGGGACTGCCACCACAGTGTCTGGAGGTGGGGACTACAAGGAATGCAGGGCTGGTCCCAGCAGGGACTCCATGAACAGATGTGCAGGCCCTGGCAGGGAGCAGTTGCTTCCCCGGAGACCTCAGCTGCAGCTTCCCCTGAGTGAGCAGGGCTGTGGTGCCTTGGCAGGAGGAGGAGAGCAGCATGGGCAGTGCCAAGGCTCTCAGGAGGGCAGTGTGGGCAGAGCTGAGGCTCTCAGGAGGGCAGTGTGGGCAGAGCTGAGGCTCTCAGGAGGGCAGTGTGGGCAGAGCTGAGGCTCTCAGGAGGGCAGTGTGGGCAATGCCAGGGCTCTTGCTTTAGCCTTGGCTGCCTGAATTCCTGGCAGGTAGAGCTGCTGCGTGACCGCTGTCACGGACAGTTGCACCTGATGTGTGGGAGTTACTTGGCACATGGTGGATGTAGTTTCCCATTGATTTTTGGTGGAATTGATTTATAGAGCTATTTAATGGAATTGATTCCTTTTACAACTTTTTCCCGTCTTAAAGACCAATTGTTTTTCTTGAGTGATGGCTGCAGGTTTGTGTTTATGTATTATTATGCTCGTGCACCCACAGTCCCAACTGTGTTCTCTCTACTTGAACTGCAAAAGAAAGTCTCGATCTCAAATGCCATCTTAAATCTTAATATTATGTTTGATGTATGACCTGGAATAAATTAAACGTGCTAGAACTTGCAAGATGAAATCCTAGTGGTGGGTATAACCACAAAGCAGTGTTCTATTAAGCCAAGGACTGTCGAGAATGTCTGTTGTGGTTGTGTCTGGGTTATGAGTGGCTCCCTTTGGTTTAGTGTAGGTGGATATTTTTATTCCACCTGGCTTGTGAACAAGGGGATGAAACTTCAGAATTTACCTACAAGAGGAGTAAGGCTCTGCTGACTTTTCCTTTACAAGCCCATAGGTTGGAACCACATTTTTATCCTAAACCCAGTATTTTTATTGTATTTTAATGTATTTCATTGATTGTTACTCCAAAGTGGTTTGTATTAAGGAAACATTATATATTATACCTGGAGGAGTACTATGAGAAAGTGTGAATATTGTAATTCTCTGTTACTATTTGTACTTTGCAGGTCAGTTCTGTCAGTAAGCTTAAGTGGCAAATTCGTGTTGTGGTTTTGGGCTTCTTTCTTGTTCCCTTCCTTTCTGTCTTTCCTCTTTCAAGAAGCACTGAAATAAACATGGGCAGGATCCTTACTCTGGGTGGGACTCCTGAGCAGATATGCCACCCAGATTTCCAGATCAGAGAGATTTAAATGTGTATGCTGAGGGCTTATGGTCCAGCTAACAACTGCCTGTCAGGATACAACAAAATAATCTCTGAACTAGCCAGCACTCAAGTCATACAATAAATTAGTAATCCAAAAGTACTGCCTTCAATGGCAAAGTGAAACAAACATCAACTCTCACAGCTGTGAGAGTTGTGTGAAATTTAGCTAAGCAATTTGGCAGCTGTATGCAGCACTAACTGGATCTTCCAAGTGGTCTGATGTAGCTGTGAGCCCAGTACATTTGGGCAATCTAATTATCACCACAGAAGTGAAAGAGATAGAGACAGCAGTAGTCAACATCCTATTTGAATAGAAAAGCTCTGAACTTCATCACTGCTTATGAAAACTTACACCCATGGCCAGCTGTAATCTGGAGCCATCTAAAAACTGCTGAGAATCCAGCAGGACTCACTCCTGTGCATCTACCTTACACTGTGAGTTTAACAGGATGGCCAAGAATAATATCATTAGGATGCTGAGTGTGCAACTGCTGTAGGAGTGGGCTGTGCGTGTGGACAAAGCTTAGCACGAAAACTGTAGCTGGTAGATGCATGATGCAGAGCAGATAATAGCAGAGTATCCGGTTGTCTTGTATCTGCAACTCCAAATAACACGCACCATTAATTTTAGAAAAGGACTCCAAATGTAAGCAAATTGCTTTGACCCAGATTTTAAACTGGTAAAGGAACCTGAATTCACAGGCAAGGCAATATGGGCCCTTTTGCAAAACATGGTATTTAAATGTGGCTTGCTTAGAGAAACTTCCAACAACAATCAACCTTCACCCTGTGCCCCAGAGGACTGCCAAGACTTTATTCAATATCATAGTGATCCTAAATGGCAGACTTTGAGAGGGAAAACTGTATCCTTGCTTTGTAAATGAAACTGCAGCAGTTGAATTATACTGTAGTTTTACAGAGGTGTTTTATATACTACAACCGCATTGTAAAGTAGATTTTGTTTGCTAGGAATTATCCTAGTGATTTGTAGTCTGTCTCTGGCAGATGTGTCTCTCTCTGACCATCACATGCCCTAAGCAATTATGCAGAGTTAACAAAACCTAGAGAAGACAACTGCTCTTATCTGTCTTGCCCCATGCCAAGTCTTTGCCTTCCACTCTCTGCTGGGAAATAGTACAAATTCCAGGCATTCTTTGGAAGGGAGAGGGTTAAATTTAAAGAGAAGGGTATCTTGTCTTTCACCACTACTGGGGTGGAAAGATTTTAACTCTGTCTGTTCCCCAGAGGTGCTTTGTGTGATATGTCCTTGTAGGATAGGTTGGACATTAAAGATCTGTACTGCCAAGTTTCTTCATTGCCATATGGACAGATTCAGGACATCAGAAGAAGCGTTTACATGAGAATACATGATTTCATAGTTGGTGTTATGTAAATTGGACTATGTTTGACTATGTTTGGCTTAGGGACTGCAGAACCCTAAGGCTGTCACTGGGCTGTACCAGCACAATCTCTTCCCTGAAGAATGTTCCAGTCTAAGTAGTAGATGGTAGTAGATAGTAGATAATAGTAGATAGTATAGTAATAGTAGATAATAGTAGATAGTAGATAGTAAAGCAAAAGGGGAGAGAGGAAGCAGAAACACAAACAGATGCATTATTTGGCCAAGGTGGTGTGACAGATGTAGAGAACTAGGAAGAGAAGCTAAACTCCTTCAGTTACAGTTTACTTTGTTACCAGAATAGACTACTGTTATTATAGCACTCTTTTTTTCATCCTTACTCTTCCAACTAAATTAACTTTCCTTGCCTCAAGGACTGACACAGTCCCTGTACAGTCTTCTGGCTATCTTAGCTATTCCAGGGAACTGGAACAACAAGCACACAAACAAGCCACTGCACATTGACTGATCATTGCTTACTCTCTGTACTTGGGGCTTTAGCTCATGGCAGTGAGAGGTAACCAGTTACACACCAAGACAAAGGCTGCCACACAAGCAGCAGTTGCTTCTGGATTTGCACAGCTACTCATCAGTCCTGCTTGTTCTAGAGATGCCTACCTTGCATTTTGGTCTGCAGGTTCCTGGTGCCTGCCTACATGGGGTGAGGCCAGGTAGCACCAACACCACCTCAGGCTGCTCTGGCTCCAATTCAGATCTTCATGAGCACCTTGCTAGTGTTAAAAATTCCTTGCCAAACTCCTACCTTACAAAGCGTTTGAGGGACTGCATTTCTGTAATGCCTGGATTTGGAAAGCTGTGAGACAAACAAATATTCTCCAGAAGATGACAAACAGGACCAAACAATTACTTACTCTTTGTGTGCTGCCTTGGTAAATTTAAAGACTTTCGTGTATTAAATGACGCAATAGCAAATTCCTTACAAAAAATAAAATGTCTGTAATCAGATAATGGTTGCTCTGGTGCTAGTGGTAATATGGCATTGAATATCTCTTGGTTTGGCTTCCACGATTCAGGAGTGAGAGGAACTGGAATGGTGTTTACTGAGCCAATAAACTTCTCACTAAACATAATTCATGAGCTCTAGCTGGCTAATAACCAGGACCTCAATGCTCTAACAGTTGCCCCCATACATATTAAAACAAAGCTTTATTTGAAGTGAAAACTTTTAGAAAAATAAACTTCAGGATTTAGTGGCTTCTAATATTGTCTGCCTCCACAGACCATGAGAGATCTCATAACTAGAGAGTAGGTTTAAAAATATTTCTATTGCATTTTTTTTGACTGATGCTGAAAGGCTGCTTGGTCCAGGGATTGCCTCAGCATAATTTTTTGTTTGCTATTTTCAAACTTAGAGGAATCCATATGCTTCTTTTAAAATAACACTGTGCAGGGATTTTTCTTCCCTATTTATGTTAAAAAGAGTTTCTGCTGGCCATTTGAGTGTTTTAGGCAGTCAGCATTCTTCAGCTATATGAGAAAGGTGAAGAGCTGTAAGAAAGTTTACTCTCTTTAAGAAGACATTTTAAAAATTACTTCCATAACCTTTCTTACAGTCCTAGTTTTTCTCTGGAGAGATCTTCATCTGAACAGGTTTATTTAAACACTTGCTAGATTATGTATCAGGATTTCCCTTCCTCTCCTCATGAATGAAAACCTGTGCTTCTGCAGGTTCACTCAAGGAGTGCTTCTCCTTGGAGCACTACAGAACTTCAGATCTGGATTGGTTTCAAATCCCCATCATTTCCCTGTGTGTAGAAGAGTATTCTTGTGTTCTGTGTTTGTTTAGTTTCTCATGAATTAAATTTACATTCTTAAAGAATCCTGAGCAGTTCTCAGAGGGGTGTGGGTGATTGGTGGCTCTGCTCTCTGGGGCACGTGTAATTTGTACTGGGGCAGAGTAGTTCATTTTTAAGGACTGGGAATCACTTCATTTAGATTTCTGCTAATGGTTTTACCTTCTGGGGAAGCCTTGCCACTGTGCTGCAGCTTCTTCCTTGGACTGATGACGAAACAAGGCCTGCCTGCCTCCTGTCAGATGCTTTGAAGTCTGCAGATGAAAGATACCATATGAATGCAAAGTACTTGCCAGTTAATGTCAGCAAGTCATTTTGCTTGTACCTTGATGAAAAAAGATTTATTGTCAGCTTACAATGAATTGATTTACATATGCACCAGTAGTTCTTTCCCTTTTACTTAAGTCTTTTGGAAAATTATATTGACTACCTCTCAGAAAGATAGAGGGAGGTTAAATAACAAGCAGTAAAGATTATCGAGGAAATTTCTCATCATACAATACCTTAAAGATAGTAATATTTTGAAAGGGAAAGAAAATAACAGCTATGCACAAGGAGTTTCTGCTAAATACTGCCTCATTCCTGTCTTTCAGGGATTATTTTCTCATGCAGAGCTAAGTCTAGTTCCATCAATGCATAGAGAAGTTCTATTATTATACACTGACTTGATAAGATAATATAATTAGTGTCTTGGTCCATTGATGCAGACCTCTACTGTCCAAAACCAACATTAGGTTATTAAATCAATTCTTGTATTTGTTACAGTAATAAGATAAAATAGCATTATTTAGATACCGCTTGTCTAAACTTAGATAAGTCGTTCAACCATATCTCTGTTTGCTTATCCACATTCTTCCTCTGCTTTTAAAAACCAGCACAAATTCATGAGGTAGGTGCAGACTTTGGATTTCCTGGTCTTTATTGTTTGGTGTGGCAAGGTCTTCCCTGTCAGTTATTTGTGTCTTGTCTGTGTGGCTCTGCCTCCCCTGCAGCAGATGGGCAGTGAGGAAATGAGGGCTCCAGTGGATAAATGCAGCAGCAGCAGCAGCTGCTTTCAAGAAGGGTGTCCATGAGCAGGCCACAAGTGAGATGTGTCCAGGCAGCTAATCTGGACAGATATCTACTGATAATTTCTGCTGACACACAGATCAGGAGACCTGGAATTGATGGCTAAACTGGCACAGAGCCAAAGTCAACAGAGAGAAGAATTTTTAGGTAGAAAGGCAAGTTTCCCAAATTACAGTTGTCTTGGGGAGCTTGGGAGCCTTCTGGCTCCAGAGCAGGAAGAAAGAGGCTTTGCCAAATGCCCATTTCAAGTATAAACACTCTCCCAAGTTCATGGACTGATACCGTTATTTAATATTCT
Source organism: Pseudopodoces humilis (assembly GCF_049639895.1). NCBI lineage: Eukaryota > Metazoa > Chordata > Aves > Passeriformes > Paridae > Pseudopodoces > Pseudopodoces humilis. Next base: position 8,162,729 of record NC_142219.1, read on the forward strand.
GCTGGAAGTGGGTTGACTTACTCAAAGTTTGTACAAATTGGTTTTGTAGGTAGGTAACCTTTGATGAGTTTTGTTTTCTGGCTGTTTGGGGTTTTTTTTTGCTATAGAGGCTCAGATCCTATTGGACAATGACCAATCCAACCTGATGTTAAGGGACCATGGTGTCTAGTGAGATCTGCTGTTTTTAAATATTGTATTTTGTATTAACTTATGCTGCAGACCACAATTCTGCTCTGTCCCCTTGTTTTGTAACACACTTATTTGCATGGGAACATCCTGCTTCTTGCACATATGAGGACTTCCAGGATGAAGGCTGAGCTCTGCAGAGCTTTGTTCCCAGATTCTGTGGTGGAACACAAGACTCTTTGAGAGTGCAAAGGGCCAAGTTGTGCTGCTGTGTGCTCCTGGTGTGCTGCTGGCATGACTGTGCAGGGCCAGACAGGGAGGGAAGGCTATTTAATGGGGCCATGTGTTACTGGAACTTGCCATCTAACATTCCTGGCTTTCCCCAGTGTGTTCTCCCCCTTCCAGGGTGGAATGCAGTAATTGCCATACCAGAAAGAAGCCATGAATTGTCTGTCTAGCCTGGCATCCTTTCTCCAAGACAGGCAAACACCAGATGCTCGAGGGAAAGGTACAAGAACTCCTAAAACAAACAAATATGGTATAACTTGCACATAGAGGAAGTTGGTGGTTGGTTTATGCCCTGAGGTGAGGGAGTTTCTAGACTTTACATGAGTGTGTAGCTGGGTATTCTCTTCATATATGACAGACTTGTACTCACGCCATTCCTGCAGACTCCCTGCCTCTGGAGTTGGTGCCAAGGAACAGCACAGCTCAGCTGCACCCCTGCACTGTGCTGGCGTGGTCCTCGGTCCCCAACTTCTGTAGCAAGGGGTCTGAACTCTACAGTGTGTTGCTGATATCGTTGTCTGCAGAGAATGCCAAGAGACTGTGTTCCAGGCAGCATTACCAAATGACAGGATTTACTCTGTTCAGTGAAGTGTGATCTGAGCTCTGCCCTGCTCCTGTCTTCTAAACATGGGAGCAGGAGGGTTGGCTCCATTGGTGTTCAATCAAGACCAGTAGGGGACCACTGAACCTCTGTCACGATAAGCGATGCTATCTGGTTCCCTCCCTCCTGGTGTTCTCCAGTGGCCAAATCTTTCATCACAAGCTGCACACACAAACAGCATGTCCTACCACACAGGGACCTTCGCAGGAACTGGTGTGAAACAGCCTCCAGCAACTGAAAGCATGAGGGAGAGAGGCCTGGGGAGAAAGGAGAAACACCTCAAGTGATAGCTTCATTGTCTGGTGCTGATGTAGAAGTCAGTAATATGCAGGACCTGTGTTCACCTCAGGGATGAGGAAGAGGAGAGTGCTCTTTTTAATTAGGTATTGCTAATTCTTTCCCAACCAGCCAGCCTGGGATTTCCTTGCATTCTGAGGCAATGCTTTCATCCATCTCCAGTTTAACAATCTGAAACTTGCTTGAGAAGTTGTTTTTCTTTCTTGTGGAAGATTGCATTGGAGCCAGAGTGTTGTTTACCTAAGATCTGTAATAAAATTCTTTATCCTTATTTTGCTTCCTCTCCATCTCGAAAAGGGGTGGCATGGAAAGCAGCACGTATTCCGTAGGAAAGATCTTTTGGGTTCAGCCTATTTAGTAACCACAGTTACCAAACTGCTCTCACTGCAAGCAGTTGGTCAGTCTCCCTTGTGCTATCTGGACTTCTATAGTCTATGGTTCTGATTTGCTGCAAGCTCTCCCAGCAATCTCAGGTAAACTGAAGAAGAGAGGTTGAGTCTCTTCCCCAACAGCAGCAAGGAATTGACCATTATCTGTCATTTCTCCTCTGTGAAGTGATTTTTGCTGAGCCTTTTGATGAAGAAATGTTCTGTCTAAGCCACTATGTGGGTTGTGGTGTTGTAAGACCCATGATGAAGTTGTAAGAAGTCCATACTACTTACTAAACTGGAAACATACCTTGTTGCTAACAAACAACGTAACAATCTCAATTTAAAACTCGAGAATTTTCCTCTCTGTTAGGTAGTCAAATCAGTAGCTCATGGAATGGTCTAGATCCAGGTCCATTGATAGACTGCAGCTGATGTGGCTTGGGTCTGGTGTCTGGCTCTTTTTTGAGCAATGCTGTGAATATTTCTTACGTGCTCTTGTGTTTTTCTGGTTTTTTATTATATCAATATTCTTTTTTCTTCTGATACTTTAATTTTTAAACAATGCATATGATCTGATAGATTGAAACAAGAGACAGATGCAAAGGCAGAGGCAAGTTTTTCTAAACACAGCTTTAGATTTGTAGGCATGGGTAATTAGAAAAATAAAGTTTATCATTTTATTTAGCTTATTTTTGAGTGAAATGAGGGAAATTGAGGGAAATGAGCATTTCTTAGCATGGAAGTGGGGAGACTTCCTATGCCACATTCAGCTCCAGCACAGCATGTAACTTCATCATGTGTGCAACCCACTAATCCCTGCATGGGCATTCTTAAAATTAAAATGTTCTTAATTTAGTAGAACGAGATAAATGAAATTAAAGTTCCTTTTAATACTGAATGAGGGTGTCTGTACAGAGATACAATGTGGTTTAGCTAAATCACTTTAAATTCACAGCTTTAGTTAATCTGAATTAAGTTTCCCAAGTCCTGCGTGTAAAGACATCTTTATTTAGAAAAGGCTGCTGTTGTGGAAAGAGCAATGGATTCAGCCCTGTCCCGAGGCATTCTGGCGTGCAGCTCGCTTGTTCTGAGACAGAGAGTTTCTGGGCATTAGCAAATTGTCTACCACATCCTTTTCTTCTCCTCTCAGAACGCCTCTGTGCCACCTCCAAAAATTGTGGTTTCTGAGCCATTACTCTGAGTAACTTGCTCTGGTTGTATTTGCTGTGCAGCTGATGAAACAATATTTCAGCAACTTGTACCATTTTGGAGCAGGGAAAGTTAAACTTGTCCTGAAACCAGTCATGAACACACCCTTTGGTCTGAAGGGCCTGTCCAGTGGATGTTCCTTGCCCAGGCCAGGTACAGAGCAGGGAGCAGGATGGGGGAATCTCTTGTGCATAGCAAAGGTTTGTGCAGTTTTCCACGCTTGTGCTGTGTATAATTCGGAAGCAAAACCATGAGAACAACTGTCTTTTAGAGTCAGAATTAGCTGAGTGGCTTGTTCCTGAAAATATTTGCTTTTGTGCTTGGAAATGATCCTGTGGTCATGTTACATTTTTCTTATGAAAAGAGAAGCTGGTCGCATGGGTCAAATACAACCCTTTAGGACAAACCCCTAAATAAAACTGTTTGCCACATGCAAGGAGTGCTGGACATGTAACTCTCACTGCAAGTTTCACCCAGTTCACTTTATAGGACTGCTTTCCAACCCTTGCCCTAATGGGAAATGGTTCATAGGATAGTTGCATTGTCTCATGGGCTGCTGGTTTTGGTAAGAGATCAGCTGGAGGGGGATCACTTGGATTTCTCTACATTTTTTCAATTGTAATTTCCAGTATGTTGATCATAGATGTTATGAATAATGGGTAGGAGAAAACAGAGTAAAAGTTATTTTATTGCACTCCATCCTTGAGTTGGAGTACATAGATAGCCACAGTGAGGAGGAGATGGTTTTCCATGGGCCAGCTGATGAATTTATGTTCCTTCCACCTGGTGAAGTTCTGCCTGACATGCTGAAGTCTCCAGAAGCCCTGAAAGCATCATGCACTGTGCGTGTGTACTATAAATAAACTCTTAAAAACATAATTTAAAAACACCTCTGGCAAAGCACACGCTTAACTGAAACTTGTCTGGTCAAGGCTGACTCAGTGGTGTAGGAAGAAGATGGGGAAAGAGCAAGTGGGAGCAAATAAGTGAAACCTGCTGTCAGAGAAAAGGCACTTGTTTGTCATTTCAGAGTGTCCAAGGTCTTGGCATGTGAGCTTTGGGAGATCCCTAGTGACTTTCTGGATATTTGCCCTTGGCATGTGTGTTTGTGAGTGATCTGAGATTTCATTAACAAAGCTGCACAAACAAGGTTAGTTAACCTGTTAGAAAAAGATCAGATGGCTGGGAATCATAGTTGATTCTCCAGTTCTAAGAATCCAAACAGCTCTGGCTGAAAGTCGCCAATCAATTAGACAAAATAATTTCAAGAAGTCCTCTTAATGAATTTTTATGTCTTCCACCCACAGTTTGGATAGCTGCAACCCTTTATTTTAAATGGACAATTCTTTTGATCTGCACAGAACCAGAGGAGGTTTGGGGAGATGAAACTCTCTGAGGGTAAATTGCTCTGATAGTATCTGTGGAGGTACATAATCTATATAATCTGCACTGCTCCTGTCTCAAAGCAGGTCTGACTTACCTACTTGTTTTTTAAGTTGTATGAAAACATGATGCATCTTCAAGCAAGAAAAAGAAATCTACACTGAGGCTTCTTTAGATGGGGCACTAAGGGGTTAAAGGATTGCCCAGTCCCGAGGAAGCCTGTTTCAAGGCAGGCATCCACTGGAGTAAGGTTTTGCTGCAGACACAGGCTGATGTGCTTGCAGCAAGGATTGTAGCCTTATCAGTAAAGATAAACATGCAAAGGCTTCCAAACCCCTGTGTCCCTGCCACTTGTTTGGGATACTTTTCCAAAGACCAAGAGAAAATATAAGATCTTCACCAAGATAGATGCTCCTTCCAAAGGAGGCAGCTAGCAGACTTTGTAGACAGAGACCATGTATTACTCTGTGGTTTGGAACAGGTACAGGAGATATTAGTTTACCTGATTCAAAATAGTACTTGAAACCTGGCAGTATCATTTGGGGTTGGCCCTTTCCCCTCGCCCATCAGTCTTTTGCTGAGTGTCCAAATGCTGGACAACGCTGGGTTTTGTTGCCCTCACTGAGTTACTTGCCATAGCTAATTTCTGCTGCCAAGCAACCTCCAGGCTTTACTACCCATTTGTTTGCCATTTCCCACAAATACTTTGAAGGTTACTTTATTTTAATCCTGGTGCTGAGAGGAGAGGAATGGAGATAGTGTTTCTGTTAAAAATGCACAGGATCAGCTACAGAATTTTGGGCACAGAACAGACCACTTGAGTTGCCTGCAAAAATAGTCCCCATGGTAATATTAGGTGTAATTAAGGTGTAGCCTTGTAAATATTACACTTTTCTTATTTCTCTCTCCTCCTGTTCGGTCACAAAACATGGCAAAGCAGGAGATGCAGAAATCAAGCACTTGGCTTCTCGAGGTCAAATTCCAAAAGTCTGCATTGAAAAATACAGAAATTATTCCAGATGGGTGAGAACTGGCACTCTTTTTCTGTCCAGGAAAGTTTGTGCCATTCTGCAGGCTCAGCCTGGGTCCCTCTGTTTTGCCACTGAGCCTGATTGACACTTACATGTGTGTGGCCTTTTTACACGGTGGTGGACTTAAGTTTGAAAATCCAGACATTTTTGAACTGTGACAACAGTTGGTATGGTGTTTCAATCTGTATTTTACTTTTTAAAAATTATATATCCTATTTTAAAAGGGAGTGTGGCAACTTACTGCAAAAATCAGAGACGAGAACGGATTACAGAAACAATTTAAAAGTTGCTCCCAATTGAGTGAGTCTTTGAATGTGGAAAAAAGAGACTTATTTCAAAAATTTCTCTTAAACTCACAGTGTGATAGATAAAGCTAGTTCTGAGAACGTGAAAATGTGGTCTCCATGTGCTAAAGCTATTTGAAAAGAGGTGTGAGTGAAAGGGCTGAGGTTGGTGTGAACGTCAGACTTCCTGCCTTCTGCACTTTCTGTGTCGCAGCTGTAGCACGTTCATAGTGTGGCACTTCTTTTAAAAGGGACTCTGAACTAGCCCAGCCTTTCAGGGAAAGACAAGCTGCAGCCAGAAATTCTGGCCCATTGCAGGATGACAGGAGGAAGAGCTTTGTTACTAGCTCGTGTTTGATCTTAGCTGCTTTTTTTTCTGCTCTCAGTAGCATGCTAATGATACCTGTGGGAGCTGAAAAATGGGTGAATTCCTGCTAGGGTGCGGACAAGTTCGCAGTTTAATTCTTGTCCTCTTCTTCCCCTCTGGTAAAAATTTTGGGGGCCGTCCCAGATACATAAAAAGGAACTTTTTCCTATAATAATTTCTGTCCTACATCTGCTGAGGAGTCTGAATCAGAAAGGCAGTAAGCAGTTGACTCAGTTTGTTTTGTCTCCTCTCCCCCTTTCTTATGTTTGAAATTATGAGTATTTATGGGAAATGACTGGCTTGAAAGTCTAGGACAAGTCTGAGCTGCCCATAAGCCATTCCTTTTCCACAGTTCAGTTTTGCCTCGTTTATTTTAAACTGTAAAGCTGAAATGCCAAGTGCATCCTAAATCCCCTTTTGTTTCAAATGCCAGAATTTCAAGTTTCACATTTCTTACTTGTGATTCTCTACATATTATGTCCCTCTTGGTATCAGAGGACCCAGTGGGGTGGGCAGGCTGCACCCTGGGTCAGAAGAACAGGGAGATGGTGAAACAGAGGAGTGCCAAACCTGGAGGCAAATACACCCCAGTTTCTGCTGCTGCCCAGGGAGAGGGTCTGCAAGTCTGTGATAAGGGATGGAAGGAGACCAAGAGTGATGGGTGGGCCCCCAAAGGCGGTGATCTGGATGCCAACATATCTTGCTCCAGCTTTGCAAGGAGCAGTATGCAAGTGCTTCAGAGGGAGGGCTAGTTGTGGTCTGTGGTTTAGGGAGTTGACACAAATAGTCTCTGAACCCTTTTTTTATGGGCCTGCAAAGGAGTGCTCTCTCTGGGGAACTGGAGCCTGTCATCCTTGGTGTAATCCTTTCCTGCTTAGCAGGTTCGAGGCTGTGCTCAGAGCAAGCAGCCATGGCTGGCTGACAGAAAGGGGGGTTTAGCATCCTACACAGTTTGTGCTGTGTTAGATTAGAATGGGCATGTTGGTAATTAAACACTTGGGTCTGGGTTTCTGTTCCTAAACTAATGCTGTAAATCAGCAATTGAGTTCTGTGGCAGGCAACCTTTGACAGTATTTCTGTGCCCAAGAACCATGTGGGCTAGGCTATTTTTAAACCTCTTTCAGTAAATGCACTGTGTAACATTTTTGTGGACAGAAAATACAGAACAGTGTGTTGACCTTCATTGCTGATCAAACTTCAGTTGCACCCAGCCATAACTGATAGCAGGTCTTACCTGGATTTGCTTTCTGTCAATGCATGTAGGTGGTCACATGGAGGAGAAGTAAAATACTTCCATAATCTATATATATATCACAAATACCTGGATGGAATAAGAAGAAATAAGGATAAATTGTGTCAGAGGGAAAAATGCATTGCAAATCTTTCAACTTCAATGAAAAAATATTCCCATAGTTCAGATATTTCATTCTACATGAAGGCTGATGCTGAACCTAATAAAAATCACCCAGATGGAGAGAGATCGCTACCTAGTAGTAAAATATCAGCACTCCTATTGGTGTGCATTGGGCTCCTTGTACCTGGCAAAGCACTGGTTGCACTGATCTTCCAATTGGGACTTCTACAGGGATGGCCAGAGGGAATCTTAGTGATACTACAAAGAACCCTGTTTACTCAAGAGGGCATATGTACATCTTTTAACAATCTGGTTGTGTACCTTCTTTGTGGGAGGATCCCTGACCTTATACAGAGAGGGACAAGTGCTAATTAACTTAATTCTGGGAACAGGAGGTGGTATGACCTTTTCCAAAGTGATTCTTTTGGGCTAGAGTTTACAGAGAGGTATTTGCTAGGACTGATGCCTGGGTTTGCTATGAAAACATTATTCATACAGAGGTGTAAAATTCGCTGGTGTGGTTGGGGTAGAAATTAACCTCCCAATCTCTCTGGTTAGGGTTCATGGTTCCTTGTCTAAAAATTGTTGGCATGGTGTCCAGATTTATGTTATTTGGTATCAAAACACAGTTAGGTTTTCTATCATATCTTTTAGCACTGAGCACAGCAAGTAGATCCAAGTTATTATTAGACCATTGTTTTAGATACCACCCACTGGGTTGTGAACACCCCATCTTTTATTGGCAACGCAGCGGGAAATTAATTTCTGAGGAATTTTTTCCTGAACTATCGAGGTGTTATTTATTCTGAGCACCTTCCAAATTCCAACCTCTTTGGCCAAAGCGGTAAGGCCATCTTAATGCCATCTCTACTGTGCTCCCTCTGAGCAGCTCAGGGACACAGTTACAAGCACTGAGTATGCCTACACCACCCCATTTTTGTTCTTGCTACCAGCACTGCCTTTGCAGCAACTGCAGAGAGCAGAGCCTATGGAAATGTGCCTGAGGTGAGCAGGACACAGGGCCATTGGGCTGACTCCGCTGAGGAAATGAAATGCAGCCCCAGACTGGAGGCAAGTTGCTGTAGACCCCCTGGCTGGCCACGTGTCAGGCTCACAAAGCATTTGTGATGCCTGGCTGCAGAGACGTAAGCAGAAAGCTGTCCATGGTTACTTACAACTGGAGAAAGGTAGGAAGGCAGCTGATAGAACTGAATTTTCCTCGGGCAAAGAAATATCTTTGCCCCCTGCTCCCTGTTGTCTTCTAATGTAGTTTTAAAAACCCCAACGAGGCAACTCTCCCTCATTCCCCACCACCACTCCCAACAACAAAAAAGCACAGGCTCGCTGGACCCTAAGAGAAACAAACATAAGCACCTCTTTGGAAAACACTGCTGAGGCCTGCGGCCATCCCGCATTCCTGAGGAGGCTGCGAGCCTCCTCCCCAGCGTGCCTGCCCAGCAGGGCAGCCGGCTCCGGAGGCCGCGCTGCTGCTGCTGCTCCCTCGCTGCACCGACATGCCCGCACACAGCCCCCGGAGGGGCTCGCACCTCTCCCTGCAGTGGCCGTAGCCACGATTTGTGCTGCCCCTGCTCAGGGGAACAGAAGCAGCGCCTTCACCATGCGGCATTTTCTGCCATATTCATTCAAAGGACAGCTCCATGTCTGAAGTGCTGCCTGAGTACAGCTACAGGTACAGCGAGGTAAACAGCTGCCACATCCTCATCCTACTTCTTGCCACGACACTGCAGTGGAGCTGGAAGTTTTTCAGCAATGTAACTAGGTAAGGAGTATTTATTTTGATGAAAATGAAGGTAAAATCCCTATTTCCCAGTTGGCTTGACCCCTATTTACAAAGATCTAGTAATGCATGTATGTAGAAGAAATATCTACATGAGTGAAAATGTGCCCTGCTAATATTAAAAGGTACACGGTGGAATTTTGCCTAAGGATAAAATGTCATTTTAATTGAAAGCTGCTGTAACTTGATAGGGCATATCCACAACAGTTTTGAGGATCTACTTTAAAATACAGTTAAAGACAGAGACTACTCCCACTACTCTGTCTCTTAGATCTACATGTCCTCTTTGATCCATCCATGGCGCTTATGATTCCTAAGAGACATGCATACTGCCAGTAGTCTGAACTCATTAATATTTATAGGATACCTTTTTTCTGAAGATGTGCTTTGCAATTATTAATTAAAAACCATGTCACAAAACCCTAAAATTTAGCTCCACTTCATAGCTTATAAAATGAAAACCCAGAAAGTCTATGTGTCCTTTGCATGAGACAAAGTGAGATTAGGAATGTGGCAGCATGGACTTCTACTGTGCCGTATTTCTTTATCTTTCTTTTACCAGTAGCTTTGGACAAGGCAGCACAGGTTTCCTTTGACAATAAGATACACCATGAGCCTGTGCTACATAGGTGATACTGAGAAGATGAGTGAAGGAAGCCTTCTCTTTCATTCTGGTTCTTCACACAGTGCTTACTTGCTTTTTAGAAAGCTTCTTTAAAAATACAACCTGGAAATGCTTTGTCAGCCCTGCAGACCACAGACCAAGTGAATATTTATTTGAACATGTTAAACCCTTCCCATGCACACTGTATTTTAGTTTCCATGTTAGAGTAGAGAAAAGGGATGGTGAGTTATAATCCACACCAGACGTGGGCCCTCTCTTCTCAGTCCTCCCTGGTGCTTATGGAATGAAGGAGCTTGGCTCAGTGTGAGACTGATAACGGGAGGGAGGGCTTGCCATGCGATTAGACCAGTTCACTGTAAACACCTAAGTTGCACAAGTGGCTCAAACTTTGATCTTTTTGTTGTGGAAAAGAAATCTGAGACTCTGAAACCTGCCCTCAGTCACAAACAAGGAGATGGACATTACTCAAGCCCAACTGTGGAAATGTAAATACAGTTAAATGTGATCAAAATGGGAAAAGCGCTTCTTTCTTCCTCATCCCCTGCTCCCGAGTGTAGTGCCTGCTTTTACCAGGGGCTCCTACTCTGACTTGTCTAGCTCTGCTTGTGAACGTAGGCCCCAGTCTCACACCTGAAACACCCAAATCCAAATGCTCCCGAGTGCTGTCTGGGATAAGGTTTAAGCCACAGGTACAATTAAGCTTTTAAGTGGTAAGCCTATTTGGTATGGGGCACACCTAGAGCCTGCAACGAGCTGGGAGAAAAGCGATCAGTCTTTCAAACTGACAGGTGGTTCCTGAAATAATGCTGGAAGGGTTAAGAAGAAGCTACAGCATTTGTGATTCTTCTGGTATTTAGTGTAACAACTCTCAGAACAAGGTCTCTGTGGGTGCATCTGGCTGCCCTAGTGAGGTGGGATTTAATTTTAATTACAAATCTGGTAATGGATTATTGAAATGATGGTTTTGTTGAAGCCTTGGGCACACTCTTCATAGTCCTGTCTTTTTCTCTCACCCTGCCTTCCAAACACTGAAGCAAATGGATAAGTTTTATAGGTGTGTAGTCTGTTAGTCTGTGGTCTCTTTTACTATTGGCATTTAGGCCTTTGATTAGATTTTTAGAGGAAAAATGTCATAGTAGGTTGTCTGGTAAAATGCTGGTGAATATTTTAAGATGCAAATGTTCCCAGGCATTCAATAAACATAAGAAAAATGGGGGATGTTAGACTTCAGCAATTCCTCACCATTCTGATTTTTTGCACTGTCATAGCTTTGCTTTTACAGTCATTAGAACAGCATCAGAGACCTTTGCTTTGCATAGCCTTGAGTCCTTGGGCAAGGATTTAAACATGGAACATTAAGACACGTTAGTGAACATGTCCTAATTAGTCTCTTCCTTGGCTACCACATCCTCAAAGGCCACAAGCCTTACCTACACTATACCTCTCAAACACCTTCAACAATATAGCATTTTATCCTAGTCTAGACAAAGTCTTAAGGGTTATGTTGTCTAGTCAACTAATCACTTATTTTAGTGGGGAAACTGCTTTTCTTTTAGGATTGTTTCTCTGTTTTTTCCTCCTTGCTGTCTCTTTTCTCCTCCTTGCCTCTGCATACCTTCCCTGCAGCAACTCCTGTTCCATCTGCTGTAATAGAAGCATTAACTATTTAATTGCTGATTAGGAAAATCTCATCACGTGGACTTTGCAACAATACTGGAATGGGAGGCAAGAGGAAGAAGATGTGTGAGTTCCCAGTTCTGTATCACAAGCTGACCTGGGAGCGCATTAGTCATTCTTGACGCCATGAGGGTGTTTAATGTCTCTTCAGTCTAATGGGTACAACAGTTGAATGAGATTTGGATGTACCTGAGCCCTTGTCATCTCTTGCTGCTGAACTTGCTATTTGACCTCAAGCAAACTAGGCTGGGCTTTTCGTCCCTTAGGTGGATATAGGGCAAGTACTGTAGCTAAGTGCTTTTTGATTCTTAAATGCAGAAAACATAGTCATGCAAAGGACTAGTTGCTTTTCTTGTATGGTAAGAAGTACTGTGAGGTTTTGAAATCTTTTCTGTGTGCTTCTGCACGAAGTTGCAGAGAGTGAGATGAGAAGCTGGAAGAGATCTGCAGTTCTCCAAGCAGTGAAAGCCCTTTTAGCTCTGCATTCCCAAGCAGCCATATGGGGCTTCTGCCCAACTGACTTATTTCCTTGCGTGATGCAAATTCAGCTGGTGGCCCCCTTCTCTCCCCCTGGCATCTGCTATTCTAAGTATTCGCGTGGGTTATCAGCATTTCAGCTCCTCTTTGCACTTCCAGCACCCAGTTGCCACAGTCGGGTGTAGTCTGTAGTAGATACTTGTGAAAACTCGGCAGACTCGGAGGGGACTGTGGGCGATGTGGTAAGAAAAGGTGTGCAGGTGGACTCTGCAACCCACGTAGTCAGTCTCTGCCCTGAGGGCTTTTTGTGGCTCGTCGTAATTGCAAGTTTCTCACTTGGTTTTGCAGGACTCTGAAAGTTGCGTTGGAGATGAGAATTGGACCTTTTTCATCCTGTTGTGAAAAAGAAAGGACTAAAATATTGGGATAATTGGAAACTAATGAAATTGCCATTGTAAAGGACAAGAAAATGGTATTCTTAGCAATTAGCAAGGAAAAGCATTTCAGTCAGACTGAAACTATCTTCTCATTTGTTTGGGGAGTTTATTGTTAGCAGATGTTTAATTTCCATAAGCAATTAATATTTGGAAAGCTTAAAATTATTTTTATATATGTAAAAAAACGCTTGTATTTTACTTCAGTGATGGAGTAACCTCTCACACAATGTCTCCTCAAAGACCTCACAAAGGCCAGAACTGGGCTTCTTAATGCTTTAAAAGAAAATATGGGTATATGTGTAGGAGAGTGCAGAGGAGAGGGTAACTATGTATGGGCACAGCATGGAAACAACGGACAAAATACCTTTGAGGAAAGGGACAAAATATGCCAAAATACTTATCATCTACCAAAATACTTCTATCTACCTCTATCACTAACAACCCCTACTTCCCCTCCCAAAACCCCACCTCAAAAAAAAAAAAAATCCAGTTAAAAAACATCCTTGCAGATCACGTGGCAGCTGGCAAAGGCTGCTGCTCCTTCTGCCAGAGGCAGTTCAGGCTCTTGAAACAAAGCAAACTGGGTTGAAATTCTAGGCATTAAAATACTAAAGCAGCTGCCTTCCTGACATCCTGCGTTGGACTCTGATTTCAGTTTCGCTTCTGCTAGATCTTGGGTAATGTCATTGCTATGGTGTAACTGAAATGAAAACTGGGGCTGCTAATCTTGACATTGGGTCACCCAGTGGTAATCCATTTGTTATCTCTGTTACATTTGTGAGAGCACACACACCCACTCCCTTTAGACTGCAGTAATTTATTTGGCCTATTTTATGTCTGATGGTCACTTGAAACTGTACCTCTTGCCTGTCAGCAGCTGTAGTTGTTTTGCTAAGTGACGATCTAAAGCGAGAGTTCCTTGTGCAAATGTGTATTTTAGACACTGTCACCAGAAATCCAGTGGCTCTCCTCTCTCCCTACCCCTTTCTCCCTGTCCCCTTCAGCTGTTTAGATTTCAGGACACATGGCTTAAATGAACGTATGCTTGGAGTTTGCAAAATGGCTTGAATGACAGGAGAAATCGGATCACACAATGAGAGTTCAGAACCCAGCCACCAATTGGTACAGCAGGAGTCTGCAGCTCTCTTACGCTCATTATTGTCTCAGCATAACATCCAGCACTGTGTGTTTCTCACGTCCCCTCTGGAAAATGGGAATGCAATGGAAAGAAGCGGGCGGAGGAATGTCCCCCTCCCTGTGAGCTGGGCTGTCAGCCTCCGCTTTCTGTGGAACCCCCAAGGCCTGTGGGGAGCGGTGTGGAGAAGGGCCTGCACACCTCATTGTGCCTTCTTTGCTTACGCTGGAGAATCTCCAGCTTATCCTGCCAGTGCAGTGACTGCATGTGGAGGAGGGGGAGAGGTTGTGTTGCAAGCTCTGAGAAAATTAGTTGTCTCTATTTTATCTTTTGCAGCTGCAGCACTTTTTTTTTTTCTCCCCTCATCATTCCCCCCTCCCCATGCGAGTGGTATGTCTGAACCATATCCTTCAAAACCAGTTTTCTAAGCAGATTAGATGGGCAGCAGAGACAGCTATGCAATCAGGCAAAAATGTGCACTCAAGCCTTCATTTCATGCAGTGGCCAGAGCAGTAAGTGTCTACCACCTGCATTTTTTTTTCTTCATTCTCTCCCTTTGCTGTTATTCTGTAATGCTGTTGTCTGTCACTGATGTAGGCTGAAACAAAACCCTCTTTCTGACCCTTAATTATATAAAAATTAGGGAGGGGAAGGAAGTTTGGTTCCACAGTAATACTCATTAACATGAAACATAGAGCATGCTCCTGGGCTGGCATGCTTCACCATGCAAAGTGACATTTGCTCCCTGTGAGCGTGGGGAAGGGTAATCTGGGGATTACCCTCAGGTCCTCTAATACCAGTCCTCCCCTGACCAGTCTGGAAAACCAGTATCTAACTGCTCCTTTGAATTCAGTATACTCCCCTGGACTGTCAGTGCAAGTGAATTCGGTCTCTTGCTACCCCATATCTTTCAGTGCTCCCTATCAGCCTTTGTTGCATGCTAGGAATCTGACAATAATGGTCTTCACCTGCTTTGAGATATCATGGCAACTCTTAAGCATTGGTATTGGTTTCATGTCTGGTCTCTTATAGGACAATGAACTGAATTTGGGACTAAGCTCTCCAGACAAGTTTGGAGACCTTATGTCTTGTTCAGTGTGGGTAGAAAATGGGGATAGGTTAGTGGGCTGAGTGGCAGACCTGGGGAAGAGAGAATTGAGTAAGCCTTGGCTGTCTTCCAAGAGAGGAAACAGAGCAAATTGTCCCAGGAGCCAATTGTTGTTCCTCTGGAGGAGAGTCAGGAACCTGGAGTAAGGTGATGATCAAGTAATGCTTTTTCCTGTGAGTCTGGAGAAGCAGGGAAGAGAAGCTGTATGATAAAACTAGAAAAGAAAAATTGGGGGTTGAGGCTGGGGGGGAGAGAAGGAGAGAAAATAAATAATTTTCTATAAAGGGTATGAAAAAGGAAAGAAAGAGAAACTAAACTGAAGACTTTGGTGTACTTTGCAGGATAAGAAAGAATCTGCTATAAGCCCAGATAAAGAAAATTGTATTTCAAATACTGGTAGAAAACTGTACTTTATCATGTTGGCATGATGCACTTAATTATCTTCTGTTAATCCCTCAAAAGTAAAAAATTACTTTGAGAAGAGTTAAAAATTGCAAACAACAGAGACTCGATCTTGCTGGCAAAAAGGGGGTGAAAAAGTGGGTGGAAAGCTGGTTGAATGTGTCAACCACAAAAGCGGTGAGATATGGTTGTAGAGAATTCAGGTTTTAAAACACAAGGAAATCGTGCAGAGATATTTCTCACACTGACTTGTAAATAGCATCTTTGGGTGTGCAGCATTTCCAAATTTACCCTTGTTACAGGGGCAACTTACAGTAAGTTCCCACCAAAGCCATACACCATCTGTTTGAATTACTTAGAGGAAAGGTTTGTCTCCTTATTCCTCTTCTATTAGATGTGACAGATTAATGTCTTTGAGGGCAGATCACTGTTAGGCTAAATCTTTCTCTGGTTATGATTCCTTATAACTATAAAACAGTCACAAGGTTATGGGGTTTAAAAAGAGAGGTTTATTGCAGTTTCCAACACTGAAACTACAGGCTAAGTGCCTCTCCTTTTCATTTTTTTTTCAAGAATAAATCAAATCCATCCATACACACTCTGCCTTCTCTCAGATATACAGACCTGGGGGAAGAACACATACTACAACAGTTGCTTTATAGAGTCTACAGGAAAACTACTAAAATAACTTTCTGTGAGTGCATACTAATCTTCCCTCGGAGTCCTCTCCACTTGTTTTAAGAGCTGGTTGCTGAGCATGAGTGGGTGGCACCCCTAATGTTTGGAGCAGAACTCAGAGCCTTCAGCAGCTCCACCAGCAGTTGTTTCTACCCATCTCTCGTAAAAGCTGTTCCTGTGCCTTGGCTCGAAGCAACAAGGTATTGACCGTTCAGACATCTGTTGCAAACCCCCTGGTTCAATACCTGTCAGACTCAAAACTAGTCATTAAACTCGGCTGATGAACTAAATTCTACAGTCCTTAGGTCATGCCAGGAGCTGTGCAGGAGGCAGAAGGGTGCTGATATTGCAATTATTTAAGTTCCCTACTGAGGAAATTTCTGCAGGAGTGAGATTTGTTCATGATATTATTTTTAAGCCATTTTAAACAGTGTAGTTTCTTTAAAATGGAAACATTGTTTTTCTCCTAGAAAACCCCAGTGATAGCTTTCTGGTCACCCATTAAATTAATAAACTAGTTTTTACCAGAAATGTTACATTGACATGTCTATGCTGCCAGAATGGGAATACCTCTTTGCTTTTCTCTAACTGATCTAAAAGGTTTCACTTGGGATTGGTTCAAAACATTGCACTGGACTCCAGGTCATCCTTGAGCGCTCAGAGAGCTGTTGACTGAGGTACCTATTCTGCTGGACACCAAGGGCCCTAGCCATCCCCTGTGGCAGCACAGGTCTCCCAGGGGCCATGCTGTGCCACAGGAGACCTCAGTGTGTGCCTTGGGAGCTGCCTTCCAGCACGGGAGTCTCACTCAGAACTGGGGACAGGGTTACCAGGCTGCCAAGCTGCAGTGACTGAGGCAGTGCAACACTGTGGGAAGAAAAGCAGCCCAACATTGTACTGACTCAGAACAAAATTTCTCAGGTCAGGTCACCAAACCAAAATGAACTAACTTTGGTTTCAGTAATGTAAAATATTCCATTTCAAATGACACAAAATGTACTGGTGTTCACAAATAGTCACAAATAGGTTTCCTTTTTTTTTTTTTTTTTTCCTTGTTCCTTTCTTTTTAAACTTGTGAACTTCCGTTCTACATAGTCTCTAATTTCAGTTTTTCTGCCTAAATTGGGATCAGAGCAAATGTTGAAATACTGGAATTTCTTCCTTTCTGGGGAGGAGGCAGCTGGTGAGTAAGAGCAACCAGTTTCAGGG
The DNA here is from genome assembly GCF_049639895.1 of Pseudopodoces humilis. Taxonomy (NCBI): domain Eukaryota; kingdom Metazoa; phylum Chordata; class Aves; order Passeriformes; family Paridae; genus Pseudopodoces; species Pseudopodoces humilis. Next base: position 8,179,586 of record NC_142219.1, read on the forward strand.
TTGGGACAACTGACTCTGAAGCCCTGTACATTGGGGCAGAGCAGGTGATGGAGGGGCAGATAGGCCGTGGAGGGGAGGGGAACACACTGGCAGGAGGAGGGAAGTAGGAGACAGGAATGAGAAACAGCAATGAGGGCTAGAACAAAAGATAAGGAGGAGAGAGCAGAAGTTTCTACTTGGTTCCCTGGACTGTTCTGTTTTTGTGCTGTTACACTGCTGGCTGTGCCTGGCTCAGCACCCTGTGCTTGGCTGAGTGTCCAGCAGATGTGTGGGAAGGTGCCACACCAAGAGCTCCTGTCCCAGAGTGCAGAAGGAACTCCTTGGAGAGGTCAGGGGCTGGGTGAGGTGGAGCTGGGGGGTCACACCAGTGCACAACCAGGCAGTGCTGCAGGGTGTCACTTCTGCTTGAAGAGCAGGTGGGTCCTCCTGTGCAAATGGAACAGGAGGTGAGTGCAGGATCAAAAGCTGAGCACTTCTGAATTCTCGTTGTGGCTCTGAGCAGGGCACTGCAGCCCTTGTGAGTTACATTCTCTGCCACTGAGTCTTTTTCTGCAAAGTAGAAAGCACAGGAATACTCTTCTCTGGTGGGACTGGGAAGGAGCTCTAGTGACTGTTCCTGACACTGCAGAGTGTTTATTACGCTTATGATTTTATTATTTAGCAAGTTTCTTGACTTTTAAAAATAAATATACCAAATTGATACACTCCATCCATCAGCAGTGCCCTCGAGGAATGAGTAGCTAATTAGAGAGCAGGACTTGTGAAAAGACAAACCTGGGTTATGCACAGAACAGGTTTCTCCAGTATTTATTGCCTATGTTACTGGCCAAGCTTCCTTGTTGTAATAGTCAAATAATCGGCCTGGGTCCTTTTGTGAATGGCTTGAGTCTGTGTGGTCCCTCCTTTGTTAGAGCAACTCATGGCTTCTGAAAGCTTCTGCACCCCCTGTTCTGAACAGCAGAGCCTGGTGGCACCAGCTGCTTCTGCCTGGAACAAATATTTGCATGTGACATTAAAAATAAAAAATCTAATTTCAAAATGTATTTTCTTTTCCTTATCCCCTCATTTTCTAGCCCTAGTTCAAACTCTGGAAATATTTGAAAGATTAATATATTTAGCTTTTGCTACAAGTATCTTTTAAGCAAGTAAAGCTTGAAGAGGAAAGAGAAATCTTCAGAAATAAAACAGCAGCCAGTGTTTGGAAATATTTTAACAATAGACCATATGGGAGTCTCAAACTATTAAGCTTTATTATTCAGAAGGCGGAAAATGTGGTTTGATATTCAATTGATATACAGCATAAATGAGAGCCGCAAACTCGGCTCCCTTGAGCTGGGATTCAGATGTTCTCTTGAATATAATAACCAATGCTTTGGCCTAGTTCCACAGAATGCATCCAGCCTGCTGATCACAAGCCAAGAAACTGTAGGCCTTTTTTCCCCTTCCCCTCTCTTCTCCAAAGTACTTTCCTCTCCTGCCAGCATGAGCTTTTGGCCTGAATATAAATCTCCTGATACTGGATGTGTATAGAAAGTGGGGAGGATGCTAATGGTGCACAGTAGTGGAGCTGTGTGTGTTTGTTTTTCTTCTGCTTTCATGATAAGGTTTTCCCCTCACAATGTGCTCTCAGGGGATTACATTGGTCATCCTAGGTGGGAGCTTCTTTGTTCGTGTTTCACTGTTTATTTCTTAGTGCTGTGGAAGCAGGTGAACATTTTTTGGGTTACTGTGAAGTGGTTCCAGAGACCATGAGAGTGTGAAAATTATTGGAGGGAGAGACTGGAAGTGGTTTCAGTTTCTATTCCTTTTTTTTTTTTTTTTTTCATTTTTTCCCTGCTTTAATTTGCATATATTTATATTTGCCATTACCACTTTCTATCATCTCTCTCTTAACTTTCTCTCCTATGGGGAAAAGAACACATAAAAGCTGCTTATAAAATATTACATACATGGATTAAGATTGCCTGTATGCAAAAGGAGGCTGAAAGCTTGATGCTGTGATCAAGTTATGGCAGACTGGATCACCCATTTTATTGACACAGGATCCTTTTGGTACCAATATCCTCAGCTGTGTTGGGTCCTGTCTCTTCTATCCTCTCAGGATCTCTGTGGTTTGTGATTTCCCCTGAGTTGGCAGGAAACACCAGCATTAAGGTATCTTGCATTTTTCTCTAGAAGTATGGTGAGCCCAAGAAAAAATACTCCCACTTTACGTGTGAGTTCAGGAATGCCTCTCATGTAGAACACTGGAGAGAATATAAATTATACATGCTGAATGTGAAATTTAGTTTTGGCTCCTGTCTTTTCTCCATTTCTCTTTTCAGTTGTTCATGATAGCTTAAATTTTCCGTGTTTTTGTCTCAACCCATGCTCAAATTTTTTCCTTTGGGGAAAACTGGAGCAAAATCAATTTTAGTGCAATTTTTCAAGCCTCCTTGACTTGCACTTACATCTGTTTGGTGTGGGGGAGTGGAATTTTATCATAAAACATTTGATTTTTTTAATGTCTTCAATAAGCATCGAAGATGTGCCAGGTACTTTCTCAGCCCTTTTGGATGAGAAATCTTGCAAGCTAAGAACTTAATAAACAAAGAAGTTCCAGAACTCAAAATTTCCCTGCTGTTAATATCTTCATATACCTAAGGAATAAACCAAGTTTGAACAAAGCAGATCTTAAGACTTGTAAAGTATAAAATGTCACAGGCAGTACTGCTGAGATCTGTGGCTGAAATAACTGGTTTTTTAAAGATATTTCCAGATCCTGTTGTCTGCCCAACTTAAACTCATGTTTTGACACATGAGATGTGCTAGGCAGCTGCTCTACCTTCATTGCAACTGTGAGTCTGTTTCTGTTGGTGAAGCTGCTGTTACAGGTGTGTGATGCTCATCTAAACAGGGTCATTGATTGAGACCAAGGTAAGTTACAAATTGAACGGAAGAGCTATTCCCAGTTAACTTCATCATCCTAATGAAAGATGCAATTTGGAATAGTTAATAAGGAATAGCTGTTCTGGAATAATCCCTTTTTAAGACAAACCCTCACTGTTTCTATAATTACATTCCAGGAAGCTATTCTGTTCTGAATCAGCATGGGATAGAGTGCCTAGAAGACGTTCAGACCAAGCACAGCTAGCGGTGAGTGGGCAATACACACCGGGATGCCCTATTGCAGCCATTCCAAGTGAGCAGCAGAATAGCCCAACTCGTTGCCTGTGCATCTCTCTAAAAGGCAAAGTGAAAGTAAATATGAAAATCACGGTACAAAGGCCTCTGTCTTAGCAGGGATGAAGTCTGAGCCGCCTGTTAGTGTCTGAACATCAGCCTGGTGTTACGGACAGAATGCATGTCTCAACCCGTAACTGATCACAATTTGATTAAATGTTGGGGTGTGGAAGGGACTTGTGTGCTTTTTCCCAATGTGTATATTTACATCATTATGTGGGAGCAATCAATTTATCAAACCCATCTGATTATTCAATAGTGGGGAAAGACAATTGGTTGGAAGAACATGTGTATTGTTTTTAAGGCAGATAGAAAATTGGTTTAAAAGAAACTCATGCAATTCCTTTCTTTTGAGGAGAACCTACATTAACAAACCAATCAAGGAAAGGGAAATCCAGTAATTGATAACCACCAGTAATTTAAAATGCCATGAAAATTTTCCTGCAGCATAAAATTTTGTGCTTGTCCTTGCCAAGGAGAATGGGCTGGAGCAGAGGTAGCGCTCTTGTGCTTCAGCACATTGTAGTTATGATAGAGCTGCTGTTAATTCATAGTTCTCTTGACTTTTGGAATTTATCTGTTCCCTTAAAAGGGAAGGTGGCAGCCTGGAGTGGAGAAGCTCCAACTGCAGCCCTCTGGATGTTAATCCACCCCTACTTTCTTAAGCCTCCTACTTAAATCATTATCTTAATGAATCACCATTGCTGCTATCTTCAGTGCTACACAGGAACATGCAAATTTCAAACAGCCTGGGGGAAAGCCCTTCTTGTCTGTAAAGTGCTCTGATACTTGCATTTAGTTGTTACCATGATAGATACCTTGGATACTACTTTCTGCCTAGCCCCGTGGATGGATCCTGGGGTGTAGCTCTCCTCCCTGAGAAGCGATGCATGTGGTGATTCTGCTACTGACTGGGAGCACAGCTCAGGTGGTTGAAGGCACATCACCATTGTCCTTCAGCTGAGGGCCTCCTGCCTGTGCTTTCCTGTAGCTGCAGAATGACAGGAGGAAGATGATATAGGGCAGTGAAGATGGGGGTCCCTCCTTAACTCTGCAATTGCCATTTTCACTTTGGGCAAGTTTCTTCATCTCTTCACTTGAATTTTTTTCACAGCTTAAATAAGCCATGCAAATGTTCATGGATCAAGTAAATTTTCTTCCAAGTAGGTATCAAAGAATTTGATACAATAGGAAAATTACTGGCTTGCTAGAAAAACATTTGTTTAAGGAAAAACTGAACATAGTGAAGCCACTGCAAACTGCCTCCAAGACTTTCAACATTGTGTTGTCCAAATTTTTCCTTGATGATTCAATTTGGCTACACACTAAGTTCGCCCACTTCAGTTCTCCCAGTTGATCACTTGAGAAATCTTTATTTGTAAATGGTGGATATGGAGAGAGAGCCATGATGGCAAATCTTTGTGGTTATTTACAATATGTATTGAAAGTTTTGATTCCTTTATTCATTAAACCAAGAGCTGGAGAAGCTGTTTCATGCAAATGTCCTAGATGATAAGAAACACCCTTCTCAAATTGCAAAGTCAATTCATCTATTGTCCCTTTTCTGAGGCTTAGAAGTACAGTCCATTCCCTTACTATGGGTGGCTTTTCCTTACTAGTAGTAGTTCTGCTTCTGGAGCAATTGCAGGATGAATGTGCAAGATACCAGGTGGACAGAGATCCTTTTCAACTAGGAGAGAACCTTATTAACAGAACTGAGCTTAAATGCATTTTTTGTGATAACATTATCAGTTGTCAATTCCTGCTGGGAGAGTTATGCCCACAAGAGGCCAGAACATTTATCTCAAGGAGGGCACCCTCATTCTCTCATTCTTAGTCAGGTCTTCTCTGAAACAAGTTCAACTGGAGCTGGATACTTTCATGTGAAGAAGAATGCAGCTTCTCAGTTGGTTACCAAAGAAAGGAGATGTGAACAAACAGTACATGCTGACTTTTCATAGCTCAAAGCCTCAACAGGTGTCCAGGTGTAAGGCAGGAGATATGATCTGCTTCATCACCTGTTTGTGCACTCCTTTCTGGAGAACAGCAAAGAACTAGCTCTGTGATTCAAGTGACTCAAACTTTTTTCCCTGCTTGGTGTGCCTTGGAAGAGACTTCCACTTTCTTGTCATAGTGTTAAAGGCACTCGTTGCAAACTGCTTTACAGTGATAACTTTTCTGCTTATTGTGATCAAGCTGTTGTGGTCGAGATCCTGGCTGGTTCTGATCCCTCATGGAATGGCAGCATTTTATAATACAGGGGGTAAATTAACTGGGGAACCATCTATTTGATTCAGCACCATGAGAAGTGTCAGAGCAGGGATTTCAGAAGAAATATCATGAGGGTGCTGTACATGTGTGTATAAATGTGTGTGTATATTTCAAAAGAGAAAATAGAGGTGACTGACATTTGAAGCTGAGTACAAAACTTAAACACAATTTTTTCTCATTCCAGTCTTGGAAAGTCATGGAGATGGGTGTGGGCAGGTCTCTGGCTGACTTTCTGAATTGCCTTTATGTCAGAACTCCAACAAGGGATTTGGTGCAATTTTTCATCCTATTGAGTAAAAAGGATGTAAAAGTAAAAATGTTCTATCCCACATAGTTTCCTTAGGAAACTGAAGGAAAGGGATTCTTCTTCACAGATCTTAACACACCCAGTGAATTTTTGCAGGCACTGTGTGCAAAATATTCAGTAAATGGGATATCCAAAAGGAATGTTTCAATATGCTGAACTGGATTACTTGATTCCTCCAGAAGTTTTTGCACACTGTCTTATGCTTGTGGGTAGTTGTAGATTTTTTGTCAATGTACAAAGGTTGTGATTTCTATAGTTACCTCATTTAAATTCAGAGGTTTGTAACTATGGAAGTAAAATGTGTCTGTGCTATTATTTTGTTAATCTGTCCTGAGCCACTTTTGTTAACTGTGTGTTTACTCAAATTACCTGCTCAGTTTTCTGGTCAGGTATGCTAAGATTCAGTATTTCGGTTTATAACTTTGGATTTTGTTATTTTTCTCCTGACGTGTTACAACTGCCTGCCAGAAATTCTGAAACTGTGGTCAAACAAACTGCTCTGATGTTTCCTCCCAGTGTTTGCTAATTCAGCAGCACTTGAGCTGCTTATAAGAAGCACAGAGAAACTGCAGCTGAGGACTGTGAATGGCAGTGCTGTGTGAACAAATGATGCACACAGCACTACACAGGTAGAGGGGTTTTAATCTGCAAGCATATCTGTCATTAATTTTAAGGCCTTTAGGAACCATGGTAGCTCAGCTAAGAGAGGGGAGATAAGCCAAGCAATTATATGGAACAGCTCTGTTTGGTGAAGCACATCTTTTGGGATTAGCAGGGGCTCATGAGGCAGGGTAGTGATTTGTGCATCGCACTGCCAAGTCTGACTGATCCTTCAGGACAGTCACTTTTAAGTGGGGCCTCCTGGGAAATTTCTTTAGACTGGGATATTGGCTGGGACAAGACTGAGAAAGTTTCCTTGGTTTGTCAGTATAGATTTTAATGCAACAATGCTCCCCGCTGCTTGCTGGGGAGAACCACATCTTTTCTGCTTCTCTGCTTTGTGGACCTTCTTGCTGGGTGTACAGGTAAAAGAAAGCAGCCATGAGCTTTGAGTGACTGCAAACTGCTGTGCTTTTGGGAAGACTGACAAATGTCAGGGATTTGAAAGATGAGATTTTGAGTGATTTGAATTGGGTAAAAAAATTGAGAGAACTGTGGCAGCAGTTCTTGGGAGAAGAAAAATGTCACCTGTTACCTCAGCAGACTACTTAAGAGCACTCTGAAGTGAGTCCCCAGAAAGTTCTTGCAGAGAGACAAAAGGGCAGCTGGGAGGAAATGCTGTACTCCCTGAAGAAACAACAAACTCTGGATGTTTACCCAGGCTGGTAAACCAAACAGAAACCATCAGTGTGCTGCTGGGTAAATCTGTGGTGTGCCAGTGTCTTAGGCACTGTGCAGTTCTAATCACCGCCTTCAAAGGGAGTGGAGGGCTAGGAAAGGTCTGGAGAAAAGTCAGTCCCTGTGATTTCTCTTTGCCATAGAGAAGAGATGACTTATTACAGAAATTGCAGATGTGTTGTATTGTCATGAATGGGGAGTAGGGAGTGATCCTTCACAGTTCCTGTGTTTGCTAAATTGATTCAAAGCAGGCAAAGAGGAGGCACTCTGTCAAGCAGCAGTTACCACGTGAAACTCATTGCCACAGGGTGTTATGGATAGCAGAAGTCTAAACAGATTGAAAAATCGATGAAGGACAGATAAGTTCTTATTAAAAGTGATGGCCTGGGTGCAACCTCTGGATCAGGAGATCTTTAACAATTGCACAGGGTGTAAGAAGGAAAAAGACTGCCTGTATTCTACGTCATTGCTTTTCCTCCCTCTCTGCCATCCCTCACTTTTTTTTTCTTTTTGGCCCTATTCTGGCTACTGCTGAAGAATAGAGAGAGATAGACCTTTGCTCTTATTACATGGCTATTTTTATAGTTCAAAACTAGAATGGAAACTAGCTATCCTGCAGTGCAGGGAACTAGTTTTGCCTTGCAGTCCACAGGTATGTAAAGCACACTGAAATGAAGTGAATTAGGAATCAAATGCCTAAAAATGTGTATGTGTTATAAAATACCTCTGTAGCTGGCATCTTTTTAAAAAGTCTGAGTTAACAGGAAGCTGAGCTTGTTAATGAAGTGTAAGTAACTACAATGTTTCCAGTTACTTTTCACACTTTCTCCTCTAAGTACTACAGTCGCTGATAGTGCACCTAATGAGCTGACTTGGACATTTTTAACTCGAGTAGCAGTGACACCTTGGGTTGGGAGCAGAGGATGGCTGCCCTCCACAGAAAGGACTGGGAAGCAGGACAGAGAGGGAAGAGGCAGAAAGTTAGGAAGGAGGCTGAAGATATTAAAATCCCTTGTATATGCACAAAAGCATGAAAGTGTAACACAGAGGAGGGCTTGTAGCTGTGACTGCAGCAGCAACAGTCGGTTGATATTTGGGAGGTGAAAAAATCAGTTTTACATTTTGCTAGACGACGGTACTGTAATACAGCAGTGCCTCCTGGCAGGGAAAGCAATGTAATGTAAAGCAATACCGCGTGGAAGAGCAGTTGGAGAGCTGTCAGAAGCTGAGTAGCTTGGAATGCTTCCACGTGAACCTGGGAGCAGCGAGCTCACTGCAGCGTGGCATTCCCCTGCCCCGAGGAGGACAGCGGCTGCAGCATGGCTCCACTCTCTGGAGAAGGCTTTTCTAGGCAAAATAGCAAGAGTTTCTTTCTTCTCATGGGAGATTTCTCTTCCAGCTCACAGAGCCCTTGTGAGTTGACATGCCAGGCAGTGCTGGGGTAAATGAGTTTGTACCTGTCAGCTGCCATCACCTGCCACACAGGAGTACTCCAGGGCACAAGGCTGCCACAGGGGTAGCAAAGGGCAGGAGCTCTCCAGAGTGGGCTGTGGATCTCTGGATCTGATCTGATGGGGTGAACAAGGAAGAAATTACTTTTTTTTTTTTTACTTTTTTTTTTTTTTTTTAATGTTTGTGTTTCCAGAGGGCTTTGGTGCAGGGCATTGGCTTTTATTCCAGTTTTTAGGTTCTGGATACACTTAGTAATCTTATCTGTGGTTTTTACCTCCCCTCTCTACTTGCCCCCAGCATTTTCCTTCCCTTCAAGTCCACTGCCTCACTGTGTGTATTGCTACTATAAATTGCTTTGTATGAAGGGTCCTGTTTCTTACTTGAAGCCTCTGGATTCTATTAAGTAATTGGTGGAAAAGCTTGTTTAAACATCACAACCCTAAGTTATTTTTTAAATTGCCCTTTGAGGTGGCTGAAATGCTACTGAAAGATTACTTTCCTTTAATACTGGACAAGGAACTTCATTAGGGAAGAGAAATAGTGTTCTTACTAGACTATTTCCAAGTTACAAGTCATCCTTCTTATAAAGAAGGGATGTACAGTTTTATTTCCCCTGGTTGCTTCTCCTTTCATACCAGCAAAATGGCTGTTTACAGAAAGGAGCAAAGAAGGTTTATTGGTTTTATTCCTTCAGTGCATCCAAACTTTCTTTTGTCAAAAACCTGTAAGAACAGAATGATGCATTCTGTGCATCTCATATCTAGCCACAGCTTGAAACCAGCAATACTGGTAAATTATCCAGGGAGATGGTCTCAATGTGACAGTTGTCCAGCATGATGTAGGACCAGGGCACCATGTCCAATACAGCACTGCTTTTCCTGCTTTATCACCTCAGCCACACAACTGGATAATTAACGTGGGTGAGCTTGAACAGCACCCTCCACCATACAGCTGGCAAAGACTTCATTTCAGGTTTCCTAAGTTTGACAGGTCTGTGCAAACAATTAAAGTGTGAATTTTATAAATGGAAGTGCCATCTTGGGAAGGAATAAACAAATAAAGAACTTAGTGCAGAAGTGCTTTGAGAAATATCATGGATTATGAAGGCAAACATGAATTTGAAAGTAGCATAGGAAGGTTCCATGAAACCCTGTTTCTTCTGCACTTTGCATATACCATGGTGTTCGATCAGGTGAAGGTCTGTATTCTGTTTCTCTGCTATCTTCCTGATAGAAAATTAAGCTTTATCTTGTTATTTTGGCATGTGTATTAAGATTTTTCTTGAAAATAAGATTTTTCTCTAATATAAAGTGCTAAACAAAATGTGGACAGATGCAATCACAGCCTCTCAATACATACACCAAGAAAAGTGAAGCAGAATGTGGATGGTAGGAAATGGATGCATCACATCTAGCTTTCGTTGGTTTTAGTAGTCTTTGATGACAGTTTGTGGGATATTCCACTGAAGTCAGTAGATGTAACAGCTAAAAGCTACTGAATTGAACAATCTTTTTAGTAACTAGGAAGAGAAACTTGAAATTACAATGGCTACCTTAAGCAATTTTCATAGATCTTAATGAGCTTAGATCTGTCTTAGGCACTGCTTGTGTTCTGCCAAAGCTTTAAGGAAGGACAGAATCCTCAATTGCAGAAAGTCTGTCCGTGTGCATGAGTACAAGAGTTTATTCTGATTGATGAAGCTGCCTTTGCAAGGAGACCTTCAGGCTGTTTTTGCAGATTTTTATTTAATCAGTAAAAAAATTTCAGTTGAGAAAACAGGAAAAATTTAAGAAATTCAGGATGCTTGTTCTCTTTTTCTAAGCTGGTGAATAAGAACTAGGTCTAATGGGAGGCCAACATTTCATAGCTCTAGATTTTGAAGGACAAGGCAATGTGAATTCAGTTTTAAATCATCAGCTACAGCTTATTTTTCTTTATGGAAGAGTTTGGACTTAAATACTTAATATGGCAGATCCAAAAAAGAAGTAAAAAATTCTCAGTGGAATTTTTGAATTTTCAGGTATTATGATTCAAATGAGAAAATGTCTAATAAAAGTCACTGGCTGTTTATTAAAATAATAAAAAGAAGAAAAATGTCAGCTGGATAAATACCTATGAATTGGAATAAATGTTTCAGCTGGAGATAGTGCAGCTCTGGTTAGCAGAAAGTAAGACTGAATTGAGAGCAGATTATATTTGGTTGCAAATCGATATGGCTTAGTAGTTACCAGCCACTGATCATCCTTCATGACCTAGAGTATAAATGTAAAACAAGATTAAAATTGGTGGCTTTCAATTACTTCTATTTAAATCCAGTCTCTTCTACCACTGAATAAATAAATAAGTAAGTAAAAGCATATTTAGCTGCTGGCATGACATTGCCCTGGCTTTTCCTGTATTTGCAATGGTTTGATACACAGCTAAAGGAAACTCCCTCTGTGTGTTCATATATGAAGTCTCTCATGGAAGAGTTGATCTATTTTTTCCCCTCCCCTTCATCTTTCTCATCTCCAAAATGGGGGCAAGTGAATTTTGCATTTATGTTTTAAATACTTCTCAAAGTATGTGAGGCTGAAGATATCTCTGAACTTCTCAAAGTATGTGAGGCTGAAGATATCTCTGAGTATAAGTACACCTTGCCTCCTATTTTCCTGTATTCTGTATTGTTGATACAAATTGCAAGAGAGCCCTAAAGAGGTTTTTCCTATTTTACTCCTGGTCACGTGTTTGGCACTGCAAATTTGAACATTAAAATTAATTATGGCCTTAGAGACAGACAGTCCAACAGTGAAATAGCTTGTAATTTATTTGAACTCTAAAATTCCACCCCTAAAAGTTGTGTAAAACTTTCCAATAGTTTATTTATATATTATTTTAAGAAAAAAACCACCTTAATTATGAGTCTGGTTGCTCAATAAAAAAGAATAACTATTTGGCTAATCACTGCTGTGCTCTAGATCATTAATTTTCTTGTTAATGACAGAAGGATTTTTTCTATTTTCTCCTTTAAAACCTTTTCAATTATATAACAAATGTGCTTGATTTATTGGGACACTCTCTAGGATTTTATGCCCCAAGACAGGCATGTCATGAAATAGCTGGAGGTTGGTGAGGAACCTCAGTTGGATTAAAGGCTTGCAAGTACTGACAGGAGTGGGAGTTGAGCATTTGGATGGGGGCCTATACAGAGGCGTGTGGACAGCTCTGTTCTCAGCTACTCCCACTTTAAGGAATAGTTTTGTTTTGCTCTCACCTAGAAATTCAGATTTTTCCTATGGGAGCACACAGCCCTGGGTATGCAGAGGGGTTGTTCGTAAGAAGAACTGGTTTTCCCAAAGCCTGAAAAATTTTTGTTTGTGGAAAAATGAAGTGACTGATTGCACTTCTGTACTAAATGTGGGGATTTTAAAAAATGGCTTCTTAAATAATTTCTGCATTAGATGTGTCACCAAGTCTCAAGGTTCCTGGAAGTACACATTTTCTATGTGGCACAATTATAAGATACAGCTGGGCCTCCATTTGTCTGTTTGGGATCCCAGATCTGCTCTGTCAACTTGATTTCAAGTTGCTTGAGAAGTACAGGACAGTTTGTATTCTAAGCTTTCCTGATAAATGTGTGAAGTTCAGAGGTCTTACCAGGCTGGCTGCTAACTGGCCAGGAAGTCCCTAACACTGTGGCTGGCAAAGAATAAAGAAAATGTAAAGATGTTAAATTTTGGTTATGGGAGGCTGTTCAGCATTATTTAAATTATTTCAAATTTGAATAAATAATATTTGAATATTTGAATTATTTGAAGTCCTGGTGTCTGAGAACATGGAGTGGCATTTGCAACTGATGTTTGCCTGGCAGTAAAGGACCCAGCATAATAAATAGCTGGCTAAGTAGTAAGAATTCACCTGGCAATTAGTGCTGATTTTTATGGCTACAGACTTGAGGCCTCTTGAAACTGAGAAATGCCAGTAATAAGAGGGTGTTTGTAGGGGTAGATGGATTTGGGGGGCTTTGAGGTCCTGCTCATGTGTTTAAGAATGAAGTATCATTCAAACTGGAATCAAAATGGAATGTCCTTATTCTAGATTTATTTGAACAGAAATGGTCAGTGAGATGAAGAGATTAATGGGATGTAAAGTATGTGAGAATTTCCCTTTACTTCCAGCTTGCACTGGACTGATGAACAGGGTTCATTGAATGCGCTGTTTCACCCAGTCCTTGAGAAGTTATAAAGCAGAGGTGGACTGAAAAAGCACTTGAGAAGAACGTTTAGCTTGGCAATGCCTTCATCCCCAACAGCTGATTGTGATGCCTGGAGCCAGTTGCTGTAGGGGGATGAGCAGATAAACCTGATGTGTACTGAAACCTGGAAATTGCAATTAATTAAACAGCATAATAATTTATGGATGTGGTGGATTCCTTGTAAGTTGGGCTTTTCATCAAGATTGGTCCATTCATTTTTACTCACATACTCTCCCTCCTAAAAGCTGTTGCAAGAGTTGTTTTCTGGAAAATGAAGGCACTTGTGCTGCTGAGGACTAAGAAGGAGATCCTGCAGAGCCCTACAGGGCTCCACCTCTTAGCCCATGTGTGCTGCTCAGCAGCTTCCCACATCTGTCGGTGCTCTGGCTCCCTGATCAGTACTACAAGATCCTTTTCATGATGGATGGCATCGGGGCAGTTCTTCATGCTGAAGAATTCCTTTGAATTGTGATGCAGAGCTATGGCTAAAACCAAGTAGCTCTTCCCTTTGTATTATCTGTGCCACTCATGACACAAAAAATGTCACTAATGTGTTCGCTGCCATAAAAATTTTCTTACTATCTCTTCCAGCTGCTTAGGCCAGCAAGCTAGCATGCTCCAAGGTTAGTGATGAATTAGGTTGAAATTGCCAAGGGGTGTCTTTCTGCACTGACTTGAAGATGTATGAGGCTCGCTCTCCTTTGTTCTTCCTTCATCCTGCTTTAGCCATACCTGCATTGTGCCCTGTCAGCATTTTCTGCTTGGGAATGGCTGAGTGGACTTTGCTCTGTTAGCCGTGCATCTTTGTTTATTTAAAGGAGATCTTCAGCATGTCTATTTGGCATAAATTGGTTGCGAATTTGCTGGTAATAAGCAGAGAGGAGGGAAAGAAAAGGATACTTGGAGCCTGCGCTCAGTGTCTCCCGGCAGTGTCCCCTTCCTGCTCTGGAGGAGGACTCTTGCTTGTCCCTGCGCTGGCTGGCCCCTGGAGCACAAGTGCTCGGAAGCCGCAGTGGCAGGCTCGCTGTCTGTCTGTCTGTCTGTGTGTCTGTCTGTCTCCGGGATCATGTGGCAAAGGGGCCGTGCCTGCGGCTCAAGCGGCTCCCCCCGTGCGAGGAGTCACAGGACACCACGGCGCAGCTCCAGCTGGTATGCACTGGTACCGATATAATCCCGCAGCCTGTATCCATGAGACACAAGTGTGACATGGGAGGTATTTAAGGAGACACACCTGTTCTAGGCACAGGCTGGGTATTGCATGCCTTGGAAATGGAAGGTTTTGGTGGAGCAGGAAAGACTCTCATTTTATCCTCTGGAGGGCTTTGCTTCCTTCTTTCTCCCCAGTTGCACGTTATTTTATAATTCCCTAATATTAGGCACTCCTGGAGCCTGTTAGCACCGGGCTGTTTCAAACGCCAGGCTGGTGCTTGCAGGAAAGAACAGCCTCTGCTCTGAGTGATGGTTTGGATGTAACTGCTCCCAGGAAAGGGCAGAGAATTTGGAGAATGTCGTCTGTGTCTGGGGTTGGGTTTTTTGGTCCTTTAGATAATTTAGATTTTGTGTTGTGTTTACCAGTATTTTTATTATAAAGCCTCTGTCTTGAAATGTAGAGCAGTAAATCACATAAAAGTAATACCATCTTACAAATTTTTTACAAAAATATTTTGTCACTTTGGTTTGAAATTTTCGAGTGTATTTCCCTCTCTACTTCCCATCTGCCCCCATCTCAAAAATTACTGTGAAACAGTTACTCTCCATAAGAAGAAGCAAGTAAATACAAACTAAATCTCATGGTTGCATAGCATAAAGAATTAAATTGCTTAGATTTTTATCTCTCTTCATCTGACACCTTTTTGGCAGAAGATAATTTTTTTTTTGCTATTGAAAAGGGAATGTATTAAGATGAAGGAAAAAGAAATTGCAGGGTCTGTCATATGATTTGATTCCATCTGTCTGTCATATCTTTCAAGTAGGATGGAATTTTTCTCTCAAATTTGATGTGCCCTTTTTTGATGTTAATGTGAAATCTCCTAGTTTGCCTTAGTCTCATTCCACATGGGCCTTCTTTCCATGGATTCCTGCTCTTGGTGAGGTGTTAAGTGCTTGTTGGTTTGGGATAGCTTCCAGGACTGGGGCCAAGGCTTCTCTTACATTTGATAGACTTTTAGTGTGGAAATAGTAGCAACTGGGCAGTCTTTCCCTCCCATCTTTATTTTAAATAAGATTTTCAGGTAAACGTCCAGTATGTCAATTGTTTGCAGAACTAAAGTAAAGGCTGGTGGAAATAAGAAGGAGGGTTGTGCTCTAGGTTAGTTTTGGCAGTCAGGTATTTCAGGGGGAAGGTGGTACTTCTCTTCTGTAACAGCTTTGCACTCTGAGTGTGGTGATCTGGAATAACCAGTCCCAGTCCCTGTCCCCAGACTATCCTTCTCATAAATTAAAGATTGTTGGCAGGGGAGAAGATCCTGGGAATGGAGATACCTCAACTCCAGCCTCACTTGGCCTATGGGGTCATTGACCCTTATGACAAGGGGGTATAAATATGTATATTTTTAATCCTAACCTGAAAGACGATTCCAGCTATATGCTGGTGTTCAGTTTGACGAGATCCAAGCCCTCAAATAGTTTTCCTCCCTTGTGGGCAGACACATTTTTGTACATATGAATGTAAAAATACCTTTGATTATGCTACTGAGAAGCAGAATATCTTGTTGTAAGGAAAGAATCATCCCTTCTAGCTGTGGTGCCTCCCAGGCTGGCTTTGGGCCTCTGCAAATCACATTTTGCTGCATAGCCTGAGGTAGACACAGCCTCACTATCCCTGCTAGCTGGTAACAGTGGGCTCTCCCTCACCTCTGTTCCTACTGGATTCTCCCAAAGTTAATAGATGTACAATCAAAAACTGAAGATACTTATTCTGGGTTGTTTTGGGATTGTTTTTTCTTGGGGGTGGGGGTGATTTGGTTTAGTGGTGTTTTTTGTTCCTTAACGGCACCCTGCAAAATGTCCTGGCTGAGTTGTTTCCAAATACTGGCATCTCCAGGGAAGGGGTTATAAATTGCTAATTTAAAGCCTGCAACAGGATAATTAACTAACCAGTTTGATGTAAATGGCTTAATGGAGCTTTACTAGCTCCTTTGAACTTAAAGTAGCACTAAAAAGTAAACTGTAAATACCTTCAAGGAACGTAGTGGCATGTTTGAATGTGGGGCTGCTTGGCTGTAAGGAGCAAGCCTGCTTGACTTGCCAGGAATCCACTGGCCTGTGTGACAGCAAACATGTCAAGGGGGTGAGGGGATCAACCAGGCACCCCTTGGGGAAGGCTCTGCAACTACCTTGGTTCTCAGACAGCACACACACTCTGATATATCAAGCTTTCAAACCTGTCCTGCCTGCTTTGGAAAATTTAAATCACAACCTCAGTTTAAATGCAACTGTAATGAATTTCATCAGGATTGAAGGAAAAAAAAAAACCAACAAAAAAACAACTGAAAAACCAAAACCCTGAGGGGGAGGCAGCCACTAGAGTCCACCCTAATTTTCCTGCAGTTCTATTTGCATTAAAGTCTTTTGGCAAGTCCAGGCAGAAACACTTATTATACTTTCTTTCAGAAGACCTTGTTACCCACTGAATCTGCTGAGACAATGTACTGCAGCCCTGCAGCAGATTCCAGTTTCTGATGCATTTGGGGGGCTATGGGGAGAATCTCCAGACTTTCACTCTTGCTAGGCTGTTACAAAGTTCCAAGGGAGTAAATCAACAACCATTAATCACCTAGAAATTAAGGTCATTACAAAGTGGAAGCATCTTCTGTAGTTAGGCATTGATCTCACTTCTGACTATGGAAACTGAGGTGTTGCAGAGGAGAATTTCAGGCCCAAAGGCCCACAGGAATATTCCCTCGAAGCTCTTCCCGGTCCCAGTGCTGCTCTGCTCTGTCTTCTCACTGTGCGTACACCACACAGAGTCCACAACAATTCTAAGAACTTTTTCTTCATTGTTCCTCTGTCTCACAACCATCTTTCACCTATTGCCAGCAGCCTTCCTGGATACCAGAGGATGTTTTGGGAGTTGAAGCACAATCCTCAGTTACTGCTGTGACCTCTGACACGTAGGATTGGCTTTACAGCCAGCTTTGTTCAAGAGTGTTCCTGCTCCTTGGCTGTGCTTTACTGCCTGCTCTGTTGTGCTTCCCTGAACACCATGGGGCAGTAAGGCTGAGCCCAACTGGGGCTGATGCAGAAAGAGGGCAAGACCTGACCTTTTACATGGTGGCTCTAACTTGGATGCCCTAAACCAGATCATGATGCCTCATCCTCTGTGATGATGGCTCTATTTCTGTGTGGTTTGGTTTGGGATTTTTTTTTTTTCCAGCTGGTAAATAATGTATCATTGGCAATGTAAATGCTGGCCTTTAAAATAGCAGCATAAAAGCACTGAAATCTGTTGTAGAGGGCCATGATGCAGAAGTGCTACATCTTATTTTAAAAGCCACGTCTGCCAGGGGATTTAGCCCTGTGCTTTAATTACTCAGGTGTCTGTTGTATGCAGGGATCAAAATGCTCTGCTGTGGCCTTTAGAAGAGTTAATAACATGGCACTTTGCTTCTATGTGCTGACTGAAGCAGTTGGCACCATGGCACTACCTGCTTTCTGTGTGTGGGTTGGGAGCACAGCACAGGATTAATTTGGGGTTGTGTTGGCAAGGATCTGTCAGCAGAGCTTGCCCAGCTGCCTGTGCTATGCTGGAGCTGTTAATGCTTTACTTTTATAAGCACTAACCTAGAGCACATTTTAAAAAATTCAAAATACTGTTAGAGAGAGAGATACTTGCAAGTAGAAGAGCTCTGTACACACAGTGTTCATGGTTGGAGACTCCCTTCAAGGAACACCACAACACCTCAGCCTGCCAGCTTTGCTATCTTGGCATCTGACTGGGAAATGCAAATACTCAATCTTAATCCTTCATTCCCACACGCTGACATGTATCCAAGGGGAACTTCTGTGAATGTTGTTGTTATTTCCATATAACTTCAGCTGCTGCTTTGCTTCCCAGAACCTCCCCATCATGTGTCTCAGTGCAGTGTTTTCCAGGTCTTTTGGATTTGTTTCCCTAATGGAAGGCAGGCTTTAGTGTGCATGTCCTTATCACAAATCTGGGCAAGGGAGTTGAGGGCACCTTCAGTGAGCTCACAGGTGACACTAGGCTGGGTGGGAGTGTTGATCTGCTGGAGAGCAGGAAGGCTCTGCAGAGGGATCTGGACAGGCTGGATCCATGGGTTGAGGCCACTTGGGTGAGTTCAACAAGGTTGAATGAATGTTGTAGCCAGATAGGGCTTGGTCTCTTCTCCCAAGTAATGAGTAATAGGGCAAGAGCAAATAGCCTCAAGTTACACCAGGGGAGATTTAGGTTGGATATTAGGGAAAATTTCAAGGAAGGGGTCATCAAGGATTGGAATAGGCTGCTCAAGGAGATGATAGAATTGCCACCCTTGGAGATTATCCAAAGGATGTATAGATGTGGCACTTGGGGACATAGGTCAGAGGTGGACTCGGCAGTGATATGTTAATGGTTGGACTTGATATTAGGGATCTTCTCCAGTCTAAGTGATTCTATGATTTTATGTGGAGAAGAGGAACAAACCCTGTGAGTGTCTGCGGCTGTTTTTATAAGGCTCTTCTCTTTCTAATCCCCCTCCAACAAACCCTTTCACAGATTTTTAGATTCCTCACTAAATCCTTTAAATAATATGATAATAAAAAATCCCCCTTCTAATATACATTTTGTTTTGAAACCCACTAAACCTGAAAACTAACTATTTGGTTTGTTTGCTTAAGAATCACATGGAAAATATAAGTAGAAACCTTGGGCCAGGACTCTGGACTCTAATTATCACTAGAGAAAGAACAAATGATGTGTAACAGTGTTTTCCTGACATCTCCTCTGTTTTCAGAAACATGAAAAATTTCATCTGACTATTGCTAATGTTAGAAAGTTGTGTAAAAATTAGAACATAATGAAGACAAATTTTAAAATGGTGTCTGCTGCAGTTCTTGGGTGTGTTCTCTCAATTGCCTCCTGCTTAGAGAGCAGCTGAAAAATCCAAGTCCTTTTTCCAACACGTCAAAACCAACTTTTTCAAAGGATTCAGTAGCTGTGCCAAAGCACCTTGCCTATTTGTAAGTAAATGCATAGGGTTGGAACTGTCTCTGCCAGGGCCAGCATTCACACATGCAGCTGGCTCTATTAAATCAATTTGATGAATTACTGTGTACCTCCTAATTTTTCAACAGGCAAGTCCCTGCTATTTCTTGCCTGCACAAGATTAAACGGGCTTTAGCATTACATACCCTGTTATAGGACTGACTGTCTGGAGTAGGTCTGGGTGTTCAATGACTGCTCCTGGAAGGGTCTGGGGATTTGGCATTACTGTCAGGCTTCTTACATGAGGTTGTAGAGAAGGCAGGTGTGTGAAGACCATGTTAGCATCTGTGATGGAGGATACCTTGTGATAAGAAGGATGCCACCTATGCGACTTATTCTGGTTCTTCAGAGACATTGACTTGTTTGGTTTGGGATTTTGAGGTGATTTTCCTGATGTTAAAATGTATTCTTTGAGTGAAGTGCCTGCCAAGAAAGTGCCTGAAGAAGGGAATAGATTGACCCAAGGTGGACTGACTTGGTGGGTCAGAGAAAGCTGGATGGCATCAGAATGGCTGGTGAGACATGAGCCTCAGGATGTGTGTGTTTCTGAGCACCTGCACTGGGGTGTAACAATGCCACAATTTATTCAGCCCTTCTCTGTGACAGAACTGCATGGAGCTGAATAATGTGCAGCCAGGGGCTGAAAGCAACTGGATCCTAGATACAGGTGTTTGGGAATGCACATTGCCAAGAGAGAGGCTCTAGTCCAAATGCATCCTCACTAAGAGCACTTCCTGCATCTCCTGCGTGTCTCTTCATGCTGTTCTATCACTGGGCTCTGCTGGATGTGGTAAGGATGGAAGAATTTTTCTTGTTCCTTCCACTCTAAGGTGCGATATCAATGTTGTGGCTGTGAGCAGAAGTTGTACGTGTATTACTCCTTGGGCCAGATTCTGATCCTATTTATGTAGGTATAAAACTGCTGTGTTGCTTCATCTGTGTTAGGGAAGTTCCAGCCTCTCTGTCTGTTTTTAGGTTTTGGTTCTGGCTTTTTGGTTGTTTTTTTATTCCTTTAACCACTTTCCTTGCTGAGAGGGGAAAACTCCAAGGGAAGTGATCCAGCAAACTTTTAAAATAACCTTTTAGTGTGGGTTTGGTTTTGGTTTTTTTTTTAACTGTTGCTCAAACTTTTAAATATGTCAATTGTCTCTCTGAATTCTGAGTGCCTTTGAAACCTGCCAGCCAAGCCTAAATCTTGCAGGAGGTGTGGCCACATTTGCATTCTCAAAGCTCTCTGGCACAGACACCTGGTACACCTGTGTCTCCTGCTAGTTTCAGTACTGTCATAACTTCACCCCTCATGCCTGTTTCTCTGGTACCTCCTGTTTTTCCCAAGGTTATCTTCTAAAAATAGAATCTGTTACAGATTTTCACTCCTCCACACCCACCTTGAGGACAATAATTACCAATGAGATGGTTTTAATAATGCTGAAAGAAGGAGGGTGATGCATTCTGCTCTGGTCTTTGAGGCATTTTTTTCCTGGCAGGGAAAAAAATGCACACATTGCTTAGTAATTTCCTTAGGTGACAAATGTGAAGTGAGTAGCTTTTGAAATACTTAAGCTTGAGTATTTAAACATTTCTTGGATTATCTGAAGAATAAAATTATAATGGTTTAGCACCAACAGAATTCCATGCAAAGGTCTCAATCTGAATAGAAAATATCTTCATTTCCTTAATGGTTGTTAAACTGGTGGAGGTAGCTGAGGTATCTGTAGCGTTCACCTGTCCAGAAACCAAAGCCATGCTCAACCCAGGTGAGCAGAGATGCTTTGGATGATGCAGTTATCTGTCAGCAGCCAGAAATAAAAACATTTAGAGCATTCATAAGAGAGAAAAAACTTCTCTAAAATGAAAAAAAAAAAAAAAATCCGAATGAAAGCATGTAAGGGTTTGAGTGGGTGATGCTGACTTTACTGTCCTCTGCACTATGTGTGCAGCAGCCCAGTTTTATTGTCACATAAACCAAGAGAAATAAAAGGGAAGCTGTCTCTATAGGCTACATGATGGAACTGGTGAGCAGCTGCTCTGATAGTAGTGTACTCTGTGTGTGATAATTGCCCACAGATAGAAATGCTGTGTAGAGGAATCATTGCTGGCACACTGACACAGGCTGGCAAACTAAACTGTTTGGTGGAAGGATAAGAATCTACTACCGCTCTTTAAAATCATCCTCGTCGTGATCATCTCGTGATCAAACATTTCTTTCTTCACTGTGAATATAAGCATAGCACATTTCCCAAATGATCTCTTAAAATAAAACAAGATTGGTGCATAAGAGACCAAGTCCTCATAACCAGTAAATGTACAGGGCTACTACCCAGAGCTCAGAATGAAATGAGAACAGTGATGATGCTTTAGGTTTTACAGCCACTTCTGTGCTCAACTTTGACAATTATTTATTACCACTAATATTGTGCTTTGTAAACTTATACAGCACTTTATGAAGTAAGACATGTTTCCTATTTTAAAGATCTTATAATCTTGTGGGCTGATAAAGGGTGCAGATTATCCCTTGGATGTTCATAAATAGCATTAGCACTAAGAGTTTTATTAGCAGTGGGTCCTTTCAAGCCTGTGGCTCTTTCTTTTTCTTAACAACACTTCCCTAGTCAGGTGCCAAAATAAGGATTTCTACAATATGATGTTCCAGGCTGGAATAATGTGGGCGTTCTTTGGTTTTGCTTGTAGTGAAAGAGCAAAACCCAAGCAGAGTCCCAGGACAGTGGCTGTTGCTCTGCATGGGTTTAATCCACAGCCTTTGCTCGCCTCTCTGAGACTCCAGATCTGGAGTTTGGGGGATGGCAGTAGAGAGCAGGCTCGGGAGGTTTGTGTGTGTGTGTTTGCTTGCGCGTGTTTTAAATAAACAAACAATGCAACAGCAACTTCAACAAATTGTGAGTGGTGCTAATTTGTTATAGTGCTGTCTTGCCTTCTGGCAGTGTTGATTTAGGAAAAGCTGAGCAGACTGGAACGGATACAGGGAGCTGCTGGTTCTCTTGCTCTGGGATGTGTATATGGTTCAGCATAAAATACTTTTAAGGGTCCTGTCCTGAGGAGCTTTCAGATTACAGGGTAAAGCACATACATAGGCTGTCAATCTCCTTTTCAAAACCAAATCTTAGGCAAAGGTACCTTCCCCCCTGCCTTGTTTCTACATTTTTAAAATTAAGAGAAGTTTTAAGTCTTAATTCATGACAAAAGCCTATAATTTGTGTACTTTGAGGACTGCCAGGAAATCCTTGACCTTGACAAGAATAGTGTGTAGGGAAGGAAAGGAGGAAGATCCTGTGCTTTGGACTGGAGCAAAGTTTTCAACACCCCATGACCTTGCTGGGCTGCCTTTCATAACATGTGTGGGGCTGTAATCCCCCAGGCTGAGCAGCTGTCTGTCAGGGAGGGCTGGCCAAATGTGCCCGAGGTATCTGCAGCCCTGGACCACTGCTGTGCAGGGCTGCAGGACAAAGCCAGCAGGATGGGAGCCTTGCTGGGAAGAGGTGGATTTTGGAAACACACATAGAGTGACCTCTCTGCAGTCTGTGAGCTGAGTTTAAATAATGCTTGAAGTCTCAAGTGAAGAAGACAGAAGAATAAAACAGTCAAAATAAGAAGTAGGGGCTGAGGAAAAGCAGCCAAAGAAATAAAGAATTCTGAAAGTGAGTAAACTGTGCTTTCCCATTAGGTCATCTTCAGTTTGGAGAGATTTGGATGCAATACAGGCAGTTTGCAAGACTTGGAGTCTGTTAGGCCTTTTACAAGCAATAGTGGCTTTCTGGCCTCCTCTCATTTGCCAGGCTCAGATGTGCTGAGACTTCTTGGTGGCTGCAAAGAACCAAATAAAAAGTGTTCAGGGTGATCGATTAAGCATCTGACTTGGAGGGATGTTTGGTTGACAGTTCAGTCTTAATACTGCCAGGACCAACTCTTACAGTGGTTTGCTTGAAAGACTTCACCAAAATGAAACTTAAAACCAAAGATTTCTTTGCTAAGTACAGGGCTGAGTATATGGTCAGTTTTTGGGGAAAAGCAAAGAAAAAAAATGTGGGGAAGTGCTAAAAGTGCTGTGTTTAAGGTATCATTTATATTAAGAACTGTTGCTGGATCTAGAGATATGGGTAAAGGGAATGAGATTTTTTTCTTATTGGAAAAAAACGAGACAGCAATGCTTGCTTTGCTGGTATCTGCACTGGTATCTGGCATATGGTGAGAGAGATGACATTTTGGTCCAAGACATTTACTACACCCCTCAGCATGGAAACTTGGTGTTAACTACTGCAAGCTCATGATATTAGCAGTATTGTGTATGCAAATGCTCCTGTGCAGGTTGCTTCTTTCTGCAGAAAAGTTTGCTGAGTCCACACAAGAAATGAAAATAAACAGGCCAATTGGGAGGATCTTTATCAAACCTGCTCTCATTTTTCCTAGTACTCTGAGGCTTTGTTTGCTCTAACAAACCATGTAACTAAGGAGTCTGAGTCACAGTCACTAGTTCCAGCTGCCTGCCTCATCCCTGTCCTGGAGATCCCTCCCCAGTTGCAGGGACAGTTGAAAGGGTCATGCATTTGCTCCAGTATTAGTGCATTTCACAACCTGCTATCAGCTTGTACCTGTGCTGACTCAGAGCCCTAAAGCAGTGCTGCAGCTGGGAGTGTCCTGTAGGACAGTCTTGGTTGGAAGAGGGTCCTGACATTTCTCCTTCTCCACAGTGCTGGGTGTGCTCTGCCCTCAGAGCGATGCTCAGCATGGGGTTGCCACCCCATGCACCCCCTGCCTACCTGTACCTTACTGAAGGACAGGGCTCAAGACTCACACTCTCTAGGATTAACTGGAGGGTAGCAATGATCCTTTAGTCACGTCCTAAATTCTTGCATTGTAAAGGGAGGATTTTGTACAGGCTCAGAGGTGGCTGGGAAACAGAAATTTTGCATACCAAAGGGGCCTTTGAGCTACTTCATTCAATATGTTGTTGTTATTTTTGTGCAAGAGGGAGTAAATAAATTAATTAAGTGAGATTAGCATTGGTTGTTGGAGCTGCCTTTACTACTTCCAGTGCAGGTAAAACTAAAACTGAGTTTGCTTAGTTGTTGTAGGAAGAGGAGCCCAGCATCTACTGCTGGTCACTAAGTGGTCACGAGCTTCTGAAGCTTTGTTTTGTGCCACTGGTCTGTTCCTGAGATCAACTGCACTCTGCAGATATGCAGGAATTTTTAGTGCCGGACTCTGGCTGACAAGATCTGCAATGACCATGCCTCTCCCCTTCTCCTCCCAGTAGATGTTTGGGTAGTCCTAGTCTCCTGTGTGTCAGCAGTGACAACAAATGTATAATATACAAGCACTCTGTTTAGGAGTTGAGCAGAAGCTTCGTTTCTGACTGCAGTGAGATGCTCTAGCAGTAGGAAACACCTTTGGTTGAAGCAGTTCTCTGCTAAACTCTGCCCTAGAGGGGAAATACAACCATGGAGAAGAGCTCTTGCTTCACAGTAGCAAGAAACAAATTGATGTAATCTGGGTGTGGAAAACCTCGTGTTTGAGCTGCTGTTCAAGAAATACCTTTATGCAGCATTCAGCCTGTGTTAAACTAAGAATTGCTGGTATTGCTGAGGGTTTTGCAGAGTTGTGATGCTGGGAGATGCAGCCAGAGTTTAGGTTGCTCTAATGCTGTGCAGAGAGCGATCTTCTGGAGAGGGGGGAGCTTCAAATTCCTGGGGCTCTGGCCCATTATGCTTCAAGTGTGGTAGTTAACTGTGGGTTGGCCTGTTCATGCTGGCAGTGGTCTGTTCAGGCTAGTTCAGCAAATGCTCTTGGCTCAGTACAGCCCAGGTCAGTAGGCAAACAGTTGTTTACATTTCACTTCCTCATTGTATTGACAAGATTTAAATATCTTCAGCCTACAGCAGTAAAAACAGGGTGATCTGAATATAAAAGACCTATTAGTTCAGTGTGAAAGGGATTTGGTTACAGAGTTGTGGGGATAAGTATGCAGGTGGGAATGATGGGAACACTGTCCTGGGCCTAAGCCCAACAGATGTTCAGAAAGAATGAACTATCTCCTTGTACGCTGCCCTTCTCACAACAACCCGTTCCATTTCTCAGGCCTGTGTCTTCCTTTATGCTTTCTCTCATTCAACATTAAGTATTATAGATAGCCTCCATTTGGCCTTTTATCTTTTAAGGTTGATAATCAATAGTATTCTCACTTTTAAAATATAAGATTTCTATCTCCAGAAGCACAACTGGAGACATGCAGCCATCAGTGTGATAAGAGCTATGCACATGTTTCACTTCACCATGAGGGTCTAAAAACATATGTTAAATCCCTGCCAGGCTGCAGGCTTATTTATGTACTGGTTTTTGGTGGGTTTGGGATTTTTGTTTTGTTTTCACTGGGGCAGCATCACCACTCGTAGAAAGGAACCTGTGCTTAGCATCTACTCTGAGACTCCTCCATGATAATCCTGCTGGAGCTGATTAGAGGATCTCTGTGGGAAGGATATGCACTGCAGAGGATACAACCAGCTTGTCAAACCTAGGGTAGCTGTGATATGTGCCTTTCCCTGACATGGAAAAGATGATGCTTCTTTTTCCTTCGGGTAGGGGAGGGTGGAATTATAGATCTTAAATTTTGCGTCGCTCATACAAGCTGCAGTTCACCATTAATCAACTTGGTCTCCAGTCTCCAAGAATGGAGATTAAAATATCAGTGAAGTATCATTATAAACAGGAGAGGGTGTGTCTTCTTCTCCCGCCTTGCACCAAAGTATCCAGCCTGGTCCAATGCTGTAACATCGCCAGAAGATACTTTCAAAGGCTTGGGAAGTGGGACAGGGAAATGGGACAACACAGCGGATCAGTTTTGAAGAGCTCTTTTTTGCTGCCTGTACTGTGTCAGGAATGAGACCATGAAGCTCTGGCACCAAGCTGTTCTTGTCATAGAGGCATTTCCAAATGGTGATATTTCATTGCCTGAATTTCTGGGCAGAAGGAAGCTGGTGCAGACATCCTGGGATCTGCTGGTTTTGGATCTGCTGGTTTTGGATACATGTGCACTGGTCTCCCTGAAGCTCAGTGCTATTTGGAGTCATGAACGTAAGTGGCCAGGGAGCATCAGTAAGAAACTTACAGAGTTCTTCTGTTCCGCTTCCGTCATAGTTCAACAGCTGTGGGGAGATGGGTGGAGGGGAGGTTGTTCTAGCAGTTACATATTTAAGGCAGGTGGCTGTTTTAAAATGTACGTTTCAATTTTGATTGCAGTATTTTAATTGCATTTAACAGCGTCCCTGCTGGTTCTCCATTCTGCATCCGTGCAGCCACGTTCTATTGATGGCCTGTTGTGATTTCAATGGAACATCATGGGATGTACCTGGCACGTCGGGCAGCACTGGATGGAGGTGCCTTTAGCCCAATGTACCTGGCATGGTAAGCGGCAACCAAGTGGTTAATCTGCATTCTACTGCTCATAGTCTCAGCTTGTATAGCAAGGTGTTCCTGCTTTGCTGCAGCCTTGCACTGACTGGAAATCACTTTGCTCTCCTGATTTTAGTGCTTTCATGCACACAGGGCCCCCACCCTTTTCACCCATGGAGATTCCCCTTCCCTGGGAAGTTTGCCATGCAGTAGAGAAGGGCCTAGCATTGTCAGGCTCTCCTTGTTATTCTAGAACGTGAGAGAAGGGACTGGGAAATCATCTTACTATTTTTTTCTCTCCTTTTTGGGCCAGGAGCTGGTAGCAGTTGAGCAGGTATTGCCCACGTCCCAAATATCCAAACGTTGCCGCACAGAGGTACCAGACAGGTGCTTATGTCCTTAAGCAAAGCTGTGCCGTTTCTGCGGGAGTCCTGCAAGAATCGCCTCAGGGAGCCGGGAGGGCAGTTCTGCCTGGCACTAATTGGAATGTAACAAACTAAACAAGGGCAACTTTCAGTTTGCTGATATGGTATCTGCGAAATTATCCTCCATCCTCCATTTTCCTTCTCTTTTCCACACCCACACCTGCAAAATCAGCTGCACATCCTGCTCTGTCCTGCATGCTTTCTCTCCCTCCCCCAGCTCTGCAGACCTCTGCCCGAGTAACTTCACATGTTGGTCTTAGCTATTTTAAAGTGCTAAATATTTGTGTGAGAAAAACAAGGGTGCTGCATCCTGTTTTCTGCTTGAGCCTTCTTCACAGAGCTTTTGCTGCTCCACTGCCAATGATGAAAATGCATGTTTGTGCCTCAGCTTCTGAATTCTGCTGTTTGACTGCTCACAGGGGCTGGGGATAAGGAACTATTTGGACTAACACAGTTCCAGCACTTCTTCCCATGCTTCTGCTGTTCTAGAATGTGAATACCTCTAAAAGTCATGGGCTAATGATCTGCCAAGTGCAGCTGCTGGGGGCAGGTTGGTGGCCCTGAACCACCCACTACACTGACACCTCTGAGGGTCCTGGTTCTGTCCGGATGTGGGGAAAGATCAGATGAGCCAATGAGGAACAGGAAAGCTCTCTTCCCAGTGGGGGTCATTAAGTGCTCAAACAAGTTGGTTCATCTGAAACTGAAGGGTGCAGAAGTCATCTGTTCCAGTTTCACTCAGTTCCAGTAGCAGCTGGATGCAGCATTTTTAATGTCATAAATTGGTGGGAGAGAGCAATGTAGGAAACAGTGGGTTTTGTTCTGTCTTGTTTTTCTCCATGCTCACTGCTGCAGTGTCTGCTCAGTGCAGCTTAACTGCTTGGGAAGGTGGAGAAATAAGTAAGCAGGCCACTGTCTTTTCCTGGGTCTATTATAACATGCACAGTAGGCTGACGTTTTAACAGCATCTAATTTGATACATCACATCTAATCTGTTTGTTGGTTTTTATCTGCAGTACTGTTAGCTCACTGTTCAGGTGCTCGGTGTCTAGCCTTCTCATCCAGCCACAAATCCTCTACGTGAAATGAGTGATTCCTTAGATCTGTTTTTGATTGATTCTTTGCCTCACTGGTGTTGCTTCTTAAAAGGTAAACAATATTCATGTGCTGCAATCTATAACTCAAAGATTAAATCAAACAGCATCTCCTGCCAGAGGTTGCTAAGATAACACATTTAGCATTCATTCAGTAATTACTTTTAAGAAGAGATTTAGTGATATTAAAGAGAATCAAACCTGTAGTGAATATGTAGATTTTATACTGTTGAAAGGGGTGAGGGGATTTATCTTCTCCTCTGTTTAACAATTTCATTTTCTGTGATGTCCAGAGTCTTTGTGCAAACTGAGAGCAAATGAAGTTTTTCCTGCTGTGTAGTGAGAGCAGCACAGCTCCAGGAGCAGCCTGTGTGTTGTGCACAGCCTTGCTGCCCATGGGGTCACAGGGTGTCCCAGGCTGGGCACAGCAGCTAGCAGTTACCCAGCTCCTGGGGCAATATTGCTTATTAAGATGCTGTCAGCTCTTAGCTTGCAAAGCTTTGTTTGATGTGTGGCATCTGCTTGCAGCATTACTGTATTCTGTGATTTGTGCCCTGTACTTCTCGTGTCTTTGCATGTGCTGTGTCTCTGTCATGAATACGGTGGAGGTAGTGGAGAGCCTTAGTCTTGTTTCATTCCCTCCTTGCATGGGAGCATTTGATCAGATTCACTGCTCACTGAAAAAAATGACTTGAATGTGAGGTAATCAACCTGAATCTGGGAAAAGACCATCACTGCTGCTATTTGTCCAGAGCCTTCTGTAATCCTCTTTTAAATGCAAAGGGGTGAACTTTTGCACACCATATTCAATGTTTAAAGACTGTGGCCCCAGTGAGACATCTATGTATTCTTGAGGTGTTTGGGTTGGGTTTTTACTAAAAACGCATCTGAGCCTTTTCTGAACCAGGGCTACTCTGAACTGGGAGTATGTTTATTTCTGATTTTTTTTTGCAGAAAACAAAAAGGGAAGGGTTATTAAAAATTATACTGAAATACAAGAAGTATAAACCCAGTGTCATTTTTTAGGGCTTTGGGGGATTGTGGTGATGTTATTCAAATGTTATGGTTTGTTAAGAGACATTCTCTGCAAACTAATGGATAGCAAGGCCTTTCTAAGGCTGCACCTGCCATTTCTTTGGGCAGATAACTTTTAAACAGGATTTAAACTCACAGTTGTCCTTGGTCCCATGCTTTCAGCTAGAAGTGAGATTCTAGGAATGCTGTAAGTTAAGGAATAATGCCTGCTTCTCTTTTGCTAACAACATTTCCAACACACTTTTCTTCCTCCACCTCTGAAATGCATCATTGTCAAAGAAGGGTTTGTAACTGTCCACCTCTGGAAGACACCTGGACTGGATTCATTTTTGTTGAGGACCTCACAAGATACACAAGGCAGGTTGCTATAAGGTTTTTGTCAACAAAGGGATGTCAGCCAAAGGAGTGTTCTCTGAGCCATACTCCTGTCCTGGTCAAAGCCCTTGGTGGGCAATTCTGACAACATTTTAAACACAGTGCTCTAAGATTGGTTGTAGGTTCTGCTGCCTTGATTCATTACATTCATTTTTTTGGGGAGTTGTTAAATCCACGTTAGACTTCAGCTAACAAATTCAAATTTGATAGGCAGGGTGATACTGCTTACACCTGACCACTGCTTTTAAAATCCACTGAAGATAATAGCCTACCTTATACATATGTCCTACTGAACATGAACAGTTCTGTAAAATCTGACATGTGAGATAAATAGAGGTAATATAAACCGAGTTTTTATGCTGCAGAACATACTGAAGTTTAATAATATTATGTTTCTCATGAAGGTCAGTAGCAGAATTAGAATTCTTACTCTGTTTCCAGGGCTTTCTCTGCAGGTTCATTACCTGGTTTCAATATCATTTAAGACAAAAAGAAAAAAAAAAGTAAAACAAAAAAAAGTAAAATGCTAAAACTATTCTGCATTGATAGCTTTCTAAGCCTTAAGGCTTAGACAACTTGCATGCAACGATTTCTATACCTCGGCTTTAAGTGCCACATCAATGGGAAATAAGCTCACTTTTACTTCAGTACCATCTTATTATTATTATTACTACTACTAGTACTACTTTGTTTAGGCAGAAAATATTGGCTGTACTGTTTCCCTTCCTTTCGCATATTTGTCCTTTATGGAACACTTAAAAATTATACCCAGGGATTTTGTGTGTTACATGCATGGAAAAGCACCATTATGTTTGTAGTGAAATTGTAGTACTAGGCTGTTTCTTGCTATCTTGAGGAGGATGCATTTATATAGAGAGAAGCTATTAAGTTGCAAGCCATGTTTTTGTCCCCCCCTATCAATATATCTCAGTGACACAGAAGTAAGGGCTCTTACTGGCCTGGCTAGATAAAAGTAGGTATTTTGTGCCTCTGTGCTGCTGCTTCTTCCCCTTAATCATCAATTCTGGAAGCAAGCCACTAGAACCAGACAGTGCTGCAACTCTGATGTGACTAACTGCATCAAAACTTGGTTTTAAAGTGCTCAGCAGCACTTTAAAAGTGGAGGTAGCCCCTGTCCTGTCACATTTTTCAGATTCTGCAGGGTGAGTTTCTATTACAGAAACACTGTAGGTGGAACTAGCACCACGGGAAGCCTGTACTTCCTTCTTTTGGCTGCCACCCTTTCTAAAGCCATCGAGCTCTGGAAACAACATTCATGTGCACAAAGGCACTGCGGTGAATCCACCATCTTCTTGGATTACCATCCCCTGCTGAAACAAAATCAAATGGAAAAGCAGAGCAGCCTTTTTAGCTCTGGGTCAGGGTGGTGAGCCAGAGGGATCTGTGTGGATGCTAAATCAGATGCTGCTTCACTTCTACCAAAAGCATAAGCAAGCACCAGGCTGACCAGCAAAACAAGTGAAGAGCTGTGTCCTGTGGAAGAAGGGAGGCACCTGCTCAGCAGATCTGCTGGGAAAAGTACCAGGGTAGTCAAGCAACAACGCTGGAGGAAATACTGCATTTGTTTACTTTTTGGTAGCTTTTTTTTATAAAGCAAAACTCTGTTGTGCAGAAATGGATGATATAAATTTACCACCTTTCTGCCAAATGAAATCTTTCTATTTATCATCAGATAGTGAGAATCAGGTTTAAGGGAAGCAATTTTTTTATACTAACAGCATCAGTCCTTATTTCTTTTTGTTGTGTACCTATACTTGGCATTGAGGGAACATAAGGCAGTCTAACACTTCATCACTTGAACTGTGATGGGAAAAAGTGTGGTAGTGGAACTCACAAACTACAAAGCAATTAACTGATGATGATTTTAAGAGAAAACTTAAGCTCTTAATTTCTCTGTATTTATGGCTTACTTCTCCTTCAATTAGAGAGATGTTTCAATAATATGATGAACTGGGAAAGGAAGAAAGGAAGTAGAGGGCTAAATGGTGGTTGTGTTAAATTTTGTATTTAATTCCTACTTCTGAACCTCAGAAACTATTTAAAATCAACTTTAACAGATAAATGTAAGTAATAGTTGGCATTTTCAAACAAACAAACACACAAAAAGAAACCCAACAAGGAAAAAAAATTAGAATTGATCTTGGATTCCCAAATGCAGCCCCCGGATTGACTTCTGGGTTTTATGGATTGTAATATCTACCAAACATGCAACTGCAGTTAGTTCTGACATATCTCAGACTTGGTGTTTCCTACAGTTCATACTACTGGGAAGGCCAATATAAGCATCTAAACTAAAATACATCATGACTACTGTTTGTAAAATGCAGGTAGTCACAATTTTCCTCTCTTTACAGTATTTCAGGATAGAGAAGCTGTGACTTGAGAGATGTTACTTGCCTCTATTATTTTAAACAAAATTATTTCAAAATTAAAGACGGAACAAAATTAACTTGAGAAAAATGTTTCAGATTTTTGAAGACATTTGGTGACATTTAGCTAGCTCAGCATCCTGAATTTCAGCCAGTTGAGGGTTGATTCTAACCCTACATTTCCATGGATTGGGATATGGACATTGCCAGGGGAGTGGTTTTTAAAGCAGCTTTTCATACTCTTAAGGAGACTTCCCATTCACACCTCAGTGTGGGTAATTCCATCTTCAATGGATTTAGTTGCTACATGTCATTTTCTTGACCCTAGAGCAGCTGGGTGTTACAAGATTTCAACGTGTAACAGCCAAGAAACAAACTACACATTAAAGCAGGGAAGCTGCAGCTTATGCTAATTATTTTACATGCTCAGATATGCAAATGACAGTGAAGTAGATGCTTCTCTTTTCTTCCTCTTTTTCTTGCTTCTCATCCTCCCTTCAAGTCTGTGTCAGGAGAGAACAGCTTTCCCCTGTACCTGACTATTGTTTTTATCCTGGTATCTTTTGAATAGTGATTCCAGCCAATAACTATTGCTTCTGTAAAAAGATAATTACAAATCTGATTTTTGAAAGATTTGAGTCAAGTCTTAGCATGAGAAATATTTCTTTCTGTATCCCCAGCAGGGTCACATCTTGCAGGGCTCAACGTACTCAGATCTCCCTAGACAGTCAAGCCTTACATAGACTGCACTGTGTTAAAGCAGTCTATTAAATGTAACCTATTCTAGTGGAAACAGCAAGCTCACACCTCTCATTGTCCTGTTTTGCAGGTGGTAAGGTGAAGGTGAGAGGAAGAGAAGGTGGAGATGGAACTGCCAAATCATGCCAAACAACTGCTACTGCAGCTGAACCAGCAACGAGCCAAAGGTTTCCTCTGTGATGTGATCATTGTGGTAGAAAATGCCCTGTTTCGTGCCCATAAGAACATCCTGGCAGCCAGCAGCATGTATTTCAAATCCCTTGTCCTGCATGACAACCTGATAAACTTAGACACTGACATGGTGAACCCAACCGTGTTCCGGCAGATCTTGGACTTTATTTATACTGGTAAGCTCTTAACGACTGACCAGCCTGGTGAACAGAACTTTAATGCTCTCCTCACCGCAGCAAGCTACCTCCAACTGCACGACCTGGCAGCTCTCTGCAGAAAGAAGCTGAAGCGGAACAGCAAGTCCTTCGCTGGCAAGGCCGGTGGCCTTGGTGTTGGGAGATCTGCCAGGAGTCAGAGACTTTCCACTGCTTCAGTCATCCAAGCTCGCTATTCAGGGTCAAATGAGGGGTTGAAGGGCTCGCACTCAAAGGAGCTGTCAAAGGGAAAGCTCTCCGATGACGAGGTCTTCATCAGCAGCTCCAACCAAGAGAACTGTCACTCCTTAAGCAGGGGAACCAGCAAGAATGGTGGTGGGAGCAGCAGTGCGAATGGGAGCACCGGTGACCAGGAGTTAGGCCTCGACTTGTCCAAAAAAAGCCCCTCGCTCCCTGTCGCAGCCTCCCAGGATGACACGCAGCACAGCGAAAGCCAGCACGGCTCTCCCCAATCTGCCTCAGCCCCTGCAGCCAACAGTGCCTCATTGTTCGACGAGTCTGGTGTCGGAGCCCCCCACAGCATGGCAGACAGCAGCGACCCCATGGAGATGGATCTGAGCGAGGAGTGCCACCACTCACTGACAGAGAGCAGCCAGCGCAAGGGCCTCCGGCACTCGTCCCGCAAGAAGGAGTGGATCAAGAAAGACAACGCCTTTGACCGAAAGGAAGGGGGCAAAGAGAGGGACGAGGGTGAAGGGCTGCCCAATGGTATCCTGCTGGGGCCCTTGTCCAAGTCTGTGGAGAGGAGTCTGGCCGGGGCCTACGGGGCAGACCTGCCCTACCCATGTAAGGAGGAGGTAGAAAACGGTAAGGAGAACAGTGATGACAGCGGCCAGAGCGAGAGTGAGAGCGGTGGCCATACCAGTGCCAACTATGTCTACCGGCAGGAGGGGTTTGAGCCAGTGGCCTATGGTGACAACCTGTATGTCTGTATCCCCTGTGGCAAAGGCTTCCCGAGCTCCGAGCAGCTCAATGCCCACGTGGAAACGCACACCGAGGAAGACCTTTACATCAAGGAGGAAGGCACATACGGCAGCAAGGATGAAGCTGAGGATTTGTCCAACCCCAATCAGTCCTACGCTGCGGAGTCCCGGCCCTTCAAGTGTTCAGTGTGTGAGAAGAGCTACAAGGATCCAGCCACGCTGCGGCAGCACGAGAAGACTCACTGGCTGACGCGGCCCTTCCCTTGCAACATCTGTGGCAAGATGTTCACGCAGCGGGGCACCATGACACGGCACATGCGCAGCCACTTGGGGCTCAAGCCCTTTGCTTGCGAGGAATGTGGGATGCGCTTTACCCGGCAGTACCGACTAACAGAGCATATGCGTGTCCACTCAGGAGAAAAACCTTACGAATGTCAACTGTGTGGTGGGAAATTCACCCAGCAGCGCAATCTGATCAGCCACCTGCGAATGCATACCTCTCCCACATAAGCCAAAGACTCCAGAATGAGCTTCAAGCCCATCCGCAGTGATTTACCTTTCTGTAGACTTGCTGCTTAAAAAAAAAAGAAAAAAGAAAAAAAACAAAACAAAAAAGGGGGCAACTCCCCATACTCTGTTCAGTCATGAGAGGCCTAAACAAATGTAGCTTTAACATTTAAAAAAAAGTTCCTTTTTTTTTCCTTTTTTTAAAAAAAAGAAAGGTCCACAGCCAAGCTGATGCATTTAGTCCCAGTCTCCCTTCAAATTCTGATGACCTGGCAAGAAATGCCTCTTCTTTTTGCACACATCGACTGCATTGCCATATTGCTTATCTGGAGCAGGTAGGGAGACCTTGGGGAACTTTCAGCCTCTGCTGGCTCCCCCCTCCTCTCCCCCCTGCCTCATTCTGTTCTCACTGTACTCACCTCCTTTCTTAAAACCAAACTCAGTAGGGGTATTTCTTGCCATTAAAAGAAAACAAAGTACACCTTTTCAGTGGCCTAAGTAGCTGTGAAATAACAGCATTCTCAAGTGCAGAAGCTGTGTCTGTGGACCATCTCACAGGGTTGGCAGCCCCTCCAGAGACTGTGGGAAAGCCACAGCAGTGGTGGAGCCCACCCCCATCCCCTGGGCTGGCGATGGTGGGGGGAGCAGCTCCCAGGGCTCCACCAACCCCAGTGCTTCACTTAAAGAAATGGTGAAGCCTCCCTTACCATACCTCCCCATTTTGGTTTTGATCTTTGTCCTTGGCACACGTAACTATGTGCCACCTTCTCCCATAAAACACGCAAACCTCTTTTGCCTTACCCATGACTGAACAGGGACTGGATGCCCTGGGAATTTCTTTCAGTGAGCAGGGGGTCGTCTTTACTTTTCTAGTAGTTTCGTATGAATATTCTTTGCTTAGAGGTACTTGTTTTATTAAAGGAAAAACCATTGTAACGTTTATGTGAATGTTTGAACTGGAAGGTCTGAGGTTAATTCTAGGGTGGGTGGGTGGGGAAGGGGTTTGATGTAGGCTGGACTTGCTACAAGTTCCATAGGTACTTTTTTATTATTTTTTTATTTTATTTTTTTGTGTGTGTGTATGTTTTTAGCTTTCCTCCCTCACTAAAGAGCAAGTCTGTGTGGACAGACTTGTTACCTTTGCTACCTCTTGAATTCATGAGAACAATAAGATGGTTAGTGAAAGATTAGGCATTTTTTTCTTTTATTGTAAGTAATTAAATGTATAAAAGTAGAAGCTAAATTAAAGTTAAGGGATTTTTACCACCCCATCCTTCCATCAAAAGTCAACTAGAGAAATGTTAAAGCAAAGCTTGGCCAAAGACAAAGCAAAAAATACACTGAGCTAGAGGCTGTGCTGGCTGCTTGGACTGGCTCAATTCGCAGTCTCTTGGCTGTCTGTAGTCACTTTTAGATAAAAGCAGAAAACTTCTCTGAGCTTTTTGGGCCCTTTCCAGCTTTGTTTATTGAGTCTGGATACTATGGGGAGGGGAAAATGTCCCCCTCATCTTCCACTCCCCCAGCACATCTGGGTCAGTCTGTAAACACCTGGCAGGACAGAGGGTGAGGGCATAGCAGCCTATAATTTACTAGAATCCAGAGTGCAATAAGGTGGGGGAGAGGAGGAGAAAGCAAACCAAAGTGTTTCATATCCTCCCTTTTAGACAATTTAACACACGCACACAAAAAAAAAAAAAAAGAAAGAAAAAAATGAAAAGAAAAAGAAACAAAATGTTCTTGCAACATCTGCCTAAGATATCACAGCCAACAGCTGCTATTGGTTTAGGAGAGAAGACAGAGAGAGAACTTTGCCCACCAATTCTTGGCCCCCTTGACTTTGTTGGCGTGACCTTGTGGAAAGCTATGGCTTATTTCAAGCCTCCCGTGACTGTGGTGGTAAAAATTCACAGCCAGTAGAATCATCCCTTCTGAAATGACTAAGGTTTACACTTGCATTTTTTCATTTGTTGGTTTTTGGTGTTTCGTTTTTTGTTTTTTTTTTCACTCAAACCAGTATAGTCTCTATGCGTAAGTTTTACCAAACCTCACGTTTTGTCTTTTTTTTTTTCTAAAAAGAAAAACAAAACAAACAATTTAAAAAAATTTTGACCAAAAAAGAAAAAAAAAAGAAAAAAGTGAGCATGTTTGACTAAAACAAAGAAATATAAGCTTCATTTTCTGTTGGGGTTTTTTTCCATTTTTGTTTTGTTTTGTTTTGTTTTGTTTTTTGTTTTGAAGGTAGACTAGTCCATGAGAAGTTTTTGGGTCAATTGAATGATTGAGGAAACTGGAATCCAGGCTCCAAGCAATAGACAACCCAAAGGCGCTGAGCCTCGGCCTGGTGTCACGTTACAGGGAACACTCGCCCCTCTCCAGCCGCTCCCGTGTGCTTCTCCCAGTGCCATTGTCCGCTTGCTCCCGGACGCCTGCGAGCCCCGGAGCGCGGGAGGGGTGCATGAATTTTGGTTTTGTCTGATTGTGCTGAGACGCGCTGTTTTCGGGGGTTAAGTGGGCTTTTAGCGTCTTTAGCACTTCGATATTTTTGAATATATATTGAATTGTTTTCTCCTTGATTCCTTGTTAACCCCCACCCCGAGAACGTCCCCAAAATAGTCTTTGGGGAGGATAGGGAAGGCCGTGCCATCTACCTTGTGCTCAGAGCGACTCTGAGCAGAACCCAGGGACAGCAGTGCAAGATGAGTTCCTCGGCACTTTCACCCCGCCTTTGCCTCCCCTCCAGCCACCCAGGGCGGAGCCGCCCGGCCAAGGAGCCCTTCCAAAGCAGGCTTTAGGTCCCTTAGGGAGGGCTGCGGCCGGGTTGGGCCTTGGTCGTGCGGCGGGGCTGGGATGCGGCTGTGGCCCTGCGTGCCGCTGGGGACGGCAGGCTGGAGCCACCTTGGGCCAGCGGCTCTCGGGGGAGCAGCACGAGGCAGCACCGGCACGGAGCTCCTCGGCAGGCAAACCCCTGCTCCCCCTTTCTTAATTCCATTTTTACGTGTGTGTGGGTGTAGCTTCTCCCCCTGCCTCAGGCCCCATCTTAATTTGTTTCTTAAGCCTTGAGAATTACGTTGAACTTTCAGGACCCAATGCTATTTTTTAAAAACTATTTTTTGGAGCATCTTTTTTTTTTTTTTTTTTTTTTTTAAATCCCCTCCCCAGCACTTAAACAGTATGACATAAAGTCTGTGTACAGCAAGAGTATTGTACAAAAGGAAATTATGTTCTTTTTTCAAATAGCTGTGTAAAGTTGTGTTCCATAGACTGAGTATAAACGACATTTTCCAAATTGTGACAGTAATAATGAATAACTAATAATACTCAAAACTTCAGGGACTGTTTGAGGCCTGCTTGGGGCCTAAACACTCAACTGCATTTGTACGACATAGTATTGTATCAACATTTTTCTGTATTTTAATGAGAAAGCAAAACACTAGTTTCATATTTAAGATTTTAAGAGTTTTAGGGTGGGGGGGAGGGAGTTGCATTTTTGTTGTTTTTTTTTAATTTTTTTTTTTTTAAATACACAAAGAGCCTCAAGAGGAATAAAACAACTTTAAAGGAAACAAAAAAAAAGAAAAAAAAAGAAAAAAAAAAAGAGGCCAGGCAGCTTAAGTATATGCTTTAGTCACTTAGTTCCAGAATGTTTTCGGAATAACAGGAAAAAAAAGATAAAATAGCAAAAGTTGTATAAAAGAATAAAGAAGCTCATACCCAAATTCACAAAACTATTTTTTAAACCAAAGCACATTTGAATGAGTATGGAACCTCACTTGGCTCAGAAAAGTACTAATATATTTATCTCATTGTTTACATAAACTTTTACAGTTTCAGACCTCAACAGATCTAGGGGCCAGTCAAAATTAATCTTTGCTTTTTCCATTGGTTTGTCTCTGAAGGCTACGCAATGTTCCCCAGCTTGGGAGGGGGATCTGTGTCCCAGCCTGCATTCCAGCACTGCTTGGGGAGGGTGGGGAGAGGGTGGGCAATTACAAATATGGCATGTAGAATTTTTTTTTTCTTCAATCCATGAGAGATGTTGCTGGCAGTGAGACCCAGGCACTATTGTAGAGGCATTCCAGCCTACCTCTTCCTCAGAGGAGTCTGAGGGAATCAAGAGGACAAAGGGAGATGCAAGAAGCTCTAGAGATAAAAAAGGATGTTAGAAGAAGTTGGGAGCTGCTGTACCCAGCACATCTCCATAACTTCAACCATGGGGAGCTGGGCTGTGTTCCAGTCCTTTACTGCAAAACCTCCAAAAACAAATTCCTGGCAAAAAAAGCCCCAAAGGCCCAGCTCCATGCTGGGGGTGTTAGCAGGAGCCACAAAGGTCACAGAAGACACCAAAGAGCTATTGACACGCAGCTTCTGTGAGGCTTTGCGGCCGCTGCCGCGGCAGAGCCCGGCCCGCTCCCGGCCCAGCCCGGGGGCACCGAGCGGCCTCCCCCGGGCGGGCTGGGCTCTCCGGGCCCTCGGAGCCCCTTAATGAAAGCGCTGGATTGATTCACTGCAGACCTTACAGTCCTGCACGAAGAGCCCAACCAAAACTCCTAAAGCTGCCTAGGTGGAAACCTAAACCTATCTGCATGGTAGAACAGTTTAAAGATGACCAATGAGGATGGTTTGCTAAAATACCGCTGAAGCCAAAAATAAAAAGGTTTAAGAAGGCTCCCCATCATTAGTCTTGACCCTTTGTAGCTTTTACCTTCTACACCAAAGCCACCTCAAGCATTTGAGGGGGGGCTGATGGAAAATGAAATATTAATTTTGCCTGGTCTTAATATCTAACAAAGATGGTGCAAACACTATTTGACAGTGTTGTTTTTGTATCAATATGTATGTGCAGTAATGAATGTATTTATTTCTCAGATTCTGTATGCACAGTTTTGCAATGTAATTCAGAAAGTTGCAAACACAAAGATGTGTCCGCAGGGTCTTCTCTACAGGATTTCAAAAAAATGAAAAAAATATATTAAAAAAAAAGAAAAAAAAAAGAAAAAAGGAATCTCAGAGACTCAGCATAGCCATAAACCATAACCTGTGAAGACAATACAAAGACTGGACTTTTGTAGCTTTGCATAGAAGAGGAATTTATGTTTTGCTGTATTTAAATGTTTCAATTTACAGTGTCACTCTCTTAAGATTCCCATTTTGGTTTTTGTTTTTGTTTTCCTCTCTCTCTTGTGTGTGGAAAGCATTGTTTTCAAGCAGTGCAGGTTCAAAGTCTGGGTTAGCAGTATTTTACCACGTTGCTTCAGTTCTGAAAAGCAGGAATATGGGTCTTGACCAGAGAAACATCCAGTGCACTTAGTGAAACAAAATGAAATCTGAGGTGACTGCTGGCAAAATCCAGAGAAGGTAAAAGTCACTTGAGGAACAGTTGTGTGCTTCTGATTGCAGCTTGTGACTGAGACAAGTCTGTTCTGCCTGAAGGACAGGATATAGCTCCTTTTTAAAGTCCCCCTCATCCCTCACTTACTGTTTACTGTGATAGCAATAAGGATCTCAAAAGTGGGGAGTCGAGGCCAAGGATGGGCAGAGGAAGCTCCGTGCCAAACCCCACAACCTCTGTGCTACTCATGGTGGGCCTTGCAAATGATACTGAAGCATCAGGTTTGCCACAGCACAAGGGGGCTCTAGCCCCTGAGAAAAGCTGTGCTTTACAGAGCCTCTTGTTCCAGTATTGCTGGAGTCAGCACCCACTTCAGCTTTACAAATTAGCATGAAGAAAGGATGTTTGCTGATTTTTGGATATTTGCCAAATTCTGAAACCTTTCCAATCAGCAGTGCTGGAGTTAAGGGAAAAACAAATAAAAAAACAAAGCGACAAAACCTCCCTATGTTTTAAAGTGGGTTTAAGAGGCTCTAGGTAGCAAACATCGAGCTGTCCCCAGACAGCAGAAACGCTCATCATTGAGATGGCACGTTTGGATAAACATTTGTTTAAGCAAGAATTTAAAATCTAAATGAACCCAGAGCTGCAATTCTGGAATAAGTAAAGAGACTTGGCATTTTTTTCTTAGTTTTTCTTAGTTTAAATAATTATTTGCTCAACATCAGTAAAGTCTCTCAATTTACTGTAAAATCCTTTCTTTTTATAATCTTTTTCTTGCACTCCAGAACTGGCCATATTCTTGAAAAAGAAAATGTAGGGGTTGCTTTCAATAGCTGAAAGTAGCCTTTTGCAGTGTTTTAACTCCCATGGTGCTTTATGGTCCTGATTTTAGTGCAGGAGACAAGCAGGCAAAAGGAAAAGCTGTTTCTCAGCCCCTTTCCACTCCTCGTATTTTACATTTTTTCAGAATAGGGTAAGAAATTTCACCTTTGATTATTTCCTGTTAGACTCACTAAATTTGCTGCTTTCCTTGCAAAAGGAAAAGATTTGGGAACCCTTGTGAAGCAGTTCCAGCTCTGCTGTAAGGTTCCTAGCTGGTCCTCCAAGTCAGGAAGACTCCTTTGTTTCAGCCCTGGTTCATCTTTCTGCCCCATCAAAACTGCTGTTTATTCTGGTTTCCTTGTTTTCATTAACAGCTCAAAGATCCTGCAACATAAGTTTAGAGATAGAAATGTATATTTTTTTTTTCCAGTGTCTCCTATCGCCACCATCTTCTTTCCTTCCTTCCTTCCTTCCTTCCTTCCCTAATTTTCCTAAAGATTTTGAAGGCCAGTGTTGAACACAGGGACCAGGGGATCAGTGTTTTTGGGAGAGAGCAGCACCTGTGGCATGTGGTGGGGCAGGTCTGAACCACCACACTTGATGTGGCATTTATTGGCATTAGGGACCCACTTCATAGCGCTGCTTTCCCTGAGGAGTGGGACTGGTTTAAATTTTCTCTGTCACAAGTTACCAATCAAAGCACTCCCAGCACAGCTGTTCCTCTGACCTTCCACGGGACTTTTGACTGGCTGGGGATAACTTTTCTATGAGGAGAGGATCTTGTTCTGGCTGGCTGGATATTTTTCCCCATTTTATTTTAATATTTTAGATACAACTGAAAAAGGGATGTTGCATCACCCCTTTTGGTTTTTGGTTTTTGTTTGGTTGTGGTTTTTTTCATTTTAAGCCTTAACTATCAGTCAGTCTGGAAGCCCTGGATGTTTCCTGGGGAGGAGGAAAGGAGGGGAGGTCAAGGAAAAGGCCGACATTCCTGCTGCAATGTTCTGTTCATTTCCTTCAAGAGCTTGAATTCAGGTCAGAGCCACAATAGTTGTGGCTTCAACTCAAGTGTCATATAAAAAGATACAGAAATTATAATATGATCTCAGCATTCAGAAATTTGCAGTCTTAATGTACAGTGATGAGAAACTGTTATTTTATGATCTTTTCATTAAAAGCTTGATTGAAAAATTACATCTCTTGCTCTAGGGTTCACCTTGTTCCTATAGCTGACTCTCCATGTTTTCATTTATTCTTGCCTAGGGATTTGAATCAGCTATTTCACAGAGACCACCCCCACCCCATACACAGCCTAAAAAGACACTCAACCTCACATTTTATGCACCTTTGTACTTGGCTCATAAGCCAAAATCTGACACTTGTTAGAATATATGAAAGGATGAACTGTATGGGCCAGGCAGG
Source organism: Pseudopodoces humilis (assembly GCF_049639895.1). Taxonomy (NCBI): domain Eukaryota; kingdom Metazoa; phylum Chordata; class Aves; order Passeriformes; family Paridae; genus Pseudopodoces; species Pseudopodoces humilis. Next base: position 8,221,489 of record NC_142219.1, read on the forward strand.
CACACAGAAATTATGAAGGCAATGGATAATGGACCAATCATAATTTCACTTTTTTTGTTGTGACCCTGAGTAAGATGAGGCTGATTTTGAAAGGCACCCCTGTTTTGTCCTAACCATAGTCTGAAAGCAGCATTTGGCAGAGACAGTGGATGGTAGGTGGATCTGCCAATCCATAAATCCCTCCATACTATTTGGGCTCTAAGTGTAACTATGAGGAGCAGCGAAGAAGCTGAGGCAGAAAAGCTTCCTAAAATAAATTATAGCTGTCCACCCACCTATGGTGCAGGTAAAAGGGGAAAATGCTTCCAGAGGAGATGAATGTAATTGATGACAAAAGCACCCACTGCAGATTACAACCCCTACAGTGTTAAAATTCAGTCATTTTTCCTTGGGCAGGTTAAATATGACCCTAGAAAAATTAATTCACATTTCCTGAACCTGGGTTCTAAATGGTATTTTTTCTGGCTCCCAGGCCAATTTTTTTTCTCTAAGAATTCTTTAATAAAATACCTATTTAATTGTAACAAATAAAGCATCTTCACTAAACTGCAGTTGCCAAGCCTAATATTTTGCAGCACTTCCTTTGTAACAGTACTCATTACCTCAGTTGTGTTGTTCCTCCCAGAGCCCAGTAGAATGCTGTAATATGCAGCAGAGTAACCCTGGTGTTGAATTCATATAGTTCATTTTTTTCTTTAAACACAAGGCTGACTGTATTTTAAAGTGACTGACTGAAGGAGCTTCAAGTTTAGTCAGTTTTCTGACAGGTTGCAAAGTCAGCAGCACTAGCAAGAAAAATCATTTTTATTTGTCCTTGGAGATGTATTTTACCCAGCAAGGTTAAAGAGAAGGACAAAAATGAACAGAAAAACAGATGAAGAGCTACAGAAAACCAGAGGCTGTTTTTCAACATCTCAGATGTGGTAATGATCCTGCACTCTTTTCCCAGCTACCGGTGACTTTTCCTGTTTTTTCCCTTTTATTTCTAATTTCTTCTGGAAGTTTTTGCTTCCTGGCATCCATTTCTCTGTGGCATAAGTGGTTTCTAGCATAGTTAAAAGATTGCATGTTCTATTTTACTTTCTTTGCTGTGGTCAGCTCCTTTTCATCTCATAAGGTCCTGTAACAACTATACAAAACTCTTCATACAGTAACTCCCAACTGAAATGCAGCTGCCTCTGCAGTGGAACACAGAAATATGTACAACTGAAGTGCAGAGTGCAGGATGTAAAGGATACCAGATATGTCTGGAATGCCTGGGAATTTGTACTTTCTTCCCTCTGCTTTCATTATCCCCATTTATTGGTAGGATTTCTTTTCTCCCAAACCCGCACTCACTTGCTTCCTCTCCACTACCCTTCTCCCTCTTGAAGAGCAGACATTGGGTCAAACCTTTGAATTATAGGTTTGGTTTTTGCTTTCTTGCAGGAAATATTTCATCAAAATTGGAACTTTTCCATGGGAACAAATTTTTTTTAATGAAATTTTGTTTCAGCCACTGTTGAGGTCCCATTTGGACTCTGCTGAGTAGATACAGATGGAGAATGTTTGTTTCATAAGAATCATCATGACTGATACCACATTAAGAAGTTAAAAAGGAAGGACAATTTTTTAATAAAGAATAACTTCAAGTCAGTGAAGGCTGAAAGACTAGCATCTCACTTTGCAAATTATTTCTAAAATATGCCTCCATCCTGTTTTGTATTGAAGATAAACTGAGGCACTAGAGATTTCATCTGCAAGAGATTTCATCTGCAAGTGAATGCTATGTTTTCAAAAGGCCTAAGACTGCCAAAGCAGTTACTAACTATTCATTTTGTGTATCTATCTGAGTTTTGTTTGTCTGGATGTCTTACAAAGTTGTCCAGGTTTAAGCAAATTGATTTTGTGTGTACTTGTGCAAAGCCTGTTGTGTACCAAGTTTAGTGTGACCTGGCTTAAACCAGTAATAGCTAAATCAGGTGCACTTGCATTGCAAAATGCATTGTTCTTTGTCTTGTTCTTTTCTTGTGCTGCAGGAGGCCCCCCATAAGCTGCACCTCAAGAATCAAACTGGATCTCTCACAGGAGAGGTTGGCTGCTCTCAGCAGAGCCTTAAGTCTCTCACCCCTTCCATGGGGTGTGCTTATTGTGTTCAGCCCCCAGCACAGAATCATAAATACTCCAGAGTTTGCTATTTGGAGCAAAATTGCTTCCCTCTGCATCTTCTCTGGGCACTGCTCTTGCCTAAATTCTGCAGTTTCCTCCCTGCTACAGGTCACCATATCACATCTTCCTTCCCTTCATGGCTCTGTAGCAGTGATCACTTTTGGGTTTGATTTTTTGCCCTGCAGTTGTGCTGTCTTAGTGATGAACACTGTTGGAAGCTGCTGCAGAGCAAGGTTTGGATGCATGTATTTCAGCTCAGTAGCTGAGCCAGTTGTAGGAAAGCACGGTCTCCTCCAACACTGCAGAGTAAAGAACATCCATCATGCTGTCTTCTGCTGTTCCAGGTGCTAAGAAGAGAGGCCAATGTAGCTGCCATGTATGGGCCCAGGAGGCGATTCATGGTCTTGCCTACCTCCTTTGCTTCTGCCTTCTCACCATTTTGCCCCATTTTACTGAGGAGAGAAGATGTTGCAGGGCTCTTTCTGCAGAAGACGGTAATTTGGCTCTGAAGCAAAGGCTTAATTCTCCCTCTCTGTTCTTGCCCATTCTCTCCTTCTTGTACACAATAATTAGATTTTAAAAAACCAGACAGAATCCTGCACACCTTGTCTCTGGATCCAGACTCAGCTGGTCCCTTTACTTTTCATTAGAGATTTTGAATTTGATAAAAATCAAGATCTCTTCCAGAAGCCACACTTGAAATGAGCAGCATTTTAGGCTAGTGAAGTCAGGACATAGCTGTCCCTTGATTTCAGAGGACACCAGTGGCACAGCAGATTCAAGCTCTAAGATCTTTTGGTCAGTCTCCCTTCACAGTCCTCAGTCAGGCACTGGGGATTCAGACACAGGAACCTGGCCAGACAACATAACCACATCCCCTGGCTCTGGCTGCACAGGGAGCACTTTATGAGCACTAGGCAGAACTGATCTTCACACCTGGGTAGATGCTGCTTCTCTGCAGCCCTACAGAGCTCTGTGTCTTTGCACTAACAGGCCTGGCCATTCAAACACCATCTGGGACTGGCCAGACAGATCTGACTGCAGGACACTGGGGAGGGCAGCATCACCAGATGTCAATTCTCAGCCTCCCAAGCATTTGTAAAAGGTGCAGAACTAAGCTCTGGGTTTCCAGCCTTGTCACAAGAGGCTCTTACTACCCCCATCACTGGGTGGCAGCCTCTTGCCAAGTCCAGCTGGTCCCCTTGCCACAATAGCAGCCAAAGGCCAGCCACAGAGAAGATTGCACAACCAGGCCTTGATCTGTATTTTCCACTGCTCAGCCAGAAAACCCCTCCTTTTTTCCAGCACAGCTGTTTTCCATCTCTGCTCAGGAAACATGCCCTGTTTTTGATTCCTGGTCTTGCTTTATGAAGCAATCATGGGCAGGCTGTCTGGGTGGAATGGGTCATGAAGTGGTGGATAACTCTGGATTCTGAACGCCAACACAGAACAAAGGGGAGCTTTGCCAAGGCTCAGGTGAGCCTGGGGTCAGCATACAGACAGGCTACTGACGTAAGCACAAACGCAAGGTTTTCTTTCTCTGTGCTGTGCTGTTTGAAATCTCCCTTCCCTTTTCCTCTCCTGCCTGCTTGCCACAGCCTATTCCTGGTTAGACCCATATATCAGTAACAACACCGGGTGTATGGGTGATGGTGTCACTGTTTTGCTACATCTTACTCACACTAAACTCCTAGACCACAGTGGCTGTTGTTTGTAAGCTGCATGCCCTGTACAGCTCAGTTAATAAGCAGCCAGTTTGTCCCCTTCTAGGCATTTTGGGTGACAGTATCACAACCTGCAGCTGCAGCTTGGTAATGCCCAGCTGTTAAAGACACTTTAGCCCACGGCGCACACAGAGGGTGGTGGGATGGCAGACAGTGGCTGGAAACCCAGGATGAAGTGCAGACCTGGATGTGGTCCACTCAGGAACACCAGCAGCCAGAAACACCCTGGCATTGCACTTCTTGGCTCTCTCCCCAAAGCACTGGAAATTAGCCAGCTCCCTGGCCATATCGACCTGGAAATTAGCTCTCTTCCTCAAGGGTTAAGGCATTAATGTTAACACCATCTATATTAACTAAAAATAATATGTGTGCAAAAACATTTGAGTTACAGCTGTTACAGGAGTCCTACCTTGCCTTTTCTGAGTCCTTCACATGTGAAGTATGGTCCTGTAGAGCAAAGGCCTATAAAGTGTCTTTTATGCTGGAAGGGGTAGAAGGGGAAATTACAATGTACTTACTTGGAGCTTACACAGGTACTTGAGAACAGGCTTTGTGATTACCCAGGGCAGAACAAATGATGATCTCTTTTTTCTTTTTTTAGTTTATTTTTTTCTGTGTAGGGTTGAGCTAACAACCAGCTTGGTACTGTCATCAAACTGACTGACTATGCCTCTAGGTAGAAGAAACACAGAAAAAGAGAAGGAAAGCAGAATTCCACCTCTATTTCTTTTATAATTTTACGTTGATCAGTTCCTGGCCACTCTATCTGGCTTAAGTGTGTCCACACAAAGAACTTAGTGCCATAAGAGGAGGGATTCAAAAATCATGGAATTGAATCCTAGCTGCCATCACACAAGCCACAGCCTGCAGGAGCAGGGGCAGCTGACATGGGCAGTGACTCGGGAATCTTTCACTATAGCTACTCCTTTGCTTTTCAGTGGGAGTCTTTGTCCCAGGACTGGGGGTACAGTGGGAACTGGAGGATGGGAAGGAAAGCAAGCAGGCTTAAAGATCTCTAGCAATGCACTGCAGACCTACCAGCTGGCTCTTCCAGTCTCAGAACTCACACCAGACCGTGCAGTAGCAGTTTAGGATGTGTACAAACACTGAGAGGAGGGAGAGATGCCAGCCCTTGGTGTAAGCTCTGCTCTAGCCTGGCTGCACAACCTTGCAGCCTGGCAGTGTGTACCTGCCAGGGCTTCTCATAAACTCACTGCACTCTCCTGACCAGGGGTGTGAGGTTCCTCCTGTCCCTTGCTGTGTATGTGTACACACAATACAGTCTGTGAGTGTCTTGTCCTGCCTCCTCCCTTTGAAAGCAAAAGTCAGAGGGATCTCCATTATTTTAAAGAGCATTTAGCTTGTACTTCTTAGCTTTTTACAAGATGGGTACCTTTCAAGCCTCCTGACCAGTGTGAATGCTTTCTACAGAGGCATACTGACTTCCCTTGACTCAGCTGGAGTGCCCACCTGCTCTCATTGCACTTTTGCCCTGCACAGTGCTATTTCACAAGCTGGCATACTACAGGAGACCTCTGACTATAAAGCTTGGTTCCTGGTCCATAGAAAAATGGCAATACAAGTAGAACAACAATTTCCAGATAAAAAGGTAGCCCAATAGTAGCTCATGCAGTCTGTGGGTCACATCATCCCAGCAGCATGGCCCCTTCACACCCCTAGGAACCAGTGAAGCAACATTCTTGAGCAACAAAGGGAAGCATGACACAGTGGCACATAAAATTAACTTGTTAAACTTCTTCCACTGCCGTATTATTTCTGCTGGGTTCTGATTTAAGCTTATCTCCAATGCCAGTACCTTGTCTTTACCTTCATCCTCGCTCATTTTTACAGTGTCATTTTCTTTTGCATGAAGCACAATTAAAGAAGCTTAGGGAAATAAAAGACTTGCTTTGTTTTGATGCCAAAGCTAAATGTTTTTCTTTTTTTCCCTTTTTAGTTTTTCTAGTCTAAACAAGAGATGACATACCTTTTGAAAAGCAGCTTTCCTAAGGTGGCTTGTACCCTGAAAACATATACAACTGGAAGTTCCACTGCTCTAGACCAGCTGTAGAAGATCAGTCTGTAGGTGCTTTTACTGCCCTTGGGTAGCTAGAAGAAGGGCTGGATTCCATGCTCTATAGCTTCAGTCTTCCCTAGAAATGGCAATACATGAAAGCATCAGCATCTTGAACAGCCTTCCTCAACATCTCAGTGAGTTGACTCTACTGAGATGTTCAGAACATGATGCTTTGACAACCTGATCTCAAATCATACAGTACAGCAGTAAAGGTAAGAGATCTCTTAATACTGCAAGAAGTAAAAAGCAAAGCACAGTGTTTCTCAAAGCCTTCTGAACAAAGAGACCTATTTCTAAAAGTTTCTGTAGTGGCTGGTTCTCCCTGCCTCATTAAGCCTGGAGAAAGGACAGAATTAAAGTGCATTTGTTTTATTTGAAGCAAAACAAGGCACGGTCAGAGAGAGTGCTGGAGAGCACCGAGTTCTTCAGACAGTCTTGAGGTGCTTGAAGGGAGGATCTGTGAACACATACAGAAATATCTGCAAGCAAACTATGAAGCCTGCTGCAAAACCAGAGAGGTTTAAGTTGTGCTGCCCTTCAAAGAAGGCCTCTTCTGAGCAAAATTAAGTAGCATTCCACCTAAACCATGACTGCCTGTGTCACTTTAAGCTGATGGAATCAAACATGGGAGTGAAATCATGCAGAGGGAGGAAGCCTTTGATCATTCATTTAGCCTATTGTTCTTTGGTACCTGCTACAGCCAAAGCACTCCATCAGGCAGCCCAGGGGATGGCTGTTTTAGAAGTGTGCATAGCAATAAAGAGAATTAGCAAAACTATGTCAGGTAGCTTTAGTCTTTATCCAATTGAGTTCTGAAATCTGCAAAGATGGAGCTTTCATACACTTGCTGGTGTACTTATTCCAGTGTTTAACCCACTCCACTGTAAAGTCCTTTCCTGCAGGTTGAAGAGTTTGTCTAAAATGTCACCATTACACTTTTCTCCCTAACATGATGTGTGGAGGCTCCAGGCCATCAGTAAAATCTCCCAGTCACAGCACTGCAAAGGGAGTCTGCAATGCACTTATGCATGGGCATACAGGCTGGAGGGGCTCAGGGGTCTGGAGATGACAAAAGGCAGGGGAACTGTCTGGGCCTTGTCTTTGTCTCTCAAGGCCTGTGCCCAGTGTGCTGCCAACCATGTTTGCTGTGCACATTAGATAATGATCTGAAAAAGCCTTCCCCCTAGAGGTATCCTGGTCTCTGCTGCTATGCAGCTCTTCCTCTTCCTTAGCTTTGTCAGCCTGGGACTGTGAACAAGTCCCATGTAAGAGCTGCAAGGAGCAGTCATCCTCTTGTTCAGGTCTCCAGCTTGCTATGGAGTGGCTTTGTGCAATGTTGAAGGCAAAAGCAGGGCACAGATGCTGAGCAGCAGGTGTGGTACAGCAGAGTGAGAGAGGGCCTGAGGAGAGTCATAATGCTGAAAACAAGGATTGCCCCTCTTTGCCTCTTGGGAAAACTGAATCTTAATGACTTCATGTGATTTTACAATTTAAGGTACAGGGAAATCCATAGTTAGAAAGTGGCAATAGGAAGAATTCAGCTAATGCCATCATACCTGCATCCACTCTGCCTTAAAGAGTACAGGGGGCATTGTTTTCCTCTGACAAAAGGGTTAGGGACTGGACTTGGATTAAGTTTATTCTTCTGGCTTTGAAAGGCTCAGTTATAGTAGGGCTGAGAGCCAAATGCAATTCTGTCTTGAGCTGTTCCTTCTCCTCCCCCACTAAAGAATGATCTTTAAGCTCTGGACCCTCATCTCCACCCAAAATGACTGCCCTGATTTATTTTATGCTTTTTTTGTTGTTTCCTTTTAAATCACTCCTAAGCTAAGCTTTTGTTTGCCAAGTTTTCAGCCTGGAGCAAATTTTTGCAGTCGAATTATAACCTCTTCTGCTTCCATTTCAAAAAGAGGTGTTTTTCTGGACATGCTGCTGTCCCACCCATTACTCACCTTGCTGCTGGGAGGCAGGGGAGATGGCAATCTTGTTAAATACCAGCATCTGAAAGTTCAGTGTCACAGGCATGGGCACACATCTGGTTAAAGCATTTCCTTCATATCTTGGCTCCAAATCCTTGGCTGAGACAACTCATGGCAGTGGATGTGTCCAGGGAGTGGAGAGGGAGGGAACAAAGGACACAGAGTGGTTAGGTTTCTCAGAAAGGGAATGGCTGTGGGCTGGAATATAAAGAAATGCCAGGAGTGGAGAGTCTGCTCTCTCAGCACGTTACAGGGTTTGGCTCTCCAGGGCAGTGTGAGGCTCACCCACACTTGAGAAGGCGCCTCTAAAGCACAGGCTGCAGAAAGCAGGAAACTGCTGAGGCTGGTGCCTTCCTCTGAAGCAGCAAATGAGAGATGGACTGAAAAGGTGCTATGACCTGGAGGCTGAGGAAGACTTGGGAAATTCTTTTCCTCAGGGATTACGGTTTCACAACTTAGAACTAAGCAAAAGCCTAAAAATCCCTGGTCAGCTGCTAGTGAATTCCCAAAGCTGAATTTGAAGGCAGAAAGGCTTCTTCTGGAGACAATGTTTTAAAGCAAGAAACTTCACCTCCCCTACTGCCTGCTTTACCAGTGGGATCTATTCACTCTTGCTTAGTCACAGCATGCCTAAAACTGTTATCTGTGGTCTGGGACAGGGTGTGGGAAGGTACAAGTAGGAAGGGAATAAGACATTTGGTGGGGAATTCCCTATGGATGTGTCAGATCAGGATTTACAATCTTTCACTGGACTAAGAAGGTAATCTTGTAATTTCTTGTATAGGAATTGATGCCCAAATTATTCTGCATTATGACCTTTTATTATTTTTATCAACTTATTTCCCCTCCTTTCACAAGATCAGTTAACAAGCAGTGGTTGCCTCTCTCACTCCAGGGAGGTTGCTTGCCTTTCCACCACACCCCCTCTCCTAAGGAATTACTCCATGTTAAGAGCCACTGTAGAGTGCAATGACATTTTTATACATGTTGATGTTGGCAGAGAGTTATATAATTGCAGGGCACAGGTCTTCTAGACAGGCTATTGACAAGGGAGAAGAACAACCACAAATAGAATAACAAAAAGGCCAGTTCTGGTACTGAGCTTCCCTGCAAAGGGCAGGGCTAGACCCAGGACTAACTCTGAAATTGTGACATCATCAGATGTGAAAAGCCACAAAAGATGGTGCATCTTACCTTCTGAGAAAGTCCAAGGGTAAGAAAACCACACGGTAAAATGAATTTTTCCTGCTTTTTTAGAGTTAGAAACTGGAGTTCGAGACATTGTCTCTGCCTCTTCCTGCAGGCAAGCTCTCTGCTGCATATGAACTCCCACTGTTTAGGGAGTCACAGAAGCTGAGGACAGAAAGAGACTTCCTGGTCTATCCATCTGCTTGCCCCAAGGCAGGTCAGCTCAGTCTGCCATCCTTGACTGAAATTTTTATACTCTGCTTTAAATATTTCCTTCATAAACTCCACAGCTGTCTTTGCACTTTATTCCTAGGTTTCATTAGATTTACTGCTATGAAGGTGGGTTTTTTCCCCAAAAAGCCTTGCTGCAGTTAAAAAACTTGAAATTTTATCCTATATGCCCTGGACATGGAGAACAAATTATACCCATTCTCTTTGTATTATCTGTATTGTCTCTCCAGCCCTTTACTACTCCATGATGTTATCACATTTCTCCATTCTTCTTGTTTAAGAGCCTTGGGCTCTCTCAGTTCTCCGCTTCTAAACCTCCCAGATGCTCTTCTCATACCTTCAGGCAAATGCCAAGCTTGCTATGTGAGAGAATGGCACAGCCCCATACTTTGGGGCAGGGGCTGAAGTGCAAAATTGTCTGAAATAACTGAGGCAGCTTAAAAATTTCTTTTCTCTAGAGACTTTGCTACAGTACTACAGTTCACTCCTTTCCCCATTTGAGATTATCAATTAGTCTGCAGGTTATGTTTCACATAGTCTGGAAAAAAACCCAAAATATGGAAAGCTGCTTTCAACTATGGTATTTCCAGGGATCTGTGAGAACTTCCAAAGCTAGTTTCACCTCCCAAGTCAGCTTATCCCAACTACCCTCTAACATGTATTTTGCAAGTGTGCTTACAGGACCATAGAACTGCTGAGATTGAAGGCAGCTCTGGAGATCATCTAGTCCACCCACCCTGCTCACAACAGGCTCAATTACAGTGTGTTGAGAGGAGTCAAGTTGAATTTTGAATTATCATTGAGGATGGAGACTCCACAGCCTCTCTGGCAACCAGTTCCTATGTTCAAACACCCTTACAGTAAAAATCTCTAAGAGCCTGTCTCTGTCCTCTTTATTCCTCCCATCAACTCTTTATACACATCAGCAAATCATATCCAGCTCCAAAAACCTTTTTGTCTTTTATCTCTTCCCCATGTCTTCTTCCCATTAATGCCTGCTCTGGTCAGCGAAGCAGATCCCAGTTTTAGAGAGCTGCCAGGGAAACACACAGCAAACAACCACTCAGGTGTGTCCAAGTATTTGCTCCTGTTCTGATCATATCTACATGACCAAACCTTGTTGTACTTCCCAGTAACAAAGAAGCAAGGATGCAGGCAGCAGAGCTGTCAAAGCATCAGAAAAGAGGGATGAAGAACTGCCCTACTCATTTTCTGTATCACAATCTTGACATCCATTTAAAAAGACACCCCCTTCCCCCAACATTTCTAGAAGCCTGCAGAATGATAAATACTTAAAAGCCTGTGTGTAAGGAATCTTGTGATGCCTGTCTGAATTTGCAGGCAGTTTGAGAAGTGTGACTAGCTGACATCTCAACAGAAGATAACTAAGAACCATAGTTCTGGAAAGGGTAAGAGAGCAGCAGCCCAGTATCTTTCTCAAAATACTGTATTTCTTACCCAGCCTCCAAACTACTGTCCCAGCTTTCCAAGGAAGAAGTATGGTAGGGATAAACCCTCTGCTCCTCCCTCCACTCTCAGCTGTGTGCCAAGAGCCCAAAAATTGCTCTAATTTCGCCTTGCCAGACTTTTCAAGGGAACAATTACATAAGTCTCTGCCATTATGCCTTTACATTTAAAGTCTGCAACCCTTCAAAGATGTAGGTACTTGCCTGGCTTACAATGCTCTCATCAACATGATATGAAGGAACTATGATACGAACAGTCAAAGCAGGGCTGGGACACACATCCTTTGCAAGGGTTGTTGGGGAGCAGAAGATAACCACAAACCTCTCCCTCCCCACAAGGTGAAAAGCTTTACAAACCATGGACACTGGACCTCCCCCTTGTCTAAAGCCTCGTTTTTCCCTGGAATATTTATCTTTCCTACATTTCCCCTCAGTAATAACCTAATCAAGTAGAATTCTTCTGGTATTAATCAGATGTGCAGGAGAGCACTTTGTGGTTAATATTATCAATTGAGGATGTCAGGAAGGCTTTGACAGGATTACCCTTGGAATTTGCCATTTATTAACTAGGCCATTAGCTAAAATGGCATGGCTGGGGTGGGGCTGGTTTTGCTTTGCACATGGGAGATGTCCTAGTTGAGGGTGGGGAAGCTGAGGGTGGTGGAGTTCTGTCTCCATCTGATTCAGAGATCTCAAAGCGCTGCCCTGGCAGCCCTGAGTTATCTTTCTCCATCTACGCGCCTTTCTTTGATTTCATAATCTCTTCCCATTATTGGGAAACCATCACAAATCAAGCTGGAGACTGAGCTAGGAGTGCTTGCACCACCACGCGTAGGCTTGTGGTCCTGACCTGGACGGGAATGAAACCCTGCTGTTCCAGGCTGTTCTGCTGTGGAAGGCCAGAGAGAAATGCTCCAAGCCCCTAGCTCAGAGCACCAGAAGGAGAAGCTAGGTTTAGAAATAGATGCATATTAGAATTGCAGAAGCAGCTGGGATACAAAGTAGGCACACGCAAAAAGTCTAGGCAAGTGAGGAAAATAAACTGAAGAATTTGTTTAAAAATTTGTTTTATCTCCTTGAAAATTAGCCCTGCTCTTTGCCCAAAACAGACAAGCTGGATATTCATGGCCAGGTAATGGAAGAATACAGGCAAACACTAAAGAGGAAGCAATTTTGAAAATTTAACTGTAACATTTTTTCCCTCCAAGCAGGCTTCTATCCCAAATTCCAGAGGTTCTAGGCATTACTTGCTGTATGCTCCAGGCAGCTTTCCATGGGCTGTTGCTGGAGGGAACTTTCACAAACTTCAGTCTCAAAGATCACTGCAGTAGAACAGAGACAGAGGCACCCAGCACTAGAAGTCACTGGGCCATGATGCAAAGGGCCAAAGAGTGAAGAAAACTCCCCTAATATATCATAGGGTATGTCTTTATTCATTCCTCATTCAAGCAGGAGCAGGAAAATAAAATTAGACCTCCATTCAGGGCCCTTTTTCTTGGTAGTACACCTCAGGAAAGACAGCAAGGACTCCCTCTGTCTGCTATCCCACATGATGACAGAAAAGGGGTCTCTAATCCTCAGGGGCAACTGAAACACAAAGCTCCAGAGCAGAGATTCTGGGAAGAGGACAACAGGAGCTTCTCTGGACAGATATGAGTCAGCACCTGAAAACTGCCTCTAAATAGCATTTCCTGCTACCCTTTCTAGAGACAAAACCCGTGGCTGGGTGGGAGCAGCCCAGTGGTGTGGCCCAGCTGGGCAATTTTTAGGTTCTTATAAACCCCAGAATTACAAAGGCATTGATTTAGAGCTTGCCACAGCTCTCAGAGTCTGTGCACTGTAGCACCTGTCACTGCATCCAGACACCCCGAAGCATTTGTTTGTCATGACTCAGTGGAGTAACTGGACTCAGCAAGGAGCAGAGCTGGACCCTCACAGAGCATTTACACATTGTTCTTTTGGACAGAGCTTTGAATACAGAAAGGCAAAAACCAGCATTCGTTTCTAAATCCTGTCCCTCCTGGTCAGCTAAAGAAAGAAGTAACATGAGAATCCAAATTGCTGCAGGAACAAAAGCACATCCAATTCATGCAGTCACCTCTGCTTTGATGCACACAGAGAACATATTTGTGTAATTTCATCCACTCTCCCTTGAAATGTAACAATTATGCATTGAAAGGCCTGAAAAAGGAGGGTCTTGAAATCTCCATACAATTTGTAATTTATAAATTTCCTAGATCACAAACCAAGATCTTGAGGTAGCCCTTTACCATTCATTCAGCACAAATAGAATTAACTGAAAATTCAACTGCTACTTGGTAACTTTTCACATTGCCTATGGAAAAACTTATCAACTTATGTCTCATAGTGCAGGTGTAAAATTCCTACTTCTCAATTTGTTCCAGCAATTGTTCTGATGAGAGAACATCCCAGAAAAGGTATTTCTTCACCAGGTACTTTGCAAAAGTCTGCCTGTGAACCCAAATTCCCTATACCAAAGTAATCTTCTTCACCTTATGCAGATCACTTAGTCTACATTTAGAAAGAAGGTTATGGGCTCTCCTTGAGGCAGTTTGCTCCAAAAACGTCCACCCTAAAGATAAATGAAAAGCCAAGAAAATGTCAACAAAAAAAAGAGACTGAACCTAGCAAAACTGCTGCTGATATTCAGGAGCAGAAACCACATGCCTCTTGCCTGAACAATTTCCAAACCATAAATGATGTTTAATGTGGAAAAAGTCATAAATGTACAAAAGTTACTTCTAAAACCAAAAACACAGAATTTCTTACTTATGGCTTTGATGAATGAAGTGTTTTGTATTCTGGCGTCATGCTTGGCACTCTAAAGAACCTTTCTGGTAGCTGGAAATTAATGGCACCGCATGTTGGCATGTCCACTGGCTTTGCAGCAGAGTGGAGAATGCCCTTCAGGATCCTAACACAGGCTGTCTCTGTTGACTGCTCAGCAAGGTGGAACATGTTCTCCTTGCACCAGTCATATATCACAAAAAAGGGTTAAATAATACTAAAAGACTTTAAATGGTGCTGTGCATTATGTTCTTTTGTGCTGTTGGTTCCTACCTGTCTTTCAGCTACTGTCCAATTCAGGAAGAAATAATGTGTGAATAAATCACGCACAAACCAGAAGCGGCTCACACAAAGCAAAGCAGATTAAGGTATTTCAAAGGACACAGGAGTTAAGGAAACAGTACTTTAGTCTCCTGTCTGTTACTGTTGATTTGCAGACATTTCCAAGTGTGTTCCAAAACTATATTTAAAATTAAACTTTCAAAGTAAACAGTTTCCAACGGGTGCCAAGATTGCTTTAATGCCAGAACAGAAAGCTCTGTCTGACACATGCATCATTTTCCAAGCCGGAAACATAACAAAGCATTTAATACAACAGACATCATTTGATAGTCTCAACTTAGACACCCACTTGGCAGTGGCAGTAACCAGTCTTCCATCAACTGCATCCAAAAATGATGCTTGCCTAACTTGTTATCATGCAAAACACTAATGGGAGTATCTTCCTCTTTTGAAGTCCCTTGGAAATGGAAACATAGGCTGAAACTGCCTGCTACACAACCATGCAGAACATCTGAGAACCACCCTTCCGAGGTGGAAGCACACAGAAAAACATTGGGAAGCAGAGCTTCCCAGCCTTTTCTATCCTGTGAGTCACATAATGTGCACACAGTTCCAGGGGATCCCTGTGGGGGCCATGGGGAACACAGGGAAGCAGAGCCAGTAACTATTTCATGGAAGTGGAGTACTGGAAGAAGTCAGCAAGCCTGTAGCTGCCTGGTCAGCTCTCCAAAGGCAGCTGGTGGCTGCTCAGCACACATTGTTCTAAGAGCCATCTGCTTTCTTTTTTCCCTACCACTGGTTACTTTTTGCATTACGCCATCCCAAACTTTTGTACAAAGATATTTTTCTCTTCCTGGATCAGTGAGTGGCAAGGGTTTTTCACTTCTTTACCTAGTGTGAAAGAGCTATTTTAAATTGTTCTCTTCCCAAAATGCCCATATTTTTGGTTTTAAACACATGTGACACCAGATCCTCAGGATAAACAACACCTTATTCAGATTCTAGGCATAAGTGGCCTGTTGAGAGAAAATCATAGCTGAAAAGATGTGAAAATATGAAAAAACCCCAAAAAACCAAAGAAGTCACTGATTGATTTGTTTAAAGACCCTATGTGATGATCTGTAGCCTTGACCCTACACAGAGAAAAGGCACATTACCTACCAAGGGATCTTTGTCAAAAAGTCCTAGTAGTTGTTTTCATCATTTCTAACAACCAGTGACTCAGTTTTCCTTTTCTCCTCCTGCATCTCACTGAGTGGAGTAAATTAAACAGGCTGCCAGTGGCTCAAGGCCAAGTCCAGCCCTCTCTTTCTGACAGCACACTTCAATTTTGCTGTTCCAGCACTTCTTGTGGGATAGGTGCCCAGTAAATGCTTTAGAAACCAGTATTTACTATTCATGAGAGGAAGAATTTCAGCAAAAACACTATTGTAACATCCATGACAGGAGTTTTTTATAACCCTCTTGTTAAAGTCATGCACTTTTGGCATGGCAGCCTTCTGAAATGCATCTCTTTTGGGGTCCAACCCATTCTAGGGTTGCAATTTTCTGTGTGCCTGGAGTGAACAATCCCTCAGGTCTGGTAGCATCCAGATCCATGGTAATGTTCTCCCTGGGAAGCAGTGACTAATATGCTCCTGAAAAACAAGTCATTAGTTCTAAAGTATGTCAGAGCAAATATATTGCTGAACTTACCCACTGTAGCATATCTGGTCTTTTGTTAAGGCTGCAACTGAAAAGACCCAAACCCTTCATGTCTCAGCAGACTCTTCATTCCTGAATGGGCAACAAAGTTGTATGTTCCCCCTAACAGCTTTAAGTTCTCTCTCTTTCTCACTATGAGTGTTTTGCTATTTGACTCCTAACAAGTTTTCTCCTCAGCATAAGCAACTTCTGCATCACCTTAGAGCTGGTGCAGCTGGGTCAGAGTCTGTACACACAGTGATACATCATGCACCAGATGCAGAAGGAATTAGCTTGAGTTCCATGGACTGATGAGGCATTTTTCAGCACTTTCAGTTTGTTTTACTTTCCTGCTCATTATTGAATGCTTCTTATCCAATTGCAATGTTCCTTTGTCTTTAGTGCTTCTGTACAGCCCTCAGCAATCCAGATGTTGCTCCCATGCTCCAACCTAATGCTTGCTGGAAATTATATTTTCTGGTTTTCCTATGCTTTTCCAAAAAGACTGAGGCACTTTTCCCTCTTTGCTTTTTCTCAGCTATCATACGTATTTTCCTCACACCTTTGCAAAATTTGTCACTGAAACAGTCCAATGTGCAACACAGCAACAATCTTTGAGCAGTCATTCCTCGAGCTGCTATGGAAACACAAGAATTGCTGGAGAAGAGTTTTCTGGCAACTCGTGGCTCCTCACCTGCAGCCTGGGGCACACCACCTGAAGCTGCTATCATAATGCCTTGTCTCCTATCTCATTAGGGCAGAAGGTAAATTGCAATTCTTTATTCCTCAGCACACATCACAGAAGTATCCTGAATAAATTCCCTTTTTGTTTTTAATATGACAATTTTATTTGGAGACTGCTTCTAAACTTGGTTAAAAAAAATTCTTTGGAATGAAGAATACAGTAATATACATTATTCAAATGGATAAAGAACCTCACCACTGTAATGCTGCACCCCCTTTCTTTAAAAGCTGCTGTTAACCACTGAATGTTAACACTTTTTTTTTTACCCCAGTTGCACAACTCCATGATCAAAACTACTGTCATTAAACATCTACCAAGAGACCACAAAAAGACCTCCCTTATTTTCAGTAAATTAAACACGTTGTTAAATGGAATGCTGAGATTGAGTCTGAGATCAAATGCAGAATCCTCCAGCTTCAAACACATAGATCAAGGGACAAAAAAGCTGTATTAGTACAGCTTTGAGTCAATGGAAACATTGGCATTATTTCTACCAGCATTGGTGAGAGCACAGACAGGTTATAATACAACAGACATTCCTGAACCCCAAATTTCTCAAAAGAAGGAAATGGTCCTTGGACCAGGCCTGAAGCTTTCCAGTGAAGAGACACAAAAGTTTGTCCTGCTGCCACACAGACTTTGTTTGGTGACTAAGTATGCCTGAGTATCTTGTTAACATGCCCTACAATCTTGAAAGCTGACCCTTTGCAATAAGAAGTGTGACAATGAAACAAGCTCTTGAATGGGGAAAAAAAGGCTGTATGCCCCAAGCACTGTAACCCGAATAAGGGGCTTTCTGAAGGAACAAAGCTGCTTGTACACAGGTGCCTGCTCCTTGAGGCAGCGGGTAAAGCGCAAGCCAGCAACACTGTTGGGAATTGGGCAGCAAAGGAGTTTGAAGCAGAGGCTGGTCTGCTTTGCTTCTCGATGTTACAACAGTTCCTGAAAATTTCAGAGTTCCAGGAGAGCTGCCCGACTTCCTCTAAGCCGCTGCCTCCAAGCTGCATTTGCAACACTGGCGGCCTGTGTATTTCAGGAATGCAAAAAACTGGCACAGTGAGGTCTATGATTCAGCCAAGATGATGTGTTGGGACATGACTGAAGTTAATTAAAAGGAGCTTAAGACAGACAGACAAAAAAAAGAGTTTGCAAGACTTCTTAAAGAGCCAATTAATTATTATTTGTGGCTGCACACGCCAGCTGGGCCACAACATGGAATCTCCCCAGCCCTTACCACTCACCTCAGAGTCTTTATACAATGCCAAAGAAAACCCATACACAGGTCAGCCTTTGGGAGCTCTGGGCCAAACTCCTTCCACAAGAGCTGAGTAGAACTTTACGTTCAGCAGGACAGTCTTGTTTACACCCACAGATATATGCTTGGTCTAAACAGGGGACACAGAGCAAGAAATTAATGATATTCTGGTTGACACGTAAAGAAGCACGGGCTCTGCAGAGCAGGATGACCCAGTGACAATTGTCTTTGTAAGCATGAACTGGAAAAGGAGGACTGTCTCCATCTGGAGTCAGGGTTGGGGAAGATGGAATAAATGTGAATAATTTCAGCCCCTCTACTGCATGATAGTGATAATTTTCACTGCTGCACAAGGCACCCACACTTAAAGAAGCATAATTTCCCTGAACACACTTCTAGACTAGTTTTCTGTAAGAAATTCACTGCCTCCTTAGCAATTCCCTTTAAATTCTTTTAAATTCACAAAGATTAAATTCCAAGTCCCAAGTCTATGGACCTAAACACTTCACTACTTCCCTGAGGACAGCAAAGTTCACATGTGTGAGCAACCTCCTTGCTTTCAATTCTTCTGTACATTCAGCCAGCACTGTCACAGAGGCACAGCTGAGCAAAGATGTGAGTGGGCCTTGCCTAGCCTTGGGAACTCAGACCCACATCACTGCACAAAGACAGCAGCCAGAGCACCCACGGGATGAGCAAGCTGCCTGACACATGCTTACCTAAATCTGCACTTTTCCTGCTCAATACGACAGACCCTACTAAGGTCTGTCAGTAGCTGACATGTATGCTTAACAGGAGGCTACACATTTTAAGCGGCTGAAGGTGATTGCAGTTTCCAAGGCTGCCGTGTGCGTGTGACTGGCACGGCCGGGCTGCTCCCGCGGCAGGGCCAGGAGCCTCCCAGCGCTGCGGGCCCCACACCTGCTCGCACAGCCCTACCTGCACGTAGACCTTGGCAGCCCCTGTGGCATTTGCTGGGGTGGGGGTGGGAAGACCACGGTGTCATTTACACACAGGTTGAGCAAACCAGGTGCAATCAGTTTGGGTTTGGCTGAAGAATCCTCCACCCTTCTCGAGCTATTTAACCCCTGCAATGCCAAACCTTTATGCACGCCCAGGGCAATGACAGCATTAGTCCGCAGAGGGGGCATCTGTAGATCAGTCATCATTCTCATATTGCCAAAGGCAACACAGGAGGGATCGGTCATATTAAGAGAAAGATAGCCAGCCCTCCAGCCACTGTAGTCTTAAAATTGTTTTAATCAAAGCAATAAATATACACAGTAAATATAAACCCATCTGTGATCCAAAAATTGTTTCATTGTCCTGTCACCTGGCTTTGGACAAGCTAAAATGATGCATGACAACCCTTTGAAAAGAATGGCATAGTCATCAATACATTGCAGAAGCAATGGGCAAGAAGGTGGCAAACAGACTGCTGGACAAGCCAAGCCTTCAGGATTGGGAAGCGATGCAGCACTGCCAGTGCACTGTCCTTGGACACAGCTGCATGTTCAGTCCAGGTCTATCCCATGGTAGAGAGACAAGTCCCCTGGGATCCATGGTCTGAAAGTTGCTCTCTGGAACACCCACCTTTTGCCTTCGCACCCACTGAGCTCTCTGGTTTGTGGGGTATACATCTTGCAGCTCTCCAAAACAGGAAGATTTGAGTAGGCAGTTTGTAGGCGGTGGACAGTTACCAGTCCCTGAGCTCAGGGGTTTGTAAAGTCAACTAAGGGCTGTTTACTCCCAGTCTGTTATATTCCTCAAAATTAATACTGTAATAACAAAGCCTTAATTTCTCTATGGGAAATTGCTGAGTGCAGATCATTCAGTCTGTGGGAGACATGTCTGCAGAAAGGCCGGGAACAGCAGATTTTATTTGAGTTTCTGTTTCCAGTTGTTCTTCTAAACCTTTCACGAAGAGTTGAAGAAATAGGGGACGGACTTGGGGGGGAAGTCCCTATTTAAAGTAGCTTAACACCTTGCTGGGTCCTTGCCAAATACAGTTTCAAATTAACAATTCCAAACTAGCACGAAAAATGCTTCTCTCGACCCCCGGGGGGTCAGCGCAACATCCAAGCATTGGCACAAAGCAGAGCTCAAATTTGACGCAAAAAGACTGGGTTGCTCACCTCTCTTCAGGGCTGTAGCCCGGAGAAAGGGGCACTGCTTCCAGAAAGAGACAAAGCCAGCCAACCGCACAACAAAGGACACTTTTCAGCAGCACATAAAAGGAGGGTCTGGCTCTGCCCCTCCGGCCAGACCCCACCCCTCGCAGCGTGGAGGCTTCGCCCCAGCGGCAGCCAAATCTAATCACGTCTAGCACACAAGACAACACGGACGGACACTTGCCTTAGGCAGCCCCCTCCTCTGCTCCTCACCCACAGACCTCTCTCCGATCCACAGGGCGCTCCTTGCTTGAAGAGCTCAGAACAGCTCACGGCCTCATCCCTGACCCTGCCGGCCATCACCCCCTCCGCTCGGACAGGCACCACCCCACAGCCCCACAGCCCCGAGAGCGGGAGGTGAGCGCCCTTCGCTGCACTGATGGAGCGGCTCTGCTCACGTGTGGGGAAAGGCAGCCCCCGACCCTGCTGTAGTGGGGCACGAGCGTTCCCTGCTCGCAGCCGCAAATGAGCTCCCCTTTTCCCCAACAACCTCCATACCTGCCCTCGTGTACCTGGGGGAGTCTTTGCTCCCGCTCCCCCCAGCCCTTATGGTTTAAAGCACAGCTGAATGTTGATCACAAGAACTGGGGCAGATCCTCAACAATACAAGTGTTCCTTCAGAAAGGAGGAAAAAAACCCACAAAGCTTTATAATAGTCCATTTAAGCATTGCTGGGACAATCAAGCAACTGCTGAAGGTAGAAAGCAGCTCAAAGCAGACAGACCTGTCTCATAATAGCAGGGAAGGGTGAATATTTCCTAAAACTGCCGCTCCTGCATTATCTACTCCATTCCTCAGGTCAGGACTCAGTATGCTCCAGAGTGGGCGAGAGTCTAGCAAGGAAAGCTGAATAAGCATTGCTTGCAAGGGAGGAGGCAGGAATTCACCAAAGTGAAGAGGAGGAGAGAGCACAGGCTGTTTTTAGAAGTACTGGCACCACCTTAGTCTGCAGTGGCCAGGAAACTGGTTGGAAGCCCCATGACTTGATCAAGACACCCAGACCTGGGAGCCAGAAGAGGAAGGGACTTGGCAGAAATTCCCCTGCAAAGCGAGGAATCATTTATGCAGCAGAATATTCGGCTTGGCCTCACTGCAAAGAAATGCTGCCAGATACCTGATCATGCCACCAGAATATTACCACTCCACTTCCCTGCTCTAATACAGCCATGAATCTTCTTCATACACTTCTATCTTCCATTTGATCAGTTTTACACAGCTTCTCTCTATCCTCAGTCTTCCTTCACTGCCCTGGAGCCATCACAGCGTGTTTTCCCAGAGCCATCGTGTCCCATCCCCCTGGCTCCCAGCTACCCAGCCTCATTCCTTCCACACTTGCCCTTTGGGCACTGTTATCCCAGCTTCTCCATAGCACATGGAAGGGTGAAAACCACCACTCTGGCCTTCCTAGGGTTAAAGACAAAGAGGCCAAGTACGAAAGAGCCAACTCAGGGAAATTTTGGCACCTGCAGGAAGCTGAGATAACCCGGCTAATGCATTGCTAAACTCACTGCTTCAGTTTATCTCTACCCTTCCTCTCTGAACTAGCTGTGTGTAGCTCACTCCATGGTGCAGTGTGGCATAAAGCCCTGGGTAACCAGAATGTCTGTAAGGAGACAGTAGATAGGGGAATATTCTATCACTTCATTTATTTTCTTTCTTGCTTGCTCCACAAAAGGAGAGTGAGAGGCTCAATACTAGGCAGCTGCAGCATGTGACACAATATCACAGTGGAACTAAAATGCACCTTTCCACAGTGCAGAAAGTTGTCTGGGTCAAGGGTTAGAGGTGCCAGTGTACACTGATGGGCACAGTCTGAGAGGTTTATACCCATGCCAGCCAGAACTTCTAAACAGAACAATGCCACTTCAAATACACAGACATCTAAAACCTTCACTGAGCAAGTGATAGTTGTGTCCTTGTTTTCTGAATGTGCTTGTTCCTTTTCTAATTTTAAAAAATGAAGCAGAACAGTTTTAACTGCTAGAGACTTTTTCAGGGCACAGCTATACCAAATAATTTCCCTTTGCTATATTCCATGGAAAAAATATAACCCTTTTAGAAAGACTGGAATCAGTTGGCTAGAATGTGCATCTCTCTCTTCCCAACAAGCACAGAAAACATAAATTTACACTTGAGTTGTAGTCCTGTTTTAACATGTCATCTACTAAGACTGTCAATTTCAGACTAGCTATGAAAATCTGTTGCTGGAGGAATAAAATCCTAGCTGAAAGTCTAAAGCTAAAACATAACTATCCTGGAAACATTTGTTAATGAACAAATGACTGTGTAAAACATACACTGTCACTGACAATTGTATTTTAATTATCCTCTGTGTTGAAAAGAAACATAAACATATAAATCCACTTGGTTGGTGCTAAAAATTGAGAGAGAAGAAAGAAAGGTTCACTTTGGACCTGATACTTGCCACACTGGGTTTGAAGTTACACAGAACTGGTTCCAGCCCTTTTGTTCAATGAATCCTGCTGCAGACAGGACTCTGCATTCTTTCCCTTTTAGAATATAAGCTTGCACAGGGAAAGCCTTGTGCCCACATAGCAAAGCGGGTGACACCAGCAAGTATGGAGGGAAGCACAGAAATGGATTTTTGATCATGGCTAAAGGGTATGACTGATAAGCATAGAAGTACAAACTTTGTTCTTGGATACTTCAAATTAGAAAGAGTCTGCTCCTTTGGGTCCATGCCTAGTTTTTTCAAGTTAGCTGGATTACCATCCTGCCTTTCTTTCCACATACTCATTCAGACCATGAGTTTAAGGCTCCTGAAAGGCACCAGATGTTGGGGGGAGGTGGGGTGTGTTTGTTTGTTTGAACTCTCCTTGCAAAAACAACAATAAAAGAATGGAAGAACATTGGATAGCTTCAGATTTGCATTCCAGCAGAGTATGACTAAGGCAGGGAGGCAGCCTGGTAAATACACTCAAGACTCCAGGGTGGGACAAAAACATACGGAGAAACTCAACAGAAAATAAACACAGAGAAAGAAATTTCCAGTCATTAGCAGAGTGAAGAAAATAGAGACCAAACAGGTGATTGGGAGGCCGTTTTGTGGACATGGCCTGGAAGGGAGGAGAGCCAGGAGTTTAATCTCCAGGCATCTCCAGGCACAGTCTATTAATATGGACCCAGCAGACTGACAGACTGAAGTAATAGGTGAGGAAAGCGAGGGCAGGAGACAGACCAGAGAATAAAGCTCACTTGGAGGTGAGTGGTCCATATGCTGTGCTGGACCCTGTTTTGGGTAGTTGCTGTTTTTAACTGGAGATTTCACATTGGCTTCCTGGAAGTTTATAGTATTCAGGAATCTCTTCCAGGGAACCTGCTGTGCCTGAATGGAAGAGCACAGTGATCAAGGTGAGCCACAAGCAGTTAGCAGGAGGTGTAACAGAAAAAGTGTGAGAATGAATATGAGAAGAGAAAGTATCTAAGAAATCCAAATTGATGCTGGTTTATAGGACAGGGAAAATCTGAAGAGGAAAGGATAACAGACAAAAGGAAGGTCCTAGGAGAGAACACAAGTTCTTTGAACTGAAATTCTGCTTTACTTTAAGACACACACATTGCAACAGAGATGTGCACAAACAAGTCAAGCATCCACATGAACACAGTTGGTTCTGGATATCCCTTCTTTCTTTAATTGGTCCCAGGTGAGGCATCAACAATCACATCTGGAAATTTTTATACAAATGGCAGGAAAGCCAATGACTTGGGTCACAAATATTTCACGCTCTCTCTTTGCCAGAAACACGGGACAAATGTGGTTTACATCTGCCTCCCTATAAATACACACACACTTGCAAGATTCTTTGCTATGGCAAGTACTTGTGCATGTAAAAGCTGAGCTGATCAGTGTTCCTCCCATCCACTCCATGGAGATTCGGTCAGAACTAAGAAACTGGATGCTGGGTGACACCTGCAGTCCAGGTCAGGCCTATTGTCAGTATAAGGATCAAGAGACGGCAAAGACATCCTTACTGGCTGTAGAAGCAAAACACAGAATCAAATTACATGGATGAGCACTTTCAAAAGATGCTGCAGCCCCTGCCTTCCAGATACAGACTCTCCATGAGACCACAGTGGCACACCCAGTTTCTGTTTGACATGCAAGCTCAGCTTAACTTTCAAAAGCCTACCTTTCAAGAAAAAAAGCCACTGGGTTCTCCCTTAATCCCCTACTCTTCCTGCTTCAGATGCCAGCTACCGCCTGAGTTTATCCACACAGAGTCAAGAAGAAAATGTAATGGTTTCTTGTCTGTGATGCACCAATTCAAGCAAAGCACTGTCTTAGTTCAACACAGTGTGCACTGGTGCTGTAAAATGCTCTACAAATTCAACTCATCTCAGCAGTAAGGACCAACCTTGTGGGCTTCAGAGGATGAACTCAGATCAGGTTAACAGTAGAACTGTTTCCTAGCAGGAACTCTGTGTTCAGCTTCTGTACAACTACTCTATGAGCATTATCATTTCAAGAGATGGACGCTGTGTCAACAGTTCTCAGGAATGCAGAGAAAACTGTATTTCTCTTCAGTGCTAGCTAATTCTTAGAAGAACCACAGTATCTTTGCTCTTCTGAGATGTCCTGCTAGGGTAGATGATGCTGTTGGTACTTGGCAGCAGACACTGGTTTAGGAGAACTGAGAGACCTGCTGGGTGCAACAGTGTGCACGACAGGCAGAGCCAGGCAGGGACAGCTTACACACCCCTAATGAGCCAACTCTGATCCTATCTATGGCAACTTTGTGTTGCTCCAGGGGTAAAGAGACTGCAAAGGTGACTCAACTTGATGTCAGAGGGAATCTCCCAATGCCACCAAAGCAATCCAGTTGGCAGTTTTTCATTCTCTCTTCCTGCTCTTGACATAATGGATGTGCCAGTAGCTGTTTACAAGCTCTGCCAACCCTGGGTAGCAGGGTATGACACAGCTCACTGCACTGCACCCCTAGAACAGCCTGGAGTCTGCAGCTCTGAACTCCAGGATGGTGAAGTTTCTTCAAAGACTTAGATCAAAAATAATTTTTCCTCACTGAGGAGATTGCCTAAAGCTAAAGACACAACTTCACCCACCTCTGAATGTCCACTGTAAAGCTTCCTGCCATCAGAATTTATAATGGACAAGAGTCAACAGCACCCAGCTACTGTATCTCTGTGGCATTTAGCTAGAGCACCTGACCATGTTTTCCCTCACCTAAAGCTTTGAAACAAATTAGAAAGTTTCACGTGTGTTCAAGTTGGAGCTGATCACTCAGGCAGAACAGCACAGCAAGATACACATTCTCCTAAAGGCGGAGGAATTCCAAAGGCAAAGCACTTAAAATTGACAAAACATCATCATTTTTTTTACAATGTTTAATTAACACATTCAATTTACCTCTACTCCCACTGTTGCAAGAGAGATGAATAGCTTACTAATTTTAGGTATTTTTTTAAGGTTTAAAGAAATTTGATTAAACATTTCATCTTTTAACTGTTAGATCTTTAGAGCACTCCATCAGCCAGGCTCAAATCCATGATGCTGCTGGTACCTGTCCTAGCCTCACAAGTCCAGAGCAGGCACTGCCTTACTAGGTACCTTGTAAGCCTCATTCGCTTTGGATAAGGGACACTGCTGGAAACAGGATCACTGAACTGATCAATGAGTTTGTCATGGATGGCTCACACCACTTCCTGGAGCTTTCCAGAAGCTCACACCAGGCTGGCCAGCATCCCAGGACTAAGGAAAACTGAACCAAGTAGAAGCACAAATGTTTGGAGTCCTCACTCCAAGTGCTGACAGACAGTGCCGCGCTCTGATTAATTCTCTGTAGCCTTTCTAAGGGCACACATTGAAATGACCTCCCTATGTGTCTCATCTGGTATGCCACAGGTGTGAGGCTGTTGCTGCTCTTAACATCTTTTAAGTGTTCCACCAGATGAAAAGATGAATTCCCTTTGTTCCTCAGAGATGGAGTTTCTTTCATTTCCTGCATAAGGATGCAGTCCACACTTCCAGTAGAGGGAACAGATGATGTAGGCCTGGAGGGTAGGGGTGCATTTGCATGGGATGGGCTATCAGGTGGGTTTGCACAATTAATCACTTACACCTATGGGCTGTACAGGGCTGGTAACAGCAGAACTGTTCTGAGGGGGTGTTCTGTTTCACAAGAGCTCCAGAGAAGAAAACTATCATTTCAAATCTCTTTGCTCTCAACCCATGGAAAGAGTCCCCTTAAAACCAAAGCTGAATGAAAGGACCATGCTTTAGCTTATTTGCATATATGATTATGTAAATCAACCTACTCCTTCTTATCCCATGGCAGCAGACCTGCCTGCAGAAGAGCCTCCAGTGGAGAAGATTGGATTATGGAAAGGGACATATGCGTGAAAACAGGTCCTAGCTGCATATTTAGAGTTCATCAGCAGGCAAGTGTAAAAAAGGGGGATTTAACCCTTCACTGTCAGAGAGACAGGACAAATGAAAACAGTGCAACAGCCATGGAGAATGCTTATATATAATGCAGCAGCCTTTATTGGAACATGTTTAGGGAAGTATTCTGTGATCACTTGGACTACTGTGTTACAGTTTAATGATCATAAACCAACAGAAATCAAAATGGTGAAATATTTCTAGCTCCAGGATCATCACAAGAAGAACCATCTCATTCACATGTCATTGTCACCTTGTGATGTGCACACAGTACCTCCTGAGATGCATGTTCTGCATTTCCATACAGCTACCCTGCATCCCACTGCTGGTTGGACTGTCAGCTGCTCCAGCCTTCCAGCTGCCATCCAAACCAGTGCTCTCTGCACTGCCCAGGGCATGCCATATGCCTTACCCTTTTATTATGGATCTGCCTGCCTAGCACCCCACTACCTCCCAGGGGTGCCAGGGCAGTGACAAAGCAGCTTTTTTTTTGAGAGGCTCAACAGGCCTCATCGGTGTAGCAGCACTGCTGGGGTTAACACAACCCCAGTCCAGCATATCAAAGCATCTGTAGGAAGTGGAACATTTTTAATCCTGTGAAGAAACTGCTGTATGGATGACAGAAGCAAAGAGACCAGGCCATCTCCATCTAGAGGAAAAAGGAGAAGCATTCAGGGGAGCATGGAAAGTGCTACAAAGTATTTTGCAAGCTCTAAATAATCTCTTACTAGGGCTAATAGGATATCTCTCACAAAAAACCCCAAACAAACAAACAAAAACCAGTACCACTCCTCCCCCCCAATAATTAAAAGTAATGAAAGGAAAAAGAAATGGCACTTCTAAAGAGCTAATATAACTCAGCCATCTCACTAATTTTAAACTGACTACAGGAGTAAGTGACAATAACTTCAGGATTCCAAGAAATGTCCCAAAGCAAAACTAAATATCTGTATAAATTAAAACTAAATAAATCTCTGGATTTCTCTTTGTTCTAAAATTTGAATCAGGATGATTTTGGCCAAGAGTCACACAGCTTTTAAAGCCAACTTTGACCAATCTAAAGATTCTAAACCAAGGGAAATAATGCAGATTCTTTGGAGGAAGTTTGCATGTGTGACATAAATTCAGAGCAAAAGGTGTTTGGTAGGGGTAGGGTAGGTTTTGTTTTGTTAATCCTACCAAGACTGGCAAAATAAGGGGGGATTGTAGCAAAACTTTAGGTTGAACCAAACCAGTAACATCTCTTGAAGTTATTCTTTTGTTACCTACCCTGAGTCAGCCACCTCAACCTATCCTTTGTGAATATATGGAAAAGCACACACAGTAGCTGACACTGGCTAACTCTGGCTCATTTTTCTACTGTAAGCAGTAGAGGTGAGCTCAAACAGTGCTGAGTCAAACCCAAACTTCATAAAATGGCAGTATTATGCACAGTCCTGGTAGTCCCAGAAGACCCACTTCAATTATTTGCAGTTTGAAGTGTAAATGAATAAAAGAAAAATCCTTCACTTACAGGATTCCTCAGTCTCCTAGCTTCCTCAGGATCATCTGATTTGATGCCCTGAAGGACAAGATCAAATTCAAGATACTGGGGCATCTGGAATGTATCTGTGCTTGAATCCTGCAGTTTAGATGCCAGCTTCCTCTTCTGTGGTGGTAGTGCCTCTGCAAATCCTGCTCAGAATCAGGGGAACAACCGTGTGTTTGTTTTCACTATCTTCAGAATTAAGAGGGAATTAGGTGTGGGGTTTCTTGCATGCCAGCTGCACTGCTTTAGCCATAACAGTGTACTGATTCTATGGTAGAAAGGATGACACCATAGGAACAACATCCATCTAGCTCCAGCAAAATTATTCTGGCAACTTGCATAATTACTAAACTTCCACTAATTTTCAATATTTTCCTCACAGTGGAATTCGGAGTATGTGGTGGTTGGACTCCTAACAGCCCTAGAGGCTTGCATGAGAGGGACTGCCACTCATGGTCACTCCAGAGAGGAGGAAGAAAGGAAGGAATCCAGCTGAGGGAAGGAACATGCATAGGGACAAACCCATCCCACTGAGGATTGCAAGGAGGAGCAGTGTGCTCAGTTCAACACATCCTGAGGGACAGATCTTGGAAGCAATGAGAAGGTCTCTTGGATGCAGTCAACAACGCAGTATGAGCTGGCTGCTGGCAAGGGCTATCGATGGCAGCATTCACATTATGCTGCTTTTTCCCCATTTTGAATGTCCCCTATCAAGCTTGTACCACTCCAAAGTACCAAGACCATATATACACTAAACCTCTTCTCTTCAGTCACTTCAAGGTTGGCCATGGATCTGTGCTGTTACCTGTATTTGAGAAGGCCTGGGAGCAGTTCCTCACTGCAGTCAGGAGCAGACAAAAACGTGGCAAATGTACTCTGCAGAGACAGCCTGGCACTTTTAATCTACACCAGCTGGAAAAGTGACTGCTGAATACTGGAAACTGCTTTATCCATGGGGCTGGTCTAAGGCAGCTCTTGTCAAACTGACCAAGAGCTTTGTGCCCTAACAGTAGGGTATTCTGTACCCACCACTCCTCCATGTGCCTGCAGCAGATAAAACAGCTCAAGGTCAGGGTGTGCTCTCAGTGCAGCTGCTGGAGCACTGGCAGTGCCCTGTGCCCGAGTGCCAGCATCACCACCATGAGGCAGCCAGCCCCAGCCTCAGAGGTTCAACTCCAGCAATGCCTTCCCATTCCCGGCTGGCTGTCTCCCATGTGGCGACGCATAGCACTATTCACCCGACTATTGGCCCAGCCCAGAACTGTTTTTATTAGAAAACACTAAGGCAAGCCTTTCCAAGCCTCAGAAGAATCATCTTGTAAAGATCTGGGCTTGAGATGCCAAATGATTGCTGCTTTGGCGGAGTCTGCACATTCATTTTTTATTGGTCACAAACGCTTTCCAGATGCTGGCATGCTGGCTGCAGATTGCAACTCTGGGGACTTGGCTCCCAGCCCCAGTCACTTTGTTAAACTCTTGACCTGCTGTGGGTTAAAAGAAGCGGGGAATGGGACTGAGTCACCATGAGGGCATTGCTAAGAGAGAGTGCTCACTACACAGCAGAGACCCATTTCAGCAGCTTTCTGTGCTCAGCTGGCATGGAAAACATTTAAGGTGGTCCACAGCAATCCAGCTCAGCTGCCAAAGCTGGTGAGAACTGCAGCATAGCACTAGCCCAGGCTTTAGCAGCAGAGGCAGAGAGGCTGCCCTGCAGCTGGATTTTCCACATTGCAGCCCATACACTTTCCATCTTTTTTTCCTCTGCACAAGTGGATTTCCCATCCCTGCTGCAATACTAAAGCAATCCTCTGAGCCAGAGCCATGTGCAACATCAGACTGAAAGCTGAAGCCTGGAAACCTTCTTTGGATTCAGGTTTCATGACAAACCTGAAGCTTGTTCATCAAGGTTTGCAAACCTTTAGGGAAAAAAAATGCTTTCTGGATTCTCAGTTGTTGGTGTCCCAAGTAAGGGGGAAAAATAAAATAAAAAAAGTAAAAGAAAAGGAGATGTGAATAAGCAGGAGACACAAGTTTGATGGAACTGTTTAATATTTTTCTGAATGGAAAAAAATTTCCTTTGAAAAACATAGCTGTTACAAATCATTGGGTTTTTTCTCTCCCTCAACAGGGCAGTATTAAAAAAACTAGTATTTTGCACTTTTGGATAGGTTTCTTAACTGAAATTCTACAGCTGATGACTTTCTTTAATCTCAGTTTTCAAGAAGAAAAAGTTCTCTCAAAACCTCAATTCAAAGAGAGCTCTTTTAGCTGAAATGAAATTTTTCATGCTGCTTTGAAATATGCAGCCAAAAGCAGTATTTCAGAAAATGCATTGCCATTCAGAACTCCTGGGCAGGAAGGAAAACAGTTATTGATAAGATCCGTTGACCTGAGCTTTGGTGCAGTTTCCCCTTCCCCTGTGTGGGGACCCTGCTGGGGCAGGGATTGCTCAGGGAACAGAGTCCCTGCACAGGTCCTCTGCCCTGACATCACCTCAAGGCTCTCATCCTGCTTTCCCACACACTCCTTTTACAAAGTGCTGCCTAAACCACAGCCCTGAGGAGCTCCTGGGCTCTGCTTGGGAAGATGATGAACTGTGCTGGATGCCAGGCAGGACACAGACAGGATGGGAGGCTGGTGCAGGAATGCACAGCAAGGTTGGAGATCAGCTTCTGCAGCGCTCGCTCAGTGAGGTGGTGCTGGGAATGGCTGGTTACCCTTCAGCTGTGGGAAACTGCCAGCAGAGGTCTGCTTGCTTCCCTCTGCCCTACAGCTGGGGATGGAGACTTTCCAAGATGCTGACAGAAGCAGGATGTTGAGGGACATCTGGCTGCCTCACACTGCTCTGGATGTTGATTTCTAACCTTCCTTCAGACCTTCATGGGAGCTCAATGTCACCCACAGGCCATTCATTACAGCAGGCAGGGCCACAGGGGCTTGAGCAAAAAGGAGAGAGTGAATGAGCCAGTCCTTCTGCTTAAGCCTTCAACAGCCACACAAGAAAGAGATTTCAGTGGGAGCTGGGATCCAACTCTTTGTACTCATTCTCCTCAACAGAGGCCTACCCACAGCTCTCCTGCCCATGTTTGCAAGCAATGCACGATCCCTTCAGCAATACTTGTGCAAATAGAAAGCTCTACAGTCCAGAGGGAGTATTGGGGGAAGGTTTTATCCAATGGATCTGGTCCAGTGATGCTAATTAAATCATCACATTAGAGCAGGGGGCTTTCTTGAGTAAGTGTTACCACTTGAGCTGAATCACACCTCAGATCACAGCCAGGTGTGCTCCCTGGATCCAGAGAGCCCTGCCAAACTCATTTCACTTGTGATGCTAAGGCCAACTCCAGCACAGTCTCCAGAGATGAATAAAATGAGGGAACAACACAGTGTAAACCTGAAATCTTTTAGATTCCGCCAAGTGGAAATCCAGCCTGACTCCCCACCCAAAACCAAACAACTGAGAAAAAGAGAGAAAATTTTACATAATAATCTCTCCAATGTTACAGCAGACAGTGTTTCTCCAAGGACATTATGTAATGTCTCGTAAGGGCTTTTAGCTGAATTATCAGGTGACTTGCACAATTACTAAAGAGAAAAACAGAATCACAGGTGAGCAGTGGGTGTGAGAATACACATCTGCCTGTTGTACATTAGCAGCTGGAGAAATTACTCTGATTCAATAAGATGTCATTGGAGATAGGCTCATACTACAGACCTCGGGTTCAGAGGACCTGGACCTGTTTCAATCTGACTTTCTGGCCCATGCCTACCTTCTCCAGCATGAGGGAGGACCTCTTCACAATCCTTTGTAGAGGAACAGACTCTCCAGGGTGAATTTTCCTGCCACTTCAGATCTTCAGGCCTTTACAACAGGCATCCCTGTTCTGAGACTGACTGATGGTGTCACAGTGACATGAAAGAGAGCTCTTGGGTATTTCTTCTCCCACAGTCCAAGCATGGGAAATATTCCAGATGAATTCCCACTACATAGATGCTGATGTTTACTTCCAGGCTGTTCTCTCCCTTGCCCCTTCTGCTCACTGAGAGCTGTAGTGGTACAGGAGGAAGAACATGTACAAACAAAGGCAGTATATCAGATAATATAACCCCTCATGCCAGCATACTGACTTCTGCCTCACAGCAAGAAGTAGGGGAAAAAAAGCCCCAACAGCAAATTCTGCTCCAGAATCCCTCCCTTCTGATGGTTAGGAACCTTCTAATTACCAGCTAAAGTTACTATTAGCTTGATGATGCCCATCTGTTCATGTGCCAGTATTGCCTTTAGTCTAAGCAGTAGTTCTCCTCCCTGGCATTTACCTCTCCTTTTTCTCCTGTTCTGTGTATTTACAGAATTTCTCTCAGCCTTCACCAGATTAAAGTTTTGAGGGCAGATTTATCTAATGGGTTTTACATTTGCTCTTGCCATACATTGGTCTGTATTTGTCCAGCTTCAATGTTTGAATGATGCAGCTTTGTTTTCAGATCAGCATTGTCCTTTTAGCACATTGCTGAAGAGGTACCTTACAGATTCATGAAAGCAATGAATCCTCTATTGCTATGCAGAATGCTTTGCAACAGAATAAATATTCACATGAAGACAAATCTACAAAGTACTATGAACATGGTAGTAATTATTGAAGCAATTGATACACTGAAGGCAAGAGAAAAATAAGGTGGATACTGCTGTCTCAACTACTATTGTTTGAAAGAGAAAAGACACTTGGCAGAATGAAGAATTAACTTCCAGAGAAATGGAGACACTGAATACTGCTCTTCAGCAAGCCCCTAGGCCACAAATTGATGAACTTCTAAAGAAGAGGAAAAAACAAGTGTTGCCAAATCTTTTATATTTCAGTGTATTTTCTGTAAACAGATCTAGTAATACCAATTGAAATCACAGAATTTTACCACAGGAAACATAAACCCTTAATAATCCCTCACTTGCACCATAATCAAATTGCTGGTATCATAACCTTTTGTGGTAAAACCAGACAGACCAGCAAAGGCAAATGCCTCTTGGGTGAGTACATGCCAGTCTCACATGATGTTGGGATGAGATAGGAAGGCTTTGTCCTGTCTGGTTTTGTAGTCTATAATGCTTTCCAGTGTAGTAATATAGCTTACATACATACTATACTCTCTCCTGTGAGTGCAACACAGTGAGACGTGTATCTATATGTGATATGTGATGCATTTAAGCCAGTATGCAGCTAGTTTAAATACGTCTGTGACCTGCATTCCCAGAAGAAATCGCCTTAGTTTCCATTTTCTGGCCAAATTATTGTGAATATTTTGACATAGTTTCTGCTGGAGACATTTTTAAGGATAGATTTTGTACATAGGTATAAACAAAACAGTTCCACTGACATCTAACAGAATTATTTCAGATATCACTAGGACAACTGATATAAAATCTCAGCATTTTGTGTCCCTCTCGAACTCTGTTGTGAAGTTTTGTTGGTTAACTAACTTTTATATTTCATCCCCGAGGCAGCTGAATTAGTCTAGAGAGTGAATAACTGAGTTAATCCATTACACTGTGTGGCTTCCTACAGAGAGAGCAGCGCCACACAAGAACATAGCCTCACATAATTGAAGGTAAGTGCAACTCATTAGGTGGAATTCTAGGAGATACGGTCAATCACCCAGGAAGCTTTAAAGCACATTCATGTGTGTTTAAAATGCATTTGGTTGTACATTCTATAGATTGAAGGACTGCTCCTAGCACGGCAGCAAAGTGCCTCCCGACTGAGGGTGGGTGGGCTACCTGCGGCTCTCCTGCGCCCCCTGCCTCCTGTTACCTTTATTGCAGAGCATTTCTAGCATTGCCATTTCCCACTGACTTGACAATGTTCTGATTGCAACGCACATGGAACCTGTGGGAACGAAGGATGGGTGAAAGGAGAGTCATGAGAAGATTCCTGTGATTCAGCCTGGGGAGAGCTGGTTTCAGCTTACCCTACTCATACTGGCTATCACTACTCCTGCACTCAAAGAGCTGAAGTCAGTTAAGTTCCACTTGCAGGCCAGAAAGCTCCTTCATTTTGTTTCCATTCTGGAACCTCATCCTTGTCGTGTTCCACTTTGGAGAGGGGAAAAAGTATGGCTCTATTGTTTGTGCCTGGATTTGCACTCTAGATTTCTCCACACCTTCATGTCAACACATAGACACAATGTATATACAAATATATAGCAAGAGTAAGAGATTCATTGCACGTCTTCCTGAAATTCTCCCACTTCGAGCTCTGCCAGGTGTCATCATCATAATTATTATTACTAAACTATCTTAGCAGGACACACCACTGCTAACTCATGGATCCAGTGGATCCCAGCCCTCAGCTCTAGTGTCTCTGCACAAAGGGATGGTAGCTCTCTTTAGCAGCCACTCATCCACAGCACCTCCCTGCACCAACAGGACCTTCCAGCAGGAGCTCCTGGGTGCATGCAGCACTCTGCCTTTGGACCAGGGCATCCACAGCTGAAGCATCAGCACCTTGCATCTCATTGCTCACTCCTGTCCTCTGTGACTCTCTCTTCTCACATTCACATCTGGTCCTTTGCAAGCATTTCATCAGGAATAAATAACTATATGTCTGCATCCATAGGCAAATACCCAAACCTGTATCTGATCTCATCATGCCAATAGGGATGGAGGAAAGAACAGGGGGTTTGGGGCCCCTTATGAAGAGGTGAAGATTGATATTGATACAGAGAATGTGTCATCCTTAACTGAAATGGGAATGGTGAGAAGGAGAAGAGAAAGAGCCCCTACATAGATCCTAGGGAACAATATTTGTAAAGAAATCTCAAAATTCCCCTCTAGACATCCCATTTAGGATTCCTTGGGTTATGCAGAGAGAAGGCTGCCCACAACACCTTCATAGATTACTGAAATGGAAGCATGACTAATTTAGTCCATCATACCTCCCTACCTCTGGAAAATAAAGAATAAACACTGGCAGTCAGGAAGCAGCTAGCAGCTTGGAACCAAGACTTCATCTCCAGGAATTTCTCTCATCTCTTTCCTGACAAAGAAACAAATTTCTCTCTTAAACATTTCTTGATTGCTTTGTCTATCACTCCCTTCCTCTGAAAGTGTAAAATGAGTCAACTGGATAGCAAATCAAGAAAGAAAAAAGAAGAAACATTCATTAGAAGCTGAAGAGAGTAGATATTTGCCTTCAGTTGTGGGGATTGGCATGGATCCTTCCCATAAAGATAAGCCTCCACA
Source organism: Pseudopodoces humilis (assembly GCF_049639895.1). Lineage (NCBI taxonomy): Eukaryota > Metazoa > Chordata > Aves > Passeriformes > Paridae > Pseudopodoces > Pseudopodoces humilis. The sequence goes on from NC_142219.1 coordinate 8,256,426, forward strand.
GCTGTAATTCTAGGAGTTTAGATCTTCCTCCAAACATGATAAAACTCAATCCAGTGGATAGTACAAAGGGAAGAGGGATTTCCCCAATACTGGTACACACTGTGTTATATTCCACCTTCAGGAAATATATAATGGATTCATTATAAGCCCTTGACATCTAGTTTTCTAGTACAAACATGGACAGATCCTTGAAAAGGTTGCATTGATATAGTAATTACACCAGACAGTCTTGTTTACTTACTGCAATAATACACCATAATAAATGATAACCTATCTTCTTATTATAATACTGTACTATGATTCTAATTTAGCACATATAAAAATCTTAGCTTAATTTCAGTTTTCACAACTGTAGAAAGTACCAAACCAATTTGAAATCTATAGGCAGAACAAAATGAACCAGCAGGTTATACAACCAGCAGTCTTGAAAGAGAAAAAGGAAAAAAAAAAAAGATAAAAAGACAAAAGATGAGCAAAGGGAATGGCCTTGCAGAATCTGAAGGAAAATAATGTTGGAAGTGTTATAAAACAACGTGGGTGAGATGGTCACAAGAATGTTTGAATTGCCTTTCCTGTATAGGATTAACAAACTCAGCAAACTGCAGATGTGCAGTGACGAGGTATTTGGTCACTCTTGTTTAATACACATACACCTGAAGAACACTGTAACTAGATAAACCTCTGAGGGGGAAGCATGCTGCTGTCCCTGCTCTAAGAGAAGAGCTATTGAAGCCATGCTATGATCTGCTGCGTCCTGCAGAGGAACATTCTGACTATTCTACACCCTTCTCTATTGCCCTTTGGAGCTTTAAGGAATTTTGAGAAGACTCGCAGAACCATGACAAAGCTCTTCACACCTAGATCATCACTCAGGTGCCCTGGCTAAGTCATTGCTAGTAGTGCTTCATAACCCTTATGAGTTGTGTCGTTTTTAAATGGGTGGTAAGCATGTTAAAGCAGGAAGATAAATTTGTATTCAGGTAGAAATGAAAACATTTCCATTTGCTAACCCTAAACCATGTGTGTGTGCTCAAACACACTCACACCACACACCCCCCCCCCCACCTAATCATAATGCTTTCCAAACACAACCTTGCCGCACAGTGCATCACAGCTTAGACGTTACTACTCTGAATGCTTTAGGACAAGAGGACTCCAGTCTAAGATTAACGATATTTTGCTCCTGCTTGATTTTTTTCACTGACAGTCAATTCTAATATTTAGATGTAAGTCAGACTTTTCAAGGTGGTGCTAAGTTCTTCTAGTTATCCAGTAATTGCAGTGAGCAGGCTGGACAGGTCTTCCTGGCCTTCAGAAAGAACTGAATATGCCATCTCTGAGTTCCACTCCTAACCCTTCCTTCAGCAGACTTTTCATTTGCTTATTTCAGTGCTGGACCCTATACATAAAATGCTTAGCAAGCCATCATGCAAACCAGCAGAGGTTTTTGAAAAAACCTTATATGCAGGCAAAGCTACAGATAACATGGTTTGGGGTAACCCCACAAAACCAACTCGAACTTTGCAAGAAGAGCAATGACACTTCCTCTACCACTCTACACTGTCATAACTGAAATGAAGATGTAAACAATTTTCATCCATCCCAACCTCGCTACATTCAGCACAGAGTCATAAGACTCTGATTGGGGTGTTCATTCTGGAACTATTGGGAGCATACACACTTAGCCTGGAATATCAGAAGCACAGTTTGCCCTGAAATCACCTAGCAAATGACCCTGCCATTGCTTTCCACTGCTACTCAAAGCACCTGTATTACAGGTGTGGAAGTGTCATTGGACCATGAGCTCTGTATCCTTCCTTTGGAGTGAGAAGAGCACGGTAGGGTCTACCAGTGCTGAGCTTCAAGCTGCTGCAGGTATATTTCTACCATCAAAGTGGATCCTCTATCTCTGCATTACATTGCAGTCATTCTAAATTAAGAGAGGAAGAAAAAAAAAAACATGATTGGAGACTGAAGTTTTATGAAAGCTGAGATTCTCTCCCTCTGCATGATACCATCTCCCACATCAGAGGAAGCCCAATAGCCGTGGGCTTCCCATCCATCTCTGGCTCCTAAATGGCAAAGCTGCAAACAAACTCTAAATTAGGCAATGACTTCAGGTAACAGCAGAATTACCACACACTTGTCAAGCAGCCAATTCAAAGCAGCAAGACCTGAGGAGGAGGCTGAATGTTTGATAGCTTTGCTGGCTTGATTGGCTGCCACAATGCCCAAGATGACCGATGACACTTTCTTGGGCAGGAGCCATCTCCTGCAGGGCCCACACCCTGAGCAGAGGCTGCTCTCCGTCAGAGCAGCTGGCTCCTGCAGTAGGTTTACTGGCTGGATGTTTGCTCCTTCCCAACTTCTAAAACAGGTCCTACTTGTAGAGGGGTGGTGGGGGGCTTGATGTGTCTCTGGTATTTATAATTACACATTTATTGAGCTTGTGCAATCCAAACTCCAGCTTCAGGCCAAAAGTTCATTGCTAGAGGGGTTCAATAAAGAATTTCCTCCTGAGAATGGAGAATTACATCACTTGCCAAGTGTGTCAGGCGGTCTTCCAGCCTCCTGTTGGGTCACACCCTTTTTGACTACTCTAGTGGATGGATACATGCCTGGCTGTATCCTTAAGCTCCATTGGATTTTAATCATGTCTGTGTACTCCACACATCAGAAAAATGAGTAAGGTTTTCATAAAGCCCTTCTTATCATGGCCCTCAGGACCCTGAAAAAACTGAAGCAAGTAAATGCATAAGGACCAAAATGGGTCTCCAAGCAGCAGACAGCCAACTGGTGAGTATTTTGCATGTATAACCCTAAAAAAAAATCACTTTTCTTTGCAAATCTCATCACACAGGCCTTGGTGACAATAATTACATTTTTCTGTTGGAATGCTTAATAATCTCAGGGACACATCACTTACCATGCTGAAGACAGTGTGTACATTTAAAGAGTGATAGTTCCTGCCCCAAAGACTTCAGTCCCTGTTCAGCATGATGCCCTGTTCCTTCATATTGCTCCTGTGGCATCATGATGAGCTGTACATGATAATGTATTACCATCTTTCACTCAAGGAAATACAAATCCTGTTCCTTCCATAAGCCACTAAAAGATCATTGCCTGTCTCTCCATAGACAAAACACATGCCTGAAGACCCCGAAGAGAACAGTTCTCCTCTAATGCTGTTAGATTATATTGCGCCATGCTGGCATGACGATTAACAGACTAATCCCAGTGCAAACAGATAAACCAGAACTCTGAGACGAGTTTATGATAGAGTCTGATACTACTGTTGGTAGCAAACCAAGAGAGTGAGGCTCATTTTGCTGGCACTATCAAAGTTCATGTGAATATAAATGCTCTTCCTTAGCCTTTCTATATCAGCTGTCTCGATGGCCTTACTGCATTAAGCCTTGCAATGTAATAAATAATTTTTCAGATGGGGAAACTGGGGCAAAAAGCCATACATCTCTTAGGGGATCACATCATGAATGAAAATGAAGGACACCTACCTGTTACTAGTCTATAAACTACATTTGCTGACCACCAGGCTAAATGTTTTCCACCTCACAGGTGTTTGTGCTGATTACGAGAAGCAAATTACAGGAAGGCATGGATTTTAGTAGAAGAACAGACTGGAGTAGAAGGATTAATGTGATTTAATGGGTCACTTGGGGAGGAGAACTGGCAAACATAAAAACAATGATATTCAAAGAAATTTAGCAGGTGAACTAGGCCCTAATTGTAGACAGATAGCTACACTGCTGTAGATACCAGGTGCCTTTTCTCCCAAAAAGAAGCTCACAAGCCTCAGAGCTCCTGCATTCAAAAAGGAGCAAGAAACACACAAATATTATTTGGGGATATAAAAGCAGCACCGTCTAGTGATTTCTTTTATAGCCAAGTCTGCTAGAATCCACATAACCTTCCCAGCTCAAATCCTGATGAAAGAGCACCCTCAGTTCCCATTGCCCAGAGGGAAAAGAGCACATAGTAAGAGCCCTGCAGTATGAGGCATATGAGTATGGGTATGTTAAGGATTACTCTAACACCAGGACCTTCAATCAATTCAAGGATCTCGTGTGGTTTCAAAGTTCCTGGAGCCAAAAGCCCGAAATAACGCAGTTTTTTCATTCCCCATGTTGCACAGCCTGGAGCCAGTCTGGTGTCTGGGATAATGGCCAGTAATGTTTCTGAATGTTTTTTGGACCCTGACAGAGGTTTTGAGCTCAGCAGATCCTCATGACATCTTCTTGTGACTTGAGACTGGTTTACTGCAGCTGAGGCGGGCAGCAGCACCTGCCGTGTCAGCCCCCTAACACAGGGCACATCAGCCATGTCAGACACCCATCTGGTCTGAAGAAAATGGTCACTGAAATGTTCTGTCAATCTTTTAAACATACTCACTGTGGCACAGCTTAGCTGCCGAACCCCCTGAAATCCATGGTAATATTTTTGGGGACAGACACATATGCAAACTCAAAAACAGGGGCTTGAAGGAGCCTCCAAATATAAATCACATTGTTGCTGACCAACTGTGCCAGACCACCTTAAATGGACACTGTGCCCATCTGCTCTTCCCCTCTCCTCCCCCACACCTCCTCCCTCAGGGTTGTAAACCATCCTGCAATATTTAAAGTAGCATTGTTCACCTCCCTTCTGAAGCCCCTGGACCATCTGAGCGGCTATATATTCTCTCTGTGCTGTTTGTTATTCCTGAGGACATGCACATTGCTGAACATACTAATAAAAATTTCATAAAAGAGGTTGCCAAAGGGGTGTCTATGAGGGGATTTGTAAAGCTTGCTCACACACACACACTCTCACTCACTCGCTCTCCATTCACCATTAAGAAAGGGCTGCAGCAGGCAAAAGCAAGTACCTCTGTACAACAAAAAGAAACGTCTCTGATCCTGAATGGGACCAGGCAGGCCTAGGTAACAAAGATCTGTATCATCCAGTGATTCAATATAAGCAAACACAGAAGCGTGTTCCTTTGCAATCTCCAGCAAGTTAAGTGAAAACAAGAGGAACTAGCAAGAAAATGCCTGCACAAGGCATGGCAGTACAATAGTGCTATGTGTGTATGTTGGTGTACTGCCTGCTCACTCATCCCCAGCGTGCCTGATTGTACCTTTCCCGAGTGCAGATTGAAAGGACAAGGAATAGCACTGACTGGAAACATTCTGGAAGAGTGCACTCCCCTCTAGGATGTTGTCTGCATCCCAGGACTCAGCAGAGTAGCACTGAGGCCGGTACTTGAGCCAGAGCATACACAGATTTTAAAAAGAGCTATATAATAGTTTGAAGCACTGATCAAATCCATTAGCCACTGACTGTCCTGCCTCAAAGCTAATCAGAATTATGTCTCATAGGGTGGAAGGCATCTAGGAAAGCTGAAGTGCTAAGGGATGTTTTTGGTAATTTCATTATTTTTTCTCTTTACATCTTTCCCTAGATGATTAGGCCTCTGCTTAGTGGACTTAACATTCAATTTCAACAGCCCTCAATTGTTAGCTCAGATTTTCTGAACAGGGCATGGGATTAAAACATCTCTTAAAACTCTTTAAACTGCTACGTGTACAGTATTCATCAGATGCTCTGCTCCACTTCTGTGTTGGTGGTGAAGTCACATACATTTTAATCTGAGCTGTATCTCTTCTGGATGGAAAATGCAGTATAAATGTAAGTCATTATAATCAAATACAACAAGAAAATAAACAAAACCTCAATAACATACACCAGTGCATGTTTTGACTGTACTAAAAAGGTAGAGCATCTATAGAATTGTAAATAAATGACCTAGAGAAGTCAGGGCCTTTATTAAAGCAGACATTAAGAAATTATTACAATACAGGTTGCTGCCCTCACAGCAACTAACAGCTCATGTGGAATGGTTATGGCAGAACATTCAGTTACACATTAGGGATGTTTTCATTGTAACACATATTTACAGGCTTCATGATCTCTCTTGTAAATTCATATTAAGGAAATACAAGTAGTCAGCTTTTGGAGCTGGGCCTTGAATAGTTTGTGAGTTTTATCTTGGATGCACAGGGATAGTCTCACAGGATGGAGAGCTTTCTTTGTAGTTGCCCCAATGGGAAACACTCAGAAAGGGAAACACCCAGCAAGTATTTAAGCAAGAAGCAAGTAAGGGAACCATTTCTCTTAACACTTAGGAAAGAGGACTTAAAGCACAGAAGGAAGGATGTTCCAGTGATGAGGCCTACTCCACTGATATACTAAACAGACATGGACATTTGGGTGTGCTGGTGGTCAGGGGCCTAAATAAGGCTAGGTATTACCTTAGGTAACACCAGGATGCTATTTCTGCTTCAGTTTTCCACCCAAGAGGTCTCATGCACAATCTATTGCTGTACCATTGCAAGCATCCATAATTATAACAAGGCAAACAGATTCACACTATGTGAGGTGCCTTGACCATAATTTTACTCATGTACAAGAATATATTCACTAAGAAGAACAATTATTTTCTAGATTAGGATCTGTATGTGCTGAATATTCCATATCCATTCACCAGCTCAGCAAGCTCCACGTGTGTATATTTAAACACAAAATGTACAGATGTTCACTGTAATTTGCCTTGGTGAACATCATGCCTATTTATCCATTTTGAAGGTCAAATATATTTTAATATTTTGGCAAATGCCTTTGGAACCAACTTAATTAAACACAGTTAAATTGGGCAGTAAGTTTTCCTCAAAAATGCTTACAACAACTAGTCTGAACAATTAGCTGCAGGCTTAGCTGGATGCAGCTGGAGAGCTGGAACCGAGGTGGCTGTGCTCTGCCAGACCTGAGCTGGCTCTGAGTGAGATCCATGTGGGTGCCTGCACTGCACTCCTGGCAGCACACCCACACACTAGGGACAAGGAACAGCAGCACAAGGCAGCAAGGCAGAGCACAGCAAAAGAAGTAAAAACTGCAGATTTTAAAAAGTAGACAAGCAAGGAAACTCAGCTATGTGCTAAACCTAAAGGAAGCTCATCTACAAAATCTCTGAGGATCCATGTCAAGAGTATCACGCATTAAGGTAAATGAAGTATTAGTGTTCCCAGGAAGGGAGCCAAGGACTGGGACTGGAGCTCACTTGTTCCACTTAGAAGAAACAACCTTTATGTGAGATACATACATAGAAAATGTATGCTCATCTCATGGTATACATATATAACAGTGCAGATACTCTGCTTTGCTACACGAGTGCTTGAGCAAACACCTTTTGCATGTCAGCAGTCTATGCAGGCTTTTCACGTGGAATGTACATCTTATTTTCACACGTCAGCTCAACAGCATGCATGAACACCAGATTGCAGGCACATGTGCACATGCATGTGTTCTTGTGAAATACTCTGGCAGGCATGCAAGCTTTAGGAAAATGTTCTGTCAGACATTTTGTTGACAGATGTAGATGCAATGCCTCTTCCAATTTACCGAAACCAATCCAGACATCATCTTTCCACACACAAAGCCAAAACTGGAGTGCTAAAATTCAGCATTGACATCATATCCAATATTTTAATTGTTATCACTTGACCCTTTGGTCCATGCTTGTTCAAGGCAGCTTCCTTTTTATTAATATCTCAGCACACAGTGTGACACAACTTGAGTGTGTCCTAATTTAATTTTAATTAGTGCAGACTTTTGCTTTCCTCACTAATGAAACAGTGCTCATTACGAAGTGTAATTGAAGACCCCTAGAGGGAGGGGTGCCTGGAGACCTCATTGTGTTGGTACCCGGCATCCTGCCCAATAAAATTCCCTTCTGAACGAAAGCAGTTTTATCATTAATTCATACTGCAGGGGGGCTAACTCGCTGCCAGCCGTTGAGTTCATACTGCCCTTAGGAAGAGCCCAGGGCCTGTTTGTTTTCTCCAAAGAAACAATTCCAATTTTCTAATGACTAAAACACTTATATCGTAAATCCTTCTGTCTTGTTGTTAAAAGTATCTTTGAAAAGTGGCTGTTATGAAAGTATGCCTCTCCATTAGAAGCAGACTATTCATAAAATTTTTGTGTGTGCTTTTAATTGAGCTTGAATGATACAAATATTGAGCTGTGGTTAACTCCATTTTAAAAAAAAATTAAAAATAAAAAAAAAAGAGTGAGAGACAAAGAGCGAGAAGGAAGCCAAGATGACCAGGGCAATCACAGTAAGATGCAAATGAGCTCAGAAGAACAGGCCAAGGAAGTGGTTAAGTGACCATCTTTGGATGCACACATACAGTGCCATAAGAAAGGAAGTCTGCATGCCCAGAGTATCCCCAGACTCTAAGTTTCTTTGCTCCACAGGTGTGAAATCATGGTAACTGCAGAGAAAAGTTCTTCAGATGACTGCACTTATATTTGTTTATGGCAGACTCAGGGCTTTTTGTAATTTTGACTGTAAAAGTTTCCCCTTTCAGTTACCAGACAGAACTTCGACCTGTATTTGCATTATCTGAGTAAAAACAGGATACTGACTACAGGGATTTGTTCAGGAATAATAATGGCACTTCAGATTCACCTTCTGTATCATTCCAAGCCAAGGCTGGAGCATGCCAAGCCTCTACACCAGGATAGGACAGAGCAAACTGGGGCCTCCAAGTTTATCAGAGCTATCACCATACCAAACACTGGAACTGGTAGATTTTTTTCTGGCACCACTGAGGGTCTTGAGTCTGGGCAGTCAGCAACATGTCTTGTGAGAGCTGAGGGGCCTGTGCCAACAGACACACAAATCTGCCCAGCAAGGGGAAGGATTAACATATAAAAGTGAAGAGCATTCAGATTAACATACAAAACTGATCTGATGTTGCACTAAAACCTTCACTTCACCAGTCTGGGATTAGGTTTTAGCGAACATGCTCAGGGGTTAGAGACATTTATCTAGTGTTAACCCAAACAGTATCTGTCTGAAAAAGGCACTTCCCCCAAACAGGGCATCTGAAAAATGCACAGCCTTTTTGGCAGCACAGATCATAAAAAGTTGCTGATTGTGATTTTCCTCAAAACCAGCAGCAAAAAGGCATGCATTTTACCTAAAGCAGTGGGGACTTAAAGGTCTTTTCCCTCTCTGGTTGTAAACAACACCATAGCTTGTATTCTCATAAATATCTGAAATGATAGCAAAGTGACCTCTTTTGGTTTCTAACCTTAGAGTGCTTCTCAGAGCAAAAGCCTCCCCCTCCCAATCAAGTCTGGTGTGTACATGTTGATTTGTAACACTCCCTGCCATCCCATTCCAGGTCAATAAGTGCTAGCAAAGGTGACTGTTTTCCAAATTTGTGCTGCCCAAGTTTCTAGGCTGAAGTACAGTTTAATATCACTGAGAACCTTGCCAGTGTAAAGTGTGCTCAAAACATGAAAGAAAAATTGCATGTTTACATAAATCCAGTCCACCTCCTCAACCTCAAAGTAATGACCCTTCATTAACATTCCTGATATGACCTTCCATAAAGCAGCAGCAGAATTAAAAGATCCACAGACAATTGTGCATTCAGATGACTCCATTTCCAGTGTAGTTTGGAAGGTGAACCACAATTTAATTGCATCGCCTACCAGAAAAATCTCTGTGTTCCTGTGTCCATTATAATCTTAGGCTTTGGTGATAAGAAAGTTAGGGGAGACACAGGGAAGGGATTTTGCCCACTGACTCACAGCACCCATCACCAGCACAATACCACTAGTGAAACCCAGTTCCTTTAATAATGAAGTGTTTGACAGACACTGCTGCTCTGGTTCTGCTATTAATCTTGTCCTGATGCTGTTACATTAGGGGATGTAAACTATCTTTTCTCTCTACTCATTATGGAAACTGCAATTCACATCCTCCCAGGAGTGCTCCAATTAGCCAAGCCTGCATCACACTCAGCTTTCCATCAACTTGCTGCATTATGCTGCACTGGAAAGCTAACCTCCTACCACAGGCATGCACAGAAACAGCCTGCGGTAGCGTATCACTGCTGACTCTTCAGATACATTCTCTCTAAAGCTGAAGGTTTTGGTCTCATCAGCAATTCCTGAATCTTTAGACAAGAAGAGCAAATACAGTACAGTATTTTTAAGTAGTAAAAAGACACATATGATTCTTGATCGTAGCAGATCTAGGGCAGAAGGCAAAGGCTGTGTGTGACCTTAACCAAGCTACTTTTATCTATCAAGTAAGATTCTGTACTGTCCAGCACTGCTACTGAAAGAGTTACTCTACACTCTGAGTAATCCTCTCTTCCTTTCTTGGCACAGTCAATTAGCAAATAGTTAACTCAGTGTTCTGTGCCTCTATTATATTTTGGTAGGGTTTTAGCTCATCTATTTAATTTTCCTAAATTGCACTTCCAAGTACACATACCCCAGCCCTGGTCTTTTACATGAAAGGGTGGGTTCTGAGATTAGACGTGCTTTTGCTTTGTTTTGCATCTTCCCCAAGGTCTCCATAGATAATGTCATTTTGGATATCAAGTACAAAATTCTTGTGGCTGTCTTAGGTGAGATCAAGTAGAGTTAGGGATCTTGCTTCACAAGTGAGCTGCCTTCTCCATGGGAACTAAAACTGTTTCACCACAGGCTGGTTACAGCAGCTGGAAATGTCTCCATTCCTCTCTGCTCACAGCTCTTACTCTGTTCAAATGGTGATGCTTATTCTCTAGCCCAGACTCTACTACTGCCTTTCTGATCTGTGAGCCTGACTGCAGCTGCTCCCTGTTGCTTGTTGAGGAGCTGGTCTGGGGACAGCAGAGGCTTTACTGCTGCTTCCAGGGGCTTAACAACAGCTACAGCAAGACATGCAAATGTAACCCACGGCTCCTGGCTGCTTTTGGTTGTTGCCATTGCTTTAAGCTGTTTGGGGGACAGCAGAATCAAGTACATGGGGTATTAAAGATTTCAATCTTCAGAAATTAGTTTCAAGCTATCCTGAAAGTAGGAAGAAGCAACTCTTCATGCAAAGCGATGCAGAGCTGTTGATTCCAGAGCCTGCAGCCACTGGGCACGGAGAAGCTGAGTGAGTGGCTGCACGGAGCACGGGGCTGGGTCTGTGTGAGCCGCACAGCCCAGCTCAGCAGCGCACGCTGCAGCAGTGGGGAGCACAAAGGGCGCTGCAGAGGGTGCTGCACAGACTGAGCAGCCCACAGACATTACTGAACGTGCATCCTCTGGTGCACTCCAGAAAGACCTAGAGGGTTATTCTGCTTGTGGGGTGGAGCGCTTTTTTTGTTTGTTTTTTAGTAAAATATTCTCCCAGCAGCTTATAACTTTTTAAGCAAGTTTTCATCCTGCTGCCACTTCATATAACCCAGCCATGTAGAGCACAGATCTGAGACACTTTTTGGAGAATAGTTATTGTTGGCGTTTTCTAAGCTCTCGGCTTTCCTTAGTTTGAAATGCAAACTCCGCATATATGCATTAGCAAAATGGTACATTCCAGCGCCCGGGAGTGAACCACGGTGGAGGTGACATTGGGCAGGGGTTACTTGTGTATGGAGCAGCCAGCTGATGTGTGAATCCATTACTGTTATCAGCAATGCATTCAAATGACCTACTTTAACAGTGTCACAACTGCCCGACAGAATTCAGTAAACTGCTGGCATGCAATTCTCCCTTTAGAGTGATGGAAGACTAACACGTGCAGATACATAGCAGCTAATCCTCCTCAGGTACACCTACATTTTTCCAGGCAAAGCTATCAAAGAAAGGTAGGGGAAGCCAAGAAAGACCTTTAAAATCCTCTGAGTGCTCTTTTCCAGCACGGAGTCACCAGGTCACCACACAAGATGGTGCTGTAAATGGCAAGTACAAGAGATCCCAGGCTCTCAGATGAGCTGAGGATGCAGAAACTCATTCAACAGCACCTAAAAGGCACAGAGCATTTATCACTGTTCCTCTCCTTTGCTATTAACTGTGTGTTTCCATGAATGAACTTTTTGCATAAACAGCAACTGTCTTGGTTCTCAGTGAGCACAGCCTACTGAAAAACATACTACAGAACTCCATTCTTACAAGGGGTTGTTATTGTTTGTTATATTCCTTACACATTCCTATTTGAAAGAATGACATTCCATTTCATCTGTAGAAATGTTTAAATGCAGCCACATGCTTTTAAGCACACCTAGCATTAGACAAAATGCCAACATTTTGACTCTCCCATTTTAATTTAATCAATTAAAAAGTATTCAAAATTTGAAAATATTAACTCATAGCATTTTGTTATCTTAAAAGTAGAATAATTGTATTGACCATAGACAGCCTCAGCTCATATGTCAACAGGGCACTGGCACTTGCATTACGTGGTGGAAGAGAGTGACTCTGCAGTCCTGCATAGCCCTTCAGTTACACACAAGAGGCTGGTGGAGTGGGAAGGCTTGCCATTCAGGAATTAGGCTTTCCACTCAGGAATTATGCAAACTAGGTCAGGTATTAGCAGTACAGTAGCATCAGCTTGCTTTGAGTTGGCTGAGTGAAAGACCCAGTTGCTACTACTGCAGTAGGAAAGCAAACTTTGAGAGTACAGTTTACTCCAAATTTAGGCACAGCCCTCCACATAAAGGGCCTGCATTGGAGGCTGTCTGTTACCCTGTCCTTCAGACAGCTGTTCATGAACCAAAATTTGTGTGCCTGCCTTACCATTCTGATCAGATCTGAATTAGTAACCTAAGGTTGCAAGGCCACTTACAAAAGGATTTTTCCACAAGGACTCTTAAAATTAGATCACAAGCAAAAAATGCAGCTTAGTGCTTCAAAAGCTGCAATTTGCTAAGGCCCTGAGGGCTTTTTGGCAACTTAATTCAAATATTATCTACCTCTATGTGCTGCCAAATTTGAAGATAAACTTCTTTTCCATGGGCTCCTTAATGTCAGTACAAGCTTGGTAGTAAATCTGCAGTGTGCAAACCAGGTCAGACAGCTCAGGTCCTCCTATCAAGGCCCCTGGAATGGCTCAGGTCAGGGTTTGGAAGAGGACAGAGACTTCTGGTGATTCGATGGAGGCTGCAGAGCTGGGGTACACAGATGCCTAGAGTTCAACATTCAGATGTCAGGAAGTTTGCTTTCCTCTCAGAGCTCTGCTATTTCACCAGTAGTACTTGTCCTCTACACTCACCAATGTTGGTTTCAAATTAAAGAGCACTTTGTTGTGTTCTGAACAATGAAGACCGCCCTTTATCAGAAAGGGTATACGCCCTTCTATTTTATTCAGGTTTTCCATACAACCCCATAAAATCACACCTGCGATTTTAGTGCTTGTTTTATGGCAGGAACTTAGGTGTTCTCTACACATCTGTTCATCCTTCTGGGACCCTGGAAATGCCCAGGAACTAAGAAAATTCTGGAAACAAAATTCTTTGCTGTACGATTCTCAACTTTCACAATATATATTTTTCCCAGAAGCATCACACACTTTTCTGTTTCATGCTACTTCTCCTCAAGTTCTACTGTGAACCTCCAACTCCTGTAGGTAATCAGGATTAACATGAAATTCATTAAGACTTTCACTATAATAAATATGAAATCCAGAATGGTTTTCTTTTCCTTTCCAAATCTGACTCTCATTTGAAAATGAGTCATTCAAATCCAATTTCTGTAAGTTGCATTCCAAGTTCCTCATGCTTCTAGTATTGTTATCAAATAAAACTGCATTGGTTTTGCACCAAACCCAGATAGGAATATGTTAATAAACTTCACATACAAGCATTTCAGTTCTTAAATTCCTCTTTGTGTTCCTTTTAGCTTTTATAGTGACTATAATTCACTCTACATTAAAAGAAGATTAAAATGGCCAGTTCACACAGTGGGACTTGCTCTGGCATGAGCCAGCTTTGGAAATAACATGAGCACAGAGCAAGAGTCAGCTTTGAAGATGACATAAAAAAGCAAGGCTGTATTAGAAGTAGCTGTATCCTCTTATTGGTGCATCCCACTCCTTTTTTCTTGATAAATGAAGGTTGCTTCTTTCTATAAAATTGTCACTGCACAACCTAACAGTGGCAGAGCATCTCTGAAGCTTCCTCTGGATATGTCCCCTGACTTATCTAAATGTTTTTTAAAGCAAAGGTGAAGGAGATAAACATATCTTTACATCTTTCCTAAACACGTGCGTAATGTGCAACCCCAAGACATATACATGCATTCACCTAATCCACAACATCCAGAGAATCTGTCTTTATTTTCTCCACAGCTATTTTCCAGATGATGGAAGATTTAAAGTTTCCTATTTTTTCTTTTTCCTTGATGAAGGATTTTCACTTTCTCAACCTCCTGAGGAGGCAGAGTCACAGAAACAGCAGCAGCGGGGTACTGTAAATCTTTGAAACTAGTAATTATTAAACACATAAATCTATTTAACACATAGAGCCTCCAAACACGCTGACTGGATAATATGAGAGAGAGTGATCCACGAGTAGCAAAAGGGCCTTACCATCTTTCCAGACACAAGGCTGGAACTTTATTCCAGTGGCAAGTCTTCATTTGCCAGAATAATTGCTGTGTAGGAACCTTAGGAAACCTTGGGCTTCCAGCTTTTTATTCCACACTACCATCAAGCTCAGCTGGAGTCCCTGGCAGGGAGCTGTAAGCAGGAGATGGGAACCAGACCTCCTGAGCTGTTTCAATGACCACAACTCCCCCACCATGAGAAGCCTTTGAGCCCCTGAATGGGAAACAAGGGAACTGCCATGCCCAAGGCAACAGAAACACAACACAGGGCTCTACACCAACTCTCTGCTGGAAGCTTGGATCAGACCTCTGTGATAAGAACAAATCTCTATCAAGGTAGAGTTAGGTATTTTTAGATGGTTTTCTGTTCCTTTCTTTCTTTGAGTTCCTTTAAAGTTTCAGCTCAATTCTGAATTCCCTTGGTACGTTAGCACACACTTCTGGAATGATATATATTGTGGTGTTTTAAATTACTGACATATAATCTGAACTTCAGCTCCATTTTAGCACAGACCTGTCCTGTGATTATGATTCTGAATGTAGATTCATTTTTTGTGTTTGAAGACTATATCTTACTATATGCAATAAAGAGAAATGTCAAGAATGTGAGACTCTCTAACCAGAACTGCACTTAGAAAGAAAAGAAGAAATCTACCCATGGGATTTTGGTAAATGTTCAGGGAAAAAAAGTGTAGAAATGTGACAGTGAGGTCTAAGATGTCAAAATTCAAATATATCTGATGAGGAATTTGGGGAGAAGACTAGACAAAACCACCTTCAGTGGATTCCTCTAACTCCAATTATTCCACGACTTACGAGAATATCTTTTATTTTGGCCATTAAAGAATTTGGTTTTGTTTATTTATGCATTTCTCTGCCTGCCAGTCCTGTCATCTCAGCAGATGGAAACCAATCAAATGTCCCATGTTGCTCAGAATGCCAGCACTGGAGAAGCTGTAGATGGTGTGGCCTGGGCACTCCTCCTGTCTGTAATGGAAATGTGCTGACTGTAACTGCTGTACTGTGGGTGTGCACATCAAACACAGTGAGTGACAGGTTAAGCAAATGAAACAATCATCTCCATATTTTCTTGTTGGACTTTTTTCTAAGGAAATATGAAAGTGAAATGTGGTGGACAGGTTCAAGGAGACTGAATTTAATCTGCTTTTGAAGTTTTTTTGTGAATAACAAGAAAAAATGTGAAAGGGATTTTTGGATGAATCTCCTTCCATTTTGCAGGCTAATGGAATTTTCTGAAACAAGACCACCAGCTGCTCTGCTTATAATAGTTTGCACTAGATTTCAATATATTCATTTCCTTCTAATAGATGCTGACACGAATGCATACTGGATGGGCCTTGTCCAGCACTCCAGATGCAAACAACCCTTTACCCTAATGGTACTCAAAATTAGAAGTTACACTTTTCAATATGGAAAGTTTGATGAATCAAATCATTCTTTAAATCAATGACTGCTGCCTTCTGAGTGAGTATAATGAAATCTTGATTAGAATTGTGTGACCTGGAATCCTGAAAAATAAATAATCAATTTCCTGTGTAGAAAGAGCAAGATAGGAAAGATTCTTTTTTTTTTTAATTTTTATTTTTATAAAAGCATTTCTAATGTCTAGCTTTAAGCAAACATTTCTTGGAAGTTTGAGAATGTCCAGTTCCTTCTTTCCAAACTATTCACTACTTATCAGCTGGTTTCCTGAGAAAACAAGTCTTACACAATCTTGCTGTATGTTTAAGTACATGTTTGTCCACGTCTCCCCATTAATAATTGTGTGCATTCATATTTATTACGATATCATACATGACATTTTGTTGAGTAGTTATAAGTCATTGGCCAATGTCAACTAAATTTGACAGATACAGAGATCTCAAAGATACTTAAATCTGGTTTTAGCAAAAACAAGTTTTTCCAATTCTGCATAGTTTTGCACATAATTACTTTGCACTGTTCATACAACTCTCTTTTTTCATTCAAGTCCAGACTGTCCATGAAAATACCCAGGGATGGGTCTCCCTCCAAGTTGTTTTCCCAGCAAGCTGTGAGCAAACTCCCCAGAGAGTGTGACTGGAGCATCCAGTTTAGTTTCCATTTCTGCTACACATCACTTGCAGTACCACAGATGCAGAGAATCATTTAGGCTGGAAAAGATCTTTGAGTCCAGCCATTAGCACAGCACTGCCAAGTGCCCCACTAAACCATGTCCCTAAGTGCCATATCTTCACATCTTTTAAGTAACGTCTGGGAATGGTGATGCCACCTCTGCCCTGGGAACCCTGTTCTAGTGCTTGACAACCCTTTCAGCGAAGAAATTTTTTCTGATATCCAATTGAAACCTCCCCTGGCACAACTTGAGGCCAGAACCACGTTGTAACCAGGAACGTGAGCACTGTGTTTCTTGGTACGATGGGCGGTGAGTCCGAACTCCCAGCCCTCCGCCGGGTACCTTTGAGCCTCCGGGAGCGAGGGCGCTGGAGATGCTCGTTTTGCACATCAAGATGCTGCCACCCCATGGCCAGAGAGGACGAGCGGCGCCCGCCTAAATAGCCGACTGCCATTTGCAAGCTGGCAGAGGCTTTTCTTCTCCTGGCTTTTCTTCGCACACGCTGAAAGATGCTCTGAATTTACACAAACACTACCAGAAATCCCATGCACTCTTACCCCACTGCTGCACCTTCTAGTGAACACAAGAATCTTTGAATACCATCCTTCTCACACTGTTATTTATTTGCCACACAGTAAGACATTGTTATTGCCTCCAACTCTGTCCCTTCCACGCATCCTGGCCAGTAAAACTTCCACTGCTGTGTCACATACACATTAAATATCCAACCCTGTGATCCACGCATGATCGATCTCCCAATCCCACATTACAGTCATGATTAACTTTCTCCCACTACGTCACAGATTCAATACACCTCCTTTGCCTCCTTCACTCAGACAAAATGAATCTCCTTAGCATTGTCAATAATAATTTTCTTTATATCGTGCATAACAACATAAGGCAATCTGACAGAGCACTCGGGCAATAATTCAATCTTAGCTTCCCACTGACATTCATTAAACTGAATATAACTTCACCAAAGCCACCATTGAATAATATCCTCATATCCTTGTGGGAATTGTATATTATTCCTTGGGGAATAGCAGCAATGCAGTTCAAGATGAAATAATTTGTTTTAAAAACCCCAGGATCATATCTGATAGCACATTATTTCTTCATCTTGTTACTCTGCATATTAGTAATTAGCAGAAGTTATTTCCTCCATTCCCCCACCTTTTTGTTTAATTTCATGTCTGCTAACATTAATCCATGTGAGATAAGATGCTGGAAGATTTTAATACAACTGAAATGACTGAGATCTTCACTAGAGGCAGGCAAACCCTAAGAAATTCAAATTCATTTTGGCAAACGACAAGACACTCCTTACCACTCCCCCCTGTATTTTGGCTTCTGTCCCTCCCCCTTGAGAACAAGCCTCCCTGGCCCTACTATGCAGTTGGATGGGGCAAAACTCAGGTGGTCTCTGTGCAAACATTGAGGTTGCTGCTCCTACTGCTGCATCTCCAGTTCTAATTTCTCTTGTTTGCTTTTGAAGACAGTTGTATGATTCACCAACGCTAATGATAAGCACAAGATTTTTCCCAGTCCATAGCAGCTCCTTGTGATGGCTCTGGAAGCTGTTCTGTAATGCTGCTGTGCTGGGGATGGGGAGAGTTTGCAATGTGCCACAGAGGCTGTACCAGTACACAGTGAAAAGAAAACCAAGAAATGCTACTGCAGTTGTCTTCTTGCCTTGTGCTGCTTCCTCTGATCTCCCTGGCCTTTGAGGAGTTTCCTTTAGCCAGCACATATGACCCCATTTTCTACAGTGATTCTGTGTTGCCTTCAGCAAGATGGCCACTGGTCACAAAGCAACTGAGTGCCACTCTCAAATGTGAGAGCTGGCATGAGCTCTGATCACAGAGCTGCCTCCCAGTCTCTACCACAGCAGAGAGGCTGAAGAGCCCATCAGTGCCTCTGCCGTGCCATGAGCAGCAACCGCCAGGCTCTGCCTTTCACTTCTTTTTCACGGGCTGTCTGTTCCTGTCATGTTTGGGGACAGAGCCCAAACATTCTCCCCCTCTCCCCCCACGTCACTCTCCCACTCCTGCACAAGTTGCCTGCTGTTAAACCTTATCCTGCTGAATACCATGTGTTTGATATTAATTACATGTCCGAGCCCCATGAAAGTCATTGAAATTTAATGAGATGCAGGGATGGAACCACTGAGCCAATGGCATTCATTAAGGGTTGCCATGGAGATCAGTTTGCCAGCCTTGACCCACATTAAGTGCCACTGGTCACCTCCCAAACAGACAAAAACATGAAATTAAAAAAAAAAAATTGCAGCCAATTCCTGAGGGGTCTGAGCACTATGGGGCTCTGACGGCCTTTAGTCAGAGCAGCTGGGGCTCAGCCGAGTTCAGCACATAGCCCATGGCCCTGTCAGGGAATGGGGGCTCTAACAGAAGTCAGGAGCTGCTCCTCCTTGGCATCTACAGAGAGGAGAAACCCCACCAACTCACTGACACAAAGAGGCCAGTGAGCTCTTCCCACGTCCCTTCCACCCGTTATAAATGGTGCAGCTGAACAGAACTATAATTTGAAATGTATTTTGTGCTGTTTCCAAAATGATGCTGTTCCTAGCAAATATAAGCATTGTGACACTGAGTCTGAGGAGATGGGATGAGAGAGAAAGAGACGGGAAAGGTGGGGACATGGGTGGAGAAAAGAGGTTGTAACTCAGCATGGAAATACTAAGATAGAGAAATTTTAAAAGTGAAAGCTTCGATGAGAGCCAAGGATGACCTGCATAGGGGTAGGGGAAAGCTGGTATTACTTCCTGGCTCAGAGTCTCTGCACAGCCTTGGCCAAATTGCTTACTTTCCATCTCCCCCATTCCCTCTCTGCAAAATCAGGGTCACAACATGCTCTTCTTCCCTACCCTGGTCTAGAGAGATAGAAACCAAATCAAAGTCATGCCCATGTGCATTTCTAGAGCCTATTGAATGGGGTAGCATGACCTCTGACAGCTCTTTGTAGTCTCTCAGTATAAATAATAATACTAAACAGAATTAATTAACCAGCTGACCAATCTGCCTACTTTCCAGCCTACTAGTAATCTGTAAGAATCAGACTAAGATGCAGCTGCAGGAGTGGCTGGGTGGCAGGGGGGACCCAGGGGAAGGCAGAAGGCTGGCTGTGCAGTGGTAGACACACAGCTCTGACACCCAGGCAGTGTCTTTATCTCTCAAGTAAACTAGGTCCAGTTACAGGCCAGACCCTTACACAGAGCTTGTGGCAGGTAATACAGTACAGCAGCAGCAGAGCTGCCTCTGATTTCCAAAATATTTTACTATTTTCTTTTTCATCCTCAGTCCAAGTGCATACCAACACACACATGCAACAATCACATCCCAGGTTCTAAAAAGGAATCTACAAGAACATGATAGTTTAAGCCAGGTTTAAATGAAATGAAAAGTACCTTCATCACAAAGGCAAAATATAAGTTACAATTTATAAGGCAACTAACCCCTAAGCGCAGAGGCCATCCTTTGAAGCACAACTCAAAAACCAGAAAGAAATTGCAACAAACTTATCTGAGTACATCTGGTTCACCTAACCCATCTGCAGCCCTGGGAAAGAACCCCATTGCCAAAAATGGCTGAAACCTTATCCTCACAGCCTACGGGGGTTCAGATAATTATATCTGACATGAAAACTTGTAGCACATACAGAAAACTGGAGGGGGAAGAAAAGGTCAACTGTATAAAGATGCAATCACTGTGGAAGGGGCCAAGTTACAGCATGGTGAGCTGTTTAAACAGCCAAGATAAATAAGATACAATTAGGGTTACATTGGCTCACCCTTTTGAGATCCCATATGTGGGTGTACGAACCTTGGAAAAAAAGGGCCAAGTTATCAGGACTTGCTGTTTATTTAACTTGGCCCATTTCAAGGCTTAGCCTGTTCTAACTTCATCCCATTTTTTGCAGCAAACATCCCATTTCCAGTATTTTTGTACTTGTCAAGTGCTTTCTGATCACATCTCTCTTCTTTTTATTGTTTTCTTTAAAAAGAGAAAAGTGCTGAGAAAGGGATGAGAATCTGAACTCAGGGCCTCCTACACCAAAGTCAGCAAACTTTATCCCTTTGTGCCAGCTAGCCTAGGGTCTTTGGTCAAAAATGAAAGCACAAGAATTTCCAGCATGTTTAATTACCAACCACAGGGAGCCTGGTACAGCCTCACCAGTGGAATAACATATTGAAACTAGCAAAGAAAAGTCAACTGAAAATATTTTGTAGAAGGGCCACAAAGTTGAAGCCCAGTTCTGGAAGGACGCAGAATTCCATGGGAACATGATGTTAGCAATCAAAGACTGACTCCTGCAGAGCTCCTCAGACTCAAGCCTTGGGATCAGCATTCCCCAGCCTTTGCAGAGGTTCACGGACTAATCTAGTGTTTTACATAGCTACCACACTGCAAGGGGCTTATGTGCAGCAGTAAGGTTAATTCAGAACACTTGTTACAGGTCTGCCTCCTCAATACACATTAGAAACTGTTAGAAACTCTAGTTATAAATCTATGTAATTGTTACCAATTCGTGTATTTGAGATGTTTCCTGCTATCACTGTGTTACCAATACCACCTCTGAAACTGACAGGAGGCGGACCCCATCACCTACTTTAGTCCCTACATGTCACTCCTCTGATGCATTTCTGCAAATATTCAGTGTTCTCATACCCATGTGAAAGAGTACCTGGTTACAAGATGGTGGGAAGACCAGTGGTGTTCATTAATTTATACAGATAGCTGTGTTTCATGGCAAAGCAGGTCTGCCTCCTTCTCCAGCATCCACTGTCACACGTTCCACTCCACGGAAACTTGCTCCTTTATCAGGTTTGTGTCTCTGCACCTGATTTTAAGATGCTCCCTGCTGATTGAGTGCTTTGCCCTGCCTATAAAAATATATTGGTTTAACACAGTGGTGTCTCTTCTGAGTGAAGGGCAAAATTCTCATTGCTTGTGCACCAATGCAATCCTGTGGGAGTCTGTGCTCAGTAAAGCACAGATAGTAAAGACAGGCAAATTGGGAAAGGCTCCTGGAATTCTTCAGAGGGCACTGGCTGTCTTACTCTGTGCCAAGCTCCAAGAGGCCTCAGCCTGGGACTAGATACACACACCTAAGATTCCTCTGTAGATGGCACATCTGGGCTCACCCAGTTCATCCCACAGACCAGCAAGAAAAAAGTACCCATGAGTTTTTACTGGCAGTTCCAGGTTCAAGTGGTCCTTAATAAACCAGATATTGCCCATTTGCTGGGAGCAGAAAAGCAGAGATAAAGGAGCTGAAAGGGTCTGTGGCAGAGGGTAGTGTAGAGTGAGCCTTTCAGGGCCATCTGGCCCTAACAGCAGCACTGGCCTCCCCCTCCTTCTCTGGCAAAAAGGCCTGCTCTTTCCAGTTGTGGGGAGGGGGAAATGCCATATGGGCTTGTGGCTGGGAGACTGGAGGGACATGCAATATAGCAGAGATGAAGGTGGAGATAAAGCCAAGTATGTTGGGGAAAATTTATACATCCTCCCCACCTCCTTGTCTCCTCTGCCAGATATTTAGGAACCAACAGCTCTACTCGGTTTTACTGAACAGAAAAGGCCTACCCTATTGCCAGCTGGCCCTGCCCCATGCCAGACAGGCATTTTTCTTCTGTTAGGCTCCCTTCTTCTGCCCAGCACTCCCCAGAGCCTCCGGCACAGGGATGCAGCTCAGACCAACCAGAACAGAAGTACCCAGAGGATGAACCCAGCCATACAGCCCCTCTTCCCCTCTCCATTTATCACTGTCAAGCTGCAATAATTGAACATTTGCATCCCCAATTTCACACAGCCATCTCTCCACGTCCCTGCAAATTAGCAGTCTGCCTATATTTACAGACACACGTGTCTGCTGGATATCTGCTTGTGCTGAGGGCTGCAGAGGTGGGGGAGCAGAAGAGTAAGAGCTTTCTATCCTGCTGGTACATGACAAAATGCTCTGGCTCTGAAGCTGGCCAGCAATACTGTGCTTTATTCCTTATATTATTCCATACCATCTCACAGTATAACACATCCACATGGTGCTACTGCTGTTGTTTGGAGTTTCTTCTGTTTGTTTGCATCATTTACACTTTTATCTCCTTCCCCTGTGAGCCCTCATGGAGGTGTTTTCCTTTAGTATGCAGGCCTGGTTGGCCAGTTGCCATAGCAATCCATTGCAGTCCTCATAATATTGCAGGAAGCAAGATCAAAAAGGCAGGATTGTAATAAAGAGAAAAAAAAAAAAAAAAAAAGAGAGGGAAAGAAGAAGACTATATCTTTCCTACTCTTCTTCTGCCCTACCACACACAGAGGCATTTTGCAAGAGCCCATCATTTTAGGACTGGAGTGAAAGATGAAAACAGTTTCAACAGCCACACTGCCAAAAAGCCAGATACTAACAGGGAAGAAGCCATTTAGAAAGGTGGCAGCATGGACACAGCCTCTATTCCCTACAACACCTTATATACCACTTATTCTCTCTGTGCTAAATTCTGTACTATTTGCCTAGTGACACAACTCCTCGCTCTAATAACAGCTAATGCTTGAACTTAGAGTTTGCAAAGGCTGAGACTGGCCCTCAGTGACTGGAGGCCAAGCCAAGCAACATTTTCCCTTTATTTGACTACAGCAATCTCATTTGCTGTTTTTCCTGGATGTGTTTGAGATTGCCATTCAAATCCAGTCTATTCTTTTATATAAATAACTACTAATCCAGACCTTTACAAAGTGGCCTCTAAAGTGGTCCACAGATGCAGCAGCCAAATCGCTGCCATGAATGGCTGAGTCCCAGACAAACAAGCCTGTGCTATGAAGGTGTTCAGCACAGGAATTCAACATAATGACATCAAAACATCCGATGTGACAGCAATCCCAAAACAAAGATTAGTGTGCCTGGCCTTGGGGATGCTGGAGCTGATGCTTATGTCAGCATAAAAGCTGTATCAGTGCTGTTTAGTGTCTGTTCCAACATTTGCTCCTAACCACATGTGTGCCATGGATTTGTGAGGTTATAGGTACCTAGATGAAAGGCGAATACAGCCAGTGTTACCTGAAAAAGTCCTGGACTCATCGCAAAGACCAGGGTCTCAGCCCTGCCTCCCTTGAGCCCAAAGCTGCCACCCATGTCTTCCCTTACATTTCTGCTCCATTTTGAGCATTTTGATTTACTTACAAAAATATTAAAAGGAGATTTATTTTTTTAAAAAATTTCATGTTTTATGAGCAGGTTTAGGAGGCAAGGAGATGAAGAATCCATCCCCAGTGGAAAACACGTGGCTAACGGGTAGATTTCATTTATATGAAGCACACCACTCTCTCATAAGCTCTGCTTGGCATATTAAACTGGTGTCTTACATCTCCTTCCAGTGCCAGAAATATTCATTTCCCACATCATAAAGACCTATCCATGAATAGTAATATTAATAATTAAGCATCTGACTCCAGGGCTATACTTTGAGCATCATAACACTCTAATCATTTGCTTATCCCATGATAATTACACTCCTCCATCCTATTTCTATGCTCTGCCTTACTGGTTAACCATTTATTTGCTATGGTGTTTCTTGAGACCCCACCCAAGTTTTCAGAGCCCAAGTCTCATCTTCCTAGCAAACTGAGGTATGTGCTCAGTATTAGCAGCAGTGTTCCCAAAGACATGTTGCAGTCCCAGGGCTCTGCTGACGACTGTCACTGTCACCAGGCTCACAAAGAGGGGTGGCTCAGCAATGCAGAGCAGTATGGATGTCCCAGCAACCTGTACTGGCACAGAGCCACACTCATTTAATCTCTTCCTCAAAGGAAAAGTAACCAAAGCAGTGGGAAGCGAGGAGGATGAATCTCTGCCACATAGAGCCAGGCAGATAATTCTGGCTGAGCTTGCTCAGCAATAGTGAGGAACTAGAAGCAATACAGCTGTGTTAGGATGGCATTCTGCCTGGATCAATTGCATTTTCTGAGAAGTATGGTCTCTCCTGCACAGGCTCATCTGATGCAGCCATTAGGGGTTGTTTGGTTCAGTGCTGGTTTTTTCAAGCCCATTACTGTCAAAATTAGTAATTTTGGTCCCAGTTCTGCCATCTTTCCCATGGCATATATTAATTCACTTGCTACTGCACTGATTTCAACTAAAAATACTGTCACATGCAACTCAAGACAAGAAAAGGCTTACTGCCTGCTTTCACATACACACTCCTTTGCCATGGT
The DNA here is from genome assembly GCF_049639895.1 of Pseudopodoces humilis. NCBI lineage: Eukaryota > Metazoa > Chordata > Aves > Passeriformes > Paridae > Pseudopodoces > Pseudopodoces humilis. The sequence continues at coordinate 8,281,191 of NC_142219.1, forward strand.
ACTCACCTTTCATGTTTTCCCCACCAAAGCCTGCAACTGCAGCACAAACATCCAAGATTCTTGACCATCACCTTATCCATGACATTCCTGCAAACCCCAGCCAAAAATCTGTCCCATGGAGATAGAAACCTCAGAACAGGCAAAGTTTCCTCATTACATACAATCTCACAACATACTATGCATAGTTTCTGAAGGAGCTTCAGAAAGAGAGAAGGTTCCTAAAAAACCAGTGGATAGAAGTCTGCAAGACCATCAATAAGAAAACAACAGCAGAGAAGCCAAAAAAAAAAAAAAAAAGAAAAGGGAAATAATAACTAGTACTTCAAGAGCTGAGTATATCAAAAAGTTTAGGGTCAGCAAAGAGGGCTTATGAAAATAACATGAAAGCAGAAAGACCGCAAAAAAAAAAAGTCTGTTAAAACAAAAAGTCTGGTGTGTCAGGAAAGATGTCTAATGTTGGAAAAAACTACTTTTGTGAGTGTTTCCAACTCCACACAACAAATGCAAAACTCACAAATGCTGACTTTTATGGCCAAGTTAAATCAGAGACTGGTGCTATGGCTTGTTTCCTTTGTCTGTTAAATAAAGCACCAATAAAACTCTGCTTCTTGCTGATATCTCAGTATCATGGAGCAGGAACACATACTCCAAACATGATGGAATTCTATATGCTTACTTGGGTAGAACTTTATTTATCAAAGAGCTACTAGTTACATATGGATGAAGACAAGTCAGATCCTGCAAACTTCAGTGATATAAAGAACATCTTCTGCAAAGTCTGTTGAAATCAAGAACAGCCAAAAGCACTGGATGCCAGTGTAGGATGATGCATTTAAACAGACCATGCTTTCATCAGCAATGAAACAAAGCAAGCAAAGGAAGAAAAACAGATTTTTCAAGAAGTCATGAAAATCAAAGAGGCCAGTTTATAAAACCATGACGTGTCAGACTCCAGCACTGGTACTAATACAAGCATCAGAGCAACTGCTCATCAGATTTTAGTGCCTTGAGGTACTGACGTACATGGAAATGATTCACCCTGTTCATTGGTGTCACACAGAGCACATCAGGTATCATGACAGAAGCAAGTGCCCAAGCAGCTTGTGGTTCCCTACATCTCTAAAAGCAAGCCACACCATGTCAAACAGGAACAGGACAGCCCCTGTCTGGAGCTCTGCCTGGGGCTCAGTCTATGCTGGAGAACTGCACTTCTTTGTTATACCAAGATACCTACAAACCTCCCCAGCCAAGCAGACCTTGTCTTAAAGGCATTCTATGCAGGTTTCCCTATTCCTTCAGGGAGCATGGGACAGTCATCTCTTGCAGCACTGCCTAAAGCACAGTGATATGCAGAGGCACGTTCCCTTTCCTTTTTCCCCCCGCTGCACCACTACTATGCCATCCCTCCCCTCTTTTTAGTCAGACAGCTGTACACGAAATGCCCGGAAGGACCTCAATGCAAGGGCTGCAGTTTCACACAGAAGCAAAGCACCACCCATCAGCTGAAGGAAGTCAGAGCCCAGAGGCGGGAGCTGAGCAGCTGCTCATTGGAAGCAGCTGATGGCAAAATCCTGCTTTCCTGCAGGGCAATCCTTCCTGGCTCTTCTTGAGCTCAGGCAGGATCCTCCCCTCCTCCTGCCTGGCTTGGAATACATCCTACTAATAACCCATATCACTGTATCTGCCTTTGTGCTATGACTTTTTAGCACTGCAGCCATACCAACTGAAAGTCATATTGCCTAGCCACAATTAGTTAAATCATTAAAATTTCAAGCCCTTCAAGTCAAAGCCATTAAAAAACCCCAACAAATAACCAGAAACAGATATTCCAAATCATTGTTTTAACAGTGTAGCATAGCCTTATCTGATGATTTATGCAAACACACCAGAATACTTGCAATACTTCCTGGAATACCTTACTTATCTGGAATATTTGCCAACAACTTGCCTCAGGTATTGACTTTGAGTGTTTTTTGCTGAGTTTATTATCTGTCCAGTGTAACTAATCTGTACACCGTATTTCTGGAGTTCCTGATTAACTAGTAATCTCCCAGAACCAAAATCAGTCTCCATAGTAGCTGCTGACCAGTTCAGCGTGAAGACTTCTGTATGTCTATAACTCATGGAAGCATCTACAGAAGTCTCCTTTCCCCAGCATCTCTATGTACGAAACCTGTGTTTGTCAGAGTAACCAGGGGAAGCCAGATATAACATGGGGATGATATAGTGATAATTCATATTAGATTATGTAATGAAACAGGGTCAGGGCAATGAAAACCATCAACTATCCATCAGCGGCTTTCGTCAGCAGCCATTTAAGCTCTGTCTGGCACAGGGCAGTGCCCCACCAGTTATCTTGGGCTTCTTGTCTGATTCAAACTCTGCACTATGTTTTACATTATAAAAACACAAACCAACATATATACACTTGTATAAATGATACACGAGCAGCTCTGCCCAGCTGCATCCTGAAGAAAGCAACCAGACTGGCACCTGAGAGCTATGAAGACCTGAGGCTAAAACCCAACTGTTGCTTTATACTTTTAATTGTCCAACAATATTTATTCATTGCAACAGTCTGCTGTCTCATGTATGTAAGACTGCAAGAGCTTCAGGGCAGAGGCCATCATTGGTTTTTGTATGTTTATACAGTGCCTACAACAACAACACAGTAACAACAGGAAATCTAATAATTAAGTTCTTACAGTAACAATGACAGAGCTGAGCAGCAGTGATTCTGGCTGAGTCAAAGCTGCATAAATCCATTTAACATTCACACAGATATTCTAACCTCCCTGGCCTATTACAGAGCCTAGATCTTGAGAGCTGAAAATAGGGAGAGAAACTAATGCACTGAAGATTAGCAGTCCTAGTCCATAGCTGGTAGTCAGGGTAAAATAATGGGTCAGTTAAGGAAGCAAATGAGTCTGCTTCCAAATCCCTACTCTGAATGCTATGGGTTAAATTCCTGTACCCTACAGAGTTTAGAACTATGAATGAGAAAGATGAATGGGATTTTCTTTTAATGAATGGAGGAACTGCTCAGAAACTCCTCAGACCTGCAAGCTAAGTCTGCCTTGGTATCCTCATCACTGCCAATGCACAACAGCTTTCCTCTTTATGACAATAAAGCCTCAACGCTTCCTTGGGAAGCTCCTTCTAGTCAGTTAATAGCACAGGGCTTCACACTGCTGTCTTCCAGAACCAGAGTGTAAACACAATTAGTTTTCAGACCAAGTCAGTGAGGCAAACTCAGCCATATGGTCATCTCTGACTCTGACTGGTGCTTAATAAAAGATCCTTCAGTCTAAGGTACCACAAGACTGTGACCCCATCACTCTGAGTGGGACTCAGACCAGAGAGACAGACCCTATAATCTATCTGCTGATACTTTTTTAAGCAGAGCACAGCCCAGATTCATAGATAATACAGAGATGAGAAGAGAGAATAAAAACTTCTGCTGCTTCTTTTAGCTAGTATTGTCAATAAAAGTAAAAATATGCTGTCTGTTATGCCAGAAATTCTATGGACATTTATGTCTGCTTTTTAAACAACAACTCTGAAGTGATCATACTCTCAGTTAATGACAGGCACAACAGGTGGGGGGAACGGAAGGACACAAGCAATGAATAAAGTAAGAACATTTTGCATTCTAAGCAGTTACCACATTTCCCTACATCTCTAGAGTTAAGGCACCCTTTCTGCAGTGCTCCTCTGTGGGACCTGTTCATCATTTGTATTACAACACCTGCAGACAAATTAGAGAACTGCTTGCTGCAACGTTTGGCACCGCAGGAGATATGGACTCTCAAGATACGGTATTTTAAAAGAAACCAGAGAGGGCGCCAAACACTGATCACATTTGCACCTCACCTAAAAACTCCAAAAACTAAAGCCCTACCTACCCCACTGGACATCGCACTATCCTGTTACTGTCTTTGGCTCTGAAATCTGAGAATTTCACCAGACAGGTAGGGGACAAGGCACACGGTTGAGGAGTTAAGGCAACAGAACAGATGAAATGTGTCTGCGAAGAAGCTTGAGCCTCTTGTGTTCTAGCTCAGGGTTTTGCCAAGACACCACACAAGGGTAAGATCATACTGTGCTTGCCTGCACTGTTTTCTCCAATCAGTCCAGTGTTTTGACATTGACTGCCTCTAGCAAATGGAAAAGGAGGCAAGTCCTGTCCTGTATGAAGCACCAGGGAGCATTAAGCATCAATTATCAGGTCTGTGACTTGTTTCAATAGCTGGTCACCTGTGGGAGAACCAAGTTCCCAGAAGAATCAGCAACTTATTCAATCTGAAATTCAAAGACCAAAAGATCACAAGACTCAGAGAAAGACTGACTCCTGAAGGGGTCAGATACTGGGCCCAGTAGCCATCCAATTAAATTCTGGTATATTCATTATGGAATCATTAATAGGTCCATGGCTATTGGCCACCCTGGCCTACACACTGTGTAAAGAGCCCCAAAGCAGGATGCAGCCAGAGAGACACAAAACGCACACACAAAAGTGCTTCTTAGCAGGTAACAAGATCCTGGACACAGGTTTAGCAGGATCTTTACTTGTTCCGCTGTGAGCTCCAGCTTCCCACAGAGCCACCCATACTGCCATGGGGTGTCAAGAGAGGAACTCATTCCTGGCTCCTTCCCCTCAGGAAGGCAAAGCACTTAACAGAGCTGCAGGGCAACAGGGCAAAGGTTGCTTCCCCTTGCAAGGAGACATCTGTTGGTTCCACACCCTTACCATGAGCTTCTCTACAACATTTGCTATGCAAGAGAACTGCAAGGTCAGGTGGAAGGTGTGAGAAGAAAATTGCCATTCCTCCTTGAATGAACAAGCATGAAAATCCTGCAGCCATCCATGGTGGCTGCAGGTAAAGATGGCTTACCCCTGCCACTCAGAGCTGCTCTAGCAGCTGTGAATTTAACAAAAGTAGTATTAAAATAACCTCACTTATTTATAAAAGCAGGCAGGCTGAGTGACATTTCTATTACAGAGCACACACCACCGGGAGATTCCCTGACGCTGCAGCAAACCAATGTAATCTGCATTATGATGCACTGTTCTCTCTGCAGCACACACAAGCTGGCTGTGCTCTCCTGGTATAATAGCAGGTCTGATTCTCCTTCCCCTAGAGCTGGGAGAAGATTTGTTATAGGCTTTGGTGGTAGTAAGATCAAGTACTAAATCCATGAGTAACCACTGCTACTTGCATTCACTACAGCCTATTCATCTTGTATAATCAGTGTTATATATCTTGTGCATCACTCCATCTCTGCAATCCTCCAGCATGCTCACAGCTCAGTCAGAAATAGGGGCATTATCTTTCAGTTGTTGGATAAAACTGCATTACAACATCATTTGCACTGTATGGCTGAGATGTTCAGACACTTAAACATGGGATAAGTAAAGTGAATGAAAGGCTCACGTTAGTTATTTGGACTCCTTCAAAAATTCTAGAAATGTAGATTCCTGTCCTGCCCACTACAAAGACTGCTGCTGTAAAGTATCATGTGTATTAACAAACATAACAAAACAATGAGGTCAGATGCCCTTAATTACACCAGTTTAAATCCAGAGTTACTTTGATAAAATCAATTGGATTATTGATGTTTACAATGGTATACTGGGGAGCAGAATTTGACACTTCATCTCTCTCACATGGGTTGCTGCCCTGCAGCAAACTGCAGGTCCAAGTAATCTGTTCTGATGCCACCAATGTAATCTGTAGCAACTGCTCTGCATCTAGCAAATTAATATAATGATCTAACACTGAGCAGTAACAGCAATTAATGCTTACAGCCCAGGTACGCACTGTCCTCTATAGCAATATAACATGCATAGGTCCTCTGCAGTATATTGTACAAACCAGCTGTATATATCAACAGAATCATCAACAGCAAGATCCTGTCCCTGCAATACCACTGGCTTTATTCTGCCTCTCAGCATTCACTGGGCCTGATTCTGCCTGTCTCATCTAAGGCATGGGCATGATGATATACTCACTTCTCTCTAGCTGGACAATCAGGGTTGTCCTGGAACACACTGCTACCCACGGCTGCAGAATCATGCACACAAATGGAAACTGTGAAATTCATTCATCTACCTTTTGTGCTCCTTTTTAGTAATGTCATTTACCAAACTTTCTGAATTGTTCCTTGAATGTACATAGGCTTCATCTGTACCAAAACTACTTTTTCACAATGACTACAGATTTTAAAACAACACTTTCTTGCCTTTTTCTAAAAACAAATTATCAAAAATTCCAGTCTTTTCACTGTGACTCAACAGAGAAAAAATTGTAAATCAAAGCCATAAAGAAAAAAAGTACATTCTAATAAAGACACTAAACTCTACTCTAGATGCCTCTGGCTTCTGATTGTGCCCATACCAGTACAAAGATGGCAGCAACACATGTTCAATCAGAGCCTACTTTAAAGGTATTCTGTGCCACAGTAAAAAGGCATACATGGTGTAAACCATAATCCCAAGGACTGAGCTAAAATTGCCTCAGATGTCTCACAACTGGATATAACTCAGCTATTACATATTAATTTGGCTAAAAAACCCCTGCTTTTCTAGTATTCAAACTGCAGGCAAGATGCAGGGGGATGACTTTTATGCAGGTGGGTGGGCTCCTTTTTCATCCTGGACCTCTGCTGAGTTAAAGGTTTATAAGCCACAGCAAGCTTGCCACTATCACTATTCAAAAATGATGCCATCTTAAAATAGCACAAAGGCAGGTCTCAAGGAAAATAGCACTGTTTCCTTTCCTACAGTCAGCTGTGTATATGCCATTCTCATGTTACACAGATGGACTGAACAATGCTCTTGTCATTTATCTACAGATACAAATGCCGTACCTAAATGCTGTTACTTCTTGGCTGCAGTGCCTCCATTGTAACGGTTGCCTTTTCAGCCCTTACTCATCATAAATTATTTCCTAAATGAGAATATGCTTAATTAACTTATATGCAAGAGGCTTCTGCTTGGAAAGAAATCCTTCTCTAAGGGATATAGGTACTGGGAAAGGCTGCTCTGGCTCAGTGCAGATCTGTTTCACTAACTATTGGAAAAGAAAAGCTTCCAGATATTCAAGTATTTATCACAAAACATAAAAAATTAACATCAACATTCAAACAAGTTCAGAAAAATAATTTCTCTTTCAAGTATGCACAGCTTGCCTTCCCATTCCAAATCCAAGTTGGAGTGCCAGATGGGAGTGCCACAGACAGTGCAGCACACCTCCACCAACGTGCACATCAGTGGCTTTGCCACACTTGAAAATGACTGAAATTCTGTTCAGCAGCTCAGGATTTAATTCACTCCAGGATTTCAGTGCCTGATTAGCTGGGTTTTTGTTTGTTTGTTTTCCTTTTTGCTAAACAATCCTTTGCAAAGATGTAGATGTATGGAGCTTCAGAGTGGGCAAAAGTCTACTCAGAGAGAAGCTCCTTCCTAGCAGGCACAAGTCAGAGGTTTATGCCTTGACATACATGGTTCTTGTAGCTTTATCATTATATTTCACTTCATCCTTTTTTATCCAGCTCTTGATGTTCTCAGCATTTAAAGACAATGAGCAGGTATCAAGACCATGAATACAGCTTCAACATTCAATTGATTTACATAGGGAATTTGACGCCCACCTTATTCTTCCTGCCTTAGAAAATTCTCCTCTTTACTGCTTTGGATCCTGCTGAACTCATTGCCAAGTGCTACGTTTTGTCAAGGTGTTCTGCAACATGTGACTCTAGAATACTTTCTTTAGCTGTTTTAAAAATGTTACCTATCAAAGACAACATTTATAATCCATTATCTCCTTCCTCTTCTATTGTAAAATGCAGAGAGGGAGGTTCTTTACTATCATTGTGCTAGTCCTTATTTCATGTGCTTCTGGAATTTTCTAAAAATTCTCTGGAATTGAAATAATTCTCCATTATTGCCTCCCTTTCCAACTTAAATAATCTTTTTCTGTGTAAACTGCCTCATGTTTCTAAGAATAATCACTTCCCCTGAACAATTTTATTTTTATAATGCTTTTGTGAACACAGAATGCCTGAGAACAGACACAGAACCCCACATGAAGGCTGGAGAGGAAATGTCCAGATCTTAACCATGAGCAGCTCTGGCTGCTGAGACTGCTGACAGTCTAAATCACAGCAAAAAATTTCCCATTGGCTGTCCTAGGCTTTTTATAGCAAATCTAAGCACACTGTCAACAGGCTCACTTTCCTTTTGGCGCTTCCAGAAGAACCTCTGGGAACCTCCAGACCGCAGATTATAAATCATTAAATCAATTGTCTTAAAAAGAGGTGCAAATTTCTCATTGAGCTCCACAAGGTGTTAACAGTACAGTGCAGCAACGGCAACCCAGGTGTCAGCACTCCCAAACAGCCTGACAAAATGATCACCAACAGAGACATTAGATAATTTTGCCATTGTGCAAGGATTTAAGGAACACAGCTGGTATCAACATCTGCATTTTTCAGCCCTTCTGACACTGGTATCCTAATTCAAAGCAAGAAGTTTAGCAAAATTCTGTTTCTTTTCCTATGTAAATTTTTATGCAAATACATGACATTTAAAGGTAAAAACTCTGCTCTATATAATAATTACATACACTTTTATAAAAGGTTTTTAAAGACCTGTAATTATGATAAAAGAGAGAGCATATAACTCTTATATTTAAACGTCCTACATAAGTTCAAATGGGTATTGCAGCTAAGAGAAGAAAAGATTTATCTTCTAAAGTTCTGATTCAGCAAGATGCTTTAACATGTAAGTAATTTTACACATATAAATAAAACTGAGAAATACTGGTTCCTTTTCTAAATAAAGTTTTGGGGAAGTTTTTAATTTCCATTAAAAAAACTTTATTTCGCTAATAATAAATCAGATATTTAAATAAAGCATTATCAAAACGATACAATTTCTTTCCCCCCCCAAATTTTTTTTTTTCATTTTTGCCTTCAAAAGGGAAGAGACAGATCAGAAAGTTTTAGTGAATGAAAATACAGCACAAAATACTAATTTTTCCATTTTCCCCCTGCAAGCTCTGCATTAAACGTGAAGGTGAGAAATGCTTAAATGCTCTGCTGAAACAAAGGCTGGATGGGTTTGCTCGGATCGCCGTGTTCGGGCAGCTCCCCGCGGTCTCTGCTGTGACACTGCGGGCTGGCTCCCGGTCTGCAGCGCAGCATCCCCAAGGCACTCGGGACCGTGAGAGCTGCAGCCCAGCCCCGGTGCGGGGTCCCAGCTGCTGGTTCCCTCCATTTGTGCCTGACCTAACCCGCGCTGCGGCGCGGGGCTCGCTCCCTTCACCGCCTGTGCCGGTAGCCAATGCCCCGTGCTTGGTGTCACACGGATAACACGGGGGGCACACCAGGCCGCAGCTCAGCTGCAGATAACTTATTATTTGCCTAAAAGGATGGGTAAATCCATAGACAAATCACCGAGTAATATTTTAACAAGAAGAGAATGACGATGAGATGGATGTGGTAAAGGAAGTGGAGAGTGTGCCCAGCCTTGCCCCCACCGGCCCCGATGAGCCTCTGTCTTTATTGGGGCACCACAACTGGAGCACCAGGCAGCCACAGAACCAGCAGGCTGCAGAGGCTTCAGTCAGATCGCTCATCTTCCCTTCCTGGATTAACACCTACAAGGCTGCTCAGCTTTGCTTTAAACTTGAACAGAGAATTAGGCCATCTCCTTTTCAAGAAGCAGCTAGGGAAGGAGTATGAAAAATGTAGACAAAATTAATCCAGGCCAGTGACAACCTGAGGATGGGGGAGAAGGAGAAGGATTTATTCATTTTCATGACAATAGCCATAGAAAAAAGAAATGCTCTCTTGCCTCTCCCCAGGGACTTGAATTGAATTCCCAGGGCTGCCAATCAGATCAAGAATTTAACACGATTTATTCTGTGGGGAGCCTGTCTGGAGTCAGTGTCAGCATCTGGATGATGCCCTGAGCCTGCATAAGCAGAGCAGCCAGAATCACGGATCTGCCTGGCTTGCTACGCAGTGAGAGAGTCTGGACACATGCACAGAAAAACAGTTTCTTCCTCATTTATGGCAACATCTCCAAAGCTGGAGAGTCAGGGAAGCCAGTATTATTTAATTAAAACTCAAATGGTAGAACACAAGTTTCAGACCAGAAATCGCTGGTATTGCTGTAGATGACACTCCCGCAAACCAGGATCTTGGCTCAGGCTCAATAGACTGGCTCAGGCAATATACTGCTTGAAGTGGTTCCCACTTGGAATAGTGGTTTGGTACCAATTCAGGCAGGAAAAGAGACCCAAGCACATTACGAGGCTGACTCTTATTCTGGGACAGTTTGCAAAGAGTTAAACTGCAGCTTATGTGACTTTTAGCCACTGCTTGCAAAATTAATTCATGTTTCAGGCTGTAGAGTACCATGAACCACTCAGAGTGCCATGGGGATGATAAGCTCTTAGGTCAATTACTGCACAGATGTGCCCCAGTTTGGCTGCCTCTCATTTTAATAATAATGCTACATATGTATTTCTATATATTTAGCCTATATAGATCCATTGCAGAGAAAGCAGTAATCTACAACCCAAATATTCCCAAGTTTGTATATTTATTATACAAAGTTTGCATGGCTGTTTCTACAGAAACAAACAGGACCATATGGGTATTTCTGTCACTAGCAGTTCAATCTTTCCCACACTGCAGTTTCATTTCTTCCTGTGGTTAAATGCTCAACAAGAAAAAAATAACAGCACAAAGAATGCCAAGTCCCCTTTTGTTCTTTCCTGGAGCATTTCTAGCTATGGCATTTTCAGATGTTGCTTAAAGCATGGCACAGCAAATGCAAGACAGCATATTCTACCAAAAATCCTGGAAAGACTTCCTGCCAGTAAGAGACTGTTTTGAATTTCCTCAGAAACTGAAGAGCTGAGGGAAAAGATCTCCCACTGCAATCATGAAACCCAGTCTTAGACCGAAAAACACTCTGGCAGAATTTCAGGAGACAGTTGGTTATCAAGAACTGGCAACTAGAGCACGCAGTGAATGACACATGTATCATGCACAAAGGTACCATTGGCACTGCCTCATCTGTCCAGTGCATCACCACTAAACCAGAATATAAGAAGACTTCATATTCCATTTCATGTACGAATAATTTCAGCTAGGACTGAAAACTCCAAAGAGTTTTCAAGGACTCCAAAGAGTAGTACTATTGATGAGAATGGATGATGAGAATGAACATAATTTATGTTGCTTATTTGCCCATATTAAGCTCAACTATTTTTATAATAACTATAAATGGGTGATACCATTCATTGGGAAATCCTCATCTTTCTTTTTTAAGGAAAGAATGTTTCTGTATAGAAATTAAGGGTTGGAGGGGCAATGTTTCATTGAAAGCACCATGAAGATTATGCAAATAACTGCCAGAAAAGCAGGCTGTATTTTGTGGCAACTTAGACTGATCCAAACTAAGAACTCTGTATTATTGTTATTCACCCATTTAAGGTCCTATTTTCACTTCAGTTTCCATAGAAACCTGTTGTCCTAAATCTGCAGCACTTATAGCCTTTTAGTGTCATGGGTTCTTTCTTTACAGCTCTAATTACACCATCATCCACAAGGGGAAATGGCTGGGATGCTTTTCCCACCACAGAAACATTCAGGAAGTGCTGCTCTGTAGACAGAAGGAATATAAAACCTAATCATAAACCTTCAGACATCGTCCTTTTTGGACAATTCCCTTATGTCACAGCTGTATGTTTTATTGTTTGGGTTTTGAACATAGGCCATGGCAGAAATAAGAATTGAAATTGCCAGGGAAAAAAAAAATTATTTGGGCTTTTGCCTTTTCTCTATCTTTTTTGGTCTATGGGAAAGAACAATTATATACAACTGAAAAAAATAGAAAAACACTTGTAAATTAACTACACTGGTGCCACATGGATATTAAATACATAAGGTTGAACAAAGCTGTCAAGGCATATGGTCCAGAAAGACCTCCCACTGCCAAAGGAATGAAGCTCGTGCCCTTTTATTAATTTACTTCAGCTCTCAGGTCTGCATACAATTTTCTTCTCAGCATTTGAGGGGTTAAGGTTCCCACCTATGCATTCCTGATAGACTCAATAAGACTTTTTCACTGTGCTAATATAAAACACACAGGGACCTTTGTCTTCCTGCATGCTGGTAAAATGCCCGTTGTGCTATGCAGATTATTATTGTTATTATTATTTCTGGCGCTGTCACTTCTAGCTATGGTGCTTCAAAGCAATGATATTAAAAACATAAAGGCAGGCAGCCCTTTGGAAATAAGGAATTGCAACAGCAATGCAAAGAACTTTTTATAGCACCCCTTATTGAAACATCTGGAGGAAGTATCATCTAATGGTTACTGAAGACAGCTAAAGAGCCAGGACTCCTATGCTCTGTTTCTAGGTCTGTCATTGTCACTGATTTCCCATAACCCTGGGCAGATACCTTAAAAGTAGTATAAAAGTGGTATCTAACAACCTTTCTTCTTTATGAGAGGTAAAGAATTAATCTGAGATAGGCTGAAACTTTCCTTTTTCAGCAATAACAAAAGATGTACGTATATGCAGACAGTTTTCTGCTATCACTGTAGTGGTACAAAGGTGATCAAGGACACCGCTGGCCATCATCACCCAGAACCAGCACTTACCTTCCACACTGCTCACTTACTCCTCCTATCTCTTCTGTCCTTACTGAGGCTGTGTTTCCACCAGTTTGCAAAAGGAACACTTCTTGTGAGCACTCCCTAATTTTCTCTGAAGCCAAAAATTTTGCTGTGGCAAACAACTGAAACTGCTTGAACAGACACTCAGCTTAGCCTGAGGCTCTTCCAGTGACCAGCTAGACAGTAACATCTGTTGGTGAGGTAGCATCTTTTACTAGAACAGCTAAGTTTGGGGTTTTTTTTGTATTTAGGAGGCGCTCCATGCTCAGAGTGTGCCTGCTTCAAGCGAGAAGCAGGAGAGAAAAGTGAGAAGACGATAAAAAGGATTACCTGTGGTGCTCCTGACATAGTTGCATCATGTATGGGGCAATTGCAGTTCTATTTATTGGCTCCATAACAATCAGAAAAATACCTAAATTTTCAATCTCGTTCACCTGGCATCTCAAATAAAATTATTTAAAAATATAAGTTGTTGAGACAAAGGTAATCCTAAGGTGGCAGGTGGAGAGGATACAAAATACAACCCTGTTGTTTTGCTGTATTCACAACACTGTGGTCCTCAGAGTTTATACAGACCTCAAGACAAAATAGCAGAAACATAAAATCATGACATCCTGGCCATACACACAGTGCTCCAAGCAAATGCAGCAAAAAAAAAACAAACCAAAAACTATCAAGAATATTTATTTTGCTCTTTTCATCATTGCTGTGCTCTTGCCATAACTTTTGTGAATAATGAAGTTTCATGCTTTTCATGATTGTCTACATCAGCAAAAAGCCACTTGCCTAAGATTTTTACAGAAACAGAACAACAAAACTAATCCCAGCAAAATCTGCACCACAACTATTTCCAGTGTTAGGCAATGTAAAACATTAGTCATTTAACCACAGTGACTACATTTACCAAGTGCAGGCAGCTGTTTAAAAGACAACCTACAACAAAACAAAAAACTTCAAAACAGTACAGAAACCCAACTTTTGAAAAATGAGCAAATTCAAGAAATTTACATGGAGCAGAGCTACATTTGTCAGGTAAATGATCTTTTTGTTTGGTATCCTACATCCTGACACTCTCTAGAAGCAAGGAGCTGCCATGTTTTACAATATTGCCTGAACAAAAGGGGCTCATAAGCCAAACCAGAGGTCATGCTGACCTCACTAGCTAAGGCTTTTAATCTCATGAGATGTGGGCAGTCTGATACAACTTTGCCCTCATCAAACTGTTACCTGTTCCAAGTATTTGCAGATGTTTTCCAGCTGTGCCAGAGGCTACCGTTATGACTTTGTTGTTAATGATACTTGAATGGTTTCCTTTAAAAATAGTTCAGGTGCACTTACACTTGAGCTCTGGAGGTGAAGCAGAAGGCAGGCTCAGTGCTCCTAGCCTGCTCTGCCAGTTCTTGCCATGCAAAACAAGAGCAGGTCTCACATAGGATGAGCAGGATGTGGGAACCAAATCACTGCTTGGGCACAGGCAGCCCTTGCAAAGATATTTCCAAGCTATGCCTGGGGAGAAAAATCCAAATTGCTTGTTTCCAACCAGCTTATGCTTCAACATTGAAGCAGCCTGTGCTATGGGGTACATGAGCATACATTCTACAGGGACTGGCTGGAAACTACTCAGGAACAAAGAAGAAAACATACTTGTTTTCTGTTGGGAAAAGCAAGAATATGGTAGTAACGTTTCATGCAGGACAAGTGATACATAAACCAGGTACTACAGGTACAGGCAATCCTATACAGAAAGAAAGTGTGGGAGAGCCCCTTGTTTCTTGTTGCTAGAGGGACAATTAACAAAACTGTTCTTGGGGTCAATAACTCCGTTTTTACCCATGCTAGCTGGGGACATTAATCCCATAATTAACACAAGCATGGGATAGTCCTCTCTGCTGCCTTGGTCAACACATCAGACTAAGCCTGAGCTCTGCACTGTACTGCAGATCTTAGTACTGCATTCATTGCCTGTGCCCACAAAGATTCAGTCTTCCTTTCATTTGGTCCCATTTCCTGACATGATACACTGTGGAGAGCACAGCCATGGACAGGTGTTAGAACATACTGGACGGGCTGTGCTGTGTGTTAAAAGTGTGTGCAAGCACCTAAGCCCACAGGAGAAACTCAGCAGCTTCAAGATGGAGTTTTTCCTTCAGTACTCTAGTTAATTATGGCTTACCTCACTTCTCCCCTCAGAAATTCCCTTTGTGCTTTCCACTACCGTGCTATTAAGTGCATCGTGCTCAGCACTGACAGGTGACAAATGAAGTGTAAGTTGGTTCACCACACTGACCCTTCTTGGCAGGGTTTACCCAGCTGGGCCTGACCTTTTCTTGCTGGCTAAGCAAATTTCCCTTCTCTGAAATTCTGCTCACAGGGTGCTGCTTCGTGGCAAAGAACCAGAGTAGAAGCTACTCACTTCCCACTATGGGGTTCGGAGGAGTCCTCTTCTAGCAGCCTCAGTTACAATCATCAAGAAAGCAGATACAACAGAATGTGAAGAATATTCTTTTGATAAATGAATTATAAGATTTTTTTCCAGGAGAAAGGGCCTGAGGGGAAAATGGACAATTGCTGCAATGCCACCCATCCCTCCAAGAAAAGGTTGCATGTCTCATTAAAATACTGAATTTTCTGTACAGCTGTCAGCAAGCACAAGTTCTCCAAATGAACTGGTCAGCAATAACCTGCTTTCACGACAACGCGCAAAGAAGGGAGCAGGAGGGGCGATTTGTGCCCAGTACAAAAATAAACCACAAAGACATCCCATGCAGCAGACATACAAAGCTGAGCTCTGCACATCAGAATGCTCCCCAGAGAAGTAGTCAAAGAATCAAAGCAAAGAAACAGTGATACAAATAGCCTGACTTTTTCAAACACATCAAAGGCCAGAAAACAAGTCCCACTCAACCCCAGGGACCAAGACAGAAAAGATCTAATAAAGAATTCAAATGCCATAATCACATAATCCAATAAGCTACAGTTAAACTAAAACACCTCTTTAGCAAACATCTATAAATGGGACAGGAAAGGCTCCAAAATGCTCGGCATGGATGTCTCCCTTCACTTCTTCCTGTTAACACACCACCTCCTGTCAGTGAGGTAGATGTGAAAGGTTCATTCTTGGTTTCAAATTCCCACACAGGAAAACAGGAAAAGGGAGAAGAGCACCTCAACAAAATCAGCCAGCACACTTCCACCAGTCACTGAGAGCTGAGCAGTACAGAATGTGTGCTGGACTGACTTGCCATGGTGAAAGATGGTTAAGATATCTGTGTGGGAAAAATGAGAAAGGGTAAAGGTTGAGACAGACAAAGGGAAAAAAACCTTACCCTCTCCAGATTGCTGCCAAGGTAAGTCCCTTTCTCTATACTCCAACAATATTCCACTCCTTGTCTTCATTTTATTCTGGATATGTTCCTTCCTCTCTTCCAGTCCCACATGGTATTTTCTTCCTTATAATCTCTGAATCTCTCCCTCTTGTATTATCTAGGACTCCATCAGTCATTCAGCCCAAGTACCTGCTTCCCTAAGTGCGTCTCTTCCATCACCTCCCTGCCACGTCTGCCAAACAGGGAAATGGCTCACTTTGCCATTGTAGAGCAGTGGCAGCTGCACTGATTATTGTGACTCTGATGCTGTCATACAGCAATCACACGTCACAGAAAGAACCTTTCCATTCCACACTGGCATCAGTTGGGGACTTCGTCCCTCCTTTGACATGCTGGGTAGGACTATCTCCTTCTCTTTCCATGCTCAGACATGTGGACAGGAGCAGACTCGGGACCATTCTGACCTCATCTGAATAAGCAGATCCAGGCTTACAAACCTTCCTTCAACAGAAAGGCCATCCATGGCCTAACTGGAGTAATCAGGAAGAACAAGTTTTGCTGACAAATGCATCCCTTAGGTATTTGCTTTTATACCAGCTCCCAAGTACAGTCGGTGAGCAGAGAGCAGTAAATCTCTCTGAAACACAGCAGGGGATGGCAGCACCAGAAAGGGTCATTTCCTCTTGCAGAGACTAGAGCAGGCAAGAGCTGTTCAGTGGGTACAAAGGCAAAGGAAAAGGGGCCCCTGGCTCCTCTGATATGCTTGTATGTACTTGCAGATGCTTCTGCGAAATCCTAATATTGTCCAGTGAATCCGTATTTAAGTAGTAGAATTAACATTTGCAAATACATCAACCTTGTACTGGAAGAATTCCACTCTTAGGCCTTCTCTTCCTGTGCAGCCTCCTGTCATTAGCCTCTCTTCTACTGCACAAGCCACGTGATAATCCCTGTTTTCCTGAGTACAATATTCCTATGAGATACCTTACAAAGTGCATTGCTGAAATCTAGCTAGATGATGTCTGCTGATAAATCAAGACATTTAAGCTTTCTTATTAAAGAAATAAATTAAATCAATTTTAGTCATGAGAACAGTATAGAACTGGTGAACTCAAATGTTGCTGCAGTCTTAGAACACAACATGTATGCTCATGCCAGCAGCAGTTTTGGTATGATGCCTCTGTTTTCACACCAAGTATAAAGTGTAGGCTCCTACACAAAATTCTGGCAAGGCATGAGGAGGAATGCTGGAGTTCAATGAAAAATCACTTTTTCTTTTCCATAAGTAATCATTATGGAGAGGAGCACAACTCAATGCAGCCATTACAATTCTAAGAGTGGGAATTAACTTACTGGAAAAGGTTGGGCAGTAACCCAGACACGACTCACATCTGGAACTGGGCCAAAAAGGGTCATCAGCTCTTTTAAACTCCTTGCTTTATGCTATATGAAATCACTTTTTGTTGATGCAAAACATGACAGTACTTGCTAGGGTATTCAAGAAAAATCCATTACCTTGATGTGGCACATATACATCTCTGCAACAGAGCAGAATGTGTGAGCATGCTCACACCAATTGTACAGTGAATTTCAGAAAGAGGGTTACAGCAGAAATGGGAGGGAAGTGCTGAATTGTTGTATATGATCTTTTACATGGTGAGTTATCAGCTGATTTATGTAGCAAGTCCCACAGAGTTAGTTCATGATAAATTCATGAGGCATGTGCTTTTGATCGCGCCATGCTCTTCTCACGTCTTGCCATTTTCCGCTCCCTTTTTATCCACCTTCTGGATACATTATTCTACCTCCTGTGGTAAACTGGTGCTATAGACAATAAGGACTTGTCTGCACTGGTTGCCTCTGCTGAAATGCCACATTCTGGAGAGGAAGAGGTACTTTAAGAAGTCAGAAGTACAGGAGATGTAAGTGCAAGCAGGCTGCTTGGAGGGGCTAACATATCCAAGCATGTATATCCATATGAGGAAAAGAAAGCTGATAGGGACCAGTTTTCAATCAGCTGGCTTTAGTAAAGGTGCTCTGTACTGTACATGCACAAAAGTACTCCCAGCTTCACAAGGCACATAGTGGACTTTCCCTGCTAAACTGGGAGAGATTAACTCTTTCTTGAAAGAGAGAAGCAGTCTATAGATTCAAAAGGTGTATCAGCTCTTGTTTAAGCCTCAGATGTCATAAATCCTTCAGTCTACACTCATTCTCAGTTCATAATTACTCTGCATAAGTATGGCTACATCTAAGGAGTCCCAGAGGCATTGCAGCCATGGAGCCCTGCACAGGTGAGCCACCAGATACCAACCAGACTTTTGGAAAGGTTGTGCAGCCCATACTAGTACTGTACTGCTTTGAATAGGTATCTTTTGGATCAGCATTAAAGATGAATTGGAGCACACTGTGGCATTCCCCCATTCTCAGCCTTAGATCTTCTCCCACTGAAGCCAGCAGTAATCCTGGTGAGCACTGCTTGTGAGCCCATGGATGCAGGGAAGATAACTCTATTCAAGCCCCATACTGCTTTATAGTTTGCAATTTCTCAGTATCCAGAAATAGTGTTCCATAGCTGGTTTTAGGGCACAAACACATCCTTGGGTTATTTTACTAGGACAACTGCATGGTTGGAATAGTCAGGATGACATTAATACAGTGGCATGACAGTAACACTTGGATGACAAAGTG
The DNA here is from genome assembly GCF_049639895.1 of Pseudopodoces humilis. Lineage (NCBI taxonomy): Eukaryota > Metazoa > Chordata > Aves > Passeriformes > Paridae > Pseudopodoces > Pseudopodoces humilis. The sequence continues at coordinate 8,299,908 of NC_142219.1, forward strand.
ATGCAACCTAGAGAGCAGCCCAAACCAACAAAACCTACAAATCACAATCTGCTTCTTCATCTCAGCAAATAGAGACCTGTGGGAAGATTGCTGCTTTTCAGCACAAACAGAACTTGATGGGAAGAACAGAGTCATGGGAAGATCTCCAGCATCTGAACCAACTGCTGTGGTCTGAAGAACTGTCATGAAAGCACGTTTCAGAGTCAAAAGGCTGTGTCCACTATGGGGTAAGGAGCACTGGCTTGGAGCAAGCAACCACACTGGAGCATGCATGCTTTAGTGAGAGCATACTCAGATCTGATGTCACAGAAAGATCTATGTCTCATTTTCTGCATCTGTAAGACCAAGCAGCTGAGACACGTAGTCAGGCAAGGAACTGTATGAGCTAAGGATTGCGTGTTAAGCTTGCACATTCTTGCTGGAAGGGGTATGTCAACCAGGAGGTATTTCCTGACATCAAATACCCAGTACACCTCCATTTGGTGAGTTCAGGTACTCAGGTCTGATTTAGTGTGTATGGCATAAGATTCCCTATCCTTTTAAATATCTTCAGTAACATGGCACTTTGGAAGACACAATAATTAGCACAATTGTCAATTCAGACTCTAATAATGTACAATGCACTCATTAACCCAATTAACACTGCACAACAACCATCACAAACAACACAACTGATGTGGTGAAGGGGAATGGATGCTTGACAGCCCTGCCACATCCCAGCATGATGACTTGACACTGGCAAGGGATGAAGGCAACTCCCAGAGGCAGGACCCCCACCCAGCTCAGAGATGGGGCACACTGCCACCTGAGCTGGTGCATCAGCCATGTGCTCAGCTCCCTTCATCCTCGTCTCAGGAAAATGGAGGAGTTTCTCCTCCCACAGGGTTTTTCCTGGTACATTTAATTAAGCACTATGTATCAACACCCACATATCCACACCCCACTTCTCGACCCCCCCCCCCTCCCCTTGCTGAAAGAGTCTCAGGTGGGATTCACTCGCCTGCTTTTGCTGCTGCTTAATTCAGGCAGGCTGGTAAATAATTCAGCAAGCACTCAGCCAACAAACAAACAGGCAGGCAGCACAAATGGCCAGACAGGGAGAAAGAAGAATGAGAGAGAGAAAGAAAAACCAAATGGGAGAGTGACAGCTTTTACTGGAGCTCCTTTTCTACAGGCAGTACTTCAAGCTGTGCCTACTTCTTTCCCTGTGGTTACACTCTTATCCCATAAAGAAGAAGGGAAGTTTGTCCAACTGACATTGCGATGACCTACTGACAGCTCATGGGTTGGGGCCCCACTGAATGGCCATATAACCTTTTGATTGAAGTTCAGGAAAAGCTTCAGTACCTTGCTTATGATCTTCAGCTTTGAAACCCTTCAAGATGGAGACCAGCAGCTCTTGGGCTACAGCTGGGCATGGGAGTCTGCATCATTGACTCAAGTCTTTTTAGGCCTCTGTTTTCCCAGCTGTAGAAGAAAAGATGAAAATCCTTCCCTATTGGCACCCCAGTAGGCCCAACAAACAGAAGCAATGCTAGGGGCCTGAGAGTCCTTCAGATGAAATGCCAAGGCTTGGCAAAACCTTTAGAATCCTGACTGCATCAGTGAATACAGAAAAAGATGGTATCATCAAGCACCAAAAATATTAATTCCAGCCTTCCATAAAAACTGATAACCATAAAAAATATATCCCAATCACAGCAAAGGTTTGGGATGATTCAAGATAAGCACTCCACTATGCTATCTATAAAAACAAAGAGTAAACCAAAACATTTGGAGTAGAATTTTCTGTGATGCTTAACCTCAAAATAATAATAAAGCTTTAGCAAACAATATTTTGAAAATGTTTCCTACACACATAATAAATTAGCATAAGACAGCCTTATTAACAGAGCTAGTTTGTTTGAGCTAGCTATGTGAGCATCCTATGAGAAAATCATTTAATGAAGTGAATAAGGAAACGTCTATGCACCACAAATTTAGTAAAACAAAATCCAAATCAGCAAGCACTATCGGGAGCCACAGTGATAACAAGACAAGATAACAAGATCTCAAACTGCTGGGACCCCTCTAGGCCAGGACTAGTGAGGGACACAATGACAACCAGCATTTAGGGGTAGCTTGCACACAATGTGCTCATTACATAAATGCTCTTAATCTTGCTGACTCCTTGCTATAAGGTATTTAACAAGTTTGCATATGAAGATTGTCGTGAAGTGGTAGTGGAAAGACATGAATTTCAAAGGAGGTGACAAAGCATTGTACAACCATCTCTTAGATTATCAATTATCCTTGGAGCCACATAATTACATGATAGTTGCCAAATTTCAGTATGCAGAAATACCCTTTGCAAGAGCGCAAGACAAGCAGGACCAACATGCTTCATGTGAACATACTCTGAATTTCATGGAAAAGGCTAAAAAAGAGCAATGGAAGGATAACTTGAGTAGGTGTACCTAGAAAATAACTACAGCAGAATGAAGATTTTTCAGGCTGTGGAATAACAAAGCATTTCCTCTGCCAAAATATAGAATGAGGTAGCAAGCAAGAGCCACAGCTCAATGACTGGATGCAGACCCTGTGCAATTTAGGGTGAAAGCCCAGAAAGACACCCCAGAGAAAAAGAGATCCCTTCTGCTGGTGGGTCAGTCAGATGCTCCTGGGAAGAAGGCTGCCCAAATAGTGGCTGAGCCACCATTACACTGTGGTGACTGTTAAGCCAGGTATGGCAGCAGCATGGCAACGTGTACAGGCCAACTCCTTGGCAGCTCTTTAGTTACCTATTAGCCACAGAGAAAATGGGTTAAAAGAGAAGTAGGGCTTCCACTTGGGGTAAGCAGTGAAGTCATGTGAAACCCTTCTTATTGCAGTTCTGTGCAGGGTTGTGCAAACCCCTTCTGGTTTTGGCTCAAGGAGGCGCCTATTGCCCAAACCTTGCTCTGAGATTTCGTTTCAAATACACACAGGTCCTCTAAGCATAATTATGGCCAAGATCAGCCTGGTTGCAAGTCAAATGTTCAGATGATATCCACCCCAAATCATAAATCCCACCCCATCACCTGGACTTGAGCCCATTCTGCTCAAACCTCAGCTTGCATTTGGGGGAAACTTGACTCCAGTTCACTGAAAGGCTCGCAAATCCAGCCCGTGTTCTAGGTTTGTAACAAACCCTCCGAAACAGGCAAAATGGCCTTGGCTTTAGGGTTCATCTGGACCTTGTTGCCAGAGTCATGGTGTCATCTAGTGGTGACAGCTTGTATGGGCACACACACGGTACCCACTTCCACTTCATAAACATCCCCACACAATTGCAGGTTCGGTAAATGTCTTCCAAAGTACACTACCTTTTTCAAAGGCAGAGCAGCTCCACCATTTCAGTAAAAGCCATTCACACCTCGAGGAGAGCTTTTTGCAAAGGCTACCAAATAAAGTGAAGGACCAACTTAATCCGCTATCACTTCTACACAACTAGAAGACAATCTCCTGGGGAAAGAGCAAGCCACAGTAACTTTGAGGGATAGCAGTCAGCAGCAAACTTAGCTGTGAACGTTTTAAATATAAAAGTAATTTTCAGTATAGAAGGTGGATCTCTTGAAATGTCCCTTTTACCTACGCTGCAATAATGCTCAAAAATCATAGTAATAGATACAAGTGGAGAAAGGGCTCCAGTTTCTTTGAGAGCTCTCTTGCACAGGCACACATGCCCAGGCCTCAAGAAAGGGCAGCTGATTTATGGATTCCCAGTTTATATCATACTGGGGGAAAACTCAAGAACAGTGCAGCTTAAGCAGCTCCAAAAGTCACAGAACATCTTTTGCAAGAGATCAAGGCCTTTAGGTCTCACTTCAAGCATATCTAAAGGGATTTGACCCACCATATATTCTGTGTGACAGTTCTGGCAACATGAATTCCTTCTCCTTGGTGAAGCTAGGAACTGATGTACCTGCTCTTAAACCTAGTCTTAATTCAATGAAATTTAAGCTTATGAGTTTTACCTTTCAGCTAAGACAAAGCAGGGACACTAACATGATTGGTTTTCCAGGCCCAGCTGACGAGTAGAAACAGTCACCATCATCCCTGTTCCCATAACCTCAGGCACTGCACTGAGTCACTTGTCCCACAAACTGATAAGAGCTGCATCTCAAAGGAAAGAAAACTCTGTTCAAACTGGAAGAAGGATCACAGTGTCAGCAGAGAGGCAAGAAAAAATTGCCAATTTCAGCACTGTCCTGGAAATGAAGTGGGTTTTCAGGTTCCTGAGGTCTATCATCATGGATCCAGCTCAAATGTTTCCTCGGAAGGTTTGTCTAGAGCTTAATCCTTCCCTCTCATCTAGTCTGTCTGCAAGCTAATGAGCTTGAAATCACTCTATATTTATGTGTCCCTCTGAGCTCTGGTCTGTGACAACCACAGCTACAGCTGGACTTCCATCTTTCTTTATTGTCTAGAGTTGCAGCCTAAAGGCCAGGCTTGATGCTAAAAACAGTGAAATTCAAATCCCAGTTTACATGTGGGGTAAGAGGGAAAAAGCACTTTTCAGAACCCTGGTTTCTTTTGGAATCTTTCCAGAGACACCGAATTTTATGCCTGGTAACACACAGAGCAGGGCTATCTTCAAGGCAGAGGATTCCACACACCCCATTCCACCTTGGTCACAGACAGCACAGGGAAGACTTTTAACTATGACTTCCCTGGAGTCAAACTGACCAAGGAATTATCCAAAATCAAAAAACTCCTTATAGCTGCATCAAAGTGTTTTCTTTTCTTGGATCTGTTTTCTTCCCCCATCCTATCACCTGAGTTCCACTTATTCTATGAAGCTTAAAGACTTCATTGTGCCATCTACCCACTAGGTCTGCCACAAAAGTGAAGCCCAAGGCAAGTTACTCAAAAGTAAGAGAGAATGCTCAGCTACTGTTATGTGGGGCAGGCTTTAATTTTTACAAAGTACACAATCATAAAAATAGCAGATAGCTTACATCACAACCTGCATATAGAGTACCTTTCACCCCAAACAAGCTTTCCAAAAATATTCATGCACAGCAACACAAATGTAGCCACCTCTGGAGCTGATTACAGCTGCTGCTCATCCAATACAGTGTGATAACAACAAGGAGAGCTACCACAATAAACCTCCGGGTTTTTGGTAAATGCACCATGGATTTCTGCACGCTTGCTATATCAGAGGACACTCATATATTTAAAGGCTTCACCTGACACAACAATGCAGAGCCAGCAAAATGCATTTCCTTTTTGTCCCTTGGAAGGTCAAAAAGCTCCCCAGCACAATATGCTGGAATACAAGCGGCCAGGCTCTTGAGCAATTTCGTATCTGATATTCAGGTAGTCGCTAGCTCTAACACTCAGTGCATGCCGTGACAGATGTCACAAGTAAAGGTCACGGCAAGGTTTTCCCTGCCAGATTTGCCCGCTTTACAGGAACGGCAGATTTGTGTCTGCTCAGTTGCTGTCCTGTGTCCCAGGCACGGTGGCTTGTTTTGGAGTGCCCTCTGCCGCCCAGCCCACAGACCTGCGAGCCCGCAGGGAACGAGGCCGGGACCACGAGCGGGATCTCGGTTAAGGACGGACAGCAGTCAGCGCCATTCAGCTTCAGGAGCAGGTCAGAGCCCCTCGCTAGAGCCGAGCCCCGAGTTCAGCATCTGGAACTGATTGCCTGAGCTTTAAATGTTTGCAAAGCACCACCACCCACCAAAACTGCAGAGACAATTGATTCTCAGGTCTGTTTTCTGGGCCAACTCTACCTCAGCTCACCTCCCACACCTCAGAAACTCTTACCCAATTCTTCTCATCTGGCTCTGAGGCAGAAGAAGCAGCATATGCCCCTTGCACTGGCACTGCTGGGATTCTTCCTTTGCAGCCATGGGAGGCAGCTTTACTCTTCCACCCAGCCCACCTCGGGTAACTCCTGTCTCCAAAGGAAAACAGGAAAGCTGACACGTCCAAGATGTGGAGCCAGGAACCCCTTTGGGGGTCAGCAGACCACTGAAAACTGCACAGAAATAGTTTCTATCTAGGTGGTAAGAGACTGGAGATTCTAGAATGTTCTATTAACTTACAACCTATAATACCAGGCAAAATTCTTTAGTCACTCCATCATCCAGACACCTTAAAAATTCTGACCCTACCCTTACCCCTTTCTGTTCAAGCTGGTGCAGGCAGCTAAGCCTGACACCAAGACTGAAGTTTCTGACTCCCAATGCCAGAACATAACGTGATTTTTTTACTTACCTAGGTTAATATAGTTCTTTCAATAAAGTTCTTCTAAGCACAACACCGTTGAGTATCTTTATTAGATCACCACTCATGTCCAATTAGCTACTACACAGGCTCACTACCATCCTGCACAAGAAGTAACTTTGCAGTATGTACTGGATTCTCTGTGCAGTGAGGTCAGGTACTGCAAAGCTGTTTGGTCTGCGCTACAAAGTCCTGTGAAGTTCTCAGCAGGGGAATGGTTTGCAGGAGTGCATGCCAGGATGCACACATACAGCCTTCACATGTGAGCTAACAGCAAGCATCTTAAAAAATTTGAGATGTGGCAGTCAAAATGTAGCTTGCACTGGGGAAGACAACTATATGAGAGTAATACATGATTTTATCTCTTTTATTTTTGTTATCCAGAGTTATAGTCTTCTGTGAAATACTGCTCCTATAGCTCTACAAGGATAGAATTCCATGACTCTTCCCTTCTTACATCTGGATAGAAGTTACCAACCCACATGTTCACTCCTAATCAATACATGCAGCTAGAATTGTCTCTTCGACTTGCTACAATTCAGACATTTTCTCCTCCCTGACAGCAAAGCACAATTTATTTTGTCAGGAATGTCACTGCAAAGCTGGGACTACTTGCCTAAGAACAGACTAAGACACAATCCTAGCTCTGCCTGTTGAAGGGTTTTTAATTCCAAAAGGTGTATGTGGAGCATCAGGGTATGTAGCAGTCTTTGTGTGGGCACTTGTTATAACAACTTACAACTCCCTTCCCATTTTGGCTGCCGTGCTTTCCTTGGGAAGAGATACCTGAATGCAGTCAGGTAGATAGCCTCTCCCTTCAGTGAACTGCCAGCCTTTGTTGTTTGCCTGTGTGATTACTTACCTGTGTCACTGTGTCATCCTCTTGTTCTGCTCTCCCCTGTCAGACAGCAGAGCCACCTGGAACATTCATAAAACTTAACACAAGCCTGGTCACAGTTTCTCACTGCCACAGTAAGCACTGAGGCTCCCTAAGGCTGTGCTGCCCCTGGAGAGGACTGTGTTAGAGCAACGTGATTCACAGCAACATATCACTGCTATTAGGCCACTGATATTGTACCAGAAATAAACACAAAGGTGTCACTTATAACTACAAAGCTTTAGACACAGGGCTGCTGCAGTGGCAAGGGCCCAGCTGAAACCCACTCCTTCTGTGGAGGCTGTGCTAGTTACTAAACCAGCTGGTGCCAGGGTTGCACCTTACCAGGATTCATCTGCTCCTGCCAGCTAAGTAGCTTATATAATAATTACACCATGTCACCTTAGAAATCTTGTTTCTTCAGGAGTGTAACCCCTGTGGCCTCCCAAATGCAGAATCCTTACAGAAACAGATGAGGCACCAAACAAACCAACCCACAAGCTGTAGGTAACAGTGTGAGGTGGAGATCCTTTGCACGTCAATAAAAAAGTTCTATCAGAGAGCCTTTATCTAGAAAGGATCCCTTGTGCATGCTGTCTTTTGAGCAGATTTTAGTCCTTGTTACATGGCACAAGCAAAACTGACAGGTCTTAACAACAAACAGCACAGGTGCAATATTTTTCAATAAATCAAATAATGAGGTGTGCTTAAAGCTGTAGGTACATTCAAGACAAAGTCTTGTTTACTATCCCCCCCCCCCTTTATTTTTTTTTTAATAGCATTCATGTGTAAGCAAAGGGAAAGGATAGACATATTTATGATACAAAGGAAAAAAAAAAGTCTCATCCAAACCATTCCGTTGGCCACTATCCCTTCCCCCCTCTTCAGCATTTTTCCAAAGAGAAGTCTAGCTCTTCTTCCCTTGTTGACTCATTCCCTTGGCTTCTCCACCGAGCTCCCATTCCCTGGCCACATCAGCCCCGATGTTCTGCAGCATGTGCTGGGTGCCTGCAAGGGGTACCGCGACCCTGCCAGAACATCACACAGGCCCGTTGTGCTAACGGAGGTGGATTGCTGAGCTTCAGTCTCTAACACACATAATGAGATTAGCATTTGAATAGTGCTGATCAAGTTACCAGCAGCTCTGAACCCTGGGTCCATCAGATGCAAACGAAGCACTATAAATTTTGCTCCTTTCTTAAATGCTCTTTATATCCATGGCCAATGTAGAAAGAGCTGCAGTGGGTATTGGCCCAGGAAGTCTGTCTCTCATCATTGACTGGGCATTTCTGAGAGTGGATAAACCATAGGAGCATCTTTTCTTAGATTTTTAATTTTATTTTTTTTTTAATGAGCATTTTTTCCCCATTTTTTATGTGTCTTTTCTCCCAAGGCTGCACAGGCATCGCAACATATTTTAGCATAAAGTTCAGAGACAAAATCCTTCACAATACCTTCATGCAGGTCTTAATTCTATCTGTTTTAATTACCTGAGTAACTTCTGAGAGGCCTGCCAGCCTCCTTGTGTCAAGGACATATCCTTCCCTGGTGGGAGGATGAAGGTGAGAGAAGTCTGTGGTGTCTCCAGCTGCACTGATTCAGTATCTCGGAAGCACCTGCAGTATTGTGGGGCATCTCAGTATTCTTGCCTCCTCAATCTCCCTGCAGGAAGATACAGTACACAACCCATTTAGGAGGAATCTTCAGGGTACTGCCTTGCATGATTAAACGTAAACAGCCTAATCTCCTCCATATCTCAGTGGACACTCAATTACAGGGGAGTTTTGTCCCACATCTGTGCTGCAGGAAGGGACCCTGAGGGGAGGGAAAGGGAAGAAGGCACAGCCAACTTGAGAAAATAAAATCTATGGATGTCAGGCGAGCTCACCAGAGCTCACCTGACACTGCAGTGAGAACAGAAGTTACAAGAGCATAATTTCTACTAACATGGAGATTTAACACACCACATTCTGCAAGATACGTAGCAGTACAAAATTATGCATCCATGATATCTCAAATGTAGCCATTTGAGTTTTTAGGATCATACTGCAAGCAAGATTGTTCTTATAGTAACTACACGCAATTGACTTCAGCTGCTTTAATTTCTCTGAACAAACTTGAGAAAAGAAACTAAGACCACATCAGCTCTCCAGACAGCCTGACTTGAAGCAAGCACTGTGAAGAACACTCAAACTCATTCACTTCCCAATACAAAACCCTGGAAGGCCTTAATTGCATTCCAGCAAATTCTGGGCATCCTATGCTAGAATACACACAAATTACTGTGTGGTTTGAGATTTGCAGCTAGGAGTGACTTTCTGATTACCAGAGCTCCATTTATTATTTCTAATATTATTATTCACCAGATAATTCCTCACTTCTAGCCCTAGATATTTTTAACATGGTACATTTATTTTGAGGTGCAGGAAAGTACGTGCACACAAGCATTAACTTGAATTAACAAAATATTAGAACTCCTCACCACCTCCCCCAAGAAGAAGGGGAGCTTCACATCTCCTCACTCCACCTGCTCCTCGTTAAAGGAAAGGTGTGAGGAAGTTTACCATATTTGTAGTATCAATCAGCTCCTTTCCTACGGAGTCTAAATAGGTTCAACTAGCTGCAGGCATAGAGCACCAAAATTACTCTATGTCCCCATTAGTTATATAATAAATCTGAATTAAATCAATAATTAAAGCAGTTCTTGCATGCTACTTCTCCCAGATGAGCCTCCAAACCTTTTTAGAAAGCCAGTGGCACCTCTCCATAATGAGAAAAAGGGCTCAGAATCCACTTCACCGTGAGACATCCACTGAACAGGCAAGAGACTTTTAACACCCATGGCAAAAGCAGGTGTAAATTCTGAATGCTACCCACACTGAAAAAAGAACAGGCTTTCCACTGCACCATGAAGGCAGAACCAAAACACGCTGCCCTGGCTGCCCCCTCTCAGGCTCCCTGAGCTGTGAGCTCAGTGCAGCTCCCTCCTCTGCAGGGACCTTCTCAGTCACCCCGGTTTCGGGCTGAGGAGGTCCCCCTGAGCAGCTCCTGCTGCCTGGGCTCCTGGGACACACCAGGAGACTTAGCTGACTCAGAGGTGCTCAGAAATGCACACTGACAAGGGGAATGTATGGGCACAGTCATATCATTGGCCTACTATCCCCTCAGACAGACACCACCCTGACCTGCCGCAGGCTTCTGAGGAAGCCCCCGGCCTGGTCAGCTACAGCCCCAAACCATGCCCCTCGGGGTCACAGCTGCCTCGCAGAAGGCACTGCCGTCGGGTGGATGCAGCTGGGCGTTCCTCACACCACAGAACCGCACCTCACGGCTGCGCCCACCCCATGAAAGAGCCACCCCTCAGGGCCGGGCCCAGCTCACGACAAGGCCCTGCCCCAGGGCTGGGTCTCCCTCACGACACCTCCGCTCCTCAGCGCTGAGCTCTCCTCGAGGCCCTGTCCCGTGTTCCACTCATCCGTTGTGCTTCGGGATGGTGTGTCCCCTTCAGCGCCCAGGGCTGGCTCTCCCTCACGACGCCTCCACCCTTTGGCCTGTGATACAGGGTCAGACGGGGCCCCTCAGGGTGAGGGCGGGCCCCGCCCCTCTCGCCAGGGCGCGCGCTCGCCGCAGCGCGGGGGAACCGCCAGGGGGCGCCCCGGGGCCCTGCCCAGGCCTGGCACCCCCTTCGTCCCTGAGGGCACGACCCGGACACTCGGGAATAGCTCCCAAAAAGGGAAAAATCCCCCTAAAAGGGGAAAAAAAAATCCCCTAAAGACGGGACAGCCCCTGTGTTGAAGAGCCCATGTTGAAGGACAAGCATGTAAAAGGGGAAAAAAAAAACCCAAAAGGCCTACGTTCCAGCCCAGGACAGAAGTCCTTAGTCAGCAACACTGGGGAGCTTTACCTTGGTCCTAAATTCCAGTTCTTGCCCTAAACATTTATTTTACGAATAAAAAATGTCACTTGAGATGGACAAGCAGCTGAAGAAGAAATTAGATTTCTCTATTAGAAAGGGCATAATAAAATGAACAGTACACAAATGTGCAGAGTGATGTATATACACTAAAAACAGAGCAGGGCAAAACATTTGCAACAGACACGAAGTCTAAGGTCTTTTATTACATTTTATAGATTAAATATATCTTCAGTAGAGTCTCTTTTTAAAACACACAAAAGGAAAAAATACATTCTTCATGTACATATGAAATACTGACCATGTAGCAGGGACCATGTACAGTGCAAAGTATGAACACAGCTACACAGACATCACCACCTTGGATGATTATCAAGCTTTTTCTACAGTAAAACTGGAACAAGTTAACATTTCTGTTTCCAAAGAGAAATCCATACCCTTCCCCTCCATGGCATTTTGTATGATTGTAGAGGAAAGGGTTTAATTTACTTTTTAAAGATATAAAATCCTTGCATTGCATGAAAAATTGTTGAACTCCTCAAGCTTTACCACTTTCACACATTTATAATCATAATACATTTTTTATTGTGATTGCAACCCAACTCCAAGAATCCAGGGAAAAACAGTGATATATATAACCTGGTATAGAGGAAGGAATGAATCAGAACAATGTCCAGGAAACATGTACCCAACATGTTCACACACATACACAGAGGGTAGAAGATAGCAAGGTGTGACAGAGCATCTCCTGTTTGTCACAAGTTTGGAGTGAGGGCATGGGGTTGCACATTTCACTTCGGCAGTGGATCTCTAGCATCTAGTAGGGGATGTCATTCTGGTAATACTGGATCATGTCATATGTTCTGCTCCTAGAGAAGAAAAGCAAAGCCAGAGGTAAGTAAAAGTTTAAAAACACACTGCACTCATTGTCAAGAAACATTCATCAAGATCCCACAGAGACAAAACATGGGTGAAGGAAATCAGCTGCTAATTAAAGCTAGCCCTCCATTCTTTGAAGGCATTGTGAAGGTCCAGTTACTGTTACGGACAGCACAAAACATCCTGCTCTTGTTTAAACTAGTTTTAAAAAGTATTTCCACGCTTCTCAGTGTGGCAACAGCATCAGCAGCTTGGATCCTATGTTTGGATAAGCCACAAGCATATCACGTGGCATTTGCAGTTTGTTCTAGGAGAAGGAAATGCATAATGGATGAATCAAGATCAGCAGGGCTGCATGGAGACAGGATTATGTGGAAATAAAAGTCATCTTAATTAAGGATAATGCTAATAATGAAAATAAAAGTGCAGGGGAAATAACAGCATTAACAGCAGCATCTCTGATGAGTGACTGAACAAACAAATCTTAGTTTGTTACAGATAACTCAATTATACATGGGCAGAACTTTTTCAGGTCACAGATTAACCATGCCATAGGCAGAAAAACTCAAGCTTGTCAGAACTCATCTGGTTCTGGCCATTCACACAGCAGTGTCACTGCCTTCAACCCCCCCATTATTAATCTCAGATTCTGAGCAAGTGTACTAGCAAGCACTGAACACCCATTCTAATGGGGCTGTATCTGAGCCAGTGAGTGGTACTGGTCTCAAGCTGACCCCAAGCACAAAAGGTTGTACTAGACTCTCCAACATATCCACAAAGTCTGTATTATCTAGCAGAATAAAACATAACTATTACATTTATTCTTTAGGCTAACCAGCCTTGCTATTTGACCATCTTGGACATAGATCTTCCTTCCCGGCACAAAATGGAGGAGATGCAGCACATTCAGAAACAAAGCTGCTATCCTGCACTATCAGAGTATCAACGACTTAAAAATTTTTGGGAACTGACTGATAAAACTCTACTTTTCAGCTCTGCTCAAAGCCTGATGACTTTCCTTTAGCCATAGGGAGAAGACATGCATAGAAGCCAAACCTGTTGCTGAGGAAACAGTTCTGGATGATCTTGATGATGAAAGTCGCAGCCTCCCTTTCAGTCATGTTGGGGCTGAACCTGTGTCTATATGCAGAAAATCACAATCAAATAAGAGAAAATTAGTGAGGTTTCTTTTGAACACAATACAAATGTGTCTTTGGACAAGCTCAACTAGGTATGATTTCACTTGCTGCAAGTACCTGCTTCTTGTGAAACCACTTGGTATAAATGACATAACATTTTAATAAAAAACATTTTCCAGTTCACACTTACTGCTAACTTACTTCAACAGCTTGATTGTCTGCCCTCGGAAACAGGGCAGCCCTGTATCCAACATCAGGGTAACCAGTGAGACCACAGCATCCATGTAAGGCCTAGAGAAAAACAGGACAAAAATATCTTAACACTCAAACTCCTGCAGCCTTAGCAGGTAAAGCAGACAAAATGAGGAGTTCAATGAGCTGGATCCCACCTTTTTCTTTAATTAAATCAACATAGATAATCCTCTTACATTTGCTGGTGAAGCTACACCATTTCTTGCAATCTGTCACTTTAATTGTCACTCCTTTATGCTGGACTGTCATCTGACTCAGAATGCTGCAAGATTAAGTCTCAAGAAGGATTATGCAAAGTAATGCTTTAGCAAACAACACTTCTTTGGCATCAGAAAGGTAATTCTTTGCTATATCAGTTCAGCTTCCCTTTTCCTTCCTGTCCTCTTGCTCAGTACATTTATTATCTACCAGGCTATTACTCTGCTACTTGAGTGACACATTTGCTTTGCCACAAGAACTTTGTCCAGACTATTTCCCCCCTCAAGGAAACAAAATGATCTTGACAACAAGACAGTAGTTTCTTGTTGTATTAACAGTGTGCTAAATTGTGTGAGGAAATGTGTGAAATGTCATATTTATAAATTGAATATATAAAATTTAACATGAAGTCAGAAAAAATAGCACAAAGTAAAGCTGTAAAATAGCAGGCTTATTACATTGTTTCAAAGTTTGCAAGATATACCAGGACAATCAACAGGCTCAGACTCCCAAGAAATCAACATTTCTTATTATTTATCCTCTCATCTGGCTTTGGGCATGCAAGAATTCTCACTGTGAGCAGCTAAGAACAACTTACCTGACTGCCAGATAGCCTCTGACACACATCTCCATAAACCATTTGAATGGTGTTGCCTCCATTTTCCCTCCCATTATCATCACCATTTCATCAGTCAGTTTAATGTCAGGCTCCCAGCCCAGGTTTCCACCAGGTGAGCTTTCAAACATGAATCCAAAATCTGTGCACAAAAGGTAAACTGCTTCATAAACTTTGTTGGTTAATTGTGTGCTGTTAAAGCTGACAGAAGCAAGAGAGGTAGATTTCATGTATTAATTATAACCATTTTAACTTCAACTGGAAAAAAGCTTTAGTGAAGTGTAAAAATAGTGACAAAATAGTGACAAAAGCATCATCACCATAAGAACAGATGTAAGAATGGTGATATCAAATGAACTGCTGAAATATTTGTGCAGTTCCAGAAAAGAAAAGCTAAAGCAGAGATTACAGCCTCACACAATTATATAAATTTACTTGTCAAGTTCAATTCACACCCTTGCAATGATGAAAAGAGTGCAAAGACATATTTCTATAATTACACACATACACACATGTATCCATGCATGAGTATATAAACATGTGTCATCCATACATATGTGTGTATATACTTTCCTGAACCTGACAGGACTTTGCAGAGCTAAATTTACACAGAAGCAGCCAACACACAAAGCCAACTTTTTAAGCCAACTTAAAAGGCACAAAAACCTTCCATGTGTGTTCATGAACAGTGAAATCAGTATAGAGATGGATCTCAAAGGGGAAACGGCTTATTGTCTGTTATCAGCAATACTTAAGAGCACAAAGCAAAGGCAGTAACTGACATTCAGAGGTGCATATGACTGACCAATATGAATGATGTGTCCCTGTTTGTCCAGCATGATGTTGCCATTGTGCCTGTCTTTAATCTGGAGCAGGAACAGCAGCAGACTATAGGCAGCCATACTGCGGATGAAATTATAGCGAGCCTGTACAAACAACAAGTTAAAACAAATCAGAACAACTTACAGAAATTATTAACTCTCCATCAGGAGAAAAGACAGATGAACAAAGCTTTTTTGCTTTTTTTCCATTCATGATTAGTTTGAAGCGATGTCCAGTGACATTCTCCATGCATCTATAGCTGAAATTACTTTAGCTAACTCACTAATAGCTTAAAATGGATTATCAGCATCAGGAACTAGATACAGCATTATAGTAGTCATTATGCAATTATTTGTCATTATTTCTTATAGGTAGAATATTTTTCAGCTGATATTTTGCTGTGTTTGCCCACTGATATTTTACCTTCTGGAATGCAAGGGTAGACTCGTCTCCATATTGCCTTGTAAAATAATCATACATCCCAAAGTCTGTCTGCCTGCCCAGCTGGTCACGGGATGTGCAGTCAGGAATGCACTCAATAACACCACACTGGAGGGGAAGAAGAGGAACAGATTTGTAAAGCATGTTCCCAAATATATTTTGTTCATGGCTCTTGGCCATCATACAGGTTCTCTGGGTAATGTGGGGAAGCCTATAGATCACCAAATATAGAATTTCTAGTTTATTAATTAAAAAAGAATATCCTCTCTTTTAGGATTTCCATGCAACTAAGATAAGCTCTGTGACTTTCCACTGCTTTGCACAATGTAGTCCCAGAAATAAAAAACCAAACATTTGCAAGCAGTAAAATTGCAGAGCCAAAAGCTTTAGAAAAGCAGGAAGCAGGAGAGGAAAGAAACATCTTCTATTGCTGGTAAACCAAATATTTGGCATAAGTGATGTGGGCAGTACTTCCTTGCAGCATGCAATTTTTATGTGTGCTGGAAGAAAGTATTTTTGAATTAGGAATTATTTTCTATAGCACTACAGTTATTCGCCCACTTACCCCAGGAGCTGTGGCCACCACTCTATATGGAAACACAAAAAGATCCAGGCCTACCAGCTGAAATATGTTCTTGAAGAGATCGATGATTTGTAAAGCTAACATGTCCTGTCAGACAAGAAAAAAATTGCACAAATATTACAAGGGTTACAGATCATAAACTGGATTATAAACTTGCTCTGAAGAACTCAGAAGTGCACATTAAGTTAAGCAGGTGTGCAGATGTCAAAAAGGGAACTGATAAATGCTGTGTGAGTGGGCAGCAAGCAACACTGATGATTTAACTGCTGACCTAAGAATGAACTGCCTATCACCCTTTGATAAAAGGACTACTAATAACTCCAGGGATAATAACCAGCATTCCCTCTTAATCAATCAAACTTCAATGTACAGTATCCCACCTCAGGAACAACCACGATATTACCAATAGAGCAATTGAAAAAGAAAGTCTGTAAAAAAATTTTTAAGGCTTGGTAAACCTGTCTTGACAGAATGGCCTTTATTTCCAAACCAGAATTTCTCTAGGGGTACAACACAGTTCTCCCTCTCAGTCCATAACTAGCAGAGATAACCAAAGTTCCAAAGAAAAATATTTTTATACTAAAATTATTTTCTTCTTATGTATTATCAGGTACAAATCTGTCTCTTCTAAGTGCAAAGCCCGACAGCTTTGTACCTGTCTGCAGTCATCGCCCACTTTAAAGATCGCTGCCTGCCAGCAGATTTTCTCACTATCCTCATCCTCTTCTGCACTTTCATCGATGGAGTCAGAGCGACAACGCAGACCTGCAACAAGAGAAACAAGCAGAACCCAGACATGGGCTTTAATTAGTAACTTTCTATCATGACAAGCCCCCTGCACTCAAACCCACAGCATTTTACTGCAGGTGCAGCACAGATATTTCTGCCTTACAAGGTAATTATCATAAGACAGTTCCCTTTGTCTACTGGAATTAGAACATCTCAAATCAGTGATGGTGATTTACCTGATAAATGCCTGCACTGCATTGAGCTAGTCAGCTGGAGACTCCCATGAAATGTCTTGTGAGAGAAAAACTGCCAAAACCTGGATTTTGCTACTATCTAAAAACCCAGAAAAGGCCAGTGATTTCTATTTTAGTCTAAAGTAACTGGTATAATCTCTTCAAGAGCCCTATGTGGCTTTCTTCTTGGGACTTTAAAAAATATTTAAGTTTTCAGAATTTTCTTCTCTCTTCCTTTGGTCCAGTTTAATTTCTCAGCTGAACTATGGCAGATAAAGTTCAACATGGAAATAATTTTTTCTGCAATGGTACAGGTAACTAAAAGTGAGCAGTTTTAATGGAATTGCTGACTATCAATTGAGTAGTATCGATGATTAAATTGAAGTTACTAACCTTCTTTTTCAAGCTCACTGACTCCACATCGTTTCACTTTAAATTTGGCCAGATAAGGTGCTTTTGCTGCACTAAATTACAATAGAAACAAAGAGGACGATAAGTGCAATTAGCCAAACAAAAATTTATAGAAAAAATACTTGAATATCATTAATTAACAAGCATATTTATATATATATATAAAACAAGAGCATGGTACCTCTGCATAGGAGTTCCTGACTTGTAGTCAATATCCAGAACAATTGCTTCAGGATTGCTGGGCAAGTAACAGCCTGCAAAACAAAGCAGACAGCTGAGAACAAATCCACTGGCCAGTGAGACAATGCAAGCTGGACAATAACTGATGTCAGTGTCTATAACTTCAGTACATAGTTTTGAATTAATGTTAGAGAGAAACTGGAGATTGCAGTCTGTGAGCCATGAAGGATGTGGCATGCTTTGCATTAGTGAGAGATTTCCAGAAACTAATAAAATACAGTTTTGAGCTAATACTGCAGAACCTGTACCACAGAAAGGTACAGAGAGGACATCTCTTTACAACAGTCCTGAATTAAATGTGGCAGCAGCCCCAGTGCACTGGGCAGTGCCCTCAGCCACCAACACATGGTAGAAGGTTTGAGACCTGTTAGAGGTCAGGAAAACCTTTCATCAAACTCCATTTTGAAGAGAAGATTCAGGTCGGGAAAACACATATTCAAGATTTGAACAGACTCTCAGATATTTCAAGGAGATGCCTGATGGAATAAAGGGGAGAATTAAAGGAACTGGATATGCTTCATTCCTGAGATAACAAAACTTCTCAAAAACACCACATCTGTTTAAAAATGAAGGTGGTAGAAAGCAAAAGAGTTTATTTATCTTTCCTCTTCAGACATACACTGCTATTTTATCCATGATATGCATTAGCTAACTTGCTTTTGGATAAGTTTTAATGCACCATATAGAAATTATCGGATAGGCAAAAATATTTGAATTTTTTTCAAGAGAGAAACAACCAAACAAGAACAGCCACCAGCACCAAAACTGAAATCTTGACAAGCTGCCACTTCTAGGGATTCCAAGATTTGCTTGCAGAAAATAAATAATCATGTTGAATGCAAAAGCCCACAATTTTATATGACTAAATCACATCTTACCAGGCTGCACTTTCACCTCAGACAGAGCACTCAAACAAGCTTTTTTTCTTTCATCTCCTTTAGGGAATGGCCTAGAAAGATGAATTATCTTTTAATTATCTACATATTATATATTACTCTACACACTAGCCTCAAATTTGTTTCAAACTGATAAAAACAGAGCACAGTTTCTGAAGTACAATACTTACTTGATAATGGCTGAAACATTGGTGATTTTATTAAAGAAATCAAACTCCCGTTGGTAGAACTCCTTGGCTGGGCCAGACAATGAGCCAGTTATCTCCTCCACTAACTGCTCCAGAAGTTCTCCAATGTCAGCTGCATGTGAAAAAAAAGGAAGCATCTGTGTCAGAAGCTTATTTCAGAAAGTAAAATGATATGGGTGATGGAAATAAGAGCCTTTGGACAGTATTCAGAAAAAGGTACTGAGGGAACCAGCACCCTGTCTCTCTTGAAAGACTCAGATCAGGCACTGATGCAGAATGGGCCCTACCTCTATAAATAAAAGAGAATTTCCCAGCTAAAAGGATTCTTCCTGACAAGCAAGAAGCAGGAAGAAGATTTAGTCTGGACTGGGAAAAGGAAAGGAGTCAAGTCAGATTATATTTTAAAGTACTCACGATCTTTTTGATGTCCTTCTTCATCCAGGTAGATATTAGTTTTCATGTTCCAGATGAATTGGTGAGCCAAGAGCTGAGATTTGGCAGCTGCCCACAGGATGTATTCCCTAACGTAACCCATCTGCAACCATATGCACACCAATAAGGATCAAAGTTCATTACAACTCTCAGACTCAATATTATTGCTTCTAACAGCTATTCTTCAAACCCAGAAAGTGTTAAATGGATGGACAGAAGACCTCTGCACTCTCACTCACTTTGCTAAAAAGACCTGACAGTGTATTTTAAAAGGTAGTAAAGTGAAAACTGTTTTCAGCTTTGTTACTGACCTATTCTGTTATTCTCATCAGCCTTTCCCTACCTCTAGGCCATTTTCCATCTGATCTTTTTGGATTTCAAGTATCTTTGAGCTCAGAGCATCTTCTAGTATATGTACAAAGCACAGTATAACAGGGACACTGATCTTCCCTAGCATTGCTGCGTGTTCCTGTAATACCAGAAATCTACATAGTATCATAAGGGACTGTACTGTTAGGTGGCAAGAACTGCATCTGCTGTCACAGTTTCACTGAAATTCTGGAAACTAAGAAGACACTTAAAAAGTTGAACTGTCCAAGAAAATCATATTCCTTCCAGCAGCCACACTCCCCTTCCTCTACCTGCAACTACTTTTGTAGTCTATAGGTGTTCCCAGAGGTGTTTGACTGATATTAACAGACAGGTGTCTGATGTTCGTGCTCTGCATTGCAGACTTCTCAAGTAACTACAGTCAGTCACCCACACTATGGGATGGGAATATGTTCACCTGAAAATAAAGCACTGACCAGAGTTCACTGCTTCGCTGGCAGTTCAAATGATCTCACATTAATGAACTCTGAACTTGGTCGTCAAGCTTTGCTTCAGCTTCTGCAAGATAAGGCTGAGATTTGATTTCATACATGTGATGGAGCACAAGACACTCCTGGGTGTCTTCTCTGCTTAACTCCACAGCAAAATTATTAAGGGTAATGATTTAATTTCATTATTGGTTGTCTCATGCAGACCTCCAAAAGCTGTATTCAAACAGAATCCTCACCTGGGGCTTCCCATAACAAAATCTCTTTCCTGACAGATGAGCTACATAGCCTTTCTCAAGTTTATCTGTTCATAAAAGAGGCATATTCAAAGCCAGCCAGCTTCTAGAGACAGTAAGTTTTCTAAAATTATTATCCTAGATGTAGGATAATAATAAGCAGGATTAGAAGACACTTAATTTTGCTTTTATTTACTGCTTTAAATCTAAAAGCTGCATTAAAAATCTGTTTTCTTCACATGCAGCTGGTTCATAATCTCACCTTGTCATATCGCAGTGCCTGAACAATCTGTGGAATGTAGAATAAAATGGCATCCTGAAAGAGAAGGGATGGCAGGGTTTTACTGTTCTGTTCTAGTAGTCAGAAGGGAAGATACATACACAGAGAAAAGTTCTTTTCAGTTAGATGATAAACAAAATCCCATTCCCTCTTTATTTTAAACTATGTATGCAACTCTCTCAAATCAAAGTATTCTGTTTAGTTACTCCCTTCAAAAATATAATTAATAGTCATGTACTTCACAGTCCCAATAGAAATCTGAGAAGAGCTAAAAAACAGCTTAGAAGAAACAACTTTGTCATTGAGAGAAGAGGCAAAAGAGACAATTTGAGAAGGGCAGTCTGAAGAATTCAGCTTAGTGTATTTGCAAGCTGCAAATACGTCAGCCAGTTTTACAAGGAACATCCCACTCCATGCACATTCTGCAGCATGCTGTGCCTATTTAGTACATGTCTCTCCATGGCATTCAAATGAAACTTGTAGCCACAATGACCAGGGCTGTAACTTCCCCTGGAGTGTTAAGGCTTTCTTGGAGCTCTTCTTACCGGAGGGAAAGATCTCAGGACTTTAACTCCGTACTGGGCTGTCAGAGGGTGAGGTGGATACATGCTGGAGAAGTAGGACAGACCAGTTGGTGGATCTGTGGGTGCCCAGCACAGAACATGGCTGAGCTCAGGTGCATCAGCATCAATTGTGTGCCAGGTAACCAGGTACTGAAAAAGCAGGTCAGACACATTAGGGGTTTGTAGCACTCACTGATGTATAGGTACTACACATCAGACAGTAATGCTGTCATCTAGCTCCCTCCAGCAAGGCAAGTGAAATATGGAACTTTTTTTTTTACAAAATTATGGCTGTTTTCTCCACTGCATTTTTTCCATGGAAACCTAGCTGTTGGAATCACCTCACCTCCCAGAACACCAAATGAAGTTACTAAAAGCACAATCCAGAAGTTCTTGTACAGGGAGAAAGAAGAAGGGATGAGTCATTCTGAAAGGGTCAAAAAAGGTTCAATTTTCCTGTCATCTATTTTACAGGTGATGTACAGAAAGCAGCTCTGACAAGATGGTCCCTCACAGGACTAAAGTGCCTCTCTGCAGATGAGCCCTCCTCACTCCCAGGCCTTGGCCTCTGGATCCACAGAAAAGGTTACACTTGAAATAACTTCAGCAGCAGCATTCATCATGGCTTGGTCCCATGATCTTTTCACTTATTATGCCAAGGAACAGAAATGCTGGCTATACTGCAAGTGATGAATTTTGAGCCATTTTGTGTACAGTGAGAATACCCAGAAGCAAAATGTACCATTAGCTAACTGGCTACCTCCTACTGCTGTGATTCTCCCCTCAGCACCCTATTCCCACAGCTGTTCTGTCATTCTCTCCTACCAGAGATATGGGTAGCACTAGAACATACCCTGTGGTAAGTCAAGACTGTATTTTCCAATATATCTGAACAAAATGTGCCTCCTGGGGCCCTGTAACAGTAAAAATATTCACAGGTACCTTTATAGCCTCAGGAACATCACTAACAGCTCCTGGGTCCAACCGGACCAGACGGGTCACTTCTGTTCCAATAGCTTCAGTGTTCTTAAACCTAAGTATAACCAGGAACACAATAACATTATTAGAAAATTTTGATGGCTTCTTCTATTTATGAAGATGAGGATAGCAGAAGGCAGAAAACTATATGCTCAATAAACAAATAGTCCAACTTCAAAATAACGCACATCAAATATGCTGCGGAAAGAGAATTCTGAAATCCAGTCCTCATCCAGTGCTTTTGTATAAACCAGTTGTATTTCAGCCCACTTCCACTAGGTGGATTCTTGGCTGAAGCATTCTGTCTGGGATTCTACAGCAACCAGTGTACAGGACCCTACTTGGCAAAAACTATCATTGTTGTAAGGGGGAAAGAATTTCCTTTCCCTTCCAGAGCCAACTATGCTAATTCTCCTGTAACACTAAAGTGCAAGCCAATATCTAGCTAAAACACTGCATTCCAAGCTACTTTTAGCACTGCTTAAATGTCATGCTTGCTAATGTCCTGAATGCTATTAAAAAACAAACCTGATTTCTTCTGAATCAAACACTGTCTAAGCGCTGGCAAAGAGCAGATGGTAGGAAAGGCTTCATTAGTGACTGAGCCAAATGAGTCTATTAAGTAATGTAGTTATTTTCAAAGGTCTCAAACAGTTGTGACAGTATGTGAGAAGCTGCAACCAGCAGCAAGTGCTTATCAGTACTTCCTGTAAATACTCACTCAACTTCTAAGGCAGCAGTAATTACATCAGTTGTTTCTTTTGAAATATCTCACCTGGTAGGCAGCTGCACAGCAAGATGAGGAGAAATGCTCCAAGCCAGATTCACATTATCCTTCCACTGCTTCTCACTAAGGCTGATGTATTTAGACCTCCAGTTTGCTACACTACTCTCTCCAGTTTGATCCAACTCTAGCTCAGGGGAAGACAGTGGATTGTACCATGTGATCAAGCGTTCAATCTCAGTAGCCTGAGGGAAACAGGAAAAAAAAGGGTTTTCTGGAAGAAGCAAAACACTCCCAATCACATACTTCAGTTTATATATCCTGCAACAATAAGAGGGTCTTAGAAATTCATGCATTTTTCCCATCCTGATAACTCACCAGCAATGACAGCAGTAATGTCCTGCGCTTCATGTAGTACTTGTGCAGCTGTGTCCCCCTGTTTGTCTTCTTGGACATTCCTGGAGAAAAGGATTAAAAAGATTTAAGTGGATTTTGTTCAGTAGGTTAAACTGTACTTTCAAACTGTCCACACCTGGAAACACAAACACAGAACTGAATAACCCCAGGACACCTGTAACTTAGAGTGGCAGCAGGGAGTCTGCTCTGCAGCCACTCATTTTGCAGGTGTGCTTTGAATCTATGGAGTCCAACAGGCTACAGAGGTATCACTGTAGCCAGCAGCGCATTCACTTCAGGAACACGACAGCCTACTAAAAAGAAAGAGTATGTAGCTTTAGATCTGTACAAAAACACAGTCCATGATCTAATGTCACTCTGCTGTCCCCAAAAAGCATTAGGGGCATGTATCCACAAAGCAAAAAATTTCATTACAGGATTTCAATATGTCTTGACCTCTTCCAGTCTTATTTCTCCTGCATAACAGAATTGAACATTCTATCAAAAAACTGAGGTGATTTCAGGTTACACTCAAAAAAATACCTGATTTTTTAGATATGGTTGACATGCCACTGGACAAAGGGTAAGTATTTATCCATCCTTGTGTAGCCTGCTGCCGAGATCCAACATTGATATCCAGGTTGCTCCTGGTGTCTTGATTATCTAAGAACAGAGCACAGATCTGGTGTGGAATCCAATCAAAGAAACCAGACATTTTTAAAACAGTACTTAGAGGAACTCACCAGGTGGCACAAGTTGGCTGGCAGTCAGATACTTTTTGTCTGAGAACATTGCTGTCCAAAACTTGATCAATATGCTGATATCCTCACGGAGCCTCTTTTCCCCTTGTGTAGGGAACTTTGAAGGACAACTTGAAGAAATCACACAAATAATGTCGTGTTGAATGCATTAGGGGAAAAAAAACTCCTAGCAGTCAAAAACCCTCACCAACCTAATCAAGTAGTATTTCTTATTCTGACTAAAATCTACAAGGATGAGACCACACATCACTACATTTTATCCTACATTTTATACATTTTATGGATTTATTATATCTGACTGAAGAGCACAAACTTCCAATTTTAACTGAAAATTAAGGCAGCAGTCTGTCAGCATCCTGGATTCATTTGAAAGTTAATATTACGACTGACTGACCTCCTCACATTCAGACATTCCTATCAATTAAATTTTCTTTTATGCCTGTGTCAAATGTTGAAATAATCAGATTCTGTGTGGCTGTATTTTAAAACAATGAAACTGTATTTCAGCCACACAAACTCTAACAGCAGTTCTTTAAACCATATAAATCTAGATATAATCTTGAGCACTGAATAAACTTCAAAATAAGGAAAAAAGGGAAAAGAACAGAAACATTCCTGCTTTTTAAATCACACATAAAATCTGAAACTAATATCTAAGCCTCTGTGAGACAATTTATGAACCATACTAAAGCACAAGACAAGTTTCTGTTAAAGTGGGTAAAAAAGGAAAGGAAGAAAAAAATCACTAGAAGAGAAAGACAGCTGCTGCTTTGAAGTATCACTGAAGGTTCAGGAAAAACACAAAGACATTTTCAGTGAGTTGTTTCAAATAAAAGAGTACCTGAAATAATCAAAGGCAGTTGAATAAATCTTTTCTCTCAAAACGTTTCGGATAGTTGCATTTGGAACCACATCAGCATGCAGCAAAGACAAACCCAGGGTCAGCAACCTAATGAGCAAAATAGAGAATGGAAATATTGGCTCTCCCAAAATGGTGACCAATATACCACCAAGTAAACCACAACTACAACTGTAACTGTAGCCTGAGAAGTGTCTGTTTCAGAGCTCTTGGCAACCTGTTCACATTATCATCAGTGTGGTTTTAAAGCTGTGACTGCTGAACCACAGAAAGTGAGAGCCTTCAAGTCACCAAAAAGTGAAAATAACTGATGAAGCAAAGACTAGATTCATTACTAGATCCATGATGTAGGCAATTCACTATATGAAATCATCCCGTGAAATTTTCTGAAACACCAAAAAATTACTTTCAAGCTGAAGTGATCAACTTCTGCTTTGAAAACAGAGCTTAGACTGCATCATTGCAGGCTTTTAAAGCAATCCTCAGCACATGAAGCCAAGGACAAGTTAAACATGTAATGTTTAGTTGCTTTCTTCCATCTCTCTATAATCTTATTTCTTCTCCCTATAATCTTATTTCTTCTTTCTGTTTATTCTTCTTCTTTCCAGAAGGAAAAACCCAAAAGCACTCACTTAAATCGGGGTCCAATGGCTGCCACGTGCCGGTTCAAGCTGCCTTTTGCGCCCCCGATGTTCAGGGACAGGGACCGCTGCAGCAGGCTGGAGAAGATCTCGATTTGGTCAGAACTGCAGTATTTGGCTATTTCAAACCTCTGCACCAAAAACTGAGAAGAAGAGACAGATATACTATATCTCCTTTGACCTTTTTGAATTTCAAACCCCACCCCCTGACTTCTCTGTTTCAAACACCCTTCTCCCCCTCAATGATTATGCTCATCTAAACAAAATGTCTCTCCTGGCTGTTAGCAAGACTCCAGTCCTTTCCCAAATCACAGCAACAGGAAATACAGACTGCCCACAGGTGTGACATTCAGAAGAAAAACACACCTCTATCCAGATGTAATGTGGGGTCACCTCTGGTGGACAAGGCCGTGGCTGGCTCTCCTCTGAGGCTGCTAATGGATCTGCTTCTTTCTGCTCTGCAGAAAACAGCCCAACTTTCTGCTCCACTGTCATTTGCCAGGCTCCTGCCATTTCCCTCATGAACTGCAGAAAGAAAGGTGACAGTGCTTCCTGTTTCAAGAGCATCCTCTTATGTGGAAAGCACAATCTTTCCCCACAGCACACACAAGAACCTACTGCATCAATTAAATTCAATTCACTGCAGCGCTGATGGAGAGGCAGAGACAAGTCTACACATTCCACCTAAAATAAAATGTTTCTTTCACAGAAGGAAGAGAGGACTCCCCCAGAATCTCAGCTAGTAACAGAAAGACTAAAGGCAGCAGCAACCAGGCACTGTATTCATTGAGGAGACTGAACTGTTAGATCAGCCCATGCCGTCCATCCTCCTGCTCTACTAAAGGTTGCGAGCCCAGCAGACACAAGTACATGCCAGGTTCCTGTGACCTGCAGGACATGGTTTGGCCCCTGAGCACACTGAACACACTCTGGTTGACCAAGCACAACATAAAGATGGCACATCATTCAGTTTTGCTCATCCTGCTCTCAGAAGGAATAAGGGGGCTAAACAACCAAGGGTGCTTCTCTGTTCTCTTCAACCAGATACAAAGACATTTCCCCAAATGTCCAGTCGAAAAAAATGAAACTGATGCTTAAGAAGTTAACCACTGAAACCTGCACATAAACTCAATTAAGTAAATTCAGATGCATGATTATCTCCAGCAAGTGAAATTTACTTGGTGCTCCCTAAGCAAAGCAATTACCAGAGGCAGCTTTCTCAGCTGTGTGGACTGTCACTACACCATGCTGATTTACTTTATTAGTATTACATTGATCCCCATCTCACAAAATATAACTGGTTTAGCCTGTTACAGGATTAGGACATTTGCAAGCCCATGTTTTTATGTAATGGTGCAATACCAGATACCAGAGGCTGATTAATGAACAGGGACACTGGTTTCTCTTCGTTTTAAAACACCATTCTATAGTTTGTGATAGTGTAAGGTCAATTCATTAACAGCTCAGGCATCTCATCAGCAAAGTAAATTCTACAGCTGGAATTCTACCAGGTTTCTTTTGCTGTAACATCCATGCTGTTGAGAAAGGTCTGTTTCCCACCATTCACCTCATGGGGGTGCTCTGACTTCCAGTAATACTGGAACAGAGTATTCCTAGCAGGCAAAAGTTATTAACAGTGCATTTAAACATCCTTGACACAGATTCAAAATATCTGTGAATCTCTCAAAATCTTCTCTCTTCCCTCTGGAAGGGACAGAGAATGAGTAGTTATATCGCTTCCTACCGGCACTTCTATTCCATTCTTGGCAGCAAGCAGCCACTCCCAGCAAGCAATTGCTGTTTCCATGCCATGTTCATTGAACATTCGAAGGGGTCCCCAACACAGATGATGAAGGAGCTGGGGATCACAGTCTGAAAACAAACATTCACTCAGATTTCTCCAACAGAACAACTACTTTCCATATCAGCATGAAATTGGTGTGCATCATAGGTAATAATCAGTTCCTAATATAAATAGCTTCTGGTTTAAGGAAGGAGGCTTTTCCCCAATATAACCTTAATTGAAAAAATTCAAACACAGTTTTGCAGCAAGTTGATGCAAACTGGGATGGTATATGGATAGTTTTTGTAGTTTATTATTCCTGGCATTCACTGTCAGAAAGCAGAACTCCATTTGGTTTTCATTACCTTTGCTGCTTATTAGCAGTGCAGTCAACTTAAACATGGCCTGGGTGTAGAATTCAGTATTGCTTGATTCAAGAGCAGAATTCAGCTCTTTGACCATCATTTTATTCAGGTCAGATGTTCGTCCTGTGGCATTTGAGAACTGAATCATTCCAGAAACCTGTAAAATTTAGGGGGGTTTTCAACAGAGAATAGTATTTTTAGGAATCCAGTTAAGTATTGGTCATGTGCTGATTAGGGAGCTCCACAAACACAGGCATCTTTTGTTACTACTTTACCAAATCTTTAGCTTCATCTGCAATCTAATCTTTAGCTTTATCTAACCTTTAGCTTTATCTGCAAGACCAACAGTGAAATGATCTGTTTAATAACTTAGGAAAATTATATTCTTTATCCTGAAGGAATTTAGAGGCTATGTTTCATGTAACATAGACCCACACACCAGTAAAGGTTGGAAGGACATCATCCCCTGAGAAGTGATACCAGAGCTTCTGGACACCCCACATTCATGAGAAATCCTGTACTTACCTCCCCTGCATAACGGTTGCGCAAGTTAAGAGAAGCCATGAAATTGGAGTAGTCCTTCTTCACACAAGTTGGTCTTTCAGTTAGCTGGGTTGCCTATGGCCAGACCACAACAAGGTGTTTATACTGCTCAAACCATATCAAGTATGTATCAACATATCAAACCATTTGTCTCTTTATCTTTGTATTCCTTCACATATGTTTTAAATTTCCTTATGCTCGTAATCAGAATAGTATCTGAGAGTAGGACTGTTATGTAAAACAGTACCAGGACAGATCAAAAGCAAGTAAGGAGTATGTATATTTTTTCCATGAACACAGGATCACAGAATATCCTGAGCTGGGAGGGACCAACAGGGATCATTGAGGCCAACTCCTGGCCCTGCACAGGACAAACCCAGCAGTCACACCACACCATTGGGATCACTATCCAAACACTTGAAGAACTCTGTCAGTCTTGGTGCTGTGGCCATTTTCCTGGGGAGCCTGTTTCCATGCCCAACCACCCTCGGAATGAAGAATCTTTTCCTAACACCCAGCCTTAAACCTCCCCTGACACAGCTTCATGACATTGCCTCAGGTCCTGTCACTGGTCAGCAGAGAGGAGATCAGTGCCTGCCCCTCTGCTGCCCCTTGTGAGGAAGTTTTAGGCAACAATGAGGTCTCTCTTTAGCCCTCTCATTTGTCAAGGTCTCTCTGCAGGTGCACAAAGGAACAAACGATACTCACGCCCAGAGTGGTGTTCTGCCTGTTGTAGCCTGCAAAGTGCAAAACACTTTCTGTAGCCATGGCCAGTCCAGTGTGCTGGGACAACCCTGATACCCAGTTCTGATGTTTGTTTAGGTACTCCTGGAAAAAAAACCAAACTCCATAATGACTTTTGATTATCGTCAAAACAAGGTGGCTCATAAGCAAGTGCTGTATCACTGCAAACTACAAGAAACTTAATTATACACGATTGTGACAAAAGACTGTTTCTACTCATCCCTTCCAGGCATTGTTCCCCTGGCAGTAAGATT
This sequence comes from Pseudopodoces humilis, assembly GCF_049639895.1. Classification (NCBI taxonomy): domain Eukaryota; kingdom Metazoa; phylum Chordata; class Aves; order Passeriformes; family Paridae; genus Pseudopodoces; species Pseudopodoces humilis. The sequence continues at coordinate 8,328,960 of NC_142219.1, forward strand.
TTCTGAATGTCCTCCTAAACACAGAAAGAGTAAGACTCTTTCTGTATTCAAAATGAATAAAGTTGTCAAAATAAATGCTTGAAGGCTGCGATCTTCTCTTAAAAGAATCACTTGTGACCAAAAAAAACCCTTATGAGATGAAGTGTTTTGGACTACAAGGAAGAAGAGAATGTAATTGTTTGTCCTTTCACACACAGAATCCCTTGAGGCTCCTTTTTTTAGGGGAGGAAATATAAACTTCAGGTAGATTTGCAGTGTTCAAGATGTACAAAAATCAAATTTTCACAGAAGCAGGCCCATTACCTGTAGATGAGATTTTGTAACAGAGGGAGCCCATTTCATTGCCTCTTGCAGAATCATCCCACAGCGTGCAGCAAAGTCCTTGACTATACTCTAGAATAAAAAGCATCAACACAATCAGTAAAATACAGGACATTTAACATGAGGCAGTGGTTCTAATGGTGTAATAAATAACATAGGGAGCAAGACAGTTGCAGCAACATGACAAAGTTAAAATTTCTGTAACAGATAACTGTGCCCTTGATTAGAAAAGAACTATCACACTTTAGGTCAAGTAAAATAGTAAAATTAAGAAAAACATAAATATTGAGTGTCATATCCTATTAGAAAAATCTTACCTAGGGAAGTACTTTTAAAAAATGACCATTCAGAGTAGTTCACTAATTTATCTCAAGCTACAAAATGAGGCATTATTTCATTCTTTGATAACTCAAGGAGAGCCACCCACCTCTCTGGCTTCATGTGTGTCAGGGACTGTTATTCTGTAGGGAGCATCAGGAATGTCATAGTATGGTTGGTCCTTGTGAATGTCCTAAACAGAAACAATTATCAACCCTCAGTAAGAAAAAAATCATCATCACCTGACATTAACACTACAGGTAGCAAACAAGAAGCCTGATTACCGAACCTTTTTTGCTAACATTTGCTCTCAATTTAAATAGCTCTAAAAGCAACTGTTTATATTGAAGTTTGATTTTTGGAATAAATAATTTGAAAATCCAAAACACTCTTCTCAACATTCAGTATAAAAATAAAATTCAATAAAGCATTTCCATCTTCAAAAATTCTAGCATGTAACAGGTTCAGGAAATATGGGCACACATACACTGACTGGAGAGAATACAATCTGCAAACCATAATTCATAGAAGACCAAACTAACCACAAACCAGAAAAACACCACCGAATCTTTATTTCGAATTATACATTTCAACAACTATAAACCACGTCTGACAAGAACTTTTTAGCACTAGTTTTACTACTTATTTAATAGGATTGCGAAGATATTTCTTGCTTCACAGAATTTAAAATTAAGATTTTATCAAACTTAGTAAAAGGAAAGCCAAATTACAAACTCAATTAAATATCAAATAAATGCAGAACAAATAAAAAAAAAAGTTCTAGGAAAGAAAAGCACTTACTGCACTAAGGGACAGAGACAATGTCTGCAGAATATCTAGCATAGTCTTCAGCACGGTTCCGCTCCACAGCAAATGAGGAAATCTAGAGCAAGACAGAATTAAGAAACACAGTAAACATAGAGAGCTGAGGAAGGCCATTATTTTATCAAGGGAGCTGCTCAAAGAGCCAGCTTTATACATCCTTAGATAAGCTCATACTCAACAGAAGCCACAAAGCCTGTCATGGTTCACAACAGCCTGGCTTTATCCAGAGCCAAAAGCTGAGGAGAGCTATTGCACAGCAATTGAGATGGCATTTCTATCATGGGCACTTTGCTTTGCTCCACCATTTTATTCCCACCATGGGAATACTAAACAGACACACATTTTAACCAGGGGTTTCAGAGCTCAGGCTAGAGATACCATTGAATGTAATTTTTCAAGGAGACGTTTCAGCATTAGTAGCAGCCAAGAAATCCACTTGACCAGTGTCACCAAGTGCCTAAGCAACCACTAAACAGGCATTGTGAAAAGAGAAACATGGCATCTACACTCACTTGTCTACCAGTCCAGATAAGTATTTGTCTGCAACTCTCCTGATCCTCTTGTGAATGTGGTTGAAATTCACCAGCAAGAACTGTGCATGTCTCTCCAGCTCTTCTTCATTCTCCTTAGTTTTAGGCTAAAAACATGCCAAAGAGAAGAATGAAGCTCTTAAAGGAACAGACAAACTCACTTCCATAAACTGAAATGAGAACATTCATACAAATTCAAAATTCTAGTTTCCAGGTAACCTACTTTATCAGCCATCATTGTCAGGAAAGCTTCAAACACCTTATCAGCAACAGCTATCACACACTGCATCATGCCTAAGGAGTGGAGAAAAGTGACAGATTTCATTGTCAAAATTACATTTGTTTTATAAACCAGGCTTAACAGTTAAAAAGTGTTTACGTTTACTCAGCCAATATTGAACTTGTTTCAAAACAAAACCAGTGCTCTTGGCAAGAATAAAGCAGCAGCAATCTGGTGAACATGATTCATTTTGTTATATAGCTGCTTGATTTGTTTCTGTTTTGCAGGCCTGGAGGTAATTTCCTTATACCACAAGTTGAGAGGAAATCTAGACAGGTAAATCTTACCAGATTTGTCTTTCTGAATTGCTTTATCTTCAAAATAGCAAAACATGACTTGGAAGCGATCTTGGTCAGTTGAACGCAGCACCCTAGGGAAGGAGAGTTTTTTACATTGGGATGTTCGGGGGTTTTATTTTATTCTTTGTTTCAGTTTTTGTTTATTTCAGATTGTTCTTTTTTGTTTCAGGGATTTACTAGTTGTTTTGTTTTAGGGGTTTTTTTGCTGCTTCATCAGTGAAAAAACTAAATATAGATAAACATATACCTCATATACTCTAGGCGGTAAACAGAAAGGAGATAGGTAGACATAGCAAAGTCCAACTTATTGATCAACGCTGACACTTCTGGAGGAGGATCCAAGAGATTGATTATGGTACTCCGTAATTCATTTAATTCAGCCTAGAGATGAATACATGAAGTTATCTCAAGTGGGAATCCTGTATTATTTTGTTTCCTCAAACATGCATTCAGCTATTTGTTAACATTTCAGCCTTCACAAACAATATGTCAGGATGCTTCTGCCTGCAGACTCAGAACAACCTCCCCTGACCCATCAAATCACAATGCTTCAAATACAGAACAGAATTAAAGCTGGAATCAAGCTTCTGGCAGAAATAATTGCTAATTCCCATGCAGTTATACCAATGAAGAAATACAAGTCCCACACTAAATGCATGCAAGTTCAACCAACATCAACACTGTCCAGCTCCTGAAACTTCATGGACTTGTGCCAGTCTTTGGTGTCACAGAACTATGTATCTAGGTACAATAAAGATTTCTGTCTTATTTGGGAGGCAAAGAGATTTCATAAGCCAAAAAGCCCTTAGGCAAAATCTGTCCTGCATAATCTATCCTACAAATGCTAGGGAGAGACAAGAATACCAGTATCCAGCCAGAGCACACTTAATATTCCTTTGAAAGCCTGAATGAGCTGTTTTCTTTCAAACTTGGTTGATTTTTCTTTCTTTAATCAGTGCGAGTTTTGTCAGGTACAAAATGGATGAAAAAGCACTAAGAGGCTTCCATCTCCTCAAAGACTTGGTTTCTATACCTAATCAAGGTGGTGTAGCGACCCCACTAAACACTTGTATTAACACTCCATAAAACTGACCCCAAGTTACTTATGCAGCCTGATGTCAGAAGAATAGTGTAAAATAGCTGCTTTGGAGGCAGGTTGAAGAGGTGTTGTGCTATTTCAATATATCACAGGGACCATGTCATTTAACAATGGCAGACACTATAGAAGGAGGTAATAGAAGAAATTAATTCCTACAGAAGTCACGGTGTCATTCTTCATGGCAGAATTGTACTGCAGAACAGATCGGAGTGGCTCTTTGCTGGGAAATGTAAGTAATGGAGACTTGGTGGCAATTTCACACACACCTTCATACCATTCTTCTGGCCAAAGACCTGGAACACAAGTAGGAAGAGGAAGGTGGAATGAGGGATTAAAAAAAAAAATCAAATTTCACAAATTTACTTGCATTACCAAGCTTTGCACTACCTCTAGGGCAGATTTTTCATGCTCTTAAGCACAGATACTAACACACATGATCCATGTTCCAAACTTAGTAAGTATGTTTAGGTGAAGTTTCTACTTAATTATCATTGTACCCCATGAGTCTTATCTTCCATTTCAGGAATCTGGCTATCAAAACTCATAATTAAGGCTATTAACTTTGTAATAAAACTAAGTACAAGTTGTACCGTGCTGAATCTGATAACAAAACTGCAAAGATTTAAAGAAATGCCACCAGAGAACTGTCATGTAAGCTGTTTGCTTTGAAGTGTCTTTATGCCTGTAATTTTTCTTCCAGCTGCTGTGAATGGTTTGCACAGAGTTGCATTTAGATTCATCAAAAGTCTAAATGTGAGCAGCAATGCTGTTCTCTTAGATGCAGAGTACCTGATCCTTCCACAGCAAATCCCATCAGCACCGAATACAACCAGAAATCGCGGAACAGCTTCTGCAGCCTGGGCTTGGCTTCCTTGATGGGAGGCAAGCGCCTAGTGAGCTAGCAAAGAAATAAAAATTAACATTAGAAAATGGTGGGAATTAGAATAACTTAATTCCACACTAAAGAATCAACTTGTGTATCTTCTTTACTATGATTTACAAAGGTAATATTCTTTGTCACCTATGAAAACTAGTATTGTACTGCTATTGTTATATTGAAGGAATTAGGTTATATTTGGAGAGCTGAAAGGCTAACTTTGAGATGTCTGAAGTAAGAATTTCCTTTGTTTTACACAGGAATAACACCATGCTGATACAGTAACTTCTGAGGAGAATACATAATATTGGTATACTATACACTTCAGGGAGGAAGAGACCACACAATCCTTTAAACTGTGCTGAAGACAATGCCATGCAGCTTTGCTTCAGTGTAAAGGAACTCCAAACTAAATAAATATTAGTCAAAAACACTTCTGGTTGCTATTGTTTATCAGCTTTGTGGAAATACATTGAGGCACCAGTTGGGGATCTTTCATTGTTTGCACCCACGCACAGAATGACATCAGTTCTGAAGAATTTACTATCTAAACAAGCAAGTAAAAAAGCATTATTTTCAACACATTTATTAAAATTCTCTTATATTTTTTGCACAAATAGCTGCTACCACCAAAGGAACAGTATATCCTCTCAGCCAACATGATATACAATTTTAGATAAATTTAGAAAACAAAGACCATATGTGTTATCCTAAAAAGAGTTAAAGCACAGGCAGTGTATAAAAAGCAGAAGAAATTGTCTCTTAAACTGCAAGCTTTATTCAAGATGACTGTTTATTACTACCGTAAACTTTATTAAGGAAATGTTACATTCTAATCTAGCTTGAAGAAGTTTTCTCTAACCACAGTAATTCTCTCTAGGTATGAGAGCCAGCAGTATTTCAGTGAAACCTTACATAAAGCCAACTTCAGATGCATTTTTAAGTCATGAGGGAGATTAGTCATTTAAAAAGGAAAAGCATGAAAAAATCTCTCTATTATAATAAAATCAGTCTGTGTTTTAGCTCTTGAACAACACTATGGTAAAAAGCTGTTTGTGCAACGGAAATTTTTGCACCAATATAACATCAGCTGAAGAAACCCCATCACAACCACAGAGGCCTCAAACACATTTGCACTAAGATGCTCCCCCCATCCCCCATTTCAGCAGAAAACAGCAGTTACACGAATCTTCCTGTCATTAACAGTCAAGTTTATGTGTGTGCTTGACTTTGAAACTTTACATACCCACCGATTTTTGCTCAAAGACCTTCCTCAAAAGGGAACAAGTACCTGCAAAGCTATAAAAGTAGTTCAACAAACAACAGAGAATTCAGCAGAGATTACTAGGCAAGGGAGGGATTTTGGCTGACGAAGTAAGTTTAGCAGTGTTTGGTTTACAGAATGTTTACTTTGGGAGATACACAAAAAACCAGCGTCAAAGTTCAGATTTAAACACAGCAGTTCCCTTTACTTGAGCTTTTCAACACATCCTTCCCGTACAGTGGCTTAAAGGTAAGCTTAATTTACCTCTCCTGTTATTTTGGGTAGATCTCACCAAAAACATGGGTATTGCAGAGAAGGGGGATGTTTTGCCTGTGTAAGTGCAGCGGAACAATAACTGAACTTTGATGAAGATAAGAATGTAAAGTTGGGAATACAGACAGCAAATTCTGCTGTGCCAAGAGCAGAAAATGTTTATCAATGGATACTGGACAGAGTATCTCAGCCCTAAGGGCCTGACTTCTGGGGGCGGGGAAAAACTAATGAATTTATGGAGAAACAATAAGAAAAAGACTGACTTGAGATGTTCAGTCACAGTGTAAAACAATTTCATAAGCATCTTATTAGTATCCTTCATTTTTGCAAAACCATATATTATTTTATATGGGAGGATCACCTTAAATGGTTTTAGGTTTTAAAGCAAATTAGTCTGGGGGATAGTTTCAAAAATTTATCTGTCAGCTCAGTTATTTCAAACCTGTTACAACATGTTTGAAAATATTTTCCTTCAAGGTTTTATTCACTGATATACAGGTCAGTGAACAGGTACAGGTATGTGAACCTTTATACTTTACGGAATAGCTCTCTTTCCTAATTTAAAAAGCATTTTAATCAACAACTTACTAAGACTTTTGTTTTAACTGCATTCAATATTTTAATATTTTAATTAATATTTTAACTGCATTCAATCCTGTATTATATTGCAAATAACTGTCTTTTTCCTCAAGAAAGGGTATCAATTGAAATTAACTTTATAAATGTGTGAAATAACTTTATAGTTAAGTTTGAGCAAAAGCCAAGGCCTGGCATTCAGACACCCATTCAGTTTCAGCTGACAGATCTATTGAACATTTTGATCTCTGACTGTCACAGGCGGGAATTACACTTTTTTGTATCTTTTTAAGATCACTTTAATTACTGCACCCAATATTATGGTGAAAAGTCTCTCAGACCTGCTTCTTGGTAGAGGGTTTTAGAGCTGAGTAAGCTTGATGGATTCTCTTCAAATATATACTGAAGAAAATTCTTGAGTTTAAAAATAATTTAAAAATGCAACAATCCCAATGCTCAGTAGATTAAGAGACTGATTAAGTTTCCCTTAGAAAAATGAAGGTTCTACTTAAATGCATTCTCAAACAAAAGAGGCGAGGTTGTGAATCTAGAACTGGGATCAGCCTAGAGAAACAAAGTTCTGAAGGGAGCTCACAGAGACTTCACATCACAAAGAAAACAGAGATCACTATGAGTTCTGCAGTGCTACATAAAAGTGAAACAAAACATAACTAAGCCAAAAGTAGAATCGAGCCAATCCATTACAAAAGTGGCAGATGAGGACAGAGAGCTGCGGAAAGGGTGGACAGACATTGAGTAACACACCCGAGTAAGACTGTGAGCAGGCCAAGACAGACATTTATGCCCACTTCCCCCACTGCAGTCCCACTAATGGTACTTAGTGCAAATACATGTCTTTCTGCATGCCTAGATCGCCTTTAGTCACCAGATTGCTGCCTTGCTTTTCCAAAATACTCCCACAAGACTTCCATTTTGTTGCAGCTACAGGATGTTTGTTTTTCAAAATTTTCTGTACATCTCAGCCTTCTGGTACGCTCCTGCAGGGGACTGAATCAGGAGTCCCTTTTAACAAGCTCAAATCTTCAAGCTTAACTTCACACTGTATTTTCAACACACACTAGTTGCACAGTTAGTGCATGGTTTAAATGTAAAAGCTTAAAATGAAGAGTCCCACATATTCTGGGTAATGAGTTTGTAACTGCTGAAATATGCCAGCAATGACTGTGTATCGGAGGAGACCAACCAACTCTTTGGCAGGCTGGAGGCATTGTGTAAGCAAAACCAATTACCAGTAAAACAGACTTATCCATCTAATTGACATATGTTCCACCAAAAAACAGTGCTGTCGAAAAAGGTAACTATAGATCTGCTGCTGCAACAGAAATCAGCATGGACCTAAAATTTAGGGAACAGGTAACTAAAATTCAACTAGCCTTGACTCTCAACTGTGTTATGTTGTCTTCCAGGCTTTCACCTGTCAGAATGAAGTTCCTATTTCAATTGCTTGCCCTTGCTCTCATGATAACCTCCACATTTTGCGGAGTCAAGGATGTCACTGAGCATTTTGAAAGCCTTAAAGGTGCACAGCCACATGAAAACGGGACTTATATGCCAAACCTACCACTCGAGTTCCACAGAGAAAACACCATCACTAATGACTTGATTCCTGAAGAGGAGGAGGAAGAGGACTATCTAGACCTCGACAAGATACTGGGTGAAGATGATTACAGTGATATTATTGATGCTGCCCCACAAATGGTTTCTGAAGTTCAGCAAGGAAATATTCTTGAACTATTCCATGGCAAAACCAGAATCCAGCGCCTCAATATCCTCAATGCAAACTTTGGCTTTAACCTTTACCGCAGTGTGGCAGACAAGGCCAGCTCCTCAGACAATATTATCATGGCTCCTGTTGGTATTTCCACTGCAATGGCTATGATCTCCCTGGGTCTGAAGGATCAAACCCAGCAGGAAGTGTTATCTGTTCTTGGATTTCAAGACTTCATTAATGCCAGCAGCAAATACGAGCTTATGACTGTTCACAACCTCTTCCGCAAACTCACCCATCGGCTCTTCAGGCGCAACTTTGGCTACACACTGAGGTCTGTCAATGACCTTTATATTCATAAAGACTTTTCTATTCTCAATGACTTCAAAAACAATATGAAAACATACTACTTTGCTGATGCCCAACCAGCTGATTTCTCAGATCCCAGCTTCATAGCCAAAACCAATGAACGCATCTTGAAGTTGACCAAGGGATTAATAAAGGAAGCTCTTGTGAATATAAACCCTACAACACTGATGATGATTCTTAATTGTCTTTACTTTAAAGGTAAGACTCTGTTATTTCAATCATGGTGATGGATTTTCTCAGTTTGCAATGCACTGCCATATGTCATTAGAAATCCCAGACAGAACTTAAGTCTAATACACACTACAAAAAACTTACTGACCCCCTCTTTAGGAATCTGTATTATTAGCCCATTTTTTGCCTGTTTCTGTAGCACAACAATGTTCTGAAGTTAGCAGGTATTGTATACACAGAGCAACTGCTTACTACTTCCAAAACCTCAATGACTCACAGTGAAACAGAGAAACAACGTATGAATGCAGAATAGCCTCAGAAAGCATAAGCTTTGTAGAAGTATCAGATGGGGAGGTATAGATGCATATGCAAGTCACATTCAGTCCTGGTGTCACCAAAATGGTACAGGTTGATTTCAGTTAAAGCACTTAGCATCTCTGAAGTACTCAGGACTCACATAAATGACTACAAAGAATTTCAGCTTGAAGGAAGCAATTTTTTAGTATGATCAGAGAATGATCCTTATCAACAAGTCCATATATGGGACCTAAGAGAATAAACAAAACACTGTTCTTCTACAACTAAAACCAAACTCATTCACTACATGGAATATTTTAGTTAATTCAGCATGAATGGTCAGCTGATACGGGCTTCTTCATGTATTAGTATAGGCTGAACAGTCAAAGAGGCTTGAAGTAAAGATTCTACAATATATTCTTATTATAAACCCTTATTTTCAACATCTTTACATTTAAACTAAGAGCCTGTGGTGACACTTTCAAGACATGTTATCTGCCTCAGGTTGAAAGTTTTCAACAAACTTTTAAAACTATATTAAATGAGAAAGAGGTGAGAGGTGCCAATGGAAGAACTGAGGATAAAAGAAAATCTGTTACTGACTGTTAAAGATGAAAATCAGATGAAGGTGACTTAAAACATAGGTAAGAAAAGACAGATTAGCCCAAAAGGGTAGCAATGTTTGCAAGTACAACACACTCCTTTCCATAATCATAAAGGAGTTTCTTTTTCCCCAGTTATGTCCCTGCTTCCAGGAAACAAAGGCCTCTCTTACACCTGCCATCCCAGCAATTTATAGAAGCAACATTCCTATAAATGTACCTTTTCCCACTCATTTTCAGGGAATTACTTCCTTGAATAATGCCATTTATCCCTAAAAGAATCTGAAGCAATCATTAGCATAAAATCCAGATAATCTCCTGTTCTCAGATACCATCCAACAGGCACTTACTTGTATTCTTGACTACATCCCTGATAATCATATACTAAATGCAAGGCTTTACTGCCTGTTAAACCATCCAAAGAAAAGGACTATACAAAGTGAAACTGATATTTTTTTTTCATCATTCTGTGAAATTTGAAATACCCTTGCTTTTCATGCTGCAATTATTCAATACCTATGCTATCTCAAAATAACAAAAACACCACAAAAACAGACAGCTGTGGTATTTGAACTCTTGAGTCATCAAGACCAAAAAGGCTTTAGGGTTTTTCTTTTGCCCCTGAAGTCCTGTTAGTCCAAATTGCCTTCTGTGCCATCTGCTGAAGGCTGGAATTTCTAACCCTCAAAACAAAGATCAATTCTCTACTGCTCTCATTCTTTTGTCTTACAGTGACAGTCTCCTGGGAATTCTCCTTTGAGTGGAACTGAACTTTTTAAAAGCAAGTTCTGCTCCTAGGTTTCTTAGTTTCCCCACTACTCCTGCTAACATGGCAAATTTTGTCCACATCTTTCCATTTGCACTGTTTATACTACTGCAGAAAAGCTCCACTAAGCCCTCAGAACCAAGAAACCTGTAAGTATTTTCAGATATACAAAGATCTCAGTACAAGTGAGACTGAGTAGTGGGATACTTGACAAACACTGTGAGGTTTCAAGCTCCTTTTATATTAAAGAACATCAAGAAACTATTGTAAACTATTTATGTTGGTAAGAAGCACATTATTTCTTGTATAGATGTCCAGCCCACCCTCCATTCTGCAGAACTCTGAGTAATCATTTATGAGCTTCCTGTCAAGTAGGAGCTGGTTATTTTAGCCATGTCAGTTTTGGTAACTGACAAATGTTGACAGGTCCAAAATGTCCTGATTTTTTTCTGAGATTCCAGTCACAAATGCAAAAGAGGAGTCACTCAATGGAGACAACATCTGCCAGCACAGATGGATGCAAAAGACATCTTGGGGGAAGATTCAAAACAGAAAGTCACAAAAGTCATCAAGTGCCAACTGGTTTCAGCTGGCCACACAGCTCCTGCTGGGGATCAGTATTCTACCCCAAGACAAACACATTTGCAAAACTGAATCCAAGAAAAATGTTCCCCAGCTCCTCTTTTCCACTAGGAAGAGCTGATTATGTCTCACATCCCTCAGTGGATGGCAGAGCTGCTGAAGCTCCCCTGGCCCACAGCAGGCCCATGTCATTGGCCAGCTGAGGTCCTATATATGTGAATTCTGCTCCCTGAAAAACAGACAGATACTGGGTTTTCCTTGGAAGTGAGATTATTTGTTTGAGAATAGCATAATCCATTTTATACCCCATACCTTTCAGGTTATTAACCACAGTCTGATCACTTCTCAAACTGATCTCCATCGGCCTGACACGTGCAGGAACTATTAGAATGAAAGTCGGACTTAAAGCTTTTCTTTCCTTATTCACAGTCAATCTGGCAAAGTCACACCAAGGAACCAATAAAGGTTATACTCTAGGCACTCCACACAGTCAGTCACATTCCTCACATACTAGCTTGCCAACAATGACCTAAATTCCTGAGTTTTTACAGGAAATACTGGTAACGCTATTTCCACTATAATCTTCTAGCTTTGTCTGCCCCTTAAGAAATGATCTTTATTCCAGAGCCACAGTTCTATAAAAAGACCAGTAGAACACTGCATTTAAAAAACCTTCTTTCAAACAGTTAATAAATATTTCTGGTATCCAGATTATCTCCACACAGAAAGCTTTAAACCCTGATGGAAAAGCTTTCTGGGTTGCAAAATGTGTTGGACTGCATTATTTGGGCATAAACCTGTCAGATTTCAGCACATCTACAGGAACCTGTTATCACATCAAAATGGATCATAGAATTAAGCAGTCAACACCCCAACTCTTCAGGTTAAGATGGAAAATCAACCATTCTGAATGGACTAAGGTAACATAATGCCTCCAGCATAGCATCTTTCACAACCTTGTCCAAAATGAATCCAGCCCTTGCTTAGCTTGATACACCACTAAAGTTCTCCAAAGAGGTGCTTTCAGAACTGGATTCAAGCATCACATCTCTCAGAAAATACAGCTGGGTCAGGTGTTCTGCTAGACGCAAACCCTAAGAAATATTTTACATCTGTTTAAATTTCTTGGCTCCCCATAGAGAAAAATAATACACACACCAACCACATTCTTATTTCTGGTTTGTATTCACCTGCTTTTGTAATTCAGAACACTCAAATCAGACAAATGTTAAGTTATAAAGACAGGAATTTTGAAGTAACTTTAAAACTCATCTTCTAATTCAGGCTTCACTGAAATCAACAATCTCCTGCAGTAACTCCCAGTCCACTTGACTTAAAGCTTAGTGTAAACCTATTCTGGGAACATTTCATTAAACAGCCACCTTGGGGTTTATCTGTCTTCTGCATTGTATGAACAGGAACTTGGGAGAATAAGTTTCCAGTGGAAATGACCATGAAGCGAAGTTTCCGGCTGAACGAGAAGCAGACGGTGAAGGTGCCGATGATGCAGACCAAGGGCACCTTCCTGGCAGCTGCTGACCCTGAGCTGGACTGCAGCATCATCCAGCTCCCCTTCGTGGGCAACATCAGCATGCTCGTGGTGCTCCCACACAAACTGGCCAGCATGAAAGCCCTCGAAAAGCAGCTCACACCTCAAGTGGTAGAAAAGTGGCAGAAAAGCATGACAAACAGGTATCTGCTGAAAAGCACTTCTTGGTAAAATCTCAATGTATTTTCTCACTGAGACTGATGAGTAAAAAAAAATTATTCAAGTAAAGCACGCAGAGGATAGTATCTTTTGATAAAAAAATACAAAACCTAAACAAAACCTCCAAAAAATGGATTTATTGAATTAGAAATCAGGACCGGTGATCTCTCAAAATTTAAATACCATCAAGAAATCAAGGATGATTGAGGTAGAAAATTGTAATGAAGTTTCAAAATTCTTTCTATTGGGTAATTAACGATGTCAATTTAAAGAAAACATTCTTACTGATGAAGTTTACAATAAGAAGGAAAAACAGGACTGTGAAAATAACAGATTATTCTGCACCAATAATCTTGGTCACATCCGCCTATCAGCTCAGCACTGAGCATTTCAACAGAGCTGTGTGTAAAGGAACACATTCCATAGTCAACAAAGGACATCACATTTATGGGAGAGGAAAAATAAAGCCTCCCTTGAGGAAGATGACAGGTTAGCTGTACCTGTCTTCAAACTTGATAAAAAGAGATAATTTCCAGGAATCCAGGAATTCAGCCTACTTCTGTTGTACACAATATGTGACAGATCTCCAGTTTAGTACTTCAGAAAATCTGACACCTCAACACTTATTACAAGCATGCACTGAACTGCTCAGTCACATTCCTTATACACATAAATAATGCAAATCACTATAAATGAAATATCAAATTGACAAATTAAGTTTTCACAGGGGAATTAATTTTTTAAAGCAGTTTTAAAAGTCATGATGCTCAAGTTTTGAAAAAAGTACAGTCCTGTATCTCTGTGTCCTGCTTGCTGAAGACAGCAAAAAAAATCCAATCCACAACAGGTCTGTAAAGCAAAGGAGTTGTACATACTTATCTGCTCAATTATTTTTCCTTTTTGTCTTTATTTTTATTAGAACAAGAGAAGTGGTTCTGCCTAAATTTAAGCTGGAGAAGACTTACAACTTGATTGATTATCTGAGATCCATGGGAATAGAAGAACTGTTCAATGGAAAAGGCGACTACTCTGGTATATCAGATGAGAAGATCACCATTGACAGGGTATTTACTCCTCATTTCACCTTCTCTCTGATTAAACTCTATCACCCAGTATCATGGCAGTTCAGTAATAATATTGCACAGTAAGCTAAAACAATATTTTTTCCTCATTTTTCTGGAGGATGTTAAGAGGGAGGGGTTGTGGGTTTGCCCTTGTCTATTCACATGACGAAGCATACGTTTAATCAGATGTCAAAGGCACTGAGAGTATTGTGTTCAGTCAGGAACAGGCTTCTCCACAGAACAAACCCCAAAGGTTTTTGGTGCTGCGCAGGATGAGCAGCAAGGGTGTGGGACATGGAGCAGGGAAGGCTGTGAGTGCATCATTCGTGTACTTAGGAGAGTCTCTCATTTGTTTTCCTGTTTTGTTTGACTGAACAGTTCAATCACCAAGGCACAATCACAGTGAATGAGGAGGGCACAGAGGCTGCAGCAATAACCACCGTGGGGTTCATGCCTCTCTCCACTCAGATCCGCTTTGTCGTCGACCGCCCCTTTTTGTTCCTGATCTATGAGCACCGCACCAGCTGCCTTCTGTTCATGGGCAGAGTTGCCAACCCAGCCACATCTTAAAAGCAGAGAAGACCTTCCAACACTCTGTTACACATGGGCTGTATAATTACATGTTAAAATACCAGTATCATAAAGGAAAATTTATTGTTGTATTAGTCAATACAAAAGTCACTGGTACTAAAACAAAACGTATTATCTACAGGTAGTTTCTCCTGAATGGACTCACAGTAGAAGGTAATTTGACTACAATTTAAAATGGTTAGTGCCATGTATTGATATAAGTGTATTACTAGCAAAAAAAAAAAAATTATCACAAAGTAACTTACACTTTGTGTTTTGCAACAGTGTATTAAATGTAATCAATAAAGTATTTAGACTATCTGGAATCTTGAAATTTAGCTCCAAATTTGTGCTAGGATGTCTGTTTATGATAAATAGGACTAAGGAAATCCTGAATACCTGACCAGCCATAGACACCTAAGTCTCTCCTGGGCATTTTACACAATCTAACTTGAAAAAGATCAAGTGTCTCCATTCTTTCTTTTGCTTGCATCATTTAATGTTCAGTGAATATACACAATGTGTATTAAACACTCAGACTGATGCACACAATGAGCCTCATGGACCAGTGTATCAAGCAAGAGGCAACAGAAGTGTCTTGGAGGAATGAAATACTAAGAGAGCCACTACTTTTCCCTGATCTAACTTGTATCACTTCAATACTTCCTCTCATTGGTTCAAGAGGTATCAGAGTTAGGCCAGCCTGGTAAATGACATAAATATCCTCAGAATACCCTTCAGAGGGAAAGCAGTCAGCAAAATGCTCTTTTCACTGGCTTAGTATCAGCTAATTCTCTCTAGAAAAAAAGCCATTTATAGCAATCACTCTATTAATGTTCCAGTGCACTCTCCATACTTGATTTAATGGACAAAACCTTTCAAGTCACTGCAAACTTTCTGAATTGTTCTGGAAACAACACAAATTCTGTTCAAATGTGTCACATTTGAAAATGAGAAAATTTACCCACACTCTGTAGAATATCACTGGCTACCT
The DNA here is from genome assembly GCF_049639895.1 of Pseudopodoces humilis. NCBI lineage: Eukaryota > Metazoa > Chordata > Aves > Passeriformes > Paridae > Pseudopodoces > Pseudopodoces humilis. The sequence continues at coordinate 8,344,474 of NC_142219.1, forward strand.
GGTACAAGGAACAGAGCTGCACCATACATTCAAATTATTAAAGCAAATGAACATATTCACCTCTGCATACCTTACTTTACATCATACCTTCTTAAAAAAATGTGCCTCATAATCCAGTGAGAGTAATTTTATTACTTTTTACAGTAATCAGTATCAAATACTGTATCAATCTATTTATATACATTATATATTTGTCTTATGTTAGCAAAACCACACAAATAACCTTTAAACCAACCCATTAATTTAAGAATTAAGAACTTTCTTAAAATGGTGTTTTTCTGATAATAAGTTTAACTTGTTGATTTAATTTTGCTTTTATATACTGCTGTTTGTAATTTTGCATCTGCTCCAATTATAAGCTCCATACTCAAACCTTTTCAACCTGTAAACCAGTGGAACACTGGTATTACATGATGATGAATGATGAAGAGCTGATACTGAATAGGAAACTCAGATGTTCCCCCTTATTCTGTCCTTTAAGTCCATAATGTGGTAGATAGTTTTCAGTACTGGAAGTGCATAACAGAAATCACTAACACATTTTATTGTTTTATCTGTATTCAAAAAGAAAAGCATATACAAGAAAGAAAAGCATATGCAAAAGCTTAAATATTCATGCCCTAGGTTTAATTGGTTTATCAATGATTGAATGAGCTGGAGCATCTGCAGTATGGGATTTTGGGGACTTAAGTAAAGATAATTATTCAAGGCAAAGAGGTCAAACAGAAAAGCAAATCAGCTACTGCTCGAAACTCATGATCTTCATACATTGTGCAAGAAAGTCAAATATTTGCTTCAACAACCATAATGTAACCATTAACTCTTGCTTCAGATTCTGGCACTATCTGACTGCATTTAAAGGTCACATTGGTTAAGAAAAATGCAGTTATCCCCAGCCATTCAGAACAAATGTATCATCAATAAAAATTTGAAACAGAAAAGTACTTCCGTAACTTTTACATTAAGTCTCTAATAAGCATTAATCTTCTCTCAATATGCAAGGAATAGTCCTGCTTTCACTGAAATCAGCATCACTGACAGCTGAAAAATGCCACCCACTAGAACATCTCAATGCAGGACTAGCTGGCTCATGCCAAAACTGAGCAACTACTGAATAACAGTGATCCAAGATATTCAGAAACACATTTCTTTAAAGTTAGATACTGGTCCTTGTGATCACTGCTTAATTTGGGGAGGACTGATGTACAAAACCAGTGGAAGAGACATGGGAAGGAAGGAACAGCCCTCAGATCTTTAGTGCTAATTTAGTCTTCTCTTTGAAGCACTTCAGTGGTTTGAGGGGGCAGAGCATGAAATGAATGGTTTTTTTCCTGTCTGTTAATGGATGTGCAGTAGGAACAAGTTACAAGCAGACATCCCTACTGGAAGCATGGGATACGTTTTTCACTTTTGTCCCACCAGCTGTGCAGGAAAAGCTCTACAGAATAATTCAACTTCAGGAGGGAAACAAGCAGCATGATGCCTTTTGTCCTTCAGGAAGTTTGTCTATGGATTTTTTAGATGTGACTTTTTTTTCGTAAAAGCTACAGCAGTAAGGCAAATAGTCCTATTGACCTGGTAACACATCTTGGACATATCAAATTTTCCATTGCAGATCCAGATCTACAATTTTTTCCTGAATTAGCACTTTTACTTTGTTAAAAGAAATGTTTTTTCCCCAGAAAAAGATAACATCCAAGAGTGAACTCAGATATGCTTCAGAATAAATGAGTCTGGCAGGGCCATTGGTATCCTTGCATGTTTCCTAAAATGCTTTCAGCCTGAAAGTCAATTCTCATTTCAGAAGACAAGGGACACTTACCCCTTTCTTTATCAATGATTTTTTTTTTCCTTTTAAGAAGTAGAATTCACTTTGCTGCCAAACTAAGATTTATTTTTCACTCTATTTCTATTAACTTTTGTTTTTCACTTCTCCTCAGGCCACAGATATGCGCTGTTTATTACACTGCATGCCAAACACTATTCAAAGTCATATTCCCTACAGTGTTATTTAGCTCCAACAATCTCCTGAATTCATGGCTTGAAACAATCTAATCCTGAATCACAAAAGATTCTTTATTTTCAGGAGATTTTTCATTATTAAACAAATGTTTCCCACCCTTAGAGCAAGGTGTATTATTTTACATTATGTAGTAGTACTACATTTCTCTTGGATGGTAACCTCTGCACTATCAGTCAATGAAACTATTTTGCTTGAAATAGCACCAGTATTTGATAAATATGAGAAAAATTATTGTTTACAACACATCATCCACTGGTTACTCACCACAGCAATGACAGGAATAAGCACACCCAGGTTCCCTGCACTACTGGAGGCCTGGAGAAGAAAAAGGAAATGCTCAAAACATCTACAAAAGCATTTCTAAAGTATTTGCTATAAGACAGATTTCAAGCATCAAACGTTACAAGTACAACTCTGTATCTTGCAAAGAGACATGCACAAGATGGTCAAGAGAGCACCCATGAAATCTACTGGACTGAACACACCCTGGAATCATTTAACAAAGCTTTTCAGGTTTTCCTCATGGACTATAGATGGGATTTTTTTCCCCTGTCAGCACACAATCTGTAGATATTGAGTAACTCTTAGAAAAATTATCACATTAAATGTGTGGTCACAGATAAGTATGAAATGTTTACCAGAACTTTCATTTTACTATCAAAATGAAGCCAAAAATAACAAGCCTGTAAAAAGATAGCATTTTCAAGAATTTATTTAAGCAGGAGGAGCAGCCTTTTCCATTGAAATAGAAGAAGCGTAAGGAAAATACGTATTTCCTTTTACTTTTTTGGACTTTTTAAATTGCAGCTATATACGTGTGTTTGCTCTTGGCCAAGCAGAGTATTTAAGAACTGAAAACATTCACTGAGCACAGCACATCTTTTCTCACCTTTTCTGATCAGGCAAACAGCAATGGCACAGACACCACTTTAAAGTCTTTCCCAACCTCCGATATCCCTCCACACTGGATTTGGGAAAGAGGGAATGCTCCAGCTCCCTCCTTGCAAGAGAGAGACTGCTGCCCCCACACAGATGAGGCAGGGAAGATGTGCTAATCGGTTACAGCTTTGCTTGAAGTGGAATTAAACCAAAAGGAAGCAATTGAAAAAAAGCAAAAACAAAGAAGGAAAGAAGAGAGCAATAGAGAAACAAAGCCGAATAGTCTTCAGATGAAACAATAATGGCGCAACCCAACTAAAACAAACTTCAGTTATCTTTCCTGGAGAGTCAAGATAAAGCAAAACAGAAGCTGGGTCTTAAAATATTTTTGAAGGGAATAAAATAATAGCACAGAAGGCACTCTGAGGGGTGGGGACAATTGGAAAACATCGCCATGGGTTTTTTGTTAACTTCAGGACAATTCACTGCATGTGACTCACTGCTTCAGAGTCAGCAGAGATGCAAACTAACTGCAATAGGCAGAACTCAGCAGAACTACAGAGTTTCTGTAGAAAACCCACTTTTCTAGTAGCATTTTTTGTTAAAAAAAAATGAAATATCAGCCTTTTTATGATAATATATGTCACTGAGGGTGAAGAACATGGAATGACTTCCATTCCTGGGCATATTCAGGGGACATCCCTGCCAACTATCAGCAATAGCAAAAGAAAAATAAGACTTTTTTCTTCTCCTCACAGAAAGCACTTTTGAATGGTTGAAAATAGAACAATTAAATCACTGAACCTTTTAATGGTTATCAAGCAAATTTTAATGTGCTGAGAAGAAGAGGCATAGGCAAACTAACAAAGAAAAGCTTGCTTTTGTTTGGGAAACGCAGCATATGGGGTGTTTTACCCTCTTTATCTCTTCTTGAAAATGAAGTAACCCCATCTTCAGAATACCTTTCATAACTAACGCTCTGCATTGAGGAGAATGTTTTAGTGACAACTGCTCTCAGGATCTTCACACTAAAGAAACACTGCCTCCTAGCTCAATCCATCTGAAATCTGTCATTTCTCCATCTGCAGAACTGCACAGCTTTCAGTCAGCGCAGCAGTTTATCTCCCATACTGATTTCCAGAGCATCCCACGGTTCCCTTTGCAGCTCTGCCTCTGATACTCCAGCTCAGGCAGCTGAACCACAGCTATCCCATTTTATCTGGGCACTCCACATGAATCAGTCAGACATCCTAGACCTGCACTCACACTCCACAATCAGAACGCACTCTCAGGCTTAGCACAGTGGGAGTTTTCCCTGTGTGTTCAGCAGTGCCACCCACATAAAGCACAGCTGCACACCATTAAAAACCAGTGCATATCTGACCTTCAGTGCTGGTCCTTTTTCACTTGCTCTCTCACTAGCTCTCTTCCCTTCCAGCCCAAGCTGAACAAACAGCTCCAGCAAGTTCATCAGCAGCTCATCCACAAGGTGCTCTACCTGGATGTTGGCAGCGATGTTGGCCAGGGCATTAATAACTGCTAAGGAGCAGTGCCTGAGGGCAAAGAACAGTTATGAACAAGCAATTCCTCGGGTTTTATATTTTCAGTGTTTTCTTCGTAAAAGGCTACTGACATATTTTCACCCAGATTTTTCCTTGCTGTTTTTATGAGCAGCACATCATTTTACTGACAATTGAAGTGCAATTGGTATTTAAGTGAAAAACTATTTTTAAGTTGTGCCTTTGGAGAATGTTCCATTTATGATGCAGTCATGGCCACAAGGAAAGCACTTCCATCTAGCAGACCAAAAGCAGCCAAGGGCAGTGTTTCTGTTTTGGGAAAGCTCTTGGAGCAGAAGAATCAGAACTCACATCAGTTGTTGAAGCTGAGATTGCATTGTTAAAATACTTAAAACGTGTTCCTGTCAGTACAGGAACAGGCCTCTCAGCTACTCCCATTCTGCACTGAAAGGTATCCAGCCTACCCCAACTACCCACAGAGTCAGTGACAATCTTTATTTCTACTGGGGACAACAATGCGTAATTTACAAAGAATTAAACAGATAATGGCTGGCATTTGATCCAAGTACCAGGAGCACATTAAAAACAAAACAAACCACACTCTCAGTTTTTCTGGGCTAAGAGATTCAGTAATTAATTACTGCAATTTACTAATTAATTACTGTAATTACAGATAACATAAGTCATCAACGAATTATCTTTCACAAATACTGACTCCTTACAGAGGTAAAAGTTATCACTGCTACCTGTAGTGAAAATCATTTTCAGGAATCTCTGCATTTTCAAGTGCTATTATTTTTAAATTAATATATTTCTTTTCAACATCGAAGAACAGTACAATTTACAACCTTGTAACAAAATTTGATAGGGGGAAAAAGTGAAAAACCCCAAAGCAGCACAAAGGATATTTGACATAGTTTTCACATGTTTAAGGGACACAGTTAAGTGTTACCTGTATCCATGGTCCTTGTAGTCCTTTGTGGCAGAGTAAACAACTGAGCTTGCTTTAACACTGATCTGCTGAAATAGATTCCACACCTCACCATAAATGTATTGCTGCAAAAAACCAAAACCAAATCCCTAAATAAAGCTTATTGAATACAATCTGTCTGAAGGAGAGCCCTGTAAAATACTCTAAGTATTACCAAGTTCTCCAGATGGGTGTGTAGCCACAGTTTGAGCAATGGTTTCAGCTTCCATGAAACAAACAGTGCAAGTGCTTTTGTGAATTTTGTGAATGTTTTTAATTGATCAAATTTTTAAAAATTTATTATGTTCTTTAATTCTGCCTTCCCGATGGAAACAATTTTTTCAGGCTTCTGAGTGCTGGCAATTAATTGCTTGTTCAGAGGCACAGAGACATTTGGAAAAAGTCAGTTAATCTTTGTATGAGAAGAAGACAATCTTCTGTACTTTTAAATGTATGAATTTACAAGATTTTGAAAGTTAATCACTGACACAAAAAGAAAATACTCTCCACTTGTTTGTGATAGGCCAGGTTTAAAAACTTAGTAACTTTTGAAAAGATTGAGTTTTGTAGGGTTTATAGTATTTTCTTTAAAAGACTCATATTTTCTATGGGGATTCATCTTCTTTACAGAGACAGCACTTTACAAATACCACAGATTTTGTTTTCTGATATCACAAAGATTGTACAAATGTCTACCTGTAGTGAAGAAAAGAGAAGCTTTAAAAGCCTTCTGCAAGTACACTTTCTAAAATATATTTCCATTTAACTAAAGGAAAGGGATCATGAACTGGCATTCTCTTGGCCAATTATTTTCTTACATTTCCAGTGATGACCAAACAGCCAAGCTGATCAATGATGAGTACATCAAGATGAGAAGGTGGCTGGCAAAACTTCTGCTGTAAGATCTGCAGGATGGGTTCCATCATTTTTGGGGTGTCCCTCAGTGCCACTGCAATGTGCCCTAGAGCACGAATTGTATGGTCAGGAATCAAATGAGCTTCCCTGTAAGGAAAACAAACAAAACCCACAAGGTGATAACCACAAGGTTACCAAAACCTCAGTTACATTTCATGTAAGTAACAAATCCTATCCTAACATCACTAACAACTCTAATATTATTAATACTTTAATACTACTATTTCCTACTTTAATATAAGAGGATATACTTGCACAAATTTATTTTCAAAATAAAAAATAACCTCTCCCAGACTCATTATTGAAGAAATCTACAATAACCCACGAACAAACTGTTCTAAAAACAACAGTGAAAAGAGGCAAAAATGATGGGCAAAATACTAAGTCAGACCAGTTACTACCATACCTCCACCATGAGACTTCTTGGTTGGTGAGTCTCTTAAAAACAGAGCAAAATGGTACAAGTGACAAGATGTGTCTAGCCAAAAAAAGGACAGCTAAAGCTTAAAGAGAAAGCATCACTCAGCTGAGGACTCAAAACTGGCTAATATTCGCCAAAGAACTGCTGATTCAATCAGCTAAAACTGAATCCATACCTCTCAGTATGGAAAGGGGGTCAGCTCTGCAAAGGCTTGGCATGGGAAGACCTTGACCCCACGCACAAGCCCATTAATCTCAGAAACATTTAATTCTAAAATAGTGCTGCCACTACTTATATCTTAGAATAAGTCTCAGATTCAGAGTGAAGGAAATTTGGTTCTACAATTGACTGACAACTTACTTATCATTCTCCTGAGAGATGTACAGACGGTTGGATAAACTGGCAAGAAAGGCCTCAACAATCACCGAATCTATAGTCAAACCAGCTTTCAAGCATCTGGAATAACAATGGACAGAAAAAACATAATGCATCAATAAAACATATCACTTTTAACTACTGTAAATGCATGCCATTTATATATAAGGGAAGCAGGTTTATACCGGAGAGTAAGAACTGATTGCCAAGGAATGCTGCACATAAATTTCAAAAAATGAGCCAAGTTTCTACTTCTGCTTCCTCCAGAAACAATAGTGATGAGAATATGCAATAAGGCAAATTCAGAATCCACTGCTTTGAAACTTTAATTCCTTGTCTCTAGTCACCAACTATGTCTTCCCTCTAGCTCTTTGCAGCTGTCTAAAGGGAAGGATAATCACTGCCCACATGTGTGACAATCCTTCTGTTACAGGAGACTCACTCATGTGATAACCTAAGCTGAAAACAAAAAAAACAAACTACTGAATACCTACAAAAACACCTACCTACTGAAAATGGTGACTAGCTGATGTGGGAAGCAAAACAGTAAGACCGAATTATTATTTTACATTTAGGACATAAACAGAACCAAGAGATGCCTGAAGGAAAATGAAGTCATGACCAAACAAGGCACAAAGACTTCACTGGCAGCACAGAGCAGAACCTTCTAAATGGGCACAGTACTTTTCTGCAAGGGAAATAGCATGTGTTCAGCATGGTGCCAGGGAAATAGCACATGTCCAGCATGGTGCCAGCCCCCCTCTTACCTGCAGATGTTGTCTATGGCAATGTCACGCAGCTGCTCATACATGGATGGCTGACCTTTCTTGCCAGGCATTACATTTAGAGTGGATTCTGAATGCTCGTTGGTAACACTAATCTTGATGTCATTCCCACCTACTAAGAACACAGGAGTACAGAAATCAACACCACTTAATGAGCTATACAAGCCATTACAGTATTTGACTATTCCTATATTATTATTCCTAAATATAGCCACTTACTACTTTACTGTTTTGCTCTAGCCTTACAATTGTGCTTTTGCACCAGCGATTCAAATTTTTCTTCTGGAAATCATACCTCGGTATTAAAATTTAAAAACAACAACAAAATCCTGCCAAATGCCAAGACAGTCACATGGCTGGAGCAGAGGATGCATATGGGGAGTGTGAAGAACGTGACCTAGTTCACTCTGGAGAAGCAGTAGTTTTGGACAGACCCAGTGACTGCCTCCCAAACTGCAAAGTAGGCTACAGGGCAGACAGAAGCAGCCTTTGTAGGAGAATTAGACACAATAGCCTCAACTTGAAACAAGGGAGGTTCCAACTGGGTATGTAATTTCACTATGAGTTTAATTATGCACTAGCTCTGGCTGCAGAGTTCTACTCAAGACAGAAGCGCTCAGTGTCAGCAGAAGAGGCACAGCAGTTCTACTGCTTACCCCTAGATACACTTCTACCAGAATTTCATTTGCTTCCCTTCTCCCCACCTCCAAAAAAAAATTGCACAATTCCATTTCCACCCATTTCCACCTACAGCTGCATCACCACAAAATACCAAAAAGTATGAAAAAGCCACACAATGTGAAAATCAATCACTCAGGAGCACAGGCTTATTTCCTTTACCTGTGTGGTACTGGCTGTGATATTTGTAAAGCTTCACAAGCACTGGGGAAGGTATCACAAGAAAGTCTCTCAATGATGGATTGACAGAATGAACTACAACAGGGAACCTCTCACACAAACGACCCAAGCCCTAAAAAGGAAAAAAAAAAACAAACAAAAAAAACAAGACAAAACCAACAAAACAGAATAAAACAGCAATGTTTTTATTTCAGCTGCAAGCTTGCAACTTCAGCTCAATACAAACAAACAGAAAACAAAATAAATCCTACATAGTTTTGAGATTCAACTTTTAGCAGAAGATTTAGACATTTTTAGCCTCTAACCAGTTTAGATTATTCTAGGGTATGTCATATACCACTCAAGCCTTGCTGCTCCCTTCCTGGGTGCTTTCATAGGAGTTACATGACATTAACTGCACTCACCAAAAATAAAGTTACTGTACAAGCTCCAACATCTAGAGGAACCTGATAACTTACAACTTATGTGGTAGAAAACACCACATTTGTAAGACTAGGTAAGTGCCCAATAAGCAGACAAAAATTAGAATAACCAAGGCTTAGTCTAAAACCTCAGTTAAAACATTGGGACTGGCAGGTCACTATCCGTGTAATGGACTAAGAAGCTAAATAGTTCTAATAAATAGAAATTAAATACTGGCTAAAAAACTCTCATGAATATTCTTGTTCAAGAAGTCGTCGAGTTAAGAAAATTCTAAAAGCAGTTCCTAGTTTTCACACCTGACCTCTGAAACCCAAATGAAGAACACAATGATGGAAAGTAATAAAAATAGCAGATAAACTATTCTAGCAATCTGTAAAATTCCCTACACTCTCACTCACTGATACAGTGAGTAATTACAGTAACTAATGACAAATGCTGTAATGACAGACCTGCAAACAGCAAATTAGCAGTGGCAAATGAGCAATTATGACTTTGCTTGAGGTTTTTGACTGCAGTTTCTCTGATAACTTGATGCACAGGTTCTCTGCACCTTAAATCAAAAAATCCAATACAAAAAGTTATTTTCAATTTGTTATTAGGCCACACACAACCCAATGCTTACTGGAATTTCTAAAATAATGGAGAGAATTTATAAGCTTAAAGCTTCTAGTATAAGATTCAGTGCTGCTTCTGCAAAAATAGTTTTAGAAACTTAGCACCTGCACCAAACAGCTCTAACACTGCGTCTGAAAGAATGACAATACTTAAAGCTGATTTTGAGCATACTTCATACTGAACAGAAATCAAATATTGCAATGTCCAAAATGAAAATATCCTTCACATATTCAGCAGATGTAAAATCTATACAACAAGAAAGAAAATAGAGAAAAAGTAAGAAAGAGTTTCCCAAAATAAATAGCTGCATGCAATTCAGCATCTAGAGCATCCCCTGGAGATAATTAATAGAAGTTTCTGTTTCCATTTCTATAAAGAGATGTCTAACTACTCAGCCAACTAATCTGACAACCTTTTGACAGAAATTTTACTCTCGTATTCTAAAAGTAAGAAGTATTCCACGAAATTTAATATTTCTCTGAGAACCATCTACTCTGTAAGTATTTCTGCAACTTAGAACACAACGAACAGACACTGTAGAGACCAAAGAACATTTTTTTTTACTTTGCTCATCTTTCACAGCCCACACCATGAGATCCACACAGGCAGCATTGGCCTGACAACGCAGTTTTAAAGGGCTCAGTTCATTGTGCAGTCGATCCACATCGTGGAGGATTTTCTGAAGTTCTGACTGGCTGCTGTTGAATTGTTCCAGCACAAAATCATGGATTTCCTTCACAAATGAGTTGGGAAGGTCTAAAAAAAAAAAAAGGAGACAACATTATACTGGAAGGATTGAAGTCAGTGTATCAGGATAACAGCATATATAAAAGTCATTGCTACATTATAAATTATATTATTTAATCAGGTTTATGTCCTGTCTAAAAGACAAATATAATAACAAAGTCCACCAGTGAACAGACAATTCAAATGCTATCTATTAATCCTTTTAAAGCTGGTCCAAACATTTTTTCCTACTTCCATAGCACCTTTTTAATATGGAAACATTTCAAAATACAAATTTAATACCATAAGTAGAGTTCCCAGGAAATGTAAATCCAATGTTCAAGCACTCAATACAAAGCAGATGATGCTTGAGATCCTAAACATAATGAAAGATAAATAAAAAAAAAATACTATACCTTTCATATAGTATAGTGTGTCTCTCAGCATTTTAAACTGAGCAAGATAAAGAGGGTCACTGAAGGTTTTGTAATAGAGATCTGTACTAGAACCCATCTGAAAGAGAAAATCTTTCATTAGATTCAAAAGGAAGATCTTAGATTCAAAAGGAAGTATCTTACATTATACAAATAAATATATCTCAGTCCACCTCCACAATGTAAACAAGTGTATAAAACAGGTACAAGAAGTAACTTCACAGCTTTTCCCCCTCTGCTAGTAATGAAAGAAAAAGTACAGCCATTCAATGCATTAAACAAGATTCAGTCACTGATTGGAAGAGCACATCTGTTTCTCTAACAATGGGGCTAAAAACAAAAAAGAAAAATAAAGGCGGGGCTCAAAGCTCTGATTTTACTGAGATGGAAAAAAGAGAGGCTGAAGTTGTCTCCACTCAGGCCTACATTTTGAATATGGCAGTGCTCAATGGGAGGCTGAGAGCAAAGCAGAGTCATTTCTGCACACATTTCAGCACACACCCCTTTCAGCACAGCTTTATGCCCTGAGGAATAAGGCAAACTCCATAAAATGTGGTGGAGGCTGTGACAGAACTGCACCCAGGGGAGAGGAGAACAAGAAACACGTCCTTATTCTGAAACGAGGACTCACAGACCTAAAGAACCAAGTCTGCCACCTCTGAAAGTGCATGAGATGAAACACTGACAAACTCATAGAAAGGCACCTAAGACAGCAGCAGCGATTTCCAAGCCACAAACTGACAACAACCAACACATTTCATATATGTGAAGAAAAGACAGTGTTACTGCAATATGCAAGAAAGACCTCAGTCTACAGTAAACCAGTTTGGGGCAATCAATGCTGTAATTTATTAGGACAACACAGCTAATGTAGGAAAATAACTATTTCCTCCTATGTTAGTGAAAAACATCAACCCCCATCACCATTTTCACATAGTCTAAGGCTAGATTTAAATCACTGAAAGAGCTGTTCAGAAAGGAAATTAGTATCATTTTGCAAAGATAAAGCATACCTTATATCAGTAAAATACTGATTTTGTAAGTAATAAGGCAAAAAATGAAATATTAAAGTCATTAAAGAAGGAAGGTAAAACCATACCTCTGCAACTTCTGCTATAACTCCATCTAAGGTTTTCAGAAGAGAATCCTCAACAATCTGCTTTACCTATGGAGGAAAACAACCCAAACTGAAACAGGATGTTTCCTGTTAGTGACTCTAGATAGGAGAATATCATTTAGTAATTCTGCTAATGCACAGAAAACACAAGTCACTTCACTACAAAGTCTCAGATAAAATTAAGGCTGCAACAAGAACTTTTGAGCCTCTCTGCTGTTTCAGAATAGCTGATGCCAGAAGCAGACAGGGCCTGCAGCTTCTGTCACTCGTGCAAATTGCCAGCAAACAAATCCTTTAGGAAGTCTCACTCTCTCAGCAAAACCCAATCTTCTATTTCAGCAGCTAGCAGTATGCAGGTTACACCAGAACTAGTGGTCTGCAAGACTCAAGCAGGAAGCAGTTGACATAAACTTACTGAATTTTCCAAATTCTGCATGGTTTATATGAGAGCTTTTCAGGATCACTACTGAAGTGTGACATTAAATGATATAAAACCAAAATTACACACAGCTTGAGAGACAAAGTTGGTTTACTTCCAATTCTAAATGTTTAAACTTAAACTGTGTCTATTTCTAGCAATTATCTAGAACACAGTGACACTGCAGTCTTCATAAGGAGCCATCACGAACCATGTTCAACAGCTGTCGGAGCATTTCCAGCGGGATGTTAAACTCTTTATTGTTAATACCATTGAAGAGAGGAGAAACTGAAAAGCTGGAGCTGATTGTGGAGAAGTAATAATCAGGATCCAGTGCACTGCCATCAGGAAGATATGAACCTGATCAGAAAAAAATGGAAATACAAGTTTGAGAGAAAGGATATTAACTTTCTTTAATGGAAACATTTAGCCACTATAAAAGAGTTCTTTCTAACACAGTCTTTAACCTGCCAGAGGTTTCAGCTCATCTACTGGTAAATTAAGACAGAAAGCTATGATAGAATTATCATTAGAAATTCAGTATCACAACAGAGAATTCATTACAATAACTTGTGTCTAAGCCAGAGATACTTCTGACAAACCTTTCCAGATGACTGATGTGCATTTACCTGAAAACATCTGTAAATGTCCTTTAGATGAGAAGCACAGAGATGCAAAGTACAGGTTAAGTCAAAACAATCTTGCAAGGTTTTCCCCTGTATTAGATTAAAATGAACACATGGCACAGTGTCCATCTTAGAAGAGGCACCAATTCACCACAGCAATTTGAAGAGAATCAAATTATTTTTCGGATTCAAGTACTCTATTAAGCAAACAACTTGCTCAGCAAACTGCTCTTGGCTCTGTTTCCTATTGAGAAATTACATCTCATGCCTTACTGAAGTGCTCAGCTGGCTGTGCTAGAGTAATGTTCTCCTGATTAACAGGCTTTCAAGCAAGACTATTTATTGACAACAACAAAAAGTCCTCAGCTCTTTTTTTTTTCAAAACCAAGGTCACTATTCATCTTCTTTAGAAGGCATGGCTATATCAACAGAAGTAATACAAGGATTGACTGTAGCTGAAATATTTGATAGAAGTTAGTACTGAAAATAAAATCCTGACTGGAATAATCATAACTCTACCAGAGAGACAACTAAAATAATTTAAAAAATATTTACAGAGTTGTCCACTATTCACTTATAAATTTAAGATTATTTCTGTTCTACTACAGTAGTATCTCTCTAACCTGCAGCCTTTGGGTTTTGTCTATTTTTTCAATTCAAACCATGAAGACCACAACATTGAAGAAAAATACATTGGTTCAACACAATAGACAGATAAACAGGTCTGTTCCTACCTGGCAATTTAAGAACTACCCTCCAATCCCATTATATGACTGAGGAAAAGATGCCTCTAGAAATAGCAACGTGAAGGAAAAAGAAAAGCAATGTGGAAGAAATTAATTTAAGCCAGGGCTTGAGAGAGGAGAATGACCCAGAAACAGAGAAAGCCCAAACTGTTAAAAACCTGAAAGGGCCAGACAAAACCAGAGACACCAAAACAGCTCAGATGCAGAGCTAGTCCTCCACATGATTCATGAAGAAGAGCTTATTTTTAAGCCCTGCGTCAACTTAGAACGCACAGATGGAGCTCTACTGCAACTCATTATTAAGAGTTTGCGTGTTAATTCCTGAAACTTTCTCAGGTTTTGGCCTTCTATGATACAGTAACTAATGCACATTACTGAACACTCCACTGCACTGTCTCCTTTAGTATTTCTTGCTTCAGCAAATTACTGGGTCTTCCACAATGACTCACATCACACTCACTCCAAATGAAGCAGTTGTTTTGGATTTATATAATGTGCCACAAGTCTCAAAATTCCAGACCCCAGTTCAACAATGTTGTTGTCTACTGAAGCACAATATTAACTCTTGTTCCTCAAAGTTACTCAGCCTAATCTCCTGAAATCCTTTTGGCCTAGCTGAATTAAGCTCTTCAGTACTAGGCACTGCCTATCAGGAAGAGAATCAAGAAACAAGTGAAAAATACCTGAGCCTAGAAATTACTGGTGTTAATAATTACTTGCTACTGTCCTTAAACCAGAGTTTTGTAAAAAATCCTAGCCAGCATGTGCCACGAATTCCTATAATAACTCTAAAAGGCAGGGAAAGGGATCAAAAGTTTTTTTGTTTTAAATTTTCTATAAATAGCAACAAAACCCCAAATCACAGACTGTTCCTTAAGGTAATCTACCTTCAAAGTAATGAATTGCAGCAGGTCCTCCAGGAGAGCTGGGAGGGGGAAGCCCACGTTCAGGACTAACCTGAAACATTGCACAGAAGCCGTATTTTAGAAAATATAAAACATTTAAAAACCTGTCAAGGAGTAGATTGCACTTTAAAATGAAACACAGCTTCAAGCAAAACTAACAGAAACTACATATTGTTTGGTCTAACAGCACTATTCAGCCAAAAATGGGAAGTTAAAATATGCCAGTTCAGTGCTTTTGACTAAAGCGGAGATCAGAATGGTAACTCCCCCACAGTATGAAACTATGCCCAGTAACAACCTGTAGTTTCAAACCACCATCTGAATCCAGTCTTCCCCTAAGACAATGAACATCCACAGCCTCTGGTGAAACCATGAAGAGCTCCTGTATCCTCTTGTGAAAACTTCAGCCATTAAGTGCCAGCATCCTGATTTTACAGCTATACATTACAATGCCTTTTCATGATAATAACACAAGGAATGGAATTTGCCAAATGCTCCATGTAAAGACTTACTAGTACAGTTGCTGCTTTAACTGTCACTGCTTGTTCTGTGATTCAGAAACTACAAAACTATTTTGAAATTCAGTTGTGGAACCTCAATAAAGATATTTGTATTTGGTCAAACAATGTGTTAAGAGACTCTGCATATCCAGGCTTAAGTCTTAACTCCACTGAGATCAAGAAATTATCTCAGTGCTGACTCTGACACAGAGGAGGGCATACAAACCTGTGTGATGCTGGATACACTGCTAGTCTTTCTCTTCAGTGTTCCTTCCTGGCAAACAGTGAGCAGAGAACTGGGAAGAATTGATCTGAAATCATTAAAGGATCGCCTGCGAATTCCTTCGAGCTCTTCTGGAACTCTCAGGGAATGTGGGGGAATTTTAGGAAAAAGCTTTGAAAGGAGAGCCTCCTCTGAATTGCTGTAGCGACCAAAGGCTCGAGAAATTCCAATCAGGCAGGGCACTGCATACTTGCATAAATATTCTGGAAAAGAAAAACACATGTAACAGCACATTAACAGTAACTTAGAACTTCCTCTTCATGGTTTTGCTACCACTTCACGATTAAAGCATCACAAATTACTACAATTCTGCTTCCGTATTTTCTAGTCAGCAACAAACAATAGAGAAGTGCTACAGAAAGCTGAAAGACAAAATTCACTTTTCAGGATTGATCCTGATAACCAGCAAACACAAGAGAATTTCTGAGGAGAGGAGTTACAAATACAGTAACCATTTTATCACTACCTTTATCGTGCATTTGTGGTGTCTGGCACATTCCCAACAGGAACTGCATTACTTGTAGGACTGCATCCAAAATCTAAAGTCATCAAGACAGACAAAAACATCTTTTGGTAAAGAGATATCATTATCTTACACCAGATCACTATAACAAATGAAACTTGTAAATATTAATGTAATCACCTCTGTGAAATTTCTTAATACTGTGTGACTAAAAGATTACATTGCCCTCCATAAGGTTACAGAGCTTCTCTTGTAGTCTGCAGTGAGCTGCAAGTACTACTCGATAAAACAGCAGCACTCCCAACCTCAGCATCAAAACTGAAATTTTAAAACTGGGCTCAGCAACTGACACCCAAAAGTAACTGCAGACCTATGAATATCCTCTAAGTACTTGACTATCAAGACAAGCAAATTAATGCATCAGCGCACACACTAAAGCAATCAGCCCCTTGCTGACAGGGAGCAGCTGTGCTCTTCTCCAGACATTTGTCAGGATTGCAGCATTGGAGAACTGGGTAACACAACAGCACAAACTTAAACTCCACCTGCTCTCGGAGAGATGCATCCCTGTAAGCAACGTCAGACAACAGTGTCACTAAGCAGAAGCTGAAGTTTTCTGCCACTGGAAGCAAACCTGCAAAGTAATGGAGAGAAAATCAGGCACTTAAACCTTGTTTGACAAAACCAACATGCAAAGAGCAAACTGTAATAAAGCAAGAAGACGCAAGTGACTCCCATGTCATAAAGTTCTGAGACAGACTGTAGACAAAAATAGTATTACATACAAAATTTAGAAATACTCTAACCATCATAATTTTAGCATAAATGTTTAAAGAAAATTCAGAATTAAAAACCTTCCCAGGCCTAATTAGAAATAAACCTTAATTATATAATACTGTATAAAAGTATTCATACATTAAGGGAGCAAAAAATGAAGTGGTTTAAACAGCAACTAAGCATCAAAGCTAAAAGTAGAGCATACAAATCTCACGTTCCACTCTCCTACCCTAGCTACTACACAATTTCTCCAGTTTAGTAACGAAACATATTGAACACAGAACTATTTGGAAAGTGCAATTCATCTAAAAGCAGCCAGGCAGGAAAACAGGGATCTATTCAACTTCCTTTGGCTTCTAAAGAAAATCAATGTTAAAGGCTGTCCAAGCCAGGAGCTAAGTAAGAACACAGCAGGACTTCTCCCCTCCCCGTGAACCGCGTCCCAAACAACCTTTGCTATTTCTATTTCCTGGCTAGCGTTCCATGACAAAGATCAAAAAATCCAAATATCACCTCTGCCTTTCCGTGCATTGCTTTCTTCTATCCACTGGACTTTGGGAAGGCCCTTCAGGAGCCGCAGAAGGTAAGGAACCAAAGTATCCTTGTGCTAAAGAAGAAAATATTTTATTTAAAATGGAGGAGAAAAGCTGAACCATATAGTCTTAAGATATTTTAGAGATATGGTAAAATTGCATTAGCTCACACAGAACTTGCTTCTAATGATTACTCCACAGGCTTCTTGACTATTGCAAAACTGATTTCAAAACAAGCAAATGAAAGTAACCCAATTCAGTGCCTTAAATCCAAGCCTTTCACTTGAGGCAACAGATCATTCTCTGTAAAAGCTGGAGAAGAAAGTTCCAGAACAGTAGCTAACCCCAAACATTTTATTATTTGACAGCAAGCTCCCAAAATAATTTTAAGACAGCTAGAAATTCAGAGCGCCAGTGCCAATTCAGTACACGTGATGCATCCCATGGCCTTACGCAAGTCACTTAACACATCTATGTAACACTTCAGCTCCCTCACCTGCAAATCAAAGCACAGCACAGCTGCCTTATAAAAAACCCCAAACAAACACAAAAAAAAAAAAACAAAAACGAGGTCAATAATACCCATGCAAGCTGTGCATGCAATATGAAAGAATTCAAGGTGAGGTCTAATAGCATTGGACCTGGGACTCTGTCCATGCTTCCTTTCGTCTACACAGAACAATACCAGGCCCAGTAGTCAAAGGGAAGAGAACCAGCTTGTGCTGACCCTGCTGGCAGACACAGAAGGGATGTTTGTGTATAATGCAGCCTGTGTGCCCTGTCTGTCTGTTTATCCTGGCATGAAAGGGCCCATTGCAAACCTGGCCTTCAGGAGTGCACTGGAGCATCCCTGTCAGTCAGGAGCATGGGGGGAAGAACATGCAGTGACAAATCTGGTTTGAGTAAATCCTCCTGAATACTCTCTCCCTTCTCTGCTTAAGCCATGATGACCAGAAAACACAGCAGCAATTTGGCTGTGGCAGTGCCATGGCTACTGCCTATCGCACTTACCAGTATTCCCCTGCTCTCTTGACTGCATCCATCCCTTATCTCTGGCCTTTTTAATTACTTTTATGAAGAACAAATACCAACTTCTCATTCATTGAACAACAAAACTTGAATTAATCCAAGATCTTTGAAGGTAAATAGGTAGCCTAAGTGAGAAAAATACCTGAAGGTCAGATTCAATAAGGAAGATTCCTAAAGCAATAACAGCATCCCTACGACGTTCATCCAACTGGAAAATCCCGTGGAAATCCACTGGACACATACAGAGCAGCTTTTGTACCTGAAAAACAGCAGAAGGAAAGAGATTGAAAAACAATTTGGAGCTTGTCTGACACACACAGTAGTCTCTCCATCTTCTGGAATACATCTGGCCACATTACCCTCATTCCATCATCAATCTTAGTGAGAACATTCAAGGACAAGGAAGAGTGATGACAGAAACCAGAAAAAGACAGAAAAATTTCAAGTGGATGTCGAACATTTTTTCTACGACATGGGTCAATTTAAAGGTTTTCTTCAACACTTGATCAAAGTGCTGAAGTATGATAAAGCCTTTGTTCCACTATTTCACTCTTAAATGTGCAGGAAATTTGCAGCAGGCACTTTCATTATATGACTCAATTCCTGTAAACAAAAAAAATAGGTGGATGTAACTTCAGTTACAGCTGCACCAATGCCTTTCTACATATACAGCACTAAACAATTAACTTTCAACACAACAGATTAAGTTTTCAGAACAATTACTATCTCACTACTTACCTATTACTTCTCTCCATACTTAATGCATGTTTAAAGAATACATCAAACCTCCCAAATACTTTGTCCTTCTATGGAATTGTTAATAAATGGGAAAATGCAACAAGCATGTTGCCTTTTTATAAATTTCCTTTATGTTAGTAAATACTATCTAAAAACAGCCCTCATAATAAATAACTGTTTGACTTACCAATGTTTGAATGTCAAGTCACTTCCTGTTTAGATAACTCTCTGAACATCCCACTTTGAAATTTCTAAAGCAAGACACAACCTCTCTAGAGGATTAGAAGAATTGACTGGATGCTCAGTGCAATTCAAGATTCTGGTCCTTCAGCTGCCAAACCTCCTAATTACAAGACCTGTAGTACAACACAGATAATCCTCTTGCTCAACACAAAATGCAGTAGACGAAATATGAACTTTGGAAAATGACTGCTGATATGTGCGTTCCACGTCAGGTTACATTTGCAATAATATGAGTGAACAACTTTAGCTAGATACAAACTGTTAGTATCATTGAACTGCTATATTCTGTCAAACTGCAAAAAAAAATTAAAATCCCTGGATATTTATGAACCAACAAGCAGGGCGTAAAAAAATTATGCACCGTTGGCTGTCACACCAACGGTACATTTCGAGAATAAGAAATAAGAAAAGAAGGCTGCAACAGCTGGCCCAGAACAAGCCCTATAGTTTTCATCAGCAAAGACAGGTGATTTTTTCAGCTATTAAGTCATGATTATTGCCTGATGCAATTCGGACATGCTGTCACTTCGTGGCCAGTCCGGGCGCAGCAGACTGTGCATCCCTGCTGCGGGCAGCAGCACACGCACCTGCCCGGGAGTGGGACAGCCCCTCGGGGCACTGCCCAGACACGGATCCCCGCGTTCTCCCGTCAGCACGGCTTTATCTCACCACATTTCACCCGGCACTGATTGCGTCGCCTGGATTTAACAAGATACGTGGAAGAAAGCAACCAGCCCTAATTAGGTTGAGACTAATTACTCCCACACGACCATATTCTACAGACTTGGGGGACATGCAGCAAGATCCAGTTCCTCGCCCCGAGGGTGCGCTGCTGACCAGAATTTTTGGGTCAAGCTAGCCCACACGAGCATCCCTGAGGCCCAACTGCCCCGGACGCAGGGACGGGCGAAGCTGGGGTGACAGAACCCTCTCAGAGCCCACAGACAGCCCCGCCCAGGCAGAGCCGCGTCCTCTGGGGCATCTCCCGGTCCGCGGGCACGCTCGCTGCCCCTAACCCGCTTCCCACTGCCCAGGGGTCGGCCGGACACCCCGACACGGCACAAACAGCGCACAGAAGGGGCCACGAGCGGCGCTGACCGGGCTGCTCTCGAGTCCCGTGTACGCAGGGGCCACCCCTGCCGCGGCACGGCCCCCCCGCCACACGCGGCTGCCACGCGTGACAACCCCGCAGTCTGCCCACACGCAGCGCCCCACACGCAGCCCCACGCGTGTCGGGCGCCCCCACAAACGCCCTCACCTTCTCCAGGGGCGCCGGGTTCTGCACCGCCAGCGACCGCGCCAGTGACAGCACCGTGTTGAAGTAAAAGCCGCGCGCGGTGGCCGCGCTGCTCCCGCGGCCCGCAGAGCCCGCGGAGGGAGCCGCGGCGGTCCCGGCCGTGGCGGCCGCCGTCCCGGCCGCCGCCGCCGTGGCCGCCGTGGCCGCAGCCGCCGCTGCCGCCGCCACCGCCGCGGCCGCCATGTTGTGGGGGAACGGCGCCGGGCAGCCCGTCCCGCCCCCGCCCGCGAGATCAGCGCCTCCCGCGGGAGCACGGGGCACCAATCGCGCCACAAAGATGGCAGCGCCCAGTGCGGCTTCACTTCCGCCCGGTGACCTGCCTTCGCTGCGCAGCCGTCTCTTCACATCTTCCCCCCCTGCCGCAGTGGTCCCGCCCGGAAGCCGCCTATCCACCAGCGGCGCTGCGGTGCGCCCACCCCGCCTCGCGGGGGGGAAGGCTGTCGGTGGCTGCTTACGGCGCTTCCGCCCGGCGCTCGGTGCCGTGGGTGGAAGCAGCGGAGCGGCCGCGGCCCGAGGCGGGGGCTAGGGCGGTTGTGTGAGCGGGGAGGCCTCCTCACGGGCGTTCTCGCAGTCGGCGGTGCCATGTCGGCGCTTCCGAGGAGCTACAACCCGTTCGCGGAGGACGAGGAGGAGGATGTGGCGCCGGCGGCTCCCGGCGGGGCGGGCGGCACGGACCGGCAGCGGTACTTGCAGCAGGAGGTGCTGCGCCGCTCCGCCGCCACCGCCGACAGCACCACCCGCTCCCTGTCGCTTCTCTACGAGTCCGAGCGCATCGGCGTGGCCGCCTCCGAGGTGGGTCAGGGCCGGGAGCGGAGCCTTGGCCCCTGGGCCGCTGGGGAGGAGCGGCCGCAGGCCCCGAGCGCTCCCCCTTCGCTCACATCTCCGGAAGGGAAGTCTTGTGCTCCCTGTTCCCCTGGACAGTCTCCTGAAAAGTCCCTCTTTACTTGATATTTTCCAGTCAGTCTGTCTCTGTGTTTTCTGGATGGTGGCGTTTGGGTTTTAAGGGAAAAATCTCAGTTATAGCCTATGTGTCTGAATAGTACTGAGGCTGGGACTCGGCGGTGTTTTCAGCCGATTTCAACAGTTCTTACTAATTTTTAGCTGACTAAAAAGTTTTTAGCAGTGGTTAGATGAAGGGCCTTCCCTCTTAGTTGTTTGTGATGTGCTTCGGTTCACCCTGATTAATCATTTCCTTCATTCCTTAGGCTCTGTTTCAGCACTTTGTGCTCGGGCTCATAAAGGTCTTGTCCACTGTGTCACCGGCTATAATGGGATGCTCCTTGGGTGATGTAGCCTAAATTAACCCCAGGCCATCCCCAAGCTGCAGCCAGTCCTTATGTTCAGAAGGTTCTTAGTGGGACTTCTGTGAACTTCCAGACTTGTAATTTGTTTGTCCAGGAAATCACAAGTGAGGAATCAAGAATTCAGGCTTGATGCCTGTGGTAAAGCTTGAAGACTGTGTGTTTGCCCTTTATTGAGAGGGGGAAAAACATATTCAACTAAAATTTCCCAGAGTTTAACAAGAACGTGAACACAAGTTCTTTGTTTGGCACTGGTGGTAGCTGCAGGCAACTTTCCTGCCAGCATTAATCTTTGGGTTACTCTGGAACAGTGGTTGTGCTGCTGAATTAGAAAATAATGTACTTCTATATATAAAAATTCCTAAATCCTGCACTGCTAAAATTAACTAAAATATTCCTGAAGTCTGAAGAAATTATGTTTGTGTATATTTCTTTTGGTTATTCTACTTGTAAGTTATCAAAAACCTCCCAGTAAGGTGGAAATAGATTCCCTTCCCAATGAAGGTGCCACTCATAACTAGAAATTGCCCTGCTTGCTCATTCCCCTGACATAAACCTGTGCATTTCCACCACATCACCCATCTGGTGGTCAGCCATAGAGGCAAATGTCAGCTTGACAAAAGGCTAGTACAGGAAGCTCCTGGATTTTTTTGTGGTAGGTGCCACGAACCCAAGAAGTCTCAGGGATGAGGATTTTACAGCTTGTTAATGCAGTGGCTGACAGGCAACTTTTGATTGAAATGCCCTGGAGGAAGGGGAGCAAAGGAAAAAGCTGTTTGCCCTCAGAAATAATCTGCACAGGTGAAGGAGTGGTGTTAATTTTTCTTTAGCGTGTCACCTTTAGTGTTAATTAATTGATGGCTCAGTTTATCCTGGCTTTATGATCTGCTTTTCTCTGTCAATACCTGTTAGGAGCTCATCCGTCAGGGAGAGGCTCTGAAGCGCACGGAGCAGATGGTGGATAAAATGGACCAGGACTTGAAAACGAGTCAAAGGCACATAAACAGCATCAAGAGTGTTTGGGGGGGCTTGGTAAACTACTTCAAAGCCAAACCTCCAGAGAGCAAGCCAGAGCAGAATGGAGCCCCTGAATATTATGCTAACAGCAGGTAAATAACATAAACTTTTTATTTAGGACTTGTCTCCCACAGCATCTCTGAAATGTCACCAGAAAATCAGAAAGTAAAACATCTGTTGGTTCTCTCAAACTCTTGTAACTCCTGAGATGGTCTGGCTACCTTTTTTCTTAAATGCTGAATTTTAATTAATTAATTTCATTAAAACAATGCTTTCTTTAATTTTTTTTTCTTTTTTAAAATAGGTTAAAAGAAGCAATGATGTCTAGTAAAGAACAAGAATCAAAATACCAGGAAAGCCATCCAAATTTAAGGAAGCTAGATGATTCAGGTTTGTTAACTTTATTTTACATTGAATGCCTGTCATCTTTGTGGGGCAAACTTCCAGAGTGATGAAGGCAGAGACCCTTCAGCCTGCCCAACTGCTGACTTGCCTTGCTGCCTAACATCTGCAGATTGGTATCCCAGATGCTTCATGTTTGAATTCTATGGAATTGTTTCCATTAAACTCTCATATCCATTGGGAAGATGTTATACCAACTGAAGACTGAAAACACCCAGTGCTTCTATTTGCATAGAGAATGCACAGTGTGTAGACAGGGTTTCCCTAAGTTTGCCAAAATGTTACATGTTCAGAGGTTCTCCTTTTAACCATTGTTTGTCATAGTTTTTAGATACTGTCCTTGTTACTTCAAACATGGATTCTAGCCCTTCATACTGAAGTAATTTCTTGATTCTCAGAAGGTGGTGTATGGAGTTTGGCCTCATTCCTCCTTCTCTCAATCTGATAACTTCTGTGAGGGCCTTTTCGTACTAAATGACTGTTTCTTTATAAAGCGAGCTTCGGTTATTTAACACAGTAAGAGTGGGAAAGCAGCAGGATATCGATGGTGTTGTATGAGAGTTGTATGAGGCTTTTGGGGGCTTGGATCCCATCGCACTCCGTGTAGTGCCGAGCTCTGTCCAGCAGAGGGCAGAGCGGCTCCGACAGCCCGTGCTGCGGCCGCTCGCTGCGAGTCCCGGTGACCGTCCCAGCCCTTTGTCCCCCTGGATGTGCGCTGCGGGCTCCGTTTGCTTTTCTCTCCCAACTCCCTACTAGAACTACAATTAACAGCCCAAAAGAGAATAACTGTAGCTTAAGTGTTCATCTTGAGAGCTGGCTTGAAGACAATGGTCTTGGACTACTGATACTCTGGTTATGTGATTACCTGGCAGCTGTATTCAAGCTAATTTTTAACAGCCTTGCTAAAACTTCAAAACCTCTTCTCACATGCTTTTTCATTATATAATATTCTTTACTCTATACTCTTAACAGATAATGATTTCAACAAAGCAGATTTAGTTTCTTCAGTGCAAAGAGATGCCTGTCCAAAGAACCAACAACTGCGAGCTTACCATCAGAAAATTGATACCAACTTAGGTGAGTGAGGAAACTGAAGGTGTTTGATGTTACACAGTTGTGAAATTTTGATTCCTAAACCAGATAAAATTATTATGTGATATATTTCCAACACTTTTTTTAGTTAACATGCAAAATTTGATAATTTTAAAAATAATTTGCTGGTATTTGCATTTCAAAACTATCTACGTGGTACATCAGTTTAGACCCAAATAATTTAAAGCAGTGCACAGCTTTTGAAATACATGTTTTGCAAAATATTTAATTTGTGGAATTTCTGCATTTCTTTTATTACTTCTCAGAACCATTCAGCTGAGTTTGCCTTCCTTTGTTCTGTCGCATATAGACGAAGTGCCTGTTTGCGTACATGTGTCACTGTGTAGCTGACCTAGAAAGAAGAGATTGGGAAAAAATCAGAAAGGAATAAATCAAAGAGAAATAGTCATAAGAGCTAGTAGAAGCCCATTTGTTCTGTTCAAAAGGTGTGGAAAACTTACTAAGCTCAAGAAGCATTTATACCAATCAATCATGCAATGAAATTGTCACCTTTTGGTCAACTAGAAAATCTAGAAATGGGAGTTTCTCATTTATGATAAATATCTGCTTACATCTTCAGCTCACTGGTATCATCTGTGCATGAAGCAAAACAACTGAGGTAGTAAGCACACTGTATGCTGAGCAGAGAAAACATATACCAAATTTTCTATGAGGTACATTTTTTAAAAAAAGGTAAAAACTACATTACAGGGTATGTAATTTGATAAAGATCCAATCTGGTGGTAAGCATTTGCTTAACAGCAAATGTAAAATGTAAAAAAGGAGGAAGTGACCATTTCTGGTAGTAACAGTACAACAATGAACATACCAGTGCTTCCTGTATTTCAGAGGAACACTCAGACTTGAGGAATTGTACCTAACATTTTCTAACCCAGGGTTTTGGAGAAGAAGGGATCCTGAGTGTCCCTTTAGATAATATGTGTTACAGCACTTTGATTCCTTATGATCCCTCTCTACCCTGACAGATGAGATGTCTTCTGGGCTGAGTCGCCTGAAAAGCCTTGCTCTTGGCCTGCAGACTGAAATAGAAGAGCAGGATGATATGTTGGATCGGCTCACAAAGAAAGTAGAGACACTGGATGTCAACATTAAAAACACTGATAGGAAAGTCCGACAACTTTAAAGGATTTTTAGAATTTCTTTTGCCTGGTATTGGTTCATCCTGAATGCCTCATCTCAACCAATCTCTTAAAAAAAATCTTGGGCAGTATCTGTTTATCTTTTTTTTTCTACTGTGTTACTGGTTTTGTTGTCATTAAAATTATGTAGTCTTAAGTCAGCGCAATACTTTACATTTCCTCTTGGTCTACATGGGAAAAGTGCATGTGGAGTAAAATCTCTCAGCATTGGGTCAGGATGCCCCACTCAGTTGTGTAACTGTGTCATGTGCATGGAGGAATTCGCACTCCACAAAGCTGCAGTGTCCTTGGCCTGGGAGCTCTGATGAGAAAAGGAACTGCATTTTTGCCTCTGTTTTGGGGAGGGGGCAGGGGGAACATAATGTGATGCTTTGTTCAGAACAAATGTTGCTAATTCTGTTTACCTACAGATACGTTAAATTCAGAAAAAAATGCTGATTTCCAGCTGTAAAAATATTTTTAAGTGACTGTTCTCCAGCATTTCTGGGGCTTAAGGAATGAACTGTTCTGTGGAAGTTGTAAAATATGAAGAGTGTCTTGTATTAATGTAATATCCTGTGTTGTGTTACCTTTCCTAAGATGACTTTGCCCAAATGGTGCATCCACAAATTGTGGTTTTTATGTTTAGGTAGCTAAATACACTTGCCTTTACAGTCTTGTCGGTAAAGATTTCTAAGGGTATCTTATGGTCTGAAAGAAATGTTCCTTGACAGTGACCCAAAAAGTTTGGGTAACAAAATGAGGACTTAAATGTATGTGCTCTTAAAGATTCTTTTGCAGAAATGGTCACCATCTGCTTTTAATTTTCTGCTTTTTCTCAGCTTATTCATTTAGGTGGTTATTTGAAAAAACAGCTTCCATTTTAGAAATGGAGAGTTGGTCTGATAGTGCACAAGCAGATTACAGAAGATTGTTCTTTAGCATTTATTTCAGATGTGATTACAGATGGAGTGCTTTGCTAAGTAATGTGACTGTTAAGAAACTCCACTATGGTTCACATGCATCTGCATTGGCTTAGCAGGTATAAAAAATTCCTGCAAATAAAGAAAAGCCCAAAACCATTTCTGAGTCTTCCAGATAGAATTTGGGTCTTTCACTTTGTTTTGTTCTTTTGTAAGGATCACTGTAGAACAAAATAATCACAATTCTGCTCCAGCCTGACACAAGACATTCAGAACTTGCTGTCTGTCTTGAAAACAAGCAAGGTCCTCCTGTTTGGAGAGGCAAAGGGACCTGTGTCAGTATTGGAGCATCACAAGTGACAGTGTGTGGCTAGGAAGATATTGTTACTTATTTTGAACTAATGCCACGTTGCCTTATGGATTAAAGGTGTTCTGAGCTATCAAGCTTGTCCCCTTCACGGATGTCACATTCATACCCCTCTTGTTCCTTTTTCAAGGGATTTGTTACCTTGAGCTCACTTGCCACAAGGTGCATCCAAACTGTTATGGAGATAAGAGAAACTGAGCCTTTCTTATTTTACTGTGTCCCCAGAAAGTTCACTTCTAGAAAAATAAATCACTGAAAAAGCTACACTTATTTGACATAGTAGTATGGAAAAAATACTATTTCTGGGATACTGGCAGGGTTGAGTTGTGAATTAGATTTAAGGTGAGCTTTTTTTTCCTTTGTTACTTGTGGCATTGATTTCAGTCCCCCCCAAAAAAATCTCTTTTGGAGGGACATAAAACTTCAAGAGCAATTGAGTACCTTTAATTGCTTTTTAATTTTCAGTTTATCTAATTTATGCACATTAAGAATTACAAATAACCTATTAATATATAATTATACTATTTGGGTTTATACCATGATTAATTATTTCACTCTGTTAGAATATTTATTAATGATATGATTTGATATCTCAAGACAGTTGATGCATTTATTTAGTAAATTATAGAGTTTATGTGAAGGAAGATCAAAATTTTGTTTGTACCTTTAGTTTAGTTTCTTACTTGTTTTAATAACACTCCTTTTAGTGTGAAATCTGACTGCAACTGTCACAACTCAGTGTTTACTAAAGTAAGACTGATAACAAGGATGGACTCTGAGACTTTCTTGACTAAGTTATGGCAAATGGAGGAAAAACGTCACTGGAGGATCTGGTTGTGTTATGTGAAGTAAGAAATCTGGAGCTTGAATCCAAGCAAAAATCTTTGATTTAAGGGTGAAGTGTGCTGCCATTCTGATGCCATTCCAGTTTTAGTCTAAATTATTTCAAAAATTAACTCAAGTTTTTGAGCAAATGTTTAGTTGTAGTGGCCTTATGAAATATTCAATGCATCCTGGATATCTTTGATGCCTTTAAAAACACAAGGAGGGAAGGGGAATAAAAAATAAATCCCTATTTCTGCTTGGGGAATAAAAAATAAATCCCTATTTCTGCTTTGGGAATAAAAAATAAATTTCTATTTGTGCTTTGAGAATGCCCTAATCCAAGCAGAGTAAAAACCCAGGATCTCAGCCATGTGGAATCTATACAGATGTCTAACTCCTCATGTCTTCTAACAATCCCATTCACTGCCTCAGTAATGTATGCCTGCCTTTGCTTAGGTTTTCTTGCTCTATTTATTATTTTTGTTTGGTTTTAATGGCCTTGTTTTAAAGGATCATTTACCACACTGGGTTTCTTTTGCAGGGGGAAAAAGATGGTGCATGGATATAAAAGAATTTCTGATACAAACTGAATTGCTTGTCTCTGCTTTCATACTGATTTTTGCTGATAACAAACTTAAGTCTAACTGACATGAGGAGACACCACTATTTTATAATAGTGATGATGTTTTTTATCTCTTGGACTAACTTTCTATCCTAGAGGAAAAGGAAATTTAAAGGAAAATAACCACATGATTTTTGCTTTTCCAGGAAATGCCATTTTGAATGTATAATGAAGGATTTACTTCAGTAGCTTTTCTTATTGTTTCCTGAGATGGAGTTTTATTTCTTCTTGGATACTGTTGAAAAACTTTAACTGTGTAGTGTCCAGGACTTTCAGAAGAAATTTAATTTGCACTTGTGCTAATTTTTGATAAAATGAATGTTGTTGCCTGTATATTCATGTTGGCATATAAGTTGGTGTTCTTGCAGCAAAATAGCTCTGGTTAATTTTATTGGCTTGGGTAGAAGTTTAATAATGTCAGAAGAAGGTGGCAAAAAAAAAACATTTTAAGTGTTCTCTATAAAAGGCAATTTGCCAGTTTCTCAAGAAGTTTGCTGATCAATTTTGAAGATATCTTAAACACTGGGAAGTAGCATATACCCTTCATAACACAGACGTAAAATTCTACAAGCAACAAGGAAAAAGAATGGAAATTACCAGTACCTGATGACTAGATTCCTAGGTGTATTTGATTTTTAATTTTCCTGAGCATTGAATTAAATCTTGTAACAAATTATATGTAGCTGAATTTTAGTCTGTACTACACATATTTCTTTGCTGTGCTGAACTATATTTGCCCTACTGAAATTGTTGCGACATGGTGATGTCAGGGGTTCTTTTAATGTGTGAAATTTATCTGAAATATTTTGCTGCCTAGTGTTTTTGTGATGTCGTTTGTTAAGTGTTGAAACAAAATACCTTCTGCCTTCTGAACAAACATTTTTGTAGGCATTTGTAACATCACATGGAGGATATGTGTTAATTTTTACTTTGAAATACTTAGGATTTAATTTCAAATCACAGGTAGTGATTATTTCTATCTATGACTTTTTTAAACAGACCTTTAATTCTGTGCCACCGAGGTATAACATTTTTTGTATAAGTCAAATTTCGTTCTTTCATTTAAATGCTAAACTGGACTGTAGTTCAGCAGTTTAAGAGATTGAATGGAATGAGTGTTGAATGGTAAGACAGCCAATAAAAGGTGCTTATTGTTAATGAAGAGTTGTTGCACTTATTTCCCAAACTTTTTTTATTACGACTTCATTGATACTTTTCCCCCATAATATCTGTTAAAATGCAGAAACTACTCTATCATGTTTGTTTCAGCATGGACATGCAGCTGGTGGATTTTGTTTTCTTAGAATAAAAGAGAATATGACATTTCTGTGTTTTTCTTGAGTAGATTCTCTTAGATGCTGAGAGAGGAATGTAAACCATTACTACATGTAAACCATTATTTTTGCAAAAGAATTTATTTGTGATGATAAAATAATTCCAGATGTTGCTTAAAAAGTTACTTTGCCACAGTTTGGTATTTGGTATTACCAGGAATATAAATAACTGGATGTGTGCATGAACAGGGGGCAGGTGAAATAGGAGTATGGCAAAAAAAGATACAAACCTTTTTGACCCTCACCTCAATACCTTTTTGAAAACCTTCTTGTGGTATTTGTGTGGTCACAAATTTGGTGATGGTAGAAAACTTGTGAATGTCTTGACCTTCAGGTAGGTTCTTGTATGTAAAGGGAAGAACTTGGCTTCTGATTATTATTTTTTTAATAGAAATTAATTTTGTTTAATTCTATAAAGAGAGATTAAGAAGTGCTATTTATTACAAAAGCTCTGAAAAAGGAAAATTTGAGAGAGACTGATGGATTTTTTAAAAAATTCAGGTAACTTTGATTTGCTGCCTTTTTACTGAGAGTTCTTCAACAAATGGGAATTGAGTGCACTTCCATCTCTGCACTTAATTGTTGCATATAGAAAAATCAAAATAGTACAAAGAGCACAGTAGGAGATGATAGAGAATGGAGCAGCACAGTGGATTCTGGATCTCTGCTAGGAATATTAATAGTTTGCTTGCTCTGCTGGCATGAGAATCAGTTTCAGAGTCTTAAGGGTATTTTTCACATAGCTGTTTGTTTATGGCTGGTCAGGCATTTCAACCCCTTAGTGTTTTCTCAAGAACTTCCCTTTTTATGCGCACACCTCCTATTAATGCTCACTTTTTTTAATCTGAAGAATATCCTCCCATACCAGTACTATTTTCAGAAGTCCATATGAGTTGTAGTCCTGCTTATCTATCCAATCTTTCATCGCTGACTTTGGAAAGTTATTTTTCTTAGCCATACCCCTCAGCAATTTCCCATGCCATCCAAGCAATACATTCATTACTGAAACTTGTGTGATTTAATAATTTCCTGGCACAATAATTCCAAAACATGTGGGAGGAAAACTGGAGGAAGATTTTTCCATCTCCAGGTATTTATTTTACTGCATCAAT
Source organism: Pseudopodoces humilis (assembly GCF_049639895.1). NCBI lineage: Eukaryota > Metazoa > Chordata > Aves > Passeriformes > Paridae > Pseudopodoces > Pseudopodoces humilis. The sequence goes on from NC_142219.1 coordinate 8,375,227, forward strand.
CCTTGCCCCTTTTGAATGGCTTTCTGTTAAGCTGGATTTCAACTGCTGTTGAGTGCTTGTCTGAGAAAGACCTTCATCCTTGCAGCTGAAGGAGGGAGGGAAGTTCATTCAGAGGAATCTGATGTACCCAACTGCTGTAGCACTTCCAGCTTTGGATTTATGCAGCTCTTTTCCACAGTCTCCATAAGCTCAACAACCATCTTTTTTTTTCAATCACTCGCTTTGCTAATCAGTGTTTGAAATGCAGGATTGAGGCCTTACTCTCCACTCACGCCAGCTGTGCTGGGTTTACAGCAGCAACCTGCCAGGAGCCCAAGGGCTTCACCTGTGCCCAAGTGAGGCAGGATGAAGAGCACAACCAAAAGCAGCTCTTCTGTGAGACACAGCCCCACATCACTGGTTTCCATGTGTTACTGGACACCAGCAGCTCCTGGCAATGACAGCAGTGGGCTCCAGGTGCATTAAATAGCAAGACACTGGAGCCTCAAATAAGGAATGTATTTAGGAAATGGGTGTGTATTTATGTTGAACACCACATTAAAGCCATTAAACTTCCTTATATCTTTGCAGTTGGACACATGCAGATGTACTGCTGAGTCAGCCTGGCTGTGTTAATAACCCCAGTAGATCTCCAGGGAATGTCTCTGCTTCCCCATGTGTCTCAAGTGTCAGGGTATGAAGCTGATTCCTGTGAGAACAACTTTCGTTAGTTATTTGAGAGAATCATTAATTCCAGTATACTTTTCCCTGGAGAAGTGATAAAGGTATTAGATAACATTTCAAGATACATTTGTTAAGCCTCTACCACCTTTTTTTTGTACCTGCCCAAAACTATAAAATGAACAGTCAAGAGAAGGAAGAGAGCTACTGATGAGTCTCGGATGCTCTGTTGTCCAATTGCTCAGTCATCTGTAGGCCATGCAGTACAACATAATGTAGTTGTATTTTAACTCTCATCAACTGCTCTGCTGTTTTAGTACCTCTGTAGTACGGAATGACTGGAAAATTGCCAAGTAAGGGGAAATCTGTGTGTGGACAGCTAGGAGGGATAATATGTAAACCTGCTGGAAAGAAGCAAATAAAGGCAGCACTGAGATATAATGAAAAATAGACAATATTGAGCCTCACCAAGAATAGCAACATAAACAGCAGCTACTGTACTGTGAACTTTGCTGTAAATAACTGCATTTCACAAAAAACAGATGGATTATGAAGTCTGTGAGCAGACTTAGAGAAAGCAGCTTGGTCTTCAGGAACACATCCACATTGACGTTTGGCATGTTGTCCTGGCCCGAAGGGACAAAAGGTGGATTCTTCCCGCTGTTGTGTTAACAGAGTCCAGGGGGGAGCTGCAAAGTTGGATTACATGCAAGCCAAGTAGAGCTGAAAATAATTCTGCATGTCATATGTAACTATGAATGGAGATGACAGAGGAAGTGATATCTGAGATCAGCAGTGTAATAGTTGTAACCCAGCAGCCGAGGAGGTAACACCCCAGTCAATGCATCAGGAAGTCCTGCCTAACCACAGATCATGCCCACAGCTTACCATGACCTTGGCATTACCATCAAATCCAACCACATCATTTTTTGACATGAGTGGGTGGACTGGGAAAGGAAAGACCATTCCAAAATGTTTATATCACAAATGAGAGTGGATTCAGGCTGTGTTTTAATCCTATGGCCTAGCTTTGACTACCCTTGTTTTGGAATAATTGATCAAAAAGCTCAAGAGTGCCCTGTATTCTACCATTTATTCTGCTATTTTGCTGCTTTCATGAAGGAGTATGGCCAGCCACAACCCAGATATAGCAAATCAAACTCCCGTCTGCAGACACAAACTTGGCAGTATGCATTAACTGAACATAGTTCTTGCATCAGGCAACACATCATGTGCTGTCTCAGTGACATTCTGAGCTAGAAGAGAAATATGCACATATTTAAAGGTCTTTGGGGCCCATCAAAGTGCTTATTTCTTAACATTAAACTTATTTCTTTTAATTCTTTAGTTTACCTCTTCCAGCACGACCAAAGAAACAAAAAAGAGCTGCTTATTATTAACATGTTTCAGTCTTCATAAAATGAGATGACATTTCAAACATGTTTCAGTCTTCATAAAATGAGTAGAAACACACAGATGACTCACTTTTGGTGTGGCGCAGCTCGAGCCTTACTCCATCCAGAATTTAAGCACTGGACTCCGGTTGAGTTGGAGCAAATGACTCGTGGAGAGCTAAAAGAGGGAAAATTCTCACACTGGAGATAGAAATCATCCCTTTGCTTCCTGGATGCAGTATGGCTTGGTGCAGAAAGAAGGAGGCAACTAAAAGCTACTCCATAACAAACTTCATATATTCTTTTTGATATTAGTACTTTATTAGACCACATTTTTTCCATGATAAGGACCAAAAAAGCATGCAAAGAAACATGACAACAAAATGCTAAATAAATGGTTTGTTTAGCTAGCTCTTTGTATGCTTCCCCTTTCATTTTTTGTGTTTGCTTAAGATACATTACATATCTGGATCAGCACAGTTTGCCAAAAGGGTGATGTAACATTTTATGTTTCAGGGCATCCCTAGGGCCTTTAGAAAAGCAGAAAGTACCAAATACTCTTTAAATCCAGGAAGATCTTTCTAAAAAGATTAATTATACCCTAAAAAGACAGCATTGTAAATTCCCTCTGGTGCTTGTTAAGGCCTCTGCACAGGTTTTCTCCCTTTTTTCAACATCTCTCACACAAGTAGCATCAGTTACACTGAAAGCTCTGGCATAAAGGGGCACGGCTGTCTTCATCTTTTGTCATCTAAATTCATTCTAGTGACAAGGTTGCAAAGTGCTTATGTATTCCCTCTGCCGAGTAGGCACTGAGCACTAGTAGGAATTTTTTCTTTAGTGAGACATTTCATTATGAGGACTTTCAGCTTGTAAGCCTGTGCTTGCCTACATTTTTTTCCAGCTCAGCCATCTTGCTTGTTGTCAATCATCTAAAAGGTAGTAAATGGATGATTGTCAAACCTCTCTGGGAAACATCTTTGTGTTGTCTTTGTATCTTGAATATCCTAGTTAAGACTGAAGTTCCAGAAAAGCCAGTCTGTTACATTCAGGTTGTATATGCCGTTAAGAAGCAAGAAATGCAGAGATTGTTCACTAAAACCTGTTCCACAAAATTCCAGACAGAGAAACCCAGGAGTGAAAAAGAAATGAGAGTGACTTTTATCTTCCGTGTCCTGAAGTCCTACAAGCTGATAGAAAAAAAACTCAGGGCCTTTGTGTTACATAAAACAGCATTACATAGTCTAACGAAAACCTGGTTTTGAAAGGGAGAACACACTTCAGAAAATAATGGTGGTTTTGGGAGAGGATTTCTGAACCTGTATTTAAAGCTAATGCAGACAAAGGTACAGATTCATATAAAAGCAGGAATTTGGGCATAAGGAAAGGGAACAAAAATATTTCATGAACAATAAAACTAATTCAAGAAGGTACTGACCTTGGTCAAAGATTTTTATTTTTTTCATGATTTGCACTGACTGCTTCACAGATTTGCCAATAAAAGCTGAACTCCCACTTCAGCCATTCCTTCTAAATAAAAGTCTCTCCATTCTGGCTGCCTGTTTTCATGAAACTTGCTGGAATCCAGTATCTTTGAGCTTATTCCTCTCCATCACATATGGTTGAATTTGGCCAATGGTCTCAAAACTGACTGTCGTGGGGAAAAGGAAACAGGCAAACATAATGAAAGCACACTCATAAAGTCTTGCTTCCTTCTGAGGATGGGGGAATTCATAGATGGTGAATTTAGAGAGTACTTCTTTACAGGAGTAGGAGAAGGGGAAACATATTGTAAATACCCTTTAGAAATAAAAAAGTCTGTTTACCATCCCTATGGTTTACCACGATACCCTAAAATGTAACTCAGTTTCTGCTTTTCTTGGCTTCATTCTCTTTCCTGGATAATACAATCATGTTAAGAAAATGAACACTGATGTTTTCCCTCTCAAGGGTCTATTTCAAAGGAAATAGCTAAAAGGCCCTAACAGTCAATATATTCAGCATTTGTCAAATCACCCTATTAATCCGCAATTGGAAAACATTGGCCTTGCTGTAGGACACTCATGATGACCAGCAGACCCCTCCAGGTCCTCTCCAGCCCCTTCTCATTCCCTGTTTATGCACACTGACTAGTTCTGCTCCTAAATGGTAATTAAGAATCAGATCCTTTTGGCTAAAATTTTACTTGGTCTATATAAACCTAACTTGGTTTCTGTCATTCCAAACCTAGTGAAATTTGCAAGAGATGCACACTGGATTTATATGGGCTACCTCATTTCTTGCCATTGCTGGAATTTTCAAAGAACATTTTCACTCTCTACCTGCTTGATGAATGAGCTGCCAGAGAAAACACTCTGGAGGAATTCAGCTACTAAAAAGGTTGCTGTAGGATGCAGCCCCAATGCACCTGTCAGGATTTTGAAGACAGATGTTGACTCCCCTGCCCTTTATCCGGCTTTGTGTCACTGACCACTACACCCCTATTTTTACAAGGCTGGGCTGGAGGAGTTGAAATTTCAGCTAAGAAACTGCCATGCAAGGAATTCAGCACCTGTGTTACAAAGCCTGAAGAACACCAGTGTCCAGGGAGGAGCAAACAACTCTATAAATGCTCAGAGAGCATCGATGTTGGCGTTCTGCTCATGGACAGAAATGGCTCCTTCAAATGGAAATGTTCCTAGGAGGCAAGACAAGCATATTATTTTCACACTGCAGATAAATTGTGTATCACCATGGCTGTAGCATCGGGCTCTGGAGCCTCCACACAAGGCATTCTCTGTGGGGAACCTAAAGACTTGCACTGCTACTGCCTCTAGACACTCCTGTTCATTTTGACATTAAATGCTATCAGAATCTGCTGATAGAGATGATGGAGATGATAATCTCCAGCAGAGCTTTCATGTGGAGGGAATACAGGAGAGGGCTTCACATACTGAACTAAATTCATAAAGTGACCTTTGTCAAGAACCTGGCAAGAGTAAAATCCACCATAACAGGACTGTCTTGAAATGCTAAGTGTGTATGACACCATTCTCCTGTCAAAGAGACAGGATTAGACATTAGACAATTAAACAATTACATATTAAATAAATCTGTAACATAATTTTTATATTTCAAATAACTTCTTCAAAAACAGTACAATTTTTACCAGCCTGCTCTCAGGAGCTTGCGCAATGACTTACAAAAACCACAGAAGAAACTCATCCAGAGCCTCAGAGTGCTTTATGTGACCCAGAGTTATGCATTCAGTAAGAACAGATGGAAAAGAATAATTGAATTCCAGGCAAAAAGAGCATTATTTAAATGGAACTTTGCAGTAAAATGGACTGCAGGATATGTACAAGAAGTCAGTTCTGGATGGGAGACAGTGATAGAAGACAGTTCTTGTCTCAGCAGCAAGGAGTTTGTTGGAAGGAGAGAGAGAGACAGAGCTAAGGAAAGGGGCAGACTCCACTGTCTCCAGGAGACAAGCTGGAAAGAAGTCCAAGGAGCGAGGGTGTGGTTTGAAAAACAAGGAGTACAATTTCAAACTGGACTCTGAAGCAAACAGGGCAGTCAGTGAGGGCCTTGAGATGCATGAAATGAAAATTTTCTCCACAAGAGACTGAAACAGAACTTTGGGAGTTGTGACACTGTTATTACGGCACCAAAACATCTTTGTGCTGTGACTGCTGATCCATCAATCCCAAGGTTTGCATTTATCTGTTAGGCAAAACATTGATGCTCTGACAGTGCCAGGCAGAATTCAGCTGAGAACAGATGTGGATCAACATCCTGCATTCAGTGCTTTGCCACATGCAGCAGCTCTCCAGCAGTTTGCAGTGATCACGCACAAGGATGTGCAATTCCAACCCACAGACTCCTTGTTTCTTGGAGCTGCACTTTGAGGAGCACTCCAAATGTTTGGGTGTTGTCACTCAAGCAGGTCTCCTGTGGTGGATGCTTTCTCATACAGGCCAGATGATGTGCCAGTGACTTTTTTACCTACTTGTATCAAAAGAGGGAAGTGGCCAAACAGTTGGAAATTGAACACTTGTGTTAACCAGTGATTCGAACAGATGTTGTTGAGCAAGAACCTGAGAGAAACATTTAAGAGAAATGCACATTGCTTTATCAGTGAGACTTCCTTGCTGATTTTGTGGGAAGAAGACTGTGAACATACATACATTTTTCCATGTAAATAACAGCCCCTCCAAGACAAAAATGTAGGTCTTCTCAAACATTGGAAAAAAAGCATCAGGCTACCGTCCATAGGATGAGCCAGAAACCCAAATATTTGGATGAGAGCAACTTCTGGAAAAAATAGAGAAACATTTACCAGGAGCTTTACCATTTACATTGTTAAGGGATTGCTAGGGATTACACCCTTCTCAGCTGCTGAGTGCTGTGGCTCTGCTTTGTATAAAGGAGCAGGGGAGTAGCAGTCAGCTAATCTCAGGGGCACTAACACAGCAAACCATTAAAGACCTTTTACATTCCCTTTTAACAGATTATAGACTGTAGGAAAAATACCTTAAATAAGACCAGTAGTGCCTTTTCATTGAGAGACCCCCAACAAAATAAATATAGAAAACAAGGTTAAAAGACTCAGTTAAAACATCAGTGCATACAGCTGACAGTACAGAGGTCAGTTTCTTTAGCTGTGGAAGCTCAGGAGGCTGCAGAGTGGAGAAAAGATGGCAAAATACTTTTCCTATTTTTTCATTTGTGCCAAAATGTCCAACACTCTCAGCTCACTCTTCAGAGCTGATCACATTTGCAAAGAATTCAACCCTTGGGATCAGCAAAGCCAAGTCTTATAAAGGACAGATATTTAAACATAGAGCAGTGCAAAGAAGGTACAAATGAGAAAGACATAAGCAGACAAAAGTGTGTCAAAGCTCTTTTACGAAAAGTGAGATACTTTTTTTACTACAGAAATTATGAGATGTTGTAATTAGGATTTGGCCAGCTGGGAGTGGGCAAGAAGAACTATATTATTAAAATTGGAGTGAAGAAATACAAAGATCTTTAATTTTAATTATACTTTAAAAGAACCTCGGTTTCCTTAGCCAGTGATCTTTCTAGTTCATGGCAGCAGCTTAGTGCCAGACTACTAAGATTGTGCACAATGCACAGTGACTTTTATGCATTTGTAATTTCTAATAATAAAAATATCTCAGAGACAAATCTGTTGCTTCTTTGTCACAATTTTCTTTAAAATATCAATGATATAAAAATATATAACTATGTACACTACTTAAGAGGTACTACTTAATTTGTACAATAAGTGATGAAAGTATGTAGCTTTTTTTTTTTTAAGAAATAGCTATAAATTAGCAAAAATGGGAGCTCTAGATGTAATTAATTAGCATCCATAAAGTCAATGTGAGGGAGGGAGGTTAACAGAAATCTTACTGTGCCAAAATGGGCTGGTGACAGATACATCCTGATGTCCCACTGGTAGTCTGTCTCTGCAGCACTGCTGACTTGCCCTCATTCAGAAACTCATAACCCACCAAATTAAACTGCAACTAACAAACCTACAGAGCAGATGCTACTCAAACCTCTTTGGACCACCACAAAGAAAAGTTGTCTCCACTTTACCTCCAGTTTTCCTTCTTTCTTTTGAGAGACCAGACTTTGGTGCATAACCCCAGTCCTGAGTCCTCTGAGGAGACCTACAGATCCCAGATTCCTGCAGGGATGGGGCTTTAGCAGCATCTCCTTCCTAGCTAGCAGTGTTTCCTCAGTCCCATTGTAGACCATTCTTCATCAAGGGATCCCCATGGCTGCAGCCCATGACTGTGTGTGCCAGCAGAAACCCAAGTGTCTCAGCAAGCCATGTTTATGATTCCTGCAGAATCTTAACCCAGTTTTGGTAATTCCCAACTTCATGTATTAAAAATTAATGAGGTTGAGTGAAAATAATGAGGTTTTAAATTGTAATGTATATGAAATTGTTTTAATCTGCCTTCTGGTTTTGAGGCTTCAGGGGTCTCTTCAGCTTTGTATTAGAGATTCTCCTATAATCTTGTGTTTCCCAGAGCTGAGCTCTCTGGGAAAATGTGAACACAATGCTCTGGATAAAACTGCTGGAGCTAGCACCACTGCAGTCATTTCCACCTGAAAGGATTACTGTAATTTAGGAGAAGTATAATAGCACTAACATTAACTTCATCTCCCTCATCTAATGTTAATGGGCTGGCTAGGCGTGAGAGTAAAGAAAAAAAAAAGTGTTGATGCATCTCTTGCATGTTGGACCCTTCACTTCTTGGTTCCAACTCACAATGTCAACTCTTGGGGAAGGAGCCCTATTTCTATTTAGAAACTGAACAGGGCAGAACAGTTTGTTTTCATAGTTGGTAACTAGCCATAAACCCCCTCACCTACCTTCGGGCATGACTGGAGGGAGCACAGCCCACATGGTGCTAGGGTAAGTTGGTGGGTGGTGGGCCAAGAGCAACCGTCTGACGCAGCCAGACCCCAAGGCCTTTCGGGGTTCTGGGGCTGCCAAGGAGGAGAAAGAGGAGAAGGGTCGCACTTTGGCACAGCCAGCCACCACAGCAGGCGCCAGGCAAGCGGCTCCCAGCTTCCAGTGCCCACCAGGCAGCGGTGTTCCCTGCCTTACTCTCACCTCCGGCGGGAGTCCCGAGGCGCTTAGTGGAGCATTGCCCCAGCACCACCGCGCGGCTGTGGGGAAGGGAGAAGCCCTGAGGGTCAGTGTGAGGGTGGGCAGGGAGGAGCCCCGGGGCCCGGAGTGAGGGTGGGCCGGGGGCAGCGCCGGAGGGAGCCGGGGAGGGGGCCGGCTCACGTGAGCGTGTGTGGCAGCAGCGGAAGGATACCTGCACTCCGACCACCCCTCCCACCCCTCTCCGCTGGCCGTAGCCGCGGCGGGGACCACCTGCTCCTCAGAGCCCCGTCCCCAGCCCGTACCCTCAGCGGGAGTGAGGGATAGAGGGGCAGAGAAAGGCGGGAGGGTGAGGGCGGGCGAGAGGCTGCGGCGATGGGCGGAGGAAGAAGTACTGCAGGGAGGGACTATTTGAGGAGACCCTGGCAGGCTGGTGAGGTGCGGAGTGATCCCGGAGAGTGAGCGGCCCCGCGCTGAGGCCGAGGAGGGCGGCGGGCGCGCCGGGCGCCATCCCAGCGAGGGCTCCGCGCCTGCGCCGCTCGCTGCCGCCGTGAGGGGAGCACCGGCGGCCGCCCCGCTTCACCGCCCGCCCCTGCCCCGCGCCCCTGCCCCGGGGAGCTCGCCCCCAGCCATGGCCCAGATATTGCCCATTCGCTTCCAGGAGCACTTCCAGGTGAGCGCAGGGAGTCAGCGAAGGCGCGGGGTCGGGGTCCCCTTCTTTGCCTCACCCTGTCTCTAAGAGAGTGGGTGCTGAGGCCTAGGCTGGCTGGGGGAACGCTGAGGGCGGGGAGAGGGGGCCAGGCCGCGGGGGGACCTGCTCCGTCCGCTCCTTCCTTTTCCCCGGAGCGCGGCCGCCGTCCCGCTGGGCGCAGCGGGAAGGCGCGCGGGACCGAGCCCGCGCCCGGTGCTGACTCTGGGCTGCCGCTTCTGTTCATCCATCCGTCTGTCCATCCTTCCGTCTCTGGAGCTGTGTCCCCGCGGCGTGCGGAGCGGCCGCGATTTGTGCAGAGTCACTCGTCGCCTGAGGGACCTCCCGCTCCGGGGAGGGGGCGGCGCCGCGCCGGAGCCGCGCTGCTCGCCCCGGGCACCGCGGGCGCTCCCCCGCCTCAGTTCGGGCGGACGCCGCAGTCTTGCGGGCAGATTGTGGTTTTTCCTTTTTGCCTAAACGACCATCAGCCTCTGGATCGCGAAGGTTCCTGGAAACCTCTTTTTGTGCAGATGTGAGGAAACTGGTGAGATGAGGTGCAAGAAACCATTTGGACTTGGAAGCTGCACGGCCACTGTCCCTTCTTCCAAACATAACAATATAAAAAAATCCTCCCCCAAAATGACATGGATCTGTTCTTAATATCCTGTGAAAACCATAATGCCAGCATTGGAAAAGATCCATGGCTAATGGATGCAGCACAGACAAACCGGCTTATATGTTTCCTTGTGACCTGGTGGTGCGGGAGGGTTGTAAATGGAGTGAGAGAATAGCATTCTCTGAACGTGCAGTTTGAGGCAGGAATTAAAGGAATTTGCTAAATGAATGAGAGAACAGGAAGTGGACTTGGCAAGTCATCCTTCTGTCGCTGTACCGCCCCTTTCTGTCAAATCAGGCATCCATTTCAAAATACTAACTGGGTATCATCCACCAGTGTACTAAATGCCACTCTGGGCATTTCAGCTTGGGAAATGGTTATGGCCACTTCCAGCTCCCTTTGGGAAGTATTTTTTTGCTTAATTGAAAGAACTGTCCCCGTGACCCTAGAAGGAACTCTAGCCTCAAAAAAACAGTAATTAGAGTGAATTCCAGAAATATCTAATCTCTCTCTGTCCAAGCGAGGAGACACACCTGTGTCCTCTTGATCAAGTTTCCATGCATTCTGATCCTGAGTTTAACATGGTGAAGAATTCTGCAGTCACTCCACCTCCTCCCTGCCAGTGTCCACTATAGCAGTGATTCTGGTAATCTCAAATAGCTTTATGAGAGCTGTGGAACTCAAGAGCTGTCTTGAGTAAGAAACTTGGGATCAAAGTGATTTTGATGTCAGACTCTTCTTAGAGAGCCTGTAGTTCTTACCATTTAAAACTAGCAAGCATAACTGATCCTGCTGATTGTGTTTGATCTATACAATAGTGATGTGAGGACATCACACTTAATATGAAAGAGGTGTCCTGTGCTGCTTTGCATATTAAATGACTGTTTCTGTGATTACCAGTGTTGAGCGTCTTGCAACACTGCCAATATCAGCATTGTGCTACCTCAGGTTTGGGTGGGGGGCTGCCCACCCGCTTTTCAAGGGATTTGTACTGAAGTCATACTCTATTTTTTGCTCTTAAGCAATTTGATCGTATTGCAAAGGATAAGCCTGTGCTTGAGTTACTTTTCCTCGGCATGAAAGCTGCATGGAGGAGCAGGGAAAAACATGGGATGTCTCTTGGTAACATGTAGGAATAAACTTCAGCATTCACTCTTTCCTACTTCTCCCCCAGGCTGTGTGCAGAAGCCCTAAAGCAGTACTCTGCTAAAGAGATCGAGATCAGTAGTAGCTGGGAGTAGGCATGCAGTAGCCTCCTCATGCTGCTTCTGCAGTTGTCCCTACATGGTGGGATAAATAGGGAGCAGAAAACAGAAGGAATGTAGGAACCCATAGTGCTTGCTCTGGCTGGATATCTGCAGTACAGTTACATCAGCTCTAACTTATTGTATGTTGTAAATTAGAATCAAGAGTCATGAATTAATGTTGCATGGTGCCTGTTGTTGACTGGTAAAGAATTTGTGAAAGCATTAGGCCTTCTCTTCACAATGCTACACTGCCACACATATTTAGCCTTATCAGATTAATCTCTCTCCCCCACTCACATTCCTTCCAAGTAATTGTTTTGACTGGTTAAATTATCATATTTAAAATTAATATGGTAAATCTACTGTGCTGCTTTATGATAAAGCCAAAAAAGTTACAATTCCATGTAATTGTGTGTTTCAGTGATCCTAAGTTTAATCTTTCTGTGCCTTAATTCAATCTGTGTGCTGTTTCTACCTGTAGCCTTTTTAATTAATACAGCTTTAAGTGATTGGAATATCAGTTAGTGCTATAATTAATTCTAAGTTCATCCTTTTGCTGATGAAACATTATTTCCCTTAAGCTCAGTGTCTTCCCGAGGTAGGTGTATGTACTTCACTAAAAGAAGAGCTGAACCGTGCAGTAAGTGCTCTCCAGAGAAGCTAAACATAAGTTGCAGTGCTAAATACTGAACTGTTCGCTCCCACTCTCTCTTGCTGGAAGTGGATAAATGGTAGTGTGAAGTGAAACAGTGATCTTGGTCCGTGTATTGGAGGAGTGCTAGGGATCCAGCAGACTTGTTTGTTTACATTCTTTGTGCAGCGCATTTTGTCTTATGTTGATCATCCTTCTGACTGTAGTAGCTCCAAGCCTGTGCAGGAGGAGTGACTGCCAGTTGCAGGGCACGATCACTTGTTAAATTTGAAGTTGTTACAGCTTGGGTGTTCAAGTCCTGTGTGAGCTGAAGGACGGAGAATAGTTGCAGTGCAAAAAAGTTATCCAAGTCTTGATGTGGTAGAAGGAACTTAAAATCTGTTCAGCTCCATTTAATGCAATTGAACAGTTATTTTTAGATATGAACTCTGTCACTATGAGCCTTCATAAAGAACTTTCATCTTGCTAATTTTTTCCCCAGAAGATATTAGAGTTTGTGTTCCACAGCAAAGGAGGGGAATAAGACAAGGGCTTAGTTTTTATCTGTCTAGTGACTGCCCAGCTGCAGCAGTGCAAACTATGCCAAGTCCTGCTGCAGTGAATTACTCCTGCATATTACTTAAGCTAATGTGATTTAATTAGGTTCTTAACTCCGGCGTTTCTATTGGAGCAGTGAATTATAAATTATTTACCGGATTGAACTCTTCCAAGGAAATTGTAGTTTACAATGGAAGTGCAGTAGAAGACCAGTATACTGGTAGATAGACTGGAAGCAATACTACTGGAATCCAGTGTACAAAGTGTTCCTGATCTAAAATTAAACTTTTCCTTCACTTAGTCATTGCTCTAGTCTTAAAAGCATCTCTTTGTGCCTCTTTGAGCTTTTTTCAGTTCTCACTAGCAAAAATCTTTGCTTGTCTATGGGGAAAACTGCTGCTTAAGTAAGATCTCAGGTTCCAAGATTGGATCCATCATCCCTTCGATGCACAGACACACAGTTCTGCTTTCTGTTCAGTAACTGATACAGGTTCTTGAGCACAGCCAACTTCTGTGAGAAAACTTGTGTGCATGACGTGCTCTCAATACATAAGTGCAGCACTGACAAGCTAAAGATCCTGGTTTTAAGCATAAAGGATGAAGATTGACTTCCATTATTTTTAAGACAAAACCACTTTCTGTTTGGATACTCAGACTTGTCTTATTAAGAATTATTATCTGTTGTGTAATAGGCATGACTGAGCTGGGTGGCTTTCATAAGTTTGCTTTGGCTGGACATGTGGACTTAAGTAGTACTCAGGATATTTGCAAGCTGTAAGTGAATTTATTTAGATTTGTATTCAAAAGGTAGGGCTAAATATTATGGCTTGATTCAGCTATTCAGTGGTGAAGAGCCCAGATATGCTCACTGGATTCAGAAGTGCCCTGCACATGGTAGTGATAACTCATTCAGTAGATAATCCAATCCTCATCACAGACATACAGAAATAGATTTTTGTGTAGGGAGAAACTGTCCTTTGAGATGAAAGCCTAATTGCAACTGCAGCTCAGACCAGTGGTTTTGCATGTTTTGGGTCTTACATACTTCCTTGGTGTCCCTCAGCTGTCAGAATGGGAACTATAGCAGGAGCTGAGGTGAGGGTGAGCAGTTGAGCAGGAATGTCCAACAATTACATGCACATCCTTACTGAGCATGATTAGAGCTTTATGTAGCCACATGAGAAAGAGTTAAGGGAAACTATTACTGCATTCTTGGTTTGTATTATGTTTAAAAAGATATGTGCTTACAGAGCTTTTAGCAGGCAGATTTGTTTGGGTATGTACAGCCTCTGACTAAGCCTTACTCTTTTCTAATGGCCTTAGAAACAATAGTTGATCACCTCTAACAAGTATTTATTACTAGAATTATGTGGAATAAAGCTGAAATGGGATACTTATTAAACCTCTGGACAGATACTAAATTCAGAGTTCTGACTCCAGCATTTTACTGATGGTAGGTCCCAATTACTGGTGTGTCAGTATTAGACAGAAAGGCTTAGTTATTTCCCATTAGAGAAACAGACTTTTTGACAGACTCTAGTTTGAAGACTAGAGGTATCAGTATCTGAGTTGGTCTGTGCTGGCTCAGTCTAGATCACTGCACTCCACAGTAAGGGAAATACATTAGAAAGCTCAATATTTAGTAGAGCTCTTGTGTAAAAGACACATCTTGACTTTATTTCTTAGCAAATGGAACAATGCTGGTAAAGAAGGGGGAGAGACTAAATAGCTGATCGATAATGGTCTTTCATCCTGAATATCTTTGTGACTTAATTCATGTTGAGAAACAATGCATCTTGGTTTAATCTTTACCGTTTCAGTAGGTTCTCAATATCTGTAAAATGCTTAAAGGTCTTGTGGTATCTAATCCACTTTGTAGTAGTACTAGATATCTGTGAAGCAAACATCTTTGTTTATCTGGTTCATTCAGCCCGATAGCTACACGCACAGTGTAGAACCATTTTCACTAATGGGTATTAGGGCAGGAGAGGCTTTAGGCTGTTACTTGTAGAACAGAATGTTGTTACCCTTTCTCCTACAGCAGGGCTTGCTGTAACCTACATGGGGGTGCTTGGTAGGGCTTAACTGGATTACTCAGAAGTAGAGTGTGGGTGAAATAATGGAAATGATGGTAAATGGAATCATGGAAATCGTAGTAAATCACACCTCTGTAATGACTAATGCTGAATCTTTCTTTTCAGAAGAAAACAACCTTAGTTTGAGAGAGCGTACTGCTTGCCTAAGAAGCATAATAAAAAATGAAAATTTAGTAATAGTTGAGAGGCCTGTTCACTCCTTTATAAAAATAAACTGAAAAATCACTAGTTAATATATAATAACCTCTGTAATGACCTGTAGCATCTTCACCTGAGGCCTTTTAAGATACATAGCTAAGTGCTTGCTACCTCCTGTAATAAAGTTCTGATAATTTTCTGCTTGAGGAAGGAGGTGAAGGTGCTTTAGAACAACACTGTTCAGATCATTGTGGAAGATTTGTTCCATCCAGGGTAAAAGTGATGGCTGATGTCCTTTATTTGATGGTAGAGGGATTCTGCTCATATTCTTCTGTATAGTCAGTAAGGAATGTGCCTATTACAGTGCCTCACTTATCTCAGGAGGATACCTACTGCTCCCCTAATGGTAAGAACAGTCTTCAGTGTTTTCAGACTGCTAAACTGTGAACTGTGAACATTGACCGAGGCTTGCAGTATTCACATGACCATCCTTTAGGGAGTACTGGCATTTAGCCTTTAAAAGATGTGACGGGTTTCCCTAATAATAACGATGGCAGTGATACAAGGAGAATTTAGCATTACCTTTTCTGAAGCCTTTGCTAGATTTTATGATAGTTTAAAGCAGAAGATTTTAATACCCAGAGCATGATGCCAAATCATACTTGTCTTAGTGAAGATACCCCAAAATGTTTTCTTGCACAGGGATGAAGCTTTGAAGTGACTATTGGTGGGCTTAAAGCTGAACTTCAAGGAAATGCCTCAAGGTTCTCACTTTGCAAAATGAGTGGCCAGGGGCTGTGTCTTGAAGAGTAGGTCAAACTGAAGCACACTAATTGAAAAGAGACCTTGAAAAAAACTGTGTTTCTGCTTCAATACTCTGGAAATACATCTGAATTTGGATTAATTAAATCATTTTAGGAGCTTAGCTGTGCTGCCGTTAAATCTCTTGACTACTCCTGTGACAATCAGTCTCTTACCATGGACTGTACTCTGTTGGCAGATGGACTCGGAACATACTCAACATCAAAGTGCTTAAGTGTCAGCTGCTTGAACATGTAATTTGTGACAATATGTGGACATTGTCTGGTGTAGAGCAAGCGAGCAAGGACAGTGGAATTAAGAGCCTGTTGTTTATTTCTCTGTTATTCAAAATCACAGAAGTTGATGGATGATAAACTTGCATGTTTATTGGGTGCTAAAACATTGTGTGTTACATATGAAAGGTGCACGAGTTGTCTTGATATGAAAACTTCTTTCCTTACTGACACAAAAGCCTGTAATAGCCACCTACCTCATAGATTTGTTTTCAAAACTCTGGGTGCAAGCATGACCTTGTGCCTAAACTTTGATTCTCTTTTGGAATGAATGACACCTGCTGAAGTTTACTGTTGTGTATTAAGTATTTACCCCTAAAGTGAGGTGTTAGTTGAATGGCTCTCAGTTCTGCTGAGAAACTTTTATGGGAATGAGTAAATGACCTTTTACACATTCGTAGATTTGGCTTATATTACGGTACTGAAACTTGAGTCTGTTGAGATTAGCAGTTACTGGGCTGAATAGCTCTTCATTAGTCAGCTCAACAGAATACAAACAATTCCTGAGGCATTCTTGGGCACAGTCCCAACACACCATACTTAAAGGTATCTCTGTTACATACCCAATTTACGATTTAGTGAGTAGCATTACAGAAGCTGTAGCAAGCGATGATCAGCTTGCTCAAACACACTAAAACAGTGTTTGTGATGCCATCATGGGTCTTACTGCCCAAGGAATTCAGTCTATTGTATGAAGCTCCTGTTGCTGTGTAGCAAAGGAGCGTAATGACTGAGTGATGCTGGTGGTAGATTCTATCCTTTCTCCTTGAGGGCAGTAATTTTTCACTTGCAGTGCACTGAAAAGCAGTATAGGTTAATCCTTTGAGAAGCTTCAGTGAAGCTAATATAGTTCCTATGCTTGAAAACATTGCTTTGGGCCATAAAGCAGGTGCTCAGGTTTGTCACAGGTACATAAAATGCAGTTTACAGATGTACCAAACCAGGGTGTGCTTCATAGGTAAATCTGATTTACTGTGGACCAGTGAAACAGTGATGTGTGTTCACTGCTACCTCCTCCTGTTAACTGAAATTGAGAGTGAATGGAAACAAAGTTAACACAAAAGGATGAAAATGAGATATACCTGTCTTGTAGAGGAGTCTATTTGGCAGCTCAAAATTACTCCAGGTTACATTTAGAGTAACTACTTCGTTTTTGCTGTTGTGTGGTTGAGCACAAATTATGTTTTTAGAGCTGGGCATACGGCTGGAAGAGGCCTGCATTACAATCCCTGCCTTTGTTGTTGAGTCTAATGGCATGACATCTTGGGCAAGAAGAGGTGAAATGACTGTTTAACATATCTTTCTTATCTTTCACTGGTAACATATCTTTCTTATCTTTCACTGGTAAGAATTAGGTATTCTGTGAAGTAAGATGAAAAAGTTCACTTGTAGGCCAGTTGAGACCTGCTGTGTAGACTTCCTTCTGCACTTGCCAGGAGTGGGTTGCATAAGGGTAATTGATTCTTTCTGTACTACCCACTGATGTTGAACATTGTAGTTCTGCCACTTAGGTTTTGAACACTGAATTTACCAGCCTTGCTAAAACTGGAATAGTGATGCTACTGCTGGTATAGTCTTACCAGGTTACTAGAACCAGGTTAAGCAATAAACACATAAGTTAAAATTCCTTTTAGTTTGCATCAACAGTATGACTTCAGAATGTCTTTAGGACCTGGATATCGACAATTGTGTAGTTCATTGCCTGTGGAATGAAAAGACTCAGAAGATAAATCATAGTTCAATAGTGTACACTGTAATCAGAGAAGCTTGTCAGTCTTGCATTTCCTTCTGGAGGAGGTTTTAGACACAGAGGCTTGAGTTAGACCTTCAGCACAGGAAGGATAATAAAACACTCTTTTTTTGTCTTTCTAGCTCCAAAATTTGGGTATTAATCCAGCAAACATTGGATTCAGCACCCTAACAATGGAATCTGACAAGTTCATCTGCATAAGGGAGAAAGTAGGAGAGCAGGCACAAGTAGTGATAATTGACATGAGTGATCCAACAACACCCATCAGACGTCCAATTTCTGCAGAAAGTGCCATCATGAATCCAGCCTCTAAAGTAATAGCACTAAAAGGTGAGTAACCCTTTATGATTGCAGTATGAAAACTACTGTTAAGCTTTGTTACTACTTATTAATGCTTTTATACTTCATGTAAACTTTCTAAGAAGAATGTATATGAGGATAAGAATTCTTGCCTGAACTTGCATGCTGTATTTTTGGCAGTAGATCTTTCAGTAATCTTTGGATGATTTGCCTCCAAGTGGGTGTGAGATGCTTGGACCTGGCACTGCAGCCTCCTATCCTCACTGAGGACCAGGTCAGCATCTGGTGTACTTTCCCTTTAAACAGATACTGTAAACGTAATGGGCACTTGTATAGATGAGTAGTGGTGTAAAGCCATATTTTCTGCCATGTCCTGGCCCTTTCTTGTAGCTCTGAAGGTTTGACTAGATAGTGACAAAAATGTCGTAAGGATGGCCAGTAAGTGTAAAAGTCTAAACATAATAAACAAGTTTAACAAGCATGAGGTCTTGAAGCTAGAAGACCTTTGCTTACTGCTACCTGTGGTGTTGTTACTGCCTTTAAGCAGCACTCTTGAGCTCAAAGAAGTAATTTTTAATTCATGTCTGGCTCTTTTCTCAAATGACCGACATCTGGTATTTAATCTCAATAACTGTTACTGACTATGTACTTTTCTTCCTGCATCTTATCTAAACAGATGGTGAGTGAACTTTGTCCTGACATTGTATGTTTGGTAGTACAGAATGGTCCAATCTCATAAAAAGTACTGAACTTTAAGGTAGCCATTTGACAGTTCACTTCATGGCCAGGTGGGGGAATCTTAATCCTCAACTGGTATTACAATGATCATGTTCTCCATTGGCTCGTTTCTAACCATTTGGCTGTTTTGACTATTGACTGTACCAAGTGAAGGAGGAGAGTGTGCTTTTAATGTTCATGTGTATATGTGATTGAAGTACAGTTGATAGACAAAATGAAGTTGCAAAATTTTTATGAGAGACCTCTGCTAGCATGTCCTGTGTGCTATTCATTTCTGCCTAAGTGTGTTTTTTATTGTGAAAAATTATGGTGAAATTACTTCGGGGTCCAAGAAACTGTCCTCAGAGCTGGTGCAAAACCTTTAACTTCTTTTCTTTGGTCTCAGGCTTATACTGACATCAGGTGAGAACTAAAATAAATCTGTGATTCAGCTGAGATAGTTATGCATCTTGCAAAGGACTGCCTTACCCTGGGTATGGGTAAAGGTAATAATGAAAAAAAGTCAGATCTGTTAAGAGCTTATTGTACTTTATCTTGAACCCCTTCAAACAAGCTGTATTGGCAAGGAAAATGCCTTCTCTACACTAGCAGAGCTTTGTCCACCTCTTAAAAGGAATCTATGTAACCTGGTTTTAAAACTAATATACTAACTGAATGGATTATCATCAGCTTCAAAGAATATAGCTTTATTCTTTCTAGTTAAGGCTTGCTCAAAAGGAGTATTGTTCTGTCCATTCAGAGTGAATAAATCTGTCCTCTGAATCAACAAGGTTGAGTTAATGATGTTGACATTCAAAGTTGTGTTGTCAAGTGTTGCAAACTTGATCTCTTCTATAAATAATCTAGTGATCAGAAGTTTGGGTAGAACAGAGAGTTAATAGAGCTACCTAACCAATATCCATGATGACCATGATTTCCCTGCTGATTGAGTGAGACTTCAATAGTCAAAATGGTTATGTATTGTGATTCAGTGTGCCATGATGGGGAGTTGCTTGTAATCCCAGGATTATAGAGCAACAAATGTAGAAACCCACCCTCAGAAAAAGAAATGAAATGGTTCTTGATTTTAATTGCTATACAGTATGCACAATTTCATTTCTGGATTGCATGTGGCATTCTCCTGGTGTACTGAGATTTATACATTGTCCTTGTGTTTTTGGTCTTCTTGCACTGCTCTGTACTGGGAGTACTCAGCAGTGGGTTTAAGTGGAGAATGCAGCATTTGAGGGTGCTTCCATTCTTTGTGGAATGGAGAAACGTCATGCACCAGTCAACTGAAATGTAAATTCTTGTGCTTTCGATGTTCAAAAATTGAATCTGCTTACTTGGTTACGCCTGTATAGTCTAAATAGACTCACCAGTTTGGTAGTTTGATCAGAAAAGCCTTAAATCTTTTTGTCTCAAATCTTGGCCTAATAAAATGTTCAAGTAGACGTAAGACTCAGGTGCACACTTGCCCTCAGCAGATCCTGCTTTCTCGATCCAAATAACAGATTTTTTTTTTTTGTAGTTTAATTACAGTTCAGGGTTGTGAAGTTTGAATATATGTTGTCACACTTAGGGAGTTGTAAAGTGGTGGCTTCTGCAGCTCCCAATATCCAGGGCTAAACTGCCTAGTAAAGCTTGTAGAAGCCATTTCCAACTGTGACACAGCAGTTAAATTTAGTCTAGAAAGAAGACAAGCATGAGCTTTTAGCTGTTTGTCAGTTTCTTCTATGTTCTTAAAACTAGGAAAGACATCCTGCTTCCTCTTCAGGAAGACTGTCCTTAGGAGCAGTTTCTGTATGCACGTATTGGGATTGTTGTTTAGATGGTGACCAGAGCCCTTCCAGAACTACTTATCTCCTGGCTGCATGTGAGGCTGCACACTGTGGGAGTTCAAAATCCATCTCTTGATAGCACCAGGCCATTGTTGGACAAATTGTTGTCCAATACAGTAAATATGCTGTTTCCAGCTATCACTTTACAGGCCTGGGCTTACTGCATCTGTCTAGCACAGTAAATACATGTGCAGAGCAAAGTATTCATTAGCAGGCTGCTTTTGGTCTCAGGAAAGCCAGCAAGCTCTCCTAGGATGTAGGTGATCAGGTTGATAGTTCTCTATGCAGTTAAACCAGGCAGCAAATGCTGCATGCAATAGCTCTTAAGTCTTGCATTGTCTCTTGGCACTGCATTAAACTAACATGATCAATTTATGTATAAATTATGCTAAAACAGAGCAGTTCAAGATACTTACTAACTTGGGATTAGTAACTCTTGAATACTGTTTCTTGGTGGCCAGCAGCCTTTATCTATCAGTGAACATCTCCCAGTTTGGCAGTCACAAGTGTTACTAACAGGAAACACTTCTGAAGTGGGGATAGAAATAATGGCATTACAAGCCAGTACTCCAGCAGTCTGAGTGGGTGTCTTGTGAACAGAAAAGAAAATTCCTGGAGCCAAGTTGTCTCATCTGCAGTAAAATAAAACATTACTTTGACTTTATGAAAGGAATTGATTCCTTTATTCTTTATAGTTTGGTTCAATTAGCATTGGTTTTAAGCCTACTTAACAGGGTAGGGCTTCTGGTTGTTTAAAAGGACTACTAAATCAAGCCTAAAACTGCAAGTATAGTTTCCTAAACCATGAAGAAGTAATCTTAACTGGAACTAAAACTCCAAACCTTCCTACAGTCTTTCTGAACTTTTGACTGTCCTCTTCAGTAGGCACTTGTTGTACAAAGCCCATCTAGTTCAGTGTGCAATTCATCCAGCAGGAAAACAAAATGGGAGCTGTGATCCTCGGCTGTCTCAAGCTGTTTCAAGTCTCCTGCTGTTTGACTCAGTCCAGGTCAGCAGCTACTAAACTGACATAAGCTGGAGCCATTCTTTCTCTTAATTATACTGAATGACATCTACTAGACATCTGCAACTTGGCGTACCAGTACTGCCAACTAAACAAGAGTTTACACAAGCTCTGTAGCTTAGACTGTCTTTTTACAACAGCTTATGGTGAAAGTGTCTGTGCTTGTCAGTTGTTGGAATGTCTGTGTGAGTGTCTATAAGGAGATTTTCTTGGTTTTGGGATGGTGCAGGTGTTGGGGGTGGAGAGGGGATTCTGTTAAGAGTCAAGTGTCAAAGGAGACTGAGATTGACAGGACACTACCCTGTCTGTAACACCACTGGAACAGAGGGTTAAACTGGGTGCTTGTAAATGGGCAAACCATAGGATGGCCATTATGGTGATTGATCTGTGATGTTTCTTGGATTTTGTCATAATAGCCGGAAAGACACTTCAGATCTTTAACATTGAGATGAAAAGTAAAATGAAAGCCCACACAATGGCAGAGGAAGTGATCTTCTGGAAATGGATATCTGTGAATACAGTTGCCTTGGTGACAGAGACAGCAGTGTACCACTGGAGCATGGAGGGAGAATCACAACCCCAAAAGATGTTTGATAGACATGCTAGTCTTGCAGGCTGCCAAATCATCAATTACAGAACAGATGAACACCAAAAATGGCTGCTGCTGATAGGAATTTCAGCACAGGTAAGTTCCCTGGCGCCAACATATTATGAAGATAATTGGGAAAGCCCTGGCCCCACTTGACTTAATAGCTGCTGTAGTCTAACTTTGGTTTCTATAAATAAAAAATTGAAAACTATCTTTTATGTAGGAATAGCCTGACTTTTAATTCAGTTCAAGTGTTGGAGGAGGGGATGAGAGGCATTTGCTGCTTTTTAGTTCGCTGTCCCAGGGGTCTTGCTACAAACATTTGAAATCTTATCTCTAAAAGCTGACCTTTCTTTTTTCTAGCAAAATCGCGTGGTTGGTGCAATGCAGCTGTATTCAGTTGATAGAAAAGTCTCCCAGCCTATAGAAGGCCATGCAGCAGCTTTTGCAGAATTCAAAATAGAGGGAAATGCCAAACCTTCTACCCTCTTCTGTTTTGCTGTGAGGAGTCCTGCAGGAGGCAAGGTAAAGTCTGCAGCTATGTTCCTGTAGTGCCATAGGAAGGTTTGCATCAAACTGAACGTGGAATTCAGTAGCATTGAATATGCTACAACTTCTGAGCAGTCTGTGCAGGGCTAAGGTAACACCACAGTAAATGCCTTGGCCTTTCTAGTCTTTCCCTGCAAAACCGATGAATTGACAAGTGTGTCTCAAAATGTCATGAACAGGCTGTCTTGAATAGGAATAGTTGACTTTCATAGAAAGCATGGTTGTTTTGGTTTTTTTATTCTTCTCACAGGTTTTAATTTATCAAGTTCTAGAAAACTTAATATTCTGAATATGTGGAGCACAGCTCCCCAGACTGTGTTGGCCAAATGTGGCAGATGATTTCAGCAGCACATCTGAGGAAAGGAACTTCTTTCATGTGGCTGTACTTGCAGGCAATCTTGTGACATGAACTTTTTTCTTCCTAGCTGCACATAATCGAAGTAGGTCAGCCAGCTACTGGAAATCAGCCATTTGTTAAGAAAGCTGTTGATGTGTTTTTCCCACCTGAGGCACAAACAGACTTTCCAGTGGCAATGCAGGTAAATGTTTGACCCCCAAAAAAATGAGCTTTATAGCCTAGCAAGGAGCTGACATCTGTTGTAAAGACTGCTTTCTATAGTGCTTTGCTGTCATTCTTCCTCGTTCTGGGAGGGGTGTTAATAGGTTTGTGGGAGGTAGCATGGACATTAAAACAGTAATTTAAATATATAGACTGTTCCTGTATTTTAAAAGATAATAAACAAAAAGGCCCAACAAAACACCTACTGAAAAAGAACCCAAACCAATGTAACAGACCCCCAAAAAAACCCTTGAGAATGTCTTCAGGGAGAGTATATCCATCACTTCGGCTATTCAACTTCCTGCTTAATGTTCCAAGTTCTAGATAAGAATATTAGCATACCTCCTGTAGTAGCAGCGCAGAAAAGGCAATTTGGGGCATTAGTGGGAGGTTCTGCAGGGAAGAGCAGAGCTGGTTGCTATCACAAACCAAATTTCACTTTGCATGTCTCTAGGACTAGAAATTGTGTCATAAAATCAGACTATCTTGGAGTGTAAGACTGCTGGCAAGTCGAATAGATCAGCTATAAATAAATAGACCACAATAAATAGATGCCCATAACTAAGGTGCATGCATGGCAGGATTCATGTAGCTCTATACTTCAGCTTAAGGCTTAATTAACAAAACATCCAAAGACTTGTTCCAAGGGGAGAGTACTTCTATATCTTAAGACCGTTTTGGCTTGACAGATAAACTGGAGTATTTAGTAGATGAGCTTGGTTTAGATTCTGCTGGTGCTTTGGGTAGGCTTTGTTGGAAGAGAATGGGATTATCTCATTAGTATTTCTGAACAGAAACTTGTACTGACATATCTAGTCTAGAATGCTAATTATGCCCAAACTTTTTTCCTCAGCTTGGCTTATTAGGATGAGGAGTATGTTCTTTGCTGCAGATGAATTTTGATTTCCCTTCAACCTCTCTATTCACTGGAACTACGCCTGCAAATGGCCAGCAAAGCTGATCATTGCTTTTGAGTCTGAAAGGAAGAAGCCCGAAGCTATATTTGTTCTTAGTGTCAGTACAAAGGCATGTCACTGCAGTACTTCCTTATGACTAGGCTAAAGGCAGCTGTCTGAAGTGTTACAATCTTACTAGTTTTGACTAATAAAAACCTGTCTTTTGGCAGATTGGAATTAAGCATGGTGTTATTTATCTGATCACGAAATATGGATATATCCACATGTATGATTTGGAGTCTGGAGTGTGCATCTACATGAACCGTATCAGTGCTGATACTATCTTTGTCACAGCTCCTCATGAACCTACCTCAGGCATTATTGGTGTGAATAAAAAAGGACAGGTAACAAAGCCACCATTCCGTTTCTGAGCCTTCTAAAGTTCAAATAGAATGTAACAAACCTGATGAGGGACAAATGCTATGGAAGGGAGCAAGTGACTATTTGATTAATAATATTTTATCTCTCCTAGTACAGAGAGAAGAACTTGGTTTTTTAGTAATCTGCTCCTTCACTGATAAACTGCATAGCCATTTTGTTGTTATATTTCACAGTAGTTGTGGAAAGGTCAGTACTCCTCAATATGCCTCTTGTCCTTTCCAGGTGCTTTCTGTGTGTGTTGAGGAAGACAACATAGTGAACTATGCTACAAATGTTCTCCAGAATCCTGACTTGGGACTGCGAATGGCTATACGTAGTAACCTCGCTGGGGCAGAGGAGTTATTTGCCAGAAAGTTTAACACACTGTTTGCTCAAGGAAACTATGCAGATGCTGCTAAAGTAGCTGCATCTGCACCAAAGGTAAGTAACTCCAAAGGTAAAGCTTAGAAATCATGGAAATTTGCCTAAGCTTATTGGATTGCTTAGCTCACTTGTATCTCAGAGCTTCACATTCAAAACATAAATGCTGTTTTCGTTCTCTGCAGTCTGGTAGTGGTTCTGACTAATACATTCCCCTGTATCCCATAAAGGAGCATTTGCTATCCATTTCTAACCAGACTGGACTTTCTGTGGCCACTAACTTCCTGCTAGAAAGTCACTGGTTTGATGGTCTCTATCCTGAAGGTTTAACCATAGATGCTTCAGTTTATCCTTAAAACCCGCTTTTTTTACTAATGCTATTCAGTCTTCACTGATTAAACACTGCTTCTCTCTCTCTTGTGCCTGTTCAGGGAATTCTACGTACCAGTGATACAATTAGGAAGTTCCAGAGTGTACCGGCTCAGCCTGGGCAGGCCTCTCCCCTGCTCCAGTACTTTGGAATATTGCTTGACCAGGGACAGCTGAACAAGTTTGAATCTCTGGAGCTCTGTCGCCCCGTCCTGCAGCAGGGCCGCAAACAGCTTCTGGAGAAGTGGCTGAAGGAAGACAAGGTAGGCTCAACCATGACAGTAGCCTCCTTCTGTTGCCTTGTAACAATTGAGTGTGAACAATACTTTTGTTGATGCTACATCTCTGAATTCTTCTGGTTGACAAAATACTACTTCTGACTTCAGCTGGAGTGCTCTGAGGAGCTGGGAGACTTGGTGAAGACGGCTGACCCAACCCTTGCACTCAGTGTCTACCTTCGAGCTAATGTGCCAAACAAAGTGATTCAGTGCTTTGCTGAAACTGGTCAATTCCAGAAAATAGTGCTGTATGCTAAGAAGGTAAATCATTTATCACAAAGTACAGGCTCTGCCTTATGTGTAATGTATCCATTGTGCAAATCATAGTGTATTGCTACAGTCTAAAAAGTCTGCAAAAAATAAGCTTCAAAACATCCAGAATTTTATGAAGTATTAATTTAATGTACTGCCTTAAGCTTATTCTGTGGAATAAAGATAAGATTCTTAAATTTCTTAGACTTTGTTTTGTAATGCATAAAGAAAGAAAAATTGCCTAATGTCCACTTTTAAGTTTAGGACTTGATAAATAGGGCTTTAGCACTGTTGAAAAAATTATTCCAAGTAGTTTCTTAAATAGCCAGAAAATTGCCCTGGTACAAGTTCAGTTACTAAGTAAGGGAATACTGAATTTCTGTGTCAACAGACAAGAAATGCTTTTATCTGAGAATTCCTGGAAGATGGGGGATGGGCACTATGAGCTCCCAACAGTTTATAGTCCCTGTGCTAAAGAACCTGAAGGTTTAACAGAAGTGTGAAGCTTCCTAAATACACATGACTGTTTCTGAAATATCTAGGTTGGCTATACCCCAGACTGGATCTTCCTCCTGAGAAGTGTGATGAGAGTCAGTCCAGAACAAGGCCTGCAGTTCTCTCAGATGCTGGTACAGGACGAGGAGCCACTGGCTAACATTAACCAGGTGAGGCCTACAACAAGGGTACTCGTCTCTTTCTACACAGAGGGAATAGTGCAGTACCATTCTGGGGACTGGTAAGCCTGGTTCACATCTCTTGTCATCTTGATTAGAGGAATTACTAAATAGTCTAGTCAGGTTTGGTTATCATCGAGTCTTTAGTGGCAAGTGCATTCTCAAGTTCTTGTGGAAGCTTTCTGGTTTATTGGTAGTAAACCTGCCACAATCTTAGTCTAAGCAATAGTGTTATTATCCTGCCGTTGGCTTTAATGGAGCATGCATCTCCCCATGCAGAGAATTTATAGGAAGATGAACAAATAATCCTAACTTCAGTTCTGGCTGCCATTGGCCACTTCTTGTTAAATGGATGGAGAAATAAAGGGAACATTTTGCATCATTAAGTAACTGAAGCTACTTGGAAAAAGTCTTGGCTTTTCTTCTAGCAACTATCCCAACAAGAGAGAAGGGATGAGCTTTGCATGCTGTGTTAGAAGTAAATAAGAGTGGATAGTAAAGTCTGGCATAATAGCTCAGAGTACTGCACTTCTTCCATTCTAGAGAAGAAGGAAATATGTGAAACTTGTCTCTCTATTACCATGATAGTAATACTATGAAAACAAGGGAATGCAGCATGCTAGGTGCTGTGATGGCCTGGTGTCTGGGTTTGAGACAAGTTAAGATCTTGGCATAAAGCAGACAATAGGGGATACAGTATCATAACATCACCCCAGAACACCTGTCTAGCCAGGCTTTTTGTATACACAGAAAAATGTACATGTGTGTACATAGACCTTTCTTCTCTAACTTGACTAATCTCAACAGATTGTGGATGTGTTCATGGAGCACAGTCTTCTGCAGCAGTGCACATCCTTTTTGTTGGATGCCCTGAAAAACAACCGCCCTGCAGAAGGCCACCTTCAGACCCGTCTCCTGGAAATGAATTTGATTCATGCCCCGCAGGTATGACCCACTTCCTCCAAAAAGGGAGAGACAGTACTGTATTTGCACAGAATAGGATGTCTGATACAGTTATCTGTAAGTTGTTTAGTAACGTGCAAGTCTTCTAAGTAAGTCACTGCTGTGACTTCTTAACAACTTGTAGGCTGAGCTGCTGTGATTCTCTTGACAGTCTGAATATGAAATGTAACCTCGTAGGTTGCAGATGCCATTCTTGGAAACCAAATGTTTACACACTATGATCGTGCTCATGTTGCCCAGCTGTGTGAAAAGGCAGGCTTGCTCCAGCGAGCTTTGGAACACTACACGGATCTCTATGATATTAAACGAGCAGTTGTTCATACTCACCTCTTGAATCCTGAGGTAAGTGTTGTCCAGAGTAAGAAAGTGACGTGAACAGTCTTTAGCACTTCTGCAGCTGCCAGAAGATGGGTTGTAGGTACTGAAGTAGCTGTGATTCAAGAACAATTGTCCAGTTAACAATTAAGTTGTATCAGTGGCTTAAATCTGACCTCAGTTTCCCAAGTGGACGTTTCAAATATTATTTCCAAACTGCACTTTTGTAATTGTAAATACAGTGAGTGTTTCTTATTATGTCTTTGGTCTTAGTTCATGGAAGACTTCTCTCTAGTAGCTGGGGTAGAAACTGTTTAGTTGGCACATCTTAGAAATCAGTCAAATCCTGTGTGAGTTACTGAGTAAAATTTCTGTCTCTTTGCAGTGGCTTGTGAACTTCTTTGGCTCTCTCTCCGTTGAAGACTCCGTGGAGTGTTTGCGTGCTATGCTGTCAGCCAACATTAGGCAAAACCTACAGCTCTGTGTGCAAGTTGCTTCTAAATACCATGAACAGCTTGGCACCCAGTCTCTTGTGGAGCTTTTTGAATCTTTCAAAAGCTATGAAGGTACAGTATTAGAGGGAAGCAGCTTACTTGGAAGCACTAACTGATTGAAGCTAACAGTAAGGATTGTAGCTTTTATGGGAGAGGTACCGGTCACATGGCTGGATCTTAGGATACACTTATGAAAGTGAGCTCATCTCAGTGAGTTCTAGGGGTAGTTTTGTTCTAGATAGTTTCTTAGCTCTCTTGAGTAAAGATCAGAAAGAAAGATGAAACCTGAAAGAAGTTTCTGATTCTCCCTGCAGTTGACTGAAAGCTACTCTCTCAGCAAGGCTGAACTAAGTCACAAGCTGAAGCCCATGCAGCCTTCACTTGCTTCACTTCTAACAATGTTAAACACATGTGACTCTTTCCAGGACTGTTCTATTTCTTGGGTTCCATTGTAAACTTTAGCCAGGATCCAGATGTTCACTTCAAGTACATCCAGGCAGCTTGCAAGACTGGTCAGATAAAGGAAGTGGAAAGGATTTGCCGTGAAAGTAACTGCTATAACCCAGAACGAGTGAAGAACTTTCTGAAGGTAAATACTCCGCCCAGGGGATTGAAGGGTCCTTTTGTATGTTTTGCTTAGCAGCAGAACTACTGCTTTCTAATGGAGGGAAACGCCAAAAAGGTTTAGTTGGCATGGCTATGAATAATTTATTGCTTTTTCCTCTTTCACACAAAATACAGGAGGCAAAGCTCACAGATCAGCTTCCTCTGATCATTGTCTGTGATCGGTTTGACTTTGTTCATGACCTGGTGCTCTATTTATATCGCAATAATCTGCAGAAGTATATCGAGATCTACGTACAGAAGGTAAGGACTTGTTCTTTACTTCATTATAAGGAGCTTAACAGACTACAGTATAATCTGCTGTCTCTTTTTGCTTACTCCCCCAGTGCAGAGGCACTTCATTAAGCCTTTTGTCTATCTCAAAAACATTGTTCCTGGAATGTATATACAAATGTTAGTTACTCAAAGTTCTCTGCTCTGAAGCATAATTGAAATGGTTAGCTAGAACTTCCTCACATGGAAGGCTGGGGGTGCATTATTAGTAATGCTAATAACTAATTTTAATGATGGTGGTGATTCTAGGTGAATCCTAGCCGTATACCAGCAGTGGTTGGAGGGCTTCTTGATGTAGATTGTTCTGAAGATGTCATCAAGAACTTGATCATGGTGGTGAGAGGGCAGTTCTCCACAGATGAGCTAGTGGCTGAAGTGGAAAAAAGAAATCGGTAATGAAAATGCATCTGTAGGCACCAGTGGTGGGCTTCCCTGACCCTGCTATACACAGATTGAATTGCATGCAGTTTTGTTAAATGATAAAGCACTAATGTTGTTTTGTGTTCCTTTATAGAAAAGCAGTTCAAATTTGCTAGTCAGTCTTTCCATTGTTTGTGTCATGTAGGAACGCCTGACAGCACTGTATGATGTATAATATGGCTTTTGAACACTCCCATACAGCCAGCCATGGGATGTGCCTTTGGAGTAAATTTGGATCAAACTGTCTTGACAGTCTAGCTGCAGGCACACAGCAGCTTCTGTTGTTAGTTTCTATTAGTGCCTGTAAAATGAACAAATGGCTTTAAGCATGAACTGCCAGCTAATACAACAGGAGTTGAGAGATTGTAAAACTAGGGGTATCTGCAGCCTTCCCTGATTGATGTTAAACTGCAGATCTCATTAAAAAATAACTGGCTGGTCTGTGTTTGCTTTTAAGTTTGACCAGAAGACTTGCTTGAAGGGAAGGCCAGGTACTGAGTGGTAACTGTCAAGCATACCTCAGTCTAACTAAAAACCAAAAATGTTTGTTTCTTCAAAGGCTTAAGTTGCTGTTGCCATGGCTTGAATCAAGGATTCATGAAGGCTGTGAAGAACCTGCGACACATAATGCTTTGGCCAAAATCTACATTGACAGTAATAATAATCCAGAACGCTTCCTTCGTGAGAATCCTTACTATGACAGCCGTGTAGTTGGCAAATACTGTGAAAAGAGGGATCCTCATCTGGCTTGCGTTGCCTATGAGAGGGGGCAGTGTGATCTGGAACTCATAAAGGTTAGCAAAACTACGTTTATAAACATGCTTAAAAGAACTGCTTTCTGCCTGAAGTGGAAGACTGTCTGGCTATTAGTCTACCACTTGAAGAATCCTGTCCTGCAGTCTCACTCAGGAGTTGAGGCAGGTGGGATTCTTCTATGTGGAGACAGTAATTTTTATGCTGATGAGAAAAACTTACGCTATACATCCAAGCTGGAATTGTATAAGTGGAACTTTGAATGGATCCATGTCTTTTATCCACTGATTCTGCTTGAAATTAATTTGTTTATTAGGCCCAGGTAATGAATATGCCTACCATTAATGCTTTGTTAATTTGATTTTTTTTTTTGAGCTTTGAAGGCTTAACAGGATGAACAGGCTGTCATCTAGCCCTACAGTGAAAAAAAAGTTTCCCTAAAACTAAAACAGGACTTGTAATTTTCCTTTTTTTTTTTTCCTTTTTTTTTTTGACCCATAGACTTGCTCCAGTACTTAACCAGAAATGAGGAAAATAAATGTTGACAGTCTAACTACAAGAACTTACTCCAATAGCATTCCTTTCCTTTTTTTAAGCTTGTTCTTAGAACATCCTTCAGAATTTCAAGGGCAAGTGAAATTCTCGGGGTTCTCTAACACTTTCTAGTCTCAATATGAACACCAGAGCTTAATGTCAGATTAAGCCAGTAGTGCTTGTGGCTGCTGAGAAAAGCATTCTTCTCCTACTTGCACTTCTATCCTGGTATATGCAGAGAAAATCAGCCGTGAGCATTAGAATGGCAGTACAGTCCAGGCTCGCTGCTGAAAGTGGATGGCTTTCCAGCCTGAGTGGGTTAATTTTTAAGTAATAGTTGCACTCTAGCTGTTAAAAAAGGGCTGGCTGCATTTGTCTCCTTTATTTCAGGATATGAAGGTGGCTTTGAATTGTTGTTTGCTAGGAGACTGCTAGGATAAACTTTACCGTTCTGCTTAACCGTTAAAGCCTGTCTGTACCAGTTTCTTTCTGGAACTGATGTTCTGAGTTTTTTCTGGTTATGGAGAAATGATCTTCCTGTAAAAATTATTCTTGAGACTTATTATTGTAGTCTCCTAGAAGAAGGATCAACTCCTGCAACTGATACATGTAAAGCATAAAACAAAATTGTGCTAGTACTCATTTCCTTACAGTACAGTAATTGAGATTCCACAGGCTTATTTGGATACCAGCAATGTGAGCTGTTGCTACAAGATGACTTAGGCCTTCAGGCTTCTACTCTTCTAGCTGGAAGTTGAAGCTAGTGGTATGAATAGGATCATGACTTGTAACTCTTTCATGGTGCACTTCTATAAGGAATTTCACATTTATTCTGTACCCTTAACACCTTCACAAGAGAATCCAAGCCACTTGCTATTCTGAACACTTGTAAACACATGTAAAGCTAATGACACCAAATACTTAACCTACTTCTACCTTTAAACACCTGCACCATTCCTCAGTTCGCTACTTAGCACTGCCCAGGCAAGTGGCTCCCCTTTCTAGATTTAAAACTTAAGTTCTTCAGGCTTCTGCAGGTCTTCACTTCAACCAGAAGCAAATAGTTACTGTGAAGCCACAGTCAGAGTGTTTGTGTGTTGGGCAAAACCAAGAGAAGCTGTAGAAATTCTGCTGCAGACCTTCTCCATGAGCCTTCCAGATCAGAGGTTGGGTAAGAACTTGTCTGTGGCATTTAGCATTGGTCAGAAATTAGTTCTAGTCAGTCTTCTAGACTGTCTGGTTCATAGCTAGCTAAACCTGTCTTGCGGTACTGACCCTTAATAATAATTCCAATAATTGTAACTTCTCCTTCAGGTGTGCAATGAGAACTCCCTGTTTAAGAGCGAGGCTCGTTATCTGGTACGCAGGAAGGACCCTGAGCTCTGGGCAAATGTACTGGAAGAAAACAACCCTTTCAGGCGGCAGCTTATTGACCAGGTAAAGGAAACAGGTTAAACTTCTAGTGTGTGGAGACCTCAGGATGTCTCAG
Organism: Pseudopodoces humilis; assembly: GCF_049639895.1. Classification (NCBI taxonomy): domain Eukaryota; kingdom Metazoa; phylum Chordata; class Aves; order Passeriformes; family Paridae; genus Pseudopodoces; species Pseudopodoces humilis. The sequence continues at coordinate 8,407,423 of NC_142219.1, forward strand.
AAACATTATGGAGCATTAAAGTAGCATTCTTCCCCCACAAGGCCCCTTAAAACCCCATCTTACCATAAAGAAGTTTGTAAGAGTTAGAGTGGCAGGTATTCTGACCTTCATGGTAACCACGAAGCTACCAGTAAGATACTTTTTCTGTCCTGGAGAATGACCTTCCTCTAGTGAATTTGTTTCCCATACAGATGTGAATGGGGCTTTACTTCTCTGTAAAGTACAGGTAATAGCTGTTTCTTGCTGTCTTTATCAAAATACTCTAAAAGTTCTGAAGCTTTAATTTATAGTTCACTGGACAGATAACAAATGGAAAAATATTTCATTTAGGGAAAACACTTAATAGTTTCTTGCCTTTGAATCTAGGTTGTCCAAACAGCTTTATCAGAGACACAGGATCCAGAGGAAGTTTCTGTAACTGTGAAAGCTTTCATGACTGCTGATCTGCCAAATGAACTGATTGAGTTATTGGAAAAAATTGTCTTGGATAATTCTGTATTCAGTGAACACAGGTAAGAGGAGAGCTTTGCCCTCAAGTTTTGCCTATTCAGTGCCTTTGTTTAGGTTGTGAATGATCCAGGTTATCATGGGCCTCTTGGTTGCAAGACCTAAGCACTCTTCAGTGTTTACTATAAGGTGAAAAGCTAGAATTTCGAGTGCTTTGTGCTTGAAGAACAGAGCTAGTTCACACTGTGCAGTTTGCAGTGATGTGTTGAGAACAGGGAACACTAATATTGGTAAGCAATTTCTTTTTGAAGGTAAGTGTCAGTGGTTCTCAATCTGGGGATGAAATGTCATTTCTAGTGACAGGAAGTGGGTTTATTTTTTCACATGTAAAATCCATGTCACTTAAGCAGGTGTTGCTGTGCACTGCTTATAGCCTATGCCTTCTGTTAACCAAAGGAATCTCCAGAACCTGCTGATCCTGACTGCCATTAAGGCTGACCGCACGCGAGTGATGGAATACATCAATCGGCTGGATAACTATGATGCCCCAGATATTGCAAACATTGCCATCAGTAATGAGCTATATGAGGAAGCCTTTGCTATATTCAGAAAATTTGATGTCAATACTTCAGCAATTCAGGTGAGGTGTGGTTCCTGTATGATGCTGTAGAATGCTTCCCTGGACAGAAATGGCTGTTCTAAGAGCAGTTAGCTTAATATTGCTTACACAGAGCAGTGTATACACTTGAAGAAAGGCTTCTGTTAAAATGGACAGTGTTACAAAACGTCAATTTTTAACTTGGAACTTCAATTTCAAACAGGTGCTGATTGAGCACATTGGCAATTTAGACCGTGCTTATGAATTTGCAGAGAGATGTAATGAACCAGCAGTGTGGAGCCAGCTGGCCAGAGCACAGCTCCAGAAAGACTTGGTGAAGGAAGCCATTGACTCCTATATAAAGGCAGATGATCCATCTGCCTACATGGAAGTTGTTCAGGCAGCTAATAGAAATGGTAAGGCAAAGCATCTTCAAATTGCTTGGATGTGAGCTAGGTTATTGCATTTATATTTAGCAGCAGAGGCTATTGAGACTTAAGAATTCTGTTTCAGAGGAAGTTGAAAAAGTCAGTACATGGAATGGATCAGTCAATATTAGATGAGATTCCTGTCAATAAGGTTGTCTGTCTTGCTACACCAGACGTATCTCCACACAGTCTGTGGAGATAATTTGGACTGTTACCTATAATGTCACTAAGTGTAATGTATTTATTTAGTTTTGTATGGCACAGTTGCTTGCCAATTGGATTGCAGATCAGTAGCAAGAAGTCCAGTCTTACCTGAAGGTGACTTTGTGTTGTCCATAGCTGAAGTTACGGAATTGGCTTACTATTGTGATAGAGGAGAGTCTTGAGCCTGCTACTGAAAACTGTCCCTAAGGTGGCCAAGGTAAACAACACAGAATGACTAAACACAGGACCTTAGATATCTCTGCTCTCTTCCAGATAACTGGGAGGACCTAGTCAAGTTCTTACAGATGGCCAGGAAGAAGGCTAGAGAGTCTTATGTGGAGACAGAACTTATTTTTGCTTTGGCAAAAACAAATCGTCTGTCAGAACTGGAGGAGTTCATTAGTGGCCCTAATAATGCCCATATACAACAGGTATGTCTTGATCCTGTTTCCAAGTGTGACTTGCTGCTTAGTTGACCCCTCATTCTTGCTGCTGCCCTTGTTTACCTTGGACTCCTCCTTCAGGTCGGTGATCGCTGTTACGAAGAGGGGATGTATGAAGCAGCAAAACTTCTCTACAACAACGTATCCAACTTTGCTCGCCTGGCATCTACCTTGGTGCACCTCGGGGAGTATCAGGCAGCCGTGGACAGTGGCCGCAAAGCCAATAGCACAAGGACTTGGAAGGAGGTGACTTAAACTTGTGGGTAGTAGATTTTAATTCTAGAGCAAGTATTATGGAAACACCTATTTGGAACCGTTAGTAAATCTCAAATTTGGTAAAAGCTTTGTCCTGTTAACTATTTGCTTGTTGTCACTTTACCGTTCCTAATACAGTCCTAATACATTTGCTGACTGTCATGACAGGTCTGCTTTGCCTGTGTGGACGGAAAAGAATTCCGCTTGGCACAGATCTGTGGCTTACACATTGTTATCCATGCTGATGAACTTGAGGAGCTGATCAGTTACTATCAGGTAACTGTTAATATGCTAGAAGACTTGTACAGCATACTTGTATCTGCTAATAAAGTGCTCAGAGAAAAAAAAAATATACACTGGAGGCTAATATCTAAATTAATTTGTCCTCTATCTTTGTATTTATCTATATATTTATTATACTATTATTATATTGTTTATTATATATATATTTATATATAATTATATATATATTTCTATTTCTCTGTATTTCTTAGTGGCAACATGCATTTTTTCTGTAGTCAATGGAGAGGTAATAGTTTTCCATTGTGCCTTCTTTTATAATTCTCTAACCTCATTGGAATCAAAAATGCAAGCACTTTCAACGGAGAGGAAATCAAAGCATGTTGTGTTTAAGTAAATACGCATTTTAGCAAGCTTAATTAATCCTTATTTTCCTAACATCCAGGATCGTGGCTACTTTGAAGAACTGATTGCCCTTTTGGAAGCTGCTTTGGGCCTAGAGCGTGCTCATATGGGGATGTTTACTGAACTTGCCATCTTATACTCCAAATTCAAGCCTCAAAAAATGAGGGAACATCTGGAGCTTTTCTGGTCTAGAGTTAATATTCCAAAGGTATGCAGTAAGGTAGCTGCAAGTGAAGGTGGGAAGCTGCCAGTGAATAAAACCTGGTGCATTTTTTTGTTTGTTTTATTAGGTGCTCAGAGCTGCAGAACAGGCTCATCTCTGGGCAGAACTTGTATTCCTCTATGACAAGTATGAGGAGTATGACAATGCAATAATTACTATGATGAATCATCCCACTGATGCCTGGAAAGAAGGCCAGTTTAAAGATATAATTGCCAAGGTAAGTAACTTGGTAAGTGAAGCAAAATGCTGAAAGCTTCTTTCAGGAGAGAAAAAATGTACAACAGAATTGCTATTTAGAAAACAGTTTGCGTAAGCTACTACTCAGTTCTTCTGCTGTACTTCCAATCAGTTTAACACAGTTTCTTTTCTGCTGTGCAGCACATTCTGTTGAGTGGCTGCAGCTAGCAGAGAATGTTTTCAGAGACTGCACAGGATCATAGGTCACAAGCAAGAGGCCTAACCTCCTTAATACTTTTGAGCTGACTGCTGTTTTAGTCTGAGGCTGTAACTGTTCTTGGAAGATTTCTGCATATGTTTCCAGCTGTTTCAGTGTGAGAAATGGGGTGGGAAGTGCCATGAGAACAGCAGAGAATAGTGAATCGAGAAATAGTTTAAACAAGGTTTAAGACTGAGTACACTCTTACTGCACTGGGGGCTTCAAGGAAACAGTTCAAAGACCTTTTAAGGCTGCAGTCTTCACTGGCTTCAGAAGTCAACAAATGGTCGTATTAACTGTAGTGGGCTGCCTGTGCCAGGACCTCTTCAGTGGATAGATTAGAATTGGTTTGTAATGCCCCTGGTAGCCTGTGATTTCACTGTCTGGAAGAAGTTGGTACAAGAAGCAGTCCTAGGATTGAATAAGAATTCTGCATAAGTGTAAAACTTCTGACCTCTAGAAGGAAGCTTAAGCTGTTGTTTAGTAGGAGTCACATAAAATTTGTGGTGAGTTAAGTGGTCGAAACTATGCACCTTAGGCTTACTTCTGTTTGAAGTACTAACTAGTATCTGATCATGCAGGTGGCCAATGTGGAGCTGTACTACAAAGCTTTGCAGTTCTACTTAGACTACAAACCTCTGCTGATCAATGATCTCCTACTTGTATTATCTCCACGACTGGATCACACCAGGACAGTCAATTTTTTCTCAAAGGTGAGCTTGGGAGAGCATATAGGTCAACACAAAGTCCTCTTGCTGAAGTTAAGATACTCCAGGCTCTGGCTGGAAAACAAGAGTTGGCATCTGCTGAGTAGCTTTGCCTGCAGTATAAAGGACTGAGAAGCAGCCCAGTCCTGGCTTGATATGGGAAATCCAGGAAGAGTTACGTAACTGGCCTTGGAGACTTTTAGTTTACTTCTGGTAATACAAGGCACCTTCTCTGAAGGGTTTTAACAATGAGCACAAGCTCTTGTAATAACAAATGGGAACCTGTTTCAGGAGAAGGCAGTGTCAGGATTGCTATATTTAATCTTGTATTGGAAACCTCTTCTTTCCAGGTTAATCAGCTACTTCTGGTAAAGCCTTATCTGCGTTCAGTCCAGAACCACAACAACAAAGGAGTTAATGAAGCTCTAAACAACCTTTTAACAGAAGAGGAAGATTTCCAGGTGAGCCCCAAAAAACAGATTGCTAAGCCTGAGGGATGGTCCTCTGACAAAAATACACAGTAGCGTCCTTGAGTAGAAGATAACACTTCTCCAAAGCAAGAGAGAAGGCGTGCAGTCAGGCCCTTAGCAGGCAGGAGTCTTGAGACATCAATGATTTGCAGAAAAGTGGGTGCCACAGATGTTTTTCTCAGAACAGACCTCAAAAAGGTCAGTATCAGGTGTGTACTCAGTGGGCAGCACTTCTGTAAATAAATTTGCTTTTGGCTCCAATGGCTGCTATTTGAAGACACGCTTTGTCTTTTAATGTAACTAGCTCTTCTCTCTGGACCCAGTATCACCAAGATTAACATCTTGCTTTGTTAGAAAACATCCTTTGGAGAGGTGCATGAAACACTTAGGTAAATAAGTTGTAACCATAGCAGCTGGCAGAACTGAAACTCTTGCACACTATGATTAGATGCTTCTCTACTCTAGTTCTCACCTGCTGCCATCTGGAAGCACGTGTAACAACTCTCTCTGAAACAGGGTTTGAGAGCTTCCATTGATGCCTATGACAACTTTGATAACATAACGTTGGCTCAGCGTCTGGAAAAGCATGAACTAATTGAATTTAGGCGTATTGCAGCATACTTGTACAAGGGTAACAACCGCTGGAAACAGAGTGTGGAGCTGTGCAAGAAAGACCGTCTATATAAGGTGAGTTAATGACACTGCATAAATCTCCTGGATACTGAATGTTTGTTAGTTTCAAATCTGGAGTTTTAGTTAATAGTCCTTGACTTGAAGGAAAGACTCAAAGCAGAAGTGGTTGCAGTTTCAAATGCATGTCTTAAATCTAGTTTCATAATGTTGTCCTGTACCTGAGGATCTGTCTCTGTCAATCAGTGGCATCTGTATAATTACCTGGATCAATATGGAACATTCTCTATAGAACTCAAGTCACAGGCTCTTGTAAGGGTACAGATGAAATGTGATTACACTGGTATGCTCTTCAAGCCTGTAGTGAGTTCTTACAGGCCAATTTGTGCAATAGTCTGTAGGAAACCTTTTGGATGGATGTTATTAAAGTATCTGGCTTGCCTCAGAGTTGTTGTGTGTGGTATCTTGCCTTCTACAGAGCATGCCTGATGTTGTTAAAGACTAACTTCATGGTATGCCAAATACCCGGCTTATCTAGGTAGTAATAACTGGGATGTAAGATGTAGAGCAAGATGTTGACAGGCAAGGGTCAAGCTTAAATGTTGTTCTCTTCTGTAGGATGCTATGCAGTATGCTGCAGAGTCCAAAGATGCAGAGCTGGCTGAGAAGCTGCTCCAGTGGTTCTTGGAAGAAGGCAAGCAGGAGTGCTTTGCAGCCTGCCTTTTCACATGCTATGACTTACTGCACCCAGATGTAGTCCTTGAGTTGGCATGGAGACATAACATAATGGACTTTGCAATGCCTTACTTCATCCAAGTGATCAGAGAGTACCTTACCAAAGTGAGTATTGCATAGGCTAAAGAGCTGGGACTTGAGTCTTCTGTATGATTAGCATTATGTAAACCAGAGCTCTTTGCATACATTTGGAATATTACCATTCCTCATAGAAGAAGTCTTCTTGAAGTTCTGTAGGTTTCATCACTCCAGGCTAGCTAGCAAAGTCTGTAAATAAATGCCTTGGCACTTGAAGAGGTCTGGTTAAACTGCTTTTAGCAGCAGATAGAAGCAATTGTACTTCTCAGCTCCATAGCTGATGAACTGAAAACTTGGTGAAGACAACACATAACACTTTTATCTTTGTGTAACTATGAAAGTAAAGTCACTTTATTTCCTAGAGTAAAAAGAGCATAGGGCTTTTGAGTAACTAATTGTATACATATATTTTATATCAGCCATAGGAGTAGACTGCTGAAGGTGTTTTGTGTTTTAAATGGAAGACAGAACTTTAGATGCATAGTCTGGTTGTATGATACTGATACCAAGAACTGGCCCTCAACTGAGGGAAGAGAGATTCTCATCATGTGTGGTCCTGAAATGCTTGTCTCAAACAGCTCCAAGATCCTAAGCTTAGATTTTGCCTTGGAAAGCTGTGGGATTGCATAGGACATCACCGTAAAGAATTTCATTAAAATTAGCAATGTAAAAGTGACTGCTTCAGGTTGCTTCTAATAACTCATGTTAAGTATTCCCCTCTGAATTTTCTTGCAGGTTGATGGACTGTTCTATAAGGTGACACTCTGATTTCAAACTCTGTGTTCATTTGTGTCCCTCAATATCCTAGGTTTCTTTTACAGGAATCTAGCTGTAGCTTCTGCCAGAAGAGCAGTGTAATCTAGCTCTAACTCATTTCCTGTTCACTTTCTAATGCTAAAAGGATAACTATTCACAAGCAACTTGAAAATCCAACCAGACTCTTCTCCTCTTCATGGGAAACAAAAACAGGTGCTTGAGGAGGGCTTTACTTTGAGCTCCTTTTCACTGAATGCTGTTCATAAACAAAGAAAAGCAGTTGCCATGTAACAGGATGTGTTCTAAGAGCAAATTGCTTTTTACACTGTAAATTACCAAAGTGTGCAGTAACTCAGGCATGATGGTGAATTTGAATAGTGCCATGAAGCTTCTGTAAACTTCTTGCCTGTTGGTATGATGAAAGTACTTGCACAGATCTTAAACATCCCCTACTCCTCATATGTCAGAAGAAACTTGCCACATGAGTTTACCTGAACTCTTCCATGTGAGGTTTAGGTCTAAAATAATTTATTTTAAACTGCTGGTTGGATTTACAAGTAATCATGTGTACTAAATATGGGATAACTTGCCAGAAGGAAAATCTGCATGGTGAAAGTGGTTTACAGTGAAACTAATTTAGTTTGTTGAATTAACTGCAAAACATGAAATTGGAGAATGGGCTTTATAAATGTGGTATGTCTAAAATTGTCATGTAACTAACTTCAAAAGCACAAAAGAATAGACTAGTTTCAGTGGGGTCTGTAAATCTTCCAGAATTTCTGTCTTTTCTGCATAAAAAAAAAGTTAAAGCACAGAACCTCTGTTGCAGAAGGACATGGAGTATGGAGTAAGGACAGAAGGCGTATGGAGTATAGTGACACCTGGAAGCCTTTTGAACCAGTTCTAGGCAGCAGAGCAGATGTGATCTGGCTTTCCCAGAGCTGCTCATCCCTTGTTGGGGATGGCTGCTCGGCATTCCTGCTTTTTGCCCAGCTGAGGGCAGGACTGCGCTGCTGGCCAGAGCCACTGTAGGACAGCAGCAGGGAAAGGCAAACCCGAGAGAGCAGAGTCCAGGGGTAAATAGAGCAGGACAGGTAATTGGAAATGGGTAGCTGTCAATTGCTTTGATCCATAGTAATTTGGATAGCATTTTTAACACCAATATTTAGTGTTATGCTGGAGAGCTCTTAGGCTGATAGCTATAAAAGAACCAGTAAAAGACCTGCTGCCCCTCAAGTTGTCAGTTTGAGTTGCAAACTTCAAAACATTGAGGAAGCTGTTAAACACCATATCTGGATAGCATCTCTAAAGTGTAACAGAGACCCCTCTTGAAGGCAGTTCTCAGACCAGATGTGATTCTTGCAGTGGGAAAGGAGGATGAGGAACAGCTGAAATACAGCATTGGGCTAAATGTAGGTTTGCCCAGGATATTACTGCCTGTACCAGGATGTGAAGCTGTGTGACTTTTATGCCTTGTAGTCTTCAGTCTCAGTGGTTCTCTTCTGGAAGATATAACTTGTTAAACCTGAGAAGGAAGGTACTGTTGCTCTTTGGATTGCTCTCCCACACCCACAATCTAAAGTTGTGTTTAGGGCTCCTGCATTACTGTAGCACTTCCACAAATTTGTTCAGCATGAACAGAGCTTTATGTGGCACAGCACTGAGATCTGTATAAAGCTGGTACTACTAGACCACTTTCCATGATAGTTCTAGTCTCCCCTAGAAGTCTCTGTGAGTACCAATATGGTTAAACCAGTACCTTGCAGCCAGGTTAGGCTGTAGTCCTAGACAAGATCAAACTTCACGGGCCTGGAATATTTGCAAATATCTGTGAGGTGTCACTGAAGGGGATAAGAACTGCAGATATTATTAATAGATAAATGTAGATTAGGCCCATTTGAGATGATGGTTGCTCTGTTGGGTTTGAGTTCTGAGTCATAGTTAGCAGTCACTAGAATAGGGCCCCAAAAATGCTTCCTTTGAAGGTAATGAGTACCTCATCTGCATTGGAGAGCTGTTGTTTATTGCAATACGTCTAAAAGAATTGGGAGGTCAGTTTTACAACAAAGCTTGCTAGGAATAGGCAGACTTCAGTAGACTAACTTGGAGTAAAAAGGAGCACTTGATAGCTGAAGTACCAGGCATGAAAAGCTTCACACAGTGGTGCAATTCATAAACAAGGCCTTCATAAATCTCCTGTTCACTTCAATGTAGGTGGATAAACTTGATGCTTCTGAAAGCCTAAGAAAAGAAGAGGAACAAGTAACTGAACCCACTCCAATAGTATTTGGTAGGTTTTAATTGATTGCCTGTTGTCACTCTGGTCTCTCTTTGTGGAGGCAGCTTACATGATTATGTTGTATCCGAGAAAACTGGTTTCAACTAGATAGTAATTGAAGTGGTTGTTTCTGGTCAATGAACTGTGTAAGTTGTTGAAGTGACATCTTGCTCTTACAGTACTTCTGTTCTTCAGATTAAAGCATTGCTCCTCTTACATGGCTCAGATCTCTACTTTAGGAATTGTATTTCAGTGTGGTAATAGGACAGGGGATTACCAGGGTGTTTGCCAACCCCAGGAATAATTTAGCATGAAAATTCCTCTTCTTATTCCTGTCTGAGGAATGTGTCTGCTTTCTGCTCTTCCAAGTAGAAAAGCAGACTGGCTTTCTAGCTCACGCATTATAAGACATGTGCAGCCAAAACACCATGGCTGTCTTGAAGTGTGATGCTATTTTAGAAGCCCTTCTGAAGAAACATTCAAGCACCTAGAAGTGGCTGGTAAGGGAAGGATGTGACTGGTTCACTGTCTGATATAAATGTTAACATGAATTTAACAGATGCATGAGGCATGTGCAGTCCTAGTGATGAAAACAAATCTGTCAAGGTGTGTTCAGACCTTTTGCAGCACCCTCCAGACTGTGAGACCTAACAGACCTAACTATTTGCTTGAATTGCTTTATTCTTTAGATCTGACCATGCATGTGTTAAATAATATCAGTTTGGCTTTCAGTATGGTCTCTTCAAAATAAGCCATATTTATTTTGACCTTAAGATGAATATCCATTGATCTTCCCTCTGAGTCCTGCCTTGCTCTTCTGTAGCTTCCTGGTAGCAAGAGCAGATGGCATGGGTGCCCGCTCCATGGCACACATTGGGGAAAGTGGGACTTGCTGGTGTGTGCTTGCACAGGGGCTGATTTTTAGCTAAAGCCTAATAGTCATATCACACAGTACAGCTAGCATTAGGTAAGCTTGGGACTTTAAACTAACTTTCTTTTTGTCTCATGCTTTTCCTAGGCCAGCAGTTGATGTTAACAGCAGGCCCCAGTGCAGTACCTCCCCAGGCAAACTTCCCATACGGATACACAGCACCAGGATTCACCCAGCCGCCTGTTTATGGTTTCAATATGTAACTAGCTCTCTGACAGACCTTCACTGTCTCTGTTCTCTTCCTTCCCGTCCCTTTTTAACTTCTCCAAGAAGTGTACAAGGCACAGATGACCTTCTGTTGGCTGAACACACTTGCAGCCCAGCTCAGTGAGGAGACTTCAGCAGGATGCCTGTTACTGTTATTTATTGATTATTGTCCGGTTACATTTCGACCTCTGAAAGGCAGCTTTTGTTAATGACATAGTGAGAATCTTGTCTGAAGTTAAGGCACTATTTCACTAACTCATATAGCAATAACTACTTGAGGCCAGGGGGAAGAGAGCATAATTTTCATTGTTTTGAAAAGCCCATTGAAGGCAGCTGGGAAATTGCCTGGCACCAAGTTGTTAAAGCTTTAGCTGAAGCTACTGAAGTAGCAAGGTTGTTAACAATTCAATGAAATATCTCTTTAATAATGAATTGTTGAAAGCTTGTGTACATCTGATCACCCCATTTTATTTGCGTTCTTATGTGCAAAAGAAAATGGGCTTTTCTAATACTTGTGCTCTGAATGTTTAGAGGAATATTGGAAAAGTTTCCTTTTATGGACAGTAATGCTGTTGGAGTTCAATGCTGTTGGGGTTCAATACTGTTGGAGTCTGTTCTCTATTTTCTGGAGTAGATCTGAGACTTGAAGAAAATAAATCTTCTCATGCCAGAGAGCAAACACTTCCCAGATCCTTTTTGTTTAACAAGAAGAGAGCATGTTACTTACTGACATTAAATGGTACTAAACAAACCTCAGCTGTGTGTGGCAAGAGAACATAGGAGTGTGCATGGGCTGCCAAAGCACTGGAGATGCAAGAGCACAGCGTCAGGGTTGGGGAGGGGCACACACTGCTACCGTATTGAGGCAGTAGAGAGGGCCATAATCCTGACTTTTTATTTGCACCTTTAACTGATTCTGGCATTGGCTTCCTGCCACACCGTGTTCTGACCCTGTCTGGTGGGCAGTCAGCACCACCCAAGTGACCAGGGTGCACTGACTCAGTTCTGCTGTGCTGCAGTAGCATCAACAGCTTGTCCATCACCCACCTCTTCCTTTGAGAATGCCAACAGGGATGTATTATTACTTTGTGCCACTTCAAATACATGTATCATTAACGTTTTATGTACTTAGATAACAATGTATAATTTATGTTTATGAATCTTGTGCTAATCTTGAATATTATAAAAGTCCAATTATAAATGTAAAACTGCAGTATCCACTGTGTGGTTCTAGTCTTACTGTCTTGGGTATGGGGACTGGCTGGTAGCAATGTACTACCACTCATAGCATCAGGTTTCTTAATCCGATAACTGAGGATTCCAGGCAGGAAAAGGGACACTTGTGCCAAGGCACATAACAGGGCAGGCCTAGGAAATAACTTAAAGGGAACTGTGGCCTCTTCACCAGACACATCAGCACACGCTGTCATGTGGGGAGGGTGTGCAGCAGGAGGCAGTCACATGTTCTCATACTTTCATTCACGGGGCTGGGAGAGCTTCAGTCCAATGTGGAGGGAGGTGTGCTACAAGGAGAGAGCATGTTCTCTGCTGAGATACATCAGTATAGCAGTGGTTTGGGTAAGCTGCACGCTTTCGTACTGAGTCCCACTTGGAACAGGGCAAAACACCTTTAAATGCAAACCAGTGGAGATTGTCAGGGTTGTAGAATGGGTTGTAGAATCAGTAACAGCGGACTGTGCTTTGGCACAATTGCAATGAGTGTGTTGTCTCCTTGGTCACCACACCATGACAGTAGTGGCATGCAGTTCCTCCTTCCCGATGGATGCCAGAATACCCCCAGTGTTGTTGCAGCATACTAACCTCAACTTTGTACTGGTCAGCACTCACAGCTCAGCTTGAACTGCTGAGCACTGATGAGTTCAGGCAAATCTCCACTCTGTCCAGACCTACTCATTGCAGGAATTAGCCAGGTAGCTTGCCATTTTCCAAGAAAATAGTGCTTCTATTTTGTAACCAGTTCTTAGACAGTTGAAATAAACTGGCGTAAGTCAGCTGAAACTGAAGATCAGAGATCAGCTCTAGGATTAGTATGACTGTAGGACTTTCCATCCTGTCAACTTAAAAATGGGCTCTGACTTTATAGCAGCAAGTGCAAGCTGATGGTGCAACACAGTGAAGTGCTAGATCAAATACTGGAACAGCTCCTGACTGCAGGGAATTGAGGTAGCCTGGGGATCCTTAATAGCCTCAGTCTAGAAATCTAATTACGGGAGTGACTGAGTTCTCAAGGAAAGCAAAGCTGCCAGCTCTGATCAACAGTCTTGCTTTAGTTGCTCTCCTGGTATTTCAGCTCTTGCTAAGTAAAATGGCTTTTATAAATTTTGTGATCTTGCATTCTAATATGCATTCAAAACAGATTCCCTGCCAATACAGTGCAGCTGTACCTAAAAAGTGGAACAACCTCTTTTATACCAAGATACTTCACTGCTTCTCTGAAAGTGAAGTCATTCACAGTAGGAGATAACCCCTCTTTTAGGGGTTAGGTGAAGGATTTACTGCATTTCATGAATTTGTAACATCCAAGTTTTTGAAAACTTGGATAAGATTGTTTTGCAGACAATCTGCTTTAAAACTAAGCTTCTTGCTAATTCCCATCCCAGTGATACAGGGCTGGTGCTGTCCTGTTGAATCATCTGCTCATGCAGAACCTGTTGCAGCGTGCAGCATCTGGAGACCAACTGCTAGCTCTTATCAGTCAGAGGGTAACTTGCTTGAGACTACATACAGGCTTTTACTGCCTCATGCTGTCCCAGTGAGAAAGAGTATGGATATCCTTCTGTGTAATGGCTCTTGATATTTGTCACCCTGTCTGTCAAACTTTGGGCACATACAGATCTGGCATCAGAGAAGACAAGCAATTCACACAGGGAATTCAGGAGGAATACATCACTGGGGTAAGTCCTGTTTCTTGTTTCACGTAATTGTGTGGTATTTTATAAGACTTCTCTTTCCCCTTTTTAGGACTCTATAATTAAACGGTAGTGTAGCAGAAGGAAATTATCTGAAGTAACTTGGCTCATTAAAAAATAGAAATTCTAGGCAGATGAAGTCTGTTGAAGTTTGTGCAAATAATAGGCATGATACAGTAAGGACAGTAGTAACTGTAGGGTCAAAAAACTAATTCTGATTTAATAGTCTTAGCTGCAGTGCTGAGAGCTGGCACTTAGAGCACAACATGGATCCTTAATTGGGCTGTGGGAAACAAGGAACAACTATGTTTTTTTTTCCTCCAGCAAATCCAGCAGCAGTTACTCAGAAGCCTAAGAAATTTCCTTGGTTTTTGAACTCTAAAACTGACAAACAAACCTTGTCAGATGCCCACTCAAATGAGTGTGAGTAACTTTAGTACTTTGGCAAAGCTGACTGTCAACTGCTTGTAACTAATGCTTATGCTTGGATGTGTGATATCCTAATTGGCAGGCTAGGACTTGGCCTCTGAGAAGTTGCTAGTGTGACTGAATCAGCATGACAGTTTTTCAATCTGCTGAAAAAAATATGAGGCGAGAACTCTTGCAAATCTTGGGACAGGTAACACTATGTGCCAGGTTCTCATAACAAGCATTTTATCAAGTGTATGTATTATCTTATGACAGTGTTATTTCTCACTGTAAAGCTTGCAGTCTTTCTGTGTCCCTTCTGTTCTGCTGTAAATGGTTTGGCTTTGTGCTTGGTTCCAAGCTGACTGCATTTCCTTTTTTGCTTTACAGTGTACCCCAAGACTGCTTCAATCTCATCTGTTTCCAGATAAGGACATGAGGCTGGAAAATGCTTGATGACATCAGAGTGCTTTGTGACACTTGTGTGTAATTTGGTTGTGGTTTGCCAAGTCAATGAGCCTTGCTATAGCAACCTGCAGGTGCACCAGTCCAGTTTAATTAATGGATCTGGAGTCATTATTGTGCACTATCTCCTACTTCAGCAGGTCTCCAGCCCCCAGAGAGAAAGCTAGTCTAGTTTTCTCATTTTTCAATACTGTGCATTTTCTGTGGGTACCTTTCCAAAGGTACCCACAGATCCTGCCTCATGTTTTATACTAATAAAATACTTCAAAATTCTTAGGATAGGTATGTGTTTCAGTTTGTCTGGAGCCTTTACAATTTGTCAAAAAGGCAACAGCATCCATCTGTTTTCTTCCAAGCTAATATAAAGTTGACAGCTTTCAAGCTTAGGATAAATTTGAAATGCAGTCAGTGAAGTCGTGTCTTTTATATATCAGAATTTAAAAATCCTGAGTCAGATTCTGAGCTTATTCAGTTATGCATTTCCTGCGTGATTCAATGACTCAAGATTTTTTTTATCTGTTCTGTTTTTAATCAAGATTGTAAAATTCGTTTGCCTAAAAATCTCCATTTCTCCTTTCCTCCCAGTGGTTATGAAAGGAAGGGATTACAAAGTCTTCTGGTATGTTGTTTTCCACAGCACTAAGTTCTCCAATATTATGCAAAGCACAGATTCCCCAAGCACTGGTTATCCATATGGGGTGCTAGGAGTGAGTTTGGGTGAGAAACAGTGCTTTTAATAAATCTTTGAATTGCTCTCCTTTTGTAAGGTACTTTTTTTTTGTTTGTTTTTCTACTTAGGGGGTGGGGAAATGGCCTCATCAACTGCTAACAGAGTTTGTCAACTGGAGTTGCTTTGTTGAGTAATAGATCCTGCTGTGAAGGATTCACAACCATGGCCTGGTAGCAGAATGATAATTGGTACATGGGCTTCACTCTCTTCTGAGATGAGTCAGGCCCACGCAGATATGAACAAAACAGGGACTTCATGAGAGGCTCAGTTGTGATAATCTCAGTGAATAATCTCGAGTAGCAACAGGAGCTCTTTCTGCATGTGTGCTCAAGTGGGAATCATGTTCGTTGTTTGGAATCATCTTTCTTACAGGAGCTCCTGCTGCACACACTTCAAAGCTGGGGAAATGTTGACTCATCTTTCACTTCTTGAAGCCAGTTATGTGCAGGATCTCTTTTGCATAAAGGAATTCTTTGGTCTCGATAGGGAACTTGAGAGAAAATGAGTTTTCTTATTTTATTATAAGACCGCAAGTGATGGGGATTAATAATGCATGGAAAGGTTTGTAGTAGTTGATGAGTTGTAACAATTGTGCTAATACATCTGTTAATTCAGTGAAATGAAGAGGTTCTCTGATCCCAGGATATATAATAGGAAACTATTTTCCCCATACTTTGATAGCTCATGGTCTCTGAAACCAGTGTGCTGTTTAGTGCCAATTAAATAAAAGTAATAATAATAATTTTAGGGAGAGGCAAGGGAGGAGTAAGTTGGAACCAAGTGTTGTCATGTAAGCATGTGCTTCCAAGGATCCAAAAAACTGTCTGCAATTGCTGTCTGTGTTTGAAAAAATAAATTGTGAAAGTTGCTTTCATTTTCAGTAGCTCTTTTTAATTCTGATTATTAGGGCCTGGAGAGCTGCCATGAAGCACACAGGCTGCAGTAGCACCTGACTGGGTATTTCACAATTCCTGTGTCTTCGTATGCCAGCAGAAACAAGCACCAGCCACCAGCAAGGGAAATGAGTTCAGATTGTCAGAGGGATGTTTCCACAAAAATTCCTGAAGCAAGAGCAGTAACATAGTGGGTTTGATGTTGTGTCTGATGTAGTTGCTCTTTTATGCTTTGACCGTGCATTCCTTAGGAGATGCTCTTGACCATGTGAGCCTGATGAAGTATTTACTTTCACATAAGTAAAGGGATATAAAACATCCTCTTGTAGCCCCTGGTATTTCAGGGATTGCTTATCTTGTTTCACTGTTTACCCTTCAGGCTTTCTGCTGACAAGTGGTGTTAGCAGCTTCTTGGAGGTCAGGTCCTTGCAGAAGATGGCTTGCAATCTGCATGTGATTAAATATGAATAATCCTTTCCCTGTTCAGCAAGGTAAGCACTGCCGTGAATCCCATTGAGGCTGATGCGAATTAAGCATGTGGTGTGGTATTTTCTTGGACAGGATGAGGTTGTACACAGGCCTTGATGATTCAGGAATCTGCAAGAGCCAGTGTTTATTGTGAAGGTAATCATGGCCTCACAGCACAGGGTGTACGTGTCTGCAGGCAGATATAAAAGCCATGATAACTTGATGGAAAGGTAGGAGTTGCAGAGGTTAATCAGAAATCAAATGCATTTGTTTGTCATGTTTGAAGGAATTTATCTTTACCATTCTAATAATGCTAACCCGAACATGAGTAGCTGCTCTGCATTTGTGACTGGGACTATGCCTGTTTCTTCCTTCCCTTCACATGTTAATTCCTCCCCCTCCTTTAATTCCCTGTGTTAAGAAGAGGGGGGGCCTTAGACTTGGCATGAGACCACTGCCTATTTTAACTGTTGTGAAACCACATACAGTTCTGATCTCACCTGGGGGCGAGTTCTGCAATGCAAGTATGTTTGCTTTTAACCCTGGCATAATAAAGGTGCTTCAGTTTCCCAAAGGGTTTTTCTGCTGGCGGTTCAGCCACAAAGCCAGGGCTGTGTCGCTGCAGAGTGAGCTTTTGGATGGGGCTGGCAGCTGCTACATTGCTGAATCTCGTTAAGCAAAAACCATGTCACAAAGCACACAGAGAGCAAGTCTGGACAGGAGAATGTTTTATGCGTATTTGGGGGTGACTTCTTGCACAAAATGTTCGCTCTTTTGAGTAATGTGGCTGCTTCAGGTGTAGGGGAGAGCACAGTGCTGGAGTACAGCTTGTGTTCCCTGGTTTCTGCAAAATCCTGGATGGAAGTGAAACCAGTGTTGGTTTCTTTCCCTACATCCTGTAAATACAGCTTTTGGACGTAAACTAGAGCAGGGCAGTCTTCCTCTGAAGATAAAGCAAAAACACATCCTTGTGCAATATGCACAACCCAACTATTGAGGAGCAATAGCTAATACACCCACCCCCCCAAGAAATCAAACAATAAACAAAACCAAAAAAACCAACAACAAACCAACACAAGCACCAACCAACCCCTGCTGAGCCTGGAGTATCATTGCGCTCACAGCAGCCTTTTAATTTGAGAATGTTTTTTTTTTTCTCTTCCGCCTGCACTGGGCGTTCACATGCGCTTCCTACCCCATGAGTTCCTGGTCTCCGTTCCTCACTGAAACAGAAAGGATTCAAGCCAAGGGCCTGAGATGACCAAGCCCTCCCTTTCCCACCCCTTGGACCGTCACCACCGCGCAGTAGCGCACTGTTGTGTATCCTCGCTGACCGAAGGGTTTGGGGCGGTTCAGAGCTAGTCCTGGCCTAGGCGTGCCCGGAGGTGCGCATGCTGCTCAGGGGAGGAGGCGCTGCTGTCCACATGCCTCCGGCCGGGCCGGCATCTCTCCGTGCCCACGCGGAGGCTTTTCCCGTGGATTCCTGGGAGCGGGCTGAGCCACCCCCGTTCCCGCAGTACCGAAGGCCAGGCTGGGTCACGCTGCTGCTCTGCTGCGGTTCTCCCGCTCCCCGCAGAACCGCTCCCCCGGTCCCCACGGGCCGCCCTGCCCCGCCCCACGAGGATGTGACGCCGCCGGGGCCGCCCCTCGCGGGCGCGGCACTGAAATAGGGCTCGGCCGCCGCCGCCGCCGGGCAGCCGGAGCCGTGGAGCAGCGCGGCCATGCCCGTCCCCGCCGCGCCCCGCAGCCTGGCCGCCGCCGCCCCCGCCGGCAAGGCCAAGCTCACGCACCCCGGCAAGGCCATCCTGGCAGGTAAGGGGCTCCCGGGGCTCTCCTGAGGACGGGGCTCGCCCCGCCGCTGCCAGCGTGGGCATCCGGCTGGGCGGGGGCGGCCGGACCCGCCCCGGGGCGGTGGCGCTCCTCAGGTGATGCTCCATCCCGGGACCGCTGCCCCTCTCCCGCTGCCTGCGGAAGGCGACCCCGCTGGATCGGGGTTTCCCTTCGGGCACAGCCAAAGAGCACCCGCAGCTACATCCCGAGCCTGGCCGCTGGCTCCGGGGCTCCCGCTCTCCGCGGAAACCCCAGCGTCTTGCCAGGCTGTTTCTGCGCCCGGTGGTCCAGCCGGGAAGGTGCTGGTGGGCTCGGACACGACGCGGGGCGAGCACTCGCGGCTTCAGCGGGGTTCAGCAGGCGGGAGCGGAACTGATGGGAGACGCTGCTGGCAGCAAGGGCCCCACATGCTCCCCCTGAGGGTGTTATGGGACAGGGCTGAAGCAGCAGCAGTCGGGTGTCCCTACCCCAGCTGTGTCCCAGAGGACACACATGTGCTGATACAGCTCCTCTAAAGGCTGCTTGGTCCCTCCTTTGTGCCTGAGCATCAGTCCCTATGGATCAGGGCGTGTTTTCCCGTCCAGTTGTGACCACTTCCATGGGATCAAACCCGGCTCCGAGTGCAGCAGTAACGGCAGAGTTAACGCTCTGCCTCTCTTGTGGCCGTTCCGAGCTCTGAGCTGAACGGAGTCCAAGACAGTCGCAGGCTTGTTAAACTCCTTTGTAGCTGTTCATTAGCTCCCTGGCTTCTCCTGCCAGTCGCAGGACAATTCCCAGAGTGGAGATTAGCGTCTTTGTTTTGAAATGAGCTATCGCAGCCTCGACATGATTGGCATGTTTAGAGCTTTTGTGTTTTCCAGCCAATTCCTCCTCCTATGATTGTGCCTTTGTTTGTCTATCCAACTCCCTGCTCCCCTCCAAGGGCAGAGCTCCAGCCTCCAGTAGCGGGACCGGGTTGCAGTGGGGCTGTGCCCGCACGGGGAGCGGAGCCGCGGCCGCTCCGGCTCTGCCCACCGGCCCTGCCCCCGCCCCGGCGGGCAGCCTCCCTCGCAGCACCGGGAGAACTGCGGGAGGTGGATGCGGCCGCTGGAGCGTGCAAAGGGTGCCGAGGCCTCCCAGGGTCACGTCTCCGGGAGGGGACTGTGCCGTCACTCGGCTGCCTGGCCAAAGGGCTGGGGCACAAGGAGGAGGCAGTCTCCAACGAGAGGGTGCCTTCCTGCTCAAGGGAGCCCTTTGTAACACCAGGCTCCTCCTGAGCTCTCTGCCTCTCTCTGCTGCCTCGCCTCAAAATGGGTTGATTTTTTCAGGCCTCTTGACTTAAAGGTCTTTTAAATAGGATTTATTCCAGTTTTAGGATGGGAAGGACGGGATGATTCCTTCTTGCCCACCCTTCCTAGTCTTTCCAAACTTGCTGTCCATGTGCAACGAATGCATCAGGTTGTCACTGCCTGGACCAATGTACCAGGTTACTTTCATAGATCTTGTGTAGAACTCTAATCAGGATCATCAGCTTACCAGAATCAGCCTCCTGGTAAGAGAGGCTGCAGCAGACTCGCTCTGCTCTCCCCTGCCAGAAGAGTTGCTGTGGGTATGCCTGGAAGCTGTCCCTGTGTAAAGGAAGGGACATGGTGCTTGTGACCTTTGCCAGGTGCCAGGTTGAGCAATACAGCATAAAGCTGTGTGTGCACCTGCATTGTGGGGGCCTTCTGGGCTTATGTGAAGCTGCAGAGGTAGAAGAAGGACCCTATTGAGATGCTGATCTTCTCCTCACAGGCCATAATCAGAGTAATTGGTTAATGGGCAGAAGTCCAGCCAAGCCTCTGTGGCATCTAATTGTATTAGAGAACCACAGAAATGGGAGAAAGCTGCTGTTAACTCCCTGTGCCCTGGTCTGTTCAGCCCTCCAGCCCCTTGCTGGGGGATGCAGTGCTGTTTGTGGCTGTCTCTGCTGACAATAAGGGGTTTGCTGATGCTCTCAGAGTTTCTCATCTTACATCTGTCTGCACAACAGGGGTAGGTACTTCAAAGCTCCACATTCTGGAGAGCTGGAGATGTTAAGATGGAACATCCCTGCTGTGCTTCATCAGCCTGTGCTGGTGGAGTTAAATAAGCCATCATCATAGCCTGGGTGCGTATCTGCTCCCAGACCCTGTGTGTAAATGGGATCCTCTGGCACAGCTCCCTCAGCTGCGTTTGGCTCTTTTCTGAGAGATGCAAGTAAAGCTCTGTCTGCCAAGAGCTCTTCTCCTTCAGTTGTCGCAACAGACAAAACGCAAGGTTAAAAATTAATTTGCTAATGGGCTCTCCTTTGTCCAAGCAGCTGTTGTGTGCCAAGGCAGCACTTCACCTTGCAGGGACAATGCTGCTGGTGCTGCTGTGGCCATGTGTGGCCTGAGCACATGAAGGCAGCACCCAGCCCTGTCTCTGGCCTCCCACAGCCAGCTTTCCCATTTTGTGCTGTGGTTTCCAAACAGGCCACCAGACTCCTGTTCCTCCCACCAGCATCCTGAAGGGCTGGGTGCTGCTGGTCTACTATGCTCCCAGCACAGGGCCACACTGCAGTGGGGAGCTTGAAATAAAGGCAGTTAAGTGGTGAGACAGGAATGCTGGTGGCAGAGCTAGTAGGACAGTCATCAGTCACCTCTGGGATTCTTGAGAGTTCTCCTTCGCTGGGTTTTTGGATGCCGCGTTGGGTCAGCTTGTTTTGGTGCTGTTGGGTCCATTCAAGTGAGCCTGCAGTGTAGGTTATTTCCAGCCCAGCACAAATGATCTTTGCCATTTGCAGGCAAACCCTTGCACTCCTGCCCTCCTCTTGAGAACTTTGCTTGTGGTTAGCAGTACTCATTTGATGAAAGTCTCTGCCTGCCCTTGCCAGAGTTAAGTACAGCCTTATTCTGTTTTTAGCCGGCTTTGAAGCCTGGGGTCTGCTCCCTCCCACTGGAGAAGCTCCCAGCTGCCTTGCTCTCTGCATGGTATCTCTGCTCACCCGGGGGCTGTTGCACAGTTGCTGTTTCTACCTACACCTAATCCTGCCTGGCCAGGGAGGCAGGACACCTGGATGTTGTTCTGCACAGTGCAGGATTTGGAAAGAGCTCACAGGGGTTGTGGCTGCTACCCAGGTGTGGGGTACCAGAGGCAAATAGTGATGTGTACCAGGGTCCTAGGGAGAGCACAGACAGGGGAGAGGGACTGCAGGAGAGAGAAGGGCCTGAAGAGAGGGTAGGGTATGAAGCAGAGTTCAGCAGGGAGCCCAGGCTCGGGAACAAAGCAGTAATTGGAGCTTCAGTTTCCTCTTCTTTGTTAATCCTTGATATTATCTTTCTTGGGAAATGCTGTACCTGCAGAGGAGAGGAGTCAGGGACTGGGTGTGAAAGCTGAGACTTGCCTCTTGCACAGCAGGTCTCCTTTCCCAAAAGTCCCAAGTCCATCTGGATTTCCAGTGCCGTGGCTTTCAGGAGAGGGTTTGAGGGAGGTTGTGCTGCTGTGAATTGCTGTGACCCAGCACACACCCTGGTTTTGAGATAGATGCCTGGTGCTCACAGCAGAGTAGGGAATGTTTCTCCCTTCATGCTGAGCCAGGTGGAGGCTAAGCACAGCCAGGGGGAAAGATTGGTGAGCGCACAGGGAACCAGTCCTGCCAGGTCTGCTGGCCCTCTGTACATCACTCCTGGCTGTGATTTCTCCTGCAGCTGCCTCCTGTGGCTGTCATCTGTTTGGGGAGTGCGTTCCTGGCTGCCTGGGAGACCTCATGGGCTGCAGTGGAAACCTGTAAGAGCCCCAAGGCTCCTATGGGAGGAGGATGTCAGCCCCAGGGCCAGGAAACCACACTGGGGTGTCCCTTCAGTCTGAATGGATTCTGTATGAGCTGGGGTTAACCCTGGGCTCTGAAATGTGAGTTTCTGAGCTTTTCACATGCCTGATGCTCTGCTTGACATTCTGCAGGCAACCATTTTCTCTGGGTTGATGTAAATGATCGGAAGGAGTCGTCCGTCTTCCCAAGACGATGAGCACCATGAGCTGACAGCCTGGGGATGTTGCAGCATGTCTCAGCTCTGACAGCCCTGTGTGGTGCATGCCAATGCAGCCTCCCTGCTCCTGCTTGTGCCCTGAGGCCTCAGGTCATCTCTTGACAGCAGGGATTGATTTTTTTGGCCATCTCTTCTCTCTCCCTGTGCTCCAGTGCTTGGTACAGCGGTCACTCCCCTGTGCTGGGGGCTGGGAGATCAGAGCCTGCCCCCAGTGAAGTCTCAGTCCTGGAAATGGCTCCTTCATCCAGCTACAGAGCTGTGCTGGGAGAGTCAACCAATAGCCCTGGGCTTTGATATCAGCTCCCTGTTGCATGTCTTAAGAGAGTTTTTGACAATTGAAAAGTTGGTGTCTGAATTTAAGTGGTGGGATGGCCAGGAAGCAACTCATGGTGATAAACCTGGGGTCTTGAGGTGTGCAGGGCAATGGGGCGAAGGTGACTTGAGCAGAACAAAGAACCTGGCAGTCCCCAAAGGTGGAATCAGCACCAAAGACAGAAGATGCTGTGACTGCGAGCACAGAGAAATGGCCATTATACTCACAACCGAGAAGTTTCAAATGTAATAATGATTAATTGTCATATTGAGAAGTAAATGCAAAGAGGTGATGAATGAGTGAGCTGTGAAAGGACAGCCTGTTCAAACAGGACAGTTCCAGTAAGATTCAGGACAAATGATTTCATCCCATCCATAGAGTTATCTGCAGCGCTGTTTGCACGGAGCTGTTTACCCGCAGCAGCGCAGGGTACAGAGGGGCACCTCTCTCATGTTTGTCATTCTGTATCCCTGAGGGGGTCAGACTGTCACCAGCCTGCCTGTAGCACACTCCCATGACCAAACCAGCTGTGTGTATTTACTGCTGGACATGCTGAACGCCTGTGCTCCCCACTGGCCTTGCCCCTGTCCGGTGGGAGACCTTCCTAACCCCACATATAGACAGACACTCTCTGAGCCTGCTGATTTGTTGCAGGACATGTTTTCTTCGCTTTTAACCAAAACACAGGTAAACTTCGGGCAGTTTGGTTTGGGGAAGCAGCCTTGGCCATCTCAGCACTGAGTCAGACTTTTGGTGGCAGAGCTGCCCCCGCGGTGGTTTTCCACAAGGATGTGGCTGTGGATGGTGTTGAAGCCTGTCCGTGGCCGGAGGAGGTGTCCGGGTGAGGACGGCAGTGCTGGAGCTCTGCCGAGAGCCAGCTGTCCTGGAGAGCTGCAGCCCCAGCGAGCCTCCTGCCCGCTCCTGAGCCCCGAGTTTCACAAGACGGCCCGTGGGGGGAAGTGCCGGGAGGGTGGAGCTGTAAAACCCGTTTCACTGCTGCAGGCAGGGCAGGATTGCTCCACGGCGATGAATGATGGGTGAAGAGCAGCCTGGACGGCTGCTAGGGGTGTTTGTTCCTCGTTGTGGGGAGCAGTTTGGGCTGCAAAGACCTGTCACGGGGCTGCTGGTGGGTGTTTCTGCCTTCCTGGTTTGTAGCAGCCTGATGGTCTTTTTTCTTGGGGTTTTTTTTTCCTTATCTCCCCAGCTCCAAAGGCCATGTTGGCTAATGAGAAAGGGGACCAAGCACCCTTGTGAGAATGCTGCATACTGTAAGCACAGCATCCAGGAGCTGGGCAGGATTGCACCCTGTGCCCATAGTGTGTGCTCCGAGTCAGCTGCTCAGCTCATCACCTTCTGCACATGGGCTGGGAGCCCCCAAAATGGGGAACTCAGGGCTCAGCTTCCGCTGAGAGCCTGTTTGTGCCTTCCCACCATCCCGAGCCACCCGGCTGACGGGGCATGGGCCCTGGGAGAGCTCTGCTGCTTTGCTTCTAGATCCTTAGGAATAATTCCCTCTGGCCTGAAAGGATCCTAATGAATCTGAAGTTAAAGGGTGCTTTTTATATGGAAATCAGGTGCTGGTATGTCAGCTTGTGAAATTACTCTTAAAATGGAGAGACTGAAATTGCTCCCCAGGTGCTCACTTCTCATCAGAGCAGCACAGAGACCTGCTGCTCCATCACTCTGCAGGAGCAGGATGCTGTAGCAGGCACAGCCACTTGTAGGAGTGGCAGAGGGTCCAGTGCCACTCCGTGGCTCCCAAACAGGGCAGTGGGTGTTCACTTGCCTCTGGGTAGGAGTTTGCAGAGGGTGAAGCCAGTCCTGGCTGCACAGCCTTGGTTTGTGTCGGTCCTGGGACTCTGCTTGTCTTCCCCACTGCAGCTGCATCCTCCCACCTCCAGCGCTGCCCTGGGTCTGGAGCTGGGGTCCCGTGGTCAGGGTGGTCAGTGGTGTCCCAGGAGCTGCTCACGGACAGTGTGTGAAGCTGAACCTGCATGTGCTGATGCCATCACATGTTGTGTGAGCATTGCAGGGGCAGCACCCTTGCACTGTATCCAAACCCCCCTTTTCTCTCTCCTGCTAGCTCTCCCCAGCCGTGCCTAAGGGCTGCAGGCGTATCCTCAAAGGACGGCCTCCTCGGGCCTCTCTGCTGGGGAAAGCTAAACTTTCTCTGGGAAAACTATGCCAGAGTATTTTTCCCTTCTCTCCCTTCCCGCTGAGCCTGCAATGTCAGGATAGCTGGCAGCAGAAGCGCTTGCAGGCTTGCTGCGGGCAGGGAGCCATTCCTGGTGCTGGGAGTGGGATCCCCCCGCCGGGGGCACCTTCTCTGGGGCCGGGCAGAGTGACCTTCCCTGAAGGACGTTCCCTCTCCTCTGGCTCTGCTGCATCCAGCGAACAGCCAGAGCCTTGGCCCGGCATCCCAGCTGCCCTGCGTGCTCTTTCACCTCCTGAGTGCTGCTGTTCCTGCTGACTCCGCGCTGTTGCAAGAGCTGGAGCTGCTGTTTAAAGTCGGGGTAAACAGGTTGCAAAGTCCCTGCAGCCCTGGAGAAGGAGGGGATTGGACAAAGCTGCTGCTCATGGGCAGTGGAGTGATTTATTTGCATAGAATGAGGTTTCTGCTGGGGTAAAACTGTGTGGGGAGAGGAGATGACAGCAGAGCAGGACCTCTGGTGGGTCTTGCTTCCAGGGGGCTGCAGGGCAGGTGGCCTGTGCCACCCTGTGGGCAAAAGAAAATGAATTAAAATTGCCACAAGTCATGGAGTATGTCCAGGGTCCCTGCTCTGTGCACCTTCCCATGGGATTTGAGGCCAGAGCAACACTGGGGAACAGGGAGGGGACCTGGCAGCATGGGTGCTCTGTTCCTTCATCCTTGGCTAGGGCAACCTCATTGCCCCAGAGGCTGCCAGTTCCCAGGAGCAGCATGCAGTTCCTTTGCTGGTCTCCTGGGCTTTGCCCGTGGGATGCTGGGCAGAGCCTCTGCCTCCCCTGCATGCAAATGTGCCTGCTGAGGCTGAGAGCAGGTTGCAGGAGGCACAGCATCTCTCCCTGTAGCATTTGGTGTGGTTGCCCCTGGACTGCTGCTCGTCCTGGTGTTTCCCTGCTGTCTGGCTCCTGGATGTGCTGGAGCTGGTGCTGGGGGACCAAGAGAGAACAAATATTTATGGTGATTAAACTGTCCAGCACTTCAGTTCTGCAGTGTAGGAGGGAGGGAAGTGGCCTTGGCAGCACCTGTGGTGTTGTGTGGCTGTGGTGGCGTGAGGCTGGTGGCACGGTGGTGTGTGGCGGTGTGGAGAGGTGCCAGCTGGTGCTCAGCTTTTTGGGGACTGTTGGACCCAGCTGGAGGCCACTGCTCCTCATCGAGCTGCTCTCTGGGGCCTGCCAGCTGCTCTTGCAGGAGCTGTTTGTCTTTGCAGGAGAAATTAGTGTTCGGCCAGCCCCCCTGCCATGGGACCGGCAGTGTTTGCCACTCTGAGGGACAGCAAGGGCGGGAGAGGGTTGAGGGGACAGTAGGGGTGCTCTGGGGACCCTGGGGGTGCTGGCTGTCCTCCTGGGGAGCTGTTGGCTGTCTGCGGTGCCATGAGCTGGCCCCGTGTATTCCTGCCATGCCCCCAGAGCACCGGGTGCCGCGGGGGCGTCAGGGCTGGCAATGGTCACCGATCGCCGCCTCCTGAGAAACGCCTGGCTGGGCTGGGCTGGGCTGGGCTGAGCAGCTCAGCCCCCCTGGGAACACAGTGGGAAACAAGGAGCCTTTGTTTGCTGTGGCAGAGCTGGGCTGGCCTCACGCCCCGTCCCCACGGGGCCGGGGAGCTGCCCGGCTGGGCTGGCGTGTCCTGCTCTGGGTACTCAGTGCCACGGTGTCCCCATCCCTGCCTGCGGGAGGAGTGGGATGCTCTTTGAGCACAAAGCTGATCTTTGCCCCAGCTGTGTTGAGGCTGGCCTGGCTTCTTGGCTCCTTGGGTAAGACGGTGTAGCCTGGTGCTTTTTGTGCCTGGAGGGAAAAACCAGCATAAGGCTGTTTTAAGATGGGTGCTGCTCGGCTGCTGGAAGGAATGTGGGGAAGCTGCTTTTCCCTTCCCTCTGGAAGGACTGGACTGAGTGCAAGCAGCAGTGCTCCCGAGGATGCCAGTGGCACCGACAGAGAGATCTTTTGCGTATGTGGAGGTCATGCAGAAGAAATGATTTTGTGAGAAAGTCTGCTGGTCCAAGGAGTTGGTGCTGCGTGCTGTTGTCACAGGGAGCTGCCATGGGCTGTGATGTCCCCTATCAGCATCCTGTCATGGGGGTACTTTGGGGGGTGCTGATAAGCAGAGCTGTGCCACGTGGCAGCAGCCTGTGCTTCACTGCAGAGAGGGATAACAACCACTGCACCCAGTCCAGCCTCTCCTGCAGAGGCAGTGTGTTCCCTGCTGGGGTGTCCTCTGGGCTGTGGTGGGACTGCAAACCTGGCAGTGGGGGCCACAGACCTGCTGAGTCACTTGGAGGACGCGGCCAGGCTGGAGGAACCACTGGAGGCTGTGCAGGAGACTGGGAGCTGGCAGCCCACTGACCTCACGCTGTGCCCCAGCCCGTGGGCTGGAGCATGATTCACCTTCCCTGGGCAAGGAGCAGGGAGATCCTCGGGGCTGCTCAGGTTGACCCCAGTGGCAGTGCCCCATCCTGGGCTGAGCAGGGGTGGCCCTGTGAGACCTGAGGGAGCTCAGCCCTGTGCTTCCTCCTGGTGCTGGTTCAAAGGGCTCAAGCCGCTCGGCAGGACCCAGCCACACTTTGATGTGAGGAAGCACTCTGTGATCCATCGTGGCCGGATGGGCTGAGGCCAGCTCCCCCAGCACAGCTGGGTCCAGCTGCAAGGGCTCCAGCCATGCTGAGGGCCAGCATCCCTTGCTGCCCAGGCTGTCAGGAAAGGCTGCAGCCGGTGTAATCAGTGCCCAGCAGCCGCTGCTGCAGGAGCCTGGGGCAACCAGACAGGCTTGATGATAATTGTGCTTCCTGCTGGCACAGCCAGGCCTGGAGGTGGGCTCCTGCTGGGGTGGGGAGTGGTGCTGGGCCTGCCGCAGCACCACTGGGCTTATCCATCCCAGTGCTGGCAGCTCACCTGGAGGTGTGAGGCTGCAGAGGGGGAGAGGTGCCTTTGAGGGGCGGCACACCAAATAGGCAGCCATGGGTGTGCTGTTTTGCCCTGTTTTCCCACCCCTTTACCCAGCCTCCTCAACAGCTCTTGCCATGGCAGCGCAGTGGTGCCCATGCAAGGCACCGGGTTGGCACAGGGCCCTGCTGCTGTGTGGAGTCCTCAGGGATTTTGGTGAGGACAGGGATATCATGTACCAGCCCAGACCTCACTGCCAGAGGTCCCAGGCTCAGCTGTCGTGGAGCTGGGAGCAGCCATGCGGCACTGAACAGGCACAGTGCTGCTCCTGCCTCAGTGTCCCTTCCTCTGCCGTGCAGGTGGCCTGGCTGGAGGGATCGAGATCTGCATCACGTTCCCTACCGAGTATGTGAAGACACAACTGCAGCTGGATGAGAAGGCAAACCCTCCCCGCTACAAGGGCATTGGTGAGCAGCCCCTCTCTGGGTTTGGGGCTCTGGGGGAGTCTGGCTGGTGCTGGGGGGATTTGGCAGGGCGGTGGCGGGTGGTCCTCGCCGTGGCGGGTGACAGCGGCACCGCTGTGCTCTGCCGCAGGGGACTGTGTGAAGCAGACTGTCCGTGACCATGGCATCCGGGGGCTGTACCGGGGGCTCAGCTCGCTGCTGTACGGCTCCATCCCCAAGGCTGCCGTCAGGTAAGGGCTGAGTGGGGGGGGATCCCCAAACAGCAGCACACGAGGGGCTGGCTTTGCCCTCAGTGTCTCCATTGGCATTTTACCAAAGCCAGGTGGTTTCCCAGGCAGGGAGGGTCCTCTCACAGGGTGTGCAGCTGTTCCTGGGGACAGACCCTGAGCAGGGGGGTGCAGACCCCCGTCCAGGTGCCCAGGGGTTGGCACACTGGCTCCTTTGCAGGTTTGGGATGTTCGAGTTCCTCAGCAACCAGATGAGAGACGAGCAGGGGCGGCTGGACAGCACGAGGGGCCTCATCTGCGGGCTGGGGGCTGGTGTGGCTGAGGCTGTGGCCGTGGTCTGCCCCATGGAGACTGTGAAGGTGGGTGGGTGTGGCTGCCACTGTCCCTTGCCTTGGCACCCCTCACTGGGCTGGGCTGGGAGGGGGCAAAACCCAGGGATGCCCAACTTTTGGGGACCTGAGGGCTGCATGCTTTTGCCCAAGACAGTTTTGTAGGGGTGGATCTGATGCTGGGAAGCCCTGTGGAGATCAAGTCAGGTGGCACTGGCCCCTTCCCCACTCCAGGGAGGAGCCCCACAGCCAGGAGCCATCATTTTATGGGTGTAAACCCCACATGGCTGCTTGCAGTGGGAGTTTCCCAGGTTTTCCTCTACAAAATGCACTGCTGGCCACAGGCACAGGCTTCCCCCATGATCTCTCCCAGAGCTGCCTGGCTGCATGGGTCAGCTCTGGTCTTGGGACCACCCCTGGAACAAGGCAGGAGGTGGCTGACAGCCCTTGGGGCCATCACGTCTGTGTTACCTCAGCCAGGACAAGTGCATCGTCTCCTTGTAGGTGAAATTTATCCATGACCAGACCTCTCCAAACCCCAAATACCGTGGTTTCTTCCATGGCGTCCGGGAGATTGTTCGGGAGCAGGGTGAGTCCCAAGAAAGTGGCTCCCTGAGTCCCCATGCTGTGGGGACGGGATGGGAGGTGGTGGATGGGCACAGGCTGGGGCAGGTGGCCTGGGGAGATTTTTCTCTGCCACTTGAGGCTGGTCTCCCCTCCAACACCCTCTTCTGCAGGACTGAAAGGGACTTACCAAGGTTTAACAGCGACCATCCTCAAGCAAGGATCAAACCAGGCCATCCGCTTCTTCGTCATGACGTCCCTCAAGAACTGGTACAAAGGTATGGTACCCTGGGCTCCCCAGGCCACCCTGCCTGTGCCACCGGCTCCCCAACCACCCCTGGGAGCTGGGATGGTTATTCCATCCACACATACCCTATTTCTCATGGCTAAGTCACTTGGAACAGAGGAAATGATGATGTGGTACCAGCTTGTGGGGCTGACAGGTCCTAGTGCTGGAGCATCACTTTCACACCCACCCTGAGCCCCACTGTGTAGCATGAGCTCTGTGGGGCAGGTGCTGCTGGACAGTCCCCAGCTCAGCACTGCACCCTGACCACAAGCAGCCAGACCTGGGACCCTCCTTGCAGGCTCCTTCAGGAATGTCGACGGGAATCCCAGCACTCTGCCCTCAACCTCTCTTCCTTCCCAGGGGACAATCCCAACAAGGCCATGAACCCCTTCGTAACAGGGGTGTTTGGAGCCCTTGCTGGAGCTGCGAGTGTCTTCGGCAACACCCCCTTGGATGTGGTGAAGACCAGAATGCAGGTATGGTGCCAGGGCCTGGTGTGGGACTGCTGTACCTGCAGCAGGCTGGGGACACCCACTGCCTGGGAGCTGTTTCATGCAGCCCCTGGGGCAGGCACACGATGTCTGCAAGGTTTGTTTTGGGAGATGTCTGTGATTGCTCCTGAGCCATGGGGAATGTTTGCATGTAGGTGGGGACATCCCTGTGGGATCTGATGTCCTGCAGCAGTGGAAAGCGATCAGTTCCTCATGGCACACCCCCAGCTTTCTGCCTCCCCCCTGAAATCCCCCAGGTGCAACCCTGGCTCTGGCCTCTGATCCTGCTTTTCCCTTCCCACAGGGGCTGGAAGCACACAAGTACAAGAACACCTGGGACTGCGCCTACCAGATCATGAAACATGAAGGGCCCCTGGCGTAAGCTCTGCAGTGGGGGTGGCCGGTGGGGAGGATGGGCAGGGAAGGGGCTGTGAGGGCACCCAGCCCCATGGCCCCCCTCTCTATCCCTGGCAGGTTTTACAAGGGTACAGTGCCTCGCTTGGGCCGTGTGTGTCTTGACGTGGCTATCGTCTTCATCATCTACGATGAGGTGGTCAAATTCCTCAACAAGGTGTGGAAAACGGACTGAGGGGCCGGGCCAGGCAGCCCCCGCCTCCTGTGCCCCACAGGGCTTCAGCTGGAGAGCAGAGACCAAACCCACACCCACCTGCGGCGCTGCTGGGGCCAGGTCTGCCCTGCACACCCCAAACCTGGCCACCTTTATCTTTAGGAGCAGGCCCTGGAGCAGGTTAAATTACTAGTTGTGTGCTGAAAGGAGCAGGGAGGGAGCTGCATCCCACCATCCCATCCCCCAGCATCCTGGTCATGCCCACCCCAATCTCCTGGTGATGCATTCTGCCAGCCCCACATCAGCTGTGTGTGCTGGTTAACCAGGCTGAGATGTCCCTTGGATAGTGGCCTTGGGGCTTCCAGCAGCCAGGAGCTCCTGACTGCCAGGGGAGCAGCTCCTTTGAGGTTGCTGAGAGCCCCCTAGAGCCATGTGGATGCAATGCCAAGCTGTACATCACAAGCTGACAATGGGGCTGATGCCACTGGCAGGGTCACAGCAGCTCTTGGAGGGGGCCCAACAGCCCTGCACCCCCTGGGATGGGAGGGCAGTGACCTCCTGGTGTGACCCCAAGCTCCCTCCTCCCTCCCTGCCAGCACCAAGACCCCTGGTGTGCAACATCCCATCCCATCCCATCCCATCCCATCCCATCCCATCCCATCCCATCCCATCCCAGGTATCCTGCTCAGCCCCAGGCTGCTGAGCAGCAGTTGCCCGGAATTGCACATACAGCCAGGCCTTTAGTTCTGCTCACTGTGGGCTGGGGTTGGGGTGAGCCGGGTGCCCCCTCACCCGCCGTTTACAGCCGAGATGTGTGTGCGAGCCAGGGCGAGGTGCAATCCCACGCCGCAGGCTTGGCCTCTCGGCCAGGGGTGCAAACCCCTTTCTTCTGCCACATTCCCCACATCTGCCCTCCTGCCGCCTGTCTGTGGTGCCGTAGGTGATCCCGTAGCTTTTGGAGCTTCACGCTGACTCACTAACACCCGTGGCCGTGGGGCTGGAGCCCTGCCCTGCCCGTGCCAGGCTGGCCCCACAGGATTTGTGCCAAATTTCTTCCTGAGGGAGCTGGGGGTGCAGGAGCCAGGGCTCAACCCATCTCTCCCTCTTGTAGCCAGCGATGAGCTCAGCCTTAACACAGGAGGGTGAAGGAGGAAAGCCTGGGCACGGTTTACCTGCGGCTTTCGGCTCTGAAGCCAGTGAGGGTTGCATTAGTTTTTTTTTAATTATTATTCTGTTTTACATTTGCAATTTGAATAAAATCAGTCTGGCTTTAGCAGCTGCGTTTGCGTCTAGGCTGTGCTGAGTGGGCGGTGAGTGGCTCCTGCCCTGTGGGTGGGGGACGGGGCTCCCCATCATGCCAGGCTGGTGCTCCCAAGCAGGTTTGTGTTGTCTCATGCACAGTGCTTCATTAATAACCCTGGTTAATTGTATGAAGTCCTTGCCCTGCCATGGAGCCGAGGGGCGGTGGAGCAGAAGGGAACGGGCTTTGTCCCCCCGCCCAGCCCGGGGGCGGTGCGGCACGGCCGGAGCTCCCACCGGCACAGCCCTCGCTCCTCATCCGGTGCCGGTGCGAGGCAGAGCCATCATCCCGCGGGCTCGCAGGCTCCCGCTGCCATGCGGGGCCCGCTGCTCTGGGCGGGCTGGCTGCTGGCCACCGGCTGCCTGGTGGGTGCCACGGGCAGCTGCCGGCACCGGTGCTGCCCCGGCAGGAACAACGCCTGCTGGGCCCCCGGTGCCCGCCGCGCTCGCTGCTACTGCGACTCGTACTGCCAGAGGACGGGGGACTGCTGCCAGGACTACCTGGCCACGTGCCGCCGTGCCGGTGAGTGGCGATGGGGATGGCACTGGTCGGACCGCGGCTGGGGACACCAGCCTGTGCTGCTGTGTTCGGTGGCGAGTGTTTGCTGTTACCTGTTAGCCCCGTGCTTCGAGTGATGACAGGATGTGTCAGGGGATGCCGGCTGGGCTGGGTTTGTAGCAGTGTCCCAGTTGTCCCCTTTTTTCCATGCCGAATGTCTGGCTGGCCCCGGTGCAATGAGGGAGCTCGTGGCCTCTGGTCTGCAGGTGATGGTAGCGCTGTCACTGCAAGCCCGAGTGGTCAGTGTGGGACCCAGCAGCACAAGCCCCGATGTCACAGGCGGTGCCTTGTACAGGGACGGGGAACCGGGGGCTGCTCTGAGGGTGCCAAACAGGACTCATGGGCTTGGGGAGTGCAGAACCAGCCTGCCCTGGGGACCCAGATCTGGTCAGGCGCTGGCCACGGCCCCCTGGACAATTGCAGCAGTCAGCTCTTCCTAATCTCCGGGGAGATTAGCAGGGTCCCAGCTCAGCGCGATGCACACAGGGATGAAGTCCTGCGGAAGCAGCTCATAATGCCCCTGACTGCTGGGGTCACTCTGCCCTTGCCCTTCCTCCCGTCCCCCGTGCTGCATCTCCCCTGCTCTTTCTATTGTTCGTGACGCTGAAACTCTTTCTTTTCCCTCTCCTCCATCCCTGGCAGCAGTGGGCTGTGCTGTGGGGCCCTGGGGGCCGTGGAGCGGGTGCAGCTCCCCGTGCGGGGTTGGCAGCAGGGCCCGCAGCCGCCAGGTCACTGTGCCGCCCCGGCACGGAGGGGATCCCTGTCCTGACCTCAAGCAGCGCCGCGGCTGCCTGGGGCAGCACCCGGCCTGCGGCATGGCCAAAGGTAACGTGGGCTGCCTGCTGCCCTCCTGCGTGGTCATCCCCGTGTGCTGCCATCCCGGGGTGTCTTTAATCATCCACGTGCCCCTCACAGCTTCTCTTCTGCCAGAGGTAGCCAAGATCCTCCCCAACTCCTTCAGCCAGGACTTCAGAGATCCCTGGCGAAGAGCTGGGCTGGCACTGCCGGAGGAGCCCTCTGGGTATGTGCAGAGTCGGGGCCCCTCTGTAACCACGAACAACCCCAGCTCTGTCCCCAAAGCCGGGACCCCTCCTGCACTCCCGCTGCAGTCATGGCCCCTCTGCGCCCCCCAGACCCAGGGCCTTTTTGCTTCCCACAGCCATTACTTTTCTCCCTGTCCAAACCATGGCCCCCATACATAACCATGGCCCTTCGTATGTCCCACAGAACCATCATCCTTCCCACCCTCCAAACCAGGATCCCTCTGCACCCCCCCAGAGCCATAACCTTTCTCACCTCCCCAACCGAGGCCTCTCTACCAGCCCCCAAACCCACATCCTCTTTATACACAAATCCATCAAAAAAACCACCGCAAGCTCTGCCCTACTGCCTGCCCACCATTTTCCCTCTTTTCTCCTCCCATTTTCCCCCTCCCCAGCTCCCCCCTCCCCAGCTACTGCGGCTATTTCCGCCTGACACAGGTGGGACCCCCGTGCCGCGGGCGAGCCTGGAGCCGCCGGCTGCACCGGGACAAGCAGGTGTGTGTGGAATGCCGGGGGAATCTGGCTCACCACCGTCCCCACTGCACTGGACACGGGCTGCAAGGAGCCAGGTAGGTGATAATTTGTGGCATCCCCACCATGGGATCTCTCCTAAGGAACATCACTCCCTGCCTCTAAGGCATTCTCCTTTTATATTCTAGTTATAATATTTGTAGACGAAACTATAATTATGGTAAAATATGCCACAATATTATAGTATACCATCATATTATTAAATGAATGAATAATATGTCATATAAATCAAGATTATAATATAAAAACAAACATATTTAAATAGGATATGTCTGTTGAAAGGGACATACAATGATCATCTAGTCTGACTGCCATTATTATATATGTAATATAAACCCATATATAAAACTCTATTTGATTTTGAAAAAATTATTAATGGCACACCCCAGTTCTCACTGATTTTCCCTTCCAGGTCATTTTGGGTGGCCGCTTCTGTGGTGGGGTGCCAGGGCTCGTGGGTGCAGGAGGGCCTGCAGGAGGGCTGCATCTGCTCCCCACCAGCTCTCATGTTCGTGTAGGATCCCCCTGGGAAGGTGAGCTGAGCCTCCCCACGGCACCACTCCTTGCTGGGGAGGTGGGGAATGAAATAAAAATGTAGTCTCTTTCATAATTTCACCCTCCTGCAGGTTTGCTGCTCACCCTTGGTGCCAGCTCCCTCGATTTTCCATTAAATATTTTGCTGAAGAATGGAAAACCCCTCCTTATAAAGACTAAAAATAAGGGAATTGTTAAAGTGTGGTGATTAATGGTAGAAGAACAACATGATGAGGTTAAGTTTGGGTGAGAAGATGATGTGGCAGTGACATGGTGTGATGATGTCACACTCAGCCTTGACATCATACTTTCAACGAGCTTCGACTGGCAAGCAATGTGAGGATGGAGGCAGCATCCTTCCTCTTGTCTGAGTATCAGGTCTCACTGCCTCACTGCAGTATCAGGTGAGCCATGCAGGGCAGTTCAGGCCTGCTGGGCTTTGCAGAGAGCAAAGTCTGTACGTGGGCGATGGTGCTGGTGTCCAGTTCCAGCCGTGGGGCTCGGCTGCCTGCACTGGAAGGAATGAGGCTGGGCTGGGCGGTGCTGCTGCCCTTCCCCACTCCTCGCCCAGCAGGACATGACCTTGCTGGTGGGGTCCCAGCTTTGGGTGGTGGTACCACAGCCTGTGGTGGGAGCACGTGCCATGCCAGGGCTGGATCTTGCTCCACTGCAATCAGTGGCTGTTGCCTGTTTGCTGCCCCAGGACACCTTTGGCTCCTGTAGCCTGCTCTCACACCACCCTCCTAGGCAGGAGAATTAAAAGGCTTCAACACTGGGAGTATTCCTGGCCTCTTTATTTGGGATAAAAGCCCAGGTTGGCCAAGGACCAAAGTGCTGGTTAAAAAAACAGGTGGTGGGAGTTGAGCATGAGATGGTATGAGAGTTCTGGAGCACAAGCTCCCTCCTGCCAGCCAGAGTTTGAGGGCAAGGAAGTCGTGGCCAAGGCAATGCTGCACTGGAGTCCTCAGCTGGAGAGTTAGAAACTGGGAACAGAAGTGTGTCCCGCACTGAGTGGGGTTCCCCTGAGTTACACCACCAAACCTGAAGGCCTGGCTGCTGGTCAGAGAGAGCATCCAGGAAATGGAGGGAGATGGCTGCAGGATTTCATGTCACACTGCTGCATGCCTGGAGCTGTCAGTCCCCCACAGTAGTCCCAGCTTTCCTGGTGCATTGTCCTGATTTGGCACAGGGGCCAGCCCGTGCTGCACCAGCAGCCCCTGTACCAGCTCCAGCTCCTGCTCCAGCTCCTGGGTGCCACAGCCCAGGCCTGGCATGGTGGTGGCACCTTCCCCCAGCACCTGTAGCACTTGTGCCACCAGCTGGGCCCTCACCAGCAGCACAGCCAGGGCTGTGTGGAGCTTGGCACAGCCCAGTGCTTTCATCCCCCAGTGGACAGCAGTCCCTGTGGAGAGAGTGGGTGAAGGAGCCATGAGTGTGGCAGGGTCCCCCTGGGCAGAGCTGGCCTGGGGAACAAGGACACTGTTTGCTTGTCCCAGGCACTCTACACTCGCCATACCTTGGCTCCAGCAGTGTTTGCAGTACTGCAGGTCCCTCAGTACACTGGGGCCTGTGGTTTCCAACCACTGCAGAGCCGAGGCATGGAGTGGGCTGCCAGTGGGAGCCTTCTCCAGGAGCTGCACCAGGACAGGGAGCAGCTGCCGTGCCAGGACAGCTGGCTCTGCAAAAACGTTGGGTTCATCCTCCTTGTACAGGCTGGCAGGTCTGGGGGGAAAGATGAGGTGTGAGTGAAGACACAGGCTGGCCCCATGGTACCCCACACTCCCTTACGCCAGTCCACAGGTCCAGCAACTCACTTGTTGGCCTCTAGCTCCTCCACGACACTCCTGAGATCTAAAATGGGGAGGTGTTGAAGTAGTGAGTTGAAGGTCTCAGGGTGCTCCCCGAACTCTCTCAGAAGGAGCTCTAGCAGGCTCTGCAGCCCCACATTGTCCTGCACAAAGATGCAGCCATCTCGGAGCAGCTCCCCTGGGCTCTGCCGCAGGAGGCTGGCGAAACCCGAGGCCTCGTGCCGGACCTCCCGCTCCTCATCTTGCAGAAGGTGAATGGCCATGTTTATCAGCCTGAGGAAAGGGAAGAGAAGTGAAAGGAAGCACACTGCTCACCCCAAAGCATCCCAGCCTGCTTGGAGGGGAGGAAAGGGTGAGACCTCAGAAAAATGCTTCTCTGAGGGACTTTTCTCCCGGACTGTGAAAGACACAGCCACCACCCAAGAGCTTAGAGCTTGGGAGGACAGGGGCAGTGCCAGAGACTGAGGGACCCAGCAATGCAATCTGCTGCTCATAAGGCACTGGCTGCTTGTATTAAACTGCCACCCACACATTGTTTTGTAGGCTGTGAGCTCGAGTGCCAGTAACTTTTGAATGAGTGAGGTTTTCTTCAATACCCTTGAGTTTTTGCAAGGGAACACCTTTTGCAGAGTCCATTAACCTGGAGCAGGCTGGGGCTGTAGGGAGCAGTGCTGCTGTGAGCTGGCTGCCAGCACAGCCATCCGCAGAGATGGGCTCAGTGACCTACCGCAGAGCCACAGGGACGAGCGAGGGACAGGCAGCACGCAGGGATCGCTGCACCACGTCAGCCCCTGCCATCTGCAGGGAGCGGGCAGCCGCCAGCCGCAGCACCTCGCACCAAGTGGACCGGCTGCACTCCTCCAGCGCCGCACACCAGCGCTCCATCTGCGCGCCATCCTCGTCCCCAAACCTGCCGGAGGCCAGGGAAGGACAGCAAATTCAAGCACACCTTTCTGCTCCATTAGGGGACCAAAGGCCACCGGCTGCCCTGAGATCGCAGGAGCCAGGTGCAATGCTGTGATTTATGGGAGAGAAGTCATGGCTCTGTTTCTAGTAAGGACTAAGGAAGAATCTGCTGAAAGAGTTGGGCAGCCCCCAGCAGCAGTGGGGACCTACTGATGAGCGAGCAGCAGGCTGGCAGCACACAGCGCCTGGAAGAGGAGATCAGGCCCAGGACACTCAGCCTCCACCATGTGCAGCAGCATCTCCAGGCATGATGCTGAGGAGCCCTGGAGCTTACTGGAAGCTTCCTGGGACCACGATGAAGGATCTCTGTAAAGATGCAGCAAAGCTTCAAGGTACAATCTCAGGAACTCTTTGTCCCTTCTCTCTTGCAGCACCGACCCCAAGCTCTCCTAGTTGACAATGGGAAAGAAGGGACATCGTTAGTGGTCCTAGCACTGCAGGACTGGGCAAGTACTCTACACCTATGTACCCTCAGCCTGGGGAGCACCAAGCTTCTCAGCAATGGGATCTCAGGGGTCCCATCTGCGTGGTGCACTGGAGCCCCCCTGCTTTACTTGGTGACTTTTGAGCCCCATCATACCAGCAATGTCAGCCCAAGAGCATTCTCCACTTCCTTGCACGTTCCTCCCTCCCCAGCAATCACCCAGCTCAGGATGGCAAGCTGGATGTCAGGGTTGGGCTGCTGGAGAAGTGAGCAGACAGCAGCAATCCGCTTGCTGTCTGCCAGCCGGGCTGCCTCGCTGCACATGAAGTGGGCCATGGTTTGGTGGAGGATGGCTGAGCCCACCTGCAGGAAAAAACAGGATTCCCCTTCCAGTGCTCAGCCTGGGTCCCCCTGTCCCTTCCCAGGCTCACTGCCACAGATCACCCTGTTCCCATGGCCATAATTTTCCTGGCAGGAAGCGGTACCTGTGGCTCGGCACAGCCTGACTCTCCCCTCTGGGGGAGGCTGCCCAGCTTGGTGCTGATGGTGTCATGGACGTACTGGGCAAAGCCAGGGCTGAAGGACGTGGACAGGAGGGTGAGGACCTGGAGGAACACGGCACGGACGAGGGGGCAGCGCTGGGCAGGGCTGAGCAGCCAGCCCCGTGCCTCCAGCTGCAGAGCCACAGCGTGCAGCGCCTCGACTGACAGCCTGCGTGGAGACACAGCCTTACCATGGGGCACAGTGCTGAGACTGGCACCCTTCTGTGGCCAAAAGGCTGTGTTTGGCACAGAGTGACCCGAGCTGGAGAGACAGAATGGCAACACCCACCTCCCAGTGCCTGTAGCAGAGGCCAGCAGTGCCCGCATCTGCAGCAGGTGCCCATGGACAGTGTTGTGCGAGCGGATCTGTCCGGGTGCTGCAGGGAGCTGCTGGGCCAGCTGCAGGAGCAGCCTGCAGCGCTGGGGAGGGGGGACAACAGGCACCAGAGCCTTGGCAGCCATCGCTCGTACGGCATAGATGGGGCTCTCTGCCAACCCCAGCAGTGGCTCCAGGAAGGGAGCAGAGGGACTGTGGAGCAAAAAGGGTACCACGTGGTGATGTTCTGGCTGGAGTAAAAACTCACTAGAGTCAGGGCCAGCCTTGGCACCATAGGAGCAGCCCTTCCCACTGCAGGAGCCCTTGGCTAAGGCACAGGCATCCCCACTGCCCCCATACCTGCTGGGACTGTCAGCGCCAGGCTGCAGCTGGGCCAAGAGGGTGAGGATCGCGTGGAGTGCAGGGTGCAGGCGGGGCCCCCCTGATGTGGGTGCTGTGGCCACCTTGAGCTCTCCGAGCAGCACAGCCCCCAGCTTTGGGTGCTGCCCAAGGAAGGCATGCAGGCTCAGCCCTTCTGATGGGCAGCCATCCCTGTGGCTCCATGGCTGTCCCAGCAGCCGGGACGTGAGGGCACCTGCAGGGACAGAGAAGGTAGTGTAAGGTCCCATCCAACCCTGCCAAGCCCCTGCACTTCACCCCACACAGGCTCCAAACCCCAGGGGCTGTGGGATCTCTGTACTCACTGAAGAGCTGGATGGCTGCGTTCCTCATGGCCCAGCAAGGTGAGCCCAGGCCCTGCAGTGCCAGGGCCATCATGGGGGTGGCATGGCACAGCACTGCCCCGCCCAGCCCTGCCCCACGGACCAGCGTCTGCAGCACGTGGAGGGCACACACCTGGGGAGAGCACACGGGGCTCAGTGGCACCATGTCAGGACAGGGCTCGTGCTACCATGTCAAGGGAAGAGGGTGGGAAAAGACAGGGGAGCCAAGAGGCCATCGGCTCCCAGGCTGCTGGGCTGGACAGCACAACCAGGCTCTGGGTTTTTGCTCACTCTGAGTTCTCACAGTCTCACACTGGGTAACTGCCACAGATCACCCTGTTCCCAAGGGGGCTCCAGCAGCTAGGAGCTCCTCCAGGTGCACCACACTCACCTGCGGGAGATCAAGAGTCTGGTCCCAGTCCTGTGGCAGTGCTGTGGTGGCCAAGGTCAGCAGTGTCTGGATGCAGTGGGTCAGGAGTGGCCGTGCCTGCACTGGGGCCTCCCCACTGACAATGCAGAGGAAGAGCATGGGGAAGCCGGCAGCACGACGCGTGATCGAGCTGCTCCGGGGCCCACTCAGCGCTTCCAAGCCCTGACAGAGAAACAAAATCCACCTGCGATGTGCCTGGAAATTCTGTGCTTTGTCACTTGGAATCTGCAACTGCCCTGCCAGGAGGGCATCAGCTGCACTAGCCCTGCACCAGTATCTCAGCTGCCGGAGGGTGCTTGCCTCAGGGAGTGGGGACACTGAGAAACAACCCTGGTGCTCCCTGGGGCGCATGGGAAACAAGGGGCACAATGAGTAGTGTACCTGCTCCAGCACAGCCCGTGGGATGGCCTGCAGCTCCGGATCTGGGTGGTTCAGCAGAGCAGCACAGAATTTGGTGAAGCCCATGCTGCAGCCCTCCACTGCTCCCTGGGCAGAGCAGTGTCAGGCCCAGCACCCCAAAGGCTGCACCCACCAGCCCTCCATGGCCCCAGAAAACTCATTGCAAAGGGGAAGATCAAGTGAGAAGACATGATGGTGTGGGGATGTGACAGGGCCTGGCACTGGGATCCCAGCCAGGGGACTTCCAGCCATCCCCACGTCCTGCCCCAGAGCAGACCCTGCCCCACTGCACCCCTCCACCCCAGTATGCCAGGGCAGGGACAGGGCTGGGGGGATGGCTAAGGGCTCAGATACACTCTTACCCAGTGCCGGCACCGCAGCAGGATTTCCTGGAACACTCTGGTGGCTATCTGCAGGGTGGGGAGTGGCAGGAGGAGCCCCAATTCAGCAGACAGTGCTGGGGATAGCAGCAGCTCAGCCAGGGCCCCCAGGAGCAGCCCAATCTCCTGGGAAGAAGAGGAAGGTCAGCCAGACTGGCAGGGAGGACGAGAAGCTGGGATGGGTGGCAGCAGGACCTCAAGTCAGGCAGCCTGGCTCTGCCACAGCAGGGGACTATCAGTGTCTGGGAAGGAGCTGGGTTCTGTAAGGGCAGGCAGGGAGGGGGCTGCTTTTGGGGAGCCTGGTAGTTGCATCCTTTCTGGAAGGAGCTGAGGACATGTGTTAGAGCACTGAAGTAAGGACAGAAATTCCCAGAAAGGATGAATGACCCAAGGGGAGGTGAAGCAGCAGCTGGGATGGGCTGGATGATGGGTGCCATGCTGGGCTGCCCCTCTCCCAGTGCCATGAGGAGGGGTGTCACCTTCACTGACACCCAGCAGCACGTCAGGATCAGGTTGTGCTCCTCTGACAGCAGGACTGAATCACCCTCCTCTTCCTCTCGCCCCTGGCCCTTCCCCAGCATGATGAGGGAGCCAATGGCATTCCCCATCTCTGCAAATGATGGGGCAGCAGCTGCAAAAGGAAAAGCCAGGTCTGAGCAGGGTGGTGTGGCACAGTGGGATAGGGATGCAGCTTTGGAGAACCTGCAGTCCCCTGTCAGAATGCAGACAAACGGCAATGGCTCCTGCCCTGCCTTGTGTCCCACTCAGGACTGCAGCTACATTTTGCCCACTGCTCTTTCCAAGCCATTGCTGTAAGGGCTCTGCCAGCCCCTCCTGTCTCAACTGTTTTCATCTGGCAGGTGCCTCACTACTTCTGGAAGGCTTTTGCCTCTAGTGTTCCTGTTCTCCCATGGAGTTGAGAAGGGAACCCAAAGCCAGGCACCCCACCATGGTCCCCTGCTAGAGGCACTGAGCCCAAAGCAAGTGCATTCCCCTAGGGCTGGAGAACTGCTGGGCCAGGAATGACTGTGATGGAGCTGTCAGTGGTTCCCAGGGCTGGTTCTGCCCCCCTGGGGACACACTTACCTTGTTCATCAGCACCGGGGCCTTGCTGGCTCTGCAGAGCACCCAGGAGCAGGGAGGTAATGTCTCTCACTGTGGTCACAAGGCAGGTGAGGAACTCCTGCCAGCTCTGCACCAACTCTGCTGCCTGCATGGAGACGGCCACCTCCGGCACCTGGAGCAGGCACCTGCGCAGGGCTGCGATGGCTCCTGCAGAACACCCACCTCTGCTCACTGTGGTGTCAGCACAGCCCCGGCTCTCCTGCCTGAGACCATGGCTGATGTGGCTCAGGGGCAGGGGAGTGAACAGGGCCCTGGGTAACACAGCAACAGGCTGTGGCCCGAGTCCTGCCATGATTCTGGCCTGCTCCAGTTCCCAGGCAGCTGCTGCAGGAACTGCTCTCTGCCCTGCCCTGCCGTACCATGCATCGGTGTGGTGGCTGCTGCCCGCAGCAGGTCCTGGCACGCCACCTTGTACTGGGCCTGTAGCACGTGGAGAAGGTGCTGGGCGAAGCACAGCCCTCGGCTGGGCACTGTCAGAGCTGCCTCAGCCTCCAGGGACAGGCTCTTCATTGTGCCACTGTCTGACCTGGGGCAACAGGCAGATCCCTCTGTGAGCACCAGGGAACTTCCTGCCCATCTTGTGCTACACAGCTCCTTCCTCCCCTGGTGCAGACTCCTCAACCCTCCCCAGCTTCCCACTGCAAGGCTATTGCAAACCCCATCTCTGACCACAGACCGGTGAGGCACCTGTGCTGCCAACACACTCTTGGAGGGTCCTGTGCCACCGCAAGGAAAGGGAGGGGGATGCCAGGAGCTCTTACTTCTGCAGGATGGTCTTCATCAGTACAGCTCCAGCTTCAGCCTCCTGCACTCGGGGGCTCCCCAGGGTGTCCTGGGCCAACTGGAAGAGAGCCAGGGCAATAGGCTCGGGGAATGTGGCAGGGAAGTAGCGGACAAGCAGCTCCGAGGCCAAGTCTCTGATCTGCCAGGACAGAGAAGACATGGGGAAAAGCAGGACACGGGAAAATGGGAAGCATGGTGGGCTTCCCTGCTGAGCCTGCTTGGGGCCAAAGCAGGCATCTTTATGACCTCCCCTTGGCTTTACAAAGCTCACCTCGTTAGTGCTGTCCTGCAGGCAGCTCAGCAGTGCCAACAAATTGGGCTGGGAGAAGAAGTCCCAGCAGCCGCTCTGCCTGGCATAGCTCAGCAGTGTGGCCATGGTCCCTGTGATGGGGACACGGGGTGGTGGGATGGGATTGGTTGAGTATCCCCATAGCTGTGGGTGATACTCCAGGTAGCTTGCCTGTACTCACGTGGGGGCTGGCCTTTCTTCCTGTCAGGGCTCCAGGTGTCTGTGCAGGTCTCCAAAACAGCTGCCAGAAGGAGCAGAGCTGTCTTCTTCCTCTGGTAGTTGGAGCCTGGGCTGAGTGAGGTGATGCTGAGCTGCAGCAGCCATTCCACAAAGCCTGTGGGCAGACAGCATGGCAGCAAGGGATGCCGAGCACACGAGAATCTCCCAGGGCTGTGGTGAAGGTGCTGGGTGGCCGCCTCACCTACTGCCAGGGTGAGCTGCTCAGCTCCCCCAGCCAGCCCGGACCATTGCGGTGCCTTCCCCCGCAGCTGGGCCAGCGAGCTGTCCCGCAGCCGGACCAGCGCCTTCCTCACCGCTGCCTGCAGCAGCTGCCGGAACGAGGAGGAGTCGCAGTTGAGGTTGAGGGGCAGGAACTCCTGCAGCAGCTGCATCTCGGTGCCCGAGAGGGGCTGGTTGGTGTTGGGGCTGCAGCAGAGCAGACCCAGTGCTGCCAGCCGAACGCCCTCCTCGTGGGTGCCCAGGCAGCGGGAGAGCCTCTCCAGCGCCTCATCCCCCAGCGGCAGGGCCCCTGCCACACTCTTCTGTGCCTTCAGCAGTGACACCCAAGCCCGGAGTGACATCGTGTCCTGGCCACCAAACTGGGCTGCTAGCAGTGCCTGGGTGGCCGGGAGCTGCCGCAGGGTCCAGGTAAGGAGGTGGTTGGCAGTGTTGCTCTGCAGGATGGGCAGGGGAGAGCAGAGGGCCTGGGAGAGCAGGGGGAGCCAGCGCTGTGCCCACTGCTCTGCCAGGGCCACCTCTGTGCCCTGCTGCCCACCCCACCACTCACTGCACTGCTGCTGCACCAGGACCTTGTAGACCTCAGCAGCAGCAGGACACAGGTGGTTGGTGGAGAGGCAGCTCAGGAGATGCTGTGGCAGGTCTGGGTAGGCATCCAGCACCTGGGGGAAAGGCAGGAGACCCTCATCACCCTGTCTGAAAGCTGCATTTGGGGGAAAGACAGATGGGTACAGGCGACACTGCAGTCATTGCTAGCACTGAGCATCTCTGGTACCTCAAAGCTGCTTTTGGTGGGCACTGACAGGCAAAGCTTCCCTTCCCACTGGCACTCCTCAGGGATGCACTGCTGAAGCCCACTACCCCAGGGATGTTAAAATAGCCCCTCTGGGTGGGAAGGCTCCCTACCCACACAGCTGAGCTGGGTAGAAGGTGACAGGCAGTGGACAGAGGCTGTGCCACCACAGCAGCAGAGCCAGCTGACACCAAGACTCTCCATACCCCCGCCTTCCCTACCTGCTGGCTGCCCATGTAGGGGACGATGGTACACAGGGGCACATATCTTGCTTTGATCTGCCATGGCATTGAGACCACCCTATGCAGCATCTGTTGGTAGAGGGGTCTCTCCTGGTCCTGGAAGTGCTGGCACTCCAGGTGGTAGATCTCCAGGAGCAATCGGAAGGAGCTGTGGATGAACTCAGACACACCCTCCACCTGTGCGAGAAGGACAGCAAACAGAGGGGTTAGGGTGAGCTCCCTCTCATGTCTTGCTGTCCCGTGGCAGGTGAAGCACCAGGACATGGCCCTTTAGAGCCTGTGTGTGACAAATGCCACAACCTCAGCAGTGTGACTGCCCCTGCCCTGGTAGCTGCAGGCAAGGGAGTGTATTTGGCTGATGGAGCTGAAGCAGGCAGGGATGTGTTATGGGCTGGGGACAGCAGCTGAGGCAGGT
Source organism: Pseudopodoces humilis (assembly GCF_049639895.1). Lineage (NCBI taxonomy): Eukaryota > Metazoa > Chordata > Aves > Passeriformes > Paridae > Pseudopodoces > Pseudopodoces humilis. The sequence goes on from NC_142219.1 coordinate 8,452,030, forward strand.
GAAGGAAGAGCTGTTCCTGGCTGACACACTACAGCCCTTTGGCACTGTGTCCTTACCGGGGTCTCTGCATTGTTCCACAGCAGCTGGCTGACCTCCTGGAGGAGCTTGGTGTCCTGGGCCAGGATGTGGGTCCCCGTCAGGTGCCAGAGAGCAGCCAGGCCCTCCCGCAGGCGCTGCAGCCACAGTGCACAGGCTGCCAAAACAGAGAGCTCTGCTGCAGCCTTCACTCCAGACTCACCTGCACCAGATCCAGCACAGGCTGTGGACTTAAAGACCCCCTGTGCAGGGGCAGCAGTTCTCCCTTTAGGTACACAAGACCCCAGGAAGGCAAGTGTCCATTGGGCTGGAACAGAAATTAATAGCAGTTTCCAAAACAGCTACCAAGAGCCAGAAGGGGAGAAGATGAAGCACATGGGGACTCCGTGCATCACAAGCACAGTGAATCTTTCAAACCTCCCCACCATGGTAGGGTCACCAAATCCTACCTTGGAAGCAGTAGTAGTGGCAGTCCTTCTGCTCCCTGATCAGGGCACACACAGCAGGAAAGACCATGTCCAGCAGCAGGCAGGCCTGCAGGGGCACAGTGGCTCAGGGACTGGGCAGGCAAAGGATTTCCAGGGAGAAAACCCTGCTGTGAGACGGGCAAGGAGAGCACTGCCTGGTTCTCCTGCTCTTACAGAGCTCACCTCTGCTCCCTGCCTGGAAGTCCTCAGCTTGTGAGGACTTGGGACAGGCTAGAGATGGGCAGAGCTGAGGCTGTGCTCTGCAGGTTCATGCCATGGGAACACAGGGTGAACACTGCTTTGCTTGTGTAGGGGCTTTTGGCACCACTTTGTTTCCCAGCCCCCCCACAAAGAGAAATCCCTGCTTGGATGTCTTTGGAAAAAGCAGGCTCCTTGGCTAACTGGCTGTGCTCAGCAGGATTCATGGAGCTGCAGAGGGGTGCAGCCTGGCTTCATCCCACATGGATCCACAGGCACCACAGGCAGCTGCCAGTTCTCTCCAAGGGCTCCCTCAAGCCCTGTCCACTGGGTTTGAGCTCTCCTACCTTGTGGGGGAAGCCCTCCAGTTGGCAGCTGAGGATGTCCATCTTGCAGCATGTCAGCAAACCTCTGGTGAGCACCAGCTTCTCCAGCCCATCTGGTTCCAGGACAGGGGGCACTTCCACCACCAGCTCCCCAAACTTCAGCTCCCCAGTGCCTGCTGGAAAATGGCTGCACTGGATGGAAGGAAGGTGGCAAACCCAAATGCTGCTCTGAGAGCAACTCCAATGGCTCATTCCAGAGCGTCCATGAGAGGTAGCCAGACAGCTGGAGCTCCCAGACCCCGAGAGACAGGCACAGCAGCAGAGTCCAGCTTGGCACCAGCCTCTGTCCCCTCACACCCAAAGACCCTTTGCCAGAGGCCGTCCCCAGCTCAGGATGGAGCACGCACCTTGGCTGGGGAGCTGGAACAGGGTCAGCACAGCACTGGCCCCATACTGGGGCTGCGGGGCCGTGTTCACCAACATGCTCAGGGCTGTGCCTGCCAGCAGCCTCGTGTCCTTGTTCAGGGCCTGGACTCGTAGGGAGGCAAAGGCACAACTCAAAACACCATTTAAACCCCAACCACATTTAACCGCCCCTGCAAGCAGCTACATGGGGTCTCACAGACATGCCACACACTGGGCTGTCTCTGCAGGCTTGCCTTGGGGAATGGGGAAAGCACCCAGGAAGGACAGCACTGCTCTGCTCCTTGGGACAGGCAGCTCCATCCTTCCCAGGGACGCACCTTCCCCCAAACCACCTCCAGCAGCAGTCCCAAGAGGCTCTGCAGGGTCTCACTCTTTCCTGTTGTGCTCCACACTAGGGGGGCCACGTCCTTTGGCAGTGCCTGGAAGACCTGGAGGCAGGCCTGGAGGAGCAGGAAGTGCCACAGGGATAATCAGTATTCCTTACCTCTGGAAAAGCAGCAATGCCTCGGGAACGGCCGTTCAAAGCAGGTCGATGCGTTACATCCCTCTGGACATTGCTGCTGCTGCCCTATACCTTGCAGGTACTGATCCTTCCCCTGCTCCCCAGTCTGGCTCCTACCTTGATGACCAGGTAGCCCCACGTGCTGCCAGGCGCGGGCTGGCCCTGCAGCACCCAGCGCAGGGTGGTGGCCAGGCGCTGCAGCAGCGAGGCCAGGTTCTGCCGCCAGTGCTGCCGGCCCAGGCTGCTCTCCTCCAAGAACATGGACACTGTGGGCAGGGGAACAGCATCAGCCCCTGGCCCTCCTGCAGCCAGCCCTGCTCCCAGTTCAGCCAAGGGCTGCGCTGTTGGTAAATGAGGTAAGAACAGGGCTGGGATGCAGGGGATGCTTTGGCTTGTCTGGTTTCCAGCTGTGGGTGGGCAGAGCTGGATGCTGCTGGGATCTCTGTAGAGATCATATGGATCTGGCTGATCCCCGCTCCCCTCCCATGAGCACAGAGGACCCAGTTTGGGTTGGCAGGAAGTGTTCTGTGCACTGGTGGTGTGAGCTGGGAGAAAACCCCAGAAGGTAAGGAACAACTCACCTGACTGAAGGTCTCCAGGAGAGAGCACCTGTAAGGACAGAAGGATACTTTATCCTGTGTAACAAAATGCTGGGGCTCGGTGCCTTGGGCAGGAGGGTTCTGCTAGTGCCAGAAGCTGCCCCAGGGATGAGCAAAGGGCTGGTGTGATAGGCAGACATGTGTTGCCAGCTGCAAGCAAGGGCAAGTCCCCAGAATAATGGGAACTGAAGTGAAGGACTGGAGACAGCCCAAAACAGGAGGTCCCTGGGGCACATGGTCTCCAGCCAAGTCCTCATGAAAGCCAGTGCCACTGCTTCTCTCACCTCTCCCTGCAGTGCCAGGCCAGCCAGCAGTGTGTTCACCTCCTGGGCCAACAGGCCTTCCTTCCCCACTGCCAGCTGGGTCACCATCTGCCAAGAGATACCCCAAGTCAGTTGCTCTGTCCAGAGCCCTGGGAGACACCAGCTACCAAGAGCTATCAGGGGAGCCTGTGGCACCTCTGAGCCCCTTTGCTGGTAAGGATGCCAGAAAGCTCCAGAGCTGTGCCAGGAGTGGGCAAAGCCAGCCCAGCTGATTGCCTTACAGACCTGTTCCAGTTTCTGGAAGGAGCTGGAGCTACTGGTTGCCTCCATCTGGAAAGCCAGGACACAGCGGAGCAGGGGTCGTGCCTCTGCCTCACCCAGTGCCTGAAGACCCTCGCTCAGCACCCGTGTCAGCTGGAGGGCCTCCTCCAGGTGCTTCTCTTTGCATCTCTTGGCAGTACTCCTGGAACAGGACAAGGACAGGGGTGAGGATACCCTGGCTCGGTGAAGTTTTTAGTGGGGGAATACCCCGACTCAGTGGAATCTGGGATTGGGGTGCCCCAGTTTGCGATGCTCCTCTCTCCCAGCTGCACCGAGCATTGCACTGGAGCGAGGACGGAGGGACAGCGGCGGTGGGGGGGAGCGGAGCTGCACGAAATCCTCAAAGCTCAGCGCATGCAAGCCCTTGGTGGGGCAGAAGGGCTCAAAAATCCTAAAACCTGCGGGCCTGATGTTGCTGAGTGTGCTAGAAGGGCACCTGAGCGTGGCTCGAACCCCTTGCTGGGTATCGATCTTCTCTCGTTCCCTCCCTTCCTCCCTCCCGACCCGCGCCCGGGAGATGCACGGACGCTCCACACCGGGGGTTTCCCGACGCACCCGCCACCGGGGAGATACCGGGAGCTCCTCCCTGGGGCCCGCCCTCTTACCCAGCGAAGTGCCGCAGGCAGCGCAGGCAGGAGAGCACTGTGGGGGCGAGGTCCCGTGTGCCGTAGAAGGCGGCGCAGGCCCTCGCCTCCCGTTCGGCGCCCATGGCGGCAGCACCACAGAGCTGGGCCCGCTGCGCCCCGCAGCGCCCCCTGGCGGCGCCCCGGCCCAGCACCGCCCACAGCGGCGGCGCCCGGGAGCGCTGGGCAGGACCCCGGACTGCGGGCCTCCCTCCCTTCATCCCGCCGGGACCGCGGGCCTCCCTCCCTTCATCCCGCCGGGACCGCGGGCCTCCCTCCCTTCATCCCGCCGGCACCGCGGGCCTCCCTCCCTTCATCCCGCCGAGACCGCGGGCCTCCCTCCCTTCATCCCGCCGGGACCGCGGGCCTCCCTCCCTTCATCCCGCCGGGACCGCGGGCCTCCCTCCCTTCATCCCGCCGAGACCGCGGGCCTCCCTCCCTTCATCCCGCCGGGAATGGGAGCCTTCCTTCAACCCGGCCAGGGACCCGTGCTGGCTGTAAGGCAGGGGTTAAAAAGCATCATCATCCCAAACTGTTTCCGTAGTCGGGGAAAAGCGAGGTCACCCAGAACTTCTGAAAACCGGATGCTGCCTGCCGAGCACAAAGGGATTTGTACAGCATCTCCGAAAGAGATCTCCGAAATGCCAACTGGAATGCTTCAGGGTGAAGCAGTTGTCAGGTTGCATCGTGGTTCATTGTGGAAGAGGAGGTTTGGTACCCCACAGTCCTACTGCTACACCACGAACACCATCTCTGACAGTCAGCACCACTGTTGGTAGCATCATTACTAGTTGTATCACCAATAATGCTACGACCCAGTGGAGAGACTCCACTTCTTCCTATGGTATGAAATGGCTTTTGGGGAGAGAGACAGATTTAGTGTAATTATAGTCAAACCAAAATGAATTTATTACAGTTCTTATTGTTAGTTGGCACAGGGTTGAACAATTTTAATAGGCACAATTTTAAGATCATCTTTAAAGGTCCCTTTCAATCCAAACCATTCAATGATTTTACAGTTTCTGGTTTTTTTATTAAACATAGTTTTAACACCTGACTAGCACATCCCACTGAATTTCAGCTACACAGAAAATGCTTCTTGGTTTTGATCTTGAAGGATTGTTTTTAGCCTGTATTGTTTCTCGCTGTGGCTCTGGAGCAAGTGATGGGCATCCACTGCTTGGATGAGTCATGGCACGGGAAGCCCAGGAAAACACAGCTGGAATGCACCAGTGGCTGCACTGGGTGGCCAGGAGGATGCTGAGATATGGATCCCAGGCTGAGCACTTCTCTTGGGGATGGAAATCCCTCAGACTGTAGTTTTTGGCAACATTTGTCAGCAGCCTCCATCTTTGTTCTGCTTTAGAAATCAGCCTGGAAGCCCAAATCCAGCCAGGGTCCAGGTTTTCCCTGACTGCTGTCAATATCAATGAGTGAAAGAGCCCAGGATTTGTTTCAGGTAAGGCAGAGGAGTACAGGAGGATGTGTACATCCCTCAGATCTGATCCTCCATCACAGCCACCCCACACAGGTGATAGGGAGTGGGGAGAAGCACTGCCAAACAAGAGCTCCCACAGGTGCCAGCACACAGGCAGGGGCAAGGCAGAGGAGGGTGCTGCCATGCTGCCAGTGTTCCTGTTCCCATCACCTTGTGCTGCCTGCAGAAGGGAGGGGCAGAGGAGGGAAAGGGTTGTTTTTTTTTTTCTTGTTTCACCATAGGAAGGATTTTCAAACCCTATAAATTCACTTTTGACAAGTGAACAGCTAAAGCAGATTAACCTTTTTGCTAATCTTCTATAATGGCTTTGGAATCTCCTTAACCAATAAGAAAATGATAAGAGCCTGTTTCTTTTCTTTTTATCTATATCTATATTGTCCTCTCTTGTCTGCATGTTTTTTCTTTCTTTTATTTTCCTTTCCTTTTCTAATATGAAATAGCCCAGTGATCCTATCTCTCAGAGGCTCAGTAAACAGAACATCAGAAATCCCTTTCCTTTATTCCTCTCTGGTAACAGGGTGCAGAGAAGTGTCTGCCAATTGGGATTTGATTACCAGCAGCTATCAAAAGTCCCTTTGTACAATCTGGGTCCTAAATCCCATAATTCTTTGATAAAAGAAGTATTACCAGTCCATTTTCTGTAGTGAAAGGTATGGGAGGAATGAAAGAAAGCAATCAGCAGAGATCCTAATAAGCTAAGTGCATGTGTGGTGGGAAGGGAGGGCTGGGACAGGATGTCCAGGGAAGGGTGTCCTTTGTTGAGGATGGGGAAGGAGAATTAATCTGCTTCAGGCAAATGAACAGAACTCAGATCCTGCACCTGCCCATGGCATGTCCCAGCTCACCAGCCCTATGGTCCCTCTGGACCAGCACAGTGTAGGGAGCAGAACCTGGCCCCACATCCACCATTGTGTCAGTGTTTGGGTTCATGTATAAAAGCTGGGAGCAGTTTTCAGTGATCTCTGGAATTAAGGCATCCCCAGTGCCTCTCTGGAGCACTGACACCTTGGCAGGGCAGCAGTGAACATGTCCAGACTGTACAGCTAAGAGGTGTCTTTGTCTCAAAAGGTAAAAAGGTTCACAGAGCTCGGTTATAAACCATGTTACAACATTGGAAAAGCTGAAGGAGAGGCAGATAAAGGGATGGAAGGAAAAATAGCAGTTTGGTTTTAAGTAAGTCACAAGTAGAATGGCTATGGAGCATCTCTTCCCAGCACTGAGGGACCCGCAGGTGAGGAAAGGCAGGCAGTGAGCAGGGACAAGGAGAGAAGAAGGGGGCTGAGAGGGGGCTCTCCTGAGGACTGGCTGTGAGTTTTACAGAATGCTGGAGGCATTGCTGGGCTGTCCAGCATGTGGATCTTTGGTGTGCAGTGGTTTCACAGCACCCACCTGTGTGTGTCCTTGGTGTACTGTGAGTGGGGCTGGAATCTTCACTCCCCTGCAAGGAAACACCAGGTGTGAGAGTGTTCCCTACATCAGCTCCTGAGACCTTGCTACTCACCTTGGCTTAAACTGCACTGAGGGCAAGAGAACTTTGGTTTAAACTTTGCTAAGCAACCTGATCTCAACCACACCTTCTCTATTTTATTCCCAGCTACTAATATCAATTAAAAACACAGGATCCAAGATGTTCTCTCTCCTCCTGTGGATAACAGCTGCCAGGCCTTGCTGTTTGCCCTTGGCAGGGGCAGAGCCAGGCTTTTCTTCCTGTCCTGAATCTTGGCCATGGCCTCTCCCCTGTTTCTCTGGCTGGGAAGGAGTTGGGAATTGAACTGGCTTTGGGAAAGCCTGGCTGTGGCACTGAGTCCACACTCCTGCCTGGATGGCTGCAGAACCTCACTGAGAGCACATAGAGGCAGCAGCAGCAACAATCCTCCCCTTCCCTTCCCCACATGGCTCAGCTGCATGGGAGGTGGTTACATGCCACTAAGCTGTGGTGCAGAGCTCCAGAAAGCAGCCAGTAATCTAATTTATTAAGGGCTTTGAATCCTTACAAAGAGTATGTTGGATACATGCAAAGCATCTGCATTATTACAGTGATTAGGGCAGCAGAGATGGGGGAAAGGGGAAGGAGGGAAAATACAATTTCTCTGCTTTCAGCAGAAAATAAATCAACTTTTACAGAGAATTCTGGCAAAGGCTGGGCTGTCATTAAAAATGACTTTTTATTAAGCTGAACTCTCTTCTCTTATACTGTATGATATGACAGCTTTCTTTTGATGGGAAATCTTTCATTTGGCCAGAGAAAGGGATAATTTGCTTCTTTTAAGGAGTTAATCCTCTGGTCCATTTCCGGGCTGGGAACAGCTATCCTCCCCCTTCCTTGGATAGGAGGCTGCAGCACAATGGAGATCATAACCACCTCAAATCTACACCCGAGATGGAGAAATCAGATTTCCTTCTCCAGTCATTTTTGTGGGATTAGCTAAATCTTAGATCCACACTAACCCTTCACAAAGCTGCCAAGATTAGTTAGAATTTATTTTATTTGCAGGGGGGTTTACGGTTCTCTTTCCAAAGGGATTATATCTTTCTCTCTATATATATTTAGAGTGGCTTCAGTCATAAAGCAGCTAGGTCAGAGGGACGAAAAGAGTGTGTGTGTATAAAATAAAAACTCAACTGTGAGAATGACAGTCACTTGAAATGCCAAGACAAAGCAGTGGTTCTGCATGGCTTTGCCAGTCCATTTTAAAAGCCACATAAGCTGTCCTTTCTCTAGCAAAACCCTGCTAGGGAGCCAGTGCAAGGAGAGCAAAGCCCCTCGGCTGGGCTGCCTGTTTCCCCAGCCGCTGCTGCTGCTGGCACAGGATGTCTTCAGAGCCAGCGTCAGGTGCTGACCCCGGCAGGAGAGGCCTGAAGAAGCCACGTCCGTTCAGCATCGAGGACATCCTCTCCAGCCCTGCAAAGAAGAACCCCCAGCTCTTGGTGCCACTGTACCTACAGAACATGTTGGACTGCACACCCAAGCAGCTGTGTGAGCTGGAGACCATCCCAGCTAGCTCCCTGCAGGAGGAGGAGGAAGAAGAGGAGGAAGAACTGGAAGGGGCAGGCTGCAACTGCTGCTGCTGCTCTCACACGAGCGCCCGTTCCCTGCAGGACCTGCCGGGCTGGCTGGGTGAGTGTTGGGCTGGGTGAGTGTTTGGGTTTGATTTAGGTGTGGGGCTTGCAGAGGGGCTGGTGCAAGTGCTGTGGGCAGGGGAAAACTTGGGTGTTAAGTGACAATATGGCATCTGGCCATGGTGGTCTTGGGCCCCAGGCCCAAGCTGCTCTCAGCAGGGGCCCTAGAGTGGGCACTTTCACCTGCAATGTACGGGGTTTGAAAAGCAGAGGGTACTATTACCGGATATTACTGGTTTAGTGTGAAACTCTTGAGAGAATGATGCTTCTAGGGGTGCAAGCTCTCTGTGGAGTGCACACTGCCCATTTGCAGAGCTGTGCCTGCGCTTCCTGACAACACTAGCCCTGGAGAACCTCACTTACCCTTTAAGGAAAAGAGTTTTGGCTACTATAGCAAAATTACTGTGGGAAAAAGATGTAGCAAACCCTTAAAAATGCAGTTCAAGAGAATCCCGAAAATTCAGAATTCCCTTGTGTCAGGACTGAAACTCAGATCTTGGCTGGGCTGTGAGTTTGCAGTTATTTTCTGGAGCTGGCCATAGTGCAACTGGTAAGTGAAAGAAGTACTTACCACCTGCATCCTTGTCCCAGAGTCATGCCCTAAACTCTTCTCCTACTTGCATAGTCACCACTCAGCTTGCCACCCACTCCAGGTGACTGGCTGCCTCCTTCCAAACTGTAGCAGGGATGCAACTCGTGAGCATGACGAGTATTTCAGCCCCACACCTCTAACACTGCTGCTGTCCCTGTCCCCTCGCAGATGCCCGGTTCCCCTGGCCCATGCAGCTCTTCCACCCAGCAGTCAGGGTCTGTAGGAGTTCCCAGAAGTCAAGCGAGCTGCAGACCTTCCAGCAGATGCAGCGCCGCACACGCCGGCACCGCACCATATTCACCGAGGAGCAGCTGCAGGCCCTGGAGACGCTTTTCCACCAGAACCAGTACCCGGACGTCGTCACCCGTGAGCACCTGGCAAACCGCATTCACCTGAAGGAGGAGAGGGTAGAGGTGAGGTTCTGCCACTTGGTGAGGGGCTGCTGGCTGCAGTCCCCCAGGAACACAGACTGGGGCATTGTGCTGTCTTTTTTGGGGGGGCTGCAGATCCACGGCCTCATTTTAAAATCCATCCTTGTGCACTTGACAAAAGAGAGTTTAAGTTTGGCAAGCAGTGGAAGAATACAAACCATTTCAGCTGGGCTAATTTGTACTGGCATCCAGTCCCACAGACTCACACGATCCCTCCCTCCCAGAATCACCTGTCACACACAGACATGGCCAGCTCTGCTGCTCATCCCCTGCTCCCAAGTATGTATTCCTTGCCTGGGTGATCTGTGTGACTTCTGAATTTGTCATGGGGGGATTTCCAACTCCCTTGTGCCCTTCTCATGTATCTGAGCAAGACTGCAGTGGAGGGACTGATTACATTTTGTGTCACACCTTCATATTACAGTATCTCATGGCCCACACGGTACAGCCCAGGAGGGTCACTGCCAGTCCCCCTCCCAGTAACATGTGACATGCAAAAGCCCTTTTCTTGTTTTGCACTTTCTAGGTTTGGTTTAAAAATCGTCGGGCGAAGTGGCGGCATCAGAAGAGGGTGACTGCCTCAGCACTGATCCTCCAGGCCAAGCAGCCCCCCAAGGAGAGCTGTTAGTGCTCACAGGCTGTAGAGGAACAGCAACAGCACCCACTGCCCATAGCTGACAGGCTCAGGGGGGTAACCCGAGGGGGCTAATGCAGCAAAAGGGAATCTCTGTGATTCACGCAGGAGGAGGATGGGTAAAAGCAGACATACCTCCTCCAAATCTAGTTCACGTGGCATATAACTTGGCAGGCAGGATGTGCAGGGGACAGAGCTGTACAGATGTTAAATGTGTGTGCTTTAAGAGAAGGGGAGACTCCCCCTTCTTGTCTTTGCTCTGTGCACATAGTATTTGTGCTTGTTTTATTGATGTAGATTGGCAAAATATCCTACAAATGAATGTTTCCTGTTTGCAGCACCTCAGTGGCATCTAGAGTCACTTTTGGGGTTGAACTTGCTGGACAAGCGATTTATTTAATAACAAAGAAACACGGTTTTCTCCCCATCGCCCTGGGGAGAGGTGATGACCCTACTGTGGTGAGAGGGTTGGCACAGGCACCTTCACCCTGCTGCCAGCTGGTCCGTGTCACAGCGAGCCGTGTCCGTGTTCCCGGCGGGGCCAAGGAGCGCCCACGAGCTGGAAAACAGCGACATCAATGAAACTGCCCTGTCACCCCCCGCCCGAGCAGCCAGCCGGGGGTCCCGCTCCCCGGGAAGCCCGGGGTGGTTGTGAATTGGTCTGAAGAGACGGTGGGAGTGTTGGGGGGATCCGCCCGGCGCCCATCCCGTGTCCCATCCCGTGTGTATCCCGGCTCCCACCCTGGCGCCCACCCCGGTTCCCATCCTGGCTCCCACCCCGGTTCCCACCCCGGCTCCCACGCCGGTTCCCATCCCGATTCCCACTCCGGTTCCCACCCCGGCTCCCACCCCGATTCCCACTCCGGTTCCCACCCCGGTTCCCATCCCGGTTCCCACCCCGGTTCCCATCCCGGCTCCCACCCCGGTTCCCATCCCGACCCTCGGTCGGTGCCGCCGCTGTCACGGCGCGGGTCCGGCCGGGTCCTCCGGACCGGCAGGGGGCGCACGCGGGCCCGCGCGCCTCCCGGGGCGGGGGCGGGCATTCCGATCCCCGCGGCGCGGCCGTGTGACGTCTCGGGCCGTGGCGTTCGCGGCGGAGGAAGCGGAGGGGAGCGGTTCTGACGCGATGGAGGCGATACCGGCACCCCCGGCCTCTCCCGCCGCACTGGTGCCGGCTACCTCCGCGGGGCCCGTCGCCGTGACGGGGAAGGAGGTGGTGTCGCCGGCCCCGAGGCACCCGAAGAAGATCCTGGATGAGGAGGCTTATATCGAGGTAAGGCGGCGAGCCTGGGCCTAGGCCCGGGAGGCTCCGCTCCGCCGGTGCTTGGGCCGAGCGCTTCCAGCGCGGCGGGGCTTGCCTGGGATCCGCCTGGCGGGGTCGGCCCGGGCCGCTGCCCGCTGTAACCCCGGCTGCGGCTCGAAGTAGCGCTGGGGCCGCCCCTCGGGCTCCCGCCCCGCCTGCGGCGGCAGCTGTCAGCGCTCTGCCATCGGCCCTGCGCCCGGGCCTGCCCTGCCTGCCCCTGCCTTTGCACTGCTGGCCCCGAGCTGAGCCGGCTCTCCGGGTGCCCCAGCGGAGCATTGCAGTTGTCTCTCTCTTTGTAGAGCTTAGAGAAAATCATCCAGCGAGACTTTTTTCCTGATGTGGAGAAGTTGCGAGCACAGAAGGACTATCTAGAGGCTGAGGAAAATGGCGACTTGGAGAAAATGAGACAAATTGCTATCAAGTTTGGCTCTTCCTTGAGCAAATCGTTGAGGGACACACCTGCACCCTGTAAGAACTGACTCTGTGGGGCATGAGGGGTTTGTATCTCATATTCCATCTCTGCTTTATCTAACTTGGTGCAGGCAATGCTTTTTTTAAAGATTCAAGGTTGATGTTGCATGACAGCTAAGTGTACCAGTTTCAGCAGTAGCCAGTGTCAGGTGCCTCATGCTGAATTTCTCTTTGATGGTATCTAATAACTTCTTGAGCGAAGGGTTTTGGAAAAAGCAGCCTTTTAATAACCATTCCTTATAGGCATCTTTTGCTAAGTTCTTGCTCCCTAGGGAATGTTATGTGCTCTCTACTATGAGAAATTCTAAGTTATATTTTGAATCCTTATTTTAGTTTGAGGCTTAAGGGGTTCTTGTTGCATCTGCAGATGCTTGAGATATTAGTGTACTGGGGATAGAAAGTGTGGGAAGCTTGTGGTTATCGGAGGTTCCTACAGCAGGTATCCTGTATTCTGCTTTATGTCTTCTTTCACTTCCAGTTCAGGTGTTTATTAAAGCCCAGCCTTTGCAGTGGGGTTTGGGTAAGGGGCTTATGACAAAGGGCACATGTTACCAGGTGGTGTCCCTTCCTCCCCTGTTGCAGGTGCTGGCCCTGGCCTGGACTCAGTTTGATCTGCTGCTGCTTTTGCTGGCAAAAGCAGGGTGTAGGGTGACAAATGTACTGGGCTGTGGTTCTCCTGGGATTTCTCCCAGCAGGAGAAAAATGTCTTAGACAGGGCCAAAGTCTTGTCTGAAGGTTGAAACAGAATTCAAAAGAACACTTTGGAGTTTTTTTCACAAGTTTTAATGTAATTGTTGTTCTCTTGATATGCCTTCTGTGGCTTGTTTGGTACATGATCCTTACAGCAAATCCTGTTGTGTGCTTCAGTAATCAAGTGAATCTTTTTTTTGGGAGCAGATGTTACCCCAGCCACATTTGAAACCCCAGAAGTGCATCCAGGTGGCCTTCCAGCGGGAAATAAATCTAAAGTTGGCATCAAGACTGCAGAAGAAGGTAAGAGAATTATGTTTCTTCAGCTGAATTCTTCCAAAAATAAATTGTCTGCCAGCAGCTGGCCACTTGTACGCTTTGCCTTTAAAATAAATGGCTACAAATGCCTTAAAAGGGTTTATTGAAAGTTGGTTATATGTGGTCCAAACTTGATTTATTGTTGCACCACTCTGTATGGATCTGTTTCTTTGACCAAGCTTAGTGTTAGTTACTGGTGTGTCTGTGGAAGGCCTGCTGCCAGGAGGGTTAAGAGGTAGATACACTGCTCTTATAGAAAGGGAGGCATTAACCTTCCTCAGGCTTCTTCCCTTCTCTTGTCAGGAGAAGCAGAGAAAGATGACAAAGATGCTCTTCCCAGCCTGGACACCTTCTTGGCAAAGCACACGAGTGAAGATAATGCTTCCTTTGAGCAGATCATGGAAGTGGCCAAAGAGAAGGAGAAAGTCAAGCACGCCTGGCTGTATAGCGCAGAGGAGGAGTACACCCGGGTAGGGAATTGCCTCAGCTCTGTCTGTGCTCCTCCAGAGGGACACTGCAGGGAAATACCATTTCACTATGTTTCTGCTGTGGCTCACTTTCCTGGGTCTTGTGACTGCTCTTTACTTCATTGTGCATTCCTGGTTTTTCCCCATTCTGTCAACAGTCCTGACTTAGTTGTTAAGGCTTTGTCTCTTCTGTAAGCTTTGAGACTGCAAAACACTGCACAGAGTGCAGGTATTGCTGTCCTTGGCAGCCTCTTCTGTAAGAAGCAACATCAGGGAGAGCAGTTGAGCACAGTTCCTGTTGTTTGTCCATCATTATTTGCAGTTTGATTGTCTGTCTTATTTCAGTTTCTGTTATCAGTAATAACCCACTCAGCTGCATAAGCACAGAACTGCATGAGCGTGGCTGGCTGTGCTGCCTTCCTCAGCTACCTGCAGGGGAGGTCCAAGAGCTGTTCTGGGCCTGCCTTGTTGGTCTTTAACCATCAGCAGTGAGCAGCTGGCACAGATGTGTCGTTGATGGCTGTGGGATGCAGTGCCTTTTAATGAAGTTTGGCACTGACACGTGGGTGTTTGCTGCTGTTGTTTTGAGGGAGTATTATTTTTTTATCTCAGCTATCCCTCAGAGTCTGTTACATACTTTATACAAAGTTTTCTAGGGCAGGTGGTTGAGTTTGTGACCGAGCTCTCCAAGTTGTGTCTGCCTGAATAAAAGATTGCAGGAGGCTGCTTCAGACTCCTTTTTTTTCACCTTTTAAAATTTTTTTTCCATTGCCCTTTCAAGCGACAAAATGAAAACCTGGCACTTCCTTCAGCTGAGCAGCAAGCTCTGGAGAACGTGAAAGCTGGACTGGATACCTGGGAGTACACAGCTCGAAACACCCTCATGTATTATCCAACAGGTGAGGCACTGGTTCTTAGTGAGTTGGCTCCAAACAGTGCTTACAGCATTTCTCTATAGGACTGAGCAGCTCCTACAGGTAATGCTGTGCTTTTTCTTCTGTAAGGTTGTTTTTAAAAAGTGAGGTTTTTCCTTTTTTCCTTGGCCTCTGATTCTAAAGTTTGATCATGTTCTATTTGCCATTGAAAAGCTCACCTGTATTGTAAAAGTACTTGTTTTCAGCAACCAAAGCTCTTTCCTGGTCCACCTTCTTTATGAGCACTTGTCATCTTCATTCACTGTTTTCTTCTGCTCAAGAATCCTCCTTGGACTTGTTAGTCTGTTTATTGCTGTAGAAAAACATATATTTTTGTAAATGTAGTTTTCTTTTTTGGCTATAAATGTACAATTGCTAATTTCTCTGAACCAGTGAAGTAAAGAGCCTTTTTGTAAAAGCTGTTTGGCTTTTCAAGGTGTACCTGATGAGAGTGATGTCTTTAAGAAGCCCAGGGAAGTTGTGCATCGAAACACCCGTTTTGTGAAGGACCCTTTTAGCCAAGCTGTGAGCAAATCACAGCTCCAACAAGCTGCAGCCCTCAATGCTCAGGTTGGATAATTTTACTCAGATCTCGTTAGGCTTTGCCCTCTGGTGTGGTTCATCCCCCCAGAGAGCGCTGTGTGTGTGCTGGATACAGCTGACTCTCACCGTTCTCCATAAGAATGGCTTTTTCTTTTTTATTTCAGTACAAACAGGGCAAAGTGGGACCTGATGGGAAAGAACTGATACCCCAAGACTCTTCAAAAGTGAATGGGTATGGATTTGTGGCTACCCCCTCTCCAGCCCCAGGTAAGAGGGTTTTCTTACTTCTTCTGTCTTAAGAGGACTATTACTGCACTTACTTTGGTGCTCTGTTTAGCACTTGGGTGTCATTACAGGGTTAGATGAGGAGGTAAAACTTTATGCCATGTATGCCAGCTGGATTCAGGGCTTAAATCCTAGTCCAGTACACGGGTAGAAGTCACATTGCACAAGAGGCTCTGGGCAAGTTGCTGTGCCATTGCTCAGGAATCATCTAACTGTGGGATACTTTGTTAGAACAAACTGATTATTATTTTCAAGTTGAAAAGTTGTATCTGAATTTGTAGCTGTTCTGCACCAGCCATGCTGTTTCTCTGTGCTTTTTCTAGTTATGCCAACACCTGAACATAGTGAGGCTTTCCCTCTGCAAAACCTGTAGATGGCGTTTGGAGCACCTCCTTTTGCCATCATAAATGCCTTTTCCAAACCCTGGACAGTGGGATTTTCCAGCCTAATCGGGCACTTAAAATCCTCTCTACACCTGTTAGACAAGGTGCAGTCACTGTTTGGTACAGGCTGTCCCTGAGGTGATTGGAGGGTACATTTGGCTTTACATGTTTCTGTAAGTCCTCTGTCTCTTTTCTTATTTCAAAAGAATTTCCCATGTTGAAGGAGTTCTCATACAGCAGCCAAGGGGAGGACTAGTACTGTAGAGGGAAAAATGAAAGTGTCACTAATCAAAAGCTTAGCAAATGGAAAAATAAAGACATGGAAAGGGTGGTGCTAAAGAGGGAAAGGTTGTTGTAAATGAGAGGATGACACAGCTACAGGCAATCCCTTTTAATGGGAACCACGTGTTACTATCCACATTGGCTGTGATTTCCTCTGTAGTGGAGGGCCTCCTTTGTTGATGAATTTCCTGTGTTTCCTAACTTGCTTTTCTCTCTTTTTTGTGGTGAATGAGTAGTCAAATTAGTCAAACATCTTGCATAGACATAACTTGTTGGATTTGTTTTTAGGTGTGAATGAGTCGCCTTTTATGACATGGGGTGAAATTGAAAGCACCCCTTTGCGTCTGGAAGGGTCAGAAAGACCATATGTGGATAGAACACCTGGACCAGCTTTCAAGGTATTTCATATCAGCAAATCAGCATGAGATTCTTTTCTGGGGGGGAGAACTAAGAAGGGAAAGGCAAGTGAGTAAGTAATAGATTAACGTGGTGTGTGACACATCTCTGGGTGGTGTTCCCCATCCTTGAAACTAATAATCTAGTTTGTGCTTGGAGGGTGGAGGTAAGCATGGATCCACATGAAATCTTGGTGGAGCTACCTGAGGTGGCATACACACTGCTGGCAGGAGAATGAGATTCTGCATTTGGTGGTGGGCCCAGACAGAGGGGTTTTCAGAGGAAGCTGAAAACACAGCTCAAAATTTCTGGTTTTAATGTGTGAATAGGTAGAAATTATAGCATCTTCCTCTGTCTTTATCTTCTGGCTGTCGCAGCCTGAGGCAGGTGTATCAGTTGAGAGTAGAAAAGACACTCTGGCTTTGCTAATGGCACCTAACCCTGCATGCTACTTGTCTCCTGCTGGTGTCTTTGAATGTGAGCTGTCTGAGACTCTTAGTTTAAGAAAGGTGTAATTTGCTGTATGTGCTTCTGTTTTGTCAGACTCCAAAGGCTTTGACTGGTTCTCCTGCTGTTTAGCAATGTCTGTGTATGCCTGAGAGCTGGCTGGCTACAGGCCAGGCAAGACACAGGTGACATTGTTTGTCTAGGAGAAACAGCAGGAGGAAATGCCAGAGGTAATGGCTGCTTCCTTTACTGGACTGGTTTTACAATTTTTGCTACTTGCTAAGGGAGGTTGAAGGTCTCTGTGTCCTCTCTGGCTTTTATGCAGCAGCAGAGAGGTTCAGGCTGACCCCACTTCTCCCTGCTTTAGATCCCTGTACATTGGAATACAGCTTTGAAGGTGCTTTGACTCACTTTTTGCAGCACTCTTGAGTGCCTTGGTAAGTAAAATGTGTGATGCATTTATAGATCCTGGAGCCTGGGCGCCGTGAGAGATTAGGACTCAAGATGGCCAATGAAGTGGCAGCTAAAAACCGAGCAAAGAAGCAGGAGGCACTTCGAAAAGTGACAGAAAACTTGGCCAGGTGAGACTTCTGTTTTGACAGCAGAACTGGGGGGTGGGTATTATCTGATGAGATGTAAATCAGCATATGTAGAAAGGGAGAAATGACGGTAAGGAAGGACCCTGGAAGCAGGAGGAGGTACATTTGGACTGAAAGTTTTTAGAAATTAAAAATTTAGAAATTAAAAAAAAAATTAATTCCTGAGGGAAGGTGGCTGGTGGCTCTCCCTGACACTCCTTGTCAGGATCAGTGCTCTGCCCTACAGCCACCCAGCAATGCCTCTGGATCAGTTTCTTGCTTGTTGCAAAGAGGAGACATGATAAGGGTTGCTTGGGGGGATCACAGGAAGAGCAGAATGGGCTCAGAGGAAAAGCCAGGAAGTGCCACTCAGGTTTTTCTGTCAGTTGTTTCTCTAGAAAGACAGGCTGCATTTACCTGCAGGCAGAATGACTTCTGCAGGCAGTGGGTCTGCTCTGTGGGGGGGAACTGATGTAGGGAGGCAGTATTGCTTTTCCTGATAAAGGCAGACCTTTTTACTGTAAAATCTCTTAAAATTGTTTATTCTATTTCAGCCTTACTCCAAAAGGACTAAGCCCAGCAATGTCACCAGCTTTGCAAAGACTTGTAAACAGGACTGCAAGTAAATACACTGATAAAGCCCTGCGAGCCAGCTACACTCCTTCCCCAGCCCACACAGGAACTCCTGGTTACAAGACCCCAGCCAGTGGGCCTCAAACGCCCCAGAGCACCCCACAGTCTAGGACAGTATCTCAGACACCAGTATCTCAGGATACTACATCCATCACGGACAATTTACTGCAGCTTCCCAAAAGAAGAAAGGCATCTGATTTCTGCTGAACATTCCAATCACCACCAAGGTGATAGGGATCTGGCTGTGCTCAGTGAACTGCGGACTGGTTACTGGAAACTGGGAAAATGGCGATAATTTCTTAAAGATACATTTCTGTTTTTAAGAGAGGCATGCATTTAAGTTCGTTTCTGTACAGCTACGTCTGTTTCTTAAGTGGGGTAAGCCTTTCTAAAAGGCTAAACTGGACGTGGCTCCAGCTTGTCAAACTTCAGTTTGTAGTTTGCAGAAGAGGGCACTCAACCATGTGTATACTGAGGTGTGACACAGAATTTTAGAGAGGTTCTCTTTAACTTGAATTTAAACTGATGCAGTTCACAAATTTGGCTAACTCTGTGATGTTGTTAAAACTAGCGTTCCTTGAGAGGACCCCATTTCCTCCTTCACTCTTTACACTTTTCAGAATGGGATTTGCCTTGCTGCTTTTGCTCAGGCTTTTCTTCTGCAGGTTTTGGGCTTCTTGGCCTATTCTGCAGCTGGCACAGGGAAGGGATCAGATTTGTTTTATAGCTGCTCTGTGTGTGACTCCATAGAGTTGCTGATCACGATGCAGGGACGAGACTGTCCTGTGTCAGCCACCAAGATGACAGTGCCATTCTGAAGGACAGAAGTGGTACCTCTGATAGCCACACTGGGGCTTTTGTTTGCTGTTGTCCTCCCATTCATTGAAAATTTTGGCTTTAGTCTTATAATTGGCCAAAAAAAGGAAAAGCAGTTTTAGCCATACATAGCCTTCACTCAGTACTGTGGTTGCTGCATATGAGCTGACCTTTGTGTATGGGATGAGCCCCTGTGGTGTGATCCAGCCTGGAGAAGCACTGTGTACCCTTCTGGATTAAGCAGGTGTGGCCAGATGTGTTCACTTCTTGCAGCACACCTGAGTACAAGACACTACAGTTGGCAATATTGGCATTTGCTATAGTCAGGTGATGTTTTACTGAGGGAACATCCATGGAAAGTCCTACCCAGCAGCTTGAATATCTGTGGCCTTCTCTAAGATGTGGGGTGTTGGGTGCTGTGTTTGTCTTGGTGGAGAGCTTCCTTTTGTGTGGTTTCCTCTGCCACTTCCAAAACTCGTGTCCCTGACTGTGAAAAACCCTTCCAAGGGACTCAGTTTTTATAGTGCACCTTGTAAAAATAAATTGATCAACGTGGCATAGCTAGGAATCATGACTCAAAATTTAGTAATTTTTACCTTTTTTTTACCTTGAAAGCTATGTTTTTTCTTTAAGCAAAAAAATTATTCTCAGGTACTCATGAATTAATGTAAAAGGACTGCATTTACTAAGCTTTTCATGCTTTAAGGACTGAACTGAGTAAATATGAGTGAAGTTCTTATGTAATTTAAAGTACTAATTATTTATTTCATAGTGAAATGCTTGTCTCGATTAAGCATAGGAGACCTCTCCGTTAGGTACACAGGCAGATGGTCAGACCCTGGCCTGCAGTTTGGGTCACTGGGAAGACCAGGAGCAAGGAGTGGATGTGGGATTCCTGCCCATTTGTGGGTGCAGAAGCTCCTCTGAATGTGGGATGCAGAGAAAGGCTGAGCAGCATTCGAGGGACTGCAGATGGGGTGTACACATGGATCAGGAGTGGGATGTGACACCTCTCTGCCACAGCATTCGAAACTGACTGTGCTCATACCAAGGTGTAGCTGGAAAATAGGGGAATGTGATATCTGAGGGCGGTTAGTTCCACATTGTGCAATTCATGCTTAAAAGCTGACTGCATTAAATATCCTGTGGATGATGTTGGTTTTGTGTTTGCCCTCAAGTGAATTAACCTAGACAGCCACACTAAAATCACAGTCTTGATTCTGCCACACTGACGGGCCTTCACATGTTTTTGGAAATGGAACTTATTTTCAGTTACATGCTGTAAAACTGGATCTGTTGAAAGGGCTATAGTGCTCTTCAGATTGGCTGTTCCTGTAATGCCTGCTGTAATGTCTGTTCTCTGCTTCCTGCTGCAGTTCAACCCCTGCTATCTCTAATTAGTGAATCAGTAAATTCTTCACTGCCAGATATTTTTGCTGCTGTAGCAGTGGCAGATAATGTGCCTTACAGGGCCAAATCCAGTGTGAAAAAACATCTTGGTTTTTGATGACTGGTGATTTTCTTTCCCTTCGCATTTTCAGCAGATTATTTTTCTTTTGCTGTTGCAATATATCTGCATTTTCCTATGTGCAAGGCCCAAGCACACTTGCTCCCTCAGCCATAGCAGCACCTGGAGCTCTCCTGATGCTGCAGAGGTGGCTGGCAGTGAGCAGTGGTGGCCCCAGGCCTCTCCTGGGTGGCCAGGCTGGCTCTGGTGTGTTACTGGATGCTTGGGAGCCATGGTGGACCTATGTCCACATGGTGTGAACGCCATCACATCCAGAGGTTGTGGGGGCTTGTTATGTGCAGCCTGGACCTTGACTCCTCAGCCCAGGCAGGAAGAAAAATGGGAAACCACGGGAGATTCTTGTTCTTTTAAGTCTAATCAAGCTGGTTCTCTGAGCCCTTCACCTTCAGGGCCAGGAGCCTCTCCCTGGCCCTGGGGGTAACCATCTCTGCTGTGGTGCAGGGTCTGCAGCTTTTCACCCATCCAAAAGCAGGTTCCAGTAAAGGAACTGGTTATTTAGGTCAAAAGGGAAGCTGTGGTTGGAGTTACTTCGTTGTTTTGGAGGATTGGGCTATTTCTCTGCAAAAATAAAGGAAATGGGTCTACTTTCTTCAGGGGAGAGGGAAATGGAGCAATTCTCACTTCCTCATATTTGCATGTCTTGCCTCAATCCCAGCTTAAGGCTGCTGGCCTAACAGCAGCTGGCTCCAAGCCCCAGCTCAGGGTCAGGCCAGGGCCAGAGATGGGTTCAGCCACGCTCACCACGAGCCCCTTCCCCCCACTTCTCCTGGCCCCAGCAGCTGACATGGCACAATCTGGGGCAATGGGTGCCTCTCACCCTTCACTTTGGTGCTGCTGGGCTGTTCATTGCCCCTTTGCTCAGGAGTGCTGAGGGGCTGCCGGGCACACAGGTGTGCTTCAGACCCCCCTCTCTTGAGCTGGGGGTGCTGCAGGACGTGGCATGGGGCAAACGAGGCCTGCCTCGCCTTGTGCCAAAAGCCACGGATAAGCAGCCTGTGTGCCCTGCTCTCGCGGTGGAGGTATCATAGGATATTTATTTATGCATCACCCTGTATGGTGTAATGCCCAGGCCCTGGGGTGGATAAGGATACCCTGGATCAGTCTGGGGTTGGCCTATGAGGCTGTGCTGCAGGAAGCCAGGCTTGGAACAGTCTGTCCCCACAGTATCCCATGGGAGGAGCAAAGCTGGGGAGTTTAATGCTCACTCTTTGTGCTGGAGGATGTTGTCATATTTCAGGTCCCCACAGGCTCTTGGATCGTGACAGTATTTGGCAGCACATGAGAGCTGGGAAAGTGGGTTTTGGCCTAAATCTTCAGGCAGTGCCCTGCTGCTTGTGACACACTCCAGCGGGTCCCCAAGCACATTCCTGGCCACCCAGTGCTCCTGAGGCCCCCAGGGCTCACAGCTCCAAGCTCACACTTGCTGCAACCCCAGCTCCAGGGAGCTCTTGGTAGGCACCAATTTGCCCTCCCATGTTAAACTGCACGTTTAGGTTTGGAAGAAGCACCTCCCTGGAGCCACTGACCTGAGCAGTGCAACAGCTCCTGGGGGGACAGAGGCAGTGAGTGCTCAGGAAATCCTGCAGAAGCCCTGATCCCTGCCTGCAGGCAGCTGACCTGTGGGGCAGTCAGTGACTGACGGGGAGCAGGAGCCATGAGAGAGCAGAAGTAACTGCACATCCATCAGGAAACCCCTTGAGAAAAGTTTGCAGCTGGGTATACTGAGTAATTGGTATTAACTGGGAAACAGTGGGTAAAATCAGGTCAAAATGGTCCTTACTGGCATTGCAATGTTTTATTTGAGAACTACAAGTTGTAGCAAAAGAGTACAAAACAACTCACTGTAAATATTAAAAATATATAAACATTTCCAAGGCACCTTCCCAGGTTTTGACTTTGACTAGGTTGTACTAAAAAGCTGGAATTCCCTGCAGAGGAAAGTGACAGCTCTCTGCTGACCGTGGGTCAGCCATTGTGTCCGGCCCCTGGCTGAGCCCATGTCCTGGTGCTGCCCAAACACCCCCTTGTGAGTGAGAACTCCAGAAGAATTTGGGAAGTGAGTGTTTATGCTAAAACTGCCTTTTGATCCCAAATGCTACCCGGGTTGACCTCCATCCAGCACCAGGAGAGTTGTGGCACTGGGCCGCTGTCTCCAGCCACCACCCTGCCCAGCTGACAGTGCAGCAACACCCAGGGTCAAATTCCAACAAGCACCTGTCACTTGCAGGGCCACTAACAATAATTAGTGTTCTTTATGCATTTCCTCTCTGTCTGGGCCTGGGAACTGGGAACACATCGTTTCCAGGAGCTATGGAAACACCTGGCTGGCTCTGGCACTGCGGGGTGCTGGCTGTGGGAATGTCCCAGCCCCAGGTGCTGCTTGTCTGTGTGCCAACCTACAGACATGAGAACGTGGACTGTCTCATCCTGCTACGGCCCAGAGTAGTGAAGAAGCAAAAGATGGGAGATGGTTGGGGCTGGGAAAGTCCAGAGCTTTGTGCCTCTGCTGCAGGATAGGCAAGGTGGTGGCACTGGGAAGTCCCGGCAGAGGCAGGGAAAAGCGGTCTCAGCAGAGATGGAGGGGACCTGGAAAGGCTGTCCCGGGGTACAGAGGAAGCCGATTGGATCTGTCCCAGCGGGAATGGGAAAGGCTGTCAGGGAGTGATGGATGTCAGCAGGAAAGGACACTCAGCTGGGGACAGGGAAATGCTGCTCTGGGCGAAGAGGGGACCGGTAGAGGCTGTCCTAGGGAGGTGGAGCGAACTGAGCAAGACTATCCTGTGGGGAATGGGGCTTCCACTCTGGTGAGGACAGAGGGGGCTGACAGAAGCCGTCCTGGGGGCTGTGGTGGCCATCACTGGCCATCCCGCGGGGGGCCAAGGGGCCGCTGTGGGGTCCCCGGGAGCGCGAGGCCTCCCCGCCACCGCCCCCTGCCGGCGGCCCCGGCCCCGCCCACCGCCGTGAGTAGGCGGGGCGTGCGCTGATCCTGGCGCTCGGCCCCGCCCCCCGAGTGCCGATTGGGCGGACGGTGCGCGGCGGGAGGGGGCGTGGCGGCGCGGGCCCGGCGGCGGGGGGGGGCGGGCGCCATCTTGGGCGGCGGCGGAGCCCTGCGAGCCGCCCCAGCGCGGCCGCCCGACCCGCGCCGCTCCCGCCGCTCCCGCCGCAGCCAGGGCCGCCGGCTCCGCCCGGGGCGGCGGCGAACGGCGGAGGGAGGGCAAGGGAAAAGCTCGGTGCGGACCGGGGCCCCCCGCGGGCCCGGCGGCGGCCCCTCCTCCCGCCGCTCCGCGCGTCCCTCCCCGCGGGTTTGTGGCGCTGTGCCGGGGGAGGATGAACGGAGGATAAATGGTGCCCAAGGCGGACAGCGGCACCTTCCTCCTCCTCTTCCTCCTGGTGCTGAGCATCACCGAGCCGCTGCGGCCAGGTAGGGGTGGCGGCGGGGCCGGGGGTGCCGGGCCCGGGCGGCCCAGGGTGAGCCCCCGGGGTCGCCGGGGACAGCCCGGCTCGGGGGGCGGAGTGGCCGGAGCCGGCCCCTCCGGGGAGCTTTGGGCTTTGCTGCTGCTTTGTGTGTTTAAACGGAGCCGGGACGCGGCCGAGCATCGGTCCCCTGTGCCGGCTGCCTGGATCCAAGAGAGCCTGGATTTACCCTGGGAGTCCGGGTAAAACGTTCGTGTCAAAGTGTGAAAGCTTGTGTAGAAGTCTACATAACCCTGCTGGTAATGAGCGCAGAAAATGTGGTGACTAAGTTTTCAGGTGCTTGTTACTTGCCTGCTTTTATGTTGTGGGCCTTGGATGCCTACATGGCCAGGCAAAATGCTTACTTTCGAAGTGCCATTTAATCTTGCCAGAAAGAGGAAAAAAAACCCTGCACCTGGTTCGTCTTTCTGGCTCTGTTTGTGCTTCTTTTAGGGAAATAATTTAGCGATGAAGTTTGTGTGCTAGCTGCTAGGCATGGTGCTTAAAATCTTAAGATGATTAACTTAGGAGAAATGGTTGGTGTTTGCGGGTAGAAAACTACAGTTTTTCTAGGTATATCGCTCAGCTGGGGTTTCTTTTTGGGTGTTGAACTCTCTTGGAGCTTGGCAAAGCCCTCGGGTATCATGGGCAGCTCTTGCCAAAGCGTGAGGCTGCCTGGGGTGGCTTTGCAGGTTTGGAAATCGCCCTTCCATCGCACCAAGCGACTGTTCCTGGGTGATATGTGCTCCTAGTAAATAGGAGACTAAGAACCATGGTGTGCTCTGAAACCCCCTTGCTCTTTCTCTTCAAAATAAATTTTATGACCCAGACTAATAAAATATAACAGTATTAATGAACTGAACAGTATTAATGAGCTCAGTCTAAGTGAGTTCCCGGCAGAGCTGAAAAACAATTGGGTCAGTGTAGGCAGAGTTATTGAAATAACTAACTTGGGTGTTGAAACGTCTCTGTGTCTGCCTTGTTTTGTTTTAGCTTGTTTTTTTGGCAGTGCAGTGTATATACAGGGTTTATGATATGCACTTAAGTAGCCAAAAAAACCCCGTTGTGTTGGTAGCCTAGTATTATTGCAGCTAGAGGCTTTTATGGCTGAGAAGGTACTATGTAAAACTGATTTCAAGCAGCTCCCTTTTGCTGGCACAAAGTGCCACAAGCTGCTGGATTGCTGGGTGTAAAGGTTCAGCTTATTCAGAGCTGTCTCTGCTTTTACAGGTGGGTAGGCCTGACCCTGAACTCTGTTGGTGTTAAGCATTGTTGCCTCCGAGAAATTCAAAAATGGCATTTTTCATATTGTGTCACATTTGTCACTCCAGTTTGATATTGTACCTCTGTCAGCAACTGATGCTTGATGGATGAGCACAAGTTTTTCACTTGGATTTACTTTGTTAAGATGAATTATATTTTTCCACTGGTGCTCTAATGTACCTGCTTTAGAAATTGGCTGTGCTGTAGCCTTGCTGGCAGAAGTGTCCTTGTGAGCAAACCTTAACTCATCTGCTCTGGTTCTACACCACTGGCTTTGAAACTTGTAGTTTTAGAATTCCCCTGTGGCAACTCCATAAGCATTCCATGAATTTTGCTCAAACCATATGTATTCCTGAACCTAAGGTGAAGTACTGCAACTGGATATGGTGCTGCAGCTGGAATTCCTTGCTGTATGAGGAGTTCCTGAGTTCCATTTGGAATATACTCATCCATCCTGTTTACGTGGTTGAGCTGTCCATGGTGATGCCTCTCCCTCCTCCTCAGAGGAGAGCCCATCTCTTCTGGGTGGCATCACAGCTCTTTACCGATGTCGTCTGGATTTTTTTGGTGTGCTTCATTTAGTATCTTGAATCTGCTGTCTCAAACAAATCACCCATTTGATATAATAATATCATTTGATATAATAGCACACAGTTTTATCCTGAAGCATGAAGTGCAAGTTGGGAAAACCTTGCTCATGCAAGTACAGAGGAAATACAGAACCAAATTTACCACTTTAATCAGTGTTGAAGAAGTCTGCCATGCCATCTCTGGGGAGAGAGCAGAAAAAGAGGAGTACTTGAACTTAGAATTTATTTTCCAGGTGATATTTGCTTTACTTTTACTTCTTTAATCCTGGGTGTTGTAGCAACTTTCTTTTTGGTTTAGGAAGGATGCCTGCAGCTTGCTTAGCTTAAATCTGCACTTGGAACTATCAGATGAGTGCTGCAGAGCGCTGGGAGTTCTTATGTACTTGGAGATGAATGTGTAGTCCCTTCACAATTCAGTCCCGGCAGATCAGGCATCTCTTTGTATTTCCATGTTAATTTGACACTAGCTTTGTATCCATGTTCTTGCTGTGCTCTTCAGAAAAATAAAACCTTTTAAGCCTCATCAACTGTAGTATCTTTTCATGCAATCTGAAAGGCAGTGATTTTACATGGGCCTATTTTTTTTCCTGCATTTAGGGTGAGGTGGGCTTTAGTAAATTAGGGAGAAATTAATTAAAATTTCTTTATTTTTCCTCTGTTTTTTTCTTTCTCTTGGTTACATGAGTCTGTTTTTGTGCTATTGCCATCACTAACAGCACAAGGTACTTTCAACATACCATGACATTGGCCCCAGCTGTGCAGACTTGGATTCCTGAAGGTGCTGTGGGCAGCTGGATTTTCTGAGCCTGTGGACTTGTAATGGTAATTTTGAACCTTTGAGATTTCCACTTGGATTTGTTTTTTTTTTGTCCCAGTGTTTCCATCTTTCCCGTTCTGTTTTGACCATATCCTTTGTGTTTTGCCTAGTTGTCTGCTTTATAGCACATTTTTGAAAGTGTTCCTTTTTTCCAAAGTAGGGCATTTCTCCTTGAGTTATGTTACTCATTGTTTTTGGAATATGCTAGTGTGAATTGAAGCTGAATGTATCAAACTCTTCCAACTATATGGGTGTAGAGTGAAGGACCAACTTAATATTTTCTTTAAACACTTGCTGATTTTACTCTGTCTGTTGGGGGATATCTTTTTGGGGATATTTACCACAGTAGGCTTTAATTTAATAAAATCTTTTCCAGGACAACTCAAACCCATCTGCTTCAGGTTATCTGACTAGTTGGCTGAGAGAACGCATGTCTTTGTGTGAGGAAATATTTCAGTGGTGTGTTAACTGAGTTGCAATAAGCTGTTCTGGTGCTAGCTTAGCTTTTTCCCCCAAGTTTCTGAACCAGTGCATTTCTGTCAATTGTTGGAAGAGCATCAGAGATGTAAATTGTTATGAATTCAGTTTTTCACAGTTTGAGAATATTTAGGAAGTTTCTTTTTCTGTTAACAACCCAACGCATACCGCTGAGAAGCGGAGGTTTTGGTGTCTTTGTGTCGTGTTGGGAGCTTAAGCAGTCTGGAATGACCAGGCTGACATGTTTCAGAATAGTGTTTAGAGGATTAATTAAGATCATCATCACTAAAGACAATAACATGTTTTCATATTTCTCTAACAAGGTACTGCTGCTTGCTAATGGAGAACACTTAAACATGGTCAGGCTTTATATTGGATTTTGTAATAATGGTTTAGTACAGAGCCTTGTGAATGTAGGTCATTGGGCTTTCTTATTAGAGCATTTGCCAGGCAGCTAAAAGCCAATTGAGTTCTTGTTCTTGCAGCGTTTTTTCTCCACTTGAAAGCCAGCTAGAGGAAGTAATTTTATTACCCAAGTTCTGTTTCAAAAAAATATTGCACAATGTACTTAATCTGCAATGCTTAGAAAGACTTGCGAGTGCAAGTGGTCTGGTTAAAACCCCACACTCCAGCTCACAGTTGGAACTTCCCATATGCTTTGGAGCTTGCTGGCAGCTGCGGTTATGCTCTTACAGGTGGGATGTTGGTGTTTTGACATGATACAACTGACAAGTGTGTTCAGATTGCTAACTTTTTCTTGTCTTTTAGTCAAGAGGTGTTGGCCTTACGTGCAAGGCAGAACTCAGCAGAGTAGAGGTATAAGCAAACTCATGATCAGCCTAGTTTCAAGGTGATCCACTGGTGTGCTGTGACTGGATGGGTCTGGTTTTGTCCAGTTGAAGTGTATTGATTAATTCAAATTTTGGAGACCCAAATTTATTGGTCATAAAATTTGCTCTGGCCAGTGTTCCTCTGCTCCGGAGAGACTTTGTTTGTAGGCAAATACAAACCCTTATTTTGCTCTTTGTTCACTGCCTCCGCGTTAGTGAGAGCTGTGGTGAATTATATTTATTCAGGTTCATGTTGTTGCTAGCTGCAGTTCCTGTCTGTGTATTTAGGTGAATTCCTAAGTGGAAAGTTCTAGGAGTGAGGGGTAGAAGGGTTTTTATTACACCTCCTCTGTTAATTTTGCTGAAAGTAGGTCTTGTCCTGTCTTTTAGTCCGGTGTTTTTCCTCCTCATCCCTTTGCTTCTTAATCTACTGGTTTTAAGTTTTATTTTTCTTCCTAGTGTCACCTATTAATGAGTTCTTGAACTGATGTTTCTTGCTCTGCTGGTTGCTGTTTTTGCAGCTGCAGAGCGAGGATGATGGATACGAAAAAGCTTTTTTGTGGCTGGTCTCAGCGTAGCAGAGACAAAGCAGAAGGTATCAGACCTTATTAGCGGGTCTGATACTTTAAGACTGGTAATTTCTGATGTCAATTATAAAGCAAAATTTTTGAGGCGCAAGTGGATTTGCTGCTACCTTTGGCTACAAAGTAAAGCAGGAAAAAGGAGTCAGTAGTGCTGTTTGCATTGCTTTGGCTCTGAGAAGTAATAAACCAGAGGGGTGCCTTGGGGGTTTGCAAACACATGACTTCTATGCCCCTGCAGTAGGTTTGAGGGCAGGAGAAGGTTGGTCCAAAACAGCAGAAGTGATGGAGAACAGAGCAGTGCCGCAGCCTCTCTCTGCAGCAGGAGGAGACAGCTGTGCTTCTTTCTTGGTATTTGAGGGGAAAGCACAGCTAGACTGAAGAGTGAGGAATTTTAGATACTAAGTATGAAAGATGTAAAATCCCCTGGTGAATGTCAGAAAACCAGTCAAGACTTCAATGAATCATTCTGTCCCCTGGCATTTCCTTTGTTAGGGCTGGTGTTGATGTTAAATTGTAATGCAGGAGTAGTAGCTACCTCTGTGGGCCATCATTGAGTAATGCCTGGGTCTCTGGGTTTTTACGTGGTGATTTCTTGGAACTTTTATAAGTTCTTGTTTGATGCTGGGAGGTGCATATGAATAATTTATTTTGTGATTAGCAGAGCTTCCCATTGTGCAGTGCCAGACCTATGTACCCTGAGTGGAGCTTCTGAAAGTTCTGTCTGGAGAAGAGCCTAGAAGGAATTGAGTAGAATCACAGCTCCTGCCCTTCAGGGCTTAATGTGCATGCTCAGGTTGTTTTGTATTTTGAAGTGGACATGTGCATTGGGTTCTTGCAGTGATAGCCTGGACAAGGAAGGGCTTAGATAAAAAGGGAACAGAGCACAGCTAATGGCAGGCTCAATGAGAGGCTCTGCAGATCTTTGTTGGTGCAATCTGAAGGGCTATGCTGTGATGGAAAGAACTTTGCTAATCTTTTATTCTGTGTAGGCTGATAGAAAGTTATGGCTAGAAGAAGTATAAGAGATGAGGTTGTCTGTCTTTCTATCCCAAAAGAAAATCTGGCAAACCCAGGCAATTCCTGAAGGTGTTAAGCAGATTGTTAATGATTTCCTGTGATAGACTTCAAACACCAAATTATTTTGGTAACTCTAGTTGCCAGTCTGTTTCTTCTGCAGTTACAGCTTATTATTTGTATAAATGCAATGTAATGCACGGGTCTCTCATAAGCTGCAGCTTTAAAGAACAGAGTCACAGTTTTCCAGAGCAGTTCAGGTGCCAGTTTTTCTGTAGCACTGAGTGTGGTGGGTGCCTGCCAGTGCCCAATACTTCCTGGCTTTCCATTCTCTGGAAGGGTTTCTGTTTCATGCTGGATCCTTGCATGGCAGGCTCACATGTTCTCACTGCAGTTCAGTGGTGGTTTTGTAGAGGATCCTGAGTCCAGGAGGAATCATGGATCAGTTGGTGAAGTCATTGATTTGCTGTAGCAGGACTTGAGCAATTTAGTTGCTTAAAAACATGAGTTTGGGATTAACCTTTAATCCATATTCTCCGAACTGTGAAATCCTCTGGCATCTTGTGGTTTCCCTTGAAACTTTAAATTTTTCTTTGTTTTAAAGGGTCAGCCTGGTAATTCTGGGTTTTATGAACAGCATTTTAATGATATTTGCTATATGGAACTCCTAAGGAAGTTATCAGTAGTGTTTGCCTGACATTCAGATAATTTAGTAATATGGTTTTAAGTTTAATGGCAGTTGATAGTTACTGCAATATCTATAGCTAAACTAAATTACATTCAGCTTCCTACTTAATTAAAATTAAAATTGGTTGGTCTAATATTATGTTTAGCTTCTGTTCTGTTTATTGATTATTGTGCTTGAGAATTGTCAGCCAGCTGGGGGAGTGGAAATGTAGGAGTAGCTTTTGCTGGCTGCTCTTGTGCTATTCCCTGCTCTTTTGTCCTTGAATTTATTTTAATTTGACATATTTTCGTTTGTGTAACTTTTTTCCTGTGTTGTCTTCTCTTTCATATGCCGCCTCTGTTGTGCTTCCTTATACCTTTCCCACTATAGGGCCAGTTACTTGGGGTGCCCAGTGGAATTATTTGAAAGTCAAAGTTAGTAGAAAAATGGGATTAACTGCCATTTCTAGTAGAATGATGCTGAGTGTTCTGGGCTGGCTGCAAAACTGCGTAGTATTATTGCTTAGTATTTCTATGTTTGGTCTGTTTTAATATTTCTTTAGCAATGTAAATAAAAAGATTTCTTCTGACTCAAAAGTAACTTGTCATCTTTTACACACTTTAAAAGAAAACAAATAACCCTGCTTCTAACAGCTGCTGGGTTTGAGTTTGTGCACAAGTAGCATTTTGCCTTGTATGTTTGTATGTTAAAACTCTAAAACTTACTGCAGCTTATTTTAATCTAGGGATGGTCAAAACTGCATTTGTGTTTTCTCTGTTGAATTTGTGGAATAATTTGATACACTTTAATTACTCGTCACTGATTAAAATCAGAGGTATGAGAGTACTCTGTTAAGGAGATCTGGGAAAATCTTCATGAAATGTTGGGAATCTTGCAGGAGGGAGATCAGAGACTTAAGTAGAAGCATCTTGCCTCCTCAATTCTGGCAGTAAGCAGGTTGGAGGAAATGGTTCAAGAAAGCTGTAGTGCCCATCTTTGTCTTTCTGAGCAGTAATGGAATTGAATGTAGTTTATTGATGTTAAAATAGCAAAGATCAAGTTTTGTGGCATAGTACCTGACACATGGGCACAATAGATGCTGAAGAGTGCTGGCAGTAGTGCTTGATTTTTTAGGTGTGGAGGATGAGAAAGCTACTCTCAGAAGGTTTCATGTCTTTTTAATTTGGGTTGGATCTGTATTTGCTGACTACTAGTAGAACTATTAAACTTAAGAGTCCGATGTGTGGAGTTTCTCCTCAGGTATTTGATTTGCTGGGGAAGAGGGAAGCGCAGGATGTCCTGCAGTGTGGACAGACGTAGCTGTGGCTGACATTGGCCACATTCCTGCTGTGTTCGGCTTCAGTGGAGCAGGGGAATGCTATTCAAAGCATGAACCATTTGCTCCAGGACACGACAGCCACTGCACCAGCTCCTGTGCAGAGGGTAAAACTGGGGTTCCCTATTTGAGGTCATAATATTTCTGTGTATTGAATTTTTGTTCTTATGTGTTCTAGGTGCTTGCTCATCAAGTCTTGCACAAGATGTGAAGAACAAAAGTGAAACAGGAGCAAAGCTTTTTTTAGTGTGACCTGCATTTGAATAGTGCTCAGGCACAGTTTTCCTGTCTCCCTGATTTGTTAGATTCTTGTTTAGGACCTTGAACTTTCTTAGGGCCCTGTATAGAACTTCTTCCATGTTAATTTGGTTTAAAAATTAAAAAATAAAAAATATAAAAAAAAAAGTTTTTGGAGAGTGGTGTAGTTGAACAATACCTGGTTTCATAGATAGAACTTTGTCACCTGTTTGCTTTAAAGACTACTGCAATTCCTCATGTTTTAGTTCAGCAAAGTTTTAAAGCACATACTTAGCTTTGAATTGTATATTTTCATTAGATTTGTTAGGATTGCTCATGTCCTGAAAGTTTAAGGAATATGCTTAAATACTGCTGAGTCGTGTACTAAAAAAACAACAAAAAAAGATAGGCATTTTTCTGTTTTCCTACAGAGAAGGAACATGTGTTGTCTTGCTGAAAGTAAATGGGCTTGCTAAGTAATACTGCTGAAATCTGGCAATTCCTCCTTTTAATTTAATGGTGGCTACAAATTAGCCTTGATTGCTCTGACAGTTCTTGAATTGCTGTCATTGTGTTTCATCTGGGTACTCTTCTTGTTGAAACGTGATCTAAAAGAAAATACTAATTAAGTTCATGTAAAATTTTGGATTTGAATTTTTCCTGTGAGGAAAAGGAGTTTCTGTAGAGTATCTTTTAGATTTTAGTTATTTGGTTAGAGGTATTTTGTGGTCTTGGGGTGTCTGTTGGTTTTGATTATTTATTTGGGGTTTTTTGTTTGTTTGTACTCCTGTAGTTTATTTGGTCAAAGGGAATACAGCCTCTTCCTCTGCTGATTCTTAATGAAACTGTTTTGTATATGAACAAAAACTGATCCAACTGACTTGGTAGGATGTAGTAATCTCAAGATTACTACAGGAATACAGGAGTGTGTGCCTGGATTTTTTGGGAGTAGTTCTGGGTGGACAGCTACCATGTAATAGCTTTAGATATAGAAGTACTTCAAGCTGCAGTACCCAGGTAGTTGAAGGATTTGTGGTGTGTGGTGTGTCATCTACCCTGACCTGGTGTATGGATTTTAGGGAGAAAGCATTGTTGTTGAGGTTGCCCTTTTCTGGACACAGTTGATGACTTGCTGAGTATATCACTGCTGATGTTGTTCTTAATAGACTTTTTCATCTGTTGCTTCGTTTCTTGGGAGAATTAGTATGTTTTGTCTGTGGCTGTATTTAAGTTCTGTGTGAGGAATAGTGCTGTTTACTTAGCACTGCTATTTCCTGTGAGCGTGTTTCATAAGCAGTGGGGCTTAGTGAAACCTGGACTCCAGTGGGTTTGTTTATGTCCCTGTACCTTCTCTGCTGTAGTAGCCTTGCCTGACAATGATTTAATAAGGCAGTATCTTGCCTGTGTCCCTCAGCCTATCCACAGCACGTCCTCTGGCATGAAAAAGCTGGGAGTCTGCAGGGTCTCTTGCAAAGGTTTGGTTACCCCAGCTCACCACTTCCCTCCACTGCCCGCTGGGAAACCAGCCCGGTGGTGCCAGAGTGCCACCCAGGTGTGCTGGCAGGCTGGCACCTGCTGAACAGTGCAAGCCATGTGTGGCTTTCCTGCCCTTTGAAGCTCAAGGAGGTCATCATTTCCTTACCTTGTGCAAGCTGTGGAAAGACATATGTTGTCTTTTCCTGGTCTTGGCTTTTCTCAAGCTTGCTTGAAATTGTTTAGTGAATTTGTGAGGTGTGATTGGCACTTTCACTAATCAGCTTTCTTTAGGGAAAGGGTTAAACATTTGGTGCTGCACAGGTTTAAATCACTTGTCACTGTTGTACTAAAACATTGAAATCCTCCCTGAGGCTGTACAGAACACTTGAAGTCCTGAGCAAGGTTGTTAGTGTGGAGAAACAGTAGCCTTTAATTTTGAGCCATATTAGAGGCTTATTAAGTACCCATGGCTTTGGTTTTGTTTGTATTGACTGCTCTTTGTGCCTATGCTGTATTTGGTTTTTCCTTTCTGCCTCTTTACTTATTATCATAATGTAACAGGTTCTTGACTGGGGAGAAGCTCAAGACTGTTGCTTAGCTGGTATTCTCACTATGAAAATAAACTGGTTTTCAGTCTGGAATGATGCATTGCCTAATTCTCACAGTATTCTTTCAGCTTAGTTCAAGTAGCAAGTTCTGTTTTCTCTTTGGTTTTGGCAGTGCTGGAGAATTGGGAAATACATTTTTTCTGGTTTAGTCTTAGGAGTAAGTGCCCACTTTCATGAAGCTCAAAGTCTGTATTTTCTGAGCCTTAAAAAATTATAGCCAGGATTCCCATTCAAAAAGCTCTGATGTTGTTGCTTTGGATGAATGCCGTGTCTCTTGCCTGCCTTTGCTTTTTTATTTTTTGTAGTTATTTTGATTTCTCTTTCTTTTTTCCATCATTCCTGGCCTTGAGTTTGCCCTCCAGACAAAGAGCAGACAATGAATTGCAGTGAATGACACTTGTGAGCAAGGAAAAACTGGGTCAGTTCCAAGCCTGTGCAGGGTGTAGGTATAATAAATATAGAATCATAGGATCATTTCAGTTGGAAAAGACCTTTGAGACTGTCTAGTCCAACCATTAACCCAGCACTGCCAAGTCCACCAGTAAAACATATCCTGAAGTGCTGCATCTACACCTCTTTTACGTGCCTCTAGGGATCATGACTCCATTTCTCTAGGCAGTCTTTTCCAATGCTCAGCAACCTTCTTGGTGAAGAAATTTTTCCTAATGTCCAATCAAAACCTCCTCTGATGCAATGTAAGGCAAATTCCTCTTGTCTTGTTGCTTGTTACTTGGGAGAAGAGGCTGACCCCCACCGTGCTACCATGTGCTTCCAGATAGTTGAAGAGGGTGGTAGATGTCTGCCTTGGGCCCTGCAATCTGGAAAGTGTTTTACTGGGTGAAGAGCATGCTCTCTGAACCATGAGCAGCCAATTTATCCATGAGAACGCTGTAGCAAGTTGTGTCCAAGATTTACTAAAATCTACCAGGTAAATGACATCCACAGCCTTTCCCTGGACCACTGAATGGGTCACCTTGTCTTAGGAGAAGATCAGGTTAGTCAAGCAGGACCTGCCTTTCATAAACCCACGCTGGCTGGGCCCGATCACCTGCTTGTCCTGTGTGTGCCATTTGTGAAGGATGATCTGCTCCATAACCTTCCCTGGCACTGAGGTCAGACTGACCGGCCTGAAGTTCCCCAGATCCACCTTATCACCCTTCTAATAGCAGCAGCTGGCTGTCATACTTGCTGATTTTGAGTCAACTGGGACCAACTGAGTTAGCCAGGACTGCTGGTAAATGATAGAAAGTGGCTCAGTGAGCACTTCCACCAGCTCCCTCAGTATCCTTGGGTGGATCTCATCCAGCCCCATAGACTTGTGCATGTCTGAGTGGCCATAGCAGGTCACTTAACATCTCCCTTTGGGTTATGGGGGCTTTGTTCTGCTCCCTGTCTTCCAGCTCTGTTCTTCTGGAGAGCAAATATGAGGGAGTGAGGGGAAGGAGACTGCTACCATTCCTTACTGTGCTGTAAAATCTTTTGATGGATGTTGAGGTGATCTAGCATAATGTACAGTGACAGAGCACTGAGTAATACTGAATGTTGATGAGTGTTATTCATTAAGGATTTACAGTTTTCAGCTGGAATGCTGTCACAATTTTAATTACTTCATAAAACAGCATGCTGAGGTCAAGCAGAAAGTGCCAATGCCTCTAACATGTATTATTTATTTATCTTTGGAACTGATGCGTTCCTATTAAATGGGATTATAACTTCAGAATCTCTAATTTTCAGGAGCTGGAATTAGACTTGAGAATCGTTGTGGGCTGTGTTTTGGCTATGAGCATATCATGTGGCCTTTTTTCCCCCCCAGGCTCTATGCTATTAGGTGTTGTTATGCTTTCATATTCTGCTGCACATACTCAGGTCATGATGAACCAAGGCTACAAGATCTAAGGGTATTTCCTAAGCATGTTTTCACTGTCACGGGTAAATGGCCAAGTATTTTATCTTCTGTGGAACTGGACATGAAAATGGAGTGCTCTATTTTTCTCTTTTATTTCTTCTGAAAGGTTTTTAATTTAATTATTCTATAGGCTTTTAATTTGAAGAATAGTAAATAGAACCAGTTTTATTGAGAAAGTTTAATAAACTTTCTATGAAATGGATAACTGATGGTGACACATGAGCTTCACAAATAGTTTTCTTGTCTGGAAAAAGTTGATGTTCAAGTCTGCTTTCCTCCTACTGTTGACTTCGTTATAAAGTACTGTATGTATTTATTCTGCTACACTGAATGCAGCAGTGGGTGGTATAATGATAAACTCAAAAATACGTAATGGACGTCTGATTCACCAAGTGACACAAAAACCTGCTGGGAAATGAATGGTTAGTGAAAACTTCTCTGAGATCTGGAACTGAGGGAAATACCATTTACGTATGGCTTCTCTTCCCTGAGAGCAGAGGCCTTGTATGGGATTGGGGGTACCTCAAAGACAGGTTAAAAATGAGAAAACCTGTTTGAAGACTGAGTCAGAGCATCCTCAGGTGCAGTTCATAGTGAGCTTCTCTGTCCCTGAAAACTGTTCAGCGACTGGTGCTGGCCCCTGCAAGCAGAGGCGGCGCAGAACGGCCCTGCTCCTTACAGGCTGGCAGATTTTCAGGAATTTTGTGAGAGATACACTGTACCTGCGCCAGTGAACTTCACCTGTGGATTTGGGAGACATCCAAGTTACGGAAACTGCTTTTGAAGTACAAAGGATTACCTTAAGGAGAGTTTTTTCACCTTTCTGCTGAGGACTACATTATGATAACCATCATGATATTGTTGTGTTGGAAGTATTAAAGTGTTTTAGAGTTCATGTTACTGCAGTAAATACCAGTCTAGAGCAATATTGATTGTGTTATGCTTCCGTTGAGCATAAATATTAGATATAAAGCTGTGTGTTTGTGTTTGTTTGATGGCAGTGGGTGTGGTGTTCCTTCTGTTGTTTTGTTTCTGGTGCTTGTTTGCAGGCATTTGGTGAGCACTGGTGTTCAGCAGAATCTCCAGGAGTGAAGGACTTGGGGAGTTTGGCTTCTTGCTGACATGGACTGGGATCTGATCGTACTCAAGCAGTGTAGTATGGATCAGGTTATATAGAAACAGTGATTTAAGAAAAAAATAATTTTCAATTTTAGTAAACTTATTCCTAAATGTGTTAAAATTTGAAAGGATAGTGCAACATGTAGGTACAGGTCTTAAGTATGTAGGTTGAGTATTATAAAACATAGGAAAGACCTGTTGGACAAGTTAAAATCTGAATATGAAGAGTTACTGGTCTAAGCACTTGTAGTTATAGTTTTTGTTAATGCTTAATCAGCTTTTGATGACTGTAATTGCCTCTTGAAATCTGAACAGAATATTCCTTTACAGGTTGGTTCATCTGGTCTGGGACAATGAGTGATTTTTACACTGAGAAAGGAGGAAGTATTTTTGTCTTTTGTTTTCCTTTGGTCTGTAAATAAAAATGGTGCCAGAGGATCTACCATGTTCAGCCTTGAGAAATGTTACCAAAATAAGCAATGTAAGTTTGATGTACACACAAACCTGCCATTGTTCATTAAAAGCTTATGTATTAAAACAAACCATGTACTTCAAGATTATCTCTTCCAGTACATGAATTTCAGAGTAATAACTTATAATTGAAATAACATTAAATGCTGGGTGTACATTTAATCAAATCTCAATTTCCATACAAATGAAGCTCAACAGACAAGAGCAATTAGTGTAGCAAATAAAAAATTACATTTCTTTGTGTTTAAAACTGAAATAGATCCAAATCCATACTTGCTGTGTAAACACTAACATCTAGTGCATCTGTAGGTTTAGCTACTAAAAGACTATCTTAATGTATCAGACTTTACTAACTGGTGAATCCTTTAATCAAGAAAAGTTCAGTTGCAGCCAGAAGAACACAAACTTTCATAATCAGTGATTGTAGTCACTGAGTTTAATTTCTGTGTCAAAGCACTTTGCTGAATTGAGTATTATATTTTGGAGGCTTTAGTTTCAGCCTCTGGTTCCTCATCTGTACCTCTGAATTTTTGAATTGCTGTAATAAGGTTTTTGTGCTGCTGGAGGTTTATAGGCCTAGGAACATACGTGAGGGGAATGTTCTGTTTGTCAGGGATACGTTTCTGCTTTAGGGTCTAGTGCTCATTTTCCCACAGGTTTCAGTAGGGTTAATGTTTGGTGTCTTGAAAATATAAGGTTGAAATTTAGATTTTGACAACTTTGATGTGTTCGCCTAATGCTTTACAGTAGATGTTTATTACATGTGCCTGAGATAGGGCCTCCGTCATTTTTATTGGATGTAACATTTCCTCCAGCTGAATTTCTTTTGTATCTCTCTTCAATTGAAGGAGGCTAGATAATCCTGCTAGAACAGTATCAAAGTTTTCTCATTTACCCAGCAGCTTATCTTTGCAGGAAATGTTTACAGCTGCTGGCTGTTGCCCATTGCCATGAGCTGTTTCCACCCCTGCTCCTTCTCTCAGCCCAGTGGTGTGTGACCTGGCACCAGCCTTTCGTGCCTCAGAGCTGCCACCTTGCTCCTCACTCGAGGCTTTTCTGATGCTGTGGAGGTGAAGGTCCTGACTGTTTATATGTTTTCTGTTAGAGCAAATATTTAAAACTATAGAAACATTAGTAGATGTTCTGTCTTTGGTGGCAGGCAACTATTATGATGCCCCAATTCCACATTAATGGATACTGGATTTGTACAGCTAATTCTGCTGAATTAGCTGGAGCATGCAATCTTTCTGGTTGCAAGGGGACAAACCAGAGCTGATCTGACTTAATGTGGACAGACAGTAGCTAATTTGATCTAAAGCTTGCTGTTTCAAGGCCAACTGATCACATTCATTTTGGAAACTGAACCAGCAAGGTGAACTTGTTTTGAATAAACACTTTGTCTCATGTGTCTGTTACAGCCTTACTTTGGTATTGAAATCTCTAAAATGATATATACTGTGTTTAAAAAGTAGTTTCACATACTGGATATGGATCCTCCCTACCTTTCTTTAAAGTAAAACAGTTGTTTTGAGTAACCATTTATCCCTTATGTCTTGCATAAAAAGGGGAAAATTAATAAAAAATTAGTTGCTGTTTAGATTTGAGCAGAAGGTGTCTTAATCCAAATGAATCTCAAAGGTTTTAAAAAATTGATACAGAAAATATGGGTTTCAGGTAGTGTAATGCTCAGGGCAGGTCATTGGTCAGTGCTGTAGGAAGGATGCACTGCAGCTTCTCAGCACTTGGGCTCCAGGAGGAAAACGTTCTCAATTACACAGAGAGAATATGTGAGGTCGTTAAACCTGAAAGGACTTCCTGGATCATTTTATAGTGGCCAAAATCTGTTTGTTTTGTGAAACACATGAAGCTGGCTGGAAATTAGAGGGAGTATGTGTGTGTGTTTTATTCATCTACCATAAAGTCCTTCCTGTGGATAATGCTTCTTGTAAATGTTGGGGTTTTTTTTGAGTACTTAGCAGAAAATCAGGAAATTATCCTGCTGTAAAGAAAATTCAAAAAGCTAGTTGACCTGTGAGGAAATACATGATGAGTTCTGTGAAACACCTGGCATTCAACATGCAGTGAGCAAAATCTTGAGAACAAAAATTCCCTGTGAGCGTGTAAGCAACCACCTTGAAACATTAGGTTTTTCCTGTATGAAACCCCAGATTTTCTGTTAGTCAAAAATCTTGTTGGCTTTGCTGCTGGCTAACTTAGAAAAATAAGTGACAGCTAAAGCAGATGAAGGTCTCTTGTTTGTATGGCGCTGTTAAAATTGATTTATAATCTTGTAATTTCTGGTTTGATTAAGTAAATTTCCAACTGTTTTGTAAGTTTTCTTTAAATTTTGAATTACAAGTCCACAACTAGCATTGGTAAAACTTCTTTCAGATGAGTGACTTGTGCCCAGGTTATATTATCTAATAATGTGTCCCAGCAAGTTG
This sequence comes from Pseudopodoces humilis, assembly GCF_049639895.1. Classification (NCBI taxonomy): domain Eukaryota; kingdom Metazoa; phylum Chordata; class Aves; order Passeriformes; family Paridae; genus Pseudopodoces; species Pseudopodoces humilis. Next base: position 8,491,412 of record NC_142219.1, read on the forward strand.
ATAATTGGGTTGTTTTTTTTTGGCCTTCACTTGACAGTAAGCTTTACCTTTGCTTATGTATTTAGCTTCTAGAGTTGTTGGTCTGAATTTGATTTTGGTTTTTCTGCTCTTTTTATATCAAGTTAAGGAATGTCTTGTTTTCTGTTTCCAATTTATAGTAGAGAAACAGGTGAAGTGTTACCAGAGAACTCGCTGTTGTTACTTGATATTTCTGACAGACATTTGTTCAGGTACAGGTGTGCTGGTGAACGAGCAGGTTGCTTGGGGTCTAGGGAATAAACACAGTGCCATCATGAAAGCATAGAACCTGCAGTCAGTCAGGACAGCTGGCTCCCTACAGCTTCATCTTGCCCATGGCAAACTCTTGAATTTTTCCGTACTTCATTGTAATTGTGGCAGAGGATGCATTGGTTGGTAAGATTGTTGAGGGTTAATGTTGTAGAAGTGTTTTGAGATAGTCTCTTCATTTCACTATCATGACACCTCACTGCTTCAAGTGTTTTCATGTTCTCACATTGCCTGAACTTTGTGATGTTTTGTAAGTTTATACTCTGTATAGTGCAAAAACTACAATTGCTGCTATTTTCAGTGTTTTAGTTGTCTCCTTTCTTACCAGCAAATGCCAGATGAATTTAATTGCTCTGCAATAAGATTTCAGTGCACTAAATTTCATCCTGTAGCATAGCAAAGACTGCATCTGATCTCTAAAAGAAAAAGAAGCCTGTTATGTTAGAATTGCCAATGTGAATCATAATACTGCTGATGTCACTTATCACATTGTACGTGAACACTGGGGGAGGTTGCATTTCCACGTTTTCACTTCGACACAATTGTTGATGCCCTTGGCTTAATGTCTTGCACTTCTGCTCCAACAGCTGCTTGCTCTTGGCTGAACTTGTGCCATTTTGTATTTACTAATTTGAATATTTGAAAATATGTTTCTGCATTTAGTATCTGGTGGAAAGTATGGATTTAGTGCTGTGAAGAGGCGATAGTTTAAGTTACTTTCTTGATCCTTTCTTACTGTGAGTTACCGCCAACATCTGTGAACTGTGAGGGATATCTGGCTTTAAGGACAGAAAAGGACTGATATTTTTGAAATCTTTGCTATTCTTCAAAAGACCTGAAAATATATGGGTGAAGAAATAGTTTTTATTTACCACACTCCTGGAAAGTACAAAGTCTGGCCATGTGTTAAGTGATTACTTGCATTCCAGGAAAGATGGATGGTCACATAATATACTTTTCAGTACTGCTCATACATCTTCCTGACTCCTGCCCTGCTGCTGGCAGTGTGACTTGCCTTTTCTGTGGTAGAGATGGGCTTGATATGTTTTAATTTATTTGCTGGTTTAAGTTAAAAATGGGCTACTGATGTGAGATGTTTCACAGGGTTCTTGACCAGCGCATACCCTCTGCACCCTTGCCTCTACCAAATATCTCCATTCTTTGGTTAAGTATCTTACAGCTTTGTTATAGACTTCCATCTTTTTTTATGTCTGTAACTTACTGCTGATGGCTCAGGGTTGGGATAGCTCAGGAGGGCTTATTGACAGAGATTTTAATTTCACAGTATTTCTTTGTGTCACATTTCTGCCTTCCGCAGCAGAGTTGCGTAGCAGTTCATGTTCCTTGGTCTGAAATAATTAGTGCATCTGACAGCATGATCTCCATTGGGAACAATGGTACAGCTGGTCTGAAAGGTGTTTTAATATAAATGTTTTGTACTCTTCCATGTATCCACATTCTTTAGAGAGGAGTGTCTCTAATACAGGAAGTAATGACATTACAGCATGTAGTTGGCATTTTTTTAATGCCCATAATACTGAGATGGAGTCATCCTTTTTATCTGAACCAGTCATATATAATTGTACATAAAATAGTAATAGCATGTATGAAATTGCAGACAGACAAAAGTATTCTTGACTGTTTTTCCCATGTGCAGGTTGGCATTCCTGGTGAATGCTGCCTGTGAAACCAGAAGGCTGCAGGATAACTTTGTTCACAAAGTGTATCTGTGAATTCCATTGAAGTCAAGCAGTAAAAGAAAAAATCAAGTTTATTTTAAAGTATTGAATTTTTCATAACTACAGGTGGATGCAGTTGAAACCTGGAGATGGACTGAGAATAGTCTTTGATGTGTTAAAAGATCTACCACAGGCTCCAGTGTAAATTCTGTATTTGAAACTGGAGTAGCAAGACTTTCTAAGGAACCTCCCACTGTGTCCTGAGCTTGTGCAAAAGTGGTGAAAGAAGCTGCAATGATTTCTAAAATGGTGCTTTTCTGTAGACTTGAAATCTGCATGCTTTTCATTTCAGCTTGAGGTTTTGTATTTGTTTGATTTGGTGGTTAGTGTGTTGTTGTGTTTTTTCCTCTAAGTTAGAAGGAGATTTAATTAACTCATAGATATTAGTTTTGAAATTATTTAGCTTAAAGATAGATTTTTAAATTTTCTCTCACTATATTGGGCAAGCAAAGCTTTTCCTCCATTTTTTTAACACCCCCTCCCAACTGTTTAATTCCCCTTTCCCTCTTCAGGCTAAATAAATTACTTCTTTTTTTTTTTTTCTGAGGGGGATGTCATTACGACTGATAATTTCTATTTTTTTCCCATTTCCCCTGTGCTCATTCTCTGTTAGCTGTTTGGGCTGAATAAATCTCTGAATGGGTGAGAACACTCTTGTTCTGTCAGGTCTGTTGTTGCCGTCAGTAGTCTGGCAGGTCTGTGTGAGTTCTTAGCATCTTGTGACCTGAATGTTTGCTCTGAGTAGGTGGTTGCTAAGAGGATGTGCCTGCTTTTATTCTTCTAGAAGAGCAGGTCTGTGCTTTATAGAGGAACCAGTAGTAGGACTGGATTTCAGTCTAACATCAAATTAGAAGCCTGTTATCAATATGTTATACCAATTACTAGGTGTATGTGTACAGCTTTTATTGAGAGTGCTCTGATGACTGGGTTTATTATGCCCAGTCATGTTGTTTGAGCACTTAAATGCGACCTCTGTCTTGATTTAGCTTAGACACGTGTTTCAAGAAGTAACAATTGCAATTACAGTCTGCTCTTACTTTGTAAACTGTGGATGAGAGAATGCATGCCTGTATTTTAAATTCTCTTTTAGTGATTTCCTTCTGCAAGACAGTTGCCTACTGGATCTATTCAAAATCAGTATGTTTTACATATAAACATTTTTTTTCTGTTTAAAAAGGTGCTCATTCTGTAGACATAAATTGCCTGGGATTAGTGCAGCTCACTGAGAGGAAAATGTGCTAAATTGATCAAAACAATGGTTGGAAAATTGACAACCACTGTCAAGAAGAAAGATGGACAGTGATGGTCAGGTGCAAAAGTGAGCCTGTGGATGGTGTTGGCATTGGCAGACTAGCTGTGAATAAGCTTAAAATTGTTCAGTTTTGTAGACAGACCTTTTTATTCCCTGAAAAATGTTTTGAGGAACAGAAAATGAAGCTGAGTTACTAGGTTCTGACATCTGATAGATGGAATTGAAAAAAAATGGTTTTTAAAAAGTTGTACTTTTTGTAATGCTAATTAGGTGTGACAGTGTAATGATGGCAAGTAGGCAGTGAACTCACAGAAGCAGGAGCTACATGTTTGCAGATAGTGACAGTTTCTAGTAAAGGATATGTTCACATGGAGAAATTCTACAAAACAGCTGAAGCTAGAAAGTGAAAACAGCTTCATGGATATAGATACCGTTTTACAAGTAGTTCTGTGAAATGTCTCTAAATCAGACTGGACATTTGTGCAAGTCTAGTGGGTTCTGGCATACACAGTGATTAGAATGGAAATAGGATTCTGAAGCTGTTGCATAATGTAGCACTTAACTATCAAAACATATTTTTGTTGAATTTAAGCTCTGAGAAAATTGAACAAGCACTCCTCAGTGCCCCACAAGAAGTAAATGGGTAATGCTGTGGTAATAGCTGCTCACAGGCTATCTTTATCAGGAAGGTTTTTACCTTGGATATCTTGAGAGAATTATTTTCCATACCCTCCTGTCTGTTAAAACCACAAACATGCAGTTTAGGACATGAAGTGATCTGAAGGAGTTTTTAACAGGCTGAGTTAATCAGTGATTTTGTCCATTAAGCTTCAGTGATCCATTGCACGGCAGATGATTAATATATTGTGTATAAATTTGCAAGAATAAATAACATTTCAAACAAAGCACGATTGTTTTTCTTCTTTTCCCAGAGCTCCGCTGCACCCCAGGGCAGTTTGCGTGTCGGAGTGGAACCATTCAGTGCATCCCTTCAAACTGGCAGTGTGATGGATGGCCCACCTGCGAGGACGAGAGCGATGAAGTTGACTGTCCGGGTAAGCAAATCTAAGAGAGTGCTCAGCCCTGTGCCAGCTTACTTTGCAGCAGTACTTTGACTCTTCCAGGTTGTTTGGTTATTTTTATTTGAAATTGGTGATCGATTGGTGGAACTGTACCCATTATTAACAAGTACTAAGTTGGCTTCTCTTAATTTTTAGCAACTAATGCCACAAACAGTTTTTTGCTTGTCTGAATTATCCTTCCATTCTTACGGTCAGAGCAGGTGTCCTGAAGATGAGGAGAGTTTGTGGTCTAAAAAGAGACTTCTGCCAAGGAAATAATGTTGCAGTTAAACTGAAATGACACATAAGCCCGTGGTTAAATTTGGAATTACTGATTAGGTTGTATATCAGTGAGACAGTGCTGGGTGACATTGCTGGACTTGGGTAGAGAGTTTGTTTCATTGCTCCCTGTTCTGATTATGCTTCTTGTGCTTAAGTAGCGAACTTTGTTCTGCCAGACAAGCTGGTGTATTTGCACTTCATAAGGTCCTATGACCATACGCTCTGAGGAGCCTGTCACCAGCAGGGGATCTCTGCTAAAGCTACTGGATACTGTGCTTAAAAACAAGCAAAGAAGTATTGTGACTGTACAATCACAATTTTGAACATTTTCAATTGTTCAGGCTAGTACATGTCTTTCAGTGTATCTTAAGAGTGAAGTGGCCTGTATTTTTTTTTTTTCTGTTGAGAGCAATGAGACAGGTATCTGAAAGCATGAATTCAACTGTGACACAATTCAAAATTATCTTTACAGAATGACTAAATTACATTAAAAAACTGTTTCAAGAAGCTCTTTGCCAGTGAACTACTTAATTTTCTTGGCAGAGAATCACGTGAACTCTGTGTCATTGCCTTAACAGCATTCAGTCTGTCATCATTCTGAGTCCCTAGCTATTTTAGAGGTGCTACAAAATAATAACATTGATGTTTTATGGCAACAAACTTTTAGATATTCATATTATATAAAGGAATTAGAGAAATAAATCTAACACACAAGCTTTGAAACTGTGCTAGAGCTAGCCTTCTCTCCAGTGAGTACTATGGAAAAATAATTAAAAGAATGTCAGTGCTCTTTTAAGAAAAATTTTTGTTAGTTTGTGTGTGTGAATGTGCAGCAAAGGGGAAGAACAGTCAGTAGTTTTTTCTGACATTGAAAATTAAGCTGTGCCATTGATAGTCTGTTTAAGGATATTCTTTACAATGTGGATGTCCTAAAGTAAATTGCTTTTATATCTGTGCTGTTATTCTTCCTTTTTAGCTAACTTTGGCCAAATGTGAAAAAAGCTATGGACTTAATAAAATTCTGGGGTATAATGGAATTCAGTGTCTGGGGGAAGGCAGAGTCGTGTTCTTATTCAGATTTACTCAAAAAGCACTGAAGACTGCTTGTGGGAACAGTTGAACTTCCACATTAGTAGAAAACTATTTTTGTCTTCTGTTCCTAATGTATTAGTCAGCAACTTAAGTTGTTGCCTGGAATATGCACCAGGATGGTGTTGACGAAGGACTGGAGTTCCAAAGAATGTTTGGTATATGGATAGGAGGAGGATTATATGGGAGTAACATTTCTCAATACATAGGTTCTGGTGTTGTGTTCGGGGTGCAGGTCTCACTGGACTGTCTAGACTGACATGATGAAGAACTTGAAGGTTAAAGAAAGGAAATGTGGGAGAGACTTGATTCACCACCATGTCTGTGTACAGGAAGAGAAGAATAACATCTGTAAATACCAAAGGGAAAAATGCTGGACAGCAGAGAGAAGGAAAGTATTCACTTGATGAGAGGAGTAATTAGATAAGTAATTGGTGAAAAGGCTGTGCTCAGTAAAACAGCCAGAGAGGAGGTGTGGTGTTTGTGAAAGAACTGAGATATTTGCACAGTAATGCGAGGAGTGCAGCCAGCAAACCAGAGGAACAAGAACTACTGGTGTAGGATGTAAAAACGATTCTGCTTGTAACAAAAAACTTGGTGGGATTGCATCGTGACCTGCAATGGGTGTTGAAGGGTAGGTGTTATTCAGAGCTGTCAAGAATAAGGAGAGGTTGGTGTGCATGGGAATGCTGTGCTGGAGCATAAAGAGGAGTAGCATCAATGAAAGTAAACCTGAGGGCAGAATCCGTTTGGATGAGCAGTGTGCTTGTGTTGAGGAAAGCAATACATACGTGACAAGTCACAGGAGAGACTGTCTTGGGACACTGATTGTGGAGATAATGCTACTAATAATAGTAACAGTCATACTCAGGAGTGGCAACTTTCTTCTTTGGCCACTGAATTAACAAGAAATGATGCAGCTTTAAAATTAGAAAATACCTTTGGATTAGATGAGCAGTTGTGTGGTGATTCAGCTAAATGTAAATACTTTAATTAAAAGTTCTTCCCTTCAATAAAGGCAAGGCTGAACACTAAAAGAGCTAGTTAGTGAAGCCACCTGGACTTGTGAAACTTGGAGAATTACAGTGTATTTAAATTAAAAGGCATGAAAACTCTCTGAAGCATGAAAAGAAAACTTGCAAGAAAGGGCCCTGAATCCTAGTTGGGAAGCTTGTTAATCCTCAGCCTTTGAGCCACTAATGGCACACTCCAAATGAACAACTCGGAAGAGATCAGTGCAGTGAATTAGGGTTTTGTGGTGCTGTTAAGTGTGTTTCAGTGACTACTTAGTCATGTTGGTGTTTCAAAAGGTTTATTACAAAGCCATTGTAAGTTGTTTGCCACTGTTGGTTCACCTTTTTTAGGCTTAACTTCATTTGTGTTAATAACAAAGGTCCTATTAAAAGAAGAGGATCCATAATTAATAAATTAGTTTGGTAATCATGTATTGGCTGAAGTACAAGAAACATTCCAAATTGTAAGGCTTTTTGTTTGAATTTCTTCTGGCATTTTTTTTCAGAACACAAATAAGTAAGACATTTCATTCATTGACAATCTGAACAAGTGTGTAAGATGCTTATTTTTTGCTTTATTTCTCTGAAGGTTGTCATTATAGCTGTTTTTATTCTTACTGTCTCTTGTCACGATGACCTTTTTCCTTTAAAACATGGAATTCCTTTCAGTCCCAAATTTGTCATGTGTAAAGTACTGTTCCCCTGCCCTTCCCACTATGCACCATGTGTCAGTGGAATCTGCAGCAGTGATTACCCTCAGTTCATCTCTCTGATAGACTAAAAGCAGTGGCTGCTTGCTTTTGTGAGCAATACTAAAAGTTCTGGGAAGGTTTGTTATGTAGCATGTGCCTGTGACTTAAGCAGTGTAGCTTAAAGAAATTTGTGGACTTTTCCATGTCAACAGTAATTGATCTGAAAAATAGGATTTAGAGTACATAGAATAGACCAAAGTGGTCAATATTTAGAATACACCAAAGTGATGTATTCTATGAACTGGTAGAAACAGGCATTAATATCTTAAACAAGGACTTTTACAAATGGGAATTTATTATTACTAATCACTTTCTCTCATGTTTCTACACAAGCGAAGTACAAACAATTTTTTCACCTTTATCAAAGTTCTGCATTTAAACCTGTAAGAGGGAAGGGATCTGCAGTTTACCTTTTACTGCTTATTGGATTTCCAGCTTTGCTTCTACCAGAATATCAGATCAGCTTCTGCAGATATCCTACCTTCTTTGCAGGCCTTCTGGTTTAACTCATTGTCAGGAGGCTGAGCAGAGCAGGGTTTAGTATAGCTCTGGCTGTGTTTTCCTCCCAAACTGCAGGATTGATTTTTTTTTTTTTTTCTGTTGACTATGAATGAAAATGGATGTCTTAAATTTGAGTGCCCTTCATAAATCCTATCCATATCAGTTTTACATCTTTCCCTTCTGATGAAGCAGCAGCTGCAGCAACCTGTGATCAAAAACAGCTTTGTGTTTTGTTTCACCAAGGATATTTTGTATGGTTGAAGTGACTCTTGACATTTGTGCACTTCTTAGTACATCTCCTTTTTAAAAGCTAGGTATTAATGATAAAAACCTCTAAGCATTTCCACACCTTTCTTGAGCCCTTCCTGAACTCCTATTTTTTTTACCTTCCCTCGTGATGTTTAAATTATAAGCTGTTTTCTGCCAGTCCATTACCTTGAATAGCACTCAGCACAGCAGGATGCTGTTCTTGCTTGGCATTGATATCCTAGCACAATACAGTTGATAACACACAGCATGGAGCTGCTTGATCTGAGAAGAGTCATTCCTCTCTAGGAGCTTCTGAACTATATTTCCAAATACCGAGGGACAAAACTGGACTTAATCTTGAAGTTCTCTCACCTCTCAAATTACCAGATGGAATTAGAAGCTTTCTAAGCTTTCAGGAGGGAATATGCTGGACAGAAAATTTGAAGCTTAGGAGACAAGGCAGCTTTTATGTAAATGTTCAGAATCTGTGTGTTTAAACAGGAGCAACTCAAATCTTGGTACTAATAAGATATGGCAAGGTCTGGTTGCTTCACAAGCAGTTTAATTTTGGCATCATTTGACATAGTACATCCATCCTTGTGAAGGATTTTGCTTGAGTGACTTGACATGTGTGACACAAGTTTTCCAAAAGGTAGAAGGAGCCGTCAGCATGGCAAACTTCCATTCTGAATTGGTTGCTTCAAGTTTTAAATAACTGAAAATAGCCACAGAATCACCACTGTTGGACAACTTTCTCTTGATGTATAGCCCTATAGTAAGACTATAATTGTGCTGGACTGAATTAGATAGCAACTCTAAATTGGAAGGAGCTGGGTGAATACTAATCGTGACCTGATCCATTGGGAAACAGATTGGAGGATGCCTGTGTTCACCACACTAATATTCGAAGGGTGAAAAAAAATAGTGCCCCATGAGTTCATTTTCTGCACCAACTAGCCAGCAAATGACATTTCTGGAGTAATTATATAAAGTCAAAGAAATAGATCTATATCTTTCTTGGCTAGTGAAAATACCACTGTTGCTGTTATTGCCTGTGGTTGTAGTATTTAGAAGAATAAAGATCTTGGAATATAACTGATTTTCTGAAATGGCATTGCTTTCAGTATATGAAGTGTGCATGTAAGCACTGGAAATGATGGCCTTTTCTTTGTGAAACACTCAAACATGGTTAGGTTCTGATCTTCTGAGTTGTTATCTAAAGACGAGTCCATGGTACTCTATTTTTAAAGATAAAATTATTTGTAAAAAGGAAGTAGGGACAGCAAAGTACATGGAAAATTCTACTGCAGAGTATTGTAAAAGCTAAATAGAAAACCAGTCCAATTACACCTTTGCCACCAGAATCTGCAACAGCTTTTCATGGCAGTCAAGTGACTTAGAGGCTTGTTAGCGTGTCTTTATTGCCCTGGAAAAAGTTGTCATCGATGCTTTTCTTGGGAGACAGATATTCAGGTCAAATAGAAGCAATTTAATATTTGAAGAGCTCCCAGTTTATTAAGCAGCAGACAGCACCGGACTTGAAGAAGTGACTTGTGGTGGATGCTTTGTGCCACTTCAGTCCTGGTTTCTGCAGCGAATCTGCTGACAAGAGCTGATGCTGAGGAAGGAATGAGTTCTGCTTCCTGGGTGCGGACTGATGGAACTCTCTTTGTGTGGGATCTGTGTAGCTATTTTTCAAAGCATCTGACATAAATTCTGTTAATTTATGATGTTAACCTGTGTAACCCTTCCTTAACCTTGCATGTTAAAGCCTGTGAACTTTTGTTTTATTCCTGTGGGAGATAAATTGTTAAGTCCTCGTGGGCGTTCTGTTTAGCTGTGGAGGGTCAGCCATATGGTGCTGCATCTGCTCTCACTTCTGAAAGGGAATTGATTCTTCATGTGTTTGGTTCTGACTGGTTCTTTAGGTTTAGCTGTTACCACTTAATGCCATGGGAAAATAGAGCTCCCCATGCTGAGCTCAGTAGAACTTGATAAAGCATTCCACATTAGTTAGTGTTATTTTTAAAGTCTTGCTATAATTGAAGATTTGATTTTTTAGTGTCTCAGTATCACTCTGAAAATCACAGTGTAAATAGTGCTACTGAACCATTAGGATTAAAAACAGATTCTAAAACTAAAAATAGATTAGCCTTTAAAGTAATAAAAAATCAGTAATCTTCACTGTCAAATTATTTTACCATTTTGTTTCCTTTGAAATGAACACTGTCTGAATTTCTTGGCACTGACTTCTTGCCTGTGATAGATAGCATATTCTTAGATAGCTGCTTTATTCCTGTAAGGCCATGCGAGTGTATTATGCACAGCCATTCCTTAATGGGTGATCTCTGTAGACATGTAATTCCTAGGATAACGTGATAATTAAATAGTCCTTGCTTATCCCATTAACCCAGGGCAAACTCAGTATGCTAGAGCCAGATGAATGCAAAGCGACTCTGCTGTTCCTGAGCTCCAGCTAGGGATTTTTTTTTGCTCATCAGTGCCTACATTTGTTCCAAGGAGTGCACTGTTTGATGTTGGGTCTTGTGGAGGTCTTTCCCCAGGTAATGCACTGAACATCCTGCAACTGTTAAATTACCATGAAATTGCCGTGGACCTCTTGCTTTCCAAAGATAGTCCAAAAAGAGAAGGTTCTATTGACGTGGTTTTGTATATATTTCAAACAGATGTAGTTAAACAAGACTGTTGAGGAAGACTGTGTAGCTTCTTTTATTTGGGATCATGACTTTGTTTGGTTTAGGAAGGCTAAATGGACCTAATCAGCTTTAAAGGAAAATAAGCAAATTTTTTATATAGAAATGAATATCTACATAGTTCTGTGCTGGTTAAACCCTATTACCTTCTATAACATCTAGTAGTAGTAGGTAACTTACAAGTAGGTACTTACAACACTTACACTCTTGGGTTTTTAGTTTTTCTTTTTTTAAGGTTAATCCGTTGTTTCCACAATAATCTTTCTTGGTGCCCATCTCCATTCTTCTCTATGGTTTCTCCCCACTACTGTGCCAGCCTTCCTGCTTAGAAACCTGCCGGTTTTGCTGGCTATGGCCCACCCTGCATTGCCTCCACCTGAATTGGGTGTTCCTTATTTACTCCTGGTAGGCACATGGAGCCCTCTAGTCCCTTTTCTTGAATAACACCTTACACTGTCCTAACTTACTGAATCCAGTTGTCATGTACACCTGTTAACCCTGACACTGAGATGAGGGGGTGTGGGGGTTTATTTCAGAAGTCATCAACTAACTTTTCCTTTAGAAGCTTGAGAGTGAATAAAAAAGCTTCGTTCTTCTGGCTGAAGCTGTGTCTCCTTTCCTGGTTTTAATTACATCCTACATCTCAGAGCATGTGTTGGAAAATGTATTGGAGGAGTTGTCTTATGTCCTTGAACACAGCTGAGGAACAAAGCAGCTGGAGAGTGGGTAGTTCTGTAAACAGGAGCAGATACAATGGGGATGATGCATTTGCTGCAGCAGTTGAAATGATGAGCAGCAGGTCCTGTGTACAATTGCAGGCTGGTGAGAATCTCCCAAAATACTTAGTTTACCCTGCACGACTCATGTAATGGCTTGTTGGTTCTTTTCAGTTGAAGGTATTTCAGTTACCTGCTGAGTAAAATGGCCAAGCTGTTATTGAAGGAACCTGCCACCTTTGCTTACCCGAGTCATGTATCACATATGTCTTGAATTAAAGCCCAGAGAAAGTTTAATAAAATGAAATCTGCCTTTGCTTGCATCTTTCACCACTACTAACTATTCCTCCTGGTCCCCAGGCTTGACAGGGGACCAGCGAACTTACCATGGGAAGGAGAATGTGGACTCAAGGCACAATCGAGGGAGAGGAGGAGAGACCACCCGCTTCCACACCGTCAATGTGGCACAGCCTGTCCGCTTTAGCAGTAAGTTGCAGACTGGAAAATCTGGGCCATCTTTCTGCTAATTAATTTAGAAATTTAGGCTATTTTTAAATGAAAAAGCTCTTGCATAGCTTTTTGACCAAACTTTGACATGTGGTGCTATTTCAAGTGTTTGTGCATTTCTTTTATATCTGTCCTGCATGGTTTATGTAGTAGACCAGGACATGCAAAGAATGCTATGTCCCTATTAATCCTCTTTTTGTGAAAACAGAGTTGCAATTTTCTGTTACAACTCATTGCAGTTACAGAAAACAGAATAAAGAGGCTTGAGATCAGAACTGTGAATTGCAATGAACAGAAAACAGTTTCTGAATTTTAAGTTTCTTAGGTAATGCAAAATTAATAGGGCAGATGCAGGTGCTAAAATCATATTTCACATCTATTTTAAATGTCATCCTCCTGTCCTATGATTCCCTCTGTTAAGAACCCATCACCTCCAGGAATGTCGGTCAAAAGCGCATGGACCTGTTTCATCCAGAAATGCCTCGAGGCTTTTATTTCAAGTTCCCTCAGCTGAGTTGAGAGAAAGCAGAAACAGCAGTTCACACCATCACCTTCTTACTTCCTAAAGATCTGCTTTACAGTGATGCTTTTTCCAAAGCAATCAAGAATTTCCCCAGAGCTTCTGTCATCTTCAGAGATTGACTCTGGGAGCAGGATTATGTGAATACTGTTGAGACTGTTAGAGTAGCTTGAAAACTTCACAATAAGTTTTATGTATTGATAATTACCTAATAGAAAGACACAATCATTAAATTGGCTACCTCTGGGGTTTTTGTACTGCTTGTTTTTGCTTGGATTGATCAAGTTTGTTTTATACAGATGTGCAGGGAAATGTCTTCCGCAGTAGATGGTCAGTCTTAATTTAAAATTTTAAAGGCTGTGACAATGTGATGGAACTTTAGTAGGAGCTTCATCTTTTTAAAAACATGTAAAAAAAATATCAACATTTATCAGAAACTGTAGTAAAGTAAATCTTTAGAGATCTGTAATATGTGCACCTCCTCCTCCAGAGGTGAAGTGTACACACTGTTGTGTGTACACATCCCAGTGATTATTGATTAGGATGCATTATCTTAAAGATCCTAATTTGGGGGGAATGGTTTCCCTTCTATTCTTCATGTTTCCTAGGAAAGTGCCCAACAGGATGGCACCACTATGAGGGCACAGCCAGCTGTTACAAGGTGTATTTAAATGGGGAGAACTACTGGGACGCTGTGCAGACATGTCAGCGGGTGAACGGATCCCTCGCCACCTTCACTGCAGACCAGGAGCTGAGGTTCATCCTGGCACAGGAGTGGGACTTGGAAGAAAAAACATTTGTAAGGAAGGACCAGCGTAGGTGAGTAGGAAGAAAAGGACAAAGATCTCACATTACAAAGAATGGTTTCTGTGTGGTACAAATACTGGTGGTTCAGTTTGTGTAGAAAATCTAATGGCAGAATTGACATCAGGTGAATAACCCAGTATGAATGTGCTGGTTGGCTGATTGGCAATGCACCATCTCCATTTTATGTTTTAATTAATATTAGCAGATAATTCAATTCAGCAGAGTCTCTTTATCAGCAGTCTTCTTACCTTCAGCTTATCTTAGCAATGTACAGGTATTCTTGAACTGTGTCAGGGAAGGTGGATTTAACAATGACTACTGCTGCACTACCTTGTACAGAAATAATTATTTAAATTTTTCAACAAGATTTTGATTTCCATTAAGTTCCTGTAGCTCTAACAGTTGCTCTAAAAGAGCAACTTTGAGATAGGAATAAAGTAAAAAGGTATTTTGAGTTGCACCTACCATGTTTGGGTAGCTTTAGACATTTCATTCTGTTAGTTCACAACAAACAATTCCTTCTTTTTCTACGTGTAGGATTTTTGTCACTCGCGGGCTGCCATGACAGGTCACCAGGAGTGGCTGAGTAATGGTGTATTTCTGTCTCTGGAGAGTTCAGTGGTTTGATCCAGAACAGTCTGACCTAAGTTATTTGTGTTCAGAGATACTTGACTTCTGGATGCTGCTTGTGTGATTTTTGGGTTTGAGATACTGATGTGCTGCCATGACAACAGAATAAGGTGCTGCTTATGAGTAGAAATAAAAGACACAGTCAGTTATAATTTGTAAACCTAGAAAATCACCAAATATTTTATCAAGTATTTTCCTCTGTTCCTCAACTGTAGTCTCTCTACATGGCCAATGTATGGGCCAGAAAGATAAGGAAAAAAGTCATCAGAATGTTTTGAAAGTTAGCTTTTGCATATGAAGACATTAGAAGGTTCTGTGTAATTTAATTTGTTACTGTGGTTTTGGCCTGTATCTTTAGAATGTAATTTAATTTTTTGTTTTGCAGGTTCTGGGTGGGATATCAGTATGTGATCACCAATCGAAATCACTCTCTGGAAGGTCACTGGGAAGTAGCTTATAAAGGTGAGTCTCTCAAATTACTGCTTAGTTCAGTGCCCATGGAAATTGTATTAAAGCATGAATATGATTTGCAAGAACAACATGAATTCTTTCACTGATAGTATTGAAATAGTGTAGGTGAACTGCTTCTCTTTATAGGGCAGAAGTGGAAGAGTTTAATACTAAACACACATCTTATTTTAAAGTTTAAGAAGTTTTATGGGTTTTCACACTGGCATGGAAAGAACATGTGTCAGTTTATTTGGGCTTTCCCCTTGATTAAGCTGAGAGATGGGAAACTACTCTGTAATTTCTCCTTCTTTGTGGTGTTTAGATGAACTGCTGATTCCTGGTTCTAGTATTTGCAGACCAGTGAAGCATGTTTGAAAGTTTTAACTTTTTAGAAATTGGTAGAATTTTATATACTAAAACAGTACACTTGAATTTTGCAGAATTTACACAGATTTTTTCTTTTTAAAGTATCTCAGATAGTTTACTAAAGTTATGTCAGAATTTGCATAATCCCAGAAATATATCTCATTTTATATGAAAAACTGAATATTAATTTGATGGGCATCATTGGCTAAACCCTTTCAATTGCAAAACAAGCAGCTCCCTCTGCTGAAAATACAAAGTTATGCTTCTATGCATTTTATTTTTAGCTAATTCAGTTGAGAGTTTAGTTAAAGTCATCATAGAACTCTTATGTGTACAGTTGCCTGTCTAATTCCTGCACTGGTTTAGGTGATGGAAAGTTTGTAACAGGTGTTTTTTAAAGTATCTGCACTGAGTTCCAGTGTAGCATTTGAAAACTAATCTGAATAGTTTTTTTTCTCATGCATAGTTTGCAGTATCCATGGAAAATCTATAAGAAGAACTTTCCTTTAGGTACAGACACATAATTATGATCAGAATTTTCAAACAGTTTGGTCTTGAAAAATACTTCCTTTGACACATGAATACAAAGATTCTCCTTAAGAGGACCTTTCTTTGCTTTTTGGAAAGCTGACTGCACTGCCATCTGCTGACAGAGTGGTCGCAACAGGGAGGCATGAATTACAGGAAAATCATAACTTTCTCACTAGTTTTATTTAATTTGATGCATTATATAAATTTAAACCTTCTCAGTACTAAATAATCTTCTGTTTTCAAGCTTTATATTCAATAAAGAGATGCCTCTATGAAATAAAGTACATAGTTACATTCAGTAGTTTGTGAAAATTTCTTTTTAGGCTTGTATTGAGGCAGACTGAATTCCTAATACCTGTTTGAAAAGTGATTTAGGGTTCCATAGCTTGAAAATTTTAATTTATTGTTGTGACATGTGGAACATAAGCCCTCCAGAAAATGCCCTCAGTACCTTTTGCACTGTTTGGAGATGATCAGGATGCTGTTTCATGAGTTGAAAGGACCAAACTGCGGATGCCTTGGTGCATCCCCCCCAAGCATGGAAGGGCTCTGTGGGGGCTGCACAGGTGGATGCACATCTTTGGAAGCACTTTGGAGGATGCATGGAGTGTCAGGCACAAGATTGCTGTGTGGGTTCTTGCTCCACTGGTAGCAACTGTGACCAAGCTGAGCGTGGTTTGAGGAGGTGTATAACTATTGTCAGGCAAACCCCCTGGGGCTGTGTGAAGCAGCACTGGTGATGTTGGAGTACCACTTCTCCTGGTTCAGAGTGACAGAATTACCCAGTACTTTGAAAACAGCAGCCTCTTTTCTGTGTGAGTCACCCCTTCCCTCCCAGCTGTTTGCCTTTCCCCAGAGCAGCGTTGCTAATGGGAGCTGAAGCTGGAGGACTCTTTGTATTGGAGTTGTTGTGCATGGAATGAGTGATGTTACAGAGCCTCTCTAGAGCTTTGCATACCCATAGGCTGCTTATGCCAATGTATCTCATTCCAGGCTCTTCAGAAGTGTTTTTACCCCCTGACCCTATCTTTGGTACGGCTATGTCTGAAAAGGAAAACGTTCTTTGTGCTCAGCTCCAGTGTTTCCATTTTCCTACCCTCCGGCACCATGGTTTACACAGCTGGTATGCTGAAAACTGCTATGAGAAATCTTCATTCCTCTGCAAAAGGAGTAAGTCTTAACTGTGTTGTGTGTTTAAATATGCATATAATAAGTAACTGGAAATTTTTTCATTACCCTTTCTAATTTTTGCCCAGTGAATTAGAAAAAAAAGGGTGGAGTTATATTTCTGCTTGTTTTTAATGAAGAAGAGCATCATAATGTGTGGCTGTCACACAGTACAGAGTTTTACAGAAAAATCATTAGGCAGCAGTATCAGCCCCAAAATAAATTTGGGCAAAAAAAGTTTTTTGTTGGTTGGTTTGTTTTTAAAATACCTTATTAGTAAACATTGCTCTGAAGTTATTAATTTTACATTAAAATGAGGAAACGCTTATTTCTGGTTTATATAGAGTATAGCAAATTCTACTAAATTCTTTCCAGTCAGCTTTTAGAACTAGAATGTGAAGATAAGTGGAGGTCACTGACTTAAAGGTGGGAAAAAAAGGCTTTTGTTCTGTATGTTTCATTCTTGTACTCCAAAAACCCTTGATACCAACAGAGGTATTTGCAGTATTATCAGGTAATCTTAAACGTTACCTGATCTAGATGGTGCTTCATTGCATGGAGAAAAGGTGTTTAACTTGAGGGTCATAAAGGGTGCAACTGAGTGCCAGGGAAGTTGTGCGGCCTCTGTCCTCAGAGGTTTTTATGACCAGGTTAGATAAAACCCTGAGCAGCCCATTGGGATGTCATGGCTGACCCTGCTTTGGTCAGAGGTTGAGCTGGAGACCTCCTCAGCTCTCTTCCAGTCTTACCTTCCCTGTGGACCGTGCCAGCTGACCTGTGCATAGGGTGGAGGGGACAGGCCATCCTCCCTGAGCAGTTGTTCCCTCTGCCAGGTCCCAGCACTGTTTGCTCTCTCTGGTTTTGGCACCTGCCTTTAGGTCAGTGGGCAAAATGCAGCTAAACTTCCCTTGCTAGGCAGGGATCAGGATGCTGCTAAGACAGTGGAAGTACTATTGCCTGCCTTTCTTTTTAAGTCCTGGCCTGTTCAAAGGCCTTCAGATTTGGTCTAGAAAAGATCCAGCTTTTCCTAATACCAGGAAAGAGGAAGGGAGCTGCAGCAGGCTTTGGCAGTGAAGGTTAAGCTTCTCAGCCTTCCTCTGTCTTGGAGAGGATGCTTGGAATTATGTCAGTTCCATTAAATACCTAAAATTCACCTTGTCAGTGAGCTGAAAATCGTCTCTGTGTCCCTGGAGACCATCCATTATCTTTCCCACTCCCTGGAGATCCCTTTTCCAAGTTCTTTAATGTGAAGGCCTGGATTTTAACTGGTGGTCTGTTTATGTTTACAAATCACTTAATGCAACAAATTAATCTGGATTCCGTGGTTACTGATGTGCTTTTCTTTCCTAGGCCAGACTTGTGTTGATATCAAAGACAACATTGTTGATGAAGGCTACTATTTCACTCCCAAAGGGAATGATCCCTGTTTGAGCTGCACGTGTCACAACGGTGAACCTGAGATGTGTGTGGCTGCTCTGTGTGAGCGGCCCCAGGGCTGTCAGCAGTATCGCAAGGACCCCAAGGAGTGCTGCAAATTTACCTGCTTAGACCCAGGTAAGACTCTATTGTTACAGTTTTGTCAGTAAAAAGTAGTTGAGTGCTCAACTTGGGTATCTTTGGGTATAGCTTTGTTTGAAACAGCACATCCTTGCAGTGCCTCTACATTGCTGGGTACAACCACCCCGTGGGGAAAGGTCTCAAATCATGAGAAAGGAAACACTTCAGGCTGTGGCTGGTAAAAATGAGTTATCCCTGATGCTTCTTAGAAAGGAGAAGCAGTAGTTTATTTTCAGTTTGGAGAGAGATAATAGTGTGGGTTTTTAGTAGAGCATCTGGTACATTTCCTTTGTCATGTTTAGTTGTCATGAAAACAAAGCACTTTTCTCTTGAGCATTAATTAAGCATCTTTTTCTGGTGATGAGCATATTTATGTGTGTGGAAGTTTTCATGCAGGGATCATGTGGGAAGCAGAGTTTTAAAATTATATAGAGTTTCAATAATAATCAGGACCTGCAATCTTGGTTATTTGATTTGGCATATCAGTGCAAGTTTTTGTTTCAGATCAATCAAGTCAATGAAGTTGACTTTGAACTGTTTGTCAGTCACTGTTTTGGGGTGCAGATTTTGGGGAGGTTATTTTCCTGTACAGAAAGGAAATGTAGCTTACTTGGAGTTTATTGTGAGGGTGGTCAGATGCTGGAGCATATTGACTGTGGAATCACCTGTGCAGATATTCGGTGTCTTATTGGACTCTGTCCTGCACAACCTGCTCTAGGTGATGCTGCTTGAACAGGGGTTGGACTAGGTGATCTCAGGATGTTCCCTTTAACCATTTTGTGATACTGTGTTTTTTGATATTTGAAAAGAACCTAATCTAATCTGAGTGCATTAAGAAGCTGTTGTTCTGAACTCCTCTAGAAAACAGAGAAGGTCAACTCTTCCTATCAGATGCTTCTATTTCAATCTGTTACAAATAAAGGGGTGCTTATTGTGTTCCAAATTTGCAGTCTTACTTTTCCTAACTAGAGAAATTAATCATTAAAGGCCACTGGCTCTCCTTGTGTCGCGTTTGTTCTGATGGTTAAGCTTAACAGATGTTTGCAGCAAGTGTGGTAGGTCTGTCAGTGAAAGAGTGGGGAAAAGCAGGAGTCTTCCTCCCACTCTTATCAGCTGAGTTAAGACTTAGGCTTCACTTTTTTTATCTTCAGGAACAGTGTCAGCAAAGCATCACCCAGCAGACAGGATAAGATGACCTGGGATAACCTCGTGTCGTGTTCTTTAATCCTTGTTTATTGCTGTGGATCTTAACTATTTCATGAATACTGATTTGAAGAGTGTATTTTACCACATCCTTTCTCATCCTTAAGCTCTTTTCCTGTATTGATGCTAAATGAGACTGCTTCATTATACTCTTGCTTGAAGTGTTCTGGTGGATTTTTCAGTAACTTAATTTTTTAGAGAGGAATTATCAAGCAGTCATCCAACTTCTTTCATCATGCAGTTACTTTAGCTAGTGATAAACACTGAAAATTTTAAATTAAATATTTCAGTTTTCCTTCTGGGTGGTTATAAATGACTATTCCAGATGACAAAAATTAATTAATTACTTTCTTTAATCAGCATGTATTTATCTCCATCCAATTCTTTCATGTATCTTCCCTAAGTTCTGTTGCAAAGGAAAGAAAACAGTTTACTAATCAACAGTAAGTAAATTAATCACCCAGGGAGAGACCTGGGGGAAATAAATCCTGCTGTTTGGTTTGGCAGGTAATCAGCTCTTGCAGAGTGAGTGGGTGAGCAATGATTACAAGTGGTAACAAATATTACTCAAGGACTTGTTAGTAGGGGGATTTTTCAGAGGTAGGAGTAAGCTGAGCAGTCACAGCTATAGTAGTTTCAAAGATGCTTCTCCTCACTTAGCCAAAGATAAATAGCAGAGGAATATTTTGAAACCAAGGTAGTCTGTATATTGCTGCTCTGTGTTGTGGTAGAAAATAATTTTTCTGTTGTGGCTCTTGTTTAGACAGACCTACAACTGTGAAAAAGTAGTAGAAGAAATAGAATACTTGGAAAGAGCTAATGTGCCAAAGCTTTTCTAGTGACTGAATTGGTGCAGTTACAGGGCACTACTATACTGAGGGTAAAAACAAGTTTTCTGAAATAATTTGTTTTGTATTTATGTGGGCTTCAGGTGTCTTTGCTGGTCTCAATCCCTCCCTAGAGTCCATGCCCACTTCCTGCCTCTCATTCTTGCACCTGCACTGTACTGTGATGTGGTTTTTCCTCACAGAAAAGTGCTGCCCTATCTCCACCTGACCTCCTTTCTCCAGACAAATCTTGTTCTTTCTCATGGCATGTTAATACCAGTAGTCCTTGGTTATTAACAACAGTTCTCCTCTGTTATTACTAACAGTCCTTGGTTGGCTCCACAGCCACCTGTTGTTGGCGTTTGAGACATACACGTGAGTGTATCCCCTTATCTGGGAACTGAGAGATCAAAAGGATCTCACTCTGGACTGCTGTTTATAGAGTCACAAGAGAATGGGCTCTAGTTGTAGTAATTTTCCATCCTGGCTACATTTGGAGTCAGTAACTTTCTTTGAAGGTGCAATAACAAAAATACCACTCCAAGTAGATTGTTATTCAGGCAAGAAAAAATAGTTTCCAGGGCTGTCTATTAAAAGAAAGGTGTTCATTAGACACCTGTTAGTTCCTGGGAACAGACAGTGTTTCTGCTAAGCTCAGGAGGGTTTAGTCCAAGTGCAGCTCATCAAGGCTGAAGTCCAATGAGCATTTCTCAGACCATAGGGCAGCCTGCAGAGGGGGGATGCACCATCAGAATCCATCCCACAACTAAAGTCAGCTTCTCTGGCCCTCTGCACCTACATGGATATTTTACTAAAAGCACTTCATTGTTACTGACAGCCTTGACTGTTCTACACTGATCATGGAGTCAGCATTGCCATAAGATGGAGGAGTGCAGGGGCAGGTCTGTGGTGTTCAGGAGGCTGTGCTGGTTGGGAGGTGTGTGACTGCAGCACTTGAAGCTCTGTCAGCGATAGTTGCTAAAAGGTTTGACAGCACCCAGGCTTTTGTGCTGCACAGCCGGATCTGAGAGGGTGTAATGTTCGAGCTTTATGCGTAGTGCACTATTAAATGAATTCCTTGTTGCCAAGAAGGCGTTACATAATGAATGCCAGCCTGTTAGCCATGTACTGGAACAATATAAATGAGGTGGATTCTTCTGTTACTAGCATGTGTAGCAACTAATACTTAATTTTTTTGCGAGGCTTTTAGCCTTCTTTTATAAGGAAACTTTGATAAAGCTTCAGTTGCTGGTAGTGGAAGGGAAAGTATGGAGGGAGCTCTTGCAGCTGGAGTGGGTGTAGGAAAGAGGTGGCCAGGACCTGGCTGGTTCCTCTGGGAAGTGGCCCTGCAGTGACTGGGAAGAGGGGCCATCCCTGCTAGTGCTTTTGTCCTGCAGCAGCAGGTGGCCACGTTCTGAGGCCACCCCATCTGTTTCTTACCCACCCCTAACCTGGGTGTGTTTCTCATTCAGAACTCTTTAATGGGAAATGGGTGCAAAGAACACAGTACATCATCTTTAGGTCATTTTTCTTTGTGTAGAGTACCTGTGTGTGCTTGTGTTGCTTAAGCATAACCAAGTGTGATTAGTTGAATTGTGAAAAATGAATGTCTCTTGTGCCTGGTGCACAAGGAGTACAGTGGTAGTTTGTTCACAGCAGCCTTCCCAATGTGGATCTGGTTAGCAATGGGATTACTCCAAGTTCTGAGCTCCTGGGTCTGCTTCTTGTTCTGCCACTTGCTTTTAGTATGACTCTAGGAAAAGGTTTCCCATTCACCTTAATCTCTTCAGTTCCTGAGTGATAATTACCATGTTCCTATCACTTAGTGGTGCTAACCAATGTACTGGTGTCATGTGGAATTTAGATTGTCATTGTCACCCATATGTGACTATGTTCAGAGATTTTTTTAGTGGAAATGGGAGTGTAAGGCTATTCAGAAGTTAGATAGTGTATAGATATGCCAGTTCTCAAGCCTTTTCCTCTTTAGTATAATATCATCAGCCATACAAGGGAAACAAGTGGATGTGCAAAATCTTTCTTTTTTCCAGTTTTTGGAGGCCTGAAGCCTTCAACGTTTTTCCCCTTTGCCTGAGGAAGATATTCTTAGAAACTTTCAGATCTTCTTGCAGTAAAAAGATAAATCACCTGATGATTCATGATTTTCTTTTAAATTTGAAACATGGAGAAGTGTTAAACCAGGCTAATGAATCTCCACTCTACGTTTATCTCTCCGTTACTGACAGAAGAACATCAAGAAAAGTGAATCTTGAACAAAAATAACAGGCTGTTTTTATATGTTTTATGTAACAGATGGCAACAGCCTGTTTGACTCAATGGCCGGTGGAATGCGCCTGATTGTGAGCTGCATCTCCTCCTTCCTCATCCTCTCTCTGCTGCTCTTCATGGTCCATCGGCTGCGCCAGAGGCGGAGAGAGCGCATAGAGTCTTTGATTGGAGCAAATTGTGAGTATCAGCTCTCACCTTGTGCTTATTATTGACACATTGGTGCATGTAAAAGGGAGAAATGTCACTGTCTTGCTTGACTGTGCCTGTGTCTTGGTGGGCTCTTCAAACTTGAACTTTCGTAGTGGATAATGGAAAAATATTTGAGTTTGTATGTCGTCCTAATCTGAGATATCTTCTGTGGGAACAGTAGTCTGTAGTTTGAAGAGGTTAGAGTCAAATTTAGATGTGATGCAGGACAAATAGACTGGGAGCAGGTGGGCCTGGGTATTGTGTAATTGCAGCAAGTTGACTTGGATGGGTTATGTAGACTTTTCTAGGTCTCCAGGAGACATGAGTTCCTGAGGTGTGAAAAGTGGAAAACAGTGCTGAGATCTGACTTAAACTGAAGAAGACAGCACGAGATAAAGTCACTTACTCCTTGCCCTTCTCTTGAAATAGTGCACCATTTCAACTTGGGCCGCAGGATGCCTGGATTTGATTATGGTCCCGATGGTTTTGGAACTGGCCTTACTCCACTGCATCTTTCAGACGATGGGGAAGGTGGAGCATTTCATTTTCACGATCCCCCTCCACCCTATACTGCTTACAAGTACCCAGATATTCAACATCCTGATGACCCACCTCCTCCTTACGAGGCTTCTGTCAATCCAGACAGCATCCTTTGTTCCACTCCAGGTATGCAGGCAATAATTTCTCTTTTCTCTCACTTTTTCATTTTGGCTACAGGATATATATATATATATATATATATATATATATATATATATATATATTTTAAAGCTATAATCATGTGTTTTAACAATTGTGATGGGAAAAGACATTTTACCAAAAAAAATCTCCAATTTCTGTGATGGAAAAGTCTTTTGTTAAAATGTATCATTAAGCTTTGTTTTTCTCAAAGGCTCTTTGAATCACCTAATTTAGCAGTGGAATCCAATCTGTAAGCAGTTTACCTCTTAAACCTTACCTATTTTTGAGTCTTACCTTGGATGGATTAGCTGGTTACCTTTTTCCTACCATGCTGATACCATTTTTGGCCTTTTGAAGATAGGTTGATTGAGTTTGGTATTAAGAAGTAGAACAAATGTCAAGTACAAGAGATTTTGGATAAAATGTATCCAGCCTCTTCTCTCCTCTCTTCTTCCCCCACCCACATCCCCCCAAAATTGACCAAAAATACCACTTTCTAATGATTCACCCAGTGCTCTTCAGTTTTGCAGCTGTGATATTCACATACTGTAGAAATCATTCCAATTTGGGATTTTATGGCAGCATATTTCACAGGATAAGTGAGCCTGATTAGTGCAAGCATCTTATTTATATGTCAAAGTTTTATTTTTGTTACACAATTTTCCTCTTTTGCAGTCTCATCTTGTTGTGCATTAGCACAAAACCAGGAAAAACTCAGAGCTTCCAGAAATACAGATGATAAACCTGTTTGGGAACGTGAAATGATAAACTTTACGTTCTGATTCTGCTTGTTTTTTCGTCCTTTGCAGATGGAGTTCTTTCTCAGGCTGTGCAAAGCAGTCCTCCATCACTAGGAAACTGTGATGTATCCCCACAGCTTACAGAGGGATCGCTTCCTCCCTCAGTTGGTCCCTCTCCAGTGGAGCTGGAAGACTCTGCTGACAGCAGCACCTTTCTTGTCCCTCCTGACACACCCATAAATGAAAACACCCCAGCAGAAACTTTGACAGGCAGCCGTCACAGTCACTGTTCCCTCAACACCATTGTATAGAGGAGTGAAACGCCCAGCACCGCTCAGAGTTCTAGCAGCTGTTTGCACAGACAAACACTAATCCGTGGCTTGAACTTCAGAAGGAATCTCCACTTTGTTTTTCAAACACTGCTTTTATGTTCTAGATTAGGATCGTGCCTCTCGTTTTTTGGCTGTCGTTATTCATTCACTAATCAATTTGTCCTGTAAATATGGATTGTACAACTGCTCTTTTTTTCCATTGTATATGGAAAGGAGAGCAGAGAATTCCTTTGACTTCTGAGGAGGTGAGAAGTATGGGTAGTTTGGGTTGTTTTTTTCTTTTTCCTTAACCTGAGAGGAATCAAAATCTACATCACAGAAAAGCTGCTTGGATTTGGCTGGATACCACTGGACCCAGGAAACAGACAACAGAAAAGAAGGGTGGGGCAATCCTTGTTCAAGCAGAGAAGATGGAGCTGCAGGGGAGGGGGGCTGGGGGCCTGTTTTATGGAGTGGGACACATCCATCAAGAGTTACACTGTGTAAAACACTTGGGGTTTTGATCTGCCTTGATCAGAGCACCAGAGGAACTGGAATGTGTACACAAATGTGTGGCAAGTGGGTACTGAGAAAATCAGGATTTGTAATTAGTTATTTGTTGTCAGTAACTGCAAAACCTCATATTGTTGGATAAACTTCTGGCCCATGAAGAAAACTGGGTCTGTGTGATGTCCTTTTGGTAGAACCCTCACATATGTTAGGAAGTACTTTAGGTAAGAGATGAGGAGCTTTGTTGCAGCCTGAGTTCACTGTATGAAGCCCCTGTTTGTTCCAATCCCATAAGGAAGATTGAAGTATTTTCTTTCTAGTTCAACTTCTTTACAGTGAATGGTTGCACAAAACTGGCCTGGATAAAAGACCACTGTTCTTGCTTTACTTATTGCATGCTATATTTAGCATGTGTGTTCCCTCCCCTTCATTTCACTTCCTTACGGTCCTACAAATACCACTTAAAAATGGTGATCAACATGTACTGTAGGTGATGTTTGATTCTAATTGGACACCTGTTCCTTATCTCAGTCCCATAAATAGCCAACCCTGTTCTAGAGATTTCCCCCGTGCCCCCCAAACCATTTATCCAGGTCCCACAAGGGGTTATAATGAGGTTAGTGTACTTAAATCAATAAAGCAGTTTGCTGCAGTCTGATATGTCATCTTAAGTTTCCCCCTCGTATTGAACTCTTTAAGCTAAGTTAATTTACAGATGGCAAAGATTCATTCAATCCCTCATGAAACCCAAAGTCAAACACTTGGTTTTGATAATGAGTACAAAATAATCTTTACAGGCAATTTTAAATTTAAGTTTCAGTGTACAAATAGTTTACCCTTTTCTCCCATCCTCCCATTGCCTCTGCTTCTCCTTGACTTACTGTAACAGTCAGCAGATGAGATGAATTTTAAGGAATTTGTAAAGAATGCCTCTTGTGAGTGGTCTCCTGTTACCTTATGAAGGGTACAAGCCTAGAGGGACAGGAAGAAAACACTGCATGGGGGTGTGTATGTGATCTATTTTTCTAATAATGATGAGAAATCATACTTGTATGACAAATCCTAACCCACTGTTGTGCTTTCCCAGTGCAGCTGACTCTTTCCCCATGGAATATGCTGCTACTTTCTATTCCCTGTCTTGCCTATAGGCTTATACTGTACTTGGGGATTGGTCTTGACAATTCAACTCGTTTTGCACAGGAAACTGTGAGTTTTGTTATTGAGGTCGTATCTGGTGTCTCGACATGCAGACACTTGCAAACAGCCCTGACTCCATCGGAGAGCGTGAATCACAGTTCTGGGGAGCGCTGCTGGCACACGAGTGGGAGGAAGCACTGGTAGAAGCCTCTCCTGGAGCCGTTCCACCGCCCCATCCTGCTCTCTGCTGTGCCTGGCTCCAGCAGCAGTGGTATGAAACGAGAGGAGCAGTTCTCCACCCTGTGGCATCTCTGACCGACTCCTCCTCCGAGTTCCAAGTCCTGGTCTAATGAAGTGGATGGATAGCAGTAGTCAGAACCATGCATACAAATTATTGAGCATTTCTGAAGTATGAAAATAAAGCGGGTTTTGTGCGTTTTTGAGCACATTCATACGTTTTATACATTGTATGTACTGATTTTTCTTTAGTTTTATAGGTACGAATGCGTGTGTGCGTGTGTGTGTTTCTGGGTGGTGATATATATATACACACACATATATATATATCTCTATACATACTGTAGGCAGTAACCTTTGTGCTGCGTCCAGCTAGGTGAAGCTAAGCACTGAGATAGAAATTAGGCTCTAGGGTTAATACTTCTCTCGAGCTGGCTACACTCTTGTAGCACAGGCTGTGATAGTGTACATTTAAATAGGATGCAAAGTCTATGCTACTACAATCTGTTCCTGAAAAATACTTTGTTAGCAGCGCAAAATAGAAAGTTTCCAATTTCTTTTGAAGCCAGATGGAATATTTGTTCTTTGTAGTATCTTAACGCAATAACAAAAAGCCTTTTGGCTTGGTTCAGTCTCTGAAGCTGTATTTTGTGGCTGAGGTGAACAGATACCTTACCTCACACTTCTCCTAATACTGCGGGAATCTGTTCAATATTTTTGTATTTTACTTTTGGTTCTGTGGTGAATTTTATTTGCAAATAAGCTCTGTTACAACTGGCAACTTCATTGTGGCTCCTGGTTGTAGCTATTCCAAATGGAGGCTTCTTTATAGAAGCCTCAGTGTGATATTTTCCCCATTGCTTCTGAGCCTTTCCCACTTGTATATTGGCAGGAGGCTGCTATTTTCTCTGTTTTCCCCTATCCTTCTTCATCTTAACTGTAAACAAGGGAAATTCTGCCTTGAATGGAGCAGCTCACTAAGTACAGCTCATTTACCTCTTGGTGAGCTTTTAATTTGGCAATAAAATTGTCATTCCCCCCCCCCCCCTTTTTAATGTAGCTTTTTCACATTGAGTACTTCCTCTTGAAGTAAGAGCCTTTGTAGCAGAAAATGTCCCAGGTACTCAGACTGCTGGACCAACTGGGGAAGAGTTAGGTTTTCTTGACAACAGTAGAGTCCTCAGCAAACCTTCCTTGCCCTTGGCCAGGTGACTGGTGGGCAGTTTGTCCCAAGGGCCGGTGACAGAGGGTTGGTGCTTGCCCAAGGAAAACCTCTCTGGTTTGATTGCCATTAGATTGATGAGATCTTTGGAGTTACTTTCTGCATTGATTTTTTTCCTCACTGCCATTCACATTTCTGGATGTTTTTCTTAACAACTGGTACATTCTAAACATCCCTGCAGCCCCAGCAGGGAGATGGCATTGCCACATGGTTTCCAGCAGCCCAGGCTGTATTTTTCTTGGGATGCCCTTGACCGCAGTCATTGCAAAGTCCCAGCGCTTGGTTCCGTGCCGGGCTGGTCTTGTCCCACTGTGGCCTCGGACAAAGCTGCTCCTCAGCTTCCCTGTACTGTGGTGCCATATCGAGGTCTCTGCTGTTCCCTGAGAGCAGCCCCAGACACTCTGGTTTGTCAGTGATCCCCATCCACAGTCTCACAGCAGCCTCTGGCTCTGTACTGGGTGAGTTTGAAGTGTTACAGGGGCGGTGGGTTCTGTTGTGCAGGATCAGCACCATCATTCACATGTGCAAGGAGCTTGTCTCTGTCATGTTCAGTCCTGTTTAGTTTGAGCTTCAGACTCTTCCTGTAGCTGTGCACAGCAGGACACTGATCTAGATGAAAAATGAAGTAGCTGGACATTTTTTTTCTGAAGGCTGAATCTTCGAGTCGGTGGCTGCTCTGCCTCCATAGGTGTTGTGGGGTGCTGGCCTGTTTGAGTACTTGGGAAGAAAATGTTTTTTCTGACCAGTAATTATTACCATTCTTTCTCATCTCATGTTAAATAAATTTGAACCTGGTACTTAAAGATGGTTTTATCTTTCAGATGTGACTTCTCAGTGGCAAAACACTGATGTTTTAATGTTGCCTCGTACAATCCATAATGTGCGTCTCCTTTCTTCAGTTGCTGAAACGTCTTTTTTCTCCCTAGCTAAGGAACATGTAATAAGCAAAAAATTTTTAAATTTCCCTTGCAAGCTGGGAGCTGGACTGTAAAATTAGAGTAGTTGAGTGTAGAGGAGGTGAATCGAAGTTCATGTTTGTTTCTCATGTTCCCCAGTCCCAAGTGAAATAGGTGTTTCCTTGGAATAGATGCTTTCAGTGATGAAGATGCTCTTCCCCCTAACAAGAGTCAGCATTGCCTGCCTGCTACGGTACCACATAGCTTTAATTTTCTAGTATGTGCCCCTCGAGTGTTGAGTGGGTCAGGGTTGATGGCAGCAGAGGTGGCTGTGCTGCACCATCCCTGTGCTGGGCTGAGGGCGCCTGGGAGGCTGTGAGAGAATGAGACACTGCTTTTTACCTTCCTCTGGAAAATAATTTTAGCCAGCGCTGCACTTGCAGGCTTCTCCTGTGTAGTTGGTTTGTGACTGGACTTAACTGTGGCAGTGTATAAAAGATTTTGATATTCTGTGAAATACCATGTAGAATTTAAATTTGATACTATAATAATTGAGTCCCTGTGACACTGGTTTTTGTTTTAACTTCTTTGGGGTTGGCACTAATCTCTTTTTTTTTTTTTCCTTTTTCAAGATGCTGTGAGAAACATTTCATCTAAATGCCAAATAAATTGTGTTCTGTAAGAGAAATGTTGTGCTCCAATGTCTCCTGATTTCTGCATTGATGTGGTTCCCCAGCATTGTGAAGGAGGGTTTTGTTAAATCACGCTTCTGAGCTGTGATCTTGCAAGAAGATCGATAGATGCATTTAACTTTGAGCAGGTAGTCTGCCAGAGTTCCTGTGTGTACAGGTTCCAGTGGGATTCGCCTTTATTAGTGCAATTTCAGGAAAGTCTTGGGTTTATACCCAAGAAAATGAAGTGCAGCGTATTCCTGGTGCCCTCCCCAAAGCCATGGGAAGCTGCTGCTGGCAGGGGCAGGGGGTTCTGCAGAATGGAAAGGCTGGTCCAGACTCCCAGCTCCCCGTTTCGGGCTCTCTGTGTGCTGCGGGGCTGGGCCGTGCCCGCGGGCGGCCCCAGGTTCATCGCCGAGGGGCCGGGGAAGGCTCTGCTCCCCCATCCCTGCGCCTGCAGAGGGCACCGCAGCCGCTCCGTGGAGCTGAGCAGCACAGCTGCAGAGCTCCAGCCGAGGGCTGCTGCTCCCGGGGGGACTCGCATCTCTCCGGAGCGGCTGCCAGATGTCCCGAGCTCTTGGAGGGGCTCAGTCTGGTCTGGAACCCCGTGGTGCTGTGCTGCTGCTGGGAGATCTCGGGCAGATACGACTTGCCCTTGTGCCCTGCCCCTCGCCTGGGGACAGGACAGTTCCTGTAGGGAGCAGCATGGATTGTCTGGAGCACGGCCCCAGCCCTCGGAGCTCCCCTCGCCACCCTGCCCCGGGACACTCGTGTCCAGGGGCAGCTGTCGCTGTTGACCCTCGGGTGCTGTGTCAGGGCACTGCTGGGCAGCCTCCCGCTGCAAGCTCTTAGCAGCTTAAAATGCGTTTTTCCGAGAGGGTGATGAGCAGCTGTGCTCAGCACGGCGTGTCCGGGGCGCTCGGGCCCGGGGGGAGCGTGTCAGACCCGCGGCGGGGCCGAGCGCTGGCAGCGCCCCCGGCGTGCCAGGCCGCGGGGGGGGAGATGTCGCTGTCCCCGGCGGCGGTGGGAGCGTGCGATGAATGGAGGGGCTGTGCAGCGGCGAGTGGCCGGAGCGCATCTGCCGGCCACAGTGCCTCCTTTGTGCCTCTCCTGCTGCCCCTCCCCGCCCCGCTCCCGGCTTTCTTCTGGGCTTGCACCGGCTTATTATGGGGATCAAAGATCAGGGTATTTACTGCCTGTGAACTTCGCCTCTCTGAATGCCCGCCTCTCTTCATGCACCCATCCCTGTGTGATGCGAACCACACTCTGGAGGTTCGAGCCTTGCTCTTGTCACTGTCCCTGTCAGCCTGGGTCCCTGGCCAGGCTCCCGGGCAGGATTTACCTCCAGGAGCTGCTGGCACCTCTGCTGTGTGCTGGCACAGGGCTTTGCTGACGGTGCACGTGGTGGGGGTTCCCACCGGGGTGGCACACGACCAATCGATGGCTGCAGCTTAAGTAACTATTTTTATCTTTCAATGATATTTTTCCCATTATCATGGCTCTTGCTCTTGGAGCTGTGACTACGCGTGTCTGCGGGGACCTCGCCACCTCCTGGATCGGTGGCAGCAGGCTGATGGACGTGGTGTTGCCCTATGAGGACGAAAAAGCTGCAGGATCAGCTGTGAGCTCACCACCACCACCACCACCAGCACGTCAGTAAGGCCGGCAATTTCAAGGCTTGATCTGGTTCCTATAGAAACTGGAGGTTGCTCCTGCCTGGCACGGGTGGCAGCAGCCCGCCGTGCACCCTAGGGAGCAGTGGGGATGGGTGGGAGCAGGGTATGACACAGGTGCTTCCACCGCCTTTCCACACGCCTTGTAGATCCCACTGCTTCCTCACTCTGCTCCCGCTTCTTGTCGGGGCTGTGTTGAGCCCCACACACACCGCTCTTGCCCCTCTTGCTAAAAATCACCACTAGAGAAGCCTGAAAACCTAAAAACATGTCCGTGGGGCAAAGAGTGTCATCTTCCGACCCCAAGAGCCTTGGGCTTCTCCCCCCTTCCTGGCAATATGGGCCGTCCCTCTGTGGGCGTGTAGGAAGAGGAATTACTTGGTGGGCTCATGTTTCCAAGGGAGGTTTCCATACCGTGAGTGGCCGAACAGCTCCTCTCTGTCTCGGCAGCAATCGGCCGCAGGCTGCAGAGCTGGTGCGACCCCTCTGCCGCACCTGCCCGCCCTTTGCGGCTCTCTCCGGAAGGATGAGCGCAGTTCTCTGCAGACTACCTCATCCCTGGAGCAGGGGCCAAGTGTCAGCCACGGCACAGATCCAGCCCAGGGGACACCTGTGCTGCCGCCCTCCTTCTGTACCCTGCACCGGGGCCCAAACGCGGCTCGGTGCTGCCCAGGCACTGCCTGGGGCTGCTGCTCCCTGGGGGGAGGAAGGTGTCCCAAAGAATCCCTGCTGAGGATGAGCCCGTTGTAGCACCTGGCAGCCCAGCAGCTCTGCTGAGGCAGGGCCCGTCCCTGGCCAAGCCGGCAGCAGGAGGCTGATTCCCGCTGCCCGAGCGCTGCTGCCGGCTTTCTTCATCCTGGCAGTGACTCGCGGCCAGGGCCAAGAGCCGGCGAGGGGAGCTGCGGGCTGGGCCCCTTGGCCTCCTTTCCTCTGCTGAGTGAGGATGGCAGGGATATTTAAGGGGAATGTGATAACACCACGCTCCTGTGTTCTCACCCCCTTCCTACCTGCCTGTTTGCTGAGCTCCTGGCTCCTGTGGGACCTGCCCAGACAGGTGCAATGGGATGGCGTATGTGCTGAGGAGCTGAACAGCTGCCTCCACCAGCATGGGATGCCTGCACCGGGCTCCGGTGCTGCTCGGATGGGTGAGCAAGGCTTGTGCCCCAGCACTGCCCCCCTACACTGGCCAGCCCGTGGCTGTGAAAGTGTGAGCCAGGGCGGCCTTGTGCCCGCTGGAGAGGAAAGGGCTGGATCCTGCCCCAGCACTGCGTGCCTGTGAAGGCCGCCTGGGCTTCCAGAGGTGCTCGCCGGGTTTTGTGCAGAGAGGGGCCTGTGCTTGCAGGCGTGAGTTGGGTTTGGCCTGCGGGACCCCATGGCACCGCCTGCCCCATCAGGTGGGAACCTCCACGCTCGGACAGGGGAGATGCGGGACCCGCTGCTGGCTGGAGACTTCCCAAAGCTAGGGGGAGGGTATGTCCCACAGCCTGTGTCTGCAAGGAATGGGGAGGGGATGGGCCAAAGCTGCTGTCCCCAGCCCGTTCCTCCTCCTGGCAGGCCCCTGAAGTCCATCTGTAGTCCCACGCACTGTGCGGGGGCGGGATGGGGCACAGCGGGGATGCTGCCCACCTCCAGCTTTGGGCATGGAGAGCGGGACGGTACCGGGTGGGAGCGGGGCGGGGAGCGCAGCACCCGTGGGCTCCGCCAGCCCCCGCTCCCCGCCTGTCCCTGTCACCGCGGGCAGGGACCCGGCGGGCGCGGGGGGCTGGCCGGGGGCCGGGCTCTCCCCGCTCCCTCCTAGCAGCCGAGGAGTTAAAAACTCAGCTCGGGTGATGAATATGTAAGAGCAGAGCCCAGGCTGGAGCCGAGCATCTCCCGGGCTGCGGGCGCTGCCAGCGCTGCCGCCCGCCCCAGCCCAGCACCGGGCGCACTGCGGAGGGACGGGACGGGACGGGGAGGTGCGGGGGTCTCTCCGCTGCCCCCCGCCGCCATGGGCCCCACCGGGCTAGGCATAACTTTCCTGACACTGCCCCTCGTCGTGCGAGCGGCCGCGGGAGGTGAGCTGTGCCCGGGGCGGCGGGGTCGGGGGTCCCGCGGGTGGAGAGAAGGGGGGCTCGGGGTTGGGGGGCTTGGGGGGCGCCCCTTATTCCATTCCCTTCCCACGTGTCATGGGATGATGCGGGCTCAGGGATTGGCAACAGGGACTGGGGGACCTAGTCTGTCCCAGGAACCCTCTCCTGCCCTCCCACCACCCCGAGTGCTGCCGGCGCTGGGGGTCTCAGCCCTCCTGAGGCTCTGTGCTGGCAGGAGGTGGTGGGGCCAGGGGCCCCTTGGCAAGTGGGGTCTTGGGCTTCAGCCCATCCACGCCACAGACCTGCACCACCGGGAAACATCAAGGAGGACGAAACCCCTGAGCGAATGGGCGCTGCCGTCCCGGGCCGGGGCGCAAGGTGCTCACCTGCATCCCGGCCAGGCTGGGGGTGCGCAGCGCTACCTTGGCTCCTGCCGGAGGATGCTCGAGAGCTGGTGCGTGCAGCTCTGAGGATTTTCCAGGAGCTCTGCTTGCTCCCGGACCCCAAGATTCCTGCTCTGGGCACCGTCGGAGTCCTGCCTGCGCCGTTCCGCTCCCAGTTCTCTGGGGCTGGTTTCTCCTGTACCATTGTAGTGAGACTTTGGATACAGTGCCGCAGGCTGGGGCTTTGAGCAGCACAGGTGGAGGCCGGCAGGGCTGCCTTTGTCCTGCTGCTCCGAGCGGCTGTGGCTGGCAGAGAGCGTGGCTCGGCCCCCCGGCCACCAGCGGGGACCCTTCACGTGGGCTGAGCCCGGACAGCACCGGGCTGCTCTGCGCCTCCTGCCAGGAGCAGAATGGGACTGAGGAGGGAAGGGGGGCACTCCTCTGCAGAGCTGATGGCCCTGGGTGGATGAGCAGGCAGCAGAGCAGGGCACCGGCTTTCTCGGCATCCCCTCGGTGTCCCCGCACCTGCTGCGCCACCTCTCGTCACGGAGCCCGTGGTACCCACAGCCACCCAGAGCTGCTGGGAGCTCAGCAGCTCCGGCTGAGGTGGCCCTGAGGGACGGGACCGACCAGCACCGCCACAGCCTGGGCTGGGGCCTGCCCGCCCGCTGCCAGCCCAGCCGCGGGGACAGCGGGACAGCGGGACAGGGGGACAGGGGAACAGAGAGGACAGAGGGGACAGAGGGGACAGCGGGACAGCTGGACGGGGAGACAGAAGGACAGGGGGACAGATGGCAGGGCTGCAGCAGCTCCCCTCGGGCCCCGCTCCCCCGGGCTGCCTTGGCTCCCCAGGACGTGTAAGGCGGGGTGGCCCCACAAGAGTTGGGGAAGGAGCGCAGTGAGCAGCGAGGTTTGGCTGCCTTGGAGCAGCGATACTGAGGGAGGTTTCCCTGTGAAGCGTCTGGGGGAGGCAGGGAGGGTGTGAAAACACTAACGCCAAAAATAACCGTGATGAACACAAGTGTTGGCGGGACCCCGGGCTGCACTGGGGGATGTCCTCCCTGTCAGGGGGTTGGGCACGGCTGTGGGTGGGTTTGGGGAAGGGTGTCTGTCTTCATCACCGGCCCTGAGCTCTCCTTTCTCCCACAGGGCAGTGGTGTTACGACTCACAGGACCCCCAATGCGGTGAGTGGTGCCAAGTGTGGCTGTGCTGGGGCTGTGCAGGGCCCAGAGCCTCGTGTCTCCCACAGTTCCCAGCTGAGAGCACCCTGGGCAGCATCAGCAAGGCCCAGTGGGGAGAGTGACGTGGAAAAGGGCAAATCCCCCCGTGTCACACAAACGTGGGAGTGGTTAGAGGAGCTTCACTTTTGGGGGTGTTGCTGTAGAGACTTGACAAACACCTGAGCCCCTTGGAGCAACTCAGCCCCACCCCTCACCTCAGCCAGGTCTGGGTGCTCTTGGGACAGCACCAGCATTCTCCTTCTATCTGAAACAAGTCCAGGTTTTAAAATACTCTATTAAAAACCCAGTGCAGTCCAGACAGCAGGGGGGACTGGGGGTCCAGGGGCCTGACTGAGGAGGGCCAACTCCTTTGAGCAGGCAGCAGCCCTGCCTGGATGGGGAGGGAAGCATGGCTGGGGGCACTTTGTCTCAAAACACACAAATACAAATTACAAATAGCTTGTAAAAGGTTAATTAAAGATCATCAAGCATTTAATCAGCTGTTACGGCCCAACTGTTTTATAGCTCTTGGGTTTACATGCCCTGTGGCTTGTGAGTGTGGATTGCTGGGCTCCGCTCATCCCTGTCGGAGCGAGGCTCGGTCTTACCCGGTTTAACATCGGGCTGGCAGCGAGGACAGGTTTTGGCAGGGCAGAGGGGCCGGTGGGAAGCGGCTGGAGCAGCGTGGAGCCGGCTGTGTGCCTGCAGCAGAGCCATGTGGAATGGCCCCTTACTGAAGGCACCTGGTAATCTGTGGGGCCACCCAGTTACACCGAGCCAGGAAGCCGGTGGGATGATGGCACGGCCAGGCTGCAGCTCCCAGGGCTTCCAGGCAAAAAGATGCCTGAAGTAATGAGAGGAGAACATAAAGGATAAGGGCTGAGCCCAAGGGGGCAGGAGACTGGATACAGCCCACAAGTGTCTGTGGTTTTTTCTGCCCAAGAGGAAGGTAAACGTCAGAGCTGAACCGTGGGGCACTGCTGGGGGAACAGTTCCCCAAACCCTGGCTGCAGGCAAAGGTGGCCCATGTGTGTGTGAGAAGAGCCAACAGCGCCTGCTGGGATGTGCTGAGCTCCCCTGGGAAAGGAGATGTCCCAGGAGGACAGGGTGGAAATACTGAAGGAGCTCCTGTTCCCTGGCTGGGACTGAGCACAGATACTGGCAGTGCCCAGTGCTGACACCTCTATCCTGGGCTGCACCAGGAGGAGGAGTCGGGTGCTGTGGCAGCCACACTGGAGCAGTGACAGCAGGGAGGCTGCCTGGCTGCATCCTACAGCTGTGGGCTGCCACGAGTGTTGCAAGAGATAATGCTGGGGTGATGGGGACAAGCCATATATATGGGTTGGTTGTGTGGTCTGGCTGTGGTGGCAGCCATGGGGACCCTGCTCACAGCCCCCAGGCAGCCCTGTGGGTTTGCAGTGAGTTTGGTTGGCTGCCAGCACTGTGTGTCCTCACCCAGCTCCTGCCATGGTGACCCCCTGCCCCAGGAGCTGCTGATGGACATTGTGTGGTGGTCACTCTGGAACATGTGTAGGATTTGCCCCAGGATGAGTTGTGTGGCTAGGTTGCACTGTCACCTGTCACAGCTGGACAGAACCAGCGTGAGTAGGTTAAACATGCTAAAACCTGGGAACGGGCAGGGAGAAAAGCCTGCCCTTCACCAGCGTCAATGTGGACACTGATGTCAGGCTAAATATAGCCCCCAGCCCCTTGAGGAAATCCTGCTGAATTATGGATGAGGCTGCAATAAGCCCCTGTTCATCAATAGGAAGGAAACTTAGCCGGGCAGGAGAGCAGTTCCCATGGGATGCAAGAGAGCACGGCGGTGCTGGCAGGGACAGCAGGGCTGGTTGGGGACACAGCCACCCGTGGCCTTGTGTCCCCCTCTGGGGGCAGTGATGGTTCCGTGGCTGCCCGTGGTGCCCCTGCTCCTCCTCTGCAGGGCCCAGCCACTGGAAGGAGCTGAAAGCCACATGCGGTGGTGACAAGCAGTCCCCTGTGAACATCGACAGGCGCCGGCTGCAGCGGGATGGTGGCCTTGGGGACATCCTCTTCGAGGGTTATGACCAGGCTCCCCCTGGCAAGTGGAGGCTGACAAACAATGGGCACACAGGTGCGTGCTGAAGCTGGGCACCTTCCCCTGTCCCAGTTCCCCAGTCACCATCCTGACTGGGGCTTGGCTCTGGTGCGGGTGCTGCAGGATCCCATGCAGAAGTGCTGGGTTAGTGTTGGGATGAAGCTGGGGGAGAAGAAGCTGTGCCAGGGCTGTTCCCCATCCTAAGCCTCCCCTCACCCTGTCCTGCTGCCCTTGCAGTGATGCTGAACCTGGCGAGTGAGTCGGCCTCTGAGCACATCACCATCAGCGGCGGGGGCCTCCCCGGCAGGTACCGCGCGCTCCAGCTCCACTTCCACTGGGGCAGCCCGGCCGGGAATGGTTCTGAGCACACCCTCGACGGGCGCCAGCTCCCCATGGAGGTACGTGAGAAAAAGCCCCATCACGTTCTGGGTTGCCCAAGCCCTCGATGTGGTGGGAAGGGGTGATGCTGGGGCACCCCAAGGCTGTCATGCAGCAGGTGACTGGGCACTGCAGCTCTGCACTGGGGAGTTCAACCGTGCTCCTGCACAGGCACCTGGGTGGTGGAAAAGCAGCTGACGTGAGACTTGAGGTGTTTCTTATCGTGCATGGTCCAAGCTGCTTCATCCAAGGCACTCAGTGGGATTTGTGGGGCTCTGTGCCCTGCTGGGACCACACACTGAGCTAGTGAATGCAAGTGAGAGCAAGCAGGAGCGTGCTGTGCCAAGCACATTGGGATCTTTCTGGATGAAAGAGTCTCTGCACCTCTAAAATATTCATTATCTGCCAGAGGAAAGCAGAATTTATGTTCTGTGTCTGGCGAGCACCCCGGGACTGCTGGCCCCCTTTTGCACACCCTTCAAAGGATGCTTGCTTCATTGGGGTGCTTTGATCCTCTGAGCACCCACCCCACAAAAGTGCCAATAGGACCAGAAGGGCTTTACTGGGAGAGGTTGACTCAGAGTCTGGCCATCCCAAGCTGGCTGGAAGGGTCCATAGCAGAATGTCCTGCTTCCAGGGTGTTGGCTGGGGGCAGCTGTGCACGCCTGATTCCTCTGTGCTTTCCTCAGATGCACATCGTCCACATGAATGCCAAGTACCAGACACTGGCAGAGGCCAAGGGGCATCCCAATGGGCTGGCTGTCCTTGGCTTCTTCTTCCAGGTGGGTCTACATGGGCCCCCTAGAAACCTGGTGCTGCTGGTGCAGCCGGGCGAGCGTTGTGTGGGTGTCCTGAAGGAGTGGGAAGGGGCAGGGAGGCTGGCTCAAGGCTGGGAGGGGCTGGGGGACCCACTGACTGTGCAAGAGAGGGCTGGCTGGGAACCCTTCCCCACGGCTCTGCAACAACGTGAGACAGGGCTGGCTCAGGTTTGGCAGGACAGGATGTCCCAGCTCTGCCCTGCTCAGGCTCTGCCTGACTTCAAGCACTTATTCTCCCCGTACACAGGTCTCTGAAACCACTAACACCAACTACAACACCATGGTGGCGGGGCTGAGGAATGTCTCCCACGCTGGTGAGTCACCTCCTCGTTGGGGCAGGGCAGGAAAGGGGAGACCCTGCTGTGGGAGGGCAGGGATGCACCCCAGTGGGTTGGGTGGGGAAACCTGCCAGTCTCTGGGTTCATCTGCTGAGGGGAAATTGATGGGGGTGGCCCTGCTGTCCCCACCACATCCCTGGCAGGGGACAGGCTGAGTGCCCCTGTGTTGCCCCACAGGTGACTCTGTGGATTTGGCCTCCACCTTCCGCCTGAGCACGCTGCTGCCGCGTGCCGGCCGGCTCTCGGGCTACTACCGCTACCAGGGCTCCCTCACCACCCCTGACTGCAGTGAGGCCGTCGTCTGGACTGTTTTTGAGGAGCCAGTGGAGATTGGCCGGGAGCAGGTACCGACATGTACAGCCCCACGTGCCAGCACCCGAAAGGCTGGATCCCCAGGGTGACCTCTCTCCTTGTTCTTCCTGACCCTTGAGCAAGAGCACAGGGAAAGTCATCTCTAGAATAATGCTCCTGGCAACTTTGCAATTAATTTATTTTATGAAGGTTAAGTAATGGAGATGTGGCCACCTGCCAATGGGGAGAAATCCCATCCATACTGCTCTCCCGCCCAGCCTTGGCATTCAGAGAGAGAAATGGGAATGAAGCCATTGAAGCTCAGTAGAGACTCCAAGGAGATTGATGGATGGATGGATGGATGGATGGATGGATGGATGGATGGATGGATGGATGGATGGATGGAAGGAAGGGATTTTCCTCTGCTGCTCAAGCATCTTAGTAGATGTGTTTTCTTGAGGGAGTCATGGGCCAGCCACTCTCTGAGTGCTCACTGTCGGCATCAAAACACAATTAGCTCCTTTAAAACTCAAGACCTGATCCTTGTAAGGACCTGCCTCTGTGCTTACCTATGGCTCTGGCTTCAGGAGAGCAGTGGGGGTGGTGGTGTGGGGCACCGGGGCTGTGCCATGGGTCCTGTGCCATTGGCAGTGGGGCAGTATGGGGCAGGCTGGCAGTGGGCAGGGGCTTGGGGTGCCTGGCAGTGCAGCTGCCCACCCTCCTCTCTCCCTGCACAGCTGAAGGCATTCGTCAGCACCCTCCACTTCCCACTCGAGGGATCCGTGCTCCTAAAAATGATCAACAACTTCCGCCCACCGCAGCCTCTCCGCAGCCGGAAGATCTTTGCCTCCCGGGGGGCCACAGCCAGCAGTGGGTCCCTGCACAGGGGCCACCAGCAGCTCCTCTCGCCCCTGCTCCTCCTGACCCTGCTCAGCCTCTTCTCACCAGCCCCATAGGGTCTGGCCCTGCTGCAGCAGAGATGGAGGCGATGCATCTTGTTTATGGGAAATGGGAAACAATGAAAAAAAAGCACGTTGAAGCCTTGGCTGGGTGAAGATTTTGTGAACCTGCATCTCTGCAGAGGTGAATCTCTGCAAGCTGGAGCTGCCCTGGGATGCGTCTGTAGAAGGGCAGTGGGAGCTGCTGGCAGGGGGATGATGCATTGAAGGGAATAAAGCCAAGGTCCTCGCCAGTGCGTTGCTGCCTCTTTTTGCTGGCTGTGTCCCTTTGCCATCTGGGGCAGGTGCTTGGCATGGCACTGTGGGGTCACTGGGGAGGGAGCTGGGGGTGGTGTCTGGGTGGCATTCAGGGATATCCCCTGTGTGGTGGTGCAGGCAGGCAGGAAGGAGCCAAATCCCGGCCCTGGCACAGGATCCATGTGGTCCCTGAGCTGCAGACGCTGCCCGGTCGCTTTCCCCAGGGTTGGGGCTGGCTGTTGGAGGGATGGGGTGTCCCTGGGAACACAGCACCTGCAGTGCCCTTGTGCAGGACACAGGGATCTTTCTACGGAGCTCATTTTGTGCTGGCAGGAATAACTGCAGCTGCTGGGGCAGGGCTGTGTGTGTGGGGTGGTTCATAATTAATGTGCTGGAGCTCCAGGCATGTTCCCATCTTCTCCTGAATTATGGGTGAGGAGCACAGGCCGTTATCTGGGTGAAGAACGGGGAAATCTGAGGTTTGTCATCATTTCTGGAGGGAACCATTACCAGTGCCAGGCTCCAGCCGCACCACCCGTGGGTCCTGATCATCCCCCTGCGCGACGCTCCTGGGGTGAAGACCTCGCTGCAAGGGGCTCTGCGTGGCGGGAAGGGCCCTGTCGCAGGCCCCCGATGCCCTCGCCGGGGGAATGTGGCTCTGTGATCCCCCGGAGCTCAGGGCTGGAGCCGCGGGACACGGGGACATGGGGACACAGGGACATGGGGACACGGGGACATGGGGACACAGGGACATGGGGACACGGGGACATAGCGACATGGAGACATGGGGACATGGGAACACGGGGACATAGGGACACGGGGACACGGGGACATGGGGATACAGGGACACGGGGACAGGGGGATACAGGGACACGGGGACACGGGGACATGGGGATACAGGGACACGGGGACATGGGGACAGGGGGATACAGGGACACGGGGACACAGGGACACGGGGACACGGGGACAGGGGGACAGGGGGACACGGGGACAGGGGGACACGGGGACAGGGGGACATGGGGACATGGGGACACGCCGGACACGCGGGGGCGCCGCGGGCACGCGCACGGAGAGGCGCCTGCAGCGGCTTGGCTGCCGCCAGGGGGCGCCCTCCGCGCGGCTGCGGGCACCCGCACGGCCCTGACACTGTCACTGTGCCCCGCCACTGTCACTGTGACCTGCCAATGTCACTGTGCCCTGCCAATGTCACTGTGCCCCGCCAATGTCACTGTGCCCTGCCACTGTCACTGTGCCCTGCCACTGTCACTGTGACCTGCCACTGTCACTGTGCCCTGCCAATGTCACTGTGACCCGACAATGTCACTGTGACCTGCCAATGTCACTGTGACCCGCCAATGTCACTGTGCCCCGCCAATGTCACTGTGACCTGCCAATGTCACTGTGCCCCGCCAATGTCACTGTGACCTGCCAATGTCACTGTGACCTGCCACTGTCACTGTGCCCCGCCAATGTCACTGTGACCTGCCAATGTCACTGTGCCCCGCCAATGTCACTGTGACCTGCCAATGTCACTGTGACCTGCCACTGTCACTGTGCCCTGCCAATGTCACTGTGACCCGACAATGTCACTGTGACCTGCCAATGTCACTGTGCCCCGCCAATGTCACTGTGACCTGCCAATGTCACTGTGACCTGCCACTGTCACTGTGCCCCGCCAATGTCACTGTGACCTGCCAATGTCACTGTGCCCCGCCAATGTCACTGTGCCCTGCCACTGTCACTGTGCCCTGCCATTGTCACTGTGCCCTGACACTGTCACTGTGCCCTGACACTGTCACTGTGACCTGACACTGTCACTGTGACCCGCCAATGTCACTGTGCCCTGCCACTGTCACTGTGCCCCGACAATGTCACTGTGCCCTGACAATGTCACTGTGCCCTGACACTGTCACTGTGCCCTGCCACTGTCACTGTGCCCCGACAATGTCACTGTGCCCTGCCAATGTCACTGTGCCCTGCCACTGTCACTGTGCCCTGCCACTGTCACTGTGACCCAATCATCATCATGCGCTTGTCCCAACCCCACCTCTGTCACCTGTGCTCCGTGTACCTGTGCCTCGAGTCCCTGTGTCCCTTGTTCTTGTGTCCCCGTCTCTGCCACTGCCACCTGCATCATGTGTCCATGTGCCTGTGTCCCTGTGTCCTGCCATCACCGCCTGTGTCCTCCTGTCCGTGTTCCCCATGTCCTTGGGGCCCTTTCCTTTGTGTCCCTGGGCCCCTGTCCCTTCATGCCCTCATTCACTTTTCCCCTCTGCCCATTATAAATGTTCTTGTCCCCTTTGTCCTCATGCCCCTGTGCTCCACATTGTCCTGCTGCTGTCCCTTAAAACTGTTCCTTGTGTCTCCATGCCCCCAGTCCCTGTGTCCCCTGTACCATTGGCTCCTATGGCCTCTTGCCACCGTCCCCCATGTCCAGATGCCATGGTGCCCTGTGTCTTCATGTCCCTGTCCTCAGTGTTCCTATGCTCCCTCTGCCCTGCCACCTCCCTGCTGTGTCCTCTCTTCCTCCCATGTCCCGTCATGTCCCCCGCCGTGTTCCCCACCCCTCCATGTTCCCATGTCCTCCATTCTGTCTGTTCCCTCATGTCCATCCATGTCCCACCATTCCCAGCTCCAGCCCCTTGTGCCCAAAGGCCACAGGGCAGCTGCCCTACGGACATGGCCAGGTTCAGCCCAGGGTGGGCCCAGCCCCAGCTGGCAAGAATGGGGGCCCAGTTGGCCATGGTGAGCCCCAAGTGGCTGCAGGCCCCCAGTCCACTCCAGTACCAGGCCAGGATGTGAGGGGCACCCAGGCAGTGGGACCAGGAGCCTGCCCAGGGGGACCAGGCTGTGGCTCCCAAAGGCATTGGGGACCAAAATGTTGGGCAGTAGCTCTGGGAGCAGGCACTCCACAGGGTCCCCATCACCTGGGCGTCCTGTCCTGGCTGGCTGTGGTGTCCCCAGCAGAGGACAGTAGTGACACCAGGCAGGGCCTGGCAGCAGAGACCCCCTGTACCGCTGGTCACCAGAACCACCCCAAAGGCTCAGCACACACTGGGCAGCCCTGCTGGGACCCAAACCCCGGGGAGGTGCTGTGCCTCTGCAGGGAATGCTGCGCTGCCCAGGAAAGAACGTGGCAATGCACCCCCTCCCATGAGCCATTGCTGAGTTGGGGTCAAACCCCAGCTTTTCCCGCTTTTGCCCTGGTGGGCAGCAGTGCTTGGGGTGCCACAGGCTGGAAAGTTTGTGCCAAGGCAGCCGAGTGTGGCAAGGCCAGGGCTATTCCTGGCTCCCAGCTGGTGTTTGGCTCTTGGTTTTGGCGGGCTCTTGGTTTTGGCGGGCTGTAATTTTAGCAAGGGCTATTTCCAAGCCACGGGGCCGCGGTTTAAACAGCTGCCTGTGAGTGTGCCTGGCTCAGCTGGGGAGCTGTGATGTGCATCAGCACCCCCTGCCCACAGCCAGCCTGGGGGGGTCCGGCCAAAAGTGCCCAAAACAAGGCAGAAATGTTTAAACCTGGTGGTTTTTCCCCGCAGTGGCTGCAGAGGAAGGGGAAAGGGCTCTGGCTCTGGCGTGGGGCCGGCAGCATGTGCATGGGGTGGGGAGCTGTCAGTGAAGGTGTCACTGGCTGGGGTAGGAACCCAGAAGCTTTATGGATGGAAAAGCTGTCTAAGATCATACTGCCAGGTCCAGCCATGTCCCTGAGCACCACACCTACAGGATGCAGGGTCCAGCCCTGCAGTGCACCCAGTGTTCTCCTCCACTCC
Source organism: Pseudopodoces humilis (assembly GCF_049639895.1). NCBI lineage: Eukaryota > Metazoa > Chordata > Aves > Passeriformes > Paridae > Pseudopodoces > Pseudopodoces humilis. Next base: position 8,534,721 of record NC_142219.1, read on the forward strand.
CCCTCACATTGCCTGCTCTGCCCACCCTGGCTGTGGAGAGGGGGAAAAGGCAAATTTGGGTAAAAGTCCTCCCTAACTGGGTAAGCCTAACTCTTCTGCTCCCTCCTGAGGGCCTGATGAAGACCCTGGAAGCCATCCCCATCACACCCTTCAGCCACCACTGCCACCACCTTGTTGTCACCATGCCACCAATGTTCCCTACCTAGAAAATTCTTAACATTAAACTAAAAATTCCCACCTAGAGAGTCATAACAAGGTCTGCAATTCAATGACCACATTCCTCAAGACAGGGAGCACCGGTCCTGTGATCAAATCTTTCTCCATCAGCACACCTGACTGGGGATCAGCACCTGTTTACCTCAAATATGAGAGAAAACAAGGGATTGCTGAGTCCCCAGACCAGGCTGAGGCTCTCTCCTGGGAACATTTTACTATGACAATAGAATTGAAATAATAAATATTTTGAAGCTGCTGAAAGGTGTTTATTTTTGAGTCGGTTCAGCTTGTTTACAATCTGCTTACAAGCCTGGGCACTTATCTTTGGGGCTGTTTACTGGGCTCTGCCCCAGGCTCTGGTGTGGTTTCGTACACATCTAAATAACCCCCAGCAAGGGGGCACCTTCCTGCCAGCTGCGTGTCCTGGCAGTTGCTGTTTTGACACGGTTATGCAAATGATTTCTCTCGTCTTCACAAATGGGCTTGAATGCTCAGATCATGTTTTCAACCACACCAGCCTGAAACATTTATTTCATTTAATTCTCTTTCAATTGCAGGGCAATAAAACTTGGTCTTGCATTCTCTGGCTGTCTCCAGCTGGGTCTTTGACCCAGGGCTGCCCAGGGGTGTTTGATACTATTTTGTCATTCATGACTTGTATTTTATAATTTATATCTGTTATTTTATTAATTTATAACATGTATTTTATTAATTTATCACCCATATTTTATTTCCTGGATTTGGGGAAACCTGACCCGTATTTTTTGAACCTGGAGGCTGCCCCTGTACCCTGTAAGAGGATGGGCTGAGGGATGACCCCAGAGAAGGGGTTGCCTTGGCAGCAGGCAGGGACTGATTAGTTTAATTCCGTAAATGAGTGAGTAAATTCAGGGTGACCTGACAGCAGGGTAGCAGCAGGAAGCTGTTCAGGCTGGTCCCCCTGTGGTGGTGGCACAGGGAGTCAAGGCCACAATGTGAGCAGTGGCAGGATCTTTCCTGGCCTCAAAGCCCACAGGTGTGGGGTCAGTAGTGCCCAGTGGTGCCCAGTGGTGCCTGGTGATCCATGCACTGGGATCACTGGAGAGGCAGTGTGTGTGCACATGTCTGCACATACATGTGGAATGTGCTGGGACATCCCACACCAGGGCAGGGACCACCCTGCCAGGTAAGACCCCACTGGGTGCCCTGTCAGGGACCCTCCAGGGGACAGGAGGGGTGACCCTGGCCTGGGGACACATAACCTGCTATGGCACAGAGTCCTGGCACAGCCTTGGCTCCAGCCCCCAGCAGGTCCTGGGTTCAGCACCACCCATACTGCCAATTTTGGGCAGCATCATGCTACCCCAAGACCTTTTCCCCATCTCAGGGGCTGATGTCCCCCACAAGGTGATGACACCCCAAGGTCAGGAGAGCCCAGTGAGGCAGGGACACAGAGCTGGCCACGTCTCAGGGCTGAGCCGACTCAGGCTCGGCTGCGCGGCGCTCACTCGCCTTCACACGTCAGCACCCACTGGAGACAGTTTCGCTTCCTTTTTTGGGGCGCCCTTTTGAATTTCTGGTTGGGGACTGTAGTGGGTGAGGAGTAAATTTAGCCAGGGGATGCCCCACTGCCGCACAGCTGCACGCTGGGGCTGGCTGGGGGAAAACAGGAGGCCAGTGCTGGCGTGGCACAATCTGGGCTCTGCACAGCCTCTCCCCAAGCCCTCCAGAGAAGAGAGCTGTGTGAGCTGGGGATGTGTCAGGATGGGGTGCAGGAACCAGCAGCACCCTCAGGGTGCTCGGGGGCTGCATCCCCCTGGCTCAGGCGTGGCAGAGGCCATGGGAGTCACCCAGGCTTGGCACCGCTGTAGCATCAAAGCGAGGGGACTTGTGCCATCCTCCCACTGCTGTCCCTGTGGGTCTGGCTCTGCCCTGCTCCCCCCAGCCCGGGCTGGGGCTATTCTGGGACCATGTTCTTGCTTTCGAGTTTCAGCCCTGCTGCCTCCAGGAACGCGCTGTTTGTGTGGCTGCAGCTGCGCTGGGGGCAGGCGGGACCCATCCCCTCCTCTCCGGCTGTGCCACGCCGCCCGTGGCTCTCCAGACGAGGTGTTTCATCAGCTCCAGGTGCACTCTGTCCACTCCTGCCACGTCCCCACAAAAAGAGACCCCACCTCCTCCTGATATGAGACCTTGGGGCTTGCCTGGCCTGGGTGATGTACAGTAAAAAACAAAAAAAAACCCAAAACCAACTTAAAATAAATTAAAAATAAAAATATTGGAGCCAGTGAGGTACAATAAGAAAACAGGTCAGGGCTGTTTTTTGGGGCACAAATGTGGCCAGAGGTGGTCGTCACCGAGGGGAGCCAGGAAGGATTTGGGGATCAGAGCAGAGCTTTGCGCTTGAGGTTCGTGGCAGTGGGTTAGGAGTGAGGGTTGAGAGAACTCCTATGGTCCCACACTCCTTTGCCTACGTTCCTGCATCTCTCACTCTGTTCTCAGCTGTGGGACCCCTCCAAGCCCAAGGTGTCCAAACCCCCAGGGTATATGAAATGGCCCCTGAAAGCCTTGTTAAGCCCTCACTTGGGAGCCTCAGCCTGGGAGAGCAGTTCTTACCAAGCCCCAACCCTTCATGGGATCCACTGCTTCTCTTTGCAGCTAATTAAAGCCTTCCTGAAGCATCTCATTTACTAAATTAGATCCCCCTCATTTTAAAATTACTGGCAAGCTGGGAAAATGAGAAAATAAATGACTGTTAAAATTGCAGTGCAGGAGCCGGCAGAGTGAGAGCGGGAGCTGCAGCTGGGGAGGGGAGGGAGGTTTTGGTTCTGCTCAGCACATTTGCTCACCAGACACCCCCAGCAAGGGCGGCGCAGGAGTGGATCCAGATTGCTCTGCCCAGGCACTGCTTCCCTCCCTGCCAGGGGATGGATCAGGCCCTGCATCCCACTGTGATTCCCAGCCAGGGCTCTCTGGCCCTGTTGAAGGATTGTTAAAGGGTAAAACTGGCTGGGAGTTTGCCAAGTTGCAGGCAGCAGGGGAGGATGTGAGCCCTGGAGGGACCAGGGCCACTGATCTATAATTAATAAGGCTTTTTTTTGACAGTTGTTGCTTATGGGAAAGATTTAGCAAAATCTTTTAATCAATAATTAGTGAGGTTTCCTCCCCCATGAGTCAGAGATGTGCCTGTGTTCTGCCCACACAGATCTGAGCTGAAGCAAGACCCCCACTCATGCCCCAAATTGAGCTCACAAAAGCTGGGGCTGGTGTCCTGTGACCAAGGAATGGGCTTTACTCAGGAAATGTCAAGATGAATCTCAGGACCTGGGGAAAGCCTTGCCTTGCCACCCTCCTCCAATGCCCCTCCCCAGAAATATGGCATTTTTCAGGGTAAAACCTGGCAGCACAGCTGGGATGGGGGGCTCCTGTGTTACCTGTCATTCACTGCAGCCTCAACCACTAAGGTGATTCAACAGCTGCTGGAATTGGTAATTATTGAGGCTTGATCTTTGCAGTGGAAAAGAAGTGAACATCCTTTCTGGCAGCAGGTCTCTGTCACTGTGGCATTTCTGGCTGGCAGAGTCTCAGGCAGCAGCTCTCCTGGCAGCCCCACAAGGCTGGGGATGAGATGCCAAAGGCAGGGGTTTGCCAGGAAATAACCTTGCTTGAGCAAGGAAGGGGATCAGTGGCAGTGTGGAGGAGCTGCTGCCATGTCTGGGCTCACATTCCCTAGCAGTGAGCTGGAATAGATGCATGCATGCATAGATGTGGCCCTGCTGCAGGGATCCTCACCTTCAGGACCACCTGCCATAGCCCAGCAGCCCCCCAGGAGCCGACCCTGCACCTCTGCTGCAGTGGGCACTCTCTGCTCAGGAAGCTGTGTTAAAGAAGCTGATCTCAAAACACAGTGGGACAGAACTCTCCATCATCTGCCCTTCCTTCCTTTCCCTGGCTGTGATGCAGGCTGAGCATCCTGCTGCTGGCTCCTTCCTTGAGGGCAGCAGCAGCCCAGGGGTTTGGCCTGCACATGGGTTTGCTCTGTAGTGATGGGATTTGGGATTTCCTGGGAAAACCATGAGCTTGTCACCCCACACCTAGGAAGGGACATTGTGACCCTGAGCGGGGTGATGGGAAGGGGGTTTGCCCCAGGCATGGGGTTGTTCCATGGCAAGGCCTCCCCTGCCCAGCTGAGGAGGAGGATAAAGCAGGATTAAAGCCAATGAAGGTGTTTTGGAGCATGAGGTGCCTTTTGGCAGCACAGGTGGGGTTAGGGCCTGCTGCCAGCTCCCTGACAAAAAGCAGGAGGGAAGGGACACTGTGCTCTCATATACACTCTGGGGCACAAGGGAATTGATAACGGTCCTGCTGCAAAGGATTTGAGGCAATCGGTGGATAAGGACCTGGCAATGTGCACCTGCAGCCCAAAAAGCCAGACATATCCTGGGCTGCATCAAAAGCAGCGAGGGCAGTGGTTTGAGAGAGGGGATTCTCCCCCTGTACTCTGCTCTGGTGAGGCCCCACCTGCAGTGCAGTGTCCAGCTCTGGATCCCATGACATAAAAAGGACATGCACCTCTTTGGGCTAGTCTAGAGGAGGCCAGAAAGATCTCAGAGCACTGGAGCACCTCTGCTGTGAGGAAAAGATAGTCTCCTATCATCCCAGGTTGGGGCTGTTCAGCCTGGAGAGGAGAAGCTTCTGGAAAGACCTCATAGCAGCCTTTCAGTACTTGAAGGGGGCTTATAGGAAAGATGAAGACAGCAGGCCCTGATGCAATAGGACAAGAGATAATGTTTCTTAACTAAAGAAGGGACACTTTTTAGGCTAGATAAAATTAAGAAATTTTTTACTATGAGAGTGGTGAGGTGTTGAAACAGCTGAGGGAAGCTGTGGATGTCCCATCCCTGGCTGAAAGGGGCTCTCAGTAACCTGATCTGGTTGATGTCCCTGATCATTCCAGGGAGCTTGAACTGGATGACTTTTAAAGGTCCCTTCCAACCCGACCCATTTTAGGGTTCTATAATTCTGTGTCCCCAGAAGACACTTGCAGGGACACGTGGCAATCCAAAGCCTGGTGGAGCAAGGCACTCCACTGGCACAGCCTGGGAAGGGGGAGGTGGTGGGGCCATCCCCCCTTTCCCAAGAGGCTGGTGAGGGACACCTCTCCCAGAACTGTCCCTGGTGTGGCTCCTGGCTACCCTGATGGTGTGACAACAGCAGAGCACTGTTGCTTTCAGCATAGCCATGGCTGTCAGCCCTTCCATGGGCAGGGATGCAGGGAACCTTCCACAGGGCTGTGCTGGGGATGGGGCATATGGCATGCAGGTGTCCAGGTTGTAGTGGCACAGGGTGCTTGTGCTTAACTGGCAGCTGCACCAGGAAGCACGGGGGTGACAATGAAAAGGGGACAGAGCCTGGTGGCAAAGGGAAATGGCTGGCCATGCCTCCACCACAGGCCACATGTGCCTGCATGGCACCTGGCACTCAGAGGCCAGTGAGCAAGGGTTGAGGATAGCACAGCTGGGGACAAGTGTTCAATGAGTGTGGGGGCTTAGTGCAGGCTGTGCCCCAGGCTGCTCATTCCCTGGTCTTGGCAGTGCCAGGGGGGTTTCAATGGGGTCCCCAGGGTTGAGCAGAAGCTTCACAGAGCCCCTACTATATTAGTGTGTGCGTACACACGTGTGTGTTCCCATCCCACCCCCCATACTGGTGCCACTGGGCTGTCACCAGGCAGGATGTGGGGAGCGAGCGCATTGGAAGGACACAGAGACAGGGATGCTGAGCCAGCACTAGTTCAGTGTCGGTGTTTATTTGTGTGACACTCAGAGAGGGGGGACAGGCACAGAGGACATGGGCAGAGACATCTGCGGCAGGGAGAGCCGCTGTTCCCAGAAGTGGGGAGGAGGGAGGGAGCCAGCAAAGGGCCGGCGGGGTGGGTTAGAAGCACTCGGATCTGTTCACGGTCTTCTCCACATTTCCAGCCTCGTGCCTGACCTTGCACGAGACAGAATTGTAACTCTGCCACTTGCTGGCATCCATGGACAGGTAGCTGCTGGCCATGTACTGGTTGTTGCTCTGCCGCTGGGGCTGGCTGGTCTCCACACCAGTGCTGATGGTGTTGCCATCAGCCACCCATTGCACTGACACAGGGCTGGGGTAGAAGTTCTCCATCAGACACACCAGGGTGGCTGTGCCCTCTGACGACAACTCCTGGGAGGACGGCGCGAAGAGGTGGACGGTGGGAGAGGTCTTGGGCTGGCCTGAGAGGGATGAGAGGGGTGCGGGGTCAGAGAGGGCCCTGCCCCCCACCACAGCCCCTGCCTGCCCTGCTGGCACTACCCAGAAACTCCCCACTTTCCCCACAGCCAGAGCTTATCACTTGTAACTGTAATGTATTTAAATTTGGGATATATATATATATATATATATATATATATATATATATACACATATATATAATAAGTGCATATATGTGTGTGTTATACACATACATCTCATATATGCTTGTATATATGTTTTATATACACTATATCTACATATATGTGCATATATATGTATTATATATGGTAGATATATACAGCTAATATATATAATATATGTAAAGTGTACAACATACATATGTATGCGATCCATATTATATGAATAGCTGTATAATTCTATAAAATGCATTTAATATTAATATTTCAACATTTCTGTATCTCAAATCTATCTACAAATACTTACTATATATATATATATTATATATATTATATATATATTTATATATATATATATGCATACATATATACATTTATAGATACATATCTATATTTAACTATACATATATATCTATATTTAACTAAATCCTAATTTCTTTGCCATAAAGTAATTTCTTTCCTTTTAAAAGGCATCTTTTTAAAAAAAAAAAAAAACAAAATTTCACAGACAAACAGTCCTGTTTTCTCCCCAGTTCTGCTTTCAGATATTTTCTTGTCTCTGGAAAACTACCACTAAAAATCACCCAAAGGAAGATGGAAAAAAGATGTTTGGTCTTTTTGGTGTGATTCTGCTGCCTCCTCCAATGTGCAGTGTTTCTATTTCTATTTTCACCTCTATTTCTATCTCTATCTCCGCTTGAAAACCAGGAGGACTCCACCATTAAATACTTTTTGATGAAGAAATGGTCAAAGAACATTTTTCTTGATCTTAGCCCCAAGAAATCTGGTTCAAATTGGGATTTTTTCACCAAATTCTTTTTAAAATTACAGACAAAGACAGACAAACCACACTTCCGGCATAATTTTCAGCGCAATAATCTCCATTTTTGACATGTCTTACCTGGACAATGAGCTCTTTAAGATATCCCTGGAATCTTTTGTCTAAGATTCCAGGGATGTGCTGTTTTAACACAAAGTCAGGATGACTGTGGGCTCCTCACAGCCGAACACAGGCTGTCCTTTCACAACACCTTCACCCTTGGCCATGGGACCCCACGGAAGAGCCCCTGCCCCTCACCAGGGATGGCAGACTTAGTCCTCAGGACTAAGACTTGAGGACTTAGACTTCAGACTGACAAATTTCTTTGACAAAGACAAAAATCACCTCTTTTAGAGACCTAAACCTGAGTTTCCTTCCCCCTGAGACCTCAGACACATTTCCTGGACAAATTTTAAGACTTTTCGACCGACAAAATACTCCCCGATTCTCTGTGGCGCGCAGAGTCGTCAGAGTCTGAAGGGACGAGACAGAGCCCCCAACGCCGGGCTTAGTGCCTGGCCCCAAACGGGTGACAGACCCCAGCCTGGCGCCAAGTCCGAGAAAAAAACCCCAAATCATCAATAATCGACAAAATGTCAAAATTCCGTGTCGGGAAAGGAAAGACCGAGGGGAAGTCGGCGACTCACCTAGGACCGTCAACATCGTCCCGTCCCCGAATACACCACACAGTGACACAGAGCCATACAAAAACCTCCTGCCTCATGGCAGAACAGTTCTGGACCCTATGGATGTGGGAAGATGGTCTGGAAATGTCCCAGCGGATGCACTGGAAGGAAGGTGATGGGATGGAGATGCCCCAGTGGACACAGCAGGATGAAGGTGTGGGCACAGCTGTACCTCTGGAGTTTTGGTCCCGGCTGGGCTCTTTCAGTGCAGCTCCCACCACCAGCAATGGAGCTAATAGCTGAAGGTCTCTGCAGGCAACTTATTTTTATTAATATTTACCCTAAAAATATGAAAAGGCAAGAGGTGGAGATGCCTACATAAAGCTGCAGTAGCCAAGGAAGGGGTGAGCCAGAATGGGTTTCAGCTAAAACAAATTAACTTCAAAATTCCCTGTATATGCTTGGCTGCTTCTTTGACAAGTGTTTTCCCAGTGTGGTGCCAGTCCCACAGATTGGCAGATTTAGTGCTCAGCTTGGACCACCGAATGCCAACAGCACCAATGTAAATTGAACCCGCAGATTTTCAGATGATGTGGTTTGTGCAAGAAGTTATAGAAAGAGGCAAAGTCGGTGAACTTCCTGAGTCACAGGAACTATATAAATAGTTCACTATGAAACAGGTAACACTTTGAAGATTTTGTGGTTTGAGACACTTTCTCTTTCAGAGGTTTGCTTTGCCTTTGGGAAAGTTTATGCTTTTGTGCAAAGCCTGAAACTATCCCCCCTCCAAAAAAAAAAAAAATCACTGAAATTGTCTATGCAAAGCATTTAGCTGAAGCCACTGCCCTGTGTTGTGGATGATCATTTCCTGAGCATTTCTCAGGCTTCCGTGGGGTTTCAGTTTCATTTTGTGGGACGACAAAAGCAAGGGAGAGCGTTCATCTCTTCAGTCCTGTTCTTCTCCTTGGACAGAGGCATGGAGGAGGACAGAGGCTGTACTGGATGCAGCAGCGTGTTGCTGAAGTAGCTTTTGGCATTGCCACCAGAGCAGGAAATATTGCAACCCTCCCAGGTTGGCTGACACCTCGGATGGCTGACTCAGCCATGCTGCCTGGACCAGGGAATAATGGAGAGGGAGAGGAAGAAGAGGGCTGTCAGTCAGTGCCCCAGTACAGCCCTCTCTGACGTGCAGGACAGGGCTCCTGTGCCAAAAGGTCCTGATGGAACAGAGGGCTTCCTGCCTCAGACAGAGCCCAAGGCCTGAGCCCAAGGCCATGGCCCCATGAAGAGAGAGAGCAAGAGGACATGGCTGTCAGCAGAATGAGGTGATGGGGCTGACAGCACAGCAATGCCAGGCACTGCACTGCCCCAAGGTCTCTTCCTGCACAGCATGGGGCAAGGAGGAGGCCATTCACAGCCAATGGTCATGGAGGGGGACATGAAACTGCATCAAGCCCACAGCTCTGCTCAGCCCTGAGAGACAGGGCAGAGAAGCTCCATCTTTAACTCCTGTTTCCAGAGGGCTATGTAGTGATGATCCAGAGGCTCCTGGCACAGCTGGCCTGGGAGCTGGGCTGGGAGGCACGAGCAGGGCCCTGGGCACCAGCCAGGGAGATCAGGAATAGCTTGGCTCAGGAGCACAGGGCAGGCACAAGAGGTCATCCCAGCATTTCTTTTTTGAGAGTGCAGGCAAACACTGGACAGGCTTTCTAGGGAGCTGGATGACATCCCAGGCCTGCAAGCATTATACAATTTGACAATGTGACAATGCCCTACATTTTTGTCATCCCTGAAGAGGCCACACAGTTAGACTGGTGATCATTGAAGGCCTCTTCCATCTGAAATGGTCTATTCAGTTCTATCCTATCCACTCTCATCCAACAAATGACAAGGAAAGGGCTGTAAGGATGGAGTTGTATCACTGGAATTCAGGAACAGCCACATTCACCACAGGGCAGAAAAAGGCAGGGTTGTGCCAGGGACCTGCCCCAGCAAACAGAGACAGCAGAGACCCCCAACAGGCCCCTGCTATGGCAGGAAGACTTTGTATCCCTTTCCCATTGCTCCGTTTCACCATTGTAACCTCATCACTGCCATTTTGGTAGTTACCACATTAACAGACAGCCTTGTTCTGGGCTTGGACCCCAGAGATGGTTACGGTGCTCATGGAGCTGGACTGGGATCTGGAGAATTGCAAAGGGGTGTCTGGTGGTCCCAAGCCATTGCAGGAGATCCCAGTGACAAGGGAACAGACAGGAAACCTAGGCTGGTACCAGTCACAGCTGCTGCCAACCCTGGAGCAGATGACTTTGGTGGCTTGTCCCACAATGCTGATACTGAGAAGAGCTGACAGAGCACTTCCTGGACCAGGGAAAATGGAGAGGGAGAGGAAGGAGAAAAGCAGATGGGGGTCAGCCATTGACCAGGAATATGGCCCTCTCTGGTTAAGGGAACAGTGAAAGGACAAATCTGCCTGCAGGCACATACATGGGACACTCTGGGCCATGACAGCGTTGCTGGGAGGTCATAGCTTCCTCAAATGACAGGGGATGGGCACAGTCTTGGGGATCCAAGGGATAGCTGAAGCAGGAGGTTTTTGTACAACTTCCCCATTGCTGTGTGTCACGGTGCAGCAGTACTGCTGCTGTCATAGCTACCACAGAAATAGACAGCCTCGTCCTCGGCTTGGACCCCAGAGATGGTTAATGTGGCTGAGGAGCCGGACTTGGATCCGGAGAATCGCGAAGGGATGCCCGAGGGTCTCCTGTCATTGTAGTAGATCACAGTGACAGGGCCAGTGCCAGGGACCTTCTGCTGGTACCAGCCATAGCTGTAGCTGCTACCAGAGCAGGTGATCCTGACCGTGTCTCCCACGTTGGCTGACAGCGAGGATGGCTGCTGAGTCACTGCTGCCTGGACCAGGGAACCTGGAGAGGGAGAGAAAAGAGGGGAGAAGACGGGGGTCAGTCAGTGTCCCAGGAGCACAGACCTGCCGGGGCAGCAGGACAGGGCCCCTGTGCCCAAAGGCCCCATCCAGGCACAGCGAGTCTGGCCATGGCACCTGTGCTGTGGGCAAGCACCACGAGGAGAAGAGGGGCCCAGGCCATGGTTCAATCCCACCAGCTCAGCGTCCCCAGAATGATGGGACTGTGCTGTGGACCCTGACTCCCTTTTAAGCCCCTGCCTGCCCAGGACACGTCCCCTCCATGCAAATCCGACCCTGCGGTTACGGCCGGATACTGCCCGCGCCTCTCTCTGCACATCCCTCCCTGCTCCACACCCAGCCCCTCCACCCCAGATGCAGCAGGGCTTGTCCCCAGACACAGAGCAGAGACATCTCCCAGCTCTGAGCCTGAAACCCACCAGCACTGACCCCCCTGTCCCCGCACCAGGCTGAGTGGCCGCAGTGCCGAAAGATAAGGGAGAGTTGGGCGCTTTGGGCATACAGGAGCACCTGCAGCTCCCAGTGATGGGACTGGGATGATGCCAAGCTCCACCATTCCCCAACTCATTTTTGGCATTTTTCTCTCCCACAGGTGTTCCAGGCCCATAAAGTATCCCCTTGCTCTCCTGCTTTTGTGCCCTGGCTCTTCCTCTGACAGCTGAGATGACCACAAGACCAAGACCTTTGCTCTTTCCAGGCATTCACACCCCAGAACAATGGGAGTGGGCCAGCACTGAGTCTCGGGGTTCAGCAATGCCTCCCCATTAGCTGATCATGAGCCCAGTGTGTCAGTGCTCAGCAGCCAGAGCTGGGGTAGCTCCTGGTCAGTCCTGCTCCGACTCAGCGCACAGGGATCATGGCTGTCTTTGGCAGTCCCAGTCCAGACAAACAGTGGCTGCACCACAGGAAATTCCCTCTCCCCCAGGACCCTCCCTGCCCCTGACTATGCTGTCCCCAGGGTGCCCAGGGCACCAGGAGCCTGGCTGGCATGGGCAGGGCAGGGCTGCAGGGCTGTCTCCGGGTGAGCAGCATGGAGGGAACCTGCTGGAGCACAGCATATGTTCCAGAGCAGGAACTGCCACACAGCCAAAGATGCTGCTCCATGTTGCTCCTGGGCAGCTGCAGGCAGCACCTGAGGGTGCCCCACTGGGGCAAAAGTGGGCTTGTGTCTCCCTTTTCCCATGGTGGGAGTTACCATGGCCCTGATCACCACTGGTGTCCCAGCCAGAAGAGTGAGAGCCTCCTCCTGCTTCTCCTTCTCCTCTGCTTGGACCTAGCTGTGGGTAATGGGGCCATGGAGGTGTGCTCCCAATTGCTGTAAATCCCCTCCTGAAGTGCCAGGGAACAGGCAGGGACCTGGGGCTCTAAGGGAGTGCCAGGCAAGCAAGGGCAGGGCCATGGTGGGGACCTGAGCCCCCATCAAACAGGCACAGTAGAGACTCCTGACTAATATCTGCAATAGCAGGAGGTTTTTGCATCACTTCCCCAATTGCTGCATGCCACTGTGGAAGCACTGCTGCTGCTGTCCTCACCACCACAGAAATAGACAGCCTCGTCCTCGGCTTGGACCCCAGTGATGGTTAATGTGCCTGTGGAGCCGGACCAGGATCCGGAGAATCGTGAAGGGATGCCCGAGGGTCTGTTGTTATCAGCATAGATCACAGTGACAGGGCCAGTGCCAGGGACCTTCTGCTGATGCCAGCCATAAGCATTGTTGCTGCCCCTGCAGCAGATCAAGGTGCTTTCCTGCAGAGACATGGACACTGGGGACAGCTAAACCGGAGTCATATGAGAGCCATGGGCTGCAGCAGAAGCTCTCCAGGCCTCCTGTGTCCTGGCAAACACCCATACACCCAGCCCTGAGCTGCCAGGGTGGCTGCAATGCTGCTGAACCCTGGGCAGGACTCACTATGGAGTAGATATGTGGCATATATGGGCAGCTCCACAGTCTGCAGCTCCTAACATTGTCCCAGGCTCCTCTGCCCCTCACATAGATATTGGGCAGTGAGGATGAGGCCAGGCCAGGGCTTCTGCAGCACCAAGGCCCAGTCACTGGGAACATAGTCATTGAATCATGGAATGGTTTGAGTTGGAAGGGACATTAAATGCCATCAACACCTCTGCCATGGGCAGGGACACCTTTCACTAGATCAGGCTGCTCCAAGCCTCATCCAACCTTGCATTGAACCCTTCAAGGGATGGGTCATTCACAGGTTCTCTGGGAAACATGCTCCAGTGCCACATCATGCTCAGAGTCACAGCCCTGAGACATGGAACACACAGGGAAGGGAACCAGGACGGGAATAGAAAAGTCCCAAAGCTGGAGAGGTGGTCATGCCTGGCAGAGTGGAATGAGGAACCAAAACCTTTTTGACACTCAAGGTCTTGCTTGCCTGTGGCTCAGTGTCACCATGAGATCAGCACTGCTGATCTCACAGTAATAGACAGCCTTGCCCTCAGCTTGAACACCAGTGACCCTCTGGAGCCAGACATAAAAACAGAATCACGAAGGAATGTCCAAGGGTCTTCTGTCATTCCAGTAGATCACAGTGACAGGGGCACTGCCAGGGACCTTCTGCTGGTACCAGCCATACTCATTGCTGCTCCCAGAGCATGTAGGCCAGAGAGTTTGTCCCAGGTTGGCTGGCACTGAGTATGACTGACTGGACCAGGGAGCCTGGAGAGGGAGAAGTGAAAGGCAATAAGATGGGGGCGAACCATTGCCTCAGGAACGCATCTCTGCCCAGGCAGTGCAACAGGGCTCCTCTGTGCAAGGTCCTTATGCCATGGTGGGACACCCAGCCTCAAGACAGAGAGAAGGATTAGAGGCCTATGGCCCTGGAAGGAGAGCTGGCAGCAGCAGAGCAGTAGAACATCACCCTCTGAGGGAAAGGGACCTGGTCATGTCTACAGAAACATGGGGGAATCAGATCCCAGCGTGGCCCAGGGCAAGGCAGCAGAGGCAGCTTCAGCAGCAGCAGCAGCAGGAGGGGGCAGCGTGAAGCAAATGGCAACAGGGCTGGGGATGAGGCCGTGCCATTCCTATGATGGCGACAGGGGAAAGAGTCACCTCCTGTGCCTTGTCATGCACATTCTTGTTCTTAGACAGGGGACAGGAACCTGTCTCAATTCCATTATCACATGGATAATTGACCATGAGAAAAAGTGGCTCAAAACCTCCCTCTCTTGACCCTGGGTTCTGTCTCTCACTTCCCCATTACTCACTGGCTTCATTGCCCTCATCAGCACTGCTGCTGTCACCACCACCACAGAAATAGACAGCCTCATCCTCGGCTTGGACCCCAGTGATGGTTAACGTGCCCGTGGTGCCGGACAAGGATCCGGAGAATCGTGAAGGGATGCCCGAGGGTCTGCTGCTGCTGCCATAGATCAGTGACACAGCCCAAGGCACCACAGCAGAGGTAGCAGGAGGAGAACATGGTCATCAGTAGCAAGATGTGATGGGTTGGGGGACAAAGCCACGCTGATCTTTGTAGGGACAAGGACAATGACCTTCAGACATGGCAGAGAACAAGAGATCCTCCAGTTCTGTGGGACAACGAAAGGACATTTGTAGCCATTGCTGTACAGAAGGGATAGGAACCTATGCCACAGCCAGCCAAGAGGGAGGAGGGCTGAAATATTTGCTTTAGTTTTGGAGTCTGGAAATCCTTAGAATTATCACTTCCTACTTCTTGTTGTCACTATACACCATAGCCACCACTGCTGCTGTCCCAGTTACCACAGAAATAGACAGCCTCATCCTCGGCTTGGACCCCAGTGATGGTTAATGTGGCCGAGGAGCCGGACTTGGATCCGGAGAATCGTGAAGGGATGCCCGAGGGTCTCTTGGTGCTTTCATAGATCACAGTGACAGGAGCAGTGCCAGGAACCTTCTGCTGATGCCAGCCATAGTAGCTGTTACTCCCAGAGCAGGTGATCCTGACCGTGTCTCCCACGTTGGCTGACAGCGAGGATGGCTGACTCACTGCTGCTGCCTGGACCAGGGAACCTGGAGAGGGAGAGGAGAGAAGGGGCAGTCAGTTAGTGGCCCAGGAGCACAGCCCTCCCCATGCCGGGGAACAGTAATGGGAGAATTCTGCCTTCAGGCACATGTGGGACACCCTGGGTGCAACCTCCAACCAGGCACTCCTGAAAGAATGCTGTAGCTAGAACCTGAACCTTCTCCCTGGCCACTGCTCCTCAGGGCACTCCTCCTCCCAGGCATTGAGGCTCGACAGCCTGGGGCATGACCTGCTGCAGACACTCAGATTCTGGGGCAGTTGGAGACCCCCCTGCCCATGGACCACCAGGAACCACGTCCAGGCCAGCAGCCAGCGACGGCAAAGCAGAGTCCCCAGGCAGCGAGAAGCTCTGTGTGGTTATACTGCATGACAAAGCAATGGGGACATCTTCAACACACTATGGCCATCAGATGGGCTGTGGCATGAGGACAGAATTGCAGACAAGACCTGGTAAAGCAAGAGCAAAAATAGCTGCAGGCACCAAGGGTAGGAACCACTTATGCTCTGAACCTCTTCCCTACAGACAAAAAGGTTCAGCAGTCAAGAGGAGTGAAAAGATTACCCCACCACCACCAAGACCCTGAGCAGCACTGCCGTCCCAGCCACCACAGAAATAGACAGCCTCGTCCTCGGCTTGGACCCCAGTGATGGTTAACGTGTTCGTGGAGCCGGACAAGGATCCGGAGAATCGCGAAGGGATGCCCGAGGGTCTGTTGGTGTTGACGTAGATCACAGTGACAGGGGCAGTACCATGGACCTTCTGCTGGAACCAGCCATACCAGCTGCTGCTACCCCCTGAGCAGGTGATCCTGACCGTGTCTCCCACATTGGCAGACAGTGAGGATGGCTGACTCACTGCTGCTGCCTGGACCAGGGAACCTGGAGAGGGAGAGAAGAGAAGGGAGAAGAGGGGGGTCAGTCAGTGTCCCAGGAGAACTTGCCTGGGGAGCAAGGTTACAGGGAATGCCACAGTCAGAGGAGATTGGACCCAAACACAGTCACTAGTATATTTGAGGAGTAGAGCCCTGGCCAAAACATTTCAGCAGAGAGGCAGCTCTGGTGGCTGCAGGAGGACATGGTCATCAGTAGCAAGAGGCAGTGAGGTGTGGGACACAGCTATACCATGAGTTTTGTAGGGACAAGGACAATGGTCCCCAGCCACAAAGTGACCTCCTGTTTTCTAGGAGAAAAAAGGGAATTTATAGCCATGGTTGTACAGAGGAGACATAAACCTGCTCCAGTCCCACATCCACAACTCTGCTTGGCCGAGAGAAGGACTGAAAATCTATGTTTTTAATTCCTCTTTGTCCCTTCAACACCAGTACCGCTGCTGTCCTGGCCACCACAGAAATAGACAGCCTCATCCTCGGCCTGGACCCCAATGATGGTTAACGTGGCCGAGGAGCCAGATACAGAGCTGGAGAATCGCGAAGGGATGCCTGAGGGTCTGCTGTTATCCCAGTAGATCACAGTGACAGGGGCAGTGCCAGGAACCTTCTGCTGGAACCAGCCATAATAGTTGTTGCTACTCCCAGAGCAGGTGATCCGGACCTTGCCTGCCATGTTGGCTGACTCAGCAATGCTGCCTGGACCAGGGAACTTGGAGAAGGAGAGAAGAGAGTCATGAAGAAGGAGATCAATCTGTGCCCCAGGAACACAGCTTTCCCAGAGCAGCACGATGTGGCCCTGTGTGCACAAGCCCTGTCTAGGCACAGCAAGTCTGGTCATGGCACCTGAGCTGTAGGTGAACACTGTGATGAGGGGAGAGGCCCAGGCTATGGTCCAATTCCACCAGCTCCATGTTCTCATACTTGGTGGGACTGTGCTGTGGACCTTGTCTAGCTTGTAAGCCACCACGTGCCTGGGCTGTGGCTCCTCTAGGAAATTCAGACTCTATTCACAAGGCAGAAACATCTGTCAGTACGTCTTTCCCCAGCTCCCACTCAGCTCCCTCACTAGGGGATACTTCCCATACCACACTTCAGCTGCTGAGAAATACTGACAGATTTATGGTTACACCTGACATGGAGATGGCCAAATGTCCAGATGGCATAACAGGGTGCTGCTCCTGCCAGGGATCCCTAAACCCAAGGGCCTCTATCTGCAAAACCATTCCTGTAAACTGCAATTCTCAAACCTCAGTCATTCCTCAGAAACAGCATGCCCCCGCATCCATATCAACAACAACCATCCTGCAGGGTGCCACAATCCTGACCAGCACTGCTGTCCCAGCCACCACAGAAATAGACAGCCTCATCCTCGTCTGGGACCCAGTGATGGTTAATGTGGCCCCAGAGCCGGAGAATTGTGAAGGGATGCCCGAGGGTCTCTCATCATTGTAGTAGATCACAGTGACAGGGCCACTGCCTTCTGCTGGAACCAGCCATAGCCATATCCGCTGCTACCTGCAGAGCAGGTGATCCTGACAGCCACTTCCATGCTGGCTGGCAGTGAGGATGGCTGCGGATTCAGCACTCCCTGGACCAGCACATGTGGAAAAGTAGAGAAGAGAGGAGACAAGAGTGGAGCCAGACAGTCAGAAAGAGCACAGACCTTCCTGGACAAGGTTACAGGGAATGCAACAGTCATGGACAGAACACAAAGGGACAGGCACCAAGGGTAGGAACCACCTATGCTCTGAACCTCTTCCCTACAGACAAAAAGGTTCAGCAGTCAAGAGGAGTGAAAAAATTACCCACCACCACCAAGACCCTGAGCAGATTCCAGAAGCAGAGCCCAGCCCATTGCAGAAGAGCTGCACAGAAGCAGTTTTGGCAGCACACGAGGACATGGCCATCTGTAGCAAGAGGTTGTGAGGGACACAGATACACAAAGAGCTGCCAGGAAGGAGAAGGGCCAAAATCTTTCCTCTGCATTTTGAGTCTCTGTCACTTTCTCTTACTCAAGGTTACAACACACCATAGCTGCTGCCACTGCTGCTGTCCCAGCTACCACAGAAATAGACAGCCTCATCCTCGGCTTGGACCCCAGTGATGGTTAACGTGGCCGAGGAGCCGGACTGGGATCCGGAGAATCGCGAGGGGATACCCGAGGGTCTGTTGTTATTGAGGTAGATCACTACCTCAATGGTAGGGACACTGCTGGTACCAGCCATAGTTGCTGCTGCTACCAGAGCAGGTGATCCTGACCGTGTCTCCCACGTTGGCTGACAGCGAGGATGGCTGCTGAGTCACTGCTGCCTGGACCAGGGAACCTGGAGAGGGAAAGAAGAGAGGGGAGATGACAGCTTCTGTCAGTGTCCCAGGAGCACAGACCTGCCATGGCAGCAGGACAGGGCCCCTGTGCCCAAAGGCCCCATCCAGGCACAGCAAGTCTGGCCATGACACCTGAGTTATGGGCAAGCACTGCGAGGAGAGGAGGGGCCCAGGCCACAGAGTGATCCCATGAGCTTCATGAACTCACACTGATGGCTCTGTGCTGTGGACCTTGACCTGCTTTTAAGTCCCTACTTGCTCAGGCACAGGCCCTCCATGGATATGTGGCACCCAATGTTCCCTGGAGCTCCTGTGCCAGTGTTCCCTTTGCCCAGTGCAGGCACCTCTGTCCCACCAAATGGCAGCAAAATTGGTCTGGGTTGCTTCCACCTTTGACAGCATGACTGCTGAGCTCTCAGATCAGCTGGGGAACAAACCAAACCTGTTTCTGCACAGCAGGACCGTGGCCTTCCTGCACATGTCCTGCTTCAACTGAGAGTGCCACCCTGGGCCTCTCTGAATTGCCACAAGAGAAGAGCAGAACAGAGAAATGGAGCTTTGAAAGGGAATGGGAACCACACCAAGAGCAGGAGCTTCAAGCTCCACAACACTAAGGAAAATCAAGGCCCCAGTTCCTCCAAACTGAAAGTGAGCTGAGGGTCTCCAGCAGTTTTGCAGCAGCTGTGGGTAGAGCTGGGCTGGTGTTTGCAGCAATCACGAGCACGTAGCACCTGCACTCTTGTCCAGCCAGGGAGAGCCCCTCTGCCTCCTGCGCCCAGCACGGCCCAGGGCGGCCGCCGAAGGAGCCTGCAGGGCTGCTCTGAACCTCGCTGGCACAGGCTGGCACCTGGCTGGCCACAGCCCCTCTGCCTCCTGCCCGCCCCGTGAGCCCCAGGACTGTGCAGTGGAGCCACACTGACACCGTGTGGGGACAAGAAGGGCCTCAGGGACAGCACTGCAGGAACTGAGAGCAGAGCCCGGCACAGGGCTCTGCCCTTGCTGCCTCTCACCTCTGCCACGGCTTCCACGAGGTCCAGAGATTCCTCCGGGCCTGGCCACAAGCATCAGGGTTTCTGTATGGCACCCTGCCCGCGGCAGCTTGTGCTCACAGAGGAGAGCCTCTCACACAGACACAGGGTCCTTTGGCACAGTTGCTGTCACCGGAGATGAGTTGGCATCAGCCCTACACTGGCAGAGACCAGCACTACTGTCTCTGTGGTATCACAGATCACAGAGACATGGACTTCTGCTGGAACCAGGTATAGCCACTGCTACTGATCTTGAAAGTTTCTCCCAGGTTGGCTGACACCTCGGATGGCTGACTCAGCCATGCTGCCTGGACCAGGGAATAATGGAGAGGGAGAGGAAGAAGAGGGCTGTCAGTCAGTGCCCCAGTACAGCCCTCTCTGACGTGCAGGACAGGGCTCCTGTGCCAAAAGGTCCTGATGGAACAGAGGGCTTCCTGCCTCAGACAGAGCCCAAGGCCTGAGCCCAAGGCCATGGCCCCATGAAGAGAGAGAGCAAGAGGACATGGCTGTCAGCAGAATGAGGTGATGGGGCTGACAGCACAGCAATGCCAGGCACTGCACTGCCCCAAGGTCTCTTCCTGCACAGCATGGGGCAAGGAGGAGGCCATTCACAGCCAATGGTCATGGAGGGGGACATGAAACTGCATCAAGCCCACAGCTCTGCTCAGCCCTGAGAGACAGGGCAGAGAAGCTCCATCTTTAAATCCTCTGTTATCTCATTTCCACATCTCTCTGTATAATTATACAGCTGCCACTGCTGCTGTCCCAGCCACCACAGAAATAGACAGCCTCGTCCTCGGCTTGGACCCCAGTGATGGTTAGCGTGTTTCTGTAGCTGGGATTGGGTCTGGGGAATCTTGTTATTGCTGTAGATCACAGTGACAGGGGCAGTACCATGGACCTTCTGCTGGAACCAGCCATAGCTGTTGCTGCTACCCCCGAGCAGGTGATCCTGACCGTGTCTCCCACATTGGCAGACAGTGAGGATGGCTGACTCACTACTGCTGCCTGGACCAGGGAACCTGGAGAGGGAGAGAAGAGAAGGGAGAAGAGGGGGGTCAGTCAGTGTCCCAGGAGAACTTGCCTGGGGAGCAAGGTTACAGGGAATGCCACAGTCAGAGGAGATTGGACCCAAACACAGTCACTAGTATATTTGAGGAGTAGAGCCCTGGCCAAAACATTTCAGCAGAGAGGCAGCTCTGGTGGCTGCAGGAGGACATGGTCATCAGTAGCAAGAGGCAGTGAGGTGTGGGACACAGCTATACCATGAGTTTTGTAGGGACAAGGACAATGGTCCCCAGCCACAAAGTGACCTCCTGTTTTCTAGGAGAGAAAAGGGAATTTATAGCCATGGTTGTACAGAGGAGACATAAACCTGCTCCAGTCCCACATCCACAACTCTGCTTGGCCGAGAGAAGGACTGAAAATCTATGTTTTTAATTCCTCTGCACCTCATTTGAAAATCTGTCTTTGTCACTTCACCGGCATAGCTGCTGCTGTCCCTGCTACCACAGAAATAGACAGCCTCATCCTCGGCTTGGACCCCAATGATGGTTAACGTGGCCGAGGAGCCAGATACAGAGCTGGAGAATCGCGAAGGGATGCCTGAGGGTCTGCTGTTATCCCAGTAGATCACAGTGACAGGGGCAGTGCCAGGAACCTTCTGCTGGAACCAGCCATAATAGTTGTTGCTACTCCCAGAGCAGGTGATCCGGACCTTGCCTGCCATGTTGGCTGACTCAGCAATGCTGCCTGGACCAGGGAACTTGGAGAAGGAGAGAAGAGAAGGGAGAAGAGGGGGGTCAGTCAGTGTCCCAGGAGAACTTGCCTGGGGAGCAAGGTTACAGGGAATGCCACAGTCAGAGGAGATTGGACCCAAACACAGTCACTAGTATATTTGAGGAGTAGAGCCCTGGCCAAAACATTTCAGCAGAGAGGCAGCTCTGGTGGCTGCAGGAGGACATGGTCATCAGTAGCAAGAGGCAGTGAGGTGTGGGACACAGCTATACCATAGTTTTGTAGGGACAAGGACAATGGTCCCCAGCCACAAAGTGACCTCCTGTTTTCTAGGAGAAAAAAGGGAATTTATAGCCATGGTTGTACAGAGGAGACATAAACCTGCTCCAGTCCCACATCCACAACTCTGCTTGGCCGAGAGAAGGACTGAAAATCTATGTTTTTAATTCCTCTTTGTCCCTTCAACACCAGTACCGCTGCTGTCCTGGCCACCACAGAAATAGACAGCCTCATCCTCGGCCTGGACCCCAGTGATGGTTAACGTGGCTGTGGAGCCGGATGCAGAACCAGAGAATCGTGAAGGGATGTCTGAGGGTCTCTTGTCATCAGCATAGATCACAGTGACAGGGGCAATGCCAGGAACCTTCTGCTGGAACCAGGCAAAGTATCCTTTGGAATTGCCTTTAGAGCAGTTTATCTGAACAGTCTCCCACGTTGGCTGACAGCGAGGATGGCTGACTCAGCTATGCTGCCTGGACCAGGGAACCTGGAGAGGGAGAGAAGAGAGGGGAGAAGAGGAGCTCAGTCACTGTCCCAGGTACACACACCTGCCTGGACAAGGTTACAGGGAATACAACAGTCAGATATGGACATGGTCAAAGGCACATTTGAGGAGCAGAGCCCAGCCCATTGCAGAACGACTGCACAGAAGCAGCTTTGGCAGCACAGGAAGACGTCATCAGTAGCAAGAGGCTGTGGGGAACACAGGTATACCTAGCACTGCCAGGAAGGAGAAGGGTCAAAACCCTTTTTGAGTCTGTCACTTTCTGTTACTCATTGTTACCACACACCATAGCTGCTGCTGCTGCTGCCTTCATAGCTACCACAGAAATAGACAGCCTCGTCCTCGGCTTGGACCCCAGTGATGGTTAACGTGCCTGTGGAGCCGGACCTGGATCCGGAGAATCGCGAAGGGATACCCGAGGGTCTCTCATCATCGTAGTAGATCACAGTGACAGGAGCAGTGCCAGGAACCTTCTGCTGGTACCAGCCATAGTTGTTGCTGCTCCCAGAGCAGATGATCTTGACAATTTCAGCCATGGTTAATGACACAGATTATGTGTCATTATTAAGATATGAATTAACATTCATCATGGTTAATGATGGCTGACTCAGTGATCCTGCCTAGGCCAGGGAGCCTGGAGAGGGTGGGGGGTAACACCAGAAGGGTCAGTTATTTCCCCAGGAGTACAGCCCTGCCCAGGTAGTGTGACAGTCCCCTGTGCCCGATAGTTCTAGTGCTTTGTGTGTGGGACACCCAGCCTCAAGACAGAGAGAAGGATTAGAGGCCTATGGCCCTGGAAGGAGAGCTGGCAGCAGCAGAGCAGTAGAACATCACCCTCTGAGGGAAAGGGACCTGGTCATGTCTACAGAAACATGGGGGAATCAGATCCCAGCGTGGCCCAGGGCAAGGCAGCAGAGGCAGCTTCAGCAGCAGCAGCAGCAGGAGGGGGCAGCATGAAGCAAATGGCAACAGGGCTGGGGATGAGGCCGTGCCATTCCTATGATGGCGACAGGGGAAAGAGTCACCTCCTGTGCCTTGTCATGCACATTCTTGTTCTTAGACAGGGGACAGGAACCTGTCTCAATTCCATTATCACATGGATAATTGACCATGAGAAAAAGTGGCTCAAAACCTCCCTCTCTTGACCCTGGGTTCTGTCTCTCACTTCCCCATTACTCACTGGCTTCATTGCCCTCATCAGCACTGCTGCTGTCACCACTACCACAGAAATAGACAGCCTCATCCTCGGCTTGGACCCCAGTGATGGTTAATGTGCCTGTGGTGCCGGACTCGGATCCAGAGAATTGCGAGGGGATACCCGAGGGTCTGTTGTTACTAGCATAGATCACAGTGACAGGGCCAGTGCCAGGGACCTTCTGCTGGTACCAGCCAGCATAAGCATAGCTGCTGCTAAGTCCAGAGCAGTTGATCCTGACCGTGTCTCCCACGTTGGCTGACAGCGAGGATGGCTGCTGAGTCACTGCTGCCTGGACCAGGGAACCTGGAGAGGGAGAAAAGAGAGGGGAGATGACAGCTTCTGTCAGTGTCCCAGGAGCACAGACCTGCCATGGCAGCAGGACAGGGCCCCTGTGCCCAAAGGCCCCATCCAGGCACAGCAAGTCTGGCCATGACACCTGAGTTATGGGCAAGCACTGCGAGGAGAGGAGGGGCTCAGGCCACAGAGTGATCCCATGAGCTTCATGACCTCACACTGATGGGGATGTGCTGTGGCACCCAACACCTTCTTATATGCCTGTCTACCCAGGAGAGACTCTTCATGGAAATGTGGCCCCCAACACTGCTCCTGTCCCTCTTCTCACACTCTTTCTTCCCCACCAATACAGGAAGATCACTCCAATCCATTTCTGCCCTTGGGCACACAGCTGGGAAAAATACTTCCAGCTGCAAGCCCGAGTACAAGGTGGGCTATCTCAGGAGCCACAGCAATATGCTCAGATGGATTGAGGTGTGTGGTCAAAGACCCCTCAATCTTTGCAAAGATCAGCTCCTCCAGCTGTTTCCTTCTCACACAGGGGCTTCTGCACAGGGGTCTGCACCTGCAGCTTCCCCACCAAGCTCATGGCCCCCCACCAGTGCTGAGGTGACACAACACTCCCATTGCAAGCATTGCTCCAGCACCAGTGAATCTCCCCCTTGTCAGCAGCACCACAGGGAACAGAAGGGCTCTGCATCCTGAAGCCTCTGGAGCATGAGGTCAAGTTCCCAGCCTGGCCAGCCCCACACACCTGCACACCACCCTTCCCAGACCTGCCTTTACCTTTCCAAATTCTGCTCCTTTGGCCGTGGAGGCAGACCAGGAAAATTGCAGAGGAATTCTCAAGGGTATGCTGTTGTTCTAGTTACAGGGGACCTCCCAGGGACCCTCTGCCTTGACCAGCCAGCATAAGTCTAGCCACTGCTAAGCCCAGAGCAGCTGATCTTTGTGGTTTCTCTGAGGTTAGCTGATAATAAGGATGGCTGACTTGGCAATACTGCCTGGACTAGGGGAGCTGGAAAAGGAGACGGGAAAAGACAGGGTTCAGTAAGGCAGGCAGCTCTATGCTGATGCTTGATACTGGAATGTAGGGACTCCTCACAGAACTCTGCCATGGCAGTTTTTTGTATCATGTCAACAATCCTCTGTGCCACTGTGGCAGCATCACTGCTGCTGTCATGGCTACCATAGACAGCCTCATCCTTGGCTTGGATCCCAGTGATGGTTAATGTGTTTGTGGAACCAGACCTGGATCCAGAGAATCGCGAAGGGATGCCCGAGGGTCTCCTGTCATTGAAGTAGATCACAGTGACAGGGCCAGTGCCAGGGACCTTCTGCTGGAACCAGGCATACCAGCTGCTAGTCCTGGAGCAGGTGATCCTGACAGTCTCTCACATGCTTGCTGACATTGAAGATGGCTGATCCATTGCTGCTGCCTGGACCAGGGAACCTGGAGAGGGAGAGAAGAGAGGGGAGAAGACAGGGGTCAGTGTTCCAGGAGCACATATATCCTTATCCACATGCCTGGATAAGGATATAGGGAATGCAACAGTCAGAGGAGAAGAGACGTGGAAAATGGCCACAGGCACAATTGAGGAGCAGAGCCCTGCCCCAGGTACCCCTGCACAGAGGCACCAGCAGGAGGACATGGTCATTAGTAGTAGGTCAGAGAACAGTGGGAGACAAAGCCATGCTATGGGTTTTGTAGGGAGCAGAACAGTGATCCTCAGCGACAAAGTCACTTTGCACTCTCTAGGACACAAAATGGGAAAAACTCAGGATCTTGTGGAGGAGAGAAAAACTTTCTCCTGTCCCACATCCACAACTCTGTTTGGTTGTGAGAATGACAAAAAAATCTCCATTTTTAATTTCTCTCTACCTCACTTGAAAATCTGTCCTTGTCACTATACCAGCACCAGCACTGCTGTCCCTGCCACCACAGAAATAGACAGCCTCGTCCTCGGCTTGGACCCCAGTGATGGTTAATGTGCCCGTGGAGCCAGACTTGGATCCGGAGAATCGCGAGGGGTTGCCCGAGGGTCTCTTGTCATTCTGGTAGATCACAGTGACAGGGCCAGTGCCAGGGATCTTCTGCTGGAACCAGCCATAGTCGCTGTAGCTACTCCCAGAGCAGGTGATTTTGATGGTCTCTCCCACATTGGCTGACAGTGAGGATGACTGCTGAGTCACTGCTGCCTGGACCAGGGAACCTGGAGAGGGAGAGAAGAGAGGGGAGAAGAGGAGAAGGGGTGAGTAACTGACCTGGGAACACAGATCTCCCCAGGCAGTGGGACAGGGATAGCACCTCTGTGCTGAAAGTCCCCAGCTGCTCATACAGGGTCTGGCCAGGACATCTGCACCAGGGATGAATAACAGGGTGAGGAGGGAGACAAGGCCAGCCAGGTGCCAGCTGCTCAGACAAAAGAGGATGATGATGGTTTCAGGCTCCTTGCTGTTGTGGGGTCATAGCAGGACATTGTCCAGGGCCAGGTGCTTCCCTGAGGGCTAGAGAGAGCTCCTGCACAGGCTGAACATGAGCCCAGTGGGCCAGCACTGAGTAAATACAGCCAATGCAGCCTTAGCCTGGCATCTCCTCTTGCAGCACAACAAAGCATCCCCTGACTAGCCCTGATCTGCCCCAGCAGCCTCATGCATGACCCCAGAGCTGCTGTGTCCATGGGAAGCCTTCCCAGGTTTTGAAGGCAAAGCTTTGGCCCGGCTCCCTGGCTCATGGTATGTCCCCAGCTCTCAGGGCTGGGACCACAAGACTAAACCCTCTTGTGTGAAATCCAGCTGGGCTGGGAGGCAGCCAGCAGGGCCCTGGACACAAGCTGAGGAGCACAGGGGGACATTTGCCCTAGAAAAGTGTGCAGGGACAGGGCTGCTGGGGGGTCACCCCTTACCCAAATGACAGGGCACAACGATTGGACTGTAAGAGACAGCTGAGCTGGGAAGGTTTTGGACCAATTCCCAATTTTTCTGTGTCGCTGTGCAGCATCACTGCTGCTGTCAGCACCACCACAGAAATAGACAGCCTCGTCCTCGGCTTGGACCCCAGAGATGGTTAATGTGGCTGTGGAGCCAGATGTGGATCCGGAGAATCGTGAAGGGATGCCCGAGGGTCTGCTGTTGCTGTTGTAGATCACAGTGACAGGGCCAGTGCCAGGGACCTTCTGCTGGTACCAGCCAGCATAGCTCCAGCTGCTAATCCCGGAGCAGGTGATCCTGACTGTGTCTCCCACGTTGGCTGACAGTGAGGATGGCTGACTCAGCGCTGCCTGGACCAGAGAACCTGGAGAAGGAGAGAAGAGAGGGGAGAAGACGGGGGTCAGTCAGTGTCCCAGGAGCACAGACCTCCCCAAGGAAGCAGGACAGGGTTCTGTGCCCAGAAGCCCCATCCAGGCACAGCGAGTCTGGCCATGGCACCTGTGCTGTGGGCAAGTTCTGTGAGGAGAAGGGCCCAGGCCATGGCGCAATCCCACCAGCTCCATGTCCTCACACTGATGGCTCTGTGCTGTGGGCCTTGACCTGCTTTTAAGCTCCTACCTTCCCAGGCACAGGCTCTCCATGCATATGTGGTGCTCAGTGTTTCCTGGAGGTCCTGTCTCAGTGCTGATCTTGCATGCTGCAGCACCTCTGTCTCACCAAAGATTGCTCTTGGTTGCCTGCTCCTTCTCCAGTATGGCTGATGCACTCTCAGTCCAGCTGGGCACCACCCCAATCCTATTCCTGCCCAGTAGGACCATGGCCTCCCTGCACTGGGAGTTCTGTGCACAGAGCAAGGACAGCACCACCTCGCCATGGGGACACATCCACCTGCCCTGGAACACCCAAGGCTGGTTGGTACCTCCTGGTCCCAGGGCACTGCAAAAAATGGGCAAGGAGATGTGCTCCTTTTTTAATGCCTTTATTGAGGTCAGCTCAAGGTGGCGGGGGGCAAGGGGTCATGCACACCGCTGCTGCTCCCAATGGACAACACAGAGGAGGAAGCATTCAGCTTTGCGGCACAGCAGAGCTGGGGCTTCCACATCCTCACAAGAATCCCTGGGAATACCACAACTCGTTGAAAATCTAGGGTAGTCATGCAGAGTGAGTGTTGCTTAATTATGGAGACAAGGCCTGGAGCATCAGTAAGTAGCTCAACATTCTTCCTTGCTCCTCAACGTAGTTTGGAGTCCTGTTTGAGCAATGGCTTGCTGGTTCTAGGGGTCTTCAAATGTTAATTCCAGTTCTGCTGGGTGCTAACCCCCAAGGGAGTTCTCTCATTTGTGTGCTGGGTGGTGTCATCAGTTGCCATTAGAGGTGTGCAGGGAGCAGCGCAGGCAACGCAGGTACAGAAAAGCGCACGGGTACAAAGCAATGTGGCATTTAACAAAGAAGGCTGTCACAACAACATCAGGCATAAGGTATTCAACAATGAAGGCACTTTACGGTGACAACATTGAACTGAGTTAACATCTTTGTATAATGATCAGGAGGTCACATTTTACTCTTTACATGCACTGTGCTCCCTGTGTGCTGATCAGCAGCAGGGACAGAGCAGCTGGGAAAAACCACATCCTGCTTCAATTGAGAGTGCCACCCTGGGCCTCTCTGAATTGCCACAAGAGAAGAGCAGAACAGAGAAATGGAGCTTTGAAAGGGAATGGGAACCACACCAAGAGCAGGAGCTTCAAGCTCCACAACACTAAGGAAAATCAAGGCCCCAGTTCCTCCAAACTGAAAGTGAGCTGAGGGTCTCCAGCAGTTTTGCAGCAGCTGTGGGTAGAGCTGGGCTGGTGTTTGCAGCAATCACGAGCACGTAGCACCTGCACTCTTGTCCAGCCAGGGAGAGCCCCTCTGCCTCCTGCACCCAGCACGGCCCAGGGCGGCCGCCGAAGGAGCCTGCAGGGCTGCTCTGAACCTCGCTGGCACAGGCTGGCACCTGGCTGGCCACAGCCCCTCTGCCTCCTGCCCGCCCCGTGAGCCCCAGGACTGTGCAGTGGAGCCACACTGACACCGTGCGGGGACAAGAAGGGCCTCAGGGACAGCACTGCAGGAACTGAGAGCAGAGCCCGGCACAGGGCTCTGCCCTTGCTGCCTCTCACCTCTGCCACGGCTTCCACGAGGTCCAGAGATTCCTCCGGGCCTGGCCACAAGCATCAGGGTTTCTGTATGGCACCCTGCCCGCGGCAGCTTGTGCTCACAGAGGAGAGCCTCTCACACAGACACAGGGTCCTTTGGCACAGTTGCTGTCACCGGAGATGAGTTGGCATCAGCCCTACACTGGCAGGGGCCAGAATGTCCAGAGACCATGACAAGGAGTGTCCCAGCTCCTCTGAGTAACCATAGGACAGGACATTCTGAGGGCAGGAGCAAGTAGCCCCACTAAAGGTCTTCACTTCCAGGATCCATGTAATTTCAATGTCCTCCAGCACCACTGAGGGTGTCTTTTCACTATCACAGATCACAGGGGCATTGTCAGGGACCTTCTGCTGGAACCCAGCACAGCCACCCCTATCCTCAGTGCAGGAGATCTTGATGATTTCTCCCAGACTGGCTGACACATTGGATGGTTGATTCAGAGATGCTGCCTGGGCCAGGGACTGTGGAGAAGGATAAGAGAGGGGAGGAGTTTCACCCAGTATTCCAGGAACATGGCTATCTCCTGTGCAGGGGCATCAGGAATTTCACACTCAGAGGAGAATGGGTGCAGCCACTAATGAATCTGGGGAGCAGAGCCAAGCTAAATGTACCCCAAGGCATCCCAGCACAGAGGCACCTCTGCCAGCAGAAGGAGAATGTGGTCAGTAGCATCATCAGTAGCAAGAGGCAGTGGGATGGGAAACATACAAAGCCACACCATGAGTTTTGTAGGAACCAAGACAATGATCCCCAGTCCCAAGTTCATCTCCAGTGCTCTAGGACACAAAAGTGGGGACATTTGTAGTCATGGTCATGCAGGGGAGACAAAAGTCTGCCCCAGGCTCACAACTACCACTCTTCTTGGTGATGAGAAGAACTGTAAAATGCCATTTTTATTTCCTCTATGTATCCTTTGAAAATCTGTCATTTTCATTACACTAACATAGCTGCTGCTGCTGTCATAGCCACCACAGAAACAGACAGCCTCGTCCTCGGCTTGGACCCCAGTGATGGTTAATGTGCCCCCAGAGCCGGAGAATCGCGAAGGGATGCCCGAGGGTCTCCTGTCATTGTAGTAGATCACAGTGACAGGGCCAGTGCCAGGGACCTTCTGCTGGAACCAGCCATAGCTGTAGCTGCTACCAGTGCAGGTGATCCTGACTGTGTGTGTCTCCCACGTTGGCTGACAGCGAGGATGGCTGCTGAGTCACCGCTGCCTGGACTAGGGAACCTGGAGAGGGAGAGAAAAGAGGGGAGAAGATGGGGGTCAGTCAGTGTCCCAGGAGCACAGGCCTGCCATGGCAGCAGGACAGGGCCCCTGTTCCCAAAGGCCCCAGGATGCCATGGAGTGGCCCGGCAGTGAACACAAAACACAGGGCATGAGAGTGCCTCCACTGTGCTGACCAGCATTGCTGCTGTCATTGTTACCACAGAAATAGACAGCCTCACCCTTGGCTTGGACCCCAGTGATGGTTAATGTGTTTGTGGAGCCGGAGGTGGATCCGGAGAATCATGAAGGGATGCCCGAGGGTCTCTTGTTATTGTTATAGATTACAGTGACAGGGCTACTGTCACTACAGGAACCTTCTGCTGGAACCAACCAAAGCCAAAGATGCTGTTACCCCCAGAGCAGGTGATCCTGACCGTGTCTCCCATGTTGGCTGACAGCGAAGATTGCTGACTCAGTGATGCTGCCTGGACCAGGGAACCTGGAGAGGGAGAGAAGAGAGGGGAGAAGAGGGAGGTCAGTCAGTGCCCCAGGGGCACAGACCTCCTATGGCAGCAGGACAGGGCTCCTGTGCCCAAAGGCCCCAAGATACAATGGAGAGGCCCAGCCTCACAGACAGATCCCAAGGCATGAGGGTCCTGTAGGGAGAAATGGCAGCAGCAGGAGGAGAGAGAGAATGCTGGAGTCAGTGCCTCCGCTATGCTGACCAGCACTGCTGCCGTCATAGCCACAGAAATAGACAGCCTCATCTTTGGCTTGGACCCCAGTGATGGTTAATGTGCCTGTGGAGCCAGACTTGGATCCGGAGAATCGCGAAGGGATGCCCGAGGGTCTCCTGTCATTCCAGTAGATCACAGTGACAGGGCCAGTGCCAGGGACCTTCTGCTGATACCAGCCATAGGTGCCATAGCTAACCCCAGAGCAGGTGATCCTGACCGTGTCTCCCACATTGGCTGACATTGATGATTGCTGATTTAGCGATGCTGCCTGGACCAGGGAACCTGGAGAGGAGAGAAAGAGGGGAGAAGAGGGGAGTCAGTCAGACTCTCAGGAGCACAGACTTCCTTAGAAAAGATGAAAGGAACTGCGACAGTCATGGTCAGAACAGACAGGGACAAGATCACAGGCACATTTGAGGAGAAGAGCCCAGCCCATTGCAGAATATCTGCACAGAAGAAGTTCTTGCAGCACAGAAGGACATGGTCATCAATATCAAGAGGCTGTGGGTGACACAGCTACACCAAGATCTTTGTAGGGAGCAGGACATGAATAGGCCCCAGCTGCACAGTCACCTCCTGATCTCTGCATCATTCAAGAGAGGACATTTCATGCTGTAGACATGAAGAAGGGACAGGAATATGCCTCAGCAACATATCCAGCCAGGAGGGAGAAGAGCCAAAATCTTTCCTCTGGTTTTGGAGTCTGTCTCACTTCCTGGTACTCACTGTCACCACACACCATAGCTGCCACTGCTGCTGTCATAGCTACCACAGAAATAGACAGCCTCGTCCTCGGCTTGGACCCCAGTGATGGTTAACGTGCTTGTGGTGCCGGACAAGGATCCGGAGAATCGCGAGGGGATACCCGAGGGTCTCTTGTCATTAGCATAGATCACAGTGACAGGGCCAGTGCCAGGGACCTTCTGCTGGTACCAGCCAGCATAAGCATAGCTGCTGCTAATTCCAGAGCAGTTGATCCTGACCGTGTCTCCCACGTTGGCTTGACAGCGAGGATGGCTGCTGAGTCACTGCTGCCTGGACCAGGGAACCTGGAGAGGGAGAGAAGAGAGGGGAGATGACAGCTTCTGTCAGTGTCCCAGGAGCACAGACCTGCCATGGCAGCAGGACAGGGCCCCTGTGCCCAAATGCCCCATCCAGGCTCAGCAAGTCTGGCCATGACACCTGAGTTATGGGCAAGCACTGCGAGGAGAGGAGGGGCTCAGGCCACAGAGTGATCCCATGAGCTTCATGACCTCACACTGATGGGGATGTGCTGTGGCACCCAACACCTTCTTATATGCCTGACTGTCACAGGCCCTCCATATAAATGTGTCCTCCAACATTTCCTGACAGTTTATACCCCACTGCTCCCTCTCTTTCTTGCCCACCAATGCAGCAAGATCACTCCAGGCCATCTTTTCCCTTGGGCACTCAGCTGGGAAAAACAGGTCCTGCTCCAAGCCAGGACACCAGAAGCTGGTGTCCCTCAGGAACCACAGCACTATGCTCGGATGGATTGAGGTGTATAGACAAAGGCCCCTCAGCCTTAGCCAAGATCCATGTCAAGGGATGGCAGGAACATTTTCTACCCTGCCTTGCCATTGCATCCTCTGCTGCCACTTTCACCAAACCTGTGACCCTGGTGTCATCCACCCACCGTGCATTCCCTGAGGCATCTCAGCTCTTCCAGCCACTTCCTTCCCACACAGGGGCTTCTGCACAGGGGTCTGCACCTGCAACTGCCCCCACCAAGCTCATGGCCCCCCACCAGTGCTGAGGTGACACAACACCCCTACTGCAGGCGCTGCCCCAGCACCAGTGACTCTCTCCCTTGTCAGCAGCACCAAAGGGAACAGAAGGGCTCTGCATCCTGAAGCAGAGCTCTGGAGCATGAGATCAAGTTCCCAGCCTGGCCAGCCCCACACACCAGTTTGATATCCTTGTGCGTGAAGTATTTAGAACATCAGAATATCAGAACATGGTGCAAGTCCTCTTTTGAGGACAGCTGTATTGCATGAGCTCAGCTTAATTCAGGATGCTTTTGATTTGCTGTTGGACAGACTTGACATACTCTGGAATTGTCGCCTGATTAGAATGACACTACAGCCACCTTGGTTCTCCCACAGTTGCTCTTAGCTCTCTAAACTGCAGTTTCAACTCTCTCCCTCTAATGACCACACAAGACAGAAAAGGTGGGTAGAGAACCTGTAAAATGCTGACTAAATTTCTGCTCCTCCTGCAAAGTCCAAGTGCCAGACTAAACTGGGCTGTTCCTGTCTATATGCAGAACCTCATTTCTCTTGTTTTTATCCCATTCATTTCCCCATAGTTTTGACTTCGTGTATGCTTGCTTAAACTTCAGAAAATAAAATTAAATAAAAATATAGATTAAAATCTACAGAGGTGTTGAAGATAAAAACCACAAAAAACAAACAGTGGTGGAGTATCCTGCTGCAAAAGATCTGTAGAATGCCATTGCAATCACGAATGGTATAAACAAGAAGTAGTACCAGTCATCAGATAAAACCCATTTGCATTGTTTTTGTTCTTTCCCAGAAGTCATCAAGTGAAATAATGGTTCCATAAGCAGATTGTCTTGAGATCTTTAGCATTAGCAGTTTATCCAACTGAAAATCTATCTCCCCTTTGCTGCCATCCTGTGGCAACTTGCTGCAGCAGCGTGAGGCTGCAGTGTGAAATGCTGTCTTCAGAGGGTAGCAGAGGTTGCATCTCTTTTCAGTGTTAAATAGATTCTTCACCCCCTTCCAGCACTTCATAATCATTTTCCCTAGGGAATGCCATCAGCTTGGTCTATCATATCATTCCTGCTGAGACGTATTCCAGCACTTCATGTGTTTGCACCACAGCTGATGAGGTCAAGATGCTGATGGCTTGGTCTTGCTTTCTTTTCCAACTTGGTATTAATTCCTTAGCAGGTAATACCACTGTGTGAAGCAGTAATTTTAAGAAGTCATAAGAACCAATGTGATTTGGAGAACTTTATGGGAATTCCTGGCCCTTTTCTCTCCTAGAAAAACAGGATGTGATCAGAAGTGTATTGTGACATTTGCCCATTCAGTGGGACAGAAACTGCATCCTCCTTCCTTGGTAGTGCTGTTCAACTAGTGTCTGTACTACACGTTAAACCATTAAAAATTTGTGTTCCAAAAGATTGCCTCTTCTCATGTCTTTGAACTACAAAGCAACTGTACCGAAATGTAAGTTTGAAGAATGCAGTGGGTCGAGAAGGACTTGAATATGTGTAAAAAAGGCAAGCAAGTAGAGGCAAACAGAAAATTTTTTTCATTTTAATCTAAGACAAGAGCATGCTTCTATCAATGATTAACAGGAAAATCGAGCCCTTTGCAAAAGCGGATCGAGCAGGGGAAGGAATGCAAATGATTGCTTCATGTTGGGAAGATATGAAAAGAAATGCCAAAATCTGTGCTTCCTGATAATACTACTATGTGGTTTAAGTGATGTCCATCCCTCTTGCAAAAAAGCCTGGTGATTCTGGTGTGTCTGACATCTCTTTTTTATTTGTCAGCTGAGAGACTGGGCTGGTTGATGTGTGTTTGGCAGCAGATTTAATGAGAGCACCTGATGGAGAAGAAGCTCTTCTTATCTGCACTGAGGTCAGTGCTGGGGATAATTGGATGGGTTCTATACTGCCTGATTTCTGTAGTTTACAAGAATATTAATGCTAGTGAAAAATGGTAGCAGCTGAGGATGCTGTAATGTAATGAGGAACAGGTGTAGAATTTAGCTGTATCAATTTGGAAACAGCAATCTGTGACAGAAAGGGAAGGTTCTAACTGCCGGCTTTGCTGAATTTTAACTTGAGCCACTGGCCTTGAAAGAACGCACTACTGCTTCACTAGGATGGTATATAGAGAACTGGATAAAAATCCTTCCTGTCAGGGGCTGGAGTGCTGAAATGCAGACCTCTGAGCTGAGGCCACCACTGACGGTTGATGAGTTGGCCTTGTGTTTTCTGCATTCTCAGAATCTCTCTCATTGCAGTGGTAGTTCTTTATCTCCAGGCTCTGATTACTTGGAGAACTTTCTAACAAACTATGCTGGGAGTCAATTTCTGAATATAAAGCATTAAAGCACAGCAGATCCTAAACTTGGGTCTTTGTTTTGATATTCTTTTAAAAAGCAAATTTTTTAAAATTTCCCTCATAATTTAGCTGGATGGGTTTGAGCTGTAGGATTTGTTCTGTCTTGTGCTAGTCACTTAACTGCAAACACTGTTTATTCTTTTACCTTGCACCATAATGTGATATTTGTTCTTCAGTTCAATTCTAGTCAAGGAGGGGTGGGGGAGGAGGTGAAAAAGAATTTTCTAACTCAGCAAGTTCCACAAAAGATGGAGTTCAGCAAATTATCAGTGCTTTAATAACAGCCTTCTGCGTTTCTTTACAACCTGAGGCAAACAACTAACTATATGCAGAGGGGAAATGCCAACTTCAAAACCTGCAGGGAATGATGGGAAAGTACTTAGTTCTTAATTTTTGATCCGTGTCTAATTAAACAGGCAGCTCTATCTAATACTTTTGGTCAATTAAGGTCTGACTTGTAGCAACATGCACATTGTCTACATGATGTTTTCCATTTTGAGGTAGTTGTGTGGCCACAGATTTTTCTTAGAAATCATGGGTTTGGTAGACTAGAAGTATATGTCTTAAGAATTCTCAGGACACCTTCAGACTGAAGCATATTTGTTTCTGTGGTCTGCTGCTTCAGCTATGGTAAAATAACAGAAACATGCAGAGTAGAGAAAATGAAATTAATTCTGACTGAAATCTTGCCTCATAGAAGCTTTTCTATGAAGTATTTCAATTAAGGAGATAGAAGACCACAAACTATAGTTGCAAATAGAATGGGAGGCAAGTGTTAGGTTTTCCATGGATGAGATGATCTGTTTCCACTGGTAATAGTTGAAATGAAGACTAGCACTTGACTTCTTGGCAATGTGATGGAAGCTTCCAATAAAACCCAGCTCTCATTTATCCCATACGTATTCCATCTCTCTGCATGCACCTACAGAGTAAGGCTCACTAATAGGAATCAAAGTAAATGGGAATTCTATATCCATTGCCTGCATTTTGTTCCTGTCCTGCCCAAAATATGTTTAGATTTTAAACTTCTCAGAGCAAAAAGACATTTGTAGTTGCTAGAACTTACAACCATGGCCTCACCCGGAGCTTTTAATGTACCTGTTGATATGAATAGTACCTGCCTTACACAGATATGAAATGTTGCCATTTGAAGAAGTGGGACAAGGTTGGATATAAATCACAAGTGTGACATATTTGTTTAAACACTGAAAAAAAAGTAGCATTATTGATGTTATCCTGTGCATAAAATGCATCATTCAGGTATGTCAGATGACACTTGATAGTTTATTCACATCTTCAAACAGAAAAGTGTAGATTAGCTGCAAACTACAGTTACAGACCTGTTTGGTAATAAAAGCTGCACTGTCTAAGGAAATAAACATGTTCATACTTGGATGAGCAGGGTCCTAATTTATCTAAATCACCAATGCCTTAAAAATACACATTCAAGTAAAAAATTCCAATCCTCTGTAGTAGCAAATGCATACAAAAGTATGAGTAAGTAAGTATGAGTAAGCAAATGTGAAATACCTCTTCTGATGTATTTTTGTCTGCTCAACTACAAGCTCACCTCAAATAACATAGCTGGTGTAGCAACCAGGAGCTGCCAGCAGAGGTTACCACAGCCTTTGGAGAAAGGCTGGTCTCCTCCATGGAACTGGGCTGGCACAAGGCTCCTGGAGCTGGATTCTCTTTGGTGAAAGACTACAAGACACGAGTCATTACATTGCTTGGAAAAAGTATGGAGAATGTGTCTCGAATTCCTCCTGCACTTTTTCCCTGGTTACCTAATATGACCTACAAAATAAACTTATCTGTGAGAACTGCCTGGGTTTTAAACCTCTTGGGTAATCCTGCGTGGTAATGTGGGAAAAGAGATGTGACAGAGGGGTAGCCTCATCGATAACTGAATAATAATAACAACAACAATAATAATAATAATAATAATAATAATAATCTCAGCCCAAGTGAGGCCATATCTGGAGTATTGTGTTCTATTCTCATCTTTACAGTTCAAGAAAGACAAGGAATTACTGTAGAGGGTCCAGAGCAGGCCACAAAGATGAAGAGGGGTCTGGAGCAACTTCCTTATGAGGAGACACTGAGGGAACTGGGCCTTTTTAGTCTACAGAAGACTGAGAGAGGATCTCATTAATGCATATAAATGTCCTCAGGGGATGTCAGAGGATGGTGCCAGACTCTTTTCAGTGGTGCCTAGTGTTAGGCAAAGAAGCAATGGCCATAAAATAAAACACAAGGGGTTCCATCCCAACATGAGGAAGGAGTTCTTTCCATGGAAGGTGGCAGAGCACTGGAACAGCTTCCCAGGGAGCCTGGAGTCTGTCTCTCTAGAGGCATTCCAAACCCACCTGGACACCTTGTGTCAGCTGCTCCAGGTGACCCTGCCTGGGCAGGGTGGGTTGGACTGGGTGATCTCTTCTCAACTTTTTATTCAGTGATTCTTTGAACAGCAACAATAATAGTAATAATAATTATTACAGTACCCCTGAGCCTCAAAGTAGGGGTAGGAATTGGATAGATTTGCCCAGCAGCTGTCTGGGCTGTGATGGTACCTCTCCTCACACCTCATGAGGCACTGCAGTGCACCCTGTAGGTACTTGGGGTCCTTCCTGCCTTTTTTCCCCCTCATGTACCCCCAGCTCCATTTCCCATCTTTCTTTTTGTCACGCATCCCGAATCAAACTAGATTCCTGCCTTTTTCCCCTCATGCACCCCTGGCCCCCATTTCCCACTTTTATCCTCCCATGCATCCCTAGGTCCATTTCCTGCCTTTTTCCCCTCACACATTCCTGGGTCCATTTCCCGCCTTTTTCCCCTCATGCACCCATAGCCCCCATGACCTGCCTGGTGTGGGGCTGCTGTGACAAACTCATCGTGGGACGAGGCTGTTGGACAGGATGGACCGTGTCACCCTCGGAGTGGTGTCCTGTGGCTCACGGAGTTCCATGGCTGCGCCCAGACTGTGGCCAGGGCCTGAAGTGGCCCGTGGCCCACCAGGGATTGCTGAGGTGAGGCTGAGGGAGGCGGCAGCCATGCCACGCTGAGATGCTGCCTTGTCCCTGTCCCATCTGTAGCTTTGCTTACACTTCCTCTCATTGCCTGCAGCCCAACAAGCCTGCTGTGGGTTCATGTTTGGGAAAAAGGCCGTGTTTTAATGTGTATTTAAGTGTTAACCTCCTTGTGGGGCTTAGAACTGGCCCTGCTCTGTGGGACGGGCCCAGCCCCTCAGCCTGACTTTACTTTTCCCAGCCCCTCATGGATGTAAATTTGCTATTAAACCTCCTGCCACCCCTAAATCTACTTTCATTTTTGTCCTCTCAGCTTACTGAATGTTTTAGTTTCTCTTTTACTTTTCTTCTTTCCTCAGACCCCTCTGTCTGTTCTCCCTTCCCCTGCTTTGCCTTAGCTCTGTCTCAGCTGTAGTTACTGAAGCCTGAAACAGGTAGTGGGAATTCCCCCTCCTAGAGATAATGTTGCTTTTTAAAGAAAAGCACTCCTATCAAAAGCTTTTGATAAAAGAGGGCATCTCTCCTTTTTTACCCCCCTCCTCAATTTCTCTTCACCCCCACATGAATCTGGTGCTACCTGTGGTTTTCCATTGTCTCAGTCCACCTTTACTTTGTATATTTCTGCATAATTTCATACTGTCACAGTTGCAATCTGTGTTAAAAGCACACCCATCCAAAATTTCAGGAGAGAAAACTTGTGTTTCTTCACACCTGTGCCATCCACTGGGCTGTGAAACCAGAGTATGAACTTTCCCATTTATATTGCATTTGTCCCTAAAAACTCAGCTCTTGGACCTGGATCCCACTAAGCAAAAGCATCCCAAATATATGGATTTTCCTTTGATAAACATGCATTTACTTTTTCAGCCACAGGAGTTCTAAATCTACTTGAAAGTTACTGAAAACTCCTATGTTGCTAAAGAAAGCAATTGTCCTCATTCCAATAACCCAGCCTGCTGCCAGCAGCAGATGAGGCTTGCTTACAGGAGATAAATGCTTTATGGAAAGGTGTACATGCTATCTGATCTGAATCTTTACTGTGATAAGTTTATATTTAGAACTTTTTATAATACCAAAATAGCACCAGCATCAGTTAAGCTTTTCTTTTTTTCTTGAGTAGGTATTTAAAATTTTGTTTTTATCTCCAAATGAGCCCAAGTAAGTTGTGCTCATGAACCTTCATCTTGATGCATGGAAACCCAGCCCTATGCTGAAAAGTAATTATTATATATATATATATATACAAACAATGTTTTCCTGCTTTGCTTAATGATGTCTGGGAAGACTAGCTCTCAGTGCTCAACAGGCTTTCTTCCTGCTATTTTTAAAATTCAGGTTGGGTTCTCCCTGTATCTTTTATATTCCCGTGTTTAAAAGCTTGGCAGGTGGAAGTGAAATGATTTACTGCTGATACATGAACTCAAACAGCAATGTTGAACATTCAGAGTTCTTACATTAATTCAGCAATTGCGTGCCAGGTCCTCTCCTAAAATCATATTAAATTTAAAAATAGCTGAGAATGTGCTTGTTTATCATCTGAAGATAGACCAATGAAGTTTCGAAGTCCTGATCTCCTCTTTACAATTGTAGATGTTGAATTTTTCTTTCTTGTGTAAAACTACATAACTATCTTAATCCAGCAGCTACAGAAAAAAAATAAAAAGCCACGAATATTCTCAGACCCATGAAAACATTGTGGGAGTTGGTGACTGACAGCAACTGCAAGACGAGTGAAATAAAAATCAGACTTCAACCTGTGGTGTCTGAGTTGTTTCTGATTATGAAATGGAAATGCATTCAGGTTTGAGGGTGTTTTTGGTACACAAGTAATACTTATCTACAGGGGATGTATTAAGAAGCTGTAATTTTTTTAAGTCAGTATTTCAGATCCCGAGTCCTGCAACTTAAAAATGGTGCAGTTGGGGCTGAGTGGAATTCCTTTGAAATTTATTAAGTTCTGTAAGCTTGGTGAAGACTGAGAGCTTTGGACCACTCAGGATTCTCCCTGGCTTCCTGCCAGCTGGCTTGCAGGTAAGTTCCATGTAAAGATCTGATATATTCTGTCCTCAAACCCAGAGTTTGCTGCTGAAATGCTGCAAGAGGCCGGGCTATTACAACAAATTAAGCTATCTATTTGTAAACATTTTGTGATGTTACACTGTATGCACTTGTCACAGTGCTGCCATATCAAGGTTAGAGTGAGAAGGTGACTAGCTGGCAGTCACTTAATCAAAGGGAGCTGTTGATGTCTCAGGTAGCCCAGGCAGGGTGAGGCTTGCATGCTCTGTTGCTTTTAGCAGCCAGATAATGAATATGCTTTCCAGAATCTCTGTTTCTCATAGGGGAAGCAGCAGCTGCCTGTGATCTGTGTCGCTGTCAAAGGAAAGTGAGATGTAGTTAATTCAGGGCTACACAACAAAGACATATTGATCAGGGCTCTTCTGGCTCTCGTTTGATTTCTGCAATAACAATGACTAGGACAATGCAGCAAGCCAGGATTGCAAACCCAAATATGCTTTGTCTTACCCAAAAAAGCATGAGTTCTTACTGCCAAGATCTGCTGCTGGGCATCAGCAAGTTCAGAGAAATTCTGCTCCAGAGGGTCAATAAGACACTGAAATCAAGTGAAAAGGGCACATCTTGCTCACGTCATTATAAATGCACTTCATTTGTGGCTATAAGTAAAATTCATAGATTCACTACAAATAGCTTGCAGTACGTAAGTTCCACATGATTTAAAAAAAACCCAACTGTGTGTTTATGGTATCTGGATAAAGTCATACAGAGCTGCTTACAGAGGTACTGAATGTTGCAAGAATTATATAGAGTTAATGTGTATATTATGTTTCCTCTGTTCCTGCTCTACTAGTAGGTCTTGGATGTGGATGATTATGTGCTATATATTTACTAAAGTATTGCAGCGTATTCTTTATTGCCAAGCTAAAAATCCTTGTGTACTGGTTTTGTAATATAAATATGTAATTACTATTTTTATTTCTGCAGAGTTACCCAACTCATTGTCTGTCTTCCCACTTTTTTTTCCCTGTTACTTCCCCTAATAGCTGTGTCTGCTTTTCTTTTGTTCATGTGTTGTGCAGAAGAAAAATGGGCACTAACAGGTTTGCTAATTACTATAAAAATCTTCCCAGCCTTGTTCAGTTCAGATCATTCTATTAGCTAAAGTAATGGAGTGCAGTGGCACAATGGTCCTCTCACTTTTCATTGTCTGGGGTCTTTCTGGTGCAATATATTACTGGGATTGTATTCTAGAGCTGTCACAATAGCTTTTGATTTCCCATACCTGCTGTTTTGTTTTATCTCAACATTCCTTTTTTTACTAGTATTTAATTCTCCTTATCCTTCCTAAATGACTTTTAAGGGCACAGGACTGTTTGCCCCCTGCTTCCTCAGTTTTTCCTGGGAATCAATAAGGCTGAGGATTGTTGTGTTCAGTCCCTTGCAGATGGACCTGTGTCCAGTGTCAGGGTGTTCACATCACTGCAACAGCTCCTGGCAGTTTAGAGCTGTACTATTTTACCTAAAGGCACGGTCTTTACCCTCACCACATCATTTTGCTCCTGACACCTATTTTTCATTACCTATCAGCATTGTCAATGTCATCTTCCTCACCAGTATTTACAGCCGCAGACTTTTGTCTAATCACTCTGATTATATTAGCTCCAGTGATTGTACTTTCACCTCATTACTGAAATAAAGTTAACATTAATGAGAGTCATGCAGCTAAACCTCTGCTCACCTCTCCGGAAATTTATTCTAATGATGAAAAGAAGATGCATGTGGATCTATTTGAAAGCAAGCCAGCTTTTCTCCCCACCCCCAGCTAGCTACCTACCAAATTCATGTTAGATAAAATTTTTTGTTATTAAGAGCTGATGATGCAAAAGAAGCCAAATACATTATACAACATTAACAAGGAAAAATGTGATGGATTGAACACTGATTTATGTACTGGTCTGCTACAGAGTTCCTTTATGACCTAAATTTCTTTGTTCCTGCTGCTCCAGGAAAGGGTTTTCTCATATCTGACTCTCACAGTAAATTAGCCATAAAGCACTTGGAGGTCCTAAGGGGTGTGCTAGGAAAGTTCAAGATATTATCAAGGGTAACAGTAATAGCACTTCTAAACAAGATGAAGCATTGAGAGGTAGAAATTGTCTATAGAAACACAGCAAGGCTTTGAGCCTAAAGAAGAAATATAATTAAGATAAGCAAAGTTCATGAGATAAATGTACATGCTGCATGTGCCAAGCAAGGGAGCTCAAGAGATTTTTTACTGATCAGAATTTGGATTTGCAATAAGACCAGTCCTTTTACCACTGGTCACTGCTAGGGAAGTCATATGAGTAGAGAGAGATTTTTGTGTTTTCCTTTGTTTGCTTGCTAGTTAAGGTTAGAGAATAAGAATTCACTTTTTATTAAAAATTCATTTTTTATTAATCCCTCTTACAAGCAGCTGCTGTGACATGGCTTTAGTTCTTTCTGAGGCCACTGCCTGCTCCAGCAACACAGGTTACCTAGAAGGATAGTAATATTGAGTGAAAGGAATGCAGCCTTGAAGTCAATCTAATTGTTTGAAGTTTTCCTTAAGTTTTACCTCTTCATGTATGAAACTAGGCTGAGCCAGCTGTGGTGGAAGAGGTCCAACATTATTCTCGCTGAACATTTGCATATCTTTTCCTAAAGATAAAAGAAGGATGTTCACTCTATACAATGTTGTGAGCGAACAAACCTTTGTGCTCAAAAGTAAAAGTTATGACTTACTAGAAAATACCACTGGCCTGTACAGTAAGTGTAATATTTTAAGTACTAAGTATTCTAAAATGCTGCCTTAGGCTTTCAAGGAAAAAAATTCAAGAATTACCAAAGCATGGTTGGCTCAGAAAAGGGAGTGAAATATTACTGTACTGATAATCATGCTATGACCTATTTTGGATTTTGGGCTGTAGAAATATTTTCTCTCTTGTGAAGGCTTATGATTTTGACCATGGAGTTTACAAGGAAGAATATCTAGACTTGTCACCAAAAGAAAAGCTTTCTAAGAGGAAGGCTGTTTAAGTTAGCCTTTTCAAATGTCAAAATCCTAAACAAAATAGATTGAGTTAGATAAAGGTAACCCTTTACAAAGGTTGATGAAATAACATTATCGCCCTTTGGCAGAGAGAGAAATTGAAACACAGTGTTTAGGAGACATTGGTCTTGTCAGACGGTGCAGCAGGAGTGGGCTGGGGCACCACATCTGAAACTGGTCCCTGGATCACTATCCTGCTCTGCCTTCTGGATATTTCTACCTACTCTTTCTGAGCTTGCTGCTGTTGTGCCTGAAGATAGCACTGACTCATGTCTGGAGCCACAAACTGAGTGTGTCAGGTTGAAATGTGCCTTATGGAATAATAGTATGGATTATATTTAGTTTGAAAGAATTTTTCAAGACTCTATCCTAAAGCAGCTTTTCTTACAGATGCAGATTAAATGAACAAGTGACATGAATTCACTGATTTTCAGCTCATGTTTCATAGTCGTTCTCACTGATCCTGCAGCATTGTTTTTCTAAAATAGTCCATCAGTTGCAGGTATTTATTTTACAATTTGTTCTTTTTCCTTTATGTGCACATCTCCTCTTTTCCCACCTGCTTCCCAGCTTGGCTTTTCCTCATCTTGGTGCCCAGGAAATGCCAGTGTCTGGTTGAATGAGCTCTGCTATAAATCAAAGTGTCATCACTTAGCTGGTAGAAGTGATTTAATTAATGCATCATGCCTTCCCCAGAGCCTCTCCCCACCTGACTGCTAATCAACCTTCATCAGCAGGAGGAAAACGTAGCTCTTCTTACAACTGTGCAGGAGACACTGAAGGAAAGACAGTTAATTGAAGCTGCCGAGATCAGCCTTGTCACTTGTCTCTAATCTGTTGTCTGCTTCTTGAAATACTGCTGTCCTGGTCCCTTGCAAGCCATGCTTAACTCCATTCATACAGAAATGATTCAGTATCATCCCAGAGATCACTTTCTGTCAGAAAATGTATTTGGCAGATGACGTGTTTAAAAGCACCCTATTGTGCATGGCAGTACTGGAGCAACTTTTACAGCCTGAGTGCTTTTTTAAATGGAAGGAGCAGTTTATGTGTGAACATTTCTGCACTTCAGAGGTGGTGCTGTGCAGTTAGCAGTGCGGATTCTGAGCCAAAAAATTGTTGTGCCAGTATGGAATTACAGGGCAGATGTTGTTAGCAAGTGGTCCCCTTTGTCAGCTGCTGAATAAATACTTGATGATTTTATCTCAGGTAAATATGTACCAAAATGATAAGCTCTGTACAAGCCAAAGCACTTGTCCATTTCAGTTTGGTGCCTCCACCGTTCAGGGCAGGGTCTGTGATAATGGGAATCTCAGATTCCATCTGCTGTATGATATGGGCAGAAGATTTTAGGGAGTGTCTTAT
Organism: Pseudopodoces humilis; assembly: GCF_049639895.1. Lineage (NCBI taxonomy): Eukaryota > Metazoa > Chordata > Aves > Passeriformes > Paridae > Pseudopodoces > Pseudopodoces humilis. Next base: position 8,578,678 of record NC_142219.1, read on the forward strand.
TTGTGACTATTCATAGTTATATAGGCAGTCAAGATAAATATGAGAAATAGCACTTGTGGGAACTAGTGTTTTTTTCCTGGTAGCTGGAATAGGAAACTGAGAGTCAAGATTCCTGCTTTCTAGTCTTGACCACACCCAGGTTGCCAAATGACCGTAAGAGAGACACTTGATTAGTTTTTATCTGGGTTTTCCCCAAATATAATGTTTGTTGGAGAAGGGCATACTATACTTAGGACAGGACACACTCCTCCCTTCAAACAGATGGTGTTATGGAAGCAGATGGGCCAGGGCCACCTTCTGTGGAGAGCAAGGAGGTTCATCCGTGAGATGGACAGCAGTGCAGCCAGAGGTGTTTTAAGGTCCATAGGCCATTTGGATGACACAAGTGCAATAATGATAGTTTCAGCTGTGATACTGCAGGTACTGGGGAGTACCTCTCTGCTTGTGGAGCCCAGGATGGTGTCTCAGTGTGGGTTTTGGGGTCACCTTCAGAGGCCAGCGGGAGAAGAACTTGGCCCCCACTAACTCTCAGTGTGAGCTAGAAGCTGCCACAAGCTGCACAGGATGTGTGAATTGGGCCACTTCTGATATCCCACCACCTTCTGATGGTGCCCTGTGGCCTATATCAAGCACACTCAGCCTTTAGTCCTTCCTATCACAGCCCATCAGACACACTGGCCAGGTCCTGGTCCTCAGCCTGCCCTGTGACAGATGGCACAGATGAATCAGGCTGAGCTCTGCACAGTGGTACCAGTTCAGTCCCAGCTCTGTGTCCTGTGTTGCACCAGTCGGGTGCCCTGAGCCCCAGCCTCAAGGTTGGGTGCTCTCAGTCTGACCAGGGTAATTACCATTATGGCTAAGCAGCTGTTTCCTTTGTAAGTCCATAATTTTGAGGGTTCATTACATGGGCATAAAAGTCCTCTCCAGGCAGAGATTTGGCAGACAAAGCCCAGCCAGGGAGCTGTTTCATCATTTGTTAGTTTGTTTATTTTTGCATCTGTTGGGCAATTCTTTGGGTATTTTGTATACAAGGCTGCAAAAGATATAGCTGCAATCATTTTCAATCGCTTACCATTAGGGTCTTCACTGATCTTTATTTTTCTGTTGGTCACTTATGATTCAATTGAGGAAACAAATTTGTATTATTATATTAATAGAAATAACATAATTTCCAGATATTTCACTGATTCCCTTGTTTCATAGGTGCATTGTTTTACTTATTCCCACAAACTCCACTGCTCTGATTGCTTATTGCTGGTTCTGTTGTTTTATACTACAATAGTAGTATAAAACAGTGTTCAGTGCATAGCTTTGCTGCTATTTTTATTCTTTCCCCAGCTTTTTTTGACAGAAGTGAAAATCTGGAACCAGGCTTCTTAAATTTCTATCTTTTTGGTGATTTAAATTGAGAAGAACTTTAAAAGTAGTGATATTACTGTAATATTACCCCAATGCAACTTGTAATAGAGTTTGTGCCTATTGACAAATTATTTTTTTAGGAAATGCTCTTGAATATAACATCTTTAAATATGATCACTGAAGGGAACTGCATCCTCAGGCTTTCTAAAATTCCTCAATCTCCCTTATTTATAGTGTTTAAACCACCCCTGAGCTAACTTAAAAGCAAGAACACTGATACCCACAGCAACCCATGCCAAATAAAACCACCCTCCCTTGTAGGATTTTGCTGAGGGCACAGGACTGAGTAAGTGGCCTTGTTGTAAGGACTGTGCTGCAGGTGAGTGAATGGAGTATTCTTTAGCAGGTATTTGGATACTAGGGAATCCTGTAGCTGGCAAGATGCTGAGCTTCTAAGTGTTTTTTCTCGGTTTTTTTCATTTTTAAGAAGCCTTGACATTACCTGATGACTTAAATCAGAGTTGTCATCTGGCCAGTTTTTATCTTGCATTGAAAAATATTGCAATGAATTCTTTCAGAGAGGGGAAAGGAGCTGTGACTGTGTTTTCATTTCACACTTATAGTTCATTTTAGCACTCTGGTGCATGCTGTCTGTGACTGAGCAGGTCACAGAATTGCTGTGCTGCCCTCTAAACCAGGAATGTCATCTTCTGTGAGCATTGTGAACTCAGGCAGTGTCATAAGGAAGGGCTGTGCTCTCTGTGTGTGAGGTGCTGAGGAGGGGCAAAGTCAGTAATGTCTGTATATCTTTACCTTGCTGCCTTTGGCAGGGACAGTGTGACCTGCAGACAGTGTGCCAGGGAGAGCAGAGCCCTCTGTGCCCTGTCAGACCCCTTCAGCTGGGTCTGCTCCTCCTCTGCTCACACCTCAGGAAAATTGGCTGTTGTGCAGGAGAGCAAAGCTTGTGTTCTCAGAACAGATAAAATTCTGTTACTGCTTTCATGACAAATGCAGTGTTAACCAGCCCTTAATTTTGTAAGGACTTACTAATTCATTTGGTTTAAGTAAAAATAACCTGCCAAAGGCTTTCTATCCTTTTTTCCCCAGAAAAATTGCTTTTTGATGAAATGAAAAAGTAACTTTTGATTTAAGAGTATTAATTTCTTAGGGGAAAAATGGTAGCCAGATGTTTGACAGAATCACAGAATAGTCTGAGTTGGAAGGGACCCACAATGATCATCAAGCTCAACTCTTAAGTGAATGCCCTATACAGGCATCAAACCCCTGTCCCTGGTGTCATTAGAACCTTGCTCTAACAAAAAGACCTAATCTCAGGGTCACCATTTCAGTGTAATTAAAAACATTAACCTTGAAAATATTTGGTATTTTTTCCTTAAAATTCTTGATACAGATTTTTTTAACTTAATAAAAAATTATGTCTCTTTCAATGAAAACAACTCAGATTAGTGGAAAATGTGCCAGAGTGTTGGATTGGGAGCCTGTGAGAAAGCTGCTTTTATGTGGGGAGTGAAGGAGAAGAGGACTGTCATTTCTGAAGGTATCAGAAAGGCAAGGTTTTTATTCTCTTCCATGTTCTGCCTCTCATTCTCATTTGTGTGTGTGTATTAAGTGGCTCTTGCTGAGCTTGGTGTTGAGATGTCATTGTGATAAATCACCTTTTGCTAGAGATTAGATTTTTTCTTCAAATGAAGCTGCCAGCAAGACACATTTTAACAGTTGCAAGTGACTGCAGTATTTTCTGGCATCTTTTTTCCTTTCTCTCCTCAAAATATTATACAGTAAATGCAGACTAAAATATTATACAATAAATGCAGACTGTTGATGACCATGTTTTCCAGTGGAAGGGAAAAAATAACAGAGGTGGCAATTAACAACTGTCAGCACAAGTGAAGTATATATGTGTATATATGGGTACGAAAATCGGGTTTTCTCTCACACTGCTTATACTGGAGGAATCCCAGCCCTTGTAGCATTATCCAATGAAGCTCTCCAAGATCCCCAAGGAGCCATACAAAAGTTCAGAGTTGCCTGGGATCAAATTTCAGAATCACAGTGTGTTTATAAAGAATCAGATCATCATTAGATATTTTTATCTAGCCAAGTGAATCCACGTTGTCAAGCTTAGACACCAGATATTAAGGTCATACAGTGTCTTCAGTAAATTGACTTACTTTTAAAAAACATTTTGTCTTCACTTCAGAACTGCAGAACTTTGTTGCTATGCTGATGTCATTGTTCTTGCCCCCTAAAAATTCAAAATGAATGTAGGAAATAGTGGATCATATTTGTAGAAAGAAAGGAATAAAGCAATTTCATTACAATAGAAATAATTTCTACAACGTTATTTTTTCAGAGTTAGCAACTCTGAAAAAGAGAGACAGGATACTTGGAATATTGTCTTGAGAAGTTTTATCAGGATCATCGAAAGATTACATTTGTTTTGGTTTTGTGAAATTGTTAATTGGTTTTGACATTTTGGAGGAAATAATTTTGGCAGTCCAAGTCACAAATAGTAAGTTGTACACTTTTAAAGCCTTTTGGTGTGCTTGACAGTCACTTCAAAGGTTACAGTCATATTACTCAAGAAACAGCTGTTTGAATCCCAGCTGGAACCTCAAGGCTAATCAGAGAAACATGAATTAATTCCTCAGAGTTATGTAAAGTAAAACATTGCCTGCTTCCAAAGGTGTCTGGGTTCCTCCAGTGTAAGGTTTAAGTCACTGTGTTGGTGGAATGAATGGTGACACTGGTCAGGATACGAGTCATCCACGGTGACCCCAGCTGGTCCCTCTCTCTCCAGCCTTCTCTGCTTGGTGACCTGCTTTGGTTTCTTTGCTCTAAAATTTCTGAACTCACTTCCATTTTTTTCCCCTCCAATTGTTGCTTTCAAATGAATTCCACATCATTTTGCCCTTGAAGTCCATTTATAGCAGTGGCTGTGAAAAATCTGTTGTGTGATATATCCCCATGTGAAAATCAATCCATTTCATAGTTGTCTTCATTCAATTCTTCCTCATTTTTAAACTTTACATTGCTGGTGGATACTCTGATTTTTTTGTGGGGTTTTGTTTTTTTTCTCTTGAAACAGATGTGAGAGAACACCAACATTACAGCAGGCTTCATAGAAGCTTCTTTTCTACATACTATATGGCCAGACATCCTCTTCTGTTTTACTAGCTGAAACTGTCATATTTCAAAAATTAATTTTTTTAGAAAAGGAGGGGAAAACAGGTTAAATTTGCAGAGCTAATTTCCAGGTGTGAAATGCCAAATCACAAAGGCCAGATACCTTATTTGGTCAGTTGCCTGTGAAGGTCAGTCATATCCTAGACAAATAGTGACTATGCCAGTTTCTTGGATAAGTCCTGAGGCAGTTGTAGGAAAGATAACAGATCGGCACATTAAATAGTCCCACCACGATGAGGAGTGCAGCTTGGTCATGGAGGAGAGTCCCATTCCTCTGTGGTTACTTGACAAACACTTCTAATTATCAGTATTGTCATTTGCATAATGGAATTGTACAGCTGGCCACACGCAGCGAATGGAGCTGCCACATGGTCTCCCAGTACTCGGGCACATGCAGAATTCCTGGAAGAATGCTGGCTCTGTCAGAGGGAGGTGAGCAATTGCCCAGCACAAGTGTAGGGGCTGCCTGCTCAGGAGGAAGGGGTTAACTGGGCTGGACTGGGAGCTCCTTGGGCAGCCCTTGGGCAGCAATTTGCTGGCCTGTATCAAGAACTACTTGCTGTTTGTTGTAGGAAACTACTTTAGGACAAACAGTCTTTTTTTTCTTTGCCATGGTTCAAGCTGTAATTCTGGGGAACAGCTTTTTGACAGAGATCCAAGAAACCAATGCAATGGTCAGCTGCACTTTGATATCCCGTGGTTTTGGCTTTGGCTCCAGCTGGAGTGTAGCAGAGCTGAGCAGACCCTGCATTTCAGACTCTCCTGCAGCAGTGCTGAAATCCGAGCAGGCTACGGGCAGAGATGGATGGCTGCCTTACTTTCGAGGCTCCAACACAGCTGCGTGGATCAGCAGATGGCACAGTGCTGCCAGCCATGGGCCACAGACAATAGGAACAGCTCCTCTTCCTGCGCTGTTCCAGATGGGAGGCCTCTGAAGGGAAAATGGAATATGCTTGTTTTGCAGTGGTCTTTACAGCTCTGCCTTCCCTGCAGTTGGTTTACTGTTCCCTTCTGGGAGACACTTTCCTGTGTGATTGAAGATGAGCACAGCCAGCCTTAGTGTGTTGTTTTATGATTCACTCTGACCTTGTAATATATACAACCCTACTCTTCAAGCTATCACCAATCTCAAATGTAGAATAAGATTTAATAAATACCATGATTTCTGACACTTCATGGAGTTACAAGTGAAGCTTTTGGGCTACAAAGCCACAATCAGTGGATGACATTCAGAGAGAAGGAATGCATCAGAATTAATCTGCTCCATCTGGGGCAGTCAGAGCTTGGCTGCCAGTGCAGTAAGTAAACAGGATTGCATCTTTGAGAATGACACAGTATTTGGCATAAATAAGTTTTAATTTCATCCCATTGCTGAGGCAGTTAACACTGTCCATCACAAAAGCTACCTTAGGTGCTGCTCCTCTGAGTGGGTGGTTATAGACCACCTGTACATGGAGAAGTGTTGGCAGCTTAGGATGATGGAGCTTAAGAGAAATAAAATGATTTTTCTGTTATAAAAATTAATCTTTTACTTGTGTCCTCATGGTATCAAGGGTTTCGCAGTGGGAATTTTTTTCTTAGTGATGTGATTAAAGAGAAGGGAAATGCTATGTATCATTTTGTGCTGACCTCTGCCATCAGCAGACCCATGGTGCTTGGTGACACTCCTTGGTGATGCCTTGCTAGTGCTGTGCTAGAAACAGAATGAGTTGTCAGAGTACCTCCAGGTTCTGACTGAGGGCTTACAGATAAGAATCGTGAATTCTGAGGAAGGATTTGGGAAGTCAGTCAACTCAACAACAAATCCCCTTCCCAAAGATCTGCTGTTATTTTCCAGATACAACATTTTTATAGGACTATCAGAGTATTTTACAGAAAGATTTTCCTCTCACATATGAAATATTAGGAATTGGTTTTGGTTTACATTTTTTCTCTGATTCCCAAATGCTTACTAAATGAAACAAGCAGCAGAGGATGAATATTCTCATCAATCATCTTTTGTTTGTGTATGCTAAAAATCCTCTTTAGGAGGGAAAGGGGAAAAAATTCTGGAGGCTTTTGTTAATCTTAGTTCAAAAATAGAGGCTTCCAATTTAAGCCTCAAGCCCCATAAAGTAATTTTGTCAACTGGCTGCATAGTGGCAGAAGCCCAAGACAGACAGCTAGTCGGGAAGATTGTCCCTTCCATGGACACAGTTCTGACTTGGCAGCATGGGCTGACCCCTGGAACACTCAGCTCGGGGCTCCCTCACAGGTTTTGGAGAGAATGTTCAGCAGCCCCAAGACCTGTTTAGGGTTTTCATGTCACATAAGCAATTGCAAACATCCCATTTCTAACCACAGCCCTGAAGACTCTCTGAGGAAAGAATGCTACAGCAGACCATTCAACATATTTTTTCCACTGAAAATTTCCTGCTAATTCTCCCTTGCTAGATAAAACTCCCAGTATGTCAGGGTTTTCTTTTTCTTAAAATGATTGCCAAGTTTAACCAAAAGTATTTTTTTGTGAGCACGTCTTCGGACAACCTCTTGGAACCAGAACCTCAATAAATACTGAGGAGGCCTCTATAATATGAATTTACATATTGTCTGGAATATCCACTGTTTTGACAAAAAGATAACACGTGTATGATAGCATTTAGAACAGGGGGTTAATTGTGTGGTTTCATCATAAGTTGCAGCATTAAGGAAAATAGCTGTTAAGAATGGCTGCACCTTGCAGTGAAATAAAAACAAAAATTGAATATTCCAAGGTTTGCTGTTGCGACTGACACCCTAAATTTATTAATGACCTGTAAAAATAGACCATAAGCTTTCAAAATTTGTGGATAAAAGATATGGAGCTTGTAATGTCTGTAATGCAAAGATAAATAAATCACTGGGACAATCATTATTACAGTAGATGAATTTTCAGTTGGCTATGTGTCAAGTGCTATGTGTAGGCCAAAATAAGGCATTTTCTTGGTAACATGCTGGTGGACTTCAAGCTTCCTATCTCCTCTAAGGAAATATTTAGCAGTCTGTGTAAATATTTAATACAAAAAATGTCCTCCTAATGAGAAAAAGCTGTTGCAGAATAGCTGGGACATCTTGTAACATTGTACCTGGGCCAGAGGGAAAGAGAACAGGTGTACTGTCATATCAAATGTTTATTTTAATATTCTTTGACCTAAGATTTCCCATAAGCCTGGTATTTATTTCTTATTCAGCCTATATATTACAGTACTGTTACTCTACCTACTCTCTCTTTTACGCTGCCAGAGCTTTTGGCACCTGTGTATCCATAAATGCCACAGAAATTTAAGTTGCAAATGGGCAAAGGGATCTATCACAGCAAATGGAGATTTGACACATGCATTTGTGGCCTTCAGCTCCTGCCTTGTGCATAAAGAGCAACTGTTTCCCTACCAACACAGCAAGGCTCCTCCTCATTAGGTTCGTTTCCCAGCTCAAGGTCTTTCCCTCATATTCAGTACATTTTATATTATGCCTTGGCCACTGGTCATCACCTTTATAGAACCACAGCATTTTGCTCCATATCTATGAACATAGGGGCATTCTGGAATTATATAGGAAACCAAGCTTTACCAGAAGCTGGGGAAAACCAGATTTGTTTCTGCTAAGAAGATGATTCTGAGCTTTCATTTTTTTATAACACAGTAAAAAAAATGGTTTACATTGCTCAATTTGTCATCAGTTGCTCATCTGCACTTGCTTTTCTCTTTTTCTTACATGCTGTAGAGACACTGGAATTTTAGCCTTTTAGGGACGTGAGAGTTGCATAAGAGACAACCCAAATTCATTAAATACAATCCAGCATCATACCAGAGTTTCCATAGACAGTTTGTGTAAATCTTCTGGGAACACAGAAGTGTCCTTTCATTTTTTCTGTAGTGTTATTCTTTGATTACTTTATCACAGATTATGAAATACATGTTTTGAAAATGAGTTTGTGAACCAATATCACAAATAACTGAGGCATCATAACTAGTGATCTACTACTTGTGAAAAAGTATTAAGAAAATCTCTCAAAATTCAAAACACGAAAGACTTTGTGGCTTACTTATTTCCTTTAATTTGTGCACCCTGGCTTAAAGCAGTCTCACTTTTTGGCAGTACCTTAGGTAAGCAGCAGCAGCAATGCCCCAGTAGCTGTACTAAAGTTGAAAGCATGGGAAAGGCTCAGATCACCAAAAAAAATCCATGATCTGTGCTGTCTAGAAAAGCAAAGCCTCTTACATATTTCTAGGCCTTGCTAGCATTTTTCAGTCTAATCAAAGAAGAGAAGAAATGCAAGTTTTCCTATAGTCACTTTGAAAGCCATCTATAATATCCTAAAAGTCACAAAAAGAATCTCAGAGAAGTGATTGGCATGTGCCTAAAGACATTATTGTATCCACTGGGGAGTAGAAGGTGGAAAGAAAAGTAAAGGGTGTGGATACTGCTGGATGTTATCTTTGCAAGGTGCAACAATATTAAATAGAGGGGACACCAGAATATCAGGAGGGAATCTGAAACCAAAGCAGCCATCCTTATTGCTAAACTGGCCTTGCAATGGCTGTAAAGTCCTGTAACTTCAGACTCACTCTTTGTTACAAACCCACACCTTAGCACTTAGAAAGATATCTTCAATCACTCTGTTTCAGAAATACTTATAAAACTGCATGCAAGATACCAGTAAAACCTACCAGTGTGTCCAAGTGCACCAGACAATATCCCTTTAAAGCACTGAGGCAGCTATCGATGGCTTAACACAGGGTGTTAGAGCAAGGGTAAGGCATTCCTAATGCAGGACTGCTTTAAAATATGTGACTAAAAACTGACCTTGCTTTGCATTGCTCACAATTTGACCACTGGTTTGCAGAACCCAGAAATATAATATAAAATAGGATTAATTTTAATTTCAATTTCTGTAAATAGGCTAAATTTAGGAAAGTAATTGAGGGACTTGGCTTGAAGTTTTATAGCTGCTCATAGCCAGCCAGATGTGGTTTAGGCATCTGCAGATCTGCAGCTATAGGTTTAGCTACATGCTTATTGATCTTGGGAAAGATCCCAAATGAGTTCATAGCTGTAGGAGTTCCTTCTCAGGCCGTGCCTGATGGCAAAGGATCATCACAAAGTTTCCTAGCAGCTGGCAGCCTGAAGCTGAAGCAGATCCTCTGTGAACAGCCATCTGACAGCAGCCAGAAAGGAGGGCATGAGATCTGCTCTCATTATCAATTAGCACTTGGGATACTTGGGGCATTATTCCCTGCAAACAGCGGGAATGTCTCCTAGTTAAGGAGTCTTCCCAGAAATCCCTGTTCAGCCACTGTGGACAAACTGATACTGCTGTAAGTGTGTTTATCATTAACCTGAGGCTCAGCTTCCTCAGCAACCTCCCCCTCCCCTGTTCACCCAGCAGCAAGCACGTCATTTCCCCACAGAAATCTTACTACAGTTAATCCAGTGTCCTGGGTTATTTTGTGCTGCTCAACTTGAAGTGCTCTTAGCTTTACTGAACGTGTCTGTACTGTTTTAAGTGTCTGCTAAATTCCAAAAGCTGTTGTGCTGTGCCTGCTGCAAATGCTTGGATATGATCCAAGTCCTAGTCTGGCATTTAAAAGGGATTTTCCAGGATGTTACAATTCACCCAACCCTGTAACTGTGCCAATCCAAAAGCTTTGCTGCCTTCAAAGATGCACTCCTGCATGCAGTAAAAGCGTGTTCCAAGGCACACAAAGCATTAAAAAGACCAGCTCAACCAGTGGCTTTATTGGCATAGACACTGAGCTCTCCAGAACTGCTTTTCTAAGCCACTCTCAGGCTGTGAGAGTCATTCAAAGCTCCCGTGCTGCTGTGTGTACAGAAGTTTCTGTGAAAGAGAACATCTTTCAGTCTGTTCCTGCATGCATGTGCCTGCCTAGAGAGTTCCACACGAAGGAAAAATTCTCACTTCCTTTTTCTCCAGTAGATCGCATAATCCAAACCCAAATATACAGATCCTCTCTACACTCTCAATACTTCCATGGAAGAGAGGGGCAAGAAAATGTGTGGGTGCAACTCTTTGAGCAAAATGTGGGTCTGTTTATTCTGAAAATGGACAAGGCCATAGCAGCAGTGACATGACACTGTTAGAAACTAAATTGCTAAATGCTTAAAAAACAGGGTGAGTGGAGGAGTGGGAGATAAATATATTTAGCAATAATTTAAATAGTGCTGCGCTGGACTGAGTGCTCTACTGTGTCTAATATAAACTGAATTGTAATGAACAAATTGACCCTATACTGCATATAATACAAAACTGTCGAAAGTGAAGTAAAATATTTACTGCTGAAAAGCTAAAAAAAAACCCATAAACCTAGGATAATTCTTCAAAATTACATTTATATTTTAAACCGTGCTGTTGAAGCCACTGAAAATTTAACTTTATTCAAATGAAGTTGCCTTGTACTGATTCCCCAGATCCCAAAGCTGCCCTTTGTTATGAACCTAAAGTACAAGCTTTAAGCAAATACAACTTACTAGGATCAAATCTAAGGTGAGTGACTGAAATATAACTATCTGATACTAAAAGACCAGATTAAGATACTTAAGGGAATATGCCAGACTCAAACTATCATGGAATGGTTTTGGATGGAGGGGAGCTTAAAGCTCAGCTCATTCCAACCTCTGCTATGGGCAGGGACACTTTCCACTATCCCAGGTTGCTCCAAGCCCCATCCAACCCAGCCTTGGACACTTTCAGGGATAGGGCAGCCACAGCTTCTCTGGGCAATTTGTGCCAGGGGACTCAGAGAACAATTTCTTCCCAATATCCCATCTAAACTACCCTCTGACAGCTTAAAGCCAATCCCCATTGTCCTGGCACTGCTTGCCCCTGCAGATTCCCTCTTCAAACCTTTCTCTCTGCCCCCACTACACAAATTCTGGTGAGCCTGAATGTTTTAAACATATTGAGTACAGTGTTCAGGGTGATGGCCAGGAGTGAGTTTTCTTGCCTGACTGTGCCATTACCTAAGCTGAAGGCTCAGGGCCCAGGTTATTCCAGAATGCTGGAGAAGGCTGCAGAGACTGGAGCTCCTGGTCCATTTGGATGGCATAGCCCTGGCTCACAGGGAGCTGCAGCCCATCTCAGGCTCATTTACCTTGGCCTTGCTGTTTTATACTGTTAAGCTACAAGTGTTCCATGTCCCAATACCAGCAGCATGGACAGCAGTGGTTTGCCAGGACAGACGAGCTGGTTCTCTAGGATATAATTAAAGTGCTGACAAGCTCAGACATAAGACACATAATAAATTAGTTATAGGACCTGAGTAAGAAGGATTAACTCTGCCGCAAAGGCAATTAGACAGAATTTCAGCCTTGGGACCACTTTTATATGTTCTTGTGTGTTGGGAAATCACATATAAATTTTATGTGTCTTTAGCAAAACTGAGAAATTATTGACATAATATTAACATAAACAGACATAAATTTTTAAGTCCAAGTGAAATCTAGGAAGGTTGTTGCAATAGAACCTGATTTTGACGGTGTTGTTATCCTTCTGGCTTTAGAAGCAAAGCAACAAGTATGGAAATACTCTTAATCTATTCTTATATAAAGCAACTAGACTTTTAATTACTGAACTGATATTTAAACCACTCAGTAATCTGCTATTAAAAACCTACCAGACCTGGGTTTCACAAAATTGCTTTTTCAGAGGTGATAAACATGATGGCTGCATTCAAGTGGTTTTCAAGCCTTGCAATCACCACAGGAGCTATTTTAAATGCTGTATTTGCTAGTGTTTCTATTTTGCCATTTCCTCTTATTTTAATTTTCTTCTGTGTTTTTCATTCCTTCTGGCCACATTCATCTTGTATTCAGCAAATCCATTTGTTTATGTTGGAGCATAAATTTACTCATACGAGTCAGACAAATTACTGGATTTTTATATCTTCTGTTTTAAAATCCACTTCATGGTAGGTGGAGAGGGCTGGACAGGGTCCTAGAAGAGCTGCTGACCCTTAAAGAATAGTTATCATTTCACTAGCAATAACTCGCCCCTTGTCTTCTGAAAGGAATTGCCTACTGTGCTTCAAATAACAAGGGACATTGTTATATTTGCTTTAATACAGGCTGCTGAACAGCTAAGATACCAAATAATTTATTTTTTTCTTATTATACAAGGACTAGAGCTATTGTCCCTATTGGCTTGCACTGCAGTTCAGCTTAGTTATTAAAGTAAAGAAGCTATGTAAATTTTAGACCTAAAAGAACAAGAATAGAGGATGTGTCAAGAATAGAAGTATTTCATGTTTGATAGTGTAACTGAAATGCACCAATATCTAGGGGAAAGAAGGTGATGATGGAACAGCCATGCTGTGAGCATTATCCATGGGCAGAATCTTAACCAGGCGTCTGGGGCAAGCGGCTATTGAAAATGAAATATACCAGTGGATCTTCAGTGTCAGAGCAGATGGGGCTTCAGCTTCTCAAATTTCAGCCACATAATTTATAAGCCAAGCAAAAGTGTAAGTGGCAGAAGATTCAAGGTGGAGAAAGACAATATCAAACAGAAAGCACTTATTTGTAAACCTGAGCAGTGCACAATTTGACTGAGGAAAAACAATGATGTAATCAAAATTAAATGGAGTCCAGGACATTATTAGAATTAACATCTCCATTGATTAAATGAATTGCTGACAGCAGCAGCAGTGTTGCTGGGCTATCAGTCTTGTGCTCTTGTTTGATGTTTCAAAATAAAATGATGGATATTACCAAGATTTTTGCTTTTATTTTTATGATGTAAGAGATTTTGTTTGATGGATTTCAGATCCATCAGATCCTTCTAGTTTAGTAGGATCCTGAGCACATCAAAATATTTACCTCTTATCTTCATTGGAGGCAAGTTTAATTTGTTTCTTCTACTGTGTTTCCAAAAGCAAGGGCTTGTCTACTTGCACTTTGAACTAAATTGACTAAAATATATTTTGATTTATTCTGGAAATTATTTCAATGCAAGCCTGCACATCCATGTCTTCTTTGACCATAGTATCTTAAAACTTAATCATAGTTAGTGTGTAGATGAGCTTTAATTGCCATCCTCCTCAGCACTTTTGCAATGTTCCATGTTTTTCATGCATTTTGAAGGCAGTGCAGCTGGACACTTGGCTGTAGCTTGCCTTTCAGGAAGTCATCTTCTGCTCTGTGCCTGGCACAACCATCCTTCTTCTGGTGCCAAAGCAGAGGCAGCAGCCTCGCGGCTGCATCCTGGCACAGGGCACAGATTGTCACTGACCTCTTGTGGAATCCAGTAATTGCCATGGAGCTGGGCCAGTCAGACAAGGGCACGCTCCATCCTCTTTAGCCCTGGCTCTTCTAAGCCATTCTGAAACCTCTTGGAAAGAAAATATTCAGCTGAAAATGAAGATAAGTATGGCTGCCTCTAATTTAGCCTGGTTTCTCACACTTCCAGTATGGTAAGTGACCTGTGAGCCTTAACAATTAGAAAAAATAAGTATTTACTAAAGTTGGCACTGACAGGTGCAGCTCATCTTGGGAATGCCTGAGTATCCTGAGGGAAGTCTGCACAAGGATAGCTGCCTAGCTGCTGGGAAATGACAGCATCCGTACAGACATCAGTGTGCTGCACAAAGTCTCTGGGTAATGCTTCCTACTCGCTTTCCATAATATATAAATGTCGCTTCTGTTCTGTGCTACAGGATGATGAGAGCCTTGCCCTAATTGCTGCTGCTTTTCCTGGCTCAGGTGGAGGCTCTGGTCACAGGGTTCATGAGGAGTATGAAAACAGATTTCTACGAGTCAAGTACTGGCAGGTTTCAGTGCATGGGAATCTCACCTGTCTAATGGAAGTTAGAGGTGTGCTAAATAGGTAGAAATCACAGCATTATGTACGTATATTTCCCAAAGATTAAGGCAGTTTTGGAGTTAGATCCTGTGCTCCACTGACCACTGAAGCACTGGGTCATTGCTTTCTCTCTCTTGTAGTATCATTCACAGCCTTCTTACCCATGCCTGTTTCTCCTGCTCTTCCATTTTTGCCCATTGGAGTCCCATCTTTAAAACCCACCTTCCTAGAGAAGACTGTCTGGCAGAGATGGTCAGAGGACTCAGTCCACCCTTCCCTCAGACTCTTTTCTTCCTGTTAAGTACCTGCCACAGAAATATTCTTCTGAGGTGTGCTCTGTGTGAGGCTCCTGCAGCCTGCAACCCTGTCAGCAAAGCAGGACATGCAGCATGTGCACAGTGCCTCTTGTTCCCAAGGCTGGGGTGTTGGTGATGTCATCCCTATTTCTTTGAACTGCTTTGCCTTGCTGACGCTACAAGCCGTTCTTTTGTCCAGAGACCTCAAAAGCCAAGTGGGAAGCAAAAATGTGTTTCCAAAGATAGGAACATGGCATCACTGGAGGGCATTCCATGCCACATCCCAGCCACAGCCAACAGCAATCCAGGGTCAGTGGAGGGGCAGCCCCGTGGGGTCCCTCAGCTCTGTTCTGCTCCCTGGGCTTTGTCTGCATGGAGGTTTTCTATAGATAAAACTGGTTGATAAGGGTGCAGATTTTCCTCATAAATTACTCATATTGTGTCCTGTCTGCACTGCAAATATTATTGTGTTACAGACTCTTTATGTTTTTCTTCAGAAACAGTTGTGGGTGTAATTTTTCAGTATTATACCAATGGAAATAGATCTATGTCCATGTACATATGCGTAGGAGGGCAGAAGTATTACTGTTTTAACTGGACTAGAATAAATAAAGCAATACAATATTTGGTCTGTACAAAAGATGACATAAAATAAAAGCAGCCAGGTAGTGTTTACTCAGTTTACTAAAACTGTAAAGAGTGGAATTTATAAGTTGAGGAGAACCCTTCCTGATTCCAGCTTTCATTGAAAGCACTTCATCGAGGCGCTGTATCCTGAACACAGAGGTCTCGAGCACTGTGGCAAAGAACACAGCGAAATGTTCGAAGTGGAACACTTAAAAAAAGCCCAACCAAAAATAGATACCAGTAATGCAGCAGAGAAAGGGTAGGGTGAAGACAGCTTCATTTTACAAATGTCTTTGTTGAAACAGTAACTGGATACAGAAATCCAAGTCACAGTGGGATTCCAAGAGTGCACATCTGCCTCCCAGCCCTCGTGTTTCCCAGAGCAGCAGCATTTAGCTGAGATCTTTAGAAAGGGCTTATATGGTTCTGCCTGTGAAGGCAGATTTTAAGGTTCACTTTTAGGTGCCCTGAAGGAAATTAATGTCTGTTTGCTGATATTGAGCAGACTATGCTCCAGTGTGAACCTATTTCCACACCTTATTGTTCTAAAAGAGAAATACTAAATTAACTTTTACCACATAACTTTAGTAAGACCAGCTCTAAAAAGAACTGGAGTCCAGCTCTGGCTCCAGTGAGACAGCCAGGTGGGGCCACTGCCTGTGGTAACAGCTACTCACCAAGAGAGTTGCAAGAATAGGGAATCTTCAGCAGAAATTCATGGATCGACATACTTTATGTGTCCCACAGAGGCCCAGGCAAAACCTACCCCTCAGCTGGTGTTACATGGGAATCTGATACTTGAGTAACCTGCCTCTGGGAAAACATTAATGCTGCTGTCCTGGGCTCTCCAGAATTTCTTCACTGTAAATCCCCATAAAGTCTAATTCTTTCATACCGTGTAACCCTATGTTATCATGCCAAGGTTTCCCTTAAATACAAGTTTGCTTTTAAAAAAATTACTCAAAAAGGAAGACTTTCCCCCGAAAGTTATATGTGGATATCTATGTCAAATAAGTTGCAGCAGGCAAACATTTTCATGTGAGGTTTTGCACAGGTTTGGTTCTCACATGAAGACTCACCACAACTGTATTTGCTTTCTTTCTGTTCTGTCTTTTCCGTCTTTATGTAACGGTCAGAGGACTGTATGGAAGGAACCCAGAGAACTTTCCCATCTCTGTTCATTGACTCCATATCCATGTGTACCCTCCCTCATGGAGCCTCACATTCCTCAGGGCTTCTCTGTAGCATCTCCTATCCACAAACACAGGCCACTTCCAGCTTTGCACAGATTTTCCAGTCTTGGGATCCCTTGCTTTTGCATTATGCTATGCTATTTGCATTATGTTATACTGCTCTCCAGATCATACAGTTCAACTCCATTTATTTGTAGAGGCACAGCAAGTCTTAGCAAAGGCAAAGGCTGGAGCTCTGTGGCACTTCTTGGCAAGAAACTTTTTGCATAAAGCCCATTAGGGCAGCAGCAGCTGAGCTTCTCCCTTAACAACTTGCCGAAGAAGATTAGAAGATTGAAATAAGTTGTACTTGTGGTCAGTTTTTTTAGAAAAAATATATTTTGAGAGTAAAGTTCAGTGCCTGCACTCATACACACACACACACACACACATACATACGCATGCGCACACACACTACTGAATCATTTAAAGTAGGAACAGAAAAAACCCAAACGAAAACAGAGGTCAAAGAGATCCTAGAGAAGGGATAAATACCTTTCTGTTCTGTTTGATTTGAATTCAAGGAAGAACAGGTAATACTCAGATTCAGAAAAATGAATGTTGTTTTTAATGCAGTGTTAAAGGTCTGAGGTCTAAAACCAATTCTGGGAGTATTTAAATGTGCAAAAGGGAGCAAAATCCTCATGTTTTCTTTTCAAGTAGGTAGGATTCTTACTTGTGCCTGTGCATGTTTCTTACAGTAGTAAAATTCTAGGAAAAGCTTGGAGGACTGACAGGGATTATTAGACAAGGATGATTCTGGAGCAGCACTGGCACAGCACATTCTATCACACATCTGTGCCTATCCCCAGGTTAACAGAAATATGTGTAAGTGTGAAACATGAGATGCAGGTGTATCCTGCATTCAGAGGTATTTTCTCTTTAATTAGATAATTTTTTTTATCTTGTAACATGCTTTCCCATTTTATGGATATGGGAGGTGATAGGTAAAAATCTGGTGGGTCCTAGGCAGAATTTTTGGATATAAGGACAGCCAACTCATTTACACAGGCCAGAACCTAGGCACACTCTATATCTGTTTTGGGAAAGTGTTATGTTTCTTAAATTCTATGTGTCAGTGGTGAGATTTCTTCCTTCTCTAACAATTTAATATTACAGGTAAGTGTTTTCAGAGCTGGGATTTTCTGCAAGTTATCTATGTAGTCCTGTGTGTGTGAATGGAGACATCACCACAATAAGACCCTGGAAGGCATTTGAAACAAAGGACTTGTGTAAATGATGGTATAAACCAGTACATTCAATTAGAACAACAAAAAAAAACTGAACCCAGAGTATGACATGCTCTGGTGGAGTGGCAAAGGTTCTGGAGAAGTTAAGTGCTTCCATGCTTAGATGGTGGAAGGCCATGTCCAGGGAATATGTAATAACAGCAACAAGCAGTTTGGGATAATAAACATGTCCCACTGTCCAGACACTTCACACACACAGGGTAGCAAAAGGGTTAAAGATAGTTGTTCTCAGCAGTGTTTGGCCTGGCTGAGGATTAGAGCTCATTTTAGCTGTTCTTCCTAAACATAGCAAAGGTCACGAGGGACCAGGCTTTGCTGCTGAGTCTTATTGGCCTTGTTCCTTGTAGGGGTTTTGCAGGAGGACAGGATTGTCTCACTTACAAGGATAATAGATGACAAGCCCGGTGCTGATTAACCTCATTTTAATTGATAATTAATTTTAAACCCTATTTACTTTCCCTGGAACAGCTGAGACTTCAAGGGAATCACAACAGAGGTGAACAAGAACTGAAATCTCCCCCAAGGAAATGATACAGGCAGGAAGAAGAAAAGACAAAGCTAGATGTGTATTCAGATTGTCAGTTTGGATCTTCATTAAATATATTGCTTCTGCAAATGGAGGCCTTTCACCTTGTGCTTGCTATTGCACTTGCTTCTTCTGCAAAGGCATCCCAGTCTTGTAGTACAAAGACCTGTGCACTCAAAAATCTGGGTCCTGCTTGCCAGTTAGCCTTCTTTTTGCTTTATTAGAACTCCTTTTGTCTCATTTCTGAGCCTGCTGGCCATGTGGGAGCATGATTTCCTATTATACTTGAAGTATATGTAATGATCCATAGTTTTTCAGTAGTGAAAGCTTGAGAATGTATGTAAAAGGTCATTTTTATTCACAACCCAACTGTTTACACGTTCTGGACTTCATTCTACAAATCAGAGCCTTTGGGGATTAACAGCTGTATTAAGTTTTCTAGCAGCACATTCCTGCAGAAGCATTCTTTATCATAGTTAAAATCTGAAAGCCACAATGTCTGCAGTCTGTCCTTGACAGCACTGCCTGGAGAGGGCTCACAAATCATTCTACAAATATTAAGGAGTTAATTCCTTAAACACCTTTGAGATGCGTGTCATTCTTACTGCACAGGCTGATAAAATGGAACTCAGTAATTGATTCAGGGACACATGACATCAATGGCAGAAGCAGTAACTCCTCCTGGCACTCAGAACTGCTCTGAACTTATTTCCAGGACAACATTCCAACATGAGCCGCATTCTGAACTTTTTATGTTGATATTTTATATCAACATGCACTTCATTGCTCTGTAACGATTATGGCATTGCAGAATCTCTTCTCAGGGGAATTACCAACACCATTTACTTGGTTATGTTTGTAGCCTATTCAGTACCTTCATCCTCCATCGTAGAGCTCTTTAAAATAATGCAGATAATTTAGTCTGAATTTACATAATCTCACTTGATAGATATAATCAAGGTCTATTCTCACAGTAGCATTCTGAGGTATTCACACACCCTGAATATGAAATGCCACCTGTGACATTTCCCCTGCCTTCACTGAGCAGAGCACCCCCCTGCTGAGCAGAGTACTTCTCATTCAGGTGACATGAAAAGCCATCACTCTTCTGAGTCCTGACCTGAGTTCCCAGAGTGACTGAAGTCTTAGACTGGACAGTTCTAGATGGTGTGTTTCAGCCCCAACTTCATGAGTCCTTTACATCTGTCACACCACATAAAATGGGGATATTTTCCTGCTGTCAGCTCTTACAGTAAAGCTTAGCGTTTGTTGGTAGAGGACACTGGGATACATGCACAGAAGGAATGTGGAAATTCTATTAATGAGGGCAATTTTGTTTTAATAGCTGCTATGTGAGCACTGGATCTGCTCAGGCAGAGACAAGTTATTAAAGGTGATAGTACAATGATGATTAGACCAAGCCCCTGGCTACAATCTTTCCTGCATTTAAAGTCATTTCAAGCATCAAGATCTCACTGTTACAACTGGCAGCACAGGTGGTTTACCTGCTTGCTTCCACACGTGTTGGATTTCCCCAAGCTACACCTTCCATGGGGGTTTTCATAACCTTTTCTCTCCTTCCTTTGCCCCCACCCCTTTGCACTAGAAGGAGAAAGATATTTCCCCTTTGTTTTCTTCCTAAAGGCTGCAATGTATTTTTAGCTGCTCAGGATGTCTCCAAATAACGCAGTGACTCTGAACTTGCATTGTCAGCCTTCCCTGTAAAGCCCCTCCTGGGAGGTTTATGGCTCACTCTCCACAGCTTTGCTGATGCAGCGTGTAATGTTTATACCTGCAATCAAGCATTGGCTGAGCTGCAGCCCAGTGCTGGCAGCTCTTTCTTTCTCTCTCTACCCCCTCTCTTCCCTTGCAACTCCCCTTTGGTGATCCTGGACTGATAAAGTGCATACAATAGTGATTGCCTGTATAAAAGTCGAAAAATAAAAGGCATTTCTCAATAGCCAGAAAAACTTGTATGTGCTCTGCCCAGTGTGGATGAGATGGACTTGGGGGTCTATATTTATTTTCTAGATGATTTATAACACCTTCCTCCCCTGTCCTGCTGTTTTCCAAGCCATTTAATGGATTTTGAGATTTACCAGATAATAAATAGGTTCATCTGCAGTTTAGAAACTGTTTTTCTTTTAAAAAGAACACAAAGGTTAGTTTATTTTTTTTTTTGGGGGGGGTGGGGGGAGGTACTTAACAGATCTTTTCCCCAAAGTACCTCATGGCCTGCGACTGCCTCAGAATGGCTCATCAGAATTTTTACCAACCCACAAAACTATGTACTCAAGAGGCAAAAAGAAACCTTTGAAACAGGGTCCTCATCTAGATGGGAAAGTGAGGCTGATTCAACTGGAGCAGGATTTTAAAATAACTTACTTAAGCATTCACAATGCAGACAACTTTATTTCAGTGTAAGAGGGTCTTACTCATGCTTAGCTTTGGTTTACTGTGTATTCCCAATCCATGTTAGCTAAACCAAAATAAACATATCTTACAGGCTTTTGCCAGCATTTGACTAAATGGGTTTGAAGTCAATCTTTACTTAAATCAGTGCAGCTGTGGTTGAAAATAAGGCCAAATGCATTCAGTTAATCATGAAGACAGTGCCAAAAAATACATAAAAATGGCACATTTTTCCTTATTAATGTATCTGCAAGTTCTCTGTTACAGGCACAGAGATGCAAGTGGAGTTGAGTCTTGAATGCCACAGAATTAAGGATGTCTCTGTCATGTGCATTTTTATTTACATTAAGTTTCCCTAAAGTGAAGAGCACTTTATATGTCACAGTTTGCCTATGTTTAGTCTAAGAAAACTGTAGCTACCATGCAGCTGTACATTTGGGAGTCTCCCTCCCTTTTGCTTTCTGAGATATAGTGTAGTATCTAAAAATCAGGGTCTGCTAGCAGGTGTATCTTGTGATGTTTGAGTATAGCTTTTCGCTTGAAAATGTGCTTCAGGATCATGTGAATCTCTTTCAAGGTCTCAAGAAGCTCTTCTGACCACCCTGTGATCCTGCCCAGATCCCCTCTGGAAGTGTCTCACTTGGTGTAACTCCCACCTGTCAATGAAGTTCACTATGTAGTTAAATGCTGCTCCAAACTGAGCTAATTTTGTTCATTTATCCTTGAAGATTCTTCCTTAATTAAAATGGGCCTGAGGGAAGTATGACTATCTTAATTTATCTTTTACCAGAGAAAATGTTTGAAGGCCATGATTTTATGCAGATCCAGACTTACTTATATTAACAGATGATACTTTTGGTTACCCAACTCTTTTTTAAGCCTGTATCTGGGACTCTTGCTGCTTCATTGAATTTACAAAGTAGCAGCAGAGGTACTGAATTGAAGAGGCATCACTGAAAACACTGCAAAGGGAAAAAGTAGTTAAGTGTATCTTTGTAATAGAACTCAATCAGGATTCTCCTTTTATGCTTCCAAGTCAATATACCTGCTGTTTCTAGAGTTTAAATCAACATACAAAGGAGGGTTTTGACCCTTACCCATTCATAGCAGTTTGTGACTTATCTCTGACTTAGACTTCCACAGTACAGCCAGCCTCCAGCTTCTTAGGTTTCCATTTAGTATTTATTGCAATAACTCAACTGGAATATGAATCTCATCTATGAATTCTTTTGTTCCTTGGCTCTAAATACTGTTATTCAGCTTTTCCCAGTTAGGACGGGTGGTTAAAAGGTTGCTGCCTCACAAGTGTGGCAAATGTCTGCTACATGCCTATTTTATTTTACATTTTACCCCCCTTGAAAGTAGAACTACCAACAGTCATGTGAGATTTGGCCACCAAACCCCATCATCCACTTGGGATCCAAGTAGGGCTCAGAATAACCTTTACTCAAGAGAGAAAATATTATTATGTGGTTTCTTCAATTAGAGTTTAGTATTGCGCTCTTTCCTAGTAGTGCTGGAGCAATTGTTCTTCACTGAAGTTGCTTTGCAGCATGGTGTTGTTCATCAGTGGCTGTATTTTAAATATGAGAAAGACAAACATATGGTTTTAGTTCAGAAATGCTTATTAAAACCTTTCTTCTAATCTAAGGTTAAATAGAGAGTTCAGCGTATGTATGTCTTAGAACGAGCTTTAGCAGCTGTGAAAATGAAATAACTGTTTCTCTAACAGACTTTTGGAGCAAAATTAGCTTTCTAAAGCACATAAATAAGCTGGTAGGCTGCTTTCTTACTGATCAGACTCAGAATAATGAATTAGTAAGTTATACTTCGGTGTTTGAACAGCAAGGCCTTGAAGAAGAAAGAACTTTTATTTCCCCAAAATGTTACTTTCAGGTAAGAGAGAGCTGTCATAAGGCAACTTCTCTTTTGTTCACATTTTCAGAAAATTACTGTATGTTTTTTTTCCATTTGTCCCTATTCCATCTCTCAGTAATATGGCCTATTTATCTTGACACATATTTTAATTACAGTAAGATTTGTGCCTAATGCTGTGTAACTTCCTCAGAATTAACAAATCTGGAGAGAAGCTTGAAGATGAATCACATTGCAGGCCATCACTTTGAATTTGCCATTGGGGAATGAAGGGAATGTGCTGTCTAGGTAGAGCCTGTCTCAAATAGTCTGTGGCTGCGTCAGGAAGTTTTGAAAACCTTTCTAAGCAGTGACTGCACAGCCAGAGAAGTTTTGTTGTGAGGAGCCAGGGTATGGGCAAAATGTCAAAGGTGTGGCTTGCTCTGCCCTCCTTGCCTTCAAGCACTGAAGCTTCATTATGTGACTCAGGAGCTACGTGTGTTGCTGTTCACATCAAAGCTGCTCACAAAAACCACACAGCACTGACTCCAGCTCGCTGTCAGCTTGTGTACAAGACTATTCTAAAGTGAACTTTTTTTTTTTTTTTTTTTCGCGTTACGAAGTGCTCTACAAGAATCCAGAAATTTTGGTCTAAAACAACAAGAAGATAAGATGCTGTCAAAGAGGGATCCTTTGAAACTCTGGCTTTGTAGAAGTAATGGTAGAAGCTGTAGGAACCTAAATCAAGTTAAATCCCATCCATGTGTCTGACAGAACATACTTTGAGGTGCTGCATGGGACAGTGTCCCACCACCAGCAGCTCAATTCTTTCTTCCACCAGCCTTCAGTCAGTTCACTCAGCAGAACCTGTGGCCCTCAAGGAAATTTACACACTTATCTTCTGTGTATGGTGCAAAAAGTAAAATGTTGGCAAATAGTGAGATAAGTTGTTACCATCCTGCCTATATTTTTAAACAACATGGACATGGTCAGTGCCTAGACTCAGTTCCTTCACAGTATTTGTCTGTAAGAAAATAGAGAGTGAAAAAACAAACCCGTCTTACAACACAGGTGCTGGTGGCACAATACCACATGGTGATCTGGATTTCATGGATTCCATCTGTGCAGACTGGCTACCTTAAAGTGGAGGAAGAAATCCTTCAACTCTTGGCAACAACCACAAGGCTGATTGATCTCTGGCAAGTTGCAGCCTCAGCAGAGACTGGCCACATCTCCACAAATCTCCTACTTCTTTGATTTCTTCTTAAAAAAATATTCAAAAGTATGTGTATTTCTGGAGGGCTATTCAAGAAGCCATCAGGGAATCAAGTTAAATAATGTTTTTATTGTGTTTTCTTCTGTAGTTTTATGAGTGTTTATGTGTGGGCTTGGCTAAGAGATGTGAGGTCAGATAATACACTCAAAGTACTGTAAATGCAAAGCTTTGTGCTGAAAACCATGAGTGAGTCCAGATTTTTCTCACTGTTTTTACAGACAATTTACTCACAATCCCACCTGCAGTGTTTTGAGAGCTAAGTAGGTGAAGACATTGTTCTTAACAGAACCTGAAAAAACAAAACGCTTATCTCAAATTTTGCATTTTAGACTCTGCCCTAACACACAGTGCATAAGACTGCAAAACCATATCATAGGTGGCACATTTTGGATTTTGGTTCCCAAGACACTTTAACACAGTAAGGACAAAGCCCATTAATCCAAATATAGCACAGTGTTACAACAAAACAGAGCTGAGCTGTAATCCTGAAGATTAGAGTTTCAGGAGAAAGATTTAATGTCACCTCAGGGTGGTTGCTTTTTTTTCTTGGTTCTGTTTTGTTTTCAGGCAAACTTCAAAGTGCCTCATTAGATGCCTTCAGAAGTCATGAAGATGAAATGAATAAGAAGCGATTCAGGCAAATTGTTGACTCTGGAGAAGGGTTTTAAAAAACAACAACACAAAAGCAAAACCCCTAGGGATAGCTGTAATTGCATATCTGAAGAGTATTTCAGTGCTGGTCTGCCAGCCCCACTTAGCTCAGGCACCTTTTCTTCATCCTGAGAAGGGCTGATCTTTTTGTCCTGGCTTCTCAAACATCAGACTAAATTTTCCTTGACTGTCTAAATTTCCCTTGACTGTGTCATAGCGATTGAGCCTCACAGACTTTCTATGGGGAATTCTTTATGCTATAGAGTAGATTTGCTGAGGAGAGAGATATTCAATATCTGTATTTTAAAGTGTGTAGCAATGCAGACAATTTGATAGCTGTGGAGGAAAGAGGATGTTGGGGTTTTTTTAAATTTATATTTATTACTTTAACAATGCTGGGATAGGGTGAGAAGAAGAAATGGAACAGGAAAGAGATTCTCAGTGATGGATGGTTTCCATATTGTGAGGAGGTAAATCCTCAGGTCACGCTGTGCGGTGAGCACTGTCCTTTAGAGCCCGAGCTTTGGTGTATCAGGCTCAGCCCAGCCAGCCCTCCTTGGCACACCCATTCCTTTGTAACCCGGGGCTCCCGCAGCGAGGCTCCGCTGCATGACCCTGCTGCTTGGGGCAAGTGCGGACAGATGCTCGCTGAGTCAGCGGGGAAGGTCTGTCTGCCCTGCCAGCTGCCGGCTTAGGAGCACGGAGCAGGGCATGGTTCCCAAGGCAGGCTCTGTGGGCCGTTTGCAGCACCTGAGTGCTGCTCCAGGGAGCATCGGGGTGATGCTGAGCTCACTGGAGTGAGGATGGGAACACCAAGGGTTGGGTGGGATGTGTTTCATGGCTCTTATTGGCGTTTCCTGTCTTGTTGGGTCTCTCCCAAAGGAGTGAACAGGGTGTGTTGGACCTCAGAGGGCAGATGAGTTCCTTTCCTGGTCTGGCAGTCACCTGTGCTTCTCCTTCCTGACCACCCTATTACTGTGGTGAGAGACCCCCTTCTTTTCTTTTACATCTGCTGCCTTTGAGTCTTTGAAACATAACAAGCACAAGAAAAGTAGGGATGCTGAGAAAGCTGTTGTAATTGTGGGGGTTTTCCTTTTTTCCCCCTTGGTGCAGTGCCTTTGTCATATATATGAGGGCCATGTGAAACTTTGACTGAGGACAAAAGTTCTGCACATCACATTCATACACACAAGCTTTTCTAGACTTCATTTTTTTAGTAGAAAAGTAATTGTGCTGCATTCATAACGGTCATGAGAATAAAAGAATGCAAGGTTAGTAGGGGGAGTTTGCTAACTGATATGATTGCAAAAAGCCAAACGTGCTGCCAGGCTCGGACCCCTTGGTAGGTGTCTCCCTCCAGCCCGTGATTGTGGTGAAGCTGGGAGTGCCACTACCATCGACAGCCAGACGGTGCTGCTCTGGCCCTGGGATTATAGGGGAAAGTGCAGGAGAGAAACCAGTGGAAAACAGGCGCCAGGGAGAGAACCATTTGTTCCAAAACATTTGCTTTGTAACAGGGTCATCTATAAATTCTGGGATTTCCTGTTTGCTGAATGGCAGGCTTTCTCTTTTCAGGTTACAGACTGGAATAATTTTATTACAGCTCACTGTAAGCTTCTTTCCAAGCTCAGATTTGCAGCCTTTGCACAGAAATTTCCCAGCTTTCTTGGGGTTTTAAGTTGTATCCTTCAGTGTTGTGCTCTAGAGCTGTGCTTTAATTTCCTTTGGACTTTGGAAGTGGTGAGATCATGGCAGTTTTAAGGTAAAAGCATTAGACATATTAATGAGTTCTTTTCATGCTGATGTATGTTTTCTCTGGATACTAAAGTAAAATTGAAATAAAGAAAACTCTAAAAAAATAGTAATTTTAACTACAAGGAGCTTGATCCTGTATCTTGTCTATCTTGAGAATTCATCTACTTGACTGGGAGCTGTCCGTGTTAAGGAAATGTAGTGTTTGGGCTACAGCTGCTCAGGATGTTGCTTGGGTTTTTTAACATTTTTTTTCAGAGCACTGCCCCCCCCCCCCCCCCCCCCCAATGGGTTGTCTTTGTCAAGAATTCATTTAGGAAACACTGCCAGGGTAGTTCCTCAGGTCAGACCCTTCTTGCTAAAACAAGAGGGACCTGTCCCAGAATATTACCTGATTAATGATGTAACCTCGTGCTGGGAGAAGTCACCTGTGCTGGTAAAGATCTCGGTCAGGTCGCAGGTCTGAAACAGCCAGTGACAATTTTCCACATGAGTGCCTTGCGTACCTGGGTATCTTAGTCCCTTTCTGTCATGGAAAGGATGGGAAACAATCAAAGAATGGATCCTTTGAGAGCTGATGATAAATGAGGAGAAGAAGAGAAAGGTAATTGCAAGTTTTGTGAGATAAGAGAAGTGTTTTGTGCTGCAGCAGGAGACACTCTCTGGGATCTGCTCCCAGTACTGAGGTCTTTGGCCAGAACTTTGTCCATGGTTGTGCTGCACAGGACTGCAAACAGCCAGGGAAAGAGCCCTGTCTGCCTGGGAGCCTCTGCTGATTACACTTGTAATGTGAGAAGATTAATATTTTTGTGACTAGGGAGAAAATCTGCTAACTCAGCCTGAATTTTTATTAATGAGAGAAAGTTTAGAAACTCTGTGTGCATGATTTTAAAGATGTCTGTTGTTGAACGTGCTGGGAGGATTTTGTCTTTATGCTGAGTTTAGCAAATGAGATTCTAGTCCTTGACTGACATTATTAGGCACTATTGTAACAATAATGAAAAGAAGATGATTAAAATCTGCCTACTAGTGGCAGGGGTTGATGTTACTATACAGCAATAGAAGGAAGATGGCATTCTGAGCTTCTGGCATTCCACTGATGTGAGCACATCATTATCTGCATCTCTGTTGTAAGGTAAAATGGAATTTTCAGAAGAGATAAACTGGGTAATTGATGTTTTTATTTTAACTGATGCAAAAGCTAACTTTTTTTCACATGGAACTGATATCTTCCATGGAAATTTTGTCTGTGTTAACTTTGGTGAAAGCTTCAGACTATTTTTGGCAGCAATTAAAAGCATTCAAGAGATGCCTGTCACTTCAGCTTGCATATTTCCACTGGGTACTTTATTTGTGTTTTATGAAAGAAATAGAAAACACAGCAATATGGCTTCTGCTTAACTTGAACTATCTCACATCTCGTGGCAGCAAGTGACAAGCAATTTTTCTTCATTGGAAGCTGTTCTTCAGGATATCACAGCATGGAGTTGCTGATAGGATTTTCACAAGGAAAATAATAACATCTAGCATTCACTAACACCTGCTGTCCAGTGATGTTAGACTGCTTTGGAGAAATATTTATTAGGATTCATGACTATGAAATTGGTAACATTTTATTGACTGGGCTTACAAGAAAAGCTGATTGTTGTCTCTCTAATACTCAAAAGTGCCACTAATTCCAATTGTCAGTGTTTTTCAAGGCTTAATTTGAGGGAACTGGGTCCTGATGTTCAAAGCAGATTGGTTCCCACTTTCTTCAGAAGGGGTTAAATGTGAAGAAATTGAAGAGTTGGGCCAACAGTTTCCCAAAATTAAGAGCCAGCTGTGAAGATGTTGCTGCAGAAAACTTGTCTAGTAATTGCTTAAAGGGAGAACAGTATAGTAGTCAGGCTGAGAATAAAACTAAGAGCTATTTTATTTGCAGGATCCTCTTCTCATTCAAATATTTATGAAGCTTGTTGAATACTTCTCTGTGGGAGGAAGTATGAAATGTATGTGTGGTATCTCTGATAGAATTTAGCTCGCTGTGTGGGTATAATCTAAAAAAACATTAGATCAAGGGTACAACTGTGTTGAGCTCATCTGATGTATGACATACCAGGCTTCTAAAAGTGGCTCTACTGCAACACCTAATGCTTGGAGCTTTCACCAAAATTCTTCCCTCCACTGCATTCTGAATTTTAAAGTCTGTAATGGAGTTATCTGCCAGCAGTCCCTAATTAATACAGCATTGAGCCAGCTGGAATCACAAGAGCAAATGGCTCTCCTGGCACACCATGGAGCGGCTTCTGAGCAGTCCCACTGCCTGTGTGCAATGCCCGTCCCACTGCACACAGACTTCATCTGCCAGGGCAATTCTTGCCTAAATTAAAAGTCACTTCACAGTCACATTTGCAGCTAGACATCTCTGTGTTTCCTGTTCTGCCCAGGTGGAAAAAGCAGGTGTAAGAAATACAGTGTGATTTTTAGGAATGCCTCAGCAATGCTGTATTAAAGCATCAGTGTTTTGGACTCCTCAGAGTGCTGGGCACCAAGGCTGCTGTTCATGATGAGGGTGCAAATGTGTGGGCTCTGGATGGTAATGGGGGGTAGTTATTACAGGTAACAAGAATGTGTGATACGAGTAGAGGTGGGTTATTGATGTAGCAGCTGATTTCCTCACAGCTCAGGGCTTGTTTGCAGCTCTGCAACCTGAGGAAGTTTTCTGGAAGTCAGGACAGTTCTGTAGAGGAAAAAGTAGGATGCTGGGAGTAATTTTCTACCATCTTGGTGTTCATGTTTATGGCGCTGAGACTGCAGTGACATGGGCAGTAAAATTCTTTCTTGCCCCACTGTAGGGCTTTGTGTGACTATAGGATTCCCCCAGGGTTCAAAATATCAAAAAAAGATATTTTGCTCCTGTAGGGAGCTGCTGCCAATTATACTTTGGGTGCTTTGCAGCACCTCTGAGATCCTATGCTAAGACCAGAACAGTTTCCCTAAACACTGTACAAACAGGGAAAAAAACACCCCAAGAGTTCCTCTATTCCGTTCTTTCTGGTTCATCACATTGCTACTAGGCCAGACTACGGGAAGGATAAAAATCCCAAGAGGAAATGATTCATGTCTGAGCAGGGAAATACTGTTCAGAATTACAACTGTCTGCCAGAGTTTAGAATAAGGTTCCCTGCATGACAAGGCTGTGTGCCAGTTTTTATAAAACATATAAGTAAAATTCATGCAGTATTTCTGTTAATCGCAGTGTCTGCTTAAGATACCCATTAAAGCCCATCATATTAATTTAATTGAAAAATCCTCTGTGAATTGTATTAGATATTTTCCCCATTAAATTAATATTACAATCTTTAAATAAAATTTCTGGGCACTCATTGTTGTTCTCAGAACTATCATGCAAATTGATATCTGCTCTCTGCCTTTTTGGGGTCTGACCACTACATCTTTCTTCTTTTGTGCCTCCTGTCTTCTCCCTCTTCCTCAGTCTATATTTAATTATCCTCTTCCTTTTGATTTCTGGGGTCATTACTGTGATGCGTTCTGGGGCTTGTCACAGGACATTCAGTGTTTGTCTGCCAGTTTGGGCCTCTCTGAATTAATCTGTTAATTAATTAAGGTATGGGACTGTGAAGTGAAATTCCCCATGTGGCAGCCTGGCCTTACGGTGAGAGAAAGGGCAGCTCGTGTCTCAGTGGCTGAGAGAGGGGAAATGCGATTAAGGTTGTTCAGGACTGACCTTTATGGGCCATTTCAGAGCCAAGGAGAGCTCTGGGCCCAGGGCTGGATAGATGAGTGGGCTGTGCAAATCCTTGGAAATTGCTACCCTTTTTGCATCCTAGGGAACCTTGATAAATGCTGCCATGCACTGGATGTCTCAATGCAGGTCACATTCAGGATCATAAAAACCCTTGTAGTTCTTTCCTAAAAAATAATACAATTCCTTTTTTGTTTGTGAGCCCTCAGCTTCCCCCACGTTGCATTTTGCCCTCTTCTAGACTTTTGTTGGAGCTGTTTCTGTGTGGGGAGTCACCGTGTGAACCAGCAGCAATGGAGTTGGAGCCCTTTAAGAAGTTGGGGCATTATCCAAGTAGCTGCTGAATGTGAGAGTTGTGACTTGTCTGTGCTGGAGTGCAGGGAACAGCTTGTGCTCATATGGAGAGGAACAGGTGCCACTGCACAACTGGGGACGGCCAGACACAGGCACGAGAAAACAGCAGCTTGTTCTGCACTGATACCGAAGGCTGGTGCAGGCCATGGGCTGCTCTATGGGCTTGTGCTTATGAGCTGTCCACCTCCACTGGCCATTCCTGATCCAAAGTAAGCTCAGGTTTCCCACTGGGGTTGGGGAGCGGAGATGGCCCTGGCTCCTGTCCTGTCACCCAGGCCCAGCCCACAGTGAGCAGCACAGAACTCAGCACAGCCTCTGGCCCAGGAGTGGAGAATGCAAGGAGAAGGATTTCCTCTAATCAAGTAGCTCCAGGAGGTTGTTGTTGAGTTAGTGGGTCAATGTGTTTATCTTTCTGTTTTCTTTAGAAAAGTGCAAGTCCTTGCCCCCGTGGTTATTTTTACCTAACAGCTGTGCTTCCAGTGAGCAGCTGGGAGAGCTGCCTGACTCAGCAGATCTCCAGCCTCAGCACTCCCCAAGTGCACTTGAGCAGGACAGGGGCAAAGCAGGCGGCTTTGCTGTGGGCAAAGCAGGGGGTCCCCTCCTCTGCCTCCCGCAGCCAGGGGAGAGAGATGCTAAGTTTTATGGATAGAGGTGTTTGGAGTGAATCATTCACTCTGAAGAGTGTGCTCACAGATAGGAAAAATACATGGTCTTTATTTGATCTGTATTTCAAAATAGCGAACGTGTGGAAGTTATTGTCTGTAAAAGTACACAATGATGTAAAAAGACCCTGACACGAGGATGCTGTTCTGTAAGGAATGAGAGCCTCTTCCAGGATTTGGTTCTTGTCAGATCAGTCCTATAGAACACACCAAACCATTTCCATGCTTTAGTCTTATGACAACATGCAGCATCCCAGAAGTAACTTGAGTCACATTTTCTGGGCAGGCTCATCACACCCTTGGCATGGTGCAGCATTTCACCACTCCACATGTGTTAGTGAATTTGTGGGATGTTCGCATGTGGGATTTTGTGGGGTTTTGAGAGGGCAGATAAGAACTGGAGAGGGAGGCTGGGCAGACACCTTTGCCTGGTGGTTTGAGTACTGGAGTGAGAATAGGAAGATTGTGTTACCAGGTCAGGGTAAGAGAACTCTCTCTACCTCTCAGCATTCTGCCCTTTGTCTCCATTGTATCTTTTGACTATAATTTTTGATATAAAAGTGGTCCCTCTACATGTGATTGTATAGTGTCTAATAGCTTTAAACATTTTGAGGAGAACTTTTTGGGACTACTATGCTACAAGTATGTAACAAAAATTATGTGAAAATTAATCTGTTTGGTAAAACACAGAGCAACTTGCATGAACAGCAAAATGCCAGCTAGAGTGAGGAGGAATTAAATGTCTGGTGTAATTTGAGTTCACTGGAAACAAAACAAAACAAAACAAAACCCTAGAATTCCAGTTGCAGTGAGGTTGTTGGGGGCTTCAGGAGAGGAACATTCCCTTAAGCATGGGAATGAGACTGTTTCACAGGGTGACAGCTTTATCATCTACCTGTATAGGAGGAAAGTTTCCTTAACTAATATGATTTTCTGGCAGCATACCTGATTGGAATTGAGTCTTGTAGAAGCTCTCAAATTTGTAGTGTGATGGAGAAGAGCAAGAAAACTCTTCTTCTCCCCTGGGTGTGTTGAAGCCTTCCCTGAGCCATGTAGCTGTGTTTGGGTATTCTGCCTGCAGTAGAGGTAAAGTGTACTTGTCCACTCCAAAGAGAATAAACTGAGTTATGGATCTGGCACAGAAGGACTGTTGTGTCCTAATGCAAGCACTCACTCTGGTGAGGATTTTTCCTTGTCCTGCCTCCAAACCAGGCACAGGAGTCATAGCTGTCCAAGACAAGCTGCAATTTTCACGAGGTCTGGGAAGTGCTGTATCCTCATTAGAACACGTCTTGTTGTACAGGGTCCATCTGGAGATCTTGCTCCACAAATCCCTGCACACAGGCCACACGATTTTGCTCCTCACAGCCCTACATCTGGTCAGGTAGTGGTGTTGATACAGCCTTCCCTCAGAAAGCTTCAGCACAGCTGCACACCCCCCACAGAAGTCATCAGAAGAGGCCTTCCTTCTTTCAGGCTGTCTGCCTGGTACAATTAGGATTTCACAGCAACAAGAGCTAATATTTGTTTACTTCTTTTCAAAATTGTAACTAAGGCATCTTTCTGAAGACAGTACTAGAAAAAAAAACAATAAAAACAAGAGAGAAACAAACAAGTTTGAGACTTTGATATGACTCACTTCAGCCAGCTTCAGAATTTGCCTCCATGGACAGCAGTGACTCCTTACACACTTGATTGCTCCATTTCCTCCCTGCCCCCTCAACAGACTTTTTAATGCCAACTCATACAGAACTCACAGCAGCACAGGAAGCTTTTTGCTATGTAAGAAGAACTTGAGCCCTTTCACATGCTCTTGTGTCATTTGTGAAGTTAGATCCACATGAAGCCTCAGTACTAACTGTGCTGATCCTCTGCTGAGAAACAGGTTCTTTAAAAGCAAAACCGCCTTAGTCCATCCACACATGCGAGTGAGCTTATGTGTATGTAATATATATATGTGTATGCAGATAGAGTGAGAGCACTTTGTCATGATTTAGGTTGACTCAGCGGGATTTGCAACCAATATTAGTTCTCACAGGGCTGCTGAGACAGAGATTTTAACATATGAATAAATAACCAACATGATCTTCTCCACACAGACTTGTTGAACCCTGTCCCATGGACATATGAATAGTGTCATTGTGAAGGAAGGCTTCAGAGACTCTTCTCACTCCATGTGTCCTGTCCTCTGGCATCACAGGCAGCTCCATCTAGTACCTTTGTTCACACAGGGAACACAACCCTCATCTGAAAACTAAATACTGTCTTTTGCCCTTGTTTTGTGAGGGAGAGTGAAGGGCCTCTTCTCTGCCCTCATGTGCACACAGGACTGACAAAACACTTGTAGGTGGCTCATAAGATCCTAAGACGTGTTATCAGCACTACACCATTTCACTACCTGCCCTCCACCTTGATAACTACTGTGAACAGCAGCCATCCCTCTTCAAGGTCAGTTCTGTTTATTGAAGGAGTGGAAACCTGTTATTTAATCTAGGCTTTTCTCTCATGTGTAATAAATATCATGGATTTTCTGCAGGTTATGCTAATGTTTTTGTTCTCACAGACCTTTAGATTAACCATTTAGATGTTGAATGCCTTAAAATAATTTTAGCTAAGTGAATTGGTTAATCTGGCTATATTGAATATGTTCAATCAGCTCCACAACTGACACTGACAATGAGAAAATCAGTCTGGTTAAGTTTACTCACCATCCTCCACCTGAGTGTTCCAGGAATGACTCGTTTTGTGGGTGCTTGAGAGCACAGGCAGCGTAGGTACAAACCAGTCTGGCTGGGTCGTGCAGAAAGAGTTGGAGGGAAGCAGCTGACTGGTGTGTGAGAAAACAGCAAGCCTAAGTCAGCAGCATGGTTTGATGGGGCTATTCCTGTTCCTTCTTTCCAGTTAACAGGAAGGTGTTAGAAATTTGGTGCCTGGTGAGGGAAGATATCTTCCTTTCCCTGCCTTTTTCACCTCTTAAGGGAGAAGAAACTTCCTTCACATCTTCTGTATCCTCCCTCCTCTTCAGATCAAATCCAGTTTTCAAACTGAAGCCCAAGATGGGCTGCTCAGTCCATACTCTACATCCTCTTTGCTGTAGGATCTTATCTTCCACATCCAGTCTACCTAGGTTGAAGAACTGCTCAATAAGTAAAATGCACTTTTGTGGGTTCAGCGTGTTCAGCACCTACTGCTGCACAGCATTTTAGCCAAGTGCTCAGGAGCCCTTCTTGCTTTCCCCCGGTATAATTTTTCCACAATTCTTTGCTTCTCATTAAATCACTGGCTGTCCTGGGATTATTTAACTGCAGGAGCAGTACTTCCCCTCAAAAACCCTGCCTGCCTCTTCAGGAGCTCCCCAGCCCTTTAGTACAAGTCACCCTTGAAAGAAAAAAGGTGGAGAGGGTACAAGGATTCCCACCAGTGGGAACAAAGGCAGGTTCGGGGTGCTGGGGCTCTCCCTGCCGTGTGATCCACCTTGCCTTGAGCCTATGGCTTTAACAACATCTTTGTCCTCTGAAAGCCTGAGCCTGCACAGCACAATAAATAATGCCTTGGAGCAATGTGACCCGTGGCAAGCAGTAAGTGATGACATTGTCAGACACACACAACTGTTGAAACAACCAGGCTGTAATCATCGTGCTGTACCCACGGAAAGACATTTGGCAAATGAGATTCCATTTTCACATTGGTCTGTGCCGAGCATGTAAATTTCCAGCGGGACAAGCGGCATTAGGGATGTGTAATTGATTGTCTGAATTATAATAAACAAGCTGTGACAGGTGATCATCCATCATATTCCTGCTGCATGTTCCAGGACCACAGCGAGACACAGGGAGAGAGAGAGAGAGAGAGCTGGAACATGAGCAAGGGAAATGGGAAGTTAGGTTCACATAGAAATACAGAAGGAATAGAATAGAAAAGAGGGCCACAGTGGAAGTGAGAGGGGACTGCAGCCGGGAGAAAATGCATGCCCTGATTCCTGAGGGATATGAAGGCCTTGTGATGTACAGTGGTGCTGTTTCAGAATCCAAGTGATTGGAATGACGGTTCTCTCCTAAGGGGGACAGCAGTCTAGAGCAGCTCGGGTCTTTTGTTTCTCAGACCAGCCTTTCCAGGGAGAAAATGTTTGCTCTTGGACAGGAGTGTTGAAAAAAAGACATGTTGGGGAAAAATTTAGGGAAATGGTGTCTCTGGCTAGGACAGAGTTATTTTCCTGAATGTGTGCAGCCATACCTCTTGGGAAGCCCCATGCTCTAATTTCCACCCTCTGTGCTCAAGCTGACTAAGCAACTGTGGGAATAATTTGCCATTTTAATATACATAAGTTTTTTTGTGTTACTTCTTCTCTTTGCAGTATGAATGATCGCAATTCTTTTCCCAAGTTTGGGAAATATTATCTCTCTCAGACTTGCTTATGTACAGTTTTATGGCATTAAGACAATCACCTGAAGTTTAATTGCCACAGTATTTTTTGTATTTGCTGCTTGATCAAATTGCTCAAACAGTTCCCCTATAGACCTTTGCCCACAAACATTTGAAATTCATTCTTTGTAAGCATGATAGTCACCAGAATTTGTGATGTAAATGCTTGTTGAAAATGGATGTGAACACAACTGGTGCAAATTCACCTAAATGGGGTAGAAGAATGAAGTAAACACCGTGAAAATTTTTTAAATTATTATAAAAAATTTTTAAAGATGTAATAACTTTTATTTGATCAAATAATGGTTGAAACAGATTTCATGATGTGCCTGAGACTTCATGATTAAACTTTCTTCCAGAGGGTAAAAATAAATCCATTATTTTTGTGTAATAACGGACTGTGGACATATCTCCTACTGAGACTGCTCTGCCCAGATGTCAAATTTCAGTCCTGTCCAACTGTAATCCTGTGATCGGTGAAGCAGGGGCCATTTGTTCCTTGAATTCTTTCACAAGAATTTGATTGAGGCATCCAAGTTTTCTATGAGAACAGAAGTGGTGGAGGGGAAGGCACAGTGCAAACCACTGGTTTCTGAGACTGGGAACAAACCCATTCCCAAGAAGGAGAAATGAGGGTGGGAATGGAAAAGCTTTGTAGCAAAGCAGGATATGTTCTGGGCAGAGACTCCCTGGATCCAAGGCGGAATATTTACTTCTCACCATTTTCTTTTCTGATGGTTATTCTGTGACTCAAGGAAAACATGGGAAGGGATGCAGTTGGAGAAGTGAAAACTCTCAGTGGAGGCTTTATCTATGAAGGGAAATGGGACATGGCTCAGACTGGGAAGCTGCAGGGCTGTGCTGCCTGGCTTTGACTGTTAGTAACTGCTGCTCACACAGCAGGGGTTTATTTTGGCCCAGACTGGCCCTGGGAACAGCAGAAAAACTAAGGCTCTTGGAATTCTCCCCCTTTACGATTCACTCAGCAACTTGGCTTCAAAAGAGTATTTAAAAAAAAAAAAAAAAAAAAAAAAAAGGCAGGAAATGTATCCAAATATTGAAGCCAAGGTTTGTATGTGAAACTGTGAGGAGGAGATTAAAGACCCAACAACGCTGGTCTCCCTGAGTAGGGAATTTAAAGGGGACTGAGGGCTTGTGCAGATGGAGGGGAATGAACTATTCTGAAGAGCTTGTTCAGCCCTGTGTGAAATATGGTTGTGATCCCTGGGCAGGGAGTCACCTCCTTCCCAGCAAACACACCAAATTTCCAGTATCTGTGACAGGGACTGGGAAGGCCTGAGGAGTTGCAGGGAAGGAGGCAGCCAGGATTTTTCTATTTGTGTGTTTCAATTATGCCAATTTTTCTTGTTTCCATCAGCGCTGCCGCTCTTCCCCCAGGGCTTCCCTCTCCATTCCCTTCCATAGACCATGGTGTCCTCGGGCTTAATGTTCATCTCCCATGTAGGAGGTGAACCACAGAGGACTGAGCCAAGCCAAGAATCTGGCAATGGCATGAACAAAGCACTCTGTAGGATCAAAGTCACCTGGTGCATAATGATTAAAACTTGTTCAGGTGAAAACATCATAATCAGGATTTTTAAATTTTTTTTTTTAATTGCTGCAAAGCTGTGTAGTCAGTTCACATGGGACAAAGTCACATGTGAAAGGAACGTAAAATGTAATTTTCAGTATGGGTATTATTTGTTACATTGTGTATTTTTAGCCTAGAGGATGAATTATATATCCTAAATACCTATTTCAGCACATAACTCACTAATTCACAAGCATGTGGCAAATGCTGGAACCTTCAGGTTATGTACAAACTGAACTGATTTTATTCCTGTCTTAATGGTTTGTGAAAGGGCAACATAATAGCTTCCATTGAGGAACATTACTAGAAACAGTATTATTTAAAATTCCAGACTTTGTGGCAAATGCAGTCTTCTCTTCTTTTTTTTTCTTTCCTTTGTCCTAGTCAGATCATCTGTTAAGTTGGATATGACAATATTTTTCTCCTTTTTTAAATAAATGTAAACAGAACTAAGCAGAGAGCAGAAATTCTCTGCAGCCTTAAGATACCAAATTTTTCATTTGACCTTTATAAAAAGTCAATTTTTGCTTTGTTTCTTTAACATGAAATCTAAAATGCCCTCCAGCCCCTTCCACACAGAATTCATTTTTGACCATAAGCAAAGCAATTCTGCCTTTGCTCTTTTCTGGCACTGCTGAAGCTCAGGAGGCAGGGGCGTCGTTTCTGCTTTTTGCTTCTGCTGGAGGGTTCAGGTTGCAGAGCTCTGATGTCACGGCCATAACGTCCCTCCCTTTGCAGTTAACTCTGCTTTGCAGAGCATCAGTGTGAGCTCTGTTTGAGGAGGGATAACTGTGGATTGAACAGGGATGAACCCCCGGAGTGCTGGTGGTGCATCTGTTGTTGACAAGAACAAGTTAGGCTAGTTCTTAAGTTCCTTAGGCCAGAAGTGGCGGCACAGTGAGGGTGACTCACCCTTTGGAGATCCCCCACCACAGCACAAAGAGGCTGAATGTTTGGAACAGGGAAACACCCCTGTTTGCAGCTGGTGGGTCACAGTTCTGCAGAACTCCTTTATTACACAGACTGCATTTGATAGGAGTGGGCATGAAGCGTCCTCTGAATTCATTTGCTTATGTTCCACAAAGTGTCACCCAGGGGTTTTCCCACAGTAATTTGGATTCTGCCTCTAAAGGTTTAGTGGGAGATTCAAACCCAGTGATTTTTTTGTGCCTTTAAAAACTCTGAGCAAAACTCATTACCTTCTTGACAGTCCATCAGTGACTTCCAGAGTAATGCGGTATGGAAAAGCCTTTCCAAAGAGATCTACTGTGTCTCTCCACGTAAGCTCTCCTGCATCTGGGAGCACGTCCCATCTGGTACCCAGGCTGGAAGAGACACGTCCCTTGACCTTGTTCCTGGTACCACACCCACAGTGCATAGTTTTGGACACAGGCATGCATGCCTTATCATGCCAGCTGTGGTCAAGTATTCACATGAAACTCAGGTTTCCAAAGATGCTGCAGTTCAGAAGTGCTGTTGAAGAATCAGTCTCCTGTCAGTACAAGTTCCCAGTTTATTTCTGGGTTAAATTTAAATATCAATATATTAGAAGGATGTGGCACTGGGTTGAAAACCCCGTGATGGTGTGGTTGATCAAACGAGTCACTTTTCTGGCTGAACCAAGGTTTGTGATTTACAGGATGCTTTGATGCCTTTGAAAGGCTGGGAGGTTACCAGAACTACATGAATTGAGCTCTACCTTCTACAGACTTCTTTCAAATAACCATGATTTAATCAAGAATTACATTTTTGGAAATTCAAACACTGTATAGTATCTGCTAACGGCTCAATGTTCTAAAAATAAAGTTAACACAAAAAATTAGCCCTACAGAATCAATTTAGTGTCTCCTCTTTCCAAACTTTCTAATTTGTGATCATAAAAATTCTTCTTGTATGCTATTTTATGTACTTTGTGACAGTGTAAGGCATTTAAATTAGGACCTCAAAATGCTCATGAGCACAGATTTGTTAAGTTTTCCAACACTCAGTGGAAGAAAGTGAATGTTATTGCACTAGAAGGCCTCAACAGAATTGGAAGGAGAAAAAAATGTAGGCCTCTAGATTCTGTGAATCCTTTTACTTTAACCACAAGATCTTCCTTTTGCTTTTTTTTTTGTGACTCAAAAAAAAAAAGTTATTTTTCTTCATTGTAATGAAATGTAGTAATTAGAATATGGAAACAATCTGTGGCCTCTGAAGCTGTGTAGAGATGTCACTACTGCATCTTAGAGTCACTTGGGGCTTTGTGGTTAACCAGAGATAGAATTTGAACTGTCCTGATCCAAAAGCAGAGGCTCTTCACTGTTGGGCTAAAAACGGAATCTGTGCTGGCACTTTGCTATAAAGGGACTGTGATGTTCACATGTGATAAGGTTTAGTTCTGGCCTCTCCAAACAATATTATGTCATCTGTATATCCATAGGAAGGATAGAGCAGCAGGAGTTCCTGGGCAGTGTTCAGTAGCTCTTGATGTCTGATTTACTCATCAGTCAATTCATTTACTGCAGCTTTGTGTGTGCAGTGATATGTCTCAGTGTTGTATAATTCATCTCCTTCTGCAAGAAACTCACTGTCCTGGTTTGCAATGAGACCTTGGAAATGTGTGAGTGTTGCACAAGGAACTTCTTTTTTCCCTCTTTCTGCTGTGGTTCCTGTTTTTACCCATCTGCTTGACTTTACTGATTGCATTTTGAGCCTACAGAACTTCCCAAGGCATGGAAAATCATACTGTCCTGCTCTTCTGTCAGTCTCTTCATTCCAGTATCACCCACCTACACTGAATAATACACAGAACTGTTTGAAAGCATCTTCATTTATCTGCTTTCCAAAGTGTCTGATCATCAGGATGCCATTTAAAAATTCATCAGAGCTGGAAACCAGTGGTTTGGAGTTCATCAGAAATCAGTTGACTCTGTGTTATTGGTGACCACAGGGGACCAGAAGGACATAACAGAAACATGGAATGGTTTGGGTTGGAAAGAACTTTAAAAATAATCTGGTTCCCATGGGCAGGGACACCTTCCACCATCCCAGGTTGCTCCAAGCCCCACCCAGCCTGGCCTTGGACATTTCCCGGGATCCAGGGGCAGCCACAGCTTCTCTGGACAAAAGATTACACAATTATACTCCTTACTGATTTTAAAAGCAGTCAACACTGGAAGACTGCCTTTGCTACTGGATCTGCAGAGAAGAATGAGTTACCTGGGCTGGATGATGGATCCGACCTCCTTGGCCTTGTCCACAGAGAAACTTCTACTGACTGTCCAAAGCAATTCCAGTGCTTCATCCATTCCAGCATATCCCACCATATGGATATGCTTATTCCTGTGTAAAACA
The DNA here is from genome assembly GCF_049639895.1 of Pseudopodoces humilis. Lineage (NCBI taxonomy): Eukaryota > Metazoa > Chordata > Aves > Passeriformes > Paridae > Pseudopodoces > Pseudopodoces humilis. Next base: position 8,619,068 of record NC_142219.1, read on the forward strand.
TTCACCCAGGGAGTAATATTATTACAGCAGTAAGTCTGTGTCATCATTGAGGATATGAGCTCTTTAAGTGCTGAAAGCTTTAAGGAAGGAACCTTAGGCCAGTGAAGGGAAATAAGGAAGAAATGTTCTGTTATACCAAGGAATCTTGTATTTGACCTTGCCTAAGCTAAGGAGTAAATGGTGTATTATCCCCTCATCTTAAGACAACCTATATACGTGTGTCATCTTGATTATGTCTTCTTTTCTCCCCTTCCAAAATTTTAATTTTTGGATGGTATTTGAGGATTTTGTTCTATTCATCTGGAATTTGAGCAGTTCAGCAACAGGGTCAGAACAGGGAGTACTGCTGCAAGCAAGATACAAAGAAGGATCTTGCACCCCCCACATCTGTTAAGCTCACTGTGTGTGTGTGTGTGTCAGGGGCACACAAACATGTTATTTTTACGCAGGATTTCCCCAAAGTAAATACAGCTTCCTACCTTCTTTTGAAATCACATGAACTCTTCTGATTCCCAGAGGCTGCAGCTACAGTTAAATCCAAGTTTTATTGTTCATCTGTGGGAAAAGCAGAGGCCTCATGTGTCCCCATCGTTATGTGAGCAGGAAGTTTGGGTTAGCTGGAACCCATGGCTGAAAGGAAAGGCCTTGGGATTGCTGTGTATCTTCTTTCTCAGGACTTATACCTTTCCCTGGACTTGTCAGCAATGGGACAGGTGGGTTGTGGCATCTAGATCTAGTCCTTGAGAATTAAAGCAATAGACCTTTCATCTTAACATTAATGCAATTATCCATCTTGCACTTTGGGCCTGTTAACTAGAGAAAGAGAAATCAATGGAAGCCAGGCCATGGCTGTTTTCCGCATTCTATATTTTAAATAACAGTCTTTCCAACTATTCCTGGAGTCTGGAATAGGATAAATCCCTGGAAAGAAGGGTTATACACAGAACATAAGTGATGTAGCCAGGGTTGAGTGAAAAATATCATTTATTGTCTGTTTTTACAGTTTATATTGCTACCATTTTATATACACACTTTATAAAATATCATTATATTTATTGCAAGCTCTTGTCTGTATGTGCTAGTCACTTATAAAGCTCAATAAGGACCCTCTACGGTTCTTAAAATAGCCAGACATATTCTTACTCCAATGAGTTCATAATTTCTAACTACAAAATAAGTTTTAATTACTTCCTATATCCCTATTACCACTTTTTGGTCACTTTAGTCTGATTTTGTTTTTTCTTCATGGACAGATTCCAGACAGTAAAGCCAGAGCAGCTCAGGGAAGGCTGGATATCGTTTCTATTTAACAGCCTGAAATGTTTCTACTGGTGTTACATGGGGATGATTAAAAGGGAATTCCCTCCATTTAGAAACCTTCAGGGGAGAACTTGTTAGGAGAGGAAAGACAAAGAATATTACAAATAAACTCTACCCATCAGCAGGTATTATGTCAGCAAACACACTTCCAGCTGAGCTCATTGCACAAAGCCCCTGGTTCCTCCAGCTCCAACATCTAAACAGCTTTTTCCAACAGAGCTCTTTAGGTGGAAGAGTGCTCATGTCTGCATCAGTCCTCATTGTCTCTGGAAACAGCCTCAACATCGATGGACAGGAGTTCAAGAATTACTCAAACTGACAGATTTCCAAGATTTTCATTGTAGAGTCTCCTCCAGATCTGGAGTAGGTCCTGTCTCAAATTGTTTGTAAAACTGTTGTGCCTGCAGTAAAAGAGTGTTCACATGCACTTGTGGGGATGCCCAGGCACAGGTATCCATCAAGGAGAAGGCAGCAGATGCTCTGCTCATGGAGGGGGGACAATTTCATTGTCTATTATCAAGCTACTCTGACATAGTTTTCAAAACAACAGCTTTCTGCTTTTAACAGCTGTAATCCTCACTAGGGAAAGATGAGAAGAGGAGCCTCCCTGCACCCTCTTGAAGCTTTTTCTTTTCATAGAAAACTGAGATTTTTAGTGTGGAAGGAAAGTATTTCTCTTTTGCCCCTTTTCTGTAAGAGAAGGCATGAACCCATTCACATATCTATATCTAACAATGGTGAGGTTTCATAGTCTTCATAAAACATGCCAAGTTTCTTAGCTAAAGAAGATTAGGACATAGCTACAAAGCTTCATTATAATCAGAGACTCTTCATTAAAAGGTTATTGGATATTAATTGTCTATTGATACTAACAAATATTTCATAACCAAGTTCTTTTCTGCCTGAAGTCAGATCACTGGTGCATTTGCCAGTGTGAGACCACTAATAGAGCTACAGCCTGTGGGCAAGAGCTACAGAGAATATTGTGGTGTTGTGTTACAGGAGAGAGATGTAATTTGAGGGCATTTATGTCCAAGAACTGTCATTTTTGATCAGGCTGAGCACAGAGGGACAACATGGTGGAAGGCTGCACAGTGGCACGGAGGTGGCAGTGAGCTGGAGGTGCTCTCCCAGTGCAAACTGGGGGACCAGTCCAGGCAGCCAGAGATGGCAACAAGCCAGGTCATGGCAGATTGATTTGTCCTGAACCCAGGAGAATCCTTAGGGGGAAAGGAGCTTAAAGAAAGCTGTTGGTAATAAGCAGAATTGGTGTTAATGGGGCTCACAGAGACAGAACAGAAATAAAATCTGTGTTTGCATAAGATGGAAGGAGAAGTGGAAAGCGCAGAGCAGCAGTGACTGTCTTGATCTGAAAGGCTCAGCAAGCAGCGCTTAGGCAGCCAGGCTCCATTAAGATCCTATCCATAATGCATGAGGTTTGGAAACCCAGGGGACTGCCCAACAAAAAGGGAAGAATCCTCCAAACTCTCCTTCCGAAAGAGCTGGGTTGGCTGTCCCAGAAGGGGCTCGTCAGGAGAGCACTTTGAGTAAGTAATGGCTCACTTTGGCAGACGTGATGGAGCACTAATGCACTACATGGAGAGCGCCTGCCCTCCCCGCACTCACTCGCTCCGTGTTCAAGGATCACTGCGGACAAACAACTCTGGGCTTAGTTCATCAACATTACTCTTATTTTTGTTTTATTTTGGGCAGATTGCGGGACATAATTCCTGTCTTCAGTGTGTCAGACTGGGAGTACCAGTGTCTTCCCAATAACTTAGTTAAACCTTAAACTTTCAAATGTCAACCCTTTATTTCTCTGGTGTGGTTTTAAAAAGATTAGTTGTCTAGTTCAACAATTGTGGAGTTTAGAAGAATTCACATGAAGAGTGTTGGTTCACATGACTTAAGTACTAGAACAGAGTGGCCAGCTTGAAAATGTGCATTTGGACTCTTCTTGAGACACTGATTTGGTCCTCGTAAATTTTCCAGTCTTTTCTGCTGAAGTTGTGTGCCAGACCTGCTATCAATCACTCCAAGTCATGTTTCTCATTTCTCTTGCATGGTATTTTTGAGTCTTCAGCATAAATATAGTATTGAAAAAGAATTATTGTCTGAAATAGTTTCTTCATTAGAGTTATTTCTGCTGGAACAAAGATGCAACATGCACTGATTGGAATGACTGAATAAAATGGAGTTTGGAACTAAGGAGTTATTTCCCAGCGGTCCATGTTTTATTTCCCTTTGGGCTTTGCACTGTACAGTAACACAGACCTGAGCTGACCCTTGGGATCTTCACAACTGTGGTGTCTGATCTTTTCCACTTCAGAGAAGACAGAGGATCTGTCAGTTCACACATGTCCAATTTATTTGAGCAAGCTACAGAATTTTGGAGAATATAAAGCCTCCATCACTGACACCACAAAGTCTTCAACTACCTTGTGCTTTGGCACCAGCTGAGGGAACAGCTGGAACAGCAGGGATGGAAGTTACAGTACCAGAAACATATTTGGCTTCACTGAAATCAAACTTGGCAAAGTATAATGGTAAATTTGCTTCTCAAACATGAGAGGTGACAATTCCTTCTTCTTTCCCAGCCAGACCTCCTGCCTGGGGTTCAATTTGACAAGTAAGATTTTGAGAGATCTTTATGATCTTGAACTGGTGGAGTGGGTCTGGAGTGCAACAAAGAGAAGATACCTGAATGTTCAGATTTATAGCTCAACAGCTTGGGGGAGACTACAAACACTGTTGGTCCTTTTTCTGAAGCAGAAGCAGAAATATAAATATTTACCCAACTATAAAAGGGACCTGATACTAATCTCAGAGTATATAAAAGGCTGATGTAAAGAGAGAAGGGATCAATTTTTCTTTATGGTGGATAAACTGAGAGAAAACAGTCTACACTTAAGAAAGGAGCCTCAGACAAGCCTTTAGGAAACCTTTTCAAATGATAATGACAATAAAGTACTGAAATGGATTTCTTAAGGAAGTTGAAAGATATCAGGAGAATTTGTATAAGGACAAATGAACCTCCCTGCAGAGCAGGGAGAAGGACTAGATTGCAAGGCTCTTCCAGGCTATCATTCCACAATTTTATAATTTGGTTATAATTTGGGCAAAATCCTGCCCTTGTGCTGCAGAATTTGTTTTGCCCCAGTTCTATCCATCTGTCATAGACAAAGTGGGACAAGGCCAGAAAGGTTTATTCTTGTGCATCTCTCCATTTAGACACAGAGTGTTCTCGCCCCAGCCTGGAACCCAAAGCCCAGCTCAATGAGTTTAAGATGACTGAGACATTTAGAAAGAATTGTTTCTAAACTCTGCAGTTACACACTTGGTCCATTCCCACATTGGTACACGATCCACCTGGATCCTGTGAGGCCAAGGTAAATGCTGAGCAAAACTTTCTCAGCCTTTGTGCCAGCACTTTGGAGTCTGGCAGCACTGGCAGCAGCTTTCAGTGAAGCACTGTCCATCCAGATGTGTTCCAGGACCAGCACATGCCAGGTGGTTCCAGCTGCACAATACATACCACTTGTTGAGGGAAGTCAAGACATAACCGTGCTTCCTTTTAGGACAAACTGATTTATTAATGCATTGTTGTGCCTCACCTTTGGTAGGTTTTGAAGAATGTATGATCTATGGGTTGATGTTTGACCCATAAAAATTATACTCCTTCTACCTACCTACATACCTGTAGAATCCCATGTGACATTAGGTTCATCTGGGTGTGATTTAATTTAATTTTATTTTTACCTCAAAGCATCTTAATTTATTGTATTAAAGGAAAAGGTCCTCCATTTTGGGAGTTGTGGTTGTGTGTCTCTAATATTTTTCTCAGCCATTCTGTGCACTTTGCCAGGGATTATGTTACTTCCACTTCACGAGAGCAGAAAGTCACCTTGTAGGAGCAGCTGCTGCAGGCAGTGGGCACTAACCTGCCTGGTGATGTTAATAGTAACGTTTAGTTATCCTAAACCATACTCTCACTGCATGCAGAACTCCCCCATAAAGAATAGAGATCAGCAACAGGGACCATGTTCAGAAAGTTCTCAGGTGGATGGAGAAGTTCCTGAACTTGGACATTTCAGACTGACATGGAGAGACCTGTATTCTAGTTATGTTTGTTTCCTTCAAGTCCAAAATAGTTCAAGATTTTCCCAGAAAAGCATCAGAAATGTTGAGGAAATTTTCTGATCTGTTAAAGAAATTTGTTGTAAGGAGCTGAAAAAGAAACATTTTAAAAGACAGAGTCAAAAATACTTTCTTTTCCTTGCATATCTCTGCAGTTTTTTGGCAATGCCTCTGTGCCATCCTTCAAAACAGGTGTGTGCCAGGCCTGGATTTTGCTGTGCCCTGAGAAGGATGCATTAGGTCTGTTTGTCATTCCCATGACCTTTGTCTCTGGACATCTCTTTGTGGCACTCAGGTTCTGCAACTCCTGGGAACTTTTCCCTTCTCACTGATCCCTGAGCCAGCGGTGGCCACTCTTCCAGTGGGACTGAACCATTTCTACTCTTCCCATCTCTGCACGCTGCCATTGGGAAACAGACCACCTAGGAGGATTAGGTGTGAGTTCTAAGTGATGAGAAGGTGTTAATTGGTGTTTATTGTATTTCTGTTTAAACTTTCTCTTCTTTCTTTTATCCACCAGGTTGTCTTTACATTTTGTTGTAGATACTGAGAGAATATTGTAACAGGTTTCTGCTCAGATGTCTTGGTCCAGAGTCTTTTGTTCCAGTGTTGAGATACTGATCTGATGAATTCAGAAGTGAGTTGTTGGTCTCTTCAGAATATTAGGACGGTCCTAATAGAAGATGAGATGGAAGGTTGATGCTTCTTGCATAGTCCTACCAGCAGATTCCCAGGATCCTGTGCAGGGAGGAGGAACTGGGGGGAATCCTCCTCAGCTTGGGAGGAATTGATCTCACTCTTGGAGACAGCAGTTCTGGGAAAGATCATGAAGAATAGCTGAAATCAACCTAGACTCTTGGAAAATATATTCTGAATGAGTACAGGATCCTTTCATTGCTCCAGACATGATTTTGCAGCAAACCCCGTGTTCAGCTTGTTTTGAAAGCAGAGATACTTGTCAGCAATTATTGCTGAGCTAGGGAGAGCACAGTTAAGATAGATAAACTTGCCAGCTGTGTCAACTGTGCTGATGGAAGAACAGAAGGGCCAGCTGGAAGGTTGAAAAAGACCTTTGTGTTAGAGATGCAGATAGTGAGGTGGTTCTTCCATAATGCTTCAATATGATTGAGAGTATCTTTGGTTCTTGTGCACTAATTCCACAATTATTACAGAATAGAGCCAGGAGTGATGGGCTAAGAGGGTTGTATTATTATATTGTAATTTTTATATTATTATAATATTAATAAATATTATATTATTTTATATTATTATAATATTATTATATATTAAATAATATTATTATATATTGTATTTTATATTATTATAGTGTATTATTAGGAATCATGTTTGGTGTTGGCAGTATATTTTTGTAGGCATGCAGGGCAGAATCTTTCAATTTGAGCTCCCCTTGCTGTCCAGGGGGTTAATTTGGCTCCTCCTTCTGCACACTGTTGGTTTGCTTATCATCCATCTTTCATATTTATGTCTTTAAAATGATGGTCTGCTGATTTTCTCCAAAAGTTTTTCATAGTTGTGACTGATCGCTAAGTCAAATGTACATTTATGGGAAAAATCTATTTTCTAGATTCTAAGACATCTAATTTGAGACTGGCAGTTGAGGTGTTGCTTGTTTGGCTGCTGGACTTGGGTTGTGTCCACGGCTGGTGGGACCCCCTGAAGGATCCCTTGGAAGGAAGACTGAATGGTCCTAGCAGGAATTTCCTTTAAGTTCTACTATTGTTTTTATATAAAATTACTAATAAACACATTTGGGGCTTGTAGGACCTAACCAAAACAGTCTCTTTGCTCCAGTGCCTGAGAGCCAGTAAAGGGAGTGTGAGGTAACAATGAACATCCCTGGGCAATGTGGGATGGAGACAACCAGGGAAAAACTTGGGGTGCAAAAGCACTGAACATCATATTCCTTTCAGGTCCCATTAGGAAGGAAGGCTAAATAATCAGCCCACCAAACAGGAAAATATGGTGATAATAGTAACAAAACCCATTTTAATTCCGTGCTTCTAAGTGGATATTAGCAACAATAACATTAAACAAAATTAAGCCATAAAAAAGTACTCAGGAGTGTCGTATTCTGAGTGAGCACTAGAACCTGATGAGACTTGGAATGTGCTCTCTCCATTGCAGATGCTCCCAGGAAGGAGGTGAAAATCTGTGCTTTGCCCTTGGCATGTTCAGACTGTTGTGTTTGTTTCTGTATTGCTCTCTTTCTCTCCCCCTCTCAATAACTTCTGGGTTTCAAGCACTGTTTTGCTCAGTCACAGTGAAAGATGTTTAATGCATCTTCATTAATATACATGAAATGCTGTTCCTGTTTTCTGCTGAGGAGGTAACTGGGGCTTTTCCCTCTCAGGTCTGAGCTGTGTGTGTGAAAGTGGGAGAGACAAAGAGCAAGGGAAGGGGAAGTGGGAGAGAGTTGGTTTGTGTCCATGTGTAGGTAGTTTAAAAATCCCAATCTTTTCTGTTCTTGTAGAATACATGTTACATGACAGAAGACACTCAAAGCAGAGAGTCATGTCAAGCAGGGTGAGAAGGGGAGCTTTTTTCCAGATTGTTAATTTTTCAGGCTTGTCAGCCAGCTTTTAATCAATTTGGTGTATATCATGTTGGAATGTGTGTCATGTTCTGGATTCTTCATCAGAATTTCCTATCACAGAAAATCAAACATCTTCTACAGAACTGAAACTGGATGGCCCTTTTGACTCCATTGTTTGCATGACAGATCACACTGGTACAGAAATCAGAGTGAAGTTCCTCTGTATCAGTATATCAGGAATGATAGCAAAGGGGTAACAAAAATAACAGGACATACACTTGGGATTATTAATCAATCACTTGGCCTTGTTTGGGCCATTTCTCATGCTAATAAAGGAAAAGATTTTTGCTATCAAAATAAATCCAAGTATTTTCACTGCTCAGAACATGAAGATTCACCATCAGGTCACTTTGAAATTAGTGGTGTGATAAGATAAACTACCTGATGAAAACGAAACATCTTTTTCTGTGGTGCAGTCAGAAACATTAACTTTTCCTTGGAAAGGTTGTTCCTTGCTCCAGTCAGGTCCTGCCCAATGATTTTCTCCCTAAAAATGTATGCATTATAATCTGTGTGTAAGTTCTAGTCTAAGAAAAGATTTTTACAAAGCAGGGAAAAAAGCATAAAATATCTGGAGGTTTGACTTGTGAAGGCAAATCAAAAGGGTTTTTTTATCTACAACTTGGTAGAGAAATGTAAGAGAGAACTGGTCTGATAATGTAAAATGTTTCATAAAGTCACAAATGCTGTGAGGTTGCAAAAGAAAACCCAGAACATGCAACATAAAACCCAAAGGAAAAAACTCTGGGGAAAAGCCATTAAAGATGATACAAAGGAGTGTAATTTCTTGAGGTAAAAAGAGATGATGAAATTTGTTCTTGACTGAGTCAGTGCACAGAGGAGCAGATTTCCAAGAAATATGATAGAAGTACAGCTACTGACTAAGACTGAGTATCATTCCTAGAACACTTGCTGCACTGCTCAGGATTAGGGACTAGAGACTCTTCAATATCAAAGATTTATTCACTACCTCACTACATAGCAGATAATATTTCATATTCTTGCAGCTCCTTTCAGCAAATGATTTTAAAGAGCTTTAATTAATGCTTCAAATTCCCTTTGTGATCAACAAGCGCTGTGCTCCTTGCACACACAGGTAATGGGAGAGGAGTGTGAAGTGCAGCTTTGTAGGGATGGACCTTTCCAAGGTCTGGGGACTGCTGAGTCAGTGCTGCCTAAAGAGAAATGGATAAAAACACTAAAAACACCTGGTCTGGGTAACCAAACACCTCAGCCTCAACTGTACACGTGAACTGGCCATCAAGATCTGCTAGTGAATATGTTTTTAGATGGTTCTGATAAAAATACATTCAAAAATTTGACATACAATATGTGAAGAAAGTGAAATTATTTGGTAACTTGTGCTGGGCTGTGGTAGACATTTGTTCAATTGTTCTTGACAGAAATAATTTTATCCCAGATGACACCTCATAAGCATTATCTGGTCATCATTTTGTATAGTCCAGGTGAAATGCAGAGTACTGGAGTGAAGAATGCTGCATTTTGACCAAGAAGTAGAGAATATCAGAATCTGAATCAATGTTTGAAAAGAATCAAAGGCTCTTTTGTCTACTTTGACACCTGATACTCTGCAGCAAAGATTTCTACTTCCAATGAATAAAACTGCCCTAGGCTTGTTTCTTCCTCCAAATACCCAGGGAGTAAATCTCTCCAATTGTTCCAAACTGCATCAATATACAATATCAGGAGGAATGTGCAGGAGAATGGGTATAATGTGAAAAATCTACAAGGCTGAAAATAAAAACTAAACAACCCTCTGATCTGCAGCCTAATCCCATGGTGCAGCTGACCCAGAATTGTAATGCAAATATTGTAGTTCAATCAGGCTATTTTAAGGCAGGATAGGAATGAGGCTTCTACTTTCCCCAGAAGGAATGTACATCATTGCCTCTTCTTTAATTTCCTTTTGATTAAAAAAATATTAGACTGTCTGAAGAGTATGTGCTATCTTTTCTGTGTGTTGAGGGAAAGAAGAAAATCAAAAGGAATGAGAAATACAGGTGAACTTGTCAATTCAGGTTCACTGGGAAAAGCTTAGAACTCTTTGTTAGATGCTCTTTATGTGCTGTAGTTTGGCTGATTAGGAAATGCAATTTCTTTGTTTTTGCAGTCTAAAATTCTGAGATCTTCCCGTGAGTTTCTAGGCAAGGGGATGAGAGTCAAATTTCTGTGTAGCTCTTTCTTCCCTCCCCAGTTGTTCCAGGTTTATTTGTACAGCCATTAGTTCGGTGAGATCCTATTCTCTTCTCTTCTCTGTGAGGTTTGATACCTAGAGCAGGCTGAAGCTGAGCTTTATTGCCACATTTCCTGCAGCCAACCCAAATAACCAGTGGCAAAACCTTTATTTTTGAGCTTCCCTTGTTTTTTTGAGGTTTGCAAAATATTTGCAATATGAAAGAAGGTCTTAAAAAAATTTCCAACTGGTTTACTATGTTTTTATTCTTGAACTGATTGTGCTGGCAGTTTTCCATGTGTTCTTTGTCTGCTTAGGAGCCAAACGGGTTCACTTGTGTGCTGACATGCAACTTCGGAGCAGCTGCCAGAGCCTTTGAATAGCTGATGGCTCAACCTATCCAGCCCCAAGAGATTTAGTGGAAATCATTTTTACTGCTTTTCACATTCTCTCAAAAGTGTTTGGGAAATGTCAGTTGCAGAAAGCATCCCTGAAATGATTCTCCAGGACATGATGGTGAGTGGCTTTTCTTGACAGTGTCATGGAGACTCCAGAGAACAGGATAATATTTAGACCAAAAAACAAACCAACAAAACCAAACCAAAACAACAACAATAAACCCCCACAACCCAAACCAGACCAAACAAAACAACCAGATGATGGCTTTGCTGTTAAGAAGACAATATCAGAGAGGGTTGAGGAAAGAGAACTGCTGATAGAGAGAGTGAGCTACAGGCTTTATCAGGAATATCCTTAGGCAAGAGAATGTTGATGAGGTTGAAGCTCTTGAATTTCTATTCTTGGATTTGGTTTTACTGTCCCACGGCTGGTTTGCTTTTCGTAGCTGTGGAATGGCAAGAGGGTGAATCTGGGGCTGAGATAATGATTTTACACAAAAATTTGCATGTGGTAGTTGAAAACCAGACTGCACTGTATGAATATACTGATGCACATAGGTAAAGTGGTGCTTGAAAGTTCTTTAATCCTGACTTTAGAGAGCCCTGTGTTCCGCTGAGGTTCCTTCTCGTTAGTATGTACTATTATGTAACAGTTTCTGTTACTTTGTGTGTCGATCTGTCACTCCCACACTGCTCTGCTAAAGCCAGACAGCTGCTTTGCACATGAAACTTGAAAATGTGAAATTTTAAACTCTTCATGGATTTCAGACACTCATCTCTCCTAAAGATGATAATTTGGTGCAAGCTACAGAAGTGTTCCTGGATCTGAAAGCTTTGCAGCATTAATTGGAGTATGGAGGTAATTCTTTCTGCAGTTCTGCACGTTGATGAAGGGAATAAAATCTTTGCTTCATGCAGTCCAGGACTGCCTGGTACTACAGTGCTCAGGGCCACAGAACTGTTGGGCTGAACATTTTATGTGAATCAAGTGACAAGATCCTGAGTGAAATGGAGACGGCAACTCCAAACAAATGGTCACACAACTGTGCCTGCAGTCTTCACAGTGTGTTTTTAGGTTTTGTGAAGACAATCCCCATCCTTGGTTGTCTTAATTTTTAAAGTTTCTCTTCTTTTTTAGCTTCTTCCTCTCTTTTGCAATGCATTAGTTACTATAGTAACTATGCTGGGAATGGTATAGAAGGAGGCTAGTGCACCCTAGCAGTGAAATAGAAAGCCACTTTATATAATAGTTGGAAATTTATATCATGGGTTTGAAAACACAGCAGTTTTGTGGAGGTTTCCATAACCACATATATTGCATAAGTATACGTAGCACTCTTAGGTCATCACTGGTAATTACCCTCTGCTGCCAACATCCAAAGGATGGCAACTGGAATTCTACACCTCAGACAAAGCTCTCTGACATCCACAGCCAAGCACTTCAGCACCATCGACTGTCACCTCCTGCGGAAGTTTGGTTGTTATGGAAAAGTGTTATGGAAAATTGTACCTGTAGGCACAACTCTAGATTCCAGCAATTCAACAGGGGCTGCTACAGGGTTGTATCTGCACTGGTCACTCCAGCAAAGGCATATTCCATGCCTATATTCCACGCCTATATTCCATTCCTGTACTCCATCCCTCTAGTGTAACAGCCACAGAGTTTGGCCTGTGATCCTGTCCTCTCTTAAGCTGCCCTGCTCTGAGTCAGTGTTTTCACAGGTGAATGCCAAGTATTGCAGGAAGCAAAGGCAGAGTAGAAAGTATTCCTGAAGCCAGTTCTGACCTGTAGCTCCTGCATAGCTCCAGGAGACACTGAAGTACAAGCTATTTGTTGATAATGATGTATTACACACCTGGTAACTTTGGCCTCTTCTGGTAATAAGAGACTTTTCTTTTTCAGGGAGCATATTTAAACACAGCCTGGTGTAAATTCATACTTTAGTAATTGTGTTCTACCTATCCCTGGAGTTCTGAGGAAAGCATTACCATTCATTACTTCCTGTCCGAAACTCAGGCTGCCAGCTCTTGTGATTTTATGGAGTCTCAGGATAGCTGTATTTTCAAAAAGTCCCAGCTCCTGAAGCAATGCAAATATGTGAACTCTATTTCATTACATAAAGGGCACACTTCTGGTTTTCTCAGCTGGGGAAAAGTCTGAACTAGCAACTCATTGCACTGTAAGACTGGGGGGAAAATGTAATTTAAAGGTATATTCTTTTTAATGAAGTCTTAAATTTAAGCATGACTGACAAGTTTTGGATGTTTGCACTTGATAACAATTGTTAGTTCAATTTTGCTGCCATGCTCTACTTGGGAGCTTGGATATCCCTCCCTCACTGGTAGAACATCCTTTGCATTACCACAAAAAAGACTGAAGATTAAACTAGAAACCTATTTAAAAATGTTTTGAGATCTTTGGATGGAAGCTGTGAAAAACACATCTGTCCTCTTAAATATGCATTAATGTATAAAGCATATTAAAAATTCAGCTCTTAAAATCTTCATCACATGACCTGAAAATCTGCTGATGTTTCTTTTCACTCTTGAAGGCAGATTCTCGAGGAGCTGCCTAATTGCTTATTTTAACTCCACAAACCCCTTCAGAGCTGCCTGGTTCATAGGAGCAGGGAAGAAAAGGGAATAGTTGAGAGAGAAAAATGGCAGGGAAAGGGAGGAAAAGTCTGTGTGTGCCTGTGGTTCCAGCACAGAGCTTTCAGGAAGCACGGCAAGCACTGAGCAGGGAAAAATGGTGAGTAAATTATTTCCCAACTACTGACTTTCTGCAGGTTTTCTTGGATTTAAGCTCCTGGAACTGACTGCTGACACAATACTTGGCTGATGGTCTCACCTCATCCACTCCCTTTCCCTACACTGGCCATGGCCTGAGTTTCATCATATCCCACATCCAAGCTTGTGTTTTTCCCTTGTGAATCTATTTGCTTAAAGGATTCCTCACCGTGCAGTAGTAGGATGTTTATTTCCATAACATGAACTGTTGGATTCCTGTAACTTGGAGCTTGGAGAAGGGGGAAGGAGCAGGAGAGAGACTGAAATCTTTCTGTACAAACCTCTGGCTACAGAGCCCAATAACCTCTCCAAAGCACTGTCAAATCTCAGCCAACTTTGAGAAGGGCTTGGAATCGTGCTCCAGGCAGGCCTAAGAGAAATTTGCATTGTTCACATTATTGCTGGTATTCTCTGCTTTCTGAACAACAGCCAACAGGAAATTCCTGGGACAAATCTTTCCACTTTTTTTTTCTTTAATAAAATATTTAGGGGAAAAAAAAAGAAGAGCAAGAGAGTGAAACCAAGCCGTACAGAACAAAGAAGGCAATATCAACCTCAAATGACAGATATGTAAAATTTTGAGCCTCCTTTGTGATTTTATTTTTTTCTCCTGAAGGATTTATGACCTCACTTGTGTTGTTTCTGTGACATCAGATGGTGTTGCCATGGGAACCATTTTATTGTCAAAAACAAAAGAATTTTGAAGAGTTTCTTAGCAGCATGGGACACAGAGTACAGAGGATAAAGAAACTATTTTTATCTAGATGATAAATCTGCTTTATTAGACCCATGATTTTTCAGCTCTGTCCTGCTAGAAGCAAAATAAATCTGGCAAAAACAACAACTCTTGCACCTGTTAATCAGGGAGTGAATTTGTCCCTACATGCAAAATCTTGGGAATTTCCTTTCTTGTCTCCCCCTCTAAAAGACTGATAGATACCAAATGCTTTAGCATATGAGGAGAAACAACAGTCTGCTCATATGAGCTTTGCAGGAGCAAGTAACAGGAAGTTTTGTGTTGCTGTGGGCTTGGTTGCTTTAAATTGGTGAAATATAATGAGCAGAATAAAGTATTGAGGATTTATATTTTGCTTCCATAATATCTCCAAAATCGAATTTCATGACAGATTTGATAGTTCATGTTATTAAATATAAAGCTCTCTAGTTTGTACTGAGACCCGCAAGAGTGATGGATCCAGTGGACCCATAGGTAAATAAAATGTTCTGATTAAGCACGGTTAAAATGCAGAATAATGTTCAAACCCTGCTGACAACAACATGGGATCAACCCGCTAAAAACTAACAGTTAACATGGAGCAAATCTGGGAGTTTTAGATTCATAAAAATAGCAAGTGTGTGGTGTATGAGCTCACTGATAACATGCACTGCCAAGTCCTACAATCCAATCTGAATGTGAATCTACACACAGCCCAGTTTTTCTTAAGGGAAATATCAACACGGGTTCTGAGAGAAAGTTGTTGGAGGAAATTTTAAAATTCCTTTCACATATGTATCCTGCCCTGGTTAAGATTCTGCAGCTGCTGAATTCAGTGCCCCAGCACTGTTGCTGTATTTCGAAAGACAAGTGATCTCATTGCCATATATTTGCTGGAGTAAAAGGAATATGCACAAGGGGATAGGTAGGTTAAATGCCATATGGTTAACCCCAACGTTCCTGTTTTAAATGATTCCCCATGTTTGGATGGATATCAGCATTTCACAATATTTTGCTGATCTTTTCCTTTGTAATGAGGTAACCTGGGGAGAGAGAGAATGATAGTGGCTGTAATTACTCCAAATTTATATCTGCTCTCTGTCCAATCCACCTCTACAAACGTATTCCTGTAGACCTAAGCAGCTTAGAAGTGGATCTGAGGGAATATCAAGGATGCAGAATCCCAGCATGGGAAGGAGAAGGAAAGTGCTGCTTAAACATTGACACATTGCCAGATGTAGTGCTTTTTAACATTGGTGGAGGCTTGTTCACACTTGTCAAATCACACTGTGCTTGCTAATGTTGCATTTTCATCAAATATATTAGCTCGTTCTCTATTCCCACTCTCCAGCAATCCTTTTATTTTCATTTTCCCTTCCTTACCTACATTCCCCATTCTTTGTTTTCCTTTTTTGTCCTCATGGTTATTTCCTTTCTTTATTTCTGTCTGTCTTCCCCTTGTCAGCTGAAAAAAATCAGTCTGACCCGATCTCCCTTTTTTTCAAACATGTAGGTTAAGCAGATGCCTGCCTGGAGGAATTTACAGTCTCAGCCTGATGTACAACATGTAAGGAATACATAGGCTGATATTCCAGAGAGGGAGTAGTTAGCTGTTAATCAGCAACTGAAGGATGCATGAAAGAAACACATTTCTTAGGCAATCTTAAGGATCTTCTTTGGGGAAAAAAAAAAAAAAAAAAAAAAGGTGAAGCGGTGAATGTCTGCCCTGAAGGAAAGGGATCTTTTTTTGGTGCACCAGTGGGTAGTGTCAGTGAAGAAATCGAGTTCAGACCTGAGGAGCATTTTGTGTAAAATACTAGGATGCACCAGAAATAACAGGTTACATGGGAAATGGGAGTTTCTGATAGGTGAAAAAGAGGCTCTTAAATTAGTTGTGAAAACAAGCTGAGATTTATGAAGGGGTTTAATAAAAATAACATAGAGTAGCAGAACATCCCCTCTTCCCTTTCATTTCAACTATACACAAAAGCAGCAAGGATTCTCATTCCTTTGCCCCCTCAGCTCTTTTCCCCCTTTCCCTGTCATGTGGAAGGATAAAAAGAGAGCACTAAGCTCAGAGTGTCTGATTGGGTTGGACAGGAGAAATACTGAGAAATTCTTTGCTGAGGGCAGGTCTGTAGGCAGGGAAGGAGGGTGAGGGGAAGGGAGTTGTCCTGAAAGGCTCTTATCTGGGGTCTTATCTCTTTCCATCTGAGTGGGGGACGGCTGACAAATGCAGACACTTAAACAAGGCCAGTGTTAAAGCAGAACATTGCCCTTCAGTGGTTTGAGAGCTGCTGCTGGAGGGAGAATGTTCAGCAGAACAGAATCCTTGAGGATCACTAAGACAGCCTGAACTGTGTAGGGCTTGTCCGGTTGGCAGTGGGTGCTTTTAGGGGCAGGTGTCATATTGTAGATAGATCATTTTTAATATGTAAGCCTTTGTTTTCTTATTGTGCAAAATGCTAATGCTAAGTCTGCTCTTCACATAGACAGTGTTTTAGAAGCTCAAAAGGAGGTCTTGCCAAGGAAAGGTTTCATCTTATGCTCCTCCAGCAGTGTCTTGTACAATACAAATATGCACATTTGTCCAAAAACCAGAAATGAGCTGCTGAGAAAGCAAAGCCAGTGAAGACTCAATTGTACCAGCCTTGCCTTGCACCTGGCACCTTTGCTGAGTGGGTTCTGAGGTGGAATTTCGGTTTTGGGGCCTTTGTCAGGGAGGGTCAGCGCCTCATATTGCCCTGGGGCAGTTACATATCAGATTCAGAACTAAAGGTACTGGCTGTGTAAGATTCCTGTGGCCACTGCTGTACTGGAAGCCCACGGAAAATTCTGTTTATTTATGCTGTAGAAGCAGAGAAAAGTCCTTGAGCCACCAGAGTTAATGGAGGAAGAACTACAGATCTGCTCTACCTCTGTATCTTGTCATCTTTCCAACGGCTAATTCCTGCTCTGCTGTCACCTTAGGGTGTTGCATCCACTCTTGATGTGATGGAGGTTCCTAAATCTGATGGTTCTCATCCCCAGCCTAGACTGTAAGGTTTTGGAGTCCGCATATCCTATGCATAGCAAGGGGAACATATCCAAGTATTTTCTTAAATAGTCCCTCTTATTTCCATTGTTCAGGGAAGGGATGTGGTGTGTTCAGACATTGGCTTACCACAAACCATCCCTCTTTCCATTGTGTGTAATCTGAGGCTTTCCTGTGTTTGGGGAAAGATTTGCAGGCGACTTAAGGAAATTAAGGATGGTAACATGTGAGAAGGTACAGAGCTACTGGGATTCCCTGGAATGGCTGTGGCTATGATAATGAACCTCTATCAAACACCACTTGCTAAGCCCCTGCCTCCATGATTACTTTTCAGCTGAAAGGAGCTTTACCTGAACTAGTGTTTTGATTTGGAGCAAGAGTGCGCTTCTGAAGGGAGTCCCCTCATCAGTTCTGTTCTCTTTGCATTGGAGTGGTTTAGAATGCATTAGATCAGTTTACTTTGGAGGCACTTAAAATGTGCTTTAGGAGTAGCATAACCTCCAGCCAGGATGTACAGACCCAAACCAAGGATTGGTTTTGCAGGTCCTCCTAAACCAAAAGTACAGCTGGGCTGCTCTGTGCATGGAACCAGACTAAACCTAGTCCAAAACAAAATTCCAGGGCTGAATTTAGTATTTACTTTGATCCACTGAGGTGCTGATATTGTACAAAATTACTGGCAGGACATAGCCAGAACTGGTTGCAGTTTGGATGTCAGAATTAACTGTAAAGATGAAGAACAAGAGAAACAAGAATGACTCCCATGGAATACATCAGTTCATCCCAATGTTTCACATTATGAGTAGCCATGTGTCTGCCCCTCAGCTTTGTATCAGTGTCAGATACAACAACTTCTGGTCACCTTTCCATACCACATCTCTGTGCTGAAGTCAACCCCTCTTTCCTCCACACAGGAGTACAACTGTCAGCTGAAAATTTGTGAAAATTTACTTATCAGAAAAGAATTAAAGCTAAAACTTAATATTAAGAAATGGGAAGGGTAAATGGTGTGATGTGGGAGTCACTACTATGTCCCACATGTCTGTGCATTCCCTGCAGATTGTGCTCCCTGCGTTTCAAAGGACAGGGATACCGGAGGGAACTCGAATTTTAATTCCCTCCCTTCCCCACAGAGGTCTTATGAAGAAGGAAGCTGGAGGTAAATGTTCCTGCTTTTCATCTCTGGGGTGGGGCAGCTGTTCTCTGATGCTGGCTGTGAGCCACCAATTTTGCCACTATTCTAAAAAGGAAAAAAATTTAAAACTTTCATCTGGGAGTCAGGGAACAGCTGGGGTGATTCAGGCACTCTGAGCCCTGTGGCTGGCCCTGATTTCCTATTGCTTCATGATCAGCATGAACATAATTTTTGGTTCTTTTGAGAAGGGTTGTGTTTGTATTTTTGAGAAGGCTGTATTTGTTTCTTTTTAACCATTAATGTTCATCCCTTGGATCCTGTATTGGATTGGTAGTTACAGAGAAGAGAACCACTCTGAGTGTGGGTGCAAGGATAAGAGATTACAGCCTGGTGCAGCCCAGACACACAGACAGAGATGGGACACAATCAATTTATGGGCTGGAGTAGTACTGGAGGAATCCTGTCAGAGGACAGGGGGCTCTGCCATATGGAGTGGCTCAGATGGGGTGAGGAAACAAAGGAATTATCACAGAAAAGCAGTGCTGGCATGTTTTCAAGTCCAGCTTTTTGATCTCCTTAGTCCTAGGAAATTTCATAGTGAACCAGTCTAAATTATTACCTCCTAAAGTTATTGCTACTTGCTGTGTTTTTGTGGGAATATTATGATTCTTAATTTCTATGGCCCTTTCTACAGTAATGAAGTTTGGCCACATCATTCCCAGTGGTACTTGATGGACTTGTCAGAGTTGGGTTATCTGTGTCTTAGATCTCTGATGTAATAAAAATACATTATTATTGACTAAGCTTTAATGTTCCTAGATTCTCAGCTGAGAATCTGAACCCAGAAGAGCGCATAGAAATAGAAAGGAGTTTTATGGACCCTGTCTGCATGCAGGAATAGTTTCTGGAATGTGATGAGTATTTTAGCTTAACACTTCTACAGGAAAAACCTAGAACACTGCAGTTCATTCCTTCAGACTGATTTATAAACCAGATTTTTAAAGGAGAGGAAAAACTCCAACTTATTTTTTTTTATATGACTACAGGCCATTCAAAGTGTACCAAAGTCATAAATCAGATCCCAGCAATGGAGTGTTCAGGATTTTACTTTCTGGATGGCCCTTAGGATTCAGTTTTCTAGACTTTTCTACAATCTTGCAGTTGACAGGGAAGATGGGTAAGTAATTTCTTGATTCCAGGAGCTGGATCTTTGTGAGAAATACAAAATATATAAATACTGCAAGACCAGCTCCCCTGAAAAACCTCAAAAATGTGACATTTGGGTTATGATCATCTTGGTTGCTGTAAATCTTGATTAAATTCTTCACCATTGTCTGGCTTTTACACATTCAAAATAATACTTTTTCCCCCTTAAGAGTAAGCAGGTTCACATAGGGCTAGGGAGGAAAACACAAGGACAGTAAAATGCAAGTCTTCCCTTAGAATCTATTTTGGGTAAAATTCGTTTTGACATTTTCTCCCCGATCTTATACTTCTCCTGTGAAAGGGGAATGAATGCCAGGATTTCCAGGGCAGAGTACAGGATCATGGATCAGAGCAGGAGTCTGTGGGCAGCTTGCCATTGTGTACCCCTCACTGTTGTGTAATGCCTGTGATCCCTAAATCCTGCTCTGAAAGGTGAAACACAGGGCTTTCTCAATGCGTACACAGGTAAAACAGGAAAGCCAGTGATAGAAAGCCTTCCCAGACAAGGTGCTTTAGAAATTTGGATTTGACTGCAACCATGTGCATCACATTCAGTTCAACCCTGGGCAACACTGGATTTTTTGACTCAGCCTAAATATTGTCACCATCAAATAATGGATCCTTCCCTTTGTGGGTGTTTTCCAGAAATCTTCTCAGAAGCTTTGCAATGTGTGCAAGAGAAAAAAAATTGCAAGGCTGATGCTGAATTCCACCCTCAGCCAGCCATAGCTCTCCAGCTGCTGCTCCCACTTAGCTCCCAGTCTTAATGTCTCCTGATTTAAACAGGAATAATTTGGCAATTGACTTTAAAGGCGCAATTGTCATTTGAGATGAGCACCAAGTCCATTTTCACATGACCTGTTCCTTCCTCCCTTGCTTTTAGCAGGAGTTATGCAGGCGAACTCATACCTGCTGTGTTCCAAGGAGGTTCCAAGGGCTCAGCAGTTGATTTTAGGCTCCCTCCCCTTGTGCTGCCACTCACCCAGGCATGGCCGAACCAGCAGCCCTGCACATCTCCTTAGTTGCAGGGTAGAGGCAGGAAAATGTCCCTTTTCTGTCAGTAAATAACACTCCTGAATGCTTCCCAGCTGGTGGCCACAGTCCCCTGCAGCATTTTCATTGATTTTGCACAGTGCAAAGAAGGTAATTTCTATCTTGGAGAGCACAGGAGTCTCACTGGGTTCCTCCACATTGGGAAGAGCCAGTGGCATGTCAGAGTCATGGAATCATTAGGATTGGAAAAGCCATCTGAGATCATCGATTCTAACCACTCTCCAGCACTGCCAAGGTCACCACTGACCCATGTGCCCAAGAGCCACATCCAAAGGCTGGTAAATCCCTACAGAGATAGGAACCACAGCAATGCCCTGGGCAGCTGTGCCACCCTGACCACCCTTCCCATGAAGAAGTTTTTAGAATATCCAACCTAACCCACCCCAATTTCCCCCTCCCCAGCAGAGCTTGAGAGGCCATTCCCTCTCCTCCCATCCCTGTTCCCTGGGAGCAGAGCCCGACCCTCCCCAACCCCCCGGCTGTCCCCTTGTGTCAGGGAGCTGTACAGAGCCAGAAGGTCCCCTCTGAGCCTCCTTCTCTCCAGGCTGAGCCCCTTTCCCAGCTCCCTCAGCTGCTCCTGGGGCTCCAGCCCCTTACCCAGCTCTATTCCTTTCCCTGGACACACTCCAGCCCATCAAGGTCCTCCCCATCACGAGGGGCTCAGAACAAAGCTCAATGTGCCCCACTCTGGGATAAAATGGCCATTCTGGAAAATAAGAGAGTGAGACTGAAGTCCTGGGACAGAGAAGATCACAGGACTGCTGTAGGAATATGCTGGGAATCCTATGAAATCAACATTTACCATCTTCACAAGGGAAGGAACAGTCACAGATTGGTGCTCACCTGTGTGCAGGTGAGGGAGGAAAGTGCCTGTGCTATCTCATTTCTGTTCTTCCATCTGACAACTGTTACCTGTCTAAAGAGCCCAGACCACCAGGAAAGACATCCTACCTCTTTTGCAGGGATGGTAAGGCTTCAAGACTGTTTAAGGTCACCTCAGTGGTGCTGAATTTCCATGCTGACAAACCAAGGGAAGGGTTTTGAGTGTTTCTTTGAGTTACTTCAGAAACCTCCTCAGCTCATGGACTTGTTTCCTGAAGCTTTATCTCTCCCTAGAAAATGAATTCCTGCTATTGTATCTCTTTCCATTCATTGGCAGATTTTGTGAAGTATTAATTTGTTTTCATATTGCACTTCATTTGGCCACCTATATTCACCTCAAGGTCAGTTCAGGTTTGGAGCTCTAATCTTGTGCTGGTCTTTCATAAACCTCTGCTCTCTGAGTGCTACTTTTTAAACTGGATTATGGCAAGGATATTCAAAAAATGAATTTAAATCTCCCATGGGAATACTGAAACTGTGATTCTTTGGTGGTTTCATTTTTTCATTTTCTCTCCACTATCCAGAACAGAAAAAAAAATTTAAGAAATTTACTTTCACTTTCTCTAAAATGAAAGTTCCAGTTGTGTAGCCACAGAAACTAGAGCTTTAAGAAAACATTCTAAAACAGAGATTCATTACAAGACCTTGAGAGTGGACAAAGCACTCACCCCCACAGAACAGCTCTTGTGGTAGGCAACAAGAAAAACAAAAACCCAAATACCACACATGGTGATTGCCGAGGAGAAAATTCACAAAAAACCCACAACGCAACAAACAAAAATAGAACCCAAATGAAAAAAAACCCAAGTTATTTATTTGTATTAATATCCTCCATCTGCTTTCTGACTGGTATTTTTTCTAAACTAGGTTGAGATCCTAAGGTCAAACACAAAATGCAAAATAAAGTTCAGAGAGTCTGGGGAAAGTGAACTTGGCTGTGTTTGAGGATAATTAATGAAAAATTTGGCAATAAATGGTTTATCTCTTTCACTGGACTCCTGCTCATCTTTACATTGCATACATTTTTCTGTCCAGAATCTAAATGTTTTTCTTAGAATCAATAATGTAGCTCTGAAGATAACTTTGCTGTGTGGTATCATTTACAAATGAAAAGGAAGATGAATTTTTCTGTTGGTTGTAAATTTGCAATGTTTCAGTTCCATCCCAGCTTTATCCAGCTGGTGCAGGTTTCCCGGGAGGTGCTGGCACCACACAGCCGCTGCAGACTCGGGATTTGGGATTTGTTCTTCTCTTCCTCTTTGCTGGACTGTGCTGGTGTCCCTCCCCACCACATACTTCTTATCCAGCCCAGTTCAGTGAGGCTTGGAAATGAAATTCATTTCCCTGACATTCCAGGTTTGGAGTCTGAGCCTGGGCTTTTTGTCCCAAGCATCTGCTCTGCCTGTTTGTCCTTTGTTCTCACCCAGAGCTCAGAGAATTCTGGAGTGGCTGCAGCGCTGCAGTTGTGAGTGTCCTTTGGCACTGCAGGAAACACCCGCTGGGGATTGCTGGATGTTCAATCCATGATCATAAACCCATCCACAGCTTAAGGCATCTGCTTTTCCTACCACCTCAACCCCCACTGAATTTTTCGATGTAAAACTGTTCCATCTCCAGCAACTACTTTTGTTGTCTCTTTTTCCTTTTGACCTTCTTCTGTGTCCCACTTAATTTTTAATATCTTTCCCTGCTTTTGTCTTTTTGTCCAAAGTTCCTCTGCAGAGTGGCTTTGTCCTGCCAAAGCACTTTGCAGGAACACCCTCAAAATCTTCAACTATGTAAAGTGTGTACCAGGATCTAAGTTTGGGGAGAGTGTCCTGTCTAAATCATGATGATGTTTTATAACATCATCAAATTATAACATCATCAAAATAAATTAATGAAAAGTGAATCAAGTTCCAAGTCTCCCTTCAGCCCTTTGGTTTCTAAATCAAGTTAATAACCATGTGTGACCTTTAAGGTGGAGATGGCTGGCCCTTTGGTGCCTGCAGTGGAGTGTAAATCAGGGGCTGCTCAGTTCAGTTCTGCCCCTGCCCTTGGCTGCTGAGCTTTCCCCCTTTTCATTATTTTCAATATCTTTTCTGGTTTGGACTTTGAAAAATATAGGTCATCAATGGCTGAAAGCAGAAGATAGAGAGGATGTCTGAAATATGATTTACTGAGGATTCAGTATCCAGAATAGGATTCACTTATGACAAGTTACTGCTGGAAAAGATTCGTTAACAGTGTGTGATAACGCAGATTTTCTGTGGCACAGGGGCCATTCTCAGGCTCTAGCTAGAGGCACTTGCAGCATTCAGAACTGGGTTAGAAGTGAACATTTTTCAGCCAAAGGAGTTCCTTGAAGTCATTTATTTACTCCAGCAAAAGAGGGAGATCCTCCTGAGGCTGCTACTTCCAGGATTCCTTCTCAAAATCACCCTGTCATTTTAATTTTTTGGGGTGTGTGGGTGTCTCTGTGATGGTGAAATAACGTTCATGGAGCTTTTGTACCATTGGTGTAGAAGTTGCTCTGGCAACTCCCCATGGCTTATTGGATGCCAAGGTAAATAATCGCCAAAGACATGCATATACTATTATTCTCATAATTTCCTGCTGCCCTCAGGCAGTAATAACTTACACACCCTATTTTCCAAATGTTTCTAATTTATTTCTCATGAGCAGAATTATCTCATAAGGAAAACTCCCCCCATTTGCAACCAGTCCCTGTCTTGTCTTTTCTTTTCCAGCTGCCACAAATGAGGTGACCAGTCAAAGAAAAAGCTTAGGGATCTCCTGCTCACTGTGAACTCCTGGATGAGAGCACATTCAAACTCCTCAGCTCATTCTCCTTGCTGGTCTGGAGCTCTGATATTCTCTCTTCCCAAGACCTAATCCTGCATGCAATGTTGCCTGCAACTCTGCAGAGAGATTTCATCCCTTATAATCCCATTTTGTGGTTCTCATACAGCTCCTGCTTTTCTCTCTAAGCCTGACACTGGGATATCCCTGTTATTCCAGTCCCACCTCTGTCATGTGCACCTGGAGCTGGATTTGCAAGTTGCCTTTTGCATCAACCACAAAGCTTCTCCTGAGAAACAGCAAAACAGGGAGGAAGAAGCCAATTCTGTTTTCTTAATATTAAGGCAGAAACATCGTTGTAGACCTTCAATTCTCTGTTAAGGGATATCTTTGGTTTTCCAATACTTTTTTCCACTTGATTACCATCTATATTGACTTGTGAATTGGTTTTGAGAGTGCAGCAAATGATGTGCAGTGATGGCTACATGATAATTGAAAATCCAGGAGAAAAGACAACTCAGAATTCTGAAGACTGGTTAAGCAAATAAAATTGCTCAAAAATATCATGAAACTATTTCCATGAATGCTTAGGTGAAGCTGCAGTTTGAAAAGGATGTCCCTAGGCTGGACTGTAATTCCACTTTGTGACTCCACTCCTGCTTGAACATCCTTTCACATGAAGCTTAGGAGTGTGAGAATCCAGTCCTGAAAGTACATTTATAATTTTCATCTTTCCTTTTAATTTTGGGGGCTTGCAGAATATATTTTGCATTTCGACTTTGAATAGACTGCAGTGGAAAAAGTGTCTCCTCCATTAGTTTGCAGGAATCCTCAAAACAAAAGGTTTATTATGATTCCATGCTCAGTCTTGGAAACTAAAAACACAGACATACACAATGAAAATATGTACCCATGCTGCAAATTGTTATACAAAATAAATTACTGCTACAAACAGGTAGCTATTGCTGTTTCTCTTCTCTACACTCATGTAGTTTAGCCTCTGAAGTGGTTAAGGGAGCTAGAAAGCAGGATTAGGGTTTTTTTAACACATTTTCTCTCTCAGTCCCATGCAGTAATACAGTGTTGTGGTAACTGGGTTGCAAACATGACTGAGATGTTACTGTTCTCAGGGGTACATGAAGTAAGCAGGTTTTATTCATGTACTGGAAAGTAATCAAGAAAAATAAGCTTTCTTCCTCTTTCTATGCTATTTATTGTGTGCTCTGCCCCATTCTCCTCCCTGCAGCTTCCTGTAGTGAGGGATGTTCTGCTGCCTTGTCTCCTTCCAGCCCCAAAAGCAGCTTTTTTCCAGCAAAGCTTGCTGATGGTGGGCGCATGGCTGGATGAGGGAGAAGAAGGGCTGGGGAAGACACAGGGTGGGCACAGCCTGGGCTCTGTGCTCACCTCAGGAGGTCCTGGCAGGCAAAGCTTTGTGTTCCTGCAGTGCTGACTGCCCAGAGAATGGCATAGCAGGGTGATGGAAACAGGAGCATGGCAAGTGGGATAAATCCATGAGGGTCGCATCTATTCTTTGCAGCTGAGAAGAAAATTTTAATGTCTCCTTTTTTTTTTTTTTTAAAAAAAAAGCCTTTTTCTGATTTTGTTCAGTTTAGGTTTTTATGGAGCTCTTTCTCCTTCTTCATTTGCTTTTTGCGACTCAATTTTTATCCCAGTTTTTGTGTGGCCATTTTTAAGGAACTCACAAGGCTTTAATTCTGATCTAAGACATTTGCTTCTGTGCTAAATAAAGCAGCAATTAATTATTAAAACCATACCTTTTGTGGCTGAACATTCTCCCTCATAGCTGTTAAACTCTAAGACATATTTTGCTTTTTAATTATTCATATTTTAAAATTTATTTTGTGAGTATACAGTAAGTGTTTTGTGGGAAACTGGGAGAAGGATGATCTGGCTGCTGCTGGAGACTGCAGTGTGAGCCAGGAATAATTCCAGCTCCAATACAATCCTCCTGGATGGCTGGCCGTGCCTAGAAATATCCTGAGTTTCTGTTCGATGCCTGTGTGAAAGCAGCTGTGGGGTTATTGCTGAGGAGCTTTTGTACCTCCCTTTCTGCCCCTCTGCACCACTCAGGTGAGACCCCACCCTCAGAGCTGCCTCCAGCCCTGGGGCCCAGTACAGGAAGCATCTGCTGGAACAAGTCCAGAGGAGACACCAGGATGATCAGAGGGATGGAGCCGCTCTGCTGGAAGGAAAGGCTGGGGCGGTTGGGATTGTTCAGCTAGAGAGGAGAAGCTTTGGGGTGATCTAACTGTGGCCTTCCGGTGCTGAAGGAGCCAACAAAAAACATGGAGAGGATTTGGGACAAGGGCCTGGAGTGCCAGGACAAAGGGGAATGGTTTTCTCCTGACAGAAGCTGGGGTTAGGTTGAGTATTAGGAAAAAAATCTTCCCTGTGAAGGTGGAGAAGCCCTGGCACAGGTTGCCCAGAGAAGCTGTGTTTGCCCCATCCCTGGAAGTATCTCTGAGGCCAGATTAGATGGGGCTTGGAGCAACCTGCGCCAGTGGGAATTGTCCCTGACCACAGCAGGGTGGGGAACAAGATGGACTTTGGAGACTATTCTCACCCAAACCATTAAGTGATTCTCTTGCACCCCTGACAAGGACACTGCCCTTCAGGATGTTCAGGGAGCAGTCCCAGAGATCTAAACTGTTCTGCAGTGCCAGAATAACCACAGGCATGAGGTAAGTGAACCATGTTTGTCAACATGGAATGCTGTGTGTTCTCCTCTCTCCCCATTGACAGCCCCTGAGCTGGAACGGTACAAACCCTACATTTCTCTATGAACTGAGCCACCATCACTTTGCCCTGAGAAAACTGTTTCTGTATGATGAGAAAAATGGCAAATTTATTTGCTTAAGGTTTGAAAGATATTTATGAGCTTTCGTAAAGAGGAAATTTCATCTCTGAACAAAGCCTTATGTACCAGGTTCTTTGTGAACTGCCTGAAGCCCTTTGCTGTAATTATTCCTCTGATTAGCGCAGGGTGGATTGGGCACAGCCTATTCCTCCTGACAAACTGAGCCTGGCTGCTCCAGCAGTGCTCTTTAAGCCTTTGCCTCCATGCTGGAAAAGCCACAGGAGCCGGGGAAGGGGAGATCTGAACTCAGCTGGTGCCAGCAGCCTGTGCTTTTCAGTGAGGGAGTTACAGTGGCGAAGCCACAGCAGAGGGAAACATCTGATGGAACCAGACAGGTCACTGCTGAGTTACAGGGTCCCGTGCTGCTGACAGGGCCATTTTTTTCTAATGAGACTTAAGACTGGAGCTCTGACCTCCCATTGTGTGTTAGCACTTTCTGCAAGGGATGAGAAATTGGGTAACTGGCCAGATTCCAGCCTGCAGTAAGTTCTTATATTTTGCCTGCTGAGATTCCCTCTGCAGTTTCAGGGACACAGAGTGCCTGACTCTCATTATCCTGGAGAAGGGGAGACTGAGGGGAGACCTCAAATCAGCCTGTAACAAGGGCAGCTCCGATCTCTGCTCAGGGACAGGACCCAGGGAAAGGCTGGAGCTGTGCTGGGGAGGTTGAGGTTGAGTATCAGGTAAAGGTTCTTCCCCCAGAGGGTGCTGGCACTGCCCAGACTCCCCAGGGAAGGGGCATGGCCCCGAGGCTGCCAGAGCTCCAGGGACTTTTGGACAACTCTCTTAGGGACAGGGTGGGATTGTTGGGGTGCCTGTGCAGGGCCAGGAGCTGGACTGCTGATCTCTTAGGATATCCCAGTCTAATTGTTAACAGAGATACAGCAACTGCTTAACACGTTCAAAAAGGGCTGCACTGCCCTTTTTGTATAACTGTACACATGTGTAAACAATGGGTAATGGAGAAGGAAAACATGTCCTCCTCTTCTCCCACAGTAGCTCTGCCTGGAATCTGAGGGAAATCCTGTGCTTTTGAAACAAGAATCATACCTGTTCCAAACAAGCAATTATTTTCTCCCAGCTGACTGAGTGATTAGGAAGGTGCATTTGTGCCCTGCTGCCAGCTTTTGAAGGACTCTTGAGGAGGGAGGTTGTCTCCACAGTTTTGAGGTCAAATTACTAAATGATTCAGGAAGTATAACTTTAATTTCAGCCTATGTCTATTTAATGTGAAGAGCCAGGCACTTGTGAGGAGATTCTAAAGGCCTGGAGGCTCTGAGTGAACAACAGCCCAGGGATCAGTAAGAACTGGCACTTCAGGAAAAGAGAGGCTGTGGGAATTTTTTCCTCAGGGTTGGATATGTGTTTTGACTGGGCTAAAATTGATTTTCTTCACAGAAAAAAAGGCTTGATGGGGACAAGACACTATTTCTGTGCCCTATGCTTTCCAAACAAGAAACCAAGCTGTATTGGAAGATTTCCAGTATGAAGCAAATGGGTGGACAAAATAAAGGGAAGACCAGTGCACAAGTTCAGCAGTCAAACAGATGTTCAGACTCTTGCTGATCATAACGATTTGTTCATTACCTTGGGCTTAGAACTGTTGCAAGGCAAACACAATGCTGTGGGCATTGGGAATTTCAAAATCTGATATCCAGCCCAATGCCATGACTTTTTTCGCTTCTATTACTGGACTACTGGGACAAATTTTGTAAAAGTCTCAGGCACTGGAAGTCATCTTTTGGTTAGCTGGTTTGCTTTCTCATATTCTTTTAAAGAAATCTGTTTCTAATTGCTGGAAGGGCTGCATTGTTTTCCAAACCTCCCTTGGGTGCCCACTTAAAAAATAACATGAGTTTCCACAGTGCTTACGGTAGCGTTGGGTGCTGGATTCCCTCAGCCCAGCTCTGTGTCTCTGGATGTGCTGAAGTCTCTGGCCATCGTGTACTGGGATTTTCCAGCATCCATTTTTCTCATCAGACATGGCCTGGCTGCTGCCAGCTGAGCCTGAAGAGCAGTAGAGTTTTTGTTGCCAACTCTTCCCACGTATCTTGTGGTGCCAAAATTATAGAATTATCCTGATCAGCAGAATGACATGGGACTCATTTTCTTAGATTAAATGTTTGATATTCCCATCAGTTCCTCTCCACCCTTCAGTAGAACTTCATTGGGTGACTGGATTTCCATACATAGGATCTCCTTGGCATGGATTCCTTCCATTTCAGTGGTTTTATTTCCCTTGTGTGTGCACCTAAATTTAAAGATGTTTTTCCTTGGGATGACAGAATTCTTTCCTTACAGTAATTAAGAAATGCTTTTGAATTATTATTCTGGAAAACAGCATTTACCTCTCAGTGGAAATGATTATGCTACACTACTTCCATTGAAAACCAGGGATATTTCATATTCTGGGGACAAGAGGAGACCTGGGGTTTAGTTATGAGAGCACAGTGAATTTGGCAGGGATGTTCAGTGTAAGTTGCTCAGGCTGCCTATGAGAGCAGCAAGTCTGGAATGTGTGCTGTGCAAGCAAGGAATCAGAGAGATTTCAGCCCAAATTAATTAGCATTATGTAAGTGGAGAGAAAAGCAGAAAGTTAAAGGGGAGTCAGACATCTGTTATGTTTCTGAGTTTCCAAGCCTGCCTGCAAATACAGGTCTCCTGGAAAGACAGGAAGATCTCCATGCTCTGGAAACGGAGTAAGTGATGAGGAGCCATTGGCTGAAACCCAGAGGTGTGGTCAATGCTAATCCTGGCTCCGTCTTGTGAGGGATGGTTTGCTCTTGCAACTTTCTGGGGCTATTTATTATTACATTATGATGAGGATTATATGGCAGCAAACTGACACCTCCCTGTCCTCTCCCAACAAACCCAAGCAGAAGTGGCAGTGTCTATCAGACTGATGGATAAAATTCCCAAACACTCTTTTCTGCAGAACAAGAAGTTTTCTGCGATAGCAAGAAATCCTTGCTGATGAATGTGCTGTGTTTGCTCTGAGGTGCTGCTGGCAAAGGCACAGTGGCTCTGGAATACTCCTGAATATCCCAGGCAAAGAAGTGATTGCAGTGGCAACGTGGGAGGTAATGTTCCAGCAATTTGGATATCACTGTTGAGAGTTATGATGTTTAGCTAAGGAAACACTTCTCTGAAATAAGACGTTAAGGCAGACTGACTCCTTCTCCCCCCACTGCTTTCCTCTGGTGGACTCTATTAAAGCATGTTGTGAGGAATAAAAGGAGTGAGGTCAGGTCAGGCTGCCTGGCCAGGGAGGTCAGACAGGGTTAAGCAGGTCAGGTCACATTTCTATGTCTTCTGTGGCTCTCCAGGAATTTGGGGTCACTGCTTAGAAACTGCTATTTGACCAGCTGTTGGTAATTTGAGCATTACACAAGAGCAAGTGAAGTCAAAGATGATTCTTGGAGGTGAATAATGAGTAAAAAGAGGAATGAATGAAACACCGATACATTAAAAAATTAAATCCACCCATCTTTTGTTTTTTTCCCATTTCAAATAAGCTGCCATGGTTAGCTGACCTAGAAACAAGGGCTGTGTGTATTTGACTGTGTTTGAGAAATAAGTGAAGCAGAGGCCGTGTGTCTGGGAAAGGAGGACAGGCAGCTGAGATGTGTGTAAGGTGTTGTTCTCCTGTGAAAATTAACTTGTCACTTCAAAAGTGGCTGGGCACCAAACATGGACAAAAGTTACTTTGAGTATCTTCTAAGAGATGGAGCCGTGTTGAAGGGCTAAGAATCCTCTTTATCCAGTAATTGCCAAGTATTTAATAACTTTTTTTAAAAAGTACGTTGTCATGAGGTGGTTTTCATCACCATTCATCAGGCTGGCAAATGGAGACATCGGGAGGTTAAATAACTTACCAAAGGTCAGCACAGACCAATGGCAGTGCTGGCAGCAGTACCTGGTGCTGAACCTTCCCTGCTGAAATGATTGGCTCTGAAAGAAAGGAAACTCAAGGGCCATAAATTAACTGCTCTTGAATGATGGAAATGCCAGTAGAATCAAGTAAGAGGAGAAAAACCTGGCATCAGCAACTTAGACAGGGGAGCTTAGGGATGGATTTCCTGTTCCCAGGGGAATGGGAGAAGGTGGAGTAAAACTATGTTTGTTTAGGGTTTTTATTACTTTTCATTTGTTGTTTGAATTCTGAGTAAGAATTTGGCTCAGGTGTTCCTGAATCTCTCAGTCTTTGCAGGCCAGTCTCCTTATAAAGTCATGATTTTCAGGCCTAAAAGTAGCAACACAGATGAAAAAGCAAATTCCCTTGAGACTGCTGGTTTATCAGTGAATTCTTCTCCAAGAGAGATGCACGTGCCTCTCTATCACCTGCCGTCCTTGTTTTGGATCTCCTACTCTTGAGTTCTCCAGCACTGGTAATGGCTCTCCAGTCAAGGTAATGCTGAGAAAGCCCCAATGTAGTGGGGAGCAGAGGGAATCCCCCACCCCTTCACATTCAGTAAGCAAAATCATGTGGAAAGAAGAATTTATTTACAGCCCAGCAATACAAAGTGAGTTTCAAGACAAATTTTGTGTCTGTTTTACCAAAACTGCAAGGACTGACATCCATGGTTATGTCACTCCAGGATTTGTACTCCAGCTCAGAGTTCCTACTCACCGTTCTCCTCTACCCACTCCTGCTTGGCAGTTCTTCCTCTGAACATTGGGTTTGGAGCCAGATTTCTGAACAAAACAGCAATTTCTCTGCACTGTGATTCTCACAGTGTTCTCTGATGCACCTGCACCCCTCAGACTCTGAACATTTCATATCCTTTTGTGCAGGAATGGCTACTTTGGAGTTGGGCTGGAGCTGGAGCAGAAGGAGAAAGCCCAGCAAAATGCCATGTTTATTAAAGCATTCAATGAACTTACAGTGCAAGTTAATTGTATATACTATAAAACTGAACTACTGCAATAGTTTTATAGGGAGTGAATGTTTTAAAATCATTTAAGCAGAAACACATTTAATTCATGGCAGATTTTCTAGTTTCTGGGTGCAGAAAATGGTCCTGTTACAGAGAACAAAAAGAATCACAAAGCTGATAGTACTAGAAATTTTTGATTTTTCTGCTTCACAAACAAGGGAGCAAGCTTGTGTGGATATTTGGTGATGGAATGGTTGGAAAGCAGGGTTAGAGAGGTAAGACTTTTAAGAAAAAGGGCAATTCACTGCCTAATCCTGAGGCACTGATCTCCCCCTGACATTTCACCCTGCCAAGGCAGCTTCTCCTGTAGTTTGGGGCCTGTGCTCAGTCTGTGCTCTGCCTCCAGAAAACATCTGTGTGAATTCTTTTCTCTCATCTGTTTGAGAAAGAACAACACAAGTCAAAATCTGGTGATGAATTATGGTGTTTTCTACATGCCAATAAACCAAGCACTTTAGTATTTTCCTTTGGGTTATGAAAAACTAGAAATGTAGATACTCCAGTCCCACTGTCTTATTTTCAGTGGCTCGTTAATGATGTGTACGTTGGGTTTTCCTCCATAACATGAACAAAAATAGTTCATTTAAAAACAACACAGGCAAATGCACTCTTTTTATAGCAGGAAGGAGAAGGATAAGTGTCAGTCATGACTAGTTCCAAATATGTCTCCAACGAGGCCTCCTACAGAATCAGCGATACTGGCTGGGTGCCATCGAGATTACTCAGGGCTATAACTCTTTAAAGAGTGTTTGTTATGGATTTCCACAGGAGAGAAATTTACCAGGGAAGAACAAACAGATCCTGCTACCAGGTTTCTTTGTGCTCTAGAGAAGTGCTCAGAACTGTTTACAGTGTTGCCTTAGATTTTTCAGAGTAGTTTCACTTTCCAGGTGTTGTTTTATCCTGCTCAATTTGTGGGGATGTCAAGTAGCTGAAACAACTCACCTGTTCCTCCCTGGATTCCCATGTTTTCCAAGGGAGGCTCTTCCTCACCTTTAGCCAGGGGGTCCAGCAGGTGTGCTCAGAATGTTCTTAACTCATCCAAGAAGGCATGACTGTGGAGATGAGCCACAGAGAATGGCAGCACTCCTTAGAGTGTTTGGGGTGTCTGGAACTACAAACTTCAGAGCCCAGAGCAATTCGAGGACAGCCTACATTAATAAAGTGTATCCATAGACAAAGGGAGGAATCTGAGTTCATCCCTGAACCAGGTAGGACAGAAGATACTTTACCATAGTCATTCTTCTGGCAGCTGCATGTGGAACAGCCGATACCTTGCTGTGCTTCAAGGGCAGAGCACACATTTGTCTCTGGAGGACTACGTGCACATGCTAATCCCACTGGAACAGCTGCTTAATTAATAAAGCCACGAGGAAAATTCTGTCTGGCTTTTTTCTTGCTTTTCTGACTTCAGGGTTGATGAGGCTGAGGAACAGACAACTAGACAGAAACTGTTTGCTGCAATGTCTTGGGACCTTCCAGCGGCAGAGAATGTGCTTTTTAGTGGCTTTTTTTTGTAGGAAATAATAGTTTTGCATCTGTACAGAGTTCACAAGCACTGTGCCATTCCATACAGGTTTAAAAGAATCACAGAATATGCTGTGCTACAAGGGACCCAAAGGATCATTGAGTCCAACCCCTGGCCCTGCACAGACACCCCAACAATCCCACCCTGTGCCTAGGAGTATTGTCCAATGCTCCCGGAGCTCTGGCAGCCTTGGGGCCGTGCCCACCCCTTGGGGAGCCTGGGCAGTGCACTTGAGTAGCTCCTGCCGTGTTAAAACCCCAGCAGCAGCACTTGGTACTTGAGTAGCGCTTGGGCCATGTCATTCTGCAGCAGGAAAACATCGGAAAGTAGGTCGTGGAAAAAATCCTGCTGGTTCCAGTATACAATGGGGTCGAAAGTTCAAAGGGAGCTGGGGAATGCAGAGAGTTTCTTCTGCCTGAGTGCTGGACATGAGGTGCTCTCTCTGAGGGGCTGTGGAAGGAGAATTTCTCCTAAGTGGCATGTCGCCATCAGCTGCGTTAGATAAAAAGTGCAAAATTTACAGAACCATTTCTTCCCTGGAACTTGGTGTCTTCCTTCCTCTCTGAAGTTCTGGAGCAGAGTGTGCAGAAAAAAAACTTGTAAGGTCTCTATATTCAGATGTGCAAGTCCTACATACTGGAAATACATCCAGGTTTCTGGGCAGCTCTGTGATGGTTTGCTCACTCCCAGTTAAAGAATTTATACACAGGATGAGGGAGAAAAGAAGAAAATTGGATGAGGGTCAAGTTTAAGATGAATTTTGGGTTAGAAGCTGTGGGTGGAAATGTTTTTATCTCTTTTTTTTTGTTGTTTTTATTTTGGTTTGTTTTTTTTTTTTACTTAGTGGTTAAATTTTCTTAAAATTTTAAGTGGGATATTCCTGTGATATTTTGGCTGCTCCTTCCCCAGGGCCAGGACATAGAATCCAAATCCATGCTGTGGACTTGATTCAGAATCAATATCTCTTTCTGGTGTTTCAATACAGGCATTTGTATCCATGACTATAAAATCATAGAGTCATGGATACAAATGCCTATATTTGGTATGGTATTAGGTATATGTATTAGGTTGGTATGGAAGGATCTCTAAAGATCATCCATTTCCAAAGCCCCTGCCATGGGCAGGGACACCTCTCGCTATCCGAGGTTGCTCCAAGCCCCACCCAACCTGGCCTTGAACACTTCCAGGGATGGGGCAGCCACAGCTTCCCTGGGCAACTTGTTCCAGGGGCCTCACCACCCTCACAGCAAAGGTTTTCTTCCCAATATCCCATCTATCCCTGCCCTCTGCCAGTGGGAAGCCATTATCTGTGTCCTGCACCTCCAAACTCCTCCTCCAATTAAATGGGGTCTCTCCATTCATGTTTCTTGTTGACCCCTTCAGGCACTAAAAGGCCACAATGCAATCACCCCAAAGCATCTCTTTCCCAGGCTGAACAATTCCAACTGTTTCAGCCTTTTCTTGTAGGAGAGATGCTCCATCTGGACTTACTCCAACAGCTCCATGTTTTCTCTACTCCTGGTCAAAGCAGAAACTCTTTGAAAACTCCCTGGGAATACCAGGATTCCCCTCTGACCCTGGTGTCTTTGGCACACAGATGCCATGAACCCAGTAACTGGGAAAACTTGAGCTGTGGAAGGGCTCTGCATAGGGTAAGATCCTACTGCTGAATCCTCCTGGCTCCTGACAGGTGGTGGTTTATGTGCGTCCCTACAGGAGGGATGCACATAAACCATCATGTTTAATAACTGTCAGTGGATCACTCCTCCATGAAATAGCTTAAGTCCTTTCAGATCCTAGTGCCTCCACAGCATCCTGCATCAGTGAATCCCACAGTTTCAATTATGAAGAGAAACCCTTGTTTTGGCTGGTTTAAAACAAATTTATCAGATTTCTTTGCCATGGCTCCTTAATCATTGTAATGTGAGAAACAGCAAATAATAATATTTCATCCATTTTATCCGTGGCACTTGGGATTTACATCTCTGTCTTCATTTTCTCTTCTCTGAACTGAAGATAATGAGTTAGTCCAGATTTTGCCACTGATGCAGAGTCCTTACCTGGCTTTGCTCTTCCATTTGTGCGCATGTGAAATAAGGACAATACTCCCCACACCATAATTGTTCTTGTAAAGAATTTAAGGCCTATTACACAGAAAAGATGTTATTGTAGCATTCCAAAGGCTGCTTATAAATTAGTTAACAGGGATGAATACAGGTGACTTGAGCATAATTTGGTCATTCTTATTCACAAATGGATTTTCTTACAGAATACAGTTATCAGTTAGAGGCATCAGCTTTTTCAAATTTGGTCATGTGCATCATTCCCAGGATGCACACCCAAAATTCTCTTGGCTCTGAAATATGAATATTTGCATTTAAGAAAGGTGTAGAGTGAGCCCATTCAGAACTAATCAGTATTAACTGAAAGAAGAGTCTCCCACATCTTATTCATCGCCTGACTCATGACTCACTGTTCTTGCAAGGCATCCATCATTCCCGGACCAAATGAAAGGGTAAGTGTGTAGTATTTAAGTCATTTTAGCATAATTAAATTTTGATTTGTCTCTTTCAAACCCCTTTTTTCCTCACTAAATCTCAGAAAGAGAGATTACTGCTAGAGTTTAAATGGCAACTTTCAAAGTCCTACCAGGTTCTCTTCTGAAGGGTTCGTCTGTAGCTCATTTTTTTAATCTTGAAAGCCTCTTTTTCCCTTTCAGATGGTCTGTGCAGATCACTTTGTTTTACTTAATGTAAATACTCCAGCAAATTTCAGAACCAAATAGTGATGGACGTGATTAGAATCAGAGCTTTGTTAAGTAGCATGAGAAGATCCTTTATTTCAGCAGGAGAGATCTATCACCTCGCTTGCAAATTATCTCATGCTGACAGAGTGAAATGTTCTGTAACCTGATGAAAACAGAACATGATCTAACTGTATTGATACAGGAGGGGAGAAATGCACACTGTGTTCAAAACAAGTATGTCAGGAAGAGTTCCTTCTTCCCCTGTTTTCATTTTCTGAGGCAGAGTGTGGTAATTGTTTCTCTGATAGAAAAGTGCAGGCAGTGCCTGTTGGATAGGTGGGTTTTACTCCTTTGCTCATTAAGTGACAGTTCAGAGTCTGTATAACAGGGATGAGGAAGAGCCATCTCATACAGAAAACATCACAGAATACCATCTTGTGAAATTGGACACTGAACACATCCTAAAAGCCTTTTTTCAAGGGAACTGATGGATTGTTTACAGGCAATTATTAAGACTATGTCCCTACCCTCAAGTGTTTTTGGTGTCAAGGCCAAATTTCATTTGTTGTTACACCAAATCTCAAATTAAGTCATTATCTACTTCATCCAAGCCACAGAGAGTCTGGTTTAATACAGGGGTTGTCGGGAGGAATGTCAGCCTAAAGAGCATGTATACCAACAGAGAAAGAAAAACCCTGTTGGGAAATGCAACATCTCTGAGCACTGACATGGAGAAAAATTATCTGGGTCTGTGGTCTTGTTCACCTCTTTGCTGGGCATACTGGTTTGCTCAGTGGATGCTAGGATAAGTTGTACTTCACAGACACAAGTGACCACATAAAAATCTATTGATATTTCCTGAGGTCAGGCAGGGGGGAAGTGTTCAGAGCTGGCTGCTCACACGCAGGGTTTTACAAACATATAACTAATATAACTTATCACTGGTGCAGATTAAAGGAATCACCATCTTCAAACCAGTGGAAAAGGAGGAGCAGGACTGCTCCAAGTGTTGTCCAGGCTGTCCTTTGCCACTCTCCCCACAGATTGTTTGATAGTGCACTTGAGGCTAAAGCCTCTTGCATGGACTCACTGTACTCAATTTTCAAAGGCAGTTTATATGCCAAAGCAAATTCTTTTTGAGTTCTGTGGTCACTGACACTGCCAAAGCTGCCCCTTTTACTGCTCTACCACCACACTCCTCACTCCAAGCCATGGCTACAAAACACATTTGTACTGAAGAAACCCATTTCCAGTTGAAACACAACACAAAGCTTCTACCACTCTTACTGGGGAAACAGAAGTAGCTATTTTTCAGATCATCAGGTGTATCAGTAAATGTACCTATTCCTTGTCAGTGTTTGTTAAACCTATACTTAAACTGGGCTTTGAAATGGCAGAAAATTACATGTTTGGTTTATCATTAAGGGGGTGGCGGGGGAGAGAAGGACAAAGCACTGTCTGGAGTAGGAATAAAGAAAAAGGAAGGATTTTATTTTTCAAACACTGGTTGCTGCTGTAAATGCTGTAATGAAGTGTTCCATGGCCCTTATGCTAGTCTTGACCAAATGTGTTAAATCTGAAATTTATCCCAAAATTTGAGTGAGGGAGAATGTGTTTACCCACATCTTAATTCTTGCTGTAATTTCAGCATTTAAATTTTGCATTGCATTATCTTCTGTTCTAAACTAACAGGAAATGTTATATTGATATGACTGCACGCTGTTCCTATCAGAATAAAATCTCTGCTAACTTTGTTGATTACATAGTTTGTTCCTGAATGGTGCTGACTTTCATCACATCAACAGCAAAGAGTTACCTCTGCACATTAGGTCAAGCTTCCCAAGTAGTTTTGAAAATTAGCTAGAAAATACGTATTTATATCTTGTGTTACCACTACCAGTCTTAGAAACGTGTGGGAACAAAAATATTTTAAAAAATAACTTAGAAAAAAAGTATTTTTTAATTCTTTTTCAAAATGGCGGGGCAGTTACTGGGTTTTTTCACTTTTAAACTCCCCAGTTCTGTATTACCCAGATGATCATTTTCTGCACTTGTATAAAACAAAAATAGTTTTGCTGTAAAAGATGAGATTTGGCACTTAGGGCAAAATTCCCCTCTCCAATCTGCAATGCAGATGCTGTCGCCGCAGAGCAGATTCCCAGTGCCTTCCTGCATTCAACTCATGCAGAAAACTTCCCTGACCTCCATGGGAGCTCCATGGAACAGGCCACAGGAGAGAATATTCCCATGACCTACCTCCCATGTCCACAGCCAATCCACGACAAACACTAAATTTATGCTGGGAGGAGCCATTTTAAACTGGTTCTTCTGCAATCAGAATAACTTGGAATAACTGAGCACGATCTGGTGAAGAAGATAGGATTTTGGTGAGGCCCTGCACAAGACTGTGAGTGGTTTCCCTTCCCCAGATCGAGGTGACAGTTCTGCAAACCTACGAGTAAAAATTTGCCATCAAACCCAAATCCTGGCAGTCTTTGTTGTGTGTGGGAAGAATTAATTTCCCCACGGTGCTGCTCAGAAGTTCCTTGTGGCCTTCCATTCTTGTCATCCTACCACTGGACAGTGGTACCCAACCCATCCCACTGGTCACATGCCTAAGATAACATGGAAAAATCCTACAGGGAGCAGACCCTTGGGATGAAGTGGGTCTGAATCCTTCTGGTATTGTACTGGGGAAGGTCCCTTCCCCTGTGGAGGGAGAATGCATTAAAGCCAGCCCCAGTTGCTGGTTCTGTGTGCCTCGAGGCAATGAAGGCAGGATTTTCTCTTTAAATCACTGCTAATTAGAATGAATAAATCTAATGAAATAGCAACAGTGAATATTAATTGAAATAACCCCCCAAATCTCACCTAGATATAGTTTGAATTTTTCAGTTGTTTTTTTTGGCTATAAAGTCATACAAATAAATTTGTACATGAACATCTATGTCTGGGAAAGTGTGAAAAAACAAAAAATCATAGACACTAGTGGAAATTTATTTTGGTAGACATTTACAGCAGAAATATTTGTTCAGCCATGTTGGAATCCATTTCCTTCTTCTCCCTAAATCACTGTATTTGTGAAAAAGAGGGAGAAGAAAGTCACCTAGTCCAGGTTTCTGTGCCAGATTTGGCAAATAATTGAAGGTACAGGGGTCTTGTTAAAATGAGACCTGAGTTATCCTGCTAGAAATGAGTAGAGCCTGGACACATTAGTTGTTTTAGAAAATGTTATTTTAGTAGTTTTGATATGTTATTTCTCTGAAGTCAGTCCAGGAAAGCTCATGAAACAGATCCCTGACACTCAAACTCTTCCTGCGCTGCGAACAGAAGAAGGGGCTAAGGCCATGGAGGGAGCTGGTGCTGAAAATGGTTCTGGTGCAGTTCCTTCCAGTTTTCCAAAACCAAGGTCTTACCTCTGGAAAACGTATTATAACATAAATCCATAGAGTTTGGGTTCTACAGGAAGAATAGGAAGACTTTATTTGCATCTTATTACTGGCTTACTACTTAAATTTCTGTCTGACTACTTAAAATGAATTTCCTTTATAAGACAGCAAATGTTAAATGTGGTATCACGCCTTTGTCTGGAATTTTGTTCTTTATAGAGATGTTATTTTTAAATTTCTTGGATGAGACAAGAGGCCTTTGAGTTTAAGTGCCTCACTTGGTTCTGTGGTTTCTGTGTTAGGTTGCTCCTCTATAATTTTTTTTCATAACCTTGGGCAAGTCACTTAATACCTGCATTTCATTCAAACCCAATCTGGTTGCCAAGAGCTGGAACCTGGCTGCTAACTCTGCCTTCTTCACAGACTTGAGGAGTTGCCTCAATAAGAAGGAAACTGCAAGATTAATTAATATCATGTGTTCTGGGATTAATTCACTCCAAAAATTTCATGTAAGATATAGTGGGATTAAATAATCAATATTGATTTAAGTACATGAATGGTTTTAAAAGAGGATGTGCTGCCTCAACATCAAAAATGGTTCTGAGAGGTTTTGCCTTGCTTACATGATTCATATGTTTTAAATGCAGTATTGATCTTTGCCATTCAGTGGAAATGAAGGGATAAAATTCTCCTTTTCAATTATAGAATAATACAAAAGGGACCGCAATTATTTTAAAGCTTTCCCTTTCTAAGTTGTAATCAACACCAGAGCTAGAACACACCCCAGACTGTGGTGTGCAAACTTATCAGCTGCAGTGCTCCAAGCCAGCTCAGAGGACTCTTGTCTGATCTCCCAGGACAGACTCCATCCTGTGGGAGAAATTCAGTGAAAATCCTGGTGATCAAGGTCTCTCCCAGAATATGATTTCCCATCCCCTGCCTGTTCCTGCATTACACAAGAAATCTCCAATTTAACTCTAATCCTGGCAAGCATTTCTTGGCCCACGTCGCTGTCCTTTCATGTTGGCCAATTTTAGAGGGGGAGAAAGAGGAGGCCAAAGATGAGCCAGCTGGTTTTAAACCATTCAGTGCATTCTGTATTCCTTTACACATGGAATAAAGACAAGCTTTGGGCCTCTTGTTTGCTTTCTGGAGAATGGCTGGGTCATGTTTGGGGAACAGAGCTCACGTTCTCTTGCACTTGTGTCTCGTGAGTGGTGTAGTGCCTAAGGACCAGGAGGGATAAACTTGTGCTCCAAAGGAAGTTGGCAATAAAGTTTGCTCTATAAAAAGAAACCTGCAGTTAGGATCCAGTTTCCTATTCTGAGTCAAGGCAGGGTGTCGAGTCAGAAATTCCAACCCAGCAGGTCAGGAAGGATTCCAGGACATCTTGAATCACAACTCCAATGTGTTCCCTTCCTTTCACCCTTTGGCCCAAGTCCCACTGGGATTACTACTCAGAACTATTTTATTCAATTCACTCTGTGCCTAGTGCTTGGTGTGAATACACACTATGTTTTCCAAAGGCTGGAGCTTCTCTTCATGTCTTAACTGGCTACTCCTGTTTCTCCTCTACTTATTCTGCACATGAAAAAAGTCTTCTCAGACGACTTTTTTATACATAAACCACAGGAGACACTGAACTCTACCATAAACAATAAGTGGCCTCGCTGTTCCCAGTGTTTGGGTAGTGATTTTATTCCATACTTATTTCTTAATTATTTTGCTAAGGACACAGATGATTTTGTGGACGAATTTGTATTAGGAACTTTTCTCACCTATCTTTATGGTTTTGTGCTTGGCAACCTAGGTGGAGAATAGGAAATATTTCTCATTCTCAAGTGGTGCTGGCTTCCAACTATAAGGTCACAAAAATAGTATAAGAAACCATAAATTATATGTGTATAACACATGGTTCTGTGATACTTCATGATGAGAAGGAGTGAAAACTTCAAATTTGTCTGGAAAGAAGACAAAAGGTAAGATAGAGAAATCACTTGTAATGTAGAATCACTTAAATTTGGTGAAATGGAGCCAGTGGGACACACTTACCTGGATGGTTTTACTGAACATTTATTGAATCCCACCCTCCTGGTTTTCTTTCCCCCAGCAGGACACTAAATGAACTAACAATGGAATGTCTTTCTCTCCACAATTCTGCAAGCAGCACAGGCTAATGATGAAATGTCCAAAGGTAAAGATAATGCAGTAATTAGCAAAGGGAATAGGCACCTAAAAAGAGAAGAAAAATATAAAAGGTGCAATAATAACCTTAGAAGGAAAATTTTCTTGCAGGTAAGTGGAATTCAGGGGATGAGCCCATTCCTCATGGTTTCAGTGGTTCTGTGGATCAAAGAGATGTGTTTGCACTGGGCCTTACCTGTCATTAGGTAAAGCAGTTGGTGGCAAAAGAAGGCAAAAGAAATCTGTGCTTTACTCATTAGGCTTTAATAATTCTTCTCTTTTGCCCAATGTATCTCTCACTGGGCTATCATCAAAGCAAGGGTGGGGAATGCTCCACCTGGAACAAACACCCTATAATTTAGAACTGAGGTAATTTCCATGGGAGATGTGGGCTTGAATCTCCTTAGGGAGAAGTTTCCCATTTCCCTGCTACTGGAGTGACAGGGGACACTGCCCCAATGTCTGCAGAGTCTGCAGAGCACGTTTTCTAAAAGGTACCTAAATTTGAGGGGAATGATCTTGAATGGAGCTTCAGCTCTGTGCAAGGTGAGTGAAGGTGGCCACGGAGGTCAGCCCTTTGTAGCTGAGGACCATAAGGTTTAAACCTTGCTGGAGGAAGACACTTCAAACACCCCCCTCCCTTCAGGGTTTCCACTGACACTTTTGTGTATATTTCCCGGTGAATATATGTGCCAAGGCCTTCCTGAGAGAGCTGTGCCTTCCCTTGGGCAGGGTGATGCACAAGCTTGACCCCCTTGCAAGCTCTCCCTCAGCTCTTTCCCAGACAGATTAACACCTCTGGGAGCTCTCAGCCTCAGACCAAACCAACAGGCAGGTTTATGCCATCCCCTCAAACTCCTGATCCTTTGCTACGTTTTATCAGGTATAAAGTGATCAGGAATCCAAGGTGTATTATTCTAGATTAATTTGGGACATGTATAAAGGACAGAGAGTTTGGACAATGGAGAATCTAGTGGATTTTGTTTTTTTTTCCTTTGCCTGAGAAAGTCTGGATCAAAAATCTGATGCTGTGCCGCGAAAACCCAATTCCCTTCCCCTCCAGGGCAGTAGCCATTATTTTCCTTATTCCTCATTTGCTGGGAAGTTGCCTATAAGGCTTCAAACTGAGAACGAACAGGGAATTCCAGGCTTCCCTTCTTTACCTTTGCTCTAGCACATGCAGGTTATTTTAGATGACAATTCCTTTGAAGAAGAAACAATGAACCGTGTGAATCAAACATTTTCACAGCGGTTGAAAACTGGAGCTTGGCAGAAAAGGGGAGCAGGGAAACATTAAAGACAATGTAGCAATAATAGGCAGGGAGCAAAGAGAGAGATGGGGTAGAAGATAACAGGGTATGGGGTAGTGTACACAAGCTAAGCAGGAAAATTTAGATGAGGAAAGGAATGTGGAAAAATGTAGAGGTAAAGATTGAGAAATCAGTTTTGCCAGGTAAGCAAGCTGAGCTGTCTCACTTTGGGAAAAGGGAAGGTTAGAACTGTTGACTGACCTCTGATGAAATCTAGCATGTACTTTCACAACCTCTTAATAAGAGTAGTAAAGTAGTTGTATTGCATAATGGTCTGAGAAATGGATATTTGTAACACGTTCCAGCGCCCTAGCTGTGCTGTCACTGCCAGGACACCAAACTCCTTCTACTGGGTACACTGGTCCTGGGGGGCTGCTGCAGGTGCCTTCCACAGGGCAGGCTGTGCCCAAGCCTCACAGTTTTGGTGTTTTTTCCTGGAATCTCTGTTGGACTCCTATGTGTCCTTTAAGTGCATATTTCTTTCATCTGAGGTTCTATTACAGAGGTGAAAGAAAAGGTTTGGTGTCCACACTCATGGCATAACTGAAATTTCAGGGCTTGAGGCTTTCATATAATTTGTTCAAGGATCTGAAGGCCTGTGGCCAAGCACTCACAGCTGATCTGTAGGTTGGTGGTGTGAATGTACCTTTAGTGAAACCTGAGGAGGTGGGGTTTTCTCCCTATTCTTATCCTGGAAAATATCCTTAAATCTGCATCTCACAGACGTTTGCAATGGCCTCTCTGTGCATTCCAGACTTTACAGCTAGCTGTGGGCTGGGGTGACCACCCTGCCAAACCCCAAAGCCAATGGGTACTTCACAAAGACAGAGCCCAAAGGCTCCTAGGCTGTGATTTACTCCTGTGGTAGAGGAGAACACACAGAGCATTTGTTCAGGAGTGATTCCACCTTTCCCACTGAGTGCTGCATTCCTTTATTCCTCTTTACATCACACTTGCCTTGTCGTTGTTGTTTATTTGGGCACAAAGTCTCCTACACCAGCAGTCCCATCACAAATCCTCTGCAGGAGAGTGTTTTTTCCTCCTGATCCTGGAGGCACTGCTGTGAGAACCTGCTGGTGACACTCCCACAGCTCTGCCCTGAGCTGGATGAACCCTGGGCTCAGGGAGCAAACCCCAGACCTGGAGCTGCTCTGCTTTTCCCTCTTGCAATCCCAAAACTGCTTCAAACCCCGGCAAATTTACACCGTGTGGTGTCATCT
Source organism: Pseudopodoces humilis (assembly GCF_049639895.1). Classification (NCBI taxonomy): domain Eukaryota; kingdom Metazoa; phylum Chordata; class Aves; order Passeriformes; family Paridae; genus Pseudopodoces; species Pseudopodoces humilis. The sequence goes on from NC_142219.1 coordinate 8,663,519, forward strand.
CACAGCCCCTGCCAGTGAATGTAAATGGCATAAAGAGCTTGTGGAACAGATGGAACGAGACATGCACGTAAAGAATTAAAGTATTTGTGAGGGAATTTGGCAAGGATGTTGGAATGCTTCAAGCACTGTGTACGGGGGTGGAGGGAGGGAGACCAGGATGAGTTGTGGGGGCTTCTATGCTGGTGATCCATTTCCTTCAGAAACAGTATGTGACCTATTTCTGTAATTGTGCTAAACATAGCAACAAATATTCCCTTCTTCCCACCTTCCTTTGGGAAACTTGACAACTTCTTTCGTTGGAGAAAATGTTTCCTTGAGGAAGGGCTGTGAGCTGCTTGAATTTGCATTGAAATATTAGATGAAATTAAAGATAGCAAAGGGAAAAAGGAAGGCCTGGGTGGGAATAGGATGGTTTGTTACAATCAGGGACAGTGCCCTCACCTATGGGCAGTGCTGGGAACCAGTGCAGAAACAATGCACAGCTGTTAAGTTCACTTACATGAAATTACTTAGAGTTTTCATTTTAAAATGGCTTAGCCAAATTATTTTAAAGGTGACATTTTAGGAGATTTTTATACACACACACACAAAGAGTGGTGGATTTTGAGCGGCTCATCAAATTGGAAAGGAACAGGATGAAATTTTATGTAAAAGAGGCAGAGAAAAGACACTGGGAAGTTGAATAAAAAGTATGGAATTCTGCAGACTCTTTCCTTTTACAATTGCTCAAAGCAAACTTGGTAACTCACATTTTTGATCACCTCATTGCATAACCTCTTGAAGTTCATGATCATGGCTTGGATTGGCTTTGAGCAGGGAGCTCTCCATGCCACAGGTAACACTCACACAGATTAGGGTGAGAGTTTTGTAATCTTCAGTCTGTCTTCCTCAGAGAGAGGTGACAGAAGTCCTGAATCTGAGGATAGATGTTCACTGCTCAAACAAAACATCTAAATTCAGAGATGGGAAAGGGAGCTTTCCTGAGCCACATGAAAAGCTGAAATATTAACTAAACAGATTTTTGAAAGAAAAAAGGTGATGAGTTTTGAACAATGCAGACCAGCAATTTAGGATAACGTAACACCTGGTGGTTTTTATTAAATCCATAACACTTCTTGTGGTGCTACTGGACTTTAAAAGAAGCCCCCAGCCAATGAGTTTGCCCCAGAAGAAATCATGAAACAACAATGTGAATAGAAGACACAAGTCATGTTTCCCTTGATAATCATAAAAGGCTCAAATTACCTTCCTTTCCATCCCCAAAGGGGGCATAAATACTTCATTTATGAGATTGTTTACGCATGACTAATCTATTTCTACTTGCTAATTGTAATGACTAATGTGTGTTACAAGACAAATATTAGCTTGTAATAATACCTGAACAAGTAGATTTATAAGCATTAAGCAAAAATACAAATAATTAGCAGAAGCTGACTGGCATTATCGTCTAATTAAGTGTAAAGACACTTTCTATATGAAAGCAAAAGCCTGAAGAGTTCTCAAGAAGCTGTAGGAATAACTAGGCCATGCTGCTGTTCTCTCGATAAAAGGGCAGGAGTCAGGTAATATTTAATTTTCATGGGAGCTGCATTCAGTCACGCTTCCCCCACTGACGTCAGTGCAAGAAAAGCACTTTCGGCCTGTTCCTACCTGCTGAGGCCATATGTCCACTGGGAAGAATTTGGCAGACATCTCCAAGTAGAAGTAATTACAAGAGACAGGAGCAGTCCAGAGAGCAGAGTTTGGGAGTTATTTCTGCACTGCCCAGCTCCCTGCCCACTGCTCCCAGAGAGTGAGTGCAGCTCACCATGCACTGGGTATGATACACAAACACACTTTTGACTTGGGCTGCGCTGCTTTGTTTAAATCAAATGTGAAAACTTGGCTTCATTAAAAGTGGGTTCTCCTTAGGTGAAGTGGAACATCACCTCACTTATTCCAGCCTATGGAATGTATCTCCATTTTCTGGAGATCCCATTATGACGGGCACACGGACCAGAGGGATTTTCCAACTGCTACGATGTAAATTTTGTGTACAGGTCAAAGCACCACAGTTAATATTATATTTGAAAAGTGGATTTAAAGGAGCACCATTGAGTGTGGCACCTCCTGAAGGAATACTGAGGGCTCCCGGTCCAGAAACTCCCATGGATTGTACCCTCCTTGCCTGAGACGCAGGACTGAAGCAGTGATTCCCTGACTGTCCTGGATGGAAAGATAGCTGGTTAATCCCAGGCTAGAGCCAGAGCACACAGTGAGCAGGCAGCACCTGTGATGAGAGAATTTGACCTCAAGAAGCGACTTGGGACAGAAGTGTGACACAGTGACACAGGCTGAATATTGATGGCAGTTGGTTCTAAAGGTACAAATTGGATTTTGGCTCATAAATGGTGTCATTACCTCAAAAATAGTATTCTAGAGTAGCTTGTTACAGTAATAATGTAATCTTTCATTTACCATCTGTGAGTAGCACCTAAAATATTTGACCTGTATCACAGACAGGAGTCTTGCCTGAAACATCAAAGTGAGCTGAGGCTTGTGCTAGAATTGTTACCCAGCTCTCACACTCCCAAATCCTTCCTTCCTTTTTGACATCTTCCAAGTTTTCAGTGCTCTGATAAGTGATTGGGATAGTTCATACTGAGGGATAGGATGAGGAGCTCCTCCCTGGTAGGTACTACAGGGACACAAGGGGTGTGTCTGACCTTCAGCTTCAAATAATTCCTATGCCCGGCTCTAGACTGGGAATGTGCTCCTCCTGCAACCCAGGGGTCTGCACTCAGTTAAATCTTAGCAAATATTTCTTGTATTTACAATGTCAACAACAACAACAAAACAATGGTTTGTGTGCCTTCATCCAGTCCATCTTAGTGGCTTAATATTGAGATCTAGAGATTCAGTAGAATTGCTATTTGTAAGTTTCTCCTTTTACTCAAACTCTACAGCTCTGATGGGAGTTTAGATTTTATACAAACACATTTCTTCCAAATACAGATTTGGAACACCAACTGTGTTTTGTCAAAATACTGTATTGAAGGTGTAGAATAGAATTTAGGCTCTGCAGAGTGCTGTGACTTGTAGCTTTGTCAATCATTTAAAAAAAATGTCTGTTAGCAAAATCACATTTCAGAATAAGTTTGTATCCATCATGCCCCATATCAGCAAGTGCAAACAGCACTTGTTTCTGAGTATGAGGAGGAAAGGTTTGTTTAAATCAACAGAGTTGGTCTTTGTCCATTTTAGTTTCATGTGCCTGAACACTGGAGGTCACCTCTGATTAGAATGGACCAGCATCCTCTGTGATTTCAGAAAATACAGGGGCTCATGTGAACTGTTCCCTCTTGGATCAGGAGGTGAACCTTGGGGAGCTCCTTGGTTTGGACACTTTCCTGCCAGGACTGGGTCAGTGTTACCCTTTCCATTTCCTCTGCAAACCCATTCAAATTTTTTATTTTTCTTATGCATAAAATCTCAGTCAAAGGATTTTCAGCCAAAATGATTGTCTGAGTAGGAATGTGGGTATTTGCTCTGTTGTGTGACTTAAACATGGCCAAGAGGCTGCAGGCTCCACACAGGAAAATAATAAATATCCCTGTGTAATTCCTTTCTTCGTATGTCAAGGAAAGACAAACATTTCAGTTTCTTCCTGAAACGAGTGTCAGAAAAATCCAAAAAAGCAATATTCACTGGGCTGCAGGAAAACAGAAGGCTGGGAAGATATCTCTGAGCTGAAAGATAGGCTCCCTTTACACAAACATTTTAAGGCATGGATAGTTTCTTGATTCATCAAGAAAGCAGTTGATTAAATTAAAAGCAGTTGAAATATTTTATTGTATATGATTGTATTGTATCTTAGGGTGAATATTTTAAATTTTTGATAGTAGGAGTGGTAGCAAAATATATTTGCTCTGTAATTCCATTGTAATTTAGGGCATGTGAAACCTTAAAAATCTCAGAGAAATGCATTGTTTCATTTAATAGGGCTTGGAAACAGGGATGTCAACACAGGGCATCTCTGGAAGTCTTATGGCTCTAATTCCTTTATTCCTTCTCATAATTTCAGTGAAAGCTTTCAACACAACATTTATCTGCAGTTGATGGATCACTGAATGCTTACAACTGAAGAAAATTAACATCAAAGATATCCAGTAAATTATTTTAATGGTTGGATCTTTACCAGAGCGAGCTTCGCCTTTTGCATGTTTTGCTTCCCATAAAAATACAGTTCATATATGTTCTGAAGGCAGAATTTAGCCAGAGCTGACTATTTGCTTTGATTTACATTTCTTATAAGTGAGCTGTGAGTGAACTTGACAGCTCCATGGCCGAAGGGAAGTCCTGATACCGAGGTTCCAGAACAAAAGGGCCTTAATGAGGTCAGAGTGGTAACAGAATGTAAAACAGAGCATTTCTTATTCAGTCTCATTATTACTGATGAGCCTCCACTGGGTTCTTCAGGCTCCAGTTTGGAATGGGGTGAGAGGAAGAAAAGACAGAAGGAAGAACAGACCTAAATGTGAATAATATTGAAATTATGACAAATATTGCAATGTGGGCACCTGAGTGAAGTGCAGGAACATCACCTTTGCATTTTGGTCAGTACACCTGACACTGAGCAGCTGGTTTAGTCTGTGGATGAGTTTTTTTCAGGAGCATGACCTGAACCTCAATCTCTCTCTAAATAGTGAAGTCCATGGCAGTACCATCTACTCCAAACCCTTTGCTCTCCATCCCATAAATGCTCACTAACTGTGCCCCTGTGCTCTCCTCTTCAAATCCCAAACCTGTGGAATGGTTTGTTCTCTTTTCAGTTTACAACATAACTTCGTACCCTCAGAAATCAAGATGTACAAAATTTGAGAGCACAACAATAAAATACATTTTGATGACAAGAAAAATAAATCTAGAGGGAAGAGAAGAGAGGAAATTGGCAATTCCTATTAAATAATGCCTATATGGATCTGGATTTGAGCAAAAGAATCTGCACAGTGGCTGATAATGGCCTGAAGTACCAGAGCTGTTGCCTAGAAAGTATTTTTTATACCTTTCCAGATTGTGGTAACTGTTTCAACCTATGGATGTTTGAAGGAGGAATTGTTGGAAGATAACAGAAGGCAAAGAGCTGCATTAATCCAGGCTCTGATGTGGTCACTGATGGCAGACAGGAGCCACAGTTTTTATTTATCTTTTTTGTAACATTACTTGAGCATGACTTTCAAAACCCCAAAGATTTCTTAGGACTTACAAGAAAAACTTCACCTTATCTTTTCCCACCACAGGAAAGGAAAATTATTTTTAGGATTCAAAAAAATATTTGGAGTCATAAATTTCATTTTCCCATTTTTTTTCTGTGCTTTGTCCACAAAGGCCATACTGTCAGATTATTTTTTTGTTTGTTTTAATTTTAAACTGCAGAGTAAATCTTGTAAGTTTGGCAGAAGAAGCCCTTAGATATTTCAGTGCAATACTTTGTAATTCTTGTTTTTACAGCCATAAACACCTTCTAATGCCAGAGGGGAAGAGGACTTTAATCCAGATAAAATAAGATTCTTAAACCCTGAAAACTGTACTCAGATTTATGGGCCAATTTTAATTTTTGGGCTCCCATGCCAAAAGCAGCACATTCCACATGTGCAGCACAGGGTGTTGCCTGCCTGGCTGATTCCAGGGTCATGGCACACCAAGCAGCTTCACCCATCCAGAGCTACCCCACAACCTAATCCAACAAATAAATGTGGAGTTTTGTTCTCAGAATGTGTTTGCCAAATGTTATTTCCATATTTACTTTGCCTTTTAGCCTTAAATATTTTTTTCTCTTGTAGTATTTTTATCCTGTATCTTATTTAACACCTTTTAATAAGCTGAATTCTTACCAAGCTAGCACAACAACATCTGAAAGATGAAATATCTCTCTTTGATGGTATGAAACCATGACCCAACAGGCCCATCCTCTGCCTGCAGGGCTACTGGGAGCTTCATGTTAGATTATTAAATCCTTCAGAAACTCAGGTATGTTTATTCCTAATGCAAGGTATCTTGCCAAATCACCATTCTTTCCTCTTTTGAGTGCAAAAATAATTTACAATTTAAAAGTATTTGCCATTTTGCTCTGCCCTAAATCACACTCCTCTTTTATTCGAGTAGTTTCAGTTGTCATTTGCTTCTCTCTGTTTTTCCAAGCTCATTTGCTTTGGTTCTACAGAGTATTTAAATGTGAAGTTGCAATGGTGTCTCACAGAAACCAAAAGGACAAGCTGGAGCACAAAACTGTTCCTCACTTCCACTTGAAAATAAACACCTTCCTCTGCCTTCCTTGCAAGGAACTTCTGGCCAGCTCTCTGTCCCACTTGCACCTGAAGCTCCCAAAGCCTCTGTGAAACAGATCATTCTCCTTCTTTCTTTAAAAAAAGCCAAGTGAAAACCTGTTCACAGGTTTTGACACATTTTGACTGTCAAATGGGTCAGCATATATGGGACTGCCTGAAGCTTGATTTTTAAATCTTATCTCTATTTCCAACAACTTCTATTTTTTTAGTATTACACTTGCTTGAAAGTAACAGTTTGCATTTACTACTTGCTTCATCCCTACCAGTTATACCTGAAATGTCATCTAAATATCACTGTGATGTAGGGAAGGAATCAATCTACTCTGCTCCTGAACTGTTTTTATCCTTTCATCCACAAAGCCACATTTCTAGAGATTTTCTCAGATTCATTGCTGGCAGTTTAAACTTCACACAGACAAATTTAGCCATCCTTTTTTTCCTGGCTGCCTCACACTTCCATTACCAGTAAAGGCACCCAGCTACAAGCATGGCTCTTTAGAATGAGTTGGGCAGCTTTGGTGCCTTCCTTTCCTTCACTATTCCTTCTCTGTCCATCCCACTCCTCCCTGCTCTCACCGAGCTCCTGCTGCTCCTCCATCCGTAGCAGTCAGAGATTATCTTTTCTCTTTCTAGGCAGCACAAGATTGTCTATCTCCCCTTGCCTGCCACTTCTTCCTTTCCTGCCTCTCTTCTATCTTTTACAACCCAGAGAACAAGCAGCTACTAAGATAATTTGTCTGTTTTTTGATAAAAATACAGGAGCACATCTGCTCCCGAGTCAGCTTAGATGTCTCATTTTTGTCATTAGGACTCGAGTATTAATTTGAACTTTTTCTCTTCTCAATTTCCTAATGATGTGACCTTCGGATAATGGAAGTCCTCTACAACTGTTTGCAGATTTCTTTCAACATTATCTTGGAGGTGGAAAAACTTCCCCAAGTTGGCTTTCCAGGTCATTAATCTTTCCTCAGACTGCTCCATAATAGGCACTGTTAGTGTAGGATTGAGACAAGCAAATAAAATAATTTTCAGGGAATTTTCATGTGTTTGACTCTCAGGGGGATGTGGAACCCTTGACAAGGTTGACTGATTCAAAGGCCACAGTCACATCACTGGCAAGACTTAAACTATGGGTCTATGGACAGCTGCTCTACAAACAAACCTTTTACTGATGTTTTTAATTTCCTTCTAGAAGTACCCATTCCTTCAGAAAATCAATATCTTGTTTTAAAACTCAGATAACTTTTTTTTATTATTATTTTTACCAGGAGCAAGCAAACCTGCTAATGCAGCTATTCCTGTATCTTAATAAAATGAAAATGAAAATGTGAGTTTACAGACAATCTGTATCAGTGTTTAAAAAAAAGAACTATTGGGTATTGGTTTGTTTTGTGAATTTTAAAATTATTTTTATGTTAAAATTAGATGTTAATTTAGTCAGTGAAATAGTTTGGCTGGTTTGGTTTTGGGGTTTTTTTCCCCCTCTTAAGTCTCCAATTTGTGGAAGTAAATTGTTTTGGTTCAAGAACAAAATAATTTTGAGCTGTTGTTTATAAACATTTGGGGGAAAAATGTAAGTATTGAATGAATTGAAAAACACTTAAGAAATTTATACAATCTCATAGAAAGCAGACAATGAGACCACTGCGAACACACCTGGGGTGAGGCTGCTCAGCTGTACTGTATCACGAGAACATATGAAAAGAAACTGCATAAATCATGGTCAGAATCTTCTAAAATTCTGTAACTTTTAATCCTTGCCAATGAACTTGCTCACTTGAGTACAGCTTATGTAAGGGAAACCCAAGAGCAGGGGACAAACAGAATTATTTTATTTTTAGCTTTTTGCTATATAGAACAGTTGGAGATGCTTTGCTTGTGTGGTATTCCTAACCTGGGTATCCTATCATCCTTCCCTCCCTGTTCTTTCCATTACTGAGGAGGAAAACACAGAAAACAGTAAAAATGACACTTGATTAAATTAGACATGAGACAATCCTTAGTTGTACTCCAGCTGCTGGACTTTGTTTTAGTCAGTAACCATAATGTCCAGCTAAAATACATGGAAAAATATGTTTCACCTGGAAATGAGTTGTCTTTCTCATGGAATGTCCAATGCTGCTGAGTTTTGATGTGGACAAAGCTTGGCTGAACTCCAGTTCTGCTCTTGTAGAAGAGCCAAATTCTACATCCAGGAGAGCCCTGTCTGAGCCTGCTGCTCCAGCTGGTTGAATTCCCCTAGGAAACGCTCCTTCCATGGATTGGATGTACAGCAAAGGGGCCAGATTTTGGAACAAAACAAAGCCAAGCCCCTGTTTGCCATTCCATCTTTGCTGGAGCCTCCTGTGACACCTTTGTGTCTTTCCCCATGTCTACTTTGAAGCTTAAGCAGCACCTGCTGGTGAAAGCAAAGGCTATGGAAGTGCTGAGGCATCATCCTGGAAGAACTGGTTTCATCATTACTCTGAGCTCTGGGGAAGTTGTTCTAGAATGAAATAAGCTGGGCTATCACTGTTCGGAGTAATTTTGTCATGGTGAGGACTGGCTCATTCCCAGCTCTGTGTGCTGAAGGCTGAGTGTGACCCAACTGATCTCCATGAACCTGGGAATTTCCAGTGGCTAAACTTTGGAATTGCAAATTAATCCATTGACTGATTTAGTAAAGACTGTATCTTCCCACTACAGAAAAATGGTTATTTTGTATAGTAGAAACCCCAATGTTACTGTTCATGTTCATTGATTTTTGAAAAGAGGTAAAAGAAAACAGGGAATAAAACTGAAATGCTCTGAGTTGGGGAACATGTTCCACCACATACCATCTCAGGTAATTATGCACAAGGAAGTGTCACTTGTGTGTGATATCTCTAAGTGGAACAGTTTCTGTTTGAAGTAATGCTGCTGTCAGAGACAGCGAGGGCACTTCCCTGATTTTATACTGGGAAGGGAAGGATTAGACTGTAATGATTTCCCTTCTCTGCAATAACTGAATTCAATATAAAATCAAGTACCTGGCAAAGGATACTTGAAAAGAAATGTTACCTTTTTTCAGTTTAAAGCCAAAACAGACCTGGCAGTGTAGAGCTGTGGTCAAAATGTGTGACCACTACCATTTCCAAAGTGCAAGAACCAACTACTCAGCTTCAGAACATTGTCACAAAACAGGTAATTGAATTACATTACATGATTTTTAGTTAAACTAAGAGGGGAGATTTAAATTAAATGGTAGGAGGAAATTGCTTATGGTGAGAGTGGCGACAGGTTGCCCAGAGCACCTGTGGCTGCCCCATCCCTGGGAGTGTCCAAGGCTAGGTTGGATGGGGCTTGGAGAAACCTGGGATAATGGAAGGTGTCCCTGCCCGTGGCTGAGAGTGACACTGGATGGGATTTAAGGCCCCTCCCATCCCAGGCCATTCTATGATTTCACAATTTTTAATTTATAAAGTATTTAACATTCATAAGACTACTGGAAGGTGGCCAAAGCAGCACAGTATGAGTATGTTAACATTTCTCCTCATGAAAACGGACCTGAATCATCTGTTAGACCCCACATTTTCCTGACAAAATAAAGCATAATAAGTCATCACTACTTGAAAGATCCAGATAAGAGGAATGGTGCTGACTGGAAACACCATTTGGAGGCTAAGCAGCATATGGAAGGAACAGGAATTCTGTAATGTCCAATCCTGCACAGTGTTTATCTGGATAAGTAATAACACAATTCGCAATTCCAAAATATTTTCTATAATAAGAAAATAATCTCTCTTTTTCATGGTAGTGGATGTTCTTTTATTCCAGAAATAGGGTGGATATTTCATCAAAGGGTTTGTTGTCCCTGGGCCTCCTGTAGTGATAGGATGGGTGCGTGGTGCTGCATTGGAGTTACAAAAACTGTACTATTTTAATGCGGAAGGATGTGGTTTGGGGTTGGTTAATACACATTGCTTGACATATTTACAAGTGTCAGATTGTGTTCTCTGTTTATAAGACTTGTGCCAAAAGGAAAGGGAGTAACATGGGCCAAAGTACTTCCCTGATTGTGGGTGCCAGGATGTAACAAGCAGTTTTGAGGCTGTGACACTTGGACTGAATAAGTTGCAATTTTAACTGAACTTGAATAATTTGTATTTGAAAACATTTTTCCTCACAATGTAGGCCCAGTCTTTGCAAGACAGAATTCCTGCTCGGCGTGGCAGGGAAGGGATGGATGGATGGTGGATTTGTAAGAGGAAACACACACAGAGTAAGAACTTTGAGCTGGGTGGAAATTTTCTTTTGGCTTAAATTCTGTCTCTCACTCTGTGTACGTAATTCAGGTAAATGTGATGCCTGTTTGTAGGAGAGATTTGTTGCCATGAGGTAAATCCAAACAAACTCAGTCAGCTATTGCAAGAGATGCTAATCTTAATTTATTGCCAAGAAAAGTAAATTGCAAAAAACTCTTAAATGAGATTAAAATCACGATAAGGAAAGCTGACATTGGGCACAGAGTGAGAACTTTTTCCACTGAATCACATCACTGAAAACGTGCTGCATTTCTGTATTAAAGCTTAAGCTGAAATGTTCAATATCTTCACCCGTTAAACACAATATTTGCTTTCTACCACCTGTGGAACTCTTCAGTCAGGGAGGAACTCAGGCAGGTAAGCCTAAATCTGCTCTCACTGGCTCAAATCAACGGGTCATTACAAACAGCAAAAACGTTGTTTGTGATGAATTATCTGTTTTAAACCGAGTATCTCCCTCTTGCATGGTGCTGAGTTAGACACCATGGTCCTTATGGGCCCCTTGCAACTCAGAATATTCTGTGGTTCTTCTCCAGATCATGATTGAGAATGAAATTCATTTGTTTATGTAACTCAGGTGTTATCGAGCTCCCTTTATAAAATCTGACGCCCCTCAATGTCTTTGAAGCTATTTCAGGAGAGCGCGGGGCTGTGGAGAACGTGGTGTTAAACCCGGCTATGAAGGGGGCTCGGCGTTCGCTGATGCAGCAGTGGCCATGAACGAGACTTGAGGCCTTTTTAAATTTACTTTGAGCACTCTCAGGTGCTGGGGAAACCCTCCGGTGATCCGCAGAACGGCCGGGACCGTGATTCCCCCGTGCCTGGCACCCCGAGCGACTTCCCTTCGGCGGCCAGACGCGGTGCCCGTGGCACAGAACAGCCCGAGGTGGAAGGGACTCACCAGGGTCATCCAGTGCAGCTCCGGGCCCTGCCAGAGCCACCCCAGCAGTCCCACCCTGGCTGCTCCTGAGAGCCTTGTCCAAGTGCACCTGGAGCTCTGGAAGCCTCGGGGCCGTGCCCATTGCCTGGGGAGTACCCGAAGAAAGACAAAACGTTCCCCAAATGTCTAGGTAGCACGTCTGCTCTTTTTGCTTTTCCCTGATGGTTAATAGAAGAATTCTTTCTGGTTCAGAGACAGCAAATGGTAACTTTCCTTATCCCGTTTTTTATTTATTTGGGAAAAAACCCAAAAAACAAAACAAAACACCTCAAAACCACCTTTGGTAAACCTGTAACATCATAATGTTAAACTGTTTCACCTTTTCCAGTAAGTCACTGGTTTTCTTATGTTCTGTGGTACTTCGTGACTTTCAAGTGGTCCCCGGGGAGTCCGTTCAGTGCCCAACCACCCTCTGCGGGGAGAACCGTGTCCTGATATCCAGCCCACCCTGCCCGGACACAGCTCCAGCCGCTCCCTGGGGCTCTGTCAGTGGCCGCCGGGACCATCGATCCCGTTCCGGGGCTCGGGACAGGGACCCCCCGCGGCCCCGCCGCTCCCGCGCGCCCCCAGCGGCCGTCGGGCGCAGCGCAGCGGCGGCGGGAGGCGCCCCGGAGCCGGGGCTCCGCCCCCGGGCCCTCATCACGTGGTGCGGCGCGGACCAATGGCGCGGCGCGGTGCGGGCCCGGGCGCCATTGCTGTCAGAGCGCAGGAGGCAGAGCGGGCGCGGGGCTGCGGCCGCCGCGGGCACGGCCGGCACAGCGCGGGCGGACAGCGCTCCCTGCCCGGGCCGGGCCGCGCCCGCCCCGCCGTCACCCCGCGGGCAGCGCCGACGAGGCGGCGGCGCCGGCAGCGGGAGGAGGAGGAGAAAAACACCATCCACGCCCAGCCAGCGGCGGCGGCAGCGAGGGGCGGCCGGGCGGGGCGGGGAGGGGACACAGCGCCCCCCGCCCGCCGCCGCCTCCGCACGGGGCCGGGACCGGGACCCCCCCTCGCCCCGCCCGCACCGCGTCCCGCACGGACCCGCCGCCCTCCGCGCGACCCCCGGCCGGGGGGGGCCGCACCTGGGCGCGGGAGGGCGGCCCCGGGCCCCCCCTTCCTCCTCTTCTTCTCCCGGCCTGGAGGAGCGGGGGTCGCGACCCCCCCCCTTGCACCGGAGAAGGGCCTCCCGGCTCGAGGATTATCGGCGCGGGGGCGGGTAGCGAGGAACAGCGCGCCCGCCCCGGCCTCGGCGCGTCCCCTCCCGGCCGCGGGCCCCGCGGGGCCGGGGGGCCGGAGCGCGGCGGACGCCCCGGGCAGTGACGGGCTCGCCCCGGGGGTCGCCCGCCTTGCCCCTCGTCCCCCGGCCGTCCCCCCAGACATGCCCCGCCGTGGCGGCCCGGCTCGCCGAGGATCATGACTGCGGCGGCGAACTGGGTGGCGAACGGGGCCAGCCTGGAGGACTGTCACTCCAACCTCTTCTCGCTGGTGAGTGAGCGGGCGGGTGGGTGCCCGGGGGTGGCTCCGCACCGGCTTTGCCGGCCGGGAGAAGCTGCCGGGGGTTTATAGGCAGGGCCCGGGGCTGCTCCTGCGCTGGCCCCTCCCCCGGCCCGGTCCCCGTGTTTATTTTGCTCCTTAGCGTGGTTTGCTGCGGGTCCGTGTATCGCGCTCGCAGCTGGGGAGCGGGGAGGGGACGGCTCTGTGTCCCCTGCACACGACCATCTTTCCTGGTAAACAGCCTCCTCTCCCCGCCTCCCTTGGCACTCCGTGCCCCGTGCGCTTTGTGCCACCGAACCGGGGGGTTTTCTCTCCTCTCACAATGACAAACGCCATTTCAGCAGCAGCGAACGCTCATGTAGTGTGATCGTCTGTCGGACTTAGCTCTGAGCTCCTGTGACGGCGTGTCAGCTGCTGTTACAGCCTGCTCTCCTCTTTGCACACATCGTGCTCGGGGGCAAGAGGTTAAAAAAAACCCAGAACAACCCCAACCTTTTAATTTGTTCTTCTCTGAAGAACAACAGCGGCGGACAGTAGTGTGCCGGATTGTTTGCATAGATGCCGTCTGCCCATATCAGTGGGAACTTCCGATGTGGATTGCGTGGTTTAATGTTGGAGAAATCAGCGTATCAGTTTTGGCTGGTTATATATTGGCAGTTTAAATTTAAAATACGAAAACAATTTGCGTGTAATGGCAAAGTCATTTGGAAATACCTTGCTTTATTTTACCTGGCACGCACAGGAACATTATCCCTTCTGGCTAGGCAACAGCTGAGTGAGCGAGAGGGCTGCTGGATCGTAGGGAGCCTTCCAGTGCTACAGAATAATGTCGGAGGGGAGGAGGGACTTGTTCAGTGCGTGGTGTGGTGGAGTTAAAACCTTGTGATGCAACTTTGGGGGTAGCATGTGTGAAAGGCTTGTGGTGGGTGCCCCCTCCCCGCTGCAGAGTTCTGCCAGAATTGGAGGTGGGTACATATGTTCTTCTTCTGATAGAACGGAAGAGATTGTTTTTAGCTCCCTTATGAAAATAAGGAGAGGGGGAAAAGAAAGGAAATTATTTAGAAATGCAAATGATCAAGCTCTTTGTTTTATGTTTTTTTAACTTTATAGTAGTATATTTGTTATTTTGTCTCAGGGTTGTTTTTGGGTTTTTTTTAATCTACATATATTTGGTGTATATTTTGCTCGTACCTTCTAAGAATCTGGGACGAGAGCCGTCGTCTTCCGCTGCTGGAAAACTGTTCCAAGAGCTTGTTCTGTGAAAATGATACATTTCTTACTTTGCCTTTTTATTGAACTGTTATGTAAGTTTGTATCGGTGCTTCTGTTTGAAGGCATGTAGTAATATTTATAAATATGTAGCAGTGCTCTGTGTATCGAGATGCTGGAGGGGTGATTTGGGGGATTGTTATGGTGATTTTGACTACGCTGCTCTTAGCCAGGGTGGAAAATAAATCGGGAAGCATGAAGGGAACAATCGTATCTGATTGTGGAAGGGAGGCAGTGGAGGGTTTGCTTCTCGAAGAGTTGTGAAGTCCCCGTTCATTAATGCAGACTGGAGTGTGTGTTTGGAGAGGCGGAACTTCTCCTGCAGTTGCAATCTGCAAATCTGTCACTGGTAAAAATAATTGTTGGCATGCAATTAGCATAAATTATAAAGTGAAGCTATTTCATAGTTATTGTGGTTTGGTTGCTTTTTTTTTTTCTCCCACCTGACTAGGCTAGGGAAATGTTCAATTTTAAATGGGTGTGCAATATCACTGAAATGGTTTAACAAAATTCTTTTGCAAGTGGCTTTAATAACAATAATGAGTTTAATGTGCAACCCTTTAATCTCCATGTAATTTTGTGGGAGGTATCTGTGCCTAAATGTGGTGCTGTGTATGAAACTCTGGTTTTATTACATTCTGGGTCTACAAAAAAAAAAATACTCAAGTAGTAGTATTTTTAAAATGCAGCCTATATGAAAACTATTAGGAAGATTTATTTTATATGGTGTTAGGTTTTTTGGGGATTTATGTAGCAGAGAAAGATATTGAAAACGGAAACACTGACTGGAAATATGTGGCCAGCACCACTGACCCTTTAACCTCAGATTGTCATATACATTTCAAAATTTATGTAGTGTTAAAGCTACAGTAGTCTGGATTAGTAGTTAGAGAAGCTTTTGCTAATCGTTTACTTTTTCAGTGTAACAGAACAAAATCTAGTCGGTATAGTGGTTGGTGGGAATCCATTCGTTCTTTAGGAGCAAGATAGATTACAAATATTTTGAAAATTGATTCTGCTATTAGAAGTTGGGGGTTTTTCAATTGCAGGCTTTGTTTTGTGTGTGAATCACAAAGAAATGTTTGTGACTGGAGAATTACAGTTCTGAAATAATTATAGTCTATCGTGATACTGTTTGTTCATGGTTAAATAATATTCCTTACCACAGACATTTGTTTTGTGGAAGCAGGAATGCTGTCTCCCTGCCCAGGAGAAGCCAGAGCTCTGTGCCAGCTCTGTCTGGTTGCTGTGGTGGATTTGGGTTGGTTTAACAATTCATGATTTCTATTTTTCTGTCAACTGTAGGCACTAGAGAGATTAGGAGCCTTTGCTGCTTTTGAATCTTTTGATGGGAGTTACTAAAAGCTTTTAGTAGCTGATTCTATTTTATCAGTGGTGTCCAGAAGGTGTGGAGGCCCTCAGTGCTTTGGGCTCAGAATGTGTCACCTGAGGGGAGGGCACGGTCTGAAGTGAAGGTTTTAAAATTACCTTTGACTGTGCAGGTGCTGGGGGTGGTGCTGGGCTGGCGGAGCTGGATTCCATGGAATGTGCCTCTGGATTGCAGCGTTTGGCAGCATCATTGTGTGTGTGGTGTTCTCCAGCAGTGCGGGGATCCAGTGCCACTCTGGAAAATGGGTTAATGTTGGTGTGCTCTGGCAGGCAAAACCTCCCAGCCAGCCTGCACAAAGACATCCCCAGCCCTGCTCTAAGCGTGGAGCCTTTCCCAGTAATGTGATGGAAGGGCTGGTTTGTATCTTTGGCATCACAGTACTCCTCAAATAATAACTTGTTTAATCTGCTAGATATAATAGCTTTGCTCATTAAAAATACACTTTCTGTCTGAATTTGCTGCTCCTAGAACAGCAGTAGTAAAAATTATATTTATCCTCACTCTTTTTTTGCTGTAGTCAAAACGTCTGCTGGTGCTTCTGAAAAGAATGTCTGTTTTGATAAACAGTATTTAATAAGCCATTGTATGGGCCAGTTTATTTAAATACTAATTAAGAGCTGTCTAATAACTGTTTAGAGACAAAGTATTCTGAGGTAAGATGCTTTGTATTAAAACTTCAGCCTCGACTGGCAAGCAGTATTCCTGTGAATAATCCTTAATCATAAAAGTAGTCTTAGAGAAATTAATTGGCTTTTCCTGTGAGTAAGGGTTACTCATGTGACAGTGAGGGCTTGCATGAAGATATTTCAACTGTCTGTCTTTGCTGCCATGGTGGATCCAAAGGCATAAGTCAGTCTTGGGAAATTGGGGTGAAGTTGCAGAGCACTGGGATACACTGGAGCTGGGAAGAGTACAGCCAAGGGCATCAGGAATGACCTGCAATTTGGAGAAGTTTTCATGGGGTAGAAAGATTTGGTACTGTAGGAATCTTCATGCTGGAAACAGCACTACTGTGTTCTTGGGAAGTGAGACCAGGCTACAGAAGCTGCTGTAAAAGATGTCTCTTGTTCCTGTGTAAGTATATTCCTCCAGAAACTGGCTGCTAGAAAGGTCCAGGCAATGGGAATTGTGTTTGTTCTTGCTTAAAAGGCAAAGTTACAAACAGTGAAGGTCGTTGCTACTGTTGCTTTTTGCAGTTCACATGCAGGAACAGAAGTTGTCCCCTTTGATCAGTGAGTTCTGTTGATGTTTCCAGAATAAAATAAAAGGAATTAAAGCAACCTGAGGTGGCATTTGGTTTATTCTCCTAAAGGTTCTTCATGGCATCAGAAAGTGAAGGTTGTAGAGGCTGCTGTGAGCTATTCCTTGGTGTTGCATAATTGTCAGTAAAGGACTTCATAGTAAATGTTGATTGCTCAATGCCTTCAGTAGTACTGAATTAACCAGTAGTCCTTGCTTATTGTGTTTTCATAAATGCAGTGCTTCGAGCAGTGGGCTGAGATTTTGGCATGCTGGAGGTTACAGCACTGCACAGTGTCTATCTTGCTTGTTTGGAATTTTATGTAGGTGTGAATTTACATGCATAAATAATTAAGAAATGGAATTAACCTCTCAAGTTGTGTAAAAGTATTTGATTATTTAGTTATCTTTATTCTGCGTTTTATTAGGTAACAAGGCAAAAGTAGAGAGATGACATTAGAAAGCTTGTTCACTTCTTGCTCATAAAAGATTATTTCAGGTTTTAAATCACTTCAGTGGTAGGTTTTTATTATGTCCTGTCAGAGTATTTGACAGATTAATGGGACGTGCTAGGGAGAGGGTTTGAAGGGAAAATACCCAGATTTGCAGAGATTGGGACAGTGACGTTCAGCCAGCATGTCCAGCTCCAGGAGGGGAGTTGAGGGATTTGTTGGATAACCAACCTTTTTTGGAATATTCCCAAAGAAAACAGGGGGTGCAGGAGTGACACTTGCAGCTCAGACTAAGTGTGCCCAAGCTAATCACTAAGAAATATTTGAGTGAGGTTTCCTTGAAATCCTGAGTATTTTGTGAATGTACACATGTCCTGGGGCTGGGAATCCTTCCTCAGAGACTCTGTCCTGGTTCTGGTGGCGCTGCGAGTCCAGTGGTGTGATGGCTGTTGGGAACAGCAACACAACAAAATTCATACTCCAATATTAGGGTGATGTATTAAAAAAAGTCCTAGGTAACTACACCTTAGGAACAAGAATTTTAATTTACTGTAACAGTATCTGGAAATAGATTTTTCTATTTTTCTACATTCTTAATACAGAATTGACATCATAACCCCAGTTCTCAAACACCCTCCCCACCCTGACTCATTTGATCTTGAATTTTTTTGCCTTCTTCTGAGAGCGCTTCCTCATATGAAAGAATAAAGAAAGATCTACAGATAGAACTTTTTAATCCTTTCTTCTATTATTTTCCTTCTGGACAATGCAGTTCTTTTGAAGAAAATCTAAAGAAACTGAAGGTTTTGATCTTCGGTGGAAAAAAAAATAAGTGTGGTGCATATGAGATATATTTGCTGAGTGTGTTAACTTCAGTAACTTTGGTCATTAGATGAAGAAGGAAATGTTACCAATTTTGTTTTATTTTTTTCATCTCTCTAGTTCTCAGAAACATTACATGAAAGGATATGTATGTATGCAGGTGCAGGGCTTTTAAATACCAAACCCCATCAGTGTTAGGGGGCTGTTGCACTTTGTGATGGGGTGAACACCTGGGCTGGTTTGAAGCTTCCTGTTCACTGGGTGAGAATGCACCTGTTGTCTCCACTTTCCTTGATGTTTCTATGGAATTACATCTACCTCCCCACCTGCCCCAGTCTACTTTTGCATCCTTAGGTGTGGCAGCACACTTTTATCAGGGTTTGGATTTTATTCTGATCAGAGCAGGGATGCACCTACAAATTTTTTCTCGCATCCTGTGACTGGAATGGTTGGCACCTTGCTGCGTTCCTTCATCATCTTCCTGCTGTTACACCTGCTTCCTCTCTGCCTTTTATTTTTCCTTGAGTGCTGGCTCCAGTGTGTGCCAGGATCACCTCATTATAAATTTACGTCCTTTGTTTTTTTTCTAGTTGTTCTATCGTAGCTGTTGATGTCCACAGACCTACAAAACCCCTTTTCCTGAGCTTGTGTGGAATCGTCTGGACAGCCAGTAACACTGAATAGGTGGTTGGGCTGTTCCCACTGTTGTTAAGGCTGACAAGTGTAGTTTATACAAAACTTTGGAGTCTGTGTGTGTTCATTTACTGTTCTGTGCGTGAATCGTGCACTTCGTTGTGTAGAGTCTGTCACGGTGCCATTTGCATCTTGTTGGTGCCATAGTAACACAAATAATAAGCAAAAATACCGTTCTGACTGAAAACATGCTTGTTTTAGTATTAACTTGCCAGTTTTAAAAGTGCACAAGTGTTTCCAACAGAAGATCCCAACCCAAATCCAGAAGATTTGCTTATAAGGAGTGTGTGTTTACATGGGGCCATCTTTGTTCCTCAGACCAGGCTGTTCACCGCTTTCATTTTGAGCTCGAAGTATTGCTTTAAAAATAGATCCTCTTTCCTTGAGTTCCCTGACATCAGCATGTAGTTTTAAAGATAAACCAACTAATAAAAATACTCTGCTCTGCAGACCTCAGAGTGTGACTAGAAGCTGGTGTTGGGCTCCCTGTACACATAATAGTGGAGTGAGCGCACAGCTCAGGGATAAGGGAACTGGGATACTGGGAATGACAGCTTGTGCTGTTTCCTGCTGTGGCCCAGCTGGTTACAGAGCTGTGCATTAGTGTGATCCCAACACTGCAAAATGATAATGAGGGCTGAGCAAAACCCACTCTGATACCAGGGAGGAAATTTAGCTTTTCACTTTGGGAGGTTTCTCAGCACTTTCTCATGCAGTAAGGAGCTGTCTTATTCACAAATGTAAAATATTTAAGCAGTCTTTCCTTTGACTTGTGATGTGAATTTTGATTAAATTTGATGAATTCTGACTATCACTTTCTACCTTAATCCGTAAAAATACATTATTTCTCATTGAGTCATGTGTGACTTAATCCATGAGCAGAATTGCAGTAGTGCATGTGGAAATGTGGCTCGAGCTTTTAGTGGTGTCCTTATTTTTGTTTCTTTGAGATGGGGAATTTTATTGTGTGGTGCTGTTTTATAAGGTGCCCTGAGGCAATATTTACATTTCTGTGAGTAACACAGATGAGCTCGAACGTACACAATGACCTTGTACCTATATTAAGGAATGTATTTAATCAGCTTATGAAAATGGAGAAAAATGGCCAGGCTTCTAAAATGACAAAAGTAATAAAATATGACACATGTATTTTCTGTATCACTTCTTATGAGGCACTTTAATCAGCCAGTGTTGCAGCATAGTGTATTCTTGTTTAGGAAAATCATAATTACAGATGAAAAATTTGGGGGTTTCCCCCCCCTATTTCATTTTTGTCCCTCCCCCTTCACTCTTCTTCTATGGCTTGGTGACTCCAGAAAGGTCCATAAATTCATATTTAAGCCTGGAGTGTGGAACTGACCTAGTGAAAATCTTTTCCCCCTTTTGTCTCCCAAGGCAGCTCTGTTCCCCTCATTCCTCTCTCCCCACCACGTTTTGGCAGTGGCGTGGATTGAATAGAGATCAAAGTGGCTTTGTAACCACAATCCATGTCTTAGAGAAGGAAATTTAAAGCTTGTTCAGTAAAACTTTATTTCATTCATCTTTTAGCTTTAAAAGAGCTATGCTGTGGTCAGGGCCTTGTGGTTGCCTGTTCTTATGACTCCATATTTGCCCATAAAATACAATATTTTGTGAGAACAGAGGATTGAAAGCAAAATTTAAAGGAAAACTCTTCCTTACCTATTGACCAGGCATTGGCAAACATCCAGCTTTTGATAACGTTGCATTCATAGCTGACAGCTATGAGATGTAAGTTTCAAAATGTGTTGGTTTTTTACATTATAGACTGCTGACTTTTTACTTACAGGAGTCTCTGGTTTACTAAGAAGTTTTGAAACCTAGTTAAATATATCTGCAGTCTCTTAGTGTTGAACTTTTATGAGTCTCACTTCATGTATGTCTGCAATGTTACTGGATTTGTAGGTGGCTCTGGTGAGACACAAAATTAATTCCAGGAATATTTTATAGTGGCCATATCAAGTATTTTTATAAAAAAGTAATTTCTTTGCTGAGAGAAAAGGTTAATTGGTTAAATTACTTTATTCTGAAAGAGCTGCTTTCAGTTGTAGCCCTGTGTTTCTGGTTATTTAATTTTCCATGTGTATTTTAATAAAATTTTGACTGGACCTCTCTGTGAATTTCCATAATTCCCTTCTGGCAGGAGGTGCTGGGTTCTTGTCTTTGCAAGAATGACAGTGAGAGCTGGCAAAGTGAATCTGCATGACCAGTCATGTAGTGGCTTTATTTACTGCTTTCCATATTGCAGAAGTCATACACCAGGATTCTCCAGGTGGTGGGTTTTGAAGGGCTGAGGGATTTTGGCTGTTCCTGACAAGCTGGGCTTCACTGGATGTCAGTGATGAGGATACAGATGAAGAACCAGGACTGGGGAATGGGATTCCTGTGCTGTTCCTGCCTCCCTGTCCCAGAGCAGGAGCCTGGGATGGATCCCCTTGGGAAGGGAGTGAGGTGTGTGAGGCAGGGGTGGGCATGGGTTAAAAGTGTGCTTTGCTGGGCAGGGCAGGGATGGACACAGCTGCTGTGCTGCTCAGATGTAGAGCACAGAAATGTTCTGAGCCCTCGGTGCAGCTTTTTGTATCATGGAAGAAACGGAACTGCATTCTTTAACTCACCGTGCCAAAGTTTACTCTGCTCAGGGTTGTTACTTCCTCCAGCCCACCCTCCCCCCGGTCTCTTTCTGCCCATATGTCAGATTACTTGGTTTGGGAAACAGCTGATAGTTCATTGTATGACTCTGATGTTTGACATTTCCTTCCTCCCTTCCTCTTTTAGTTAAAAAAACAACTAGAAAAGAAAGTTAAATTTGGGAAGGATAGAGAAGATTCCTTTGTTTCTTTGCAGATTTGCTTTTGTCTTTTTTTTTTTTTCCTTTCACATGTTGGTCTGCTTTTCTGTAGTCCAGCTTTCTCCAAGCGGGGGCTTTTAAATTTGGAAAATAGCCTGTCAGTTCTGATTCTTTCCGAAGGGGACTTGCAAACCTCATCATTCACCCTGTCTGAAAACAAGAGAGGGGTAGATACTCTGGTTGCTAGCAAGTTGCATCTTTATTTGCTTTTTTTTTTTGGTGTGCTATTGAAGTCTGCAGTAGTAGTTTCCATTTTATTATTTGTTCTCAACCATCTACTCAGAAGTCAAAATATAACTGATTCCCTTTTGTGAAGAAGCTAGCTGAAGTGATGGAGAACTCAGAGATGCCTTTCTGTAAAATAGTGTCTGTGACTTGAGCTATGGGCTGGGTCACTACCTAAACCCAGGGTTTGGTAATATGAAAAGAATTTCTTCAATTCCTTCTGTCTTCTGTCTTGGAGATGGCATTTTGCTTCCAGGCATTGTGTACTTCCATACAGTCTGCAGGGGTAAATGTTCAGCTCTGCCATGGGTAAAACTTCATTCCATGTAGAGTTAAGGTTGGAAAAGAACTCCAAGATCAAGTCCACTTCTTCCCCTTTTCCCAGTAGTAACACCCAAACCAAAGCAAACCCAGTCATGCCTTGTTACTTTTGCTGCCGTGGCTTTGCTGGGTAGATGTTTGGACATGGGTGGGTTTTGTGCATCCTCTGAACCCCAGATTCCCGCCTATTCGGTTTTGTTGTGCAGATTGGCTTTCCCATTTCCCTTTCTCACTCCTGGTGATGGGATTCTGGCTCAGCAGCTTCCTATTTTGTGTGGCTGGGTTGGCGCAGGAGCCATCAGGACACGTGTGGAAGTGCCTGTGTGAGTCTCACTCCCATGCTGACCTGGGACCTGCTGTCATCTTTCTGTTTCCTTATTTTTGTGTCTTGAATATTTTGGGCTTAAAAGTATCTTTTCAAGTGATGGCTGAGTCTCAGCCCTTTGGCTTCCAGCCATGCTTATCACATTATCCTTTCCCATCTCTGATGAGCTGGGTTACAGCCTTGACAGTGGAGGGGAGCTGCTGAGCCAGGCACCAGCATGGAACCATGTTCTGAATTTGCTGGATTGGATTTGCTAACCAAAGCCTTCACTGAAGGTGGAAGATGTTGATGTAACTCGAAGGTCTTTTATCAAAAGTTTCCTCTTTAATTCTTTGTTTCTAAATGATTTTTTAAGAGTTTTTGCAGTTAGTCCTGAATGACTGTAGCTGCTCTATAGATGGGCATTGAGTCTGAGGATGGCAGCTCTGAGGGTGACCATTGTGTGCTCTCTGTGTGCTGATGAGATTTCCAAGGTACCTCTTGGTACCTGGCTAAATGAAGGGGTGTGAAATAGTGTTGTGGAATTATAATTTATCCGAAGTGTCCTGTCTCAGTGGTGGCCAGTGTTTGTTTGGCTGGCCAGATTTGCTGAAGTGGGTGTAGTTGCACTTGAAAACCCTTGAAAAATCTTCCAAGCTCTCTGTGTATATGGTGGAGAGGTTTCTTGAACCAGGTAGATGTTTTGTTGAGAAATTCTAAACTAGTACTTAAGCTTTTATCCTGATACAAAAGTTTCAGTCACCTTGTTTTGGTTTGAGTCTGTGTTCTGCTAATTTAATTTGATATCTGGAAGAAAACTAGCAGCTGTTCTCTAGAGAACATCAGTTTCCCTCTAGTAAACCAACCAGACTTAATCCTTGGATGATTTTTTAACTGTATGGAATATATATATTTTGACCATTCCTGTAATTCTCCTGGTTTTGGTGTTGTGAAATGAGCTGCAATTTGTGATTAACATGCAGAGCTACAGATGAATTGTAATAGCCTCAATTTCTGTGTCACCTTCTGTTTCTTTCATAAGAATCTCATATTTGGTTTTGTTTTGCCAACCTGTTTTTGTGGTGGACTGGAAGAAGATACTTTTTCTCTTTCAGTGTGTCAGTGTGTGCTCATTTTCCTTCTGCTGTGTTTGATTGTAGTCATCTACTTTAGTATTTAACCTTGAAATTCTGTGAGGGTTTGGATCCATATCAGTAATTTGTGTGCTTTTACCAGATTGCTCTTTCTTTTATGCTTGCCACTCAAAAAGCCTTTGTTGGTAACTCCTGCATCTGCCAGAGCTGCTGAAATTTGAGCATTAGTATTGGAGTCCTTTTATATTTTCCACTGGGAAGGATGGTACTTGGTTGCCACCTCAAATTCTTTTTGAGATGGGTCTGACTTTTTTTTTTTGAAAGAAGCAATTAATCTTCCTGGCTGCCTCCTCTCCTGCATGGGCAAAGTCACCCTCATGCTGGGGAGTAAGAGGAAAAAATACCTAATTTCTGTCTGTGCTGTTTACTTTTTAGGCATAAGGGCTTATGCTGTTAGTTTGTGCTTTTTAATAATGTGAAATCTAATATTTTAGAAATGCCTTGGTTTTCTGGTCTCTGATACTGTGATATGGGATCTCAGATGTCCCCAAGTACAGAAGTCCATCAGGGAGATACCTGATAATAGGATTTTGGTTACAGCTAAATCCTTCTCTGAGACTTGGCAAAGGTAAAAGATGACACACAAATGCCCTGACACTGTTGCTTGTCACAAACAGCTCTGGAGTAGAAGCATTTAGATAATCTTCCAGGGAGCATGAGGGAAGGAGTGCAGGGATTTATCCAGCAGAAAGCGGTTCCAGGCACATGTGCTGCATGCATTGGTGTGCTCACTTTCACATTGGTTTTAAGAGCAAAGGAATAACAACCAAAAAAAAGGTAATTTCTTCATCCTTCATTTTTAAAAGCTTGTTAGTGGCTGCCCTTTATCCCTTTTTTTCCAGCCACTTGACTGTGTGCTTATGCAGGGAGAGGATTAAAGTCAAACATGTCATTCTGCTGCTGCTCAGTTGCATACTAAGAGGGCTGAGGCTGAGTGCTGTGTTCTGAAGCACAAACCTTGGCATGGTGTTTTTTTTGGCCATGGGACACTCATTTCAGAATTAGCTATTTTTTAATGTAGTCTTTTTTTGTCTGTTCTTGATTTCAGAGCAAGTTTGGAGGACTTTGTGCAGTTAGGGCAATACTTGGCCTCACAGAAATGTCCTTTTGAAGCTCATTCAATGCATGCAAGGCCTCTGCACTGCCATGTGATCCCTCCCTCTTACAGGGGCAGAAGGGAGAAGCCCTGAGGGAAGGGAACACAAACCATTCCTTGCTTTTTTAAAATGAAAAGCATAAAGAGGAGAATGTTAATATGTAGTTCAGGGAATGATCTGATTTCAGGAGACTCTGCAGGGCTGAGATAGTCAGTCTGCTGTGGATTTTCAAACCGCAGAGATCTTCAGACCCAGCACAAAAGATGGGGAATGTCTGTGGACAGGTGCTGGCACTGCCCAGTTGTGCTGTGGGAGTAGGAACCTCTCTCAGGGTGTACAGACAGTCTGTAAAGCTGTGGAGAAAACAAATTTTTTAGTTAAGCAATTTCCTCTATTCTTTCAATTCACTTGACAGGGACTTAGGCAGATGTTAGTAAATTATTTCACTGCAAGAGAGGATGGTGTTTGCCTTCCCCACAAGCAACACTTTGTTACAGAGTAGTTTTCAGTCGTTCTGTCCTCGTCCTTTTGTCCTTCCTTCCTGGTGAAGTGTATCAACATGACATAACTTTTATCTGTTATTTAAATGGCTGGAGTGGAGTGTGCAGTGATATTTCGTTGCTGTGTGAGGATGATGTAGTGAAATGAGACACTGTAACCAAAACAGATGGTGCTAATCTTGAGTCTGTCTGCAAGATCTTACAGCATTTAATTAAAATGGTGGTATAATTCCCATGACACCTTTAACTACAGTTTAAATTCTTGGACTATGAACTAAGGGCTTTCTTATGCAGATTTTCACTCATGTGAGTAGTCCTTAGTATGAGTCTCTGGTGGCTTCAGAATAGCTACTTACTTGACTGAAGCTCTCAAGATGAGACAGTAATAAAACTGGCAAACATATATATGGCATTAACATGTTTTATGTTTCAATTTGAAACATAAATTGTAGACTACAGATACTTAGCAGCTACTCTTATATGTAGAAGCAAACAAAATTCTAGATTAGAGGAATTGTTTAGACTGAGCCTAACTTCAGAGGCTGGTAAATACAATGTTTTTAAGGTACACTGGGCAGCTTAACATCCTCCCCTTGGTTGGAAGGATGTTTGATGAAAGCTTTTATATTCCCTTTGTTTAACTGAAATGTGTTTGTAGAAGTGATGAGGTGTGGTTTGGTTTTTACATTGATTGCATTGGTCTTTTTAAGACCATTTAAGAATGTTATGTTTGAAGCACTGGGTAGACCTGAATTTGTCGGAGTGGCACCTTTTAGGCAAGCAGCTGGATAGTATTTTTATATTTGGTGTTTGTTTTGTTTCAAATTGAAGAAGTGTGAAAAATAAAATGACCTGAATGTTGCCATATTGAAAGTCTTAGAGAAAGCAGGGTTGGAGCTGAGGGCCTGTGCGATGGATATCTGGTTCTTTTATTCATGATACGATCTTACCTCCTTTCCAATGCATCCTTCCTATTTTGAAAGTACCAGAGTGATCATTTTCTACACTCTGTGGCCTAACTCTGCCTTAGTTTTTCTTCCTTTTCTGTTCTACATGAAGCAGGAAAAATAACACATTTATATAGTTTTAGTCATTGTTTTTAATGTAGAGAAGCACAAAGTAGTTAAAAAATAGCTCTGCTTTACAGTTGGTGTGGCCAAATACAAGAATTTCTAAGCTTTTGATGCTCTCCCTTTTTGTCCTTCTGCTGTGTCTGTGTTATTGTATAATCTCTCCAAGGGAGCTTTGTGTATTAAAATGGGTGGAATTACTCAAGTGATCTGGAGAAGTTAATTTAGAGTTGGCCTGTCCATTTCCCATAAAACAGAGGCCAAAAAGCATTTGGTGGAGATGGGGAATAAAAGAAGAGGTGGAAGATGGGTTTATTTGTGTTCCATCTGCAAGGGCTGCAGAAAAGGAAAACAGTCACAGTGGCTACCCAGCACTAATTATATCTTCAGGGTTGCTGGGAGCATGCCAGCACCAAGTTGTGCACTGTGAAATGTTACTGGGGAATTGTGATTTTTAGCAGCTTAAACTCCACCAATCTGAGTGGAGCAAGATGAGATCAGCAGAAGACCCTCCCAGCTTGCCTATTATTGTGATTTAAGCCTGAAGGGAGAAAAGAATGAGAGCTTAAGTTTTCTGTCGCCTTGGAATTCACAGTCCTGCATGGTGTCCTGGAACCCTGAGATGTGGCAGGTGCATATGGAGGTGTCTGTATTTAGGGCAGCAAGGTGTGAAAGAAAGTGCTAATTTGCTTTCTGTGTCTCTCTGTTTGTCTGTGTATGTGCAGGGGGGATTAGAGGTTTGAACACTCTCAGCTCATCTCTTTTGAGGCTCTTTCACTCTGCAGGGTGTGATGATGGTCACTGAAACCTGAGTTTGTGTCCATTTCCAAAAAATCTGTGTGATCACTCTTAAGTCCATGCATCTGAATAAAGATATAGGCAATGCACTGTTTTCATTAATGCCTCTTTCTTGGGGATGTTATAGGTGGTTTTGGATGCCTGTGTGGAATTTGAACACACTCTTCTACCCTGACAGCTGCTTTTGAAAACATCAGAAACAGATCTTTCTGTGTCTTGGGAATTACACTGTAAGAAGTTGGATGTTAGTGGTGGGTTTGGATATTACTGTTAGAGATCAAATTTCTCTGTTTCCTTACATGCTTGGCCTAGTGCATTTAAAACTGGCGTCTCACAAATATTCTGTGTCCAACTGCAGTTAGCTGAACTTAGAAAAAATCTCCATTTCAAAACAGCTCCACTTATCTGAGCAGTTGAACCCTTCACAGCACAGTCCTCCATAACACATGTTCCTTTATAAACCAAAGCAAAAATCTCATTTAATGCATGATTTGCTAGCAGTGTTGGATAATAAGTATTTGTAAGTTCCTCTTTTTTTTTTTGTCAGGCTTTTTAGTTTTAAAAACATTGTAGCAACTGCAATAAGCCAAAACCGTGCATATGGGAAGAGATGCAAGAAACACAGTAGATTACATCACCTGGCAAGAGTTCTGCTTTGTTCTACATTCATCTCTAGCCAGTAGTGAGTTAAACAGCATGTTCACAGTTTTGTCCTCAGGTTGACAATTTTGGTTTCTGTCTTAGTGTTTCAGGCTGCTTTCGAATCAGCAGTTTTACTAATCAGACCAGCTCTGCCCTCCCTGACCTGCTTTGCTGTCCTCAGACTTCCCAGTACAAGCATCTCTGTGGCTGTTTAATGAATCAGGTGTGAGGACTGATCTGAGTAGAGGAAAAAGTCGTTTAATCCAGCCGTTCTGGGTTTGAGTCAGCCCAGCTCAGTGTGAATGTCTGAGCAGCAGCTGAGTGCTGCAGGGAAAGCACCCAGGCCAGGCCTGCTCTGGCACCACTGCTTGCTTGTGTTGGTTGGGGTGTACATGAAAAGCTGTCTGGGTGCACTGAAAGTTGTGTTTTATCTGATTGGAGCTGTAGCTGGCAGGGAGATCACTCTCCCTCCTCTCCTGTGGCTGCTCGATGATTCTCTGCAGGATGAGCTGTCAGGGTGCTGAGCCTGGAAATGTTTGTCTTTCTCTTGTTTCAGTTGGTGAAATGGTCCCATTCCCTGAGTGATTCCATGAGCAGTAGATCCAGTGTCAGACTGGGACATGGAAATGCGTGGCTGGGGCTGAGGAGGCGGCAGTGTTGGGTCAGCCTGTGCTCACTGCCGATGATGCACAAAAGAAACCACATCTGACTCTTCAGAACAGTTCCCAGAACCACAGCCCACTGCTTGTCTTGTCTGTGCAAACCCTGCTACAGATGGAGGCCTCTTCAAACCAGGGCTGTTGGTTTGTTTAAAGAAATTAATGTAAATAAATCTCCATGTGGATGCAGATCTTCTCCCTGTAGTGTGTTAAATACTTTACACAGAACATGAGTAGAGGCGTAGAATGTATGTAAGAGTTTTGGGTGTAGTCTGCTCTCGTGTATCTCTTCTGGATTCAAATCTCTATTTGAATTCAGTTTTAATTAACATGAGGACACAATCCAGAAGTTCTGAGGGATTAGTATTGATGCTTACCTATTAAAAATTTAAACAGAAACAGACATATCCCAATATATGTGTTGAACCACATCTCTGCAACTTGGACTGGGAAATGATGTGTGAGAGCTCATTTAATGCTGCTACTGAGTCCAAAGCCCCAGGACTCATCTCTCCCTTTTTTTGGGAGTCTCTCTCTGTGTGGGTGGGCACTGGTGTGGTCCAGGTTAGTAGTTCATCATTCCTCGCAGTCCACAGAATTACGGACTCCAGGAGTTTGTTAGCACAGAATTAAATTTGGTGTAGCTCTGCTGATTTCACTGTGCTTTCCTTGACTCTGTTTCATCCCTCCTCTGCGGGGGATGTTGGGGTGACACCTCTGAGCTGTCAGGAAGCCACAGGAGCCTCTCTGCTCTTTGAAACAGCTGAGCTCTGGCTTTTGCTGTGTGGCTTAAGTGAGTGCTGCTGTTGGGTAACGTCCTTTGTTCAGTTGGGTTTTTTGGTTTTGGTTTTCATCATCTTCCTGTTCCATGCTTTTTGTGACTCAGTATATGTTCTTAGTATATGTTCTAGCTGCTTATAGCACAAACTTTTAACATTATTTTTTCACAGGTTGCCTATGCTAGCACTAATTCTTGGTGTTTTGTGTTTCACAGTCATATTCATTATCCTGTTTCAGGAACTGCCCGTTCCTTTTCCAAGCTATAGCTGGGGACAGACACAGAACAGATGTAGATGTTTTGGAGGAGCGCTTTTTCTTAGACTGTTATTTAGTGTATAAGGTGTTCCAGCACCCTACTATGGAAAAAATAACTTTATCTATTCCATTTTGCCTCTTCCTTCTGCATTCCCCTGCCCTTGTCATGCCAGGAAGGTTGGCATGGCTGTGCATCTCTGTCTGGACTATCTTTTCCCAGTTCCTTTTCCATAGTTCCCAGCCCTTTGGATGGCTGATCAGCACTTCTGTTTGAGTTCAAGAGCTCACTGGTGGCTGTAGGGAGCCTCCAGCTGGGACAATCCAGGACTGGTGTCCTACTGGCAGGATATAGCATGGCAGTGTCCCTTCTGCCCTGCAGAGCTAAAGATGCCTGGTGGTTTAGGGGCCTGCAAACAATAAACCAAATTTTCCTTCTGTTCAGTGTTCCATAGGTTTTTCCCCTTCCCATTGCAGTACTGTGCCATGTGCCTGGTGAGGCCTCTTCAGAGGACAATTAAATGGGCAATCTAGGTAATCAGTGTTTTGGGGAAATAGTTCTTGAGGCAGAATCCCAGGAACTGTAGCCATGGGCCAGAGCCTTGCTGTGCCAGGCAGAATACAGGAACGAAGTGAAACTTCCAGAGAATTTACAAGATCCAAGAAATATTTGTGTTTTTTGCTTCTGTTGTTGGTATGGTGAGCATCACCTTCAGCTCCTCAGCAGTTCATCAGCCAGCTCTTGAACCAGGCAGGCTCCTTCCAGCTACTGTGGTGGACAGAAGTAAATTTTAGAGTTTAAACTTGTAAATGGGCTAAGTTTGCAGATGTGAAAAAGGGATTCCTTCTGTGTGTTATGGGGAATTTGGGTTTTGAAGAATTTGAATGTCCTTACGCAATTGATGACAAGGGAGGAATATGTGATCCACAAGTCTTTGGTTTTCTTTTTGAGTAAAAATTCATTCCTACAGTCAGTGTTTCCAGTGCTGGGTCTTTCCCTCATCCCTGGCAATGCCCTCTCTTGTCAGAGGTGTAGCTGCTGCCCTGGAGTGTTTGCTCTGCTTGTGGCAGACCAGCTGGCTGTTCCTGCAGGAGCACTTCGGAGCTGAGCACCGGCTGCTTCTGGGCAGCCAAGGGAAGGTGTGAACACTGGAAATGAAGCACTGGAGGGAATAGCAGCAGCAGGAATGTGGTAGCAGGTTGGAGAGTAGAGTACAAGCCCACTGTGAGCAGGGTATACACATACCAGTTGTGTTTGATAAAAGCCAGACTGTCCTGGGGGTATTCCCTGTCCTGTGCTGGAGAGTGGAGAGAAAGGGGGAGGCTACAACAGGGATGGGGCAAACTGGGAGTGGAGGAAAAATCTCAGAATCACAGAACACCCTGTGTGGAAGTGACCCACCAGGATCATTGAATCCAGCTCCTGGCCCTGCCCAGGACACCCCAGCAATCCCACCCTGTGCATCCTTGAGAGCGTTGTTCAAACACTTCTGGAGCTCTGGCAGCCTTAGGGCCATGCCCATTCCCTGGGGAACCTGTTTAGTGCCCAACAAAAACCTTCCCCTGACATCTGTGTAGCAAACAGTTTTTTTTATTCTTCCTTGATGGTTTATGAGAGAATTCTGTCTGGTTGAAAGACAGTAAATGACAAGTTTCCATATTCCGCTTTTGTTCATTTGGGCAAAATAAAAATGAAAAGCTGATTTGGTGAACCTGTAATGTCACAATGTGAAACTGTTTCAGCTCTTCCAGTAAGTCACTGGGCTTACATACTGTGGAACTGTGACTTTCAAGTCACAGCTTTTGGTCTGACACTGAGCTCACATGGCCACCAAGCAGCCTGTAGGGAATGAGTCTTACTCCCTCTCCCTGTTTGGGTTTTTTCCTTTCTAACTTGTAAGATGACAATAAGGTAACACTAAGGTTAGAAATTGAATGAAGCTGTTGGAAATTAATGGAGTAGAAATGAATAGAATTGAGTCAGATTGTGGTGAAAACCTAAATGTAGGAATAAGCCGGGTTTATTCAGCATTGTTTCTAAATTCTTTTTCCTTGAAGGGGAGTAAAGGAAAATATACAAATAGGAAGATTTTTGAACTTGAATTGAGGAATTAACCAATGAAAATGAAACAAACTGTGAATGTAGCTAAATTGTCAAGTGATCCAATGACTCTTTTCTTCTGTTTTTGTTTCCCACAGGCTGAACTCACGGGCATCAAATGGCGTAGGTACAACTTTGAGGGCCACGGGGACTGTGGGCCCATCATTTCAGCTCCAGCCCAGGATGATCCCATCCTGCTCAGCTTCATCCGCTGCCTGCAGGCCAACCTGCTGTGCGTGTGGCGCCGGGACGTCAAACCCGACTGCAAGGAGCTCTGGATATTCTGGTGGGGGGACGAGCCCAACCTGGTCGATGTCATCCACCGCGAGCTGCACAGTAAGCCACTCTTTGTTTCTTAATTGTTTCTATTTTTTCCAGTGAAAAAGGAATATTTTTATAATGCTTTAACTTGTTACCTTATGTGATTTCATCATAGTTTGTATTTTATGACCTACAGGAAAACAAAAAAACTCTGTAAATTTGACTTTTTTTTGCCGTGTGATAAAATGCAAAGTGAAACTTGGACTCAGGAGAGTAGTCAACATCAGGACTTGGATTTTTGTGGAACCTCTAAAAATAAAGTTAATTCCAGTTCAAGGAATGATGATGATAATAATAATAATAATAATAATAATAATAATAATACTCCAGCTCTGGCATAAGGTAGCAGCTGATGGAATAAATAACCTCTTCTGTAGAGTCAGGTGAACTCCACAGCACCCCAGGTAAATCTGTGAGGTCAGGACTTGCTCCTTGCTTGTGCTGCAGGATTTGAGCATGATCCAAGGCGAGTTGCAGCAAGCGAGTGGAATAGGAGGCAGGAAGGGGCAGGTAGGTCAGAGGTGACAGTGATAAGTTGGTGATTATAGGCTTTATGCAACTGGGATTGTCTTTAGAGTCTCCAGAATGTGGAGCATTAACATGATAAAGTCACTTTTACTGCATCTGTTATGATCCTGTTTGGGTTTGACTATATCCTGTGTATATTATTTTCTTTTCAGTGGTGTATTGTTGCTATGACAAGTCTTAGTTTGCCTGAACTAAAAGGTGTTTTATTAGGCTGTATGAATTTTACCTCCTTTTTCACATTGTGTCTTGCAAGAAGACGACTTAAGTTCACCAGTTCTGGAATAATAACAGTAGTTAAAAACACCCAAGACAATCATAAGGATCAGGTTCTGGTTTCTTGCAATAATTTTTTATACTCGTGGCTTTTAGACCTTCTGGTGACTTGGTGATTAAATTTGTTTCAAGTACACAAAATATTTTGTTTAGCAAGTATGCTTGAGTTGTCCCTTATCTCCCACCTGTACCCTGCACTGTTTAGTCCTGAGTTATGGTATATTGATTTCTTTTCATTCTCTTCTAAGCACCATTCCAAACTTCCTGCTTTGATGGCTGCCAGATTGTTTATTTGGCACCAGAGCCTGTGAAATCACAGATATGGAGGGCTGAGTACCTTGGGGCGTGTTCCATGCAGGTAGCCCTGTGATCATATATAATTAAAGAGATGGCTCACAAGTGCTGCACTGAGCCATTCCACTGACATTCATTTTTTATGAGGCACCTGTTTTGAATGAAGGAATGGATAATATTTCTACTTGCCCGGCAAAGCTTTAATAATATATGCTTTTCTCTTAGTGAAATATAATTTATTTAATATTTCAAATGCAGTAGATGGGACTTAAGTGTCTTTTTATTTGAGGGGAGTTGCAGGTGATGCTTCTGTTTCTGTTGTAAATTGATGGAGCTTGTTTATATCTGACATCTTAGTTACAAGAGTGTGATGCTGCTTCTAGTGGTGGTACTTTGGAAATCCAGTTAAATGTCTGGACAGCTGAACCTGTTTCTGCTGGGTACAGTATGGGGCAGAGTATAGCAAAGCATCCCTGTCACACATCATTTGCCTTTATGGAATTTTATGGAATCACAGAATTACTCTGTTTGGAAAAGACTTCCAAGGTCATTGAGTCCAACCTGTGCCTGATCTGGCAGCCAGAGTGCTGAGTGCCATGTCCAGGTGTTCCTTGGACACCTCCAGGGATGGGGACTCCACCCCCTCTTTGGGCAGCCCCTGCAATGTTTCACAACCCTTTCCATGTAGAAATTCCTCCTGGTGTCCATCCTGAGCCTGCCCTGGCACAGCCTGAGGCTGTTCCCTCTCCTCCTGTCCCTGATCCCTGGGAGCAGAGCACAACCCCCCCTGGCTGTCCCCTCCTGTCAGGGAGTTGTGCAGAGCCAGAATGGTCCCCTGAGCCTCCTTTTCTCCAGGCTGAGCCCCTTTCCCAGCTCCCTCAGCTGCTCCTGGGGCTCCAGCCCCTTCCCCAGCTCTGTTCCCTTCCCTGGACATGCTCCAGCCCCTGAGTGTCCTTCCTGAACTGAGGGGCCCAGAACTGGACACAGCACTCGAGGTGTTCCAGCATCCAGGCTGGAGCCTTCAGAGCAGTAACTTTTGAGTGGAATTCAATCTGAAACTTGTCTGTTGTCACATGTATAAATTCTACAAGGATAGATTTCCTCGTTCTATATTAAAAGCACATTGAAACACTTGTAGTGACTTATCAGATATACTTCAAAGTGATGTAAATTGTGTAAGTGTTGTACATTTTCCTGCTGATAGGGCTGCTGGGCTCTGTTCGGTACATTTTAGAGTTCAAACATCACTATTGACAAAATATTGAGCCTCAAATTCTGCCAGAACAAGGCATTTATGTCCATTGATTCCTTGAGATAGGACAAAGGACAGAGTTTGTGTTCACTGCTTCATGCAGCCAGAGGAAAAGGAACAAGTTTATTCTGCTTTTTATTGTATAAACAGGCCACAATACTGAACTATTTGATAGTTGAAATTAGCTTCCTGAAAATATATGGGGCTTTTCCATGTGGGCATACAAACAGAAAATAGGACAGTTACTGAAGCAGAGTTTTCCTTGCCTGTCAGCTGAGCCAGGGTAACATGATGCTTTTTTTTGGGATAACTTACTCAGGAAATGAGCTGCTTTGGCTTAAAATGCTGTTCCTAGAGGTTGGATTGTCACCGTGACTTAGAGTTCTGTGGCCAGAACTTTGTTGTTGTGTTGTACTCACATGTTCAGGAATACAAGTCCCAGGAATTTGATGCTGCAAATCCAAGAGCAAGACTAAAGTCTATCCAAAACATTGACATCTGAGATGTTGGAACTTTAGGGAATAAGGCCTGTTGGTGAGATCATGAATTCTTATCAAGAATAGAGTTTTGGATTTCTCTTTCCTTATGTAAGTGCCTAGGACTTGTGCTTTAAAAGTGAAATAATTTAGTGATAACTAAATTTTAAAGAACTTAATTTTTAAATATTATGTTTTATTAATTCAAGTTGTAATTTTTGATTT
The DNA here is from genome assembly GCF_049639895.1 of Pseudopodoces humilis. Classification (NCBI taxonomy): domain Eukaryota; kingdom Metazoa; phylum Chordata; class Aves; order Passeriformes; family Paridae; genus Pseudopodoces; species Pseudopodoces humilis. The sequence goes on from NC_142219.1 coordinate 8,698,544, forward strand.
TTCTGGATAAGAGAGTCACTCCAATAGTGCTGTATATTTACTGCTTTCAGTAAACAGAGGAAAAGTCCAAACTGAGGCTTTGCTTTCAGAAGCACTTCAAAAACTTTTGGTCATGAACTCTAAGGGTTCTTTTATCTTTATAACATTGAAGATTTGGTAAACAACAAATTTGCCATTAATAAAAGAATTTCAAATAGTCATAGGGAAAACAACTTAGTGGTTGTAAACAGGAGGTACAAGGAGAGTTGTTTATGTAGTAGCTTTCCAAAACTGTGGATAATTAAATGCTGTCACGGGAGATTAGGTAAAAACAATTATTTGCAGAGCAGTTATGGATCAGTGGAGTGGTTGGATTAACCAGGCAGCTGGGAACTTCAGAGGTGTCTCTTGCACATTCTCCTACATTTCTTCTTCCTGCCAGCTTTGACTGTGGTGTTCTGGTTTTTATTGTGGTGGCATTTAAAATTGGATGAGAGGGTGAAGATCTTTATTCAGTCCTGCGTGGAAAAAGCTTATTGGGGTGGGGTAGTGAGTGAGGAAAAACTGGAGTGATTCTGTAAGTCTGAAAAAGTTGGGTGTGCTTTAGTTTGTTGAAGTTTGGTTTTCTGAAGGATAAATGCTGTTTAATGATATTGCCTGGAGAGGTTTGGCAACTGTTCCAGCCACAGTACCTTCTCCCATAAATCCATTTTTTTGTACATCCGACAGAAGAAGTGGAAGGAGAGGAGGGAGTGTCTGACTGTTGGCAGCGTTTTTGACAGGAACGTTGTGGATTTGCAAGTTGCAGAGCTCTCATTTGCATTTGGTGACCAAATACCATCTGGAGCATCACAGAGAATTTAGACTCAACTCTTGGGTTTTCTCTCTTCTCCCACCCCTGCCCTGGACCCTGTGGGTTCCACACAGATTATAGGGAAGGGAGATCTGTTCCTCAGTTCCCTTCTTTGCTTTTCAAAGAGGACTTTGCTCTTTTTTTTTTTTTCTTTTTTTTCTTTTTTCTTTTTTACACCATTCCAAGAGTTGGACTTGATAAGCTTGTGGGTCCATTTCAACTCAGAATATTCTGTAATTCTCTGTCAGTTTTGTCTACCAATTTTTAATCTCTGTACTGGATTTATGGATATATTCCTCTTTGTCTTCTCCATCTGTGGTACAGAATACTGGAATTCTCAGGGATAATGCAGGGATTATGATGTGTACCACTACTGAGAGTACAGGTTGGTGACTGTAAGCACAGCATTGGAGGTGGACTCTGGAAAGCTGGCAGGGTGTGAGACAGGAGCTTGAAAACGAATAAATTCTGGGTGTTTGATAGTTCTTTAGGTAAAACTACATCCTTCTATCAGCTCAGTAGCTTGTGTCCCTGAATTCATGATTCTGGTAGGTATTTGGGATTTCCATCTGATATGTTGCACTGGATCCATTAATTTCTGGAGCTGCTTCCCCAGAAAAATGATACTATTTAAATTTCTACTATGTAGCATATAAGAATTTGGATGAAAATGCTTATGAAGAATAGATTATCTTGAATGAATTAGACAAGTCTTTCCTGAAAGATTATTGTACGCGATCTTTGCAGCTTGGTAGGTTTAAAAATGTAGCTGAAATTTGAGCTGTGACAGGAAAAACCTGGAGCTTTGGCTCATTCCTGTTTATGAATTCTTGGCATATCGGGCTGGCGCAGCCGTAATCCCCTGGTGCTGATAAAAGTGAGGAGGGAAAAATGCTGCCTGTAGGAAGAGCTGTGTGCAGGGCACCCCCATTAACCCAAGTGGTTGTGCCCCAAAACAAATTTCTGCTATTGTTTGCCTACCTGAAATTTGCTGAATTTTACAGTTTGCAATAAACAAAATTTTTCATTTCCTACAGGAAAGCAGAACATGTCAGCTCTGTTTTTAAGGATCTTTCCTGAGGAGAACAACTTGCCCCTGAACTCAACTTAGTAGTTTTTATTCCTGCTAGGAAGGGTTCTTGATGCTCCCTTGTAAACTGCCAGATTTCCATGTTTCATTTATCTGTCAAGTCCTCTAAATTAAGTCAGTGTTTAACCTGTAGATGTTTAGTGGTTGCTGCTTGTCAGCATTTATTAGGGATTAAAAGAAAAACAATAGAAAACTTGGACAAAATTATATTTTTTAGTTCTGCTAATGTAAAAGAGAATAAAGTAGTGAAATATGTACTTTCCATTTCAATTTGAGCCTATTTAAGGTTCTTTTAGGGTACTGTCTTACTCTGCAATTGTGAGGAATTGGGAGCTCTGTCAGGAATTAGAGTGTGTTCTGAGCTCTGTGTAGTGAGATACATTAATTATTGAATGAGAAGATGTTCCTGTCTATTCAAACATGTTTTAAGTGTGTGAAGCAATGCGTGAAATGAAGATTGAGCCCCCTTGCCATGAAATGGGTGTTCAAACGAGAGCGCTCCTGAGTCTTTTCATTCTGCTCTGAGATTATGGCAGTGGGCAAGAAGGGAGGGAGTTGCTGCTGGAATTGCATTACAGCTGACTTGGAGACTTCCTTGGATTTTCCCAAAGGTTATTCCTGGGATCCCTTGGCTTTGGTGAAAGCATGGGATGTGTATTACAACAATTTTATGTGCTCTGGGTAACTCCATAAACCCCAGAACTCTTGTCATGCCCAGTGGTATCAGGAATGAGCACAGCCAGGGCACGGAAAAACAGCTCATGAGCAAGGACTAAAGGATCTGAAATGCAAAGCTTTTGGAAGGGTTTCCATTTAAAAAGCAGCAATGAATATCAAGCAGCTGAGTACCACTTATTAATAATTTGAAGTGAAATCTGAAAATGGTTAATTGCCGGTTCTTGAGCGCAGAGTGGAATTAACAAGTAGGTTCCTATGACAGAAGACTTTATTGGAATATTAAGTTACTGAAAAGTCTGTTTCTGGCTTGATTATTTTCAATAAGATAAGTAATTTGCATTTTCTTAATTGCCTAGCATAGATTATTCCCAAAGACATGAAAACAAAGTTCAACTTTTACATTCTTTTGGCAAGAAGATGGGATTGAAGAGTGAATTCCTACTTTCTCAGCTTGCAGAATTGTTCTGTGACCCTTATATCTGACACTGGTAATTGGTGTCCAGTGATTGCCAGTTGAAGTTCAGCTTAGACAAAATAAACTTTTTCTTTTATGGAGGCATATTAAATGAGGTTATTATGCCATCATTTGGGATTAAGGAGTTGCTTCATGGGAAAATGCCAACTCCTTTTATACACATGAAGTTGACAAGAGCCTTATTGTGTCTGAGCGAGATGTCTTCATTTTGTTTTGGTTTTGTTTTTTTTTTAATAAATGTTCTTCCACTACTTCTGTTCCTTTTACTTGAAAGTTGGTTTAGAGGAGTCATTAAAAAAAAGATTAAAACTGAGTGTCCTGTTTGGAGTTTTGATTGCACTTACCTTTGCTTTAAGTCCTCTTTCCTTCAGTGGTTTTGTCTCCACATGAACAGGGAATCTGTGTTCAGAGCAGGATCCAATGAGTACGTGTGGCATTTGTGAATTCATTACCAATTCTAGGCAAGAAATGGACTTTACTGATCCTCATGGGTCCCTTCCAGCTCAGAATATTCCATGGATCATTCTCACATAGTGCATTTTCCCCTCTTCCTACAGGTGACAAAATCTAAGGCTAAAAAGTTATAAAAAAATCTGAAATCTACCAAAGGGCCATATTAAAAAAAGCCTAATGTTTATAGTTTTATTTTATTTATATTGCTCAAGAATTAGCATCTTAATATTGTTCATGGCTGGGAATTTGGATTTGAGTTTGGAAATTGATTTCATTCAAATTTGGAATTTGATTGCAACAAATTACCTTCTGAAAACAGTTTAGAGGAAAGACGCTGATGGAAGGCAAAGCCAAGAAATTCTGTACTGAATCCACATGCTTCCTCATAATCTTTCTGCTTTCCAAATATAAGCTTGGTTCGACTGAAATAAGTGAAATTTTGAGTCATTAACCTCTGGATTTTATTTGCCACATAATAGTTCTTGTTTTTCTCTGATGTTTTTGTGGGAAAAGGAGTTGGTATTCCAGAGGCAGCATTAACAGCTGCCTTCTGGAGGGACATTTGATGGTCCTTTGGCAGGACTGTTTCAGCAAGGCCAGACTTAGAGCAAATCCAGGGTATTTAAAGTGGGATGGAACTGTGGAACTGCCTGGAAAGCGCTGGAAATCCAAAGCAAGGTTCCAATAGCTGGGTATCCCTCCCAATAACAGCAGAGTGAGGTGTTTCTAATGAATCCAGGAGAACTATTGTGTGAAATGGGCTTGGAATTAACTGGAGTGCTGAGAACAAACTCAAGTTCAACTTTTGAATGTAAATAAAATTGATGTGTTACCACAGGCAATTCGGTGAACCACGTAATTAGGTTTTTTTCCATGAAAAACGAGACATTATGTTGCAGCTGCAGCAAAGCAGTATGTAAAGGATTTATATTCTAGTTATATGAAAATTAAACAATCATTAAAAGACTGTATATTTTAAAGTGCTGCTGGGGGGGTGAAATGAAAAAAATCCAATCAGTAGAATTTATTTTTCAGCAATGCATTGGGCAATATCAGCCATTGTAGCTGATGTTTTTTTCCTTCGGGGAATCTCTTTTTCCAGTGAAATGAACTCACTTAACTGTGTGAAGTAAATCTAAGTTAGCTTGAAGTGAAATCTGTGTTAATAGGGCTCATTACTAATGTTTGTATTTTCATGTATTGAGTAATTCTAAGAACACAGGGTAAGCTCTACTGGAAAATTTAGACTTGAAAAATAGATGAAATGCCACCTTCTGAAGAAAATTATTAAAAATTGCATACAATTGCATTTCAGTAAAGGCATTTTTAGAATAATTAATGAACTTTAAATGACAATGATGGTGCTGGATTGCAAACAGAAAACACTGAAACACAGCTCTGCTGATGTTAACAGTTCATTCCTCTTCAGAGAGAGATGGTTTTCATTACATAAAAGTTACTTTTTTAATAATGAAGTTCCTATTAAAGGTCATAAATCTTACTACAGAATTCTTATACCCCAAGCCTGAGACTGGTTTCATTTTAAGCGGGCTTCATTATACACCTGCACTTACTTATCCTGGGATTTGACTGTAATCTGTAGGACAAGTACCTTGGATACCTGGCAGTGTGTCCATGTGGTAATTTCCAGATGTGATCCATGGCTTGGGGTGTCATTGATGAGCCAGGAGAGTGAGGCATCTTTGGAATTGGGAAGTTTGTTCCTTATGTTCATAGAAACCACAGGGCCCTGAAGCTGGAATATGGCCTTTCCAAAGGAGCAAACAAAGCCATATTCCTGCATGGAATGAAGAGGAAGAGCAAGTGGAAAACAACTGAGTACATGGGATAGGTTAAGAATGAGGGTGGACCTTTGCTCTTGCCCATGGGAAGTGGGGGTTTCAAAAGGAAAAGGCTGGAGTTGTGCTGTTAGTTAAATATTAGTCTCTTGGTTAACAAACAAATAAACAAACCAAGCACCCACGTGTTGCAGTCACTCATATAATGATAAGTAGAACTTTAAATGGAACGGTGTAGAATTGATTTTCCAAGGCTGAAATGCTCAGTAAGTTTGAAGTGAAGGTACAAGCCAGAGGACAGGCACACTTCAAAGTGGGCACAGCTGAATGCTTTTGCCTCCTTGTTGCTGTAAACCACACTTAAATGTGTCTGGAGCTGGGGGGAGTCAGCAGGAGCTGCTGCCCTGATAAGGGGGCTCAGCCTGGCTCAGAGCAGTGAAGGTGCCCTGCAGCTGTCCCTGTGCTCCCTTAGCTCAGGGATGCTGGGAGCCTGGCACAGTTTCACTTTCTGTTCCAGTGCTGAAGGCTGGGAGGTCCCTGAGCTGCCTCTGCCTCTTCCCAGCCCTGACTCTGCCTTAGCACAAGCCCAGTGCTGGGCTGGGTGCTGGTACAGCCACCTCCGGTGTTCCCTGGCGGTCCTGAGTGCCTTCCTGCTCAACCTTCACAGCCCTGATCTCTCAGCTCCTCCTGGATGGTGTTGCCAGTATTCACACCAAATCCTACGGTGATTATTGCTTTGGAGTATTCAGTGAGCTGGAGGAGTCAAACTGAAATGCTTCATATTTCTGTAACAAATTGGTGGGTGGGCCGTATAGATAACCAGGTAAAAGTAGCACCTCAAATTCCTGGAGAAATTGAAGAGTGAATTTCCTATATTAAAGTGCTTATATTGATAAACTTGATTGCAAAAGGTGGCAAGTGTGGCAGTTTCTAAACAGGAAGTAAATATCAGATTTTCAATAAAACATTTCTGTTCTGTAGTTGTTCCATTACATTGCTTCTGTAACACAAGTAATGGAATACGTTTCTCACCAGGAAAACTTCCAGTCACCATCACCTTTCAGGTGATGAAAGGGTCATTGTACAGGATTTCTTTTTTACTGGAATGGCTTTAAGGATTTCATACTTATTCTTTAGAAATCTCTAAAGAATAGTATGGAGATGGGAAGTATGGATAATGTTATTGTGTCAGCAGGGGAGCAGCAGGGCCTGGAGTCTGATGGGTTTATGGTTCTGGGGAGTTGGAAGGAAAACCTCTTGGTCCCTGTGGAGTTTGGTAAAATTGATTCTATGCAATACTTTGCTACATATGTCAACAAAATTCCCTGGAATCTATTCTCTAAGGCAGGTGAGGGGGAAGTGTGTGGTGTTTGTCTGCCCTGTCATTTTTTTTTGTCTCTTCTATATGGAAAGGATTTGATTTCTGATATTATGGTAACGAGCAGTGTGACTGTAAGGCAAATTTAGCTTCTGTATTTGAGTCATGTCCTTTTATCAAGGGTTGGAGGTGATGTTGGACAGTGGTGGGATAGAATGGTGAAGGGCTTAACTGGCAATCCTGCCCTTTCCAGAGATATTCCTGAAAGTTCTGCCATTTTAACTGTCAGATGGTCAAGAGGAATCTGTGTTCCTGACAAAAGCTTTATAGATTTTCTTTAATGTGTAATTGGCTTATTGAAAGATAGCGCTTTATTTTTATTTTGTACTGACATTATAGTTTGGATAACTTACTTGCAACTTAGGGATTCTCTTGCCATCCCTAACAGCCCTGAGTTGGGAGTCTAATTTGGATTTTCTATACAAAGCAAAATAAGATTTCCATTGTTGCACCATGGTAAAGTAAATGAAATACTTCACTAAAACTGGAGTGACCTAAAGTGGTGTCACCATCGTTGCTGCTGCTTCTCTGCTGGTGTTGGTGCTTCCAGCTTCAGTACGACACTCTTGTTCTCTCGTGGAATTTATACCCAGCAAGGTTTTGCAGTTCAAATGGAGGAGTTCCCACTAATTTATTCCTGTTCTTTGTGAAATAGTGTATTCAGGAGCTAATAAGCAGGTGAGGTAAAGCTGAGAGTAATAAACAGAGCATGCTTGAGAGATCTCCCCAGAGAGCCTTTGTACTGGAGAAGCTGTCCTTGGAAGTGGGAAACTTCCAGGCAGATATCCCCTGTCCCAGGTATAGATGTGGAATTATGGCTCAGTTCCTCTCTGCCTTTTTCCTAAACTAAACCAGACTGCAGGAAGCATTATTTTATTACTATTTATTTTGCTGTAAACCATAGTTAAGGCCTGGAAAGTGTGAAGAAAAATGTTTTGCCTGCAAGACTGTTACTGCTTAGTCTCAAAGAAATTCACTCTAGTACTGAAATTCCTAATACCTCCCTTTTTGGGATAGAGATTTTTTAGTAGCTTCTTGTGAGTTTACTTACTTTGTTTAATTAACATGTAGTCGCTTCACTGAAAAAGTGGAGACCTTGGATTACTGGTAGATTGGGAAATCTGGAAGCTATTCATTGTCCAAGATACCATTTTCCTTAGCTGGCTGGAATACCAGGAGTCAGAGCTGTGATGCTGATGTAGCCAAAATAAGGGGCTGTGGAAGGAGCTGCCCACAGAGAAGGCTCCGTGATTAATTTCTGTGTGAGTTCAGAATCTTTCAGTGCTCAAACTGCTGAGCTCGGGAGTTCTCTGCTGTCATTTGTCTTTGTTTTAATGGGATTAAGTAATTATGTGTGCATTTTCTTTCAACTAACCAGCCTGATAAAGCAGGCACAACTCAAGAGCCTATAAATTGTCAGCTCTTCTGTTCCAGCAGAAGTGCTTTGATGGCTCTGCAGATTTTACATCTTGGTGCGTATATTTAGCTGCCCTACTAAGGTGAGTAAGACTAGAGTGTAGTTTATATAATCGATGGGTTGAGGGTCTCCCCTTGGGAATGGGCCTGGGGGAAAGTGGATTTCAGCTACAGGGCAGTTTTAAGGGAGAAATTCCTGGCGCTTCCAAGCAGAAATAGAAGCTGTTCTCCCAAACATGGGAATAACTTCTGAAACTAATCACGTCTGGTGTTGATACTTCGGCTGTATCAGTTGTAGGTTCAAATTTTGCTGCTGTTTTGCAAAACCTCTGCCTGTGTCCTGCAGCTGTTAAGACGCACTAGTTTTTCCTAAGTTTGACATCCATCTGATTTTTCAAGTAGGAACTTCTCACTGTGTATCGTGGCATCTGCAACCCTTTGTGTTTAATGAATTCATCAGGTGTTTGCTATGTGATATCATCAGCCCACTTAATTCTTTTCAGAATTTCATTCTTTCTGCATGGTGTGTTTATGCATTCAATTTTATCTTTACTATTAATTCAAATTAAGTCTTGGTTCGAGAGTTTATGTAATCACTTTAATGAAGTGGCTGTGCCTGCTCACTGCTTCTTGTTTATTTTAAATATTGGTCTGAGGAAGCAGAGGTTTTAATGTATTCCAAATTATAACCAGCAGTAACTATGCAATAGTCCTCTATTAATTCAGTTTTAAGAGCTCTGCATATAAGATGACTTTTACACTACTGTGCTGTCTCATAATTTCATGCGAGAACAGGCTGCTGTTAATTTGTTTTCCTGTTAGTCCATATGTGTCAGAGGCAAAATTTGTAATTCCTCTTCTGGCTTGAAGTTGTGTTGTCACCAGATCCACATCTTTTCTGGAGTTTTCCTATTACACTTAACAATGCAGTTTCTGAATTTTTGGGCTTGTGGCCACTTAATCCCAGTTAGCCATTTAAATTAACCTGTTAGGATGAGGAATGAATTGCTGCATCCTAGAAATTACTTTTCCTGTCACCTGTCAGAGGCTTTCTGTGGTTACTTGGCACACGTTAAGTGGTCTTGGTTTAAGAACAGTGACCGGTGATGGAAATGCACAGCTTCCCAATGCCTGTGGGGCCAATAATCAGTCCAGCCCCCTTGTTTGCCTGTCTTGCACATGGAATTTTTGGTGTCCTGGTTTCCTCGTGCAGTGGACAAGTTCTGTGGGAATGTTGAACTCTCAGATTGTTACACCCTCCCTCACCTGGCTGTTTGCAAACTACGCCAGTGGCTGCCCTTGCTGTGGGATCTGGAGCTGCAGATCTGACTGGAGCCAGGAACAGGGAGCTGCCTTAGCCAAAGCTTTTGTGTTCAGCATTTCCCCCCTGGCCACCCGCTCCAAGCTGTGAATTATCCAGGATGTGTGCCCAGGATGTGGGATGGAGGAGGAGGAGGGAGCCCTGGACCACAATTGCTTTTCAGTGTTGTGCTGAACAAGCAGGCAATGCAAATAGTGAATGGAAGAGAAGGTTGGTTATTGCTCCACCTTGTCTTCATGTTCTGGGAGCTGGGGAAATTGGGAAAAAGAGAGAGAGCTGGTGTGGAACTGTTTTAAATCAACAGATACCCAGTTTCCCCTCCCATTGCTTACACTACTCCCAGCTAAGTCTTTCTGCTAATCTTCATGTGATTAAGAATGTTGGATGGTAACACAAAGTAATGCTTAAGGATATCCCGCTGTGTGCATTTGATGCCACATCTGGCATGAGATTATAAATAAATAAATGAAAAGGAAAAAGAACAAAAGAAAACGCAACCCTAGAATCCCATGAACTGTAACTTTTTTAAGTTTTTGAATATACAGTGCTTGAGGAAAATGGAAGAAGTTAAGATATTTTGTACAAATATATTAGAAAAGAATACAGAGTGTATTTGGAGTACAAAGACTCCCAGAGTTTTATTGGATGTGGTTGTTGTCAGTGTTAACAAAACACGCAGTCAGCACGGCCCCAGTCTGTCACTGTGACATGTTGAACATTTGCAGATGTAAATCCCTGTCATATGTCAGAAATACGACATTTTGCAACCAAATAAAAACACACAAACTTGGGATTCACAGAACTTCCTGCCATGTACCATAATTCTGGCCATAGCTTCTGTTCAGTGTCACAGCTGCCCAGTGGATAAAGGGAGTTTTCAAAACCATATGTGCTGTGAAAATGGGGCTGTTTATGTAATGATAGTTTATTTAATGGGAGCTTTGCAAAGAATTGACTGTTCTGTGCAGTGTCCAAGAGGGTGAGACACAAAGGAAGTGGCAGGCACAGCCATCATAACCTGAAATCCCATTATCAGATTTTTGTGGAAGTGGATTTGGTTTTTCAGAGGTCAGTATTTCATTGCTGCCAAAAGAACCTGTTTTGTACATACCAGAAGGGGCAGAGTGATGAGGATTGGTGATCACCCAGCATTTATTGTTCCTCAATACTGGTGTGATAATTGGTTTGTCACTCATCTGCAAGTGTGGCATTAGGCCCTGGTGCTTTTCCCCTCAGGAGACACCATTTATTGTGCCAACAGGCATTTGTGTCACGTGCCCTGGTTTGGGTGTGTGAGGGATGTGTTGCACCCTGACCTTGGTGTGCAAGCACAGCAAACGTGTTCAGCACGTGTGGCTGAGCTGAGCTGGTTGTAGCCAAGTTCCTCCTCTGCAGGGTTGGGGGCAGCTGCCAAACGGCTGCAAATCTCCCCTAAATGCTGAGAGTCCCCATGTTTCAGCACAGCTCTGGGGTTTGAAGAGATGCAGCCACTGGAGGTGTGTAGGTTTTGCCTGTGGATGCACATTTCCTTTGTGATTCCATGGATTTTCCACTCTGAACAGCAGTGGTTGTGTGAGGGGCTGCCTGTGCTCCTGGCCCATCCATTAAGCTAGAACATCAACCACCCTTCTCTCTCTGAGTTACTAAATATTTTAACATTTCATCAATATTTATTAAATAAAAAATGACTGCCACTACAGAATCAAAATGTAAAGGGGCTTTTTTGGCTGTTATTGGAATAGAATTGGGAAAAAGATAAGAAGCCTTTAGTGCCTCTTGGATTCCTCTCTGATTTAACCTTGTAGAAAATGTGGTAATGCTTGGCTTTGTGTTGTTCTGGTTTAAAACCAAACCACTGGATTCTCTCATTTACATAGCAGAAATTATTTTGCTATTTTTCTATTTACATTAGTATTTCCTTGTGTATTTGCTAGGCAAATGAATTCCTTGTTAAATGGCTGGGAAGAGGATTTCGAAACACTGGGATTAGTTCATTTCTTTTGGAAGAAATAGTTAACAAATAGGAAAATGCTCGTGGAGAGCCGAGTTTCTGGCAAGCCCCACTGGTACAGAGTGTACTGAGCTGGAAATGTTGCCGAGTTAGCACAAACTGTCTGATATAAAAAGCACGTTTTTGTTATAAACACTGCCTGCTCAACAGAGTTGTTGGTCTTACAGAACAGCTTTAAACAGGGACTGTTGCTTTTGAGTAATATTAAATATTTGTCTTCTGGTGAATGTTTTCTTAGGAAAAATCACTGTAGATAGCAAACAAACCAATTTTTTTATTATCCAGTATAAATGCATTTGAACTTCCTTGTTTTTATCTTGACAGTTTCACTTGAATTTATATGTTTTTGGTGGGGTTATTTTTCCCTTGAAAAAGTTTTGCGTTATTTTTCTTAAAAAAAAAAGTATTTATACAGGTGTCTTCAGATTTGAAATTAGGCTTTGTTCTTTCTGAGCTTTGTCTTGTTGTTTTTCTGGCTTTGTACTGACACTTCGTGGTTGTTTCTGTGGTGTTTCAAATGACAGCAGTCACAACAGTAATGGAAAATAGCAACTTAAATAAACATTTTCAGGAAGTATAAAGCAGGGTGAATGTGGAAACCTTCCTGAGCTCAAACCCCATACAAATGTTCTTTACAGCTCTGCCCTGGGAGTAGGTTTATAGGATAGAGATGAAGCTTTTAGATTTATTCTGTGGCTTTTTTTCAATAGTAAATGCTGTGATCAAGATGTCTCTAGACACTGTATTTCGTGAACAATCTGTATTATTAACTTATATTATTATTAACTTATAAGCATCAAATTTTCTTTTTATTTTACAGGGTGATTGGTGTATTTTCAATTCTAGGTTGTGTCACCATTCTTCACTTGATCCTGTAGTGTATGAATTCCCTTTTTCCAGCTGTCTCTGTGTTCACAATTGAGGAGGTGAAGTGGTGATACAATCCTTTTTTTGTTTTATTTTATTTTAGTGTGTGTGGTTGTACATAGTAAGAACAGGATGGAAAAAAGATAATTTTGGAGCCAAGTTCCATTTTTTCAGTTATGCTAGCTGTCAGGGATGATAATTTCTGAGCTATCTGTGTGAAGATTTGTGGCTGTGTTGGAGGAAGAAACAATACATTAATTTAACTTATCTCTTCAAATTTCCTTCCCAATCTCCCATCTATCCCTGCCCTCTGGCAGTGGGAAGCCATTCCCTGTGCCCTGTCCCTTCAGGCCCTTATTTCGTTTAGGTCAGTTCTGAGTGTCCACTTGGAAGAAACTTTTTGGAGGGCAAAGAAGTGTAGAGGGGCAGCTTTGGGCTTGGATCGTAACTGAGCAGTGTGTTTATCCTCTCCTTAACACAAGGCAAATCTAATTACTTAATGCTTAAGCAATGAATCAAAGCAAACCTTAATCCATGCCTTTTCTTTTGTGCAAATTAAGTGGGCATGTCATTATTTAAATATCCAACAAGATTCTGGAAAATTTGATTAAACCTACTAAGAAAACCTTGTGAAATACAGGAGAGGTAAAGGAAGAATTACACTGCAATTGAGCATAAATAATTTTTTTTATCAAATAGCAGTGCTCAGTAATGATGTGTGTGATTATATTTCTTCTTTGCTTGTTTTGTTGGGGTTTCTGTTTTTACTTCTGTAAGTGTCAGTCTCCTGCTGTCTGTTCTGGGGAGATGCTGTGCAGTCTAATACTTTTTGAGTAAGGAAAAAAGGAACTTGTTTTTTGCTGATAATCCACCCAGACATCAAGGGAAGAAAATATCAAAAGGAAACTTATTAGAAGTCAGCCAATTTTTTTTTTTTTGGAAATGAAAGATGTGGAAAATACAGGCCAGTCTGAAGGGAGGTTGGAAAACTGTTGTTCTCCCTGTAAAACATCACCTTTTTCACTTTAAATGCTGCATTTTGAGAGCCCCTGGCTGTTTGTCCTTGCACATTCACCCTCTGTGAATTCCAGTGCCTTGCCACTGGGTAAATGATTAGCAATGGGAAAATGTTACACAAGAAATACTTTGGAATGTTAATTGTAAATTTAATTATTTCCTTCTAAAATGAACCTGAAGCAAATTTCTGGTAGCGGTTACTGGGAGGAGAGAGGTGGGAGTATAAAGTAGCTGAAACTTGGGGTAGTTGAAAGGGGATCTGGTGATTAGAGAGTTTCCACTGCAATTTCTAAGACAATTTGAAACAGGGATTTTATTTCAGAATTCTCCATAGCTTTAAATATATTTCATGGAGTCACAAAAACATTTAGGCTGGAAAAGACTTTTAAGATCAGGATATTTTGCAGTCTATAATGGAGCAGCTCATGGGATCAGGTTGTGAAGCTGACACATTTCTCCTCAGAAATAGTTTTATTTAACTGTTTGAATTTTGTATCAAAAAATCTATTTGGAAAACGAAAGGAAATTCAGTTTTGGCTTCCTGTGTTTGGTGAGGGGATGTGTGGGCAGCAGTAGCTCTTGTGTCAGTCAGTGCTCAATGTGTGAGTACAGGTGGGTCAGAACTCACCTGCTCTGACACCCAGTTAAAAACACAACACACAGAAAGCTCACAAACCCAACAGCAAACACCTTCCTCTCCCCAACTGCTCGCATCTGGTTTGAAATTTTCACCTCCTCTCTTTTTAAATTTAATTTTAAAATTTAAATATCTTCAAATTTAATGGCCAGTGTAGTATAATTCAGCAGTAACCATGCATGAGTACAAAAAAGGACTCCCAAAAGAACTCAGGGAAACTCTAAAATTAGCGACAAAACTGAAAAATAAAAATTTCAGGCAATGCTTTTACTACAAATCCTCTTGTTTTGCTACTAATAATTTAGAGACTCATTTACTGTTTTCTAAAATAGATGAGAAGTTATGCAAGTGAGAGCTTTGCAAAACAGAAATTCTGCCAAAGCATAAACAGTTGTGTATCTGTGTCCCTTTGTGTCTGCAAAACTGGGAAGTCAGGATTATCCTTCCTCTTTAAAGTGGGACACAGAACTTACCCTGAATTCTTAGTGAATATCTGGAGCTCTGTGCGTGTTGAAGGTGGATGTGAGGAGTGCTAATGATCATGGAGAGGAATAAAGATGTCCTAAACTGGGTTAGAAATGACTCCTTCCCACCCCCTTTCAGTGTTTGATATAAAAAAAGAATCTGGTAGAAGATCTCTTTGCTCATTCTGCCCCAGCAAACCACAAGAAGAGAAGCTGTTTTTAACTAGATGACATATTTAGTAGTTGCCTTGCCAGAAAAACTTTTTTCTTTCAAACTGGAAATAGTTATTTGTTCTGAAATAATGATCTTTTTATCTGCATCGCTTTTTTTTTCCCTCTGAAGCTGGTCCCTTCTTCGTGGAAGTTTATTTTTGTAAGGCTTTTCCAGATTTAGGAACTGCATTTGATGACTCACAGGATTTTTTTCCCTTTGCTTTCTGCCAGGTAGGAGCAGCTGTGTACTTGGTAATTAGCTTACTCTGCCTTTGCTTAACCACTGTGCTCTCACTGTGTTCTGGCTAAGGGGGGAAAAATGCTGCATTTTTCTCCTGTTTGTTTTCTGTGTTCAGTCTACAAAAGCCAATTTTACCAAGCCCTTGAAACAGACAGAATATTTAAATAGAGCATCAATGTAAAAGGAGGGCTGTAGAACTTCTGTAAACAATTCTTTCTTTTTTTCCCCCTCTGTGTTCACTTTCTCTGAACATGGTCATTCTGGACAGTATTGTAAGAGCACAGAGGCAACAAAAAGCAGATGGTTACTATAGTTTCAATGAATGGAGCCAGTTTTACTTGGCTGAAGGTATTTTCTAATTTCTGTCCTCTTGCCTGACATTCATGAAAGGCCTTTCTGAATGCATTGAAGTCCTGACTGTTTTCATATAACATTTGATCTCTTTTACCTATAAAAGCACAAGGACCATCTCTGATGTTTTTAAGTACATCCTTATGCCCAGGGTTTTATTGCCACTGTGGTTGACTCACATCTGTGGAGGAGCACAACCACTTTCCTTATTCTTTATCTGGAGAAGCTGTGGCTGCCTTTGGATCCCTGGGAGTGTCCAAGGCCAGGTTGGACAGGGCTTGGAGCAGCCTGGGATAGTGGAAGCTGTCTCTGCCTGTGGCAGGGGGTGACACTGGATGGGCCTTTTCCCCTCAACTCAACCCAGTCCATGATTCTGTAATTCAGTGACAAACAACACCTGTAACCACAGGCAGAGCTGGATTCACTTGAACTTCAGGAAACAAAGCAGCAGCCACAGCTTCCTCGTGCCCAGCTGGGTCTGTGCTACGGGAAATTAATTGGGATTGCAGAGGAGGTGATTAGGTGACATTTTCAGGAATCTGCAGTATGTCTGCGGTCATCTAGTGGATGATGGTGAGGATGAACCTAAGTTATGATCAAACAGACACTTGAATAAGTGAAAGGGGTTCAGTTTGCTGTTATTTCATTAAATGAGCATCTGTTGCAGCCTTGTTATTTTAAAGCTGATTTGACGGTGCTTAAATCTGAATTTTCTTTACAAATTATGCATAAAGCAGACCTGTCTCCTTGTCCATACATGGCTTCTTCTGCTGTGGGATCATAATGTCTTTTGTGTGAAACTTGCTGTGTCCTGCCCTAATACCTTGTCAGGTCTGTGACAGCCGATTTGATAGCTGTGAAGAACTGTGATCCCAGCTGAAATTCCTGTCACTTGACAGGTTCAGGAGGAAGATTACTCAGCAAGAGCCTCCCCTCCACCAGAATGAAGGACCTGCACAAATATCTGCCAAGGAGAAATTGCAAGAGGTGGCTTTTGCAGGATCTGCAACATTTTCTTTTGCTTAGTGTTTAATATTGAAGCCTGAAATGGGTAGAAGAGTTTTTACAGAGCATAAGGGCTGACAGCAGCATCCCCAGGTGGGTCTGTGCATTTTGTCATTGCCAGATGCACATGGACGTGCTTTGTTCCCGTTTGTGGTGTTGTGGATTAGAGTTTGACAGAAATGATCTATTTTAGTGTGTGCACACAAGTGCAGGTACCAGTGTTCAGGCAGACAGCTAAAAATCACAGCTTAAGTATTTGATTTAAATTCCATGGAAGTTTCATGAAACTTGCATGACTTTCTGAGAGCAAAATTGCAAAACACATGAAAAACAAAGTCCAAGACAAGTTTTGTGGTTTAGGTTTGTTAAAGTCTTCTTTCCACACACCCTGTGTCTTGTTCTGAACCTGCTGTCAGGAGTTTGGCATCAGGGGAGACAAAGGTGACATTTTACAAGGTCTCTGACTCTAAGGAGATGTGACCAGTGGGGCTTTGGGGTTTGTTGTGTTTGTTTTCTTTTTTCCCAACCCTTATCTCCTGGCTGCCTGATGGCAAGAATTTACTGCAGAGCTCCGACCTCTGCCCTGCTGGCCCAGGCACAACCTGGAGTAACACTTTAAACCCTGAGTAACTCTGTAGTAGTTGGCAAACTCTTGTGGAAAAGGATTTTTGTGCAGAAGCCATGTCCAAAAATATTTCTCAACTTCTAAAAAAAACATTCATTATAAATTCAGGTGTTTTAATCAAAACTGCTGTTTACTATGGCATCACTGCAGTGTTTCCTCTCTGGAATTGCTGAGGTTTTTAGCTCATGGCTTGAGTTCTTAAGCCATGGGGAAGCAGAAACACTTTGGCTGATATTTTTTTAATTACTTTAGTAGCTGAGGAGTGTTTGTATGTATCCACACAAATATATATATTTAATATCTAGAAAAAGCAGCATTTGGTTGGTGTACTAAGCATCTGTTGTGCTTCAAATTCAATTAGCAACTCAACATCTTCATAAAAATACCCAGGACTGTTCACAGTTAATGAATATTTAATTTTATTAAGGTGCACACTTGGGGTGTGTGTGGGCATGTGAATCCAGAACTTACTTGGCATTTGGTAATTGTATGCTACTCATCCTGTATTAAAAATCAGAGATTTTAGTATTGCTCTGTACTGTGCATCGTGACTGACATTTCTCAGGTGTTCATTTGGCAGTAGTGCTGTTTTTTGATCATTTTTTCAGTATTTGAATTGGCATGTAGAACCAAGAGGAGTAAACAATCCCAACTATTTTAAACTACAGTTATGATTTGTTTTTTTAAGATTGGATGAAAATCAGCTTAAATCTCCTTTGTGCCAACACTGGAATAGCAAGTAAGGAAAGAATTACCATTTAAAAAACAGTGACTGTGAAGAAATCTGCAAGTGAATTGTTTTGATTAATTGGTACCACCTTGAGCTGATGGGACTTTATATTAAAATTTATTCCTTACTTTAGGGAACAGATTTTTCCTTGATAGGTGTTATTGTGACTGTAATAGTGCTTTTGCTTTAGAAAATTGTCAGTTTTGTTGTCTTTCTGCTCTCTGTAAAATGCCAGCATAATTTGGCATTAATCCACCTGGATTTTCTCTTATTTTCTTGCTCTGTAAGAAAAGACAGAGCAACTGGAATGGTGATAAACATAGGAGAGACAATGTGAGCCTGGAGCAGGACAGGCAGAGCCTGTGAGGTTGATGGCTCCTCAGGGAGTTCACTGGTGATAAAAGGTTTGGAGGAGTGGCTGAGCAGCCCTTCAGAGGGGCCTGGACAAGTGGGAGAGAGGGGCAGAGAGGAACCTTTGGAAGTCCCACAAAGGCAGGTGCAGGTCCTGCACCTGGGGGGGAACAACCCCAGCACCAGCAGAGGCTGGGGTGACCTGTGGGAATCGGCTCTGTGAAGAAGGGCTGGGGTGCCGGGGCAGGAGTGTATATGAATACATGGGGTGGAATTTCAGAAATCAGGTGTCCTGTCTGAGACTGAAGGCTTTGGAGAGCTGCAAAGACACCACCAGAACAGTTGCAGCTATAAAAGCCAACAGAGAACAGTTTTTTTGTCATAAAGAATGAGTGTTATAGTCAAAGGCAGGATAGGAAATAATGTGAATAAGGGAACAGAGATGACTCTGGTGCTTTGTAGGTATAAACCTACTCAGAGTTCAGTTGTTGTCTTGAATTTTCCACCCACACCTTCCCCTATCTCAAAATTTGGCTTTTATAAATGCCATTTGTACCTCTGGCTAGAAGCCAGGTGGACACTTCTGAGAGAAACTGGTGCCAGGACAGGAAAATCCCGCCGAGTGTTGCTATTTCCAGTTAAAAGGTTGGTTAGACTCAAACACTGAGGAGGCTTTACGAAATCTGTGGGGAGGGAAACGAATGATTCAACAGTGTTTCCAGTTAAGAAAGTTATTAACTATTCCTGGCCTTGTCCCTTCATCTTCAGGGAGCAGCTGTTCAAATCCAACCAGGCAAAACTTGAGCAGCTTATCTAAACCAGGTGGCATGAAAGGAACTTTGGTGTGCAGAAGAAAATAAGTTTTGTCTCTAGGCAAACAGATTGGTGCAGGGTTTATCTGAAGCTCCTGATAACTATCAAAGAGAGCTAGGGCTGGGTCAGGCAGCCTGTTCCTAACTCAAAATACAGCCTTTAGCCCAGATGAGAACCTGAGATGGGACTTTGGAGTCACAGAGCTTGATCGTTCTGTCTTGTACAGCAATCCTGAGATACTCAGAATTCATGCTTTTACGTCTGAGACTGATTCCCAGCAAGCTGGGGCTGGGTGGAGCAGGGGATGCTGAGGGGACCATGACTCCAGTGCTGTTTGGGAATTCCTGTTCAACCCTGCCAGCTTGGCCTGAAGCTGCACACCCCAGTCCTCACACGCTGAAATGAATCAAAGTTGTTTAGTCTGCTTGAGTAACCAGCATTCCTGGGGTCAAATAAAAATTCTCTGTGAAGCCGATGGAGCAGTTCAGCCCTAATTGCCCAGCTTGCTTCAGGTTTCCACAGCTCACTTTTTTGTGCAACATCAGCTTTGGAAAAGTCAGAAAGAGAAAAGAAATAAATAGATAATAACTAGATTAATAAAAAATCAACACACTGAAATAACACAGTTTTATTCCTGAAAAGTTTATTAAGGATCTGCTGGAGCTTCAACTGTTTTTCTAGTTAGTCCTACAGAGGATGTGTCCAAACCCTAAATACGTTAATCTCCTGAAAGAGTGACACAGGGTTTTTCCTGTTTTTAGGACCTGGAAGACTTTGAGGTTTATAAATATATGGGGGAGTAATTGCAAGGCACTGTACTGTATTTATATTGGTCTTTTAATAAGTCATAGAATTACAGATGGACCATGATAGGAAAATAACTTGCTGCAGGAAAAATTCCTCAGGATACCTGGTTATTCCCAGTATCTACTGCTGTCATTTAGTAGGGGAAGACAGACAACAAGCCATGTCTGAATAACAACATGCCAATGTGCTCTCTTCCTGAGTCTGCTCTGAAAAGATCTGTGATTGATAAAGATGAAGGAATTTGAAGAGTTATTTTGCTTATTTCAGAGAAAGTTTAAAATGGAGAAGGGATTGGGGTGATTAGGAGGCTGTCATTACCTATCACTTTCAGTGCTGTCTATTGTAGCAAAAATGATAAATGTGCCCTTTTGGTGTTCTGCTGGTGTTTAGATTTTTCTGAGTCCCTCAGCTGTGAGTTGAGTTCCCATGCTGGTGGAACTGTCCTGCCTGTTGCTTGCAGGGTGCACTGGAACAAAGAACTGAGCAGTTTATGAGAATTACCACAAATGAGTTCATGGTGTTTCATTGGGCTCAGACTGAAAGAGAGGAAATTCATGTTTAATGTAGAAAATCTTCCCTGTGAGGGTGGTGAGGTCCTGGCACAGGTTGCCCAGAGAAGCATAGTAAATAAAGTTTCAGAATTCTTCATTTCTGTCCCATTCTTTTTCCGTAAGTTCCGGTTTGGTTTTCAGAGTGCCACCTTCTCAGCTGGTTGCCATTTGTGTCCTCCTTTCTCTCCTGCCTTCCTTTGTCTGCTGTTTTTCCCTCCCAGTGTCTCTCTTTACCTGTGGCAGTTCCCAGCCAAAGACCCTCTCCTGATTTTTGTTTTTCCCCAATCCAGGAGGTAAAACAGCCCTGGATGAAGTTATGGAGGCTGGCAGTGGAATGGCATTGTAAGATCTTGCTCCACTTGGGTCTCTGCCCTTTGAGAACTTTACCTTGAAGGGCAGGAACATCTTTTCCTTGCTGGAAGCTGGAATTCCAGCCCATTGCAGTGTGTGCCGTGGATCCCAGAGGGCAGTTCCCGGGGCTGCCAAGGGAGCTGGGCAGGGGTCCAGCAGCTGGGTGGGCTCCCAGAGCAGACAGCAAAGGTTGCTTTGCTGCACATTCTCCAGCTGGAAGCGGAGGGAAGAAGGGAAGGGAGTCCTGACAGAATCCTGGAGTGTTCATGACTGGAAGGGACCCTGCCCATGGTTCCATCCAGGGTTAGGATGCCATGAAGGAGAGGTGCTTCTGCCCCAGTGAAGGTGCAAATGAGACCATAGGAGGACAACAAGCAGATTTTATTGAACGTGGATTTTATTGAACAAGAAATGGGCGGCAGGGACATAGAAATAGGGAAGAGGTCTCAGAGGCAGAGAGTGCTCAGATCAGCTGGAAGTAGATGCTTTTTAAGGTCCTTCCCTGCATTCTGGGATCCCAGATGCGTATTTTAATTTGATGATCTTATTATTATTATTACTATTTACTATTTCTTCATCTAAGTTGTCTTCTTCTTTCCCTTCTTCTTCTTTCCCTTCTTAATTGCTACTACTATTTTTTCTTCTTACTCTTATTCTTCTTATTCCTAATTTTTATTCTTATTTACTACTACTATTTCTTCTTCATCCTTTTCTTCTTATTCTAATTAATCTTATTCACTTGTTATGCTTACTGTAATTCTTATTCTTCTTATATTAATTACTATTTTTCATCTTCATCTTATTCCTATTCATATTCTTATTCCTAACTACTACTACTACTATTTCTTAAACTCAACTTTGATTTGTTCGGAAGAATGGTATGAGTCAAAGTTCTGCAGTCACATCAGTGGAGCAGCACCTCCGATCTGTGCCCATTCTTCATGGATATAATCCCAAAGGACTGGCATGGAATCCTTTCATGAGAGGAAATGTCCTTTGATGCCACCAGGGGAAGTTCAGATTCAATATCAGAAACAATTTTTATCTGACAGAGGCGTGAGACATTAGAAGTTGCCCAGGGAGTTGCTGTCTCTGAAGTGTTGAAGAGTTGTGGCCCTTGGGGACGTGGTTTTGCGGTGATGGCGGTGCTGCCAGGATGCCAGTGGCACTGGGTGACCGTCAGGGTCTCTTCCCACCGTGATGACTCTGGGATTCACTGCTGAGCGCCCTGGTACCAATGTGCCCCATGGCTGCTGTTTGGGGTTGGCCACAGCGGTGACTCTGGGTGTTGGGGAGATGCCCCTGGCACACTCCCCAGTAGCCATGGCAACTGAGGCTGCGGGGCCATGTCCAGGCCAAGGTGTGGCTCCCTGGGGCCCTGGGCCAGCTGCCACCTGTAAGCCTGGCACCGGCGCTACTCCTGTGGCTGTGGTGCCCGGCAGGGCCAGCAGAACAGTGCCCGCAGTGCCCGCCTGAGGAAGCCGGGCCGTTTGCTGGAGGGAGACGGCTGCTGTCTGAGGGCCTCGGGGGCCTCGAGGCTGTGCAGGGCAGGCCCCAGGCCCTGTGGCCCTGCCTCAGGCCCCCGTTGGGCTGTGGAGGCTTGGCCATGAAGGGAGGGAAGCGAGGCACAGAGTGACTCTGGTGCCTGGACCTCAACCCAAGCCTCCCGAGGGACAGGCACTGGCAGCCCATCTGCTGCGAAGGCTGCCAGGCTTTGGGCCCTGCTTTCTGCTTCACACAGCTCGAGGATGCTGAGTTTGTCCAAGTTGTCCTCCTCCTGTGGCAAGGGAGTGATCCCAAAGCTGAGGATGCTCACATATTCATAGCTGTCCTGTGTGCTGCTGTTGTCTTCCTCTGTGGAATCGTCTAGGCTGCTGGAGTCCCCGTCCAAGAACTCCCCATGGCCCAGCTCTGGTTCGCTGCACTCTTCCGAGTCATAGCGGTCTTGGGAGCTGCTGACCTCTTCCTGGGACAGCTCTGGCTCTGCCTCACCTTGGCACTCTTGGGAAAGCTCACTCTGGGTGTAGTGTTCCCAGTCTTCATCATACTCAGCTGAGGTCCCCTCCTCACTCCCTTCCTCTGCTAGGAGTGATCTCCCCTCTGTGACATCCTGATGCTCACTGGGGCTCTGGACTCCCAGCGGGCTGGGCGAGGGGCTGGGGGAGCAGCAGGTGCTGTGAGGGGCAGGGACTGAGCTCTGTACCCCTGCTGATGGCATCTCCTCACTGGGGGCAGGAGAATGTGTCTGGTTCTCCTGACTGCTCACACTTCCTTCCCCTTGCTGGGACAGCTTTAGGTCACTCACCTCCTTTTCCCCTCGGGGCAGCTCCTTGACTGTCACCCTTTGTTGCCACTGGTAGAGGTGTTGCTGTGCCACATCTCCCCATGGCACTCCCACAGCCACCTTCCCCTGGTGCAACTCTTGGTGACTCCCTGCTCCATACACGCGAAGCTCTCGGGCCCGAACGTCTCCCCACTGGGAAGGCTCGTCATCCAAGTCAGGTTTCTTCTCTTCCATGATGACCAAGGGCCCCTCCTTCTCCTCAGTGCCAGACTGTGGCCAGGCTGAGCCACCTACTGCCCCCACCAAGTGCTCGCTGAGGGCCTGGTCTTGCCCCCAGCTGGGCAGGGGTTTGGGTGGCTGGGAGGAGTTGGGTTTTGCCTTGTTCTCCTCCATCTCTGAGATCCTGAAGCACGAAGGTATCCCGGGAGCTGCTTCTTTCTGCAAGAGTGGCTCTCACGGGACTGGGCACCTCAGGGTTCTGTGCCCCTTATACATCCTGAGCCATGGTGGGGCTCTCTGATGTCACAGGGGTCTCTTAGCACCGCTGTGTTACAACGGGCCACACCCAGTACTCCTTCAGCAGCTGAGCCCACTGGAATCTTCATGGAGGATTTGGGCACTTGCAGCCCTTGGTGTGCCCAGGCCTGTCCCACAATCCCACAGTGTGCTCACTGGTGCCACGGTCCAACTTGACAGCCTGACCCGCACCCTGCAGAGCCCTGGCTTCGGGGAGTGGGCTACTCTGGGCACAAGCCATTGGCCAGAGGGATGCAGCCACGGACTTGTGGGGAGTGGCTCCATGTGCTGCTGCAGCCCGGGGGTGAGGAGTGTCCCTCAGCCCCTTGGCCCTGGGGCTCTTTCGTGGCTTCTCCAATAGCACAGACAGTGGATCAAGCTTTCCCGCAGCGCGTTTGCAGGGGATGGGGGAGCTGAGCGGGCCGGGGCACCGTGGCAGGATTTCACCATGCACACGGACCTGGGCAAGCTTGAGAAGGGGGACCATGAACCTCACCAGGTCCCACAAGGCCAAGTGCCCGGTGCTGCACCTGATCTGGGACAGCTCCTGAGTCCCGGATTCATCCAGCTCAGAAGAGACCTTCAGATCTGTCAGTTTGGTGCCTTTTCCCTGGCCACTCCCAGCACCTCCAGAGCTGAGCACTTGGCTGGGTCTTGGACTTTTCCTGTGCCTATGCCCACTTCCAGCAGGGCTGGCCAGAGGGGAGCAGCCCCAGCCTGTGCTCTGCCCCACAGCCCCTGTGGCCAGTGTCTGACTGCCGTGGGCTCCGGCGGAGAATGTCCTTGCAGCAGAAAGTGCAGGAGAGAGCCCAGGGCCAAAGAGAGTCTCTCTCCTGCAGTTACTGCTTCTTCAGTGCATTGAAATACTTCCAGTGCTGGAGTGGGCTGAAGGGTGTTTCCTCAACCCACCCAGAAAGAAGCTGATGGTTGGATATTATTTGAGAATTTCTCTCAAGTTGAGCCTGGCAGGGGGTTATTTACAGGGAGAAGCTGCTACAATAAATTCCTCCATGCCTCCCCAGGGTCTGTGTTGTGTTTCAACACTCTTGGGCTTTCTTGACACTTCTCAAATGAAAAGAAATTCCTGGGGCAACAGCAATATTTACCTCTCACCATAGAATACTGTTACGTAAGTTGGTTTTCCAGTCCATCCAGCTCTTACAGTGGGTATCCTGGCATGTGAGGAATTCTGCAGCCTTTTCTGTAGCCACTGTGTCCTTGTGCATCACCCAGATGTGCTGTTTGCATCTGGGGGGGGGCAGTAAATATCAGCTTCTGCTCTGTGCTGCTGCTGTGGTCTCAGGGAATGTGCTGGCACTGTTCCCCATTCTCTGAGCATTCTCTTCCTTCAATAAATTCTACCAAGCCCTGTAAGCTTCTTAAGAAAGAATCTACCAAGTCATTTTATTGCTTTGAATTTGTTTGTTAAATGTGTATTTTGTCAGGCCATTGTTCCCTCTTTGCTTTCCTTCTGAGGGCAGGGTCCTGCACAGTCCATCCCTTCCCAGCTCCAACGTTCCACTTGGATTGGTCTTTATTTTCCAGCCCTGGGGAGGCTGGGCTAAAGTGAGAACACCAGCTCTGGTGACTGGTTTTTGTTTGCCTTAACTAGAATTAGCAGGTTTTCCCATCAGTCAGGGGAGATACACCCCAAAGCTAAATTTATATTATTTCAGAAACTTGAGCACATAATGCTTAAACACAAATGGCTTTTGGAAATTTGTGCAGGTTAGTTTACTCTGTGTTGGGATCTGATAGTTATTGGTGCCCCAATTCACAGGACAGCTGATGCTTTTTACTTTTTTTTAACCATTTGCTTGTTTTTCCTTGTTGATTCTCATTTTAAATGAGGGGAGAACCTTGTCAGCTGTAAAAATATTTGACTATACTTTGAGAAGATGTTTATTTGTTCAAACAAAGAAATACTGTCTCTGGCAAAAGGCTGAGTGGAAGATGAGCACGACTGATATATTGTGGTGTTGGGTCATATTGGGAGGCTTTATTTGTGTGAAGGGAAAACAAAATTTTAAATTATTCAGCTCATGAAGTTTTAAGATCCTATGACAAGACCTGTTTTGGTTTGTAAATACAGTATTTAATGTCTGGGCTGAACTGGGGGAGTTACAGGAGAGCTGGAGAGTCAGGGTGCTCAGAGATTCCAGGATGGGAGCACTGGGATTTCTTTTTGTGTATAATTGGTCTCTGTTTAATCCAAACTCACCAAACTGCTGCCATTCCCTACTTCAGTTAAGCAGTGTGGATCCTGCTCTGTGGAGGGAGGTTCCACATCCTCTGTCATGTTTTCCAGGGAGGAATTGGCACTCCCTGGAGTGAGCCAAATCCGAAATGGCAGTGTCTTTATTTGCATTTTCAGTAACCTCAGTTGTGTAAGCACTGTATTTGTCATAATTGCTCTCAGTTTTCAATATTTATCTGCTACTTGGTGGCTTCTGGCAAGTGATTAAACCCCTGAATCTGTTGGGTGTTAGAGATCCCCTTATTGCATCTCACAGGTATTTCCAGATGTGCTGTGTAATGGGAAAACTGTAGGAGAACTTGCTGTTTAAACTGGGGAAAAAAATGTTGTTACTTACGTTTTAATAACATTTGCAGTAAGGCCTTGTGGATGGTGTAAGGCAGTCTGCTAAAAAAGAATTAAAACAACCTTTCTGCTGAATAATAACTTTTGCTTTTGTAATTACATAATTCTCTCGTTAAATCTAACAATTATTTTTTGAAGAATTAATGGAAGAGGTTTAAAGGGATTCCCTCAGTATAAGAGATACCTGATAGTGGTGAGTGGGTAGCACTAACTGGGATTTGCAGGTGTCCTCAACACTGGCAGAAATAGTTGCATTTAAGACATTTAAGAAAGAGGGGGGGAAGAAATGCTCTGAAGCCACATCCTTTTTTAAAATTTATTTGTTGCATAAAAGTGCAGCTCAGAGCTTTATTAGTGCCCTTCCCTACCCTGTGTGGCTGCAGAGCAGCCCCTGTGAGGCAGGAGAGCAGGAGCTGTATTTTGGGTGCCTTTCCTCTGGGAAGACACAGATCTGAGGGTCGCTGATGCTGTGAACTGAGAGGTCTGAATCTCATCCAAGAGATAAAACCATTGACACAATGAACTGCTCCTTGACATCAAAACACTTGTTGGGAATCCACTTTCAAGGCTGTCCTGGATGTGAAGGATGTTGCTAAAATGATTGGGGAAATGCTATATGGCTGTTTATATGAGACTGTATTTATTGAATAGGTATTTATTATCTGCTTTTCACTGGTTATTCTCAGTGTTATTGCATTCCAGCTATTACAGAAAAAAGGTGCAGAAAATGGCTCAGGTGTCTCCAGGGGCCCCCTTCTGTTAGCTCACACCAAGCAATGTTATCTTCAGCTCAGAACTATAAATGAAATTCCTGAAATTTGGGAGTTTTGTCTAAGGTGAACACAAGATTTGGTCACTGCACCTGTCCAAGGGCTCACCTTGCAGACAGGAATTGTTCCATTTACTGAGATCTCTTTAGGAAAAGAGAGGAGGGTATGCACAAACATATGGAACAGATTCCCTGACCAGGCCATGCCGGCTTTATTTGGATACATAATGAGCTGTGTGAGGGTTTGAATCCTTGCATTGTAGTGCTGGGGCCTGGCTTTTCCTGCTTTTTTTTTTCTCTTTTTCTTTTTTATCCTGGGCCATTTGTGGGTTTAGCTACACTGATTTTCTTGAGCCATCAGAGTTGTGTGGAACAATTTTAGATCACTGCAGGTCCATGAAGCTGAGTTTGTGTTGATCACTTGAAACACTGGCTTTTTCTCACAGTTTAATGGTGCTGTCTTATATTCCCACCCAGGCCTGAGGCTCAATATGACACATAATATACTGCTCCATAAGTGTATAGTTTAGCAAAACTCATGAAAGAGGTAGGATTATTTATCTAGAAATTATTGACAGAATTGGCTGTTTCTGAAGGGATGGAGTAGTCTCATTCACAATGAAGCATTCCTAGAGACTTTCTGAAGTCAAAGGTATTTTGACCTTTCTCAAAAATTAGTCTGTGTGGAAGCAGAAGGTGTTTATGAAACAGATTTTTAGCTTGTTTTGGGGTTGGTTTTGTTTTGCTTTTTTTTGTTGGAAGCCAGAATATTTTTAAGCTTTCTTCATTCCTAATATCTGAGATCAAAATAACTGCAGATATAATCTTTGTATTTTTGATTTCCTCAGCTAAAATCTGTTTAGATTGTGAAAATTAGAATTGTGTCTCGTCCTCTAGTGCATTTCTCAGGAATTTGCAAAGCCTTGAACACTTTGAAGATGCTCAGTGACATTAAGGGGGGCGTTGGTCCAAGCAGCATCTTCCCTGTGCATGTTGTGCCCTGAGCCTGGCACAGCTGGGCCAGTGCTGGGCCATTGAGTGCTGCTCCTGGAGGGACAATTCCAGCTGAAATCACATTTTATAAATGAAACTTTTTATAGATTGATGCTGGCAGTGGTGACACTAATTCTGAGCTTAATTTCCCCCTGTGTTTGGCCTCTGTACCAGAAGCCTCATGGTGCCGAGGGTGCCAGGCTTTGTCCAGGCTTTCCAGGCAGGGACACTCTTGGTAAAGTGCGTACTGGCTTGGAGAGCCATCAGTGTTCCTGAACACAGACTGGTTTCACAAATGTTGTGGTGCTAAGGTGAATCCATTGCTGGGGAAGTCACTCAGGGAAGGCACCATTTCCCTTCTCCAACTTCCCTAGGGAGCTTTGGAAATACCCTCTGTGCCTTCTGTCCTAAAGGAGACTGAGATAAAGCTCATTATTTGTTTTTAATGGACTCATTTTACACCCACCCCTCCTCCTGTTCTCTTTAATTTCATGTTGGTGAGAACATTTCCATTCCAGCCTTCAGCTGTTCCAAGGCAGCCTCTAGAATTCCTGCAACTTCCAGGAAGGTGGATCCATCCTGCTCTCCCCTACCAGGCTCTTCCACAATGGACTTTGCCTTCTTAATTTCTTGCTGCCTCAGAGCTGCATTTTAAGAACAAAAGGGAGGCTTTTCCTGTAGAGCAAATCCAATTTTACTGGGATGGCAACCCAGGAAGACTGACAAGATTAAGGCCTGCTGGCTGAGGTGCGGATTCATTAGACAAACTGCCCTTGGAGTTACATGGAATAACCTTTCTAGTGCAGCCTTGGCAATACTGTCCCCTGGGAGCTGTGTCCTTGTATTTATTGTAATTTGTGTTGTCTGATAAGCATTTCTTAAGAATTTTAAGCCATGGCCAATTGCTTTCCTGGCCCTGAGAGCAGTGTCTGTAGGTACTGAGATCCCTGTTGTCATTTCTTCAAGTTTGAAATTCTACTGCTCTTATTTTGCTGCAATAAAAACCTAAATCTTGGAGATGAAGATGAGCGCAGTGTTACTTTCACTCTAAGCTTGCAGGAGAGGCCATATTCTCAATTATTGCATTATTTCTACTTTATATCACTCACAATTGGGAAACAAGTGCAAAAGTGTAACATGACTGTTGGATTTGACCCTCTCTAGCTTCCATAGCTGGAATGCTTTGTGCTTCTAATCCCTGATCACTTTTCAATATATTCTTGCAAAGGGCACCTTCCACTATCCCATGTTGCTCCAAGCTCTGTCCAACCCAGCCTTGGACACTTCCAGGGATCCAGGGGCAGCCACAGCTTCTCTGGGCACCCTGTGCCAGGGCCTTCCCACCTTCACAGGGGAGAATTATTTCCTAATATCCCATTTAAACCTACAGTCAGTTTGAAATTCTCAAGCTCTTTCTCTCTTGCCTGTTGAAAAAATCGGAGTGGCTCACCTGGAACAAACACAGTGACATAATTTACTAGGAATTTTTAAGTGTTGTTCAGTGTTAAAATTGAAGAGAGTTTGAACAGGCACAGACTTGATGGAAACAGTTGGATCATCTTTCAGAGTTAGCAGAGATGGTCATGTGTAGGTGGACTCTTTAAAATGTAAATCAGGCTAAAATGAGCTGTTAAAAGCATACTGTGAGTAGGTTTTGTTGGATTTGTTTGTGATCAAATAATGCAGGCAGGGATTTGGGAAACTAAGAAGCAAAAATTCCTCCTTTATGGAAGTTTTTCGATAAGCCCCAAAAAAGTAACATCTGCTCCCCTGTAAGCTGCCCCTCCTGCAGCTCGGGATATTGCACACCTGCAGTTCAGGCTGAGCTGGAATCCAGCACAGGTATCCATATGGATGGCAGTGCATTTTTGCAAGGCTCACGGGCAACAAAACCAGTTTTCCATTCCCTTTATCCTTATGAAAACTTGAGTCTCGTGCTTGATGATCCTGCAGTTGGGAAAATGAGCTGCAGCCAGATGGGGCTGGGTTTTATAGGAAAGCTGTTTAATTATCTGCCTTTCTCCTGCCTTTATGGGCTCAAAATGTGAGAGTTTGGAGGCATTAACTGTTTTATTAGACTGACTGTTGTTATTAATGGCATTACAGGTCAGTTGGTGCTGTTAAATCAAATTTGCTGCTCTCACAGTAGTTGTGCTCAGTGCTCTGGAGAGGGAGCTGAGGTGAAGCTGAGGATAAACCCCAGTGCTTTGGGGAGTTTCAGACCCTGGTGCTGACTAGGTCAGGAAGAGTCAGGGCTAGAAAGATACTCAAGTACTCTTGGAACCCCCTGTACATATTTTTAACACTTTTACTTCAATGGTAAGAATGAGCTTTAATTTGTGGCCTTTTGTTATTGTAAGCATTACTTATTTTTTTTTATTTTTTTATTTTTTTTCGTGGAGAAGAGTGATAATTTCTGTGATGTCAGTAGTCAATGATCGCCTGTACTGCTGCTTCTATTTATAAGCCTATGTTTACAGACTCTTTATTTGGTTCTTTGAAAAATACACTTTATTAACATAGTCACAACATCTGGGACTAGTGGAAGGTGTTTTTGGAAATAATGGTGTGTGTTGAAGAAACACCCTCATTGCATTCTGCAGCAGTGCACAATGGCTTTTGACAGAGCTCCATGAGAAGCAGTTGAGAATAAGTTCAAGTTGAATTATTAATGGTGTCCAGAGCAAGCAGTTGCCTGTGAATTGCAGTGAATATCTGAATTCCATTAACTGTTTTGAGAAATTACCAAAAAATTATTTTTATACAGTAATAATAATATACAGTGTACATATTTAAATTTTAATGTAAATTCTGTATAGTGGGTATTGCTTAGTGCACAAGATAAATTACTGCACAGTAATAATTTTCTGATAAATAAAAGCCTGATAAAGAGCCTTTCTGTAGGTGCAACAACCAAACTCTGCTCTTGAATTATGTTGACTTAGAGGCTGGATTTGCTCACTGCTGTGAATTGGCTGAGTGGGAATGGGCAGGCATTAGTAGTCCTGCCATTCCCACAGGAACACCTTTCTTTTGGAAGCTGTTTCACTTCTGCTTTAGCTCACACTTTCAACTTTTCAGGTTTCAGAACTAGGTTTGTCACTGACAAAATATGAACTACAAATGAGTATGAAAATATTAAATACCTCTCTTGTTTACAGGAAAGATGGAGTAGAAGTATATGAAAGAATGTGTCCTACCAGGGATGTTTGTGTACAGTTTCCATCCCTGACATGAAAATGGCAGATGAATTTACTGATTAATTGTACAGGATGGAGTTGTTTGCCTGGCTTTGGGATTCTGTGCACGAAATTCTTCCCTTCCCTGTGCTTGCAGCAGAGCCTGTCAAGGAGTTGAAATGCTGGGTCCTTTGCTGTTTGCTGGTGCCTGTTCTGGGATTCCAAGTCTTGAACTCATGGAAGGGGCATCTTGTGTTCCTTTACAGTGCCTTGGCAAGGCTGGCAGCTCCACAGAGCTGAAAGATCAAAGCTCAGCCACCTCTCTTGGGCAGTGTCTGACAGTTCTGGGTGCCAGTGGCTGAGTTGCTACTGCAGGGAGCCCCAGACTTTCAGTCCCCCAGCAGCAGAGAGGGTGCAGTGTAACACACTCTGCACTCCATGGAAGCCTTGGCTTTAATATTTCCTTGAAAGCTTTAAACTCCGTGTTCAGTGATGCGACATCTGTGAAATTCAGATTCTGATATCACAGTGCTAATGAAACTTGTGAGGCTTTGCCATTCTGAGGTATCCTACTGTTCCACTGTATTCAGTTCCACTGAATTCTGCAGATCCTGAGCTTAACAGATGAGGTTTTAATATAAACATCAAACTAATTTTCCTCAACTGTCCTGTAGGACTGGTGCCAATTATTTCTGATATTTTAGCTGTGGTGCTGTGCTGCTCTTTGAGGGGAAGCTGTGGAAGGCAGGTTTGGGGGTATTTTCCTGATTCCTTCCCTTGTGTGACCTCCCTTCCACCTTTTCTGCCAGTGTCTTTACAGAGGAGATGCTTGGAGTGCCTGTGGACAACAGGAGACCCTGAAGGCATTCATGTAGTCATTCATGATTTATGGGCTTGGCAACAAAGGTCTTACCTTTCTCCAGGAGTAAAAGAAAACAAAATGAACAAAAATGCCAGAAAATGAACAGTGGCATGATTCTGCTTTTAAATCAAGGGAGAAATCAAGCAAACAAAACATTTACCACTAATCTATAAAACGGACTTTCAGCCAGTCTTAGATTCCTCATTTATCTTGCTTCTGTTCTTATTATTTTGCACTTATTATTCCGTCATAAAACAGCTGAGAAAATAATTTTCTCTGTGTGGATTTTTAAATTAAACTCTTTTACCCTGTTATTTTTGCTTTTACTTCTAAAACTTTACAACTCCTTTTTGTGAGAAGGAGACTTTGGTGACCGCTGTTGGTTTGGTTGTGTTGCAGCTTATTCTGTGCTATAAACACTCCAGCATTTCCAGGCCTCTTTGTACTTATTTTTCTTTGGGCAGTGCTCAAAAAAGTAAAAATGTTATTGTTTGAAGTGTTTCGGAGTTATTCCTGGCAGGGAATGGGCTTTGTCCCAGCCAGCATCTGCTGCCTGGAACAGTTTCCTGTCGGGAGGCCGGATCTGGGAGCTCCTTCCTCGCAGAGAGGGGCTGAGAGGCACCTGA
The DNA here is from genome assembly GCF_049639895.1 of Pseudopodoces humilis. Taxonomy (NCBI): domain Eukaryota; kingdom Metazoa; phylum Chordata; class Aves; order Passeriformes; family Paridae; genus Pseudopodoces; species Pseudopodoces humilis. The sequence continues at coordinate 8,730,851 of NC_142219.1, forward strand.
GGACAGAGACCTGTGCCTCTTCTGCCTGGCTGCAGGGCCACAGCTCAGCCAGCAGTGGCACTTGTGCCTTTTGAACAGTGTCTGGAATAGAAAAATCCCTTTCCAATGAAATTATCTTATCAAAGTGCTTGGGGAATTCTTGGTGGCTGTGCACAGCTGCGTTACCTTTGCTGTCAAACACCACTTCCATACCTAGGGGTTTTTTATGGATCCTGTGGATTTTTTTCTCTCCCAAGTTAGGCTTTCCTTTCTCTCTGCAGCAACATCTGGTTTTGATATAAGGAGGAATAAAGTTGAACACTTCTTCAGAGCTGTATACTGTATTGCAAATATCTTCAGAATTTTTCTACTGTTCAGTAATAACATTTAGTTTGTTTTATAGAAAAATTCCTCTGCAAGTTTCATTTTATCAGAGCCTGGAAGCTTTATCTCACAGGGGTGATATTCAATCATTTTCTATTTGAGCCATTTTTATTGGTTATTCTTTCAAGAATTAGGCAATGCTTATTACTTGTTCTGGGAGGGCTTTCCCATAACCTACAGAAGTTATAGCATGCACTGTTCCTGCTGTTGAGAGAAAATAAATCTCTTTCCAGAGTTGGGGTTTTTTTGCTTAAATTCAGATTAATCGGCTGTGGTAGGAGTTGTTCTTTTAATCATTTCTAACAAGGTCATACACTGAACAATACCATCCATAAAAGGCTGCAGCAGCAGCAGAGAGGGTGTAGTCCTGGAGGTAAGCACTTTGTGTGACAGGTAATCCACTGGAGACAGCCGTGTTGTTCATCATTCCGGGCATGAAAAAGCCATTAAATCCAGGGAATGAATGAGGAATGTGGCGCTGCTCTGGCTTCCTCTCCTCTGCAGACTCCGTGTAGGCAGGGCAGACTCCTTTCTTGCTGTTTTCAAGAGGCCATTTGCTGGTTTTTGTCAAAAAGAAAAGCCTCCCTCCCTCCCTCCTGTTTTTTTTAAGCAAAAGCTCTCCAGGCCCTGTGAATTATTAAGATCTGTTAGCACAGTTGCTCTTTCTTTGGGAAATTGGCTGTCAGAAGTAGCAAGAGAGCTCTTAGAAGTCTCTTTGCTTTTGATTAAGTGGAACAGTTGGATCGGTAACAGATTCCAGATTTTATGTGACAGTTCCTCATTTCTGCACAACCTGTGCGATTCCAAGGCCTCCTCTGCCATGTGCCTGTGCAGCTCCCTGTATATCCATGGAAATCGGGGATTGGGCACACACACACATGCATGGTCACCCACTGGATGCTGCCACAGCATTCCCTTTGCTTTTCCTGGAGCACAGAATGTTAACAATGCTCATGGAGATGGATTTCCTATGGCTGCTTCCTTAGGGAGCAGCCTCTGCAGTGATCCAGTAAATATTGTGTCACTCAGAGCAGAACATCATTTGTATGTGCCACCTATTAATGAAGTCATGGTACAAATTCTTTACATTTATGGAGTGTGGGTTTGGAAAATAATCTTTGGGAGAATGCACTGCTTTGTACAGTACTTTGTACTGCCCTACTTTGTACAACCAGGGAGGCTGGAAGTGTTTAATATTTTTGGAGCAGTCTCACTACTTCTGCTAAGAGAAAAGGATTTTTCCTCCACAAGTCCATCTTCTCCATCAGTTCTGGACAAATGGATGCACTTGGTTCAGGTTTCTGTCAAGCCCAATTGCAAATGTACCAAGCTGTGGTACATCCGTGCCTGCAAGGTAATGAATATGGATTTCAGTGGAAGCTTTTTTGAGAAATGTTTTGAAGTTTACCTCCTCTTGAAACAGGTTTTCAGCTCAGAGGATTAGCTTGCCTAATTAGCATATATTAGCATACATAACTTGCTGTATGGTGGAAGGAGATCTGTTCAGTACAGGAGCATGGTACCAAATACGTTCGCATCTTTTAAGTGGAATATTTTGTTCTTACTGGACAATTTTGGCTTAGGCTGGTTTAAAAAGCTGGCAAGCCTTCAAAGGGGCAACAGGACATGGAGATCTTGTAATTTTCTGATTTCACTGCTGTCTTCTGGACTTGACTTCGGACAAACAGGGCTTTTGGGATGGCCTTGGTCTCTGGTGTGGAGCACAGGCTGAGCTGCTGTGCTCAGAGGGTGTGGTTCAGAATCCAGCTGGCATTCTGGGTCAGCAACACCCTTCTCCAGAGTCAGTCCTGGGTTTGATGCCAGATGTTGCACCTGAGATGGAATAAAATCCTGCACTGACAACCACTTATAGCCTGGGGACAACAAAACAGCTTTTGTAGGAAAGGATCTGGGCTCTTGGTGGGCAAGGACCTGGAAATGGATCAGTAGCAGTTCCCTTGTGGATAATTCCCTGCTGCTCTGGGAATGGCTTATTCCTCACTCTTAGGCACTGATGGGACCACCTGGGGCCCTGGATTCCATGGGAGCCCCCCAGGTGGGCAGGCTGGGAGGGGCAGCAGGTGGGGGAAACAGGTTCTTGCTCTGGACATGCTCAAGGAAAATTAAAAACATCATAAAAAGTTACCTTAATTGGCAGAAATTTCCATTTTGGATCAGAATATTTGTTTCCAAGGAGAATGTTCAAACACTGGAACAAGTTGTCCAGAGAGATGATGGAATCTTCATCCCTGGAGATGCTCTAGACTTGTTTGAGCGGTGTTAGCTATTGATTTGGTTATCAGCCATGGCCTCAGGAGGGTTCTGGGCTAAATTTTACTGTGATCCCTTTGCTTTTTGGAAGCCACCACCCCAGTTGAGGACTGTCATGGCCCAGAAGAACTGTGGATGCAGACCTGGGCTTGTGGGAAGAAGATGATCTGATTTGGTACAAGATAGCTGTCAAGAGATTGGACACAAGGAGGAAATGAACGTTAGGAATAGAATTTCCCTGCCAGGTGCCTTCTGTGTGTATCTTCCCCCTTTTATTTCACTTGTTTTTTTGAGGCAGGAACATTTTTCCTGGAGTACTTGAATCTTAAAGAAATTAAAGTTCTCTGAGCTGAGACACCCAGTTTGCTATTTAGAGGTCTTGGAACATTCACTGGTGGTGATGCATTGTGTTCTGACCCTTTTTATATCCCAAAAAGCATTGTTCCCATTCCATAATACAGCCTGGAAGGAGGAGTACAGCGTTTGCTATCCCTCTGTCCTTTCACTCTTGTTTTCTTCCTTTTTAATGGGCTTTCTGGTGGAATTTAGAACTCTAATTCCCTGCAGTACAGCACTCAGGATGATGTAAATTGAACAAAAAGAGGTTTTTACGCTGGGTTACACAAAAGATATCAAAATATCAAGCCAAACCTTGGAACTATAAATGCCTGAGCCAGTCTGGGGGATGTTACCTGGTCACTGCCTGGCAGGGATGTGTGTGCTGTGCCAGGTCTCCTTTCCTTCCTGGAGAATGGGTGCTGTTGGTGCCTTAATTCCCTGCTGCCTTCCTTCTCCCTACTGCAATTTAAAGGTCAGGATGTTCTGATGTTTTGTGTTTTCTAATAAATTTATAAAATAAGAAAGATACTTTGAGGGACCCTTATTATTAACGAGGCTTAATGTGCTGTTTTGGTGGTGGTGAGGAGTTAGTGTGAGATCCTGGGCTCCTTTTGTTTTCCACCTTGGAATTACATGTCAGAAAATTACAGGAAGTTGGTAAGAGGGAGCAAATAATTTGTGAGATACAATCAAGCTATATTTTTTTAGCATGTTATCTGCTTCCTTTTTCAGGAAAATATTTCCTCTGAACTATCATCGTGTAAAGGTCCTTCATGGGATTTTCTACTCTGGAACCAGCTCCTGCTCTTGGGGAAGTTGCTAATTAGGCAGAAATGGGATTTTAACCTGTCTTATCTTTAAAGGCCAATTCATCCTGTCAAGTCTATGTTCAGTTGTGAGAGCACAACCATAAATCTTTTTAATGCACAGCCAAGTCCTGGCTTTGTTGTGTTGGATATTTCCACCAATTTCTGTGGGGCAGAACTAGTTGTACCTTGCTTGTAGACAAATTGTTGAGTGTCCAAGGAAAAGTGGTTTGGTAACTCCAGTGGGATTGCTTGGCACACATCTGTGGGAGGAAAAGTTACTGAAATTAAGGAGCAATTAATTTGTCCATAAAGAGAAACCAAGGTAAGGAGTGGGGCTGGGTTTATGTAGTACAGCCCCCAAGTTTAAGAGAGGTCAAGGTTAAATAGAACCATATTTATGTTTGGGGTGGCTGTAGATCCAGTTTTGTCAATGCATAAGGATTTTGGAAAGGCTGAGCAAGAGATGCACCAGGCAAGATGAAAGAGGTTTCCTGGAGGTAGCACTGCAGGAGTGCCCCTGGTGGTTTTAGGGAGGCAGAGAAAGTATCAGAGGGCCAGGCAAGCTGGAGGAGCCATGCGCAGAATTGCCTTCATAATGGAGCCGTAAGAAAACCTCAGAACTGGTTTGGATCATTTGTTGTGTGGAAGGAACCTTGGAGCTGTGACCTGAAGTGCTGTTTGATTTTAACTCAGGATCCAGTCATGATCTTCTGCTCTGGGAATAAAACCTTCTGCAGGTGGAGTCAGGGCTGATTCTGGGGGGCAGAACATCCCCACTCAGCCAGACTCGGGTCTGGATGTCTCTTGCTATGATAAATAGATAAAACAGCTTAGGAGAGCTTTTGTTAAATCCCTTGTTACTTGGATATCCCTCTGTGCCTTGGGGGAAGCTGGAATGGTTTGTTGGGGTAAAGCATGAGATTTATAACTAAAGAGATGTTGGATTTGGTTGTTACTCAGCTCCTGTGGGAGCTCCCATGGAGGGAGGGCTGTGTTTCCAATGTTTTGTGTTATCCTAAAGCTGTTGGAGGGACTGTGTGTTTGAAAATATTATTACTGATAACATGCATATAAATTATTAAAAGATAGGTTAGAAACTGTACTTTTTACAGGCACAGTGTGTTGGACTTCAGATTGCTGTAGAATGAGGTAAGGGCAAGAAATTCACTTTGGAGTGACCCACAGAGCAGCTCCAAACAGTTCTGAAACCTGCAGAATTATTGGATGCTAATTAAAAAAAAAAATGGTCCCTTTTCTTAATGTGTGGATTGTCTTCCCAGAACAATCTAACTGTGAGCAGTGTCTGGAGTGTAGTTCCCATTCCAGAAGCACAGAACTCAGGGAGCACCTGTGGTATTTATATTTACACCAGGGCTCAGAACACTCCTTCTTTGCCACTGCTTCAGTTTACTCTCCCAACTTTGTTTCTTGGGCCCAGATTTTCATTGTAGCTCTGATGTCACGTTGTGGAACTCCACTGGAATAAAGTGTGCCTGGTTTTTGGAACCTTAGGGCAGCCAGTGTCTTAAATTTGGGCAATGATGTCTTAAACTTACGGGAATTCTGGATGTGCTGGCACAAGATAGTGATGATTTCCTGTTTGTTGATTTATCTCTTTTCCATAGGTAAGCTTCAGATGAGAGCCAATAGGGAATGTTTCTCCTATGGCTTCAGACACTGATTAATGGCTGTAAAGAATTTAATGAGTTGAAATAGAGGAGAAAACACAAAGTAAATATGATCTCAAACCCCCAAATTAATACATGGATAATATATGTATTTTAACTAATTTTAGTAGCATGTGCCTTTATAAAAGGTTGGAGTTGTGGCCCCAGGGAAAGGGTAAGGATATAAAACCTGAGCCATTGTTTTCTTGCAGGGATTTAACATCACCTCGAGTGGTTTGTTTGGGTGCACAGCTGACTGTAAGGGGGCAGCAGATTTTGGTGTCATTGCAGATGGAACTGTTGCCTGACAACCACCCAAATCAGTGCAATACTGGAAAATAATTGAATAATTAAATTTATTGTGTAGATGGAAGGATAAGACACATCTAAGTCATTATGGAATTCAAGAGTTAGGTTTATCTGGAAGTTCTGATTTGCTTCTGAGCTGATAAGGAAGGATTCCAGTGTTTTAGGGGTGCAATGTGGATTACAACTTCAGATCTTACTAATGATGCAGTTTTTCGTATTGCAAGCTGCAAGGAAGCCACAAATAAAAACATTTTGTTTTGCTCTCCAGGAAGGAAAATATACCACAGCTAATGGTGTCAGCTCCTTCAAGCCTTTGAGTATGGGCAGTGATGCTGAATGATCTCTTATCAAAACGAGGTTGGCGCTTGGGATGGAAGAGTGGTACAGAAGGAGAATGAATAATTAGAAGTTACGTTTTGTTTTTTTGGCAAATAAGACATTCATAAGTAACCAGACAAACACTAACCTAATAAAACATTTAAGATACTTTTTCTTATTACGTGAAAAAAAAATGTGAACAGCTACAAAAACCTAAGTAGCACCTATTGACTGCAGGTAAAAAATTAAAACCACAAAAAACCACAAATGTGCAGTTTTCATAAAAGGTTGTGTTTGCCTGCACAGGGGAGAGGTTCAGTGTCCTCCTTCCTTTTGAACTGTTCTCTTAAGGTTCAGAAAGCAAAAGGCCTCTGAGGGAGGTGAGACCCAGGTGTGGATGGAATTACCTTGGTGAAATGTCCCTGCCAGTGCCTGGAATGCTGACAGTCCTCAGGTGCATTGTGGCAATGATAACACCCAGAGTTTAGTCTCTGTAAATTTACTTTTGACTTGCACACTGCTGAATTGCCAGCTGTCGTCTATGTATTTTTCTTCATATTTTTAATAGTGGGAGAAACATTATTTTATCAATGTCTTTCTTTAAACTCCAAATTAGGGTAAATTAATCACAGTTAGTGGCTGCTGCTGCAAGAAACACTGGCAGGATGGATGGCTTTTGTGTGTGTTTAATATGTTGATACTTCTTGTCAAATAGACTTTCTCATACTGAGTGTGCTCTGAGTAATGGAAGATGAGAGGGGAAGGGAATTAAATCCCATTTATTCAGTGGTTTATTGTTTCTCTCTCTCATCCCTGAAACCCTCAGAAAGATTAATTAATGGATGACAAACATCTCAGCTTCAGCTATCCAGCTCAAATACATGATGAATCTTGGAGCTCATCATCAATTTATTATTAGCTTAGCAGTAAAAAGATAGGACAAAGTGCAAAGTGGACAGAAACCCCCAAATCCTCACCCTAATATTAATAAAAGGACCAAGAATTGTCCCTAAATTCCAGTGGAGATCTTTTGGCTCTCCTTAAGTTCTGGCCACATTCCCAGGAGGAAGCAGAGCAAACAGACAAGGGGGGATATGGCTCCTGACTTATTTTGTCCTTGTTGTAACTGCAGAAATCCAAAGTTTGTTCTTACAAAGCACTAAAAATGTCATAACATAGAATGTCCTTTTTAGGCTTGCCTGGATGCTCTGCAGAGCAGTTATTTATGCATTGCAGCTTTTTGCCACTGAAGCAGAATTACAATATTTTAGATATTCCGGGAGCTGTTTTTAAGCCCTTTAGGCGCTGCAGAAACACAACATTTATTTGTAATTGCTGTGTGTGTTCCATGTGCAGCTTGTTTCGATGTTCTGGACAGGGACGTGATGTTTACAGTGTGTGAGTCCTGAAGAACACTCATGTATACAGCAGAAATTCTGATTAAACACCAATTGATCAGGCAATTTATTCTCTATTTCTAGATTATTTCCCCCTCAGCTCATATTCCGAGTGCTACTGGAAGGCTTGGGTGCATTTGCCTCTAGAAGGAGATGCTTCCAGCTGTGTTTGCAGGATCATCTGAATTTCAATCTGATCTGATTCCAAAAAAAGGGGCCAATTCCTCCCCTCTGCCTCCAGCTGGGCTTTTCTGCCCCTGACATCGTCACTGTTGGTGGCTGTGCCTCTCTAGAAGTCCCTGTGCTGGCAGATCCTGATGGAAGCTGAGGAATAAGTTTGAGGGAAAAGTGGGGATGCCAGAATGGGAGAGAAAGAGGGGGAGGAAGGTGAAAGTGAGAGAGGTCAGGCTGTGGGAGCTGGGGAGCAAATGTCACCCCGGTGAGGGAACCACATCCAGCCTGGGCCCTGGCTTGGATGGCACCCTGGGAAATTGCAGACCTTGGAATACCCTGAGGGCCTCCAGTGCAGCAGCATTAAACTCGGAATGGAGGCTCAAGTGCTTGTCCAGAGTTCAGACAGAACTTTGCTCTGCATCCCTGAATGCTCTGCCCAAAATGTGCCTCAGCAACTCCCCTGTGCCCTGCCACGCTAGGCTGCCCCACAAGGAACTCTGGCATAAATAGATTAAACAAACATTAGAAAGGGAAGAAGACCTAAATCTTCTAATTTTCTTTTTCAAGATTTATTTTAATCTTCATTCCATGCAAAAGTTGAAACAATTGCTGGTGCTTTGTCCCTTCCTGCAGGTCCCCTGAACTGCTGCACCCCTGGCACGTGTTTCAGTCAGATCTCGGTCTGGGTTTGACACCAAAATCCCTTTAGTTCCTAATTTTTTTTATGATGCCATCACATTTTCAGTGCCTGCAGTCTCTTACACGTGTGTGTTAGTCATGGATGGGAAAGGATGGAGTTCTTTTGTGTCTTTTTAAGATGAATGAACTCACTCTGTTTGGTCTTTATGGATGGTGGTGCCAAAGCACAAATATTGAGCTACTCAGCTGAAGTCATCACTTTGGGAAGAAGAGAAGGAATAGAACACAGGCTTTTTAATTCATGTTTATTTTTAGAACCTTACCCATTGTTTCCTGTAATTTTTTTTTTTTAATCTTTTAAGGTAGTAAGCCTTGTTCTTTCTTTTCTTTTTTGATGATTTCCTTTAGCAAATACCTTAAGTTGTAAATATTCTGTTGCTTTATTAAAAAAACCAAACCCCACCCAAAGGACAAAACCCAAACCCACACAAAACCCTCCCACAAATGCAAGGCAAACCCAAGCAAATCTGTTTTTATTTGAAGGATTAGTTTCTGTTTCCCTGTGGCTGTAGCCCAAAGACATAGATCAGGACAGACAATGTGGTTTTGTGGAGAACAGAAAAAATAAAATTTCCTACTATTTTCTGTGAAACCATATTTTCTGTTTATAAATGTTGTAATATTTAAAATATTTTTATTTCTTCTCCCTCTTTTCAGATGGGGATATTTTCCTGCATGATAAATTCAGCTATGTGTAGAAAAACACTGTGTTTGAATTCTTGAAAGTTAAAAAGGTCTTGTTTTTCAGAAATCAGCCCATTCCAGATTGGTTTTAACCTAGATATTTCAAACGTGATTTGGGTTGAGAGAAACAGTTCTGCAAGTGCTCCCAGCAAATATCTCATCCCTCTGGGCAGATGCCATTAAATAAACATGTGTTCACTACTACATAAGAACATTATTTTTCTAATGTGGCATATGCATGACAAGCACAGAAGGCTCAACTGTCAAACTTGGAAAAATATCTGTATAGCTAATTCTGGGCTTGCTTTGCAACCAGCTTTTGCATATGCTGCAAGTGTTGTTTTTCTGCATAAAATGCTTTACTTTTGCTTTTCAGTATCCAGTATAATCCTGGGAGTAGAATAAGCCATGAAGTAACAGAATGTCACTGAAGCCCTGTGAGGGGGCTGGTGTGAAGCAGGGTATATGCTGGTAGAAGCTAGATCATACTAAACCACTGGACATATCAATGTAATTCATAATTAGTCCAGTGTTATTGGGTAATTTTGGAGGGAAGAGCCTTTTCCCTGTATCCAGCCTTAACCTCTCTGACAGGGCTCTCCTTGAAGAGGGAAGATGAGTGGTTTCAGTGTATCCTGAGAATTGATCAGGATTAATTGATGGAATTAGCCAGCCCTCAGAAAGACCAGCTCACCCTCCTGCTGACAGGTGCCCCTAAATGTGCCCTTTATCCCTGGCCAAGGTGTGTGTGAGCAGTGTGGAAGCCTCTCCTTTGGAAACTTTCCCTGGAATGCTTTTCCAATCTCACAGGGGCTGAGCACCATGGAATGATTGCCTTTAGAGATCCATGGAAACTGAAATAGAATTGTCAACTGGGGTTACATTATTAACAGCATCTTCCTTTCCTGGATGCTGCACAACCATGAGGTAATTAATTAAATATATCTGGACAGTGGGAATGAAGGATCTGGCAGAGGGGCATGTGTGGAGAGCAGGAGCAGATGCTGCTGTGTCTGGGGCCTGCAGAGTCATGGGAGTGACACTGGGATGGGCTCGGGCTTTCTGTGGCTGTGGGATGGAGTCACTGGGCAGTTCTGTGTAAGGCTTCAGGTGAAATTGTTTTAGCCACAAATTCATCCATGGATTTAACATTTGCCATTACAGACCTAAAAACAATTCAGTGAAACTGAACTGTCTGAAAGTTTTAGGCAGCACAGACAACAAAATAATGTGTGTCACCTGCCAGCCATGTGTGTTGGCTATAAAAGATCACTCATTTCTGACTTTGAAGTTGTACATTTCCCCCAAACTTAAAATGATGGGCAAAAATAAATACAGCTCATTGCACCTCATCTCAGTTCCTTGTTGTGTGTCATATTTATATAATCAGTTGCATCTTTTAATAAATTTTGAAAAATTAGGGCTCACTTACATTCCAGACATGGTAGATTACTTTTTTAGGTTTAGAAAAATGGAAGTTAAGTAATCATAATGCTGAGAATTGTCTGAGAATGATTGTTGTAGATTTTTCCAAGTAGTAATCACAGGCCCTGCTTAACCAGCTCCATATGGCCCAAGGCATGTAGGCAGCTCTAAGTGGGACAAAGAGTGTTGGAGTGGTAATGAAATATGCAGTAATCATCAGGGCTGTGTGAGCTCTTTACATTATTTCACACTGCTGCTTTGAAACAAAGAACAGGATGTGGCACATTTAATGCTTTCCCCTTGAGAATCTGTTGGAGTAAAGTTCAATTTTTAATTCAAAAGGCAAGGGAAGCTGCTACAGAATTAAAGATGTGGATGCTGCCCAGATGAGCAATAAATAACTTATCCATGAACAGCAAACCCTCTTGAACAGTCATGAGGAGATAAATGTGCCCCTTAGACAGCACACTCACCCTGAGCCCTTCCTCTCACGTTTGGGTTGGGCTTTTTCTGCTGAGTAATTTCGCTGTAAAAACAGCCCCCAGTTAAACTGGGTTAAACTGGGAGATGCTGATGAGAGCTGTACCTTGCAGGTAGAATCACAAGTGCCTTTTGTTTTGCTGTTCCATGAGTCTTTTCTGTTTGTTTTGGCGCTCCCATTTTGTGTGACACCACTTGGTGCTGGTGCCTGGTTGGATGTCCCCAACCTGTGGTGCCTGAGGAGCAGAGGAGCCTCAGGAGCAGAGGGACACCAGCCTTGGTTCCCTTGCTTTCTGGCATTATTTTTCCATTGACCATCCCAGTCCAATTCCCTCTTTGGCTCCTGCTGCCCAGTTGCTGTATTCAGTGGGTTTGGTAGATTTTAAGGCACGTCCAAGTGTGGAGATTTCAGTATCATGGAACAGGGTTCTTGGATACAAACACCACACCAAAGAGCAAGAGTTACTGCAGGGTGGCTCTTCTCTTCTGGCAGAGCTCCCAAAGTGAAAATGTTGTTGATGTATTGAGGTAATATTTCACTTTTGATAGATCTGAAATTGCTTCTGAACTTCCTCCCTTCCATTCTCTTGCTTGGATTCAGATGTGTCCTGGTATCCACCAGGGAGCCAGCCAGGAATAATTGAACATCTAGTGACTAGATTCTGGTGTGTATTTGTCTGATGTGAATATATCAGAGTTTGGATCATTCCTTAGCATTAGGACTACTTAATGCATTAAGTACTTCCATAAAAATTGAGTTTAAAAGCATCTGTGGTGCTGTCCATAATGTTTTCTAGAATAATGAATTTATTTAATGTTTTTAAAGGGTGATGTAGAGTACTCTTCAGTATATGTGTGTGTACATATACATTTGTATATATATTTGTGTCTTATCTTCCTTTGATACACCAAAATAAGAGTTTATTAAACAGCAGTGGGATGAAGCTAGTTACTTCTACTTCTTTCTTAATTTGGAGTTTGAAAATGAGCCAAATTAGAAGTTAATTTGTTTTTTCCTCTTAGCTAAGCTTGTGTGTATTTGATTGTGTAACTTTCACCAAAATTAGCTTATTTACAAATAAGCATGGGGCTGGGATGCTACAGGAGGGAGTCCCTGGTACCTGGGCTGCTCAGCTCTTGGAAATGAGCATCTCCATGGTTTGGGATGGGCACGGCAAGGAGAAACTGCCCGGTACTGCCCAAATCTGAGCAAGGGACACCATGCAGGAACTTCAAAATCTTCAGGACTAATTTGTGCCTGATGTCACGTGAAAATGCATTTAAAATATAGAGAGACCAAAAGGAAGCTGAGTAGGGTGTATTTTATTTTAGCTGCAGATAAAGGCAGCATTCCGATGGGGATGTCTTGGCAAGGAAAAGACATTCAGACCACTTCTGTGAAACACAGAAGTGACAGCAGTGAGAACAGGGATCTATTGCCTTACAGATTTGCTGACAATTCATGGGGAATTTGTTGGGAATGAGGAGAATTTTAGGTGTAAAACACTGATCATCAGACATGTTTTCCTACTGTGGTATAAATCTCTTGCCAAAACATATCCCAGTGGAAGTGAAGGACTGGTTAAATAATTTGTCTGTCTCTTACTGGTCTGTCTTGGAAAAGATTCTCATGCATGGCAAAATTATTTCTCTTCCCTGAACATAGGAACTTCAGGCATTTCCTACTAAGGTTCTTGTAGGTTTTCATAACCTGACTGATTTTATTTTGCATTAATGAAAAATATCAATAATTTTCCAGAATTACCCCCCACTGATCTGACTTTTATTCCTTTCTGATAGCCCAGGTAAAACCCACCACTGTTATGGCTGAAAGTTAAGTTTTAGAGTTAAAGATTAAATATTAGCGGTAGAGACCTTTATTTTTTATTTATATAAATATATAAAATGTTTAAAATATTTATATAATATAAAATCTATTTATTTTTGTATTTTTAATTAAAACAGAAGTGGTGCAGTTACTTTGCACATTAAATCCTATCTAGTAATTTTAGTAAAAAGTAACAGCATGTTGATAATTTTAGTGTGCTAATGCTGCAATGAAATTAAAATAAAGCACCACAGAACATAGATATTAGTTATTAAAAGTGAAATCAAGATATATTTTGTTTCTTATGTGATACTTTGTACAAAATCCTTGGACAATACTGGGAATTAATTTAAGGGGAGCCCATCTCTGCTGTGATTATGTGAAAGCTCAGGGAGGTGCAGGATGCTGGTGGTGTTGGGATGGAGCACAGATGGGTTGGGAGGTGCAGCTGGACACAAACTCCCAAGGTAAGGGGCACAAGGAGTGACTCAGGGAATGGGTTTTATGTAAAACAGCTTAAGATGCTAGCTCAGAGCAATTACATGCAGAGTTATTAAACTGGGATTATCTCCATGTTGCTACCCTTTTTAAACAGCCCAGACATATTTTGTGGACATTTAAATGCATTGTAGCTGGGGTTTTATGCCAGTAAAATAATGTCTGGAGTAATTGTGATGCTTTGTGCTTGAAGGCAGAGGCCTCTTACAGGTTATGGGGGTATCACATAAACAAAAAGGGAAGCATAAAAGAAAATAAATTGTCAGTAGCATCAGTCATTGATCTGTTGGTTGTATTTGATAACAACTTTTATCAGGATGAAGAATATATTATGGAGTATATTTCCAAGAGGATATATTTCCAGCTGGTTTATATTCTACTTGAGAGGGGACAAGTAAGCAAACCCAGTGTTTTATTAATCTTCAACTGAAGCTTCATTTACTGTCAGATTATGTTTAAATGTTATGAGTGAAATTTTTTGGCCCAGAGAGATGGAGCTAGGTGGGGCTGCCGGGGTACTGGGAGATTTCACGGGGGGGATTTTCCCCTGTTAATTTGCAGTGAAACTCAAGGGCTGTGATTTGTATTTAGCCATGGTTTGCAGTAGTTAGGAGTTGCTTTTTACATCCCTAGCGTGATAAAGTCAATTAAGTCTAGCTTTGCTGCTTCCTGGGGTAAGTAGGTGAGAATTTGGGTTTGGCTGTAGGCGTTCTGAAGTGCATGATATATCAGCGATGGAAAATCAGCTTAAATTTTGTTCCACGAGGGACAGCCGTGGTTGTTGCAGGCACTCTGTGGGGACGGAGCTGTGTGTGCTTGGTATTTAACACTAAAACCATTGACAGAAAGGCAAAATGCCGATGTCCATTGCAGGCTCTAAATGGCAGCTGGCACAGCCTGGCAGCAGATCCGTCCTCCTTGCCCTGCCAAAGAACGATCCTGCGGGAACCCCCTGTCACACTGGCTCAGGATCCTGCAAGCGCTGGCTCCTTGCTGGGGTGTTGGGTGGGCTGTGCAGATGTTCTGGGGTGGCTGTGTCCAGGGGAGGCTGTGTCCAGGAGAAGCTGTGCCCCGGGGAAGCTGTGGGCCAGGAGAGGCTGTGCCCAGGGGTGGCTGTGCCCAGGAGAGGCTGTGCCCAGGGGTGGCTGTGTCCAGGAGAGGCTGTGCCCAGCGGTGGCTGTGTCCAGGAGAGGCTGTGCCCAGCGGTGGCTGTGTCCAGGGGAGGCTGTGTCCAGGAGAAGCTGTGCCCCGGGGAAGCTGTGGGCCAGGGGTGGCTGTGCCCAGGGGTGGCTGTGCCCAGGGGTGGCTGTGCCCAGGAGAGGCTGTGCCCAGGAGAGGCTGTGCCCAGGGGTGGCTGTGTCCAGGAGAGGCTGTGCCCAGCGGTGGCTGTGTCCAGGAGAGGCTGTGCCCAGGGGTGGCTGTGCCCAGGGGTGGCTGTGCCCAGGGGTGGCTGTGCCCAGGGGAAGCTGTGTCCAGGAGAGGCTGTGCCCAGGGGTGGCTGTGCCCAGCGGTGGCTGTGGCCAGGAGAGGCTGTGCCCAGGGGAAGCTGTGCCCAGGAGAGGCTGTGCCCAGGAGAGGCTGTGCCCAGGGCAGCACAGCAGGCCGGGCCGTGGCGGGTGCAGGGTGAGGCTGATGTGTGGTGATGGCACTGCCAGGCTGCGCTCTGGCCCAGGGCTCACAGGGTCACCCCACAGTCCAGTTCAGTCTCTGGAGAGTTCTCTGGGTGGCTCCTTCTGCGTGACTGTAAAAGGCTTTCATGGAGATGCAGAAATGGATGCTTGTTATTTACTGAAATATTAGGGGAAATTAAGTAGGCTGAGCTGTAATCTTCTTATAGCTGTGTTTTTAAACAGAATTAGGTTTTTTAATAAAATAAAAGCTCAATTTATAATTATTTTTATTTTAGAAAGAGCATTTGTGTTCTCCTGTGCAGCGAACCCCTGGGCTACGTGTACAGAGCCCTCCTGATTCAGAGAGGAGCTGCAGGGCGCTGTGTGCAGAGTACTGTTCTTGGGTGGATTTGCCTGGATAGCTGTGGGATGCAGCTTAGGAGCGTGCTCTGGCTGGGGAATTTGATGAAAGCCCTTCATGTTGCATCCCAGAGGTATTCCTGCAACACCTGTGCTGCCCATGCTCCTGTCTGGTGTTCCAGTGTGGTGCTGTGGTGTGTTCAGGCTGCCCTGTAGGGCTCGTTGACTTTCTATTGCCCTTTGACCTTGGACTTTGAGTCTGTAGGATTGTAGGAGGCAAATCCTTCAAGGGTAATAATTTCTCTGTATTATTGCTCACATAGCAGCTACTGCTTAACTGTTCAGAGCAGGGGGCCATGGCAGACTTTCCGCTTTGGGTGGCTCTCCCAGAATAGGGACCCATGGCGTCTGAGAATTGAATTAAACTGTTCCAATCAAGAAGTATTTCAGATGTGAACAATTAAAGGGAATCTGCAGCCTTGGTTTCCCTGAAAACCTTGTAGCAGTCTTCCAGGGCCTAAAGGGGCTCCAGGAGAGCTGGAGGGGGCCTTAGGACGAGGGATGGAGAGACAGGACATAGGGAATGGCTTGCCACTGCCAGAGTGGGAGAGATGGGTGACCAGGGGATGTCGTTTGGAGGCTGTTTTGCCCTTTAAGCTCCTGAATTAAAAATAGGATTTGAAACACAGTACAGGTGACCCCGTGTTGCTCGAGTTGTTCATATTGTCCCAAAATGCCTGATGCATCAGTGCAGCTGCTATGGAGTCAATGGAAGTAGTGCTATCACCAAGAAATGCAGCTGGTGAATGGGACTGGGCTAAACTGGGAGGGAGACTATTCACTGGGTGTTTTACTGGCAGCAGGAGCTCTTGTAAGCAGCTAAACAGGTTAAGTCAAGAAGGTTGAACATCTCCCAAACTAGTAAAGTTGCAATTACACACCTGTTTAAAACAAACACCTCTTTAAAAAAAAGATGTCAAGAAACTTATTTTTGTTTCCTATTTGTTCAGCTATTCAGTAGCCTTTTTAATCTTGGAGATACTGGAATGGTGAGCATGTCTTTTGATGGGTGTTCCTCCCCTAAATGGGTGGGGTCTTAGGAACAAAAGGTATTTAATGAATTGTGATGGAGAGTTAAGGGTGAGAGACTTGGAGGAGCAGGTTAAGACTCCTGATTAGATGGAAAGTGGAGGTGGAAACCACAGACAAGATCAGGGAAGGTACTCTTTTGAGTTGTTGAAGATGAGATCTGTTCTGTTGTCTGAACTGTGAGACTGGATGCTCTGTTTCAGTTGAAGGGTGTGGATCTATCTATCCCATTCCACATGCAATTCAAGGGAGTTTGGAAAGGAGAGGAACACCTCAGTAAGTGGATGATTTCCTTGCTGTTGGGTAGACTTAGAAGTGCCACAAGACCCCAGAAATGCAGGCCAGGTGTGAGGTTTTTTTTCCAGTTGGAGCTGCCAAAGGAGATGCTCAAGAGCTGAGGAGTGCCTGGGTTTCCTGGCACCGCTGCCCAGAGAGGGTCAGACAGAAGCAGGATTCTCCTTGGCCAAGTGCTGCTCCACCTCTGGGTGCCTGTTTGTGACAGGGGAAGTGGGGGGAATGTGTTTATCCCTATTCCCAGGCAGTTATTCCTTGGCAGGTCAGCAGCTCCCGGCAGGCAGAGGTGCCCATTCATTCCCCACTTGCTGTGTGTCTTTCGACTTAGTTAAATCCACTCTCAGCAAAGCTAAACTGTTTGGGAAAAAGATTAAGCCAGACAGTTTGACTAATTGAAAATGAGGGAAATCCTCTGTGACTGTGAACACTGGGTGTGCTTTGTACTGTATTCTGCTTTTCTCTGAGCTAAAACATTCTTTTTTCTGTGTGTATACTTACAGATAAAGTAGATTAACTTGTTGTAATCTTAGCTACTGTTTTAATAAGGCAAAGGAACATTTTGTTGATTCCTGGAATCCTTGGAGAGGAAAAAAACTTCAGGAATACTTTTCAGTAATAATTTTTAAGGGCAGCCCACCGCTCTGATTTTTCGAAAATGAAGTATTTGCTGTGGCCCATATGCCATGAATGGAATTGGTCAGTCAAAAGGTAGCTGAAATGAAAGGAAAAGCATGTTGGCATTGCTGGGATGGTTGGCCACTGCCTGCTAATTTAAAGTAGAGTTAAGAAACTGATGTTTCCAACAGAAAACTTTATTTCCAACCATGGAGAAAAGCTGAATTTTAGAAGTGCTGTTCCATCTGTTGCTGAGGAGGTCCCACTGTGCAGGTAACAGTCCAGTAAAAAATTCAATAGGGAATTTGGAATCTCTTAGGAAGCACTTACATTGAGAAACATTCAACACTAAATTAAAATACATATTTATGTGCCTCTCTTTTCTTTGTGATTTGTACAACAGTTGCTTATTCTTAAATATGCTTGGTTAGATGAGTTCTTATTCTTCTCCTGCTTCCAAGCCCTTTCATTTTGTTTCTGCAATGAAGATGTAACAATTTATGACATCACATTAATATCCATGGCAACAGCCTGTAAAGTGAACAACATATTGCATTTGCATTGCAGAGGGAGATGGCTCCTGCTGAAATATGGATATGGGAAAGAACTCCAGCAGTGAGCACAGGGGATGCCTGGGAAGGGGAATTCTTTTGTAGTGGTCAGATTTTGTAAAAGTGATCTTTAGAAGGAGTCCCAAGTGCAGAGAAGTCAGAAGTTGCAGTGCTTTTTTTGACTGAATGGAAAGTTAAATCACAACTTTCTATTCCTGGGTGTTCCTCTGGGAGCCTGCTCATCCCCGAGGGAATCCTGCTCACTTGGGTTCTTGTTTGCAGTAACTCTCACAGGAGAGATTCTTATTGGAGAGATCTTACAGAGCAGGACTCGCTTTAAATTAATAATTGCTGTATATATGTTCAGCCTTAAAGATCATGAGAAAAGCTGAGTACTTCGTAGTCTCAGTCTGTAAAATCTTGTACTTTAGTTTATTACTATGTGGAATTCCAAGGACTCCTCTGTTTCAGAGCAACTCTCCAGTCCTCAGTAATTTGTTTTTTCCATTCCCAATGCTATGTTGTGTCTTCCTCATTGTTTTTCTCCTGTAATACCTTCTGTTTATAAACAGGAGTAAACAAACATATTATTATAAATAAGAATGTGCTGCAGAAGAAATGTTTTTTCTGTCCGCATCTGAAAGGACATCTGCAGTAGTCCCTGCTTGGAGAGACAGGGATGGGGAGGGAGCGGGGTTCTTTTCCTACACTGAGGTTTCAGTACCTGTTTGGGGCAAGTATCTGTTCAGCCAGTGGAAGTAAGGGACATCAGGATCTTCAGGGATCTTCTGGAGCCTTTCCCAAGGGATCACACATTTGACCAGATTATTTTTCAAGGATGTTTCTCTGCTTTCAAAGCTGTTTCATATGGACACGTATGGACACTTACACTGTCCCCACTCCAAACCTTCTCTCTCCTAATATATTTATTATTGAACGTGGTCGATTTTTTTTTTCCCTGAAGTTTTATTTTTAGCCTGTGTGATCTCAGATCCTTTTCTTAATTGAAAAAGCAGTCCCTGGGTGAAGAGCCCAGACCGGGTCCCAGCCAGCTCCCTCTGCTGGCTTCCTCAGAGGACATAAATAGATTTAAAAACCTGTTTAAAAACCTGCTTGACATTCATTGCTCAGGCCCTTTGCTGGCAGAACTCAGCACAGAACTGTTATTTTGCTTTTGCTTCCGTTCAAGTAGCAGCAAACTCCAGTAAACATTTTCTTACAGAAGTGCACAAAGTATTTTGGCATGTTTTGTGGGGAGTAAAGAACAAACAAAATGACAAAAATATGCTTGTTTTGTCTTTGAAGTCTGTTCTGCATTTTTGTTCTGTGCCTGTGGTTTTGGAAGGCTCCTGGCCTCTCCAAAAAGAGGAGGATATAAGGAAAAAGGTTCTCACTGGCACATTTATAAAAACACACTTCATTTACGCTGTTCTTCATACCTCAACTTAAGATGCATTTTCAGGTTTTTTTTATTACTAAAAATGGTTTAAAAACTAAGAGTCTTTTCTTTTGAAAATATTTTTTCAAGTATTTTATTTACGAGCATCAAGTCTGATCATTTATAACCTAGAAATGATGCTATAAATTATTTATAACCTAGAAAAAATATATACTTATTCACATCTTTTCCTGTTTTCAAATAGTAACATGAAGAGGATTTATCTAATATGTTCCATATATAATGGAATTATTGTTGTGGTTCATATGTACAACCTTTGGCTATTTTGTGTGGGGGCACGTGATGTGTACTTAACACCGGAAACTGCTCTAAAAGTATTTCATGTATCCCTTACTTAAATCCAAATCTTGTTTTCTCACAATATATCATTACATTATAGTAAGTTGATTAAAAAATTTTTTTAATAAAAATTGTTATTTCTATAACCATTAGGTTGGGGGAAAAAAATTAAAAAAAATAGGAGCCTGGGGGCTGCAAGTAGTGATACAGGACCAAAAGCAAGTATGAACTGAGATAAAATAAGCACAATTCTTAATTTTTATGCAGAAGGGTAAACTCAAATTTTATATTACGGAAACCCAAATGTTGGTTTGGTTAAGTCAGCATACAGCTGAGATGGAAATATCACCAGTTCTTGTTCTGTAGAGCAGAGCCCAGCCGGGTGGAAGCAGAGCCTGGGGAGTCTGGG
The DNA here is from genome assembly GCF_049639895.1 of Pseudopodoces humilis. NCBI lineage: Eukaryota > Metazoa > Chordata > Aves > Passeriformes > Paridae > Pseudopodoces > Pseudopodoces humilis. The sequence continues at coordinate 8,750,778 of NC_142219.1, forward strand.
CATGTTACACCCAGGATTTCTCCATTAATGTCTCCTTGGATGTGCTGGAGATTTTGTCTTTCCTTCAGCTGTCCTCTTAACATAGCAATTAAAGGCTGTGGCACACAGCACATCGTGAAGCAGTGAGGACTGCTGCCCAAGCTTCCTTCCTGCAGGATGAGGATGGATATTCATTCCCTGGCTGCTCCTTGGACAGTGGTGGGAAGTGGCCCCATGGCAGGGACTCGTGTCCATGTCCCCTTGGCCATGGCAGTGACTCGTGTCCATGTCCCCTTGGCTGGGGGAAGCTCCTGGGATCGCCCTGGCACGCCGCCGCAGCTCCCTGTGGATGTGGGGCTGGATCACTGGGAGGGATTGGGAACGGGAACAAGGAGGGACAGGATTGCAGAGTCCGAGTGGAATCGCCTGTCTGGAGCCGTGTGGAAGGGCAGGGGTGCCGCTCTCTGAACTGAGCTGTGCTCCAGCAGTGTTGTCCTGCATACTTGGGAAGTGAGGGAAGACTCTGGGCTCCTTTCGCTTTCCAAGTAGGGATTAATAGGGACGGCAGTTTTCCTCAGAACAAGCTCCGTGTTACTTGGGAATGGCCAAAGTCACTCTGATTTCTCTGGAGAGACTCGCTGCCCTCAAACCTTGAGGTTCTGTTACCTCCAGCAGAGCTCTGGGAACAGGGAATGCAGTCAGTGTCCCATCAGTGCTGGTAAACACCAGTTGTGTCTGGAGAGGAAAAATGAATGTCCTCCTCATTGCGTCGATGGTGCTGAGGAAAGTGTCCTTGATGTACATCCACTGCAGGAATTCCATATTCTTTGAACCTGGGGAGATCAAAAGGCAGAAGTGGGGGTTACAGCTGATATGTGGAATTGAGGGTCACGATGGGTGCAAAGCCCAGGTGGTCACTGGAAATGGAAATGAAGAAAACTTGGGAGATTTGGAAGGGGGAAGAAGAGAGCAGATCAAGTTTGGAGAGTACAGGTTGTTTCTGGGATTAGGAAAGCATAGTATACTTTTGAAAATTTCCCTTCCAAGTTTTTTGGGTTGCTTTTATGTTCTTCTGACAAACTACCTTTAACGTCTTTGTTCCAAAGAGTTGAAGATGTAAAGGAAAATGAAGAGTTGGAAATGTGAGGGGGAATTCTAGAAACTCCCAGGAGTAAAGTTAAGAAAATACTTCTTTTCTACTGGTATCCATAGCCTGGAACATTTTAGGAAATGATGGTGAGAATCTCCCAAACCTTTAGTGCCTTTTCACTTATGGTCAGGTTATGCTTTTCATTTATAGGAAATACCTCTGCAAAGAAATATAAAGTGGCTTGGAAATAAGACTGCTTAATACAAACACACGGTGGGACAAATGAAGCAACGTAAATCAGGGATTGGAGGGATTTTCTGGCATGTGAGAGCAGGTTTCCCATTGCATACGACTTCCTGCTTTGCTTTGGGAAACTGTGTAAACCACATGTTTTATTTCTGTTCCTTTTACTCTTTCTGGTGATTGTAGAAAGCATTCAAAGCAAAAACCACACAGCAAACCCATGGTTTGATTTGGAGTCTGTCCTGTCTCAGGAGCGAGCAGCTCAGCTCTGCACAGCTCATCTGCATTCCTACAGAGAGAGCAGACTCGGGCTGTAATTGCACAGAAGTGCTCGTTCTGATTTCATAGATAATAATTTTGGTTAACCAAGCTGCTGAGAAACTGTCCCTGTGAAGATCTGGCTGTGGTGTACTCCGGTGAAAGACAGGAGAGGCTGTGCAGGAGCACAGGAATGTGAGTGTGTGGGCCAGGGAGAGGATGTAATATTTAATGTGTATTTTATAAAAAACAACTCTGTACCTAGTGGGATTGAGGAAGCGATAAAAGTATTACTTTAAGTAGTGCTAACACAATCTAAGTGCAGATAGTTACCTACCATCTGTTTTTCAATAAATAGCTATTATGCTAATTTCTGTTTCAATGCGCAACAATTAAAGCCTCCGAGTATTCCTGTGATATTCAACAGCTGTTGCCTTTGAAGGTTTTATTTATCCTTCTGAAGTGCAACAATTTTAGTTTCATAGTCAACTCCGTTTGCAAGTGTTGGTTTTTATATCAAAAATTGCGGTGCATTGAGATGCAAACTTGGGTCGTGCCTGAGCAGCAACCTCCAGGCACGGTCTCCGTTAATATTCTGATTTTCCTGGAAGCTGTTAAGGATACCTTGGGAGGATGCAGATTGGAAACGCTTCTGTGCATGTCCAGTGAATATTCCCTCAATTTGGAAATAGGAGAACACAAATTAATATTCTGGGGAACATTTTCACTGGTTTGGTTGATTTTGTGATGAGCTGACTTGGGGAAGGGAGCCAAGATGGATTCTCAGGCCTGTACGAGTGAGCAGCACAATTTCCCTACGATCATAACCAGCACAAGGAAATTAGATCTCTAAGTGGGTTGAATCTGATTTAGTAATAAGTCAATTTAATCACTAATGACTTCAAACGCAGATTTTACAAGGTGATCAATGGCAGTATAGCAATGATCGATCAATGGTGTTGTCTTTAATTGGATTTTTATGGGTATAATATAGTTTTTTAGAATTAATGTACCATTGCATTGTGTTGTTACTCTCTTAACTCAATTTTTTAGGAGAAATGATGCTTCAAAATGCTCGTTGGTTTTTGAAATATTGTTCTAAGGGCACGTTAATAAAAATACAGATGAAAAATTAAATGCTTGCTTTTAGTAATTTTATGTCTGATGTTGTTGGAGCTGTTTAGCCATGTGGTTTTAAAACATGGAAAAAACCTCACATCCTTCATATTTCATGGCAACAAGGGGGTAAAATATCAAAGGCTAGGAAGGGAGCGTGTGCTGCTCTGAATGTGAATCTTGAGGAGCTGAGTAAGTCCCCGTCCTCAGCAGTTTGACATAGTAATCTTCCCTGGAAGTAATCTCCTTGTCCCATGTGTCCTGCTTTAATCTATCAGTATTTCTGCAGTGTGCAGCAAGAAATTGATTTTCAGTAATTTTAATGGCTGAATAACTGGTGCTGTCCCAGAGTGTTTTTTCATATTTGCAGTGGCCAATGTGGTAACTGAGGGCAGTGTTCTGGATAATGGGTTTCATTAGCTCTGATGCCTGAGGTAAAAAAGCAGTAGGTGGGAATAAAGCCTTGTTTTTGATGTCTAGACGTTCATTTCAGCTGTTGCTGCAATATGATACATTAAAAGGAAATATGTAACATAGCTCTGAGGAAATATGTATTCTTTGAAACTAATTCTGCTTTTAAACTGCACAAGGCAGTGTGACCTGAATTATTAAAATGTGGGTGGCTAGATTTCTTAAAGGTATAACTGTCTCTGCAGTGCCGACACAGCCTCGACTTGCCTCCTCTCCTTCCTTCCTATATTTCTTTTAAGTAAAATATGTCAGTTTGGCCACTGAAGCAGAACAGAGATCTTATTATCTTTCCAGTATCTCTGCTGGGAGACCTAAAATTATTGAAGTATTTGCTTTGATATTTTGCTGTGACTTCTCTCCTTGAAATTTTTATAATGGATCTTTTTTTTTTGAGAACATGGCTGGCTTCATAAAAATCGTTGGACACTTTGAAGACCTTAATATCTCTGACTTGAAAATAAAAAAGATCCCAAGCCAACTAAGCTGCTCATTAATGTATGTTTAAATTGAAAATTTCCCATGTAAGTCTAAATTATTGTAGTTGCCTTTCATTCTTTTAACATCTGATCTGGAAGAATAAACATAAAAATCAACACAAGCATTTTATTCATTTTTTGAACCTATGAAAACAAAATCATAACAAATGCCTAAAAACTTCATATATGAAAGCTGTTGATTAATTCCCATTCTGTTTGAACACCAGCAGTGAGATTAACACCTCCACTGTAATCCATTATACGTGTCAGATACACGTTTTTCTTGTTTTGGATTTTCTGCTGTTCTTGATAATTTCTTTTCTGAGAATCCAGATTTTTAGAGGCAGAATATTAATAAACTTGCTGGTTTATTTTGGGAGATGATTTAATTAAAAAAAAAAAACAAAACTTAACTACAGGAAAGCAATTGGTCAGAAATGACATGGTGAAATTCTCCCTCTGTTGCAGGGCAGTGAGAAGGGGATGAGCTGCCTGTTAAAGCAAAAGCTTCTCCCAGGTGTCATCCTTCTCCAGAGTGTGCTGAGGCTTGGATAGGGTAGTTAACATATACAGAAATATATATATATACACAGGGCTATAGCTGTGTGTGTGCATAAACCGGTCCCAGTGGAGGAGCAGTCACCTGCCTGGTCACTCTGGTGAGAAGGAGCCTGGGCTCCTGGAGGTCACCCAGCCTGACCCCTGCCCAGGATGGGATTGCTGCAAACAAAGCTCACATCAGCCATGGCTTTGTAACCCCATGGCCTGGCAAGCAGTGACCCACAGTTTGTCCCCTCTGCTTTGCTGCCTCTCCAAACTCTTGTCCTCTGCTCTGACTTCCATGGAGGAAAATGTAGTTTGTGCTCCGTTGTGCTTTCCCTCACTAAAACATTCCATCTGTCCTAGAAGTTCTCTGGTTTGGAAGATGCCTTTCACAGCTGTTGTTCAGTGTCACATTTGTTGTGTCTAAAGAGAAATATTGCAACTGAAGGAACAGAAACGCGTCCAGGACAGGCCAGAGGTGTTCCCATGTTTTGGAACCTGTGCAGCACCTGTGTTCTGCTGGCTGTGCCTGGAAATGCTATCAGGAGCATGGGAAAGCTGAGGGGGCTGGAGTTCGTTTGGAGTGTTAAAAGCATTAGAAATCATCATGTAGACAGACAGAGACTATTTTCTAGGCTTCAATTTGCTATAAGGAATTTAAAATACTCTTCAAAATCTAAAATATAGTTAAATTATAAGTGTCAGGAACTTTGGAATTTACAGGGAATAGTCTAATTTTTAGTGTTTTGCCAAGCTTTTTTATTGGTCACCATATGCATCCTGAAGTTGTAACTTGCTCCAGTCATTTCAACACTTTCCTTGTGGAGTCTGGATCAGGAAGCCAAAGAGCAGAGAGAAAGTGAAATGCTGCACTTCTAATTTTTCCTTCTCAATTTTATGGCATCAGACATATGTACATGCTCTTAATTGTATGATGTACTTTTTTAGTAGGATAAAGAAGCATTAGAGATAATTACAGTAAGTATAGTGCTTTAATATATCTGGGAATTAGAGGCATTATTTATTATAGGAAAATGGTTATGGCAATGTCTTATGATATGCTTAGAGTTAAATTTAATAGGGAAGTAATTTTATTTCCATTTCATATGTAATTTATGTGAATTCTGTGTACTAAGAAAGGCAGATTGGAAAATTAGAATATTGAGGATTGATACCACTCTAGACTTTCCCCTTTTCCCTGTCCCACTCCACTGACGCTCCTCAGCCTGTCTGACCTCATGGCACACTTTGACCTTTGGGACTTGGCTTCAACATTAACATTGCTTTTTCCCTGCTTTTCCTAGGATTTTGGACACCTTCCTCCCAGCCTGCTGAGTGCAGGACAGCCATGGATGCAGTTGTGGTGGTGGGTAGGGAGGGGGACTGCTGCCAGCTTCCATTCCCTCATCCAATCCCTCCTGCTGGGATATGTAGTGCTTTCATGTCTGGGATTGTGGAGGAGTAACAGGCTGGGGTAGCCTAGGGAAACTGAGCAGGGAAAAGAATACAGGTGATGTCCAGACAAAAAATAATTTTGGATTCAAATGATCCCAACTCTACAGAATATTACATTCAGTGGTGTAAAGCAGTGTGATCTGATCTGAATTCTTCTGAAATGGCAAAATTATACTTGCAGAAAATAGTTCTGAGAGAGGATACAAAATGTGACAAGGTCCCGTTAGTCTGCTCCCTACCTGGGAGTAGGTAAGGGGTTAGGACTGAGAATTTCAGAACTGCTGGTGGAAACTTTCCTGTAAAATCAAAGACTTGATTCTTGTCTCCCCTATTTTCCATGAAGCTCCTAAAGCAGGGGCAATAGTGGCAGTACAGGCTAGGATAGGGTGAAACTGGACAAGAGCTCACTGCTGTGTAAGAGTGAATTTATTTTGACTTTTACAGGTTGACTTCATGATGTTGTCCAAAAATTTGATTTTTAATTTAAATACTGAATTTTCATGCAGGTGTGATCTCTCACAGTGTAACTAATCTGTAACTTTTCATATATTTGAGGATTATGTAATTTTTAAGTGCAAGACTGTACCTGCCTTGCAGCTTCTGGGGCTTCACTAGTTCTGAGCTGTTGAGAATTTATACATCAATAGTTCTGACCGTGCACGGGGGTTGTGAGTTCCTTAAGCGCAGTGTTTTACCCATGAAAGCCGAGGAGTTCTGTGCAGTAAATAGCCATGGCCCATTACATCCTCAGTGTCAGGGAGGGCTTGCAAGCATTAAAGGGCTTGCAGTGGTTTCTAAGGAAAAGCTCCTTGGCTGCTGCTTGTGCCCAGGGGCACAGGTCTGTGTCTCCATTCTCCCGGCAAGTCCTGTGCTGTCCGATAAAGGTGATTTAGGTACTAAAACCTGGCTTTTCCATTCTGCACGGAGAGGCTCTGTTACCGACATTAGCATATCACAACATTGCACATGCAAAAAAATGTGCTTTTTCTTGTCTGAGTGTGTGAGTTACAGCTCCTGGAGAAGCAGCACAACAGTGGCTCGAGGCTTTGAAGGCTGCTGGCAATATTGATATTTTCCATGATGCACAAACTCCTTAGAAGTTTGCCTTTAAACATGGTTGTAAACTATACTGAGATAATCATCTCTTTGCGATAGACGCGCTGCTGGGAGGTCTCGTCCTGCAAATTGGCCAGGGAGAGGTGTGAAGTCTTCAGTGCTTAACGTGCAGTAGATTTTTATGTTTGCACTTTTAAAGATCTGCCGACTATTCCTGTAAAATTGAAATGACAGAACAATTAACGAATTCTTACTCCTTGAAAAACTTGTTTTATCGTATGTTTTTACTCTGCATCTTCTGCCTGAGAAAGATTTAGAATCTGGTACAGGCATACCAGAAATAGTGCTACTCCTGGTAGTTTTAGCACCCAAAAGCCATGAGTAAGGAGAGCAGATATTTTTGAGGTTTGTCTGTCAGGTGACTAATTCAGGCTGCACTCTACTATGAGAGATAATTAGACTTACTTTTTTAAACTCTAAAAGCTCTGCAGTTCGGTACTGAGTGTACAGTTTTTATTTTGGTATAAAATCTGCTGTGTATTGCTAAAACTGCAATAGTTGAAGTCAGTACAATGGAGGAATTGCACTTGAGTGTGACAGGGAGAGGTTCAGAGGAGTCGTTTCATGTTGTTTCAGTTATGTAAATTGATTTTACACCTTTAATGATTCACTTTGTTTCTTGATTGTCGGCATCTGTGGTTAAGTTTTAAAGGATCTCTCAGCAGTGGTGGATAAGAATGATCGTGCATTCCTCACCCCTGTACTTGAATACTGAATGCTACAAACAAATGGGTTTGCTTTTATGCTTTTGTGTTTGCTTTTTTTTTCTTTTTTAAATTCAAAGGCTGCATCTTCGGCAAGTAAAGATTAAAGCTGCTTGGGTGATATAGGTAATAGTTGAAATAGTTTAATGAAACATGCTACTTTGAAAATTAAAGCTGTGGAAGATATGTTTTGGATAAATGTTTGTATGTCCCTATTCTGAGCATGTTGACATTTTTTTTGTAGTGGTGGAAGAAGGATTCTGGGAGAATGGACTTTCCTATGAGTGTAGGACCCTGCTCTTCAAAGCCATTCATAATCTTCTGGAAAGGTAAGAAAAACTCTAGGGCTCCCAGATATTTCACTTTGATACTTAAAATCATACAGGATACGTGTAGAGCGATTATATTACTATGGATCTTAAACTACATTTTTTTTAGAGTTAGACCTTGAATCAAAGAGAGCAGGATAGAGATGGATTTCTTAAGTCATTGACACTGGAAGTTTATCATAAAACACTGTACAAACTAAACACTCTTACAAACAATAATGTTGATACATATTTCTGCTCGGATTTTTGCTAAGGAACTGTTTTAAAAGCCAAAAAAAAGGGAAGTTTTCACCTTCTGGAAGTGCTTAGAGAATGTCATTGTATCTGACCTTCAGTGCCTTGATGAGGTTAAATGATACGTATCTTAAAAGCTCTTAACTCTCTTCTCTCAATTATCCTGGCTACATGCATGTTAAAATTTGACTACATTTGTACACAGTATTCAGGGTGAAGCTTAACAGTTCCTGGCTCTGATGAGCCATATATATGTATGACTTTACTGCACAGTTATTCTGTGATTAGTTAATACACTTATGCCTTTTTCTTCTTAATCCAGCTATCAATTTTTAAGATTACTGAAGATTATCTTATTCTTAGGCCTATTGAGTGGGACATGGCATCTTGGGCTATATAGTTTTATTCTTTCTGTTTCTGCAGTTCTTCAGGTCATCATCACCTTCCTATACTGCATCCTAGTTCTTACAAATTTGGATAGCTTCTTAGAATTAAATGTCATTAGACTATTCCCTCTTTCTCTGAGGTTATAATAATACTAATAACAACAACAACAAAATAGAATGCACCTTTGTGTTGCAGTAATTTTGTAGAATGCAGCCTTGGATATATTTCCTTTCAGAAACTAAGCAAATGGAAAACACTTTCATCTTGTCTCATTTAGTGTCCTGTTTGCTTTGATGTAGATTTACTGGTAATGAGGTTTGCATTATGTTCCTGAGGCTGTGTTTCCATGGGGTGGGCGAATTACCTGTGTGCATATTTGCAGGTACAAAGGATTAGTTGTTTTATTCCCTGTTTTCTATCCCATCAGTCTCTTTAGGGGATTTTTATAAAAATTGTAGGCTACTTAGGATGAACAAAAGTATAAAAATTAAATTCCAAGTTTAGAATGTTCATTAGTTCTTTCGTAGCTTTATAGTATAAAAAGGAAAATAAATTTGATACGTATTTATTAATCTGTGGTACCCAGCCAGCTGACTTCTAAGTGTAAAGTGGCTAATTTTATTCTTTAGATCTCTTAAAACTTGTGAAATAAATTTATTTTTTTTTTTACTATAGCTTAATTGAAATCAGTTGGCAGTGGTGGAACTGTTCTGTCCAGCTGTGACTGGAAAGTCTTTTTCTTCCAGCAGTAGTTGGTGAATACACCTCAGGTGTTTGCTGAGAGCCTCAGTTCATGTCCTGATAAACTGAAACAATTCATATCATGATAAGCTGATATGATTAATGTTGTGATGATGATATGATAAATGTTATGATAAGCTGATATGATTGATGTCATGATAAGCTGATACAACTCCTGCTGCAGACCCAGCCTTGGGCATGAGCATCTTCTCGCTGCTCAGCTTACTGCAATTTTTACAGTTTCATAGTTGAATTTACTTCAAGTTATTAACTTATTATATCTCTTTTTCTTTTTTTTTTTCTTCCTGCCATACCAAATCTGAACTTAACATCATAATTACTTCATTTAAAATAATAGCAACATGGGTGCAGGCTTTATTAAATATCACTTTAAAGCTCTATTTTGCCCTGTGTTTAGGAAAAGCCCCTTTAATAAAGCAGAAGGCTCGAACTCGTTTCTGCCCCATCAGCCAGGGCCGGTGCCGGCGGTTGCTGTTTTGTGGGGTTTGGGGTTTATTTCGTGTTCATTTCGCTGGAGGCTGAGGGGGATCGGCCGTGGCGGGAGGGAAATGGCGAGAGGAGGAACCGTGAGGGGGGAGCGGCCCCTCATGGAGGAGCCTGAGGGACCTGTGCGGACAACACGGGGCAGGGAGGGAGCAATAGCGTGTTTTTACCAGACCCCGGCAAAGGCAAGAAAAAGGGCCTTTACACAACTGGTTGTGGGTGTTTTGTTGTTTTGTGTGGGGTTTTTTTTGGTTTTTTTTTTCCTTTTTCTTTTTTTTTCCCTCTCCTCTGTACCCACACCGATGTTCAGTTTATGCTAATTGGCAGTATAGAAAGCATTACAAGATTTGAGGGATGAGTACTCAAAATATTACGGTATCATTTCGTAACCATTGGTGTGCCCTTGGCAGGTCATTTTTTCATGGGAAAATCAGAAATACAGGAGGTATGCCAGTGAAGTGCTGGAACAGCTGCACAGCTGAGGGAGGCATCGCCCAGCCCTGAGGAGGGAGAGAAGCCAGGGCCTGAGGGGTGTTTCATGTCCTTCTGTCATTAAATAACTGCTTTTTATGACTATATATTGGGGTTTTTTTACACAAGTCCATTGTTACAGCTCACTGTGAAAGACTAGTTACCTTTAATGCTTATACAGCAAAAATAACCATACTGTCATTAACTGCCCACCCGGCCGCATCTGAGATCCTCACTGCTGCAGGCATGGCTCTGATTTTATATGGGATTATTCCTTAAATAACCCGTGATTTAGTTTAGCATGTAGGGTTGACTGATTTTTAAGGACAAATCTTCCCATGAAGACTTTTTTTCTAGGAAAGCAGCATTAGTTTGAGGCAGTTAAACCTGCTGTGGTAAGACACAATAATGTGGCATTGAAGTGTGTGTGATGGGAAGAGTTTATTACATTTTTTTGCTACTACAGATTATTTTCTTTAAGGATCTGATGTAAACTTCACAGACTTCCTTTTGTTTGTATAAAACATGCTGGCTCTGACAGACTCTCTTATAGCAAATATTTCCTAGGGAAATAGTTGCTGAAGCTTCTTTTCCCCTTCTACCAATGTCTTTAGATCTTTGCTGCCTTAGCTTTCATATTCAGTTTCAGATATTGGTTATTCAACTGAAGTGGATTATTTTTGCTTTAATTGACAAAATGCTAGTAGAATTTTCTTCAGCTTTAACTTTGGGAAGTCCTGCCAAGTTTATACAGAAAAATTGGGAGCATATTAGCATTTACATTGTCAGTTGTCCATTTCTTATCTGTGTCTTCTAGGTATGTTTTGAAGTGTAGATCACACAGCTTTTTTGAACCTTGCAGAATGTACTTGCCCAGAAAGTTTCATGTCATTTTTAATTTTTTACTCCTTTGTTTTGGCTAATCTCTAGCAGCTGCTATAGAAATAAACTATTGGAAAACTTAAAAGAGTATAAAAATCCAGTTCCATCATTGAAATAAAAAATACTGAATAAATGTGAAATGTATGGGCAAGGTTTGCATACTACTTGTAATGGTGTATAAACCACTAGCAACAAATAACCAGTTTTACAGAATTTTTGAAGCATATTATTTACCTGACTGAAAAATACGCCTTAATTATGAATTTCTGTGTGTGTGGTCCCTTGGGCAGCATGTTCAGGTACATGTTTAATGTATGAGGCATATTCAGGGTTGGCAAATTGCTCCTGTGATTCATCTGCACAGGTGGACCTAGAAAGGCACCAGGCACTCCCTAATGTGTCCATTTCAATTGGGTATTGATCACTTTGTGTCCTCACTGTTGAGGTTTGCTTAAAGAGGAATATGCAATTTGTAAAAAGAAACTGTGGACTTTGAAAGGGACCACAGAGAATGGAATTTATTGCTCTACTTTTGGTGATGTGGGAGTATATTTGATGGAGTGAGGTTTTCTGACAGAGGAAGCAGTAATTATGGGAGTTTCAGCACCTGAAGTCATGCTGGGGATCATGTGAAGGGAAAATTTTATAATTTTTAGTATTTCCTTAATGCAATTTTCTGTCATTTCTTTACTATACCATTTACATGCCAAAAATATGGGAATGCATATTCTTTATCATCTGAAATCTGAAAGACTGGATAGAAAAGAACTTGTATGAATGAATGGCCTTTGTTCAAGAAGAGGAGTGTGAAAAATAGAATGAGGGATCAGTCAGCAAAAAGAGTAGCACAGAGTGGAAAAGATTGTGGCAAAGGTGAGGGGAAAATGCACGTGTGAAGTTCAGCATCAGTGGCAGTGTCATGAGATGGGACAGGGATTTTCTATGACTGATATGGGAAAGCAAAAAATGGAACAAACTTTTATTTCATTCTGATTGAAATTCATCTGCCTAATCCCTAAGAGTCACTATATTCAAAGACTCCTTTTAATTACGCTTTAAGATGTAATTAGTAATTGTTGCTGTAATTGTTTTCTAGATGCCTGATGGATAAAAACTTCGTAAGAATTGGGAAATGGTTCATTCGGCCCTATGACAAGGATGAAAAGCCTGTTAATAAAAGGTAAGGACATCTCTACATCAAATCCTACTTCTGTCAGTGTTGTGGATTGTGTGATGGTAATTGGATGCTTCATTTTGGTGGTAGTTTTCCCACTTTTTTTGCCACGTAACAAGTAAAAACACAGATACCGTGTTCACATCAGTAAGATGTAGAAAGCAATTAAGTAAGTTTTCAGTCCTTGTTATGATAATTTAAGATAAGAAGGCGAGGTTGGTATTTATCCATTAGCTCCACAGAAATGTCACATTTATTAATATCTTTTGAACAGCATCTGCCTTTTCCTCTCATTATACAACAGAATTGCAAGCAGTTACAACGAATTATTTTAATTTCTGGACACTAAACCCCAACCTGACATTTTAAGCAGTAAAATAAGTAGTCGATAGATTTCTTGATTTATTTTCTTTAAAGATGCCACCCTCAATACACAGTTTCCCTGCTCAGGCAGGCTGACAGATCAGACCTATAGGAGTGATTAATGTGCTTCTCCCACAGCAACACAGCCGTGGAACAGGGGTAGCTGGCTCCACTGCTCGCTATTTCCTCTCTGAGCTCTAAAGGTTACAATGTTCTCAGATCTTCTGGTACTTGCATTTATAGTCATCCGCTAAACAAGTTCTGTCAAAAATAATCTGAGTTAAGCTGAAACGCAGATTTTCTAACGGGAATCATTTTGACAGAACTGGGTTAGGAAGTGACTAAACACACAGTTATGCTGGGAGATTTGAAGGTAATGAGCAGTGGAGATGAAGTGGGGTGGCAACTTCTTCATCTGTCCAGTGTAGCTGCAGTCACACAGCATCTGATGGCAGGGTGGGGACAGGTGGAAATCATCCTTTGCATCAGACCTGTCTTCTCCCTCTCGTCATGATCTCACTGCAAGGTTTAGCTGCAGAAATGTTACAGTGCAATGCTACAGACCATTGGATTTCTTCTGTAGCAAACTTGGTGTAAACCAGTGGCTTAGAAACAGCATTTGGTTTTGAGAGGATGCAGGAGTTAACCATGGATTTGTCTCCTTTCTAAAACATGAAATGTTAACATAGCTTAGAGTTACCTATTTTGTTTCTGTTTACTTTGTGGCTGACACTGTGTGTGTGTAACCTTGGATTTCACATTGATCTAATGGCAAGGAGCCATGGAAAGGCCCAGGTTTTTCCATACCTTCCCCTGTCCTGGCTGTGTGTAACCACCTTTCTCTGTTGTGTTTTCTCTGCTGCTTTTCTGACCATACTAATATCAGCTTAATTTTCTGGAAGATTAATTCCCTTAAGTGACGTAAGTAGGGGTCAATTCCAGTTTCTGGAAAAGAGAGGCAGCTCCTTTCAGCAAAAGCTGTTTGTTTTATCCACGTCACTGCAGCCTGAGTGCTTAGATTAAATGTGCTTGTGAGTCTCCTGCCTGTTCCTGGTGTGTATCAATTTAATAAATTAAGCATCTGATACAGTAGATGATGTCTGTCAAAAACAGCAGCAGCACTGCCATGGGAGGTAATATCACCTTAGAATTCTGACAGATTAGTAAGTCCTGTGTCTGATTTACATGTGTGTAACACCATATCAACCTGCACAGTGAGGGTTCTGTAGGGGATAATTGCATTTGTAAACAGAAGTGCAGTCTGCACATAAGGAAATCTGGCCTGGAAAATGTCACAAAATCCGAGTTCATGTTGAACTCAGTTAGTGATTAAAGTATTCCATATATAAATCTGACACTGAGAATTTTAGGATTGGAGGGTGCACTCTTGATTTGAAGATAATGTTTGTTGTTGGTTGGGGCAGTGTTGGTTTCTCTGTTTACTTTTATAAAGTTCATGTTGCTATAGATCCTTTGGATACACACAATCTCAAAAGTGTTTATTTAGCAATAATAACTATGCCTAATTTGAAATAGGTTTTGTGTAGTTTCAGGTTATTAATTTTTTTCTATAAATATAACATGAAATTAACGAATCTTCCTTAAAGATTGCAGTAAAAACTGCAAAAGTGGACAGTAGAGTCAATTGTGGACAGTAGCAACAAGTAGAAGGAGGCTTTGAGAACTAATCTGTCCAGACACCTTTAATTTAATCTTTTAAGCTTTCTTTTTCAGCATAGCACAAAAAGCTATCTTCACAAATGGATTCATGTTAATTCCAGATAAATTCTTTGTGAAGGTCTTGCTCTAAGCAGCAGCTTGTTCTAGATAAAGCAATAAGGAATAGTCGCAGGAAAAAGAGAACTGAGAGTGTTTAGGTATTTTAACATAAAACCTTCATAACCAAAAAAAAAAAAAGGCATTTTATAAAATATTACTTAAAGCTGTGTTATTATATAAAGTAATAGAAATAAATAGCATGTGTGTACAATGATCAGATTGGGGTCTGGTAAGAGGCAATCCCTGTTGAAAACACCTGCTCTGTTCTCCTTGAGTGTGGAAAGAGATCTGTATGGATATATCCCCCCTTGAATGGTGGAAACCAGCAGGTGTCTTTCTGCTAAAGAGTTAGAATCATCTCTTAAAGTCTGCTTTTGTACATTTTTGCTTTCAGCAGAGTTGCTCATCTCAAGTTTCCAATGTCCAGAGTTACTAATACCATTTCAGGAATACACTGAGAAATCCTGGCATGGGTGTAAATGACCAGGGAAGAAGTTGAAAGTCACAGGCTGGCTTTCAAGGAGTAAAGTCCTTCAGGGCCTGTGATTTTTGTGAATGGCATTAAAGGAGAAGGATGGGAGGGCTGTGATTTCAGAATGAAGTCAAAGATGAAGTGGAGCATGGCAGTGGCCGTGACCTACTTATGCTGAGATGTGAGAGAGAGGCCTAAGAACAACAGAGGGGCTGGCCTGCCTTCTCAGGTAGTGCTGGAAACTGAGTGCAGGATGGGCTTTCCTGCTCTTCCAGAAGGACTGAGGGAACAGCAGAGGGAGTTCCAGACAGATCCCTGTATGCTTGTGTTTAGTTTTGCTTTCAGCGCAGACCAGATGCTTTTAACAGGAAGTTTAGTGCAGAACTTGTGGGTTTCCTTTCCCAGGTATCTTCAGTATTATGTGTCACTTTCTAAATAATTCTGTGCATTTTATTGTCAGCCTAGAGCAGTGTGTCTAAAATAGGTTTCACGCTACTGATGGGAAATGGCAGACTTGATTATTTTTTCACACAGCTTTGCAAAGGAGATCTGTATGTTTGGAGTTCACAGAACTTGTCTGATCCAAGGCATTGGTAGTTCCTTTTACTGTATGATGAAAATTCATTCTCACAGTCTGTATGGGTTGTTTTATTTTTGGTACCACAATGAAGTGTTAAACAACTTACTGAAGAAATAAAAAAACTTGACCATCATATGTAAGGATGTTTGCTGATTGTTTTAGTGATTGTTTTCTTAGTGTGTAGGAAATTGGGGGAAAATCAGTTTGTTTTGAACTGTATGAGCAGCTTAAGTTGTTATGCTGTTTTTAATTAAATTCAATGTAAAGAACACATGAAAAAATAATTGTTGCTTTTTGTAGCTTAAATAATTATGGGTCATCCCCTCTGGGCTGGGTTTTTTTAGCCTTAAGAAGAAAACTACTCCATCAGTAGAATATTTAGAATTAGAGCTTGTTCCTCTCCTTGTTACTTTGTGAGGGCTGGCAGGTAGGAATGGGGTTTAGGCAGCTCCTGTGCCCTCTGTGAACCAGCATGGATGGGGCAGTGGGGTTGCAGACAGGCTGCAGGGACATGCAGCTCTTGGATTGCAGTTCCCAAACAGGTTTCTGGTTGTCACTGTTCCATACTTGACAACCTCATGTGATGTGCTGGACCACAGAAATCTTTGAGTTATGAGTGCATGGATAACTTAATAAGTATCTAGAGCATTCCATGTCAGCTCTCCTCCTGTAGACCTAATCCAGGAACTTTTCTGTCTGTAACAGCTCGGTCAGTGCATCCACAACCGGTTTTGGTCAATAACTGTGTTCACTTCTTTGTGAGCATGTAAACTGGGCATTAATGAATGCCATCAAAACTTGAAGATGGCAGACACTTAAAGCACTGCTCCCTCTCTCAGATCCTTGTAATCATCATTGCCTTCAATTTCCTGGGAGTAGCCATTAGGACTCATCCAGGGAATACCTAAATCAGTGTACCAGAGTTGACACTGAGAATTGTTGCAAGCTGCTTTTGCTTTGTGCCATGCCAGGAGCTCCTGCCAGTCAGGTCAGTGTCTTCACATGAAAACATCAGGTTTGGGGAGCCCTGGAGAGGAACTGCTGTGCCAGGAGCAGTTGGGAACCAGTGGAAGCACTGGAGCACCTTGGCTGAGTCCCCCATATTTGCTCCTGGCACATATAATGTCTTCTGGCAAATGGCACTCAGGTGTTTCATTACATGGTGACATAGTGCAGTAAAAGCACAGTAAAATAAGTTGAAGCGCTCTATTTAAATTTTTATGAAGATTTGAATTCCTCAGCTGAGAAAAAGTAACTGATTGTGCATGTACAGTTTGCTGTGATGCAGTGAGGAGGGTTTTATTTCATTGACTTTGAGAAAAAGTCTTACAAATTATTTTAATTCTGCACATTTGTGTACTTGTATTTTAGCCATCTTTCAAAATTCAGTAATGTGATCATAAATGTGTCTTGAAAATGCTGTCTAGTGATGCTGTATTAATATATATGTACAGTATTGCCAACACCATTATAAATGAGGAAAGACCAGGCAGGAAAATAATAAAAATCTATCTGACTTAATTTTAAATAATGTGTTCTTATTCCTGACTTGTCAAAATAAATGTGATAGAAATACGGAGTAATAAGAAATACTGTGTATTTTCCTATAATTCTTTGTGCCTCTGTAAAAATAAGCTTTTCTATTTCAGTTTAAGAGGCTTAGTTCCCAGAGAAATATTTTCATATTTTTGAGGTTTAAGTTCTGAAATTTTGTGTTCATCTTTGCTGAGTTTCTTCTGAGGATTACTTATGGTTTCAGTAAAACCATACACCAAGTTGGTATGTTATATCTGTAGCTGATGTTACTTTAATTGGTAATCTTGTGTGTGCTGCAACTGAATTAACTCTTACTTACTCTGAAATATTGTGTAATGTACCCAGTGTAATATAGTCTGCATTTGTATTTTAGCAGAAGGAATAGTTCTAAAACAGAGATTTTAAAATACGTGTTTTCACATGCATTTTTCGGGCAAAACCAGCAAAATATTATTAGCAGCTTAGGGTTACTTAAGGGTACTATTAAGATGGTTAGGGAAAATGCTCTTCAAACAACACCTTTTTAACAACTATTCTTATATATGCTACTAGTAGTCTTGGATTATTTTGTGTGTTTGTATTTCTGGACCCTCGTATGTAAAATTCTTGATTGAAAATATTAGTGCGCTGTGCAGGATAAAAGCATTTTGGACCGAATGTCTCAATGTTTATGCACTTTATCACCAAAGTAACCTTCTAGATAAGCTATAAATTAAGGGGTATTCGGAATTCAGTTGGTTTTTTATTGTTTGGGGTTTTTTTATTTAATAATGAAAGTAATAAACCAGTATTTTCTAGAAGCTGGTAAGATTGGTGCTTGAACGTGCTGTAAAATTTCCATTGCCTGTTTGAAATGTGTGACCCAGTTTGCAGTGGCTGTGCCCAGCTGTGCATCGGGGGCGTGGGGCTGGGCTTTGTGTGGTGTCCTTCAGGAATGGAACCGAGCAGCTGGAGCCTAGGGCTGCTGGCCCCAGCCTCAGGGCCTGGCCTTTTCATCTCTTTTCCTGCCTAAAACCATTAAAAACACAGTAGCAAAGCAACCCCAGGCGCCGATTCTTCAGATTCCTTGCCCCTTGCCAATCAGGATAAGTCCTGGGAACAATAGAAGGGCTCCAGGCATAGGGTCATTGGTGAGATGTCACTGGAGCTGTTTCCAGTTTGCTGCATATCCCCACTTCAGCCAATTCAGGTGATGCTGTGCAGTGTCTCACCCTGCTGTTTGCTGAGGGCATGGACCTGAGCCAGGCCTGTGGGTGGGTGTGCTGGGGGCTGTTTAGTCATGTCAGAGCTTGTATTTTGGTGATAGAAGTGGGGTTGAAATTGTTTCTTCACAGGTGCGTCCTTGGCTTGGTAAGAGAGGTTCTGTGACTGAAGTGACCTCCTTGTCTGGATGCAGCATTATCTTAGTGCTGCTGCTGCAGCTGATGAGCACTTGCCCGGTGTGTTTGGGGTGCCTTCCTGTCCCCGGCAGGCAGATTGGGGTCCCTCCTGTCACACAGGAATTCCCAGCCTGAGGCAGAAGGTTTGGTACTCACAGAATAATCCGGTGTGGCAGTCTTGAAAAAGGATCTTTGTAAACTCCAGGTGTTTGGCTCCTCAGGAGCTTTTCCAGAACAGGAGACAGATACTCCTGAGCAACATCCACCAGTGTGAAATGAATTGGTAGCAGAATTCTCATCCCTTTCTGTCCTGAGAAAGAAGAATTCTGTCATGCCCACTGCTTCCAAAGGCACCCTGTATTCCTGGTGTTTGAGCCAGGACATTCAGGGTGCTGCCACGGTGTCACAATCTGATTTTTGTGATGTGTCCAAGACTTTGGGTTGCCTTTTCCCCTCTGAAATACTTGGAATACACCTATTCTCAGTGTGTGTTTGTAACTACCACCTCCCTGTAGGATTTTGAGGAAGCCAGGATATGTGTGCTAGGGTATATGTTTCCAGATCCAGTAATCTTTAACTTCTGGAAGCTGTAAAACCTTTTCTTGTAGTTATTTTTTCTGGGCAATGTTATTTATATATATATAAGGTTATTGTAATGCCTTTATATATTCTAAATATTTGCATTATTTAATGTAATTGAGATATTATCTTCACACTTTTATAACTTTAAAAAAATAGCGGTATTTAAACAATAGAAATATTTTCTACAAGGAGTATACAAAAGGCAGGTAGTTCAAGTAAATAAGTTGCCTATTTCTCTGTTTCTTTCCTTTTTCATGCCTTATTTTTATTCCTGTAGTTTAGAAGCGACTGAGTATCTTCATGAGGTGTTTTTGGATACATTTGTGTCAGATACTGGAACTTCAGTAATTATATATGAAGCCTGGCTTAATCAGGACTTGGTGACCAATTAGCACAGTCCCCCTAAAGTTTAAGCTCCTTTTCTCATTATGCACTCAGTACTGGCACTGTGTGTAAAGGATAAACTAAGTGCCCCTGATGTGCTGTTAATGAGATTTGTCAGGGCTCCCAGTTGCACTGTCTGCCAAACACAAGTGTTGTCACTTACTGTATCAGTAATGAATTGACTTAAGGGCTTCTGTAGATATTTAGAGGGCCTTAGTTTGGAATATTTAAATCTGTTGCAACTCTGATTTTAGGTGCAGTGCAGCTCTGCTCCCTATGCTGCAGGAACTCCCAGGAACAGGAGAGAATGGCTTGCCTGGGTTTCTGAAAATCAGGCTACATTTGGGCCTTAGACTGATTTAAAATCCTTGTATATGGTCTTGTGAGTTCTGCAAAAACAGTACCTCTATGGGGGTTTGTTTTCACTCCAATTCATAAGTAAATACACTTTCTTATAGTCACAAATAAAACTGGTGTCCAAAGCCAAAAAAAATCTTCAATCTCTCCCCAAAACCAGAAAACTTCATTTGAAAGCAATTCCATTGAATTATTTTTGTCATCAATAATACCTTTTTAATTTTTTTCTGACACTTTTATATCTCTTTAAAATAACTTAATCTGGAAGTAAAGCTTTGTTTCATAATAGTTATGTAGGTTATTTGTTCTCAAAGTCTGTTTTCTGAGACTTACATTCCCTTAAAAATTTTTGCAAACACTTATTTTCTGAAGACTCAGACTAAAATGGTGGTGACAGGGGAATGGTTTTAAACTGAAAGAGAGTAGGTTTAAATTAAATGTTAGGAAGAAATTCTCCCCTGTGAGAGTGGGGAAGCCCTGGTGGAAGTTGCCCAGAAAGCTTTGGCTTCCCCCGGCCTTGGAGCAACCTGGGATTGTGGAAGGTGTCCCTGCCCATGGCAGAGAGTGGAACTAGTCCTTTAAATACTGCAAAATAATGTGATTTTGGTGCAATGCCACATGATCCATTAGGTGTTGTGCAACCAAGTCCCTTGTTTAAGAAACCCTCAAATGATAGGAATATAAATGGACTATTTTGTGACTGCTGTGCAGCAAAAAATGTTATGGAAATGCTTATTTTTAAACACTAATTGTCTGGAACCATTTATAAAGTTGAGCAAAAGCTATATTAGTCTTCTGAATGCCTGTAGTGTTTTAACTTACTAAATGGTCAGATTCAGGATAATGGCACAGCTTTAAAGTAGCTTTGGTAGAAATTTACTGCTGGTTTAGAAGTCAGCAAACTTGAATGAGCACTTGGTATATCCTATATAACATAAATAAGGCTGTATAAAGCAATTCTTCTGGGTGGGCCTGTAACACAAGCCCATATCTGAATAATTAACAAGGAGCTGTAGGCCAGTCTTTCCAAGGCTGAAGTGAACATTGCAGAGGACCAATCTGCTGATAGAAACAATTACACAGCAGATTCATCTTAAAATGCATCACCATTTGTGAACCCTGTTGGCAACTGAGAAAGCAAATCCCTGAGTTATGGCTCCAGTCAATTGGTGAGAGGACAGAAGCAATACTCACTGCTTCTCCCTTCTCTTTGCTTCCAATGGCTCATTCTCCTGCATAATCACTCTAACCAAACTCTGTCCTGAGCTCAGCAATATTTATTTTTAAACCTGTCTAGAAGGGGAGGAGCTGCAGTTGGAGCAGTGATGTTTGGGGGGACAAACTGGGTAGAGTTGGATTAGTAAAGTGCATTAAGAAGCCACTGGTTGTTATTCTTGGATGCTGTCTGAGTTGTAGCAAGAGGGTACTGACTGGTGACAGGGCTTTTACTTTTCCTCTTTGAGAAATCTCGTATGGTTAAAAAGAACTTTTCTATTGAGAAGAGTGGGCAGGAGGGGGAAGCAGGGAGAGGTTCTGGCAACAGATGTATGATTCTCCCTCAGACTGGGATTTTGGGGTGAATTGTTGAAACATTTTGCCCTTTGAAGGGCAAATCCTCAGGAAAAAGCCTCTTCTCCTCCTGCTTGGGATTGCAGGGCAGACCTTGTTCCTTCAGTGTGAACTCTGCTCAAGTTTCATGTGGCCTGAGCTGGAGGCAGGATGAGGAGCAAGTGTGGAACAGGTCCTTTCTCAATCCTAAGTGCTGGGCAACTCCCAAGAGCTCTCAGTTGGGCAGAGAACTGACTTTCTATGTTCTGAGTGCCTGCACTTTGGAAGTTGAGAATTTCTGGACAAGTGACTGGATAACATTTCGGAAACAAGAATTGGATTCTCTAGCAGTGTGTGGGTATGGGCTGTCTGGAGTCCCTCAAGGTAGGATAGACCCACTTGTCTGGACCCACATGTGAAGCCCTCTGCTTCACAGTCATGGCACACAGTATATTTATGTCAAGTTTTCTTTCTGAAAAATCAATAAGCATAAAATGTTGTTGTAAGAGATTAGACTGCATTTAGTCTCTCAACTCTACCCTGTTAATAATGATAGGAGTGGGTAATTCCTAAGGAGCAGACCGTTTTTCCAGGTGCCCAGCAAAATACTCTTCCAGCATTGCCAAGCTAATCTTTGCCAGTCCTGTGCTTGATGCTGCCATCTACTGCCACCAGGTCTGGTGATGCGGCAGGGATCAAACCATGGCTTTTCTCTGTGGCAACACGTGTGGTCCAGACTCCTTTGCTGTAATGACACCTCTGCAGATTTGCTGTTACAAGGCTTGGATGTGGATACTATTCTTCAGGATGGGAAGTGCTACTTCTGGAGTAGCTCATGTGAGTGACAGAGGGTTTGCATTACACAAGGAAAAGGCTCTAAATCCTGACACTGTGTGTGCAGCTGCCTCAGTGAGTATTTTGGTCAGGATTCACCTGCTCAGGGAATTGCAGATGAAGTATCCTGTGATCCCAGGTCATGTCTGTGGCAGTGCCTTTAAATCCTTGGTGATCTATAAAGAAAAACCCAACAGGAATTCCTCATACATCACTGGATTTAGCAATGCCTATGTGAAGCTTACCTGTATGAGACTTGGAAAATATTTTCTTCCTGCAGGAGTAGACTTCCCCTTTTCCCTCCACCCTTTCTTCTTGCCTTGTTGTTCAAGTTTTATCTGCATATCTGAGAACCTGTCCAGATTTGGACTGAAAAATAATTTTCTTCCTGTGCATTGTGTAATGATGGCCATCTTTAAGTGCAGCTAGACAGAATATTTGGGAAAGTTGAAACTTGCATGGAGGCATGTTGGCTTTCCCTGATTCCTGTCAGTCTGAATGTCATGGTGACAATTTTTGGAGTTTCCTCCCTGGAGGAGTGGGAGGGGGAAGGCATTCTGAGAGAAGTGGGAGCTGTGGGTGCCTATGTGAAGGATCCAAGGACTTCCAAAATACAGTCCCACGACTGATGATGTGATATGGCAGGGTGAGAGACTAACACTGATGGCTGGATGTCTGCAGGCATGGCAGGACTGTGGGGAGAAGAATCTTGAGGGACAAGGCGGTAAAGCAGGGATAGATTGAATTTCCCACCAGCCAGAGGGATTTTCTGTCTCCCGAGGAAAGCAAGCTGCAAAAATTACTTTGAGGGATCTCATCTCTTTATAATCTCTTCATGTTGCCAGCTGTTAAAGACACGGAGAACTGCAAGTGTTTTTTGGATGATGATGTCAGTACATCTAATTATATAATTTCCATCTGCTGACTGGAAAGCTGATGGAGAAGAGCTGAAGGAAGAACATTAATATTTTTTTCCTTGTTGAAGGATCCAACAGTCTAAAATACATAACTGCATGTCTAATGTACAGAATTCTCTCTTTACTAGTTTTCAGATTATGTAGAAACGCATATGTGTGCACACAGTGTTGCTGAAACCACGTTTAGATCTGACATTTTGGAGAGCAGCTCCCTAGGACAGACACATACAGAGAAATTATTTACTGCCCTGCCCAATTCCTAGAAAAAGATTTAATTTAGGAAGGAGTGGAAATGCTGCCTGAAGAGTATC
The DNA here is from genome assembly GCF_049639895.1 of Pseudopodoces humilis. Taxonomy (NCBI): domain Eukaryota; kingdom Metazoa; phylum Chordata; class Aves; order Passeriformes; family Paridae; genus Pseudopodoces; species Pseudopodoces humilis. The sequence goes on from NC_142219.1 coordinate 8,773,993, forward strand.
AGATTCTGCCTAGTTTGGCCCCAGCCATGAGACAGATGTAGCCTTTGGCCAAGTCAGATAAAAATCAGTGTAACACAGTTACTCTGGGCATTTCAGGAAGCTGCTTATGATTATGTGCTTCTAATTTCTTAAAAAGGAATATACCCAGATCCTAAATAATCCCTTACCATAAAAATTGTCTCCAGCAGTGGTCAGAAATGGGACAGCTCAGGGAAGAGTCTTCAGATCATGTCAAGAATTCAGTTCTTTTTCTGTACACTCGGTCAGGTTCCTGCTGGGTTTGACAATACAACTTGACATATTTTTATGTTTAATAACTGTTGATGATTTTTTCTTTTGTGCATTTAATTGATTTTGAATCCACACAGAATTTCAGCCTGCGTAAATACTTGTTGGTAATTAATACCATAGCTCTTCTATGCAATGGGTGGAAAAAAGGCTGGGATTTTTGGTTTAATTTTTTCCTTCATCAATGTACTTTAGGGCTCCTACTTTGCTGTGTGAAGGAGAGAATGTAACAATCTATATCCTTTTTTGTCTCAAGCCTTTTGATTTTAGTACACATCTGCTCTCTCTCTGTTCAGTTCATCTTCTTCACAATGAAAACTCCTTACATTCTTTGTATGGAATTATTATTATTGTGTCCTGTTCATTTTCTTTATGCTTTTGAATTTAATTTGGGGGTTTTTGGTGGGGTTTTTTTCCCTGTTGGTGTTGTTTGTTTTTTTTCTTTTCCCTCATCCAGTTTCTGATTTCTCTAGAGTTGTACTACAGTTCTTTGCCTTGAATTCTAGTTTTCATATTTTTCCAGTATAATAATCAGAGCAGAATTTGTTTCTGTGCTGTTTGCCTTCTTCTTTTAATTCTCATTATTTAGCCTTAATAATTGTGACATGTCTTTTAAATCCAAAGTAAAGTCAAGGACCGCGTCTCAATGCTGAAAGAAATCAAAGAGCACTAAGTGATCTCAGGAGAGGCACTTAAGTAGCTGTAGTGTTTGTATAAGTGAGAGAATTAAAAGAACTAATTAAAGTAAGCTGGAGCGCTTTATGAACTGCCCACACAGACCTGTTTAATACAGCTCAGTCCAAACTTGTAGCACTTGTATTGATGGTAAAAATTACAGAGAAAAAAATATCTCACTGATGGAAGTTAGCACAAAGAAAGCTGTTCTAAATTAAAATATTAAATACTGTGAACCAGTTGATTGAGAAATTCTACTAGCCAGTGAGTTTAACTGTACATTCCCTCATCACATGTTCATTTTATTTACAGGAGCTAACACTGTCAGTGACACCAAATCTATCTTCTCTTCTGTTAAAGTGGCTGTTCTTTGTAATATAGGGTGCAGTGTAGCAGGATTTGCTGTTGTACTTCATTATTCTTAAGGCCACTCTTTTCACAAATCCATGATTGTTTCTGTTTGTGGCACACACACACACACACTGGTAATTTCAACTGCATTTCCATTTCCCTTTATGTACCATTTATGATCTTCGAAGTTGCATTTTGGATGTAAATTACCAGTTGAAGAGTATAAAAAGAGAAATCTATTTAATGTTCCAATTTTGAATGATGGTTTTGCATGAGTGGAGATGATTTACTTTGAGTTAAAAAATAAACCAGTCAATCCTTTTACAATACACTGTCACAATAGAGATCTTGAAATAAGAGTGTTAGTTTGGTGGGGTTTTGTTTTGCTCAAGTCACAAACTGCAAACCACTGTTTTGAGACTGGACTGACTTTGGTTTATTGTGTGTTTACCTGAAAATTCTTTTGATGATGTATTTATATTTGAGGGCATCTTCATGTACTGCAGCTTTGTCATTTGTGTGGTATTGCAGAAAAATCCAAGTCTCCTGGAGAGCAGATGGACCCATAAAGTATCCACCAAACCTCCATACTTACTTTAGAGTCTGTTTCTGGTACAGTGCAATCAACAGTAACAAAGAACTAAAAATAGCAGTGCTTTATTTTAGGCTGTCCTGATGCCTCTCTGCTTTTCTGGCAGTGTGCTTTGTGTCACTGACGTGCTCGTGTGACCTGTCTGCTACTTGGAGGTGGATTTTTGCAATTTGCTCTCTGTTTTGTTCTGAACTGCTCTAATAGAGCTGAGCACACAATTTCCTCACTGTAAAAATCCAGAGATTAAACAAGGAAGACTTGACTTCCACCACCTCTGGAGCCAGGGGATGTTGTTCTGTCCTCACCGTGCTGGGTTACAAGAGCTTTGGGGATGCGGCTGGTTCACACTTCAGGAGTTTCCGACATCTTTTGAGAAGGTTCAGCAATATTCTTTAAATGAAGACACTGATTATTTGAAGAAATCATTTCGACCAAAGTCTTATAAAAATAACAATATTTTCTGTAAATATAATAAACAATGAGAATCACAACTGAAGTCAAGTACTTATGCAGTTGGCAATGTTTCAGTAATTTCACCTGTCTTTACTCTTTGCTGATGCATCCTGCAATGGAATTCCACTGCTTTGTTTGAAAAAGTACTGAGCTGACTTTATTGATGTGATTTTACTGTTAAGCTTTTAAATATTATTACTTTTTCTAAAAGTCTCTATAAAAGCCAGTCAAGTGAATTTTTACATAGTGATTTGGTAACATGTTAAACCAAATAAATAGTTTAAAACAGTTTATAGTAAAAGCACACTGGAAATGTAAACACGAATTAAGCAAGACAAAGATGTGGTTAGTTACATGCACAAACCAACCGGTAGATCACAGAGAAGCAGCCCTATTTATTAAACAGTCAGATGGCACTGCAAAATAATATCAGTGTCATTCTGCCAAAAGCAGCAGATTGCCACCTGGGCTGGGTGAAAGAATCATCCCCGTGCTATTGTTCCAAAATCTGTAAGAGATTTTTATGTTGTAGTTAAAAGCCTTGGTTTTGGAGGCAGTTAAGAGCATCTCTGTGATTTAATGTGCAGGTAGCTGCTTGTAGGATTTGCTGGTGCCCTTAGGTACCTACTTCATGTTTCTGTCAGGGGGAATTGGGCATTATTTGTTTCTTCAAGATCCTGGTTGTTTTCTTTCTCCATTTAACAGCAACCAATTGCTTTTAAAATCTAGCTCTGAAGTTGGTTTGTGATGTAAGTCCTGTGTTCAGTGAGTAAAGGATACAGTTAAATCCAGCTGAGGGTTTGTGAGATTCAATATTTTAAATGTCTGAGTGGGTTTTTTTGACCAGTAATTCAACTTTTTTTGAAAGTTCAATATGAAAGCTTCAATTTTGTCACTCCTGTTCACTTTCCTTTGTAGATTCTCAGGTAATTCCTGTTAAATGAGTGAGGTGTATCCACCTGTTTCTGAGAGTGGCAATAGAAATACATCTTTGTTGAAATGTTTTATTATGGATAGAATTATTTAACTCTGCATTCATGGGGCTGTTTGTGTGCATGTGCACATAATCCCAAGCACAATTTTTATGCACACAGTTTCTGTCAGCATGTTAGAGAATATGGTTTGTGGGCAAAACCCCTGAGCTGACACAGTGCTCTTCCTGGCTTTCTTGTTTTGAAACAATTCTGGAGCATCTGTCATTGTTTCACACAATTTCCTGTAAAGCTGCCTGTGGCAGTTGCACTCATTCTTTATTACCCAAGGGCTTTGCAAGCTATAAAATAATGTATCTGACTACCTAATAGCCTAATATTCAGCCTTCCCAGGAGAAGGGGGAGTAGAAAGCTGGTTTTACTTTCTTTTTTGCTGACCATGCAAATCTGACCCTCGATGAGGTGCTTTTATCTGTGTTGTCAGTGAAGTCAAAGGATTTCCTGTGATAATGGCTTTTCTAGCTAGGAGGTGGTTCCTTCCATGCTCCAAAGAATGGCTCTGATCAAATGAGATTCAAATTCTGCCTTAATACAAATGGCATATCTGCATATGATTATCTTTTTAACAACCCCTTGTTTTTTTGCTTTATTTATTACTTTAGAGGCCCTTTATACTGAAATGAACTGTAAAAGCAGTCCAAAAATGTGATGCCTATGAATGCTGGACTGTGCCTGTAGATCCTTGCTGCATATGCACACACATTACATCATCTGTGCACAGCTATACATAGATATGTGTTGCTGCTCTTGTTTTTAACTACATTTTTTGTTAAAGAGAATTTTCAGATATTTTTAGTTGAAAACTGAAATGCTTGTACAGAGCCACTTTTCTGTTTTGTAGTTGAATAAATGAATATTTTTTCTGTAGAATTTTTTTATATAAAAACCAAAACAACAGCAATTAGAATTAATTTAAATTTCCTAAGCCTAATGGAATCACATTAAGATCAATATGTGGTGAACACATCGCTCTTAGTTCATTTTGCATGACAACAGTTCCATTGGGGTTACTTATAAAACCTTATTTAGGTATGTTTGAAAAATTAAATTACGCTTGTGTGGATTGGGGCTGGAAAACCCCAACCACAGACCTACTGTACCAGTGCACCCTAAAACTGGATGTTTTCAGCTACAAACAAACCCCAGACACACCAGAAGGCTTGTGCTAAAATATTAAAAATCAGAGAACAAAGGAATACTTAACCACTTAAGGTTTTTGTCTTTCAAGCGAGTTCCTTAGAAATATAAAAATGTTGCTGTAGGTTTGAGGGAAACCTTGTGAGTAATGCAAGTGAAGTGAGCTGGTGAGAGCAGTGCTCAGGAGCCAGGGTTGGGGTGGACTCCTCCCAGGGAGCAGCACCAACACCATCAGTGCAGGGAGCTGTGACCTGGGGAAAGGCAGGAGCTGGGAACTGCAGTCTGAGTGCTCAGCTGCACCATCAGGTACAGAGGACTGTGTGTGATGCCTGCTGGTTTAACAGTGCTCTGTCTCCTCCCCTGCGGTTGGATTCCTTCAAGTTCTTATTTAAAAAACACTTGAGCTGCACATAATTTCAGACTATCACATTCCAGTGAAGCCGTTGTAACCACATGATTGTTTAAAGCTCTGTCCTGCCTTCCCTGTCTGGCTGAATTAGGGTACAGTCTTCATTTGTACATTCCAAACTCATGAGCAGCTTCAAAGAGATTATTTTCCTGGCCCGGGCTGCTGCCAGGGATCCTCCAGCTTTCTGACCTGAATGTGGAACCAGTGTGGCTCTGTTTAACATTGGGCAACTTTTGGCCTGCATCCTCAGGAAGATGTTAGCTATGTTTGGGATAGAAGACTGTGCAATGGGAGGGCTTAACCAGCATCTAAGCTGCATAATTCACCGCTGGACTTTCCATTTGCAAAGCACTTCAGCAGTCCTGAATGGGTATTAATAAAACCCCTCCTGCTGTACCAACACATTTAGAAACAGGAACTGTGTATTCCTGTCCTTCTGTCTTGTGCTAAATGCTTACATTCACATGATTTTGGGGTTAATTCATCTGATACCAGCCATGCACCTCTGCAAACTTGAAACTTCCCACCATGACATGAGGTTCCAAAGTACCTGGTGTATTTATTTGGCTGGGTTTCCTCACAGGATGAAGGGAGTTTGCTGCTTCCTCCCTTCTCCCCTGACAGCCTTTAGGTTTTGTCCTGGTGATTATTTGAGATGTAGCTCTGGATGTATATTTAGAAATGCCATGGTCTCCTCACAGTTGTGTTGTTCTTGTTTTTTCTAATTGAGTCCATGGGATTACTTTGCTGGCAGAGTGTTCCTTGCATTTCAAGGAACACTTCAAATATTTGGTTGTATTTTTAGGAGCTTAATTTTATGTGTCAATTTTATGGCCAGGTAACATAGTTTTAAGTCAATATTTAGATTTTTCTTACCTGGTACTTGCTCTGACCTAGTCTTCTTAACACATAGTAGCATCTGAAGAATCTTAACAGATTTTATTAAAATTTTGTCTTTCAACAGGAGCATTAGGAAAACATTCACTAATGGTTGAAAAATGTGAGCTGAGCTATTCTACCCAGGCCATTTTAATACTGAGAGTGTTTGTTGTTGAAAGTAAGAAAGGAACTACCTAGTCTGATTCTTTTCCAAAGAAATAAATTATTCCAGTGCAGAGTTTTTATTTAATATCTGTCTGTCCACAGTCAGGTGTACTGAAGTGTTGTGTGGAGCAGTGACACAGAATTGGCTCCCAGGCAGTCACAGAAACCTCTCCTGAGGAAAACACAGGCACAGTTCTGTTCCAGTGCAGGGAACAGACACATTCTTGGGGAGTGGGGTGGGCTTTGTACCCACCCAGGTGCCTGGAATCAGGAATGGTGCTTCTTGCAGGACATCTTGGGTTGCAGGAATTAGTGAAGTTTATGTTCTTTCATCAAGTGCTGTCAGTGAAGCAGCCAAGCCAATGGAAGTGGATGAATTCAAATTTTTTTTAATATATGTCTGGTTTTACTCAAACTTTTCCTTTATTCTGCTGAGAATCTACTTTAAATATTGAGATCTAAGGTGGGCTCTAATAAAAGAATTATTAGTTTCTGAGGTTAACCTTTTTTTTTTACTGCAGGTTTCAAAAAGAAGATTAACAACCTTGCCCTGAAGTACAAGGGGGGAATAGCATGAGGGAGAAACCTATTTTTTTTCTGGTTGTGCTTTAATATTGTTATACTTTTTTTAACCACTTAGTTCCATGTGAGAAGGGATGACAGTTGTTTGTGTGTTACAGATGGAGAATGCAGAGGTGTAGGGCAGGATTGGCTTACACAGGCCAGCAGAATGAAACATAAACCTCTTCTTCATCCTGCTCTCTGGAAGGGAAGGGTCACATCCTGTTAGTGTTTAATCCAGGGAAGTGCTACTTGTGAGGGGGAGCTTTTCCTAGGAGTCTAGAACTCACACCCAGTTTTTCTATCTGCCTCCATGCTGCCAAATTTGGCTACTTCACTTGCAGTCTGTACTTCTGGAAAGAAAGAAAGAAAGAAGAGAGAAATCTGTTTCTTCAAGTGACCTAAATAATTCTCCTGCTTCCTCTGCTCAGCTCTGTGTTACTCCGTTGCCTGCAACATTAATAGGATCAGATAATATCAGAGACTTGTGGGTGTTTTTTCATAATTATCTGTTTAACCTTGTGATTGAGGGTAATGCATCTCCTCCATCTGTTACTAATTCAGCTGAAGTAAAACTAGTTTGTCTGTTTGGAGGCTGTTGGAGCAAACACTGATGGAAAATTGTGAGGAGCCTTTAATAATGTCATTAACTGACTTTGTACCTCCTTTGGAAGTAGAAATGATTATTGATGCAGGCCACCAGTCTGAATTCTAGGTCAAAAAATCTCAAAGCTCTGCTGATTCTGATAGATGTGTTGCAATCATTGTATGAAGGAATTTTGTAGGTGCTGTTTCAACTTCCATATTCTAAACCTCGTCACCACACTTCACACTAATGAGCAGGCTGGGGAAAGAAGCCAAGAAATTAATGGACCATAGAAACTAAATTACCCTTTCAACCCTGAAGGAAGTCTTCCCTCGCTCAGCTCATGAATTGATCCCAACACAAGGAAAACAGAACCTGCTAAATCCATTTGCTGGCAGTATCTTACCTTGGTATTAAATCCGTGTAGTTTTATACAAAAACATACTGTGTCATCTTTCTAAATAATTTTCCTAGATTTAGATTTCATTCAGACTTCCATGTGTGATAAAATTTGGCATCTATCTGAAATGATTTTCCCCCCCTTCCTGCTCCTCTGAATTCCCATGGCTCCTGGAAAATTGAAATCCTTTTGGCTTTATGGAGAGAGGTTTAGCAATGGAAATTTCAGGACTAGCTTAGTTTGCTATTGCACTACTTATCATCAGCCTTTATGTTATAGAAGGAAAAATTGTGAGGAAAACCACAGTTAACTGCAAAGTTCTCATAAGACACATGTTTTTAGATACTTTGAGAACCTTGATATTGTTTGGTTAAGAAAAAATGAAGCTGTATGGAATCCAGTTTTCTCACTTGGCTGACCTTATCCTTACAGTTCACCTGGACTCTGTGGGATCAGTGAATGTATATTCTTACAGACAAGGTGTTTAGAACCCTAAGACAGATGTCTTGTTTTCAGCAGCACTTCACCTGTCCCACCTCAGATGGTGACTGTAACGACCCAACAAGTAGCACTACTGAAAAATCTCTCTCTACTTAGAGTTTATGAAGAAATGAAAACCACTGAACCTGTCTGATGCCGGTGTGGCTTAAATTTGCAAAAAGTACTGTATTCTAACAGTTTAAAGCAGGTCTTGAGAAACTGTGTTAACATAAGAAGGAAACTCTTGGGTTATACAGATTCATTTCCAGTGGGGCTTTTGCCAGCATCCTTATGTCTGTGAGGAGATGTCTTGGAGCTCCGCTCCTTACATCATTAAATGTTCTCAAGAGTTGGCTGTGCTTTGTTAGGGTTTTTACACCTGAAAAGCCTCTCATGTTCCATGCTCATCTCAGCTTAAGCTGGGTCATTGTTCTCTTGATGTTTCTGTGGGGCTTTTTACCCAAGAAGAAATCAGCGAAATAAGTCAGAAGTGACAAGAAGTCTGGAATGAGAGGAGCTGCTTGTGAATCTAAGTCACTCTGGATATTAATTATGAGTCCCAGAAAGAACAGCTTCCCTGGAAGCTTGGTTCAGGACTGGTTATGTGATTGAAATAAGAATATCATGTTCCATCTCTGGGCACTCAAACTTCCTTGTAGAAGGATCCATGGCACATTTAGCTGACAGTTTGCAGCCATTACAGAGCTTAAGCCCTCTTTGGGTAAAACAACAGGAAACTCCTGCTGGATTTTGGATGCAGATTGCCCTTTGAAGCTGACTGTGTGACAAAAGTAATTCTTCCATATGAACATGTCATATATTTTCACAAAGACATAATTTCATTTCTGTCATGGAACTGTGTCTTCCTCTAGCAGATACCTGTTGAAAGTTCCATTTATGTAAAATACAAAAGTTTAGCTTTTTGTGTGATGTTAGCAATTTCTGTATGATCCAGACACACTGACAGAAACAAATTGTCTCATTGCTGATACCTGCTGCAAATTGCTGGCTGGCTGAATAGAAAATGTTCACAACTTCTGTCAATTGTGTATTGGCCAGTGTGACAAAACCTCTCACTTGGTGGGTTTTAATGTTAATGAATGATAATTTTACACTTAATTATTATATAAAGATTGTGGTCTTTGATACTTTCAGGAAATTTTTTTTTTCCTCTGAAGGCCTGTGTTGAAAAATGTCTTAACTAACAATGTGTTAAAGAGGGAAGACATAGTTCACAGAATGCATAAGGAATGTAGGTACTTGGATCTTTAGGCTGCTGGAATATCAAGAGGGTGTGAAATCCCTCTTGCCTCTGGTTAGTGTAGCTGGGGAGTTGTGTTGGGCATGGGGGCCTTTCTTTTTGTGGTTTGAGTGATTCCTGTCAAATTATGTTGCTGATGAATGAAGCACAATAACATTTAATAACTTCAGGCTGCTGCACTGCTGCTTCTGGTGGTTTGTGCTTGGGACATGGTGTGTGATCTTTTGCTTCACCAGATCATAATGGTACCAGTCATAGCTGTAGTGCACACTGGAGTTTGAATGTTCAGAAGTTTTGGCAGCCTGTCAAGTGACCAGGTTGAGGGAGGAAAAAACAGAATTAGGAAGTGTTTATTTGCTTTTCCTTCACCCTACAATTCAGTCAAAAATTAACAGTATTTAATTGAAAGCCTGAAGAGAATATTTCTGACCTTGAGGAAAATCCTGCCACATCTTGGTGACCTGTTAGAAATAATGATGTTTTAGGGGTTGTCAGAGAAGTTTTGTGAACTTGTACGGTTTGAACACTGTGGAGTCCACGTAAGCATGGCTGCTTTACCTTTTAACAGCTGAGTTCATGGAGCTCAGTAGCTTTCCCTTGTGGGTACATTCCCTTCCAGTGCTGGGTTTGCTGAGAAGAAGTCTGGTTGGAAGCTCAGGGCAAGCTGCATCTTTTTTTCCCTGCATGCTGTCTATATGTGGCTTTGCACTGTGCACTGACGCTCAGCATTACACACGTGGAGAGCTGTGTACACATGGCAGAGTCATTTCTGCCTGGTAATTAATGGGCTAATCCTGCTTTTAGAGCAATTTCTTTCATTTTATTTCCATGTTTGGGTTGAAGTCGTTCTGAACAGCAAACAAAGCTGTGCCACCACCACAGGCAGCAGCACAGAACAAGCCTGAAAGTTAAAAGCATTTTGTTTCTGTCCGTGGGTGAGAATTCAGCACAAAGCGACGGCTGCAGCACATTCCTGCCTCAGGAATTGTTTGGCCTGGCAGAGATCCTGAGTCAGCAACTGGCAGCACAGGCCAGGGCACAGGCACTGGGCTGGCAGGGGCTGAGCCCACTGAGGGCGGCACAAAGCTCCCACAGGTCTCAGAATGGAGAAATCGGGAGCTGCTGGAGGTGGAGGATGGATGAAGATCCTGGTTTCCCTTTCTCTGGGGGTCACTCTGTGTCAGTGTCCCACGGTGGGTGGGTGCTGGTCACCAGAGCTCTGTCTGGTTCACTCATTTGGGTGGAGTTTCAGTCCTGCCAAGACACAGAATTGGTATTTCAGGCATTTCTATAAAATACTTCTCACTGCAGAAATGTTTTTCTGCAGTGGTGGGGTTGGGTTTTTTCCTTTTCATTTTCTGACAGAAACTTGTTCTTAATTCAAGAGGAAAATGAGGGAGAAAAGAATTTATATTATAAAATTACTTGGTGGAACTGAAAACACTAAATCTTGCGTTTGATATGAGAATAATTATTTTTCCTTCTTATGATTCTTTCTTAAATTTTTTTCTTGGAGCATACTTTCTCTAGGTTTCAGATCATGTTTATCATGTGTAAATTTTTAAAATACAACAAGCCTTGGACTGATGTGCAAAAATAATACTTTCATTTCTACTTAAGCCTCATGTGGTTTCAGCTGTTTTTAGCTTATTTGAAATAATTTTTCTTTTCAAGCTCTTTTCTTGGTTGAGCACCTTATAGAAGGGGTGAAGTCCTTGGCTCATTTTCAGATTTACTTTATTGTTTAACTAGAGAAATCCTATCTTCATTCTGATATCTTTTAAGGTGTTATTTTGTGGGAAAATAAAATGTCCTGTCCCATTCCAATACTCTTGAAATTGCAAGTGGTTTTAATAGGCAAAACCCTCAATATATTGGGATTTTTTTCCTTCTCTTAGGATTGTGATGCTGGAGGTTACTGGTTTGGTGTCCAATACCTCTGTTCAGGAATGATTTTTTTGTGACAAATCCACCTCTCCCTGTCTTTGGCACTGAATTATTTCCATGTGCCTTGTAAAAAAATGAAGAGAGGAACATTAGGTAGGTGAGGATGAGAAAGTAACAAAAATTAAAATAATTATCTGTGACCTGCAATTGTTATTTAAACCCCACCAAACATTCAGGGCATGACTGGGAGCTGGAGTAGTGGAGATCAGGGAGTGAACATGGTCGGCTGAATTGTGCATCTTTAATACTTTGTATCCCTGCTAGTGCAGTTCTTTCTCCATTCCTAAATGTGATTTGTGTGCCACCTGTTTCAACTGCAGTCACTCTCCAGGGACATCAAATGGGAGGCAGCATGTAGGAGCTAAATTATTTGGAGAGGATTCAGTGATTGACTTAAATGTAAAGGGATTAATTGGTCTCTAAACTAGTCAATTAAACCGTACTCCGAAAGTGGAAAGATCACAAATGCATGGCAATGAATAAATTAATGCATTTTTCATGGTTTTAGAATTTTCTACATGTTGCTTAATTTGTTTTGAATCATAAAATTTATTTCATTAATTGTGATCATACTGCATAATGGACGCATGTGAAATAATTTTGTGCAGCCATCCTACTAAAGGACAGCTGGCAGCAGGCTTACAGCTCAAATTTCAGTGTGTATTAGGAGGTGTTTGCAGCCTTTGCAGGCTTTTTTACACACCATACAGCAAAGGAGAACAAATTTTCTCTGAGACCATGCTGTAAAATGAGGTTCAGATCTCTTAAAACTTTCTCTCTGTCCTGTGTAGCTCATTAAACCTTGTGCTCTTCAGTAGGAGTGTGAAGGGCGTTTTATGTCCTTAGTGCTTGGTGCTTGAGCAAGGTGTGCTGTGCAAGGAAATGGGGAGAGATTCAGGCACTTGGCTTTGCTTTGTCATTTGTGGGGCGGGGGGTTTGGTTTTTTGTTTCATTTTATCAAGGTATGGTTGAGCATTATTTCCTTCCATTTTCCTTTCCATTCAGTAGTGCTGTTGTGCTGTCACATTTAAGAGTTCAGCTGCGAGTCCTGGGAATATTAAAGCTTTCCATCAGGATTCATCTCTCTTCGTGTTCTGTAATTGAAAATACTGAGTTACTATTATAGATTTATAATCATGTAAAGATACCAGAAGATTTGGTTTGTGGGAAGAAGTTAATTTAGAGGGGGATCAAGTCTTGCAGCCCTTACAAATTTTGTTTCCAGTTGCCACTTCTAAATGGTTGTGAGATGGTCAGAAGGTCCCCAGCTCCCGTGTTCTGAGAGCAGGACTGCTTCCTCACTGGAGAGCTCCCAGTGCTGGTGTTCACCTGCCAGAAAAACTGAACTTTCCTCACTCTGGAGAGTGGGTATTGGGATATAATGCCTGTAGAGTCTGAATTTCTTTTTAAGATTGTGTGAATCTGTGACATACAACTCACAATATAATGCTTTACTTCTTTTCTCTTGGGGAGCCCACAGTAAGCAGCACTAATCAAAACTGCGTTAATAGTTTTGAGGTTTTGAGAACGATATTCTTATTATTTCTGTGTTGAACAGCCTGGGTAACCTCAGTTCCCCCTGTTGATGTACTTGCTTTTTGAATGAAACTGTTAAATTTAATTTTATGTGGAGTGAACTTAAAGACAACAAGAAATGGACGTGTGGCCCTTCTTCCCCTTTGCTTTGCTGGGTTTTTTTCCCAGGAATCTCTTTTCAGAATGGCCTTAATCTAATATAATGCTACTTTGGATAATTGCTCAGCCTCCATGGGGTGAAGGGGAGAAGGGTGCATTAACCTACATTAGGCAGGAGAAACAAGGCAGTGCCGGCCTTGCAAGCAGAGGAGGAGCCTCTGACGAGCTGGGCTTTATTTTTATAGCTCAGACGTGGAAAAGACGCACCCTGGTTGTGCTCTGGCTGCTGGCTGTGGTGACAGAGCCTGTGTGCATGTCTGGAGAGCATCCCTGTGACTGAGACTGCAGGAATTTAAATTGGGAGAGAGCAGATGAATTGTTGTGTCTGTTAACTTGTGAATTACTGGGCCCTGTGTTACCATGCCAGTGCTGCTTAACTTACAAAGCAGGGAGAGAAGCCTGGCTGCTTGTGAGAAAATTAGGTATTTGATTGTAAGAAACACATGTCTTTTCTTTTATGGGATTTTAGTTTTCATTATTTTTGAGCTTCATTTTTAGGATTTGTGTAGAACTATCTGATTATCTTGAAAGAATTTGGGTATAATAATTTTAAAGCTTCACACAACCCCTCCCTAATTTAAACATGTGGTGCAAGCAGGAGTAAGTGGCAGCTGCTGCTTCGCTTTCTTCCCCATGCTACGAGCAGTCTGAAAATGATGTGATGTTCACGTATTATTTCCCCTTGTACCTTATACCTGCTAGTCAGGGTTCTTGTCAGCTAGTCAGGTTCATTGACAGCTGGTTTTGTTCCCATATTTTTAATTTTTTTAGGTCTCCCTATCCGGGTCTGCACAGCACTGGGTGGTTGTTCCAGCTCAGTGCTCCCAGGTGAGGGAGTGTCTGGTTACTGAAGAACTCAGGGCTGTTATTTGTAAGAACACCACGTGTGTTACATAAACAAATAATGTGACCTTTCAGACTCTGCCTCCATAATAACAGAGTAGCCTTATAAAACACACAGCAATGCTTATCCACGTCACAGTGTTCATTCAGGTTACAGGGGTTTTAGAGTAGTCATTTCTAACTAATGGCTGTTGAGATCAAAGCCATCTCAAGCCAAAAGAAACTATCAGATGCATTAAATTTCTAGATTTCAGATTTAATTGTGATATAAATTAATACAGAATTAGGTATTTTTTGTTAATTTGTTACAAATAAATTTCTGTGGTATCCCATGTTGATGCTCTTCTTAAATGTGCAGTTTTGAATCCAGCAGAGCACAGAGCAAATATTGATGACAAGCTCAGCTGTAGCTTTGAGTGAGTCTGTGCTACAAGGACATAGTCAAGTAAGGAATTGTCTAAAGCAATTACTAAGGGATCACTAATGACTTGTGACTCTACTCCTAGAGCAGCATTAATTTATGAAAATGAAGCTCCCAATATAAATGTCATTTGATACTCCCCCATACCTGAGTGTTAAATACTAATTTTGTTTCTCTGCTGAACATGATTTCATCACTGACTTCACACACAACTCCTGCAATTCAGGTGTGAGACTGAAAACTAGCCTGACTTCATTTGGATAAAGTTAACTGCCCACCAATGGCCAGTGTGTAACACAAATCTTAATAGAAAGGATAATATTTTTACCCCTTTATCAGGGGTAGAGGGAAGCCTTTTTCCAAAGCTTCAGCTCTGTTTGGGTCCGTGACCACAGACAAATCATTTTGACTGTGCCAGTCAACCATCCAGCTGGAGCTGTGAGCCAGAGTAACTGATAGCTGTGTTATCTGTGATAAAACTGCCACAGAAAGCTTCAATTTAAGGGAACCCAGCATTTAAACTTTGCTGGGCTGAGCTGTTAAGGAAAGGTCAGTTTATGCCTTAGGCTGAAAAAAAAAATGGCAATAGCTGGTTGGCGAACCTCCATCAGCGCTCATCAGGCTTGTGCTGGAGTTTGGGGTTATTAATATTCAAAAGGATTTTTTCAGTCCTGATCTCCAGAGCACAACTGCTCATGACAGTTCTGAGGCCTGGATGGTATTTAAGAAATGCTGAGACTAACAGCACAAAAAGAGGGCTTTTTGGGAGATTCCACATGTAGCTAACATGTAACTTATTCATGTGTCATGAATAACTTATGGGGCACATTGAATATATGAGCTTATCTGCCTGCGTTCTTGTTTGAAAGGGTATCAGATCTTTCATGGAAATGAATCTTCCAAAGGACCCATTTCAGACCCTGTGTGGAAACAGTGCTTCAGACAGAGAGACATGGCAGGAGGGTGATAAGAGAAGGGATTTTAGGAGATTTATATGCAGTTTTTTCTGATGTGATGGTATTTTGAGTATGCTAAAGCAAGAAATACTGTATCCATTCTGAAAATCTTCTAGTTAATTATAATCCATTTCATAGTTTTCACTGGTACTATTGTTTTTAGAATACCTGGTGATGCTAGTACAGATACAAGCAAGTTCCTGATTCCTAAGGACATAAATTAAAAAGCTCAGAATTTCCAGTGAAAAATATATGTTTGTTTTGGCATTAACCTGAAAATAACTTTAATAACCTCCATGTTTCTTTTTTGGTATGCATTTATATAGTACTTTAAAGTCTATATCCTGTAGTACAGTAGAAATATGGTCACAGCAACTTCTGTGTTTTCTAAATAGGGCAGGATCCAGTGTCTCATCACGATGAATTTTAATTCATAATGAATATAATAAACTTGCAGAATCACTTTTTGGTACTGTCATCTTCAATAATTCAAAAGAGTTGTAGTTCTAAATCAGCACTGCTCTGAAGTGTGGCACAAATGTAACAAATAATGGACTCGATAATCCTCAGTGCCTCGAGCTACATGGTGTGGTACAGTCCTGACTGCATCACTCATCATCCCTCTGCCAAGGGAGCAATGTTCACTGGGATTTCACTGCAGGAATTTTATTTCAGAGATCCAGGAGATCCTTTGGGTTTGTCCAGCTTGATCTGGTATTGATTACATTTAGTAAAAATCAGATTCTATTAAAAAATTATAATTTAGCGCATAAAATTTTTAGAGATCTGAATTTCTGATACAGGGAAACTGCTTATGTTGATCTGTTCTGTGTCTCTACCCTACAACCTCTGCTTGTCTACTGCAGGTAGGATTTTTCTAACCTGACATGCCTTCAGTGCTCCTGATTTTGGAGCATTGGTGGGAGGATGCACAATCTCCTCACCTGTTGGGCAGCACTGTTGGATTGCTGTGCTTTGATCTGCTGGTTACAATCCTACTGGAGATGGATCCCAGCCCATTTCCAGTGCAGGAATCCTCTGCTGTTCTTTCGAGCGGGTCAAGCCTTCAGCATGAAAACTACAATCCTGCATAGCTGTGCTCTGACTTTAATGTGTTTATTTTCATACTGGCAAATGTATTGACCAACCTTTTGTGCCATCTGTCATTGTCCCATATTTCT
Organism: Pseudopodoces humilis; assembly: GCF_049639895.1. Classification (NCBI taxonomy): domain Eukaryota; kingdom Metazoa; phylum Chordata; class Aves; order Passeriformes; family Paridae; genus Pseudopodoces; species Pseudopodoces humilis. Next base: position 8,790,265 of record NC_142219.1, read on the forward strand.
GAATATATGGGATAAAGATAAATGCTATCCTTGATCCAGGGACTTGCCTTCCTTTTTGCTCCAGGTTGCCTTTGGTATTAACTGATATCAAGAGCAGGGTTTGTCCCTGAATGTAAAGAAAAGAAATACATTGCAGTGGTTGTGGCAGCCCTGCTGCCTGATTTAGTTATTCAGGGTATTATTTTGGATTATTTCTTCAGTAACCATCAGTGGTCTGAGAATGAATTCAGTTCATCATCTTAAAAATTGTGGGAAACAATTTTAGACCACCATATTTTGACAAATCACATTTTATGCACATGTGCAGCTAATAAATAAATAAATAAATAAAGCTAATAATAAATCAATAAACCTTGATGTTCAACACACAAAACTTACTTGATACAGAAAAATAAGGGTCTATAGTGCATATTTATGGGACATTTTCACCTATTATCCTGTAATACTTCGCTGAGGATCACAGGAATAAAGCTACTCCCGTTGTACATGGGAGGGAATCTCTCAATGCCAGCACACTGGAGGAGCTTCTTACACATTTGAATTATTCATTAATGAAAATGGAACCAAATATTGAACACTGCTTCAATACAGTGTAAAAATATGCTTATTTCTATGTGTAGTTTCCCAGGCAAGCATGGATGGCTGTTGCTGCAGAACCTGTTCCTCACAGCAGGAACACTGTCCCTGTTATTTACTCACAGGCAAGCCTATTCTTTGTTCTGTAAGCAGTCCAGTCCATCTCCAAAAAACCCAAACCTGGAGCTCTCCCAGCCTTCAGACATTGGGAATAAACAATGGAGGAAATGGGAGCAGTTTCTCCCATTTTCCCATCAAAGGACATGACCTTGTCTTGATGTGGGTCTTGTTCCAAGTGGTCCTACAATGGAATTACTGCTCAGAACAGGCTGATGGGATGTGCAGCATTTCCCCTGGACTCGTGCAGGTGCTGCTGTTCTTACCCTGTCCCACTGCAGATTGATGGATCCATTGAAAGAATAACCCTCATGTCCCCCAGGCTGGCAGCTCATCCTGTGTGTATGTTTATACTCAGGGGAGGGTGGGATGATGCTGGAGATGGGATCAGGGAGGGAATCCCGTTAGGGAGGTGTGTGTTGGCCTTGGCAAGGGCTTTGCTGGTGACAACCGAGGCAGTGTTGAGGTAATAAGTCTGTAACACAGCAAGTGTTTAGATAATGTTATCTAAATGCTTGCTGCATTGTGAAACTGTTATCTTAGTGCTTTTACTTCACTACTGGAAAAAGGCAATTAATATGTGTAAAAATTAATTAAAGGCAATTCATACATATACAAAGTTTCTGTCTGTGCATCTCATACATTTAAAAAAAAATCCAACAGAATATGTGAGACAACAAATGGACTTACTGATACCATTATTAAAGATCTGATAGTTCTGGGAACTGATGTTCTGTTCCCTGCTTTTTATTTCTTTGAGTTGGGGAAGAGAAAGAGATAACAAGATCAAGAGACAAGGAGTCTTTGCAAAAGCAATATGATTTAATCTGCAGCTTGGCCTCCTGTATTCTTATTCTGTGCCATACAAAAACTAGTGACTGAGCAGAGTTGTATAACCAGACATCAGTTTCCATTGTTCATGAGGCAGCAGTGTGTTCACCTGAAGAGAAGGTGTTTCAGGTGCTGTGATACAGTGAAATAATTGCTCCACCTGGTTTCAGCTGGGTGTTCATTAGCCTTGGGACAAGCTCCAGCTGCTGGGAAGTGTCAGCCCCCAGAGAATGCTGGATCCAGTTGGGCAGGGAGTCCTTACTTCCCAGGGATTGATGTGTGGAGTGACAGAGCCCCAAGCAGGTTCCAGGTTGGTGTTTCCATCTTTCAGTGTGGATCTGTGTCTGGGGCCACAGTGGAGAGGACCTGGCTGTGGGGGTCCCATGTCTGGTGCAGAAAAGGGGGCTGGGTGTTGTTGGGAGGCTGTGGCGTCCAGAAAACTCTGAAATTGTCTCATGCCTGGAAATACTTTCCTTTTAGCTTTTGTTGTGGTTTTGAACATGTAGTTTCCCTTAAGTGCCAGAAAATGGCCTGGCCTTTTTTGTTTGCTGCTCCAGGTGCTCCTCTTCTCTCTTGGTGTATGTGAGGAAGCTTTCTCTGCTAACACAGTGGCCTGGCAGAGCCCTGGAGCTCCTGCCTGGACCATGGTGTGTCCTGGGGGATATGGGCACTCTGGGAGTGCATCCCTCCCCTCAGCTGGGCACTGGCACATTTAAGGCCACTCTGCACTGAAACTGAGGCTCTGTCTTCTCTAAAATCAATGCAGGCAGCCTTTCTTCCCTTCCTTTAGTGGGAGTTTGCTCAAGTTCAGGCTTCCCTGGGGATATTTATTTCCAGAATATTGAAGAAGAGCTGATTTACATTACTGGACTGTTAATTTCTGTGGTGTTGGAGTGTTACTGACTGTAGGGGTGTCCAGGTGCTGCCATCTCCTGCCCAGACCCTGCTGTGACCTGCTCTTGTCCTGTTGCTTTAGCAGCTTTAAAGTAAATTATTTTATTTTGCTCTCACTTACTCTTCTGTTTCAGATTTGCCTTTCGATGCCCTCTTTTTTGTAGTCCACATTAAACAAATGATTTGACTCTTTTCCTAATGCCTGTGCCTTGCTGCTGCCTCTTTTCTGACATCAGACTTGATGAATCTGTTTTGGGGTAACTGTGACTTGAGGGCTTTCAGATCCCAGTCCTAACTTTGAGGAGAATTAAAGCAGCCATACAATTTCTTGGTCCAAGAAATTGTATTAATTAAATACAATTAATCATACACAGTCAGTGGCTTTGTAGACAATTGCTGATAAAATAAAGGAGAAACAAGAGGTTGCCTGCAGCCTGGAGGGCGAGTCATGGGAGCTCAAACTGCTCTGTGGAGAAATAAGTATTTAAAAAATGCTCAGCCCTGAAATTGTTCTAAAAATAGGCTGGCTATGTACAAATACAGGATTCTTAAATTTTCAGTGTGTTTTTCTAAGGAACCTTTAGTGTCAGTCCTAGCATGTGGTTCCCAACTGCCCTTTCCAGGTGTGTCAGGAGGTTGCAGTGTTTGGGACAAAGCAAGCTTAGACACTGTGCACTGCATGGCAGCAAGGGGTTTTCAGGGAATGGTTTCAAGTCCTTAAAATAATGATGATAAAATTGATACCATGAAGCTATTGTTTTAATATTCCTCGAATAAGGAAAAAAAAATGGTTGTGTTCAATTAATTTTTTTGTAGCATCTTCTTCCCCAAATCCCCCAGTAATTGTTACTGGTAGTTTGACTTCCATGTTTGTGGTATATTTTGGAATCTGTAGGGGGCAGTTTTGACTTTATACACGATTTACATTAGTATGTACATTCCAAACTTGGTTAGGAATTGTAGTATCTTGGCATTTTTTTCATGTACAGTTTGAATGCAGAACAGATAGGGTTCCAGTCAGTATTTATCCAAACTTCCCAAAAAAATGGAAACAACACCTGAATCCATCAGTTGTTCTCCTTTCTCTGCCAATGTTGTGGAGTTTAAGTGTAGTCAGGTTTTCATAATCCTCGTCTGATTTTTATATGTAAGTAAATGTAATGTTATTTTCTTGAAGTCATTTATAGTAACTGAGGAATTGGCATTCATAAAGTTTATGGGAAGTCCTAAATATTGCATTGCCAAGGCATTCAGCTACATTTTTAGGCATCTCAAAAGTTATTTGAGGTAATTAAGGTCCCAGAGGAAACACTGAAAGACAGATAATGCCAGCTGCAGGTGATTAGGTACCAAAGTGAAGGCTTGATTTTTCTGTGTTGTGGAGAAAAAGTACCTGCAGTACTTAAGAGGACGCAGATCTTTTGTTACAAAAGGTTATTTGACATTGCTATTTCTTTGTATTTCTGTTAATAGATGCCTTTTATTTAAGCAGCTATTTTAATTTTAGCACACAAGTCTCAGTGAATGTAGTGGAAATATTGTTGAAGGTGTGTGCCAAAGTGTTCTGCTGGCTGCAGACCAGTGCTCAACGTTTTTCCCACCTCAGCCTTAGTGCAGCCAGAGTTGGAAATAACATATATTCTGTATATGTTCTATACATTCTACTGGGGCAGATGACATCCTAACCAAGGCAGCTGTCAGGCACTGGGAAAGAAAGGTTTCTGAAAAAGTACCTGTAAAAAAGAATTCCTGTGTAGTGTGACCAGAGTGCTGTCACAGTTTTGCACTCTGCTGTGGTTTCATGCTGGTTGTAATGTCAGGTACCCATAAAAACTGCTCACTCTCTCTCCTCTGCTACAAATGGGAAGAGGAAGGAAAAAAAACCAACAGGCTCGTGAGTTGAGATAAGGCCTGGGAGAAAACACTTTAAGGGTGAAACAGGCTCAAATTTAAAATTATAAAGTAAATTCATTAGCAGTCAGAGGAGGAGTAAAATTTAATTGTATTAATTAAATACATTAATTAATTAAATACATAAATAATTGTGCCTCTGACTTTTTGCCCTTTGTTCCTATGTTAGTTTGTGCAAAGTGAATGTATAGTACAGCTGTGCAAAATTAGCAACATTTGTATTATTGTGCTTGTCCTAAGCTGGCAGCTCGAGGTATTCCAACAGACTTTGGGGAGTAGGGAGATCATTTGGAAGCCATTTCATGTGCCTTTCTGGTGGTTTCATCATCTGATCAGAAAAGAGTACAGAAAGGAGGGTGATTAAAAACCCACAGAGATAGTGGAGTTGCTTCTCAAAAGCCTGTCAGCTTCAGTTTTTGAACTGGGTTGAAATAAATGTAAATAAAATAAAAACTCAGTCTGAACATGGTGTTGAATGTTTTTAGGAACCCTGGGCTGATCTGCATTTTGTGTTCAGTTTTTTGTTGGTACAAAGAGAAGTGGATCTGGTAGAAAAACTGGATATTGGTATTGTTGGTGGACTCCAGTGAGGACCTGAACAATTTGTGTGTTTTGGAACTTTACGTGATGTGAATAGGTTGAATGTACAGTGGAGCTCAGTGGTGGATCAGGTGAAGCCTGGTGCTGGGGCTGTGTGAGGTTTCTCCACTTGGATTTTATTCCAAGATCTGGCTCATGTTTGTAGCCAGAGTGATTTCTTTGGGCTGGTATTTCAGGAATGGTGTGAGCTGTACTGCATGCAGGAATGTCAGGAGGCTGGGAGCCCTTGCCAGAGTGGGACACAGCCCGGGAGTGTGTGCTCAAATTCTTATTTGTTACTAAAGGAAACTTTCACTCGGGGTCATGGGGACTGCAGGAAGTCCCCAGGCCTTGATCTTTATTATTTTTGGTCTTGAAAGCTGAGCTTCTGGTGGTGACTGGCACCAGAGGGAGCTTCACTTGAGTGTCAGTGCCTCTCCCCTGGCAGAGTTGGTGGGGAGTCAGGGAGGGAAACAGGGCAGGGCACGGGGTCCTGGAGCTGGACCTGCTGGGCAAAGGGGCTCGTGCCAATAGCTCCACCAAGTCTGGTCTGAAGGAAAGCGCTGCTGGACTGGGCAAGCTTTATTGCTCTCTTCCTAGAGCTGGGCATGGTTTAATTTGGATCCAGTGCTAGAAATGATCCATCTTTCACTGATGAAGTCCTTATTGCTGGGTGTGAGCAGTAACATTCATTACTGTTATTCCTTAATCTGGCATTCAGGGAAGGGAGATGGGCTGATACTGTATTTGTACTCCTCTTTCCACCATAATTAATTGTCTGTACTCTCAGTCTGAAGCTATCTAATTCTGTGATCTCAGTTACTAATTCTGGTGTTTGTTGATTCTCAGTTGAACGTTAGTGGTATGCATTGCCTTCCCACCAAAACGAAACAAATCTTTTGTCTTTCAAGCTCTGATTTGGTGTATTCCTTATCCTCACAATGTTTGTGGGTAGCTGTGAGTGTTGCAGAAGATTCCACATGATTTGTTCATGCCAGAGCACTTTGCAAGACACTTGAGAGGGTCCCTTGCTGGTCCCAGTTTTTTCCCTTCAGTTCAATAGCAGCCACACACAAGACCCACAGTTAAATCCTGTAGGAAGCTTGCAGAATCCAAAGTGTTTCTGTGTATATCCTAAAGACAGGAGCTGAAAATGACAGCTTTGCTCTCTGCTTTGGAAATGCTGACCTGCTGCACATGATCTCTCTGCAGACATTATCCCCACTTGATCTTACACCAGATCTCTCATGAGGGTTTTATTCATTAAAACCTTTATATTAAAGGCATTCACACTGTGTAAGGAAACAAATGGGTTTTGATGAAATAATTGGACTTTGCTGTAATTTTGTATTTCTTGTATATGCAAAAATTGTTCAGGAGGTTTTATTACATGAATTTATTTGCTTCTCTTCTTGGGGCAGGATAGAAATACCTGGAGTCTGACCCATTTTGTCCCATATCCTGTTCCCTCCCTTCCTCCTCATGTAACTTAATGCTCAATTTATCACTTCATCACTGAGGATAGTGACATTGGTTTCCTTTGTGAAAATTGAAATACAACGAAACCTTTTATTTAGAGGAATTATTGTTGCAAAGTACTTCAGAATCACGGATGGCAGCAGTAGGGAAGTGTAGCTGTTACCTGTTATTTCAGTAACCTTTTCTCTCCAGATTTTTCTCAGCTGAAGATTTTTTTCTGGTCTCTTTTTGTGGTAGGATTTGAGGCTTACAGAAGAGGAACTTGAGCTACAGGATGACAGGTTACTCTGCCCAATGTGTGGACTCAGAGATTTAGTGAGGTTAGAGCAGCTCCCAATTCTAGACCATCAGTGCCATTATTTAGAAACAACTGGCAGCAATAGCAGAGCAGTTAGCTGACTTAAAACACTAAAATGAAATGGTTATAGTTGCCTCTGGTTTTTCTTCTTGGTGCAGGTAGTGAGAGCTGAGTGTAAGACACAGGTTAGGGCTGGCCCTGTGCCAAAGCCAACACCCATAAAATTGTGTGCAGCTCTTGAATTGGACAGAAAAATCTCTCACACTTACTGCAGCTCTGTACATTTTTTAGTTTATTAAAATGATTATTAAAAACATGAAATGTGCTTTGTTTTTTTCTTGTGGCTTTGTAGCAAGGAATATTTAAGCAACTAGTTTGCTGTGTTGGAAGCCACTCTGTGGGTAGAATGGAGCGGAAACATTTTCAGTACCATTCATTTCAAGTTAAATTTGGTCAGCAATGGCAAATCCATGGTTCACCTTAGGTTGTTGACAACTTTGTTATGTTCATGTGCTTTTATATTTTTTAATCAAGATTCTCATGAGGTGTTAGGCAAACGTCTTTCCTATTCCTTTGTTATTCCTTTTAAGCTGGACCTCGTTGTGGGGTGAACTTCAAAGAATTTCTAAAGACCCATCATTTTACTGCTTGGATTCTGGTTAAAATCCCATTTATTTGTAATGAAACAAGTAGGAAAACACATCGATGAGACAGCTGCCAACATTGTCGATTATTTGTCTGGTGATAGATTCCTCTGTCATATGATTATCAGCAGACAGTGAGCCTCAGAACAGGACAGGAGGGTGTGTGCTTGGCCTCCGAGGCTCTGAATTTCCCTCCTGGAGCCCATTAAACAGCATTAAATGTTTTCTTTTGTCTCCTCTCTCCTTCAGCGAACACTTATCGTGTGCCTTCACGTTCTTCCTGCACGGGGAGAGCAACGTGTGCACGAGCGTGGAGATCGCGCAGCACCAGCCCATCTACCTGATCACCGAGGAGCACATCCAGATGGCCCAGTCCTCCCCCTCGCCCTTCCAAGGTACCGAGCTGCCCGGGACATCAGCCATGTGGGGATCGTTCTCCAGAACTTTCTATCCATTCACATTGTTGGTAACCTTACATGCCAAACAAATCAATTGTTTCAGTTGAAAAAAACTCAGTGTTTAAGAAAGTCAGTGCACCCATGTGATTTTCTGACATGGTGTCTCTGTGAATCCTATGTGGATTCAAATACTGAGCTGATCTGGTTCAGGACTGCTTTTCATTCATACTCTGGCAACTATTTACTATTTTATTTTAAAAACAAGAGGTGGGTGGGTGTGAAAATGTAGCAGAAACAATGAAAAACTTGATGTATCTATTATAAAACTTGACTATTTATTTGCCAGTTTAAGAAATTAGAGTTTTACAGAATTAAGTTAATGGCTTAGTAATTCATAATGCAATTTTCATGTGATGCTCTAAAAAAAAATGCTTTAGAATTTTGAGTCATTGCATTATGCTGTCTTTACAACAGTCTGAAGTTATAATTTCAAAGCAATTAAAGCAAGAAATCTTAGTAAAGTTCAACATAGAGTAAAAAAACACCCAGAGACACATGAAATAATCATTTATAGAGATGTTAATTTATAGAAGCTTTATTGAAAACATTTTGTGTCTACATGTAAAGCTTTGACAGAGGCTCAGGCACTTCAATCATACATTTTATTTCAGTGAGCTGAATTCATGTCTCAGATCAAATACAACTAAAAGCAAAACTGAGTCAGAATGGAAATACCTGTTGTTAAGCAAGTAGTTTTTCTTATTTGTTGTGACTCTTCTTTGTGTATTATTTATCCTTTTTAATGCTGAAAAGTCTCAAATTCCTGTCCTCTCTTCTTTCCCTGAGTGCTCGTCCCTGAGTGCTGTTTCACTACACTGGGGTTGCTGGAATTTCATTCGGTGTGGAAATTATGTACCCAAACTTCCATGGGGTGCTGAGTTAGCTCAGAAGGCCTCAGTGCTCTGTAGGTTTGGATTCACACCTGTACTGGGTTTTGCAGTGGCTTTCCCTGCACCCTTCAGTCCTCATGGGATGGAAGAGTGGCTCTGGCAGGAGCAGCCCTGCTGTGGGACCGTTCTTTGTTCTCCTGCAGCGCTGCTGAGTCCTTCAGGGCTGCTGTTTGTTGTGTTGCAGTGCTGGTGAGTCCTTACGGCTTGAACGGGACCCTCACGGGCCAGTCCTACAAGATGTCAGACCCCGCCACTCGGAAGCTGATGGAGGAGTGGCAGTACTTCTACCCCATGGTGCTGAAGAAAAAGGAAGGCATGAAAGAGGAGGAAGAGCTGGGATATGACAACGATTTCCCTGTGGCAGTTGAAGTCATTGTTGGTAAGTTTCAATATTCTGCCTGAAGGATTATTTTCCTCCCCATGATTTAAAAAAAAAAAAAAAAGAAAAGAAAAAAAAGTCATCTAATTAATCAGAAAGAGCCATTATAATTTTTCTATATTCTCTCGTAGCTCTCTTGACACTAGAACATCTGAGTAGTTCTGTTGCCTCAAGCTTTTGTACTCCCTGTATCCCACATGCCATTATTCACTGGATTGAGCTACTTGTTCCAGCTCTGTATTGGTTACAGAGGGCTGGATATATATTAGTATGGAAATTCCTTAGCTCTTTGTATTTCAGATAATAAGTTTTGTCAAATTGACATTGAAAACAAGTGGAAGTAGCTGTGGTTTCTGGATATTATCAGGTGTGTCTAAGACTTGTGGTTTTCCATCTCTCTCTGCAGGGGGTGTGAGGATGGTGTATCCTTCAGCCTTTGTTCTCATCTCCCAGAGTGACATCCCAGTGTCACAGAGCGCTGCCAGTGCTGCAGGCCATATAAATGTGGGCCAGCAGGGGCTCGGAAGCGTGAAGGATCCTGTCAGTACCTGTGGGATGCCCCTGACTCCCCCCACCTCTCCAGAGCAGGCTGTTATGGGTAAGCAGTGGGCTGGGGACATGGAGTCAGACTCTGGGTTTTGCTTAGCTCCTGGGGAGTGCCTGTGTGAGCAGGGGCAGGCAGTGGAGGAGTGTTGGGGGAGGACTTTGTAGGTTGTGGTAAAGGAAAGCCAGTGCTGTGAACATCCCATTACACAAAATGGAGTGAATTCAGTTCAGCTCCCTTTCCTGTAGGTACATCTGTGTGCAGTGCTGCAAAGCAACACAGAAACCACTCACCACTGGGCAACCTTCTGCCTGAACTTGGAGAATTTTTGAACCTGTTGGGCAGCACTTATTAAATTTCACAAAGCAATAGAAGTGTCAAAGACACACAGGCCCTACAAGTTCTGTGAGACCATGCAGCTAGATGAGGCTAAAGAATTCTTGTTATAACCTCACTGAGGAGCTCCTGAGCTTAGCCTTTATGGGATAGTTCTGTCACATCAACAGGGTCAGTCCTGGAGTAACAGAGGCATTGAGGTTGGAAAAGTCCTCTAATGTCATCCAGTCCAACCTTTGAACCTTGATGCAAAGCCAAAGAAAACAGGTCTGGATTCACTTGTCCATGATTAGAGCCTATAGATGACAATAAAAGTATTTAGTGTTGGCTGCTAATAAGTCAGAATATGAGATGCAAATTCTCTTGGAATAGTGTTCTTCAAAGGAACTGAAAATTAAAATAAGCAAGAAGGCAATTAATAACCAACTGAAGCAAGACAATCGCCATTTAAATAACAATCTCTAGACAAGTATTGATGCATATTTTAATGTGCTATTGTATTTTTAAAATTTTCAGAACCCTGTTACACTTGTACAGTATCAAAAGGGGGATTCTATTTTTGAATATTTATAAACTATCATTTGTGTAGAAGTGTTCATGTTGTCCAATCTGGCAGTCACAGCTTGTGTTTGATCTCTGCTATTGTTTGAGGGTGATATGAATTTGTATCAGAGGGGTGCCTCTCCAGAAAACAATTACATGATTATTTTTTATCAAAAAACATTTTAAAAGTCCTTTGAAAACTGGAGAAATGGATTGGGAAAAGCATGTCATGCAGTCCAGAATCAACAATGGGACCCATAAACTGGATTACTGTGAGGCATGGGAATCATACTTCAGTTCTGCCCAATACTATTTGAAATGTGCCTTTAGTGCCATGTCCAGTTTGTAGCGTCTAAAGATGTGGTTAAACTGACTGGAGTCCATGAAAGTACAGTGAGAGTTATCCTGGATTTTGCAAACAGGACCTCCAGGAAAAGATGGATAGGATTGAGGTGGTTTACTCTAGAGAAAGTGGAATTTCAAGGAGAAAAAGAACAGGCTTTTCTTTGCCACCAGTATGTAATGAATCTAAATTGGAGCAAAGCAAAACTAGGTTAAACAGGAGGACAAACTTGCTCTGAGGAAGAATAATGAAATGTTGGAATAAATTGGCTGTTGGGAAGCTACAGAAGTTCCATTAGCAGAGGGGTGATGGGTTTTGGGAGGTTTGGTGGGGGCATTTTGTGAGGTTGTTTTTAAGAAACAGATTAGTTAAATTTGTTGATCCAGCTTTCAAGCAAGGGCTGGACTAGATGATCTGTTCTCTTTTAATCATATTTTGCATGGTTGTGTCTGAAGTATGTAACAAAACAAATTGTTGCTGGAACTGGGGAATGGTGTTTTTCACCAGTGGAACCAGTTTGGACTGCAGGGGTTGTGTGGTGGCCTCTGGTGAGGGGCTGCTGTGTCCTCCACTCTGTACCATTACCTGCCATAGGTATCTCTGTGTTCCAGGACTGTGTCAGGGGTGTTCATGGATAAAAATTAGTGTCAGTGTGTGAGAACAAAGTGTTTTTGCCTGCTGTGAATTTCTGTATCCTGTTATGCTGTCTATTGATTTACTGTATGGTATAAAAATATTACATAATTACAGAAAGCAATAATTAATGCACTTCAATGTAACTTGAAAGCCCTGGTAGTTCCTTGGTTATCCTCTTGTGCCTCCTGTCCTTGCCTTCCTATCAGACTTTTCCTTGTTTTCCTCCTGCTGTTGATACATGATGCCTCTGTGTGCATGTGATGTTTGTCTGTACACACATTCCTTTTTCCCTTCTCCAAAGGTGGGCACATTTGCCAGTTCTGAAGTTCTGACCTGTTTGTTTTTTGATCATCTGTTAAGTTCTCCACTTGCTGGAGAGCATTTGGAAGCCAGTGAAATACATGGTTAGGGGCACAAGTCTCAGTATGGCCAGGGATTTCCATGTTTGGCTTTACAAAATGATAATCAGGGAAGATCTAACTGGAGAAAGAAATACATAATGTGAAGAATGGAAGAAGATGCAGGGTTAGGCAGCTTGTGCACCATTTCAGAAGTTGTGTTTTGCAAGTCACCTGGTGGCAAGCAGCAGGATTCCCTGTTAGCTGCAGTGATGTGCAGCACCGAGTCCCTTCAGCACTTCACACTTGAGGCTGCTTGGACTGCGTCAGCAGGAGGACAAAGTGTTCTGTACCCTGGTGTGACCTTGTGAAAATGCAGCACATCCCTCCTTGCTGTTCCAGCCCCAGCCCAGAGCAGGGACTCGGTGCCCAGGCCGGTGGACCCAAAGCTCCCTCTGCTGCTGCAGCTGGGGTGTGTCAAGATGGATGTGCTGCTCGGTTCAGCTAAACAGAAAAACATTGCAGGGCAGAAAAAGAAGCCTCTGCTTGTACAATAGCTGGTAAAGGCTTCTGCATCACAGGAAGGAATGGAGTGCAGAGAGTTTTCAGGCTCTCAGACATGCTGAAGTAATATCTTCATATTTTATCTCTTTGATAATCATATAGAAAATACATACTGAGAATATCATATGCTGTGTTAACAGTGTATATACTGGTGATAAGCTGTTGGAAATTTCTGTAGTAGTGTAGATCTCAGCTGGAAAGTCTCACCAAAGCCAGTTTTGATTCTAGTATTTCAATTCAAGCATATTATAAAGAAATGGCACAGAATCCTAGAGTGATTTGGATTGGAAAGGACCTGAAACTCACTCCACCCCCTGCCATGGGCAGGACACCTTCCACTGTCCCAGGCTGCTCCAAGCCCTGGCCAGCCCAGCCTTGGACACTTCCAGGGATCCAGGGGCAGCCACAGCTTCTCTGGGCACCCTGTACCAGGGCCTGCTCACCCTCACAGGGATCAATTCCTTCCCAGTATCCCATCCATCCCTGCCCTCTGGCAGTGGGAAGCCATTTCCTGTGTCCTGTCCCTCCATCCCTTGTCCCAGGACTCTCTCCAGCTCTCCTGGAGACCCTTTAGGCCTTGAAAGGGGCTCTGAGGTGTCCCTGGAGCCTTCTCTTCCCCAGGCTGAGCACTCCCAGCTCTCCCAGCCTATGTTTGTAGGAAAGCATCAGTGATCCATTCATTTCCTCAATGAGGTTTAATATGGAGTATAAAGAATTTATCCTTGCTTTGAAATAGTCTACATAAATGATTAGTTTTCTTAATAGATGCTTTTAGGACCATCCATATTACAGTAAATTTCATCTTTAAAGCAACTCACTAGAGACTATATAAATTCAAGTTTAACATCCAGGATAATAATGAAAAACCTCTATCTGCACTATTTCTTAGTGATTCAATCCAGGGCTGTAGGGGCCATCTGAAGTACCTCCATTTATTAGGGAGTGTATTTCTTTATAGATACATACAGATACAGAATATGCAGAATGTAACACATCACGTGAGGTGTGGTATGTACACAGCTCTGTTGCCTGTGTCTGTGGTACAACCCAGTGCCATCTTTGTTACCTCTAAGGAAGTGTTGCTTTGAAATGTGTTTTGTAAGGATGCTCAGAGCATTCCCCAGTGAATGTGAACATCAGTGTAGCCAGCAGCCTGCTAAGAGACTTCCAGGAAAACATAGCTAATAACAATATGGAGAGCAGTTCTGACATTAATACTTTATTTCTCTTGCAGGAGAAAGTGGTTGCTCTCAGAGCAGTATCAGCCATCCAGCTGTGCAGGAGGGGACAGTCAGTGTCCACAGTCCAAAGAAATCAAGCAAGATTACTCCCAAATTTCACAACCGTATTGTTCACCGTGTGTGGAAAGAATGCATCCTCAACAGGGCACAGTCCAAGTATGGCAACAGTCCTCATGCTTTGTTTATAACACATAATATACAGCTAAAATTGTCATAGTTTGCCTTAATGCTACTCCTTACAGGAATAACATTATTAAGATTGAGATTATATATGTTATGTTAATTTTTATTAACACAAATTAATGTTATTCCTTAAAGGATTATTTTGTCACCAATCAGAGCTAATGATGCCAAACAGCATTATCAAAGAAAATGTTGTATTGTCAAAGAAAATTTTGCCCTGTGTTCTGACACTTCCCATTGTGTTTGCAGTTGTGTACCCTAGTTGTGACAGTCCTTGAGGCCACACATCCATAGGATGTGCTTCACCCAAGTGCTCTGAGATTTAGTGATGGCAGCTTCTATCTCCATTTGTAGTTACTACACTGAAAGCTGGGTGACTGCAGAACAGATTGTATATATTTGATATTTAGGGCTCTAAGGGGAGTATTTGTAAAGCATTACATGATTTGGACTAAAATTTCAATTGACAAGGGTGTATAAATTGATGTTGGTATCATAGACCTTTAGTTCTGGAGATTTAAAATGTATCACAGCATGATGATCTCTGAAATATTTATTTTTTCCTATGTCCATGAAATTTCCTCATTGGATATGTCAGACTAATTTCCAGAAACAGTTTAAATGGCTTTCCCCTTGTTTCTTGTGCTCAGACTCCAGACAGAATTATTTGATGCAGAGCTGGGACCTTCTTCCTACATAAATCAAACTGTAAATTTAAGGAGTAGTACAGGGATCTGCTGTTAATTTCAGAGGTCAGATAGAAGGAAGTAATTTTTCTGAGGGGAACATATGTGAATTTATGCATATACATTTTAAAAATTTTGTTCTTCAGAAGGTGGTGATTACTAAAATAATTTCCTCTTCTTCAGGAGGAATCAAATTACAGCTGCAAATTTGGAAGAAGAAGTTTCTAACAATAGTGTGTCATGGGATTTTGTGGATCCAGTCCAAAGAGTCAGTTGTTCTTGTTCCAGGTGAGCTTTGAAGAGAACAAACATTTGTTGTTTTGTGAGAGCCCTGTTTAATTAAGACAGAGGTACACTTATGGAAGGGAGTTATGCTTTAGCTGAGACAAGAGGAAATTATAATATCAAACCTGTGATCACATTTAGGGGATGAATGTGCATCTCAGCCCACTGTCACATGAAGAAGCCAATCCAAGTGGAAAAATGATGGTGTTGGAGCCAGGATCACTCCAACAGTTCCCATTCATAAGGAACTCATCCTGCAGCTTTTCAGAGCTGTAACCTTTGGTTAAGTGGTTAAGGCTTGTGGCAAAGAGGGCAGGATCTTAGGCAAACCTAAGTTGTGAGTATCCTGATATTTGGAGGAAGAGGGAAAACATCCCTACAAATCATTTCACGTGCCTCTGGTGAATCTGCCACAGCACCAAAACCCACCCAAGAGAATATTACACCTTTGCAGCCTGGTCACCCACTGTCACTGGATCAAAAAGAATTCACAACTCACACTAAAACTTAAGGGGGTTATTAAAGTTATCTGTCATCTTTGGATGGTTAGAATTCCATGACTACGCACTCAGAAAAAGCAAACCATCATCACCAATATGCTTAACCATTCAAAACTATCAGAGAGATGTTACAGGGCTAGGAAAAAAACCCAGTTTGCAGTGAAATAGTCCTGTGAAACACTTCTACTGAAATTCTTAATTCCCAAGGTCACCATCTACTTGTAAGATAGATGATAAAAGCATCTTTACCAGAAGTTATTCCTTAAGCATGCAGTTCTTCCTTGGGTAGTCAAAGGAAGAGATGAAGGTGTGCATCCTGCAAGGGTGGAATGTTCAACCTGGAGACTCCCTGCTCTATCCCAAGCGAGAGGATGCTTTCTGCAACTCTTCCCTCGGATTATACGCATTGTTTGTATTTATATAGTCAAGAATGTGGAACAGAAATGTTTTGTTAGAATGCCAAGTGTTTCCTGTGGAAAACTGAGGTCCAGCTTTGCCTGGAAAGCATGGGAATCAATAGTGGGCGGTGGGAGCCTGCTTCTATGGATAGGTTCAGCTGCACTTGCAATTTCACACTGTCTGTTCATCCTTCCAGTGATAACTGCATCATGCTGGAGTTGGTAAACACAACAGCTGGGAAATGGAAACATCCTTAAAATGAAGGCAGTACCTGATTTCAAACAGCAATAAGTACTTTCTGTGTAGCTGCAGAACCTGAGCAGCTACTGACATACAGAATTTTTTTAGTCATTTCTGTGCCCATTCCATTTACTGGAAAAATGTCAGGATATAATCTTAGATCTGGAGTCTCAAAGGGCTGTCTGGTACTCGGCATCAGATTCGGTCTCCTGCAGACCCAGCTTGCTGTGTGAGGAGCAGAATGTCTGAAATAATTCTTTGCAGCCAGTTAAAATATGGTGCATGATGGAGAATTAAGGCAATGAAATGTTACAAGAACATGCTTAAGGCAAATCTCCAGTTACCAGGGCATTAACTGTACATTAGGGTGATTGCAGGCACAGACCATCTGCTGCTGCAGGGAATCTGCAGCGTGGCCTGGGAACAGCAAAGCCCTGTGGAAAGCTGGGATAACCCCACACAGCCTGGATGCTTCCAGGGATCGGGGCAGCAAGCACAAGATATTGTGTTTGCACCTGTAAACAGGGTTGGGTGTCTCCAATCTAGTCCACTTCACTTGTGATCATGTAGGTTAGATTCTTAAGTAAAAAGCACATTACTTGTTTTGAAATGGGTTTTTGTTGTCCTATTGTTGTTCATAAAATAGGGATGGAATGATTCATTTTGAAGTAGTGTTTATTTTTAAACAGGTTTCATTGTTAAGCAAAACACATCTTTCAATTTCTGTTTAGCTTAATAAAATCAAATAAACAGCTAAACAAAAAGCCCTGAACAACAAAAAAGGCAAGTAAAAGTGCAGGCAGAGTTATATCCCTCTTGTCACATCCTTGGGACTCATTCTCAGTATGATGAAAATACTTCTTAGCAGGACCTGAAATACAATTCTGTGTTTACCAGTCTCAAAGATACTGGGTGTAAAGTCAAAAAAGCCATATGAAGCCAGTAACAAGATTGTATGTTACTGCATTTTTTTTTGTTTAGAGTATTTAAAAATACATATTCAAACTTCCTCCATCAGGCAGAAATTAAGTCTGTTACAAGATCAGGAGCAGACAGGAGCTTTCTCAGTGCTGTTCTTTGGGTTTGGCTGTCCCTGAGGTGGAGTAACTGCCCAGGGCATGCAGTGAGCGCTTTCTCCTTTTCCAGGCACAAGGTGTTCAAGCAGCGCTGTGCCGGTGCCTCGGGCCGGCCCCCCACGCTGCCCCAGCCCGGCTTCGGAGTGGGGACGGCAGCGGCCTCGGCACTGCCCCCTCCCGCCTCCTCAAAGCACAAAACCACCGAGAGGCAGGACAAGGGAGAGAAATTGCAAAAAAGGCCCCTGATGCCATTTCACCATCGGCCCTCGGTGACTGAAGAGCTATGCATGGAGCAGGACACATCCGGGCAGAAGCTGGGACTGGCCGGGATGGATTCTGCTCTGGAAGTCCCAAATTCCAGGAAATATGAGAAGCCACTCTCGCTACCTGCTAGAAATCCAAGCAAGCAAATTAATATGAATCCTATGGATTCACCCCATTCCCCCACTTCCCCTCTGCCTCCCACCCTGAGCCCCCAGCCCAGAGGTCAGGAGGCGGAGAACCTGGACCCCCCTTCCGTTCCTGTGAACCCAGCACTCTACGGCAGCGGGCTGGAGCTGCAGCCACTGCCCAGCTTAGATGACAGGACAGTCCTGGTGGGACAGAGGTTACCTCTGATGGCAGAGGTCAGTGAGACAGCCTTGTACTGTGGCATAACTCAGAGCAACGAGGCCGTGGACGTGTGGAGGACCTACAGTGTCCCTTCGAGTGACGACTCTGAGTTCCGGCCGCCAGAGCTGCCGTGCGAGAGGTATGATGGCAGGATGGAGATCAACCCCGACAGCACTGCACTGAAAAGGTGAGTGTGCACACTGGGCAGGGGGCTGGGCAGTTTTAATCATCATCAAACTCTTAATTTCTACTTTTCAACTGAGAAAAGCTATGGCTTCACCATCACAGATGTTGCAGAGAGCACCAAATACTTAAATAGAAACACTCTATTGCAGGATGCTTGCCTTTTTCATATCTGGCTTTCTGTTATACACTACAAGAACTGATCAATCTTTTTGTAACCTATTTTGTATTTTATGCTAGCCTAAAAATTACTGTAGCATTCTGATAATGCATTTTTAAAAATGCACCAGAGAGAATGGTTAATGAAAATGTTTGGGAAAAATTAATTGAGGAAGAGTTATTGAGTTAAATGACTGTTGGGTTTGGTAATTCCAATGGAGCTGGCTAGGCTGAAAGGGGTTTCAGCCTGAAAAACACAGCCTGGAAAGGCTGGACTCCAAAGTGTTTTCATTTATACAGTGACAAAATTGATTCTTCTTTCATTGTCCCGAAGTAGGTCTTAATATAGTAAGGTATTTAGTACTAAATATATCCAGTACATTTATTATTACATATATGTTATTATTATTTGAGGAAAAAAACATTTCTGCTTGATTAAGGAGGATGGAGTGAGCCATGGGCTGTGTTTGTGTGACAGCTGCAGATCATGCTGGTTTTATTTCATGGAGGCTTTGCTTGTTCATTTTCACTTCAGGCTCTTAGCACAACCTAATAAACGGTTTAAAATTTTGGAAGAGCAGAAACCAGTGCAGACCCTGAACTATCTTGACCCCTTGCCTCTACTACAACCTCCTGGGGAAGGCTGGGGAGACACCAGTGATCCTTACACCTTCGAAGATGGAGACATCAAGTACAGTTTCACTGTCAATAAAAAATGCAAACTTGGGGCTGAGAAAGATCCTTTGAAAAAGAGTAAGGTAAGGTGTAAATTCAGTCTTTGTCATTAATGTTTTAGGGGGATTTATCCTGTAGCACAGTGTTTGCTCTACAGCTCTCTGGAAGACACAAATCTGTTCCACAGAACAAAATTAGACATATATTTATTTTTTTTTATTCTATTGTCACCTACACAATGTTCTTTACGTATCTTATCCTTTATGGAACTGTTTTGGTGTCTGGCTGTGCAAGCAAACATTCTAAAAGATGTTTTTTCCTGGAGAATTTGAGGTGGTTAATTACCTGGACTGGCTGTCAGAGCTGAATGTTGTCCATGGAATCCTTTGTAAATCTTGTATTTAACTCAGACACCTGAGCCTGGCTGGACATAGGAAAACATTTGTTCTTACATAGCCTAAATTCATATCCATGAAATCTCTTTGATTTTTTGTACAGTCAGAAGATGGGATTGGTTCCAAGGAAATCCCCACAACGGGCCATTCCACACCAGTTCCTGATGGAAAAGATGCCATGTCCATTTTCAGTTCTGCTCCTAAGACTGGTGAGTTAAAGCTCTTTGGTTAGGTTTGCAAAGCAAAAATATCCATATGCCAGAACATCTGGTGGAAAAATCACATCTGAATTTTGTCTGTAACGTCAGAGCTACAGATAGCTCCCAAGCTGGAAAAATCTCGATTTTCCTTGTCCTTTTTGTAAAAACAATTATACATTTTTTTTAGAATATTAAATGAGCAGCAGCTCCTTCCTTGTTTCCCAACTGACCGTCGGTGGTTGCTGAGCAGCCTGCAAGGCTCCAGCGCAGCAGAGGGGCTCAGTGCTGTGGGGAAAGGTGTTGTTGTGCTGCTGCCTGTGCTCCCATGTCCCTGACTGTGCTCCCATTGTTCCCCTGCTCTCCCCGGCAGTGGCAGACCCGCGGCAGGACGGCGCTGCTGGCAGGGCCGGCTCTGGCAGCCTCACCCAGGTCACCGACCTGGCCCCGTCCCTGCATGACCTCGACAACATCTTCGACAACTCCGACGAGGATGAGCTTGGGGTGAGTCTTTGTGGGGATGAGTGTTCTCTAGGCCAAAACCCAGGGATCCTAGTGGGAATGATTATCCCTAATAGATGGGGGAGAGAGAGTTTCCAGGTAGTCAGGCTTGGATTTTAGCTAGGAAGGATTGCTGGCAAAGAGACATCCTGCAGGAGATCCATCAGGAAGGAGCTTCTACAGGGAGAGCCATGCAGTTGCTTTATAAATCCATTATATCTAGTTCTGTGTCCCAGACCTGTCAGAGTTTTGTGTTTGAGAATTAAAGTGGAAAAGATCCAAGTTTTATTAATTGATGATGGGTTCTTTTACCTTGTCTGAGAACCTGCCCAAAGAAAAATAAATTTAACCTTACAGGATTCCAGTAATTCTCTGAGTCATGTTCTCTCATATTCCTCCAAGCACTTGATTTCAGTGCAAAGAGAAATAGTTGCTTCATATTAGGATATACAGAGGGAAATGCAGATTTATATCAGTTATGAGGGGGAAAAAGTTGTCTGGGAAGGCCAAAATTTGAATAGTCACTGTCTTTAATCATAATCTAATACAGCCATAATGATACAGAAGGTGGTCCTAAAGTGACTGTTAGTAGATAACTGCCTTGTTCCTGGCAGGACTTTATAAGTGCACCAATTTTCTTACTGTGGTTCCACACAAACTGCACTTCAGATGCCACAGTTAATATGCAAATCTACCAGAGGACTGTTCTGTCAAAATAAAAGATTACTTTCTTCTCTGAAGTTGTCCTGGACAGCCCTAATGTTCTTCCTGTCTTAACACTTGCATGTGTTGGGCTTACTGTCAGTGTCATATTCCCATTACTACCTTGGAGTAATCCAGACATGGAAACAAACAGAGCAGTCATATGCATTTCAAGCTCAGGGCTTGTGATAACATTTTGACTATAATTTGTGTGCATGTAGAAATATAAAAATACATAGTTATACATATGCATGAATTTACGGGGGGATGTATAGACAGGCAAATATTTCTTTCTGGTTTCAGTGTTGAAAGAGGGGAAAAAATCCAGACTTCTTGTGGGGAGTGGGTGGGAGAGAAGGAAAGCAGCCATTCTCTTTGCTGTGCAGTGTCACTGAGAGGTGTCAGTCTGTGCTAACTGCAGTGTTTGGCTTTGCAGGCCGTGTCCCCAGCCCTGCGCTCCTCCAAGCTGCCGGCCGCGGGCTCCGAGGAGCGGCCGCTGGGCAAGGACGGCCGGACTGCGGTTCCCTACCCTCCCAGTGAGTACCAGGGCTTCACTGGCACAGCTCACAGCCTCGCTGCACAGCCCTGCAGGGGAGCTCACTCAGCTTGCACCTGGTGCTGGAATTGCTGGGTTTTAATGAGGGCAGTGGTAATGGAGACATGGATTTTTAATGAGCCTACTGAGATATCAGGTACTCTGCTGTTGACATTGCTGTCTTAGTCTGGAGCTATGGGAGGGGTTTGTTATAAATCTTCCTTTGGAAGCTTTCCCCCCTCTGCTCACTATTGGGCACATCCACCATTACCAAATCCCTCTTTAAGTATAAATCCTTCTACTTAATGAAATCAAAGAATCTAAAACCATGGCTTACCACCTGTCCATGATGGTGCAACCTGTCTGGGAAGAAAATTGCACTGAACATTTGACAAATTAAAACTGAAATCACTTTCAGGGTTTAATCTGGAGGTGTAAGTGCATGATCAAAATCAAAGTGCTGGGTTCTAACTGGAGGCATGGTGTGGACCTTTTGTTAGGTGGTTGTGGTAGTGATACTTACACAGGCTCTGTACATGGACAAGGGAGGTTATGGGAGTGCAGGAAACTTAGGAAATTGTATGAAATTAGATTAAAACAATAGAACTTTTTTCTAAGGATTGTGCCAACAGCTATTTGGAACAGTAACTTGTACTCTGAGGTTTGAGGGCTTCACTGCATTTCTTGCACCTGATAGGAGGGGACAGCCGGGGGGTTGGGCTCTGCTCCCAGGGGACAGGAGGAGAGGGAATGGCCTCAAGTTGTGCCAGGGCAGGCTCAGGATGGATATTGGGAAAATCCTTTCACTGAAAGGGTTGTAAAGCCCTGGCACAGCTGCCCAGGGCAGTGCTGGAGTCCCCAACCCTGGAGGGATTTAACAGCTCCGTGGATGTGGCACTTGGGGACTTGGGTCAGTGGTGGCCTTGGCAGTGCTGGGAGTGCTTGGAGTCAAGGATCTCAGAGGGCTTTTCCAACATGAACAGATCTCTGATTCTATTGGTGCAGGTGGCATTTCTCTTGAGATGAGGGAGAAATGTGTCTGTGTTTGTGGGACAGGAGGAAGGTGAGAATTTTTGGTATAATAGTAACGAATCAAAGTACAAATTACTTAGTGGTGAGAAGGAAGAGTGTTTGATTTCTGTGGCTACTATAAGCAGAAATCCAATCTCTCTGCAAATCATTCTTTGATGCCTTCTCATTAACTTCAGCTGGTAATGAGAACAAATTGAGGTGAAGAAAAAAACCAGTCTGAAGGAGATGAGTCAGAGTTTTATGGACCCATAAAAGCTGTGCTGATTTACTCAAATGTAGAAGTCTGAAGTATACAGAGATTGGATTTTGACAGGTTTAGTTGATCCATAGCTTTTTAAAATATGCAAAGCTTTTTCAAGCATGACACACATGAAAATGAATGATGATAGTTGCCTGTTGCTGTAGGGTTGGGGGATTTTTTGTAATTAAACGTTTTTTATGAATCTGCATTGCAGAATTTTGCTAAGTGGAGTGAGCTGGAGGTGAGAAAATGATGTAGTGTGAAGTTAAACAGATACGCTCCTCTTGTAGCCGTGGCCTTGCCACCAGCTGTCGAGGCAGAACAGTGTCTGTGGGGAGCTGAAGTGCCTTGTACAGCATCATAAATTCCTGCTGGACACCCTTCATTTTCACCTTCCTCCCTGTCCCCTCTCCAGTGCCTAAAGCACCTCTGCTGAGAAACAGAGGGAGCCAATCCAGCTGCCAGCCTGAACATTGTATTCCATACTAATGATGGTGGAAAAGAGTTTCTTCCATTTTGCTGAACTTTTTTTCAGCTTTGATATATCCTGTATCAGGACAAGACTAAGGTCTTTTAAATTCAGATGCTGGGGTGGGGGGGGGGGGGGAAGAATATGGACAGAGTGGGAATAATTCATACCCCATTGTTTACTCTGCTGCTCCAGATTGTGAAGGACTGGGCCCAGCTTGGACAGTTATTGCCAAAATAACTGTATTTTGAGAGGACTGGCCCTATTTGAGTGGTTTCCCTTTGTCTAAAGAGTTCAGTAGCCAGGCTGTGTCATCTCTGAGCACAAAGGCATCACATGCAGGGTTTGCTCTGTTAAGGCAGGGCGGAGACATCCTGAGGCTGCAGCATCCTGCACAAATGTACTATTAGTGCAGGTATTCGTAGTTCTAATCCCATCACTTATTTCTGCCTTTTTCTGTTAGTTTTTGAGAACAGTACTTCTTACCTGTTTGGATTTCCACAACACAGTGTTTACCAGTCAGAAACCCATCTGTAATTATTTATGAATTTTCCATAATCTTTAGACTGCAGATGTTATTGAGCACAAGAGTATGTGTTCTTGTGTCCCATCAGCTTGGGTATGGAAATGGGATTAAATGGAATTGGCATTAAATCTGTCCAAAAAAGTGTCTAAGAGGAGTCACTTCTGAGAATTCACCCTTCTCTAATTTTAGTGGTTCACCACTGATGGCTTTGTCCAGAGATGATCTGTCCTAATTCAAGTCAGGAGAACAGCATTTATGCTGAATGTGACACAAAATAAATATTGGAGCTGTAGCTGGAAGGAGTCAGAGTGGAGCTGGAGAGAACATGCAGGACTGTGCTGTGATTTGTGTTTGATGGCATTACACTGTGTAGAGCATTTCTGTTGGGGTTGGTTGTTCTGCTTAAAGAAGAAAAATAGAAAACAATGGATGATTCCATTACATTCATTTCTTGAGAATTAATTTAGGAATCTTCTTGGCTTCATGTCTTGTGATGCAGAATTATAACTCTGTGCCTTCTCTGGCACTGGAGCTTTGGGATGCCTGGCAGTCTTTTCCTGGGCAGAACTGCCTGTGTTTGTGGCAGGAGCTGTGTTGCCATGGACCAAACAAGGCTCCAGTGACTGAGTGAAGAAATCCAGCTCAGGGCACGTGGATTCCAAAGGCCTCCTGCTCTAGGGCTAAGTCAGCTCTGGCAAAGGGAGGAAACTCCTTTGTGACTTCTTAGAAACAGTCACTGGCATGAGCTTGGCATTAATGTCAATTCACCTCTCCTGTTACAAAAGATTTATTAGCTGTTGGTAAACTGTACACTTGTTTGTCTGTCTAGCAGGTTGTTGTTTCTGCTGAACAATAACCTTGCAGAGTATATCCCTGGGAATTTAGGGAATTTGTCCCTAGGAGTTAACTTCTGGTCTAGACTTACACTGCTGTCAGAACCTTGGTAAGTCTGGAGAAGCTTTGCTGGTTTTTAACTGATTAAATAAGAGCTAGCATTGAATGAAAAAGTTCTTCTGTTTTATTGAATTTCCTTGTGAATTTGTATTTGAATGATTAACTGTGTTATTTCATCCTCTTCAGCTGTGGCAGATCTCCAAAGGATGTTCCCAACACCACCCTCTTTAGAACAGCACCCTGCCTTCTCTCCAGTGATGAGCTACAAAGATGGAATAAGTTCAGAGACTGTGACTGCCTTGGGAATGATGGAGAGTCCTATGGTCAACATGGTTCCAACACAGCTGGCTGAGTTTAAAATGGAGGTGGAAGATGGATTAGGTAGCCCTAAGCCTGAAGAAATCAAGGTAACAGAAATGTGGGATTTTTACAAACTCATCTATGCACACTTATCTTTATAAACAAGTCCCATGTAATGTGTGTAGCAGCTAACAAATGTGAGCTGGACCTGTGTAAAGAACCTATCAGCCTGGAGCTGGAAAAATATTCTTCTCTAGTAGAAGAGCTTTTTAATTGTTTCCCTGATTTTAACTGTAGGCATTTTGTAATTTTATGTTTGTAATGGTTCTGGGTGTTCTCATGAAACAAACAGCATTGTCTCATTTCATTGTGAAATGAGCCCTGTGCCTAACAGAATGTACATGTATGGGAAAACACCACACTTGTTGCTAAGTAGCTGTTAAATTATGTATTTCTTTAGATAATCCCTCTGTGGCACCTTTGTTGTGTCCCCCTCCCTGCTGCCAGGCTGGCACACAGTGGGATAAAGTGGTGCATGTAGAAAGGCTGCCTTTTTCTCTCTGAAATGTTCCTTTTTTGGTTAGGGTTGAAACTCTGAGAAAGCCCAGGGGTTGAACTTGCTCTGTTTCTTCTTCAGCTGATGTTACTTCACAAGTTTTAAGGCCAGATGGGACCATTCTTATCTGACTTTCTGTATAACACAGGTCAGGTAATGTCACCTAGTTCCTCCTCTCTTGAGTCCTGTAGTGTCTCAGTAAAGAGCTGTTTGTAGCTGGGGACTCTGGGTTCTTGTGACATCCCAGTGTGGCCATTTCTCCATAGCATCCCATGGAGGGACCCAGCATCAGCACTGATATGCATTGGTTGTGTCATTGTTCCATCACAGGGTGAGAGCAGGGCACAAATCATTCTGCCTGTGTGTCCTGCATTACTGAACTTCTGGGGCTGCCTTTTGTCAGAAGGTGCTGTTGCCATATTTCCATGCATACAGCCTGAGGGGTTTTTTTTTAATAAAAAATGTACTTTTTGTGTCGAAGTGCACAGCACGTTGTTCTGCAGCAAGCTGCTGTGAACACAGGGAATAAAAAGGGAGGTGCCCACTCTAACTCTGGCTTCCTGGTAGTCCCCAGGCTTTGGTTGTATAGCATAGCCTAATTCTTCTCCTTTAGCCCCTCTCCCTCATGTGCCACAGCCTGTTCTATTTCAGCAGCCGTCTCTCTCCCCAGCACCACTCCCTCCCCTCTCCTTTGTGCCCATGTTGGAATTAGCTGAGGGCTGATTTTTAGGGGTCTGCATTGCTGAGCCAGGGACACACTTGCAGCTGCATGGACAAGAAGTGGCTGTGTGTAGGTGTGAGGATACCGATGGATGCCTTTTTTCAGTGTAAATGACGTGGTCAGCTGTGAACCAGGACATTTTCCTGCCAGCAGGAATAGCATCCCTCAGGCAGACTGCAAGGGGGTCTGTGGCAAATCCCACAGGGAATTCTTCCCACCTCTTCCACAGGAGTTTTCAGTTTTGTCACTAGGCGAGAAGGGAGTCCCTGTCCCTGGCAGGAAGCAGGACAGCGTGTGGAACAGCATTCCAGGGTTGTGCTCCCATGTTTTGGTGCTAGTCCAGCGTGTCCAGTCAGACCCCAGAATTCCCAGTTCATTCCCCTGTCAAGGGCTGAGCTGGCAGGGAGCTTGTCCCAGCAATTCTGTGGAGAAAGGGGCTTTGCAGATGTGGGAGGGAATTCCCAGTGTCCCTCCTGACAGCAGAACCCAGCTGGACATCAGGACATGGGGCAAGTCTGCTTTGGTACTGCCAGATCTCTCCTTCCTTCCTCCCTGAGCTCTCACTTGGAGGCACACTGGGAAGAGGCACCTTCTCAGTGTGTGCTCCAGGACAGTCTCCATTGCCCATCTTGAGTTGGTGCATCCACAAGTTTTTATGCCTCTACAGGAGTTTGAAATAAGTTTTTTATAAGGTTTGTGAGACTTTGCCTTGCCACACACCTTGAGGGTTTTTCTCTTCTGCTTGTGCAGTAAATTGTTTGTTTAAGAATAGGATAACTTGGGCCTGGAAAAAAAAAAGTCTGTCTTGGAATTTGTTGAGCTGAAAGCTTTGGAGTGGGAGCGGATTTCAGGGCATCATTGATACCGAAGATATTTTAATCTCCCTCACAGCCATTACCTGGAGTATTAAAATACTTACTTCAGTTCTGCCTGAGAACATTTCCAACAGCACAATTGACTTGCTTCTGTGTGTGTCACACCTGCTCATACACACCAGTGGGGGAAACAAGCACTAAACCCATTGCTGATCATTCTGAGAACATGGAAGTAGATTCCTTGTGCTGAGCATTCCGCAGCTGGAGATAGAAATCCACACATTCCTCATCCCTCAATGCTTGACAAAGTGCAGGGGGAAAAATGCAAAGCTCTAATGAGATGTTAAATACTGAGACTGCTGTTACTGTTTTCACATTGATTTTTACTTTGCAGTAGTGCCTCAAGAGGACTAGTTCTGTTCTCCTGAAAGAGCTGGAATAGCTCTAGAAACTCTGGCTGAAGTTCTTGTCATCACGCTCTGCGAGCAAACGTGACAGTCACTGCAAGCCCAGCTGGGCTGAACTTCATTGATAGTTAATACTGTATTTGCTGGATTGTTTAGATATTTGTATTTAATACTCTGTGTAATGATTGGCATGTGCAAAGTGTGCGCTGTTATTGCTAAAGTGATGTGAACCCTCATGGTGGGGGTTATTTAGAAAGGCTGCCTCAAGGCACCTCAGGGTTCCTCACACTGTGACAGCCTCCCCCTACTGTCAGCATAGAAGTCTTGCAAAGATCAATCTTTTAAGTGCCTAAATGAGGTGCTAAAAGTTAGGTAGTGTGAAAATTTCATAGCGCGCAACTTGTGTTTCAGGCACAGCCTGTCTGAAATCAGCCTGATCCAATTGTGAAACCTCATGCCATAAAGCTGTGCAGCATCTCAGGATAACAGGGAGCCTCAGCTGAGTTTGCTTGAAGGAACAGGAATAAGTATAGTTCATTTGGGTGGGGGGGAGATGTGATTGTAGAGGGTGCAAACAGTGCAATATATTTTAATTAAAAATAAATATCTAAAGAGCAACCTGAACACATTGTTGTAACCAAGGTCACTTGAATGTTACAGGACTTTTCGTATGTGCACAAAGTTCCATCATTTCAACCTTTTGTGGGCTCCTCCCTCTTTGCTCCACTGAAGATCCTGCCTAGCCAGTGCCTCCTACCTCTGAAGATACCAGATGCCTGCATCTTCAGGCCTTCTTGGGCTGTTCCTCCGAAAATTGAACAACTTCCATTGCCACCTGCAGCCTCTTTCATCAGAGATGGCTACAAGTAAGTACAGCCTTGGAGGAAATGGGTCTGTCTAGCCCATGCCTAAAGCTGGATAAACTAAGATGGTTGTTTGCATTGACAGTGCTTTAACCTGCAAATGTGTTTTAAACCTGCTAGGTTTGTCATTGACTGAGATGAAAACAGTTCTGATAGCAGGAACGTTTAACCCTGACTTTGGCAGTCAGGGGTATTACAGTGTGTGTCTGCCCCCAGCACTTCTAAAAGAACAGGAACATGCAGTGTCTGAATTAATAGTAATTTTTGACAGGAAAATATTGTAATTCAACGGAAACCACGAGTGTTGGGGAACAAAATGAATGCACTGAACCCATCACATCTCTGCCCTCCCATCTCCATGTCCAGCCTCCAGCCAGGCTCCCTTGTGTCACTTTGAGCTCCAGCCTGGTGGTCTTTGGTCCTGGTTATTCCATTTGGCCTTCTGAGGACTCTGGAAATGTTGAGTGGGCCTGTGAGAGCTCCCCAGTATGTTCCCACGGGAGCTCCTGTGAGCTCCTGTGGTGTCCCTGAGTGGGGCCATGGGGAGCTGCTGATCAGACAGATGTTGGCCCATATCCTGTCTTGTCCCACCCTTCCTGATACCAAGAGGAGAGTACTGTGACCTCCAGGGAACCACTGACATTCATTTTCAAAGCTTGGATTCCTCACTCAGTTCTCAGAAATTAGCAATGTTTATGGAGGAAATTCATTGCTGGAGGTTTTGAAAACTAGCAAGAATTTGCACCATTAAATTAATAAAACCTCTTTAAAAGCATAGTAATAGTACAAAGGTCTCCTGCTGCACTGCTTCATTTCTAAAGGAAGCAGTCTGTATCTTTAAATCAGTCTGTAAATCCTTTAAATCAGTCCTTCTGCAGCCCCAAAGGGTCCTTCAGTGTTCTCGAAAGAATTGCAAAGAAGAAATTGTAAACCCTTGATATAGTGCCTAGGGAGCAATTTAATTCTCAGGTTTTTTCATAATAGTAACTGATGCACCGGGCCTGAGCTGGTTATTAATTTCAGGTATTTGTTGGGGGGAAAAACCCTTTCATTTTCAATCTAATCCAATTAGAGGGAGGATTATTACTGCAGGCTTCCGACAGAGTGGTGATTGCCAATCAGGGTTTCTAGGTCACCTTTTCTTATTAGTCTGAGGCACTCACTCGGCTGCAGCTCCACAACTCCTTCAAACCCCGCTTCATTATTTTCCCCTCTCCCGCTTTGAGTTGGACACACATCAGTTCAAGGTAATAAAATGATTGTAAGGAAAGAGGTCTTCAGAGTTTTCCTTTTCAAGTCACTAATGATAGGTGGGCATTCAAATGACAGTCCTTTCCAATAATACACAAAATACACTGTGAGGACAGACAAAAAAATCCTGTTCCTTATCCAGAGACTCATTGAGTTCTAACACTCTTTCCTCATTCTAATATGTAATTAACACATTACAAGAAAAGCAAGCAGGTTAGAAGTGATGTGGAAAGATAAAAGGAAGATCTTTTTCTTTGATTGGCCCCTTATTACCTGTTTCTTGAAATGAGTCCTTGCAGATGGAAGACAGATCTCATGGGAATGTACAGACTGTTCTGTGGTCACTTGAATTTGGCAGGAAATGACAAAAACAGAGTAATAAAACCTAGTCATGAATGGAGATGACCCAAAAATATGATTCTTAGCTTTACTGGACTAAGAGTTTGTAATGGAACATATCCCGTTGTGCCACAGACTGTGTAATCCGAAATGAGGATTTGAATTTATAGAATCAGACATACAGAGTGTGTCCATGAGGTGCCATTGTGTATCAGAGCCACACGTATGACTTGTGGCAGCTATTTCCAGTGATCATTTCTAAAATAAAGATTTCTATCTCTCTGAAATACATTAATTTCTACTAATCTGTATCTTTTCACAGATAGTGGTGTTTAAAATAAAAGCTACTATTCTTTCTTTTTTCCCTAAAAAAGCTGTAAACATTCTAAATCTTGACTCGATCATTTATCTAGAGATTGTTCTCGAGAGTGGTTGAATTTTAGGCCATGAGAATAATATTTAAGAGGACGAAGTGATACTTTTTACCATAATGATAAGAAACAGTGGCGCTCGTGGTGGGAATTCCAAGTTCTGTTGAGAGCGATGAGTCAAGGTTATGAGCAGTGTGTTCTCTACTGCAGTTTCAGTGTGTCCCTTCAGGTTCCGCTACCTCCTTGTATTTAAAAATGAGCTTTGACAGAAGGGGTCTCTGTTCCCATCCCTTCCCCGCAGCAACGTGCCCAGCGTGGGCAGCCTGGCGGACCAGGACTACCTGCAGATGAGCACGCCCCAGATGAGCACTCCGGTGACGCTCAACAGCGCGGCCCCTGCCAGCAACAGCGGCGCGGGGGTGCTTCCGTCCCCGGCCACGCCACGCTTCTCCGTGCCCACGCCGCGCACGCCGCGCACGCCCAGGACTCCCCGAGGCGGGGGCACCGCCAGCGGCCAGGGCTCCGTCAAGTACGACAGCACGGACCAGGGCTCCCCCGCCTCCACCCCCTCCACCACGCGGCCGCTCAACTCGGTGGAGCCGGGCACGGTGCAGCCCATCCCGGAGGCGCACAGCCTGTACGTGACCCTGATCCTCTCCGACTCCGTGCTCAACATCTTCAAGGACAGGAACTTCGACAGCTGCTGCATCTGCGCCTGCAACATGAACATCAAGGGTGCCGATGTGGGGCTGTACATCCCCGACTCCTCCAATGAGGATCAGTACCGCTGCACCTGCGGCTTCAGCGCCATCATGAACCGCAAGCTCGGCTACAACTCCGGGCTCTTCATCGAGGATGAGCTGGATATTTTCGGCAAGAC
Organism: Pseudopodoces humilis; assembly: GCF_049639895.1. Lineage (NCBI taxonomy): Eukaryota > Metazoa > Chordata > Aves > Passeriformes > Paridae > Pseudopodoces > Pseudopodoces humilis. The sequence continues at coordinate 8,820,859 of NC_142219.1, forward strand.
CTCGGACATCGGCCAGGCTGCAGAAAGGCGACTGATGATCTGCCAGAGCAACTTGATCTCACAGATGGGAGAGGGAGCCAGGAGGAGCCAGGAGCCCCCCATGAGTCTCCTGCTGCTGCTGCAGAACCAGCACACGCAGCCCTTCACCTCGCTGAGCTGCCTCGATTACATGGCCTCCAACAACCGCCAGACGCTGCCCTGTGTCAACTTGAGCTACGACCGGCTGCAGGCTGACAGCAATGACTCCTGGGTGGAATGTTTCAATGCCCTGGAGCAGGGCAGGCAGTACGTGGACAACCCCACGGGGGGCAAGGTGGATGAAGCCCTTGTCCGAAGTGCCACTGTCCATTCCTGGCCTCACAGTAACGGTACGAGCACAGCCAAGCCTTTTGTCTCTGAATGCTTTGTGATCTCTGTAAATTTGTTTAGTTGTGACCCATATAATCTTTATGTGGGAAGTGACTAATAATATGCTAAAGTAGATTTCTGAAAACTTGTAGGTTACATCTGATGTACCAATAATCTAGTTGTCCTCAGACTTTGTGGCCTAAACTGGGAATGAGTCTCCGGAATTTCACAAATCTGAAGCAAATTTGGGGGAAGGCAATATTAGGGGCTCTTTTTTATTTTGGAGGAGGGTATAAGTAGTCAGCAGAAAAGAATTCCTCTGTTTGAGTTAGGGGGAAAAAGTACCAAGGAGGGGAAAAAATTATAATTAAATATTACTTGTTTGTATACTGAAGATGCTCTGATGTCTTGTGACCTGAGCTGGACACCATTGATACTGAAACTTGTATAAAGGCCTGTGGTGACAGCAGTGTTTTTGAAAATGCAATATTGAGTGCTAACCAGCTAGCTAGAGCTGTCCAAATTCCATGGGCAGTGTGCAGAGCAATTCAAGGAACAAACCATAAAAGCTGTTGCTGTGTCTGAGGGATCGCTGTCCCTCCCTGAAGTGATTGCTGCTCCTTGTCCCTTGCAGTGCTGGACATCAGCATGCTCTCCTCCCAGGACGTGGTGCGCATGCTGCTCTCCCTGCAGCCCTTTCTCCAGGATGCCATCCAGAAGAAGCGGACGGGAAGGACCTGGGAGAACATCCAGCACGTGCAGGGACCACTCACCTGGCAGCAATTCCATAAGATGGCAGGACGAGGGACCTATGGTACCTACACTGGGCTCTGTGCCAAGTTAGAGTGCAGCTTCCTAGAAATGGGCACTTTCTCCTGGAAATGTTAGGAAGGGGCTCTTCAAAGAGCTTTAAAGTGCCTCAAAAGGCCTTTGTGACACCCTGGTGAAGGTTTTACCCCTCCAGGTGATGTACATTTACAGGGAGCAGAAACTGTGGGTGTGGCTTGGCCCCCCCACCTGAAAGGGGGGCTGGCTGACACCAAGACAAGATGGTGCAGACATAATGGGAGCAGAGGGAGCTGCTGAAATCATAACATCATAATGGGAACAGGGCCTGTGTGAGCTCTGCAAATCCAGAAAAACTGGGAATGCTTTCTCCACACAGATTCTTGTAGCCTTTATGAGAAGTTTCAGTATCTCCTGGCTGTAAGTAGCGCTTCTGTAAAATGTGAAGTTACAAACCAGGTTTTGTCTGTGCAGGTTTGCAGAATAATGACTGATATTTCAGTCTGTATTTCTTGTCATTTATTTCAGGCTTAACCAGTGCAGTCTGTTTTTTTGTTTTTCCTGCAGCTCCACCATACTTTGCTCTCTATTGGTATTTGATATATTGCTGCTTTCCTTGGGGCTGGGACCACTGGGGGTAACTCCAGTTCCTGTCTAAAGCTGCTGTGCCCCACCAGGAGCACTTCTAATAATTTTTCCAACATTTGTAATTTGAAGAGTTAGGATTTGCCAATTGTTACCAGAAAATAGCACCAAAATTCCCATAGAGTGCAGAGCACAACCTTTGATGGAAAGTCAGTGAATTTCACTGGATGCTGGCTTTTTAATAAAGTTGAATTATATTCTGCAGGAACTACTGGGTATATTTTAGCTTGACATTTTCAGCAATATTTCTTCTACTGAGGCAGTATCTGGGTGACACCCTGTTACACTGGATAATAATCCTCTCTGTGGGGACAGCAGTGCTTGGAGCACATCCTATGGGAGAGGGGCAGGAGGCAATTTTTAGAATTATAATAACTTTGTATAGCATTATATCCCTGGGAATGAATTTCTCTAAGCATCAGTAATTTTGCATAACCAGGTGGAGGTGGATGAAGAACTGTAAGGTCGGATTTTGTGTGTTCCTGTTATTACTTGTGATTGAACAGGAACTCCTGGGCTGTGGTTATGGACATGACAAAGGAAAACCAGGAGATGAAGCTTTGGGAAGGGCAGTACATGAGCTTGGAATTCACTGGGAGAAGTTTTATTGCAGCTTTCTAGGAAAGTTTAAGTGGTGCTTGGATCAGCTCCCTCCACTTTGGCCAGCAACTTTGATTATATGACATTCCTTAAGTACGATATAAATCTTCCCTCTCCTTTATTAAATATCTTTTCCAAGAAGAAAGGCTGGGAGCACATGGTTTATCAGGCATGGCACACCCTTGATAACCATTTCCACTCCATGATAAACCTGTAGAACGCTCAGAACAGCAAGGGATGAGTGATTTCCAATATTCCTGTAAAAGAACCCACTTCCTGGGCCATCAGAGGCCCACTGCAGTTAAACCAGATATTTTAACAATTTTTCTTTGTTTGTTCTCCTGTGAAGGCTCTGAGGAATCTCCTGAGCCTCTCCCGATCCCGACGCTGCTGGTGGGCTATGACAAGGACTTCCTGACAATCTCTCCGTTCTCCCTGCCCTTCTGGGAGAGGCTCCTGCTGGACCCCTACGGGGGCCATCGGGATGTCGCCTACATCGTGGTGTGTCCAGAAAATGAGGCCTTGCTCGACGGAGCCAAAACTTTCTTCAGGGACTTGAGTGCTGTATACGAGGTTGGAAATAGGAACCACACTGAATTATTGCTTCTTATGTGTCATTGCTGCTCCAGTGCATGTCCACTGGGAAAACTCTGTGGGGTTTAAAGTAACAACTATTTGAAGAAGGGTTTTGTTTTCATTTTGAGGGCTTTCTGTACTTTCAGAGTCTGGGAATGCTGTCTGAGTGACACTGGGATTCTGTGGGTATTTTGGGGTGTTTGTTGCTGTCTGCTCTTGCCAGCACACGCTCATTTCACAGAGGAGGCAGCAGTGGCACTAACAGAGCTGCAGCCTCCCAGTGATAGCCCAACCAAACCTAAGGAGCACATTAAAGACACTGTTTCTTTCTCACAGTTGCTAGGCTGAGGATAAAAGCATTTATTTCCTTAGCCTGTACTCTCCAATACATCAAATTCCTTTGTAACCTTAGTTTTGCTGTGAGTGCAGTTTAATCCAACAGATAAATGTAACTCTTTTTTTTAGATACTTATTGAGAAGCCCCTAGCTGTGTGCTGAGAATGAGGGGCTTAAGCCACAAGCCAGTCTCTGTAACTTGCTGGGGTGGTTGGCATCTCCTTACAGGCATTTATCCTTCCCTCCCCTGGCAGATGTGCAGACTTGGGCAGCACAAGCCCATCTGCAAAGTGCTGCGGGACGGGATCATGCGGGTGGGCAAGAGCGTGGCGCAGAAGCTGACGGACGAGCTGGTGAGCGAGTGGTTCAGCCAGCCCTGGGGCTCCGAGGACTGTGACAATCATTCCAGGCTCAAGCTCTACGCGCAGGTCTGCCGCCATCACCTCGGTGAGTGACACCCCACGGCTCTGGGGACTGTAGGGACCATATGCAAGCCCACAGCATGGGTTTGCTAGAGGTGCAGACTGTGGTCTGTTTAAAAATTTAAAAGATTTTACAAGGCTTTATCTTAAGTTCTTCCATGTTAAATTTGGCTGCTTCAGAAAGCTGTGGTGTTTGTCACTCTGGGGATTGTGTCAGCGATTCAAATTCTTATCTTTTTAGAAAAGTCAGTTTGGTATAAAATGTTTTTGTGTCACAAAGATCACAGAATGATAGTCTGGTCTGGTTGGAAGGGACCATAAAACTCATCCTATTCCACCTCCTGGGATGCATTCCACACCAGACCAGGATGCTCCAAGTCCTCTGCAACCTGGCCCTGAATACTTCCCAGGATGAGGCAGGTGTTCCACACAAGACTGAAGGTGTCCATGGTTCTGGTTTATTGCTGCTGACACATTTCATCACACCTGTGTGATAGAGCTGTGTCACAGTGGCCTCCAGTGTAAAGGTGTGTTTATAGGAGAGGGGGAGGTACTGAGACTCTGCAGAGGCAATGAGTTAACACAGGGGCAGAAGAGACAGTGCTGATGTGTGCCTGGGGCATCAGTCTGCTATGTGTGGATCCTTGGAAATACATGACCCTGAAGGCACCTTCTCCTCTGGATCTCATGCTGCCTTATTCCCCCCTGAAAAAGTGACACTTTTAACAGATCATTCTGGTTGTTTTTGTTACGGCATCCTGCCCTGCTCTGTATTACACCAACATCAGGAGCACTTGTTTGGTGAGGGACTGTGGAAGGGTATAACATCTCCTGGGGTAGGATCAGCTGACTTCTCCTGGCTGGGTCCCTGGAGTCACCTGGTTTCAGCTGGGGACAGGCATGGCTGTTTTCTCCCAGAATCCAGAGTCAACATATATTGTATGTGACTGAGAATTGGAATCTTAGCATGAGACACAGGAATTATGGCAAGCTGAGGAATTATTACAACACTACTGAAGTACCTCAGGCTTCCCCACAGAAAGAGGCAACGTGTGCACAGCCAGGTGAGGAACTGGGCTGCTCAGTTTACACCTGAGGTGTCTGGCAGGGCCAGCACTGGAAACTTCTCCACTGGTGATTTACACCACCTTGGGGAGCAAATAAATAATAAATATTCATTTATCACCATGGTATCTCACAGCAGAAATAACTACATTAAAGTTTGCCATGATTGTAGCTCAGATATAAACAACTCTAAAGTTTCCAGCCTGACAGAGATAACCTGTCAGAGACTTGCTAAGGTGAGCACTGTACAATGCTGTTACTGCCACAGTTTGGCCAGAGAGCAGAACGTGTCAGTACCAGCTTAAAGTCACAAAGCACTGCAAAGTCAGTCTTGGTTTTAAAGACAATTGATTCATATCAGTTCAAACTGAGAAATGGAGGTTCCATTCTCTTAGCATTTGTATACTATTAGAATTTTGTAAAAGTGCAGGGAATGTCATCTGAGTTGCAGGTTCCTTTGATCTGTCATTAATCCCTCTTTCCGTGCCATTCCAGCACCTTACTTGGCCACCCTACAGCTGGACAGCAGCCTCCTGCTGCCCCCCAAGTACCAAACGCCGGCTCCGAGCCAGCCGCAGGCAGCTCCCGGGATCTCGGCACCCGCTTCCTCCAGCTCGTCCTCGTGTCTCTCGGCCGCCGCCGGGGCCCCTGCCACGGGCAGCTCCTTCAGCTCCACGCCCAGCGCAGGCACCACGAGCCTTCCGGCAGGGAGCGCCTCTTCCTCGGGCTCCTCGGTGCCGCAGCTGTCGGCGTCCTCTGCCACGCCCGGCGCCAGCCAGATGGGCACCGGCACCTCCTCCACGCCGGGCTTCAGCGGCAACGCCGGCTCGGGGCAGAGCGGCAGCGCCGCAGGAGGCACGGCCGAGCGCTCGCAGGGCAGCGCGGGCCCCGGGACAGACACCGAGCCCGGCCCCAGCCTACCACAGCAGCAGCAAGAGGGCCAGGAAGGGTAAGTGATGCGCTCGCAGGGCTCCAAGGGCTGCTCACTAATCCCGTGTCCTGTGCTCAGACAGCCTCTAAGCCATAGGGAAACCCTTCAAAGGAGAGGCCCCTCTGACAGGTGCAGCACGGCTGAGCAGGTGGGAGTGGAGCAGGGCCTGTTTCTGTGTGAAGCAGTTGCTGACAAAGGGGAGCTGGAAAAAAACACCCCTTTTTCATCACAAGAATCCCAGCCTGATTCAGCTGCATGCATGTGGAGCTGCCTTAGGACCCTTCACCTGCCCTGTCCTTGCAGCACCAGGAGCACATGGGTCCTGTCAGGCCCTGTGCCACACATGTGGCTTGGCACTTGCAGGTACCCCATGGAGCTGAGTGCCTCTTGCTCCATCACACCTGCACCATTAACAGATGCAAAGTACAAGCCATGGATTTTCTTTTCCCTAATTTTTTGCACTGCAGGTGATGTTTTGCAAACAGGTACACTTGGAGACACACAGGCACACACATGAGACACAGTTTTAGTCCTGTTACTTTAAAATAAATTTGGACACCACAACTTTTTTAAAGATTTCATTATGAATAGCCATCCATCACATAAAAGTTAAGAAATGGTTTTGTAGCATTATATGTAACTTCCTGAGGCAGCATGTTTTTCATTACTCTCATAATAATACACATTGCTGATAGTCCTGGTGTGTGTTACAGAGAAGGAAACGCCCACATCCTGCTGTAGCTGGGCTTTTCCTTGACACATCTGTTCCCTGATCTGTGCAAAACACCCTTTGAGCAGCTGCAGGGGCTTCTGACAGAGGCTGAGCTGCTTTGATCACTTACAGATGCTGAGCCTCTCTCTCCTGGCTGAGACACAGGAGGAGCATTTTACCAAATAAGAAATTCTCAATTGCTCGTTCTGTTACCAGTGGAGCCTTCCCTGGACCTGAGCAGGACTCCAGGCTCCGTGAATTGCTTTGGCACTTCTAAATTCCTGCTGTCCCCCTCCCACCTCTCCCAAAAGCATACTCTAAACTGCATCAAAACCCAGACATGCCCTGACATGAAAAGACACACAGCCGAGTCAACTTTTCCATATTCTTTAGGTATAATCTGGTCTGATAGCATTCACTGAGATGCTGTTAGACTCTATGGTCCCTTTAATGACTAATTAACCCAGGTATTTTGGATTAGGATCTGTTGTGAGCACAGCTCATCTCAATGCCTATCCTCATGGATTTTAGTTTTGCTTCTGGACATCAGAATTCCTCATGCTTTCCTTCCCCCTGGCTCAGCCTGGCCCCAGACACAAGCAGTACTCACCTGTGGCTCTGCCCCCAGCACGTCGGAGCGGGAGCGGATCGGGATCCCCACGGAGCCGGACGCTGCGGACAGCAACGCCTACCCCCCTGCCGTGGTCATCTACATGGTGGACCCCTTCACCTACACTGCCGACGAGGAGTCTGCCTCCACCAACTTCTGGCTCCTGAGCCTCATGAGATGCTACACAGAAATGTTGGACAACCTTCCTGAGAATATGAGGAATTCTTTCATTCTCCAGGTAGTTCTGCCTTCCTCTGTATCCTCACACTGAGTCTGTCACAGCACACCTGTGATACGGACTGTGCTAAAAGAGATAAATGCGAGATAATGCATGAAATGTAGGTGGCATTTACAAATTATTTTGTTGACAGTACAAGTCTGTATATTAAAACAATCCCTTGTGTTTGTTTTGATGAGAAAATTAATTAGAGCAGCCACAGAATCCCTGCATCGAATCTGTCCTGTGGTCCCAACAATCCTATCTGCTCAATGCTTCCTGGAGAGGGATTTCAATTAAGTTGTAACTTGAGTTGCCATTACCAATAACTGGCCAGTTGCTCCTTTGATTACTTTACATGTCAAGTTGTTTGCTGTTTATATTCTCTTGATTTATACTATTTAATCCAAAAAAAGTATGTCAAGCCAGACATTTAATGTATAACTACTGTATTGCTATTATCTGCTTCTTAAAAATAATTTACCGTGTAACTTGGCATATAAAAACAGTTACTTACTATGGAATTGCTGAAGAATTGAATTTGTGCAGCCAGAGGCAGCTCTTGGCCTCTTGCCCAGGCTGGCTGCATTTCGCCAGGCCTCCTGTCACAGAGGCTGAGCCTCAATAAATGTGGGGGGAATGGGAGGCCAGAGGGCACAGGCAGGAACAGTGTGGGAAGGATTTCTGTGCACCTTATCCATGTCTGCTCACCTTGGTTTAAAGGTATTTCAAATTAGTTAAAAAAAAAATAAGTTGGAAGTTCTTGTGATGCCTCAAGTTGGGCACAAAAAACTGTTGTTTTTGATAGTTTTGACCTCATTGTCCCCTGAAAGGATGGGGGAAACTGTTACCAAAATATTTCAGGCTTGGGGATGAACTGAAAGTCAGATCCACACCTTCATATTGTGGTAGGCTGTAGGCAACTGATTGATCCAGACCTGGAGACACTAAAACCAAAGCAGCCACTGATACCATGGTGTGTGAAACACGAGAACTGTGTAACCTCTGCACTGCCATTGGAGCTGAGGCTGTAGCACACTGACCCTTTTTCTCAGTGCTGTTTGGTTCCGCATTCACTGTTCCTCAGAATACATTTTGCCAGTTGAAGTCAAAACATCAATTTTCTCTAAGTCAAGGGAAACATGATCCAGTTCCAGCACTGTATTCTCGCACACAACATACAGTTACTATAAAATAAATCAAACCCAAATGTTTGCAGCTTTATTACCATTCCTGTACTGATGGGGAAGGCTCAGTCCCTGAAATCCTTTGGTAAAGATGGCTCTTAAAACACCCACAGGCACATTTAGTAAGCACAATGTGCTGCCAAGTTTCTGAAGGTTCAAGCAAGAACCATAAAGTATTAAAAGTTTTGTGACGTATCACTTTTATTTCTACTGAAAATATTTGTTGAAAGAATCTGTTTGGGTCTTGTAGTGTTGGCTACAATGTAAATGTTTTATACTGACAGCTTCTGCTCTGAAGATCTCACTGTAAAAGAAACTTTAACAGCCACGAGTGGGGCTTGTACAATAAAAACAGTAGATAAAAACAGTAAGGTTACAGGTATTTAATTCTAATTTTAAAAGAGGTTTGATCTGAAAACTGGGTTTTTGTCATGCTTTGTTTCCTTCTGAAGAAGTGTTGTTTCATTTCTCCTTCCTGCTCTTGTTGTGTAGTTGGGTCTTAACCCCAAAGTCATGTCCCAGGCAAATCTCCCCATAGCTCTGGTTCTTGCTGGTTGAACCTGTGAATCCTTGTGGGCTGCTTCCCATGACTTTCTGAAACAAATGAAACTGAGCAGCAGCTGAGGCTGCTGAGCTTCTGCTGGGAACTAAATTGAAATGGGGAAACAACCACACAGATCATTGTAACAGAACTTAATTGTGCCCTCTACACCCCTCTGTAGGATGACACCATAGTGCCAATTCCCACAAGGACAGCAAACAATTCCCAACCCTGACCATGAACCATGGAGCCAAACCCGCCCGAACACAACGTGCAGGGATTGTGTGGTTCAGGCCACCTGCAAGTGAAGGTGTTGCCCAGAAAAAATCTTCTAAAAAAATCAGGGTGTTTGAATACAGGTGTTTGGATTTTATGGATTAAAATTCACTCTTGTGATGGAAGCAGTTTTGTCCCAGAGAATGCAGTCCCTGCCTGCTGCAGCCACTCCTGCCAAGGGACCTGTAATGCAAATTGTGGAGCATCCCGAAATGTGCTGGGTGTTCAGTGACTAATGACTGTGTGGATCTGGTAGGATTTTAATGAGCAGCTCCTGGAAGCCTCTCAGCCGTTTTATTGTGTGTCTGAATTCCACAGATTGTGCCTTGCCAGTACATGCTGCAGACAATGAAGGATGAACAGGTTTTCTACATTCAGCACTTGAAGTCTCTGGCGTTCTCTGTGTACTGCCAGTGCAGGAGGCCCCTGCCCACACAGATCCACATCAAGTCCCTCACAGGCTTTGGGCCAGCTGCCAGCATTGAGATGACCCTCAAAAATCCTGAGGTTGGTATTGGTGGCAAGAAAAATCAAAGTCTTTTAATAAACTGTAACCGCTTTCCTCAAATATCAAAGAGTAGAGAAAATACTTGTTGGGGCATTTTTTTTCAAGGTATAGAAGACAATGATGATATAAAGGGAAAAGGCAAGCTAATATGGAATAGAAAATAGTAACAAAAACATCAGGCTAACTTGCTTTCAAAACATTTTAAGTTTCTTGTTTTGAATCATAAAGCAAAAGGTTAAAGTGTGAAAGAAGAGAAAATGAACATCGTTAGTTGGGATTCTGAGTCATTTTGTGGTTTCAGTCTGTAGTGCTCCAACCTGAATTTAAACTCAACCTTTATTTCTATTCACATATATATGCATATATATGAAATAAGTTCCTGTGCCTAATTGCAGATGTTATATTAATTCCCTGAGGTAATGGAGAAATCCCCCTCTTCAATGGGCTTATCTTTTATCTATTTTAAACTGTAAATATTAAAGCCCTGATTCTGGAATTTCAGGGATTTCAAAGGAAGACTAATTCATTCTACTTTCTATGAATGTTTTGCATTCTTTGAAAGATAACTATGAATATTTTATTCAGATCTAATGGACCAGCAAAACACTTAAACACTTACCTTGGCATAAAGAGCTGCTTGGGAGGGTTTAAAAACCTACTTGCAAAGCCAAACCTATTTATTAGCATTTATTTATTGCATTTAATTAATTTCCGTTTATTGCATTTTACCCATTTGCTCTCAGTCTGCACTGCAGACTCCCAAACTTTGCTGAAGAATTAAGAAAATACCCTGACCGTTTTTTAATTATGGAACATGTCCGGTGAGGCCTCTCCTGTGTGTTCTGCAGAGAGGAGTTCCAAGGCAAAGATGGATTTGGGCTGCCCATGTGGGAAGCAGCTTTGCAGAAGATGACCTGAGGTCCTGTTGGACATGATGGTGCTCCCAAGGAGCAGCAGTTGGGCTGCCTTGGGAAGGTGCTGCAGCACAGCCAGGGTGCTGCTTGTCCTCGTCCCTTCTGGGCTCCTCAGAACAAGAAGCTCACATGCACTGGAGCAAATCCAGCCAAGGGCCTAAAGATGATTAAGGGACAGGAGGATCTGACAGCTGAGGGGGTTTAAACTCCTGCCTGTGTCAGAGACCGGTCCAAAGACTGCTTTCACACCCTGGGTTACCTGTAAATAAAAAGAAATCTTCAGATAAGGTTTGAAGTGCATCAGCTTTAACTGACAGCAGTGAATTGTAACCCCCCTTTTCTCAATCTCCCTCCTGACTAGGAATGCTTTGAATTTACTCATTGTTTCAAGCTTGCCTGACTCTGTACTTGTTGCCAGTGTGTGTGTGTTCCTTGTGTTCAGTAGTTTCTGATCTATCTGCTGATGGTTGTGCTGACTCTTGCAGAGGCCCAGCCCAATCCAGCTGTATTCACCTCCTTTCATCCTGGCCCCCATCAAAGACAAGCAGACAGAGCTGGGAGAGACGTTTGGAGAGGCCAGTCAGAAATACAACGTGCTCTTTGTCGGGTACTGCCTGTCCCATGACCAGCGCTGGCTCCTGGCATCCTGCACCGACCTGCACGGGGAGCTGCTGGAAACCTGCATTGTCAACATTGACCTGCCCAGCAGGTACTCACTGCCCTTGGCTTCTCCCATGGATCCATGTCTGGAGTCATCCCTCACCAGCTCCTTGTACATCCCTTCCATCCCCTTTCCTGCTCAGGAGATCATGCTGGTGTTACAGTGAGAGCCTTTCAGTTGGCACTTCTAGATTTTCAGGTCTGCACAGGGAAAAGGGACTGAGTTACAGTTGTTTTACAATTTGTTAAACAGCTGTTTTGCTTACAAATCTTAACTTGAGGAACACCTGGTGTGTTGCTTGGTAGTTTGATGGCACTGTAGTAATAGTACTGAAAGCAGACACATAGTTTTTCTTGTTAGTAGTAGTAAAAGGTGATTTAGGGACTGCCCAGAACTCTTTAGAGGGTAAACAGTGGCATAATTAGAGAGAACAGAAATCTGAATATTGTCCTTGATTCTCCTTTCACTCTTATTTTAATTCCTTCCCCTGCAGGTCAAGGAGGAGCAAGTTGTCTGCCCGGAAGATTGGGCTGCAGAAGCTCTGGGAATGGTGCATTGGCATTGTCCAGATGACATCCCTGCCGTGGAGAGTCGTCATTGGGCGCCTGGGCCGGCTGGGCCACGGGGAGCTGAAAGGTGTGCACTTGTCAGGGCTGCCACTCCTACGGGGTGGGGTGGGACAGGGACCCAGGGTGCAAGGCAGGATGGCTCAGACCTGATCACAAACCTTTCAAAAAGGGTTTGAGAGTGATATTCACATAACCACAGAGTTGTTTAGGCTGGAAAAGCCCTCTGAACCCATCAAGTCCAACTGTTCCCAGCACTGCTGAGGCCACCACTGATCTATGTCCCCAAGTGCCACATCCACACAGCTTTTGAATACTCCCAGGGATGGGGACACAGCCATTCCTCTCAGTTTTGCATCACCTGCAGACTTGTTGAGGGTGCACTCTGCCACCACACAGTGGCATTAGATGGGGTGAATTTGGCTTAACCTTCCCAAGTCCTGTCTGCTTCCTAGAACCGTGACCTTACAAAAGGTAAACAAGGTGTGCCAAATTCTATCACAGACAAGATAGACTGTTGTTTATTTTGCTAGAGTTTAGTGAAGGCAAATATGGATGGGAAGCCAGATATCCAGGCTTCCCAGGCAAGGCTCCTTAGGAGTTTATAATCAGCACCAGAGCTGCTGAAGCCCTTTCTCTCCCTTTGTCCTCATCGTTGTCTTGATACTGATGCCCACTTGACCAAGTGGATCTGAGTGTAAAGTACCTGGCAGAGAAATCACCAGGATCCTCCACACTGGAATTTCCTGGGCCATGACAGCATGGGTTACAGGAGAGCTGGCTGCAGTCCTACCCTGGCACTGAATTCCTGTATTGGTTTCCATAAACCTTTCCTTGTTTTTCCCTGGGTCTGATGGTACTCCCTCGTGTTGTGCAGGATTTGCACACTGTCCTTCCACGGGAAGTTGGAGGCCTTATCATGTGTTAGAGAAATTTCTGAATGAAGTTATCCTGACACAATAATAGTGTTATTATACAACAGGATTCAGTTGTGATTCCTCAACTTCAACATCACTAAACAAACAAAAAGGGAAAAAATGGAAAAAAAATGTATTGAACAAAGGAAAGCCAACAGACTGCCATGGAATAAAACATTGCACAGGAACTCCTCGAGCACCCAGTTTGTAGGGGCAGACCCCTCGTGTGCACAGTCAGTCCTGGAGAGTTTGGGATTAGGGAAATGCCAGGTGTTGGGAATGTTTTGCTGTTTCCAGGTGAGTGCTGGCTCTGCCAGCTCTGCTTTAGCTCTGTCCTCCCATGGTGCTTTTCCCTTGCAGACTGGAGTATCCTGCTTGGGGAGTGCTCCCTGCAGACAATCAGCAAACAGCTGAAGGAGGTGTGCCGCATGTGCGGCATCTCTGCAGCAGATTCCCCCTCCATCCTCAGTGCCTGCCTCGTTGCCATGGAGCCACAGGGATCATTCGTGGTGATGCCAGGTATGTTTGAGCCAGCTATGGCAATACCAGCAAAATTGATCATCACATTTCACACTTAGGCACAATAATCTTGGAATTTCTGCGAAGAGCTTGACTAGCATGGCTAATGGTGTGTCAGAAAATAGGTTTAGCCAGCAGAATTCCCCAGAATACCATGGAGAGATGTTACGTGGGGAGATCAGTCTCCTGAGGGAAGGTGACTGTGGGCCACTGCCAAAGTGCTGATCTCTTCCCTGGGAAGGCCATGGGCTGGAAGTGGTGTCACAGATACCCTTGTGCATGGAGAAGGCTGCAGTGGGAATGAGTAGGAGCCTGTGGAAATGGGAATAAGCTCACTTGCCTTCTCACATGCTGAAATTATTTAGAGTTCACTTACAAGCAGCAGTCTATGGGTTTAAGTTGAAGTAAAATTTAATGCTGAGTTTCCCTTTGTTGTTTTACCCAAGCACGTACTTTTTAATGTATGTGGTGACACATCCTTAACATATCCTTACAAACCACTCTGGGGTTTTTTAAGTTTAGAAAGAAAAGACTGATACAGAGCAGAATTAATTGAGCCTGAAAATTACTTATGTTGAATATTTTCAAAGCAGAGACTTTGTAATGTGAGAAAACAGATGGCAAATGAGGCTTTTTTCATATCACAGTAAAACACAAAGAAAGACCCAAATCCTTCAACAGAATATTTTTTCATTTAGATTCTGACACAAAATTAGGTCAACAGCAAGCAAAAATTAGGTTAAAATTGAAGGTGCTGGTTAAATACTGCCAAAGAAGATGTCTCTGCATTGACTATTTCCACCTTCCAAGTTAATTGTTGGTAGATAGTTGAGAAGAATAGAGGAGAGAGAAGCTTTATTGTTGTGTGGCTTTATGTTTGTGTTCATATTGAGCAAAGTGGGGTGTATTTCATAATTCTACAGAGATGTGTGAAAAATCAATTTAACTTGCTCATTTAACAAGTAAATATTGGATTAAGGGGCAGCAGAATGACAGGAGAGGTGGGGCTGGTGATCTCAGTGTCAAGCTCTTGCAGCAGTGTAATCTTCTGAAGGCCCTTCAGCTGTGTCTGTGAGTTTGCAGAGCAGGTGGGGTGGGCAGAGGTGTCCCTTAGACAGAGCAGGTGTTTGGGAGGCGATGCAGTGACCGCTGTGCTCTTGTGTCTGTCCCTGCAGACGCGGTGACGATGGGCTCGGTGTTCGGGCGCAGCACGGCGCTGAACCTGCAGTCGTCCCAGCTCAACACCCCCCAGGACGCCTCCTGCACACACATCCTGGTGTTCCCCACCTCTGCCACCATCCAGGTGGCACCTGCAAATTACCCCAACGAGGATGGCTTCAGCCCCACCAACGGTGAGTGAGGGGGAAATCTCTTGGGGCCTTTCCAGGGCATCAGCAGAGCTGAGCTGGGCAGGAATGAACCCCTGAGGGGGCTGGGATTCTGCACTGACCCCACACCACCCTGGCAAGGGAGCCATGCAGGACTTTAGCTACAGGGGGAGGCTCTGTGCTTTCCCTCAGTGTGTTTTCACAGTCACACTGGTTTATTCCCAAAGGGACAAGGACCAGCCAGTGGACCAAGTGGCACAGACCAGAATGTCTTTTGTGTTGTGACTTGCTTAGGCCAAAAACTTGCTGTTTTTGAGTCGAGTTTCACATCGGGCCATGTTGTGTACAGAGCTGACAGGAAGGAGGCAGTTGTGGAGTAGGGAAAATATCCCAACCTGAGATTTGCTGATGCCCCCAGAGTGCTTTTACACTGAACCTGCAGTTTGAGTCAGCAAGACTGTGGTTAATGCTTTATATCCAAATAAGCATTTTCCTGCTTTGTCCCAAATCCTTTAAATGAGTGCAAAGCAATTTAAACCAAGAGTAGCTACAGACACGTATGGTGGCTGTATTAATGAGGGCAGTTGGGCTAGAGAGGAAGGCAGGCTACTGCTTTTAAGGCTTTGATCTATCCCTCCTGGAATGTCCCAGGGCCTCTGGAGGGAAGTTGCCCCTCTCAATCCCTGTCCCAGGAGGCACTGGGATCCTTCCCAAGCACGACAAACATTAACCTGCATTAACCTGCCCGTTGGTGCTGCAGATGTTAATTAGACTCAGGTACAAGAATAGCCTTTTCCAAAATGGTGTTAAATTTAATTTTCTTAACTCTGCTCTACTTAATGATTAAGCTGCTTCCTATGCCATTAGCCAGCTCATTTCTGCTCTGGGGGCCAAACAGAGCATGATATTAGCTCTGGTTTGTTTACTGAGGCTGTAGGACACAAGTTAATAAACTTCAGTTAAAGCATTGCTCCGGCAATCCAGAGGTTCTCTTTGGGAGATGAAAGAAAACAACCACCTCCTTGCTTCAATACTGGGGTTTCAGGTGAAATTAGTTCAGGACACACATACTTTTCCATCTTATATGGAGTAAATTCATCTTTTTCAAGAGAAATTGTTGTTTATTATATGTAGGATGCTTGACTTCCATTTAGAGCTTTGTGTTTTAGTATAAATTTGGTTGCAATTCTAATTAATGCAGTTAATTTAGACAGCTCCCACTGTCCCTGTCTACCCACTAAAATGTACTTTAAATGTCATTATACTCTTGGATTTCTTTGCCTGCTGAGAAATCTGGATAAGAAAAACCCCCCTCTAAACCATATTGTGATGCTGTAATTTTTGGCTCTGTGTTGATGGTGCCTTATCCTTCTCTCCCATAACTTAGGCTATTGTAACCTGTGTGCAAATGATGAGTAATGGAATGCACAAGGCAAACACATCTTCCCTGTATCTTTAGCCCTCCCCACATATTAACATAAACCTAATTATTCCAGCCAATTATGCTAATGAGTGGTGTGGCACTCCTGAGGTGAAAGTGGGATATGAAGGCGGCGTTGTTGGGGATCCTGGTGCAGTGTCTGAAAGGATCACGAGGACCTTGCTGCCCTCACGAATTCCGGGGGGAGCTGCCAGGGCCGTTCCCAGAGGTTGGAGCTGCTGTGCAGCTCTGGGAGCCTGAGGAGCAGCACCTGTGGCAGCAGCACATGGAACTGTGTGTGATGATTCCAGGTGTTTTGTTAAGGGGTCTCTCTGACCAACTGCACAGGGCTGTCAGTTGTTCTGTTACAAAATTCAGTGTGGATTTTATGGAGCTGCTACAACGGGAATTCTGCTCAGTCTGTGGCCACTGCTAAAATGATAAAGTTCATTATCCCAATAGCTGCCTGCCAACTCTCCCTTTCATGTCTGTGTGGTTGCAGTCAAGAGTTCTAAAGGGGATTAAACAGTAAAGTCTTCATCTCTGCTTTCATCTATCTTGGGAGTATGTAAAAGAAAAAAGGGAATGATACTAAATTAAAGGGAAAGGTAATAAATTATAAAAAATTATTGGAGAAAAGAGTATAGCACGTTGGAAGTGATTTTCCTTTCTTTTCCTTTTCAGATGATATGTTTGACCTCCCGTTCCCAGATGACATGGACAATGACATTAGAATTTTGATAACAGGGAATCTTCACTCTTCGCCAAATTCCTCCCCAGTTCCTTCCCCTGGGTCACCATCTGGCACTGGAGTGGGATCTCACTACCATCACAGTAGGGTAAGGCTGGAGCACCATAGGGCACACACTGCTTAAAATAAATACAAAGAAAGACCCAAATCCTCCAACAAAATCTTTTTTCCTTTAGATCCTGACACATAATTAGGTCAACAGCAAGCAAAAATTAGGTTAAAGTTGAAGGTCACAATACTGCCGGAGGTGTCTCTGCATTGTCTGTTTGCACCCTCCAAGTTAATTGTTGGTGGATGGATAACTGAGGGGGAGAGAGCAGGAGGAGAGCAGCTTTATTTTTGTGTGGCACAGCCATTGCTCATCCATTCTTTCCTGGAAAATCCTATGGAATGTCCCTTGCACCAAGTGACAGAGTATTTGAGAGAAGGGAAGCTGTGACAGCCCTGTTCCCGTGGATTTCAGGGGAGGCAAGAGGGAGAGAATTCTCCCAGTGATGAAACTCTGTCCATGGAAACTCCACAGGTGCTGGATGGTTATGTAAATGTTGTTTTCTTAGGAATATTTAGCCCAGAGCACACAGCACTTGGGAGTTATTTTTGTTTGAAGTGGCTTTTATAAAGTCAGTTCCAACATCAGGGATTACTTAAAATGCAAATTATTTTTGGTAATTCAAGTTAGTTTCTTGAATTGGCATAGCTTGGATCAGGTTTGATGGAACTCCCACATTTTATCATGTAAGACTGAGCTGTTCTCTTAAAATGGTTTCCATCAAAATCAGGTAGAAGTTTTATACTTCACAAATTTCTGTGAAGTTTTGTTCTAAAAGTATTACATTTAAAGTAATAGCATATTACTTCTTCTCTAAATAATGTTTTATGAGAGAAACTTTTTTGATATGTCAATGAGATGTCTCAAGATCCGAATTCTAACTCCTGAATGTGACTGACTAAATGGTGGTAGTTTCACCCCTGGAAGTTGAAAGTCCTAGCTGTTCTTTTCCTTGCAAACTGCCAAAATGCCTTGGTGCAGCTTCAATACAGTCAGTGAGGGAGAAATGCCTCCTGCCTCAGAAATCTTAATCCTGTATATTGTGAGCTCAGTTCACAACCACCTTGTGTGGATGGTGCGTCTCTCCCATCAAAGGCTTGATAACAGCACATTGCTGTCCCAGTTATTCCAGACTGGTGTGGGAAAATGAAAACTTCTAAATTCTGCTGTCAAACTCTGAAGCCATAAATCACAACTCCTCACTCTCTCCCCAGTTCCCTCAGCAATCCATTCTGTCCCACTGCTATGCAGAGCTTGCTTTCAGTGGAAATGAATCCATTGGGAATAGCCCTGGGAGGTTCATGGCCTGAGCCCAGAGCCCCGGACAAGCCCTTTCCAGCTGAACCTGAGTAATTCCCATTAACCATTAAGCCAGGTCTGGTAATTGCAGTGTAATGTTTGGCTTTAGCAGAGCAGCAGTGTGTGATCATTCCCCCGTGGGCCTGGGGTCATGGCAATAATTGATGGTTGGGCACTGGCCCCGTGTGCTGGGCTTCCAATGCTGCCTGCTCCAGGCTTTTTCCCTGCCTTGGATTCCTGTCCAGACCCACTGGAAGGGATTGGTGAGGGGAGAGATTTGTAACTGAGCTGCTTTCTGTCCAGTGGAATATTTTTTTTTAAACTTATTGACATGTATGGATGAAGTGAAATGCTCTCCCAGCTGTTTGGGAATCTGCAGTGCTTCTGAAACGTAAGCCTGGAGAACCCAGCTACAGGGGAATAAGGCAGGACCTGGATAACTTTGACTAAGATTCCTGACTGACTAAAGGAGGGCTCATTTGCCACAGGACAGTAATTAGCAAATTAATTCACCTTCCCAGGAGTGGGCTGGATTGCAAACACCCTCTGAGCTGCCTTTTCCCTGTCTTGCAGAGCCAAGGTGAACGTCTCCTCTCCAGGGAAGCCCCCGAAGAGCTGAAGCAGCAGCCTCTGGCTCTGGGATACTTTGTGTCGACTGCCAAAGCGGAGAACCTCCCACAGTGGTTCTGGTCCTCCTGTCCTCAGGCGCAGAACCAGTGTCCCCTCTTCCTGAAGGTCTGTCCTGGAGCATTCATTATCCATTGCTATTTCCATGCCTGTAAAAGCTGCAGTTGGAGTCTGTGGTGTCAGAGTGAACCTGAGACCTCCCACTCCAGAACTGCACAACTCCAGTTTGGTTTATTCAAAAATGGTATTTGGAAAGACATGTGGTCATGGGGGGTTCAACACAACTTCCCATGCTGTCCTGAGGTGATTCACAATGGATGTTTCTTGGGAATCTGTAGCAGTACCTGCTGTATGAGGAGTTAATTTTTGCTGTTTCCCTCTGTGCAGGCCTCTCTCCATCACCACATCTCTGTAGCGCAGACGGACGAGCTTCTACCTGCCAGAAATTCTCAGCGAGTTCCTCACCCCCTCGACTCTAAAACTACATCAGATGTCTTGAGGTAACACCCTTTAGGTGTTCATTTTTGCTCTAAACGTTTGGGGATTGAGCTCCAAGATTTCAGAGTAACCTTTCCAACCTATCACAATTACGTACCAGTTTTATCAGCAGTTTTTAGCCCTGCTGTGCCCTATGTGTCCAGGGCATTTCCTCCTCAAAGATGCCAGAACAGGGCCCTGAGGGGGAATTCTGTGGGTTTCCCTCTGCTATGCACAAAGATGCCGGGGAAACGCAGAACAGTTCAGCCTTGCCAGGGGGACATCATGGTTTTCCCCCCACCCAGACTGCTCTTTTCCCCTGGCATCTAATCTGAGCTGTGCCACTCATTATCTTACCTCACCGAACCGAATGGATGTGTAGGAGGAAATAAAAGCACTCCCTGATACCTCTGTGCTAGGATTGGGGTATAAAGGAGGCACTGCTCCTGAATGCATGCAGGGTGTGTGTTTATTGTTCAGGATGATGTGAGGCCACTTTGCCTCCATCCCACCTTTGGGGACTGGACACAGATCTGTGTGATGAGAGCATGCTGTGTGGGACACCTCAGTGAACAAACAAACATCAGCAGGGAAACAGCAATGTCTAATCTAAGGAAACTGGGGGGGTCTACTATTCTAGAAGATCTGAATTTGCATCCTCTTGGAGGATTGAGCTCTCATGGGTGTCCCAGGTATTGAGTAAAATGAGAATGCAGTGGACAGGGAAAGGATGAGATAAAACAGGCACAAGTTACAAGATGAGAAATTGCAATTAGATACAGGATCACAGGAGCAGTGTGAGCAAATACTGGCACAGGGTGCCCAGAGAGGCAGAGGTGTTCAATCCCCAAAGCTTTGACAGCAGTGGCATTTGAACCACTGTGAGTCCAAAGTCTGTGTGTTTGGAAGGGCCTTCATGCAAATAGTTCAGACATAGTAAAGCTGAACCCTCCTGCTTTTCAGTGAGGTTCCTCCTTTGCCAGCACCCTGGCAGCTCTGTCAGGGTGTGTAGGACCAGGAGAGCCCATTTACAACCCTCCCTGGGCAGGCTGTGATGTCTCTGCCTTGCTGTGCAGGTTTGTGCTGGAGCAGTACAACGCCCTGTCCTGGCTCACGTGTAACCCGGCCACGCAGGACCGCAGCTCCTGCCTGCCCGTGCACTTTGTGGTGCTCACCCAGCTCTACAATGCCATCATGAACATCCTGTAGGACACACACAAGCACTTGTTCTTCTGGCTGCTTCTCCCCTCCGCCCGGGAACGTGCCACAACCTGCAAGAGCTCCGTTTGCTTCTCTTCAGACCAGTCCTGTGCTGTGCTTCTGTTCCTCCAAAAGCACATGTGAATTCCGCAGTGTTCAAAACTAAACTACCCATTAACATCTCTGGCAGCTTCAGTCCAAAATCTGGGAACATCCAAGAACAGTGAACACGGAGTAACCTCAAGCCAGTGTTAGTTTGGTGGCTCAGTAACTACTGGTCAGCGTGATTATTTTTTTTAATATTTTATTTTTCTAAGGAAGACTACAGAATCTTTTTGCATTAGGAACTGATAAAGACCCACGAGCAGTGTCAGCCCTGCAAGTAAAAACCACCTTGTAGTGACCAGTTCGGGTGTTTCATTGTTTGATCGTCATAAACCGGGACTTTGCAGGAGGAAAAAACCACAAACACAAAACCACACAGTCATAGTCTCGTATAAATATTGGAGTTTTCTGTCTACCTGGAGTTCCTGTCAGAGTGGATTGGGATGAATGCATGCATTTGTTACCTGTCCATGTAGATATGAATGGTCTGGAGATACTTTATTTATTTTTAGGTTTGGGGAGGGGAGGGATTAAATTATAAAGGACCAGGAACAGTAGAAATACCTTAAAAATCCAGCTCCGTTCCACTGTAGGGTTATTTATCTACAGACCTCTCACTCTTCTGACCTGGAAATCAAAAGTGAAGCTCATAACAATCAAAATCTGGGAAGGGAAGCGTGTTCTGGTATAGGTATTCTGTATTTTAAAGAGTTCTCCCCTGTGTTTAGCCTGGTTAAAGCAAGGAATGACCAGTGTTTAATGAAGGATAACACTACCTATGGGAGAAGAGTGAGAGGGAGGTAGGGAGGAAAAATACTTTAAAGCCCAGTGTCAGGGCAAGTGGAAAGTGGTAAATTAATCTATTGTAGAGCTATGATTGAAATATATTTCCAGTAAATTTAGTGATGCTAGAAAAGTATTTACTGAAAGCCAAGTCGCCCTTTAATTCTGGGTAGACTCGTCCATGTACATATCCAAAAATATGGTTTTTGTTTACACTAAATCAGTCACAAATCTGGTGTATTTTTTCTGACTATAGGAATATTATTTCAAAGAAATAATTTTTAAAAATTATATCATTAAATTAGTACTTGAAGTTACACCACTGTGGTGGCAAAGTTACTTTGTTTAGTGAAATGATTGCCATTGGGAAGGTTAATGGCTAATTGAAGTATTTTTATGACTCCTTCATTCCAGGCTCCAAGGGGGTCCTATTCCAGCCCCATTCCCTCATTTCTGGGGGTGCACTGGGCAGCAGAGGGGGCCAGGGTCAGGCACTTGGATCAGGCTGGGTGACCCCTCCCTTGGCTGTGGAGAAAAACTACCAAGTTTAGAGTTCTTCCAAAAGACTTTCATGTTCTGGTTAAAAAAAATGAAATTCTATGATTTTAAAAAGTATTTTTCTTGAGATAATGTAACATTTAAAACAAATTATATAAAATAATAAAAGAAAAAAAAAAGAATTGCTTGTGTTAATGAGAAGGTGAAGGCAGGAGAGGAACCTGTAAATGGATTATTTCCTTCCCTGCTCCACCCCTCTGTGTGGGTGTCCTCTTTGCAATGTATAGGTTAAAAAAAAAAATCTGATATCAAACCATTTGTATCTAATGTGTACAGTGTAAAATTGACTTTAAAAATATTGCAGTACTATTTTTTCTTAATCAGAAAAGAAAATTCTCAAGGCCTTTTGAAGAGCATAAAAAGATGAAGATTGTAAACTTGTATAAAAAAATTTAACTTGGGGAGGAAAAAAATGTAAAGTAGACATTTGTAATCTTTTACCATTTGGGGGTTATTTGTTCCCAGGATTCATCTGAACTTTGGATTATTATTTTGCTTATTGTTTTTAAATGGGCCGTTTTTATCCAGGGGCGTTTCTTCCCCACAAACCTGGTTCTAAGCAAAAATTAGAAATTAAAAAAAGGGCAGCAAGGAGTAGTTTTCATCTGGTGTCTTTTATTTAATTTTTTTAAGTTAAGAGAAGCTGGTGACATATTTATACGTTTTTGTGCAAAATAAATGAATGGCAATAGATTTTAAAGAAAAATCTTATGTACTTCAGTGTGAAAAGTTCTGTATAATATTTCTCTTAAATATGCATTATTTTACTTGTGAGTTTTTTACTGAATTAATCTGAAATGTACAAGCCCTGGCTTTCCTACAGAGTGAAGAAAGTTTTTTGTTTTTTGGGTATTTTTTGTTTTGGTTTGGTTGTTTTTTGTTTTTTTTTTTATTTCTAACTTGGAAAAATCATGCCTAAATCAGAATTATTATTACAGTTGTTTGAGCTAAAGGGAGCGGGAGGGTGGGGAATGTCCAGCATGCTTGTATGTATATTTCAGAACCTTTTTTAAATGTAAAAGCTGTACATTTCTGGGGAGTTCTGAATTTCTTTTTTTGTTTTGTTTTTTGTTTTGTTTTTTTTTTCTCTGAGCATTTTGCAGTGAGCTTCTTTTATATATAGCCGACAATTTGAAAGAAAACAAAAAAAAATGTGAAGTTCATTTTAAATCTACAGTATATCGCTGGTACAATACACTAAAAAAGACTTTGATAAAAAGAAACAATAATAATAAAAGACCTCCATTTTAAATGTCATTCATATATACCTTGTGGATGAGAGCTATATACTTTTACACACTTTTTTAGATGAATAAATTATTGAATTACTGAAACTGTTGGTGGGGTTTTATTCTTGTATTGAGCTCTGAGTTTTGGCATTCCCAGAGAAGGAGTTTCAAGATGGAGATCCAGGGATGTGAATGGAACCGGAATGAAATGTTTCAAACTATAGGTGTTGTGAGGGGAAATTGGGTGTCACTGATGCCCAGGATGGAAAATCCCACCAAAGGGGTGGGTGGAAGCAGCCTGGGATAATCCAGTGCCACAGGACCGGTGGCTGCTTTCCATGGGCAACTCCAAACCCAGGGGTCCATCAGTGATGGATGAACTCCATGTGCAGCAGGTGAGTCTCCAAGAGGAGCTGGCAGGGGCAGGTCAGGCCTGGCCCCTCTCCCTGCACAGGGAGAGGGCCACGGTGGCTGCAGGACTGCCCTGGATGAGGGACCAGAGCCATGGCCTCAGGCTTCCCAGAGGAGCTGCAGAACCCCCAGCCCACAGCAGCTGGACTCCATCATCCTTGTGGGCCCCTCCCAGCTCAGGATACTCTGGGATTCTGTGCTAATTGTGAATTCTGTGCTAAATGTAGCTGCTGTGGGCAGGGCTGGGTTGGACTCTTGGACCCCAGGTCTCTTCAGAGTGAGACACTGTGGGTTTAGCAGAGTCATTCCTAAACACAGATGTGCCAAAAATGACCTTTAATGAATGCTGTGACATCCCAGGATGTGTTGGGGGGGAGAAGGTTGGAGCCAGCTATGCCATCCTGGGATGTGGGGAGGGAATTCAGCTGTGCCATCCTGGGATGTGTGGGTTGGAGCCGGCTGTGCCATTCTGGGCTGCAGGGACGAGCCCCTGTTACAGCAGTGCTGGCTGGCAAAAGGGGATGGGGGAGTTTCTGTAGACCCCAAGTGTTTCACAGCTGATCTTTGTGGCTCTTTCCCTTACAAAGTATCCTTAAAGAACTCATTTTCCATAACAACTGGAGCCCACATGAGCATCCTGTGACAGCTCCAGTGACTGGATAGAGAAACTGCCACTCCTTTCCATGGCTCTTGAATGGCCATTGGGATTTCCCGACTAGTTGGTAATTGTTGTCCACTTTAATTTTGGTGCATCTTAGTTCTGAATTTAGAGTTACAAAAATAGTCCCTAAGATTTTACCTTTTTTTATAAAGGTCAAGCTTGTATCTTTCAGTTCATTCTACTACTGTAAATGATAGTTCTAATTACACTGTTTAATTACCCTCTCCAAGTTTGTACGGAGCAGTTACACTTTGGCCTTCCCCTGTGAGAGCTCTAAGTGCCTGGAATTGCTGTAGAGCAGTATTTGTTACATGGAGATTACTTTGTGGCTAATTCACTGGTTTCACAGACAAAACCTACCAATTAAATATTCCGTTCCATTAGGACTGTAAAGAAGAACTGAATGAAAACACTGAAATCTCAGTTGATTTGTAACAATAGTGGAATATGTACAACAAATGTGTGCGGCACTGTGGTGATAGCTCTTTAACTCCAATAAAGAAAATGCTTTTTAAGACTAGGCTGACATTAAACTACTTTTCCCAGCTGCTATCTCTTTTTGACACAATGTCATGGCTGCCTGAAAGCTGTTTCAGCACATGTAGAAAGCATCAGAAACTGTGAAGTAAACATGAGGTTTATGGGCAGTCTCTCACCATTCACAGTGGAAATGGAAACAGCCCTGGATCACCAAACAGGAAGTCTTAGGTCTTTGACAACAAAGCAGGATTTATAAAATTATGCAGCTTCCATTTCCCTATTTTGACACTGAACCTTAACCCTTTAACTAAAGGTGATGTGGCAGCCCCTGGTTTGTGCTTCAATGGCTGTTCTCCTACCAGGTATCAAAGGAGCAATCCCACAGCGCATCCCATGGGATATGGAAACCTCAGGGCTGTTTGCAACCTGAAATACTCAGCAGAGGCCTGGAAGAAGATGGCCCCAGTTTCTGTGTGAGGCCAGCTAGGAATTCAGGCTGACCTGAGCTGTCAGTTCTGGGATCCCATGGGAGCTCTGCTCCAGTCTGAGCCATTCTGTATGAGCAGCTCCTGCTATGCTACCAGGCTGGGCCCTGTCAGCCACTGCACCCATGGACACATATATCCAGTACAGCTGGTAACAGCCAAAACCATACAGCATGCTCCTTTAATAGACAAACATCAGCTTTTCCTGGTAAGAGTTACTTATTGAAACCTTTCAGAATCATGGTTAAAAACCAGCTTAGCGCAAGCACAACCTTTGCACCAAACAAGCAGGACATGGCACTGCTGGGGACTCCTTCTACAGGAACATCTTTTGTGGTCCTGCAGCACCCACTGGAATTCACTAGCTTCCTCTGATTGCTCCACAGGGTCTCATCCAATTCCACTGCCACTCTCACCTGGCTCTGAGGATACTACAGCAGTCTCTGCTGTTGACACCTTCTCTGTTCCCCAAAGCTTTCAGTTCTTAGCCAAACCCCTGGGTATCCAGCCACCTCCTCTACCTTCACATCCCAGGAATGTGAGTTCCTTCCCGCAGCACACACACCTTTTCCTGTTGGACAGATGTTTCATTTCAGCAATACTTGCTCCTGCAGGACCTTTGCCATCTACCCAGAAACATCAGCTGCTCCCCAGCAGGAGATGCTCTCTCCAGCTGGGCCCTTTTAAAAGACACAGCCAGGCCATCAGGGAACTGCTGCAGCTCACATGGCAACCAGGGCAGGCCTAGGGCCTTCACAAGTGGAATTTATTTTCCTTACACATTAAATTAGATGTATGTTTAAAAAATTCCTACCAGCCTGACACTCTCTTTGTTTTTATTTAAATATTTTGCCATTGGGAAAATGTCAGGCTGGTATAACTGTAGGAACAAACTACATCCTCAAATGCACTGCTGTTACTATGAGTATTTGGAGAACTTTCTGCCAAAAGATTTGATATCCAGAACCCCCGTCAGAAAATGAATATACACACACAGAGCCCTGCAGAAAAAGCTCAGTGGTTCCTGCAATTCTATAAAACACAATCCCACACAAAAAACCCCAAAATAAAACCAAAACCACAACCAACCAAAAAACAACAGCCAGAAAAACTTTTTTACCTTCGCAGTTGGGTGAATACTTTAAGAATTCTTTTTAAGCCGACCTTTCTTTAGTAGTCTGTGATTTCCTGCAGCCAGTGACAGCTGTATCATATCACATTAATCATATCTCTGCCATTTTCCGTGTGGGGCTGTCCATATGAATAACTGAAAGTCACATCCTTGGTCTTCCAGCAGGGGTCATGTTTTGATGGCAAATGAAACTCCAGCTTCTCCCTAAACCGGGCTTTAAAAAACCAAATTAAACTGCAGAGTTACAGAGCTGGATCATTAAAGGTCAACCACGCGAGCAGGTGTGGGTTCATTGGTCAAAGTGCTCCACCCCACTTGTAATCAGTCTCGGGGGTAATTTCATTAGTGCCTGGGGAAAAGACAGGCCAGGAGAGGCAGGTGATGGGGCAGGGTGCGCACGGCAGGGCAGGGGGCTCTTAATCCCAGCAGGGTAATGGCCCATGGAAGTGCTAAAAGAATGGTGAGCAGCTCTCTGGGCTCTGGCTTCAGCAACATTGCAGTTACAAGTAATTGCCCTTGGACTTCTTTCCCCCTGTTAGGCTGTGGTGTGTGGGGAAGTGCTCTGCTATAATTCTCCATGCTGCAATGGCACACACTTCAGCAATGGCACATGTTGCAATGGCACACACTGCAATGGCACACGCTGCTGCACTGCCTGAGCATCAAGGGAAAGGCAGAGGACAGAACAGGGACCTGCACAGGCCCAAGCCTGGTCTCCGGGTGACTTGAGCTGTAAACAACAAGGAGCCCAAGTGGAAAACAACTCATACCACCAAGGACCTTGCTGCATCTATGGCAATAGATGGACAGCCCTCCTTTGCTTGGAGATTCCCCTCATCATCACTTGTTTGCCAGTCTCTTTGCACTTTGTGCTACTGACTTGTTTTTTTTGATGTTGGGCCTTTTCACTAGTGAAATGTTACTTTTATTTAAAAGAAATATCTCACACAAGTGAGCATCCCCTTCCACAATAAACCTTCCCTCCCTAAATAAATTCAGTCAGCAGTTGAGAAAGTGTAGATACTCATTTTCCCAGAATCTCACCGCTTTTGTTATTCAGGTGACTTGGATGAGTCCCCTGTCCATTCAGGAAGCATAAATCCTGTCCTGTACAGTCTACAGATTCCTAATCAGGAAGGGGTATTTGGGGTGACCTCTGTTCCATGTGCAACACTTTGATGTGGGCTCCTAGACACCAGTTCCCTGTTCCTTAGGAGACTTGGAGATGGTAGCCCAGGGTGCCTGTGCAGGTGAGGGGCACTGGCACTCAGTGTTAATGCATAACCACAGAGTGCCTGAGGCCAGCACTCATGGAATGAAACTGCTGTTCCAGGTTTTCTGTGAAGCTACTGCCCACCCCTTCAGCCTCCTGAGCAATGGCTTTGCAGTTATTAAGGGTGCAGTTAATCAGAAGAACAGCTCCAGATTTAATAAGCCAGTAAGGAAGGCATGCTAAAGGGATTGAGGGGAGAGGAAAGATCAAAACTCAAAAGCCTCCCAAACTGATGTGGGATTTTGGGCAAACTGCTGGTTTTGCTACTCCTTCCCTGTGTTAACAATCAATGCCACTGGCTCACTGGACCTCTGGCTCATTTTAAGGCTCTCAGGCAGCAGAATGCAGAGCATTATTTTGCAAACTTCAGTAAAGATTATATAAAATTATTTAGGACAGGAAAAACTAAAACCTTCTGCAAAGACCTACAGAAAGATCCCAGAATGTTGTGAACTGGCCAATAAAATATCAGAAGGAATTCATAGTAAGACACACACACAAAACCTAAAAAATTAAGCCAAACACATAGATGTGGAATGGCCTCTAAACTAGGATACAGATCAGGATCATTCACTTCAGGAGAAAAGAAGTGGGATGTCTGAGCCAAAAATGACCCCAGCAGGAGTGTTCTAATGCCACTCAGGCAGCCCAAGCCTAGCCCAAGCTCAGCTCTGTTCTGCCTGTGGCATGGCCCCATCCAAATCAGGCAGGACTTGAGGGCAGGGGAGAGCAGATCCTGAGCCCCTTCCCAGGACTGCTCTGAGCTCTGTGCGTATCCCAGGGCACTACAGGCCCTGTGGGGAGCTGGAGGCAGGACTGCAGCCACAGCTCTGTGGCTCCACAGCTCTGGGGATGTGCCTGATCCTTCCCTCAGCTCCCCTCACCCTGGGCCACCTCACAGCTCCTGGTGGCAAATCCCCTCCAGATCCCACAGGATGAAGCCACCCACTTGCACACCACCCAGCACCTTCCAAAAAATGGCTTCATCCCAGACCCTGATTCCAGCCAGAGGCTTGGGAAATGCCAAGATCCACTAGTGCTTCAGTAAGTTGGTAACAAGCAGGGGCTGCACCTTCACTTCCGTCTTCCAGGTGCTCTGATGGCTCCTCTGGCTGCACTACAGGTAAAAGTGCCGGCTCTACATCAGGTTTTCATTAAAGAACTCCTCTCCTCATTCTCAACCCAGCATGTCTGAGGAGCTTGGCTGAAATTTTAGCATCGTTAACACCCCATCAATGCTGTGTGAAACATGCCTGTAGGCCAACGCTGAGGAAGAATCCATCTGGAATCCATCCCTGGCATGGATCGAAGTCACATGAGAGCCTGCCCCTGGACATTCTGGTGACTGCTGTGGGGACAGGAGACTGCAGGAGTCCTAAGCATTTGAGACATCTGATCAGATCTAGCTGTCAGTAGCCCATGAAACTCTGTCCATGAATTATGTTCATCTGAACAGAAGAAGCCAGGTGAACCCTCACTGCTTTGCAAGCTGAAGCCTCCAGCAAGGAGCAAGTCCCAGCTGAAGGAGGAAAGTTTGAACTCTTGTAGTTAATCTGAGGAGGAGGAAGAGCAGACATTCAGCGGCTGGGTGAACTAAGGAGCAAATCAGTGTAGAGATGGGATAGGGAAAGAAGATAATCCTACACAAAAGGTCTGCTTTGTTCCTCTTATACTTTATGTCAAGGCAGCAGAGAAGGAACTGTAAAATCTAGAACAACTCTTTTCAGAGCCTGATAAAAAATGCAGGCCATAAATGTATTACATCCATCCCTAAAACACTTCTGCAGTGCAGGGCCTACACAACAGTTACCAGGCACACTGATCCTGCGTGTGTACAGAGCCACTGTACCCTGTTTTCTTTGTTGGCCTGGACCAAATTCTGAACTTCTGTGCAGATGTGTCATTTCTACTGACCAGAACAGCACAGAGAAAGGGAGTTTCATTTAGGACAGTGCCTGATAGGTTCCCACACAGTGAGCTGGCTGAAGGCTAAATTATCTGCTTCACAGCAGTGAAGGATTGATATACTTGAACTCTGTAAGCTTGGAATTACTCAAACACCTCCTCTGACTTCAAGACTTTGGAAATAAATCAGAAGAGGCTGATTAATGCCAAGCTCACACCCTGCTCCCCATAAAGGCTCAAGAATTCAGGCATGGCATCTTTGATCCAAGAGAAGACCTTGCAATTGTATCTGTTGCGCCTGTCTCTCAACAAATGGACTCCTTTTCCCAGAGATTTTAACTCTGGCAGCACTTGGCCTCCAACACATATCAGCTGATGTATAGTGCTTGTCTGGACACATTTGGACCAGTCCTGACTCTATGTCCCTTTCTTCTCTCCCCTGCTTTCCAAATAGCTATCCCTGACTGTTTACTTTGGCAACGCCTGCAAAAAAAAATAGCCTCAATGAAAAGGCAAAATCCATTAGGAAAAGCCAGCTGAGTGCTAAAAGGCCCCTAATCAGTAGAAAGTTTAAAGAGCACCGCTCAGAGAGAGGCTGCGGTGCCTTTCCAACACCTCCCCAGCAATGTGTGAGGCTATGACATGTCAGAGTGAAGCCCCAAACACAGGCACGCTGCCAGGGGAGCTGTTTCCTCAGGGCTGAGCAGAGCCTGTGTCCGGCTGTGCTGGAGAGGGAGCTGCTGATGGAGGAGCAGCAACATCACAGCAAAGTACTGCAACCAAACTGGTAAAAGTTCACCCAGCTGCTTCCAGCCTCAGCTCTTCTCAGCCAAAGAAACAGAGAGAGGGTTGATCTCAGCTCAGCATTACAACTGGACCAAAGCAGGAACTTGGGTTTTAAGGGCCAGTGCAGGTCCAAGTAAGGGGATCTAAGCAAAAGCCAGCTCAGATCTCAGATAAACAATACTAGAAAAGCAGCTGCTGCTGTGGAGAAAGAAATGCCCTCAACCTGTCTTGTCTGAAACAGTAAATTCAGCCAAGAGCTGAATACAGTTCAAGCTAAAAGGCAGTTACCCCAAAACACCTCTCAGCTGTGGATTCCAGGTGAGAAATGACTGCTCACTTTGGCTGTATGAGGTAGCCAATGCTCCAGCCTGGGTAGATTTACTTGCTTTGAGTTGCAATTATTTCAAACCACCATCATCCAACATTTCACAAGTGCACTGAATTACAGATTTCAAAGCACCACAAAGAAGTCAACAAACCACTCCTTTCAGTTCCCCTATGAAGAAAAGAGTTGCATGTTTTTCTTTCAAGGGAGCAATCAAAATATTTGTAATGAATCTGCTGCTCTATGAACTGTGTTTTTAAAGCTTGATAGAAACAATCAGGCTCAGGTTTAGATCATTCTCCTTCATCTTCTAGAGACTAATATGGAGTGTAAGGGAACTTAGGCAAAATTTGCCTCTAGCAGCTTTATGCCACTAAAGGATGTGCACATCACAGTCCACAGGTGAGCAAATGTAGACCCTTCCACTCTGTACAAAATTCTAAGACATGCTTTAAAAAGTGTCAATAATTGAAATTATGATGCTTTTATAGATGCACTGAAAACCATATGAAGGAATGTATAAAAAGACACAAAATTAGAATATATGCAAAATTGATGAAGGTGAAGTTTAGGAGGTTAAAGTTGCCCAAAAAGTGTGTGCTTTCATTTTCTGTTAATTTTTTTTCTCCCCAATTTTTTCACCTTGAGGTTAAACTCATGACTTCCTATGTCTGAGCAGGACCAAGGTGTTGCTTTTACTTACCTGCTGGATGTAGATAGTGCCAGTGTCCCACCTCCATTCCTGCAAGGAGCAGCTCTCCCAGTCAGGTTCAGCTGAGGATGTGTCACTTGGGCAGGAGTCTGGGAGCCTGAACCATTTGTAGCTTGTGAGTGTCTCTGGATCACCGAGGGTCATAAAAGCCCTTCTGAATGGGCACTTTACGGACAGCGCTCACCTTTAATGGCCTTTTTGTTGGTTACAGCTTGGCTTTTAGGCCCTTTTTGCAATTCATCACTTAATCCATACATGCTACCTTGGCCAAGAGCCGGACAATGGGGCCCACTGTGTCTGGTTTTGTTATGGAGCAGCCGGAGTGGCTTTTAACTAAAACAACGTATCTGAAGGAGAAAAATGTATTCACCTTGAATTCCCAACGGCTTCGACTTACTTAAGGCAGCTCTGCAGACACTGGTGTGTGCAATCAATGAAATCAAAACTGCAGCCATGTAAGGATGGCAGAAAGGAGTAAGAATGTATATGCCTTTGCATGTATAAAATATGAGGGGAGGAAATGTACAGGGAGGAAGGAAACAGCTATCCTTGCAGTTAGGTCTGGAAAAGAGCATTTTTCTAATACTAATTTTTTCAAGATCAAATATAAAGGTATATTAGATTGATAGGGAAGGACTGTTACACAGCCCTGAAATCTGCTGGGGGCCCTTCTAAAGGTACTTTCAAAAATAATGTGTCTTCTGGTACAGATCCATCCTACAATCCATTTGTCAGTTCATTTTTGAATGGGAGGTGAAAAGATGGTAAAACTGATCCCCCTACCAGTCTTCCAATGCTGCTGCACAAAGAATACATGGTTTGCCTTGGAACATGTAAACCCAGGGTGCTGTGGTAGCAAAACAGGGCCAGCTCAAACCTGCTAAGACTTGGAATACATCAAACTAACTTGCGTAACTCTCCCACTGCAACACTTCCAGGTACAGAGGGAAGAGGTGGGTAGCCTTACTTGGGGAGAAAAGGGAAAGACTCCTTCTCTAGGCACCAAGAAGTATGGAATTGTCTTCTGGCGCTGCTGTCAATCCTCCACAGAAATCAATAATCCTTTATCACAGAATGGCCTGGGTTGGAAGGGGCCTTAAATATCCTCCAGTTTCATCCCCCCGCCATGGGCAGGGAACCTTCCACTATCCCAGGTTGTTCAGAGCTCCACCCATTCCTTGACAGAAGCCCTTGGTAGCAGGAGGGAGTACCCCACTGGAATCCCCTTGTGATCCTACACATGCGTCCTCTTTCCAGGGTGCTGTGTCAATCCAGTGGTAACAGGGACACTTGGTACAGGGAAGGATTTGGCTTCAACGTCATAGAGGAAGAGCAGTATCCATATTATCATCTTTTGGCTCAGGTAGCCCAGGGACTTGTCACTTCAAGGTGGGGCCCTCAAAGGGGACTTGGTAATCTTTATTTTCCCAAAACTTCAGCTGTCAAATTCAGATTATTATTTTAAATGAGATGAGATTTTTGGCTTAGGTTCTGGTTAAACTAATGTGGAAAGCTACACATCTCTGGAGGCTTCTAGAAGCGCTTCCAAGGACTGAAGTAAAATATTGAGAAAGCAAGAAGGGAACACTATACCCTCCTGTGGAATTTATCCTACTTTAATTTGGCTCTAGGCACCCAAAGCCACAAATTTGGCAATCAAGTAAGTGGGTGGCCAGTCCAACACTTACAGAGTAGCAGCCACTGACCTCAGTTAATTTTCATTCTACAGCTGATCCCTTTCTACACTCAGCCATTCCACCCACGTCCTGATTTTTATCAGGCCTCCAGTCTTCCAAAGAATCTCCCTCTGAGAGCGAAGCAGGACCCATTCTTCCCCTAGACTTAAATGTGTAAGTGAAACCAAAGCAGGCAAAAGGAACTGGGCACCAGTGGCATTTGCCTGCGGGGCTGGAGCCGGGGGCCTGTGTGCAGCAGGCCTGCTGAAGCATTAGCTCCATTTGCTTTTTGTCTCTTAGTCCCCCACACCTGCCTGCCATTTAGCTGCCTCTGAAGGCTGGCCAAGGGACATCAGATCAAATAATAAAAGCCACATTGAAGCAGTGTTTCAGCTGAAACAGTATGAGTGGAGGCGAGATGGGGCTTGGAAAAGGCTCCCTCTCAAAGAGCCCACACATACATGCGAGAAGGTCATTAACTCGTACCTTGTGCTATCTTTGCCGTCTCCGCTCCCTCTCTCTCAATTATTACATCAGAAGGAAATGAGAGAGCACTTTGCCAAATACTAATGGACTTGATGTTTTCATAATCTCAAGTGCACAACAATCAGAGCTGTTTATTTTCCAAAGAAGATGGGAACCAGGGGAGGAGGCTGAAGACTGTGCCACTCTGTTAAGGAGGGGAAAAAAATCCCTTAAGGTCAAGAACTGAGACTGAAAAACAAGCATCTAGGAACACTTTTGCTGTTGTTACAACTCTAGCACTCATTTCTGGGGAAAAGGTAGTGAGAGTGGTTAGATGCTGTCCTGTCCCCCTGGCCACTGCACAGCATCCGGCAGCAAGGGTCCAAGTTGGCAGAACACTTTAAAGTCCTACTCCAGCTTGAACTCAGATATTTTAGTGAGCTTTTTTATGTCTGAATGTAGTGATACCACTACATATTTGTTTCTGAACAAGAAACAGTAGCGAAGAGTAGCGAGAACCATTTTTTTCTGAATGAAACATGCTCATGAGACAAGATGTGGCAGCTGACAGGAGGGTTCTCTGCAGTGACATGAAGGAGTCAGTTCTGTTTCTTGTTCTCAATAGCCAGTTTCCCCTTAACTTGAGCCTGTGTGAAATCCCAGGTTTTGCTTACAAAGGGAGCTTAGTAGGATACTTTGTGCATCCTTAGATCTATGTTGGTGACAAACACTGGAATTTCCCCCAAGAGCCAGCTAGGACTGTAAGGCTTCTGTCCTGGAGTGACCAGGCTGTTCCCCTGGTAAAGGACTGGCATCCCCCTGCGGTATGAGGACCTATGGAGGGCATTTGGTGTTACTAAGTGAGCCCAAGTAATCAGCAGGAAGATAAGGACATTTTGTGTTCTTCCTTGCTGCTCGGATTTTGGAAGCTTCTGCCTTTGACAGGGGTTTTAAATTCTCAGTACCCTCTGGAGTGTGACAGACACCACTGGCAGGAACCTGCAGAGGGGCTGATGTGGGAATGACTTACCCAGTCACACCAAAACTGACTTCTCAAAGGATCCCCCAAGAGTGTCCTCCATTCGCATGCACCACCTTTCAAAGATCATAACCAGAACAAAGGCTTTGTATGATTTGGGAGTCTTTGGGCTGAACTGTGGCTTAAAAACTTTCCTAGTGCATGCAAGTACTTACTGATCCCTATGATCCAATCCCACTAACCGTCAGCCATTTGTCCAGACAGACAAACGTTCTGGGCCTTTAACTGGGTTAAGAAGCAAAAAGGGCTCTTAACTACCACTGTTCAAGTATTTTTCACCCCCTTAGCAGTTAAATTCCAGGCACCTTCTATATCTGTGCTGGTGTTGTGTATAAGATCAGTTTTCCCGGTAGTAAAATAAAGGGCTGCTTCTCTGAGGAATGAGCATAACAAATGTCAAGCAGGGAAAGTTTCTGGACCCCATGTTAAAAATCAAAAGGCTGTTTCTAAATGGTGGACTGGACAGGAGCCGGGGCAGTGGAGGAGAGGAGCGGGTGCCGCTTCTGTGCCGTCAGCTCCCGGGAGGTGTCGCCGCAGCCCAAGGCTCGAGGCACCAGGACACGCGGGCTGCGTCCTCACATGCTGTGTCCCCACTGCCCCAGGACACTGGCTGAGGGGACACCTCAACCCCAGGTGGCAAAACCAGACTCCAGTGACACCTCCTGTGTGATGCTCTGGCACCAACAGGGCTGAGGTACCCATTGCCAGTGCTCCCTGTGCACACCTGGGGCTTCACCTGCAGCAGGGCTGAGGGCAAGGGGTTCTCCCTGCTGCTGGGTTCTCCTGGGTTATCACCCGTGGGTGACCTTTGTGCTAAAGCCTAATAAATGTTCAAAACTAGAGGGATTTTGGATTTGGTCTAACAAAAAACATGGAGATTATGCATACGGAGAGATCTGATAAAGAGCTGTTTTACTTCTATTAAAGAAGACGTTTTTTAAGAGGCTTTCACTGAAAACATGGTTGGTGTAGAATACTGGGACTGTGTCCTCACAGTGGAAGGAAGTATTGGGCATCTTATGCACCATATAATTAACTTGATTTTTGGGCATCTTAAGTGCCATTAGACTTGAATGAGACATGTATGCAGCACTTGTTTGTGGTCATCAGATGTACTCCTTTGTTGTACTTGAAAATACAGCAGCCAGTGCAACAGAGACTCAGCACTGGCTGGTCTGGTGGGGGTTGCAAAGTACAAACTGGGCACCACTGGACAATGTAGTGTGGGGACATGTAGCCACACACACCAGACTGAGATGTTTTCTGTACACCTCTGATGCGGGAATATTTTGGCACCAAGCTTTAAACTTGTATTACGTCCCAAACTTATATTGATTATAATTTGGCATACAGGAAGAGACTAATGTAGCTGAGATGGAAGTGATTATTATCCCTCGCATAAAATTTAACTGTATATAGAAATATTGAATAGGGATGAACTGCCTGTGTCACTCTCAGAAAAAGGAAACATCTCAGAATGCAGAGGCCATACTTAGTGGGAGGGAAGTTAAATAAACCCCAAAGAATCCAAGAATGCTAACACAATCACAAACCACTGGGGAGTTACTCTAATCCTTTGGAGTTGAGAGCTGGAAACGTAACTCATCTATGAAGTACAACATGAGTAGAAAGTCCATCCTCCAAAAGGAATCAGATGCCCTGTGGTCCATATGGGTCCTCCTCATGTACTCACTTCTGTGCTACTCCTTAGAATCTCATGGAAATCTTTTATTCAATGAAATCAGTCTTCTCCCACTCCCTAGTGGAGTGTTCCTTCAAGTCACAACTAAATGTTTCTTTACAATTCCCACTAAAAAGATTGTGTTAATGACAAGGAGAGGCAGATGCAATCATCAAGGGCTGGGTACATGGGCAGCAAACAGGCTTACAGGCAGGTGTGTGCAAAAATACCTGAGAACTGGGCCATCCCACACCTGCTCTGGATCTGTTCTCCCCCTGCCTCTAGTCTCAGGTAACACAGCAATGTTAGAGGGTTTGTCATGTGTGTCCTTCACACCTGCTGGTGACCCCTTCAAACCACCTTGTTTGCTGTTTTCAGATTCCTCCTAAGTTTTTCTTGATGCACCATTCAGTAGTTCTCCTTCTAGGAGTTATACTTGCATTATTAGTGCTCTGAGCTTCCTATTAACTTCGCCCCCATTTTTTTCCTCTCTTAAGCATTTAAGTACATAGGTCAGGCAGATACTTGTCTCACTTTAAGCAGTGGCCAAGGGCTATTTGATCATTTCGGTTTATACAGTGCACACTGACTGCCTAAGTACCTAAGATACATGGTAAAAGCACAAATTCTTCTGTCAGAAACAGGTTTGTGATTAAAACAAATGAATGTACACTCAAAGTTTTCTTCAGTGCTAGCCAGATGAAAACTGTCCAGCTCAAATAAGCCAGCTTCTACCTCTCAAAACTTTCCTTCTCCTTTGTAGAGTGTGGAGTGTTAGTTTCTGGTTAAACCTTTTATCAGAAGCAGCAGTGAGGGACAGTGGTGTGGTTTTTAGT
Source organism: Pseudopodoces humilis (assembly GCF_049639895.1). NCBI lineage: Eukaryota > Metazoa > Chordata > Aves > Passeriformes > Paridae > Pseudopodoces > Pseudopodoces humilis. The sequence continues at coordinate 8,857,889 of NC_142219.1, forward strand.
CCTTTTGTCTCCATCTACTTAAGATCACAGTGGATTTTTTTACATGTTAGAATTTTCCTCCTAAAACTTCTCAAGGCTGGAGAACTTGAATTACTGAAATATCACTGAGTGATTACTGCCCCTCACTCAGGACAATTATGTAGCCCTTAAAACCTTGTTTACACTGTTTTATTTGTTTTTTTTTACATTGCATCCTTTCCACTGTAAGTCTGTGTCTATGTAAAGATGCCCTAGAAAGGGACCAACTTCATAAGTCTCAATGTGATGATAAAAAAAGGTTAAACTTGTAAGCAACCAATGTAATTTCTCTTAGCATTAAACAATTCTCTCACCACTCAGATGGTCAGATACCTGTACCCTTTTCTTACCGCATTGCTGGGCAGTGCAGGATTCTCCTGTTTGCTGGGACTCCACAGGCTGTGCCTCCACATGTGGTCCTCCTGCATCATGGGATCGAAGGGGAAAGAGGGGAAGGGCAGATCCAGTTGTAGAACACTGAAGTTGTATCCATAAACTACTCCTGGACTGGAAAACAGAAGTTAGGGTACCTTAGAACACGAATGGCCTATTAAAAAATACTACTCTCAAGAGAGGAGAATATTATTTTCAATAGTTATCCCTCACCTGCAAGCTTTGGAGTTTGATAGATTTTGATTCAAATACTTTTAATGAAGTTACACTCCTGGGTGAATAAGGCCCACAGAAAGACTGTCTCTCTCCAAAACGTGTCAGTACAAGAGTGGAAATGAGGAAGAGAGGCAATGATAGCTAAAGATGTAAAAGAAAAATGTGTAGTGGAAGAAATGTAGGCAAATACTCTGCAGCCTTTCGACAGCTTTGGAACAGTGTTGTCCAGCTGCAGCATCATCCATCAGAAAAAATATCTGAAGGTCACATTTTCAAGCCTCCCAGAGCACTTGAATCTAGGGCAAGTGTTACGGGGACAGATCCAGGTCTGCTACTCTGCATGGCATTCTTCCTTTTGTGCATCACCATGGTAAACAGAGAGGGTTGCCAGGAGCCTGGATGCATTGTTTGTGTCAGTCCCTCATCCCCTCTCCCCCTCCTTCCCCAAATGCTTTCTCGTTGATTAGTTACTGAGTAGAAGGGGCTCCAGTTACCATGCAGCCTGCCGTCCCTCCTCATTTTATTGGACTAATATCCCACCTGCGATGATAAGGTTTAAACTTGTTTAATCTCCCAGCTTAGCTGTGGTGTTTTAATATTTTTAAAATGGTTGTTTCAGAAAAAGGGGGATTTAAACAGGTTTTGAATAAATAATAAAAGCCCTTCTCACAAGTTGCAATGCAGGCTGGGAGGCATGAACCATTTTCATCAGGTCAGATTTCACATTGGGTTATCCCAAGGTGGCCTGACTTTGTGGCTACAGATTTACAATGGAACAGTCAGATGCAAAACAGTTTATGGAGGAGAAACTGCTTTAATAATGCATTTCCTGCTCAGCAAACAGCAGATACAATGACATTCATAGGGAATGGGAGAGTGAACAAAGTCTCAGAGGAAAGAAACCAGTTTCTCCCCAGAGTTTAATAACTTTTTTTTGCTCCTACAATATATTTGGGGAGATAAAGAGACATCAGAATGCACAGCTTTGAAGTGAGAAAAAAGACAGGTTTGTACATCTCAGGCTTGATAACCTGGAGCTGCATCTGCATAGTTTCAAATCTAAGGGAAGGGAAAGAGGTTCTCATTTCATGGTGAAGCTTCACTGGCATAAACATGGCTCTTCAATGACATAAACAAGGCTCTTTGTCTGGAATAATCTGGATAAAGTGCCTTGTGTTGATGTGTAGAAAACCTTGGTTTGTCTCTCACTCTTTGTTCCCAGGACTGGGAATGCTGTTTTCAGCCTCAAGAGGAGCACTGACAAGCTCCTGACTTCTTAGAGCCAAGCTGAAGTTGTAACACTAGGCCTTCAGGAGAGTCTTTGCTCTCTCAGTCCAAGCCATTGGGATGCACATCAGGCTTCCAGGAGCACTTGTGTAGGACCGGGATTGTAAAGCCAGAAAAACAAGGTGAGACTTCTCTAGCTTTGTTCAAGACTTCTCGTGCACACTTAGGCACAATTTGTGTGGAAATTGGAGTAAAATAAAGCACAGTAACTAAAGCAGGAGTGGCAAAAGGCTGCTAGAAAGGAGCCCACTGATCCATGGCTCAGTTCCAGAAGAGCCCAAGGAGCACCAGCTGAATGATCTCGGTGCTGTCCAGTTCTTTTCCTACGGCTGCAGAAAAGAGAAGGTGGGCACAGAGCTGTTTTGTACAAATACTGTTTATATTATTTCTGTCAAAAACAGTAATTCAAAGTGATACCAGAAGGGAACTTGGCTGTGGTCATCTTCAAGTGAAGGGGGAGCCATTGTTGTCTCAAAGATGGGTTATGCCAAGCTCTGAGCTTGCACAGATGAATTTGCAAGTGCAGCTCATAAACAGATTAGCTCTGAGTAGCTCAGTTACCCCTGCCACTCCAGATGGGCTCCTTCCTAACCTGGTGGAGAAGGAGAGGGGGAACCCAAATCACTTCGGGGTGGCAAGGAGGACAGGGAAGAGGATAATGTCTTCATTGGTGGATACGCTCCTCTCTGACATAGCTAAAATTACCTTTGAGCTCCTAGCTCCCCCAGGAAGCTTTTATGGACAAAACAGCAAATAAGAGCAATTTACTTCACAGCATATAATCATATTTCCCATATTCTCCTCTATTTGACATAACCACAGGGCAAAAACATGTAAAATCTAGATGAGATTGGGTAAATACATAATAATAACAAACTGCTGCCTCCATTACACCTTCTATTTGAGGGAAAAGAGGCTGTTTCAGCATGATTTCAAGCACTATGCTAGTTTTGTATCACCTTGAAATAGTGAAGTATTATCCCTATCTTTTTTAGCAATGCCATAGAAGTCAAGTAATAACTTGCTACACACACTGCTCACTCTGTGAGAAGCCCTGTGGGCACAACCTAAATACCCTCAACTGCAGTTGTCTGCCTCGACATAAAAGCATCCTTCCTCAGCAAACCAAACAAACCCCACACCTAAATTCTTTATGGAAAGATGTGATATTGCAGGCTGAAGGTATAATAACATGGAAAAGATTTTTTTTAAAAGCAAGAGTGAAACAGTGAAATTTGGACTCAATTTTTTTACTAAAATGAAAGCTGCAAAAGAGCTGAATCTGTCAATGAAAAGATATTCAGATTACTTTGAGGACCCTTAAAGGGGTGGGGCTTAAAACATCAATATTAAAGTGGATCTTGAATGTCAGGACAAGCAAACATCCTTCCATAGGTTCGGAATATTACAAAAGAGAGCCATCCATCTCTCTGGTCATCTCATGTGCATGGAAAAAACATTTTCTTAGAGAGCCCTGTGCTAACTAATGAATTTGTTTTTCAGTTCCTTGAATGTCAGTTTTTACTTGAAGGATACTGAAGGGCAAACATACAGAGTTCAAACTTGTTTAGGAATGAGCTGGAGTTTGATTTTAGTAAAAGAAAGGTCTGGGCAAGTGTTATTTGGCTTTTAGCTGTAACATCACTAAATCAGACCACACTGCAGGAGAGCCCTGTAGTTAGTCTGCCACTAGATACCTGTCTGAATACAAATCACTCCTGCTAATTGCCAATAAAACAAAGATCAGTATCATATTTATTACATGTGACTTTTCTGAGGCAAAATTTCACACAACAGCACAGGCTACTGTGGTACTTTCATCTGTTCTTCCACAAGATTTTATGCTCAGTTTTTCAGAGTATACTCATCGTAGTTGTCTGGTTTCAGGTCATACAAATAAAGACAGATAGTGGGGTTTTTGTTTTGTAGGTTATGGTTTTGGTTTGGTTCCCTGCTATATGGCTACTGCTGAGCTATGCAACAAGAACCTCACTGCAGGACAATCCCAGGTGAATACCACTTCTGATGCTCACAAGTATGATGGACACAGTCCTAGCCACAGAAACTAGAGATCAGTTCAACTTGTGGGAACTGGAATCTGCACAAGTGGGTCTAGAATGCTTCCAGTCTGGTCTGCAAACTGTTTAGCAGGAGCCAGCATGGCTCAAAACAAAAGGGAGCAAACCCAACGGAAACAGCCATTTGTGAAGCAGCAATTACTCCTTGTTTAAGTGGAAGGTCACTGGAGGAAAGCAGTGTCTAGAATTGGAAAAGTGACAAGTGCTGTTTACTGAAGTACTGCGGCAGATTTTTTCTGGCAGTTGTTCGTACTTGGGGTACCTAGCTTTGGCCAAGGCTTTGTTGTGCTGGTTAACTGTTTGTGGGGCAGCAGTACAGGCTGAACCACTGATATAGCTGCCTGGAAAGGTTACTTTGAACCAAAAATAAAGTTATTTGCTTCAGCTGATGATCCAGCCATGTAATACATGTAATACATACATGTAATACAGCTGATTTCCAGCAGCTCAGATAAGCAGCTTGGAGTAATGGGATGGAGGAATCCAGAGAAAGATCTGCTTCACAGGAGTTTGCTGATGGTGGAAGGATGCTGTGGATGTACCCTTTTAATTTTTAGAGATTTGATCTGCAAATCTCATACTTCAGGAGTAAATCCTATTCACAAAGATCTTGTAAGATATTTGTAACAAAGAGCCAAGACTTAAGCTTCTGCATTAGAAGAGCACTTTTGTTCAGATTTTATATTTAAAAATACATTAGAAACAAAAGTATATTTTTTCAAGTAAAACTAGCCCAGTGCCCTATGTGTCAGATGCTCTGCATTGTTTTCAAGGAAGCAGCTGTTCCCTGCCAGCCCTCAGTGTCCTCAGGTGCAGGACATACATATAATTTGCTCTTATACCTCAATCAGTGAACAAGCAGAAAATAGGACTAAATTAATTTCTCTCGTTCCTTTCCCCTCTGTCCTATTTTTTACAAGAGCCTTTTAAAAATGTTTCTTACTATATGATTATGCACAGCAGGGGTTTGTAACAACCTCATCTTAACTCAACTACCTCTGCCCTTGCTGTGGAATGATTGGTTGCCTTGGCAATTTTCTCCATGTGGCGCACAGGAGCTACAATTACAGTGCTTTTCTCGGTAGTGATCCTCTTAGCTCCCTTTCTTAGGAGTTCATGATAAGGAGACACAAAATGATATATATAATGGATTGCTCCAGCCTTCTGTCTCCTTCAGTCCTGAAGGAAGCAAATCTGCACTATCTAAACCTGTTTGCTCTGTAGCAAGGAGAAAAAACCCCTGTTTGTGTAAGATGAAGGACTGTGTTAGCTGGAGGTCACAACCAGGTGGGTCAAGCCACCTGAGGTGATAACTCTGAGTCCCACATAAACCCTCAGGATTGGAGCAAGAGCTTTTTGGGGCCACTGTCCAGTGAGAAGGGAGCATTGTTCTGTATCACATTCCATAGGCCTCAACTCAAATGTGCTGTCTTTGCAAGTGAAATGATGGCAACTTGAACTGCTGGCTCTGCAAACTCAGACTAAATGCAGATGAGCAGGACTTCACACTGAAATGGGAGGGGGAACTGCCTCAGCCTCCCTCAGCTTTATAGACCAAGTCTTGTAAACTACACCATCACATATTGTCTGTGTACATAGTTACAGGCAAAACTAAAACCTGTGTCAGCTCTGTGACATCAGCAAAAGATTCAGTGATAAAAATGCACTATTTTCTTGACTATACTTGTTCTTTGGGGGTAACAGGGGACTTTAAAATAATAAAAAGTAAAAATAAAAATAAATCTGTCCCTGATTTTGAGTATGACTGGTAACAGAGAAGGAGAAAGGCTGCCCAGTAAGCAGTCACCTAGTAGAGCATTAGTTTAGGGAGAAATCTAAGGACAACACTAGGTTAGTTTTACCTCTGCTCTCTGTAAGCAGTGGATGGATGCACAGAATTGTATATATTATTTTACATTGCTTCATCTACATGTGAGCCTCTGTACTGCACACCTGTGAATACCTGAGGAAGGACATGTGGCTTTCTTGCTGCTGAGGTTGGTAGGCTCAGGGAGGAAGCTGTTCTCACCACGCTCAAACTGGGGGGCTTCACAACAGAAATGCTTAATTGCAGCTGGCATTTTGGACACTCTCAGTGCCTGTGCCAGTGGGCACTTGGCTGATGAGAGACATCCCTTCTGACATGAGTAACGTGAAAACTGCAGAGGAGACTGAAATGCTGAACTGCTGGTTCAACAATTAAGAACATAAAAAAAAATTAAGCAGTCCTAAACAGTTCTGTTCTAACTGCTAAAACACAATCAAGCAGAAGACGGGTTTCCAATTCTATGCACATGGCTCTCCCCATTTTCCCTTCCCCTTCCCCCTGTGCTGTCAGTGTGACCACAGATGTACTCTGCTCTAAGAGGGCAGCCACCAGCAGCTGCCTGAGATGCCATCGTTAATTAAAGTCTTGGTTATCAAGTGTTGCTCAGATTCAGGAAAGCATGAGAAATGCCACCTCTGAGAGCCACGATTACAGAACTATCTCTCAACCAAAAGCACTGATGCTGAGCACTTCCAAGCAGATCACACAGATGCTTGGCATACACAAACCAAATTCAAATATGACTTGCAGGAACAAAACTCCACCACCACCACAAGCTCTTAATTCAACTTAGAAGCTACATGAGGATTTTAAGAAGGAGCTCTTCTTGCACTAGATATTGTTTTAGTACCTTTTGAAGAAGAAAAGAAATGGCAAGGTATTAATCTGATTTGTTTTGTTTTGTTGACACTATCAGTAATTTTCCCATTTTGGACCATAGGAAGCCTCTGGGCCTCTGGTTAAACAGCAAACAGGATACACAGCTACCCTTGACTTTCATGTCTCAGCACACCTCACATGGGTGTGAAGCCCACGTTTGCTTTTTCTTTCAAGAACCAAGAAATCCAATAGAATAGTTGGAACAGGTTTCTGCTTCAGCAAGGACCCAAGCTTGTTTTGGGTCAAACAAGGAGTAGCATTAATCCTCCACTTAATTGCAGCCCCCTTCAGGGCAGAAATTGGCAGCAGTTTAATGTGATGGAGGAATGTTACACATGAACTCAGGACAAAGCAAGGAATGATGTCTCCATTGCAAATGCAATGAGACATTAATGGAGAGAAGATAATTACAGCTGGAATTTGGAGGAGGGGGTCAGGTTTAGCACCTCTGTACTTGCAAAGAGTGCTGCAGGATGTTTAGAAACTCTGCTGATCTACGTCACTACCTGCAGTGCTGCATTGACTTGGGAGCGCTTATCGTTTATTGCTCTGCAATTCTTTTTAAAATGTATGGAATCTGACAAGATAATATCTTGAGGTGGCATGCAAGCTTCAACTGCACTTCACTAAATCTCAGAGAATCTATGCATCTTTACCTTTTTGCCCTTTTCTTTTTCTCATGTTTGTTGCACAGTCAAAGGAAACAGCTTTTTATGTGAATGATGATTAATAAGCAGCCCTGCTGAAGGGTGACAGAGCTGGTGCTAAGAACAGGCTCCTTTGATAGACACTTTAAAATGTGTTCTAACATGTGAAAATGATAGGCTGTCAAGTCACCATTCAGGTGTACACCGAGATAATAACATGCATTTGAGAAAAATGATAAGGTAAAATACACATTTCTACAGTATGAAGATAAATAGTGAAATACACACTTGTGTGCCTCTATGTAAAGTAAGGAGAAAAAAAGAAAAAATCAATTTAGAGTGGAATTTTGAGTAGTCTGGACATCTCTATTGCCTTGTGCTTGAAATATCATCTTAACTGAGTGTGTCTTCTTGTGTTTGTGCTTGAATTAAAAATAAAAAGCATTTGCATTGTCCATGCTATCAAATCTTCCCACACAGTTGAAGGCATCTCAGGACAGGACTTTGTTTAAAGGTTATGGCCATACTTTCCGTATGTGAATTTCTAGGCAGAAATAGAAATGGGACCTTTCTGGAAAATAGCACAATTAATAGGAAGCTTCTAATGAAAATGAAACAGTGGAATGTCTGGTTTGCTTCATATCAACAAGAAAACATCACCTTTCTTATTTGGGAAGAAACTTGACAAGTAGCAACTGAAGTAGTGGACTACTGAAAAGATAGTTGAATTTTTCTGGTTTTTTGGAAGTACACTGCAGCCCAGAATCCCCTTCCCTGATTGCTTACTTTGACCTCTTAAGAACAAAGTGCCCAAGCATTTGAAGTTTAACCTTAGAAACATGCAGTGAGTAACAGGAATTTTCCCATTCCTATTCATGTTGCCATTTTCAAACTTCTGATAAATGTCAAGCCCTCTCCGTTTATAAAACGTTTTTCCTTTTGTATCAGGGAAAAACAAAACAAAACAGCAATGCCCATAATGCCAGTGTGAACCATGAAGGCAACTTTCCTCACCTGAGCAGATCACCCTGGGGAGACAGGGTAGATACCCCTATGTGGAGTTGTTCCAAACTCTTCAAATCCAGCATCAAAGCATCAACCCTCTGGCTTAGAGGTGAGAAAATGATGCCCTGAGGCACAGCTTCTGCATCAGGCAGATAGCAAGCAATGAGCTCGTAAAACAATATTTGAAGAAAGGTAAAAAAACATGAGGGAAAGGGAAGAGTTTCTTATTAGTTGCAAAGTAAGGCTTTTCGATCACAATCTCTGACAAAGAACAGCACTATTTGGACAGTAAATCACTGTGGCCCACTGAGGAACCTGTGCTGATAAGAGCCTGACAGGCCAGGGAAGAGGTTCAGGGCTTGCAGGGAAAATCTTTCATTCCAAACACACAGCAGACCAGCAGAGGCAGGAGGAGCAGGTACAGGCAGGCATTCTGAACAGGAGGGTGAAATGGGATTTCTGCTCTTTCTACAAAGAGGAGAGGCAAACCCCTCTCTGATGCTTTTAGTTGTGAATAAAGAGGGCTGCCTTGAGATTAAGGTTCCTCTACCTATGTCTTCTTCCCAACAGTTCCTGGGTATAGTGACACAATCCAAAATGAAATTGTGTCCAGAGATTCCTCTTTGTGCTCTAGGCAGGCAGGTGGCAGTGGACAGGAGACTCAGCATGTTGTGCATTTCCTGTAAAACTTAAGAATTTTCTGGACCTGCTTACCTTGCAGTGCATGAATATCATGCTCTTCCTTTTCCCTTCCCACTCTTCTGCTTGTGCACTTAGTTTTGACCCTACAGCAAGAGGGAGTTTAATATGGTGTAATTTACATTGGCAAGGAGGAAGATTAGAGGAAAAGCAGATAACTGAAGAAGTTTAAGCACTTTCCTCTTGATTCCTCAAACACTGTGTGTTTCACAATTCTGCAGAATTTCTGGGACATATCTGAAATCTGAAAGATTTAAATTCAAGAGGTGACTGGAAAAGAAATTTTTTTTAAAAAAAGTTTAATTAATGTCCAGGAGGTTTTCTTGTTCCTTTGCCAATGCAAGGACAGATACAGAAGACTATACTATGCCCTTGACACTAACCTGCACATTATTCCATTTTAACTATACCATCTTTCCAGGGACTGCTCCACAGCATTAGTGTAGAACCACCCGAACACTCATATATTACTCCTGTTTTCCAGTGTTCCTCTTGTGTTACCATTGCTCTTAAGTTTCAGAAAGCTCCATACAAGACTGGGTGATGAGAGAGAACCCTCCATACAGTAATTTGCTCCTGAGCCCTTACTGCCAGTCCTGCAAGTGCATCATGTTCCAACAGAGCAACAGAGAGGCTCAAAACACATTGAAGAGTCTATTTCTAAAATTTTAAGCAATTATGAGCTCATTGAGGCTATTCTGTGATATCTAAAGACATAAATCAGCAATGCTGAGGTTTCTTCCCTCTCTATTTACCTTCCACTGGTCATAGATACTCTCTGCAGTCAACACCTTGCTGCATCCTGTTTTTTTTGTATTTTACTACTGCTCCAACTAACCTGGCATTCACATTCTAAGCTGAAATTCACTTGACAACTTTCTTGGTACAGTTGAGGTAATGGCAGGGAGAAAATATACACAGGTGTAGAAGCACTACACTGTGCCACATATGAGCAAAACTACATCTAGAAAGTATTAAACAATATTTTAAACAGACAAGAAAACCCAATAAACATCCAGAGACTCCTATTTTCCTTGTCTCCTTTGGAAAAAGGGGAATTCCAACTCCTGACATTAGAAATAAATTGCCAGCAGCAAGGAGGTACTAACTAGTCTGACACGGTACTTTCCCCAGGAGAAGCGAATCTTGTTGTAGCACCAAGAAACATTCTGACCTCAGGCAACTGATCTTAACAGTTCAGTGTCTTAAATTTAGGGAGCAAGAAGGGAACGATGATAGCACTTGCTCTTCACTGAGGCACTTGCCTCGAGAGGCCTCTCAGTCCCACTTCAGATGAACAAAGTCACTGTCCTTCTGTCAAGCACTTAGAGGCACCACAGTTCCCTAACTCCACAGATCGGGACTACTCAAATTGGGTAAACCTTGTAAATCTTCTCACTGGAGACAGTGTCTTGGAGCCACTATCAAATCACACAAGAGGAGTCAGATTGGATTAGATCACAGCTAAATCTATCCCAGTATCCTGTCTGTTATGTCTAATGGTCATTAGTGGATACAAGTGGAAAGCTTGCAAGAAACAAGGCAAGTATAAAGTGATCATGTACCAACCCAGTCCCCCAGGAATTAGGGATTAGATGACTAATGATCTCAGGCTTTCACTGCAGTGAGACCCACCTTTCCTACCTCCTAGTCTCTTCTTTGAAACTGCCACCCTGCAATCAAGATGTCTGCAGAAAAATGCATCTATAGTGTGTTAAGATAGGAAAATTTCTCAGCAAAATTCTCCACATGTTGACAGAAATTAATGTTGAGATGACAGAAGACTTCAGCTGTAGGGAGGGGTTAAAACAAAGTTGAGGGCTTGACAAAGTCTTCATCCTTGGATCTAATAACCTGGCTTAAAAGCCCTCATTTGCCTCTTGACTGAACCCTGGATCTTCTATCCTCCTTAAAGCACTGACACAAGGCTGTTGGATATTTGAGGACAGAGGGATATTTTTGATGCTCAGGTTTAGTTCTATTCCATTTTTTAAAATAAAATATTTAGCCAGGCTAAAGAAAAACTTAAGTACACTGTTCAGGCCACTGAGAGAATTAGACATGGGCTCAGCCTACTTCAAACAGAAAGCAGGCATGAAACTAGGGTTTCTAAATTCTTTTTCTGTTCCAATTTTCTGGGCTGATCCAGGAAGTCACAAGCATGCAGGGTTTTCCCAACCCAGATCACATGTATGTGAGTAGATAACAAAATATCCAGACAAGATCCTTCTCTTTTCAAACACCAGTTCCAGTGAAGCTGGAAGAAGACATATTGAGAAATTCCTTAAATACTCACATAGACCTCTTCTGTATATGGTGTCATGCAGAAAAACAAGCTGTTACCCTTGATGCTTTTTAAAATGTACCAAAATTCAGGTGGATCAAATTGTGCTGTTTAACAGCTGGGGAAATACAATGCTATGGCTTCGGAGTCAGGTATTCAAATGAAAAGACCTAATTTTACATGTAATTACCTCACTATCAGTTTCTAGAACCTACCTGCCAATTAATCCCCCAGTGTGGGAGGCCCTCATTTGAGGATTGGAGTGTGATCCTAGACAATTCCCCGAGCCAAGTGTGCACTCAGGGATGTCTCTGGTTTGTCTCTGTGTCCTTGCGAGGGAACAAATGCCATGACTGTCCTGCAGACCCTGAGAGGCAGGAGCAGGTACAGCACAGTCCTCCCTGAGCAGTCCCAAGGTCAGGATGCAGAGCCCCTGCGGCAGCCCTGACCTGTATCACCACGGCACAGATACTCTGCTGTTCTGACAGCCTGGCAGTTCATCACCCAGATGAAAGCTCTGATCTCCCTTGTTTGTCAGCAGAGCTGTCACAGGTGAAATTTTGCAGATTTCCCAAGGTAGGTGAAATATGACTGGGGGGCAGAGGCAGAGGGGAGGGCAGGGAATATGCAGTTATTTAAGTCTTCAAGATATCTTGGGCACAGAGCTTGGTGCTTCTGTCTGGCTCTTGCCTGTGACTCTACTGGAAGAGGCCTAAGGGATTGCTCTTGGAATTCTCCTGATTGTCAGGGACCAGCTGCTAAGCCAATAGGCTACATATGGATTCCTCAGCTCTAGGAGGGAAAAATGTAAGCCCTGTACTGAGCCATCTTCTAGACTTTCAGATTTCTAATGTTCAAGTTAAGGAGTCCCTCTGATCCCTAAACTTTTATTTTCTTATACACTAAATGTTAATTAGTTGTCCATAAAGTGTTAAATTTTGAAGTAGTTAAGAATCTTATAAGCATGGAAATTAGAGCCTTGTATATTCTGCAGAGTCCTGATTCAGGGCTCTGAATCTGGTAGCAATTCCAATGGTGTGGTTCAAAGCTCTCTCTCTGTCAGAGTGCAGAATGAGACTTAATTTTTGATGGTGAGTTGTGAATAACAACAAAGAACACTAGCTAGTTATGTTGTGGTTTTATAGCAGACACTTGGAAACAATGACAGACCAACAATCATTAGAAGAACTCCTCAAAAAAACAAGCAGCAGACGTCTTAAGAAAATCCTAACTGTGACTGATAGTGGAGGAAAGAGAAAGCTTACAAGCTTATCAAACAGGAAAACTAGTGAGAGTAAAAGGAAATGTAGCAGGCAGAACTGATCCATCTTTCTTATGTACTCCGTAGCTAATCTCACTGGCATTCCAATAAGAAATTGACGGTGCTCTACTTTCACTGTATCTGGTCAAGCATTTAGCAAATAAACAGCAAAAACTGGTGAGTTTCATTAAACAATACATTTTCTTCCTTTTTCTGATGGTATTTAAGTAAATCAGTGGCATGCTGGAAGGGGAGAGAGCTTTCATCCTGTCAGTCAATTTTGTATTTAATCCCTTTTCTTGTTTCATTACGAACAGCTAATTTTGTGATAGCCTGAGGATTCAAGGAGGTCAATACATATTGCAAGGAAAGTCAGGAGTCAAAATCTGCTACTTGCACACTGAGTACTTCCATCTTCTCTGACAAAATGTACACTGCATCTACTTGTGTGATTCTAGCACCCTTAGTCCCCTCTTTCTGGTCTCTCCAATATCGATGACACAACACACTTTCCTTGTGAGGAAAAAAGTGGTGAAAGTGACCAAAATAGATATTTTGGAAGCCTGTGCCAGGTGTCAGTGCAGGAACTGCCTCAAGTAACTGAGCCACAATTTTTCAATTCAACTCTGTGAAATAATTTGGTTCAAACAGATCTACTGCCCCAAGCTTTCTTAGGTGGACCTTTTGTTGTGTACGTATTTATGTTATAGCTTTGGCCAGTCAAGCATTGGAGGTACAGGGTTCCTTTCCATGCAGTTCTGGGCTCTAACACCCCAGTCACCAACTTCCTGAGAGCAGAGCAGGGTATTCCCAAAGATAACTCCAGTACACTATTCACAGCATTTATGTGGACATGATCTTTATTTAACTAATGCCATCAAAGTGTCTCAAAGGAAAATAAAGCAGAACGAAAATAGCTCAGGTTCATATAATGTGCTGCTCTGAATAATGAGGAAAAGATGATGCAAAATGTGCAACCACTTTTTTTTTTTCCAAATTTATTTATCTCTTCTGTATTTGGTATTTGGAATGAACTGACCAACTGAAATATGGGAAATGACAGCAGAAATGTCTGGAGATAAGGAACGCTCCAGAGGTGAGATTTCCCCAGTGTACCCTACACAAGCATTTCATGAACCCCATTATGAAAATAAACACACCTTTCTGCTAAACACTGTTTATACAAAAAATAATTGGCATAGACAAATAACTTGTAGTTTATGTCATCCAAGATTCTCTTACAGGCCCAGTACCAACTGCAACAGATGAAGGTGAAACAAAATAAAAATTGATAGGATAACTCGCCCCAAGGAGAATTCTTCCTAATTGTGAAGAGAGTGGCTGAAAGATGAGTTCAGACAGTACAGAAGGAAATAGGTATCAAAAAAGGGACACATGCAGGGATAGTTTTGCCAGTTATACAACTTTGCATAAGCTAAGCTTGTTTTTTTTTTTCCAAGTGAAGTTTCTTGTGAATCGTTTTTTTCTAGTCTTGAGAGCAAATAATCTCTGTGGTTGTGCCAGGACACCACAGAGGGCGACTTTCTCCCCAGCATCCATGTAACCCTGGAGCTGGCTGTACAGGGTGAACACTTCCTGGAGCACTCCCAGTTTCCCATCACAGCCCATCAGGAGGGTCACAGTGGAGCTATGGTGCATCTGGAAGGGGTGTCTGGTTTCTGAGGCGAGCGGCAGAAGCGGGACCCCAAGGGAAGGCTCTGTCCCTGACCCCCTTTGCCCTCCCTTGTTCTGATCTTTATTGGGCCGTCTGCCTCGTAGCATCAAAGGCAAAAGCAGACCCGTGATTTGTCCTACAACAGCTCTATAAAAAACATAATTGCCCAATAACCCTCTGTCTGCAAACCAAGCCATCTTCCTGTTTCTTCTCTCATAAAGGCTACTTGACAAGCCTGTTCCATCAGCTTATAAAAACCTAGAAATAGTTGCTTTCCCTAGAAAGAAACTTTACTGAAAAACAGAAAAGAAACTCATTTACTTTTATATATATATATATATATATATATATATGTGTATATATATATATGTGTGGTATGTGTATAAACACAAATACACTAAGACTTCCACAAGTAAAATACAAAAATCACTTAAAACAGCCAAGTATTGGCACGATAAGAAGAGGAATTATTCCTTGCTAAAATAAGGATGCAACTCTACATATTGAATTTTAGTGTTAGAAATGTTCTGTATAAAACCGAACAAAAGTGAGGTGGGGGGGTGTGTTGCTGAACTAAATGGGGAATGATTTAAAAAATGATGCGTCAAGAATTATTCTGGATATCCTTGCATTATTTTGAAGCTGGATATGATCAGAGACAATTTAGAATTACTTTTTTCCTCTTGCTCTCTTAGAGATTGTTTTCCCACATAATAACATTGTTGCAAGACTTACCAACATAAAGGATTCTTCAGCCTTCCTTTCAGTAAGTACACAGATGTAAATTGTCCAGTCACCTTCTGGTTAGTGTAGGGAGTAGCTCATTCAGGTGACATTCTGTCCTCAAGCATCCTTGAGAAAATACAGAGAAACTTCAAATTAAATTGCTATACTTAAGCTTTAAATCTAGACCATTTTGTGCTTCAGCCACTAAAAAGTAGTTTGAAGTAATCCTTTGAATGATCTTGCTCTGATGTTTTTAAAAGATCAGTTATCGAACAACTTGTCTGACTGTCACAGGTTTCATTTGAAATATTGGACATAGATATACAATTAATTTGATTTGTAGTGCTCAGATTTACACTCCTGGCAAACGTAGGAATATTGCATTTTAATTTACTTTCAATACAAAATAGTTGCTTTGATATGCCTGAGAACAAACGCCTTGGGATCTGTTCCTCCCAAATGACGTCAAATATGAATTCCTCTATTAACATTAGTGAATGAAGGATCAGGTCTTCAAAAACAAAATTTATGACTCCTGCTATGGGCCAAATTTTGATGTGTTTACTTTACTACACTCTGATTGCTGAAATCAATGAGGACAAAATGGGAAAGGTGATGCCAAAGCAAGGGAAGGTCCTGATTTCAGATTTCACTGCTTTAAATCCAGGGATGTTTCAGAATGCTCCGATTTCACACCCGTGTTTTGTGTAAGCAAAAAATCCCCAAATCTGGAACAAGGGTAAACCCACAAACTCTTAAGTGGCCCTTGCAGATAAGGCCACTCTGAATAGATGTATACATAGTTAGGGTGTTGAATAATGCCAACAGCTGTAATTTAAAAGTTTCAAATAATATAATTTCAGTCATGGTACATAGGATGTCTCTTCATGTATTTTTCCTAGCTTTTATTCAGTCATTTCATTCAATAGGAATGAAATATTTATTTTCCATTCAGTTATCTGTGCTCTGGTTTGTATTCACATAACTAATTGTCTCTGTGGGACTGAATCTTGATTACAATTATCTGTCTCCAGAATTTTATACAGCTGTCAGTTACTGCTGGCTAACAGTCTGCTTCCAACACCCACTCTCTTGGTTTCTTATCATGCACTGGTTCATCTCTCTTCAGGTTCCTCCTGAAATTAGACAACTGACTTGTCAAAAAAGAACTATTTCTTAGCAGTCTCTACTTTTTCTGCATTCTTTCTGTTCAACTCAAGGTCATCTTCACAGGAACTGAGCCCTGCACTTCCACAGAGGATCCCACTGCATCTTTTCAGTAGTTACACTCCTGAACTATCTTCTGCTCCCTCTCCAGGCTCTTTCCTCCACATTGTACCTAATGGAGAAGAAACCTATCTGCAACTTTTCACTAATTTGAAGGAATTAGTGTCCCAAGGAACTACATTCAGAGTGACCTGCCTGGTGTGGACCTGTGGCTCAAGGCAATCCAGCAGGCTTGTCTTATAATGTGAGATGATGCAGGAGTCCTACCTGTTTGGTCAAACAATGTATGTCTAGGCTTAAAAGAACTGAAGTCAGTGTCTGCCTCTTTCTAGTGATGTTCCAGCTCTTCTCTCAAATCTTCTTAGTGCTCCCTCTATGTCCTCCCTGAAAAGCTATCTCCCTCTTAGTTCATCTGAATGATGAATATTTCTGCAACACTTTCAGCAGTAATGCACAAACACTGAGAGAAGGCTAAGCCCATCCTATGATGGCAAGATGGCATTTTTGCTCAATGAAGATGTCAAGCAGAGTCTCACATACAACTCACCCAGAACGGTCGACAGAGAGTGACCAGTCACATACCTCGGGCATCTCAGTCTTATTCTTCCTTCTTCTCGAGCTGGGAATTCCTCCTTCTTTGTGTCTCCAGTAAACTTCTGTTCAGCAGCCTCCTTCACCCACCCAGTTTGTCTCAGGGACTCCCTAGTGATTTACTCTCCTCTGTGCTGAGGAAAGCTCTCAGCAGAGGCTGTGCTCATCTCGGAACCATGCCAGCCCAGATGCCTCCACCTGGGGGAAGAAGAGAACCACAGTGAGCTCCTTACTTTTGGAAGGTTCCCAAGTACTCTTCTCCTTCAGACAGCTCCTAAATATGCCAAACTCCAGGCTTAAAAGTAGTGACAGGTCCAACACCAGCACTGAACAACCAGAACTTGGACTAAAATCCCATATGGGAAGGAATTTTCACCCAAAAGAGGGACTGGGTTGGTTGGTGTCTTCATACTTCCAATCCATCAATTTTGAGGGTCTCTCCCAATGAAGAATTAGACCCAAAGGTGGGGTTCCACCTGTAGCTTTGGGACTGATGTAATAAAGGGAAATTATAAAAAGCAAATGACATGATATTGTCATTTTTGATTACCTCCTCAAGTGGGCGGGGTAGGTTTGTCTTTGCCACCAGGCTGTAATGCTGTATGTGTATGAAGGTTGTGTTACACACGATTACTACAGTAGTAATTCCTAACTCTATAGTATTGGAGGAGAAACTGTATACCATTTGTTAGGATATATACTCTTAGTA
Source organism: Pseudopodoces humilis (assembly GCF_049639895.1). Classification (NCBI taxonomy): domain Eukaryota; kingdom Metazoa; phylum Chordata; class Aves; order Passeriformes; family Paridae; genus Pseudopodoces; species Pseudopodoces humilis. The sequence continues at coordinate 8,875,412 of NC_142219.1, forward strand.
TGCAGTATTTATGTAGTATATTCTACTGACTTCTATTAGAAAAGCAGAAAGGTGTTAGACACAGCATTACGCATGGCAGACGGAATTTTGAGCAAAAACATAGAAATTAAAGTCTGCTCTTAAAAAAATGAATTGATGTGTCAGTGGTGAAAAGAAGTCCATGCTGAGCAGCAGGAACCTATTGTATTAACAGTCTCCTCTGAAGATGCTGGTGCAGTACAAAAATAACTTGTCTTGAAATATTAAAAAAACGGAATTGTCCACTGTGAGACTGAGATCTGTGGCCCAGTGCCTTCAAGCCCAGAGTTTAACTTCAAGCCTCCCTGCTCAGCAACTGTTCAAAAAGTTGTTTAAAATGAAGGTCTCAATCCTGCTCGACAAATCTGCATGGTATAAAGTTGAGCTAAACCAGAACCTTGTTAAACAAAATAGGGCTCAGTGCTGGCTTGGCAGTTTGCTCCTGCTGTACAGAACTGAGAGACTCAAAGTAGAAATAGATTAAAAAAATTGTGGAAGAACAAAATTTTCCTCTTGTTCCATCACTCAGGCTCTTACATATGTTGAAAAATAAACAGCCAGCAACTTTTACAGCAGCGGGACTTGGAGTGTGCTATTAGGAAACCCACTAAATCTTTAAAGGATGTACCTTTGGAAATATTTTATAGACACTCATCTCCCCAGCAGGAAAGCTAGTGCTGGAAAGAGACATCTTTAACAAATAAGTAATAGTTTATTAAGTCACTTGTCTCCACAGCAGGAAATAAACTGGGGGGTGGGGAAGGAGGGTGGTGGGGTGACAAAGGAAGGGAAACAAAAAACGTTACCCTTGCAACTCCTCTGCTCCAACAGAGCTGTATTTATTTAAAACACTCTTCTCCTAAGACAGATGGAAAAAATAATTAACCCAGCCACCCACCCCTTTTATTAAACTCCTTTGTGACCACCAGGGATACGATTAACATGGCCACCATAAAAACCCAGTCCCCTACTCTCAAAATAAAGAGAAAAACACAAGCAAGAGTGAGACACCGTGCAGGGCAGGAAGTAAATTAAGAACCTGCCTTTAGGGCAGTGAAATATTTTTTTTGAGTACCTGCTGGAAAATTTGACAGAATCACAGTAAAGGGGTAAACATTCAGTTTATCTCAGTGCGGCCTTGAGGACTCCTGTGAGAGTCTTCCTCTTAGACAGCCAGCTTGTGTGGAAACTGTGGAAACTGTGGAAGTGCCATCACTCAACAGTGGAGTAGGGTCAGAGGACACGGTGCCACTTGTGAGGACAGAAGGGCAATTTATAAATTGTCCCACACTTTCCCAGTTTTGAAGCTTGCCCAAATCCTCTGATGTCCCATGTACAATCACAGAAATTCTTGGGGTGCTAGATATTTATCTAAATTTTTTACTCACTGGACTTCTCTATTATCTTCCTATTGCTGCTCTTAGGCATTCCATGCCTATGGAATGCCAGGCCAGATTTCCCCAGGAAAAGCTGTCTTCATTTAGACAGTGGAAGTCTAGATTTCTCTAGTTGTTTACACAGCACCGTGGCAAACCCAGGTACATGGATCCCAAGCAGCAGGATATTTTACTCTCTATTACTGCCTTTTATAGTCACCTATACATCAGCTTGCAGTTCAAACTAGCCTCTTGTACAGAAGATCAAGGATGCTCACATCAACCTTCACCCCTTTGTGATAATTGTTCTGGGATCTCCTGAACTCCACAACCCTCCACATCATTACAATCACAGGAAAAACAGACCTTAAACATACCTGTGGCTATACACATGTTCTCATGGGCCAAGTGGTTACAAGACTGGATGAAAAGAAATTAGTAGAAGGTTATAGCAGGCTTTGTGTGCCTGAGGCTGCAGTTGCAGGAGTCCATACTGGGGGCATCACCACACTTAGATACTGACTTTGCTGTGTTACTTCCATGTTATCTTTAGCAATAAACTTGCCCTTTCTGAACATGTGTATACTGACATTCACTCCTGACCGCAGCACTTCATTTGTTAGGATTACCCCAGGCAAGAGGAGATCAGCCAGAATCACTTTGTAGAAAAGGCTTTTCATCATAGCAGTCTGACTAAAAAATGTTACATATTGTGTCTACCAGAGCATAATGGTGATGAGAAGCCATGCCAAATGTGGCAGCCTAGAACTAGAAGCTGCCAGGGTAAAATGATAGTCATCTCTAAGGTTTAAGATCTGTCAGCTTCCCAAACCAAAGATTTCTATTCTGTGATTGCCAAGGAAGTTCCTTGCACACTGTCATCATTATATAAGGAAGCACTGAAAACATTCTGAGTATCTCGTGAGAACACATTCAAAGAAAATATTCCTCAATACACTTGATTTCAAGCTGACCTGGAAAGCATTTTACTCACCTTCTATTAACCACAGCACTGAGTATTCCATTCTTTGTCCCTTAAGAAAAACTGGAGGCCTGAGGGCTTAGTCAGAACCTGTTCCTATAGAACATTAGTAACCCCTGTGCTGTGGTAGATGGTGACAGTGGGAGGATAAAGTGGTAGCAGCTCAACAAAAGGATGAACAAATCCACTTGTATGGACAAAAGGTCTGCACTGAGCTGTCCCAGTGACAACTGTTTACAGTGTTCTGTAAATACGGAAAAGAGATACCTGGAGTGCAGGTAAGAGGAATATGGAACCCATACTGATAATCTGGACTGAAGTAGATGTTCCCATTTTAATAAGGGACTGTTTAAAATAAAATAAAATAAAATAAAATAAAATAAAATAAAATAAAATAAAATAAAATAAAATAAAATAAAATAAAATAAAATAAAATAAAATAAAATAAAATAAAATAAAATAAAATGAACAGTAGCACTGTATAGGTCAAAATCTCTCTAGACCCCTTGGTAGAGTGAAGTTTTATTTAGCAAATGGTTTCAAAATACATGACTGAGGAAGAACAGAGGGATGAAGAGGTGGTAACTATGATACTATCCATTTAGGGCAGCAGTAATCAAAATCAGAAAATTATACGTAATATTTACTAGTCTCTCATTTCTTAGAAGAGCCAAACACTACAATACGTGTTGTTACAGATAATGGGGGGTTGATAACTAGGCTACTGTATGTGATTGCAGATATTAGAAATGTTAGACTAGCACAGTGTGGTTCAGCAAAAGGGCACTGAGTCAGGAAACTGCCTTTACTGGTGGCTCTACCACTGGAGTGTTTTGAGTAAATAATTTTGTCCCTATCTATAAAATTATAAGGACAAATGGGCTTTCTTTATGACATATTGACATAAATGGATAAAAAGTGTTAAAATTAAAGATAAATGTAATTGGATAGCTTAGACTGGACTTAGAGCATTACTGGAAGGCACAGTCTAATTGGAACTGGGAATATGCTAACTGAGCTAGATGAGGAAGTCTCATAAAAGTATCTTTCATGACTATGTGGAGATGACAGCATAACTTTAATGTCCTGTCTGGTTGGCTTTTATACAGCAACATGCATCCTATTTGACAGAGCTTAGGATACCTTAATACAAATATTTTAATGCCTAGTTGCTACATATCTAACTACTTTAAATGCAGATTTAGTTTACATGAATTTTTTTGCATTCTCAGGGGGAATCAGAAGTCAACATCTGAGTGTTGGGATCAGAGGGAGAGACCGACCTTGCCAGATTTTCAACTTCTGGTTACTGGCAGTCCAAGTATTTCTCCTGCTGCTCTGACAACCAATCTGTTTGTCTGGTGAGCAGTCATGAAACAGTTCATGTGGGCTGGCCCTGCTCACTGCATTTCATCATCACTTGTAGCATTCATCTGCTGCTTGTGGAGATGGATCTCAAAAGAGAGATTTTGAGGGGTTTAGTCAATTTCCTGAGTTCAGCCCATCAACAATGTCTTCATTTTCTGCCACTTTTATAAAACAGGCTCAAGTTACAGTAATAGACTTGTTCTGGGTTATTTAGAATAACTACACTGAGCTGCTTCAAGTTTACACTCATGTGGAATCCTGCTGCAAAGACTATGGGGATTGATGGGAATCTTCAGTAGACTTTTTATCAGCCTTGATTCTTCATTGTTCAAACCTATCAAAATTTTACCATTCACTTGAATAGAAGCAGGAATAAATGCCTAAAGAAGCTGTAGTTAATCCCTCACCATGTAAATTGTTCATAGATTGGAAAAAGTAACAAAGCAGTTAAAAAAGCAGTCTGAGTCCTGTACTGAATGAATGCCATAAATTTCGTATTTAAGTAATTTCATCTAATATTTAACTATGAACTAATGGGTGCTGCTCTCTTGTTTTCTTCTGAAAGAAATCAATTTCTTAGCTGTATGGCAGTATTGTATGAAAAGGGATTACTGTGTACATGAAGATTTTCAATACTTGGCTCTTACCTAGGCATTTCTGGTAGAGTTTAGCTTCTGTGGGACAAAACTTTGCCTCATTAAACTGTTAAAGTTTCAGGACTGTGAAATAAACTTATACCAGTTGTAGCTTGGAAGGGTATCAGGGACTGGACTGGGGATGCTAAAGAAAGCTGAACTGCATGTACCTGCACCAAGGTACCTTGATTGCTCTGGGTTTTTTTTATTTAAAATGGGTTTCTCAAACAAGTTTCCCTGTTTGTTTATTGACAGGATTTCCCTTGACAAGCTTCTCTCGCTGATACCCAGATCCACAATCCATTCATGCACAGGACACTGGGTTAAATGTGTCATCTGATGTGATATCTAGAGGGGTTTTTGGAGAAAGTGGGGTTCATATTTTCTTCCCTGTTATTTGACAGGTGAATAACAAAATAATGAAAGAAGATAATCTAAACCAGCACAAACCATGAGTAATGCAGAATCACAGGTGACAGTGGAGGGTTAGATAGGAAAAAAGCTACTCAGCATTGCCCATCTTCCATAAGAGAAGGTAGAGGTGCTGTGCTGTCACAAAGTTGCTTGAGCTAGTCCTTAATTACTGTGAGGTAACAGACTACATAAGAGCACACAGTATAATAAGATTTTATGGGACACAAAGTTGAAGTTCAAGTTTTTAAAAGCAGGTGATTACAAAATTGAAATTCTCCACCTTAATTACATTTTCATTTCAAATAAAATAGTATGTTCCTGAGTGCTTAACTTCTATACCACAGCGAAGTGGGTTTGCTTGTATTTGGGCAAGTTTAATACATTTCAGTGCTGTCACTGGCTCAACTAATATATATAATTTTGCTTTTGAGTTTAGCCCACTTTTGACAGACAATTCAAAGAGATGTTGCAATTGTGTCCGGGAAAAAAATATCTTTCTAGCAACTGATATTTAACCAAAATTTTCTGCTCAAGTCAACTAACCATTTGTCTTGAATTGTTGATAGCTTTTCACAACATAACAAACTTGAATTGAACATTCTTTTCTGTACATTTTTGGTATCTCCTCTTGTAATATCAAAGCTGAGGAGGCTGGGAACCTGGTTTGCTTAGAGAGAATGCAACAAGCACAGATGTGTGCTTTGGCACCAAGATTTCTGGTTGTAAGGAAAACAGAAGTGTTAAAAAGCAGGAAATCCTGATTCTGCAAGAAAATTACTTTATGTACTACTGAAAACTTGGGGCAAATTTAATTAGCTGGCACAAGGGGACAAAAAAAAATTGGCCTATGCTTTCAAAGTACTGTGCATTGGTCAGGTGTTCTAAAAAACCCTGTCACAGGTTACTGTGATTAATCAATACTGTTGTGCCATTTGCCTGAAAATGCATTCTCTGGCAATTGAATGAGGCTTTCAGGCAGACCAGCCTAATTAGACAGAATATCTATTTATGTAGGCATCTACTTTATACCATAATAATAAAAAACAGTAATAATAAATAATAGGTGAAAATGGATTCTAGGAACCTGATCAAATATGCATTTAGCTCAACACACTCCACTGGTTTCAGTGTTCACCATTGTTCATGCTGGAATGCTGAAGAGTATTGAAGTGAAAAGATTTAGTAAAAAAGATAGGAATTGTCACTGGAGAGGATGCTGACATTTATCCAACACACAGAAATCCTAAAACTCTGCAAGGCACTAAGTATGGTTAATACACTCTTCCTTTCATTATGTGTCTAGTTTAAATTGTTGTGGGTCTGACTCACTGAAGCACTTAACCCTGTGTTTGACTCCAAGAAAACTCTTAAAGCACACAACAGGTCAGATTAGGTGTATGCTAAAATGCTTTTGCAGATTCAAATTAGGAAGCACCAAAATCATTACATTAACAGATTTCTAAATGCAAAGAAATACTATAAAATTAGCTATTTTTCTGTATTTGTTTTCCAAACAAATATGGACAAAGACCATGAATACCCAGTTTGGGAAACAAATCATGACTGTTTGTATACAATGGCACCTCTAACAGTGTGCCCAGCCCCAACCATACGATGAAGGAGATGCCAGACACAGGCATTATGGGCTGGGTCTTTTTCTACTCTTTCTGCCACTCTTAGTTCAAGCAAATATTTTTAAAAAGAGTATGAAAAACTCAAGGAAAATTTGGTCTGGATTAAGAGAAATTAGAACAAAGTGAAGCTCACAGCCTTAGTGAAGACAGTGGATACAGAATCTTTTTGCAATTGAATTATTTGGATTTTGCAGCAGTCTGATTCCCTCTCATAGAATGATCAGGAATCTTTCCTCAGTCACTGTCTGTAACATAATAAAACCTACTGTCTCCTGATTTAGATATGCAGATGTTACACTGTGTCTTGGCATATTGCTATGAAAACCTTCCAAGAAAATCACTGTAGCGATTTTCTTAGTCCAAGAGCAAACTACATGCTCAGATCTGGTTTGATAATTTTTTTTTCCTTTTCTTTAAAGCAGTATGGATAAAGAAAGATTGATGATTCTGATTAGGTTCCTAATAACAATAGGCAGCCCTTTACAAAACCCTCAAGGCTTATTCTGAGAGAAATCCCAGCATCCACACAATAGTTGGTGCTTCTACTCTTGCTTTTGTCAAGAGTCTGAAATTGCAGCTCCTACTAACCTGAGTTATTTAATCACTGCCATGAAATGGACATAAGAATCAGTCAAATATGCAATTTATTTCTCCACAAAATTAATTAAAATACTTGTAATTTAGTTGCACTGAAAATGTGGGAATGGACAAGGTCAACAGGAAGAAACAGAAAAGGGAAAAAGGAAAGAAAAGGCTGTAGCTGCAACATTTTGTGCAAAGATGTTGCTTTGGTTGCTAGCACTGTAAGAGGTATGATGTGATAGCAGGTTTATTCATTTTTAATTATGGACATGGCTTTATCTGCAAGTCTTCCTCCCCCTCCACTAACTGCCTCCCTCCTTTTTCCTCCCATCCCCTGGGGCAGCACTGTGGTGGGGCTCAATCACTCTTTTATTAGTTGTGATATACTGTGGCTAATTCCCTTAATCTGGACCTTGCTTTCCTATAAAGCCCAGACCTCAGGTATTGAATTTCCCTGATCAAAGTGCAACCAGTGTGGGACACAGCAATCTCCACTAAACAGGGGAGCCTGGGAAAGCTCGTAAATGGAGTCAAAGAAATACACACACACACAACGCACTCACAAGATGGTGCAATCAATTGGTAGAACAATCATGTGTGAAATATTACTGGCTCCTTAAAGTGCTGGTTCTTGGATTTACTGCAGTGTATTAATCTGCTATGCTTAATGCATTGACCTTTCACCCCCAGCAATTCAGTAGACAGGGCTTGAATTGCCAGGAGTTGATACAATGGATTAGGAGCAGAAAGACCCCACCACACTGAAGTGCCATGGCAGCCCTAAAGCATACCACCAGTAACTTCTCCCTCTTTCCTAATAGATACTGCCAGACAATGTGGCTAACACAGAAAGGACTGTATTGACAGCAGAATTTCTGGAAGGGGAGATAGTGGAAGTAAGGCTTGTAATAAAACAATAGAGAAGGGCAGTCTTGTGACTGAGTCACAAAACAGGGATTTAGAAGAATTGGTTTTATTCCATGCAGTCATTCTCTCCTTGTGTGTGACCTTAGGCAAGACAATTCACTTCTTAGGAACGTGTCTTTCCTTCCTCTCTGTAAATTTGGGATAATGGCACTTCTCTGATTTTCTCAGGGGCAGCATTTCATGTTCAATGTTCACTGACATTTGAAAGGCCCTTCAGGATCACAGGATTAAAGGTGCTATATGTTCACGCAAAATAGTATGATACTCTGTACATTAAATATCCATCTGGATGAAGAAGAGAATGAAGAGAACCTCCCATCTTTTGCAGACCAGGAAATTCAATCATTAATCTAACAGCTTTCTCTTCTTGAGTGCTGTGTTGAACCAAAAAGTTAACTCAAATCTAAATATCAGTGCTATGCAAACTTGGGGAAATGTGTAGAAACAAATGATATGGAGAGCAATGCATATCTATAATGGTGACATGTCCTTCCCCTCCTTCCTTGGTCTTTCAAAATCTCAACATTTCATGTACAGAAAACCCTTTGGAATTCAATTCCAATGTTAGCTCTTCAATGTCAACTTTATTCCGTATAATTAAACAAACAGTGCAACTGAATTTGAGAGGAGTGTCCAAAAACCTCATAAAGGAGATTATTCTAAGTAATTGCTATCAAATGCCATTAAATTCTGAATAGCATTAAGCCCCCTCCACCCGCCTGCACTCTCATTTAGGATTAAAGGGACCTTTATTTGATTTGTTTTACTTCAATACAAAATAAATTAGGTTGACCTGAATTAAGGACTCTTTGATACTCAGGAAGAGTGTCTACACAGGGATTTACTATGCTTTAATTGGTCCACTTCAAAAGTTAATTTGGATATTTTTTCCCAACATGCTCCGAAACTACCCCAGAGTACATGTGTTGTATTTATAAAATGGCAGAGAAATTCAAGCACAGGGCTCTGTGAATCTACATTCAGAATTTGCCATTTCAATGAGCATATTTGCACTGCTAAGCACTCCTCAGAACTGGAATATACTTGAATGATAAATAATGGTGAGATTCACCTCACCAAACTTTGGTTGTCCAAAGTGAGATCTCTAAGTTTGTTACATGTCTTAACTCCACAGAAAGACGTGCAAACCTAGAGGATGACAAAGCCATCATGGTAGGCATCTCTGAGGCTGCTGTTAAAAGATTGCTGTAGGTCTACACAAGGGTAGGCTGTCCCCAAAAGTTCACCTCATATTCCCTTGTCCTTAGCTGCATGTTTCCCCATGTCTTGTGTGCCAGCAAGCATTCATACAGCCGCGGAACAAATCAAATTGGGAAACTGATCCAACCCAAACCAACTCTGAACAATACCAACAAGAAGAAGAGAGAGAAAAACATGAGTTATGCATCTTGTCTTAAGCTGGCTTAATTTTGATTGTGCGACCGTATCCGAAAAAAAAAGCAGGATGAATTTTTTTCCAGTGATATTTCTCTCAGACTACCAATTATATGAGCTTTGCAAGTTAATTTATAGCAAACACCTAACTGAAGACAACTGAGAAGAAAGAAACCTAGCCCCAAGAAATCATACTTGTGCCAGCTCCTATGAATGGAAGTACGTCTGAGCTTCTGAGCAATGTTTATACCTCGGAACTTGTGGTTAAGTGTCTTTCCTTCAATTTTTCACAGCAAGCATTGGCAAAGACAGTTGAAAACTCTTTTAAGTGCACAATTAACAGTACCTTAAAGAGGTCTGGTTTTCAGAAAATGCTTGGAGCCAGTCCTGTGAAAACCATCACTCATGTAGGGCAAACAGACCTGCTAACTGGTTTTGAGACTCTTGGCCCTATCTAAAAAGAGTTGAGTTCACATACATTAACTTTTAAAATAAATCAATACATATATATTTTAATCCAGCCATGTGTACATCAAGAAATAATCTTTGTATGTGTGGCACTGCTGATCCTGTTACACATGGATCAGAAAACACATCACGCATTTCAAGACTATCTTGACTCGTGGTCAAAAGGCCTGAGTGCTCAACTTGAACAGCCTGGAAACCAGAGCCTCTGAAATCATAACACAAGGACTTGGGAGTAGCAAAGGACAGAAGAGATGAATAGTGTAAGAGCTGAGAATGGATCTGAATAGAAGGGATGTCACAGGGCCACAATGACAGTTGGGACATTTCTTTGCCCTGGTGGGTTTGTGGGCCCTGTTGCACACTGCCTGACATCAGCCACTTGGAATGCCAGTAATATAACACCCCTGTGACACTCTTGCTCCTGCCGTACAGTTTTATTGCCCTGCTTCCACTCTCTCTGGTTTATATCGGATTGTGTTTTCCAAAGACAGGCAATAAAGAGGGGAGGAGGGGAAGGGGGATTTATAGCCTGCTAAACTAAACTTCCCTGGGCTTGCTGTCCTCTGTCCCAGCCCTCCTCTTGCTGCCCTGACCAGTCTGGAGGAACAGTGCTTACAGCAAGGTCTCAGGGTGTGAAGGACAAGGCTTGTCAGAGACTACTTGGGTTCTCTTCTTGGGAGGTCAGGGAGCACACACCAGTCACCCACCAGCTCTGCTCCCTGAGTGTCCCAGGCACTGTGCCCTGCTGCCATGGAAAAGCATAGTGGTGGTGTCCCATGCTAATAATCTTGACTCACATACTTAGAGTCTGCTACACAAGTCTCTCTCATTGTTTGTGGAAGGACTGTGGAACAGCTTTCAAAAATCTGCCTCAATGCAGGCATCTTTAGCACTTCTGCTTCTGAGAAATAATTGTCAAGGTCTCTGTCTCAGCTGATTTAATGTAAAGGTTTGGCTTGCTACATGCACGATTTCAAGCGCTGTATGATAGTATGAAGTGGTTTGGGATCTTTATAATACAGATTAAACTAAGCTGAGAGCTTTTAGAATGTGAAGATGAGGACCTCCAAAACATCACTATGCCCCTCCATAGTCTTTCATGTGTCTGAGCTAAGGATATGCAGCAGAAAACAATTACAACTGCCGTTTTCTGGAAGAGGGAGTTGAAATTCTGGAAGGCTGCCATTTAGATATATCTGCTTTGTGACAAGCACAATAATAGCACCATATGATTATGGCATTCTCTATAAACATCAGAGGTGGGAATTTGGGATGGAGAACCATTTCTACACAGCAAATACATACTGAAATAAAAGGTGTAAATCTCTAAAAAAAAATTTAATCTGAGATGAAAATTCCAGTTAGTGGAACACTCAAACTCCTGTGCTATTCAGAGTTTTTAAAACATCCAGTCTTTGCCAGTATTTCCTGGGAGATGGGATAAATAGACGACATTCTTTCCTACCGGATTTTCAGTGTGGTACAGTATAGGATAGAGAGAATGAAAGCAAAGTGACTTTGTGACTCAAGTCATTGCATTCTGGTAACTGGCAGATGGGTGGGGAGGCAGACAAACACCAGTAAAATGCAAGCACATGCACCATGTAAGCAGTGAAATTACAGTGTTCTCTCCTGTGATAAAACTGTCAAGTGTCTCTGAACTGCCTGTCATCAACAGAAATTTTAAACCAGCTCTTACTAGTGTGATCTCAGTGCCAGGTGCTCCCCTCTGCTCTCTCCATCACTGCTTCCTGCTCACCTCCACTTCTAGCTGCTGCCCCAGCCATGGTGGGCAAAGGGAACACACCAGGCAGTGGAAGGGATTGCCTCAGCTTCCCTGGGGAGTAGAACGAGTAGGATGGGATGAAATGCAGAACGGTAAGCGCAGTCTGCAAGGGACTTGTGAAACTATGATGTTCAAATTGTTTAAAGACAGCACTGAAAAAAGGACAAGGAAAAGCACTGCACTGTGAGGAAAAAAAAAAGCAAAGGCAAAGACAAGTGGTGTAATGAGACTTCTGAATGTACCACTTCTCTGAGAGCCCACATGTCACAGCTTCTCAGTCCAGTTCAGCTGCAAACCACAGGACATGCCAAATGATGCCAATCAAAAACCACCCACCATTTAGGTTAGCAAGTGATTTTTTTACACTTTTTGTCTTTCCTTTTTAGTTTTCTCTCATGAACCAAAATGATGTTGTGTTCTTTACAACAATATGTAAAAAAGAGAAAGGGAATCTGTGTTGGACACTGGTCACTTCTATCGCACTTCTAAGCTAAGCCTGGTTTTTCTCACAAAAAGCAGAAGGATGGTTCCACCCTTAAGAGATTTTCATTTCCTTCTTAACTTTGTACAGAGGTAGCAACTCCTGGAAATGGAGGTCTTCTATAGGTCTTGATGGTAAAACACTAATCAGGTTCTTGTGTTTTTATGCTTTGTTATTATCCATTATAAGAAACCTTAACAGGGCAGAGGGAGAAGGCAAAACTGATGTTTAGAAAGTATCCACTACATGCAGAGAGAAATCCCTCATCTCTTCTCTAGCAGTAGGGACAAGATCCTTTGTATATTTTGCACTCAAAATTTATTTACACCTCTACTACTCATGCTTCGTATGTCTTCAGAAACTGGAACCTATCAATACTAATAAAACTCCAATTATAATTTAAAAAAAATTTGAGCTTCACAAAATCTCAGGGAATGCAACTGTGCTATTCCCTGTGAAGCATCACAGAGATGTGCAAGGCTTGAAGGGGCAGCCAAAATTCTCAAAAATTCAGTGAAACACAAGCTGAGTATTCGAATAGGGTTTACCTTTTGCTGGAATAACAGGTTAAATGCAAAAGTGTCTCTAGACACAATTTCCTCTGTATTACAGACTGATAAGCAAAGACCACACCAGAATAATTAAATCAAACTTCTTTAAAAAGAGAACCAGCATAAACTGGCTGAGGACTCATTTTTACCTGTTAGTTCCTGGAAGATCAACTGCTCTGGATACTTCTAAATAAACTTGCATTACTCATCCACAACACATCTATTCATTCTTTCTCAAACTTTCCCTGTTCAGAGCAAGAGAAAAAGGCATCTTTTACACCCCAGAATTACAGATAAGGTCTAAGTGGAAGTTATATTTGCTCATCCTTCACTGATCATCTACTTGGAAATTAATTTTGCTGTTTGTGAGTGAGAATGCAAGTGTCCTTTTTTTTTTTTCCTCAGGGAAGTTTCACATTAAACTTCCTCTGTATTCTGAAATATTTAACACAACCCTCTGCAAAGACTCCTGAAAAAAACAGTGCCCATTAAACAGTTACAGAACCTCAACCTGTCTTGAATGTTGCCATGGTTTTGTCTGGCAATATACAAGTTCGAGCAGCATTTCCCAACAGGTTTTCCATATATTAATCTGATATAAACATCTTTCCCACCTTCATGCTTTTATTTCCTGCTTGCCCTGCATAGTATTTAATGCATTTAATAATTGCTTCATCTGAACTATTTCTAGTGAAATAAAAACAAATCCTGCATTCCTTCCTTCCTTCCCTATTTCTACTGCTTATTAACCCATGGTGATTTAGGACGTCCTTGAGGCTTATAGCAATTGAAATTTATTTTGGGAGCTGTGTGCTTAGGGACATATGGAAGAGGTTATTTATTCCAAAGAGCCATCCAGCAGTGATGATGTCACCAGCAAAACACAGTTATCAGCTCAGTTGATTTGCTACCAAATCACTGCCTTGAGTTTCCTGTATGTGGTGGCATCTGCTGATATACAGGGTGCCTGCATATAACTGGCATATAGATTACTTATTTTGCTTTAAATACTTAAAGTTAGCTTTTGTACTCTTATTTTTGGCCTTCTCAAAACCCCTGGTCACAAACTTTTGCAATAGAGAAAGATCTATTGTAAACAACTTCCATCCCAATCTAAAGTGAAATGCAGCTCAGTCATGGCACGGTGAACTCCTGGGCAGCTCTTTGACTGCTTCCTTTGCATAGACAACAACAGATGACAGATTTGTGAATAAAGTGATCTAAAATGAGGATACTTTTCTATAGACTCCTATGCAGATGTAGTTGAGTTTGAAGAAATTCTGACACAGGTAGCTCATATTATTTTCTGCTTCTAAAATTCCTGGCTTGCCCCTGAGACTAGCAGTATTCCAGTCTTGCCCTTGGTTCTAGGCAACATATACTGGTAAAAACTACCCAGGGTAATGAGTAGACACAGTCCCTTCACTGGGGTTTTTCAACCAGTTATAACTTGGCTGCTCCAAAATCCAAGCAGTGGTGTGTAGGCTTACTTTATAGAACATAGCACAGTCATAGAAAACAGGCCAGTAAGGAAGCCTAAAAGATCTCCTAAGCCATCTCTTTCCCTGGGACAGCTATACTTGCAGTCTTCCTCAATGAGGAATGAAGGATTGAGATGGGATGCTTTCTACAGGCTGAACTACAGGTTTCCTATACAATCTTTAGGAAATTATCCAGCACAGCACAAGCAAAGTCATATAACTCCTCTGGTTTTCATACGGGTATTGAGGAGCTTAAATACTGCTGATAAAATGGTATAGGGCCATGCACTGCTGGATTGAAATGCATATAAAGGTGTCCAAAGTGGACTTTTTTTTTCATGGTTTTGACTCTCTTAGCATTTGATTCAGTGGGATTTAAACACTCAAGGGAAGATTCTGAGTAGTGAATTAGGCTCTTTATAGCATTGAGCCACTGGTAAGTGGATTGTGACATTCCGAAATCTGATGCTTTTCTACATGTAAGTGTTAGTGTGCAATATTGCTTGTTGCAGATAGCTCAGAACCAGGCCACTGTGAATATCCCATCTGCAAATTCACCCCAAGTGAGCCAGTTGCAATACTCAGGTGACAGAAATACTGCACTGGTGACTGAACAGCACATTCCAAGTATGCCATAAACAACTGCTCATTCAGTGTGTGCTTTCTGCAGATATTCAGATATTAAATTCTCCCTTATCCAGGTACACTGCTATATACTATAAACATTTGCTGGCCCACAGAGTATCCTGCTATGATTAAGCCCATAACTCTTTCAAGATTCTAGGATATGCTTATAAAAATATTACTCAACCCTTAGCTGTAACAAGTAGAGGACTGGGGTTCTGTTCTAGAAAAATGGTCAGAATATTATTGAGACATAATGGGAGTAATAGGTGTGAAATGGTTATTTGCTACCTGGAAATTTGTGAGGGAGAGAAGATAGGTGAAAAGAGGGACCACATCTGCAGTGTAAGGGTGAGTGAGTCACTTAGTTCTGTTGTCTCAACAAGTCCAGTCTGCACTGAGTGAGGACCCACACACCTTTGACACCTTTCTTGATGTCCTGAAGCCAGAAGTGGCCTCACTGCACTTGTGATTCTATTTTAATTTACACCTGGCTTTCCTCTGTATCTCTTTCACTAAGATGGTACAGGTAGTCATTGCTATCAATCACTCGAGCAAACACATTCTTTTAACAAGATCTTTCCCTCACTTTCCCTTGGAAGGTTTTTCTTTGCCCTCAAAATGCATTGTTTCCTACCAATCCTCTTCTCCATTCCCTTAACTTCAAGCAAACAAAGCAGATCATGTCTCACTTACTAGGACACCACCACCTCTAGCGAAGAATAAGGCTCTCACGTTCCTCTCCTACTTCAATAACTCTATTTATAGACCTTTTATTTTCCTACATCAATTTCTCATCTGTTATTTCTTTGCTGCTGTTCATTTCTTATTCCCATCATGGATCAGAATCTTTCCTATATCTGCTACAGACTTCTTAAGGTGCCCATGTACGGTTAAAGGGTCCTATTAACAACAGAGATTGTTTGTATGACCTAATTAGATCTCCACAGAAACAGCCTTAATAGGCTCTTTTGGTTTCTTTGGATTGTCTGCAAAGTAATAGTGCAATGGCAGTGTTCATTTTGCTTGGCTGTATCAGGCCATATATCACATCCTTTTCCTTCCAGTTCTTCAAATAAGCTTGTCTCATTCTTATTTTGGTTTCAAATTATAGATTATAAATTTCACTTCTCTCCACTTTTCCCTATAATTTGACCCCCAGCTGTTGTAACTACTTGAAGTGATTCCCCCTGCCCACCATCCACCCCACAGCTTCATATGAAAGACAGCCCTGGCTTTAGGAACAAATGACGTCCCTCGGAGCAGCTGTGCCTAATAAAAATCCAACCTCCAACTCTTGCTTCCCTTCCTCAAAAGGGTAAAATTGATTTCAAAGTGCTGATGATAAGATACATGGGAATACAAAACCCACCTCGGCCAACAGACCAAAGCTGTGCACTGTGACATCATCGTATCCAAAAGAAACGATACTGTCAGTTCCTCCACTGCTCTATAACTACAAGTTATTGCACTTGTCCTAGAGACAGGATATTTGTTCATTTAATTTAGCCTTGTTTAGTCTGGCAAGAGTTATTTTGATTCCTGAAGTGCCATAGCAAATACTAGAAAATACCAGTTGCCCTCTAGGGTCCATTAGAATCAGTTCATGTAGCGAAAAACACTCCCTAGTACTAGATGGCCACTTGAAGCAGTTTTCCAGTAACCCTGCGGAATGCCTAACTGGGAAAGCAAGGTGGCTTTCAGCTGGCAGCGAGCCTGCAGCACCTGCTGTGCGCAGCCAGGGTTGGGAGGTGGCAGGAGCTGAGAGCGCTCACTCTTCCTGCATGTCCTGGCAGGCAGACCACAGGCTCCTACACACGGCTGTGACAGAACACAGCTCTAGAGGAGCACATTTCACTCCGCTGCCTGGGCAGTGAACATTCAAAACATCTTCTGTTTCCCTGTCTCTTCCTCTCATCAGCCAAAGCAGGCTATTTCTGTAATACTTACTGATGAGGCAAAAACAATTACTTGATTTCTTTCCCTGGTTCCTACTGAAGATTTATTCTGTTCAGCATTCCTAAACTTCTTTAAAATTATGCATCCTTCCTTCTCTTCACCCTCTTCTGTACTCTACTTTGATAGTTAGGGCTATTTCCATAGACCTGTTTGATTGAGAACATTTTATGGAACTCTAATGCATAATATTTTAATGAGATTTCTGGTATACCTGAGTATCAAGCACTTTCAAGATATCACTCTCTGGTTTTTAGTTCCATTTCATCCTTCAGTTCCTAAATGAAACCAGCAGATACAGAACACCTACAAATGATCTGAGAAAAACAGTCTGGAATATTTTTCACAGTTCAGTGTGTTTTCTATGAAATAAGGAGATGTAAATGTAAATTTAATGCTTTTGTTACTACTGTAGAGTGTGAAAATGTTCACAATCAAAAAGAAATAAATATATCAATGCTATATTCAAATTTTGAATCAAGGCTGCTCTTGCCCATTCCCACATTTTGTTAGAAACCTGGTTCTGAAGATATAACCCTTCTCTGCCACTGAAAATTGAACAACTTCAGTGACTTGGTGAGTCAAGGCTATTGACCACCTTCCAGAAAGTTCTGAAAAGCTTATAGAACTGAACTCTTAATTATACACTGGTGTAAGCAATCTAGGCAAGGCAGCTGGGAAATCCCAGCTTTTTCACAGCTCCCATTGTTCATAGAGCAACTCCCCAAAATCCTGGAGAAAGAACATGAGTTTAGTTTTATCCTGAAATGGCTGCCTACAGAGTATTTTGTACAATGGATTTACCGCTGGCTGTAACAACAGGGCCTCTGTGAGCTCCACTGGTAGAGAGTTCAACTGTCTAGCAGGTCCTATCATTAAGAAATGTTTCTGGTGCTCAGCCAAAATGCAGTAATAACCAATCAGAACTGCAGCCTTGCTTTACTCTGGCTGATCAATGACAATAAGTTGATTAAATACAGAGTTCAGAGTGAAACATGGGAGAATACACTTCAGAACAATGAGAACCCCAGGGAAAATATTTTGATTTTCAGGAAACTGCCTTAATTACTTTCTGTATTTTTGCTTCATTACAACAAACATGACAGTATAGAGTAAACACTGATCTCGATTCACATAACATTCTGAGCTGGAAGTTACCCACAAGGATCACAGAGTCCAACTCTTAAATATATACAGTCTGTACAAAGATTGAACCTACAACCTTGGTATTATTAGCACCATCCTCTAACCAAGAATGAAACTAATTTTATCAGGAATCATCCTGATTCTTGTTACTTGCCTCAGTTTCAGCCTTTAGTTTTATCTGAATGCTTAAATCTTGCTAGTGCCAGTGTGGGCAAGGAGATGGGGAGAAGCCACTCAAACCCTCACAATGGGAGAAGAAACCAAGGCATTTTCAGTCTACTTTGTGGTGACAATTTTATTTAATTAATTTTGTTTATTTGACTCAATGAGCCATGAGCGAATTTACTAGAATGCCACAAAGCTGAGTTTGGAAAATAACTGTCACCCTCATCTCCTGCCTGAGGGTAGCTCACATTCTCCTTTTACAGGATCCCAACGCTGTAAGGTGAAGCCCTGGCACAAGTTGCCCAGAGAAGCTGTGGCTGCCCCATCCTTGGAAATGTTCAAAGCAAAGTTGGATGGGGCTTGGAACAACATGGGATAGTAGAAGGTGTCCCTGCCCATGGCAGGGGTTGGGTCCCTCCCAACCCAAACCATTCTGTGACTCTCTAATACCCGAGAGCATCTCTTCCCCAAACCTAATTGTGATGTCCCTGGCGCTGGAGTGTGCTCCTGGCAGGACACGGGTGATCAGCTACCCGCTGCAGCGGGACAGGGAGGGCAGAGCCATGGGGCCCGAGCCCTGGACGGACACGGGGCGTGGCGGTGATGCGACACTGCGGCCCGAGCGCGCGAAGCCGTGAGGCGCGGAGGGACACGAGGCGTGGCGGTGATGCGACACTGCGGCCCGAGCGCGCGAAGCCGTGAGGCGCGGAGGGACACGAGGCGTGGCGGTGATGCGACACTGCGGCCCGAGCGCGCGAAGCCGTGAGGCGCGGAGGGACACGAGGCGTGGCGGTGATGCGACCCCTCAGGGAGCGCCCGCGGCGAGAGGAGGTTGAGGGCAAAGAAGGGACCTTAGGCAAAGTAAACGCGGCTTTAACAAGTTCACAGGGTAGTCAGGGTTAGATGGGACCTCTGCAGATCACCCAGTCACACTCCCTTGCAAGGCAGGTTCCCCTGTTGCAGGTGACAAAGGAACATGTCCAAGTGGTTTTATATGTCTCCAGAGAGGTAGACTTTAGGTGTTGCAGTGCTCTGCCACCCTCCATGGAAAGAAGTTCTTCCTCATGCTGAGGTGGAACTTCTGTTCTAGTTTATGGTGTTTCATATAGGTATTGTTTGTGAAATGCTACAAATGACTTTGAAACTCTTGTTGTCTGTTTCAGTATCAACACTCCATTTCATATTAAATTCAATGACAACCTGCCTGATAGTTTGGTTGTGCCCTAGCCTGCATTTCCAATACTATGGTTGTTTCTGCTTATGGCTATGGGCAGCTTTCATCAAAACACTTGTTCATTCTTGTGTCATTCTTGTTCAGCAGATCCATACCTTTAGGGTCACATGATTTTCTCCTTAATTCCCCACTGTGTCCTCTGCATCCTGGGATAAAATTGTTCTATAGCCTTTGGTGGCTCATCTGGGCTCCACTCAGTAAGGCAGAACTGGCTTCTCCAGGAAATCTGAATATGCACAGTCACAAATATGTTCTGAGTACAGTTATTTAGTAATAACTTTGTTGTTGTTTAGTAAAAACCTCATTAGAGTTGTACAGTGATAGAACAAGGCCCCAGGAGGCTCAATGTCTGTGAGACCTGGGCTAAAAGTGAGTATTTCACAGGATGAACCTTTAAACAGAAGAGAAGAATAGTGATGAGAAGAAGATGGAGGGGTTGGGCAAGCCAGGTGTGACTGAACACATTTATTTATGGGGGAAGCATGATACTTGTATCCCATAACCTTTTTGAATCTTATTTGAAGTAACATAATCCCTTGTATCTTAATTACCTGTCATTTCGACTGTAAATGAGGTTTTGGTGGGTTTTTATGTATTAACTACAAAGTATTCGCTGTCGTAAATACCCTGATACAATTGTATCACTGAATCTTCTGAGTGGAGCCGCAGCTTTAAAAGAACCATTTTTTTTAAAAGAACCACTACATAGTTTATAAGGATTTCCTCATGCCCCAGGCAAACCCTGGAAGCAAATTGACTTTGGTTGTTAGCTTTTGGGTTTTTTGCCTTTTTTTTTAAATTCATCCATATTAGGGTAACAGGGGTAACTCTCTATACCCAGTCAATACAAATATCCTTATGCAAGTTTTAACAATAGGCCAGGTTTCAGTTTTCCATTCTAAGCTATCACTACCTGTGCTAGCTATGAAATTACTTAAAATACATTTTTCTGTAAAGCTGAATTGACATATTTTAATGGAAATGGGAATTTTGGACTGAATTGTATGACAGAGCAATTTCTAATCTCAAACTGCAGAGTGAAATTAAATTTAAAAAATAATAAAAAAAAAATATAGGAAAACTCATTTAAAGCTGAAACCCCAGCATTTCTTGTGATTTCCCAAGCAATTGTGAATTCATCATCAGCTATCTGTGAGTTAAAAGATTGTTAGAAAACTGAAATTCTGCATGGAAAATGTTACAGTTCTCTCTTTTGCTTTGGCATTTGGAAAATGTTTCTCCAAGTTTGAATTTAGCCTCTCCAGATATGTCAGTTGAAATTTGTTTAAATTCTGATTCAGCCTTAATTGCAATCTGCATAAGTTGCTTTAAAACAAGGTTTAAAAAGATAGTGTCAATGGGCCCAAACATCTGCTGTGCTATAGGTAATACTCTGACTTTATTCTTAGGGTGGGAGAATCAGGTAAATAAGTACTTCAGTAATGTATATGCTATGAACAAAGCTAAGAACAGCCCTTGTTCGGGTTGTGGCTGCTCCTACTGGGTGTCATTCCCAACAAAATAGTAATGGGAATGGTTGATGAGGCTTGAATGTCATCTGTGAATGAAGGACACCCCATCTGTCAATGGAGAAGTGCTGGTGTTTGTAGCTTAGCCTGTAAATTTAGCCTATAGCTGAGCATGGTGATCGTGTCCTGGTGATCTCTGCTGGAAGACCTTGGTGCCAACATGAGCTGGAGCCACATGGTTCCTGCTGTGAGCCGTGCGCTGTCAGCTTGTTCTGAGGCAGAGCTTTATCCCTGTCTTGCTCCGTATCTCCTGCCCCCAGTGCCTCGGAGTAGAATAGGCCCTGTGTGCTCCTGAGCAGGCACCGAGGCAGCCACACAGTGCCCTACAGAGTCTCACATGTTCTACTGATTATCCAGCACACTTAAACTTTGAGTTATAAGGGTGACCCCAGCCAGTTGGCTGAAAAAATATATTTGACATCATTGAAAATGTATGCTGCTGCTGAAGCATGGATTTTAATTTGAGGAAAATGTCGACCGTAATCTAGCATACATTAAAAAATATACCTTTTTATTTCCATATGGGTCACGTTAAGGAAAATATTAAAAAAAAAAAAAAGCCAACCCTATTATATGAAGTCTCATTAAAGCAGCCTGGAAAAGTTTAGCCAATTTACAGGCTATACATCTTAATCTCCCCAAATTACAGGACCGATAGAAAAACGGGTGGTTGAGAGGGAAAGCGGGACCAGCAGAACCTGGATGGGGGCCAAACAATGGATCAAGTAGCCCTTGCTTTCACTTGACTGCTACCCCTTGCTATTTAAAGAAAAGAAAGGATTTTCAAAAAGAGGCCTGGAAATGGCAAAGCATGGAACGTACTTCCTTCTCCAGGTGAAAACTAAAACCCAAAGCTTGGTTATTTTAACATGGTGTCTTGGCCCAGCTCTCTAGTGCCTGCCCAGAGATTTTTGTGAACTCTTGAGAGAAAATAAAATATCTGCAATTCTTCTGTAGTTTTTAGCAGGCAGGTGGTTTAAGGACTGATTGTACCATCTTGGATAGTGTTTGTGGGGAAGCCAGAGGTGGAATGGATATAGGGTTGCTAAAGGATGCAGGGAAAAAAGCCAGGCAGCCGTGAGGTGTGAAATGGCAGAGAGGTCATTGTCACCACTAAATTCAATGCTGTGTGTGGAAACCTATACACCTACTGCTTTTGCTGCTGTTGCACTGTATCACAGTGGGTCACTACCAATGGCAAGGTGGGTCTGTGAGGGGAGCATGAAGAAGTTTGGGATAAAGATTAACACTTCTTGCATTGATCTAAGAGACCAGACGCTGTAGAAAGAATTGAGAGGAGGTGAAGTGGCCTGATGTGAGTTAGCAGATATGTCAAGAGCCAGCAAAGAGAACCAACCTTATCAGCAGAAAGAAGAGGAAAGACGCTACAAGATCTTGAGTGTTTGCAAATCATCCTGCTCTTAGCTAAAGAGCTAAGAGGCTTGGCCTAAAGCATCTAGAAGAGAGTAGGGTATGGCAGGTACTAGGTTGGTCTAAGAGATGTGTCTGTATTGTTTTCGGTGAATAAGAACTTGCACTGCAGCTCAGAGCAGAACTGTGTGGCAGAAATCAGTGGTGTTTTCCTCCTGCAGGTGTGATTGTGGCTGACCAGGCTCATCTCCTGTTTCTGTGGTACCAAGAAAGCAGACTGGGGCAAGCTAACTGGCTACCTGTGCAGACGGAGGTGCTCACTGCTTGCCTCCCTGTGTCTGTGCCCCTATTAACCTGATGTGCATTTATGCATTTATTAGACAAATTATGGGTGACTGACAAAGCAGTTCTATACATTTTTGAGAGGACTTTATCTCCCTCAACCATCTATTTTATGCTTTTAGATCAGGGGAAGTTGATGGAGGTATGTATTTTTCTGTACTCTGGTAGCCAGTGTTTCACTACGGTATTCCATGGACTGGATCTTGAAATTTCCTGTTCCTGCCTTCCTATTCCTCAAGCCCTCTAGCCAGGGATTGCCCCATTACCAACGTAACAACCAAAGGGAGGGGTTACGCTTTTTGTGTGGCCAGCTCTGGCTTGTTTGAGGAGTTTCCTGTGACTTGTTTGTTCCAGGAAACAGCGCTTGGCAAATGGGCTGCTCAGCCTGCTTTCTTGTGGATATGAGAATGGTTTTTCATGTGTTTGCCATGCCCTACCTATTTCTTCTTTAGCACTGTTTCTTTCACAGCACTCGGAAACACTGCCCGCAGGGGCAGAGGCATTCTCTGCGCCTTCCATGTGAAATGGGTGCATGTGGGAATGTGAGTATGGGCGTGTCTTGGAGGCAAGTTTATTAATACCACTAGAGATAATGGCCTTGGCAATATTTTGAAGCATCCTGCTCCATTAAATTATAGACTTTGTGGAGACAAAGAGATTAGGGAGAGCAAGGAAGATTATTTCACAAAGTAAAATACTATTGTGACTTGCTAGTCTTAAAAACTTTGCAGAATTCAGTGGGAAAAATTAGAGGCCTTAAATATGCTGAAGTACCTACACTTGATGACTGACTCACTCCACCGAGTTAGTGTCCAAGAATATACAAAGAAATACATGTTTGTACACTGATATTGTTAAAAATATTTGTCATTGATCAGTGGTGCATTTTGAAAAAAAACCCAATCCTTGGCTTTGTTGACGTCTTCTAGGATAAGTAATAGTGCATATTTTCTCCTGATTAATTTAATTTTTTCCATCCCCGTTTTTGTTCATGGTTTGTCTGCAAACAGACCATAGAACATCCCAACTATTCAACATTTATTAATTCCTTTCATCATCTTAAATGCAAATACTTCAAGACGAAGCCAGAATTTCTTATATGTTCCTACCATGCTTAATAGAGCAGTGTCTCAGTCTGGACTGAATTTGGTTGTCTGGGAAATGCTTTTCCTGTGTATAGTAATTTATTTTCAAAAGAGGTTTTTTTTGGTTTTTTTCTACCTGTTTCTTATGTACTCCATCTTTTCACAATTTCTTTATTTGGAGTAAGTGTCTAAGATTTTCCCAGCATTCCCATTGGATTTTCATTACCTCAGTTCCTTCAGCTGTTCATATTTACATTACACAGCTCTGCCATGGGCTTAGTGACTTTCATTTGAATCAAGCTCCTAACACCTCCTCTCAGGTAGGCTACAGGCATCATAGATTCCTACTGATTTAATTTACTTTTAATAGTAATTTTTACTGCCCATTACAATTCCTCCATATGAGTCTGAATATCTGACATATGCATAAATCTTGTGAAGGTCTTCTGACAGAAGGAAAAATACATTTTATTTATTAACATCTGTCCTGGAAAGCTGAAACTTCTGTGATGTATTTTTTTGACATACCAGGAAGAAATGTGACCCCATATTCCATGGGGTTTTCTTCTGTAGTAATTTTGTTTTGCAGCCTTCTTTCCATGGGATTTGACTGAGTCACCAGTCCAGAGCTTCTGCTGTCCACGTTTGGAACCCCAGTGAATGTAGATGTATGAGCTCGCAGATGTCTCTCTCATTTTCAGAATAAATCCACGTATTGGTGTCACTGTACTGGTTCTGGGACTTTATGCTACTGTTAGATCTTATACCCTCTGGAAATTATGACTGATATCACTAACATTTATCCTGTCTGATATTTGAGTGCTTTGTGCACCACAGCTTGTTCTTTGTTCATGCTGTGAAGTGTGTACACCTGCCTTGGAGAAGCATCAAGCTACACCAAGGAATTTCAGTTTTCTGTTTCCTCATCACTATAAATGGAACCCTTTATTACAGAGCATTGGCCCTTTGAGTGCTCTCATTTTATCTTACCCAGAGCTCCTGAAATCTTCTGTCACACTTTCTGTATACTTAGTGTACTCTTTTTCCCCTATCAAACGTCATAACAAGTTGTTTAAGGCTACACCTCTATTTGTGATTGTGTTTCTTGAGTAACTGGGAAAGCAGGACTGTAAAACCTGGTGGGTGGGTGTGTGTGTATATATGTGTACTATATAAAGGGAAATTTTGAATTCTTAGAATTCTTTATTGCATGTATTATATTTGCTGCTAATTAGAATATCCTGTACTCTGCATGAAATTCCAAACACTGCTCAATGGGAATCTTGACTGTTTCCTACCCCCAAAAGCTGAAAGAATGCTTGCTTCACCTGCTATTTGAATGCTGAACAAATTTATTGAGACAACTTTTCCCTAAGGTGGAAAATTTAAAAAGGATTTGCTGATTGACCACAGCTAGAACTGTCATGGTCTCCTGAGGAGAGGTGTCCCTCTCCCATAGGAAGGAAATTCATCCAAGTTCCCCAAGGTGAGCCTTTGCATTTTACAGTGCAAATACAGACAATACTACAGGGCTGAGCTTACACTGAGGATGTTTTCCTCTGCCACAGAGCTGAATGTAGGTTTGTGCACAACCCAGTAAATTAGGCAGGAAGAAAATAAGTATTTGTCTGTGACTGTATCTTAACCTCTACTGTAGAGGTACCACAGGCTTATGGAGAGCATTTAGGGCTGATACCTTGGTAAAATCTGGTCTAATTTCTGCTCTGCTGTTGATCCATGTCTTTGTGTGGTTTGCAATCCTCAGGACTCATTGTGAGTGTTGGTGAAGCAGCACATGTAGGGTGCTGGAGCAGCTGGTAGGCTCTGCTTCTGTCTGACACAGTCCCTGCACCCTCTCTCCACAGACTTGCAACACCTTAAAATTAAAATACAATGCCTTAAAATTAAAATACAAAGTTTTAAATGATCCTGACTTTGACAGGACTTAAAGCTATTATTTCCACTTGTGCTTGTACCTCCTGACTTGTATTTGGCAGCACTACAACCACTTGAGGATGTGTGTGTTACTGAGAGATCTATTTGGCATTTCTGTTCATTATGCTCTTTACTGCCTCCTTGTCATTCTAATCAACTCTTCTTTTTAGTTGAGAGGCATGAAAGAGGAAAACAAAATCCAGTTCTGAAAAATACCATGTACTCTCTTTGGAAGCCCCTTTGATACTAAAAATATGATGTAGTGGCTTCAAGAACAAAGAATTTCCATATCGTACTTTCTGTTGTCTGGTTTTGAGGAGCTTATCTTGCCTCTTTTCCCACCAATCATTTATTAAAAAACAATCAATAGGGTAAAAATTAAAATCAGAATTCAAAGTATCTTTCAGCAGACTTCAATATACCTTAAGCATGTGGGTACTTTTGAAAATTTGACCCTGTCAGTACATTCTGTGCCCCTCTCTGAACCCCTGTCTTGCTTCTCTAGAATGTGAAGTGCTCTAGGGGAGAAGACACCAAGGTATGTGTTTACACAGTGTCCATGATGCCAGGCTCTCATCCTCAGAGCTCTCAGTGCTGCTGTCACGTTACTGAACATCCCTTCTTTGAAGTGAACGTTTCCCAGGTCTCGCAGATCTGCTGCTGAGGCATCAGGTTTGTGCTGAGCAAACCTGTTCTGGGATACCATTCACCTCTGAGGCTGCTGTACAGGCCTCCCACTGTACCTGAACTGGCAGGGTTGGGACCAGCATGGCATGGAGACAAAAGCAGCTCTATCTGTCCTGGGGAACAAAGGAATAACCTTAGCTGGTGCTGCAAGAAAGCAGGTAGGGAATGTCTTTGTGCTGTGCTAATGCTGGGAAGTTAGCACAAGGAGTCAGGCATACAGCTCCTGAGAGCTTCTGGAAAGCAGGAGGAGTGAGTTTACTTTCTTCCCTTTTTCTTTTTTTTGTCAAAGTTTAAGTTGATTCTCTCATCTACTCTCTTGCCCCCCTTCCCCCTCTGCTCCCTAAGCCTGCTTTTGATTTGGTTTTATTGGCTAGTGAAAGGAATCATTTACTAGTCAAGGGCCAAGCAGTGACAAAGGAATGCAGGTAAATTAGTTTCAGTTCCTATTTCTCCCCGTCTTCCTCCTTTGGAATTTGAGCTTTAGAAAATAAAGTCCTTTTACCCATACTGCCCCCCTCTTTTTTCCTAAAAGGATTTCCCCCCTTCTCAACCTCTCTTTCAAGAACTTCGTTTTTGTAACTAAGAAAACCCCCATTAAAGTACCTAAAATGTCAAGGTGTACAACACATTCAATGAAATCCAACCAAAATGCATTAAAAAAAACCCCACAACTTTTTGCATGCACCTTAAAAATGCAGAAATTAACTGAGGGTGTCATAAAGCTTGTTTTAATGAATAACTATGTACACACTGGGAAGTTTTACATGCACATATATCATGCTTCAAATGCTAAAATGTAGTTAAAGTTTAAACATTTTGCAGAAGAAAATATGCAAAAGAACTTGCAGAGAATCAACATGGAGAAAACCTGTATGTTCAGTCTTTCATCACTCAGTATTATTGAAGTATTAAGCACTAAACTTATAGTGTTAGCATTCAAACTTTTTTTTTTTATTTTCTGGCTTTTTTTCCCTTTGTAGGTTGTCTTCCATCGGACAACTTGCTTCAAATATACCTGGATGTTTCACCAACTCTACTCTTAAACAAAAATCTTTAGAGGTTGAGGCCTTCTGTTTATATCACATTTGTGTCCTTGGTAAATAATGTAATCCAAAATGCTCTGTGATGTTACATAGTAAATGGCATTGTGGCATTAATGACAGAAAAGAGTTTGTTTCTGATTGGTGGCTATTCCTGTTAGTTATTTCCACATTCCTAACATAGAAATAAAACCACGCTTTGTCCTTTTTTCGTGCAGCAAAAAGTTGCTTATTCAGTCTTTCGGTTGACTTCATAATTAGATGCATTTTGTGTTTCTGCATGCACAACACAAACTTGAAATACAAAAGAACTCAGTTCTGTCTAAACAACTGTAAGGTTTTGGACAGCAGCTGGAAGAAGCCAGGAAATGTAAGTTAAGACTGATATTCCCCACTTGCCTCACGCTATTGTTGAGTGCGTTTTGTGGGGAAAAAGCACAATGATGAGAGAAGTAAGAACACAACATCAGTCCTAACAGTGCATTTCCTGGCTTTTGTTGGTTTGTGTCACAGCCCTAAAAAATTGTCTTTAATTTCCTCAAAAAGGGGGCAAATATATTTTCCAGAGTAGTGTAATATATACAAACGTAATTTATCTGCCTAGGCAGAACACTGGCTACTGGGGGAGTAGAATCAGAATTTGACATAATTTTCTCAGAAAAATCTCTCCTGTATTTTCCAGCTGTGTTTAAATACAATTACTTTAGTTTGCAATTTCCATCTGATATTTAAATGACTGTTGGAGACCAAAAAATTCCTCCTCCCAGTGGAGCAGTACCTTTCATTAAACACCCACTAAAGGTGTTTTTACAAATGATTTCTAGGGTTCAGTGGTGGTCTGCTTTTATTTGATTTAGAGCCACTGAGTCAGTTTCTTTTCTCCTGGCAGGTTTAAGAAGTACAGAACTTGCTTAGAAGCTAGGAGGTCAGATGGAAGGAATGAGATGTGTTGTGCCCTTCCCCTTAGGTTGGATCCAGGGACTGCTGCAGTAAGAAATGCAGGTCTTGGTTGTGTCAGAGCTGAAGGATGAGATGCTTGTTCCATGCTTGGTGTGAAAGGAAAATGGAGATCGTGTATATTCAGAACTGCATGAGTGACAAGTTGTGGTGGTTTTTATCTGACACAGGTGGATTTTTTATGCTTCATTATTTTATCAATAGAGTTTGAATTACTTTCACATGTGCACATCTTGTTACATTTGTAACTCCTCAGACAGTATTAAACCTTGTTTAAATTCTACAAACTTTTTAAAAGCATCACTGTAAGCACAAATGGGTATTTTTGTACTTAGTTGTCCTGTATAACAGGATGTACAATATTTGTACAGGTTCCCACTGGGAGGCAACATCATTATTATTATTATTATTATTATTATTGTTATTGTTATTGTTATTGTTATTGTTATTGTTATTGTTATTGTTATTGTTATTGTTATTGTTATTGTTATTTCACTTTAAGTAATCATTTTGAAATACCAAAATATTAGATTTATTTAATGTGTATTTAAATTTTCTTTAGGTATATACAAAGGAGGAAAAAGTTATCAGAAATATCAAAATCATATGAGGTATCTAAGTTCTGGATATGAACATGAAATATCCAATTAAGACTTTTTTAGCCTAATATTCTCTTTGCCACTGAAAATAAATGTGTGCTAGTAATCTAAAATTTGAACAGTCAGATTGCCTGCTGCAGTGAGCTTCTATCCACTTTTCCCAAAATAATGGTTTGGGAAGGAACTGTTTATACAATATTAAGAAGAACAATGAAGGCAATAATTTTATTCTTTAAATTTTTATAAATCTTATAACAAAAAAAAGTGTGGATATATTGGCCCAAATTTGTGATTGATTACATATGTTTAAATGTTAAAACATTATAATGAAGTCTCTCTGCCTCTATAGCAATTTTCATCACATAAACAAAAGACTTGGGATCAACAGATACATCTCAAAATCAGAATGATTCATTTTTTTGTCTGCCCTCCAGGATATTTTGCATAGTGAATTGTGTCTCAATGAAGCAATAAATTGGATCCTGATAGTCTCCCACACTTAAGATATTTTATTTCTCAGAAAAGTAACTGGATTTCACAACTTCAAATTCAAACTGGAATTGGCAGTCAGGTAATACAGGTATATGGAGCTGTATATGACTACCAGGTTTGTATTCACTACATTTTAAAAACCAATTATATACAAATATGAAGGAATTTACTCTATGTGGTGAACACTTTCTCTGCTTTAGTATGGTTAAACATACGAGTTTAAAAAATGTATGTGAAGTCTGTAATTACTGGGGTTAAGCTCAGAACCAAGGCAGTTTGGTCATGAAGATTTTAAATGCCTCCGAGCGGTTCTCCATATGTGCTCCCACCTTCGCTAGTTCCACAGGTAGCAGATTAAAATCTTTGGGAATCGGCGAAGGTCAGACCCCAAGTAAAGGGGCTGAAGGGGAAAGGGGAAGAGCGTTTGAGAGCAAATTGCGATCATTTGGGAGCTTCGGACCGAGCCTCGGCCGTGCCCCGGCCCGCGGCCTCCAGGGGCCGCTGTGACACCACGAACCCCGCACCGCAGCCGCTCTAAGGGTTCCTTTAAACAACAACAAAACATCCAACTTTTGAAATCCTTTTTGTCTTCAGATGTTCCAAACCAGCATTCCAGCAAAGGAAATGAAAAAGGGAAACTAAACGAGCTTTCCCCCGCCCCCCCCTTTCTCTCTCTCTGGTTTCTATTTGTAATACTTTATTTCTACAACAAGCACAAACCACTAGAAAGGCAGAAAACAAAATATGAATTTTTCCTTCCTTTTTCACTGTAAACCTCTGTAAAAACAATGAAAAAAAATTCTGGACTATATTAGATGGCTTGTTTCTTGTTTCTTCTTTTTCTTCTTTTTCTTTTCTTCTTTTTCTCTTTTATTTTTTCCCCTTTTCCCCCTCCCTTTCTGTTATATTTGCTGAGCTG
The DNA here is from genome assembly GCF_049639895.1 of Pseudopodoces humilis. Lineage (NCBI taxonomy): Eukaryota > Metazoa > Chordata > Aves > Passeriformes > Paridae > Pseudopodoces > Pseudopodoces humilis. Next base: position 8,905,591 of record NC_142219.1, read on the forward strand.
TTTGCATTTTAACTTTGCAGGAGAAGGAAAAGAGGAAATGATGTTTTGTAAAAATATGCAGTAATTACCAATTGGACTAAACTAGAGGCAGCAACTGATGGCTTGAAATAGTTATGTTTTATGTCAAAATATATCCAAACAGGACGGAAACTTGTACTGGATTTGGTGTTAAGAAGCTGCATCTATCAGACATGATAGCCTTACAAAGAAGAAAATGATATGTAATATTCAAAAGAAAAATGGCATTTGCTATATGATAAAGATTTAATTATAAGTCTCCATCAAACATTATCTTATATTCTGTAAACAAATAATAAATGATATAAAGGAATATAGTTGATGCATACATTTAATTAGGGTTTATTTACCATGGACTATATAAACACTTTTTTTTCTGTAAGGGGAAGGATTTGTATCTGCAAGTTCTGCCTTGAACATTTCAAGTTAAAAACAAATGTTTTAAGAAAAGACACTAACATAAAACAGCCCAGTGTTGGCTTTGTGTCTTTGTAAATGTCTGTGGCGGTTTCTCCTTGTCTGAGGGAAAGAGCCATTCATTAAATTAAAAGTGAACCAGTTAAACTGGACCTTTCATTGAAGAAAGTCTCCCAGTGATCCGTGCTTTATTTGGTGGATTGTCTTACAACACAAATAAACCAAGGGGGTTTTTATCTTGGGATCTAAAAATACTAGAAAGAAAGGAAATCCAAGCAAGGCAGAAAATACTAGGAAATAATTTCCCATTAAACAGACCCTCTGCCTCCATATATCTCAAATCATGAAAGTACACAAGAGAGAAGGGCTCGTATTCCTTTTTCTCTCAGGTTAAAAGCCAGTGACAGAGGAAATCGAATTCAAAGGTACCGTCAATGTTTGCAGTGTTCAAAAATAGATAGGCAAGAAATATACACTGCAAATCCATCACGGCTCTTTGCTGGCAGCTAACTGCTAAATGCAGATGATGTTGCTGCCACTGAAAACCATTGAAATAGGATCCTATGTGCATAAATGTTGTGTAAAATGCATAGATATTTGGGGCAGATTTGAAGCAATTTTTATTTTCTGAAAAAAATTGTCAGGCATTTATTTAGGTAACTGTTTCGGCCAACTTAAATCCACACTTCACATTCTCTTTTTCCTTTCAAATCTTATGCATAGCTTTACAAACCCTTTTTAGGAACACTGTGTGATAATCAGCAACAAAGAAATCAGTATAGTTTGGAAGAACAAATACAGTAAAATATGGATGACAATTTAAGAAATATTTTTTCCTTCTCTTTGTTTCTGCTGCAGTTGAAATCTTGGTGGTTTTATTTATATTTTCATATTTTTGTAAGACACTTTCATGTAGAATTCTCAAAAATAGACTTTTTAATAATTGTGTACTTAATGAAAAATGGGCAGAGTAATGGACTCTGAGATACAGAACTGAAATTCAGAATAAAATGGAGTCTTATACACTGAAATTGCATAAATGCGTAGCTGATTGGAAGGCTGTTAGTGGTTTGATGCAATTTTTATTTTTGGATGATGAAACTCAGATGCTCTAAAAGAGTCCAAAGATGTTCTGAAAGGTCTCTTGGTGCTTATGCTGATGAGCACTCAAAGGCACCAATTCCCTCTGCATGTTATTTACAGGCACATATATTTGTGTACATACACAAATTTTATCTTCTGTAAACACTAAAAATAGCTTTGCCTTTATCTTTGCTTGTCCACAGCATCCATACATAAACATAGCACATGTAATAAAATTTCTTTTGAACCCACAATGAGCCTCTAATTAATTCTACATGTAATTCCACAATATTTATTATTAATAAGTATTAAAACAATTTTTTTAAAAATAGAACCTTTCTCAGCATTATGACTCTGACATAGCATGTCTGGGATGAAAGAATGTACAGAGACTATAAATGCATTTTTTGTTTTCTTTAGATAAAGATAAAACAAAGCTAAATGAAATGAAACAAATTGTCACCAGGCTGCTGTGATAGGCAGATCACTTTTCTGTGCATGTGATTTTTTGTTTTGTGATATAGGCATGATTGTGCTGATAGTGTAAAAAGTACTTGCCAGTAAATATGCTCACTTTTGTGAGTAGTGTGACCAGGTTTTAAAAAAATACAAATTTGCATATATTCATAGGCAATTTAGATAGAAAGTACTTGCAAGTTTAACCTCTGGTAGTTTCACGTCCCTTTCTCTTAGGCAGTGCAGAGGGAACCAGCCAGGGTTGCTGACAGAGGGAGCCTGGTAAGGTCTGTGTGTGAAAAGTTCATGATAAAAGAACAAACAGGGAAGAGGGAAAAGATCTGTTCTCTTTTCCTCCCCAGAAATCTGCTGGAAGTCTGTGGTGTGCAATGCTGGGAGCAACTGTGTGGATTTTTGTGTCTCTGTAGGTCTTCACCAAATGAAAGGGATGTGGAGCTCTGCAGCTTCTGCCCACAGCTTCTGCTCAGCCATCGTGGGAGTTGCTGCTTCCTCAAAGTTCCCTCCTGAGAAGGTACTGTAGCCACTCTACTGTAGCCACTGTAGGATTATATATGATACATTCTATCAGTCACTACTAAAATGCATCTCCTTCTAGGATAAAACAGAGTAGCTCTGAACTGCAAAAATTCATAATAACCAGTGTCTTGACCCTTTTGCATCTATGGGACTTGCAAGGCAATTCAATGCAAAAAGTAGCAATGAAGTGCAAAAAGATAAACTGATGGTTTACCTTGAACTTTCTGGTCCAGTAGAAGCTGGAAACTAAACTAGTACTAGCAAGGCCTGATTCAAAAGGTTTTGGTTTGTCTGATGCCAACGCAAAGTATTTTTCTGACTGCCATCTGATCTTAGGGAAGCACATTTTCTGAAGACTTCACTTCTCACCTGGGCAAATAAATAAGGATTCAAAATATTTTCTCCATCCAGGACACATCAGATGGGTTTAACTCATTCTAAAAATCTGTCTACCAGGCAGCTTAGACATTCTGAAAATCTGACCATTTGTGCAGAATGGAGCACAGTGTGATGTGTTTACTTGTGCCAAAAAAGCACATGAGGGCTATGCATGCTGGGCTGCCAAGGGCTCCTTTTTTCAAGTGGTGATCATTTGTAATCTGTGCCCTATAACTGTTAATGTGGGCTACCATATATCTGACTTGTCCTGAAATGTTGTTTAGAAATGGAAAGGAACTTTGCGCTCTGCCTGTTTGCCCAGGATTTCCTGGCATTCAACAGCCTTTCTGGAATTGTAGTTTTGCTGCAGTTGCTGAATATTCACAGGTATGGGAGAAGCAGCTGCTGTGTCTCACTCCATGTAGGATGTCTCACATTGCACAGGGATCTGAGCAGGCACTGTGAGCCCAGCTTGTCTTGGATTGTGGAGCACACTTGGGTTGCTTGCTGAGTCACTCTGCACATGAGATCATGCTGCTGTCTAGAAGCCCCTTCTGTCCATCAGTCCATACTGAGAACAGTCTACAGCAGTAGTAAGAGAAAATTTCCAAATGCTTTGCACACTTGCACTTCAGACAGTTTCTCATCCTCATTAAAGCTGGTGAGTGGGAGTGCACCAATCCTCTTCTGGCATATAAGTGTTACTCTCTGACTGGTACAGATGAGAGGGGTTAGTTGTGCTTTGAAGAACTGTTTGGCTTATACAGTTAAAAACGAAAAATTGTTTTGGGTTGTAAAGGCCTAAAGGGCATAATCTGTACTATCTGATCCATTTGCCTTATGAGCTACTACATTGAAGCACAAAACAGCCACTTGATTTCTTAAGCACTTGAAGAGGACGAGAGGCAGGGGCTGGAGAGTGGAGGAGAGGGGAGCAAACAAATCCTGGCCAAAAATTTCACCACAGAAGTTTCATTGTTTTAATTTAGAAATGGTCACACATGTAAAAGTTGCCAGTTTTTTTCCCCGCATTTCCATTAGCACATTTAAATCACAGTTGTTGGAAAACATGGTACAGGTAAAAATATACTTTTCATAAGCTCTTGGAGATGTAAAATAAGTAACAAACCCCTTTTTTCTGATTCCCCTCCACCCCCCTTCAGCAAAGTCACCTAAAAATGAGGGGATTAACTATTACCAGTCAATAGGAGGCACTTCTGAAAGAGGAAGCATTGCTATCCAGATTTGAAGGAAATGAAGCGTTTATTGGAACAAAAATATACTCTTTGTTCACGTTACTTCATTGAATTGTGTATTCTCTTCTAAAAGCAAGAAAAGCAATTGAAGAAAATGTTTCATGCCACTCTTTCTTTTACCACTCATCTTTTGTCTTCCTGTTTTACCTCCTTTTCTCTGTGTCCATCTTTCTCATTAAATTGCTAACCAATGCTTTGCTAATTAATGCCAGCTTAATTTAATGTTTAATGACGCTCTGTCTGTGTGGGGAGTTTTATTTCGTTTTGTGAATCTGGCCTGACCATTGAGATTAGCAGCATCTGTACAAAGCTGCAGAGTCCCTTGGGGCACTGAGCAACACTTTTTTTTTTCCACAAAATCAAAGTGACTGGCATGTAGGGCTAGTAGAAAGTATCTCTTCATAAAGTGACTGCAAATGCTTTGCAGTTTTCTGAATCAGCTAATATTTACTCACTTCTTGCAGATTATTAAAGATGATGGAGTTAAATACAACATTATTGTAATACAGCTGAAAATTGAGCTGGGAAAACTATTTTTATGAAAAATGTTGAGAATTTTATAAAATCTTATCCATCAGTGTTCCATAAGCATTTATATAATTATACCTGTCACTGGAAAGCACTAACAAATATTGCATAAGTATATATTTCAAGCTGTAAATTATTTACAGTTTTCAGAGACTTTTTTCTTAAGTATGCAAATTTTTTATGCCACTGGCCATCTAGATCACATGATGCTCTTTCTGTTCCATTTTGGTTACATAGCTCAGAACAAAGGAGTGCTGAAAGACATGTTTTAAATGTCACTGCTGAAAGAGTTGGCTTTACCAGACCTGTCCAGAGAAGTTGGGCTGTGGTGAGCTGGTGTCTGAGGCAACCAGGTAACTGCAAAGCAAATCCACAAAGGCCCATGGTGGCTAAATAGAGCAGTGGTGCAGGCCTTGCTTGGCTCATAAACATGCACTCACTGGTGTGTTAGACTTCTGTGTTTGTTGTTTCCAATCATGTTATTTCTTTTGTGTATTTGTTTTTCTGGTGGGATTGGAAAGGAAGTGTCACTTTCAGATGTGTGATGAACTTGTCCATCATAGTCTAGCTCTTAATGACTTTATGACTCCACCTGCAATGGTAATTACGTTTATCCTCTGCCAGCACCATCCTACATCATTTGGATGAATGCAGAAAATTAAGAAGCATCCTCATAGCTTTCCTGTGAGATTATGCATTGAAGCAGAATTTATTTAGGACACAGTTGAATTTTGACGCTTGTTTTCATTTCAGAAGAAAGTCTTTCAACATGATTGTGTCTTTTTGTATGGTAACATGCAGGAGTAGGATGAAGATTAGACATTAAAGGGAAGCTAAGAATATACGTATACTTTCAGACACATATATGCCTCTTATATGACTTTCACCCTTTGCTTCATACAACCACTATTTACATTTGGAACTAGTGGTTTCTTAAATGCTCAGAGCCCACAATTGAGCCCAGATTTCCAAAAGTGCTTGGCACCCAGCAGTTCTCACTGAGACATTTTTATGGCCAGATAATCAAAATTGCTCAGCATGGTGGAAGCTAGGGAGTTTTGAAAATCTAGCCACTTATTTTAATGCCCAAATGGAGGCTGGGTTCTTCAGGAAAGCTGCTTCATATATTACAGTTCCAATGACTCTGTATTAATCCTGTAAGTACTTTTTTTTCTCTTATGGACATACAGTCTATCGTATATGTGCCCACTTAAAGACTTTCCTACTCATTCTTCCATATAAATTGTAATTACATTAGTTTCATTGAATTTCAGAAGTTGTTGGTACCATATGAATGAAGCAAAAGTTCAAATGAAAATCAGATCCAGTAATTACAGGATTTTTCTACAAGCATTTTTTTTTCAGGCTTGACTTGGAAATGAAATAAAGACAAGAGACGCCCATTTCCAGGTTAGGAAGCAAACAAAACCAAATTGTAGAGGGTGAGAGTTGCTTAGCTGAGCTGCTTTTCATAAAGCACTTTGACAGCTGAAAAGAAAAACATTGAGGTAACTTGTAAAGTGAATAACTTCAGCTATTACATTTGCAATTTTCCGCTCAGTGTTCCCTGTCCTACTGCGCAGAGAAACTTTGTAGGACGTAATACCCCAGCAATAATAGTCAGCTTTGACTTTGTACTCTGCAGACATTAACTAGCTCACCTCACACCCCTGTGAGGTAAGGAAATGGTGTGATTGCCACCTTGCCTCTGGCACAGCAAACACTCTAGTTAAAGTTGAGGTTTGCCAAGAGAACTGCTGGCTGTGTTGTTCCTCTCTCATTGCTCCTCACAGTTGCAGAACCACTTCTTAGTGCCCCAAGAGATGTACTTTCTCTACACCATTCCACACACCTGATCCTTATCAACAAATGTGCTGTTCTGTTTGTGACAATAACGGATTATTATGAATATTTTGTGGTGGTTGAGGTATTTCACAGCTGCCCACGAAAGGTTTGTTTTACTCAGGTATTTGTTATACATGAAGGGCAATTCCTGTGCTTTGTAGAATTTCAAAAAAGTGCAATTAATAGCCGTCTCCATGCCTCATAAAGTCATTTGGAAGAAGGCTTAAGGAAGATCAGAATGTCTTCTGTGCTGCAGGAGAGACACCTGGATGCAGAGTCAGCAGAAGCCATGACCGAGACAAAGAAATGTGAGGGATTTTGTGGGACCTTGTTCCTCACACTGGCTGCTAGGACCTCAGCATCCCTGTAAGAGCTGACCTGGCACCTGGGAGCGTTGTAGCAATCAGCCTCAGTTTCTGAGGGATCCAGTCTCTGTGAGTGAAGGAAAGCATTGCAAGGCTGGGTGTTCCAGGTGAGGACTGGTTTTCTCTCCACTTGCTGCCCTGTGAGGAGGTGTATTCTCAGTAGCAGTACTCTCATACCAGAAGAATGCCTTAAATTGGACCATATGAGTAAAAACCAGTTTCCAGTGCATTCACATACAGGCTTTGTTCTACAACTTTGTTCCACAACTCCTGTGGAACACCATGGCTCCTCACTACCTTCCATCTGGAAACTGACCCTTTTTTTGCTAAAAGTTGAGCAGAACTACCTTTTCAAGGGCACCCAGGTCATTTTCCCCAGGCTCCATATACTGTTCCCAAGAGCAACACACGAGTTTGAGTCTCATTAAAAGCCAGCAGATGGAAGCCCAGTTCTTTTAATATAATCAGGTACCTGTCTCTTACTGATTTCAGTAGAGATGGATGTATAAGTATGTTTAATATATTGGACTATGGCATGTCTGAATTAATAGTGAGGTTTTAACTCACTTGGGTCCCTCGGACCCAATTTTCCTTGCTATATGCACTCTATGCCTCTTAGCTTGGCCACCGGCTCTTCTCTTACAGAGCCCAAAATGCACTGTGGAACTTCTGTTTACAAGATTTGGTTAACATTGTCCTGGGAAAGCATTGACCTTGGGATGATCCCACTCCTTTCTATGCTTACCCCATGAAACGTATTTGTCTACTATCCTCTCTCAACTGCTTTTAAGCAGTAAACTCAGGGTACAGGCCTGGGGAGAGATGGGTTGTTTGCAAACCTATATCCAAAAGGACTTAATTTAGCTAATGGTAATCAATGGTAAGTAAGTAACTGTAGGGAAGAGATAGGTAAGAAGTGGCTTGCGTGGTGTGGGCTGATGAATTCAAAAGGAATTTGTCTTTTAATTACTTCGCTGCTTTTGAAAATGTGTGCGTAAGTCTTTCCTTCAGACAAAGGGAACTTAAGCTTTCAGACAAAGAGATCTCTGACTCACTCCCGGCATTATGACACTAACTGCTTGCAAGTTCATTCTGCTGCTGGATCTGCTTCCTTAAACATCTTGTTAAGAAACCTTTGCCAAAAATCGTGTTTGAGGCTGGCTTAACATGGTGGTAAATGAACTCTTTCATCTGCTTTCTTCCAGCAGCAAGTGCTAGCTTAAAAGGAGGGTGCTGAAAAGGACAAAATAAGTGCTATGTCAGTACACTCATTTTTTAATAGCATTACTGGTAGTGGCTGGCACTAAAATATATTATAATCCTTTGTGCTGTTTGCTACGGGATGTCCATAAAACCAGTATTCATGTCTGCATAATTTGCATCTGATGTTCTGAATAACAGGGATGATAGAGTCTCCAGGTATCCATCCTTCCCTCTATACAAAAAAACCAAACAGTGTTGTTTATTTGACAGGTAAATACACTGATGACTGGCAATTGCTGTTATTAAAAGAAGACCTCAATTTCTTTGGGGAGTCATTAAAAATCTTCTGGCACTGCATGCAGATTAAATTTACAGCTTGAGTTCTTGCTCTTGTACTCTGCCTCCTTTCGCCCTTGTAATTTCCACTGAAGAATTATTCACTGTTTAATCTAAGATGTTTAATTCCGTGGTGGCATAAAGTGCAGACAACAGGTCCTGGTGGAAAAAGTAGTACGGTGATATTGTCCACCTTAATGCATTTATTTCCAGCTCCTCTTGTATTGTTGTCCTGTTTTCTGACATCTTTTCCTACTACTAGAAGAAGACAAAGTTAGGCTACAGGTTTGCAGCTGAAGCCCCAAGCTCAGATCTTTCAGTGTATAACTTTCATGTAATTCCAGTCAAGAATCTGTCTTGAGTATAGTTTCATGCAAACTGAATGATTTAATTGCCCTGCAGGGTATGCAAACCAAATAAAATTAAGTCCTCGTGAGCTACTGTCATCTCTTTTGGCTTGACAAGAAAAAGTGATGTTAGTTTTGCATCTGCCTTAGTTTTATTAAATCTTTCAGTACTTTGGGTGTGTCATACTTTGGAATTTCATTAAAACCTTATCACTAACTTAAGGGTCATATTGCTGGTCTTGATCATGGTAGAGAGTAGCCTCAAAGTGTGTTCCCTAAGTATGGTAATGGCTGAAAAAAAAAAAGGTGGATAAAAATAGTCCCCACTTTGTTCTTTTGGAATCCATAAGTACTGTTTGCTTTTCATTTATTTTTCTCTTTGTTTTTAAGATCCTGTGACTGACTTTAAAAATCATGCAATTGTGAATTTGCACATCAGTTTTTCAGATATGGGAAGAGGAAGTTCTAAATTCTCTGGATGCTTAAATTTGAGTGGACTTATGCTGGGGAGCTCCTGAGTTAGCGATAGAAATTGCCACATTGACTCAAAGGTTCATTCTGGGAGCAGATTTGTGCTATATAGACATTACTTGGCATCTGAAGCAGTGTGTGTAAACCAGGATAGCCATGCCTGTAAGATTGCATCACTGCAGGTATTCCCTTTCTGCTGGGCATCACTGGGAGTGCCTTGGATTTGGTAATTCATGGAATACAAGCCTGTCTTTGCTCTCTGCACCACGCTGTTTACAATCCCAGAATCAGCATTTCCAAAAAGAGTCCTTTCTCCTGTTGAGCAAACACACCAGGGCCTTCTGCTGCCTCCCTTTCCAAGTAACATCCCAGGCCACACTGCTCTGGCAGAGCCTGCCTTTTGTTTCAGCAAAATGCACACCTGCCAAAGACAACATGAAGCTTTACCAGCCAGTGTTTCTTCAAACAGTGCTCTTGCCCTCCCACATCCTAGCCAAAGAATGCTTGTGTGTTGCTGCCAATTTCTGCCAACGGATACAAGCAATGGGGAATGCAGAAACTGCCACTAAGTCTCCAGAAGAACAAGGCTTGATGTATTTTGGCCAAAAAGAAATCCATAATCCTTAAGAAACAAAGATTGCATTTCATGGAAATCAGTTTAATGGGAATGGAATGGCAGGGAGATGTAATTCATATTCAATGGGATGTATATAAAGTAAGCCAAAACAGTTTCTTAGCAGAAGGCAGGTCTATGATATTAGTCCCATTAGTATACCTCTGGAATGTTGCCCATTTCTGTAGTGGAGTTGCAGTGGATTTTCGTGAGAATGACACCAGCATCTGGCTCACGGGAGCAGCTCATCTGACCTGATCTTCTGGTAGCTGAGGATGCTGTGTACCTCACTGGGAGCATGCCTAGATTTTCAGATAGCGTATTTCCAAACAAAGTGTCTTTTCCAAACTCTCTGTTTTTGAAGGAAATCAACATCTGCTTTAAGGGTATTTTAATGACTCTTCAAATGGGAACAGTCCACTGGCAAGGCAACAATACCTTAGAAGAAATGACAGATCTGTTGAAGAGTATGAAAGATTTTCTTGTTCTGTAAATTGGGGATTTCTTCATGGCTCGGGATTCTCTGGGTAGAAATAATATCCAATATAATTGTTACTTTCTCTTTGTTCCCTCAGAGTATGGATTGTGGAATGTCTCTTGAGCTTGAACGTTTTTCTGTTTAAGAATATTCTTTCTGTTACAGCTTCTATATTCAGTAAATGGGCATAAGGAGAAGAACACCCAAGATTTAAAATGCTTGGTGAGGGAATGATAACTATGTGGTTGTTTTATTGTGTCCTACTCATTTTTCAAACTACTGCATAATCCTTAGTGGAAAACCCAAATGAATTTGTTTGATTAATTAATGTGTTGGCTCCTTAGCAGGTATGATTTGTTGTTAATGGAGCTGTAATAAGGCTATGTTGATTTGTATTGTGGATCCAACTCATTGAAGCAAAGGACTATAAAGTATTGAGTATTCTCTGTGGGTGTGCAGAATTAAATACTGTCCATAGGGTGTGTGTATATACATATGTTAGAGTTTATGTTTTTGGGCCCTAACTTTCTTTGCAGTTATGAAGAGAAGGTCTGGGAAATTCCCTTCTTATTCCACCTCTAAATGCTCAGCAGTTCTTCCTGAGGTTTATATTATATTGTGCTGGGAACAAACTGACCAGGTATGTATTTTTTTTTTTCCCTAAATGGTTCAAAAACATCCCTTTAGATTTCTCATTGTCAAGATTTTATTTCAACCACCAGAGAGAACAGGCATATATAGTAACGAAGATGTTCAGCCTCCTTGTCTGTATGTTCCTGGGCTTCAGAGTAATTTAAAGCAGTCTAGGTCTACAGTTTGAAAACTGAATTTCTTGAATTCAAGGATCTAATACAAAACAAGTAGTAAGCAGAGGGCACAGAGTTGTGCTACTTTATTCTTCACAACACGATGACCTTGGCTGAACTTTGCATCCTTTGCATTGACCAATGGAAGGTTTGATAAACCAAATGGCAGGGAGAGGGTTGTGGTACAGAAGTTCCTGTGTGTTGGATGAGAAGATCTTGTAGTTTTTAACATCTACACAGGGTGTCTACATTTAGGAAGGTTCAACAGCACCCCACTTTTGGAGACTTCCTTGGTCTCCAAATTGGTGGGGTTCTTAAAAATGATTTTTGTAGCTAAATTGAAAGTAGCTTGAACTAGGCCTTGACTATTATTGGTTTCAAAGAACACAGGAAGGGGATAGGAGATGAAGTAGATGCTCAGCTGTTTGTTTTTAGAAAAGACACTCTGGTATAATCAGCAGAACACTTTGCCTTCCCTTCCCCTGGCATCAGGACCACTGATCCTTTGCACAGCTTTTATATAGAGCACAAGGACCAATAAATAACAAGGGAGCCTATAAATAAATACAGCTGGGAGCCGACAAAGGCTTCTGACAAATGATGTTTATTGAATTTCTCACATGTGGTCCAGTTTGAATCCAATCGTGGGGCTTGCTATGTTTTTGAAAGTATATTTTGTGCCCAAGCTTGGGATTGCCCTGTTGGAATAAAGAGATCTCTGGCTAGATGAGGAAAGGAGAGGAATGAGTGAAAACAAGAGATTTTGTCAGTCAAGGTAGGCTCAAGTTATTAACTTTAGCTGAATCAACCCAAGATCTGCTGATTGTTTATATGAGAGGGTTTATGAGAGAAAACAATATCACTGCAAAGTGCTGGCTCAGATAATATAGACCTCCCCTCAACAATTCTACCTAATATCATTGTCCTAGAAATGCAGTAATCCATACCTAGATTTAAGTCCATTTTATGGTTGCCTTCAAAAATGGTAGTCAGGTATGTATGTAGATATGGGCTGTTATGGGAGGTGTTGTACAGACAAGAGCACAGAAAGCCCCAGTCCCAAAGAGCTTGAAGTCTCCCACTTGAGCAGAAGTTCTAGGTTTGCTGGGTGCATGGAGTTCATTGGATCTCACCCATAGCCACCATGGGAGCTCTAGTCAGGTAAATTGACAAAGCATTAATTACTTCCAAGGAGAGCTAATGAGGCAATAAACCACAAGGGTGAAACTCAAATGGTTTATGGTACCATTAGTAGACTGAAATGGAATTATAATTAGAGCAGGGCAAACGATTCATAGTCCACAATTTATCCAATGGATTTAGTGCTTGTTTCTGTTCATGAATTATGCACAAGTAGGCATATTTTAGGAATGTATTCATTGTTTTCAATTGCTCAGCAACCACTTTATATGGAGAGATTTCTGCCAATATGAGCAGCCTTGTACAGTTTGCATCTGGTTTCTCTTTGCTTGGGGGCTTTGTGTATATATTTGTGCTCTGTAGTGGGTCACTGATATACTATGGTGTTTCTACTTCCTGGAATGTTATAGAAAAACATGTTAATTGTACTGGGATATGTAGCAGTTACCTAAATTTGCAGTAAAACCCTTTTTTGATCTTCAGAGATGGGGTTTTTTTGCTTGAAGAACAGTTGTGTAAATAGCTCAGCAGTAGGGCAGGACTTGCTCAAACATCCATCCCCTAAAATGAATAAAATTCGTGTGTCCAAATGAAAGCGTGGTTCAGAAATAATGAAACATGTTTAGGAAAGCTTCATTCCACTGCTTAGATCTTGACTTAAATGCAGAATAATTCAAACATTTGTTGAGTGACAGTCTTATCTTGGCCTTTGAGGTGGTATGGGGTTGAGCTCATAAAATTCCTTTTGGAGATCTTCCAGTTTGCTTAAAATACTTGCATAATATAAGGGATAATCCTCTGTTGTGGGATATCTTTCCTGTCTGCTATCATTTGCTTGGATTTATACAGGGAAACAATGTTGCTGAGAGGGCTCTAATGTTGGAAATGACTGCGTACACTCTCTGTGCTCCTCATCCTTGCATGGTGTGTTTGTGTCTCCATCTGGCTGTGCACGTACTAGTGTGTCACAGGCTCTATTGGTGACATCCAGCTCCCTCACAGACTAAGAAATATGGGAGTACTTAGGAGTGTCCAATCCACTATCCTATGAGATGTTCTGGTGTGTTGGACTCTCAGTCAAAATGTCTTGGGGGCCAGTCTGTCTTTCTGTCACACAGCCCTGTTCTCTTCTATGAAGAACCCACTCAGAAGAAACAGAATTAAGCCACAAACCTTTATCTTCTCACATTGCTGTATCCTTTAGCCTGGTGATCAAGCATTTCATTCTTCTCTCTGGTGATTGACAAGTTTAGTTTCTTGGAGTGGGGATGCTCTGTGCTGCCCAGTGGTTGCCTGGCTCCATGTTTGTCTTCCTGAATAAATCATGCATTCTCGTTTTTGTATGACATGTTTAGTTCCATGATTTAAGAGCTTCAACATATAGCTCTTGTTTGTTCTTACATTTGTTAATATCTAACCATAAATTATTCATGAACGGGCTAATTAGGCATTAACCATATATTATACACCAACCAAAAAATCAGGACTTTCACAGACATCTGTGTACTTAGTAACTTCTCAGAATGTCCCTGGGCAAGGAATGTCTGCATGTATTAGGAGAGTCCTTGCAAATCCTGGCCTACAGGTAGTGGCAGCATAGCTCAAAAATCAAGTCATACAAGGAACAAATGCCTTATAGGGGAGAAGATCAGGATCCCAAGTGATTCAAATGGTGAAGTATGGATCAGGAATTTGGTAACAACTTATCCTTTCAGAGAGGACAATGTTATTGAAACTGATTTTGAGTTTTCATGTAATACTTTGAATGAAGCTCATGTAGAATGAAATGGAAATAGAAAAACTATCCATGTTCTGTGAGGTTGTTTTGTGAATTCTCATATTGTGACTTTATTAGAACAGAGACAGAGAGACTTTGTAACTGCTTGTGTTGTTTATACTCTGGGTACCTCTTGATACTATTCTGTCATGATAAGTTAAGATTTCTGTTAGTGTAGCGAAAATCATCAGTACAGAGGAGAAATGAACAGAAACTCAAGGAAAGAGTCCTGGAGGTGGCCAACATAGAGATTGAGGCAAATACCATAGAAACAGGATTAGGTGATGCTGATACCAGAAGTGTTCAGTAATATCAGCAGTCATTCTCTGGAGTTCTTAAATTAACTGTGTATCAGACTAATAGGTCTGATACAGGTCTGAATAGAGGTGCTGTTGCCTGGACGTAAGTGAGCCTGGCTGGTTCTGTCTGCCTTTTGCTGCCTCTCCAAGAACTCAGCAGCACCTCTTCAGTCTTCCCCCCTCCTGAAACGTTTTCTCAGATAGCTGATACCTGCTGGGCCTCAGAGTGACATTATAAAACCCAGTCTGTAGGTCCAGTAGTGCTCCTGAGGCTCCAAGGTTTCTGCTGTCCAGCTCCCTACAGAGAGTGTTGTATGGTCTGTCCCCACTTTGAACTTTCTGTATCTCACTTTGTACATGACCCAGCAAAACCCAGCTCCAACTCTGAGTCACTGTACAGTAAAATAACAAAACTGTCATTTAGATGTTGAAATTAAGAAGATTGTGGAGCCTCTTTCTACCAAATTACTTTCCTATCAAATATTAATAAGCTTGGCTGGTTGGGGGTTTCTTTCAGAAGAAAATTCCAAGAGACATAAATCTATATTAAAGAAGAAGTGCCTATCAAATGGAACTCTATGCACATTTGCTATGGTTTCTTGCTTTCTTTTTACTCAAGTGTTACTAAGGAAAGCCAGCAAACCCCACAAAATGGTTATCTTCTCTCTTCCATCTTTTAGGCCCAAAATTTTAGTTTGAATGCTGCTGTTTTCCACAGCATGCATTTCTGAGTGTCTGCCTGAAGCACAGATGACATGATACATGATGAAAGCCAAAGGGTTAATCTTCCAGGAACTCAAGACTAATGGCCCAGTAATGCTCACCCAAGAGGGAATTGTTGTGGCTGTTTCAGATCTCAGTCCTAGTCACTTTATAATAATCTGGAGATTTTCACTGAAACTTAGGTGGCAGTAGGAGCAGCTTTTAATAAGAGACAGCCGTGCTTGAGGTTGATGTCCTGTATCTTGGATCATAACCTTGCTCCTACCTCTCCTTCATCTGCTACTGAAACCTCTTGTTGCAGGTCTGTATGTTGCAGAAATTCAGAAGATACTTCAATCCCTCTCAGTGGGACCTTAAATTTTCATTAAAGCTGCTCTTTGCAGCTCTCATTCTCTGTCATGATTGTTATATAGGTATGAGAGAGTGCAGATTACTTTTGTGAGCATCCCTATATGTGATATGGAGAGTTTCTGTATGTATGTGTATTTACATAGATATATACATATATAGATGCATACATGCATTTACATGCATTCAGACAAGTCCTGGAAAGTATAAGTGCGTGTTTCTATCCGTGATTTTGACCAGCACAGAGATTTGTGCACAGGGGAGTCTGTGCAGGTCTGCATGTGTCATGGAGGTAAACACTGCATGTATTGGCTTCCTTGCTCTGATTTTTGTTGCTGTGGGAATTCTGACTTGCATCAAATCCTCTTGTGCAAATGGTTTGGATTTGAGGACTCCTCCCCTTGCCAGTGTGCTCTACCAATCTCTCTCTTATTGAAAGAAAGAAGAAGAAAGATGGAAGGCAGGAGAGAGAGCAGTTTAAAGGTCAGCCAGCATTGCAGCCCGACGCAGAGATTTATAACCCTCCAAATTCTCCCTCTCTCTGGCAGCATGTCTTTACAGACTAACATTATCTCTATTAATACCAGCCACAAGGTCATTACTCAGGCACTGAGCCTTCCTCCAGCATAAATATTTATACAAGGCTGACCTGCGGCTGCTGTGTTTGCCTTTTATTTGATTTCTGCCGCCTTTTGTGTCTGTTGGTAATGTCTTTAGCTGCTCTGGCTGGGATGGGGAGCTCAGAGGAGCCAGGGAGGGGTTAAGAAGAGAGTGAAAGAGAAGTGGGGGCAGGAAGAGCAAGAGGAGGGGGATGGATAGGAGGCTGACATTTCATATAATCCCCATGGATGGTGACTTAATAAACCCTTATTTCACACCAGCTGAAATTTTTTAAGAAGTCAGTATTTTGCAATGAGATTACAAATTTAGTGAAAATTTCCTTTTATCTACTCAAGGAGATAGGAGTGCAAGAATCTTTAGCGTATGAAGTGTTGTTTTTTCTGTAGATGAGTAGGATTTTAGAGATTTATTCCAGAGAATAAGACTAAGGATAGTTTGGACAAAGGCATGCATGAGTGAATACAAAAAAATGATATCTCACAAATTTCTATCAGCCATGAGTTCATGGATGTGCATCTCTGCTCATCCTAACACACTAACACTGCTCTGAACCATGTTTTTAGCTTCTGTCAGAGTCAGGTGCAGATACCCATGGGCAGAAAGGGAGATAAGGTTGCTGTACTTCTTTGGGAAATATTTTCCAAGGAGCAAGGACAGCCTTGGTGTCTGTGCTGCAATCCTGTCCTCTAGGAAAGCTTTATCTGCCAGTGGTCAGAGATGTATGAGGAGTTTGGGAACAGGAATGGAAAACTGAGACAAGTGTGGTACATGCCAATGATTGGTTGAAGTTTTCTAGTGTGAAAAAAACACAGAAGCCAAAGGGAAGAATCATGAGTTTAACCATGTGCTAAAATTTATGATGGCACAACCTGTCGTAATTCCACAAGGAGTGGCACTTGTAACTGCTGATACATCCCTGTCCCTCCAGAGCTGAGGGCACTCAGTGCAGTAGTAGTGAAGATCCCCATACTAAAAGAGAGAGCTTTACTGTAGGAATGGATTAGCACTACCTTAGCATTTGCACTTCTGAATAATTTTAAGCCTGGTAATTTTACTTAGTTTTTGCTTTTTTCTGTTTTAGGATTTTGATCCTGCTGAAGGCAGGCTATAGGTTGGAGCTAGTACAGCAAATGGGGCAGTCCACTGTAATGGGTTTTTTCTTGTTGCTGAAGAAACACTGTTTAGTGTTTGCATAGGGTTCCTCCTAGCACCCTGTAAAATATCAGTAAAAAAAGTAAAGTAAAATTAGGCTGTCTTGAATATGGCTTTCAGATATGTTTTCTCTACTTTCTGGATGATTCCTTAATTTTCTCTTCCTCCTTTTTAGAGTTTGAGAAACTTAACTTTTTCCTGCCTTCAAGATGCGGATACATGTGCTGGGATGTCAGTGCTGATTGGAGAGTTTCACTGTAGTAGGAGAGTGAGGATACTCCTTAAAATAACATATTGTCTTTTGTCATTACTCTAAGCAAGGATTTTGGAGCTTGAGTCCCAGACAAACATCCCTCTGTGTGGTCTTGGTCTTCCAGCCTGACTGAGTTGACTGAACTAATCACTTCAATGTATTTCTGAGAAATTCTTAGGTTTTACTATGTGCATCTGCCTACAGCCCTTTCCTGAATACAAAGGTCTTCAAAGCCTTTCAACTGTATTGTCAGTGCTGTGGAAATGGCTGATTTCAAAAATCTCTTCCTTTCCTTACACCACTTGAGGATATTTTTCCTCCATAATAGTGGTTCTGTAATATTGCATTTGCACGGGACCAAAGCTGCTTTTTTTTGTCCGTGAGTCGGTTACATTTTTTTAAATTAAAGCCCAAGAAACAACAAAAAAATACAGCCCCTCCCCCCAAAAGTCTGGTCTCATTTTTGTAGCTTGTTTTCCTCTAGAATAGGATGTTCATGAGCTTCTTTGGTGATGAGTTTTCAGCTGAATCTCCACAAACCAGTGTGCCTGGTGGTTAGAAGCAACCCAGATCCTGTCAGATACTCACACACAGCTGAAGTTGAGGGTCACTGACTGCTCAAATCCTAAACCATGGAAAATATGGCAGGCTGATCAGTGGTTTTGCTTTTTCTCATGCAGTAGGTAAGCAAGTATGTAAGGCTTGGGATGTGTGTGAGTGGGAAAGGCAGTTGGATTCTGTGCATGATTAGGAGAATAGGGGGATTTCAAGATGCTTGGAGTGTATCTGACTTATTGCTGTCACCTATGTTCAGTTTCCGTAGGTGACCTGATACTGGTGAAGAAAAAGGCTGAGGGACTGTTACTGGCACCTTCCATCCAGGTTCTGGCCTGCACCAGCACAAGCTGCAGGCAGCCAAGTTCTTCAATACCTCATGTTCATGTCTCTCCTTCCTGACCTGCAGATGAAGCCATGGGGAGAAGGTGGGAATTATGTAGCCATTTTGCTGAAATTAGAGAATTTTATGGGGGAAATGTACAAAATACATCACACAGTATGTCCCTTCTTACTGATTGTGATATTGAATAGTCTTTCTCTTGAGCTGTTTTCACACTTTCCTTTTTTGGTTACTGCTGTCAAAACAAAAATCTGCATCCTGAGTATGAAAACAGAAGTTTCTGTTGAGAAGCTTCAGCTGGAGCCGTGGGAACTGCAGCTGAGACAGTGTGTGGGGGGTGTGTGTGTGTATGCACACACCCCCCTCCCAGGAGTTATTAGAGCCTCTTGAGCCAAAAGTGCCAGGGAAAGATCCCTCCTTTCTCGTTATCCCAGCTCTCCTGTTTGTGAAGATCTCTACTGAATTAGATGGAGGGATTGATACAGGGTACAGCTAGGAGAAAGAAAGAATAGGGGGGGGGCATTCCTCTTTGGAATTTGCATACAATTTCCATACCAGCTGTGGAACAATAGTGGGTACTCCTGCTGTGGGATGCAAATTTCAGCAAAAATGCTTGAATAATAATTAGCAGTGAAAAAATTCAATAACTGACATTTAAATTGTCCTTTTTGAGCTCCAGGATTAAAAACAATAGAGATAAATGAGGATGGTTCTTCCCTGTCAGAAATACAGAGTACAATTTTGCTTGGTTGAGATTTCAAACAGATGATCGCATGCAGTGTTTAAAATGTGGAGTTGTGATTAGGAACACAGAGTTGTGACAGGAAGGATCTGTGCTAACTTCCAGATAAACAACAGGGAATACATCCCAGTCTGTGTGCAGCTAGGCAAGCTTCCCACCTTGGCTACTTTAGAGGGAGCTTTCAGGGAATGAGTTACTCATTTTAATACAGATCTTAGAGAAAATAAAAAAATCAAATTTCCTGATGACTTATGATCTTTGAACTTTATAAAGCAAAGCCATGAAACATGATTGCAATTTTTCCAATTTAACAATCCTTGTTGAAAAATTGCAAATGTGGTTGAAGAGAAGAGGTTTTGAAATTGTTAAAACTCATTCTCTGCCTGTGATCTTGTACTTCACTTCAGCTGATCAACAAATCCATGTTTTGGTGCTTCTTTGGCCCTTCCTTTAGTACCAAATTACTTTTTTATTAAGATGGGTGGAATAAAACCCCTGCCAATTATTCCTTGGACAGTTTACTGTCCTCTCTTTTGGTACCCTTAGTGAGTCAAATCAGACCTTCCTTAGCTGTCTGTTTGGGTTCATATGCTCTGAAACGGCAGTGTGTGTGCTCAGAGAATGTGTCATAACATCAAAGAAGGGAGGACAAATACTGAGTTGGGGTGGTGTGCTCTGATCTCTGTATAGTAATGCACAAGTGCATCAGCACATACACACACTTTGAGTTTTACTTTGAAACCACTCTCTGTGCCCATGAAGTATGGCTGTCCTTTGAATTTGGCATAGAGACTCCATAATTACCTATTTTCTTTTCTTTATTAACATTTTTTTTTCATTTTATATGTACATGGCTGCCTTATCTCTAAAACCTGGAACTGCTTTTCCTGGGCCAACCTGGTAATTCACAGTAATTCATTCAGAAGCCCCTTTCCTGGTTATCTTGTCTGCTTTTATTCCAGTAATTTAAGCAAGTTACAGAAATTCTTCTGTCTGATAGGCTGTTAACAAACACCTTTGCTGAGATCAAAATCCCTTGTTCCATGTAACAGTTTTAAATGGGGAAAGCAGGTTTGTATTTCTTATACATGTGCCATTTTTAAATTGCACTATGTATCTGGAACTCTGTGAGCCAGTGAGATTAGTGGGGGATTTGAGGAGCCTGGAACAGTGGCTGCATCTTGCAAGATCAAGTTTTTATTGACGAAAGAGTAAGGGTTATATACCAGTCAAAGCATTTTTCTTTAGCACAGTGTAAATCTGTGATCTGAGCCTGTGATGTCTGAGGACCTGTTTTTCAGAGCAGCAGTTCCCATTTAAGAGGCAGTGAATCATGTGCTGCAAGCACTGATAGGTGTAATTTCCCAGAACAGGTTAGCATGAAGAGAATGTGGAAGAGTCCTTAGGTGGCTTCAGTTCTGGTTCAGTCACAGGCAGTTCTCAGGCAGTGATTGAGGCTGCCAAGTGACTCCCACCATCTCTACCCCAAGTAGATGTGGAGCTTAACTCTGTGGGAGTCACACTGAATGTGCTACCAACACATTGTACTTTGACTTGGAGAGCCTTGTGGAACTCTGTGGAGCCTACATGTAGTAGAAATCTTCACTGACTGCCTCTGATGGATTCCTCCTTGGCTGAGATTTCTGGTCCCAGGCGGTGAGTTTCATTGTTACTTCTTATCTTTATTTTGAGGATTTACAGCATCTAACTCTGTTAGTAACAGAACTGTGTAAATCTGGTGCAGATTTTTATTGTGATTAGTAAAGTCCATCAGAAACTGATCAGAAGAGTGGAGATTAATAGGTATTCAATAGCTAGTTGGTAGCTAGGTACAGTAAATGCACTCCAAGTACTTTGCAAGTATTTTAACTGCATTTGGGTAACTTTTAATATAAAGGGAACTGTAGTGGTGGGCAGACACTAAAAACTTAGTGTTCAAAACATCAGCATCAGTCCCAAATCTCTGTGCAATGGAGCAATTTCAGTGCCTGTATGATGAGAACTAAGAGTGACTTGTGAGCCAGGAAACGAGCTCTTAACTTGCCTGTGGTCATACAGCACATTGATTTCCCTTCTTGATGTCTCAGTGGTTTCATATGGAATATGGTGCCGAGGACACTTACTTTGCTCTGGGAAGCCCTTCTTGATCTGTACGTGTTTAACAGTGTTACACCTGCACAGCATATTCTTAACTGCATTGTCTCTGAGCAATAACACAGAAAACACGGAAGAGTAAAAGGTTTGAAATGTGAACGCATTGCAAATCCTGAAATAAAGTCTTGCTGTGTGGTGGTTAACTGAAACATGGACATTTTGTCACTTGATGGTTTTAACAAGACACTGAATCAATTAACAAGACACTATCAATTTCTTACTGTTTCGTTTTTTGAAAGTGTGACAGTTGTAGTCCATTTCAGGTAAAATCTTAAAATAAATGCCTCAGAGGCACCAAATAAAGCAATTTTCTTGCTTTAAACTCCACTCTTGATTCTCATGTAATGTGAACCACATGCAGTTGCTGATGTGTGAGTGCACATTATGTGTTCCTGTATGAGTTTGGAACTAGTGCATTTTAAAATTACATATTAAGAATGCTGAGCTTATGTGAACAGGACAGGCCTTTATGGCTTTGAACTCATGTTCTGAAGTGAGCCATGCAGGTAAGATTGAAGGTTTGAGCAATCGTTTGCTGCTATTCAACTCACACATTTGGTGGATGATACAGTGATCTTCTAGAAGAACAACTCCTTAAACTGAAGCAATTTTCAAATGAAGACATTTTGCATTAAGATAAAATCATGAAACAGAATATAGAACCTGTAATTGCTACAGAGTATTTGCTCGTTTGGTGAAAATGCTGTTTTCTGCAAGCATTTTAAGGTGCTACTTTGGCAAACCAAAAACAATTACTGGTGTGCCTGATTATGTGTGTGAGCCAAGGATGACATTAAAGAAATTCTGCACAGGACTTGGACAACAAGATTTCTTTACTTCTTGTACTCTCCTCTACAATTTAAAGTGCTAGACCAAACTTTCCTAGGATCAAAGTTCAAGCAGTTTTGCATGAACTACAGGGTAAGTTTCAGTCCTTCCACTGCTGCTGGAAGTTCCCTCTCGTTTGCTGATGTGAACCAAACCGACATGCTGGCATTTCTGTAGTTCATGGGTTTCATCTGCAGATCTGGGCAGAAGTGTATTTGCAGGATTAAAGTGGGTTTAAGGAGTTGAATAGCTAATTCGGCTAAATAGATGAGAGGCTAGAGGAAAATCAATAAATAGGGAAGGTACTGTTACTGTAATCACTGTTTTAGTCAAATACTCGGGGAAAGGCCATATGGGAGCAGGAGCTGAAGTGCACATACCTGCATTGTCTGGGGAAGGATTGTGTGGAAACTCCAGTGTCAGGTCTTGGGATTGAGTGCATGGACACAGCTGCCTGCACTAGTCCTTCTTCCAGTCAAAGATCAGGTCTAAAATGGTGCAAGTACTTAGTGTCCCTTATCCAACAAAATACCATCTTTGCTCAATTACTGGAAAGTCACCCTCCCACAGGGAGCTACGAAGCTGTAATGGAGTTGAACACAAACATTTGTTTTGTTTAAAAACCCTGGTGTAACATTGCTGTGCAACTTTGGATATGTCAGTTCCAGTAAATGCTCTGAGCCTGAGACTAACAGTGCAGAAAGCGTTGGGAGAACCCGTTGTGGAAGCGAGGTTTACCAACCTCTCCAATGTTTCATGCTGGCTTCAGTGATCTCTGTAGCTCCCTGCTTCTATGAAGGCTTCCAGCTTTCTGCTTGTGACATCTCTCCTGATGTGCTCAGACAGAGGGAATATGCAAAAGGACGGCTACGGCTCTGTGCTCAGGAGATGTCATCTCCGATGGATGTCAGGCAGAGGAGCAGCAATTAAGGCTCCAGCCGACTTTCTGCTCAAGCTCCAGGCACACTGGGGGAGGAGAAGAGAGGAAAAGAAATAAGGGAAAAGTAAGATAGTGGGAAAAGGGGGAGAGAAGGGGAAGAAAGGGAAACTGCAGTGTGGAAGAATGGGCATTAAGAGCAGCATGGGACACAATATGAGGAAAAACCATGAAACTGTCTTGGAATAATGAAGAGAGGGGGAACAGGAAGGAAATAAAGGAATGAACATGTTACTTTGGGAGGTGAAAGAAAGAGGAGGTGGCAGAACAAGACAAGTGGTAAGGAAAACCATGAAAGCAGGGTGATGAGGGCAACTTGAGTGCTTTTAGCTACTTGCTGCTGGTGGCAAAAGAAGCCCATTGTCCCAATCCACCAACTGTGCTGCTGGAGAATCCCTTTATTCCTGATTTACAGTGAGCTACCAATGTAAATCAGCTGCTGTTTTACAGTTGTGTGTCAGTGGGGAGAACCACTGAATTACTTTTGAAAACAGCTCATCAGATGCATCCAAAACCCCAGTTTGACAGTGCTCAGAATTAATGCTTAAAATTAAGACTTGGAACAGCAAGCTAAGCAACTTGTATCTCACCCGCTGTGCCACGAAAAAGATTTGTTACTAGAAGAGATAAAGGGATCAGCCCCTTGGGAAACTAAAGTACTGAAAGATTTTGAAATTACAGCCGAATTAGGAGTTGAATGTTCTTTATGAACCCCAAATATTTTCATAATAAAATTACTAGATTTTTTCTATCTTTTCAATTTTCTTGTTTGAATTCAAAGATGTTTCCATCTCTTTCAACTGTTCAGTCTCTTACTTTGGGGTTCTCTTTCTTGTTCCCTGCTGCTTGGCTTCATCATCACTTTCTCTTTTCTAGTAACTCTTATTATCTGGGATCTTCTATTTTGTATCTGTTTTGAAATACTGTGCTGGAGCTGAGCATCCATTTTTTGTCTTCACCTATTTTTAAATACATTATTACTCTCTTGAGGAATCCAGTGTCCTTGTCCCATAATCCTACTTTGGTAGCTCATCTAGGAATGGGTAAAAGTTCCTGGGTGGTGACTATCATGAGCAATAGAATCATAGAGTTGTTTAGATTGGAAAAAAATTTAAGATCATCAGCATCACTGGTTCACTCTTTCTTTGCTCATTCTGAATTCCTGACTGGCTAAAAGAAACCAACTTCTCAAAAACTTTCCAGAGCCTCTTGGTGCACCAGTTATTAAACCTTGAAATACAATTTGGAACATAAACTATGATGGGATTATTAAATCTACAAGGTTTAGCTGCAAAGAGCCAGGCTGTTGCCAAAGCTCCATGCTTTAGCTTATTAATAGTTACTAAATTGGGGTGAGAGCTGGCAGAGGGCAAGTGGAGAGTGAGCTGGAGAGAAGCACAACTCTTATGCATTCAGTATCCTTTGCTGTATTTTATTTTCCCCATCTGGATTTCCCCTGCCAAGCAGCAAGCGGGCGCTCAGACGCACGCGTGGTGCCAGACAGCTGAGTAGGCGCGGGGAGTCAGCCCAGTGACGTTTGGCATCGCTTGGCCTCTTTGTGCCAGTGGTTTAGTGCCAAGAGTAATTGTGATTTACACCCGCTGCCCCTTTGGTGGCAAAATGGTTTTGATTAAGTGCATACCACATTTATTAAGTCTTGCACAACCCAGCGCAGGGTCTTGGCTGGGATGCCGTAAAAGGCAGTGAGATTTACACATCTCACTGCAGGATTCATTTAATCTCTTGGGGATTTACTGACCTTCAATTAGAACTGTTAAGTACTGTTTACTTGGTACCTAAATCATGTAAGGCCCAGCTAGAGTTTCTTTTTTTGTTTTCATTAGTAATGTTGTGATTAAATGTGGGAAGAGAAGGGAAAGGACCCAAATACTATTTGACCAGTGAACACATGCTCTAAAGAGAAAGACTTTGAGGGTTTTAAATCAAAATACTGAACTGAACTGAACTAACCCATTTTTCCTTAATGATCTCTCATCTGAGGCCATTGGTTCAACTGAAAGACAAGGAGTGACTTTATTGGAGTTGTGTACATACTGAAGGACACCTTCCTCTCTTTCTTTCCATACAATTAATCCACTGTCTGTGGATTTAATGGAAGAATAATTTTTAAATTCAGAGAACTTCCAAATAGATGTTGAAAGAACTTCTCAGCTTGGTTGTGAAAATGTATCTGCTTCATTGCCTAAAGTCACTGAAGTTATCTGTGATGAACTTACTTCTCATATTGGGAAGCAGCTGAATTGGGAAACAAGATTGTTCTTACTCTAAGTTCCTTCAATATTATCCAAACCACTCCAGAAAGTCTCTATGGTTCTAGAGAAAAGATCTGTTCTTTTTCACCAAATACATAGAATTTAGAGATAGCATAGCAGATTAAAAGTGAAAATTAGGTCTGAGCCTACATTACAGAGCAAAAATGTCAGTATTTTAGATCCAGGTTACCACTGAGCAATGTGTCATTCCAGCTGGATAACATCACAGACAGGAAGGAAGGGAAAAGATTTTGTGTTTGTGAATGGAGCTCTGGTTAAAGGTGGGATTTTTTTGTAATAAAAAAGTCTCCTCTTTGTAAATAGCTTCTGGTTTTCAAGAACATGGTATTTTTAATATTTGGCTGGAAAATGCTGGCAGATTATGAGCATCTAGGTGTGAATTCTCAATGTTCAGAAGTGAACTAATTTGGTCTAATCTTTGTTGGGCAGGTTGATAATTTGGCATCTTCTCTGCACTCTGATTAGATGAACACATACAGCAGCACTGAGGACCTGTTTGCTGGGATGAAAGTGGAGTTTGACAACCTGAAAATTCCTTTTCCACAAGTATTCTCTAAATGTTTCTTTAGAACTTGGCTGCTTCTGAGATTTTTCCTGCCAAGAAACTGGTCGGCTGGAGTGCTCATGGAAAGTGAACCCCAAAGGAACCATGAGCACAGGCAAAATGAGTTCATGGGTTGGAGAGCCAGAGAGAATGTCAAGCATTCACTCAGCTCTCATTAGTGGCTTGGGCTTCTTGCTTCCTCCTGACTATTCAAATTAATAACCCAGCTCTCCATCCTTGTGCTTTCTCTGGCATTATGTCAAGAGTAGGGGAATGAGGTGTGGAGAGGTTCAAGGAAACAGTCAAATGGTACGTGGCCTTTTAATTCAAGGTGTAGAAAATTCCCCTGAATTTTCTACTAACCTAAATCAAAAATTGAACTCACATTTCCTGTCACAACCAGAGCTATATAGCATCTTATCTGGAGCACTTGGAGATAACTTACAGTTTCTGGTCATTGAGCTGAGTCAAATGAAAGGCCACTTGTTTTTAAGGTGCATCAGTTTACCTATGTGTGAATTTTGGATTCACATTTACACAATCTCATCTGGGTAATGACTGTTTAGGGCATATGCACACTCAGTGGCAAATAATGAATGAAAGGAAAAGGTAGTTTAAAATGTTTTCCATATTGGTGGCATTAGGCAGCCTAAGGCCTAATCAAAAGGCAAAGAAGGGAGGAGAAGAAAGTCTCAAAAGGCCATGTTTTTCACCTTACTCTATAGTTACAAAAAATATGTTTTTTTGTTATAACAGTATCATCTCTTCATGTTCTGTTGGCTTTCTTGGTTGGGTAAACATGGAATTGTTCCTCTTAGAGCTCTGGTTTTACTGAACTTCCTCAAACTTGGGGCTACATTTGCAAGTGCCATTATGTAAACAAGTAGAAAGTGCCAGCTTATAAAAGATTGTGGGGGTGAACAACAGGCTGCTGTCAGGTGTATAATACTGGGAATTGTCCTCTTGGAATACAGTGTAACTGGAAGTGAAGCATGTCCAAGAGCCCAGCAGTTCTGAGTACTTTGGGTGTCTCATTTACAATGTCCCAGCTGAGAAATTTTACATGGTTTGGTTTGCATGTTTTTGCTGTCCAGGAATACCCAGTGCCATGACTCTCATGATTTTGTTTTTAAACTAGGACCTTTAAATGCCTGTTGGGGGTTGAGTGTCCTTCCTTTTGTTCCTTCTCACCTATGGAATTCTTTGCCCATTAGTTGGGGGGAAAACCTGATGGCTGGTTGGTACTTTTTGGGTGCTTGAGAAACACCCCAGAAGAGTATGGCTGGGCCCAGGGGGGAAAGAGGGAGAGCAGAGGCAGCTGAGGGGGCTGGCTGGTTTCTTGGGCTTGAGAGCAAGACACTCTCTGTCGGAGCTGTTGTGGTTTGGAGAAGGGAATTCATCATCACCCAGACTGAGCTGCTTCTGCTTCTTCTTTCTTCTTCCTTTGTGGGCCTCACGCCCCCTGTCCTGCTGGGACACCGGCAGCGGAGCTGCTGATACACCTCAGCCACCGGCCCAGGATCTCTGCTCATTCCTGCCGTTCCCGCCAGCTGTTCTGCTGAGTCCAGCAGGAACATCAGGACTGACTGCCCAAGGGGGTTTGTGAAGCCAAGCCTCTCCTCCGTCCTTTCCCATCTCGGCCAAGAAGGCTGTCATGAAGCCCTTGGTTCTGTTTTGTTGTTAATGCTGTAGTTATTGTTTGTTTGCCTTGTTGTACATACTAGTGAAGAGCTGTTATTCCTAAACCCAGACCTCTGCCTAAGACCCCCTTGTTTTCAAAATTACTGTAATTCTGAGGGAGGGTGTTTACATTTTCATTCCAAGGGAGGCTTCTGCCCTCCCTAGCAGACACATGTCTTCTAAACTGGGGCAGTGCCCAACTTGCAGGTCCACAGGGTCTTTCTGGAGTTTTAGATCCAGCACAGTCTTAATGCACAAATAATAGTGATTTTTGACCAAGCTTCAAACTGTCTCTGGATCCATAATGGGCCAGGACCAATGCCCAGGTCCAGCTTGGTTTGAATACTTGAGGTGCTTGTGGCTGGCTGTTTTGTTGTATCAATCCTAGGCTTGAAGAAAGGTGGATGGAGGTGGCTGCACTGTTGGTGAAGGTAACAAAATTGTTAATACAAGCTTGGGGGTAGCTGATAAAGCCACAGTGAGAGTGTGGCAGTGATTTCAACAACCGTATTTCTTTACACACTCCAGCAAAAGGCAAGGTATGTGAGAGGGCCCTGTCCTGCTGGGAGGAGGTGAGCACACCCACCCCAGATGACAGCAGGGCCCTTGGTCCTCTGGTGGCTCCTTGAGATCTGCCAGGCAGTTCTACAGCCCCCAGAAAGCTGCTGCTCTTGATGAATAGGAGGTGCTAATCTCCTTCTTCCTAAGAGACCTCTTTGTCCAGAAGTGTTGGGAGTTAATTGGCTTGTTCACACTTTCTCCAGCAGACTCTGACTTCTAACACTTCCTCCACACCCCACCCCCAGCCTTTGGTTCTCGGTGTCAACAGGGCTGGAAGTGTTTTAATTCCTTTACAGACAGTCCTCCTCCACACCAACTGCACGACTAGATGAACTGCTGGGGTTGGCATGCTGGGAGCTGTTAATCCAAAAAGGCGATTTACTTTTTTTTTTTTGTCTGGAAGGATTTAGTCCATTGCACTTGAACTCTTGCAGAGACTGAAGCATTTTCTCTGACCAAACCATTAATTCTTGACTAGGGGTGGAACAAAAAAATTACCTTGTAATAATCCACTTTTTATTTCCTTACCCTTGCTCAAATCTATTATATCCTGACTTGTCTTTACATGTAACAATTGTAATAGCACCCACTGGTCCCAGTGTGTTGTAGGTGTTTGCACAGTGCTCACTGTATGGTGCACTTAAACTTTTGTGGTGCCACTGAACAATACAGGCCAGTAGCAAAACCGTCAAGTTGCTGGTGCAGGAAATCAGGGGGAAATAAGAAATTAAACACCAGTTTAATTACCAGTGTGGGCTTAGACAAAACCTGTTAAATTTCTGATGCATTTTGTTTGGATAACATATTCTCTGTCTTCCATTTTCCACTTGAGCAGCATCAATCACATTAGGGATTGTGACAGTGTGAGCAGGTGCTGCTGGAAGGTCTTTACAGGTAGGAATGAAATGGAAGGGGTGCTTGTGGTCAGACTGATATTGAGAAGAAAAGAAGTAAGATAAGAAGGCTATGGAAAGTAAGATGGGGAGGAGATGGGGCCAGAGAACAACCAGGGGATTTGTTTGGGGAGAGGAGCCTATGTACACGTGGCAGATACAGTCATTAGGTACATACAGTCATTAAGGGCCAGAAGGAGAACTAAACACCAGATAGCCATGAGTGCTGCTCAGAGCTGCTGAGAAGGGAACATTCACTAATTACACCAGAGGCCTTGGGTGCCTGGGAAGGCTGTTCCAACACACTGACAGTGTGTCCATTGTGTAGTACGCACTCCCTGGGTATGGGAGGCACCACCCTGCCAGTCCTAGAGCTGAGAGCTGGGACCGTGGAACAGCCTCTGCAAAGTCCGTGTCACTCTAAAATCATTGTTCCAAAGAAAGTACAGGGTTGCTTTTTCTTTTTGTTTTGGATACTTGAGTCATAGCCAACAAATAGAAAACTCATTCCATGGTTATCTGAAAGACGATGTCACATACAATAGCAATTAGAAATATTTCCAAAATTAAACCTCCAAAGGAGGAAGCGAATTACAATGCAAGCAACCTTTGACCCTGGAGAATCATAATGGCTTCCTGGATTTGGAGTTATTATGAGCTGAAGCTAGAGAGGTACTGCTGCTGCATCATAAGAAGTGTTAAAATTAGAACACAATGTGGTAACCTTGGGTGTGTCTTTCTGATCTGCAATCTCCTCCCACCCACACCTCTGTTTAATAATGATGTATTTTGAAAAACTTGTGTCTGGCTGCCTTAATGTCTCGGCATTTGCTCTGCGTGCATCAGCTTTGGTGGTTATCACTCTGCCAGACTGTGGGCCACAATCCAAAAAAGTACAAAACTACTTGTTTACCCCTAAGTATGGGAACAAGGCCACAGAGTAAAGACAGCTACTATGCTGGGAGCCAAGGAAATCAGATGCATATGCACCTAACTTCTCCATCTCTAAAAAAACTTCTTCTCAATTTTGGCTTTGTTTATTTTTTGACATCTTAATTTACTTTCTGGACCTAGACCTGCATGCTCATCCCTTTGGGAAACAGGGATTTTGTTGCTTTATACACCCCCAGCATCAGTTTATTATTCCAACAACAGCAGTATCCAGAGGGGGGTGGTCTCATTGTACCAGGCTTTGTGCAAACACATAATAAAAGACAACTCTGGCCTAAAAAGAAAAAAAAAATACAGTCTAAACAGACGAGGCAGACAGTAGGTTTTTCTTGAGGAGAGTGACAGAGAGATAAGCTGGCCTAGGAAATGTTAGGACATTTAAAATCTTTTCCTGTTCTCTCTCACAGAAGAAAGAACATTATATTTGGCTACATCCACAAATCCAGATTTAAAAATAGCTGGGTTCCTTCCTGGCTGAGGAAAAAAGACTGAAATGAGTCAAATTTATTAGCCTCCTAGCAAGCTTGCATTGAATTTTTCTTGTTGGGACTCCCCCAAGTAATTGTGTTTTTACAAACAAGTAGCTTGAGGAAGAGTTTCATGGGCAAATACCTTGATTTATGCATGGACATGCAGGAGAAAAACAAGTCCAATGTTTGTACGAGTGAATTCCAGCCACACAAATGTTTGAGAAGTGAAGCCAAGGGGGCAGAATTGTCATTAGAGTGATTTGGGAGCTGGATTTAGTTGAAGGGCAACATTTTAAAAGCACCTAAGTGACACAGGAGCCTCAGGGCAAGTCTTCAGCAGATGGGGCTTGTTAGGGGGAATGCGGTATCCTGCTCTGCGGGATCCCGGCACCCAGGCAGGGCCGGCTTGG
Organism: Pseudopodoces humilis; assembly: GCF_049639895.1. Lineage (NCBI taxonomy): Eukaryota > Metazoa > Chordata > Aves > Passeriformes > Paridae > Pseudopodoces > Pseudopodoces humilis. The sequence goes on from NC_142219.1 coordinate 8,936,403, forward strand.
GGGGGATTTAGCAGCTTAGGGACCTCCGCCCTGGGAGCAGCACTGCAGTATTGACTTTCACGTATACGATTTTTAAAGGTGATTTAGGCGTGAGCACTGGATTTGCAAACGTATTAAGGTGCCGATCTTCCACTGAAGGCAGCGAAAGCTGGAAGCTTTAAATGCCTTTTTGGAGGGTCTGAGCCTCGGGGCCAGATTTACAGAGCTGTGTAGATATCTGAAATGCCTGGTGATCTTTACAAAAGCACCAAATGAGTTAGACCTGTCTCCTCTTGACTTCAAAGTGACTGACTAGTAGAGATAAGAAGGTTGGTCCAAGATCTGAGTCTCAAGTTGCCTGTATGTCTTTGTGGAGATGATCTTTAGGAGAGCACATCTTACCTTGAAGCCCAGCTCAGTCTCACTGAAGTGAGTGAGAGTCAGAGTGTTGTGGGTATTTCTGAAAATGCTACCTTGCCAAAATTAAGTAAACAGAAGGGGGTTGTTGCAGTGAAACTATTGACCTGCTTGACATCCAGTGTGCTCTACATATGCTTTACTTTTGTTATGCAAATGTAAGAGAGGAAAATGGATTCCAGCGTTACCCCATTACCCCTTGGAGTATGGGGTATTTAGCAGTGAGGACAAGATGATCAACACAGAAAAATGGGGAAGAGCAAAACAAACAAGGTGTTTGGGGTGAAAGAGAAAAGGGAGCATCAGTTAATGGAGTAAGGGAAAGGAAAAAAGGGTAAATGTCCAGCCCAAATAGACTTCTGTGCCAGAGTCGCTGAAATAATTTGTTCAAGACACTCCTCATCCTTGCTTGTAACTGAAGGCTCTGAGGACAAGGGAGAATGTGCCTCATGTTTTTAAAGCTCTGTAAGAAGCTCCAGGTCTCTGCTACTGGGTGTGGACCTTTTTTACCCTCTGACAATGGCTGGATTTATTATGCAACAAGGAGAGCACCAGCACCAAGTCATGCAAGCAGCCAAACCACTGAGGTTTTTTCTCCCCATTGCTGTTGCCATCACAGTCACAGCTGGCCTTGAAGGCTCCTCTGCTATTCTGAAAGGGTATTAACAAGAGAATGCATTTGCTTTTCTGCTTGGCAGAAGGGGAAAAGAAAGTAAGATTTTTAACAGATATTCTTTATGTTCAGTTGTAAAGATTTAGTTCTTTGTCCTACCCCTGTGGCATGGCTATCTTAGATCTGATTGCTAGAGAACTGTTGCAACAGATATTCACCTAGTCTGGAAAATCCTTTCTCCTGATAGGGCTGCTGAGGAATTAAACCACGACAAAGATCCATGGTCATGTTGCATAGAATATTCCATCGTGCAGGAAAGTGGTGACAAGAGCTTGTTTAAACAGAAATGGATGTGGGTAAGATTTAGGTTGGTCTCCTCCCCTGAGGAGTGCCTGTGAGGGGGGACAGTGTGAGCAGAGTAGCCCCAAAGCTCCCTTGGCCTCGACAGCACGGTCAGAAGCAGTCAGGGCAGGGAGGAGGGAAGGCACGTCCCTGCTGCCCCTCTGGAGCCATGGTGATGTGACAGCCCCGTTCTGAGCCGTGACTGTCCGGTGACAGCACAGCGGCCCCGACAGCTCTGGGTGCTGCGGGCGTGTCCCACCCGCCCGGGGGCTGAGAGCAGAGCTGCCGAGGCAGCTGCCTGCAGTGGTTTCCTTACACATCCTGCTCTTTTCCGTGCCAGCCAGGGCGTCTGAGTGAATAAGCACAGCAGACAGGGGCTGAGTGACAGCTGCCAGTCATGTTGGCTGCAGGGTCTTCAGAGGGAAGGCAAACAACCCCTTTGTGTCCGTGTGTTTCCCCCTCCCATATCCCAGCTAGAGAGCCACCCCCAGGGCTTGCTCCTCATGTCAGCAGCCACTGGGTACATTCTTTTCAAGTCCCTTCTCAACACAGGCCTGTTTTGCTTCTGTTTCCCACTTTAACTGCTTGCTGCAATGTCCATATAATTATTTCTCAGTTGAGCCTTGAAAAACTCCTTGCAAGTGCTCGCAGGCTCATTTCCACACAATAAGGGCAGTTAGCAATTTCTTCCCATCCCCGTCTGCTACCTGCCTGCTCTGGGGGACTCACTGAATAGCAAGAGACTGGCAGAACTTTCATCTGTTGGATGCTTCTGACAATTTCTATTAAGGAAAGCTGAGAGCATATCAATTAAATAAATATATTATATAGACATAGGCAGCCTTTAGGATTTGCTTCTATTTTCTGCAGTACTCCTTGATGTTATGCCTTAGAGACATCTTACCTCTGGTAGCAGCAGCTGCCAGCAGGATCATGGTTTTGGGTCAAGAGAGCCTCAGCTCCTGTGAGAGAATGAGCAGAGCTGAAGGAAGAAGGAAAGTGGCAGAGAAAGATCCCCCTTGGCTACTGGGTAACAGATATTGGCTCGGACTTGGGAAACAGCAGAGAGGAACCAGGCTAAATTTAAACAGATAAAGAGGCAGATAAAAGGAAACCAAACAAAGCGTTAAGGTTTCTGAAGCTAAAAATCGGGCCAGTCTGCAGCAACCCAAAGCGTTTCCTCGTCATTTCCAAGCAAGCTGGATAAAGCACCAGAGAATGTGCACTCTGGGCTGCCCTTATGGGCTCTGCGGCCAGTGGAAGTCAGGGAGACGTGGGGAAGCTTTGGGCAGATTCTTGCATATTCTAGAGGGGGCATGAACTTGGTAGCTTGAAGCACTCATTCGTGACAGTAGGCAGGGGATTGAATTGGTAAATCTGTCAATCTCGGCTCTTAAGAGAAGCCTGGCTGAGCTCCTCTTTTGAATTGCAAAAGTCAGCTAATGGTGTGATGGGAAGGCCTGGGAAGTGGCACAAGGAGACAGACGTACATGCTGAGGTGAGTGCTGACTGAGGATGGATGAAAGCTGACAACACTGAAATACCATGGGCTGGAATTGCAGTTGTTTAGCTCAGATCGGGCATCTGATATCTTTGAAAATCATCCCATCAAGGCGGAGCCTCTGTAAATAGCACCACTTGATGTCTTAGGCTAATTCTGCAACCGTTGAGTCTGGAAGGATGAGGCAACAACTTCTGATAAGCCTGACTCCTTGGAGGTCTTGTCAGCTCACTCAGAGACTTGCAGGATTGGCACATCAGGAGGTTTGTTTCTTCTGCAGCTGCCAACAATAAGGAATCATGTAGGCTCTTTTCCATCCCGGTTAGTTAACCCCTGGAGAACTTTGCAGAGCTCAGTCTGTGACATCACCAGGTGTAGTGGTGTGGCCAAACTACCACACCTGGTCACTGTGAAAGAAGATGGGGAAGGTTTTTGCTTGTAAGCTCTGGAAGGTACTATTAGAAGCATCCCTATTCTGCTCAGTAAGAAGGCCCCTTTTTCCTTCCCTGAAGAAGTAGCTCCTGCTCTCCTAGTTTCTGATGGAAGCAAAGGCATGAACAGGAATGAGGTCCTGTGTGGTGAGCCCAGACCTCAGGCTCCTATCTGATCGTTGCTGGGCCGGAAGTGAAGATACTTATCTGACATTTGCAATTCAAAAGCTGTGTCATTCCATAGCCCTCTCCTTTTGGCCTTTCAGCTGGTACCAGAGGCAGGTATTGCCTTTCCCCCAAGCAGCTGGCCCTGGGCTCTGACTGCTTGTGTTGGCTGTGGACCTGCCCCTACAGTATTGCAGCCCTGCTGACCTCAGGGCTGGGATGCACAAATGTGCTCCAGCTCTTAGAACAGTCCTGATTGCAATTCAAATAGCACACTGCTGGTTGGGATGGAGTAAAACATAGGGAACTATTGTTTAAGAACACTAGATATTGGATTTTCTTGATGCTCTGTATCCGCTGCCTCATCCTTTGTGAATACAGAAGGGATAGATATGGCCTGATTCATTGTCCTGTGTGGATAGAGAAGGTATCTGAGAGCTTTCTGCACATTTATGTTTCACCAAAGTATTTATAAAGATGGGTTTATTGCCTCATATTTTGAGGTTTATCTTTCTAGATGTAGCAGACAGGCTTATTCAGAGGCAGATTCACAGTTACTGGAGCCAGCTTCATCTTGTGAGGGAGCAGAAACTGTGCTTATGGACAAGAGATGTACTTTCTTGATTAAAACTCTGCTGAGTTCAAGAAACTGATCTATTGTGGTCAAAGAGAAATGAAAACACTTAAACTGGTGATAGCTGAGCTTTATTAAAGTCTTAATGATTATAAACCTCAAAATAATGTGATGATATAGACAGAACTGCACTTGCTCTGTGCCTTAGATCTGTGTCTGAGTTATCCAGATTATTTGTGTGATATCTGATATCATCACAACATTGGATATATTTTTTCCCTCTGGATGCTGAGTTCTGTCCTATCAGGTGGATGGATTCAGTGATTTTGTTTTGTTTTGTTTGTTTTGTTTTCCTTTTAGCTGCTCCTGATTTTCCTAAGTTTCTTCTAAGGTGTTAAAAAATAGCCCCAAAACATAACCAACCCAAATACTTGAATGGATTAGGTAAGTAAGAGCCCTAAACAGCGATAGAAGCGAAAATTCATAAAAGTAGTTTTACGGGTTGAATCTTTGCCTTTTGGATCTTAGTTTGTATTGCTCAAGGTGTTACAAAGAAGAGTAAAGAAATTTTTGTCTGACTAAAGCAATAGAAATATCTTTGACTCTTACATGCTTTTTTTTTGAGTTGATACTAAGGTGTTGGTTTTTTTTTTTTTTGGATGCAGCTTTCTTTAAAGTTGTGGGGAAAGGGAAAGAAGGGAAAGTTGTTCTCCTACTGCCTCTGCAGCTCCATCCCTTTCTCTCCTTCCCCCTCCTTTCCTCTTGGGTTGCTTGCCTTTCATGTCTTTGTTTGACATCTAGGAAAGAATCATGAGGTGCTGAATATTATTAACTTCTAAACACCTAAGAAATCAGTAGGAAATCGCAAACATTTTGGCCCCCTGACAGTCTCCGTAAATGACCTGTCCAAAATCCCTCCCCTTCTGAGATGAAAAGAGGGAGCCAGGCAGAACGAAGGAGAGAATGGGGAGAGCCAGGGAGTGAGAGGGATACACAAAATAAATGAGAAATATGATTAAGTTATTTCCTTGGCTGGGTCCACAGCTGGTTCTGGGTATTTAATAAACAGGTTGACACTCCAGGTTCCCCTCATTAGGTGATCACTAAGGTCTGGGCTGTCATAAATCAAAGAGCCAGGTTATCAAGGCCTGTGATCTTTAACTGTACAGGGGCGCCCAAGTGTCTGCCCCGGCGAGGGCTCAGCAGTGCAAGCTGCAAGGAATTAGCTGCTGCAGCACTTCAGACCGTGCACAGGCACCAGCCCTGGCCCAGGATGGCTGTGGGCTCACACAGCAGCTGTGTCCCCACTCAGCTGGGGCAGGAGCCAAAGGCACTGTGCTGCAAACCTGCCTGAGCACACCTTTGCGTCGGGACAGGGAGAGGAGCCATCTCAGCTCTGTGCTCCTGAAAGGGACAGGGACAAGCAGTTCTCTTTATTTCCTTCAGGGAGGAGACACGGCACAGCCCAGTCTGCTGCTGTGCCATTCCAGCACTGTGCTGGCACCACAGAACCTACCTATGAGTTATGCAGCTGAGGAGGAGCTCCTGCTTGCATTGCTGAACTGAACCACCAATGCAGAAGAACCACCACAAAGGTACACTGTGGTACCATGGCAGCTGCGCCCTGCACTGCCCATTGTAGAGGTAGGGCCTGCACTGCTCCTTTTACACTGCAGGTGAGGCAGAAACTTGATGAAAATTGGGCTGCCTGAAGCTACAGCCTGAGGTCTCATAACAAACCTGGCACATTAATAAGTTCTGTGAACTTGAGTACAGCAGAGCATCAAATCACACAAGTTTGGGCAGTAAGTAATACAAGTAAGAGCCAAGTGGACTTCTGGGGGAAAAAAAAGCCTGTGGTCAATCTCAGCCCTGCTTTTGTGAGAATATGAATTAATTTTTAGATGATGGGAGTGTTCTCCAGTTCCTGGTTTTCCCCACTGTTGAATAGTCATTATTACCCACAAAGCCAGGAAAACCTTGGGAGGAGTTTCTAGGCTGATTCTGCAGGACAAGAAGCTTTGTGGCACAAACAGCAGTGGTGAGAAAACTGAACCATGTGCAGCTCTTGTAGCTGCAGTGTGTGTTAGAAACTGAAATGACCAACAGGGGAAAAGGAAATTAAGAGGGCTTCCCAAAGTATATGTGTATTCCTGCACCTTAACTGGTGGATGGAGAGTGCCTCAAGCCACCTTGGTAAAAGTTTTGAAGGAGTGGGGACTGTGGGCAGAGCAGAGCTGAAGGTTATGTTTTACTCCTGGCACTAGTCATGGAAATGACATTTCCACATACATCAGGAGGGAGTTTGAGGCCCAGCTCTGTGTTAGAGGGTGGGAGTCAGCAGTTCCAGAGGGAGGCATTGCCTGTGAGCTGCAACAGTGTTTTGCTGCAGGTGTTGTGGCTATGCTGGTGGCACCTCCCTAAGCCATTGTCTGTGGAGCAAAAGAGACACTGTCAGTGTATCTTGGCTGCTCGTGAGGGCTGGGGACATTTTCAGTGGGGTCTATATGAGGAGCCACATCTAGTGGGGCAGGGAAGAAGTGCTGAGTTAGGCTTGTTTTCCAAGTGATTACCTAAGCTGGGCCTCAGCTACTGCCTCCTGCCTTGGACAAGGGGATGATTCTTTGTGGAAGAAAGACTGGGGCAGATGAGATGGCACAGAGATGACTGCTGTTTTCAGGAACTGAAGGCCCCTAAAGCCTCATCCCAGCAAAGATGGATTCACTGAAGCAGCTGTACACCTTGTCACATCTTGTGTGAAGGCCCACATCTACCTGTCTACTAGATATTCAGCTGATAGGATAAGTGATGTCCCTACAGTTTAGCCGAAGCTGAAATTCCTTGAGGGGCTCAGAAGGCACAGTTCCAGCTCTGCTGCAGTCACTCCAGGGCATTCCATGACTATTTATAATGGTCTCTGTGGGTTTACTACTTTACAGATTGTAATGCAACTCACTGCCATGGGGGAGAAAAATGCAACACTGAAGTATGACATGCTGCCCTTCGGCCATTAAACCATGTGGTTTGTGTCAGGCTGTGAGGTGGAAGTGTCTGGTTCACAACAGTGATTTCAGGGTGTTTTCCTGCCTCCTTCTCCTCCTGTTTTCCTCTGCTGTACTGTATTCTAGCTATGATTCTGTCCTTAAACACAGAAACACCTCTGTTGTGAAAATTCAACTAAAGCTGTGCTTGTAAAGACCAAGAAAGTGAAAGAATGTATTATTCCACATGCCCTTGTTTTTAACCCCTCCTCTGATTTCAGTCAATAATATACAGATTTTGGCAGAGGTCAGAGACAGATCTTCATATCTTTGCTTGAAAAGTGTTTGCAGTTTGTCAGTTTTATGTTTTGACAACAGAATCAAGTGCCTGAATTTTCAGAAGAGCTCAACACTTGACGAGTGGTCAGTGTAGTTTGCTCTTTTGAAACCCAGGACTGTGCTTCCTGATAACCACAAAGGACTTACCTGTACAACTAAAGGCTCACATTAGAACTTTTAAAAGTGCTTACTTTGTTTAGGATTAGGCAAATTTACAAATGGCAGATCGATAATTTAATACCTTCTTAAGAAAGCTGATAGGAGTAGGATGCTGAAATGCCCTCTCTGCCTCCTAAAATTATTCAATAGCCCTGTATCATTTGAGTACTGTTGAAAATCCCATTCTGAATTCTAGTCTTTGCTCAGCTCTTTTTTTGCAGTTGGACAGAACTCTCATTGACTGTAGTGGTAGCTTTTCTTGAATAGTCAATTTTTTAAGCCTCTTCTCCAATAACAAGCCTTCTAAAAGTGTACTGAAAGCAGAAACCTGTCTGAAAGGCACTTATGTTACATCTAATGTAGGTATACCATGAATTTGGTCCCGTATATTCCACATTCTTGTACACACAGTCTATATTATTAATCATTGGATTGTGTGTCAAGACTTGAGGTTCTTGAATTTCAACCTAAGGATATGAGTTACCAAACCAACCAAGCAAGTGAAAATCTTCTAAGTTATTGCAGGAAATTGCCATCACTACCAATTTGTAAGGAGTTTCCTGTGTTCTTGTTAACTAGTTCCTTTCTGTAATGTATATTTATGGAAAACAAAATCTGTCTGTGCAGTGTTTGGTGTCCCATCAAAGTCATGACTGTCAAAGTGTGACCTGTGTGGTGCATATCTGTATTCCATCCCCTTGGAGAATATCTTCAGATATTAGGGAATAACTGCTTTGCTCAGTAGGTTCAACCTGTCCTATTTTAATACCTAGGGAAATAGGAGGAGTTTGGATTTGAACAGAACTGTGTGCTAAAGGAATCCAAAGTTGAATAGTAAGAAATTTATTTGGAGTGCTGGTGTTTTCTACTTAGTAAACCACTGAAACTTCCTGGGAAGAAGACAGCATCTCAAAATCCCCTCATTTTTTCTAGGCTGTTACTTACACAGGTGCTAATGCAACTCTTTCAGTTTATTTATTTTCCCATTATTTTAGGTGCAATAACTTACTTTTTTTTCTGATTGAGGCATTTACTGTGGAGAGCAATTCTGCACACCCTCATTATCCTGCTGGCACCGTGGAAGAAGGATGATGTGAGACCCTCTGAGCAGATACAAACACTCTTGTGAAGGGAAGGTTGAATGACAATATTCAGACTGGTGTGACTGAATGACTGCAGAGACATGAGTCTTCCCTGGGCCCAGCCAGCCTGTTTGCTGCTGCCATTACACATTTCCACTTTCCAGGTTGCACAGCTGAGCTCAGGGACTGTAAACTACATTTTGAAAGTTGGTGAGTTCTCCCACCTAAATGCACACAGGAATGGGGTAAAAACCCAAACCTGCTGATGTCCTTTACTCTGTGTATCACTTGTACATAGAGTTAGATAAGTTGAATGCAACAGCTACTCATATCACTCAAATCCCCTCCAAAAGCCTATTTTTGGCATTGCATGACTCTTCCTTTTAATTATAAAAGCACAGAACGCCCCATCTAACTAATTATTTTGAATTGCATACTGAGTATTCTAATAGAGAAAAAAAATTACCTTCTGATGGCCTGGGTGGAGTCCCAGACTGGGTCAGTTTTCTATTATGTAGGTGTGGGTTGAGGGTTGATGTACTGCTCTTCCCACTTGCAGAATAACGAACTGCTGGGTTGAAATCAATTGTCTGGTGTCCAATATCACGTTATTTTAAGGGAGAAGAGGAGGTGGATTTACCTCAGGCCTAGCAACAGCTGAGCTATTTCACAGGAAGGACTGAAATATTTGGAATATGTGTTTTGGCTGAGCTAGAAAGCAGGCCAGGCTATAGAAGGAGGTCTGTAACTCTAAAGAGCAGAACTAGTGGGAGAAAAGAAATTGTAGGGCTACAGAAGGCCTGGTTTCTGATCTAGCTACCTTGTTTTGCCCCTCATAGCCATGACTGTTTTTATTTCTCAGCTTTGTCCTTCTAACTCTTATCAGTGTCCCACTCGCAATGATTGTAAAAAGCACTGGATTTAGTTGAATGGCTTTGCAGCAGCCTGTGTTGGATGTTTGGAGGCACAATTTAATCCTTTGTTTCTGTAAGGTACTAACTAGCTGTTTTCAAATCCTCTGGTGCCACTGGAAAGTGATTTCTTGGAAACTTTTCTGCTGAAAGACAGAGCTCTGAGATATAATTAACACCAGGCTAAGTGCTACTTAAGCACCTGGTATTGTTTATATTCTGAGTTATACAGACTTTACTGTTAATTTTGTCATGAGTAAGCACATGTCACTGTCATGTAAGACTTTAGATGATTTTATCCTTGTTATCTTAGAACTTCACTGTTCTGCCTGACTTAGTTAAGGTCTGAATTGAGGAAGTTTTCATTTCAGCTATAGCTATTACTATTATTGCAGTTTTTAAAATATACAGAGGTTGCTGAATGCTAATTAATGTGAGTTTGAAGTTAAATATAAGCACTGAGGAATGCGGGGATGTGTCTGTCATTTGACATCTGCACCAGACTGGATTAAGCTTTCTAGAGTTTTCCTCCTCCTTAGAGATGTTCTTAGATGTGGTGTCAGAAATATTTGCTAAAAAATTCTGCAGTCTGTCTTATGCTGAACAGCAGCATGAAGGAACAAAGTGGAAAAGGGGCATTGAGGGTTAGGATACTGTGGTTATTAAATAACTTAGAAGAATTTTATATGCCTTCTGATGGTTCACACTGAGGCTTTTCTAAGGTCAGTATTTGTTCAGTCTACTTGTAGAGAAAGAGAGCAAAAGGGAAAGAAATGAAGAGCAAACCAGAAATGTATTTCAACATATTTAACTTGTTACTTGATGTCCCTACTGAAAAGGAAATAGGGGAAACCTTGGAAACCCAAGTATTTTTGGCTGTAGTTAAGTTAGGAGCACCCTGGTGAATTATTTTTCCCTTCTCCAGTCAGGACTGTGGCCTGAACTGTAGATCAAAGAAGAGCAGCACTTTGCTTAATCTGGCATTAAAATCTACTTTACCCCAAAGAGACAAGTAGAAAAAGAAATTGAGGCCCAGGCTCCTTGGCAACTGTGAGCTAGGTTATTCAAATGGTTGGTAACTGTAACAGTTAAAAAGAAAAAAATTAGGAAAGATATATTGCTACCATATTGGAAAGGACATTGCATCCCAAGCCAGGGTTGTTTGCTGCTGTTCTAAGGAATGTTCATAACAGTGCATGGATAGGCTTCTCCCATTTTCCTTATGGTATTGCAAAGAATAAACGGTGGCCAGCTGATACATCTTCAGGTCTGCTTCAGAAAATGTGTGCTGAAGATGCAAGCAGTGATTTTCTTCTTTGAATCTGTTCTGCATCACATGCTGACTTTACAGCTCTTGAGCCAGGGAAATGTGACATGGCAGGTGCCCATTTGTTGTGCGTATGACCACAGAGCAGACAGTGCCTGCTGGTGACACTGTGCTCTGCTGCTGTGTTTGGTGCAGAGGCTGCACTCTGACCCTGCATGATGCTGTCAGGTCCTGCGCTGTCACATGCAAACCTCCCAGCTGCTTTGATGGGGGACTTGAAAGCCAGTCCAGGATTCCTGAGTCACTGTTCCTGGTGAATCTCCTCAGTCCACACCTTGCTTATCAGACCAATCTGATATCAGACCAGCTGCTGAGTGAGCAGATCAGTGTTTTGGTTCAGGCCAGTCCAGGTGGGGAGCTCAGGGTGACTCAAATGTGGCTTTCTTGAGGTCTAGAATTTTTGTCATTCTCTCCTCAGAGCCTGTTGTTACAGAAGGAGGCCTGCTGCCATTCCCAGTTCCTGGATCTATGGCCATGTGGTGATCCAAGCCCTGTGCACAGAATCTGTTCCACAGCTTGGATAATTTATGATGTTTCCTTTTCTCTCTGGAGAAAGAGGATTTAGCACACAGACCCCCAGTTGGGCTTTACTGACAGAAGTGTTATTTAACCTGCTTTGTCTTTGTTCTGGACTGTGTCTTTCTCTTGACAGGAAAAATTACCTTGAGTCACCATTGATCTTTTAGTGAATGTGGAAGTAAAGAAGGCATTGATGACTTTCTTATTTTTTTCCTTTCTGCTTTTTATGTGTAGTGCATGTAATTTGTTTTGCACTTCTGTCCCTGATATTTTCTCTTTCTCATATGCTCTTCCTTTATATTAACCCTTACTTGCGTGTTGCTATTTCCATGTTAGTGTTCAATTTTTTGGAGTTAGTTCAGATCAGAGGCATTCCATTTCCCTTCTGCCAGTTTGCCACTGTACTCTCGGTGTAGTCTGTCCAGAAAATTCCCACCTTACTCTACCTTGCTTCCCATGGGAAGTCTTTACAAGAAGCCAACCTCCCCAGCTTGCTGGCATCTCCTGTTTTGCAGTCCAGTGTCCGTTATTACCTTTCCTCTGACAGAAAAACATTTGAGGTCATGATTCTTTTTCATCCAAGTTACCTTCTGGTTGCAGTGTTCAGACAGTCCATTCCTGCTGGGTATGAAGGTGTTCAAAGCAGCTGATGACACAGCTCAGCTCCTCCACCTTGTGAAATGTGTTCCTGACACACTGGCAGAGTGGGGTGAGCAGCCTTTGACTGGCAGTGTTGGCTTTCCAGAGACTTCCTGGCTCATTTTCCATAAGTTCTGGGCAACTCCTATTATTGCTGTGTGGAGATTTCTCTCAACCACACTGGATGCCTTTTCCTCCCTCTGACATAACATAACATTTCAAATTCCCAGATAAATCAAAACTTTTGCTGGTGGGAATTGCATTTACAAAAGACAAAAGTATATTTGAGCTGCCAACTGCTGTTTGTATTCATCCATGTTTGTGATCCCTGTCGTTTGTTGTTAGGGAACAAACTTGACGTGTGTGGATTTTGATTCGCGTAAAACCACAGAGAATGTGGTGTTTGATCTGAACATCTTAGAGAACAAGGAGGATTTGGTATGTGAACAAAACTCTTCGCAATTCTCTTGGGTAAAGGGGTTTGCACATCCACTCAGAGTGCAGAAACAACAGCATATAACTTAGGTGCCCAATTACACCCTGTGTGTCACCAAGGAGCTGAAGGAGCAGCTCACAAATGCTTCATAGTCTGAAAACAGGCAGATGAAAGCTCCAGCAAAAGGTACAATGCATTCAGGGCAATTGTGTGCTTTAATGCTTTGGGAAACAAAAAAAGGTCTAAATTTGCAGTTATCCCTAAGGAATTATCTGTGAGCTCTATCTGCAAATAATAATTTAATCAGCTTATTTGGCTGCCCAAATGGTCACAAAGCTGTAATTGATTAAAAATGATCCTTTTTGTAACAAAATAAGGCTGCCAAATAGAAATGAGATTCTAAGGTGATTCTAATGTGTCCTGCTCTGGCAATGTGATAAGGAGCACTTCTGTAGAAAACTAAAGAATCTCACAGCAAAAGGTTTGGGGACTGTTACAGAGAAGTCTTTTCAAACTTTAGGCCAGTTTAGACTGATTTTGGATTTTTTTTCTTTCTTTTTTTATCTTTTTTTTTTTTTTTTCCCCTTTCGTTCCTTTTTATTATTTTTTTTTTCAGTGTATTCATGTTTCCTTGGGACCTGAGTGAGGGAGAGGAACTTCTTTTAAAGGCCACATGGCTCACTTCCAATTCTGATAGATAAAGTCAACCTGCTTGGCCCTACCAACAGGAAATAGGATGCTGCCCCTTTAAGCGGACTGTAAGGAGTATGGAATTACGGCTAACTTGGTTTGGAGCCTTTGTGTAAGGCTTTCAGGAAGAGATAAACCATTAATCATGCACAATTACTCTGACCTTGCATGAACTAAAGCCTCTCTGAACACATAAGATTACGGTCTCTGGGGACCTTGAGACACTGACACGATCAGCTCGTCCGAGGGCATTGGAAACGGCTGCACAAAATGGCTGAAAGCTTGGCCTTGCTTTCGTTCCTTTAAACCCGAGTCTGTCTTCCACCCAGGACAGGGATTTATCCACCTGCTTGCCATGCAAACTAAGGAGAAGTTGTTTCCCTTGTGCCAGGCTTTGAGAGTGGAAATTATGGCAGTGCTGAAGAGAGTAAATTACATTTGAATTTTGAGATGTTTTTTAATACTTACTGAGTTGGAGCATTTTATACTTATTTCTACCTTCTCCCTTGGATATCCTCTTTTTCTCTGGGGTTAGAACAGCTTGTGGTACAAATGTTATGGTCAGTGGCAGAGGTTCTTAGGTAGCTCAGCAGTGTAATTCACTTTTGCTGTTGTTACTCCTTTTCTGGTGCTAGCCTCACCTGTTCTAATTAGATTTTGGATTATGATTTTCAGGGTCAGTTACATTCCCTCTGTTAGTTTTGTTTAGGATTTCTTTGACTTCTTAAACTCCTTAAACAACCATGTCCCACACATCTACTATGATATACTTTCCTCCGTCTCTTCTTTTTCCAACCTCTGGCACTAGCAGAAATATGTAAAATAATAATAATAATGATGATAAATAAGCAATTAAGCATTTACTCATCAAGTAATTATTTATTTTAACTTGTAATTTTTCAAAATTAGGGTGAACTAAAAATGCACACAAACAGTTGCAGAAGCACAGCTAACTGAAATGCAGTTTCTTGTTTGTTTGATCCTTCATTCTGTGTTTGATCCCTACAGCTTCATTCACTTATCAAGTTTATACTGCTATAAATATTCTACTTACATATATGATCATTTTATATTACACCTATTTTGAACTAATTTTACATTGCTATAACTATCTTTCCTCTGTCCACTGAAGTAACAAATTTCTGATTTTTTAGAGATGTGGTTTTAAGAAGACGGAGATGGCTCATCCTGCATTAAAGGACTGGACAGGGGATTCCAAACTAAAATATGGGTCCAGTTCTGACCAGCACCTTTGTGTTGCTGTGTAGGAAGATGGGTAAGTCCAAAAGGAATAAATATGGTCTTCACAGAGGGAATGATGCAGAGAATGTGTATTAGGAATCCCTGAAAAGGGGTTTTGAAGGTAGACTCATAGCATTGAAGAATGTCCTGGAAGGCACCCACAAGGATCACTGAAATCCAAAAGATAAGCATAATTAAAATACCACAAGGACAAGGACAGCAAAGGAATAATAGCTTTACCAGGTAAGATCTCTGGCACTAATGTCATACTGGTGGTATCAGGACATCAGTTGCTCTCTAACTATTTTATAAGGAAGGTTTCTCCAGATTGTTTGCTGCAAGCCTTCTGCACATTGTCGCTGAGTTTTTTCATGGACTTGGTTCAAGGGTTTGGTAACAGCTGATTCTGGTTTGTATCAGAAGGGTATTAAAAGGCTCCCTGTTCTGTTAGGCATTGAGGATGAGAGCCTGGTTTAAGGGAGCTGTCCAGTTCTTGCTGGAGAAGACACACAGTCTGTGCTGCTCTTCTTCATGGATCTTTTATTAAGTTTTTTCCCTTCTTCTACATTTCCCACTAATGTATTGTAAACATGCAGCCAATGGTTAAAGGGGTGCTCTAAGCTTTAAGAAATATACTGCAGAATGTAAACTCACTGGAAACAGAAAAAAACTGAGAGAGCGTGGTGCTCATGCTGTCCTGATTGTGGTGCTGTAGGGCCACAAGTGCTCGTGGCATTCTTGGGCAGCTTGGGCCAGTTTTCAGAGAAGCGTGAATCCCAACCCTGCTCCTCTTTTAGGAAACAGGCTGTGGAAGGAATTGAAATTAGCTGTGAGAGAGAAAAGGCAGGAGCTTGCTATTAGGACGGGATGGGAGTCTGTGCTGCAGGAGCAAAAATCAAACAAAGGTAGATTATTGTCTGATGTAGCCCAGCTGAAGTCAGTGTCAGAGTTGCATCACAATCAGGCTTGAAGTGAGCAGTATAGGGCCCACATTGGTTTTCTGCTTTGTTTTTAGTCCTGTTGCACCTTGTTGTGACCAAAGATGTGGAAAGTTCTATTGTAAGAGGTTTTTAAGTGGAGCAGTTCTTTACTTGAAGGAAAAAAGACAACCCACTACTTTTTGGGTTCAGTCCAGGTGTGCATTCTATATCTACACTGCAGTGCTGTCAGTACAGCTGTGTAGCTCTTCCTGAGGCAGCTGTTAACAAGTTGGCCTTGATACTTCTCTCTGTGCTGCCAGAAATATAATAGATTCCATGTGTGCCTTCTCCAAAAATATTATTGACTCTGCCTCTTAGTATACTCCTAGGAGTACTGATGCTCACTACCTCAAAACTACCTCAGCCATGTGTATTCAACCTGTCCATGCTTTGGACTGAAAGGCTGGATGTTTTCTTTAGTTTTAGATTTGATTTTACAAAATCTAAAACCTGATTGAATGGTTTCTGCAAGTAAATGTGTCCTGGTTTTACCATTCTTCATTTGGAATCTGAAAGGCTTTGTTTGTTTGGGTCTGAGACAAAAATGGACAGAAAGACAGTCAGGCAGCAGATATCTGTGTAGATTATTCTCTGCTGCTGGCAGTCCAGGTGACTCAGTTAAAGCAGTGGAAGAGCTGGCTGAAGGCTGTTCCATCCTAATAGGGGAGAGAGAACTCCAGGGGTTAAAGGCAAGAGCATCCCTTTTATAATTAGGACAGATCAGAAGTGGAGCAAAATGTTCTTGCAGCTGAATCAGCTGCCCTCTAACCAGCCTGGAGTCTGGAGCTGGGGCCTGATGGACACTTGTACAGAATGCAATTTAATCTGTAATGGCTGAGGAGGACTCCTCAAAGTCTGTGGCAAATGGCAATTATTGTCCCTTTTTGTCACATCCCCCCAAACAAAACAAAAAAAGAGGAAAATTAATGAAAATAACAACAGGGAAGGATCCTAACTAGCATGCCCTGCCTCCCCCTTTCTCTTTAAAAATCCTCTGCAATATAGTGACTGAAATGAGCTGCCCAGTATAATAAAATCTCTGGAGCACCAATGTGAAACGAGAATTCCTCCCCCACACACAGGCACACACACCCCTGCTCCCTAATGAGCAGGGAGACGCCAGCTTGGGGGCTGCAGCCAGTGTTAAATTAGCAGAGAAGGCCATCGAAGTGGGCTGACTCCAGCGTAAACTGCCTTAAGTGTCTGTTTATTAAATCACACCAGCGCTTAGAGTCTGCCCTGCTGCCACATCAGAGCTGTCTGCACACAGACAAACCCAGGCCAGTCCCGGGGGAACCTGGCCCAACTGGATACTGGTGGTAGTAAAGGCAGGGGGAGGAGGGAGCAGCCCTCACCAACAGCCCCTCGTTAGGCTCCATCATGGGTTATTCTTCTAGAGCAGAAAATCCTTTATTTAGGGTCACTGTTTGCATTTGTAGCAGTGGGGAAACCATAAAGTGGTGTTCCCTTCTCCTTGTTAGGAAGCAGGAGTCAAGGCAGGCATTTGCTTACTAAACTGCTGTGTCTGAGCATGGAGAGTGGCTTTCCTATGTCAGTCCTTACAGGGAAGTGTTCCTTCACTTTCAACTCAATCTTTCAGTTACAGTGGGAGTAGGTTGTTAATACCGAACAATTTTCTAAAAGGATTCCCCAGTCTAGCTAAGCCTTTGGAAATAAAAAATTCTGCTGGACAAACCTTAAGTTATCATATCAAAGGAGGGAAAAATCAAAATGCTTCTGTATATTTGCACAGTGGGAGGTACAGTGAGGGCTTGTTTCCAGATGGGATTTCTACACTTGCCTGTTAAACAGTACTGTTACATATTCTGCAGTTAAGGCAGACAGAAGAGAGAGTTAAGCTGGAAACCTTGTTCTTTAAGTCAGGAGACATCACTTCTATTGCTCCTAGTTCTGAAACAAGAGCCCTACTACATTCCCTTCTTTCTCAAGGACTGCTTTTAAACACAGTTGGAGCCAGGGCTTCTGGTTTATGATTCTGCTGCTTACATTCCCAATGGGCCTGCCTTGGTCTCTGCTCTGTGCTTCCAAGGTAAGTATCCTTTTTTGCATAAATCCCCCAAAATAAATCTTCAGGAGAAGTGGATGACCCTCTCATCCCATATGGAGGCATAGAATGGAGTTTTGGAAAAGTGTCTGAAATAGCTTGTTCTCATGAATTGCATGGGCTTGCTGAACAGCTCTTAAATTTCCCATCCTACCACTTAGGCTTGATCTTTCTCTGCAGTAAGATTTTGAAGATTCAAACAAGTTTCATCCATGTGTTGTCAGGTGAGGATGTTGAATGTACAGAATGTAGCTTCATTTAACTAATTTGTGGGTACTTCCATACTTGCGTTCCCTACTCAGCCTGCTGGTTTATGTCTTCCATGAGGGATTTTTGTTGCTCATTGGCCTCCAGAGGCTCCATTGCAGCCCAGATGCCACTTTCTGTGAAAATGGGTTTGGAGTCATGGTCAAGCATCCTTTTGTGAGGTGGCCTGTTGACACGGGAGAGGAGCAGCAGTTGAGCCAATTTGTATGAGGAAGGAGCCATGTAAAGTTTAAAATGAAGTGGTTGGTTTAGCTAGCAGAAAGGAGAGGTGGGCTGTTTTCCATTTCCCTTTAAAATGTCAAACACTAATAGTCTCTTCCGATCATCCTGAGATTGCCAAATAATTGACTCCTGCCTACAGCAAAAACCTCCCTGATCCACAAAGCAGGAAGCTGATGACAGCAATTGCCTGAACGTGTCCAAATTAGGCAACTCCTGGCAATCCCAGCAGGGTCAGCAGTGGCAGCCCAGGGGTCGCGGGGCAGCAGGAGATGGAGGTTGGAGATTGCCCTGCTTCCTGTGCCCTCTCATGCCTCCAGGATATAGAAAGGACATGAAGGATTCCCAGCTGGAGCAGCCAGCACCTGAACTGGGTGTCCAACAGAGATGTGTTTATCCAGAGAATCTGCTGTAAATTAGCCAAAGCAGGGGCTTAGGGGCAGAGTGGGGAAGTGCCTGTCCCTGTGAGTGGTGTCAGAACACGTGTGTGTGGGGTGAGCTGGTGTCACACAGCTTCTGCTGGGTTTTCTCCACAGTTTCCCTGATCTGCCATGTAGGACTGACCTGTGTACAGCTTGCTGGGGTCTGTTCCAGGGCTGGATTATTTTTTCTGTAGCTTCATTTGTTCTCCCACATCTGTGCAATTGATTGTAGGAAAATGTATGGACATAGTGTTTAGGAATATGCACACAGCCCTGGAGCTCAGAGAGGAGCCAGAGAAGGGTGTTCGCCAAGCCATTCCTGAGCCTCTTCAACACATCCAGTTACATGTGCTGGGTGGTTTGGTTTTATAAAGTGGTAGCAGTAAGGCAACAACCTCTTGCCCCATTCCCCTCTCTTGCCTTTGAAAGGACTTCAGTGTGCCTGTGACTTCTTGAAGGCAACTCAAGCATTTAGGGGTTGTGGCCTTTTCATAAGATTATTTTAAGACTCAGAGAGAGGACAGAGGGAGAAAGAGAGAAGCACTGTCTCAGAGCTCCCAAGCAATACCTCTGTTGTTACAGGCAGGATGAGAAAGTTTTAAGAGCAGGCTCTTTGTGTGCTAGGCTGTATTCCTGTCTGTGCTTCCTAAAGCAGAGGAGCTGGGGACAGGAGCCTGCCCTGACAGCTCCCTGAGCGTGCTGCTGCAGGTCAGGACCTCTGCCCGGGGAAGGAGCACTGCCTGTGGGCCTCCCACGTCTGCTCACGGAAAGCCTGGCTGGATGCTCTGTCACACTCTGACAAAGGTCACTTTTACATCCCGTCTTCTAAAAGGTCACAGCATGACCTCAGGTGCAGGAGAAGAGGAGGAGGGAGAAGGCAGCTTTCTCCCTTTTTTTTTTTTTTTAATTTGTTACCACTGCCTGACAAAATATACCTTGTCTTTGCTCTTGTACTGCCCCCTCTCTCGACCTGCACTGGCACTTTCTCTTCCTAAATGCTACACCATAAGCTCTCCCGTGATAGGTTTCAATGGCTGGTTACTGGATTTTTTCCTCTTTATCCACTTTGTCTCCTCTGCAGAGCTGTAGCTGTTGTCCCTTGATGAATAAGCAAACACTTCTAACCTCACTAACACTTCTAACCTCACTGTGCCCTCCAGATGTAAAACTCTGTGCACAGTTCTTCACCACAGCTTGTATGAGATGTATGAACACAAACTGCTACACAGATAGTTTTTCCTTTAAGGGCTGTGTGGAGGGAAGGTACCAGTCCTTCTCTTATTCATCCCAGTATATAGCAGTAAATGGATACACCTCTTGAAAACTACCTTCCCTTGCTCCTTTTTGGCAGTGATTGCACAGGTCAGTGGGGCAAGGAGGACAGATGCTTAGGTGCCACATACTGCTGCAGAGTTGTTTCCCAAACTAGGATTTACTGAACCAGCTAGAGGATTGAAACTATTTGTTCTTCTTGACTTAAGTAAGGCCCAATGGTTAACAAGACATTTATGTGAAACCCATAAGGCTTCAATACAGAACTAGTGTCTTTAATTGCTGGGTCATCTTCCCAGCATGATTTGAAATTTTTCCCTCTCATAGAATTTGCAGCAGCAGTGGAATAATCTTCTGCATTTTGGATGCTAATAGAAGGGATAAATACAGGGGGTTTCTTGGTCTGCTCATTTTAATAATTCGTTTCTTAAGGGCTGGAGTGAGATGGTGAACATGATTCTCTGGGGGCTGCAGGGACTTGTCACAGATGCTGGACAAGTCCTTCAAACAGCAGACATGGGACATTTAAATTTTAGAGACACAGTTGACTTCATGAGGGCGATAACTTGATACACGTTATTTTATTTACGGCATTCATTCTTCACACAGAATTTCCTTAAGATGTTTAAGTAGAGATATAAAGAGTTAGAGAATCAGAGAGGAGTCTCTTCAAAAAACATACTATAACTTTTGAACAGGAAACAGCCTGTCCCTGGCTTGTCTTTGAAAAATAGATGGCCAAGTTTTCACTTTAAAATGTAATGATCTGCATCTATCTTAGATCTCTCTGTAAGGGCTTTTATTGCTCACATAGCTATGTTTTTTGAGCTAGTGTCCTTTAATAGAGGTACTTACTGTGAGCCCAGAGAAATTAAGTATCTCAAGACTGTCTTTCGGTTGTGCTAATACCCTAAAAAATCCTCATCTAATTCCTAGGATCGCAAAGGAAATTGATGCAGCTTGCAGACTACCCACCAGGCCAGTGTACCTGTTCCTGACCTTTAACTAAGCAGATTGATGGAATCTTTGTATTGGCCAGACCACATGAAAGTCAAACATGTGGAGAAACAGAAGTTGTATAAGGTCAAAAACTAGGTCATGGCTGAGCTGGGAATGCCAATGAACTGGGCTACCTGTTGAGCAAAAAAAGGAAGAAGTAGCCATGATGAAGAGTACCCAAAGGTGGTTTTCCAGGTTCCCAGTCAGAAAGGAGACTGTTCCACTAATTGGGTCTTAAAAGGTCTTTTCTATTCTGTTTCAATTCTTACAATATGCCCCTCACTGAGATATGAGGGTGTCTGTCTAAGGATGTCTCTCTTTTCATTCTTTTCAGCAGTGTTTGTTTTCCTCCTTCCCCTTCCCCATTCTTTGCAGGTTCGTGAAGAGCATTCAGACCCCATGAGGGGGTCTCTACAGATCTCCTAAGAAGATTAAGCTCTCTGAATATTTCATGCCCCTGATTGACATCTCTTGAGGACCTCTTGTAAGCCTGGCGCCCGTATTCTTGTTTTAAAAAAAAAGAGAGGGAGACAAGAAAATCACATCCACAGAAAAAAATTGATCCTATGGGCCCGACCTCTGCTGACAGAAGGCACTAGGCAGAGGCAGCTTCTCCGGGACATCTCCCCCTCCTTTCCCTCCCACCAGTCTCTACTGTGAAATAAAAGGAAGGTAATGGGGTTTTAAGAGGCAAGGAGTAGGCAGAGGAGGAGGGGGTGGCTGTGCCCCGTCCCCTGAGCCCCAGTGCTGCGGCTGCTGGTCCCTCAAGAGCCATTGTGTGCCCCTGTCCCCGCTCCCGTTCTGTGCAGAGCCCGACCTTCCCTAACGAGCTGCGGGCCGAGCCGCCGGCGCTCATTAGGGGCTGAGCCGGCAGCCAGCCCCGCGCTCCCCGTTCCGCCCCATTAAGGGCTTGCCCCCGCTTGACAGCGGGGAAAGGGAGCCGGCGACCTGTAAATTCTCACCAGGCTGCTTGAGAGCCTCCCTTCCCCCTCAGTCACCCCGCAATAGGCAACTGAGAAGTTTCTCCTTTATTTAGAGAGGCAGGGCCAAGCAGATCTCCTCACATGCTGGGTTTAGGAGACATTCCTTGGTGGAAACAGGGGGATGAGGATTAGGGGGAGAGAAGCAGAAAGGAACAGCTCTGAACCCTTCTTACAGCTGGAGCAGAGTTTTGCTGCTGTAGATACCAGTATTGGACTGCAGTGTCCTGTGTTCCTCTGCTCCATGCTAAGAAATTGGCACAGCTTCCTGCTGACAGATTTATGGGAATCATTCATGGTGCTGGGGATACTGCACAATTATGACCATGCAGATAAATGGAATGGTCACTGCTGAGTGATTAAGAGACTCCACCAGCTTTTGCAGTACTTTAACCTTTTCCTTGCTCAAGACTCCAGAGGTGCTAAACTCAGTTTAAAGTCTCCTCTTTGATGTTAGACTTGCCTTCTCAACATGATTAATCTCTATTAAACTTGAATATCCTTTCAGTGTTTCTGTGTGGGGTATGGCCGGACACTCCAGCAGTGGTACTTTAGACCATGTGAGTAGGGGACTCACTGGTATTAAGATTTATAGAGAGCTTGATTGTTAGGCCACAATATTATCACCCCCAGTTTAGTACTTTTGTCATTTGTTGTTCCTGGCACTGCCACCCTGTGCCCTACCTGTGTGCCTGGGTAAGCTGGGCAGACAGCAAACTGTTCCAGAACAGTTTCAGTGGGTTTGGAGGAATTTCTCTCCTACTGAAATGAAAAGATGGGACATGGACTCTATTTTCTTCTTCCCTGTAGCCACTGAAATGAAGTGGATAAAACTAGACAGACGTCCTCATAACCCTACCAGAGTCAGGAAGATGGAACCTTACATCTGGAGAACTATGCCCGCAGTTTTCTTGTAGTGGGTATAGTCTCTATAGACAAAATCCTAGATCTAAGGTCAGCGAAACCCTTTTTAAAATCCAGTTCTATAGTGTAAGGCTTTCCTGTCTGGTTCCTTAAATCCCTTCCTCTACTCAGCTTCTTTGTCAGGCTGAGCAGAGCAGCTGAGAATGACAGAGCCTGGAGACAAAGCTACCCTTGAGCCATTCCCAGCTTCTGACATGGTTTGCCCAGTCTCTCTCATGGACACAGAGAAGGAGCTTTTCAAAAGTGACTGACTGCCTCCCATCCTCTCATCACTCCTCTTTCAGATGAGCAACAAATGAAGCAGGGAAGACTGAAGGTCATTTTTCTCAATAGCAATCTGCTGGCCTACTCACAGACTTCTGCTTCTCATCTACCATGCTATCTCATCTGTAATTAAACTAGAGATGGTTTTTCTGGAAGGAATCTGCTGATGTTTGGGACTAATGGGGTGTATTCACTGCAGAGCTCTGAGGTATCTTACCTGCTTTGATAAGACAAGCACACAAATCACACATGCTGTGCTTCTGTTCTGAATGCTTTGGAGAAGCCTGTTTGCCTCCCTCTTCCATTTGCAGAGACTTGAGGGAGAAATCCTTTCCCTGACTTAGAGAAGTGGGGTAAATGAGCAGGCAGTGAAAGTATCCCTCAGTGCCTCAGGAGCACTCTAAAGATCCTTGTGCACTCATGTTGAAATGGTCAAGGAGGTTTTTGTGTCTTTTTCTCTTCTACTAATTGTGGTGCCATATAGAGCTTACTGATAATATCACAGTTTTCTAGACTAGTCCTAGGAAAATAGACCTAATCTTCTGTTTCTAGACACCTGATACAGACCAACATATTGCTCTGCAAAGCAGTGCTTAGCTCCTACAGAACTGTGGAATAATACAAGTTGGAAGGGATTTTAGGAGGTCATACTATCCAAGCTCAAAGAAGAGGGGGAGAGCAGTTAAGAATCCTGTTCCATCCTTAATCCCATACAACCATCTTTTCCCATTAGGGTTTCCAGGAGTCAGCATTGCTGCATCCTGCCAGCCCTCCTTGCTGGAGTGGCCTTTCTGCAGTGGCTGTGGCCAAAGGAGGCTGTGTGACCTCTGTGTGGAACTGTGGAACAGAGGTGGGCTGTGTTTGCTTCTGGAGCCTCAAAATTGGAAGTTCATGGCACTCATCCAAGTCAAAACTGCACAAAGCTATAGTGCTGGCTATGTTAAAAAGTGGTTAGCACAGTAACAGAAGGAGAAAACTCAGGGTTTTCATAAGGAATAAAAAAATAGTAATGGATAAGCTATGCTGTTTTTAGAAATGCTTATCCAGGTTCAAAACCAGAGTGAAATTTAAACTTGGTTTGTAGGGTTCTGAAATTTCTGGATAATTTTTTCCATTTTAATTTGTGATTAGGAATAGAACCAGAAAGACCAAGATACCTCACAATTTATCTGAGCATTTGGAGTTGTGAGCCGAAGTAAAAATGTACTAGAAATCACAAACAAGCTAATAATTTCCTCCAAGGTTTGGAGCCCAGTTTTGCAGAGTTGGGAGGTTTGCTATAGTTTGCAGTTAGACAGCAGTCAGGAGTGGGTCAAAACCAGGATCTGGGGTGGCAGGGAGGTCTCTGTGACTGGAGCCCCATAAAGGCTTGAAGATTTTCTCCCCATCAGGTTGCACTTGTTGCTCTAAAGAGGGTAGAGCAGGTTGGGAGAGTCACTGCCTTTGTCTTCCCTCATAAGAAGAGATTTTTCACTGGATGTTATCAAAGGTCTTAAGAACGTCCCTTTGTCAGAGGGAGTGAAGATATCAGCAGAGAGAAACACTGACTTTGTGAGAAACACTGACTCCAAAAGTGAGTTTTTCTATAGGAAAATGGATCCCATTTATGTTTGCAGAGACTGTGTTTTGCCTTGAAAAAGCTGGCTAAATTTGGAATTGAAATCCATGACACATTTTCATTTGGGTAGAGAGAGATTCTCCTTTAATCCATTTTGCCAATAGTGAAAGCTGCAAATGTACTATGACCTAATGCAGTGCCAAGTGTAGGTGTTTGGAAGTGTGTGGGGAGGAAGGAGTTAAGGATTCTGCTCCATGAGCCATCCACAGCAGGGAATGACCCAGTTTAAAAGGGTTAACAGTATTTGGTTTTTCAGAACTATTTGTTATATCAAGTTAGTGCAGCAGAGGTCACCCAGGTCACTATGCCTCCCCCTTCCCTCTCCATCCCCAGCCCCTGCTCCGTTCCTTGTTTCTCCTCTAATCCGATGACCTCAGACACAGCTCTTTCCTTATGATGTTCTTGACAGCATCTTCAGACAATATGCAGCTTGACGCCAGTTGTCTTTCCCTTTTTCTTCTGTCCCTCAGGAGAAAACCTGGGATGCTAAAAGGCACTTTGTGCAGTGGGGAAAAGCCTCAGCAATTTGTTCTGTGGTTTTTGGACAAGAGTAGGTCAGAAAACAGTTTTCCATGTCTGTGCTCTGTTAGCATGGCTGTCTTTTCTTCAGTGTGTGTGTTTGGGTGTCTTTCTCTATTTTGTGTGTGTGTATGATTAAATTCTCATTTATCCACTGTACATTCTGGTCTCTTCCATCATGATGTCACTGCCTGTGACTTGCTGAAGCTCGGAGCAAATGCTTTTTGGGAGTACAAGTTAACTGTTTACAAATGGGAATGGAAAAGTTTGGCTGGAATTCGTCCTTGGGTTTAGAAACCAAGTGAGGTCAGATTTGCTACTGTAACTGAGAGTTAAATACAGAAAACCTTGCTAAGAAGGTTCTCATCCTCATTCCTCCCCTCTGACCATCTTCTACCCATTGAAGCTTCTCTTAGATTTGTTTTCAAAGGTACTGAAGGCCCACAGAAAAGCAGAACCTCAGGTGCTTGGTGTCTTTATCAGACTAGAATTAGGCAATGACTATTATGCTTGTATGTTTTTTCACCTTACCAACATCATGATATTAACTTTCTGTCATACCATCCACAGGGAATAGGATACAAAACACCCTACCTGATATGAACCCAGGAAGTCTCATTTTCCTGCTTCCTCAGTTGCTTGTTTCACAGTGTTTCTCCTTCTCCTCTACCTGTGCCTCTGACATTCAGTTAGTTGATTTTTTTTTTTAAGAATGTTCCTTGCTTCTGATTTTATTTTTTTGCTCATTGTGCAGCCAGAGCTAGAGGAGTTACACTTGCTGTTGGGGGTAAACTTAGTAAGGTGTAAAGGACTGGTTTTCTCCCTCTGCTGTGGTTTGACTGCTTTCTGAGGGGTGTGCTTTGCTTTTCCTAGAAAGATGGGGTAGTGTAGTTCTCGATGTCCTAAACCTCCTGAGGGAAGTGAATGGTCACCAACCAGCTGTTGCTGGTAATGTTAAAGCTGTTTCTTGCAGCCTTTCCAGAGCTGGGGAACTGCCAGACCTCAGCGTTTTTAACAGATCTGAGGGATCAGTGAGAAAAATGCCTGTGTAGATTTGCTTGAATTGAAAAGCAAATTGCAACTCAATTGTGTGTGGCTTTCCTTTGCTTCTTGGTCATGTTCAATTACATAAGGGTTATTAGTGTGAATGTTAATTAGAAAACAAAACTTAAGTCTTTTGTTGGAACTTTTTTATACTATGAGAACATCCAATTCTATTTCGTTCAGTCACCACAAATTGATCAGGAGAGCAGAGCTTTATACTCAAAGTTTCATGTAACTGGCAAAAGCAAAGTTCAAGTAGTACTTTCCATTGCCAGCTTTTTCAATTCCCAGCTTGCTTCTCTGTTAATGTTACGAAGTTGCTTTCCCAGTGGCATGACCAGTGGCACTGGTAGCAATCAAAATTATTATTGTGAGTTGCTTGCTGTGCTGGAGGAGTCAGAACAAATGGCAGTTCTGCACACAGTGTATCCTGGAGTGGGACTGGATGATCTTCTGGGTCCCTTCCAGCTCAGAATATTCTGTGATTCCTTGGAAAATTAGTTGAAATCATAAAAAATGTTGGCTAATGAACTTCTTCAGCTGAGCAACAGCTGAACCTTTTGCAAGAAAATGTGTTTTAAGTTTCACCTTCTTTAATCTTAGGTGGAACATTCCTAATGTTTCATGTTAGCCAGGATAGTGTAGATCTTGAAGCCAGTATCTGTATGTTTCAGAGCTTTCATCCAGGTTCTCTGGGAGGGTTTCAAATCTTCCCTCTGGCACCTGCCCAGATGTTTCCAGATTCTAGAGAGTCGTGGCATTGCTTTGTCATTTATTATGCAGTTCTCTCACCACTGGCCTCAGCATTACAGGTTTTTGGAAGCATGAATGTGATGGAGAAAGGGAGTATCTGGCGGCATGGAACACTTTCAAGTTTTTGTGGTTGTTTTGTTTTCTTTTTTTTCCTTAAAGAAGAGGGCAAGACCCTCTCCTGTCATTGCAGCACTCGTCTTACCCAGCAAGTCATCTAGGCCGAAGGACACTGTAACAGGGACATTGCCAGGAATGGAAGATGGACGGTTTCTGTAGCAGGGAAGAGAGCATCAAAACAGGAATGAAAATTGGCAGGAGGAGCTTGGAAAGGCCAAAAGTTTCCAGCTCAGAAAGACAGTGAGAGAGGAAGTCAGTAAGTGCAAAAGGATTCCCTCTCTCCCCACTTCTCATCCCCCACCCTCTGTCCTTCCTCCAAACCCCACCCGGGGAGATGGGAGAAGAAACTTGGCAAGCCATCTTGTCGCCAATCAATCTGTGGTGTAACAATTAGCACTTAAGCAGCACTCACGCTAAACACAGGCTCAGAAAACACTTACAAAGGAAAAGAAAAAAACGCTTAAACCCCAACACAACAACAACAGGGGAAAGCTGGAACAGATCAATGCCACGCCAACCAGGAGGCACCTAATACCCCATTATTGACGAGGCCGATAGCGCTTTAAGTGTGTGCTCTCCATGCTGAGCAATTAGCGTCAGGACCAGTGCGGTGGAGGCAACTCCAGCACAAGAACGCACCCCCCGCTGCCCAGCGCTTCCCCCAAGAGGTGTTTGATGACAGCTTCATTTGTTAGCGAGATCCCAATAGCTGCCGGCGCCGGCATCCTTTCCATTACGGAGCAGAGTGCGAGGGGAGCTGGGCAGTGGGTCCGCTCCCCCCGCTCCCCCGGCCTGTGGTAACAGAATACAGTAGACACGGAGTCTGTCTGTGCACTGCCTAAATTGATTGTAATGGCTTTCTTAACGTGCTGAAAGAGCCGACTGTTTTCTCGCCTCGAAGAAAGGCTGGAGGAAGGAGGAAGCGACTCCAGCGGCTGCGGCACAGTGGATGAAAGTAAACTTTTGTTTAGTAAAGGCCAGCCGACTGCAGACTGTCTCTGGCCTTTCAGCTGGCTCTCAGCAACACTGTGAGAAGAAAGGGGAGAGGGTAGAGAACAAACTAACAGCTTCCTGCCTTGGCTCTCGCTCCCGTGCTAGCCCTGCTCGTCTGGCTGCACCTCCCAGAAGCACGCTGGAACCTCTTCATGCAGGGAGTCTGGTTCCAGAAGGTGCCTATAGGATAAGGCTTTCCAAGGGAATTCATGCATATGGACAGTAGGGCATATGTGCTTTTAAATGCTTGGCTAGGCTGAGGCTTACCTCGAAAAGGTGTGCTGAGCTCCCGTAACAGCATAAGCTAAGCCAAGCCTGGAGAGGATATGACCTTCTGAAGAGTATCCAAACAGCATCTGTTATTGATAAACTGTGTTTATCTGGAAGCCCAGAGCCATTCTGAGACCTCCCAAGTGGAGAGACGTGTCCCATGTCAGAATGTCCGAGCAGTCAGATAAAACCATCCATCAGTCAGTCATATCTGGTCACCACAGCAAACCAGCAGGTGCCACTCAGGGGCTCTGCTGCCCTCAGGTGTGCTGCAGCCTGTCCTGCTAATCTTTACTGCATTGGCTGGGAGATGCCAAGGGTAACCCAAACACTTCTGTCATAGAAGAATCATTGCATCACACCTGAGCAGCCTTTGGCAATAAAATAAACTGGGTGACAGATGTTCAGGCTTTTCTGAGAGGCAGTGTAATACCTCTATACTGGAATCTGCTCAGCCAGTGAGGGTCTGGGGTACCAGAGGCTTCCTCCTTAATTGCTCGTCACTGGAGATATGCTTTGGTTCCCACTTCTCTTTCCATGGAATGAGTCTCTCAGAGGTACCATAGACTGTTTTGTCACCACAAAGGATGAGGAGGCACCTGGTGTGCAGGTACTGCCATAGTGTGAGGGAAGAGGAAAATAACCAAAGTTCTCCACTGTGGTGTACTCAGGTTGCAGGAGGTCCCTTCCCACCCTTGCCTGGTTCCAAACATTTATTTATCCTCAAAGTTAGATCTTGTGAGCAGAAAAAGGGGCTGCAAAGTACAACTTCTCAGGCTGCTGTAACCAGAAGCTGCTCTTTGCTTCTGACCAGGAGGCTTTAAGATGATGCCAGATGGGGCCATTAAAGCTGTGCAAACAGTAAGGAACACATAGGGGAGTCTGTTAATGGGTTTCTTTTGGAAGCATCAGCTGGAGCTGCTGAATGAGGCATATGACCTATTTAAAAAAGACACTTGAGAAATCTGTCTGACTGCTGAAAAGATGGGATTTCTTACCTTCCCTGTTTATGCCAAGCCACTAAGGATCTGCCATGCTGGATGCTCACACGCTCCAGTGTTTGCAGTGTTGCTCACGTGCCAATACACTTTATGGCTCATGCTCTAAAGCTCTGAGATTGTGGGCAGGAGGAAGTGTCTCAACCACGTTCTGAGCAGGAAGGAAGCCACACATCAGGAGATGGCTTCTATAGAAGTATTGTTTGATTATCCCTTCTGGGAAGGGGGAGCCCACTGTGAAGGCAGATTTTTCCATGGTTACAAACCAGCATTTTGCATGGAGAACAAGCAGCATGGTTAGAGGTGGCTGACAGAACACAGCGAGTGCAGAAGTTCCTTGGCCTTGAGTCCTGATGGGGGCTTATGTGATCAGAAATTGTGGTATAGCTTGGCAAAGCTCTGAGTTTCAGCTCACATGAGGATCAGCTACTGATCCACTTTATGAAGGGAAATGCCTCTACCTGCAATGGCCAGAGGAAAAATGATGTGATGGAGGAAAAAAAATACAGATGTGCTCCTTGGCGGAATCCAGATCCTAAATTGCTCCAGATTGTGAAGGTATTTTCTGTCAATCTTTCGGGGAATACTCCAACATCCTGGCTTGAATTTGAGCCCAGGGAGCTGGTGATGCAGGGGAGGATCAGTTCCACAGTGTGCATTGTGTGCTGCTTCATTGGAAGCATTGGGTTTGAAAGAGAAGGATTCTCTGAGAAAACATAGAACACTAATTTCTAGATTGAAATTTGACTCACCCTCCTTGATTCTTTACTGTTTGAAGCACAGTCTTATGGTTTTATGATGGACAGATCAGTCATCTTACAGTGCCATTGAACTATGGAAACTGCAGAAGGGTAGAGTCTTCATTCTTTGCAAGGCAGCAAGGCTTGCTCTCTTCAGATGACCCACTCCTGATTAGTTCTATTGTATTTATCTCATAAATAGTACAATAGAAAGGTGTTGTTCTTGCTGACATAAAGGAAACAAGACTAAAATCTGCCTTGGAGAACACCTTTAGGAAAGCATGAAGAGAGACATTACATTTATGTCTACCTTTCCAGTTTGGCACAGACAAAAATGGGAGTGTTTGGTTTGCATTGTGTGTTTTGTCAGATTCTCTGTTGGGAATTCAGTGGCTGATTATTAAACTCAACTTGGACACAAGCTTGGATTGTTTTATGTGGCAAAATCAAATCTGAAACCCCTTTGAACTACTGGCATGGCAAACAGAAAATTTCACTTGGAGGGAACATCCTGGAACTTAATTTGCCTCTCTTCAAAGGTGTTTTCTTGAGTTTTCACAAGCAGAAGTAAAAAAAAAGTTCTCTGACTAGGGAACTTTCCACATATGATCACTTCTTACTTTGGCTGCAGCGAAGAGAGGGAAGAAAATCTGGTCTAGTTGTTAAATCTCCAGAAGTGTGAAAATGCCATTCTGCAAACCCTTCAAGACCCTTGACTGTGCCTGGGAGCCTTTCCCATCTGACAGGGAATATCTCCTGAAGGAAAGTCAACATGAAGTGTTTTCTCTCCCACTTGCCACCTTCTAACTTTGGTTGCTGAGAGAAGAGAAAGGCTTTTAACACCCTGCAGTGACCCGGCCCTAAGTGCAGTCTCCTGGAGTTGATCTAGCTGGGGAGACGTGAGGTCAGCTGCAGGGGGCAGGAAAAGTGAGAGAAACCATGTCAACAGGCTGCTCCCGCCGTGTCTGAGTGGTGAATGATGAGCCTGGGACACGAGAGAAGGAGTCAGGGTGCTCACCTGGAAAATGTTGCAGGAAGCTTGTCATGGATGTTTAAGTGCTGACAAGATGTGTTGGAGATACCTTTGCAGTGCATTTAGGATAAAGGTAACCTTTCCTGTGGGTCCTGCTTCACAAGGGAAGTTGTTGCCCTGGTTCATAGAGGGGGATAGCAGCAGCTTGATCAGGAGGTCTGAAGTAATTTTTCAATATGGAATAGTGCTGCTGTATTTATGTAAGGACTGAAAGGGCAGGGGATGGTGGGGGTTTTAATTCTGTCATCTTCCCATAATCCATAGGTGTGATCCCAAATCAGGTGAAACCAGCAAAAACACATTTTTCCAAAAAGATTTTGAAGCAAGCTCTGTTTCAGGAACATCTCCAGATCAGTAAATCCTTTGGTCAAATATATGCCTTCTTTCTGAGAAAAATATCCATGGGATGAATTGGCTGCCTTTCAATGGTGAATTGTATCCCATACCTCCAGGGATGTTGTAGATGAGGTTGGAGATTTGGCATTGGGCAAATCTGATACCAAAGACTTGTGAGTAACTCTCGAAGGAAAAGAAATTGCTTTCAGAATTAGATTTTCTGTAGTGAATTGTAATTGTAAGAAATAACAGCTCAGTGGATCTTAGAATGTACTTCCCAATGCCTTGTCAGTGAACACACAGGAAACACATGCACCATGGAACAGAAAGTGCCTTGCAAAGAGCTAACCTGCCTAATTCTGGTGTCACTTTAAATTGCTAAAATGAACCAACTTCCTTGTAGTTTTCCTGCTTAGGATATGACAAAGAATAACACAACCAGATCCTGATCTGCAGCAGATCCTTTTCATTGATCTGTTATCAACATTACAGTGAGATCAAGCTTAAAAATGGATATTTTCTACTACTTATTTGAAGGCAGAAATTTGAATCTTTTGTTATTTCTCTTCCTTTGTTTGTTTTTCACACTGTTAATTGCTCAACTTCTGTCCTTCCACAAGAGTCATTTGGGAAAGCTTGGTAATGTTTAGCCCTTGAGCCTGACCTTCCAATCTCTGCAAAGTCCAAAGGAGAGGAAAGAGTTTTAACTGAATTTAATTGGGGTCGTCTTTGCCCATCAACCTCTTCCTCCTCAGCACCTGGGGGGTTTGAGCTGGGGCCCCAGTAACTGGTGGAAAGGAGAAGATGTCTCCACGTCAGAGCCGAGCAGCTGTCACTGAGGCTTAGGGAGCAGACAGGAGATGGTGCCTGCAGGAAACAAAGATGGTTCCCACCTGTCCAGAGCTAATGAGGATGTTTCTGATGTCAGTAAATGTTTCCTGAGCACAACAAAGAGCCAGGCATCTTCACAACACCCACTCTTGAACAATAAGCAAGTACAAGAGGTGGAAGACAGAAGTGAAGGAATTGGGGAATAGGAATGAAGATGAGGCAGGGAGGAATAGGAAGGAAAGGGAGATAATTGGAAGGAAAAGAGCTAAAGAAGGAAAAGAGAAAATAGAACACATGGCAAAAGAGGGAAAATAAGGATGTCTGGATGGAGCAGAGAAGAAATGGAGAAATAGGTGGAAGTGTCCTGAGATGAGAGATACTGAGAGCACACTGGAAAGGGACCAGAAGAAAAAGAGCTAAAGGAATATGGAAAAAAAGCATCAGCCTGTGGAGAGTAGTGCTTAACCCAATACATCCTTTTCACAGAACAGCTTGAGAAGCCTGAAATGATGAAGAATAGGATATAGTCTGTAAGAGGAGTCTTGGGTCTAGAGAAGTTAAGGGAAAAGAGGGGCAGAAAGTATATCTGACATATAATATTTTTAATCTTATTCTTGGAGTGTTCCTTTGTGTCAGCATCTCCAGGAAAATCCTCAGTCTTGACATAAAGCAAAGAGAATCCTTTTTATGTATTGCACAAACTATGAACATCAACTACTGAGTGCCCAGCTGAGGCAGCAGCTCTCACCTGGGACTTACAGATAGAAGCCAACAGCTGATTTGTCCAGGAATGTGTAGCACTTCATTAGCAGCAGCAATAAAACCATGGCTTTATATCTTTTGAAGATGATTAATTCTTACTGCCACCCTCAGTTCTTTTACCCTTTCTCTGCAACAAAATTACTGTTGAAGCATCAAGAGGTCCTGCTCACAGACTGCGGGTGTTATTAACCTTTCCCAATAATTTATTTTATTATTGACCATTTTACATGTGCTGATTTTACTTTAAATTCTATGAAAAATCTTATTTTGGAAGATTGCTTCTTCCCTTTCAGATATAGCATTTTAAAGTTCTTATGTGTTTCCTATGCCTGTTTGAATCTCAGTAGCAGTACTTGGAATAACCTGTGCCACACAATGTCCCATCAAGGTGTGATTTATCTCATTTTGGTCCAGCTTTCTCATGATCCTACACCAAAGCTCCGCTGGAGGCAGTAAGAGATCAGCAGCTCCAGAGTGTCACTCAACTCATGTGTTAAAGTAGAAATTATTCCTATTCAGAGTCACACTGGGCTGTTAAAAACAGGAAGATATTTGAATCTACACAAGAAGAAGAAATATTTATGTTGGTGCTAAGTAGCAGTTGTCCTTCACAAGTTTAAAAATAAAATGAAGGCAGAGTATTCCATCAAAGTACATCCTGTAGCAGCACTGGGAGCAGTGTGTTATGAAACTGAGTACAAAAGCTAAAACATTTAAGAAGGGAATTTTAAATTAACTGGGAACACATATAAATTTTTTTTTTTTTAGTTTTCTATTGAAAATTATGGAATTTTGGTTTTATCAGATGCCTGCGAAGTCAGACTGTTACAGTAGAACTGTGCAGTGCTCCAGTGGTACAGTCAGGTCTGCCAATTATCCTGCTCGTTTCCCAGCATTTGCCATTGGCCAAGAGCGGGGATGGGAGCCCACCAGCTCGTTTCCTGGTCAGGTTTGGTTCTGAGCTAAAAACACATTATTAGTGTTCCATTCCTCACAGGGACACCGGGCTCCCCTGTGAGACGCCAAGGGGCTGCATCCAGTGAAGATGTTCCTGGAGCTGTGACAGTCACAGGGAGCAGGCACAGCTGAGCCCCGGAGAGGCCAAAGCCACACAGCCCGAGAGTTTCAGACTCTCAAACTTTCAAATGAAGACTTTGGGGTCTCTCTCTCCTGCTCAGCCCCCTCTGCTGCTGTGTGCTGCCCTGCCCCTCTTCCCTTGGAGGAAGACTGCGATGATGTAAGTGGACAATGCAGGGAGCCAACAGTGGGGTGGGGAGAGCCTGCAGGAGATTGCCTTTAGCCAGAGAGGACACAATTACTGCACCAACTGTCCGGCCAGGCCCAGCCAGGAGACTCCACTTAATGTAATTGAGTGTGAAGGCAGGCTGGAGACACTGCACCCGCTGCCTCAGCCCCCCCTGCCACAATATAGACACTATTGGCTGCTAATTGGCGCCAGTGGGCTGGTGCTAATTGTGCTCATGTCTTGGGCTGAGGACAGGCATGTGAAGGATGAAGAGGTCTGCTGGGAATAGGAGGAGGGGAGAGCCAGGGAGACAGTGGTCATACAAGTTGGAACAGGGCTTTAATTTCATATCAAATATTTAAGTGAGTGGAGGATCTGTGAACTCTCTTTGTGGTAACCCACAAAAGGCCTTGGGGAATAGCAACCCCTGCCTCCAGCCCAGCCATGAGCTGTCTGAAGGCCTCTGTTCCTCTTCCTCCTTAGCTTTGTTTAATTAATTGGGAGAATTGCTAATGATCCTTTATTCCTCTTCATACCTTCTCTGCTTTTTGCCATTGCATCTCCTTCATTCTTTATTTCAAATATTCAGCTTTTCCAAATCCAGGCCCACCCAATATTTACACTTGGAAATTTTGGCTGAGCAGAATGGCAGCCAAGGCAGAGATCAGGCTCATTACCCTGAAACTGGAGATGGTCTGCTTTGTACATGCAAGGCCAGGATGAGCAGTGGGGACTGTCTGGTGTTATAAACATCCAGTCAGACTTCTGGAGGTAGAACTTTGCACACATCAAGCGTCAGTAAGACGTATGTTCAGTAATACTCATTTGGGCTAGGACCACCAGTGCAGATGTGAATTGTACCTGCATGCTGTCTTGCTTCTAAGATTTTTATCTCAAAACTAGGCAGGGAAAGTCTAATTAAGCTGTGCTGTGCTGGAAGCAGAGCTCCTTAAAGGTGACCTGGCTGTGATGGTGTGCTGGTGAAGGGGGAGTTTCAGGACAATAGGACAATGCTCTTCACTGTACCCAATGTGAATGATTTTTGTGATGATAAGATGCACTAGCCTTTGATATATCCTGGGAACAAGCTGGCAATGTCAGGAACTCTCCTGGGAGTTCTGGCTGCCACCATTTGTTTACAAAGTCCAGGTGATAGAAACTTGTGCTTGACTTGGGGGTTGAGGTGCAGCCAATTCCACCTGAATTCAGATTCCATCTCTCAGATCCAGGTGCTGCATAGGTTTGTCTTGAGCTGAAGGTGGTAGATGTTCAGATGTTTTACACTTTCTTCCTTTCAGTGTTTTAAAGTCAAAGTGACTTAGGTACTTGTGCCTTGACTTTGAAGGACCTGGAACCTTGTAATGCAGTTTTGTGACTGTTGTGTGGCTGTGGGAAGCACCATCCAGAGGTACAAGCTCATCCTGCCTGGGGGTTCCTCTCATACGAAATAATTCCATGATTGTGAGTTGCATTTGAAAACAAAATCTCCTCATTCCATTGAAAGCAATTATTTTCTTTCTTAGTTTACTGCTAATTTTCTACATGATCCAGTTTTTTATGTGGATCATTCCTTCTCAAAGAAGCTAGAAGGAAAGGTGTGATCAGGGGAGAGAGAAGCAATAATCAGTGTCTTATTTTTATTAGAAATCTCAAGATGTTCATGTCCCCAGTGCCTCCTAAAAATGGACCGTAGTGGGCCTTGCAGTGCTGTACCAAACAATGCGTAAATAACTTTAAACTTGAGCTGTTTTAATTGTGTTACATTTGTCTGGTGTGTAACACAATGATGACTTGTTTGGCCTCAAGGCACTGCTGCTATAAAATGTTCAGTATTAAATAATAATTGCAGAAAGTACTTTAATAGGTTCTCTGGGCAGGATGTTCCAAATACATATCTCACAGACCACTGCATTCAGATAACAGTTTCAATCTAAAATTAATTTTTAATATACTGATATCTAGGCAATTTTAAGCTTTTTATAAATTATCACAATGTGCAGATTCTTGGGTGAAAGGCTTAGGCATCCAAAGTTCTCTGCCTCTTTCTTTCTCTCAAAATGTAATCCCAGAACTGATGTATGAGGCCTTTAAACTCCTTTGACAGCACGTCACTTTTAGTAAGGCAGGCACAAAGTGAGTGAAAGCTCTGCAGTGATTTGTTTCAAAACCTAAGTTCCAAATCCCAAGCTCATGAGCTATCAGTTCTGTCTTACAATCAAAATATGCCTACCTCTTTCATGCAGACACCAGCTTCTAGAATATGGCATCCTTAAGAGAGCCTGTAAGCTTGGGAGAAAAGCAAACCATTGTAGGTCAGGGATATATTGGGCCAGACTTGTACCAGGTACAAAAAGAAGCTGTACAAAGCTTTCCTTTCTCTCTTCACTTTTCTCTTCAAAAGAGCTCATGGCTTGTGAGGGTTCATCAGATCCTTTGCACAGATGATGTGGCACTTACTCTAGGGCTGCTGATGGATCCTACAGGGTGTACAAAGTGTACAAAGTACCTTTAGCACCAGACCTTCAGTTCTGCGTATTAATTAATTGTTCTCCCCATCCCTCTGGACCTAACTCTTCAGTGCAGTGCTGAAAAAGCCAGGCCAGCTCCTAGGAAACAAAGAAAAAATGCTGTGGCCTCATTGGTGTGAGCCCTTCTGAGACTGCGCTCATATTCTCTTCTTTCCTTCCTTTTATTGTGTCTTTTTGTGCTTTCCCTTGAGTCAACACTGGTAATCTCACAAAGGGGCGGTAAACCAGCTCACTGCTCCAGCGGAAAGCTTAGATACCTACGTTTTTCTTTCTTTTTAATTCTTAATTTATGTCACTAAAAGAGCCTAACAATGTGCTGGAAGGGATCTCCTTGATGCATCTGAATTCAGACAGTGCCAATGGTCTGATGGTTCAAGTGTTTCCAGCTGGGCATGGACTGGTGCCTTGCTGAGTAGGACTGGACCTGCTGATATGTGCAAAGGAACATCAGCTGAATGTCTGTAGAGCTGTGGAGCCTTGGGCAGGGTCTCTGCAGCACTTCTCTTGTCTGCCAGCTTCCAAGTGTGCAGCACAACAGACTAAGCCCAGTTCTCTCCCAGAAATCATAATCCATATCCTGAGGCATAGAACATCATGCTTGGACCTTTGCATCTATCTGTGCTTTAGGAAGAGAGAATATCACAGGAATTTCCTCTAGGTCAGCCTAGGGATGTGTGTGGGGCTTATTTATGTGAGAAAACAGATGGTTTTTGATTGTTCTGTGAATTGGGAAACCAAGAAAAGCTGCCATTCTAATGGAATATAAGTACCAGCAACTGCTTCCTCACTTCCAGTGGGTTAGTACCCCAGAACAAAACTATTCCTGTCTTGGCTCATCTCAGAGGGCCTGAACCCAGGGCTTTAATCAGAGGACAAGGTGATTTCTTCTTTGTGTATTGTCTTCAATAGGTCAGTGCCAAGTGCAGCAAATGGAACCATTCTATCAATATGATCTTATTTTTCTTCCTTCAGAGGATCCCTGCATTTTATGTTTCAGTACTGCTTTGACCAAAGAATAAAGGGAGGATCCCAATTCCACTGTCTTATATTGCAGAATGTTTTTCCTTTAAAGCCTCTCCCTCCATCCCATGCCTTTCCTCTGCACACATTTTAAGTGAACTCATTGGTGCTGAAAGAGATTGGTTTGACAGGCTTGATGCTTCACACCTTCTATTCAGCTTCCTACTTCAAACCAGCCCAGGCTGAAAGGGGGAGAGGTCATCAGCTTTTCTGTAAGGCTGTGATTACTGTAATTCTGACTGGAAAGGAAGTATCTGAATCCAAGACCTCACTCTTCCATTAGGCAGTGGAAGAATTTGCACCCATTGTGTGATATTGGTGAGACATTGAACCTAGACCTCAAAATGTGTTGTGGTGTCACCTCTGGCTTCCGTTTTGGAAACACCAGTTCTCACTGAGCTGCTCAGAGTGTCTGGTGCATCTGGTGATATCACTGCTATGAGGGCTTGCTTGCACTGCACTGCAATCAGATCATTTTAACATGGTAAATAGCTATTAATTACTGCTGCTGGAATTACTCTCCCTGAAAGCTGGGTAGCTAGCTAGAATGCTAAATGTGGGTGCATATTAATGACGGAGGAACTCATTAGCTACACTTGCAAGGATGGAATGTCTGAGGTTTCCTGAGTGTCTCTGCAAGCCCATAAAGTGAAAATGCATCTCTGTACTCAGAGCAAGAAACAACACAACAAACACAACCCTACATGCAAGGCCACTCAACCCAGCTGATTGATGGACAGTCCCTCCTGACCATGCAGAACATTTGTCCTTCTGAAGGCACAAACACAAAGGTTCAAAGTGTGGCACTTACATTACTCAGTTTCAGCACTGGTTGTAGAAATGTGACTCCACAGAAATTACCCCGTGTCTGTGTGCATCAAATCCTGTCCCAGTGTGTCTAACCCTGAACTTCCCAGAGAAATGCTGATGGCCACGTGCAGCACACCCAGTCATGGCACACAGAGTTGCCTTTCTTCATCAAAATAAAAAATCCCATTGATTTTTACTTTTCATGCTTCCGTTACCAGCTCTTGCTAACAACTGCCACTGCTGTTCCTTGTCAATATTTAATGAGTAGGGTGAGGTGGAATGGAGAAGCCCTATGAGCTTCTCCTTCTAAATGGTCTCTGTGAGGGTTGAGGTTTTGTGGCTTATGTTTATTTTCTCTGTCTGTTTTACTCAGTTGGTTCAGGTCCTGAAGGTGACTGCTGCTAAAAGATAGGACAGAAATAGGACATCTCTCTTCCCCTACACCGTGTTCCCTGTTCATGCCTTTATGTCTCTGTTTGCCCCTCTTGAGTAGGTTCATGGATGATTTTGTGGGCTTTTGAGTTTTTAGATCCTTGGTGAAATTCATCAACAGTGGAAGGTCAAGCAGCACTTATTTGTATGTAGCCAACATAACTTCTGCTTAACTAGTTTTTCCCAGTCTTTATCCAGCTAAGTGTTCTCAGGAAATGAGTTCTCATTTTTAAAATTTTCTTTCAACTCACAGAATTAATGACTGCCCTAGTAGCTTACTAAATTGTACCTAAAGAAAAAGAGTCACTCCAGAATAGAGTCGCATGCCTTCAGGATATGTTTCAGAGTTGAAACTCTTCAAACTCTTCATTTATTCTTCACTCATTATAAGAAAGAAGCTTCCATAGTACCTGAGAATCCTTTTTTTTTCTTTTTCCTTATGCTTAGGCAGCTATTAAAACTTACTTTGTGGATGTAAGCTTATGTCAAAGTAAGGTCAAAGGATCGTTCATTACTGAAATGAGAATGCAGTGCTTTGCTTAAAACAGCTTTTCTGCAAATACTTTTCATTCTAAAGAGCTAGTTGGAGTTTACAAGGATGGTGTCCTTGAGGGCCATAACCCAGACAGCAGTACATGAAACATCATTCCAATGAGCTCTGTGGTGAGAATATTTGAGAAGCAAACAAAACTCAGAAAATGCAGCAGAGAGAGCGTGGAAGCCTGGCATACTGTGAATTCTGGGCTGCCAGCTCTGCATCCCCTTCATCTGCCACCTGATTTCAGGTTAGTGAGCACAGGCACTCAGGTTGGCAGCTGCAGGATAATCCTAGCAACTGAAATGTGCTGATGGCATCCCAAAATATGGGAGACCCACCAGCAGACACAGGATGCTGCCAAGGTGTTGCTGGGAACAACTCCTTCCCCCTTCCCTGAGATTTAGGCTGCAAGGGCTCATTGCAGGGAGATGGAGGTTTGTCATTGGTTAGGCTGGATGTAGGTGTAGGCATCCACACCTTATCTGTACCTTCTGGAATTAAAACAGGGCAGCAACTGAAGGAGGAACTTGCCAGGCTAGAAAAAACCCTTGTTTTTACTGTAGCCATCAATAGCCTTATAGGAGTGACTGGTAATTGACTTAAAGATCTGCATAAGTCTCACAATCACATCAGGTGAAACATTGGTTAAGGAAAACCAATGTATGCTTCTTCAGTTCATGGTAAAAGAAAATAAATCAAGGAAAGATATTTTGTATGAAGCAAAATGCTTTTTGCCTCATTTTAATATTGTTTTTTTCATCTTAGTACGGTGTAAAATTTGCAAGCTAAACAAGTCTGGGCTTTTTTGGTGGCTTCATTTCAAATCTAAATACCTGGGGATATCTTACAGTTTCATGATTCTGTTTGTGTGGTGGCAAAATTCAGCCTCTCCTTGTTCTTGATGTGCTCTGACCATAAGGACCTCTTTCAAAATGAGCATTAAAAGTCATCTGGAGGACAGTGTAAAGATACAGGTGATTGGAACATTGGTAAACGTGTAGGAGTCAAGAGAAAACATGAGCATGTGCCACCAAGAGCCTTGAAATATGTCACCAATCTACTGCAAGACAAAGTAACAAGAGAGAGAAGGGCAAAAGCCAGGCAAAGCTCTTGGGATGGCAGCTTTTCCATGGCAAAGCATAAATCTTGAGCTTGTCTGATGTGTGCTGCTTGTCTGTGAAATGCTGTGAAATGCTGCTGGGTGAAGAGAAAGAAGGGATGCTGTCTCTCAGAATATAACTTGCCGAGTACCACAAGAACCAGCAACATAGAAAATCCTTTGGGTCATTTTGTTTGAGGAAATTTTGTGTTTCTTAGTTTGTTTTTCTCTTTTCCTGGAGACCACTGCTTTTAACTCTCCTCTGTTGCCCTTCTTTTTTGATGATTTCAAGATTGCTGGTGTCCAGAATTCAGCTCAGAACCATCTGGAGACCCTCTGCTGCAGCATCATTAGTCCCATGCAGGACAGGTTGGCCATACTCATTTCGCATCTACAGATGTGGACAAATTAATTATCCATCTCCTATACAAGTCTTACAGAAAAATTGTGGCCGAGTCCGTGGAATTCAGTGAAAAGACTGAAGAGTTTTACAGGCTTTGAAGCTTTATTTGGATTCAGTTTAGTATTCAGAGCTGATTGTTGGGAGGTCTGGAGGCCTTCTTCTTCCAACTTTCTTTGCAGGCCTCTTCTAGTGAGCAAGTCAATGGTTTTCTTCCTGTATGCTGACTGTGCGGTCTGTGGGCAGTGTGAAGTTGGTGAGCAATGCTGGGATCAGGTGTCCATGTGGGATCAGTCACACCGTGATGCCAGCTTAACTTAAAAGTGTTGGTTTATATCCTCTGTAACAGACTTTT
The DNA here is from genome assembly GCF_049639895.1 of Pseudopodoces humilis. Lineage (NCBI taxonomy): Eukaryota > Metazoa > Chordata > Aves > Passeriformes > Paridae > Pseudopodoces > Pseudopodoces humilis. The sequence continues at coordinate 8,977,584 of NC_142219.1, forward strand.
CCCTGTTATTTGAACCCACAGTCTGCTTTGAGGAGATACACCAGGTTATTCTTCTCCTTAGTCTTGCATCCAAACCTCTTGGGCAGCACATGCACAGGTTGGTGTGGGCACCACAGAAACATCTGCCCTGGTTCTAACCCTCAGGGTAGCATTGCCCAGAGTCCATTCCCAGTGACAAAGCAATCCAGTTCTGTCTTCCAAATGGTTTAACAAACCACATCCTTTCTCTAAGAGAAAAATGATCTTTCTTCATTTGTAATATCTTTCCTAAAATGTGCTGTACAATCATGTCTCTAAAATATATGAGGCGATAGAGCAACTATATTGAAAAATAGCACATACTTGGCCAGTTTTGCTAATAAGTAAAATATACAGGTCTGAATATGACAACTGTATGTGTTGAAATATATTGAAAACATATTTGGATCATTCCACATAGACTGAAATATTGAAAACTGGCCAAATCTGTAAAAAATTTAGGTCTGTGTTTTATATATTATATATTTAAAAATCATTTTCACAAATAGATAGCAAGGAACCTTGCTATGAAGATGTGGGAAACACTAACCAGGCTTTATTTTTTCCTGATGGGAACCAGTGATCATGGATGCTGTGTCATTACAGACACTGTGGTAAGAGTTAACCTGGCTGCTGGCTCGTAACTTGTGTGCTGGGCCCAGCACAGGGCTCCATTGATCTTAACAGAGACCACTCAGGAACGGGGAATTCCAACAGTAACGGCTCCCTCGGCATTGCTGGTGCTGATTTAAGTCTGAGCATTTCTTCCTCTGCAGTCTCTTTGGATTAGCCTGGGAATGGACTGGAAAGAGGGAGTGAGAGCGGTTACGACAGCTCTTAGATGGAGGAGCTTGCAATTTCTAGAGAAATGAGAAATTTCTGGAGGCTGAGGATTCAACAGTGATATGACCCCATAGACAATGCAATTGTCTTGGCCTTCACATGAAAACAAGGATCTCCATTTATTGTTAGCCCCTGCTGGCATTCCTAAGCATTCTCTAGGTAAGACCAGAGATGTCTGGATACCCTGGATCCTCTGGGAAGTGCCCTTTTGCAGCATGACACAGGGTTACCTTTTGAGTTTTTCTGTGTGTATTGCTATACCTCTGAAAGGTGGGGGGCAAGAGACCCTGGTGTTTTGCCATGGAGGATCCAGGACTTTCTCTCCCTGCATGTTGTAGCAGCAGTGAGATCCCCAGTGGAGATGGAAGCCTTTGGATATGCTTCTGGTTGGGGTTGGGATGGTCTGCTTTGCTGACCTGTTATGTGTTGCCAGGGAATGTATTTCTGGTGATGGCAATTGAAGGTAAATTCGTGATCTCACTAAGTTAGAGATGAGTGTTTTAGAGATGGTAAAAAGGCCATCTGAAGACCTGTGAGGAAAACCGGTTCTGTTTGAGAGTTGGTTGGTGGAACCAGCAAGGGCTTGGCTTCCTCATCCAAGGTCAGACCAGGTCAGCAGCTGAGCGTGGAGACCTCACCCAGAGAGCAGCTTTTAAAGGATGACCACTGTCCTCTGAGATGACCTTCATGCCTGATTTGGAGGTGAACAGAGTTTTCTTTGATTCTTAAAATTGTCAAATTCCTCTGTTAGGAAAACGCATTTAAGCCAATTTGGAGTCCTAAATCTGGCTCACTGTGTGAATGAATCATCGATGTCTCCAGCAGGAGTGATGAATCCTATGATCCTGTTGATCAGGTGAATGTACTTCTGCCAAACTACACAACACAAAGTTTGTGCAAACATTAAATCTGCATGCAGAAAGTTGGAGAGATACCAGCCCAGACAGAACCGAAAGGTACATCAGAATCCTGTCCTCAGTGACTGAGGAGGCTTAGGAATGTCAAAATGGGAGTCATGGTTGTTTTCCAAGACCCCTTGTGCCCTGGAGATGAGCTGCTCCGAGTGGTGCCCTTGTGTTCTGAACAGCATCAGCCTGCTGGGAGCTGGAACACCTCAACATCCCTAATGAAAACAAGGAGCAAACCAGAATTCTCCTGAAAAATAAACAAGCCCACTTCCATGACCTCTTCCTGACCTCCCAATGAGGTGCTAATTACTAGAGGATTAGCACCTCTTCTGTATCACAACGCACTCAGCCAAGGAGCAGGAGGTGACAACACTCAGCACAAAATGCAAATCCAGAAGAATTAGTCCAAGGGCAAGAGACAAGTCCCAAAGTTAAGAACAGAGAAACCTTCTCCATTGTGAGTTCAACCTGTTGTCAGAGAAACGTACTAAGTTACTGCCTTTTGGAGGAGTTAAGCAGGAATGGAATCTTTCTTTCCGCTTTCATGGTAGGCAAATATGCAGCTTTTCTTAATTTGACTTCACAGTTCAACGGAGATAATTTTTTTTCAGTGTGGCTGCAGTGGCAGCAGTATGAAAAAGGGCTTATTAAAAATTAATTGCACCAGCAGAAGTATCTCTATGTATCTGTGTCAGTGTTGAAACACCATCCCTGTTGCACCACATCCAATGGCTCACTGATAAGCTGGAAAGAAAACTGTAGGAATTAGTGCTTGCAAAGGAAGCCCTGCAGAGATGTGTGTGATCTGTCCTGCCAGGCTGTGTGAGATAATCTCACAAGCTTCGATGCCTGTATTTGTCACATCAAATGGAAGAAGTCTTTCTGTGGTGACTACTGTGGTCTTTATGTGGGGATTTTCACCTCTTTGATCCTGTATGGGATGGGAAATAAATTGCTGTGGTATAAGGCATCGTTATATTTGCATAAGGCTTTGTACTGGTGTTTTTATTTTTGGTAGGAAATATTTATTGTGAAAGGAAGTGACTTAAGCTGTTTCCAAACACCAAAGGGAACATTGCCCAAGGGAAAGAATTTCTGAGGTGTGGAACAGCACAGTCTGGTGGCTAAGGTGGCCACCTGGAAGGTGTGAAATCAAAGCCTTTGCTGCCAGGTACTGGGTGAGACTGGAGCAGACAAGCAAAAGCCTCCTTGGGAGCAAACTGGCACAACTGTTCCCTAAAATAAGTGAAAACCCAGGACTTTCTTGAGGGAGAGAATACAAGCTGTAAACCAGAGTCTTCTGGAGCTCAAGAACCTCTCCTGAGCAGCAGCTCACAGCTATTCTGAGTTTTGGGGGTTTTTCCTGAATGGAAGTTCACTCATGAACCTGAGAATGCTGCTCTTATTACATTTTTTCCAATGATGCTTCATTCTTGGAAAGGGGAAAGTTTCTGGTTTGGATAATTGAATTTTCCCATAGAAGATCTCATCAATAAATTCCTAACCAGCTCCCCACTGACCAGTTGTTTTGCCTCTACCCACTTTCTCAGTTTTCTGAGATGTGAACATGAGCTGCTTATGCAGAAGTCCAGAGAGCTCCCTTTAGATGAGATACATCCTCCTCAGTAGTTAAACCATTTCAAGCTGTACTTTTCAGTCCTGGCCTTGTTCATGGCAGTTTCTTTTGCTCTTCTCTTCCATGGATGCAATTCCTCCTGTTGACTCTAGCACTGCTGCCTGTGCTCAGTGTGGCAGAGGAGATGGGACTGTGCCTCCTGGCTGAAGCGGCTGTGGCAGACACTCTGCCTCGTGTCATTTCCTGTTTGCAGAATTACCACAGGGATTTTCAGATGGGCCAAGAGACTCCTGTCTACATTGTTCTTCAAAGGATATGTGTGGTATGGGGCCCAGATGACACAATCAGGATCTCCTCAGTGTAGTGTTTGACTGGGGCCTTGAAAAAATAACCAGATTACTATCTCCAACTTATCCTAAACATGCCTGCCTCCTTTTACGGTTCTTGTTGCACAGTATTGTTGCCAGGATGGATTTATGCTAGGCCATTTCCCACTCCAGCTGCGTCATTAGAATCATTGTCATGAGAACACAAAAGCAGAGACTGAATGCCCTGTGCCTTCCGAAGAATATATTCGTCCCATTGCACTGTTGTGACCTTCAGGGTGCCATGTGCTGGTGGCTACTAAGGCAAAGACTTCTTGATGCTTGATTACCAGGGATCCTCAAAGGCCAAAGTGACTCCTTGCTGTTTCAAATAGCCTGGCTTGAGTACGTAAAGCGAAATTGCCAAGTGAGGAACAATTCCTAGAGGACAGGAGCGGAGCCACGTGCCCAGAGTCTGGCCCTAAGGAGGGATTTTTGTGCGGTTTTGGTGCCCACACCCCCGGCCATGCACAGACGTTCGCTCTCCACCAGAAGGCGCTGTTGGACAGGGCACGATCCGGGGGTGCCACCACTCACCGGGGTGACATCGCCAGAGTCCCCGCCCCGTGCCTCAGTTTCCCCGTTTCCCAGTGTTCTGAGAAATAGTGACCAAAGTGACACAGAGCAGCTGGATGTTATTAAGTCACCAAAGAAGTTGGTCAAACCACATCCGTGCTTTAGGAAACCAAGATCAAACCAGATGCCTTCAGGCTCCTCTGCGTGACACCGAGCCACAGAAGGTGAAGAAACTGTTCCTTCACGATTTCATTGGTTTCCCATTGTTCTGCGCCCTGCTCTCATGTCCAGCCTCCTGGAACATTTTGCCATGGGGCCTGAAGGAAAACAAGTGCTCATGTGCTAATTTTACAAGCTGCCATGGCTGCAGCAAATATCACGTGCAGTCAGGGCAGGCCCTTCCTCAGACACACAGCCTGGCACAGCAGCCTCACTGCCAGTCCCAGCTGGCAGTTTGATAGCAGCCAGAGAGCTCTTTTTGCAGCACCGATTAGACAATCTGCTGATTGATCATGGGGGATCTAACTGCAATCAGGCTTCCTCCATAGTGTGCTGATGCTGAGATGGGCTTGGTGCTTCTCTGGGTCTCATAAGCATCTCCTCAGACAGGCCTTTTCCTTCCATCTGCTTTGCTTACGAAGCTCTGGTAAAAAGCTTTAGAAAGTGGTAGAAAGTGGTAAAAAGCTGGTAGAAAGTGGTTTTCTCTACTGAGAAGGGATCTAAAGAAATTACTCGAGAAGAGTCCCAGTTCCTCCTGGAATACTCTGCTTTGCAGGAGGAATGTGTGACTGCCCACCAGCCTGTCCACTCAGCTGCAGCCTGAGTGCTGTCTATGTTCATGAAGAGGGAAATAATTCCTGCCTAGAGTCCACTCTGAGACTCAAATTAAGAAACAAGCTTTAGGTCCATGTCTTCTGTGCAGTCATACAATGGACAGGGACAATCTGGTACCTTGTGCTTGTCATTTCTGCAGTTCCTGGCTGTCAGCAGCTGCTTGTTGCTGGTATCATACAGAGCAGAACCAGTGATTTCAATAAATGAGACAAATACAGAATTCTCCCTCAGCATCTCTAGCTCCACCAATCTTTTCCTTCCAGCCCTCGGGTACATTAAATGGTTTGGCCTAATGAAGCTCTCTGATCTTAAAATCACTCCACTCTCAATGACCTCCTGTGGCAGCGGATAATATTTAAAAGCCTTATGTGCCTGCAGAGGCTCCTTGTCTCTCTTTTGGGTTAATAGTTAAAAATTCATGGTTGTTTTTCAAAACCTAAATTGCTTTACTCTCTGCAAATGATTCCCCTTTCAATTCAAAATCAAACCTTTGTCTAGACTCAGCAGACTCTTGGCTAATAGCTCTGGCAGGCAAAGATACCAACAGTTTATCAAGATATTCACTTTCTACCCCAAACTCAGCTCAATTTCATGAGGCGGTTTTTGTTTTCTTTTTTTTCAGTGGCAGAAGAGTGTTTAGCTAATTGGGTTAAGGAGCCTTAGATGTTCCTTGGCTCTCTGCAGAGTGTTTCTTTTTTAGCAGTGCCAATTTCCTTAACAAATGTATTTCATTGTGTGGCGCATTTGATCCTCATATCCGGAACTGTGTGTGAATCCTGAACCACCCCTGAGCTGCCTTTCCAGCTGCCATGGTACTGACTGCACAAGGCTCCACTGACTTACAAAGTGACCTTAGAATTCACAGGCCTACTTCTAAATAAATGAGAATATAAATAAAAGTAAAAGAGTGCAGCTCCTTCAGGTCCATGTGTGATTTCCCCCGTGGAGCTGCTCCCGTGGCTCTGTGTCTGTCACCCTGAGTGGGTCTGTGCAGAGGTTTTCATGAAGTCATCTCTCAGGTGTTTGACAGTTGTCTGTAGAGAACAACCTTTCCTTTTGCTCAGAGTTCAGAGGAAGCTCTGCAGTGATTCAAAAATTATGATCAGAAAATCTGAGGCTTCTGTAGTCAAAGTTTGAGCTTTGGAAACACGTCTAGGTGTCAGGCTGTGAGTTTGGAAAGCCTGGCTGTGGAGGTCAGCAATGCTAAGCCTGGGCAGAAAATGTTTATCGTGTAAAAGAACTTAGCTACGACTGTTTTATTAGAAGAACAGCTCCTGTCTGAGATTTTGTATCAGTGTTTGGGGTCTGCCTCTCGTGGGTAGAGCCACTTGGTACCTAAAGGAGCCTTAGAGAGCAAACTCAAGTCCCTTTTAAAACTCTTCTGTTTTTGCATCTCCTCAGCAGACTAACTGTGAACTATTCAAATATTCAGAGTCCTTACTACTATGTGCCTCCTACAAGTAGTACCAGAGAGACTTGAAGTATTATGTACACTTGAAATCTCATTTTATTTCCTGCCAGAACAGTATAAAGGAACTTTAGTGTAAATGTGAAACAAACTTTAAGTCTTGGTTGCAGTCCTGGGTTGTGTAAAGGTTTGATTACCCAGTGTGGTGTTCCCACATGAGGAGATCTCCATTGTAACTGCAAATTGCTGTGCAGCCTTAATCTGGCCACAGCTGCTTGTACGACTGCAAGGGTAAATAAAATAATACTTATCATGGATAAATATTTTATTTGCATGCTGGAGCATCTTAAAACTGTATTTTCCAGCCCACCCAAGGTTAAAGTAAATACTGGGAAACTGAAGGAAAGGAAAAAAGTGAATCACTGTCACAAACCATTTTAGAGCTGAGGCTAGAGGTTGTTCTCTGGCTTTTTGGCAATCCTTCCTACCAGGGCACCGTAAGTCTAAGTATTGTTATTTCATGTGGAGTATCCATGCTGCTGGGAAAAAAGAGAACTAGCTTTGGGTACAGCAGCTACTTTCTATGATTTTCTTTCAGGATTAAAGTGGGCAACTTTCTCCTGATTACTGATAATAATTATGGCTATAACTACCCACATGTTAAAATATGCAATCCTAGATCAAATGACAGACATGGCAAGTGGAGTTCTTCAGTGGCTTGATTGGAATGAACTCAAGACTTAACTTCACAAGTATTCAGTTTACAGGCTTCAAAGAGACCCACTGTATCCTTATTCTATATTTTTTCCCCTAATTATTTGCATTTAGCTGAAAAGGCTGTTGGAGAAGCAAGGATTGAGGAAGGATTGCAGCTGGCAAAGGTGAAGGAAACAAACAGCACTCTTGTGGTGGCTGTAGCACCTCCTTTGCCCAGGTACAAGCATTAGTTATTAGAGCTCACAGCTGCCCAGGGCCAGGAGCAGGAGGCAGCTCCCACTGGGACCTGGAGCAGCTCTCAGAGCAGCTCCAGCAGGTGCTAAAGGGCTTCTGTACCATCTTGATTTCCAGGCATTTACTAATCCCTGGCAAAGGAGAAAAGCTTCCTTCTAGGCTGTAAGAGGTTTATGTGATGCGGAGGTGAGTGCAAGGATTCCGTACTACCCAAGAGTTACCTTTTGGGAGGACTCTCCAACAGGCTGTTTGGATTCTTGGAACAGGTCTTGTGCATTACAGAGAAGGGATGGGAGCAGTACTGGGACCATGAAGCCCTAAAGGTTTTTCATTGCACTATCAGCTCACACCTCCTGTGTTGCCCTGTCTTAGTTTAGGGCAAATTAGGAAGGAAAACTCCAAATGGGGATTTCCCCAGGGAAATGCCCCTCCCCACTAACTGGTCCGGGAAAAGAAAAAAATTCCTTAGAGAGAAGTGGAAAAAGCTGTTTATTTAACAGAAATTGATTAATATTAAATAATAAAACCTCTTGCTGTTCGATGGGATGGCAAGTCTAGGAAGAAAAGTCCTTTTCATGTGGTGTAGCTCGGCTCGCTCAGGTTCTTATCAGTCCCTCCGGCGCTGGAAAGTGCCGAGGCCCAGGCCCCGGTGGGCCACAGGCGTGAGCTCCCGGGGTTTAGCTGGGTGTTCAGTCCAGAGCAGGCTTGCACAGATCCAAGAAAATTGGGAAAAAAAACAAACAAAGGTCTAGGGAACTCCTCTGCCTCAGCTAGCTAAAACTAACTAAAATCCAGAGAGAAGCTCTGTCCCGCTGTCTGTCCGTGCTGCAGACACCACAGTCCAGGAGCGGGATGTGTGGGAGTGATGTTTTTCCTTAACACAAACTGCGCGCTTCTTCTTCCCCCTCTCTTGCTCTCAAAGCCAGTCTTAAAGGTGCAGAACTTAATATATAACATAAACCAGACGATTGGGGATACCAGTATCATAAAGTCACCCCAGGACATGCCCGCAGCACACGCTCCTCTCACACAGGACGACTCCATACAGTGCTGTTATCCAAAGGTTTGGAACCAGAAGGAGCTGCTGGTGTTTGGTTAATGCACCTCCAAGCCACTAACACCTTCCTTTGACTCAAGGGGACTCCATTTGAGCCCTTCCTCTTTGAGTGTGATGGAAAATTCTCCAGAGGGTGACTGGAAAGGAGTCAGTGGAACAGCTCAGCAGTGGACAGACTTCATGTTGGTCATGCAAGCAAATTTCAGTTTCAGTAGCTGGAATGTTATTAGGTGATGTAACTGCTCAAACTTATGGCTCAGGGGTAGTAATCTGAAGATGAGCTAATTAACTGTGGCATGCCGCTGAGGTACTCTTTTAAAAATCTCCATTGAACTCAGGAGTAATGCACATTGAAAACCCTGCAGCTCTTTTAAAAAGCATGTTTCTGTTCTTTGGATGATGAGTAGATGTACAAGGAAGAATCTCCCAATACACAGGGTTTGTAAGATGTGCTAGTGGTCTGTGGGCGTCATCCATATCTAATTGTGGGATGGAGTGGAACTCAGTATGACAAACTTGCTGGGAGAAGCGTGGAGGAGAGGAGTGGGAGTCCCAGGGTGGAGATGCTGCTAACACCCAGCAATAACCGGTTACCCTGCTTGGCAACCCCCGTGCTGGTCTAGGTAAATGGAAATGACTTCATTATTTGTTTGTCCCTTGTCCCAGTGCCTTTTATTTTTAAGCCTGCATAACGCAAACCACAGCCCCTGGGGAGCTTAACGAGGGTCTAAGTGGCACCACCGTTCCCCGCTAACAATGGGCTTTTGTTGTTCACACTTTCCCTATCAGAGCGTCCCGGAGGAACGTCCTTGCTTAGGAGACTATATTGTGATGTTATGACCTCAGAGAGGGGTGGGAGAGGAAGGGAGGGTTCAGGTGTATCTTTAACTTACTTGAATAACTTTCTTCTAGTTGTGTTTTCTTCCCACCAGGATCTTTAATGACTGCTCCGAGGGGGCTGGCTCTGAGCTATAAATACAGGCGCGTTATCACCCGGCTGTATTGTGTGCGAGCGCTAATTTCTGTGCTGGGCTTGAACTTGTTGACTTCTGCGGTCGCTGTCAGGAAATGTTGGGTGGGAAAGGATTAAAGAGCCTATTGATGTGACTCGGAATCTCGGGCCAGGAAGGCTGCTTGTATCATCTTAGATCTAGAGACGGTGGTGTTGATACCCAGCCTGGGCTTTTTTTATAGAGTCGCTTTAGTGAGCTCCCTGTTCCTCCCTCCCATCTCCCCCACGGCGAGCACACTGACTCCGGCACTCCAGGCTGGAGTCTCCAAGGAGGAAGTAGACCCTGTAGGCGAATTTCCTGGTATTATGCCATTTTAACAACCTCTCTCTTGATTTAGGTGTTGCAGGCTGGCTAAGAATATTCCTTGACACTTGAAAGGGACCTTTATTGTTTTCTTAATTTGTGAAGAATTACCTTTTTTTTTTTTTTTTTTTTTTTTTTTGTCTCTCCAAACTTTTCTTTGTAGGGTCAGACTGGAGCCATGTTATTGTTGTTAAATTTAGATCTGAGACTATATTAAGTCCTCTGGCAGTCTGCCCCAGCGCTTTCACTTCTTAAAACAGGAAGGCAGGCCTTGGCCTACTTGTGCTCATGTACTTAAAAAGGGTGAGAAGACGACTTTTTACACTGCTGGGAAATAAATATAAAACTGCATGGTGTGTATACAACCACTGTCCTGCTGGAGCCAAGAGACAATTTCAAAGGTTGAAACTCTCTAGGCCTCATGCTCTTTAACAGGAATTAGGTACCTAGTGCCTTTTTGGAAAGTCCGTCCCCAAAACAATTCTGGCACATGAAAAAAGTATTGTTCTGTGTGGTGTGGAGGGGAGCAGATGCAGCAGTGCTGGCTGTCGGGATGTAATGGAGGGATCCATTGGTGCAGCGGGGTTGGTTCCCAGGGCTCACAGCTCCTGCCTGCATTTGGGGAAGAGCTCTTCCAAAGCCTTGTGCAGGGTCTCATTTGAAAAGCTGGTGTCTAAAATGTAACCTCCTAAATTATGTTTGTATGTCTCAGAGAAGGAAACCTGGCTTCTAAGATTCCCAAGATTCCTGTGGAAGGCAGAGAGAGGGAATGCTCAACACTTCAGGAATAATGACTAACTCAGATTGTGAAGTCTGTCTCTGTAATGTCTGGCATCTGTGTTTGGAAACTGCCTCTCAGCATTCAGTGTGAAAACAGATTAGAATATCTGTCCATGTTTGTAAAGAACAATGTGAAATATTAGTCCATAAGCTGAAAAATTATGGGAAAGGGAGAAAGCATGACTACATCAATAACTTTAAATTTTCCTGTTTAATTTTAACCTTTCTCAGCATTTTTGAGCATACTTGATTGACTCCTGCCTTTAATAGGGATCATCCAGACAGAAGGAAAGGCAATATTGCAGCACCTGCAGTTTGTTCTTTTATCAAATTGTGGCTGAATGCACACACATGGCTCCGTGGGCTGGAGGGCTGTGCTCCCCTCAAGTTTTGACTCTTTCCCTGTGCCATTTCTATAGCTAATCCTTCCTATCAGCAGACAGCTAGGAGCCAGCAGCCCATTGAAAAGGGAACCAGACTAAGGACAGGCTGCTGAGAGGAGTAGAAAAACTGTTCCTTTGAGGGCTCTATAGATTTTATTTTTTTTTTCCCTGTGTAAAAGCATTCTTATTCTGATATATATGATGGGGATAGGGGGCCACAAACTGCGATAAAAATACCTCTGAGCTTCACCAAGGCTCTTTCTACCTTTTCATAATTCAGGAGTCTGTCAATCAGAACCAAAGGCGAGGAGGATGTGTGAGGCTGTGTGGGAGGGCTGGGGGCAGCAGAGACAGCAAATACCATTGTCCTCCAGACTGCTGCCAGTCCTGATTCTCAGGATATCACTGCAAATGGACAGGCAAGAGCAAGTGACCCCCTCTGTGGGAATTAAAATACATTATTGAATTCATGGTAGGTGCAGGCTGCTCCTGGAAGGGTTCAGGTGCTGCCTGTGGGTCCCAGTTCAATGCAGGGGCTGGGCACTGTGTGTTCAGTGACACACTTTTGCATGTGCAAGGCTGAATAATTTGCTTTATCATTGGAGAAGAGCTCAACATGAGCTTCTACATCACATGGAAAAACTTGCTCAGATAAGGATTGTCTTTTACTGCCTTTCTTTGAAGCTGGCTGCACAAAACTGAAATTGAAAGCTCTTGGGCCCCACCTCTTTCACAATATCTTAGCTCTTCCAGTTTTATGTCAGGTGAAACACAGAAGAGGAAGAATTCCTGAAGCGGGCAGTCAGTTCAGGCAAAAGATGTTTAAGCAGGCCAAGGCATAGTATGAAGACAGCAGGGTCTGGAGGATTTCTGGAATTTTTCAGTAATAATGAAACTGAAGATAAAGTAGCTCAAGGTTTGAGCTGAAATAGCATTCTTTTTCTTCTAGGAAGGCTTATAGCAAGGGATAATTTGGAAAGATGATTTAAAATTTACATTCTCCCATTTTCCAAAGGAAAACATTCCAATGTTGCTTAATCTGATTGGTTTTGCTTTTGTGTGAGTGTTGTTCTGTTTTTTCCCCTTGAAATCAATGCATCATTCCTTAGTTTCAAGTAATTCCTCACCCAGAAAGAAAACTTCAGTGCCAGAACTGAGAGTTTTTCCTTGGGACCAGTCCTGCCTCCTCTTATCTTCTGGCTCCTGCAGCAGGGCCAACGATAAGCCAGGACTCAGAATTCTTTCTTTGGACAATCTCCCTGACAAACACTTAGATGAGCAACAAGCAAACCTGAAAGAGTGTAAAAGGCCGAGGCTTTCTGATCCTCTGAATCTTCAGAGAGATAAATTCAGGATTGTTTTAGTTGGGATAATTTTGGAATTGTATTACTCAGGGAGGCTGCAGGGGGAGGTGACCGGGTAGAAAGGTTATTTCTGTTTGTTGCAGGATCTAAATTCCCCAGATCCATTTTCTAGGGATTTTCCTCCTTTATCTTGAGTTTCTCCTGGCCCTAAATTCCCCTACTGCCTAACTGGCTGCTGCCTTCTGTCTCAGCACCATGGGATGCTCTGGGATGACATGCAGCCTGTGTTACTGTCATTATCTTGGCCTGAAGCCTGCAAGCTTGTGAGGCAGAGCAGTCAGTTATTTAGTGCCTTGCTTCCACAGACAGGAGAGCTGGACTCTCTGGTCGGTCTTTTCTGGTGCCTCTTGGATCCTCTTAATGTAGTGCTTTCTTGTTTGCCCCATGTCCTGTTCCTGCGTTGTCCGAGCACGCTCCTTGCAGCACCAGTATCTCTCCTACTGTACATGGCTCTTAAACCCCAGTTTTTGCTTCTCGGTTCCTTTCCTGTTTGTCTGTCACTCCCCTGACAGGGCCATGGCACTTTGGTGCAGTTTGCAAAGCAAGGTCTTGCAATTTCGTGATTGTGTTGGTGTCCAAACAAACTATAAATGAATTGCTTTTGGAGCCAGGCCTGTGGATGTTGCCTGAGCAAATAGGCTCTGACTCCGTCTGCTGGAGCACACCTGTCTCCTCAAACACAGAGGTTTGCTCTCTGTGGAGCCCTGGTGCCTTATCCGTGTCCCTCCCCCGGAAGAGCCAGGTGTCTGCTGGCTGCAGAGCCTTTACAGCCCCGCTGCATCCCTGGGCAGGCACCAGGCCCCGTTATCAGCACGGTGCGGGCTGGCCCGTTCCGCAGAGGAAGGAAGGTAGAGTCACAGATACTGAGACACGGGAGAAAAGCCCAGATCAGTGGACAAGATGTCTGAGGCATATGATGCTTATCTGCTGCAGTGGGTGGAGGAGGAAAGGGCATCCCTTATCTCTTCTCTAGTTCCCAGCCCACTCTGGCTGCTTAAGGAGGCTCACTGGAGTCTTCCCACATTCCTGTACCTTCAGGTTCCTGCTGGACAGGAAGCGGCTGCTGCTCCAACACCCATTACATCTCAGCTGGTAGTGTCATTTACAGTCAGATTCCCAGGATCCCAAAGGATTTGGGGTGGAGTGGGTGGGAGTGGGGTGGAGGGGCCTCTTGGTCAGTGAAAATACCTTCCTGGGAAAACAACAAAAACATTGAAACTGCTAATTTCTTGAGCAGTTGGTGAAGCTGGCCTGTGATACCAAAGCACTTCAGGAAATCAAACCGACCCTTTGGAAAGAATTGGAAAGTTACAATGCATGTAAGGCTTTAATAGTACAGAAAGGTAATCTCTGTTTAACATTATAGGTAGGATGAAGCTGACCATTCCATTATTATTTTATGTCTGAGAGAAACCTGGAAGTACAGCATTTATAAGTGAGATTTCTATTTGTGCAGATGCTCCTGTGCAGCTGTTTGGGTATAGGAAGATATTGAAAGCTGCAGAATTAAGGAAAACAGAGATACAGGTGCTACTTGCAGTAAGAGAACCCAACATGGCTTGTGGTCTCTGAGGTTTGATATTTAGGCATTTTGAAAAGTGAAATTCCTGACCTTAAAGAGACTTTAAAGCTCATCCCAATTCCATCCCCGTGCCATGTCAGAGACACCTTCCAGTATCCCAGGTTGCTACAAGCCCTGTCCAACCTGGCCTTGAGCACTTCCAGTGATGGAGGAGCCACAGCCTCTCTGTGCCAGGGTTTGTTGTCCACGTCTCTTAGTTTGTGTGTGTGAGTGTGTGCTCAGTCTGAGTTGGCAGAGGCAGAACTTGATAACTTGTGTTTTGGCATCATTAACATATATTTAAAATTTCATTTCTTTTGAATCAGTTCTGGAGGACTTCATAGATACAGATATTTCTACAACTTGTGCAGTGCTACCTTCTGCCTGCTGTCACCCAAACCTGTTAGAGGTTGATCTATCATCAATGCAGTACTAGTGCACAGCTACAATCCCATGGAGGTATTTAATCTGGGATGAATGTGGGGAACAGGCTGTCCACATCTATCTCCACTGGTGATCTTCAGCAAATCTCCCACTGTTCCTCTGTTTCCATTGGTGTCCTTTGCACCTCACTGTGGGCTTGTCGAAGACCCAGAACTTCATTTGGAACTCTACCCTTGTTATGAAACAGTTTCAATGTAGTTGCCATTTAGATGAGTGAATATTCTAAACAAAAGATGTAGAGGGAGTCAGAAACAAATCCTGTAATTGGGTGCCTGGTTCTGCCTGTATGAGGGAAAACCTCGCCTATCTCTGTGAGGGAGATTGGCATCTCTGTTGCTCATCCTGCATGTGGATATAATTAACATTCTATTGCACCGGTGCCCTCTGGGTGACCTTGGTGAGGTTCCAGTGCTGGACTCGCCTGTCTATTGTCTGACACTGGTTTACATCTTCAAATACGTCCTTCCTTCCTGTGCTCAGGAGAAACTACTGGGGCCAAGCGTGTGGCTCCTCCTGTCTTGTTGGCATCTTGGTCTTCATGGAAATTCCAAAATGACACAGAATTCCTTTTCCAGGGTCATTTTCCTATCTTAGTTCCTCGATATCTTTAAATTGCTGACCTCTCTCACCTTCTGTCACATCCACTACTTGATTCACACCTTATCAGAACATGATTTTAGCCAGAGTCTCACTTCTCCCAGTGTTGGGTAAGCCTGGATTCAGGTCTGTAGGGAAGGTAAAGGATTCAAAAGCTCCTCCAACAGAGGTGACATGTGAAAAACCCAGTCAGTGCAGCTCTCAGTGTTTGTGTGTGTGGTCAACAGAGAGAGAGCTCTTTGAATGAACATCTTTTCCACTGTCTTTTGTGCATAAATGCTTGCTTTCTTTAGAGGGAATTGCCAGGTGGAGATGGCAAAGAGTTGGGAGTATAAATAAAGAACAAAATCCTGCCTTCATTTATGTCCCTGTTCCTGAGTTAATGTTGTTACCTGGATATTGCAGACTGCAGTCGGGGCCTGCCATTAGGGTATGGAAAGTACCAGAGCCATTGACAAAAAAAAGAATTCCTTTGAAATCACTCTCAAAGGAAAATTAATCCCATTCAAAATGAACATTTTTCTAGAAGGTATCTCCTTCCTTCAAAAATCATTGTCTCTTTTTGGAAAGCAACTTTTAAAGCATGGAGTAAAATCTTCAGGCTTTCAGTTCGGGATTTCTCACTCCCCAGTTGAATGTACTGTGTAGCTTTTGTGATGTGTTATTTTTGCAACTCTCTCCCCAAGAAAGTGCATCTCTTCTTCTGGATGATGATTTTGCAGTCCTTTGTACCTGTAGGACGTGAGGTTTTATGGAATAGCTTGCCCAGTTGTTCTGCTGCTGTGTCTGTGTTCAGATAATTATTTTCCTGTGAAATCTGTCCCTGGTGCTGCCTCACCCTGTGCATTCCCAGTGTTCCTGTGCCCCTGGAGCAGCGCTTGGCTCTGCTGTGCCCACACAGGTCATTCCCTGAGCCCCTGGATGAGCAGCTCTACTTCACATTCCTCTGATGAGGGTGAGTTGTGCTCTGGTCTTTCCAAGTGAGCCAACAGTACAATTCCTTTTTTTACCTTGCTGCTTGTTTGCATGAAAGAAGAGGAACTGAGTTTGTAGAGGATCCTGTACTTCCCTGTTCAAATGGGCATTGAATGGTCACAATGGCTTAGGAATTACTATTGGAGGCAGGAATAGAGTCCCCTGCCTGGGCTAAGGGTAATTACTACTGTATTTTGGGTTGGACTGAATGAATGGGTTGCCTAAACGCCCCTCTGAACCACTCACTTGTCACTCCTACAGCTTTTTCATTTTAGAGACCCAACATTTCATTCTAATTGACAAAGTTTCAATGGCAGACTCCAAACCAGAAGCAAAGCATTCAAGGCAGGGAAAATGCATGAGGCTCTGGAGGTCATTTATACATCAGAGGGTCTGGATATCACTCATCTGGAAAGAATTCAAAATTTGCCATATATTTCTTTTGTAAAATGTTTGTAATGATATAACACAAATATATAAATATTGGAAAATTGGCCATTTTCTGTGGCATTTAAAATACATTATGTTGTGCCATATAAGCTAAATTGTAAGGAAACTGGCCAATTTTCTAAATTATTTCTAAAATCTTCAGTGCATTTTGATATATACATATCATAGTATGTCTAATAAATATATATTTATGCAATATGGTTAGGGAAATACATGCCCCTAAATGTGTGTATGTATTATATATGTGTGTATATAAATGGATTATATATTGTTTTTCCTTTTGAGTTCCTTTATTCATTCTCTTAACACACAGCTGACCTTCCAGATGCATGCCAGAAATCCAGGGTTGTTTAGCCCTAAATGATGATGTTAATAATGTAAGCAAAAAAAACCCCTGAGTTTTAAAATTAAGTCATTGCTGATATGGGCAGAAGCTGCAGAGCTCTGTTTGTGCATGTCCTGGACTGTGCAGACTTGTCACTTTCCAGCTTCTTCAGTATGATTTCTGGAGGTTTAGGAAGTAGAATATCATTCTTCAGGCTTTTGGAGACCTGTCCTTGAAAGAAAAGTGTTTAAGTTGTGCCTTCAACTTTATTTTTTTTTCCTTTTGTGTTTTCCTTTTGTGCCTCTGCCCCTCCTGCCAGCCCTCCAGTTCTGAGGAGACTCCAGTGGATTTCTGAACAACTTCAGCAGTAGGAAACTCTGCTGTTCAGGGAGAGAGAGGTCTGAGCAAAGGCTGATACAGCCAAGGTGGTGTTGGGATGAAGGGGCAGACTTTCTTCTCCAAAACATGGACGTGGGTAACTTGGAAGGAGGAGTTGACAGGCTGATCCCATCCTGCCAACATAAGGGCTTTTGAGAACTAAATTATTTTTAATCTAAGGTGTTAGAAGGGAAATTAGAGTTAGTCTTTAACTTGGTGGGTGTAGATTTTTCCCACTGTGAACTTATGTAACATCCCTTGTATTTATTGTGCAAAGCATTTTGAGTTTTGCTGAACCACTGTGGGGAAAAAATTGGTTCAGTGTAACCCCAGAAGAAGCAGTTGGGCACTGAACAGGCTACCCAAGGGAATGATCATGGCTCCAAGGCTGCCAGAGCTCCAGGAATATTTGGACAATGCTCTCAGGGACAGGGTAGGATTGTTGGAAGTCTGTTTGCAGGGCCAGGAGTTGTATGGGATGTGATCCTTATGGGTCTGTCCCAACTCAGGTTATTCCACAATTCCATAGCAAATTGCCAAGTTGCAATATCCACTCTTGCTTCACCTTGTCTGTCTGTGAGTGCAGACATATGAAGGACAGGAGGGAAGAAGGGAGACCTGGGAGATACTTTACACTCATGGAGAAGAGGTGGTGAGTGTGAGTGTGGCCACATGCATGGACCACTTGTAACTTTGATGGGCAACGGGTCTTCTGTTAAACTTCAAGGGGAGTTCCAGACACTGATTAAGGACAGTCTATGTCTCTAAATATCCCTTCTGACTTGTTCCTCCTGACTCATTAATCCATCATAATTTAAATTTATATCCTGTGCCATCAAAAATTATTTTCAGTCCCTGTTCTTTGGGCATCTCTTGCCGTCTGCCATGTGAAATGTTCCAGCTTGATTTCGTTTGGTGGAACATTCCTTTTCCTGTTCCATCCTCTCTCCCTGGCAAAAATGACCTGCCCCAGCAGCCCAGGCAGCAGCATGTTTTTACATGTCTGCTGTTCTCTCCCTGCCTGGGAGAAGCCAGGGAGCTGCAGATCCGTGGCACTGCTCTGGTAGCGTGTTGGCAGGCACATGAAGCAGATTCTCCAGTCACCCTTAACGCCAACAATGAGATTTATTATCTTCATTGCTCTTAGGGAAATTAGCCCAGGGAATTAATTTATGGTGTTTTGAAATGCTGTTGTCTTATCGAGTGACTGCTTGCTTATAGCCAAACTCCCTGTTACCTTTGGTCACATAGATTGCGTGTTTAATGTGAGCTTTAACGGGGGCAATTAAAAGGGCACAAGTGAACACAGTCACACTCCAGGCCGTTTATGGCATTTGATCCTTGTACAGCAGGAATGACCCCTTCCAGCTCACCTTCTCTCTCAACATTGTATCTGGGAAGGGAGATAAATTCACAGTTAATAAAGATAAGGCTGGAAAACTCCCTTTGTGAACTTGTGAATAGCTCACAAGTTGCAGTTCAGTTTGTAACAGCAGGATACAGCAGAATCTCATAATTCCATGAGCCAGAAGGAACCAGGGCTGAGGAAACAGGAATTGGGAAATGTTTCACTGCACTGAAAAGCAAGATTTCAAGGGTTAAAATCCTATGCAATTAGCATACTATTGATGAAGTCCTTTCATTTCCCATGGTACACGCTGCAATCTTTTGTGATTCTTCAGCATTTCTGGAGTAATGGTGCTCTTGGCAGGGACGGCTCTTGTGGGTACAGTGCTTATTCAAGCATCCACAGTGGTGTTGGAGTGGTGACTCTTGCCCTTCTGTCTCCTACATTATTTATATTTGTATTATCATTAATTAATGATTTATGGAGCCCATTTTGCAAACCATGAGCCTATTTAGGGCACTATAAAGCTGTATGGATGTAAAACATGCATACACACAGGTGCTTGCCCTGTGCACAGAGGCAGCCACCTTTGGGATGGAAACTGGCAAGAGTTACAAAAATGTATAAAAACTATTTAGCCAGAGGGCAGAGCCCTGTATCCCAAGAGCTGGAGAAAGATGACTAGAATGTAATTATTCTGAATTGTATTTAAACATCAGCTTCTCTTGCAAGTTGCTTGTTGTAGTTTGACTCAGTCTCTTTGCTGAACAAAGTAGCACAACCTCAGGTGGATATTCTCCCTTGAGGGAGTTCCATCTTCAGTACCTGGCCAGGATGTCGAGAGGGTTATTTCATCATGGTAATGGAGATATATGTGCAAGATACAGTGCTTTTCTCTTATGAAATTAGACACCCCCAGTTAAACAGTTATCTTGGGGTTTTGTATCAAACCACACATCTAGGAGTCCCCAAAGGGCTTGTTTTCCCACAGTTCCTGCAATATCTCTCAGTGTTTTTCTCCTTTCATCCCAACTCACATGTAGAGTTCTTTGGTTGAAAAGGTGCTCCAGCAGTTTGTCTTGCACTTTCTTTTTCTTTTAATTGTAGCTGGTTGGCTCTGTTTGATATGCCAAGTCTGTCTTTTTGAGGATTTTATGTTACCTATCACTGTCATGTGATGGCATTAAAGTTAGATTTCAAATCCAGCTGATGCTCAAAAGTATATGGTGTGAAAAACTCTGAGGAGGTCAACTGACTGTGGTCACTTGTTCTTCATCCAAACAGTTGTATTTGTGTCATTTTAGAGCTGGACAAAATGTCCTGGGCAGTCTTTTTGCCGTAAACATAAACATTGAGATCATCATGTATTGGGTGTAAGGATAAACATCCTTGCTTGTATTTAAACGTCCATTTTCCTTTCTCAATCAGATACTGGAGAGACAATTGTGTGGGATTTTTTTTTTTTTATTTGATTTTATTTTGATTTTGATTTTGTGGTGTGGAACACTCGTATGAGCTTGGCTTGTGATGGAATATCTCAGTCACTGGCATATCACACACAGGTTACATCAGTGCAGCTGAAAGCTCTCTCTGTAGTTATGCCACACAGGTTTTCCTCCGTGCCCATAAAACCACATCCACCAGGGACCTCATCAATGCAAATACACTCAAGAGCAGCTAATGAGGATTTTAATTTAGCTTTAAATGCCTTTGGTGCTGGGAAGGCCTTTACAGCACCAGGAGGGGAAATCTCCGAAGCTCTGGCGGCTTTCACCATAAATGTCACTGCACTGTATTTATTGTTTGTTTTAGCTGCGTTTCTAATGACCAAAAAGCTCATTTCTCAGATTACACCGATGCTGTGTGTTACTTCCCAGCACCTTGGTTTGTTTAAACACAGTGCAAAATGCAGGAGTTGGCCAGAAATAATTTTCCCTTATGGGACCAAACGTGCAAGTGGGGGAGAACTGACAAAACATCTCCGGAAAGAGGCTGAGAGAGACCCTGGGAAGGTCCTGACTTCACTGGGTGACAGGATTTTATGGAGGTGTGTGCTGAGGTGTTACAGATACCTGTGATCATCTATCAGCATGGATCCTTGGAAGGACTTTCCCCAGGGTTACTTGAACATTTTGCTGTATGTAGTTGAGCCAAACTTGTGAGATTAAGGCTTGTCTTGCCAATGTTTTATAACTGCCCAGACGTTTGCAGGCAACGATTACTTATTAATGCTGCTGTTATATTGAGTGTCACCTTTCCTTCTAATTCCTTCAATCCTCAGTGAGTCATTATAGACTTCAGAGCTGACTTCAACCTTTCTTGAGGCCTGTGTTTGCCAGACCCTATCAATGCAAGATTTATTGCCCTGAGGTGGTATTTTCCAGCCTTGGTCCAGAACTGGTCTCATTTACGACAGGGTAGGGGCAGAGTTTTCAGAGGCTCACAGTCTTGGTGCTTGTTTGAGGTTTGAGGCACCTGTCTTAGGGTGTTACATGCTCCCACTATGAGGTAGTTCTGGTGCTGCTCCTCCTCTTCTTTTTCCCTTTACTTTTTTTTATTTTCTCTCACCTGACACTTTCTCTCACAATTTTTCAAGAGTCCCTTTTGCACCATCTTTTCCAGCTGATCTCCTACCCTTGGAGTGCCCAGAAATTCAGCTTTTCTTCAACTTTTCTGCCTCTGCAATCGACTCCTTCCACAACCTCTCTCTCTTTTCACTTTCCTTACAGTCCCAAGCTTTTGTAACCCCATTTGTCCTGCACAGAAAATTAATATCTGGTCATATTCTGGGAGTTAACAAAAAAACTATCTGAGTCACCAGCTGGCTATGATTTAAAGCCGCAGGATGATACATATGATACATATGATATATACGATACATATCTTCTTTAAACCAGGGGGAGAAAACCAAGATCCCTAAATCCCTTTTACCCAGGCAGAGATGCCGGGCTGTACTGTCCCATGTTGATGCTCAGTCCCACAGTAGTAGGACATGAAGTGTTGGGCAGAGGGGCCTGATGAACTGCTGGGATAATAGTTCTTGCTGTGTTTCTCCAACTGGTTTAGGATTTGTAGTGCAAGCTTCTAGGAGTCTGTTTGCACAGCTGGAAACCTGCTGTAGCTAGCATGATTTCTTCATTTATAATGTTCTACTGCCTGACATGTTTGGTAGCTTTGGTGAGGTGCCTCTCAGATCTCACACCAAGGCCTGGCCTTGCTGTCAAAAACACACCATCCCTTCAGCTCTGTGGCCAGCCTCAACAGAGACCAAGGATTAGCTTTGCATAAGCTTGAAGTACAGACAAAACGAGGTGAAAATCCTCCTTCTGGCTTTTCTTAATAGAGTTTGCAACACCTGCCTTCCCCAGGTGACAGGATTAAGTGTCCAGTAAACATGAGAAATATCCTTCTGTGTATACATTCAGGCGCTATTAAAAGCCCACTGCTATGAGCCTGTGCTTCAAATCCCAGCTTTCTCAGCTGTTTAAGGCCTGGCTCCTACACCCGAGACACTTCACTGCTTGACAGCTGCTCTGTGGCCTATATACAAAATGAGTCCAAAATCTCAATTTGATCATTCCAGGACTTGCAAGTGTATCACAGAATCACTCTCAAGCTTGACAACCTGGAAGAACATGCTGTAGATCTGGAGTTAGATGAATTCCTCTTGGAGTTTTGAAAACAGGCCTACAACACCAGGCAGAGGTGGAGAACCAGAGACTTGGCAGGGAAAGCTTTCCCTTTCCAGGCATGTCCACTGTGTTTGAAGCCTGAAATGAAAGCAAGTTTTTCCAGCCCTTTAAAACTTGAAGAAATCTGTCCCTCTGTCCCACCTTCCACCATAAAATAGTTTCCTTCCTCACACCTGTTTGAGGCTGACGCAGAAGTCTTTGTGTTGGCCTGTCCAGGGAGATGTGGTGGGCTGGCAGGAGCCACCCCACAATACCTCAGTAGTTAACACTTCAGCTCACAGTGAAAGCAGCTGCTTTGCTTCATGCCTCATAAAGCCCTGAACAAATTTTACACATTTGTGCTAAGAGAAGGAATAGGTACTCCTTATCCGCTTCCCCGCCAGTGCGCAGCACAGCCCGGCAATTCCGTCAGGGCTGTGGTTATCAGGTGAGCAATGAGGAGGAGTGTGAATGGAGATAGGAGCTGGGCTGGGCACTGTGGCAACGAGCAGGTTATTGCAGCTCTGCTGGCGCCGGCGGGGCTGGCGCGGGTGGCTCGGTGGCCTGCAAGGGAGGGCCATGCTCAGATGGCTCCTCACCCACACAGCGATGAGTAAACAACACCCAACGTGACATCCAGTGCCAGCCTTTGCTGTCACCTACCCTCCTTTATGGGGGAGGGTGAACTTTCACCTTGCTTCCATTTGCCAGGTCTTCCTTTTGTATTTGCCCTGTCAAAACCAAAGCAAGGGAAGAGTTGTTCAGTAGTGTTCCTCCTCGCAGCCTATGCATCCTCCCCAAAATATTTCCCATGGTGGTTTCCAAGCAATTCAGGAGCATCTGCCTGTGTGTTGGCTTTTCAAGGCTCTGTGCAGAAATGGACTGTCCTGCTCACAGACCGACACTCCTCTGAAAACCAGAACCTATGTTACCAGATTGGTCTTACCAGATTTGTCAAGGGAGACAATTCAGCTTCAAGGCTGAGGTTGTCTTTGTCAATCTAGCTGTGGTTCTAAGTCAAGTGAAGTATCTTGTAGCACAGTAATCATGGAGACATGAGAAATAAGGGGCTGTAATATATCAAGTAGCTGTGTTCCAGTTTTTTCATGTGTTGTGATATC
This sequence comes from Pseudopodoces humilis, assembly GCF_049639895.1. Taxonomy (NCBI): domain Eukaryota; kingdom Metazoa; phylum Chordata; class Aves; order Passeriformes; family Paridae; genus Pseudopodoces; species Pseudopodoces humilis. The sequence continues at coordinate 9,000,773 of NC_142219.1, forward strand.
AAGAGGTACAGAGCGTTAATGGCAGGTCCAGAAGCAGAATTGGGCTGTCTGATCTTGTGGGAATATATATAAAGATCATCATTAGATTCTCAGTTTCTTTGGCAACCTTTTCTTGAAGTCATCTTTTTTCAATTAAAACACCACACTTCAGATTTTTATCACTAATTAGAGATGGCACTTTTTACAGTTTCAGGAACCATCTTCTAATACTGTCAACAGATATGTGTTCAGAGTTAAGTTTACAGAGAAGATAGAGATAAGAAAGGAATTGCCCTCAGAAAGGAATGAATAATCTCCTAGCAGTAATGAAGTGAGAGATGCTCAGAAAGAAGGGCCATGGGGGTATGATCTGAGTCCCTGGAAATGCAAAACCTTCTTTTTTGGTTTTTTTTCTTGACTCTTGTTCTGACCAGTTATCAGGGCATTTCTTCATCCCAGGGGTGCTACCATGTGACAGTACTGTAGGAGACAGAAATGACATATGATTCAAAAGGAAAAGCAATGCTTAATGCGGACACCAATTGCCCTTCCCCTTGTTGTAGGAAGTGCTTTACTAAATGGGGTTTCTAAATATACTTTCTGATTTCTCTGTAGACTGTAGATAATCTTTGTTCTCAGGAATTCTGAATAGATCTGAGATATTGAGTTATTACAATCTTCAGTAACTAGCAATGCTCCATTAGCTAATTGCTCAGTGACAGTGACCTTTCTGGGTAAGTCCACATGACAACCACATAAATGCCACCCTACTGCTTCCTGATTAACTTTATAAACCATTTGCTGTATAGCTTTAATCCTCAGCTAACAGCACCTTTGGCTTCACGTGACTTTGAGTGTCAGAGCTCTACGAGACAGGCTTTGCTTGTTTGGAGTCCATAGGGAAGGTCAGCCTCCTTTACATGAAATACCTGAGGAATTTCTTCAGGGAACCCAGTCAACACCACATGGATTACTGTTCAGCAGTGGTGTGTTCCTGAACACCCTGCCCATGACCTGGCGATGGAGGAGCTTGTTCTATGTGTAGATATGAGATCAAAGAGTGATGAGCAGAAGAGGAAATATGGGGTGGACCAACTGGTCTTGGCCAGAGCTGTGTTGCTTTGCTGGCTTAGTGTTGTGTCAGGAGCAGGGCTGCCTAAGGCAAGAGAACAGAGGTGCCTGGCAGTGTGTGAGCTGTTCTGCTCTTCTGGTATAAGAAGGTTCAGGTCTCAGGAGGTTCCAGTGGGCAGGCCATGCTGTGAAGGGCTCTCCAGGGTCTAACACCCACCCTTACCCTTCATGCATCTGTGATCTGGAGTGATAAGAGTTTCCCATATTGGGAGATGCTAGCCTAGTATCTGATCATGTATCTCTTGGGAGACAGTAGAAAGACAGGACAATTATAACTGGTCCATCCTTCCTCTCCTATGTGGGTACCCAAGGCATCAGAAGAGTTCAAAGTTCAGTGCTTAAATGCACATAGCAATTACCTAAGTAGTGGAAAATCAGTTCAATCCAACTAGGCCTGGTTGTGAGGGTAGTTTATGCTCCATGTCTTTGAAGTGAAGTGTTTTCCTTCCTCTTTAAACCATTGTGTTTCCCTTTTAACAGCATCTCAAACAAACCTCTGCTATTTTTTTATTTTTTTATTTTCTTACTATTTTTATTTTTGCTGTGCTTGGGACTCTACTTAAGACAGCTGATTTATGCCTAGGCCAAATATGCAAGCTGTGGGATAACATCTCCAAGGTTTGATATCTTCCCTCCTGTAGCTTAGCTAAAGATATGGGGCCATGTTGTGGAGTCATGATTTAACCCACCAGCTGGGTGAGAGTTTAAACACCAGTTAGTGCCTCAGCACTTTGCTTCTGATCTGGAGATAACAAGGAGGTTAAATAACTGCAGCCAATCTGGATGGAGATCACAACCATGGCTTATGTGGGTGTGGCCCATAAACTTTTATGATCGTGTTGGATACTACTGAGAGATTTGTGGCTATCTTGTCTTGGATCTTCAAGGATCTGCCTTTCATAGGGAGAGACCAAGTCACAGTTGGTTGTGTTGCAAAAGCTCTTAATAATCCTGGGTATATGCAGAGGGTTGATGCTGGCTGTGGGCTTTGCTTTTGGATCTATGGAGCTTTCAGTGGAGGCAGGAGGAGAATCTGACACCCTTAGAAGAAAAAAAGTTCTCCCTGTTTCTGGTCTGACATCATGCTTGTTATCATATGGGCTGTGATGTCTGGGTCACTATGTCAACCCCCATCCATTTCTCAGGTGACAAATCCCAAGGAAGAAAACCTAATACGATTTTAGCTTCAGCAAGCATTGAATAAGTTTGAACTTAGAGAGAGTGTGAAAAAGAGGGGCACAGCAGGGATTTTGGTGAGGAAAGAAGGAAGACAGTTTAACGGAACAATTTTCCTGTTTTTTCTCTTTTCACATCCCTCTCTAGACAAGTCTTGTTCAAGTTTTTGCGCAGAGCAGTTTTGTCTCCTCAGTGTAAAGCATGGTTTAAGTCCTGACAGCCAGACTTTTAAGACTGCCTAATTAGCTGTTTCCTTCTCACCCTATGGCAAAGTAAACTGTTGGTGCCATCGTAAAGGCTGGTTGGGAGTAGATGTCATCCCAGTGACAGGAGAAGCATTGTTGATCATATTGGGCCTTTTTCCTGTGTCCTGTGCGTCCTGTGTCAGGCATTTGCATGGAGCAGAGGCTGCCTCAATGGAATGTCTGTGCTTGTGTTTCCTTACACGCTTGTGCAGGGTTGCTCCACACTCAGCACTCAGAGTTGTTTTGAATTTGGTGACATTTGATTTCTGGTGAGATGTATAATGGTGTAACCAAGGGCAGCACAGGCTCCAGGATATGAGCCTGGTGCTGTTCCCTCTGAAGTTAGGAATAATAATCCTGATGACTGGTTGAAAAAAAGCCTGCAACTGTTCTGCCACCCCAGAGCCTTTTCATTCTGGCAACATTTCTGTGGATTTCACTGCAGAGAAATTATGTTCTCTATCTCTTTGCTCTTTTATTCCCCTGGGTTCCTTCTCTTTTACTTCCTATGCCTCATTTGTTCCACTGTTCTGAATCATAAATAGTTCTGGTAGTAAAACACATCTACTGGGGGTTGTATGGGCTGTTCTTGCAGTTCTTGTTCCTTTGATGTATTCTTCGAATCCGTTATGTCTTACTTGGAGCCTGAAGAGATGTGACAAGACAAGTAATGCAGCTGGTAAATATTTTAGCATCCCACTTGGAGCACTTGAGAACAGTCTGGTAATGTTCTTAGCATCGTTGAGTTATTTTCACATGGATAATACAGTGTCTTCACTGCTCCAAAGGATCTGAACTCTAACATCAGCTCAGATTTTGGGTGAAGAACACTTGACTATCTGTCCTTGAATCTGTTTGGATGTCTGGTCCTGGGGTCTTGTGTTGCTGCCTGGCTTTCCAATGCTGTTGAGAGAGGTGAAAATAAATGTTACTGCATTGCCCCGAGGAAGTTCACCTGCCCTACACCAGAGATGGCCCAAGGTTTTAGCCACAGCTAATGAAGCCTTACATTTGATTGATTTTTGGGTAGGATCAATGCAGCATGGGGATCCCATTCTGCTGCAGCCTTTGTTGCAAAACTTAATTTTCAGCCCCTCAATTCAGTTGAAGCAGCCATGCTGAATGTCATGATGGACTTTACCTGTAATTTTCATATTCACACTCATTGTGCAAGAGGTTTTGAGGTGATGCAGCCTCTCTAGGGATGCAGTTGGTGGGACAGGATGGACCTGCAACCATGATTCTGTTAGTGGTGGCCTTGGGAAGAGCATGGCTTTGTCGCACTGCCACAGATAAATGATGTACTGTGGCAAAGCAGTGGAAGAGCTCTGACTTACCTGAGCCTCATCTTCTGCTGGTCTAAAGCCATTACAGTTTAACTTCACGTAAGATTAAATCAGACATTCAGTGGTGATACTCCTGGGCTTCTACAGTGTACTGAAATGTTAGATTTAACAGGAATGCAATGAGCAAGCTTTTCAATTCAAGGCTAATAGATAAATATGTAGATAACCTAAAGAAATAAATGGGTAGTGTTCTTTCTCCCTCTGTCAAATAATTTAGCAAAAACATAAGAGATAAATGACAGGAACATAATCCATACTGTAGTTTTTGCACTTGGCAAGTTTATCCTTTTCCCTCTTTTTCTGTATGTCCTTGCTGCTGCTGTACTGAACAATGACACTCTGAATAGCACAGTGGACATTATTTTCAGTGTTTTAAGGTGCAGCTTTTAGTGCTGAGGTGACAGAGGGATTCATACAGTCAGAGTCTATTATTCTTACCTGTGGAAAGCTCTCTGAATTGAAGCCATCAGCTGCCCATACAAACCTGGGTTAGTGTGGGCAAATATCTATTTATTGGCTTAAACCACACCACAATATGAAGTTATTACAAAAGCAACTAGAAGCCATAACTAAGATCAAGTCCCTGTTTTATGCACCTAGAATGAGTAATGGCCTCAAAAATGGAAAAATCACACTTCTAAAACAAAAAGGTAGAATTCTTGCTGCCATTTCACAGATGGGAAGCCTGAAGAACAGTCAGCTTGATGTCACAGGGGTTGTGTGACAGAGCTGAAACTGGTCTGCATGTCCAATTTAAGGTCTAATGCCATGGATTTTGCCTCTTCCTGGCTTATTCCTTCTTGGAACTGCTGGTGTCTTACACACCACTCCAGCTTAGCCCAGGCTGTCTCTCATTTGACTCTTTCTGACAGAATACTGTGTGCTACTTTTAAAAGCCTCCTGGGCTTGGAGCCTTTGGAAGCTCATTCCTCCTGGAGGCTGGTAATGACAGCTCTGCTGGTTCCGACTGGCACTGCTTGGGAGTGTTGCAAAGGGATGGAAGTGAGGGCATGTTCATGTGATTTACATGCTGGGGGGCAGAGGATAAGGGCTGCAGTCAGTATTCTCACTCCCTTGTGTCTCCTAATACCCACTTTCCTTCTGTTGGGACATCAGAGGCAGCTTCTTGTTGTTGGTAGGTAGTCAGTTGCTGAGATGTGATGGACACGTCAACTCAGGACAGGATTTTCCCTCAGGGCAGAAAGCCTTCAGTAGGAAAGGTGGAATTTTAAGCATTCTGGACTGAAAAAAAAAAGAAAGAAAAAAAAGCCAACAATTCCTACCTGTGTGACTGAGAAATGGAAATCTGGTTAGAGAAGGCACGCTGTGGGTTGGGGAGATTCTTCATGTGCTGCTGAAATCACATTTCCTCAGAGACTGGGGCAGAAATTGTGACATTGAATTTCATTTTCCTTTACATTTGTATACCAAAAATAAACCCTGCCTAAGTCATTCAGTGTCTTCTTGATGGTTTAGAAGCAGTCAGGATGACAACAGCTACTGGTCAGAATTGTCAGAATCAAGCCTCATTATCACAGCTTGCAGTACTTGACCTGGTGCTCTGGCCAGGAGGAGACATTCAATAGGGTGCCAGATTCCCTTTGAATTAAGATCTTGCATATGGAATTTGTGCTTCCTAGAAAGATGCTCTTCCTACTCACAGATATAATCAGGGCAATACCGGTACTAAGGTAGAGTGGATGGGGAGATGGGCACCTCCAGCTCTCTGTTCCAAAGGTCTTAAGGTGTAATTAGAGTTACAGAGAATATTCCCCCTCTGTGGGAGAGGTTTCAAATGAATGAAGGGTGTGGTTTGCAGAGGGGCTCCACATCTGTATTTTTATGGATAGAAAAGCTGCAAGCTTCGCAGCATGGCTTTGCTTTAGCCTTGTGTCCATGGTCAGTTCCTGCCTTCCCTGCTCTCTTCCCTGCCTTCTTTCTTTCTCTGTCCATCCCCTCTTGCTGAATCTGATCAAGACCTGAGACAAATCTTGGTACATGTGTCCTCCAAAATGTTTGTCCGTTTTTTCCATTGAAATCAGATTTGTTACCAAGTTTTTAGTTAGAACGACAGTTTGCCCTTCAGATGTGCTCAGCCCTCTAAATCAGGAGGGAAAGTTTGAAAATACTTGGATGAAGGCAGAACAGATGTCACAAAACTTTGGGCTTTCATATATAAATCTTTTATTAAGATCTTCAGAGCTGTCCAAATGTAATCAGATCTTGTGGTTTTGAGAATCCTGACTATTTCTGTGGGAAAATTCTTCATTTTCTATGCACACTAGGCTTTCAGCAGCACAAAAAGAAGCAAGAAAGGTATTGTTTTAAAAATACTGGCATATCTAGATTTTTATCAAGTCTCTATAAAAAGAAGAGGGTTTGGCCTAAAAACTGTATACAGAGAAGATAAATCTTATATCAGTGTACAGCTTAAAAAAAGTAATTATTTTTAGCCAAACATACAAATACCTGCCTTTTTATTTTTATGGGTTTGTTTTGGTTGTTTTCTTTTTACATCAAAAAATAAACTATAGACAAGCATGGGAAACAATAAATCTGGGTGTGTCAGTAGTAAATGCTCTAACAAGTTCCCATTGCATAGTGGTATGAAATTCCTCTGGGAACATATATTTTTATATACATGTCAGAGGTCTAAAAATACATTACTAGAATAAACCATAGTGTTAGAAAAGAGGAAGAGGACTTTCCAATTTGTTTTATAGTTCTGTTTTGCAAATGAGAATTTGTAATCTGAATGGGAAAATATTTTTTTTGCAAAACCTGTGAAAGAAAATGATCCAGATTATCCTGAGTTAAGTGAAACTAAGACTGCGGGACTGATCCATAAGAAAATACATTGTGTTCCTCTGGAAATGACTGCTGATCTTTCCATTTGAGATGACTGCTGATCTTTCCATCTGAAATGACTGCTGGTCTTACCATCTGCTTCAGCCGGAGCTGTGTCAAACCCAGCAGTCCCAAGTGTTGTTCTCCCTCCAGTGTAGGCAGGGGATGATGGACCATGGAATGGTTTGGCATCTGCTCTGCCAGCATTGCTTGGGTGGTTGTGCCTGAAAGGGTGAGACAGGATCCAAACTTAGAGTGAGATAATGTGGATGTTCAGCCCTCTGGCTTTGGAAGCCTTTCCAGAGGTGCTATACTTGGTGCTGCTCCCTCAGTCTGGGAGTGGGGCTCAGAGTCTGGGAAACAGGAGGTGCTGTGCTGCCTTTACAGCTGCCAGGGCCCAGTGTCCCACCATGGGTCACCAGAGTAGCTGGAGATCACTCCAGCCCCTCCAGCCCCACTCAGGAGCCCTGGCCAGAACTTTGGGAAATCCCTGTGTCCCTCCTGGCTTTGTTCTGAGCAGGATGGCCCCGGCTTGCGTGTGCTGAGGTTCCGATCCCAGGGCAGTGCGTGTGAAACATGGCTGCTGGGATGGGATTTGGGCAAGGGCACAGCAGTTCCTTGCTCTGCTCCAGTGGAAAACAGGAAATGTGCAGGGTGGTGCCTCCTGTCCATGCCAGACTTAGGGCAAACAGCTCCTTTATTCACACCAACTCTAACCTTGCCTTTGATATTTATGTTTCCTCGAGCTGGAGCAGTGTTGGGAGGCTCCATTTGGAAAAGGAGTTTGCTGGGGGGCTGAGTACACATCCCCACACGTGGGTGCACACACACCTTCACTCACAGAAACACAGCCCTCACTGATGTCAGGAGAAATGGCCAGTCCTCTGCTCCTCTGTGAAACTGCTCTTTATCAGCTGTGGATGAATGGAAAACTGGTTTGGAAACAGATTGTCTGTCTTATTTATAATAGCCTAATCAGGCACATCAAGAGAGCCTTTTTACCTGTGTTTTCTAGTCAGAACATGCCACCAAGTCTGTTTGGTTATCTCTTAAACCTCTGCTGTCCAAACAGAATGCAGGGTATCTTTGCAATGGGAAAGGTGAAGTACTCAAGCCCTGTCATCAGAGGGAGAGTTCAGGAAGATTTAGAAAATAATGGTGTTATTCTGCTGCACTCCATCAGCTGGAAGTGCTGGGGCTGCCCTTGCTGAAGGTGGATCTGGCTCCTCTCTAAGCTAGTGCTGGCCTGCAGGAGATGGGGTGTGCAGTGCTGGGTGACCCCAACTCATCCTGAACAGCCCAGGGGCCGACGATGATGCCCTGTGAGACTTGTGTAACCTCAGGTACAGCAGGGAATGTTGAGATCAGAAAGAGGAATAGTCACCGACTTCACTGAGCACAGACCCTGTGTTAGTGTGAGCTTGTTGTCATGGGTGGAGTCAGTTCTTTCTAATTTTGTCTTCTTTCTACATACATATTCTGGCAATGAACTTGCTTTTCAAGAAACTAGACCGGAACAGGCCAGCTTTTTTTTTTTTTTTTTTTTTTTTTTTTGTCAAGAAATAGACAGTATAGATTGTGTGAGTGAAGAAGAGGCAAGTGCTCAGTTACCTTTCAGTTATACACAGCACATGTCTCTGGTGTATAAATAACATGAAGAGTTAAGCCCTCCTTAGTATTTCTTCTTATTCTCTTGTACTGTGACTGAGTGATGACTGTGGTGACTCCCCTCAAACAAACACCTCTCCCCCCTCCACCCCCATGCAGAGATTCTTCTCCTTCCCTTTCTTTTTTTGCCAAGATAAACTCTGTGTGTAAACTGGATGAGCACTGAGTACATTTGGGGGGAGGGGATGGAACAAAAATAAGACCCTAATTAATAGTTTTGTAACTAAGGGAATGAGAGAAGAATAATTTGAGGAATAACAAGAACAGCTTTCAATCTGTTACTTGCTGTGTGTTTGTGCATGTAGTTGTACACTAAAATAATTCCAGCTGTTCTTCTTTCTTTTAATAATGGTTCATTGCTTTCCCGTTGTGGGGCCATATTTGGACAAACATTAACCAGATCAAAGCCTAATGGATAGTTATGATGGCTCTGATTCAGCAAAGCACTTAAGCACAGTGTTTCATTGTAACTTCAATGGGACATGCTTTGACTTCAGCAAGATAGAAGCAGTGCTCCAGCCAGTGACAGGAGAAATGCCTGTGTGACTTGGCGTGGGTGTGTGTGCTGTGCTTAAAATGCTAAGGTAAAGTGAGTTCCCATTCTAAAGAAGGATAATGGAGCCTTCTTCCTGCAAGGTATCACTGTTGGACTGAGCACCCCTTTGCCTTCCTTAATCTTAGCTATTCCCATCGTGAAGTGTTTTAATAGCTGTGCTAGAGCCAGAGCAGTACTAGAGCCAGAGGAGGTTGTGGAGATCAAGAATTCCAGTTAAAGGGAGGAAGGACAGAGGAATACCATGAAGGAAGAATGGGAATGTGTCCATGGAGCAGGGCCTGTGACTGCTGTAACTGCCAGAAGATTCATCTGTCTCCAGAAACTGTGTCTGACAGTGCCTTACAGCAGGTGCTTAGGAAGAGTTTTAGGAAATGGGAGAAACTCCCTTCCTTAGTGGGAGTCAGTGGCCTGAGGACATGCTAAGCTGGACACAACACGTATGGACTGTATGGTTATTTTCTTCCAGGAACACAGCGAGGATCCCTGCAGCCCTCCTGGTGCTGGAATGATTTCATAGGAGAGAGTTTCACTGTTAAACAAGATATGAGGAAAAGAGGCTGAAATGGTTTTTGCTGAAATCCTCCTGTTGGTTCCTCCTTGATGGCATAAAATCTTAAGAGTACAATTTTCTTGTCTCATCTAGGCCATTAAAGCGTAATAAATTATGGCAGCTTCTGGGATTTAAGATGCTTTTTAAAGTAGCTGGGCTACACCTCCTTGGAAACACTTGGAATTCCCCTTTGTGATTGTCTGGGAGTTATTTATAGTAAGTCCTTACTCTGATGGCAGAGGCATCAGAGCTGCTGATCTGAAGGGGGTGTAGTTTCATTTAGAAGTTTTACTTGCTGTGTTTGCCATTTTATGTTTCTGGTTTTTAAGCTGCTGTCACGAGTGAACAGAAGCCGTTTGTGGCCCATTGCCACCACACACAGGGCAGGCTTGCTTTGCTTGGAGCACTCCCTCTGGAACAGCTTCCTGATGGGAAAATCATTATCAGCATGACCACGTGTATTGGGCCTCTGATGAGCCAGACTGTCCTGAAGTACCAGGGTGAAAGCTTGGAGAAAATGGAGATATAGGGGGAGGAGAGGGAGAGGAATTTAATTTCCTTTGCCCTGGCATAGATGTTATTGTAAACTCTCTAAAATGGCACCTTCTGGCTCAGAATGAAGTAGCCACGATGACATGTCTTAGTTTGTCCAGACTGGTTTTCTTGTCCAGTTAAAGTGGGAGAGCCTTATGTCTTTAAAGCTTCCTGGCTCCCAGGAGGAAAATGCCAAACTTGTCAGAGAAAACAAACAGTGGCTGTCCCAGCCTGTGTGTGTTCCGATTAACGAATCTATTAGGCTATAAAACCTGGGACCCCCTTTCCTGGAGAAAGAACATACATTAGGAAGCTGTTGACAGTTCCTAAGTCTGACCCCTTGCACAGAGCTGGAGACCTATCAGCAGCTCTGAGGAGCTGTTTGTTCCAGGAGGTCTTGGAGAAGTTTTTGACGCTCTGTAAATGCCAGATGCGTTCTTGTTGCTCTTGTTTTAATCTGTAATGTGGGAGGCCAGAGGGAGAAGAAAAAAGGAGGAGCCACGGCACAGCTGAGTGTTCCTGTTCTTTTGGTGTAATCAAAACGTGTTTGGAGGCACATTACCTTGGGCTGGGATATTATTTGCTCCCTCAGACTGAGCAAGGCCTGCTTTAGTGGCAAGTTCCTTGGTGGATTTGCTGCAGTTATAGCTAACACCCAGCGTTGCAGCTGATGGCATTCCATGCTTTTGGCTAAATGGGGAGGAATCGCCAGGGCTGCATTCAGCATTCACTTCCCAAGGAGATGCAAAGCCATGGTTCTGATATTTGAGGACATACAAAACCCATTTTACAAGAAAAGGAGTTAATCCCTGTATTCTTGATGTATTCCCATGAAATTCCCAATTGCCTCTTCCTTGTTTCCACCTGCCCCTTTTCCTTGTTTCTTAGAGAGGCACCTTTTTTCTCTGGCATTATGGTATTCATCAAGCAGAAATGCAAATCACTCCTGCACTCCTTCACATACACTGCTGAGTGGTTTTACATATGGAGTGTTGTTGGAGCATTTCTCTTATGAGGAAGGGCCCAGGGAGCTGAGGCTGCTCTTGAGGTGGTTGAGAGGAGCCCTCAGCCCTGGGTGTTGCTGTCTGCAGGACCTGGGCTCTGCTCTGGGGGCCCAGCAATGGCACCAGAGCAACAGGCAGGGACTAATCCCGGGAATTCCCCCTGCACAGGAGGCAGAACTCCTTCCCTGTGCAGTGACTGAGACGTGAACAGATTGCCCAGAGAGGCTGTGGAGTCTCTTCCGTAGGGATATTCCAGAACCCTCTGGACACAATCCTGTGCTAGGCTGGAGCAGGGAGGTGGCACCACTATGGCCCCTTCCAACCTGACCCATTCTGTGACTGAATATTTCCATGAGTTTCAGGTCACTGCTCTGTCCCTGGCTGGGTCCCTGGTGCTCTGTCACAGCTGAAGGAGGCACTTGCAGAGCAGACTTTTGCTGCAGTCCCTTCCCAGCCAGCCATGCACAAAACTCCCAGCCCAGCACACAGCTAGCAAGGCTGGTCAAACCAGTGGTCTCCCCAGCCCATGTTGTGAGTCAGACACCCTGCTTTTTGTAATTAGTAATTAAAATAGAAAATATGTGTCAGTGAATACTGCAGAACGTATTGAAGAGTTACCGATATGTGACTCAACACGCTTGAGACAAATTGCTGTGCTGAACCAAACTTTGCCGAACCACGGAGAAGTTGAGCAGCAGCCCTGCAGTCCCAGTCCCTTGTGTCCCTCGTGGTCACAGGTGGGTCTCAGTGCTCTGCAGCCCAGGCTCTGTGTAGCAGGTGGCTTTTACCCTTGATAGAGCACACACCATTTAGGTCAGTCCCCAAGAGAGCTCCGAGCAGGAATACTGCAATTCACTGTAGCGCTTTTAATTTGCTGGATGAGATCTCTGGTCTCTGGAACACAGGACTTGTTGTGAATCACAGCAGGATATTCTCTTAAAGAGCCCAGCAGAAGGCTGCTGACAGTGTCCCCGGGCAATGCTAATCCGACATCACATTGGTCATGGCTCCTCGGGTTACCCGCGGCCCCGTCGCATGGGAGGCCTGTTAGTGTGGGAATGAGGGACCTCGTGCTGCAGGGACACAGCCGGGGCATTAGGAGGAAGAAAATCTATCCTCTTCCCATCACTTCCTGAAGGGAATGTGTCAGAATGACGCACGTACTCTGGGCTTTATTTGATGAGGGGGCCGAGGGCGAGCGAGAAAGGAATGAGAAGGTCTCAAGGGATGCGTGATTTGGCTTCACTGGGTCACAATGCTCTGAAAGTTCATTTGGAGCTGCTGAAACTGAAGCAGAGGAGAGTAGTCGTGGCTGGACACACATTTGTCATCTTCGTGACTCAGGAGGGCTCTTGTGGATATTTTAGACAGCCCATGGATTATGGTGGGCTTTTCTCAGCCTCATAAACACGCCTCAGGAATGAGATGGGAGAATCCAAGGATGGTGGCATATGCTGGGACTGTAGACATTCTCCCAAGGTGTTTCTGGGATAAAAGCATCCCTTTCCTCACATTCTGTCCTGCATGAACTTTCAGGCTAAATTGCAGTGTGTGTCTTGTAAGTCGGTGTCCTCTCCATTGTGATCTAATGTTGACATGAGAAATGGAGCTTTAATCTTTTGAGGAGATTCTTGTGTTCTCTGGTTGTCCATGCTCTGAGAGATACTGTGAATGCCCTTGGGAAATAGGGGATCTCCTGAATAGAAAACTTCCAGTGCAGTTTGTACTGACCAAAGCACAATCACTTGTTGGCCCAAATCTCTTCTGTTCTTTTCCCACTCACATAATGCAGATTTTGGTCAAATGAAGTATTTAAAAAACAGGTGCTGAAATACTTTGGTTAAAGCACCATGTACCCTACTGCCAGTTTTAAAACTAGTCAGAAAACTGGGGGGAAAAAAAGCAGTTTGGTATTTTTGTTTCAAATGAGAAACTAAGGAATAAACTTCAGTGTTATTTTTAAGTGTTTTTCCTTGGGTCAAATTAAATGTTTTGTTTGAGGCCAAAATGTTACATCGTTCTGTTTTTCAGTTCACTGAAAAAAAGTTCTGAAAAAATAGTGTTTATTTTGGACTGCTGCCCAACTAATCTCTCTTCCTTTATTTTTTCTATAATGCAAGCAAAATACAAAATCAGTCATTTATGCATCTCAAGTTTTAGCTTCTGTTTTAACCATCCATCAGATTAACAGATACAACAGTAATTTTTTTTTTTACTCTTCAGACATAGAGCTGTATTTCTGTGCTTTTAAGAGTTGCACAGTGAAGGAAGAAAATCCTGAGGTCAATGGGTTGCTGGGTTCTGTTTGCTGGACTGTTGAGTGATTCCCCAACTGAATGAAGAGCCTGGTTGAATGAAAGTGTTAATCTTGGTCTCAATACAATGTCCCCTTCGCCATTTGAGGAGTCAGCAAATGATTTGTTTTAGCTCTGGATTGATGGTTTAGTCCAGGTGCTGCTTCTCACAGCAAACTTTGTCTGAGGATAAATGGGAAGAGGCCATTGGTGTCCAAAAAAGAGGATTTGTTTAACATGGGAAGGGAAGAACTGAATTAAAATACAAGAAGATCACATAATCTACCACCTCCTGCAACCTCATCTGGTGGCTTAACCTTTGATGCCTACTTTATTTTTCTTCATTTCTGCTGCTGTCTTCAGAATTCTTCATTTTCCCCATGGCCTGACAGAAAACTCTGCAGTGGAGCTTTACCTTGGGTGCACGTGGCTTGTGCTGCAGCCACCCTCAGCCCTAATGGGCTTTGGTTGTTATGGGATTATTGTTTCACTCTGTAGCAGAATTATTTTTTGTGCTCCTTTCATCAGAACAACTTCTGTGAGCATGCACACATCACCTGGATGCTCAAGGTGCTGTTCTGGATGTTGTGCCCAGGTGGGAATGCAGGAACTGACTCAGGTTTAGAGCAGCTTGTCTCCACTCCTCGCTGCATTTACATACCATTGCTTGGGTTTGGGAAATCCATTTCTCTCCCTGTGCCTCTGCTTGGCTGAACTGTCCTTCCTGCAGGAATTAGGGCTCGGCAGCACCTTGGAGCAGGTGTGCAGTTTCAGCGGGTGCCTGTAGGTGTTACCACAATACAAACAATAATCAATCACTGACCGACACCTCCGAGGCTCTCACTGAAACCAAACACAATAAAAAAGCCTCCCCAGGGGCCAAATCTACCAGGCTGTGTAAACGATTTTTTAGTGAAAGTGGTAGAATCCCCATCTCTTGGGACGTTTAAAACACACTGCAGAAAGCAGGAGCAATCAGTGTGGTGGAGTGCAAGGGCAGGTGGTTGGCAGAAGGATCAAATAAAGAGGACTTTATTATTTGGGAGTGCCCGTCCAGCAGAGATCACCATGAGTTAAGGCACAATGACTTAATAGATCTCTCTCAGCTTCTGATTGCTGCTTTCCTCCACTGCAGGTGCTCACAACCAATAAACAAGGCAAAGAAGGCCTCGGCCAAAATGGAACATGTATTTTTAACCTTCCCACCAAACTCTGATATTTTCCTAGATTCGTTTTAGGTATATTTTGGCCAGTTCTTGAACTCCTTTGCTAAGATTATTTGCTCCAGCAAAACACAGGGAAAGGTGTGCATTTGGACATTATGGGGAGATGATTGCATTAAATCAGAAGTAAAATAGAATGAGAGTGTCCTGGTGAAGAAGTGCAGCTCAGTGCAGGGTGAAATGGCTAGGTACAGGTAGGAAAAGTTCCACGGAACTTGTATGAAAGCTGCATAACTTGAATTTGATTCTCATTTGTGTTTGCTTTTCAGTTTCCCCCATTCAACAGAACACCAATTTCCCCAGGTAGGTGACTGCAGGCAGGAGTGGAGTGAAACTACCCAATGGAATGAGACAGGATCATTCTCTAGGTGCTTACCACACTAATTAGCTGCTGTGAGGCTGCTCCATCCTGGATGGAAACAGTGGCCCCCGCCTTGGAGCCGGTGCTAATCCCTACGAGAGGCATTTTTTCCAGCCAGCCCTGCAGGTGGCACAGCGAGCCTTGTCTTTCCAAGCCACGGGAGCAGGCCCTGCCTTCCCTTCCCATCGGTTCGCAGTGCAGCAGCTGCTGGGATGGGGGAGACCTTCAGTACAGAGAAAGAGACTGGAGTGATACTCTGGCTGCTGAAACATCCTGTCTGTTCCCGGGCTGCTTCCAGGGCTTTGCTTTAACAGGAACAGAGAAACCAAATAGTTTTCTTTTTACTGCATCAAGACGTTTTGAATGCCCGTATGATACTACTGAGCTAAAGTTGAAAAAGAGAGTGCAGCTAAACTCCTAAACTCCTAAAAATTCCTAAAAATCAAGATAACTGTTGAAATCTTGGTTGCACCCTCTGAATGTATTCTCTGTCTCCTTATCAGATAATCTCTTCTGAAGCCATTGGAATCAAGTGGAAATTTGATTTGGGAATTGTGGAAAGGGTGGATTGAAAAGGGCCTTGTAGCCTGCAGGGCTGCTGGGAATTCCTGCTTGTTAGTCCTTATTCTTGCTTTGCTTCTCTTCATGGCCTTGGGCAAGTCACTTAACTTCTTAATCTCTGGCTCAGTTTCTCTGCCTGTAAAATAAGATAACTATTACTATCACATACCTGTCTGACAGGATTTTCTCCCCTAGTAATAATTAACATTTGTAAAATGTTCTTTGACTATGTTTATTTTTATTATAATACTTCCAGATTATATTACAATACTGATGCTGTTGCTGTTGCAGATTTGAGCTCCTGTACAAGATTACACCGGAAATTAAGTAATTTTTCTAATAAGATATAAAACAACTTGTGGTTGGTGTGGTTAAGCCGAGTTGAAAGCTCGTTTGCAGCATGACAACAGTGTGAAGTAGCTGAAGAACTGCAAGGAATCTAATCCTAGTATCTGTGACAAAATGAACTACATGCACTGAAGATTATCCATGATCTGATCTTACCCCTAACAGAAAGGTTACTTATTTGAAATATTTGGTGAGGCTGAAGGTTTGAGGTTTCCTTTGCATTAACAGGTGTGAAGTGTCCCTGCACACTTGGATCTTCAGTCCTGCAGTCCAGACTGAGCTCTGAAGAACTGGACTGAGGATTTGTGAGGGTGTCTGCAAGACTGAAGAATCTTTATTTGCATTTCTCTTTTTTCTTTTTTAACTACAATCGTAGAATGGGTTTGGATTGGGTTTCAAGAAATCTTCAAGATTATCTCCTTCTTCAAGCAAAAGTTACCTAGAAATAACTTCAGTTTTCCTTCTATATGAAGGGAAGGAAACCAGGCTGAAACCTTGGCTCTATGAACCTGCGGTTCATGAAGCTGCTTTTTACCTCCAGCAACTTATCAGCAGGAATTCAAAGTTTGATTTTTGTTAATGGACTTTGTTGTTCCAGTACCTTTGTCTCTGTCTCTTGGATGCTCTGGTGTCAAAATTGATCCCTTCATTCTCTCCCTCTTTTCTGACCTTTTCTGATCTTTTCTGTATCTGTGTAATCTTTCAGTGTCTATCAAACTCATGACAGTGAGTTCCACCATTTATCAAGGGTCTGGGTAAAGAGATGCTGTTTTTGCTGCTCTGAGCCTCATGTCTGCTACCTCCATCTGAAGTGGATTGGGCAGACTTTTGTTTTCATTCTTATGGTGAAGGATGAGGTTGTTTGGCCTTTCCTGAGCCAAGGGAGGCTTATCCTCGTGGCACTCCCAGCTGGGTTCTTGAAGACCATCCAGGAAAGGGCATTGTAGTCCAAAGTCCATTTCTGTGGTGGGATGAGATGGGGGAAAGGCAATGACTCCTTAAATAGCTGCTTCTTGACTTGCTGTGCTCATTAGCACCCACACATGTGACCTGTCCAAAAAACAATAAGGAAAGTGTAAGCTAAGCAGGAATCAAATGCAAAGAGGTAGAAAATCAAAAGTGACTCCCTTTAACCTGACAAAGAGGAAATTGTTGACAAAGTTTCAGGCTTGATTGAGCAAATTTTTTTTTTTAACTCATCTTCTCCCCCCTTCCTGGCCTCTGCTCCCCTGGAGAGAAGTCTGGATGTAACACTATTGCTAGGACTAGGCCTATGATTAAGTTCTGTTTTTCAAAGGTGATCCCAGCATGATTAAAAACAGGTGGCCTTGTGGCGCAGCAAGGGAGCCAGATGTGCTCTGCAACTGGATTGCCATTTCCTAGCCCAGCTGCAAACATTTGATTGTCCACTCTCTCTGGGTATTACAGCCGTGACCTTCTCTCTTCCTTACCTCCCCCGTCTCCTGTCTGCTTCCCCCAGTGACATTTGAGAGCAGAAAAGTCCCCTTAGACTTGTTTGTCACTGTTACAACCATCCTCTTCTCCCTTCACCTCCCCATTCCCAGCCTGGGTTCTGCACGTCCATTATTCACAGATGTTGGAGGGTAGGAGCTGACAGCGTTGGCTTTTACCTCTCTCTTTCCTTTCCTTGGATTTTTTTCCCTCTCTGTGTTCCGGCGTGTGTGCACTGACCCCAAAGCACTCCCAAGTCAACTGGCAGCGTCTGAATCCACTTAGAGGTGAAGGGATAAAGCAATTTTCTTGGAGATGTGGCATCAACTGTTTAGGTTTTGCTGTCTCTGAAGGCCTATAATGAGAGGGTGGCCTGGTCCCAGAACAAGCCCTGTCTCACCCTGATCTATAAAATTTGGAATAGGTTAATCTTTTCCCCCAGCACTGGCCTGTCAGCTCTTTTGTGCTGAATTAGGACTCTAATGCAGTGATGGTGTCAATAATTGCCTAGTAAGCCATACTTAAAAAAGAGTCACAATCAATCGTCCCAACATTAGGATGTCATAATGTATCAGTCCTGCATTAGGAAGTTGTAATCCATCAAGTTGACATCAGAAGGGACAGTGCATGGTGGGAGCTCAGCTCAGGCCTAGTGCAAGCTGGAACCACTCCACAGGCTTTGCATCAGCACTTGGTCTCAAAGGGTCACACTCTGTTTTCCCACCCACCCTTTGCAGCTTAATAACCAACTTGATGAATATGGGAAGAGAAGGGCTGCTGATGCTATTTCTAGGAGGTCTGGGAGAGCAGAGAGTTTGAGTTTCTGTCTAGCAAACTAACTTTTTTCCTCCTCCACTGCATGAATTAATTAATCTATAATTATTCCTGTCCTGACTGGTTTCCACTTTCTCCGGAAATTCCTATTTGTGCTGGTTTGTAAATCACCCCTTGCTTTATTCCATTTTAAGATTCATCTTCCCCAGATCAAACCTCAGTCTGGTGTGCAGCTCCTTTATTGAGCCTCATCTGTTGTTTTAAATCTGCAACTCCTGTTGAGGGCAAACGCCCTCAGCTGCTATTTCATTTTTTTGGCACAAGCCTGAGGATGGGAGGTGGTACTTGCAGCAAGCTCTGAATTCAGCTCAGTACAGGTGAAGCTGTACAGTTCCCTGGACACACTGTGTGCATCTTCAGGCCTCAGTTTTCAAAGCATGCAGGCAGAATTCCCTGAGAGCTGTGTTGGGTGTGCAGCTCCAGCATAGGCTCCAAGTGTCTGGAAATCACCTCAACGCTTATGTTCTTTCTTACCAGGCATTGTCATGAGCTAATTAATGTTTCAGTATTACAGGTTTGAAATGTAAGCAAGAGCCTTTATCCTGTGTCCTGAGGAAACAAAAACCAAACCCAGAAGCAAGTGAGATTCAAGGAGTTTCGTGGATCAATTCTTTCCCAGAAGCAGTGGAAAGGCAGCTCCAGGGGCAGCTGTGGGCTGCTCACCCACCTCTCGGTCAGTGCCTGTGAGCAGCTGCCTCTGGTGGTGTTTCCTCACCTCTTCTGTCTGTCTGGAAATCCTGAGGTGAGAACAAATCCCTAACATGACTTGTGTTACCCTTCCTGAGCTGTTGGGTAGCTAGTGAGGAGCTGGGTTTGGGTAACTGCTGTGGGGACAGACAGCTGTGTGTCCTGCTGCTTGGTGGGGCCTGGCTGGGCCCTGGGAGCTGGGCAAAATGCAAAAGAAAGTCTTGGCTGGTCCCTCAGAGCAAAAAAAGGGAGAGGAGCCACAGGAGAGGAGGTCTTGGGAAGTAATAATTCCATTAAAAATGGGATGGCGTTTCTTTACGAGGGTGAAGGAGAGAAAAGCAATCGTGATGGAAATGTGAGTGCAGGAAAAGGTGATGTTTGATCAGTGGCAATGGGCCAGGTGGAACATCCACAAGGAATGACCACAAAGCCAAACACAGACCACATTCTTGTGTCTGCTAACAGCAGTTGGTTACTTTTCTGAAGAACTTTATTGAAATTGTTTGTTTTCTTCATGTTTCTTAGTTGTTGTGTTGTGTAGTTTCCTGTTTAAGCCCAAAGATCATGAATCTTCACATTTGCTTGTTTTGAATTTAGTAATTACTAGCTTTGTGTGCATAAATGATAAACTGAATAAATACTGATGGTAATTTTTCAGAGTGAGGGACAGCTTTTAATGTGCAGAGTCAGTTAAGTTTTAACTCCTGTCTGAGATTTTTCCCATCTGCCTGAAGTTGCTGTTGGTGTCCAACCAATCCTTTCGAGTGCCTTGAGATAGGGCTGGGATTGGCAAAGCAGATGGTAGAAATAAAAATTAAAATTAAAATTAAAAAAAAAATCCCAGCACTTCAAGTGCAATTCCCTTGCTTTTAACCTCACATTGAAGGGCTCTGTCACCATGACTAAAGCCCCACTTTGGTGGCTCAAGAAGCAGAGGCTCCTTGAGGTGGCAATGGCTGAGCAGAGGCTCTGGTGCTGTGTCCTAGAGAAATCCATGCATTCTGGTGTCTCTTCTATTCCCATATTATCATATTCCTTAGATCCTTTCTGTGTGGGACACTGAGATGGTCTTGAGAGAAATGCAGCAATTTTACTTCTGAAACGTCCACACTGACAAGGCTCAGGTTAAGGGCTGAGCCTGGGGTCAGTTTTAGGCTTAGCCTCTGGCTTTGGCAGGCTCGGTTAATCCTTTGGGAGGATTTTGCCATGCACCAACAGTGCCAATAGTGACCACTAAATTCAGCTTTATTGGCTGAGTTATCTCTGATGCCATGAGAACACCACTCAAAAGTGACCTCCGTAGTTGATCTGGTTCTAATTATAATCCAAGTAGTTTTAAACATTCATTTAAATGTCTTCTTAATTGCAACCTAATTTCTTCAATTGTAGCCCATTCATCAGTTGTTAATCATTTTTTAATTGTGTGGAAAGTTTGAAGGGTTAATAACAAGTCATTTGTTAGCTAGAGGTCATGAAAAGGGTTATAATAATTGCTTGGCTAATTTTAAATAATAAATTAACAAATAGATGTGTTCCCAAATTTTAAGGTATTTCAATATTTCCAATATTGCAAAATTGTTGCAGGTCAGGAAGGATGGATTGTATTTCTTGTACAAATATGGATTTTGGATGTGTGTTATTAGTTAAACTCTGTTGCTTTTGCTTCTCAAGAAAACAGTGAATGACAAAATGAATATTTTTTAATGATGGTTTAATTGGAATTGCGTGGAAGTGACTGACAATTCTGATGGTAATCTTTTAAGGCATGCACATTATGTGAAAAAAACAAAGGGGAAAGAAAACCAGTGCGTTTTTCAAGGTATATATTTTTTAAATAACATCTCTTGACTGTTTCTAATAAGAGCAGCTGTGAGCAGGAGTCAGTGGAAGAAGAAAGGATGTGAAGCTGAAATGAAACAGTGTTTGGGATCACATTTGTCACATGCGTTCGGATCTGGTGTTTCAGTTTGTGTCTGCCTCACTCCTTCCCAGGGATGACCTTGTTCTTCAGGCTCATTCCAGCAGGGAATCTGGGCACTGGGAGCTGCTAGGGGTGTTTTCTTACAGAAAATCAGAGAGTCTCTGCACCTTGGTAGTGTTAGGCTGAGATTCGAGGTCACGTGAAGCTGGAATAAATGTCTCAGCAGTTCCTTCTCTTTGGATACAGGATCATGGTGTCAGTCTGAGCTCTGGGAGTCTGGGGAAATCCCTGCCACACTGTAAAAGAATTTACAGGAGCAACAAGAGTCTGAAGTGTGCTGAAATAATCCTGAGAGCATCGCACTCCTCACACTGCAACAGTTGAAAGAAAAAATTCCTCTGTACCTTCCACAGGCTGGAAACAGGTAGAGTGAAGGCTACAACTGGTTGTATTTTCCTATGAGATGTGAGGTAGCAGGGCAAGACAAAATCCTGGACAATGAGACAGCCTTGCTAAGAATTCTTTCTTTTAAAAAGTAGCAGGATTCCTCACTCTTTTTCCTCTGCTAAATACAAACATTCCCCAAGTAGTGATATTTTCACAAATGGTTTTTTCTGTACAAATTAAATTTTCCATTTATTTCCTTAGTCATCCTCCTTTGCCTCAATTCTCAGCTTAATATTTTGTAACTTTTGCTCCTGGTATGATATCTCACCTTCCTCTGCTCTTGCAGTGGCCTCAGAGATGTCAGAGAGGTGATTTAGTGCCGGGTTTCTGTGGAAGGTTCCTCCATTCAGCTGTAATTTAGAGCCATTGCTTAAATCCTTCCGAAAGTTCACTTCTGGGAGCTTCCCTGCTTTGTACCCAGCCCGGGAAATAAAAATGCACATCTTCAGAGGAGTTTCCAATCAGCATCTGAGCAGGAGTGAGGATGGTGATTGCAAACTGAAAGTGGCTCTTTGCCATATATCAAGGAGGTATTTAGGATATATCATCTTTCCTGATGGGATGGGAAGGGAGCTGCAGGCAAAGCTCACGTATGGAGCCCTCTCACCGGAAGGAACAGATTACCAGAGGGAAAAACCCTTTAGACAATGCCTATGGAGCAGCCCAAGAATATTCTGTCCTGCTGGGACTTTCTAACCCCAGTGAACTATATCCTTATCCTTTCTTTC
The DNA here is from genome assembly GCF_049639895.1 of Pseudopodoces humilis. Classification (NCBI taxonomy): domain Eukaryota; kingdom Metazoa; phylum Chordata; class Aves; order Passeriformes; family Paridae; genus Pseudopodoces; species Pseudopodoces humilis. Next base: position 9,022,665 of record NC_142219.1, read on the forward strand.
CTGCTTTTCCCTCTCCCCACATCCGCCCCCGAGACTGACAGCACTGAGAAATTTGTCTCCCCTCAAAAAAAGAGGAAGAAAATAAGAGAAAAAAAATCCCAAGGAAGGGATAAAGCCCAATTTTCCTGACCCTGATGTCTCACACAAATCACACTATGGGAGGTGCACTTGGAGGGCTCTGCATGGCAGAGGCATAATCCAGGCAAAATCCAGTGTGAGCTGGGTCCAGCTGGGAAGCTCCCAACTTCATAGCTGGAGCTGGATCTGATTTTATCAGTTCAAGTGTATTTTATATCTTGCTTTTTATTTCCCAGCACAAAGCACTTCTTTTTGTCCCTTCTTTTAATATAAATTGCAGAGAAAGGGTGATTTTCAAATGAAGAGAAAACTTCTCTCACTTCCCTGTACTAACCCTCTGCAGAGGATGATGATGGAGCTGGAATCCAGCACAGTTTGAGTCAATATCTGTAAAATTTGTGTTCATTCCATGAAAGGAGGAATTTTACTATGATGACTTAGTGCAGACAGCATGGACCAGACCTGTGATTGAAATGATCTGCAAAAGACTTCCCCTTAATTTTGTGTGTTTGATTATTTTTTGAGGTTGACCCAAGTTGCTTCTTTATTATGAAAGCCTCTAAGAATTCTCTGTTTCTATTTGTTTTACACTTCTAAAAAAAGTATATTACTTGAGTCTTGAAAATACCATAAATATTAATTTACTTCTGTTTTCCTGGAAGTGTGGTTGTGTTTGCCAGAGATACTCAGTGCTCTGGAATCTTAACTGGAGAGACATGGGAGTTTTTATGTCTGATATGTTGATATTAATAGTATTAAGTATTGACAAAAACAACCCAAAAGCAGAAAATGCTAAGTGTTTGGTTGCTAAATTCCTTTACTATTCAAATTCTTCTTGACTTGATGTCACCATTTCAGTGCCAGTCATGGAATTCTGTTGTGAGAGGAGGGGAAGCCCCACAAAGGGAAGGAGCTCTTTGCTAATACCTGTTCTGAGGAACCATTCCAGCCTAGCCTCAGCCTGGGACTGTGGGGAGAGGAAACTTGGGCAGAAATAAATTGATTTTTTCTATTTGTCAAGGGTTCTGTACAGAACATTGCAGGTACTTTTCAAATGTGCAGAAGAAAAGCTATTTCTAAAGGGGTCTTCATCTACAGCTGTATGGAACAGTGCTCTGATTCAACAGTTCTGAGCAGCTGAAAATGCTTCTCTTGGGTTTTACCTTTGTAACTGTGTGAAAGTAAAATAAAGCCCAAGCTCTTGTGCTGATATCAATCTGTAAAGCTGCAGCATTTGTGTAGCTCTTAAGCATAGTGCTGACTATATATATGGAATGTAATTTAATCATGATCTTAACTTTAAATATTTCTCTTTGCAGTTTTTCTTCAGTGAGTGATTTTCTTCATTAAATATAAAGCTTGATACATAAAAATTATATTTAAAGGATATAAAGCTTGATAAAATTTTTGGGATTTCTCTGCTGTATTCTCATCAAGATACCAGAGCAGTTGGCAATGAAATGAACTCACTCTTTTCAAAAAGCTCTTCGCTTTTTCATCCTGCTCTGTCTTACTGTGCTTTTGAGACCTATCCTTGGCTACTTGTTTAAATTTTCATGTTCCAACAGACTAACCTGTTCCTTATTGCATGGATTGGGTTTGTGGGTTTGAAATGGAGCCTTCAAAGGAGCACTGGGGCAGGTTCAGGTCAGGTTGTTGTTCTTTCTTCCCCACACTGTTTCTAGGGTCTGGGAGTACCCCAGGCTTGAATTTGGCTGTGCAAATTGTAAGGAGAGTGGTTTTAAAATTCTGAATTTATCCTGCCTGATGTGCTTGAAAAGAGTGAGAAAAGGTAATAGAGTAAGAAATGATGAATGACTCCAGATCACATCTTGGTTGGAATTAATTTCCTACAATTGCTGAATTAATGTGATCAGTAACCAGGGTCTGTAACAGACAGGAAACATCCAGAGGGATTACAGCAATACTGAGCAGGTTTCTTATCCACGGAACTCTTTGTATAAGAGAACTTCATTAAAACCTCTCTGTTAATTGTTGGGGAGTGCATTGGTTTGGGATTCCTCCATAAAAATTAAAATTGACCTTTAGAGATGGCTCTCTCTGACCCTCTGCTTAGGGATTCTCATGATTATTTAAGATTTCAGGCATTTAGTGGGGTGTGTCCTCATTCACACTTTGATTTTTGACTGTGTCTATTAAGCAGAATTGTTGTAGAGGGCAGAGTGTCAGCAGTGTCCATGGAACATGTGAAGGTTCACTGTGACCTGAGGGCTACCCGTGAAGCACCGAGCTGTGAAATATTGCATCCTGGCTGCCTTGGCTTTCTCCTCCTGGAATCTCCAGGCTTCTTTACACAGTGGAGCTGCTTGTAGGAAAAAATCTCTTTTGCTTCCAGAAACAGTAAATGGTAAACAGACCAGAGGGTGATCCAGCCCCTTTCTCCCCTGAGCCTTTCCAGGGGAAATTTTCTGGGAATGACTTTAGCAGAGCCTCTTGAAGAGTCATGAAATACACAGCGATGAGATCACAAGGACTCTCTTTAATAGGATTTCTTTTTTGGGGTCCCAGGAGTAATGTCATGCCAATAATTCACCACTGCAGCTCCCTTTTTGTTTCCTACCAGCAGTAAAGAGCCCTAAACAGCTTCCTTTGGAAAAAAGCATCCTGAGTTCAAGGATCCAACATGCACGGCAGTCAGTAAACACTGATTGCAGTAATCTTTGTACAAACCTAATGCCAAACCTCTTTGACACCAGCAGTTCTCAGAACTGTGTCTGGTTCAGGTTTCAGTGTGTTTCACCCTTGTCCCTTGGAAAACAGAAAGAAAAGAACCTCAAACCCAGAGAGCTGCAAGGAAAATGATATTTTGAAGGATGGACTTGGGCCAGATCAGGAAATGTTGAGTTATCCCATCAAATTCAGTAAAGAAAAAGTATTTACAGATACAGCATTGACTTTGCATAGAGAATTCCTGTCATAAATTGGGAAATAGAACCATGTTCAAAATAAAAAACATTTCCTGAACTCACTTAACTTCTCTTTCTGGGGGAGAAATAAAATCTAAGGGAGAGGTAAGCCTTGGAGCCAGATCTTGCAGGTCATTTGAAGGGAATGTGAATAAGGCAAGTGTTTTCCAGATTCCAGACCTGAGGAAGGACCTGTCCTGAGGGGTTTCTGCTTGGAAAATTCAGCTGGACTCTGCAGCAGTCTCTCCCAAGTCCTCCTATAACAGAGATGCTTCCCAGAGCTCTCAGGGCTCTGTATCACACCCAAATGTGACCTTTCTCAGGGGGTCCTGTGGCCTCTCCGTGTGGGTTCTACTCACTGGGTGAAATAGGCCCTTCAGCCATGAGGGATTTTCATTAAACTGAGTCAAACAACTGGGAAAAGTGAGGTAAAGTGCTTTTTGACACTTTTCCACTTCTAAGCCTGAACCAGAAAGTGCAAAACTCAGAGAATGAGGGTTTTTGCTGCATTTGAGTATCACAGGATGATCTCATTTGAATGCCTTGTTCTCCCAGCACTGGTATTTGGGAAAGCAGGCCAGAACAGTGGGAATTAAATCTCTGTGGTGATTTTTGGTTGCCTGAGCTGTTGTGCTGAGGACAACTGGTGAATGGGCTGGCACTTGTGTTTCCCTGCCCACAGTGTCTGTCCTTCAGCAACCCCCAAAGCCTCCTCTTGCCTGTCATCTCTTCAGACAGATCATAGACATCTCCCCCAGCCCATCCTTCTCTTAAAGGGGATGCTAAGCAGGAACATAGGATTAAAGAAAGTGAAATTTGCTTGCAGCTGCTCTGTGCTGTCCGTTCCACTCAGCATCAGTGGGATTAAATGCTTTCTTTTGGGTGTCAGGTTCTGTCTGTGCCTAGCACCGAGTTGCCAGCAGAGCCCAGTGCCCTGATCACTCTCCCTTCCCAGATTGGTTCCACCTTTATATCCATTTCCTACCCCACTGGCTGGTGTCAGCAGCCTATTTGAAGTCAAATGAATTAGCACCGAAGAAATGCCTGATAAAAAATACACATTAGCACCAAGCAAACTACAAAGAAGGAACTGGCTTCCTGACGTGAGCATTCAGTACCATCTGGGAACTCTCAGTGTCCAGGGACAGGCTACATTTTGCCACAAATATTTGAGCTGTATTAAAATTTTTCCCAAAGGAAAGAACCAGTTCTGACACACAAATATTGTTTTGAATGGTAAGGCACTCAAAATAAAGGTTTTCCATCAGTAAATTTTCTTTCATTCAGAATGGCCATTGCAAACTTATCTTTTTTCCCTATGTAAATATGAAATTTTCTCCAAGTACATGGATGTTGACAGGACAGAGGAAATGTGTCCTAAGCTAATCTTTGGAGAGAAACATGCAAATAAAGCAGTGATAATAATGAGAATGGGCAGCTTGTGTCCATGAGCTTTTTGGGAACTAACACAACCCTGGCTGCTATGATGGACTAAAGCCAGAGAAAATTCTCTTATTTTGGGTCATTTGTGAAATGTCCTGAGTATTGTTTTCAAAGCAAGGGAACTTTCTAGGAAATATTTCCTAAGTGTTTTAATCTATAATGTGGTGTTGAGCTGCAGCAGAACCTGTCCCTGGGATTTAGTGTTGGTCTTCTGCACCTACATCTGAGTTAAGTTCATTACTAACCCCTAATTTTAGTGAAATGATCTCATGAGGGGACCTCAATCTGCTTAACAGAGCTCCAAGGGTGTGTGGCACCTCTGTAGGAGAATTTCTTTACCTTTATGGGGAAAAAACTGATCCTGGGAATCCTGATGGCTGTTTCAGATCTCAGTTTCAGATCCCTAATTCTCAATTTTAAGGATTCCCAGGAGCATCCCTCCCTGCCAGAGCACCAAGCAGTGCTGTTGTTCTGAATACCTTGGAACCTATGGCAGATAAAAGTGAATTATTTTATTTTTTTATAAGATGTACTTGATATACTTGAAATATTTCCTTAAAAACAAAGTATCCCTCTTCCCAGAACATGAGCTATGTGTTAAGGTGTTTTGTGGATTCTCCCATGAATGGAGCCCTATACCTTTTGCTGCTGCTGGATTAAAATCCCTCAACCTTGTCTTGCTGATATCTTTATCAAATTCTTGTGGAAACATGTTTTTTTTTAAAAAAAAAACAAAACACACACACACACAGACACAACCCAGCAGTGAAAGCTCTAAGTTAACGCCTCATGTTCTTCTCAGATTTCCAAAGCACTGAGGCCTTGAGAATATGTTTCCAATATCCTCTCATCTCTCTCTGTTAGTGTTTTACTCAGCTCCATGCTGGGGAGGTCCTGACCCCGGCAATCTCCAGGGAAGGGGGTGGGAAGGGGGGTCAGGCCATGGTGGAAAGCTGCAGGCCACAGCCTGTGAAATCAGCCCCATTTCCTCGACTCCTTTAATACATTTAACCTGGAAGAGGCCGTCGCTGGCCAAAGATTAGATTACCAATGTTGGCATGTTTGGCCTAACAAATGGCAAATGGATGACGTGCCAGGCAACAGCTAATCAGTGCTGACACAGATCCATGGGCAGGCCTTTTCCAGGAGGGGATAGTTCATGGCTGCAGCCAACTTTTGTCCTGACGACTGAAAGGAGAGTTGAGAAGGCCACAAGAGTATCTGTCTCTTTGAATCTCAGGGCTCCCAAACTGTGTGTCATTTTTAAAGGTCTCACTGGCCCTCTCAGAGGATGATCTAAATGTCCCGTGCTCCTCCAGGCAATAGGACACGAGAGCTTGAACCTTTCTCGTAGCAAACCTGCTCTGTGTCTCTCTGTGTATGCACCTATATCCTGACTGTCACTAATTCCTAGGCAGAAAGGAAAAGGAATTGTTTCTGCAAAGTTGGTTTGAAAGGATAGTGGGGTCACCAGCCTTGCTCAGAGCAATGTTTTTATAAATATGTTTTGAAATGCCTTTCCATGGCCCTGGCTTTTGGAGTGTTTCTGGCTCGTTTTCTGTGACATGGCTCTCACAGAGGGGTGCCATGGGAGGTGATGGCTGAGGTGCTGCTGGTCTCTCTGGCCCAGCAAGACTGCTTTGTACTGCTTGAGTTTACTTTCAAGTTCTCTGTTCTTTGGTTCCTCTAATATCCAAAAGCCTGTGTTACACCTGTATTTTGCATTCTGCTGAGTATTTTCACCTCCGCTCTTAATTCACCTGGATGTGTGTACCTGTCACTGGTGGGCCAGTAAGGAAGAACATTCTCTGAGTGTAATCAACTAAATCAACCTGAATTTTGGAAGGAAGAGCTGTCTAATTGCTAAAACTATCAGTCACAAGATCCCAGTTCCATTCCTAGTTACTATCTTCTATAGCCTCAGTCAGATTAATTGTCTTTCAGCTTTGCAGTTCTTCAACTCTGAAATTAGGTGGAGTGTTTTACTGGATAAGTGAGCTCCAGAAGGGGTGAGGAGGAGGAGGAGCAGAATCACTCTGAGACACTGAAATAGTCTAAATAAGGCTGGGGAAAGGAGACTGCAGTGAGGTCCTGTTTGAGAGCTCTGACTATTGTTTGGGGTAAGCCCAGTCTGTCTGGAACTCTCTGTGCTAAATCAAAGAGCCTTTGGATGAGATACCTGTCCACAGAAGGTCCATATGCTGTGCTCTGCCTAAGGACGGATGAATGGGTAGGACATGGAAGCAGGAGGTGATGGGAGGGGAGAGGAAGAGCACTTTAGCGCAGTGGAGCATGTCACAGGCTGAAGCTTGGCATCCAGGGAGCAGCAAACAGAGCTGGATGTCAACTAAGAGATTTCTGGAGATTCTACTAAGAGAGCATATGTTTTGTTTGCCTCATTGAACTGATGGCATTAGATCCAAAGTCTTCCTTTCTGCTTTCCTGTGAGCATTTTGAGCTCACTTGCTTGATGGCAAGATATCACTCTGGTACCTTTCTTAGAAGGCATCTGCACAGCTGGGTTTGATGCTGTTGACAGCCTGGTCGGCTGCCAGTCAACTTTATCTTCAGTGTCTGATTCCACTTGTAAGGATTTCTGTTGCAGATCAGATGTGCACCTAGATGCTTCAGACCTTCACAAACCTTGTCAGGCCAAGACAGATCACAGATATTGTTTCCTTGGTCCAGAGCTCATCGTACTTAATTTTAGATATAACTTTGGTCAAATCAAAGAGAACTGTCTGTGTTTTTAATATAGCCATGGGAGAAAACCAGGCTGTTTTGTGGGGAGTGTTCCGTCTGTCTTGAAGTGGAAGATTGTGATTGAAATCAAAGAGTAGCCCTTTGGAAGCTGTTCTGTGTTTTGCAGATAAAGGGAACCTAGGTGATTAATTTAGATCTGGGGTGCTGTGAGTCATGGGAAATGAATCCCAACTTTTGAGAGGAAATCTGTGCCAGAGGTTGAAGACTGAGTACCTCTGGGAATAATGCAAGACCTCCAGGTGCCTTCAGATCACTGCCACTAAAGTCCTGAGACATCTACCGTGTTCTGTGGCAGAAATATTTGTTGCTGTTTGAAATTGCTTTTCTTCACATGCTTTCCTCCCAGATTTTGGATGTTGGGTCTTTGTTGGAGAAGGGTGTTTTGCCTTGGCTCCTTTGCTGTTCCTGGCTATTGGGATGGCCACTGCTTTACTGTGTTTGTACTTACAAGATGTCTTGTCCTATTTCATTGCTAGCAGGGCCATCAAGTACTAAAAGTGAGATTTGTCTTTCTAAACAAAACAGTAACTTTTGTTACTGAGAAAAGAGCACTGAACATGGCTGCACATTGATGAAGTTCATGCATTTGTGAGGCCCGATCCTTTTTTTAATAATTTATTTATATTCTGACTTTGGAATGTTGTTTTTATATCCATATTTAGTTTGGGGAATACTTTGTTGTTTTTTTAGCTTTAGTAACTGGAGGAATTAATGGATCTCTGCCTTATGTACATATGAGGGAATAGATTTCTGTAGAGGGTGAGTCTTTCTTGCCAAGGTGGTGAGGCCCCTGCCACAAGTTGCCCAGAGCAGTTGTGGCTGCCCCATCCCTGGAAGTTCATCCAAAGGCCAGGTTGGATGGGGCTTGGAGCAACCTGGGATAATGGAAGGTGTCCCATGGGAGAGGGTGGAGCTGGATGGGCTTTGAGGTCCTTTCCAGTCCAAACCATTCTGGGATTCTTTGATAAGGTGAGCTTGGTTTTGTTTTTAGTGATTGTGAACCTCTATTTGAAATGCTCACAGACCAAATAAAAACAAAACAGAAATTTGGGTTTTTTTTCCCAGGACATATATTTGCTTTTGTTTTCTTTAGAAATGAAGAGAAAAAAAAGGGTGAGGAGGCAAAGGGGGGAAAATCTGTGCCTAAGGAGGCTTGAGCTGGGCAAGACAGAGGCTGCACTGCTGTGCAGCTCAAGAAAGTCTCATCAACCTCTGTCTCATGCTGAAAGCTGCTCCTTGGTCATGCGTGCAGAGGGGATGAGATGGAGGCAGAGGAGGACCTGGGGGAAGGAAGAGCGAGAAGATGTTGAAGGGGGTGGGGGAAGATGTGGAAAAACCAAAACAGTTCCAGGGCAGAGGAAGGGAGGATGGTTCCATTTAATTAGGAGGGAACATGAGCGAAAGCTCCAAGAGCACACGCACACACACGCATGCACACACCCTCTGCTCCACACCCTCACCCCCCCAGAGAAAAAAAATTCATCACACCGATTTTTTCATGGTCTGGCAGTCAAGTGATAAAATTATCAGATGAGGGTCCCATTCTCCTTTCCTGCAGTCACTTTTGCCAAGTGCACCACGTCTGAAATAATGAAGCAGATTTGATTAAATTTTCACTGGCTGAAGCAGCCACGCTAATTTGGAGATGGGCTTATTAGTTTAATGACCGATCCGAATAATCAGAATTCATTAGCATTAGTGCCACTATTGTCAGCTCAACATTAGCCCTGGGCTCCAGTACACAAAGATGCATGGTTATATATTTATATAGAGGGAGGCTGTGTTTATAAAGGGTGAAATGGAGGGTGGGGGAATCTAAAGAAAAACTATATATGTGCATTTACATTTTATATTCTTCTTCTTATCCCTTACTGCATATCCTTGTCCATTAGCAATCCACTGAACGAGAAATCAAAACAAAACAGGGCTTTGTGAGAGGGTCAGTGTTGCTCTGCCCTGGGCCATGCAGCCCTGTGCTCAGGGCAGGTGAACTTCGGGGCCCAATTTGCAGATCAAGGCAGTTGGGGCTGTTTTCCCATAAGATGCTGTTGACTTCGATGGCCATTACTTGGATCTGGAGATGCTCAGGAAGTCCTTAGGGTTTGGACCTGGGAGAAGCCACAAGGGAAGCCTAGAGATTTTAAGGTATTTACTCTGCTTCTCTCTAATGAAATGAGTGAGCTGTCACTTGGTGAAAGTCTCTCAGAAAGACTTTGAGCCTCATTTTCTGTCACCGTGAAGGTATGATCTGGTAGTTCCTCTACCAAATCAGTGAAGCTTGCAGAGGGTTGGCTTAAATGAAGAGAAAATAAATTCAGTTCCCAGAGCTCTGATGGTGGTAGCAACTTAGCTGTCAGCTCCAACTACTGCTCAGTTAAATGCAATAAAACAAGATTAATTTAACATTAAGGCTGCACAAAATGTCAAAAAATACAAATTATGAACCCTGATGTTTACTCAGGCTGACTGTGTGTCATGTCTGTCTTCTGATAAACATCTTTTCATGGAGAGAATACTATATTAAGTCCTGTACTTAGCAGAAAATGCAGGAATGTGCAAGACAACTCATGCTGTAGGAAAGAATGAATGTTATAGTTATTTGCAGTTTGTTTGCATTTCCTTCCATTGGGATCTTTTAAAACCGGTGAAATTGTATCACTATATCTGTTGCTTTTTTGTATGGTTGGGATTTTTTACCTAACATTCTTGTTCACTTTTATAAAATGTATGTTGTAATATCTAGGTTAATATGTGTCACCTTAGAACTAAAGCATGCAGGAAACCTTCACTTTCCAGAAGATTTCTCCAGGTATTGTTCTAAAATATGTAAGGCAAATAGTTTAATGAGTGTAGATTTTATTCCTCACAGAAGCACAGCCCAGTGTCTGTTCCTGTGCATGGCCTGCTGTGGCTGTGCAGTGTGTTGGCATGTGGTGGGAGAGCCCTGTGAGATCCAAGCCTGAGAGACCTTGTACCTACATCCATTTAACTCCTGTTGCTCACAGGTGTTCTGAGACAGCATCTAACACATCTTGCTCATTTGCTTTCCCTCATTTCTCTGCTGCTTTGAATAGAGGTGCTTTGCTTTTCACCTGGAGGTGCATTCCATCACCATTATATTGACAAAGTAAGATGTATTAAAATAATATCCGAGGGACTGGGAATAAATCACTAATATTTGGGGAAGCAGTGTAACACCCATCTGTCCGTGACCTCTGTTTATATATTGATGTATTGGGGAGAGCACAAAGCACTGAGTCAGGTGAGTAATAGCAAAGCCAAAAGCATTTACACACCTAAGGATGATTGAGTACAGAGGGTTCCTCACCTGCTGCATTTGAACCCCTCTGAAAGCTCTGCCGGGGGCAGATATATTGATTTAAACTTTGCACCTTGGGCTTAGATCCCTGGAACAGGGTCCTTGGCCCTCTGACCTTCTCTGCAGTCGGTGGAATCTGGAAGGAGCAGTGAAAAGGTCAATCCCTGCATCACAGAATTCCTGACTATTAGACAGGTGTTTAAGGACTCTTCTCCTCCAAGTCTCGTGCCTCAGAGAAGTGCATCCTGTGGAGAAATGTGCTATAAATGTGCAGTTCAGTTGCTTTCATGTAAGCATTGGCATCACTGGAATTAATCAAGTATGGGGACTGAAAAAATTACAGTTACCTTTATTAATTTATGCTCCTCAGAAGTTACACCTTTTGGAATGCTTCCTTTCACCATGCTCAGCACCACTGACAGTCTCACTGTGTCATCTCCCTGCATCTTCACAGCTGCTGTCAGGCTGGGCTGGCAAACAAATAGTTGGAGTATGAACTTCTCCAGGCACATGAGGCTAGGACTGGGCTTAAAATCCCAGCAACATGGTATTGGTGGCCATCTAAAACTGAGGCCATTAAGTGTCTCACTGTTTTCAGGAGTATGAAATAAAGAAGAATTCAGGGGTCACTTTTTACTTGTTTCCATTAGGTGTAGTTTAGTGAGTCTTGGATTGATTTGATGAATCCCATCACTGCATCACTGATTCCTGTCACTCATTAGGTTGTCTCTTTGGCGTCTCTTCATGACTGCCAGACATGAGAGTGGGATGTTTCAGAAGTCCTGATTCCTGTTTAGCCATCTGAATACATGAGAAGACTGTTACATATCCAGCCCTCTTCTGGAAATCTGCCCTTTAAGAGATTCAGTAGATGTTCAGTTATTGGAAGTCTGGTGCTGATTTGATGGGTTTGAGTCCTTTACGAACCTGACTCTCAGCTCATTCAATAGTCTGACTCCATGTTTCAGTTTTGGACAGAGTTCAGAGTGACAGATGTTAACCTTGAAATGCTTTTTGGTGTCTTGGTTCATGCAGCGTTGGGTGTTGGAGATATTGATCCTGGCTTTTGCTTTGTTATTAACTTGTGCTGCAGATGAGGATTTATTTCTCCTTGTGATCCATTGTCCTGCAGAGCTGGGGAGTCTGGCTGATCCAGCTTTTACACTGGGCTTGATACTGTCTTAGGAAACAGTAAGTGACAGTTCACTCCAAGTAGATGGGCATTGCATGTAAATTCACCATAATGAAGCTCTGCAAGCTGTACACAAAATGCATTTCTTCCTTCCATTAACTTTAGTTGGTATTCCTGAGCCCTAATTTTGAGCCCTTGTTTGAACAAGGATTCAAATCTTCAGATGATGAATGGATCTTGCAGGGTCAGCAGTGGTTCCAGCTTCTCCTTGTCACCAGGGAGGCTTTTCTGCTGTCTCAGTTGGCAGAGGGGTGGATGCATGAGGGGCATTTGTCTCCACTTTGGGCATGATGAGGGGAGTTATCTGCATATGCTTCCCTGTTCACTAGCTGGGTGTTAGGAATCGCACCCTGAAAAATTGGCATCAAGGGTGTTCCCTGCATAGTTGAAAGGACTGCTGGCATCTGTCCCCCCTCTCTGTGAGCTCAGGGTCTCTGTATTTCTAGTACTGTATGGAAAGCACAATTAGCATGAGAGTGATGTTGCCAAAAGGTCCAAATAGACTTCAAGTGTCCACTGGAGCTTGGATAGTTAATGGGAATGTTCTTGGCTAGTGTACCCATGGGGATTTTGAAGGGGCATAACACTTTTGTGGGGAATGAAATGGAGGAGGAAGTTTGAGAGATCTGTGCTTGATGAGGATGGGAACAGGCTAGAGAGAATCCCAGAATCAATTAGATTCAAAAAGACCTCTGAGATTTGAGTCCAACTTGTGACCTAACACCACCATGTCAATCAGACCAAAGCACTGAGTGCTACATCCAGTCTCTCCTTAAACACCTCCAGGGATGGTGACTCTACCACCTCCATTATAGAGTGGAGTCAAGGACTGTTTCGTATGAAGCCCCTTGTTAAGGGGCCAGAACACTGAATGAAAATGAGTCTCCCATAACAGGAAATCTGCTAAAATACGTAATATAAGAAACCAGGTGTCCCAGCAGCGTGAAGGGATGACTGGAGTGTGCACAATTACAGGGATGAGAAAGCACTTCTGTTCCAGCAGAGGTAAAGCAAAGCTGAAGCTCAGTGTCGGATGTCTGTGTGTCAGTTCTGTTGACTTCACAGCCACTGGGAATGAGTCGACTAGAGCTGACCAGTAAAGTCTTTCCCCAAGCCATGCCAGCTCTAGTCTGGGCAAATCATGAATGTGTCAGCATGATGGTATGAGGATGAGTAAATCTGCAACACCTAAAAGCTGGCACGAGAGAAGTACAGTGTGATTTCCTACCCAGCTGGCATGGATCTGGGGCCAGCAGCTCAGTGTGAGCCAGGCACGGAACGAAGGGAAATTGTGAGTTCAAACCTGCTTGTTCCAGTACAGGGTTTGCACACAGGATCCTACCAGAGGTGGATGGTTCCTGTGCTTCTGTAGGAAGAACTTGGAATTCATAAAACACCTACAAATAAGTACCTGGATTATTGTCTGACACACCACACTGTATGACAATGTGTCTGCACATAGAAAGGATTTCTGGAGAAGTTTAAAAGTGCTTCATGGTGAGACCAGGGAGCAGCAGGTGTGAGTGTTATCCTGGAACTGCTGCTTACAACAGCCTCTTTTGGTGGCCAAAATAGCACCAGGACATGGCATCAGCCCAGTGTTTTCTCCTCCGAGCAGTTTCTTGAACAGCAGTTTCTTGTGACATGCATTGGAAAACTGGCCTGGGAGGAGCAGCTGGGGAGGGTGGGCTTTGAAGGAGCTTTGCCAAGCTAAATTTCTAGGTTGTGTGCACTTCTTGTTTTGAAATCTTTGTTCTGTTCAGTAATCCCCCAATTTTCATGCTTTTCATACTTTCCTGTGAAGAAAGAATTTATTTCCAAGGACCCGCAGGTTGTGTACCAGTAATTAAATAATAATTCCTGGCTTAGCCCTCTGTACACCTCTGATTTAGCTTGTGTGGGTTTTTTTTTTCAATTCAATAGGAAAAAATACTCTACTACATAAAAATAACAAATTTATAACACATATTGCCTCACAGATTACTTGAGAATTACACCATCTGAACAGACTGATCAGCTGCCATGAGAATTAAAATGCACATTTAGGTGGAATGTTATTTACACTATAGACAGCTGAATTCAAAATACATCAGTGAAGGTTCTTTTCCAGGTTTTTGAAATTGGAAACCAGTGTGTTACATTGCATCATTCCCTGGGAGCGTGAGGCAGCCATTCAGGTTGGAAACTACTTGGATTGTGCCCCGTGCTGTGGGATTCCTGCCCATGGAGAACATTCCTCGGGGTGTGTCTGTGCCCTGACTTCACCTGCAGCCCCTCAGAGCCCAAGTGTTCATCGTGCCATGGCCCACACAACACCTTGCTCAGCCCTGCACACCTGAAGGCACCCAGGGACTCATAAAACAAGCTGCTTGTTGGGTTGCTAAGGAGTGGCAGCAGGAAAGCTCCCTTTGGAGTGGCATTATGGGATATGAACCACGCACCTACACAAACCTCCGCGTTTAATTTCCCTGATTTATTGGTTTGAGCTTCTTGCACCTTCAGGGACGGAGTATTATCTGCTGTTCCTGTAAAAGGGGAATGCTCTTTCTCCCTTCTTCATTGGCAGCTGGAGGAAAACCTGTGGCTATGGAAGATTGCAGAGCAGAGTTTTGGGAACAGATTGGACTGCAGTGGGATTGCTGCTCCTTTTGAACAGCTAAAAGATGCCATGGGATACAGTGGGGATTTAGAGCAGTTATAGTCCCTGACTGCACAACAGAGAGAAATTTCCAAGAGGAGTTTTAATCCAGTGGCTGGTGCTTCCAGGCTCCCAGTTCTGCTGGAATACTTGGAGGGAGAATTATTCACACTGTGGCTTCCTGAGGTCGGAAGCTCTGCCCCATTCAGAGAGCTTGCCCTGCCCTGGAGTGCTCCATGCAGGAGAAGTGCCAGCAGCTGAGACAGCTTCTGCTTCACTTTCACTTGGGCAAGAAGAGAGAAAAGAAATTCAGTGGGAATACTTGGAATACAATCCTGGAGGCTCATGGCAGATGCTGACTCCTGGTCAGCTGCAGTGGGTCAGTACAAATCGTTTTCTGTGGGCTCCCATTGACAGCCCCAGTGTGTTTCTGACAGGCTGTTACAGCAAATGTGAAACTGGGAGGGAATTGGTTGTTGTCTGCTTGTCAGGAGCTCTCAGTGGTGCAAAATAGAGCTTTGATATTTCTCCATGGCTGTCCCAATTTCCACGTAAAAGGAAAACAAATAGGCTTTTCGATAAAGAAGTTCCTGACACACAATTATTGTAACACTGGCACAGATTTTTCCTTCTCAAAACTGACTGATTTAAGTGAACCAAGATTGCAACACTTTTGGAATCTGTTGGTCAGAGGTATGGAGCTGGCTTTCTCGTGAGGTTTCTAGTTCTTCTTGGCTTGAGAGCAGAGGTGGGCTGCCAAGAGGTAGAGGCGTAGAAATCTTTCCTTTTGAAGTTAATCAAATAATTTGAACATTTCTCACCTCTACCTTAAGACTGTTGGGATTAATCCAGTGGCATATGGTAACCTTGAAAGACCTCCAGCACCTATATCAGAGTTGTCTCTCTGGTTTTAATATGTGTGAATTCTCCCCTGCAATCTTTCCTCATTGCTGGTGACGTTACCAAATCCCTGTACAGCTCTGGAGGATTTCTCCAGAGATTCCCCAAAGCAGCAGCAGCAGCCGTGGCCATCTGAGGAGTACTGAAATATCAGTGCACTATGTGTTCCCAGGGGGACAGAAATGCCTGAGCAGGGAACCTGCAGTGAAATCCTGGGGCTCACAGGTGAAATGGAAAGTTTATTTAACATTTATTTGCAGCCCTTTGTGCTTTTCAAACTTGCTGTTTACTTGCAAAGTAGCAGGGAAAAAAACTTGAAATTGCTCTGAGAGCACCGTAGGGAGAAAACCAAGGAATTTGTGAGCCCTTGGGATACAGGACATGCTCCTGTCCTTCTGAGGAAGCCCTGCTGGCAGTAGTTTGAACCCAAGGGACGTGGAATGGATGATTCAATGTTGAGATGCAAACCTGGGAATTGGTGGATTTATGACTAAGTTGTTGTCACTGCTTTGCCACAAACTTTCTTTGTGATCTCATGCAAAATGCTAAAAGTTCCTGTGATTGAGATTGTGAGTTTTGAAATGTATGTTTTAAAAAGACCATTACAAACCAAGGCCACCGTGTTGGAGCAGGCCAGCCTGTTTGTACTTGCACAGTAACTTGAGCAGCAACTGGTTCTGCTGTAGCTAAACTTGCCAGACTTTGAGTTCCTCACCTCAGAGACAGGACTAATTGTTTTTTGTCACCTGACAAAAAGCATTGAGAGGATGAAAGGTTGTGAAGTTGCCTTTAAATTCAGGTGTGGGGAGAACGAAATGATAGAGACCCTGGATATAACACATGGAATTACAGAGGTGAAGGGAGCTCTTTCATTCGTCCATGAGGATATTCTCCGCCTTGCTGCAAGACAACGAAGGTAAGCCAAAGTTGGTGGGGAATAGGCCATGAGCAGCATCTGAATTACTGCTTTTACACAGAATTGTTACATCTGTGAGATTTTAATTGAAAAGACCTTTGAGGTCATCCTGCTCCAACACGGGATTACTTGGATCAGAAGGCAGGGAGATTTCAGAGACTTGGCTCTGCTTTGCCACCCAAATAAAGAATTTTTGCTGCTTCTGAGGTAGGAGGATTTACCCACTGAGCTCCTGGAGCAGCATGATGGGAAAAGCCAAACAGCAAAGAAGTTAATGTAAAAGAAAAACAGATGCAAATCTTCCTCTAATAACTAAGCTGATACAGAACTATTTTTTTTTCTTCCCCTGACTTGAAAAATTATTTTAGTCATTGTGATTATTCTTGATGGGGTTTTTTTTGTGGTTGGATGGATCCAGAATAAGAATGTTCCAAAGCTCTTCAAGAAAGTTCCTTGCGGTGTCAGCCATGCTGTATTCCAGATTATGCAGCAGTTAAATTCAGATAAAAATCTGTACTTGCTTTGATTCAGCAAAGCAATTAACCATGTGCTTTAGATCCACTTGGGATTTGAGCATAACCTTAGAGTTAAGCATGTACTTAACATTTTGCTGAGCGGGGTCCTGAGTCTTTAACCCTTGCTGGGACCCCTTTCTAATGAGTGTTGGCATAGAACAGGCCTGTTTCTCAATAATGTTTGATTTTTGCAACCTAGAAATCTTTCTCTCAGCTTCAATGGGCTTTGGATCAGGGCCCAAGAATGCAATCCAGAAATAATAATTTACTGTATTTACATTGCATGTAAATTATATATGAAGAAATGAAATGGCATAATGAATCAACCACAGGGGCTTTTCTTCCCCTCTGATACCAGAAGAGAAAAAGCCTGTAGGCAGCTCACAACTTTTCTTACTAATACTCTTGAGCCCTTCTCTTATTAAGTCTTCTGTTTTCTCTGGCAAAGCCTCCCCTAATGTTACCCTCAGTACAACCTTCTTAGTCCATAAATGAGATTTTGATTCTGCTATTATTAAAATGTACCATTGAGCACAGGGTTTACTGGTGGGAAAATCCCATTAAGTATTTCTGAAATACCCTTTAACTACTTGTTTTTTAAGATGATAGGCAAAACTTAACACTCCTCACAATTACATGTACAATAGCTGGTGCACTCACCAGTTTGGAGATGTGAAGGGGAAAAAAGTAGATATTGAGTCTTGTGTTTTAATGGCTTTGCTGAGTGGAGGGTGTGGAGTGCCCTGATTTTAATATAAATTACTGAATCTTTGAACCTGTTCTGTTCTGTGAAAATACAGTGGGATGAGTCATTCCAGGATCCCTTACAGGTGTAACAGTGAATCAAGAGATATGAGCTGGAGCTCTTAAAACAAAGATCTACTTTGTGTGGAAAAGGCCCCATTGCTGGAGATGATAGTCCAGGGGTTCCTCTGCACTGCCACAGCTGTGTCACCAGTTTGTCACATATGAGTGGTTTAGGTCACTCAGAGCAAAGGTATCAGCAAAATCAAGTTTAACAGTAAAGGAAAAGTACAGCAGAGTTTGTTGGCTTACTAGGTGGTGAAAGCACAGAGAAAAAAAATAAGACTAAAATTTAAATCAATTAACCTAAAAGTAAAATCAACCTAAAATGATTTACATGGAAGCTGGGGATGGAAAAAGTGTAAGGATGGGAAAGAATAATGATAGAAAGGAGTAAGGGAGACCCTTCCACTGAGTTACAAGGTTCATTTTAAGTGGCTGGGTACATCAGTGAAGGACTTTCTAGGCAGAGCTGGAGTTGTCACATAGACACTTGGAGTTTCTACTCCAAAAACACTAAACAGAAAATTTGCAATAGTTTGTTTCATTAATGGAGTCTGTGCCTCAATTTCTTCATTCATGGTTGATTTCTTTTTTCCCCAGGAATCATCAGTTAGAGAATTCTATAAAGGGTTGGATTGGGAAGGATCTTAAAGCCCATCCAGTTCCACCCCCTGCCATGGGCAGGGACACCTTCCACTACCCCAGGTTGCCCCAAGTCCCATCCAGCTTGGCCTTGGACACTTCCAGGGATGGGCCACAGCAGCCACAGCTTCTCTGGACATCTTGGTGTTTTTCCACCCTTGTTTTCCAGCTCTGAGATGGCTGATGGTTTTCCCTCCCACAGAATTCAGGGAATCTCAAAATACTTTTAGGCTGAACTAATGCATCAGATGTAATCTCCAGGAGTGGGTTTGAACTGAACCTGTGAGTCAAAATTAGTTCCTTGGGCCAGGTAAAACATGGCTGCAAAATGCACAGCTCTTCTGCTTCTTCTTTGGCCAGTTGTTGTTACTCCATTTGGTGAAACATTAGAGTAAGAGTATATTCATAAATAAATTTAAAAGGATTAATGCATGATGAATAGACTGTGTAAGCATATTACAGGCATGGCTATTATGTGATATAGGTGATCATAAGTCATGGTTAAATGCAACCTATTGACCAACTGGACTCTGTAAAAGTCTGTAACAAGACATTAGCCACTTGTTAACAGAGCTAGTAATCATTTATTGATCTTCCATGCAGTATTTATACATCCGCCACCCTAGAAAGTGTGGAATTCAATTCCAGGATCTGCTTTCAAGTCCCACTTAATCTAATGGGGGACACAAATCTCTCACTTTGGAATGTTGAACTGTCAGAAATTGTGAGGGCTGGCAAGAGGTGAGTGCTGTCCTCAGGTGCATGAGGGTCTGATGCTGTTCTACCAGAGTGGTGAGACCACTGGGCTGCCTGGCTTGGAGGGAGAAGTAACTCAGCTTTTGTGAAGGATGCTGATAGTTTTGCATTTGGTTTTGTTCAGTTTAGAAATGAAATACCCACGTTTGGAAAATCATCACTAACAGGTATTGAGACCATCAGCAGGGACAGGGCCAGTGATGGAGTTCTTCCTAAGAGACCGCAGCTGGGAATGTTCAGGTCCTCATGGCTGCAGAAGTCTCAGCCAAGGCTCTCAAAGAAAAATGAGAAGTGAGGCAGAACAACCCATATCCACTGAATCTTTGTTTATTAATTTCCAAAAGAAATGTTTGTCTTGAATTGGTCTCTCAGTCTTCATCCCATCCAAACACAAGTGAGAAAGCAGAGGGTTCCAACTGTTCCAACGCAGTGAGATAAGAAGCAAATAAGGTCCTCAAAAGTCAGAGTTAAAATTTTAGAAATCTCTAGTGACCAGAGATTTGGTAATGGTCTCCCTTTGAGAGACAGGTAACTGGTGTTAGGAGAGGGGCAAATTGTCAGAGGGTGTTGGGCAGGGAGAAGGAACAAAAAGGTCAAAGGTGCAGCAAAATGAAAGAGAAAGAAGAAGAGAAATAAGCAGATATAAAAGCAGAGAAATAAGGAATCACCCTTTTCAAAATAAGGCATGACAATAATAAATACCTTGGAAAGTCCACAATGCAGTCCTGGAGTGTAGAGTGACACTGAAAAGAGCCCTGCATTTCTCTCCTTCTAGTGGGTGGAAGGAGTGATTTTATTATGAGAGTGAGAAAAAATGATGGAATGGCACGATCATGAAGCAACAGAGTGAGGAAATGGAGGACACACAGCCCTGGAGGCCGGGAGAGGACGGCCCTTAATTCCCTGTCTCTCTGTGTTCCTCTGGCTCAGCCTTGGAGCACACACAGCTCATCTGATTTAATAAAGGCAGGAAGCAAATGGTGCCGGAGCCATGAGAGACTGCAGAGAGGGGTTGGAGAAGGGTCAAACTCATTTGTCATATGATGGGATGTAGAATGTGGGGAGGGGGAGATGCTTGGAGGGTTAAGAGGAGTGGAAACAGTTACAGCGCTGCAAAAATGGATGTTACCACAGCTGACCTGAGTGCTGTGCTGCAGTGTGACTTCTGGGGGTAAGGACAACATCCTGGTCTTTCATCCTCTCCCCTTTCTCACTTTGGGATGGGGTTTTATACTTTCATTCTTTACAGCTTATTCAGCATCCATGAGAGCTGGCTATATTTAGTGTTTGTAGCACACAGGGACTCAAGTCAGGGGTCCCTGCAGAGCTGTTGCTGCTCCAAAACATCTGTCTTTCACAAACTGATGCTCCCTCCTATTTGTAGTAGGGGCTTCTCAAACTGTGTGTTCCTCATGCAGCAAGACTCCAAATGAACTTTCCACTCACGTGCAGAGGGACTTCAAAGGGTCTTTGTTGACCATGGCAAGTGATGAAGCACAAACTTGAGAGATAACAAGGGAGAGAATGCTCATCCACAGCCCACACATTCATTCCTCTCGCTCAGTGAGAGCCTAAGGAAAAGTTCTGGGATGGCCACACTGTCATGGGGACTTTTCCATGTGTCTTGGGAGCAGGAGCAGCACAGGCAGCTGCCCTGGTGCCAGGCTGGGGGCAAGGTGGTCACTAAATTCCTGGGAGGGGTATTTGGGTAATGCCTGGACTTCAGCAGGAATGGTCACAAATAGATGTCACCCTGTCATTAATGAACTGCCTGAATATATATCCATTAAAAGCGCATCAATAGTTTAAAAAGTGCTTTCATTACAGGAGGAAGTTCAAAAATTCTAGGTGTTGTGTTGTATCTCAGGACAAACTTTGCTTATGGTAACAAATCTGTTTATTTCTAATGCTGTCTTTTTTGATTGAAAACAAGTTGTTGCTTTTTTGGTTTTTTGTTGTTTTTTTTTTTTAAATATGAAACTAAAACCAGGCATTATAGTCATCAGGTCAGCAAACAATGAAAACAGATCTGAACTTTCCCTCAGAGATGTTTATTGAAGTTCAAGGGGTTTTTCTCACTCCCTGCTTCTTGCTGGAAGGAAATCCTAAAATAGCAGTCAGAACTTTTTTTTCTCAGCATGTTTCTTGTTCAGTGAGGAATTAGAATTATTGAGTCATAAAGGGTGGGAAAATGCAATTTTTAAGAGAAAATATTTTCCTAATTTTTCTCCTTCCTAATTTCTCTGAAGTTTTAAAGGTATTTTCAAATTTCAGAGTCTTACATACAGCTCTGGCAGCTGACTGAAGCAGGTACTGTTCCCTGAAGTCTCCATTTCTGTCCCCAGTTAAATAAGCAAATTTAATTTGGCAAAAACTCAGCCTGTATCAAACATTATAAACTTACCAGCCCTAAAGATAATTTTTCCATTTTCAGTGGCTGCTCCATCCACATTGTCTCTAATAAATGGGCCAATGAATGAAAAGGCTCAGGCTGATGGCTGATACAGGATCAGGAAAACTCTGCAGATCGACACCCTCGGAATATCTTGTCCTGGGCTTTCTGCAGCATCTGTAGTTTGATGTAGTATCTCTTAGTGATATCTTCTCTCTCCTGGGGTTCCCTCATCATGGCTCTGCAGAGCAAAATGCCTTTAGGGGTTCTCTCAGCATCCCAAAACCTCACAGCAGGCTGCAAGCACTGGCTGTACCTGGAGTAGGGTAGAGATGAGAGTGACAAAATTTACTTCAGGCTGACTGACGGAGGAAGGCTGGGTTTTCATACTTACAAGTGCAAGTGATAAATGGTGAATTAATGCTTATTAGCTATGCTGAATGGTTTA
Source organism: Pseudopodoces humilis (assembly GCF_049639895.1). NCBI lineage: Eukaryota > Metazoa > Chordata > Aves > Passeriformes > Paridae > Pseudopodoces > Pseudopodoces humilis. The sequence goes on from NC_142219.1 coordinate 9,044,401, forward strand.
GAGCTGCAGCTGAAATCCTGGGAATGCAGACCCTATCAATTGATGGATTAGTCATAATCTCATACAAGCACTGTAGGACTGGGCTGTTTGAAATGTAACATTTGGGGTGGATTTCATTGCTTATTTGGTCTGTTTTGTGTTCAGACACACCAAAGGTACCAAACACAGCTCGAGCAATGGGTTCTGGCTTTTTCCAGGCTCCAAAGTCTGGTTCCTGCCTCAGGCAGGAAGGGTCTCTGTAGCTGTACAATTAGGATTATGACAACATAGAGTGAACACTTGGTTTGGTGCTTTGATTGGAGTGATATTTTGTCACCCTGCTGCTGGTGATCTTTAGACCAAGCATTTATCCATAAATCATTATACATTTAGCATGGGTTTTCTCTATTTTCCTGTAATCTACATTTACCTCAATCATTCTCTGTTAACAATGGCAAAGTCTTTTTAGTCTCTTTACCTTGTTTTAATACATAATTATTTCACTTACCCTTGCATAAGGCACCTGCAGCATTCTGGGAGCAGATAGATCCCCCGAGCTGCAGTGATTTGTGCTGTACATCCCCTCCTTTGTAATTAGGGTTTTCTCCCTTCCTCTTTCAACCCCCTGGCCTAATGTGTCCTCTTTGCCGCCTTCCCCAAGTCAGACAAACGTGTTCCTTGGAAGGTCAGTGTAACCTATAGGAAATTCCTGCTGTCTCTAAGCTGGCTCATTCATCACTAGTCATAACCATTCTGGAATGTGAACTCGTAGTCTGTTATCTGGCTACTGCTAGTGATGATGCCTGGAGACGACAGCTTGGTTTTCAAAAGCTGGGTTGACCCTGAGGGGCGAGGAAAACTTGTTTTGACAGAGCAAACATGACATGGAAGCAGCACAAGTGCCAATATGTGCAGGAACAAGGTGTTATTTTCTCAAGGTGGATATTTTTTTTCCCAACTGGGGAAAGCACAGCAGTGTACAGGGAAACAAAAAATTTAGAGTGTTTTTTCCTTCCCCAAAAATACGATTAAGGCACAAAGGCTACCTGTTTGTATTTTGAATGAGAGAAAAAAAAATGAAATAGGGACATCTGGGAAGGGAGCAAGGTGTGTCCTCCTCTCATTGACCTCTCCAACAGCCAGGTTGTGAGTTAGTGGTTGTTCCTGAGACCCTCCTGCTGTCCTGCCCTTGTCCTCTCCTCTCTTTCCCCATCTTCCCTTTGGGATGTGCTCTCTCTAAACAGGGACTTGCAGGGGTCTCTGTCCCAGTCCTATAAAGAACAACAATCTCAACTCTTGACCCCAGTGTAGTTATTGTTCCTACATGTTCTGCTTCCCTCAAAGATAGGACAGAACAGATGACTGTAGATATTTTAAAATGTCAGCCTGACATTGTGGCATTAGTATAATTTAAGCCAAGCACTGACAGTTAATTCACTTTGCTTTCCACTGGCTGAATGTCTTGCACGCCTTGTTTGTGGGGCTCAAAGTCATGTGAGTCCACGGCACCCCTGATCCTGCTAAGCCACCGTTTCCAAACTGGAACAGCCACATGCTTCTTCCATCACTTGTACGTGGCCTGGTCTTTGTCTGGGAGCTGTGACTGTCCCTGGCTGTGTCAGAAAGAAGGAAATGTCTCTCCTGCTCGAGCCACGGTGTGATGTGGCTCTTTTTTTGGGAAGAGAGGTTCTCCCTGGAAACCAGGACTGCCACTGAACACTGAAGGAAGAAGCAAAGTGGTGAGGCAAAGCACTCCATGGGTAAGAATAATGTTTGTGAAAACCAGGAGTGGAATTTACTTCTTAGTACCCTATCCTTTTTTTTTTCCCCAATTACATCTATGACAGACTGGTTTTAAAGTCCCTGGTTCTGTGTGCTGCTAATACACCTGATGGACCTTGAGAATGCAAGTAAAAAAGATGATCTTGAGTGTTTTAGCAGCAGCTTAGGTCTTACAGAAATCTGTGTTTGAAGGCAGAACCTGTATATTTAGCCAAGCAGACAAGATCTAGTGAGTCCCTTTCATAGTCCCCATGAAGTACTTCAGAAGTCTGAAGATAATCTTTCACAACTTCAGTGTGAAGTCAAAAAACTTGCTGAAGACTTAACAGCATGCTGTGATTGTGATAAGTTAAGATGGTTTATGTTTTAATGCTGACAACTCGCTTCCTCTTCACATGCTGGAACCAGTCCTGACCTCAGAGCAGTGTCAAGGGGAGAAGCAGCATCTTCCCGTGGCTGGTGGGAGAGAAGCAGTGGGAAAGTCCAGCTGTGGGCAGTCCCATGCAGGATGCTCCTCTGTGTAACTCCCACTGTCCTCCAAGGTTAATTCCACTGCACAGCTGCACTGCTTGGGGCGATAAGGATGCATTAAATAAAAAGGGATTTCCCTCCTTGGGAATCAAATTAGAGCAGTCCAGATCAGGCCAGTTCTTTTATCTCATTCTCACCCCAACAGGAAGTTTAGACACCAGTCCCCAAAGGTCCTTTTCTGGTCAGAAACATCTGCAAGGCACTGAACTGGAGGAGTGTGGGGACAGTGCTGATATCCTGGCTGTTGGGAAGATGGACACTGCTACTCAGTGTCTTGGGAGAAAAATGAGGAGGCTGAATTTGCAAACCCTGGAGACTGCTTGGAGTCATGGATTAATCCCAGGCGTGAATGGTGGAGCCATTCCTGGGGAGCAGAGCTGCCAGCAGTAGCACTGTCACTGCAGCTCTCCAGCACGTGGGAGGCCCCCAGTCTTTGACGTCTACGCAAAGACCTCAAAATAGGGAAGGAAAAGAAAGAGTACAACTGAAAGAAAACATATTTCTCTTGTAAAGTTTACAGTCTGAGCATGGGTCAGGCATGGTGTCTTTAAGAGAATTCTTGGTTCAGTGTTATTCCATAGAGAAAAAACCAAAAATAACTCTGTCAGAAGGTTGAAAATGCAGTATCTGGCTAGTTTCTGGGTGGGATTCTCAGCACAGAGCTAATAGAAAAATAGTAAGAGCTGATAAAAATGAATGACTGTTGATCTGTAACTTGAGTGAGAGGAGTTGGTGATCTCAGTCCAAATCTCATTAGATCAGAGCTCATAGCATGGAAAACCAGCAGTGACCTTGCTACTGCTGTGGCTGGAGCTAGAACAGCTGATGGGGAATGAACTCCCCTGACACAAAAGTGCTCCTGAAGTTGGCCTGGAGGGCTCAGCTTCCAGCACAAGGCTGTTCCTATCACACAAGCAAAGCAGCTGTACAGCACATCAGCTCTTTGTGTGTTTGCTGGCATCAAGACTTGAAAGACTTTGTTCTTTTCCCTGTATCAGACCTCTAACCCCTCCAGAGACTGGCTGCATTCACCACCAAATCCTACGGAACTGTCTAGTAGCTGATGTTGCAGAACTTCCCTCCAGTAAGTGGCATAAAAAGTAGCACTGATGAGGTGCCTCTCAAGTCTTTCTGTGTGCACTAAAACCACCTTTTAAAGTTGGTTCTGCCCAAGGTCAGTTGAATATAGCCAGTGCTATAGAAGCCTCTAATGCTTTTTGCAACAATAATGCCTTCATTTTCTATGCAGATAATTGCAATCAGCAGAAATCCAGATGTTTGTCTGAAGGGAGACCATGCTGGGGCATTATTTACCTTATAGCTCACACTAGAGATGCAAACAACAGCAGCACAGCTTTCCCCATTTTGGCATTAATCCCGTGAAAACAATGGACCAAATTCATCACCGATAAAACACCATTGTTTTACTGGACTCTCACAAGAAGAGACATTGCTTGGTAGAAAGATGGTGTTGCCCCTCTTCTTAGAGAGACTGGAAAAAGATTTTGTCTCCTTTGATACCAACACAAATGGTCTTCTAATCTCCACTGGCACACGAGAACAATTATCAGCTTTTCAAACCCAATACATACAAAACAAGACAATAATCGTAAGGTTGCCAAGTGACATCCTTAGATCATTTCCACAGGCTTTTGTTGTCTTCTGTGTCTGGCCAGAATTCCTTTGGGCTCATTGATGTTCTCTGTGCATCCCGTCATTTATTCTGTTGGACAGCCAGCGTCAGACGCTGAGAAATCCAGCAAAGGAAGGCAGAGGTCAGACTTGTGACATCTTCTGAGCTCCGTGTGTTTGTGTAACCCAGCAGGGTTCATTTCCATCAGAAAGCAGGGATGGAAAAAGCAGGATTTCTGCTGCTGGGAGTAAGAGTGGGAGCGTGGCTGGGAAGGGCTGTGTGGAGGCAGCTCTCTGCTATGCCTGCAGCTTTCATTCCTTACTGGTCTCCCTGGTTTCCTGGGAGGGACCATTCACTTTATGTATTGCTGTTAGAAGTTTACCTGTGAAATAAATGGGGGAAAAGGAAGAGGGAGAACCTGTAGCATCCCAAAGGGAGACACTTTCCAATGAGCCACTCTTTGTGAGCTATTCAGCGGTTGCAGCCATGGAGGGAAAGGAAGAAAAGCAGTGAGAACATCTTAGGTGCATGCTGGAAAACCGATGGAACTGCTGCGCCTTCTCTGCACATGGAAAGATTTTAGGAGTCTGTTTCTGCTCTTCTCCCCAGACTTGGCAGCTGAGGGACCTCAGTCTTTGTGTCCGTGTAAGAAAAAAATGTCCTTTTCTTCTCCTCACTCCCTGGTTTTCCTCAGTCTCTGTTCTGCCCACAGCACTGTCCCTTGGGAAAGTGTGGCTGAAGTGGATTTGTTGCTGGAGGCAGCATTGTGACAGTTCCCTTATCTTGTCATGGCATTGTTGGAACTTTCCAGCCTTTTCTGTGCCTTTCAGGAGGAGACACTGTATAGGAGTTACTCATAAGGAGTTGATTAACTGAGCTAATTGTTCCCCTGATTTCCTAAATTAAGGCCTCGTATTAACTAAGTAGTTATTACCTGCTTCTGATTTGGCAAAGAGCAGTGAGGTGACTCCTGATTTCCATGTGCATGCTGAGACACTTCCATTCAAACACACATGCTGGGAACCACGATGAAACTTTCATTTATGGAAGTGTTGGGAATGTGTTTGTGAATGCCTGGAGTGTGCTTTGAGAACCAGGCATAGAAGTTACCAGGTACATTCAACATACCAAAAATCCCACAACGAATAAAATATAGATATTTGCTATTCATTCTCATGGCCCTAAACAGGAGAGGAAGCTGGAGGTTTCCCCTAAAGACAAACATTCACGGTGACTGAAATACTGCTCCTCTATTTATTTAGTTATTGAGCTACTTACGGTTTGTTGTCTGCACTCCTGATCTAGTCAGGGCCCAGCACATGAGGTAATGGCCCTGTGTGGAGTCAGTTCAGAGCCTGTGCACTCTAGCAGAACCTCCCTTGCAGACAGTAAATCACCGTCCCCAGCAGGTTGAGGACAGCTTGGTGAGATAACAGTTCTCTGCCTTCCTGGGGACTCCAGGCCCTGCCTCGATGGAGCCTGGCTGCTGAGTAAACACTCAGGGAAACATTTTTCTTGTCCTACAGAGCTTGCAGTCCCAACAGACCAGAAGCAATGGGGGAGTCTGAAGGAAAACAGAAGCTGCAGTTGCTCAGCCAACCATACTCACCAAGCCTGTGGTGGAGCTTGGGCCCCGATGCAGTCAGTGGCCTTCAGTGAGGTGTGCTCATGTACGGTCCCAGGATTGCTCTTACTGGGTGTTCCTTCACTGGAGGGGACCTGGGGTGACCCCAGTGCAGCTCTGCTGTAACGTCACACAAGTGATGGCCTTATAAAAGGTGGATCTGTCAGAAGAAAGACAAGATGAAACAGCTTTGCCCTGAGCAGAGATGACCAGGAAAGCAGGAAGTAGCTGTTCCACATCACAGAACAACTCCAGACTGGTCATGGCATTAGTTGGGCTGTTCTCACAGCATTTCATCTGCTCGGGAGACCTATAGCTCCTTTGTGACCATGCTTGTTTGTTCCAAAATAATTCTGAAAGCTAGAAAGGTGCTTTTTTTTTGGTGTAGAACCATTCCTCTGAGAACACATAGTGGTCAAAAGGCTGATAACGACGGTATGAGCATCTCAAGGCAGTTACGCAGCCAGAGCTGCTCTCTTGCAACTGGAATTAAGAATCCAGACAATGTGTTCAAGATTTATGGTTTCCACTGGGGTTTGTGCTGCTGACATTTGTTCTGCTTCACACAACGTATTCCATCCCATAATGAACTCTGTCAGGAGAAGAGAAAATAAAGCCATTCTCTCCTGGCAAACTCTGCCTGTGCAGTCACCCTTCAGTGCCAGGCATGAATATATGACTGTTTCAGTGTGAGGTGTAGCTGGGGGCTGTTGAGGTTGGTTTTGGGGAAAGGAGAAGGCCTTGGGGTGTGTCAGTAAGGGAAGGAGATAAAGAAGCTGGAGGATACTCACAAAAACAGGTTTTGGCCTGTAGCTGAAGGAAGATTGAGAACAGATGGTTCTTTTCCAGATTTCTTGACCCCTGGATTCTCTTCTGCAGCCATGTTATTCAGTGAGTGATTCTGTGAGGTCAGAGATTGATTCCGGGTTTTTGTCTTTCTTTGAATACTTAAATAGGCACCAAAATGGGCAGAGGACTGTGTTCACCCTCATGATCACAGAGCATCAAGGTGAGCTTTGGTCTTGCTGTCCTGCTCCTCATGGTGGCATAGGCACAATGCCCCCCTGGGATAGGACACAAGGAAATGGAGTGAAGCTACATCAAGGGAAGCTCAGATTGGGCAGTAGGGAAAGGTCCTTCACCCAGGGGCTGATCAGGCACTGGAACAGGATCCTGAGGGAAAGTGGTTACAGCACCAAGCCCCAAGGAGCATATGGACAACGCTCACAGCCAGGTTTAGCTTTAAGGTGGTCCTGCAGGGAGCAAGGAGCTGGACTTGGTGATGCTTATGGGTCTCTTCCAACTTGAGATACTGTGTGATCCCTGAGTCACTGGGATTGTGTGGGAAATGGAGTGAGGGAGAGGAGAGATGCTTCCTGCTGCACAGTGCTCTCCAACAGAGGCATGGAATTTCACCTGCAGAGTGTGGGCACTTAGAAACACATTGTCCTAAGTAGAGCTGAGGGAACTTGGAGACTGGAAACATTAAAATACCACAGCGAAGGTTGCTCATGCAGTATTTATGATCAGAGTGAAAGCAGAATGTACCAGATAGCTTCTGTTGGTGTCTCTTAACTCTTCTCACGAGGTTTCCCATCCTTCATCCTCAAGAGCCTGGGAGAATTTGGATAGACTTCAACTACACACCCAAACTTCGTGTGATTATCTGTACTGAACATCTGACCCCTTTTGAGGTTTGGGCATCTTTGGGCAAATGGAATCTAGCAGAGATAAAATCAGGCTTTATTTTTCATGCCTGAACTTCAAAAGTGCCTGTTTTGGTTAATGAAGCTGTGGCATGCCCATGGGGCTTGTGTGCCTCTGGGGTCTCTGAGCAGGGCCAAATCTCTTGCTGAGAGTGGTGCTCCTTGCCAATGTGTTGCCCACTGTTTTTCACAGCTCCATCATTAAACAACTCTGTTTTCTATTCAGATAGAAATGTTCTCCTTACTTTACTGGATATCTTATGGGAATGAATTTTAGCCCACAGTGGTGTTTACTGATTCAGACCCTCTTTTCAGTTCATGGTCCATTTGTGTTTGCATTGTGAGGTTTATTATCTCTCACTAGAAAAGCAGCTCTTCAGCTGCTGTAAAATATTATCATTCCAAAGGCCTCAATGAAGCTATAAGAAATTAGAATGATTTCTGATTTCTAGCTGAGGATTTAGATTCTCAGTGGGGTTTTTTTAATTCCTCAGTTTAAATTAAGTGGAACAGTTAAAGGAGAGTGTTAAATGAGCATTAGTGAGTAGTGAGAAATTGCTGCTATAAGTTTTTCTCATCCTTTGTCTGTTATACCAGAGGTCCTAAATTTTTTCTGGATGTGCTTATAAATCATCACAGTATTTGCAAAATGTCTTTGCTTCTTGAATTACACCAAAACAAACTCATTGAGATTGATGGGCCTTTGACCTGTAAGCTGCACAGGTGTTTATGTCACAGTGGAGTGGAGGTGGAATTGGACCTTCTTGATCTGGCAACATTTTTGTCTCCACTTTGAACTGATTTTGTGGTAAGGAAATGACCTGGCAAGGTACTGTCCATTATCTGGGATTCAGTGAGCCCTCGCTCTGCCTGTGTCTCCTTCTGCAGTCCTAACACAAGCAGCCCTAAAACCTCTGTACTCCAGGAGAAGCTGAGCACTTGTGGGGAAAAGAGACCACCGTGTGTGGGGCAGAGTTTTGTGCTTGCTTACACCCCTCTACCTCCCTTGAACCCCATGGAGCTGTTCTGGAGTGCAGAGAGCTGAGAGCAGCATCCTTCCTGCACTGCATAAACACATCAGGGATGGAACACGTGGCAGAGGAGAGGGGAGAAAAGGGCCTAGACTGACAGACAGACAGGGCTCCATAGACAGCCAGACAACAATTATAAATAGCACCCTTTTGAGCTCTGTTTGATGTGTTGCCCAAGGCCAGGTGGAAAATCTTTCCGTTGCTGCCTCTTCAACTAATCGCTTTCCCCTCATTTTTCAATAAAGATTCCAAGTTTGGTCACTTCTTTGGCACATTTGTTTCCCATTAGAATACTTTGTGCTATTTCACTGTGTTATGCTAGATAATTGCTCTAATAACAAACCAAGAGAAAGCTTTTGAACATTTTAGGAAGTGATTTTTTCCCTTATGAAAATTCAGTGAACACTGACAGAGGTCTGGAGAATAGCAAAGGAAAGGCGGAGGGAGAGAAAGGGGAAAAGGAGTGTATTGACTTTTATTGATGGTATTTCTGCACTTACATGTAAACCACATGCCAAAAATTTAATTGCAGTCCAACTGAATATTTATATAGCACTTTATCACTTTCAAAGCTTTTTAGTGAGTATTGTTCAAGCGAACCTCACAGTATCCTGTGATTAGGGACACACAAGTTATTGTGTTCTGCTGCTGCTGGAGAAGTGGGACAATGTCTTTTTCGACTGGAAAAATGGTTGCAAAGCAAAGATAGGAATTGAAGAGGTCCTCACTCTGCTAAACTTCCCCACTTCCCATATATCAAGGGCATGATTGCTTCAAGTGCCCCAGTAATTGTCCAACTCGGCTTCCGCTCATGGCAGAGTGAGTTTTAGCAGAGTAGTGCAGAAGAAAACAATTAGAACATGTTTAGTACTTTCAATAAACTCCCCCTCTGTGTTTGCATACTGCCAAGATGCCTTTCAGAATTTAGTGTGGTCAAGGGGATAGGGAGATAAATAATACAAACTGAGGAAAGGAGGCTTCAGGCTGATTTACTGGAGCCTCTTAGCTAAATTCTTTCCACTCAGACTCTGCTAGAGGTGGAGCTTTTGCTCTGCAATGCCTGTTCATATCCCATTTTACACAAAAAAGCTCCAAGTGCACTCAGGGCTCAAAGCTTCTGGGATGGAGGTGTCTGAAGTCAGAGACAGATGTTGATAAGGGTGCAGGACACACGAGGTGTGTCCCCACCTGCTGTTAGGCCTTGACTGGGTTTGTACTTTCCCATCATTTGAAGCTTCAGTCCCCTGTTTCACAAATGTGGAAGGATGGCACTTCCCTCCTTTGCAGAGTGTTTTTAAATCTACTCTTGAAAAACACATAGTAAGAGCTAGGTTCATATGTGTTGACTCCTCCCAGAACTAATCTCTGCTCTTCTCTGCTAGCAGAATTTTCACTTTTTTATTGTCTTCCTTTTTTTTCAAAGCATCCAGATATTTGTGAAGAGGGGGAAGGAAATAAGAAAATAATCTTCTGCTAAATTTCACTTATTTGACCTCTGGATTTGGTGCAGATGGCCCAGCTCTGATAGCTCCCCTGCTGTGATTCCATGACCTGGATTCTGGATTTCCCTGTGAGCCATGGTGTCATCTTCCCACTGAGCCAGTCCTGCTGAATCCCAAACACCAGCACAGCGATTGCTCCTGCTGGTCATCCCCCCTGTCTTCCCAGGGCCTTTTTGGCGTTTGCTTTTGGTTTCTCTCTCTGTTGGCATTGAATTCTCCTCAGCACAGCAGCTGCTGGGTTACACTGCCTTAATCCTGGTCTGGGAGAAGAGCGGGAGGCAGTTAAAGTCATGTGTCTCTCCCCTTTTTTCCTTCTCCTTTCTGGGAAGCTGTTTGGGTGTTGCAGGATCCATGGCAGGAGATGCTGAATCCATGGGTAAAACGGGTACTGCATCTTTCAGCCACTTCTCCTGCAAACTCCCAAACAGCTGACAATCCTTTGATGACAGTCCCAGAGAGTTAATGAACTAAAAGGGCTGCGGGTTATCTGTTCCCAGAGATTGGGGAGTATGAATTAAATGGTCTTTTGGAAGATGGGAAATAATTATTCTTCTGCTTCAAAGCCATGTCCAATTGAATGATGTCGCCAGCCCGAATCAGCAATCACAGTCTCTGATGAAGACCCATTAAACAGATTGGGCTGAGTAATGCACAGGAAAAAATGTCAGGAGCATCTCTAATTCTGAGTCTCTCAACCCTACAATGGTCTTTTTTTCTTTTTTTACTTTTTCTTTTTTAAGAAACTCTTTAAATGCCTTGAGCTTTTCTACCTCAGCACTTCCAAGCTGGAAATAGCTAGGAATGCATTTCTGCACCATCCCTGATGGAATGGCAAGGACATGAATAGCCAAGTTTCCTGGGGCATTGTCTGGGATATCTGAAGGGTATTGTTTAGGATATGTGAAGGAAAGAAACCTTTTGGGAAAAGGCTTGGGCAAGACCAGTTGGCAGCCCCTCCTCTGGGATATTGTTCTCTAGGTCACTTCCTTCTGGCAGGGGATGGGAAGGAGGGGGCTTCCCCAGGGCCAACACTTTCATACAGTTTAAGAGGAGGGAGAGTGTTGAGTGATCCTTACTGAAAGAAAGACACATTCTTCTGTACTTTAGCTATTGCAAAAGTGACATAATGAAGTCAAACATTAGGGCATGATCATTAGGGGAATTCATTAGGAACGCTTGGCTGTACAGTGAAGTCAGTTGGAAGTTATGAACTATAACTCCTTAGTGTTATTAGAGAGAGGAAAATCTTATTGCAGTGGTTTGTTTTTTCACCATATGAGCTGCAGCTTGAAGGATGTTGCAGCAAAGGTAAATTTTGCCACTTGGTGCATGTGCCAGTGTAGCAGCTCCATAGGTTGGGCTGCAGGTGAACTGACTGGATGAAGTCCAGCATCTCCTCCAGAGGACAGCAAGTTACAGAAGTAATAAAAGGAGACTGAGAAAGGCCCTTATTTTGGAATAAAGGAGTTGTCACTGGGGTCTGCCTGGTTCCCTAGTGTGTTCCTTACTACTTGTATAATCTGCCTCCCCATTATACCTCATCTTAATCTCTCATAGATCAAACCTGTTACAGCACAGTATTCCCAAAACAAATCTGGGAAGGGGCAATAGCACATGTGTTTTGCAGAGATGGAGCAAAACCCCTAGGGCTGTACTAAACAGCGGCCCTGGAGTGTTTCTGAGGATGTAGCTCTGGGGTTGTGTGAGGATGCTGAGAAGGAGCTGTAGCCCCAACTGAAGCATCATCCAAGGCCCTCACACCTGGCTGGGTTTCAGCTGCCCAGCTTTGCTCAACCCCCTGTGGTGTCTCATCTGGACCAACCTCACTGGCAACAGTGAAAAGACAATGCTGAGGCAATTTACCTTAAAGGAGCGATCCAAAACAATCAGATGGTTGGAAATGCCAATTTCTTTCCATTTATGATAAAATGGAATGGAGTTTATTGTCTCACCTGTAGTGATCCAACAGCAATGGATCTCAGCAGTCAACTTCATTTTCCTTTCCTTGTCACAGACACTTCAAGATTTCCAACTGTCACAGATATAAAGTTTGAAAATATGGCCTGAGTGGTGTTTGCCTGTTTGTACAGCCTGTCTGAAACACAAACTTCAACAAATGCAAACCATGGCCCTCCTGGCCTGTCCTGGAGACAAGATAACAGAGATGTGTATATGGCAGGACCATGGAGGTTCTCCCTGGAATGTGGCTTGGCTTTGCTTCAGCCCAGGGACAATGAGGGGATCTCCACATACACTTGCCAAACACCATGTCCTTAATGCCAGTAGTGGGTTGGCCACATAAAACCTGGGGAAATGTCATTTGAGGAAAAATGAGTAGGAGCTGAGCTCAGTTGAACTCAGGAGGGTTCACTCAGGTCTGGAACCCTGTTATGGGCAAATTGCACACTGTGAACACCACAGTACTCTCTGTCCTGGGTGTTGAGGAATTATCATTTGAGGCCCATTAGCCAAGCTTTATTTATTGAAGAACCAAAACCCAAGGATGACCCACATACCCATGGACCAGCCCTTCAGCCATCTCACTCAGTGCACACAGAGGCACTGCAGGTGGGCTCAGCAGCTGATGCAGTGTAGCAAGAAAGGGCTTCACAACAGAAATGTTTGTAACCTCTGAAAAATACCCTGGGAGAGCACAGAAATCATCTGGGGACTTTCAGTCTGCATTGGCTACTCTGGTTCTAGTGACTGACAGGGATCAGAGCCCGTTGTCCTCTCTGAGGTGTGATGTGTGTGTGGAAGTCCTGTGTCCACCCGGATGTGGGCACGTTCCAGCTCCAGAGCAAACAATGACTGCTTGTTTTGCCCAGCAGGTTAAAACGCTGCTTCGGAGGCTGTGTCATGGTGTTGGAATGTGATTCGGTGTGAAAGACTCAGCAGTGTTTTACAGGGGTGCTGTGCAGGGCCCTGCTCGGGGATGGGAGGGGAAGGCTGCAGGGCATGTATTCCATGTGCAGGAACGCTCTTCTCTCAGCCTGTGTGTGGAGGGTTTGTTTTCTAAAGGTCTTCAGCATTTTTTTAATCTCTGGTGGGGTTTATCCACTCTTGTCTACCTTACCCTTTGACACGCACTATCTGAAAATTAGATCTGTAGTTAGCTGAGAAGTTACCTGTACTAGAAAAAGTCATTCCATGACCTCCATTGAGTATGGTGCCCCTGGGAGTATCCCCTGAGTCTGACTGTAATAATCAGAGAAAAACTGGAGTAAAGCAGGGAAAAAATAAATTCCTTATAAAAACATCTTTTGCAAGCAGTTAAATCCAAAGGAACCTCTACTGTCTCTGAAAACTGAAATGACAATTCTTGCTTCTGCTGTTACCAGGTCTTTCCTAGACATTATCACAGTTGGGTACAGATGATGAGCTGAACTGTGGCCTCCCCCAGAATGCTTTCACATGGTTTGAGAAATAAAGGAGACAGGGACACTGAGGAATGAGTGCTGTGTTCTGCTCTGGTGGGCTGGGCAGGATTTAGTCTCATGGCCTTCCTGCAAAGAAGAAGAGTCGAGGGTTTGGACCGATTTGTCCACCAGTCATCCTGGCCAGCCCTGTGTAGCTGGGTAAAATTCACTGGGGTTAATGGGATGCATTCCTCAATGTGGTTGGATGGGAAATTTGGAGATGCTGGAAAACTGCCTTATGCCAAGCTGGAGTGAAAAATCCTGAAAAATGTTGTGTGCTGACACACTAAGAAGAAAAAATGTTAAGTTTTGCTCAGCTGAAATGTTTTTTCATCTCTATGAAAAGCTGAGAAAAAGGGAAAAATCAAAACTAAACATTTCAAAATTTAATTAAACTGCACAGAAAGCTCATTTGAACAGAAAGCAAATGTTCACTGGCTGTTCAAGCAGCGTGTTTTGCTTATTTGAGATTTTTTTTTCCATAAATAATTTTTTTTTCTTTTTTTTTCCCCCTTGTGTCTGGAAATTTAATGACACCAAACCATTCCTAGAAAAAAGGTTTTGGTTTGGACAAATCTAAGTTTTTCAACAGCAACATATTTTGTGAGAAAATTCCCTGCTGCTTCTGCTCATCAATAAAGTTGATGAGTTTAACCAGTCTCATGGCTGGCTAGGGAAAAAAAGATCCCCCAGTTAGTGAAGTGGATAAATAACTTGGCACAAAGTCCTTCTCTGTTGACTCAGTTTACTTTGTGGACCCAGGCACGACTGTCATAATAAATTAAAGCATGAACATTCCCATTTGTCACTTCACCGCTTCCTTTTGCTGCCTTCCAACATGTGGTAAAGCCATTAGTTTTAAGAGAGAGAAAAGAGCAGAGAGGGACCAAGAATAGTGCTGGAATTACGGGGAGAGAGGAGAGGACTTGCAGGGTGCAGTGGAGGCATTGCTGAAGCAGCAATTGTGCATTTACAGGGCATAATCTTATCAAAGTCATTGGGGTTTGTCATCTCCCTCTGCAGACACAAAGGAGACTGTGGCTCTTCTGGGACTCACTATCAACACCTTCCAAGTGCTTAGGGTGGCCCCAAATCTAAAGGCAGGAGAAGACTCCTCTTGGTCATGCTGTGTCCCAGGATTTTAATGAGCTGTGTCCTGCACTCTTAGGTGTTCCTCGCTGTCTCCTCAGCTCTGCACAGCTTCCCCCTGTTTTCCTGTGCCATCCTCTGTGGGAATTTCCTGAGCTAAAGGAGGATGTGTTCAGATCAGACCCCTTGTTGACAAGGTGTGAACAGATTAATGGCCATCCCATCCCACCTGGCCTACTGGGCTTTCTGGGGAATCCCCCTCTGAGCTGGAGCCTGCAGGAACTGAAGGTTTCAGCTCTAAAGAGGAGCAGAGGTCACATTCACAAAGGGAAAAGGGTGTAGGGGGGTGTTTATGTGTGCTGGGAAGCTCGGAAGAATGTGAGTCTGAGATTTGAAAGCATCCCACTCCTGAATTATGATTATTTATTGTCATTACAGTGCCTAAAGGCCCAGCCTCGTTGTGCTGAGGACTCTGCAGACAAAATGAAGGCACAGCCCCTGCCTTGAAGGTGAGTGAGGAAAACCTCCCTAAAGGGGTCTGGGAACAGGTGTGGCACATATCCATCAACCTGATGAAGCTGTTTACTGGATGTGTAAGTGTGGGCAAGCGCAGGAGAAACAGCAGGAGAAGGGCAAAGTTGGATGTCACTTTTCATCTCCCTGGCTCCCCTTCTAAAGTGAAGAAGGAGCTCCACTTTTTGTATTAATTATTTTTATTCTCACCTTTCTTCTCCAGTAATGATTATCCACAGGTAAGATAAGAATTAGCAGAGCATTTTAGTGGTTTTGCTAAAATTCTGGGTGCTGAAAGATGTGATTCAATAATCTCTTCACTATCTTTACGCAAGTCATTTCTACTTAGACTTTTCTGAAAGGTAATTCAGTACCTAGACCCCAAAATCAGTCTTTAAAAGTATAGTGCTTTTTTATCTTTTAGTGCTTCAGTTTTACTTAACCTGTGTGCATAGAAAAGCAAAAGATAAAGAAAGTTTTTGCATGACCAGCAGGTTTAATGAAGCCTGGTGTCCCCATGGACTTGTATCTTGTGTCTTACAACCCAGCCAGCTCATGACATTCCTGTCCTTGCTGTGTCCCCACCACCCAGGAAAGGTATGGAATGTCTTATTTGGAGCTTTTAAGTCCTGTTGCTTCTCCTGCCAGGGAAACTGCTGAGTTTTCAATGCCTCTCCTTCATTTGGAAACTCATTTGAAACCTCTGCCCCTCAATCAGGTTTATCCAAGACTGGACTGTAGGCCCTCAAGTTGTAAGATCAGCATGACACAGAAGGTGGGATTTTTAGGGGGAGTTAGGTTTGCATAGGGATTCACTTCCCTCCTGGAAACCTGGGAATAAAAACTGCAAGACGTTGAGGAATGGTATGTTTGTTATGGGTTAATGAAATAATGAAGCTCATAAAAGAGGGGAACAGAGTATTCTGCACCTTGGTGGGACATGGTGGTTCTTGAGTACTTCAGACAGAAAAAGGAGCAGAAGAGAAATGTACAAATTTTTTTTTTTTTTAGTTCTTAGAACAATCACCAACAAGAAGAAACTTGGCTATTCTTAGTTACATCTCAGGGCTCTGCATAATCTTTCCTTCTGAATTATGAAATATGATAGCTTTTATTAAATCCATTACAATTACAGCCTCTCTGCTGCAGAGATTTAGAATATGGAATAACTAGGGTGCATAATTTCAAATAAATATTTAAGATTTTGATGCGTGATACAGTTTTAGACTCTTAGGAGATTGAATCATATTTGAACAGGGCTGTTTTCTTCTAATTCACACAAACTTTCCTATCCAGCTACTTTATAGTGCTGTATACTATTAAAAAAAGAACTTCATTTTGAGGAAGAGATATGGGCTGGTGCTGTTTTGCTCAATATTTTGTCTGCAGTGGTGATTTGAGCTTTCTATAAAGTAGCTGGACAAGAAAAGTCATAAACATTTTCTTTTGAAAGTTTGGACTACTGTTAAGATAAGCATGCAACTGGAAAAATTACTAATAAAAATTTTGTCAAAAAATGAGTAAGTATAACATTCGGACAAGGTGATATTGCAGAATTTGGATTGTGCCTCTTTGCAGGGGGCCCAGGAGTAACAGGAGAACAGGAAATCTGAACGTGGCTCTTGCTCTGGATCCGCAGCGAGGGGCTGCTGGTGGGTTCTCCCTGCTCTGTAGTGCCTTGGCTTTGTGGTGGTTGCTTCCCAAAGCCCAGCAGCGATAGGAATACCTGATCCCCACAGGAGCGAGGACAAGGACAGTCCAAAGCTCCCGAGGAGGCCGGCAGGGACAGCTCACCTTGCAGGTGTCCAGGCACGTGGCAGAGGAGCTCCTGAAGAGCGGCAACCAAATCACCTCTTTGAGGAGCAAGGGTGGCAATTTCTGAGCGTGAGGCCAAGAGGGAAAACCCCCTGTGGATGACTCTATATTCCTCCTTTGTCTTCCCCACACCTGCTCCCTCTTCTCTTCCGCTCTCCCCACCCACCCTCCAAGAAGATGCTCTGGGTGTTGGCTTTGCTCGGCTGCCAGTGCTCTGCGGAGAGGTGTTAATTATGACTGGCAGCTTTTAAAAGCCCTGTTTCAACACCTTGCTGTCACCACACCTCATACTTCAGCAGCTTAGCACATGTTCCAAGGTGTTTAAAGAGCTTCCCGTGCGGCCCTTTTCCAGGCACCAGCCTCTTGCCAGGAGCAGTAGCGCTCCTGACCGCACTTTTCTGGCTGCGACCTTGTTGGTGTTTGCCTAAGACATGTAAATGAGCAGCGCAGTTGTTAGCGAGAGAAATGTGTAATGTTTTCCATTGTGTGGCAGGCTTAGAGCTGACAAGAGCCGAGCTCATGTTCCAAAGTCTAAAGCAGTTGGCAGGTTTCTCAGTACCAGTTTTTTATGCCCCCGAGTGGGTCATGGAGCAGAAAAGGGGGTGGAGAGGGAAGGAAAGGGAGGAATGTGTGTGGATGTGTGGTGGGGGGAGAGTTAGCGGGAGAGAAGGGCCATTTGCAAGCCACCAGCTCCGAATGTCACTCGCTGGGCCTTGTGGTGGTGCTGAAGGGCCCGTTGGAGCCTTTGATTGACTCGAGGCTTGATGCTGCTTGCCACTTACCAGCACTTGTCTTTGCTCATTAGCAGGGGGATTGTGGGGAAATATTTAGATATTCAAGAGAGGAAATGTTAATCTTTGCAGTGTTCACTGAATATTTAAATCAGGCAGCAGGCAGTTCTGCTCTGCGTTTGACCTAGACTTCCAGTGCTGGGCAAATGCCTCAGTCTTGGGATGAATTTGGTCCTGCACCTCCCCGCTCTTGGGGTTCAGGTTGTGGGGTGGTGTCCAGACCCTCTCAGAAAAGGCAGCACAGTCTGTCTGCACAAGCCCAGCTAAATGTAAATGGCCCAGGAGCCTTGATCTGGCCAGTTTTAGGCACAGAGAAGTGCAGCCCCCATGGAGTCACAGGGACATTGGCCTCTGGCAGACACTCTGCTCTAGGAAGGAGATGGCTGTGCACTGGAGGTTGAAGGTAACAATGACTGCTGGATTGGGCTCTTGGGGTGCTCTATTTGATAGAAAATGAGGACAATAAGGATGTCCCCTTGGGGTTTGGATAGGCAGCTCTCCCAAATAACAGTGTTAATTAAGAACTTAGGTATTTGGAGATGAGCATGGCATTAGACCACCTGTCTTTTAGTATGGGCTATGGGTTAGTCTGCACTGACACACTTGAAGCAGGTAATTAAAGTGTCTTGCACCACCTTAATACCCAGAACTTTTCTCTGTATTTACTCCTAATTTGCTTAGTTTCAGTTTTCTTTCTTCATTTCTTCATTGCTATCTTCCAGCATTATTCTAGACAACAAACATGGAGGCAGCAAAATCTAATTACAGAATGTTGCAGTGTTATAGGAGATGAATGTTGAATTAGCAGTTCCTGATATCAGCACTTGAATCTTCATTATTTTTTATCAGAAGCAGATCAGGAATAATCTGTGTAGGAATATAGTTTTAGATATTTAGCATCTACTGTAGTTCCTTAGAGAAAACTCTAGACTAGGAGTTATGAGAATTGTATCAGGTTAAAAGACAAATATATCCACATACAATTTATTAGAATAAGGGCCAAGAGGATTAACTCTGGCAGCTGCTTATTTAATTGAAGCTTTAAAGGAATATAATCTAAAATGAACATGGTGTCACCTTTAACAGGAGTAGGTGAGTTCAGAACCTGCCAAGTGCTGATCTACCCTGACCTGGCTGTTATTTCTGTGTTTCACAGCCTCTATATTTAAGGCAATTCAGTTAACCTGGAATTATTTTAATTTAATTTTATTCAGTTACAGCAAAATTACCAAGGAAATTATTTACTTATTCCTAAATACAGTCACTGGCTACATCCTGACAGGATGAAGTGAAAAACATTTATATGGATTTTATTATTGATGGAGCTCCTAAACACAGTTTATGTTTTCTGACTCTCTTATTCCAGTAGCTGCTAGTCAATTAAATATTTCTCCAGTAAATTTGAGGCTTAGAGAATACCTTGGGATTTGTAGAACTCCCTTTAGTGGGAATTAAAAGCCACTGTAGATTTAGGCACATCTGACAGTTCCAGCCCTCTGTTCAAAGCACAGAAGGTGCCTTCCTACCTGGGATTTCTTCCTGTTTTTCCCTTGGGCATTTTTTCTTTTTGTCTTGATTAGTCTTTTTCTTTCTGTCAGAGCATTGCTCTGGGGAGGACAGCCAGTCCTTGTTCCACTCTCCATTTGACCTTCACTTGAGGCAGGGGGTCAGGATTGCATGGGCCGGTTATCCCCTGGGAATGAGAGGCAGCAGAGATCTCACTGGAGCCAGCAGACAGCAGTGATTTTAGTCACAGCCACAGCTTTTAATCACACCCCTGCACGCAGGCTGGTGGTGATAGGTGGGGATCCCACAGTTTCTCCCATCTGCTTTCACTGGTTTGGCTTTTTTAGGTTGGCAGAGCTGTTCCATGTGCTCAGGAAATGGCTGCATGTGCTGGATTTTTGCAATGCCCTCTCTGAGCTGCTTTCATTGTCAGACTTGTGTGTTCCTGGCTCAGGCTGGCACTGTGCTCTGAGAGCCCTGGCTCGTGCTCTGTGAGATATAGGGCACTCGCTGCTCTAGGGGGTGACAGAGCTGGGCGAGAGCAGCCCGGCCCTCCTGCGCCCGCATTGTCAGCTGCACTCAGAGCATCACACCCAGCCACCAGAGCTCCTGGGACTGCTGCTTCCACCGATACACTCACAGCTTTCCCTCCTCCTCCCTCTCCTCTGCCTGCAGCCAGTGGCACTGCAATGCTGGGACTCAGAGGCAGCAGGAAAATAACCCTGGAGGAGTCCAAAGCCAGCCTGGAGGGGGTTTGGAGCTTCCTGGAATAGTGGAAGGTGTTCCTGCCCATGGCAGGGGGTGGAATGAGATGGCTTTAAAGTCCATTCCAACCCAAACCATTCTATGCTTCTGTGACTGATCTGGACAGGCACTAACGTGCTAGGACAGATTCAATGTCAGCTTGAAGACCCATTTACAGAGGCAGGATGGATTTGTGCTGCTGAAACAATTCTTCTTCCCAAAGGAGAAGTTCTCACTGCTGACTTCCCAACAGGAGTTATTGCATGGACTTGTACATAGCAGTGAATGTCAGTCCATGTGGATAGACTCTCCTGTCCCCAGGATGGTTCCTCTCCTGTTTTTTCCCTACATTATGCTGTTGTTGGCTCAATGATTTGGGGCTTTGCTGTTGTTTGTTTGATTTGGTTATTTTACAAAAAATACAAATTTGATTTTTTTTTTAACAACAAAAAATAATAAAAAAATGAACCTTCCCTTCATCCCCAACCAAACCCAGAAGCCAGAAACAAAGCAGGCAGTTTGTGATCCTTGATTGCATGTGGCAGGAAGAAAATATTGAATTGAGGTTTCAGTGTGAGCCATTGTGAACTTGAAAGGGATGTTGTCAAGTAATTTGATTTTCCCACAAAGTGTTGCAACCTTCCGAAGAGAGGAGAGTGTCTTTTTGGTGTGGTGTATGCCAGGCTCCAGGAAGGAAAATGTTGCTGAGGCAGCTCCAGCTGGCTGTGATCCCAACCTCCATTCCCAAAGCCAAGGCCATGGCATCAGCAAGGCTGGCACGGGAGTACAAACAAAAGAGTCTTGGTGTCTTGACTGCAGCTCCCTTTGGAACAGCTCTCATGTGAGGGAGGGGATGGCAGGTGAGGAGGTGGGTGAAAAATGTATTTTCCCAAGTAAAAACTGTTGAAAAAGAAAAGGCCAGTGAAGCAAGTTGTTGACAAAATGTGGGGTTCTGTGGAAATCCAAGACTCTGGGGACCAGTCACTCTCAGTGAGAGATTTCAGCAGGAAAAGTCTAAATCCTTAATTTTAACAAGTAGCAGAATGGTAAACGTTGGCAGTGTTGAAACATATCGATAGTAATTCTATTTCAGGTTTTTTATGGGATGGTAAATTTCTAACTCCAAGATGGAAACATTCCATTTATTTGTATTACATTTATCATTATGTCAATATTAAATCCAGTAAAAACATAACTGTTGATATCAAAATGAAACCTTTGAGCTCTACTGGACAAGCTGTCATTCCCTCAGGGTTGCTGGATTTGGGAAATTCACAATTTTCAGGTTCTGGTTCAGTGTAGTTCAGAAGTTTATTTCTTTGATTATGAAGATTCCTATGGAAACTGCTTCCAGACCAGTTTAACCAAAGTTAAACTGCTTTAGAAGCATTTTAACTGTGGGGACACAATTTTATCTTTCCATGCAATTTAGAATAAGAAGAGGACCTACGTAAAATACGTATAAAACACTTGGGTTGCAGTGTGATGATCACATTACCTGGGATACAGCCCTGTCCACCCGCTGTGGAAGAGGAAATTTTGTGGAGGAAAATGTTCCTGTTTTGTCTGGAATTTATAGGAATGCATAGGAAGGATGAAATGTGTCCCAAAACTCCTTAAGGTTCTCAGGAGCAGGAGGTACATCAAGGAGTTAAAGGTATATTTTGAATCACTGGAGAAGAAAGGGAGGCAATCAAAGGGAAAACTCCAGAGCAGCTCAATATTCCTTTGCTCCATCTTTCTTCTTTTGCAGTAAATCCTTGCAGTGGTTCCTGCTGCAACTCTTTCAGGTAATAAAGGTGGGAAGGTGCCAAGAAGTGGGGATACGGATGGATTAAAAGGATCATCTCCAAGAGCTAGGGAGAAATAAAAGGTCCATGGTATGACTTAAACAAGCACGCTCTGTGAGGTTTACTAGTGGTTTATTAGAGACAGTTTGTTCTAGCTCTTCAAGTAATAATCAAAATTGTAATTTCTAAAAGTTTTTGTTTGGGTTTCTTGGCTGGTTGTTTTTTTTTGTTTTTGGCAAACTTTTTGCAGATGAGAGAAGGCAGGGTTGGGTCAGACAGGATTGTACTGAGCTGTACAGTTGAGTGCTGTGTGTTGTCTTAGAAATTACTGGCTCCTTGGCTATATTTCAGTACCTGGTAACTAAAAATGTCTTTGTGGTCAGAAAGCCATTGATGTTTGCTTCAGAGGTAGTAGGTATTGGCAGATGCCCAATAAAAGGCAGAACAATTATATTATCTGTCATGGAGACAGGATGGTGGGTTTTAGGACTGCTGCCTTGTTTTATGATGTAGATGCCCACATCTGTTAATTCTGTTCTTAATTACCTGTATTGGTCTGGGTTTGCTGTTTTTGTTTGCTGCTGTGTTTTATCTGCAATTTCCTATTTACTTTTATTTTTTTGGAGAGCAAAATATGTAAGAGCAGCTCTTGGAGTCAGTCTTTATTGGCTGCCAGTGCAGCTCATGGTGACCCTGACCCACATCAAGTGATTGTGCCCAGGTAATAATTAGTGTGTCACAAGAACCCCTGTGTGGACCTGCTGATCACTCCAACATCTCATAGCGGCTTCCTTTGCTTCCAGGGGAGCTGAGCAGAGAGGAGGAACCAACCAACAGGCCTTTTCTACTCCCTTTGCTCTCTGCTCTGTTCTCAGGCCACCCAGATCTGTTTGTGAAATAGATCCTGGTGTTTCACCCCTGCTTGGCTTTTGTTTAGGGTCAGCTGTGCCCTAAGGCCCCTGCTCTAGAAGGAGCATCTGCAGAAGGACCGACTCATGCTGTTTGCTCTTAGTGGTTGCAGGATGTTGGTCCTGACCCACGTGGGGTTTGTGGTGAGGAGACCCCTGTCCCTTTTACCTTGGATGGTAAACCTCCCCCGTGTGAGGGTTCACGCCCCCGTTCCTGCTGGGATCGAGGTGTGGTGTTTCTCCTGGTGTGTCACTGGGGTTTATGGCCCTGCAGTGACGCAATCCTGCAACCTGCAGGCTTGGGAGATACCATCAGGACAAACAGGAGATCTTGGAGCTCAGGCCCCAACAGGCAGCTGGTGATGCTGATCACCTGAAGGGCAGGGAATGCTGTGCCTGCACACACCCTCTTAATGAGTGCACACTCTCTGAAATTCACATTTTCCTTGCAAATTGGTGCTGAAATGGCTCTGAACCCATTTCAAAATGACCTTGGGTCTCTGGCTCTTGGATCATCTGACTCTAGCTGGGAGTAGATCCATCTGCAAATGTAGGTGTAAAAATGTCAGATCTCCAAGAACTAACCCAGAAATATTTACAACTGTCACAGGAGACATTATCAGCTCTTTTTTTCTTCCCCTTGACTTTTTACTATTTTTTCATGAATCTCTGAATCTGTTTTGGGAATCCTAATCCCCAAGAAGTCCCAGAAAGGGAGAGGCAGCAGTGCTGGAGGGATATGGCAGTGAGTGGAGCAAGCACTTACATGGCCTGAGGACCACTGGCCTCGCTGGCCTGTTCCAGCCTGGCATCTGGCACAGCTGGCTCTGCACTGGACCTGGCTGCTGGATGGGCCAGGACATGTTTGGCCAGGCCTGTGACTGTCTGCCAGACATCCCCCAGCCCTGTCTCCGTGTATCCCTGCATTTCCACATTCCTTCCTCTTTTTATGTGGACATGTGGCTCCCCTCTCCCTTCCCTCAGACATCACTGGGGTGTGTGCATTATTCCCAAATAGGAATGATCTTATTCTGATAATTCCCTGCCAGAGAGAGAATTTTTTTTTTCTGTTTTTTCTCTTCCCACTTTTTCTTCATGCTTTCTTTGCTGCTTTCCTTTATCAAACCTCTGCTCCTTTTCCCTGTTTCTCCTGAATACATTACTCCTGTTAAAACCAATGGCTTTTACCTGCTAACGGGAGAGCTGTTCTCTCCTGTCTTTTCCTCTTGGCAGCCCCTGAACTTTGCTATTTCCTGTGATGTTTGATAAGTCTGGAAACTCCTTTGGCAAGCACTGGAGTAGCACAGGGCTCGCCTGCTCCATGTGTTTGAGTGGATACTCATAGCTCCTCTTGGATCATCACACCTACACACTGTCACAGTTCAGTCCTGAAAGCCCTGCAGAGCTTTCCCTGAACATCCAGCTACAAAATGAATTTTATGAGCCACATTATGGGTATGAAGCAGGTTTTATTAGGGAGGGACATGGCAGGGAAAACCTTGCAGTGAAGATTTCCCAGTAGGAATGCACACTGCATTCTATTTTCAGTGGATGTAAGAGATGGTTCTTCCTTCCCTTATTCCTGCTTCTCATGAAAGCTGAACAAATTTTTCATTTTTAATCCCTTCTATGGGTAGAGAGCTCTGAACTCTGGTGAGGCAGGTGATTGCGCCAAGACATCAAATCAGCAGGTGCTGGATGATCCCTAAACACTGCTTGTGTACTTTGTGGGGCTAAAGACTCTGAAGAAAGGAGAAGGAAAAAAGCAGCTCTGTTTCCTTATTGCCACTGAATTCAGAAGAAAACAAAAGAGTTTAGTTTGTTGAAGAAAAGCAAGGTCAGCTTTAGCAATGTCTCTGAAAGCAAAAATATGTTTCTGTGCTGATATTTTTGTATCATGTATGTGATATATTTTTATAGAGTTTTGGACTTACTTTATTTACATATATTATAACCTCCCTACTGAGTAAACAAGAGATGCCCAGCTAAGCAAACAAGCCCCAGGGTGATGGGAGAGGGAGAGAGAAAGGAGAGGAACAGCGAGAGGGAGAGGAAAAGAGAGGTGGCAATAGGAAAAGGGTAAACAGACAAGCACTAATTAAGGCCTTCATCACAAGCAGGGAGATGTGCGAGGCTGACAGTCAGTCAAGCAGATAAGGGAAGATGAGTTAAAATCTAGCCCCAGGTTTTGAAGGGCCCCGGGCCCTGGCAGACAAGAGCACAGTGAAGCACAGGAAGCCACTGAAAGGTCATTTGCATGAAATGATGTTCAGGATCTTTGCTTTGTTGTTGCCCTGATGGCTTTAACCCATTCCTGGGCAGGAAACAGCAGATATAAGACACTGCACATGGCTGGAAGGCTTCTTCTCGTGGCCTTTCAGGGAGCACTTCTCCAGGCAGTGTATGGGGAAGGAGAAAGGGCTTGCTTCCCACTGAGAATAAGGGGAGCTGAAATTCCTTGGCAAGGGATGGCCTCACTCTCCAGCAGAGCATGAAAGGGAGAAATCATGAGAATAGGAGACTGGGCATGAAATAAGCCACAAGCTTGCCAGGCTGAGGGAAGGTGCAGTGACCTGCATTGGTCAAAAACATTCAGATATTTGAGACTTTCATTGTGCATCTTTCCAAGAGCTCTGGACACAAATTGGAGTTTCCATTATGGAGCGATGTCAGAACCTATCGTCACTCGCCCTTGCTGTGGTGTCACAAACACGTCATGACTGTCAGGAGCACTGTGCAGGTGGCTCCTGTCTGCCTCTTCAGCTGCAACTGAAAACACATCCCAAATTTTTTGCTTAGCAAAGAATGGGCAAATTGTAGTTGCAATCTCTTCTCCCTGAGCTGCTCCAGGAAACAAGATCTTGCTCAGCTCTCGAAGGGAATTCTGACACTCTAATTATTGTTATATGTTCTCAATGTGCTTAGGCATTTAGGCAGGTTGTAATTCTTAGTGACACGGCAAGAGAAATGAGCACAGAAGTGCTCCCCACTTTGGAGTAGTCTGGCAGCCTCACACGCTTCTTTCCAACCCCCACTTGTGTTTAGACATTTGGGAAGTCACAGTCGTTACTCTTCTGCTTTTCCTTCTGAAACAAAAGCTGGTTAGAGCCAAGTTGAGTAGATTAAATGGAGATCTGGGCTATTGGACTCCTGGGTTCTGCTCCAAATCACGGCCACTTCATTACTGCCTGACCTTCTCCAGCTCATGTCAACTCCCTGAGTAATGTATCTCTCTGCCACAGCAGGGCAATAAGCCGTACTTGCCTCCGAGACTGAAGATGATTGGAACGATTGTCTCTGGGATTGCTGGGTTGCTCCGGGATCCTTGGGTGGAAAGGCTGGTGAAGGTAAAGCAGTGGTTAACAGCGGAGCAGTCAGTGGTCAGGCTGCAAGTTTAAACTCCAGGCTTAAGGCCAAACCTTGTTGGGGAGCCGGTGAGGTCTTGAGAGATGTCAGCCTGTTAAAATGTCAGATCTCACAAGGAAAATCTCACTGAGGATTTCCAGTGGGGTGAGCTCCATTCAGATCATTTTCAGGTGCAAACCCCTTTCAGTTTTGTATCAGACCTTGAAGATTCCAATCTGAAGTCTACCTTAGACTGAGGTTGAACAGACTGGGGTTGTTTTTGTTGGCAAGCTACTGGGTTTTCCCACTAGAACCAGTGCTGTCCAAACCAACCATTCCCAGTTCAGGTGTGAAGGTTCTGGCTCAAGCCCATCAGTAGCAGATAATCTTGTGCGGTGCTGTGGCCACAGCTTTCCCAGAATGGTGTTTCTTTCCATTTCTCTCTTTCTAGCACACAAATCGTCATGAAAACAAAAACTTTTTTTTTTTCTTTGCAAGATGACAAAAAAAAGTTTCCAAACTTTTCTTCTGTTTCACTTTGCTTATTGCTCACCCTGCATTCCAATGCAGTGTTAGGGCATGCTAGGATCCCATTTAGGGGAATATTTTTAAAAGCTCCTGTGTGGAATCAGTGGAGATGATGGCATGTAGGATTACAGGTAATTGTTCTGTGTTATGAATACAGTGTCATGATTGAGAATGGACTTGTCTAAAGCAGGAGCTATGAGCACATGGAGGAGTAGGAGGATATAGATAGCCCTTGGCTAACTGCTCATTGCTCCTGCTCTCAGTTGCATTTTAAAAGGCCACTGTCATCAAGTAATTTTTCATTTAATTCGCTGTATGTAATAGCTTCTTTAAGAGCCTGGAAATGATTTTATTTGCCCTTTTACTCTGGACAAACAGCAGTTTCTTTTTCTTGGCCTAACATTCCATCAGGAAGACAAACCCAAGCCCTGTTCAGAATGTTTTTGCTTCAAATTCCACATAATGCCAATGCTAGCATCAGCCCAAGAGGAAGAGAGTTCTGAAAGTGTGATTAATCTGTTCAATGTATGACCTTGAAAGCTGAGCAAGTGGAAAGGAAATATTGATTATTAAAGGTGAGGTCTATGGTTTGGAAAGAAACCTTATGTTGGTGTAGTAAGAGAGATCAGTGAATTCATATGTTGAGGGAAGTAATTTGTATGAAAGAGGAGCCCTCATGCTCATTTAAGGAGGAAATATGTGTTGTTCCATTTTGTGTTTTATGGGAACACACTGCTGTTGAAAGACAACCGTGTAAAAATCCTGCACTGTAATATTCTAAACTGATCCTGTACCTCGGGGCAAGACACAACCTGGAATTACAGATTTCCCTTCATACCGATAGCAGAGATGGCCAGGGCTGAGGATGTGGAGTGGACTCTATAGAGCAAGTGGAGGAAATATTATCCTGCTGCTTCCCAGCCATTGGATTTGGCTGTCTAGAGTCTCCAAAAGGAGTCTTCACCCTCCTGGGTGGGGTAGTCTTGTTCTCCAGGGACCTTACTGCTCTTGCCAGGAGGAGCAGCCCAAGCATCCAGCACAGCTCACTGAGTGAACCAGGGGGAACTCCTGGTTCCAGAAGGCTTTAAGTAACCTTGGGAGTGAAGCTGAGCAAAACATTTGCCAATGGCAGCAGTAAAAGTTGGGAAAATACCAACGTATTTTTCTGTCCTCTCTTTGCTCTTCAGCTTTAATAGCAAACATGCCTAAAACGCTGTGATTCTGGGTCAGGGAGGAGAGTCAGACAGAGATTTGTTATGGACCAGGAGTGTGTTAAAAACCACTGAGCTATTTCCAACTCTCCATTTTCCTTTTCTCATTTTAAGATAAGGCCAGCCTCTGCCACGCCAGTGTGGTGTGATCCGTGCCCAGCAGTGTGGCGCAGGGTCGGAGAGGTTCACTCCCCACAGGGAGCAGCCTGTAGTTTCCCGAAGCCCAGGCAGGCGATTTTTCTCTCTTTCTCTCTCTCTTTTTTCCCCCTTTCCGCCTGGGAAGGATGCAGCATCACAGACCTTGTCACCCGGAGCTTAGAGGACAGCAACCATATGCCTTCCGACCTGCCCTTGCTTTTCTAGGAAAGCTTCAGCCTGCTGGGCATTTCCTATCAGAATCGTTAAGGGAGAAGGGCTGGGATGTGGCCCAGGCTGGCGTTCCTCTGGTGCTGAGCAGGGGTGGAGGGAAGGGGGAGGAGGGTGAGGAGACCGGGCTGCCGAAGAGGAGGAGGCGGAGGAGGGCCTGAGGAGAGGCGAGATTGGCATCTTCATGTGCAGGGGGCTGGCCAGTGCCGGGACAGGCTGATGAGCCCGCGGGCCCCGATCTCTCGGCTTGCGCTGATTGCGGTGATGGGGCTGTCTGGTGGCTCGGACACCAGCGCTCATTATCGCGCTCCGCAGCCTTCGCAGAGGCGGGGGAAGAAGGGATGGAGGAGGTAAAGAAGCCCTGGAGTCACACGCGCACACAAATCAGAGACAGGAAAGGCAGAGAAATAGCTTTGGCTCCAGGCTATTGATTTTGTTCCGTGACACTTGCTCATTTCCCACTTAGTGCTTCTCGCTGCGGTACCTTCCCGCTCCGGCTGCAGCGGCTCTCCGAGGAGGAACAGTGACCGGGAGTGGCAGGGGCTGAGCAGCTGATGGCTTCATCCAGCGAAATGGAGCCATTTTGGAAGCAACAGCACACGAACACTCCAGCACGTCTCCACACTCACCATGGAGACACTTCCAGGTGCTTTTCTCACTCATGTGCACATGCAGCCTCTCTGTGTCTGTACCTGGGCTCCTTAGGTGGTCTTCCAAAACCTCCTTTGCTCCCCCAGCCTGTCCATCAGTCTTGTCTTGCTGCCCAGGTGAAAGAATCTGGAGGCAGGGCTATCCAAATAGTCTTCCTAGAGAAGTGATGCTTTTTTGGAGGTATGGCCCCAGTGTTGCACTGTCACTATTAAAGCAGTAGCTTTATGTTCAGTTGCACTGTGGGCCAAAGCAGCGGCACAACAACACTGCACAGGCAGCATCAGCCTGTTGTTTTTCCCTTGGTTGTGACTTTATTCCCTTTGAACAGTTGTGGCAACATCAGTTCTGATTTTGCCCACATTATTATTATTATTATTATTATTATTATTATTATTATTTTGTTTTTGTTTTATGCAACCAGCTGCCTGAGCCGAAGGGAAGGAAGAGGGAACTGCTGGTGGGCAGGGGGTGAGGGGACCACGGCTGTCAGTGAATACCACCAGAACCAGACTTGGTGGTCAAAGTCTATGAACCTCTGCAGTAGCTGCCTGTATTTTCTGTCTCGTGAGAATATTGATGATAGCAGACATTTGTCATCACACCAGTACCAGAAATTTTAGAGTCACAGAGAAGAGGTGCTGGGCTGATGCTACTCTGCTGTTAGTATAATTTCCCATTATTTAGCTGCTTCTGACAGAGCTTCTCCACTCAGCTTGGAAATTTAGCTCAGCTGGGAGAGTAGGAAGGGGATTTTGGGTTAATGTAATTTCTTGGTCACTCTCTCCCTTCCTGGCCTGAACACACACAGATGCATAAAGACACATGGATGTGGCAACTTTCCCCAGCTTTGTATCAGGGGATGTTGGAATGTCATGGCTGGCAGGACCTATTAACTGGATTAGCTGGTAAATCCATCTGGAACTCCCAGTGGGAGGGATGGACAGGTTCAAGATGAACAATAGCTTGTCTGAAGCAGCAAAATGGATTATTTTATGAAAAAGGATTTCTTGCAGGCTTTTGCCTGACACAGTGGGGAGTAGTTTCAAGAAGGGACACCTTCCACTGGACCAGGTTGCTCCAAACCCTGTCCAACTTGGCCTTGAGTGCATTCAATGTTTAGGGTGAGATTCCTGTGGTGGAGGGGTTGTAGGAGGTGCTGAGAGACACTTCCCTCAGTGCTGGGCTGGGAGCACATTGTGCCCTGAAGTTATTTAAAGATCCTTAGGACAAGGGATAAGGACTATAATTAATAACAACAATAATAATAACTGCAACAATAATAAAAGTCATTGCAGTGCTGTTAAGCTGTGACCTAAAAACGAGAATGGCCCATGAGAAGTCGTGGGCCTGATCTCTCCCCCTCCTCCCTCTCCACCCACGTCTCTATGCTTATTTCTCTCTTTCTTATTTTTCCTTTCTTACTGATACGTTTTTTTTTTCCTACTCTGGACATATCCTTGAATCCTGGCCATTGCCCCAGCTTATGGGATTCCCATTATACACGCTTGATATTTAACAGCTTTGGCGTCTTCCATAGCTGGGAGTGAAAAGAGAAAAAACAGCTCAAAAACATAATGGAGCAAAATCTGCATACTGAGCCCTGGTTCCATGTCCCTTTACACTGTTTACTGAGATCTTAAAAGCTACGAGCTGTGGCATCTACTCAGACTTCATCAGCCCATCCTGCCCTGATGCTGGCCTTGCAGACACTGCCAGCTCCCGCTGCTCCGCAGCCACCTCCTCGCACCGGGAGCGTTCTGTGCTGCCCAGGCTGCTCCGGTGCTGTGGGGCAGGAGGGAGCCAGGGACCACTTCTGCCTTTGTGGGGGCAGGATGGATTCTCTTTGCTGTAATCAGAAATGCTGGAAAAGAGCTAAATTCACCCTGCTGGCTTTGTTCAGTAAGGTGTGGGGCATGCAGATGGGGTGAAGAGGTGATGAGTGTTTTAAAATTATTGGCATCTTTTTCATATTAAAAAAATGCCACAAATGAATGGAAACACCTTTGAAGTCCTGTTTCCTTATATGCCAACCAATTCTGTGTGTGTCTTGAAATTCCCTTTTTTTTTTTTGGTGAGCTTTCCTTGGTAAAAAGGGGTTGCTGTCAGATGGACCCGAGTGTCACGAGCAGTCACCATCCCCAGCCTCTCTCCCATTTGCTTTCTGGTTCTCTTTTTTTTTATATGTTATTTTCCCCTTCTTTCTTTCCTTTTCTCTCTTTCCATTTTTCTTCCTTTCCCCAGTGGATGAGTTTTATGGACAGAAAAGGAGCAGTACAGCATTTACCTGTCTGTCATGTTAAAACTGGAAAAGTGTCTTAAGAGTATTTAGATAATCTTGTTTGCTGTCCTCCTTTACCTGAAAAAATTCAAAGTCAGAGTGAGCATTTTTTATGGTATTTCTTTTGAGTCAGTGGGGACAACCTGACATGTCCAGAGGGCACTTCATATGCACAGTCTTAATAAAGTCTTAAATATTTATTTTACAAGAAGGTAAATTGTTCATTTACCAAGGCTATGAGGAAAAGAGAGGGGAATTAGTTATGAACCTTGGTTCATACATCTGAATTAGACTTGACTCATCCCATGCCTTAATTGCCAGCATCCTTAGCAGCTTTGAAAGTCTTCTGATGAAGCACCTTCTTTTATATCTTCCAGTATCTTTCTTTCCCGGTTCCCATCTTTTACACCTCAGATAGATCAGGCATTTCATTTTCAGTGCAAAAGCCAAAATATTTTCATTAAATTTAACAGTGACACACTTAAAGCTCATGAAGATAAATGTGGTTATGGCCTAGTGCTTGTTTACTGAGTGGGAACCATTGCTACCAGTCTCCAGTGAGACTTCAATTTTTGTAGTATGAAAGATTTTATATGGTTTGTGGCAGCATCCACAATTTTATTAAACAGACTAAAAGTGCATCAGCATGAAGATGTGAGATAGCTGTTAACTGATGGATCTTAACAGTGAAATTCCCTCAGAGGTGTCCTTTGTGGGCTTTGCTGTACATCCCCTTGGCTTTTTTTCATTATCTTTGGCCTAGTGGAACAGAAGGAAATTATCCTATTACATCCTCTCTTGTGGTCCATTTTCCCAAAGGATTTTTCCCTTGGCCTTAAGGGTGAAGCTCTGGGTGAAGCTGTGTTCTCCTAGAGAGGAATTTCACTGCAGTGTTGTTGTTTTTGGGTCCTGCTGAGCTTCAGGGCTGGTGTTTGGACTTGGTTTTGTGCCCTCCCCAAGAGCTGAGACTCATTTGGCACTCAGCTGTTTGGAAAGCCACTGCAGACCAGAGCTATCCAGGCTGGAAATCAGGATCTCAGGTTAACTCTCTCCTCTCCCAGCACAGCTCAGAGCATCCTCAGGCAGCTCCTGTGCTGCAGTGGTGGAATCTCCTCTTTAATGGCACCAGGAAGAAGCAGCAGGAAATGCAGAGTGAAATTCTTCCACACAAGCTGCTGCCAGACCATCGCCCACTGTGTCTGGAGAGTCCCTGCGTCCTCAGGTAAAATCCCTGATTCCCATATTGGAAGTGGGGTGGGTAAAACCCCTTTCCTCAGCTACACCTTTGAGGCTGGTGGGTGTTCACAGATCTCTAACTCTGCACGAGCAGGTCAGCACATTCTGCCAGGGCCATTATCCTGCTGTGCTCCCTCAGCCTTAGGAACACAGCAGGGAGCTGCATCAAGGAAATGCATTAAGACGAATCAGCAAGAGAGAAGGGACCTCTGGGCCAGCTCCCTGCTTCTCAATTATTTATACTTCATAATTTCCAGCAAATCACTGGCTGTTTATTGGTGCTCATCTATAATTGAAGAGTTTCCTAGATCACTGGCCAGCTTTGCTTAAGTTGTAGCTGGCCGTGCCTGTGAAAGCTGTTAGGAAAACCCCAGAGGGAAAGGCAGGGTCTCAGGAGTGGCTGGTCATCCATTGAGGATACCCACTTTTAATTTTTGGCTTTTGTGGGCACCTGGGACTGGGAGGTTTCCAGCATGTGGTTTACCATCTCCATTTGACCACATCATGTAGGGGCTGCAGGCTGCAGTATCAGGAGGACCTTGATCAAGAGATGCTCCAAGGATTCTGCCTTTCCAAGCCCTTGCTCATACAGTGTGCTGCTTGTTCTGCAAAAAAATAAAACCCAAAAAACAGTGGAAGGTTTTGATATTTCTGAAATTCTTGAAGAGACTGTGAAAAAGGAGCTACTGTTCTGAATTGAAATGAAAAGCTAAAGCCTTGAAAACTTTAGAGAAGTTAAAATTTAAAGGAAGAAAAAAAAAAATCAGGTGCATACTTGTGCAGGAAAGAGAGTTGGCTTTGCATGCTTGGGATGGCTCCTTCATCAGGCCTGGCTCAAATAATATTTCAGCTTAATTTTCCTCTTTAATGTCAAAATTAAATTATTTTGGCCGAAGCAGTTGAACATTTCTATTTCAAAACACCAGAATGGGCTATTTTGAATTTTTTTATGATAAAAGATTGTCTGAAATCGGCTACTTCAGAGTAAACAACTTCACACTGGAGCAGCTAGGAAATTCTAATGAAAAAATGGTGAAATGTTCCCAACCAGCTCTATCCATCACTTCCTTTCACTACTACCCAATAAAAATAGCTCCCACATACCACTGCAGTCAGGAGTGCCATGTTACAGAAGAAGAAATAACTAAGCCAACAAAATGACTCACATTCCAAAGATAATATACAAGGTAGGGCCTGGCCAACTGGTTTGATTCAAATTAGAACCAGCCTCAGCCCTCCTGTGCAAGACAAACTGATCACAAAATATGATCTGTTGTTGTTTTTTCATGTCTGCTTGTTGTATTTTCACACACTTCTATTCATGATCCCACTTAGTGGAAGTGGACATGCCTGTGATGCTGCAGAGACTGCAGTTTCTCGTCATTTTTAGCCTAATAAAACGCTGTGGCAAGGGGATTTGTTCCTGGAAAGAGGGTTTTTATCTCTGTTCCAGCATGGAGTTTGATTAAAATAGATCTAGAGCCTTGCAAAACTGAAGTTTTGCTCTGCTGGATTTCTGTTTTTGAAGTGGAAGAGGTGGAACCTCACAGAAACCAGGCAGTATAATTCTGTGAGAAGTGTCATGCATGAGCATAAAGAACTGGAGCACTGTGTTCCCACATGCCCTTAGAGCCTGAAATATCCCTCTTAATTTTAAGCATATAAATCAAAGGCATAAAACTTTTTATTTTATTGTTGTTGTGAGGTACTGAACTAATACCCTGAAGTTTTTAGCTCGTTAATTCTGTCGATCTTCACAAAAGCACTCGTTCCAGCAGAGTGAGTCCTTCATGTAAGTACAACTTCTCAGCCAGGTTGGTAGTGCTTTTCAGAGCAGCTCATGGTTTAGGGTGAATGCATTTTAAAGCAACCTATAAATCTTCATGATCTTTGTTTTTCTTTCTCTTGCATGCATACTTGGCCAGCATTTCCAGTTTGCATCATTGAAAATTTGATTCACCTATGTACAATGGGTGAGATTTGTCCATGTCTAAAAAGGCAACATCAAGCCCTTTGCACCTTTTAAATCTTCAAAACAGGACTGAAGCAGGACATTATAGTTTGCCAGACCATTGCACTGCCTTCCCCTGAAGCTGGACTGAGTTTCAGCCAGGCAGAATGAAGGGGGTGAGGGTGGAGAATGAATTACTGTGGCCTTGCAATGTGCTGTGAAAGAAAAAGGTGTTTTGGGGCTGCAGTGCTGATTATTGCTTTCTTTCCTCCATGGCTTTGGTGCTTTAGATTCTGCTTGAACAATTGCATCCCATTTGGGGCAATCTGTTAGCAAAAACTGAAAGCTTAGGAGAAAGTAAATTAATATTAAAGGTCTACAGAGCTCAGTTTCTGGGGAAGAGTTTTGAGTTCAGGAGATTTAGTTTAGATGAGCAATATGGACAGAGTAAGAGGCTGCAAGAAGAGCTGAGAATGGTGACTTGATGTGACTTGATGTGGAAAGAGGAGGTTTTTCTGGGCATGGATTTGTCTGCTAGAGGGGTCTCTGTACTAGTAGGAGTTTTCAAAGGGAGACTGAACCAAATCTGGGGTGGTGTGGAAGGTATGGCCACGGTCAAACCTGGCCTTGGACACTTCCAGGAATGGGGCAGCCACAGCTTCTCTGGGAAACTGTGCCAGGGACTCCCCACCCTCACAAAGAACAATTTTTTTCCATATATCTAACCTAAATTTCCCCTTTTTCCATTTGAAGCCATTCTCCCTTGTCCTGAGGATTGCTGTATTTCAGAGAGTTGCCCAAAGTCCTGAGGTGCTGCTGTGTGTGTGTGGGGAATGACAGGGACATGATGGGACAGTCTGAAACTGCGACTGGACCCTTTTCCTTAGATCTGAATAAATAAATCCAGCCAGGGCGAGGGCACGAGGCATTTCACAGGAGAGTTGTCAAAAAGGCTTTTGTGCCATATCCCTTTGACTCCCCTGGCTTTGAATCAAGCCTAGGGCTTGCAGTGTTTATGGTGCTCGGTGGTGTTTAATGCTTGGCTGTTATTAAATATCTTTCCTGTGTGTTAACTTAGTGGTTTCTGGGGACACTTGGAGGAGTTAAGGAAAACAAGCTGGAAATTAAAGTGGGTGATGGGAGTGCTGCAAGGTTTGTTATAGCTGAGTCCCTCTTCCCAGCTCTGTGGTTGCACCAGTGACTCTCCAAATCCTGGGAAAGTCCTTCAAGGATCAGGATGCTGTGGAAATGCATATCCCTGAAGTATCCTATAGTATTTTCCTTCGCCCAAGTACAGGGGAACTTCTTAACACTGTTGTCAAACATCCCTGGTAAATGTTGTGATTGTTGGACTGGTCTGCACCAGGAAATAAATAAATAAAAACCATAAGAACAGAAAATGCACCCTCCCAAGATAGCTTTTATGTAGCTAGAAAAGTGAGGTGGTTTCCTGTTCTAAATATTTAACATGATGTTTATGATATGTCCTCTGGGGGAAGAGATGCTTGAAAGCTAATGTTTATGAAGTAAGTCTGGAGGGATGGAAAGGGGAGGCAGGGCACACTAACTAGGGAAAAAAAAAGGAAAGAAAGAAAAAAAGAACCTCAGGAGATGTCCTGATTTATGGCTTTAGTTGCTGGAGAAAAATCTCTGTTTTGTTAAAAAGGTTGCAACTGAAGGAAAGCAACTCCAACTCTGCTCCTTTTGAAACCAGAAACCTGTTCCCTCAGTCCAGACAGGATCTGAGCCTGGGCCAGCAGGAATCTTTTACTGGCTGCTGCCTTTGTGCTTTGGAGCCCCGCAGAAGGGTTTGTCTCCCCATCACGTGAGGTTGGAATGATGGGCTGATGGTTAAGAAGCTGAGCTACGTTTCAGAAAGGAGGGGTGAGTTCAGTTTCCTACTCTGCCAAAGGCTTCTAGTGTGATATTTGGGTGTTTAATCTTCCTTTGTTTCTGTTCCCTGTCTGGGAATAGCAACAATTTCCTGATTCAACTGGGAGATTGAAAATAAATCACTTTATTGTTAAATAGTTAAAAAATAAAGGCCTGCATAGCCATTATTTGAGGAGGAGTGACTGAACTCCTTGTGAAGAATACTTGGAATGGATGGTGTTTTTCAACCCAGCTTATTAAAACCAATTCTTGGCTTGTTTTACCTGACTAATTCTGTGTGTGAACTGCAGCCACCCAGGACCAGCTTCAGAGGTTCAGGGAAAAGTCTGGAGCCCCAGGAGCAGCTGAGGGAGCTGGGAAAGGGGCTCAGCCTGGAGAAAAGGAGGCTCAGGGGACCATTCTGGCTCTGCACAACTCCCTGACAGGAGGGGACAGCCAGGGGGGGTTGTGCTCTGCTCCCAGGGAACAGGGACAGGAGGAGAGGGAACAGCCTCAGGCTGTGCCAGGGCAGGCTCAGGATGGACACCAGGAGGAATTTCTACATGGAAAGGGTTGTGAAACATTGCAGGGGCTGCCCAAAGAGGGGGTGGAGTCCCCATCCCTGGAGGCATTTAACAGCCATGTGAATGTGGCACCTGGGGACATGGGGCAGTGGTGGCCTTGGCAGGGCAAGGGAACTGTTGATGTTCTTGGAGGGCTTTTCCAACCTCAGTGACTCTGTGACTCCTGCACAGCTTTGCCATCCCTGCCCCAGGGACATGGATCCTTTGTGGAAAGCTGGAGCTCAGAGAGGTGGAACAACAAATGTTGCCACTGCTCCAAGCTTCAGTAGTTCCTGCCATTTCCTTTCCCAGCTGGGTCTGATGTAGGGTGTGTAAAAGGGAGGCTGCTGTGAAGGGGGTCAGAGCAGCTCTTACCCTGGTGTTGTGTCTGCTGGGCCCTCAGTGTTCCCTTGGTGTTCCCTTGGATCCTGGCACTGAGGAGCCGCGAAGGCAAACATGAAGAATTTCCAACATAATCTTGTCTAAGATTAAACTCCCTGTGGCTTTAGCACTGAACTTTGAAGGTCTCAAAGAAGTCAGGGGCCAGGGAGAAAGATCCCATATCTTAATCAATATTTTTAAAAGTTTCTTCCCTGTGTTGTGCTCAGCCGGGCTGTGAGTCAGGCCGTTTGTTTCAATTATTAAATACAGATTTATGACCTGTTGTTTTTGTTGGAAATAGAACCAGGCTTGGGACCAGTTTTCTCCTTGCAAATAACTGTGGCTACAGTCAGTTCATGCAGGTAGAATTGTGTTTATAAATTCTGAGTTTCCTACTGGTTTTCTCTCTCTCTGTCCTCATGGCTCGGACCTCTCTCATTGAGGTGTAACAATCCCGTGTCCCTTTTTCTGGGATTATTGTGTTTTACACAGGACTAATCTGCATTTGATGGCTTTTCTTTGGCAGGCTCTCAGCAAGCTCTTGCAGAACTTCCCAGTAGAGAAAATCCCTGCACTGTGACAGTCCTGGCTAGTCCTGGTTTGATGACAGCCAGGTCTGGTGGCTCCAGCATGGGAACTTTTCCACTGGTGTTGATAATAACAATGTGCTTCTCACTCCATTCTCTGGGCTGCTCTAACAACTGCTTTGCAGTACCAAGCATGGGGAGTTTCCTTTTATGTAGATATTCCTGTATGACTGTTACTGAATAAAAGCATTTTGATAACAGTTGAGACAGGGATGGCTGAAAAGATGTTTGAAGTGAGGGAGAGTTCAGGTGTTTTGGGTAAAATTCACCTAACAGAGAAAGCTGATAATGTGTGATGTAGTAACACATTAAGAAAACAGGCAGACAAGTCTGCTACTCCTTCCCATTAACCACTGGAGCTGCAGGAGGAGCTGGGAAGAAGGTTCTTTCTTTAAACATTGTTTTTCTGTTGTACAAGAAAAGGTTGTTGCACATACCTGGCATTTAATTTTTTTTAATACTCCCCTTTTCCCTAAGGTTGTGAATCTCTTAAACTCCAGCATGAGAAATTACTAAACATAAGAAAACCAGCAAACCCTTCCCCTCCCCACACCCCTGCCCATACGCACCCCTCCAAAACTTCATGTATTACCTGAGCATCTGGAGCACTGAGCTGAGGGAAACATGGTTTCTAAAGGTTTTTTTTTTACCAAAAAATCCCTAACTCTAATCTACAACCCCCTTCAGACCTGCCTCTAGGGAGAAACCCACCAATTACTATTTACTTTACCAACCTAGAGTGATTTGTGGGCGTATGGAAGAATTATTTACAGTTTCATGCAGGAAAAACTTTCAGCTCCCTATTTGCCCTTGTAAGTAATGAGTTGCCTCAGGGGATCAAAGGTCAGATTTTGGTTTTAATGCCCACCTCCTTTTAAAAAATAAATAAAGCAATCTATGTGAAAAGAAGAAGAAAAAAAACCCCCAACAGTCTGAAAAGGCTCTGACTCCTGCTCTGCTTTGATGTTTTAGGTCTGGAAGGGATCATAAATTTGCTGGTGTGAGATAGAGTGATAATAAATGTAGCTTTTAACTGCTGGGTTTTTAGCTAACACAGCATCCATTATCACTGGCAACTGCAAAGGGAATGTGCTTTTTTTTCTTGTTGCTCTTTAGAAAGATAATATTCACCTGGCTATCCACTGATGTCCCAAAAGCTTACATGATCTCCTTGTGATCATTCCCTAACAACTTCCATTCTTGGCCCAAGTCTGGGATCCAGGGCTGTTGATAAGAGTCTGGAGGGTCAGCATTCCCAGCTCTTTACTGAATAGATCCTTTTCCAGTAGTTTGAGGTGAGCAGGGGTTAGCCAAGGAACACCTGGAAACAGAAAATTTGTTTGGGGTTCCAAGATGGAGAAGTCTTGAGGTTCCCAAAAGAGCTGGAAGCAGAACAGCTGGTTGGTTTTAGGACTCTTGCATCTGTGTTGTCCTGTTGGCTTTCTGTGCAACTCATCCCTTGGAGCCCTTCCTGCCTCCTCTTCCTGACAATCCAAGGGACTCTGCCCTGTCAGCACCTTTGTGCCAGCGCCAGGGTGTGTTAAGCTCAGACAAGAAGCACTTTTGGAAATTCCTTTAAAGTCTGATGGATACTTTGTGCCAGCATGGAGCGGAGCTTTCGTTCCAACAGCCTTAGTCATATTATGAGATTCTGAAACAACCTTGTTAATAAATGATTTTAGCCACTTAGATGTCTATTAATGTCTTTTTGCTGAATGCCAGCAACCTCATATTTCAACAATTTCCACAAGCACTTATTGATCATGTATAGATTTGGAATGAATTTTGCCAAATCAGTTTATTATCCCTATATATCTCTTTCTCTCTGCTTTGCTGTGTGGAGTAAACACTTCAAGTATTGTTTCTGTTTTCCCTAGATCAGCAATTAGGTCATTTTTACCCAACTCACATCCATTATGGATTCTATTAGGAGTATCATTTATTATTATTTTTTCAAGTTCAAACATAGATTTCTTTCTTTGGTCTTCTGCAAAACTTAATGATTTCCCATATATTCTTTCAGGCCTCCAATCTAAATGAGAATGTTATCCACTCAAAAATCAGAAACTGTTAGAAAACTCTGGGAGTAGAACAAATGCTGGACAGCACTTTTATGTAAATAACATTCAGAGGGTGTATTAAAAAACACTGCCTGGATCTTTACTAACAACTCAATGCAGTTAATACTGTTGTTTATGATAGCTCTTTCTCCTAGTTCCTTTTTTTATGTCTTTATTGAAATTGCATTTATTAGAGTGTACCTTTTCTTAGTTAGCCATTCTCTTCCAATCATGGAAATAACCCTCTTCTCATAGATTAAAAAAATGTGAGGTCAGTGAGACGTGCTGTGTAGTCTGAATTCTTCTGCAAAGGAAGCCAGGCCCTTTGAATCTGCTTCTTTATAACTTCCAGAAAAGTGGTGGCAGTTAATTACCATGGCTTTGGAGCAATTAACTGCTAATTTTAGTATGCCTGGGTGTGGCTTCTGACAAATTAATCCACTCAGGGTTTTCCTTTAAGGATCAGCTTTACTTCTGACTTTATCTTTGGAGCAGACCACATTTTTTACCGAGGACATCATCTTGGGTTTCTCTTCCTCTATCCTTGAGTATATCCAAAAATCAGTTTGGAATATTGTCTGAGTTCATCACAGGGACTTTGGCTGCTTGCCTTGGCCACACTTTTGCTCCTCTCTAGGTCCATTCAGGTGGCCATACCTGGCACTCTGAGGTGGTGTTTAGCCTGACAGGGTGAGCTATATCATCTCCAGAAGTTCTCTGGGACAGATGGGATATATTACCTTGGGATGTGCCTGTGCCATTGGCTCAGCTAGGAGCCTGGAGGATTATCTAGGCTAGACCTCATTTCCTGACTGCTAAAATTAACTGAGATATATGCTGCTTGTAGTTACAAGTTTCTATAGCCCTAGAAATATCTTTATGGAAAAGTATATCTTGGCTATATGATTTTATTGAAAGAATCTTCTTCAAATTAGCCATTACTGTCAGCTTTCTTTTTCAATTACCCCTTCTAAGATGGTCCCAGCTTTCTGGGATTCCTTGCAGAAAAGGGTACGTGGTTGTCAAACAGAAAATGGATCACTCATCCTGTGAGTAATTTCCCAGTAAAAAGGAAACCTGGATTTCTGTGACCACCTGGAACAGAGTCTGGGAAAATATCTCAGCATAATGTGAACTTGAGCTGGACTCCAGTGGTTGTAAGGCTAGGCTTTAGATAAGGTCAGTTCTGGGACTAAAAACACCTGCTTTCCTAGGCTGGATGTTATCCATCCTCCTTGGAATGGGACAGCTACTCATGGGAGATGTTAGCCAAGTTCTGGAACCAGCTCTGCTTTTACACCCTCTCAGGAAGCTCCTGCTGGAGTCTGGCAGTGCTGAATGCTCAGATGGGAGGAACTGGGGGCTCTGTTGAAATGAACCTCAGTGGTTGGGATTAGGCAGTAAAATGCAGAGAGCATGAACTGGAGCTTGGTACGCTCAGGTAACTTGCAGTTGCCTTTTGAGAGCTGTTTGTATCCGTATCTGTGCAACCCAGCTGCAGGTCGGATAACACTGCTCAACAGAGTGAACACAAGGAATCATTATTGCTCTGGAGCTATGATGGTCTAAGGATGTGAGGGGCAGATTTTATGGGCAAAAGAGGATTTTTTTTTTTTTCTGTTGTTAAACCCAGTGAAATATTTAGAAAAGCAAACAAAGTTTTGGTCTCATCTCTCTTGAGTTGTTGCCTTTTTCAGGCAGACTCACCAAAGCTGGATACCTGCATGCATGCATGTGTTGTCCCAAAAAGGTTTGGAAAAGAATTCCAAGGGTAAAAACCAAAGAATTCCTGACTGACCCTAGGAATGCCACATTAACACTGTTTCCTTTTGTTATCAGTGACTAATACCTATTCCCTCCATGAACAAAATAATCTCTGTGGTGTGGTGGATGGTTTTTAACGGGGGAGCAGGGATAAGGAAATCTGAACATCAAAGCAGTGGTGAAGGAGGGCTTATCTGTGGAGCAAAGGTGGAATGAACACACACCAATGCATTTGTTGTTATCCTCAAGGTCTGATAATCTGCACCACACTGAGATGCTGTTGGATTTCAGCAGTTAAACAGAGACAGCTAGGAAAAAACTTCACCATTTAGCTAATCAGGATTACACCCGGCTAACGGAGAGAGGTTTTTTCCCCCCTTCCCTATCATCCTGGTCGATTCCAATTGATCTGAGTTCTGCTGAGCGAGAGCAGTCCTTCAAAGTTTATTCTGGTGTCAATTTTTATAGTTTCCCCCGCTGATCAATAGAATGCATAATCATTAAGGCAAAGTTTGTGAAAGCTAATCCTTCAATAGGAGTTTTATGAATGGCTCAGAGTGAGCTTGAAGCATTTGGATGTAAGTGGAACCTTTAATCAGGTGAGTGACAGGAGACAGTCAATAGGATTTGCTGAGATTGGATTCTGATTTTCTATACAGCTCTGCAGACTGAGCAGGAGAGAGGGGAATGGGGATGGCCAGAGGAACAGACACAGGCTAAAATGGAAGTTTCTCCTCTTTTATTATTTATAAAATGTATTTCCAATATTTTTAAGGAATACTTTGCACTTGCATATCATTTTTCACCTGGAGAACACAGATGGGGACATTTGCTGATTAAACACTGCATCATCATCTTGTGAAGGTGACTAACAATTAATGCTGCTTTGTGCTATGAGAACTTCCAGGTTTTCCAAGAGCAGCACCTTTGGAGCTTTTCAGCAAGGTGAGAAAAAGCAGAGGCTGATGGATAGGACAGTGGCAGAGGAAAAGGAACTGTGGAAGCAGAATTGCTTTGGGTTTGCCCACTTGGCATGTGGTTTAACTGTGGACTTGTTTTTTTCTTTCGTGACACATCCTAGTCTCTC
The DNA here is from genome assembly GCF_049639895.1 of Pseudopodoces humilis. Classification (NCBI taxonomy): domain Eukaryota; kingdom Metazoa; phylum Chordata; class Aves; order Passeriformes; family Paridae; genus Pseudopodoces; species Pseudopodoces humilis. The sequence continues at coordinate 9,086,644 of NC_142219.1, forward strand.
TGGAAGGACTGATCTGAATTGTGTAAGCTAAGAAGAAGAGTAAGGAAATATCTGAAACAGAGAACTGAAAAATCGTAGGATGAGCGGGATGAGCGGTTGCACTTAGCTCATCACTACCAAAAAGCCTTTGGTGACAGCATTATTATCTCTCCTTTTCTCTTTCTCATTTCAAGTGCAGTGAAATGAGCAGAGCAAACCTGCCAGCAGGACACCTTTTCCAGCAGCAAGTATTTTTGCTTGGGCGAATAACTTCTTCTTGCAGAAGGATCAGCCTTAACATGCCAGGATGAGAAGAAAACAGCCACAGGGGAATCTGTTTGCACTTGGTCTGTTGATGAAGGGCTGAGTTTTGGTGTTAGCACAAAGATCTGTGTGCAGTTGGACACTGAGCATTCCTTAGGTGTCAGATTGGGCAGTGTTTTGGGGCAGGGAACCAAAACTGCTGAAGAGCGAGGCCGGGCTTTTCATCAACCTGGATCTGAACATTTTGTTTCTTGACCCCACTGCTGAAAGACTGGGGTTTGGCATTCAGTGTGAAATGCTTGCAAGCCTCTACTCTGAACTGCTTATGAGTTACATAGAGATGGGGGCACCTCTGAACATGGAAATTATTCATTGCTGAGATGTATTTCAAAGTTTTTGGTCTGACGAGGGCTAACCTTTGATCTGGTAAATGAGAACTTTACCCTATGGAGGTGAGGGAAGGGGAGGAGAAGGGAGGATTAATAAATAGGGGAAGGGGAGGATGACTTGGGAAAGGTCAATGGGACCTGAGACCTGATTTTGTTGCATGAAGCTCAGGTGGAAGCTGAGGAGGCTCAGGAAAATACTGTAGATTGTGAGAGTGCTTCAACTTCCATGCCTCCCCCATGCCCTTGTCTGCCTTCTCCTGGAAGTCCTGGTTTGCTTTGCCAGGGTGACTGGGGAGGACACTGGCACTTAGGGTCAGTGCTGGAATTGTCCCACTCAGCCTGGGCTGTCCTGCCCCATCAAACTGTGTAGTACAAGTGTGTGTTATGGGCAGCTGTAGCTGGACAGGTTTTGCTGCCAGGGCAGGTGGTGGCTTTGGGAAAGTCACTGGAGCTTTTCTTGGTAACCTGGAGTGCAGCTGTGCTGTCCTGCAGCCCACGGAGCCCCTGGAACTCGGAGAACAAAGGCAGCTGAGTTCAAACTGCCCTGGGCAGGACACAGCATCAAAGGTGCTTCCCGGAGTTATTCCTCCAAGAAATCAGGGGAGTTTTATGAGTCTTAGCTCACCCCAATGCTGCAATGCTATGTTTGACACCTCAGTTTTTCCTTCTCTTTTGTCATTGCTTTCCTTCTGGCTGACCAAGTAGTTTTCCTGCTCCACCAAAAGCTTCATGTTCTGCTGGGCCCCTCCAGAGGCTGATGGTGCTGCTCACCAGCACTGCTGGGATACTTTCCATGAGTGATGACCCTGTTCCCAGCCTTCCCCACAACCCCTCCCTCTGCCTCCCACTATGGTAAATATTTTAGTACTCGTTGAAATCAATTGAGCCTCATCAATTGGAAATAGAGTGTAAATCACTGGGACTTTTGCATTCGCCCCAGAAATCAATTTTCACACATTAGGGCTATTAGCTTATTGAGAAGTGTGTGATAAATGGCTGTGGGCCATGGTGCAGCCACACCTGCCAGCTCTGCATTTTGCATCTCAAGTAGGCTCAGATCAGGGGGATGCCAAGGGGAGGCAGGTCTCAGCGTGGGATAGGAGACATGAGGCTCGTGAGCCAGACAATCTGTGCCTGGAGATCAATAACATCACGAGCACTAACTCATCCTCGCCAGGGCTGGAGGCGGCTTGCAGCCAAAGCTGTGGTTAGGCAGCTAATTTTTATTGTTTCACAAAGATGAGTGCAATTTGGGGAGGAAAGGTGAAACATAGATTCCAAACATTTAATAAAACTAATGCAGTAGTTTAAAAAAGAAGCTTTTGTGTAAGTCAATATTCTCCTTCCACACAGCAGCTGCAGGTAGGGTGTAGAAGTGCCGCCTCCTTCTGTCTTCCCAGCGCTCCAGGGAAGGAGGATGCACAGTTCATTTCCAGCTGTGATACAGGGATAACTGGGATTTCTAGTCTCTCTCTGTAATTCCTCCCTATCCCCTTGATTTCTAAGAGTGGTAGCTAATTAGCTTCTTGCTGAACGAGTCTGGGAGAGGCGAGGGATCTGGTGGCCTTGGCCAGTGCCCAGCAAGTCCTTCTGTGGCCATCTGGAAGAGCTTGGTCTGTATTTCAAACATAACTAATTCTTCTCAGTTACCAGTGCCAGTCCAAACCGTGGGTGACTCCAGGGCCTTGGAGGCTCTCCAGGGCTGCACTCTGTGTTCATGTGCTGTGTAGTTTGGCATTTTACACATGTGAGCCACCCCTGGAGCTGTGGCAGTCATGCATAAGTAGGGCAGTCTCTTTGGCTAGAGATCTCATCCCAGTCCTCCTAAAAACTTCTCCTAAAAAAGCATATGTTTCCCAGGATTGGATATTTGTCTGAACAACAGGAAAAAAGGGATCCTGGAGCACTCTGGATGGATTATGCAATGTCAGGAGCAATTGATTTTCTTGCTGTGCAGTGGATGCTGGGCTTGTGTACCCCTGTCATTCTAGGAATAAAACCCTGAGTTACTTCAAGGGACACAGGGGATCGATGTTATCAAAGGATCTTTCCCAAGATGACCAATGTGGCTTAGAGGCAAAGCTCCTTCCTGTGAACATCTGGAAGGGAGTGACTCAGATCTTCTCAGCCTGTCCACTTTGGAAGCCCAGGCCAGTGGTGCAGTAGAGGGTTTCTTTGCCCAGACACTACAGGTGTGCTGTGGCCTGGCTTGTTTTAGTGCCAGTGCTGCCAGATGGACTTGAATTGCATCAGGAGCATCCCAAGAACAACAGGCAGCAGGAGAGCCAGCACAGAGACTAGAGATTTCCAGCAGGAAGTTCTTGGCTAACACTTGAAGGTAGCTTTGATCCACCCCTAGGATCCACTGATGCTAATGCTTTATCACTCTGTGTGCTTCTTCCCTTCTTGCTTGTTTGCTTTGAATGGATCAAACTGAGGGACTGAGAGTCCTGACTCACTTTGGGATGCTCTTTGCTGGCCAGCTGGGAGCAGGAAGCAATGATCTGCTCTCCAAAGAGTGCCAGCAAGGTTTGGCAGCTCTCACAGCAGCACAGACAGCTGGCTTTAAAATGTTCACACCTCAAAGCTCCTGGGTTTCATTCAGCCACATTGCTGGAACATTTTCCAGTTGCTCCATCCAAAATTTTGCCTTTCTTCTTCCTTACAAGTTTGGTATGGAGCAGCACCCCCCGTGCTGTGCAGACCTGCTGGGTAAGGTTATTCCCAGGATCTGGAGTTTGAGGCCGGCCGGCTGCGATCAGGACTCCCGGGCAGGGACTGCATTGCTTCTCTGACAGTCCTGGGCTCTCACCCTCAGCTAATTACTTTGATCCTTTACACTTTGTAAAAATTCTTATGACACAAAATAAGTCCCCCCTGGCTTTAACCTTGTGACCTGACCGGCCCTTGTAAAAGGGAGGGAGAAAACCCAGCCGTGCGCGCCCAAACGCACGCACCCACCCCTGTGCCTGCATCCACATCCCCACAAACTGCCTAAAGCCTGGGGCTTTAATAGTTTCCTCCCAGGACTCCCACAAAAAGGCAAATAAAACTCCTTTTACAAGATAGCAGAGCAGCATGAAGGATCAACTTCACCAACAACAAGTTCTTTCTTCAGTTCATTTGTTTTAAACCTCCTTTTCTTGCAGATTTTGATCCTCTGAGTGCCTCTCCCATCGCCATACCTCTTGCCTGCCCTGCTGCCAGCAGTTTAATGGCTAAAACAAGCAGGGTATTTTTTCAGGATCTGCTTGTTCACAGGGAGTAACCTGTGTGTGAACATACTTTTAAATTCCCTTTTCACAAATAGGGAATGTTTCTTCTTACTTCTCCACAGGACCCAGCTAAGAAAAGAAATGCAGAGGCAAGAGAGGGAAAACTATCATATTTATGAAGGGCAGTTAAACAGAACAGGGATCTGTGAGGTAGCTGAGGAGAGATACAATACAGGTCTATAAAATCATAAGTGGTCTGGAAAAATAAAGAGGTTGTTACTCTTTTACCTTGGCTTGTACAAAAAGCAGATTGAGTTCTTCATGTAACGTGTATGTCCCTTTCCCTGAGCTGGAGGAAGCATTTCAGTGAATGGCAACTTGGTGAACAGCATAAAGAAATCTAATGTATGGTTTAGATTAAGGATGGGGAAACAAATTTGTATCTTGCTCCCTTACTGGCTGACTTGTATTTATAAAACTTACAGACACTTAATAATCTTGAGACTTCTTTCTCTCTGACATATTTGGTGAAGAATGCTCAACATCTTCTGAAGTTGCCATAAACCAGAATGTAGTGCAAGCTGCACACATGTTGGGATTCAGGAGCCTTGCCTCTTTAGGAAAACAGAAAAAAATAAAACCTTAATTTGCCAACAAAACCCACATTTGGATGCTTTTATCATTTCCTCAGTTAAGCCAAAACCAAACTGTTTGAAAGCTTTTAGGCTTTCATTTATTTCTCCCTTCTTTCTAGTATTTTTTATTTCCCATGCTTGAATTAGAGCTGGTAAAAGGAGTTCAGGAATAAAATCCTGCAGAGTCTGCTCTTCTTAACACATCACCTGGATGTGATAGGCAAAAAAAATCTCTAGACTCAGATGGAACCAAGGGTGTCATTTCATGTTCTCTGGGAGCCAGGAAATAGATTCTGGAAACACAGAGGGGAAAAGCACCCCAGCCTGTTGGTGAAAGGTCTGCAGTGTCTGTGCTGTTCCATTTTGCTGGACATCAGGGTCTTGGATCAAGATGAATAATCTTGATTATTCAACTTTTTGACTTAAGACATGGAGTGAAACTTCCACGCCATTGGTAAGGATGGCTGTGGAGGCAATACCTGCACAGAAACATGTGTATGTTCTTTAATGAGAAAAAAATCTTGAATTGTGAACATGGGCCATTTCTCCAGGTCCATTTGGCAGTTCTAACCCTGAAATAAAAACAGAGGCTCCTTTAACTCCCCAAATGAAGTCCCTGTGTATCTTTTCTCCTCTTTTACCCCTCAGGGTGAGGAACAGCAACAGTGTCTGGTTAAAATCTGTGGAAGCCATTCAGCAGATAGTGGCATAATTAGGAAATGTGTGTGTCTGAAGCAAAGGTGGATTTTGCTGATTGCTTGGGCATTAAGGCTTTGGGATCAAAAGTGTGACTGGGAGATTATGAAGGATCCAGGAGGAATCTTGGTAAGATTTTCACACTCATCCCCTTGCTTTATTTGAAGAGGATAATTATTTGTATGGGGAGCTCCCTGGACTGGGATCTCACTTGTTTGTCCATGTTTGTACTTCACCTACCACAGGAGAGCCCTTGCTGCTTGCTTGGGAATCTGGGGGATTCTTGCACTGTGCTTTGCTGATGCTCAGGGGAGAATCTATTTCTGTAACAGAAAAAGAAGAATCCTCCTCAGCACCCCTTCCCCTGTGAGAGATTCTTTGTGTGGGTTTTCTCATACCCTCCAGGCCTGTGAGCCTGATTTTATCCCGTCAGGGGGGACTTGAACTCCCCAGTGCTGAGGTTTGTCTCTGCTTTTGGCTGGGTCAGCGTCCCACACGTGAGAGCCTGAGTGGAGCCACTTCCAGACTCGGTCTCCGTAGGGTGCTGACCATGCCAGAGCTCTGACCACAGCCAAATGCTAGTCCAGGGCTCCGAGCTGATCTCTCTTTCCCCAAGTTGCCTGCTTGTACTAAATACTGGGGCAGCTCTCTAAAATACTGAAGGAACAAAGCATGCAAGGCTGTAAAATGAGGCAATTAAACCTATAAAACCGGGGTTTACAAGGGAATTTATAGTGTCAGAGGCTTTTTATAGCTTTTTTAGATTAGTTTAAATAAAAAAGGGGGAGAGAGAAAGAGAGAAAGAGAGAGGGAGAAAAAGAGGACCTGAAACTTGAGGAGACTTAAAAGTTCAGAGAGAGGCTTTTAGGAAGAACAGAGGGGTAATAATTAGAGGCACATTTTCCATTTCACTGTCTTTGCAAATTGAAATTAAATAAGGGGGGGAGAAAGCATGGACAGAACAACAGGCAGTTTACATTGCTCCCTCTTCCTCCTGGTAGCATTTGATTTTTCTATTTCTGTTCTTTTGCTTTCTGGCTGGGTGAGAGCATCTCATCACCTTGGCAAAGAGACTAAAGGGAAAGAGTAATCTCAGGCCAGGTGAAGTTTAGGTTTTGGTTATTTTCCCCTCCTGCTGTGCCTACTCTCTGGTTCAGTCTGCCTCGCAGATCTGGGAGCTCATGTTCAAGAGGTGAAATGGAGCCAGCACCTGATTAAAGCAAATTTGGCCAGGGGAGACAATGGACCCTGTGTTTTAAAAGGCTTTTTGTGTTTTAGTTCCTCCAGCTTCCTTTGGCATTCCACTAACACAACATGCAGCACCAGGAGATGAGACTACCTTGGGAGTGTCTAATCAGAGCCTATCTTGGCTTTTGTCTGCTTCTGTGTGAACTAAGGAAAAGGTGATTCACATCTCCCAAATCCTGCATCCTTCTCTGTGCAAGCACCTCCTTTATTCAGGCCCTGTTTCCTCCACAGCAACAGAACACACAGTGTTTTCAAAGGGGTGCAAATCAACAAGCATTTCTGGGCCTCTCTTTCCTCCAGCTCTGAAACCCATGCAGTTCCTCTGAGCAGATCCTTGAAAAGGCCAAAGTCTGCTGTCCCGAACCCCAGGGCTGTGGTTCTGCTTTTTGCCTTGTTTTCTGCTATCAGTTTTGGTCCCTTTAGGAGTGGACCCAGAGCCTGTGCTCTGTGTTTGATGGCAGGAGAAAACAGTCTCACCTCACATATGTGGCCATTTTTTCCTTACAGAAAGAGGAAATGTCTGCTGGAAGTCTTGTCATTGTCACTCTCTCATTTATAGCATTAGGAAAATTACCCTTTCCATGGTGTTTGTAGGATCTTGTCCAAGCCAGGGATCTTGGAATCTGGAATACTTTGCTCCATTCATTCTCTTTATACTTTCCTCTTTTTAGTAATGGTTTACTTTGGTAGAGTGTAGATCCTGGTTGGTTGCTAGAATATGCAATTAGCAAATTACTAATTAACCATAGCAATTCATCATCCTGCTGCTGTGCAGTTTTTTTATGTAACCCTGTCTGTTCTCTACGGCAATATAGGTAAAGGGCCCATCCTTTGAAAAATAAACTTACAGGGAATAGGAGACAGCAGCCTGTAAGCAGATCAGCTTAAGCACCTGAGTGGGACATTTCTGCTACTGGAGAGGGTGACAGAGAGAAGGGTTCCACCACCCTCAGGTGGGTTCTGCAGCAAAAGGGGAGTTTGCTCATGATAATCTTCAGTTCGTCTGAGCTGAATCCTTCCTTTTGTAACAATACAAAATACAGGGTGCAGGGTGAGCAGGAGAGGCAAAACCTGAAAGGAGTGAGGATGTGTGACAGCAGAGAAAGTGAAGGTACAGGAAGAAGAGTAAATTCAGATCTGAGATGGGCACAAACATCTCCAAAATGTTTTTCTGACCAACTTGCAAAAGGCATGAGCAGTTCTAAACTGCATCTCCACACGCTTTCCTGCCTTAAAGAAAGTTAGAAATTAAACACAGTGAGGCAAAATTTCCCATTTCTGATCCCATTGACATGGGGGTAATTATCTTCATTGGAGATATTACCATTTTACAGTGAGATTAGAGTCAAGCCCAGTATTCTTGAAGTAGTGCTTGAGTTTTTAAAGTCGGCAAATGTGTGTTATTGCAGTCATGATAAATACTCCTGAAATCAATAGAGAAAGCTATTAAAAATGTGGGTTTTGTCTCTGTCTAGTATGGTACATTAAGATACATGTATCATCCTACAGTCTCTTTTCCTCTCTCTCCATATATGTGTGTAGGGGTGGAAATTTTAGAGTACTCAACGTTGGTCAAATTGTCCCCAATGGAAAATACAACACTGACCTCAAACAACATCACATTTTAGGCAGTGATGAGTGATTTCTAAAATACTACCGTTAAGTATATATATTTAAACAGAAATCACTAGACTTCCCTGATCCCGAAGTTCTGTTTGAGAAATGGTGATGAGAGGGAGCTCTGTCTGGGCAGAGCTCCCTGTTTGGGTCATCCCAGTCTAATACTGGTTTGGCTTTTCTATTGTGATTTCCCACCTGGGATTTATTTTTTTGCAATCTGAAGAGCTCAAGGAAGAAAGTGAGCCTGGAATGACTTGTTTGCATCTTCTATGTTATCAAATGCATCAAGAAACAAAGAGCTGGCTGCATGAAGCTCTCAGAAGAATAGGATAAATAAAAGCCTCACATTTGCTAGTTGCTAAATACAACCTTGAGTAAGCACTGGAGTCAAACAAACAACTTTTATGAGTGAGAAGATCCATCTGCTACCACTGATCTTATAGATCTTCCTGTTCTGTGATACTTCAGTATTTTAAATGACATCTAATGGGCCAGAACATCCAAAGCAATCAATGTTATTCAAGCTCCACGGCCCTTGCTGCAGGTGTGGGCTGCCCCAGCACAGTGGGCTTGAAACCAGAGCCTCAGCTCCTTTCAGTCTATGTCAGCATAGTCAAAAAATCTATGTTTACAGCTTGCTCAGGACCTGGCCCCAGAGAAAAGTCTTGGCCACCAAATTATCTTGGTCTGCACTAAAAAAAGCTCCTTGGTTGATCCCATTGGGATGCAGGGCCACTGTGCTGCTTCAGTGCTTGGAGGAGAGACTGCTCCTAAATCTGAGCCTGCTCAGAGCTCTGGAGAGAGGTGGTCACACTCCACAGGAACAAAAAGGAGATAGCAGGGAAAATTAACCCAATTTTTCATGCCTGTTTAGTCCTCTCTGCACAGCTTGCAATGGCAGTGCTCCCAGGGCTCGTTGTTGGGAACACAGCTCCTCCTGGCAGGAGGTTCTGAGCCTGGCTGGCTGAGATCCCACAGACAGCATCCCAGAGCCACACAGGTACCTGGCTGATGCCTGGCAGTCTGTCTGTCTGTCTGTCCCCACTCTCGGTGTGTACCTGGCTGTGCTGATGCCTGGCAGTCTGTCTGTCCCTGCTTTTGGCCAGGACAATCCATGGTTGGCCTGAGAGCCTCATGGTCTGTCTCTGCCTCTCTCCCTTTCGTTTTCTTGGCTCCATAAGTTAGATCAAATGTCTTTAAAGAGCACAGTTTGAATGATGGAGTTTATAATTCCATCTCGGGAGTTGTGATGACTCGAGCTTGGTTCTTGTGGTTTATGATGTCACCGGGACCCATCGATGGAGTCGTAGCCCCATCATTCACCATTGCCCTGTTATTTATTCTGTGCAATAAATGGCTGCAGTTTAATCACCAGAGTAAATTGCTGAAGCATCTTGGTGGAAATTGTGATGTTACTGTAGTGGTTTCTATGGCAATGTCCATTCCATCTGGGAGGCTGATAGGGAGGGAATCAGCAACACTGAGCACCCAGGGGGACAGGAGTGAGCTCCAGCCTCAGAGAGGGGAACCTGGGGGAAGAGTCCAGACACACCCTCAGGGGTGAAAAATCCATTAATTGCTACTGGATATCAAATGTAGTCTATGGAAAACTGGGAGGCAGATCTCGATTTCGCCGGCCTTGACAGACTTGTGGCATTGATTTCATGCAGAGATTTTTAGGGAAAACTCCCAACTACTCTGTAGGGATGGAAAGCAAAACTATCTTTCCTGCACAGTTTTATTTTGTTTAGGGTTTTGGTTTTTTTTCCCTTTTCCAGTTCAAGTAGAAGAAAAGGACTGAGGATACATGAACCAAATGGTTCAGAACTCCTACAATTAAGGTTTGTGTTTGATTTTAGTGTAGGCAACAGAAAGAGGTGACTTATCTGCATTGTCTTAATTCTTTTTGCCTTGAGACCTTGTATCTCTCGCCTTAAAAGGCCTGGTAAGGTCCTGGATTTTAGTGGTGGGGGGGTCTAATGTTCCTTGATAGTACATAAAGTTCCTCCTTTTTTGGCAAAATACATTTGCCAACATATTTAATGCCTGATGGTTGTGGATATGCAGTTGGCATTTGAATAAACATAGGGCTGGGATGTAGTATCATAATAAAACCTTATTATAACATAATTATTATTTATTGTTTCTTAGTGAAGGGATATTTATGAGATGATTTTGCTTTCCATATCTTAAGTTTCCATTCAAGCCCCAAATTTTCTGGATTTCTTTCTTTTTTTCTCTTTTTTCTCCCCCAAGAAAAATCAAAGCTTTAACTAAAATGTCTCTGTTTTCTGATTTTAAGAAAAAGGCAAGACACTTCTCTCCTTTCCCCTTTATTACTCCCCACTGTCTTAATTCATTCATTTTTCTCCATGGGGAAAAAATAAGTAAAAGCCTTCTCTGTTCATCCTCTTTCAACACCTTGGGAATGCTTGCAGTACTCAGCTCTTTTTTTCTCATTTCCTCAGCTGAGCAGCCCTAGAGAAGTACCCCAGCACGTGGTATCAGTGCCCTGACAGTCTGCTGCTTATGGGAAATGTCATTTTACAATGTAACTTTTTTTTTTTTAGCTCAAACTTTATGATTTTCTACAAGGATTCATTGTTTTAAGCCATGGAACCAACATGTGTTTCTTGAGATATCACTTACCTTTAGTAGCAGATGACTTTTGGTCACCAGGCTGGGCTGTCTCTAGATTCCTGCATTTATTCTGTTCTGGTAACCTGATACAGCCCAGACAGGGAAGAACAGAAAGAAAAGCCTTTTAATTTATGGTAGGTCTCAGTTCTAATCATGTAGTTGTGTAGACTTTGGCTTTATCGTGAATCACTTTTAATGACAGTTGAGGAGAAAAGAATTGAAAAGCAAATCTTACCTTTCTCATCACTGACAGCTTTTCATACCAGATCAGACTTTTTTATGGCACGGCCTTGCAGTGAGGGTAAGATGCAAAGGAAGGGCTGGACCCAAGGGCTGCCCATCAGGAGAGCACAGAGCCTTTTCCTGCCTAGCACAAGACAGGCCTTTACAGCAGCAATTTCAGAGCTCTCTGCAAATAGAGAGCAATTTTTCACCTTATGGATTCCTAAACATTGTCTGTGGAGTCTCCATAAGCAAACTTGTGTTTTCTTGTAGGAGACTTGATTTTCTTGGTCACCTTTCAGAAGGCCCTCAGAAGTTCTCTAGGGAAATCCCTAGACAAAAGGGTGAAAAAAGTTGATGGCAAAAGCCCTCATGGACTTGAATGTAGTCAGAAAGTCACTGCTTCCTTGCAGTGAGCCTGGTGACATCTGTGTGTGATCAGTCAGGGGGTCACCAGGGGCAGCCCCAAGGCTGCCAGAGCTCCAGGAGTGTTTGGACAATGCCCTTGGGCACAGGGTGGGATTGCTGGGGTATCTGTCCAGGGCCAGGGGATGGACTGGGTGATCCCTGTGAGCCCCTTCCCACTCAGGATATTCTTTGACTCTCTTCTATTCTATGATCCTATTTGCTTTGGAGTCTATGCTATTGGTCAGAAAAGAGAATTATCTGAGGTAATTGCTGGTTTGGCATCATCTTGCCAAGAGAGGTGATTTCAAGGGTCATCCTCCTTCAGCTGAGCCCATGGCTGTGCACTCAGGAATCACAAAGCAGGAGTTTAGTGCTGATCCCCTGAGCAGGGGCAGGAGGAGGCACTGCCAGGGCTGCTGAGGTGGTGCCCAGCAGAGTTAATAGGGAGATGCTCTCTCTGTAATTGGATACTGGCAGGATCCTGCAGTGCATCTTCGTGGCTGCTTCCCATCAGCACTAATGTGGTTTTCTGAAAGCTTATCCCTTTTCCTGGCATGGCCACTCTTCACCAGGGCACTTGTTAACTCCCCCACCTTTGTGTGCTTTGGCCTGCCATGCTCTGGCTGTGCCAAGATCCTGTGCCAGGCTGGAGCTTTTCAGTGCTCCTGAAACAAACCCAAGGCATTTCTTGGAAGCTGAGGGAGCAATGAGAAGCCGGTATAATATAAATCCTCCATCACCATGGGCTTCAAATGGCTTCTGTCACCCTTGTGTTTCCTCCATGACCTCCAACTTTCTCCTGTATGGAAACATTTTCAACTTAGGTTGGCTACACACTGCGTTCTTTCTGACACGTTTTGACAAATTCAGTTTGATTTTGCCCTTGAGGTTTTTCTAGGCTTAATTTTATGGTTGTGGAAGGTCATCAAAAGGGTAGTGCTATTTAAAGACCAAATTGTGTCACATTTACTCATGGGACTGGTAACTCTTCTTCTTGAAGATGTCCACTCATTTCAATGGAACTACACCTGGAGTAAATGGCACCCATTGTAAGCAGAGGCTCTGGGGCCTGTCTTACTCCTCTAACTGGGCTACTCAGAGAGTAAAAGTCAACTCCTTGGCCTCAAATTTGGTTTTCCAGCCCCTGTTGTTCTGAGGTGGATTTTTGGCCCCCTCTAGTGACTGCCCACATGGATTTATGAGTGAGATCCAACCTTTCTGTGATCAGAACGAGCCATTTCCACCCTGACCAGAAATGGCTTCAATTTTAGAAGTGGCATTTCAAATCCTGACATACCGAGTTTGTTCCCCTTTGCTCACAACATTCTCAGGAGCATCCCATTTCCAGCTTGGTGGGGCTTCTTGCAGTGTTGGAAAGTGTTCACAGTAGTTGAAGGAGAGTCAAACTACACAGCTGTTGATGTGGTGGCATGGCCATGGTTACACTCCCACAGCCCAAAGTTCACCTCCTTTTGGGGAAACAAGAGGTTTTGGTGTTACAGCTGCACTACCAAAGAAACAGCCATGGGTTGAATCATAGAACCATCCAGGTTGGAAAAGCCCACTGAGATCATCGGGTCCAACCACTGCAGGCCACCACTAACCTGTGTTCCCAAGTGCCACATCCATGTGTTCTTTGAACACTTCCAGGGATGGTGATTCCACCACTGCCTTGATCAGCCTGTTCAGTCTCTGACCACCCTTTCAAGGAAGAAATTTTCCCAAAATCCAGCCTGAAGCTCCCCTGGCACAGCCTGAGGCTGTTCCCTCTCCTCCTGTCCCTGTTCCCTGGGAGCAGAGCCTGACCCCCCTGGCTGTCCCCTCCTGTCAGGGAGTTGTGCAGAGCCAGAATGGTCCCCTGAGCCTCCTTTTCTCCAGTCTGAACCCCTCTCCCAGCTCCCTCAGCTGCACCTCCATGGTCTGGGATTTATGACCTTCTACTGAATTACAGTGAAACCTGGAGTGGCACTTGGAGTTGATACTGAGAAGGCATTTTTCAAAACCTTTCTTATTATTTTCATACTACTGGAACCACAAAAGGGAATCTCATTTAAAATATGAATTAGAAACTTTATACTTCTTATGGCTCTGTGTTCTGGAGAAGCAGATACTTATCACATGCCTATGTCCTTGGGGGAGTGTGCAAGGAGCTTTTGGAATAGGTTTTTTACTTTTTGGCTAATGAGGAGTGGGGCAATTACTTATTCCAAGAAGCTGGAGCCAGGCTGACAGCCTGGGGGCAGACCTGAAAGCACTGTAACACTAGGCTTTAGATGCTGTGAGATCTTTTAGAAACAACTGCCTTGATCTTTTAGTGCCCTGGTAAATCATTTATTCTGATCATCTGCTTACGAATTCCTCCTCACTGCTCCTGTGGGTATACAGCTCCCAGAGCTCCAGCAGGTGAACTTCAGCTGGGCCCCCAGAGCACCTGGCAAAGCTCCTCACTTGGGAGCAGCCTCAGTCAAGGCAGAAATTCAAATTCCTCTGACAAACAGTGTCTGGAGCTGAAGGTTTTGGATGGGATTTTTTCCCTCTCAGGTTGCAGGCTGCAGTCAGGACATGCTGCCATCCCTCCTCCCACATGTGCCTTGCTGCTCCTTGACAATCTGTTTCAATTCCCCTTCACTCCAGCATGACCAAGTTCCCCCAGGTTACCCAGTGATTCATCTCCATGGAATTTGGGAGTGCTGCTTCTCTGCTCCTACCCAGATTGGCAAGAGGGTTATTAAAGCATCAGAGATTAACCAGAACCTCTTTTGGTGAATGTTTAGGCTAAGAGCACTTGATGCCAAATGTTATTTTACATGTGCATTCTGACACCAGACTTCACTACTGCGCCTCCCATTCCTCTGTGTGTGTGGGTTTGAACACCTTTTCCAACTACAATCACATTAGAGGATCCCTGATGCTTTGGGAATGTACATGGGGAATGACTTCAAGTGGAAGCATGTTTGGATTGTCCTATTTCTATTTCTGAAGCCCTCTCAAGGAAGCTCGCTCTCTCTTCTCACCCCATCGCTTCCAATGGGGCCGAGTCATTGCACTCCGTGTGCGTACAATGACACCTCAGAGAGACTTGGACTGTTCTCTTGTCTCACATCCACTCTCTTCCAGGCTGGATGCACACCCTGGAGGTATGTGGTTTGTCTCAAGATATAAGACTTCCCCCTCAGAAACTACATTACTTCAACAAGCCACAAAGGGCTGGCAAAAGGGAGAAGGATGCTCATGTTAGTGCAGCTTTCCCCTGGGATCTCTTCCGCGGACTCCATGCAGCTGGAAACAGACCTTGCTGCTCCTGAATCCTGTGTTTGCACAAGCACAGGTTCCCTCATGCAGCTGATTTCTCATTTCACTGATGTGTGGGTACAGACACTCACAGATGCACAAATACCTTCCCTTTGTTGTCCTCCTGCACAAATGTAGAGGCAGGAATTCTCTGGGTGCATGCGATCATCGCTCCCTGCAGACACCAGCCTGCTCTGGCACAAGGCTGTGGCGGTGCCCCAGGATGCCTGGGCCTTCTCTCCTGGGATGTATGGATACAGGCACATTTACACACCCTGCCAAGGTGTTGCAGAAGATGGTGGGAGAGTTGAGTAAATGGAGCCTGAAGTGACCTCTGGAGGCTTAGTCCAACTGTCTCAGGCAGGCTCACCCTGAGGTCAGAAAAAGTTGCTCAATGCTGTGTCCAGCCAGATGTTTAAAACCTCCTGAGGCAGAGATGTGACAGCCCAGGTTTTCCTTATGTTCAGACAGAACCTTCACTCCTTTAATATTTATCCTCTGTTTTGACCTTTAATTTGTCTTTCACTCCCCTGCCACAACACCTGAGCAAAGAGCCTGGGTGTGTTTCCCTATACCTGCCATGGTATCAAGAAGGCTGCTGTAGCTGTCCCTAAAACTTGAACAGGGTGGACAAACTCCCTTCCCTCAGGAAGAAAGGAGATCTCCATGGGTCTGTGCTCCATGATATTCACTGTGCTCCAGACCCCTGACCATCCTCTTGGAGGGTCCCTGTTGGATTTGTTCAGGTTTATTGGCATTTTGCTTGTACTTACAAGCTCACACCAGGGTGGGGACCAGCTGAGGTCTAAGGACTTACAGAAGGATAATTGTGTCCCTTGACACAATTACAGGTGGTAATTGAGGTACAGGTGAGTTTGCTGTGAGCTTTCCTTGGTGCCAAGTGCTGGTCAGGTTCTCTTAGCTGGAATTGGATGGATAACAAAATAGTACATAAGAAAACTAAACTTTGCTTTGCTTCTTACCAGTCTGGACTCAGATTTAATGGATCTGAGATCCCAAGCAGTTCCATGACTCTCTTCAGGAGATCACAGTAGTTGATCCAGCTTTGGGAGAAGATGGATCAGATGAACTACCAGACTTCCTACATGTGTTTCATCATTGCTCCTTTTTTTGGCCTTGAAGATTCACTGAACGTTTTACTTTACTTTACTTTCATGGAATGGTTTTGGTTGGAAGGGACCTTAAAGCTCATTTGTTCCAACTTCATGGGCAGGGACACCCTCCACTGTCCCAGGTTGCCTCAAGCCCCATCCAACCTGGCCTTGGACACTTCCAGGGATCCAGGAGCAACCACATCTCTATGACAGGGCCTCCTTATTCTCACAGGGAACAATTCCTTCCCAGTATCCCATCTAACCCTGCCCTCTGGCAGTGGGAAAGCATCCCCCCTTGTGCTGTCACTCCATCCACTGTCCCAAGTCCCTCCCCAGCCCTCTTGGAGTTCCATTTGGTACTAGAAGAGTCTATCAGGTCTTCCCAGAGCTTGTTCTCCAGGCTGAAAATACTGTCCATGTTCATGGATAGGATTGCAGGCTGTGTACACCTGTATCAGGATGTGCATTTGTTGTTGTCCAGTTTGTTCAAACTGTCACACAAGTGCATTTTGGAATGAGCACTCACTAATTTGGGGAGTGACACATGCTGTACTTTCAGGGGGAAAATCTGGACTTTTCTGCTGAAGCCAAAAGTGTAAGCAGCACAATTCCCACTGAGCACGTTTCCTCTGAGTGACAGTTTGAGTGCAGGGGGGTGACTGGGTTTGGCTGAGCTCTCTGCTGCTCTGAAAAGAGCAGTCGATGCCCTTGACTAGCAAGTGCCACATGAGTGATAATGGCCAGAGGCCTGGTCACTCCTCTCAGCCAGCCCCTGTGGGTTTGAGTCTGGCCAGCAGAAGCCAGACTGCTTTGGAGACAAGCATCTGTAGGAAATTTGTGTTGCTGCTCTATAGGAAGTTAAATTTTAAGCCTCTCATCTGTCTCAGATACAGAGCATAGAATAAACCGTGACCCTGGGGATGTCTGCAGGTTCCTGGGTTGCTGTTTGTGCTGTGGATCCTGCTGTAAGGTGAGGATGGGTTATGCTGCTGTTGGCAGGGGGAAAATCTGGTTGAGCTGAGGCTGCTCACACGTCTGTGGGTGCAGCTGTTGGGGAACGCTCGCGTTCATGTTGGAGCTGTCTGGGGCAGGAAGGTGCGTGTGGCACTGCCGAGGTGTGTGTTATTCTCACATCCCTGCTGCCTGCAAACAATGTCATGTCCCTACCTGGACTGCAACGTGACATACACCTTAAAAACAGCAGCAACAACAAGCTCCAGAGCCACAGGAGGAGGCAGAGCTGCTCTTTTTGCTCATCAGTTAGGAACCCCTGCCAGCCCCAGCAAAGCATGCCGGGACCCAAGCTGGCTTTTGGATTGGGACTCGGAGAGTGAGAGAGAAGCAGTAATTTGTTTGCCATTGCCCTCAAGCCAGGAAATCCAAACCTCAAGCATTTCCCAGGCCACAGCACATTGGAGTGGAGAGAGAGTGTCAGGGAATGGCTCACACATCCCGACAGGAGCGCACGCACACGCGCGCGCACACACACGGAGACAGCGCCGGGGAAGGGGGATTGTTCCAGCACCACTGCGGTTAAGATGCTGAGACAATCTCGAGTTTTCAGGCCATAGCTGTCAGGATGCTTTGGTATATTCATCACGCCCCACTCCATGGTGATAAAAATTTACACAGCCAACGAAACGAAGATTAATTTCATGTGAAAAGCTGACAGAATGGCCCATGTCATTGCTTTATTTGTGCCAGCACTCAGTAACTCGGCGCAAGTTCCATTGAGGTGGCAGACACCCCGTCCCCTTGAGCCATCTCGTCTCCTCTCTAATGATGCCACCGTTTTGACAAAACCAAGCAACACAGCCGGTATGTGAGAATTTGGAATTAATTTTCTTCAGAAAGGTCAAGTATGTTAATGAGCTATTGGCTGCCTGCGTTTTCTCTCTTGGGTTTTTTCCCCTGTTAATGGGGGAAGAAGGGGAAAAAAAGAAAGGGGAGAAATAATTACAAAAATAAAAATGAAGGAGGAAAAGAAGGAAGCTGTGAGGATTTGGAAGAGGCAGGATTCAGTGTAGCTTTTCAGGGGTTCTCCTTTTCCAGGGCTGAGGCAGACTAATTGTATCAGCTCAAGCCTGTACAGTTTGCTTGGAGCTGTTGAGTGAGGCCAGGGATGTCATGGATTGTGGAGTTGGTGTAACCTGGCACGGAGGAGGTGGATTGCACCTCCTTTGCACTCAGGGACTGACGGCAGCTTTGTGTGTTGGCAGCTGCCTTCATTTTCCATCCTGGGATGGCTGAGCTCGGCTCAGCACAGGGCTCTGTGCTGGGGGAGCAAAGAGCAAACAGAGGTGAAGGAGAGAAAGAGTTCATGGGCTCCAATTCTTGTGGCTGTTAGTGAAAGGAAACTGGAAGAGAGCTCAGCTGCTCTGGGAGAAATCCAGGGCCCTCTAATTCATCCAGCTTAGAAATAGGAAAGATAGGCAGTTTCCAGAGAAGTTGTCCCCCCGTGTGACTGGCACATGAAGTTTGAAATAAGTGTGATGCCAATTACCTCTCATCAATGTGTTCCCTACATCCCTGCCTTTATTTGTGCCAGTTAGAATTTGCCACTTTCTAGCATCCTGGTGGCAGGAGCTGCCAGGATTTCTCCAGGGTTTGGGTGAATGATCAATGGGGGAAGAGGTGAAAACAGCAGATGCTGTGTCAGGGTATGAGGGAGTGAAACTGGACTTTGTCAGACACAAGCCACACTCACCTGGGTAGGATTTAAGGTAGGATTCATCTCACCTAATTTTAGTCTTCTTAAATGAAGTATCCAGACTAAATTAATTGTCAATGTTTCCCTTCTTGTTAATGGAGAACAGTAAGAAGGAACACATATCCCACCTAATTTAAGATGAGAGAAATTCCATTCTGGCAAGGACTTTGTTTCTCATTTAATATAAAATGAACTTAAACAATTAGTCTGGACTGAATCCCTTCCTTTAAGAGGCTTAAAATTATGGGGCGTGATTTCCTCCTCATTCTCTTCTCCCTGCTCCCATTCTGGCTCTTATTTCCCTAAGCAGTCTAATCCAGCAGGCAGAGGAAATCCAGCGGGGCTCCCAGCGCCTGTCTTGGCAGGGGTGGATCAATGCTTTCACTCCAGATTGCCCAGGCTGGCTCCAAGCTCCTCCACTCCTGTGGCAATCCAACCTCTGGCTGTGATGTGGTCCTGCCTGCCTTGCTTTGCTGGAGGCAGCCCAGCACACGGATTCTGGGCATTGTCCAAAAGGCTGTGTTGATTTTGGAGGGTACGTTTTGCCATCCTGGCTACAGTGCAAGGAGAAACGATGTGGGATGTAACAGTGCCGGTGCCATGCGGGACATATTTCAGGGTGTCCTTAGGAGGAATTTTCCTTAGTTTCACACCTCTCTCAGCTGTGCTGTGTGGGTCTCTGTGCGTGTTGGATCCTTGTGCGTTCTCCACATGAGTCACTCCTGGCTGGGGCATGGATTTCGAAAGTACACAAGTGACCAAACTTAATGATTTTCAGCTGACTCCAAGCATTGTCCTAAACATGGGATTCCTACCCATAAACCACTGTGCTGCCCCCACTCTCCCCCTCATTCCCAGGCTCTGGGGTGTGCACAGAGGCACATCCTGCTCTGCTCACCCTGCTGTGAGGTAGAGGGGTATTGGGGGGCAGTGAGAGGAGCCCGTGGGCTGTCTTTCTCATTTGTTTGCTCAAATGGTCTCAGAACATTTAAGGGCATCACCAGCACCTGTGTATTTCTCTGTAGAAATTGTTGTGTTGCTAAGTGGTTGCTTTATTTCTTCTTGGAGGAAGTTTCTGTGATGGAAGGAAATTATTTGGTGAACCCTGCTAAAGTCTTTGTATAAATTTAACAATAAGTATTCATATGTGCACAGGACAAAGTGAGGATAAGAGATAACTAAAATATTTCAGTGACAAGTTATATTTTGAGTTGTCAGTTCTAGCAACAGAACATACAAAATGTATTCCTCCTTCATGGGCATGATGAAGTGGGGAATCCCTGTCCTGTAGTTGCCTCGGATGTCAGGATAAAGTCTATAAGAATTTGAATTCTTAGGGAAATTCTCACCCAGCAGCTCCCTGGGGCTTTAGCTGAACTGTGGGATATTCAGCATTTCCCAACTCGCGTGTCAAGGACCGTCTACTCTCTTCCCAGCTGTGAGATGTGGCTGTGCACCCTTCTGTGTCCTCCCCTCCCACGCTCTGCTTTCCATAGGAAGGAATCCTGGGCATGTGAGTCAGAGAGCCGTAGCACGTCCTGGCCATGTCACAGTGGGATGATTCAGGACTGAGACAGCACAGCACACCTACCCCGTGATCTGCATGGAGCCCCTGGGACACTCAAAGCCACATTTCCTCAGCGTGCCAAGCTCTTGAGAAAGCCCAACCACTTGTTTTGGTGCATAAATGGAAACACAGCCCTTAAGAGCAGAAATGGAATCTAGGAGATGCTCAGGGCAGTGATTCTGCTGCCCTCTCCTAGGATGGTGTCCCACCATCCCTACATTGCAGGGGTTGTTTGTGCCAACTTCTCTCAGCTTCTGTTTCTCCTCTCCCACTGTTTTTCCCCTTTGTGAGAGCACTGGCGTCTACAATGGGAGGTCACCACCGAGGTTACTCAGCTGGCTCCAAGGATTAAGACTTCCTGCTCTGCTCCAAAGAGCTGCCAAGTTCCCCCTCACCGCTGCTCACCACAAACCCAGTGCCTGTTTGTCTCCTTCTCTCCCCTTCCCATCCCTCCTCCTACCAAGAAATCCAGATCTCTCTCCAGCAGACAGAGTGGGAGGTCGAGGCACCCCAGCTACCTCTAGATGCATTTGCTGGAGCACCTAAAGCAATGTGGCCCCAGGGTGATGTTCTTGATGCCACTTACCAGCGTTGCCAGAAGGTGAAATGAGCCTTTCTGTCCCTCTAGAGTCTGGGACAGGTTCCCATCAGGATCTGACCCAATAGTTGGGCTCAAAAAAGGCTTTTATTTCCACTGGAAAATGCCATCAAGTTTTTCTACCAGCAGCCTGGGGAGGGGGTCTATGGAGAACTGGGAAGTTTTTCTTGAAAAGTAACCAAGGACAATGTGATTTTTTTCATTAGATGGAAACTGTAGCTTCCTTATGAAAATGGTGAAGGGGTAGAGAAATCTCTGCCCTGGGCATGTCCCAGAGGAAGCTGCCATTGTCCCAAGGACAGTATGGTGATGGGGAAGCAGCCCAAGAGGACAGAGCTGCCTTTGGTGGGCACCTGAGCATGTGGGAGCAGGACACAAGGAGAGTTTCATCCACAGGAGCAGAGCATAAACCAGAGGAGAGGAGCAAATAGAACAGGATCCTGTGAGAGGGAGATGAGATAAATATCGTGGGAATGGGGGGAAGGTGGGATGTCTGCTCACTATTTTTGTAAAGGGGGGATACTGCTTCAAAAAGCACCACAGAGATCAACCACATTCAAGTAAAAACATCATTTTCTTTAAAAATAATACAGAAGCCCTACATACTAATGGTTCAACAGGATGAGGAAAAGCTGCCTGCTCCACCCTAGCATGTGCTGAGGTCAGGTGAAACCACTACACCCTCAGGCAGCCTTTGGACACTGTCAGGGGGGTGCTTGAGTTGCCGAGGATCCTGCTCTCAAACTAGAAGAGAAACAGCTGCTTTTTAGGATTTTAGCCTCTCCAGCCATCACTGAGTCCCTTTAAGTCCTTCTCTTTGCTCCTAACCCTCTTTCTTAAGGATCCCACAGGAGAGTTGCCACTGTTGCTCAGGCTGCTGGGGTCACCAGCCAGGAGCTTCTGTCTTTTTCCCAGGAATCATGAGGCTGCAGTAAACATACCTCGAGGAGTTCTTTGTGAGCATCACACCTGAATTTGGCCTGTTGTCTGCCAGTATATGCTAAATGGAGACCACAGAGACCTCATTTAGTGACTGGGTTTGTGTAGGTGTAAAGCTCTTTGAGGTCTCCATAAACATGGGTGTTTATTCATTTAGATTTCATTTTGATTTTCTTTTCAGATTAATTCATTAGCAGGGAGAAAGCCAAAGCCTCACTGTTAAAAATCCAAGTCTAGTTTTCATTTTGTTTTGTTTTGTTTTAAGAAATGAAAGAAGCATAATTAACTAATTTCTAATGATGATCTTGGTGCTGGTCCTTCAGGGTGCCTCTGTGTGTGTTCTGGAGGCTCATAGGTAAGGAAAAGCTGAGAAAAGCATTGAAAGAGGAGGACTAGGGGTAGCTCCTGCCTTGTTTGATGGCACCCTGTGTTAGCTGCTCCTTCGGTTGTTAGGGATATCACATTCCAGGGATGCATTGCTGTGGTTAACGGGTGAAGTGAGACAAATGAGAGGACAGAGCTTACACACATGAGCTGCAAGGATGTCCCCGTTTAGGTGCTGGGTGGAAAATCAGATGGAGTGTGCTTGCTCCAGCCCTGGGCTAAGAGCAACAAAGGCAGAGAGCAGGGGATTTATCTAGCTGGAGTCTAATATTCCTTTGGCTGCAGCAAAGGCTGCAGCACTTCCCGACTATCGGCTGGCGCTTTCACTCACACACATCTGTGATTGATGGGCAGAGAGTATAAACACCTCATTAGTGCCATAATTCACTGGTTAGGACTCAGGCTGGGCTGTGGGAGGGAGGGGGGAAAAAAGAGTTGAGAAAGTTTATTAAAGAAAAAAAAATGGAAGAAGGAGAAGAACGGATGTAAAGGCCACACAAATCATTCCAGGGAGTTATCTGACCTGCTTTGAAAACTTTAATTGCTGATAATGGACAACCTGTTGGGTGGTATTTTATTAACACTAATAGATTTTTACGGGATATTTCTCACATTGCTCTCCCAGAGCCTGAAGAATACATTAAATATTAAAAGTTAATGCTCTTGGTTGCTGTTTCAAGGATGCCCCACTGATAACGAGCTTTCCCGCAAGTTAGAAACCGGGAGCAAACACGAGCTGCCTCTGCCACTTACGGCCTCTGCAATAATAATGAGGAAAATACTTGCAGCCTGCGTGCACCTTGCAGCTGAGGTTCTCAAGCCTGCCCTAAATGCCCTGTAAAGGCAGTGCCCAGCCCAGAGCTGGTGGTAGCAGTATCTGATCTCCAATCCTGGATTTACAAAACTTGAATTACAGAGTCCCACACTGAAAGCAAATGTTCATAAACTCCCATATGCTACTTTACATTTCAGTTATTCAAAGCAGAGGCTGAACCGACAACCCATTCCTGTTTCTCAGGAGAACTCCGGTCTGAAATGAATGATACTTTTCTTTAATATGTCAAATGGTTTTATAAAAGTGCTGCTTCCACACTAATTTGTTGCAGAAATGACACAGCTACCTGGAACAGAAATGGAAGTGTGTCTGACTGTAGACAGCAAGAGGGGTTTTGGAGGGAGCTCTTGACATCCCAAAGTCCTGCACACAGCATTGAGCCCTGAAAGTATGGAAAAAAAGATCACTTCTGTACTGTTAAAAGCTGGATTCAAGAAGCAAATTCAGGGAGGTTTGCTGGAGGGAAAGTGGATTTGAAACAGGAAAAGCAGAAACCAGCTTGTAGTGTCAGAGCCCTTATGCTAGAACTAAAAACTCCTAATACACTTCTGTGGTCAGGGGGCAAACCTGGACTGTAGTGCCTTCTTCAGACACAGCAGCACTGTCAGCAGCCATGCCTGGGCCTAGAAAGCAAAGTGACATTTGCTTTCCCTGCCCATGGTTTCTCTTTTGAGTCGTGTCTCTTCCCTCGTGGCAGCAATGGGCTTGGGTTTGGATTTTGCTCTGACAATTTTTTGTGCAGCCACCTCCTTGTGCCAAATCCAACTGGACTAGACAGCCCCATCCATATTCCCTGGGATTGCACCGGTGCAGTCTCGGAGAGCAATGCAGCTTCCCAGGCTTTCCTGGGCAGGCAGACAGCTGAACCTCAGTGAGAGCCTCTGCTCCAGCTGCCAGGCTGGAGGCAGCCCACAGAAAGATGGGATACTGGGAAGGAATTGTTCCCTCTGAGGGTGGTGAGGCCCTGGCACAGAGTGCCTGGAGGAGCTGGGGCTGCCCCTGGATCCCTGGAAGTGTTCAAGGCCAGGCTGGATGGGGCTTGGAGCAACCTGGGATAGTCTCTGCCATGGAATGGGATGAGGTCACTCCACTCCTTGTCCCTCTCCAGATCTCCTGGAGCCCCTTTAGCCACTGGAAGGGACTTTAAGGTCCCCTTGGAGCCTTCTCTTTTCCAGGCTGATCAATCCAAATTCTCTCAGTGAATCTGGGTCCTGGCTGCATTTGAGAGGAAGTTGCTTACAGGGCAATGGGGAGGAAGGGCCGGGAGACTGGGTGCAGTATTTGTTTCCAGAGGGGTAAATCCTCTGGCTCCCATACTCCAGGATGTGCTTTGCTGCTGGACTGCTGCTGTTCAGCAATAAAATAGTCTCAGTTACTTAACGGGAATTGAGTGCTTGGTCACTTCTCCCCCTGCCAGCCCATCCGTTCTCCCGTCTCCCCTCCAACAACGACAGCTTTTCCTGATTGACCCCACAGGCTTACGAAAAACCTTTTTACTTAAACGTGTATTGACCTCAGTCTTGCTGCCCAGTGAATTATGTCACAGCTGGCTATCTGAAAGTCATCAGTCAGGGCCCAGACCCCGGGAGGTGTCTCCTGGTGACACGGATCCGAGCCTTCACCAATGAAGGTTGTACCAGATGCCTTTGTGTCTCTGGCAACTGGAAGGAGAACACCTTTTGTATGGTTTTTTTCTGTCATCATCCTATAGGCCCTGTGATTTTTTCCTTTCCTTCGATTTGTTTTTTATTTCTCTTCCCCATCTCTCTTTGTACTGTGTATAAAATTTCCTTCCTTGCCTCAACATCCCCTTCAAAGACAAAGCAAAGGAAACTGTCAAATGTGACATCTTGGATGATCTTAATTCTTAGGTAGTGTTAATTTTACCAGTCTTTTCTTCCCCATTTTCTATTTGATTTTTGTGATTTGTTGTTGTTGTTGTTTTCCCTGATGTGATTTTATGATCTGGACAAATGCACTAGGCAAATGAGAAATTTAATGATACTAGAAATATTTCTCCCATATTTTGTAATGCAAAGTAATTCCAGTAGATCTTTTGCCCCATGACTTGGGATGTGCTGGCTTGTTGTCACTTTGTGGATGAGGGATGGGGATTTCACTCCATGAAATGTGAAGCATCACCACAAATTCAATCAGCCCTACTGTCTCTGTATAAGGATTGATTGAGTAGGAAGGAGGGAACTCAGTCCATGACAGACTTTGTAAAAGGAAGATCTGCGTTGCATTTGACTGAAACAGTAAAAATGCCACTAGTTTTCAGGATTGAGTTCTTTTGGGGAAGAAGGGAGGCATAGCTTGATCTTCCTCTTCTAGCAAACAAGAGCAAGGCTTGAGTATCTCACACCTTGCATAGGTGGCAGGGCCAGAAAAGGAGGGATATTTGCCTCCTTTCCCACATCTCAAAATAGGGCTACATAAACAATTCTTGACTTTATTCTATCTACACTGGAATATTCTGCTAACAAAGCTGGAAAATAAAAAGAGCCTATTTTTTAGCTCTTCTAGAATTAGTAGAAATACCACCTTGGTAACAGACCCATTTCTTGTTGGAGCTCGTGTCAGCCTGATTTTATATCTGTGGCACATTCCTTTGATACACCACATGAATTCTTCAGCTCAGAAATGTCTTGAGTTGGGGATACTTTACCTTTTCCTTGTGTCTTGACTTTAGGAAATGCAGGCAGATAGGGCTGGTGCTAGCTCTGACAATGTGCCTGATGCTGTGGCCAGACCTGGCAAGGCTGAGGTGAGGCCAGGGCTGCTGTTGGCTCCCAATGTCCCCAGGGAGGCTGTGAGGGGCCTCGGCACCTCCAGTGCTCTGGATGGAGATCAGGCCCCGAGATAACAAGGTGATGACAAGCACTTTCAGAAATCCTGACACACAGACAGATAAAAGAAATGCAGTAATAGTGTGTAGAAATAAATCCTTCTCATTCTGCTTTTGATCTTCTATGTTTCTTAAATATAAGAATTTTCTCATGTAGGTTTCTTACATCATCCATAAGCTTATGGTCTGCATTTTAACAACCTTACAAAATATTACTAAAAGAAATTGATTCAGGCATTTGTTTTAAAGACGCCAGATTAGGCACTATCTGTATTTAGATTAAAATCCTCCCCCACAATGTTTAATATCTGTGGTACTGGCATGTGCAGCAAAGCCTGAAGAATGGAACTGGCTGGAAATTCCCTCATCTGCATAAATGCAAATGACTGAAGAAGTTGGATTGGTGGGAGAATAATGAGTAGATTGTGGATTTTATTCTTCCTTTATTGATGTAAATTGCAGGCATGTGTAATGATATTTGTGATTTTAAAGTAGGCTGTGTCCCTTCAAAGAAAATGTGAGCTCATAAATCCTGGGAGATTAGAGATCCTGAGGCCCGATGTGGCAACGGCTCCGGGTTTATGGCATTCCTCAAGACAGCCAGGATAGGATGTTCTGTGACCTGGCTTTTATGAAGATCAAAAGGCTTGAAACTGTTGGGAATAAGATTTTCACATCATGCAGTGGGAGACACCAAGCTGTCAAATGGGAGGAGGCTCTTTGAAGTGTGGAGATAAGGACCCTTCTAACCTTCAGTCAGGTATGAAAGCCATTTCCAGCGACATGGGAGCGTGTCCTTCCACTGGACTCTTGGTGGAATAGCCCAGCTGAGTTCATTCAGGCAAGCACCTGGCAGCATCTCAGCCACAGGGAATGTTTGACGTGGACTAAAAGGACTGGGAACATGTAAAAATGAATGTATTAGGGAGGTGGGAGTTATATGTGTTAATGTCTCTGGGACCAACGAGCCTGAGCCCAGCCAAGCTCCTGCTCTGGGAGCTGGAATCACAAGTGTGCTTCTCTATGGATTATCTGTGTCTGAGTGTGGGGGTGCAGGAAGGAGTGCTCACAGAATGCTTCTGGCTGGGAGAAGGCTGGAGGGAGACACAGAGTGCCTGACACCTCTGTGTTCTGGCCAGGGAGCTGAGGCAGTGCAGGGACAGCAATTCACTGTAGGCCAGACAGAGCTCGTCACTGACAGGGAAGAGCCGTGGGAGAAGCATTTGTGGAGCACAGCAGCACTTTTCTGACTGTCCCAGAGCTCCCCATCTAGCACAAATACTGACATGTTTGTTCATTCCCTTCTCAGATTCCTCAGAGGGGCTGGCATTGGCAGCTGCATCATCCTGGTGCCTTGAGAAAGTGCTTCTGCACAGCATTTCTCATGTAAGCAAAAGCTCTTAGCACTGAAAATTTTCCCAAAAAAGGATTCCCCCGAGCTGGTAAGAATAATTTCTGGTCACATTATAGAAATTTAAATGGCATCTAGACAAGATAAATATCCTTAGTGTTTTGTCATCTTTGTGCTGATGATCTAAGGATGTATTTTCTTTTGCATAATGACTTTCTAAGAGAAAACAGCTAAACAAGACAAAATAAAAATAAAATTTCATGACAGATGCTGACATATGTTTCCTCTGTAATAAGCTCAGTCCTTGGCTGACAATAAAATAGTAATTGTCCTTGGCCAACATCTTGAAAGCTGAAGGTGAAAACACAGTGGTGGGAATTACACGGATTTATAATTAATGTCCAAGGATTGAATTCTCTCACAACATAATTTTTTTTTTAACTGTGTCCTAATTATCACAGCTCACATTGATACTCTAGGAACTGTTGTAATTTGAATTAGTCATAAATAATTTCATAATCTAGTTCTCCTTGGAAAATGCCATTTCCTGTTGGAATGGAAGAAGAGCTTGACTGAGCTGCAGCCATGGGTTTTATTAAGGTGTTCTTTTTCTTCTCCAATGACTTTTTGTTTCTTTTGTAGTCATGTTTAGTTGTGTATTAGACTTCTCCAATGTATTTCAGTGAGTTCAGAAGGAATTTGTGCAGGGAATATTGACGTTTTGAGGATTCTCTTCCAAAACAAAACACAATTAATGAAAGAATGAAGTTGTACCAAACGGAACTTATATTCTTTCCCTCATCCCAACAGTGCTGTTACACCCAGAGGCTGACCCATGTGTGGGGTACAAATATTCCAGCAGTAGGATTGCAGAGGGAGCTCCTTGTTTCTCTGAGCACAGTTTGCTTCTTCTTTACTCCTGACTGGCCAGGTTTTCTTTGCCATCCTTTTCAAAGCAGCAATTTCCCAAAGAGGAGTGTGCTGTCACCCTTCCACTCAGCAGTGTAATGAATAGGATCCTGCTCTAACAGGCCCACAGGTCCAATTCACAAGGAGATTGCTGTGTCCCTGTATCCTTTTAATTGTAGGGTTTCAAACCAAAATATAGAGACACACATCAATTATTATATTGTCATTTAATCTGGAGTAAGTCCAGTGTGAACCCTGAGTGCCTGGAGCTGGTCCAGCAGAGTGGCAGGAACAGGGCTGAGAGTCCTGGTAAACACCACAGGATTCCTGGGATTTGCAGGGCATCTGTTTTGCTGCCCTTGCAGTCCCTTGGGCTGCTCTGGAGGAGCTCCTGGGTGACTGGTGATTTTATTAGGGCCTGGCACAAGAGAGGTAGGAACTTCTCAGTGTGCTCTCAGCAGAAAAGCTGCTGTGAAAAAACCTTGCTGTGGGCTTTGAAATCTGAACTGCAGCCAATTCCAGCTGAGGGATGTGGCAGTCACCTTTTGCTGTGAAGTTGCCATCTGAACAATGACAGTGTTGTGTGGTTTGAAGAGACAGGGAGCAGCAGGAAGAAGTGTCTGTTGTGGTTGGGATTGGGCTCTGGGAGAGAGCAGCCCAGGCCCTCAGTCCTTCACCTCAACACCCACAGTTGGACTTGTTTTGAGGGGACACATGTGCATCCCAAATTTTCTACTTTGGCAAGTTCAGTTTGGCTGGGCCATCTGGCCATGCTTCTGCTCCCTTGAAAGCTTTGCCTGATTAAAGAGTCCTGGAAGCTCAAGAAGGAAAGTTGCAGGAGGGGAACAGGAAGGGGTCTTGCTAAGAGATGTACTATTCCCTAATTAAATAATAGCCTAAGAGGAGCTCACAGCTTGTAACAACCAGGGAGATTCTGCTGCTAATATTCACTTCAAAGCTGCTCTTCCCAGGGCCATGCTTCCCATCCCCAAACCCAGCTGTGCTGTGCATGTGCTGCACAGCTCTCTTAAAGTCCTGTCACGGAGGCTGAGAGTTGGAATATATTCATCCAAATTACAACATCCCATCTTTTGTTTTCAATTTGTTGGGACAAACAGCTCCCCTGTTACTATTTATGATTTGCCACTCCTGTAAGAGCCCAGCTGAAGTCATTGCACTGAGTCTGAGCTGGTTTGGTCTGAGAAATGCTTGAATTTTCAGCACAGTGATTGTGGAGAGGAGCAGGGGAGGAGAGAGAGGCTGGTACCTGTTGTGTCCCTTTTACAGCTGGGGAGCTGAAGCTTGGCAGTGGAACAATTTGCTGTCAGTCTAAAAAAGAGGTGATGGCAGGATCAAGACAGCAACTCAGCTCTTCTCCATTTGAGACAGAAACACCTTTTTTGACCTGTATTTTTGATGACAAATGAGCCTGAAATATGATACCAGCCTGAAATGATACCCAGCCTGAGAAATGGCTGGTTTAAAGATCAGTGATATTTATGAACCAGGTCCTGCTGTCCTTGGACTTGATCCTGCATAAGCATATTGGAGGTGAGAACTGCTCTTTTCCCACACAGGAACCCCAGTGCATCTCAGACATCTCAGGTTTACTATTTGTGAGGGTTTTGCTTGGACTCTTCATACAGAACCAACCACAGAAACTGCTCCAATGAGGTGAAATCCTGGTAGAGTGTCTGAAGCACTGAAATCCCATGAGGACAAAACCATGGACAAAAAGGCATATCTAGGGATGCCACGCACAGATAAAGCTCCAACAGCATTAGACAGTTATTCAAACTCTTCAGTTACAGGTTTAGAGTAACCCTGACTTTTGGGCACCCTTCCTGAGTTGCATGAGGGCTGATATTCAGGATTCCTGTGGGTACTGAGGTCTAAGGAATTTTTAGGGTCTGGTTGTGAAACTTGCAGTCTTTGTATGGACCTTGTATTTTTATCTTATCCTGGCAAAACAACTGTTCTAACAAACTTCAGGAATTTATCTTGTGCTTTGTTCTGGCCTAAAATATGATCTGCCCCAGCCAGGGATACAAAGTCCAACAGTCCTTTGGGTTTATCTAAGTAATGGGCCTTACATGGAGAGTGAGAAAATTCAGTTAGAAAATTTGTGTTCTTGTAAGGAATAGAAATCATTAAAATCTGGGGACAGGGAAATACAATTAGTGAAAATTAGCTGGGGTAGAGCCAGGTTAAACCAAAGCTGGCAACAAGGCATTATCAGACACAGATTTTTGATGAACTGAACCAACACTCTGCTTGGGGTGACAGCGTGGTGTAACAAACTGGTGGCCAGGAGATAGAAATAAACAAGTAGCAGTTGACTTTTTCCCAAAAGAGTAAGGAAATACTCAAATAAACAGATGTGTTACCCTAAACACCAAGACATCAACTTCTTCACTCTGCTCTCAGTTTGTTGTATGGATGTGGCACAAGTGTCTTTACAAATCTGTTACAGCCACAGATATTTTCATCTGTCCAGCACTGTGATGTAGTAAGAAGCAATACAAATGCTATTTGCTGTTTGCTGAAGCAAGGGGTGAGGTGAAAAAGCTCAACTGCAAGATGAAATGTCCCTGTAGAGGTTACACCACATTCCAAGAGGCTGTCCATGCCCATCTCCCAAGGGTTAGGACTGTGCTATTGCAATTCTTCATGAGATCTTTCTTACACAAGTTTCAAACTGTGTAACATCTCTCATTCTCTTGGTCCAGACTAGGAGCAGATATTGGGAGAGGATCCAGGCCTGTGTATATGTATAAATCCCACTTCTTTCTACAGCTGTAATACACAGTATGTGCACCCTAATATCAGAGAGAGATCCAGAGCACAGGGTAGAGAGTAACCAGGATAAAGCAGAGTCTTGGGAGATTTCTCCCTATTCAGAAAAGCTGAAAGAATTTTGTTTGGAAAGCCAGACTTGGGAAGCAAAGGACAGGGGGGAGGAAGGAGGACTCGCTTTAAGTGTAAAAATGTCTGAAGGGAGTAGGGAAGTGTGAGGTTTCAAGGCTATGTGAGCAAGTGTCATGTGCAGGGATAAGAGAGCCTAGATTTAGGCTAGAGACGAGCCAACAGGCAAGGAATTTGCTCCAGACAGAGTCCTTCCTAAACCCTGTGTGCTACTACAGCTAACAATCATGTCAATAGGGTTTAAAAGTGCTTCAGAGGAATTGGGAAGCAAAGATAAATAAGGTGGGGTGGCTGAGGGAGGAATGGAAAGTCCAGTGGTTACTGAGTGAGGCTTGAGTGTGATGAGAATCCTGGCTGTGTTCCAGTACAAGATTTCCTATCACATTAATTATATTGCAACGGGCTCCAGGGTTTTCTGTGATTCAGACTTGGTGTATCAAAAATCACAGAGGTACACAGACATCAGGGGTGGGGGAAGAGATAATCTTGCTGTGTTGTCTCCCAGCCTTCCACAAAGATGCCCTGAGATTCCTTGGTGCTGTTCCCTCTGTGCAAAGTGGGCAGGAAGTGAACAAGGGAACAAGGAATGATCAGTTCTGGGAAATGTCATGTTCCTCTCAGAAATTAACTCCATCCCCTTCCCTTTCATTAAAATACATATGCTCTAGGATGGCATTTTTGTAACACTGGAAGGTGTTACTTGAAAAGTGCTTCTTGCTTTGAAAATATGGAAATATGGTTACTTAAACCTACATGAACATACTGGGAATGTAGTGGTACTGTCACTGTTTGTTGTGGGCAGAAATCCTGGCAGGTATCTCATGAAATTGTATCTGTTCAAACCAGGAAAACTAAGGTGAAGACTCTCTCCCCTCCAACTCTCTCTTTTTCCCTCCATATGGGTGCAATGGCTGGCCAATGCCTTTGAGACTATGGAAGGACAGAAAATCGGTGTGGAAGAAGTGAGGTCTGGGAAGGAGAAGTCAGGGCAGAGGCAATTCCATTCTGAACAGCAGTGAAACAAAAGCAAAAGTCAGACAATATTGACAAACAGAAAAAGAACGAGCGAGGAGCTTCCCAGCACAGTCTTGTAGTGAGCAAGGAGGGTCTGATGCTGAGTTTTCCAATCATGACTGTGCCACAGTTGCCTTCTGTCAGCTGGATATGAGGTAGATGAGGTAGAACATCTCCGAATAATGCCTAAGTGACCTTGCTGGTTTCTGTAGAGGGGAAAAGAGGGGTGTAACAAGCACCCTTCCCTGGGAGAGGGTGTCATGCAGTGTGTGGAGCCAGGATTGCTTTAGACCTGGAATCTGAAGACTGTAAGGCCTGGCTTTTACTGAGACCAATGGGGTAGGAATGGGTTTAAAGTCTCTTTTATCACTGAAGCCTGGAAGTGTAACCCAAGGAGGACGGAAAACCACCAGAATCTTGTGGATCACCAGAATCATTGTGACCACTGTCAATCCCTTTTGTGCTAGAGGTAAAGACTTAAGCTTTGTGCTGGCCAAGGAATTCCTTCAATGAGGAGTTAGTCTTGGGAGACTGATTCCAGATGCTTTTTTCCTAACCAAAAGTAAGCAGAAGAGAGGAGAATCAGGTCCTTTCTGGAGTACCCATCTGCCCTCCCAGCCTGGTGATGCATTGCCTGGAAGACCTGGAGCATCCTCTACTTGTGCCTCCTTTTGTGTGGCCAAAGCAGAGTTAAGCCTCCCGTCCCTCTCTTCCCCCCATAAAAGTGCATGATGGGATTCTCTTTCCTGCCTCTCCCTCCTCTCTCCGGAGCTGTGTGTTTGAAATGATATCTATTTCTCTTTGTGACAGCACACCGTGACTGCTGCCTTGACATTGTGCCGAGCTGACATCCCAACCGGTCTGACACTGATGCCTTTGGGCAGAAATCAGAGCCGGTTTGCTCCATGGCTCCGTGCAGCCACGACGCCTGTAGCGCCTCGCAGAGCCCCCAGTGCCCTGCTGGGGAAATGGAGCAGCACGTGGGCCCCAGATGAACTCCGGGAAGAGCGCAGGCGTTACCTGCGCTCATCCTCCTGCCCATTTCCAGCTTAAGTGTTCACATTCACATGGGTTTATTTATTTTTATTTCCCCCCCACACTTTTTCTCTCCCTTTTTCCCTTGCCTGTGAGAGGGTTGGTTTCCTGTTTCTCCCCCGGCTGCAGAGTCCTTGGGGAGCTGGGTTTCCGTGAGCTGCAAAAGGAACGCACAAGCGTCTGATCAGCCCTTATTAGTGTTGAGAAAGATCTAATAGAGCCTGGCTTCTGGGACCATTACCTGTCATTTACTTTTATTAAGTCAGTGATGAGAAAGTTTAAAATTAAAGGCTTTGTAAATTGGATTCCAGTTCTAAAGGAAGGCACCGACCAGGAAATCGGTGCCTAAGCTTGCAGATGGACCGCTGGGAACAGCACCAGACTGGGGTGTTTCTCTTCAGCTGTTTGACAAAGGTCCTGTGCCAGGGCATGGAGGGGACAAAGCCTCGGGGTATCCAGAAACCTTCATGGCTATATGAACCATGTAATCCCTCCTTTGCCAGGCTACTCAGGTTCAGACCTCCTGTTCATGAGGCCAGAGGGGTCTTCTGGTTGAGCCATTACCCAGGCTGGGAGCTCTGTTCCAGCTGAAATGATCCCAGGCAGGTCATGTCATCTCCCTGTGGAGAGATTTTCCTGGTTTATAAGGAGAAGGACCTTGTGCTAGTATTGATTTTGTTTCTTACCTGTT
The DNA here is from genome assembly GCF_049639895.1 of Pseudopodoces humilis. NCBI lineage: Eukaryota > Metazoa > Chordata > Aves > Passeriformes > Paridae > Pseudopodoces > Pseudopodoces humilis. The sequence continues at coordinate 9,120,172 of NC_142219.1, forward strand.
GCCTGGTTTGGGCACTCAGCTCTTTGGGGCTGGTACTCTCCTTGACTCTTGTGCTTACAAGAGAAGCTCTAACTCCTTTGGGTGTTCCAGGCAAATAGACTTTTGTTAAGTCTGTAGCAGAAAGCAAATAAAAGGGATGAGCCACCTAGTTAAGTTAAACATCTAATTCTTAGCACAGTTTTATTCTCTGCTTTTGAGACTTAATGTTTGAATTAATCACCCAAACACACTTGTGAGTGAAACACCCCAATTGCACTAAAGCAGTGCAGCTAATTATGGTGTGACAAGGGAAGCTCAGGGGCCAACCCCAACCAAGAGCTGCTGTCACTTCTGTTTTCTCAGCTGAATAAAAGTCTCATGGTGACATTCTGATGAGAAGCAGCATGAACTAGTGCTTATAAGTACAGTCTGGGAATCAGAATTCTTGGTTCTTGTGTCTCAGTTTGTCTTTGACTGGAGTGACATGAGAGAAGTCACCTGAGGTCAGGATTTTAGGCTGCCTTGTGCCCATCCTTTCATTGTTAAATACACAAGTTGTGCTTACACGGCTTTGCATGAAGATTTGAGGTCCACATGGTGTCTCTGAGAGGTAGAATACAGAGCTCCAGCAAAGCACAGGGCTTAGCCAGTTAGTAGGAGTTTGCAGAATTAAGTGTTTGTCTCCTGAAGGGAGAATGAAACAGATTCCCTTCAAACTCATGGTTTCTTGGAAAAGTTCACCTCAGGTTCTCCCTGCGTGTCTTGGCAGTTTTAATCTCCCTGTGTTTTGCCAGTGTTGTTATAATTATTGTTGGTATTATTGGTATTATTATTATTATTACTACATCATACTGTATTCACTTTTAACAGAAGTGAGATTTGTGAACATTTGGAAAGGATACTCTCTGCCCATCCCCTCTAGCACCCCTATAGCCAAGCTCCAGGTGTCAGTCCCCACTTTCAGAAAGATTCTCCTGTTTTTAAAGAACCAGGACTGAGAACAGAGGCTCACACTGTACAAATCCACACCCTTCACCTCCTTTCCCCAGAGAGACTCCAAACCACACAAGCAGGAGGTGAGAAAATATACCCAGAGGAAACTGTGACAGGGAGGAATGGCTAAGGAGGGGCAGGGAGTGGGGACTTGGGCAACCCTGGGCCCAGAATTCCTGTCAAGTGAGGCTAAGCATGTGTTGACTCCTGGCCATTTTTCCTGTCTGTCCACAGGCACAGCAGCTCCTTGACTTCAGCTAATTGCCATGTTCCCTCGAAGGAGGAGTGATGCCTCTCCCAAGTTTCTCTGCTATGGATGTGAGGAGCTGATCTCTGAGTTATTCAGTGGTTTCTTACATCATTCCTGTGTTCCCAGCCGTGCCACAAGGCTTTCAGAAGGTAATCTGGGGAGATTTTATCAAATGTAAAATGTTCCTAGACATTACTGGAGCCATGATGTAATGATCCAAGGTTTTTTTTTCTTTAAATTCCACTGAAAAACCACAGGCCCAAAAAAATTGTTGCAGGGGAACTGATGAGTTTTAAGAAGGAGGCTGAGATCTTGTGCTGGGCTGAGCCGTTCTAGGGGCGGCGATGGGAGAAAAGGTTTCTGTAGGTCCTGTGTTTCTGGCCTTGTAAAGTCTGGACTGAATCTCTGAGGTGGGCAACAGCCTCTTCACAACACCCACCCCCTGGTTTCTGCTGCCTGCTGGGAAGTGCTGCCAAAGGAGAAGGCAGCAGGACATCACTGCTCCTGATTTCACAGAACCATGGAATAAGCTGCGTAAAATGTTGGGAGCTTTGGTATTGGTATTAATTGTGGCTGTTCCCATTTTTTTGAAGACAATTCCAACCCAAAATTTTGCTGAAAAAGACCAAACTCATGGTCCCTTCAAGTAAGAGAGCTCTCTTAGGATCATCCATGCTTGGGCTGAGGACCTGGTTTACAGGACCTCAGTGCTTTAAAAGGCCTTAAAACCCTTATCAGAGGGACAGAGATTCCTGAGTGACACAAAGTCTCCCTGGCATATTTATATCTGCCAGACTGGGATGAGACTGTCCATGCTTTGATGCTTTGGATTTCAGTACCTGTTGAAATCTCCTGAACAAATGGTGCCATTAATTATGGGGCCTGGCTTTGATGAGTGGTGCACAGGGGACAACATTTCATTTTGTCTGGGGGGAGTAGGCAGGATGGGGCGTTTTGGAGTGTTCAGTGATGCAGGAGAGGTCCTGGGTGTTGCCTGATCAAGGGGAAGTTGCTTCCTTTCTCTAGAGTGCTGTAAAGTCAGTGTCAAGTCACTGTGGCATCTGGGTTATGTCACCTGCTGAGGGGGCTATGCTTTATACATCAGATTTACTCAGACAAAAGCCAATTCATCCCTTTATCTAAAAAACTTTTGGAATTTCTCTAAGGGTTACAAATAAATTTGTCCTAAATGGCCTCTGCCTGCCCCATGGCCAGGCCAATGAGTTTGGGGTTCAGATGAGACACATGAGATGGGGGAAGGCCATGGGGTGTTCCCAGGGAGAGCCCCAGGATCCTACAACCCTATTTTCCCCATATCCTTTTGAAACTCCCAAAACAAAAATTGTTCATATGACAACATTGTAAGAAAGGCTTGTTCCTGAAGTTGGGGAATTTTTTTTTTTTTCAGATTTGATTTAGTTTCTTATTTGTGTGTATCATTATGTTTTAGTGCTGGAAGGTCATGCTCATGCCAAAAAGTTGAATTAATTTTGGGGGCACCTGAAAGTTTTGTTGTGTGCAGACAACACACTACTTGTAATTTCAGTCTAATTAATTGCAGCCATCTGAGAACATCTCTGGAGGGTTTCACAAAGGGTTTCTGGACAGGATAAAACAGTGTTAGAAGACTTTCCTTCTGGAACAAGAGGACTGCTTTCAGGACTGCTGGGTGATAGCTTTGTGAGCTGATGGGGTTGGTGGAAAACAAGGCCATTCAAAAGGGAAAGGAAAAAGAAAGTCAAAGACAGTGACATCAAAACTAAGGATAATGAGAGGAGAGTATTCACTCCTTTAAAGCTCCCAAAATGACAAGGAACAAATGGGAGTGTGGGATGTTCCCTTGTGGTCACGAGGAATCTCAGCAAAGACAGAAGGTGTGATTCCTTTTAAGTGAGTTTGGTTTACACTGGAGATGTTTACGTGATTCACTCATCCATGTTCCAGTTTAGTGATTCATGATTCACTTCAGGATAAACTGAATCATGCCTTAGGAATTTCTTATTGCTGACTTTAAAGGTTTTCTGATGATACTGGATCAGGTGAAGGGATCTGTACTGCATCCATCTACCTGGCTCAGAATTAGACACAGGAATATTCAGTTTTGTGCACCTGGTTAAATACTTGAATATAGGGTGAAACTCCAGGTACCTGATACTCAGGTAACCCTAAAAACTAGGCATAGAGTGAAGAGGCAGAAGAAACCCCATGCAGGTCCTGAGAACATACTTTTTTTTTTAAAAACTAAAAAATTAAATTCTTTTTTAAGCTAAGAATAAAGTTTTTTTGTAAGAATTTTCAGTTTTACTTAATTGATCTTTCCCAATGAAATTGCACTGAAAAGTTTCCTGAACAGCTCTTACAAGAGAGAAGGCAGAACTCTTCAGGTGATGAGTCTGAAAGAGGTAAAAGGAAATAAGCTGTGGCTGAGCAGATTGCAGAAGGCACTGCCAGAGAATCCAGTGGCCAAAGGCGTAAATACATTGAAGGTACATTTAGGAGTGCAACTGGAGGGTGGCTCCATGGATGGCTGTGCTGGCCACCTGATGGAGGAACTCATTAAGCAAATTACTGTAATAGAAGCCAGGTAGAGCAGGGGAAGATCAGTGCTGGGAAGACCTCAGTGTTGTATTCTCCTTCACACAGTGGCTTTTGGTAGAGATCAGTATCGAGCTGCATTGATTTTTGGTCCAATGGCATTTCTGATGTTTGTTCTAAGGACTTCGCCTCTTGAGAGAGTTTTGGAAGGTGACACAGGGTGTGTCCAGGCTGCCCTTGAGCCCTGTGTGCACACACTGACCTGTGGGGCCTGCCCATTCTTATATCTAAATAGGATTTAGGGGATCCACCCTTTTCTTGTTTCCCATGGGGCACACAATGGCCCAAACCAGGCAATCCTCCTTGTGTTAGCAGTTCCCAAAAATACCGAGCAGGGGATAAACTCCAGCACTGTGCTTTCCAAACAGACTATGAAAACAAGAATGAGAGACAAGTGTGAGACTTCCTCCAGCCCCTTCTGTCATCTGGGCATGCTCGTGCCACGTGTCACTACAAACATTTGGGACATCTGGAATGGGTTCATGTGAGTCCATGGGGTTTGGATCCTTGTGCGTGGGAAATGCCTCATCCTCTGCTCATTCCCCTGACAGGCAGCTCCTGCCTCCGCATGACAACACACGGACAGATCCTGTGCAGAGTTAATGGAGGAGGATGTTCTGATTGGGTTCCAAAATTGTTCTCACAGTAACATCTTCTGATATTTAGCCCTACAGATGGGGCAGGATCTTACATCTAGCACAGATCCTCATGTGTAAACCACTTATTTTGTTACTTCAAGGCAAGCCATGCTCTCATCCTCCTTGGTTTTACACGTGATTAAATCCATTGATCCAGTTTCTGCCTCACCACACTGGAGCCTTCCCAGCTGAGGATCTATTTCACACCTCCCAGCTGAAAGACACCCAGCCCAGGTGAGCACACACCTGCAATCCAGCCTGGCCAAGGGATTTAAACACATCCTGGGCTAAGGTGGGGTGAAAGCTGGTGCTGTGGGGGCATGTGAAGTGAAAAACACATAAAAATAGGTAGGGCATAAACTTGGAGCCATTGTTTACTACATTTTTATGTCATTATGTGGCAGCTGTCTGACCTCCTCACCTAATTTGCAAATAATCTTGTCAGGACAAATTAGCCCATGCTGAGCCTGTGCTGTTGAGACTAGATGGTTATCAGGACTTGCACTGGTGAGTTTTAAGGTAGTTCTGGGGTCTCTGCAGTGTACTGGAGCCCCTGTGGCAGTGACTGCAGTGCAGAGAGGCTTTTGTATTAACCAGAATGAATATGCACAAACCCTCTTCTGCAGAAACCTGGAGTTAATGCTTTTCTGAGCTGGTTTCTTTCAGGCCATTTTCACTACAAGGGTAAGTGTTGAAAATAAAGATTTAAACTCCGTTTTAAAGTGCAGCTCTGAATGCTGTGAATTGCTTAATTCATCTTAATAGAGGTGTTCACTCTGAACCTGAAAAGCTTTTAGTTGAGATTTAGCCTGTGGTTTGATATTACAAATTGCTTGGTGGTAACATTGGTTTAAGACCCTGTTGTCTCTCAGCCTCTTGTTCCTGCTGCCCTGCTGGCACAGCCACTCCTGTGGTTGGGAACCAGGTGGGAGGAGCCATCCGGCTTGGAAAGGGGAAAAAAAAAGGTTTCATGTGTTTGGTTTTTTGTTTGTTTGTTTGTTTAAAGCAGGAAAGTTCTTCTGTCTGGTTCAGTGCCTGGTCACAGCAAGTTTTCCTGGCACAAGCGAGTGGAAAGAGCACTTTGGCATGGAGAGGAAATGAGCAGCGGAGGGTGAAAGGTGAGCAGCAATTACTGGTGCTGGGAATGCCCCAGTGTACTTTAATATAAGCCCACAATCTGCAGCTCATCTCAGCATGTGAAAAATGTCCAAATACCTTTCAAATTGTAGGGTTTAATCTTTGTTTTTAGGTGTCCTGCCAGGCATTTCCCATTTGTGTCCTTGTCTTCCAGTTTCCAGCCATCTTCAGAGGCTTCCCAGCTACTGTGTCCTGCAAGTTCAAAACCCTGCAGCCCACTGGGACTGGAAATGTGTGAAGGAGCACAAGGACTGGAGTTGAATGACAGTGTAAGTATCAGTTGTCACTGTAAGGAATGTTTCCTTTATTTCCAGAAGGAGTTCATTGAGAAAGAACCAGTTTTAATATAAAGGAAAGCTGGGTTTCCACGGTGACTTTCTCAAATTTAGAAGATCTTGTCCTTTAAATCCAGTTTGCCATGGGACATAAAGTCCATTTGCTATAGACTACATCAAACCAGCTGAGCCCAAAGAATATGGTGAGGTGCTTGGAAAACAAAAATAATTCTGTAAAAAACAGACTTTTGTGGCACTAGAAAGTGGGAAATTATTCTTATTGGAAATTAGTCACCCCACTCCCAGAAACAGAGTTGCCTGATAAATAAATTCTCTGCAAAGACTGAAAAAAACAAGCCAACCCAGAACAGTGGAATACACAATTGATTTGGTTAAAGAAATACTTGTTTTGTTTAATAAATTATGATGGTTTTGATAAAATTTTCCTTTACGAATTTGAGTTGTACTGGACAGGAGAAAATTGGAACCTCCAAAGCCTGTGAAAAAATGTGTCTGCCTTCAATCCACATCCACAGAGCAAAATTCAAATAGTTCCCATCGGTATGTGGCATACAAATGGAAAGGGCAGCTTAGCAGAGTTTCTTGGGTTATAAATAGTAATGTGTATATCTATTATAGTGCAGTGACACAGCTGGAAATCTCAGGTCTCTCCCTTGATTAACATATCTCATTAGTGGGACTGCTGGGCCCTAAAGTGTGGAGTTTGCTCTGGAGCTCAGTGGGAAACTTGTGCTGGCAGTGGGAACCCCATTTCCCTTTCCATCCTTTACCAGCAATGCCCAATGCTGTGAGAAAAAGCAAGAGATGGAGAGAGGAATCTCAGATTTCTTCCCAGTGACACAGACAGAGGCAGCTCAGGGGAATCCTGCCCAGCAGAGGTTAATGTGACCCACATATAATTGTGTGAAAAGATGCCACTCTGCGCCTTTGTCAAAGAGGCTTCTTGTTACAGCCCGAGCTCCTCAGTCCCCAGCCCCTTCAGCAAAGCACAGTTTTCTTGCATTAAATCACCACTGCCCTCTTGCCAGCTGCTTAGAGTTTGCACATTATACAGAGGAGATATCTAATATATATTTATATATTTTTAAAATGTGACAGATTGTCTTGTAACATATGTGGTACTGCCTTGAAATGAGCTCCGTGCATGTGATGGCCGAGCCAGCGGCCCCCGTGTGTGTGTGGTTTGTGTTTTATTCCTTCTGCTGGAAATCTGAGAGCCTGGGACACTGGAGCTTTTCATGTTGCTTTTTCTCTGAAATATTCATGACGAGTTGATGACCTTGATTCTTTGATACCTGCCATTTATTTCTGTGCCACTGCTGATAACTGCTGCTAAGTACATATGTCAGTGCCATGGTTGAATGAGTGGGATGATAAGGAGAGGGAGAGCATCTCTGGGATTCATGTGCTGGAATAAGATTACTTTAGAAACTCTGAGGGCATTTTAGGAGCCTGCCATGCCAACTTATTCACCCCACTTTGGTTTTTCTGACTAGAGCCTGTTTTCTTTGCTTCTCCTCCAGCTTTTCCTTCTGACTTGGAAATGTGCTAGGTCGCTGCTGCTTTTCTCAAAGATGATCCTTGGCTCGCTATCAAGTGAATGAATTAGTTACACTTTCATTTTTAAAAAAGAGATGTGAGTCTGGGGACACCCAAGGAATTCTTCTTCAGCCAGAAACAGGTCCTCATTGAAATGGTCTCTGGGAAGTTGGATTAGATGATCGGGGTATTTTGGTGCCCTTAAAGACAAGGAAAGATGAGGGTAGAGCAGAGGAAGATAAGGTGAAGAGTAGGCAAGCAGGTAAGCACCAGTACCACCTTGCAAGTGTGACATTCAGGCAGACAAATCTCATTGATGTTTGTGAAACCATTCTTTGGAAGGAGTCTAGCCTGCCTGCCAGGCGCAAGATTTTGAGGGTGCTGGGTAAAAGTAGTGACAGAAAAGGTTACAGAATTGACAAAAGAATTAAATATATGGGGAAAGATTTCCTGAGTGAAAATTAAATTAAATCCAACCTGAACCAGTTTTCACTGACGTTGATGGATCAAGGGGGCCAGTGTGGTTCCTTTTGACTGCACATTATTCTGTGGTCTTCCAGAGACATAACTGGTGTCAGGCCTGGATTCATCCTGCTCAGTTCAATTGTTCAGCTGACATACGGGGTTGCGAGACCTTGGGCTGGCTGGCCTGCTGTAGGCTCTGCAGTGGTGATCTGGGGAGGGGAGGCTGGTGCTTTCAGCCTCATTCAAGCTGGGCTTTGGATGGAAATAGGAAAGTTCAGATGGAGGCAGCTGGTCCCTGTCTGTTGGATGCTGAAGATGGGACTCTGATGAGATGTATTTACAGAGTTTTCCTTCACCTAAACTGGGAAGTGAGGGAAGCCAGAGCAAGGGAGACAATGGAGAAAAGCCTCTGCCATGGACTCTCTTCTCACCATATTTCATCCAGAAAATTGCAGTGCTGTCTCTTTTCTGGGCTGTCACTTTTCCCTCTCAGAAGTCACAGCACATGGCTGTACTGCAGTGTACATTCTCTTGAAGATCCCTTCCCTGTGAGAAAATACAGGGAAAGGAAAGAGAACACAAGGATGGAAGTAAAATTAGCAAGGCCTAAGGGGCTTCTGCATGTGTTTGTTGAACTGCAGCATCCTGGAGAGGCAGGAGATAAGGTGGCTCAGGGAACGCAGCCCAGTCCAGAGAGGCATTTATTTAAGATTGATATCAAACCTTGGAATTGTGAGTGGGAGGATTTTTGAGGAAGGAACAGGATGTTGCCAGGAGGGAGGGAGGCTGGCTAGAATGATTTATTGTGAGGGTCAGTGGCAGGAAGTCACTGGAGATATGCGATGGTCTAAAACGCAGGCCAAGGAACCCGCGTGCGGACACTGTTTTATACTCAGAGATCCTGGCTCCTCAAAGCAGGGCCAACAGAGTGACTGGGTGGTCTAATTTAGGGTCATCCTTGGTGGTCCTGCATGTGTGTGTTTTGGTCAGCTTCCTTGTCTGTGTGTGTCTCTGTGCACAGTGACCCATCCTGCTCTGGGGTCTGTTACAGAGGTTTCACCACTAAAAAACGTTTCACTGTACTTGCAAGAGAGATTTCAGGCCTTTCTTAAGGCAAGCAGTCACTTGGTGCTTACACAGATAATTGTGCACATGGGGGAATGAAGTAGTGATGTTTATTATTAGGCTTTCCTCCTCCCCATAGGAAAATTCCCTGTGACCAAAGAAACGAAGAGACTGGCAAGAGCAGAGGAGCTGTGATTGGGAATGACCTCTGGGGCCATAAAGAGCATTGGAGAGTTCAGCTGGATGGAAAGCTTTCACTGTCTGTCTGTCTGAAATCTGCAGCTCCACGGTTATCTTGAGCAGGACTCCTGTGGGCAGCCATGCTTTTTGATACTGATGGCTGTGAATAAATAACTGATCACTAAGCACAGCCACCTTCTGTCTAACCTACTTCTGAGTGCCACTTCTGTGTTTTGTGCTGTCCTGTCTTCTGGCCCAATTGACCTGGAGTCCTCTTGTGTCAAGAGCAGTTGTCCTTCCTGAGGAGAGAGATGTCACAAAGAACTCTCGAGTTGAACAGGAGTGTGGAAGGGTTTTGGCTCCCTGGGAAATGCAGTGTGGTGGAGAAGGCAGCAGTGCTTTGGAGTGAATGGGAGGGTGCCCTTTAACTTCAGGTGACCTTAAATGACTTGTCAGAGTTCACACAGAAAAGTTAGAGCTCAGAGACAGGACTAAGTTCATATCTTCTTTGTAGGGGTGAACATCCAGACAACTCTCCCATATCCCTGTTCAGCTTCTCTTTACTGCTGACTCGGCTGTGTTGTGGTTTCCCTCAGAGCATTCCTCCCCTGCTGCTCTGCTTTTGTTCCTTTCTGCAGCTCTTTGGGCTGTCCCTGCTGATAATGGCGCCGATTAGATCAACATGAGGGGGTGACATCTGAGTTTTTCATGCTGTCCTTTTATCTAATGTCCCCCAGCTCGTGGTCCTGTTGTCCCTGCACAGCTCGGTCTGTGGTGATGTTCACCCTCCTGCTTACACTCAGTGAATGATTTATCATCTGTTATCAGTAGGACTCTGTACAGTGTCCAGGGACAATGTTTTCTTCCATCTGGTTCCAACCTGGTGGAACACCCTTCCATATGGTTTTCACATGTAGTTCTCCCAGTACCTCCTTTCTATTTCCCCTTTCTGGATTCATCATTATGCAGTTTGTCTTTATAAATTAACCACACACATTAATTAAAACTTCAGCAAATGTGGATGTTCTTAAATGACTGAGAAAAGCTTCCCAGCTGGGTGAATCTATCTTCTGGGAGAAATATCCAGTCCCATGACATACTGGGAATTAGTTGCTGCAGCGTTTCATGCCGCTCTTCAGGCACACATCAGCCTGGGGCTTGTTCTGGAATTAGAATGTTTGGGGAAGTCTTTGGTTCAGTTCTGTATTATGAAGGTGCTGGTTGCAGTTACAGGTTCATGGTGTGGGCAGGGCAAAGACCACAATAGCATCTTTTTATGTAAAATGTCTTGAGTCACTGACAGAGATTGCCCATGATTTGATACTGGACATTCCAAGAGCCAAACAGCTCTGTCTCACCAGTCCTCTGGGTGATCCAATGCCCTCCATCAGGATCCCTTGCTGCCACATTTGTTGGTCTTTGCAGATAATTTTTGTTGATTTTGTGTTGTTAGACCTGGTAACACAGTTTTATCTTATCTGCCTTTTTCTCTTTTTTGCTCTCTGTGTCGTTTGCCATCCCAGGATAAATAGGGAGCCGCCTGCCCCTGGGGGCCATGCACTGTGTTCCTCCCCCAGAGTGTGCAAATATTTGCAGCAGAGCAGCCTCTGAGCCCCAAGACGTGAGCAGCGACACGAGGAGGTGCAGCCCAGGGCAGGGGCAAGGCCAGAGGGTGTGAAACCAGCGCACAGCCCCCGGGGTAAGTGGCCTGGGGATTTTAGGAAGCTCCTGCCTGGTCTCCAGAGCAACAGGGAAACAGGGACTTGACTTCAGCACGTGCTCCCACTGCTGGGATATGCTCATGTGATTCAGGAGCTGTTTCTTCAGAAAATTTTGCCTCTGAAGTGACTGACACCTTCGAGCTGGCAGTTACCTGGATGATCACCCCTCCGTTATGCTCAGTTCAGAAGCAGAGGATCTCAAGTAGCTTGAGGTGTTTGGAGTGTCTGTCCAAGATAAACAAGCCATTGCTACTGCAGCTCTCACACCAGGGAGCATATGAAGCAGTAATTTTTTTAGCTATTGAGGCCAATGTAAGCCAGTATTCTCACCAGAAAAAGATATTTCCACTTTTCCTTCTTTTAGCTGCTCTTCCATGCTTTCTGCTCTTTCAATAGCACAGATGTTCTTACAGCCCCATGATAGCCCCCACACATCTCAGAAAGGAACTGTGGTTGCTGTTACCATAGATCTGCGCCCTAATTCACTTTGTTGTGGAAAGCACGTTTTTGTCACTGTGGTGTCCCATTGTGGTGGTGCCTCTGTTCCCTGAGGGATGCCCAGGACTGGTAGAGACCTGTGCTACTTTGTCCCTTCAGGGTTCCTCCTCCTTGCTGGCTCTCTCACCTCCCTCACCTTGCGTTTGGGGGTTCACCAGGACGGTTCCTCTGTGTTGGCTTTGGGGGTTTTGCTGTTTGCTCACGGTTGCCTTTTCCCGGTTTGAAGTTTGCCGGCCCTGGGGCCAGTGACCCCTCTGAAGCTGCTGGGGTTATGGCCAGGGGAGTTATTCTGTGTCCATCAGGGCTCTTGGCCCACACTGGATCCATCCTGAGGGCATTGACTGATGGCCCTGTTCCAAGCAGGGTGACCCTGGTCTGGAAGCTCCCCTCCCTCCTGCAGGGCCTTTTTGATGCCCATGGAAGAGGTGCTCAGGTCATCAAACAGCCAATTAAAACTATCAAGAGGGAGGAGTGGAAGAGGAGGCCTTAACTCTTTCCACCCCATCATAAACACCTTTGTGGAGCCATATTTTTCAGCCAAAAGGAGGTGTGTGAGGGAGGTAAAAAAAATGATCCATCTCTATAAAATTTATCTGTGGGATCTCTTTAAAAATTGACTAAGCAGAGATCAGGAAACAATTAACTGTTTATGTAGCTGTCAGTTATTTAGGGTCTGGAAAGAGGCTGGATCAATGGCCTTCCTTTCCATTTTATATTTTATTTCTGCAATGCACATCATAAAGCAGCCCATGAAATTCAGCATAGGGTAATGAATATGTAATAATACATCTCAAACTCCAACACTGCTTGGAAGAATTGAATTTTCTATCATGGCTGTTGCTTTCTGAAAAGGAGAAGGACACTCCCATTACAGCTACTGGCAGCTGACAGCAGGCAGAAGGCAATAAATTTAGTAGTTATTTAGCATCAGCTTCTGAATAATGGCATCAGTAGGGCGTGCTCTTCACTTGAGGAACCTAATGAGGTAGAAGTGCTAGAGCTGGGACTTAAGAGCACCACTGGGATCAGGGGTAATAAAAGGTCTGTGATCTGCCAGGGGCTGTTGCTCAGACAAGTGCAGGGCCAATCCCAGTTGTTTCAGTGCTAATTTAGGGGCTCTGTTGTAAGATCATGCAGCCTTTCCTAAAATGCCTGCAAAAATTCATGAGAACCCAGATTATTTTGCCTGTTGAGTTTTAATCCACATTTACTCTAAAGTTTCCAGGTACCGGTTTTATGGAAATGCTGACAAAATAAAGACTTGCTGAGGGTTACGTGTAGAAAGGTTACTTTTTGAACAATTCATCACACACTCAATTCCTGATCCAGACACAGAATTTTGGAGTGGCGTTGTCCTGTATTTCAGTTTACAGCCTTTAAAAGAGGGAACAACTGCTTTTTTTTCCCTAAGAACACTAGAATCTATGCAACACATTAATGCTAAAAATGATCTCAGTGTCTGAATAAGGGAAGACCAAAAAATCCTGTTCTTCCCTGCAGAAGGTAACTCTGTTATACTTGAGTGCAGCACACACTCCTCCCAGATCTTCCTTCACCTGCTTGTACTTGTTCAGTTTTTGCTCTAATATCATCATCTAACTAATGCAAAGATATTGAACCCATTTTCTGACTGTTGGGTAAATGATGGTTAAGTGTCAGGAGATTTATTTAATTGTCTAGCTATTAAAAAGAAAAAGGTAGGTCTGCTGAGTGAAAGCTTTTATGCTTTTAAATGAGGTATTGTTGTGATTAGAGTTTAAACAGCAATGATTTCCTCAAAAATGCATTGTCAATAATCACTGGCTTGTTTGATTGTCCACATAACTGTACCACCCTCACTGCCAAGAAACTCATCTGACCCACCAATGATAAGAAGAGCTATTTTTTTCCATTAAGTGTGCAGTAGATCTAATGCTCAGGGCCAGGAACATCTTCATTAGGCAGTACGGAAAGTGAACACATTGTTCACAAACCAGCCTCCAGAATAATGGACTAGAGAGACTTCAGAGGTGAGGGATGGAGGTTGTAGGAGTGGGAAAGGGGCTTTAAGCTTCACAAACCACATACAGAGAGGATTTGAGTGGGATATGGGCAATTGATTCCCTTAAGTGTCTTTGAAGAGGCCGGTCTAGAGAAACTAGAAACTCCAGATGACTCATTGTGATCCCACTCGGTCTCATCACAGCAGCTCAATACTCATTTTACTCTTTTCTGTGGATTTAATTCAAAAAGCCAAGAGTCCAAAGGTAATTCAGCTGGCATAACCCAAACCCACAGCAGCACCATGGCAGGTTCCTGGGGTGAGGTGATGACCTGCAGGTCAGGTGTCTGCTCCTTACCTTACCTGGCTGTCTCAGGGACTGATTTGGGAAATGCAAACAGGCCAACCCTTTTCTTTATGCTTTTTTCTTCCATGTGAAGTCCATTTCCCAAGTGAATGGCACTTCCCTGCTATCTCTTGTCCCAAAAATCTATGCCAAGTGTGCAGCTCAGGATCAGTTTTTGCCCAGGACATTTTCTGCCTGGGGAGTGTGAAGAGCCTATGGAAAACATGTGTTCCCAAGGGCAAAGGGAGACGTTCTTCCCTGTCCGCCTTCATGTCTTCCTGAATTTCCCAGTCACTAATATATTAGGCACTGGGAGCTGCTGGTTCCAGGTGTCAAGCCTGGGCAGGATTAAGGCTGACACTTGCCCTGAGACTTGAGCAGGAATATTAAATTCCTAATTCTCACTGCCACCCCCTGCTTGGGGAATCCCAGGCAGGGCCAGCAAAGGCATCCTGGCTGTGTCCCTGGCAGCAGAGCTGGTGTGAGCAGGGCTGAGCTCCTGTCACCCCTCCCTGCCCTCATCAGTCCTAAGTGCCACTTAGCCACATTTGCTGCCTGCTCTTCCCAGCTGGACAGCGATTGCTCCCTGTTGGAGAGCTGTCAGTGAGGGGAGAGCCATCCATCCCAGTAGGAAGTCATCTCACCCAGCAGGGGGACACCACCTCCTCCCAGCCAAAACAACGGGGCTTTGACAGCCTGGATGTATTTATTATCTCCTGTGGGGCAGAAATGCTGCCACAGCAGGGTGGGGGGGATGCTGCTGGGAACTTGGAAGAGAAAGCAAGCAAAAGCACAAAGTGCCAAGGAGCTGCCTGCAGGGAGCAGGAGGTTGGAACTAGGTGGTCTTTTAAGGTCCCTTCCAACCCAACCATTCTGTGATTGTATGATAAAGGGAAAGGAGGAAAGAAAAAGCTTATTGTAAAAGGGCCATTTCTTTTCTTTATGTGCTTAACTCATCTCCTGAACTTGAGAGCCGAGAAAAGCAAAGAGCAGGTGCAAAAGCAGAGGCTGCAGCTCAGATGGGCCTTGGTGTCCTAGCCAGGCTGGGGCTTGGGGATGGGTTTGGAGAGCTGTCACCTTGTGAAGAACATGAATCCCTGCTCCTTGTCCTCAGGGCTTGGCTCCCCTCTGGCAGGGTTCCACACAAGTGACATTTGTCAGGTGCTTTTTTCAGCCCCAGTTTGGGTCCATTTTGCCTCTGCAAAGTTATCAAAGGATATTTTGACTTTAAGGACAAGCTGTCAGGTTATTTCAGGGGCACAGTTATGTCACATCCTCTGCAGCTGTGCCAGTTCAGATTTAAACTCAGCCTCATTAGCAGGTTTAAACACCTGGGCAGTAGTGGGGGTTGATCAGGAGCCTGGGCTTTGGGAAGACAACAGCTGATGTGGCTTCTGAGGTGATCCATTCCTTTTACTCCAGTTTTCCAAGAGTTAAATCCCCTCACAAAAATGAAGAAATTTCTCTAGCTGAAAGGTCACTGATGATATTCAGGTGTTTCCTATTAGCAGGTATTAAGTACAAATTGGCAGGGCCTGGGTGTGCCCATAGGGTCTGATTTCCCTAACCAGCCTCACCTGGGCTCATCCACCTCTGCTCATTGGTCCAGGAGCTGTATTTGAGCTTAGTCCCTCAGTGCTCTCCTGTTTGGCTGGCCTGAGGCCACCTTTGGATTTTTTCTTTGCAGCTCATATGGAGAATTCAAGTTTAGAAGTTACATGTTGGTATAAAAATCCATAATTCTGCAACTGGGTTGTGTCACCTCATGCCATCACCAGGTCTCCCCTCACCATGGCTCTAGCATAGAGGGACAAGCTCCAATGAGAAACAGGTAGGGGTTTGTTCCTGTAGTTGTTACGTGCCTGAATTCAGGGTTTGGTTTCCTCCTTCAGCCCTTCTGGCAGCCCAGTCCCTCCACAAGCCCTGGAGTCAGACATGTAAAGAGTGACTCCTTGCTAAGCACAGGTTTTCCTGTGCATGACCAGCCTCAGCCCAGGCTCTGGCACTGTTCTGCTCTGATTTCATCCCTCTCTGAGCTGCTCAAGTGTCAGTGCTCTCCCTCACCCACCCCATGGACCTATGCTGCTCTTAATGGCTTGTCCAGTCCTGGGTTCTCGTGGCTGTGCACAGAGCGCTCGCCAGGCCATGCTCTTGGTTTCCTGTCGTATTTCATGGCTTTTGATGGCAGCTCAGCTGAGGAGTTATGAAATTCATATCCTCCCTGCCTAGGAGAAAATGGCAACTGGAAGATTTAATGTCCCAGAGGGTTGGTGTAGGAAGTTGTACCAGAGGGGAGGAGGAGAGGGCTAAAGCTTCAGGTCCTTCACAAATCTCTGGGAGTCAGGCTTTCCAAAGGTTGGGAAGCTGTGAATTACCCCAGCTGAATTACGTGCGTGGCACAGTGTTACAGCACTTGTACTGAACTCCCTTCCCCACCAGTAATTCCAGGATTTATGTTTGGAGGAAATGGCCTTTTTCATTTGGTGATGGATTTCATTCACCAGCACACAATGGCTGGGGATCAGGAAAGACAAACTCATGGTAAAATCTATCACCTCTTCCCCTGTGCTGCTTTAGAGTCACAGATTAGGATCAGGTCCTGGTATCCCCAACAAGCATTCTATTTTGGGGTTTCCAGGGGAGGCTGGAGCTGACCCTTCTTGACAATGCAGGGGATGGAAGCCCATTTTGTGTGATGACTTGGTGCTGCTTGGTGGACACCGACCAGCTTCTGCAGGAGTTTTGGGCTGTAAACACCAGCCCTGGTCACTCCCATGCACAGAGCACATGTGGTGTGTGTTAGTGACGTGCTATGGCTGGACTCCAGTGTCTCAGCTCTGGTCCTTCTCTAGAGCCAGTCCTTTAATAAGGAAAAAGGTTGGGTGTGGGATTTTGTTTTCCTTTCAATTGTTCTATCCCTCTAAAACTAAAGCTTTATCATTTATATGACCTAATAGCTGCAGCCTGGCTTTGTGTGGCAGCACTTGTGGTGAAGCCAAATGTCAAGGACCAGCAAAGAGAAGCTGTTGGTTGGGCACGTTTTACTGTTTACATGTTTACTTTTTTCTCTTTAAAAAAGAAAAGAAAAGTGTTCAGTTTTCTAACAAGATGTAATGAAACAGTAGCCAAAAAAAAGATTACTAATCTTGTTCCTTTAAAGAGCAAAAGTTTCATCTTCCTCTGTAACTCATCAAAAAGTGTTTTAGAACAAAATTGTCCTGAAGTCCTCAAAAACAGGAAAATAATTTAGAGGAGATGGGAAAAAAAGAATCAAAATGCTTTTAAAATGAAAGATTTTGTGAGAGTAATTTAGGGAGAGGCAACAAAACCAAATATTAAAAATGCTGATGGTTGGATGGCAACTATTTTTGGACAAAGACCCAGATTCAGTCCTAGAAGAATAGCAACTGTTCTGTGACTCTTGGAGGCTTTTTTTCCCTTTGTGGATGTGTTGGATACGGAGCTGTCTGGTTGCTTGTTACCAGAGTGATTTTAGTGAAGTTGTTCCTGCCACGTGGTCTGTTCTCATCTGCCTCTTCTGACAGGAGACATCAGAAGCAGGAACAGAAACTATTCAATCAGTGACAGAACCCCTTTTTCTGGATGGTAAAGTGTTCTGTTGGTTTTGTGTCTATAATTCCGTTTGTCCCTCTGCTCCTATCCAGCTCCCTTGATGAAATCCAGCACAAAAGGTGGCTCTGGGAGATTCCTGCCCCACCCTGCAGGGCTCCAAGGGGAGGATCCCAGATCCTGTGTGCTTGTTCTGGCTGGTGCATGAGCAAGGAATAGGATCATGGAATATCCTGAGTGGGAAGGGCCCCACAGGGATCATGGGGTCCAGCCCCTGTTCCTGCACAGACACCCCAGCAATCCCACCCTGGGCGTCCCTGGCAGCGCTGTCCAAACACTCCTGGAGCTCTGGCAGCCTCGGGGCCATTCCCTGGGGAGCCTGGGCAGTGCCAGCACCCTCTGGGGAAGAACCTTTCCTGATATCCAAGCTCAACCTCCCTGGCACAGCCCCAGCCTTTCCCTGGCTCCTGTCCCTGCTCACAGGGAGCAGAGATCGGAGCTACAGCCCCTAGTGAGCTCTGCCCTCAGTCTCCTCCAGCTGAACATCCCAAGTGATCTCTGCCATTCCTCTAGACCCTTCACCATCCTTGTAGCTCTCTTTGGAATAGGCAGCTTGGTTGGAGACTAGAGATTGTTCTAAATTTTGGGTTGTCACTAGTGGCAGTGCTGTACAATTGAGAAAATATATCTGGTGATACCTACAGATTTTGTCAGCCCTCCACCAGGTGTATCTTCCCAGAAGCTTCACAATTTAGTCTTATGTGCATGGTGTCATCTGCTTGGTGGTGTGGAGGACCTGGAGCTTGTTGATAAGGGCTTGACTCCCAAGCCAGGTCCTGTCACTGCTTTGTGCTGCATTCCCTGACCGCAGAATGGGGCTGATCACTGGCTCGGCTGATGATGAGGGTGAAAGGAGAAAGAAGCCTTCTCTGATGTTTGTCAGGATGCAGGATGCTGACCTAGATGTGCACAATCAAAGTGCATGTAAGCTGCAGAGGGCAGTTCCACAGGACAGCATCTGGGCACATCCAGCCTGGCTGGCAAATCACTGCCTGCACCAAGGTTACGAGTGTCACTGTAAGGCAAACAGACTGACTGCTGCTCCCTATTTCAAGCAAAGATGTGTGGGTTTTCAAGCTCAAATTCCCTGGAAGGATGAAAGGCCATTTGTCAGGTCTGAATCTATGGGTGGCAGTATGTGGCTTCAGTGATGTTCATGGCAGGATTGTAGTGGATGTGTAATATGTGAGTGTGGGTATGTAATATATGCCTTCTGTCCAATACACTTCTAAGTCCTGTGTCCTTAAAATCCTGTAAGATCCTGTGGAGCTGCTAGATTCCTGCCCTGGCTCCTCTCAGAAAAAAATTTGTGTCTGCTTTGTGGTGTTACAGACTTTTTACTCAATTGAATTCGTCCCTGTGCTTTTCCCTTTCTTCATTCTCTGTCCCAGTTTAAGAGGACACTTCCCAGTCCCCTGCCTGGGGACAGGGGGTTTTGTAAGGCATTTTATGGTGTCTTTGGTGTGGATCCTGTCACTCCAAGGGCACTGGCAGCAGTGCTGCTGCTGTGTCTGCACTGTGCTAGCCATTGCTGACATCCAACTTCTCCAGGAGCGGGATGAAATCCAAGTGGCAGGGCAGGCACCTCTGAGGAGATAGCTCCTAACTGTTCCCACAGAGCTTGAAGGAAAAGATTTGACGGATTTACAGAGGAAAATGGCTGAGAAGGGATTGATAAACACACAGAGAGATCTAACTAGTGTGTCCCATCACTCTGAATAGCTGATCATAGCGAAAGTGCTTCGGGGCAGTGTCGGGAAGGATTTGTTGATGTGAACTCGTGTCTCCCTGAGAGAATCATGCTGTTTCGGGGAAGGGACCATCCAGGGAAGGTTGTCGTGAGGAAAAATGCCACAGCAGTGGGGTGGGCATGTGTGTCAGGAGCAGTTGGTGAGATGCTCACCAGTGCTGTCTGAAGGCAGAGCTGTGAGGATGCCAGCCAGGACCTGAGAGCTGAGCATCCTCCCAGGAGCAGCACCGAGCCAAACCCCACTCCCCAGTGCAGGCACTGGCCACAGCAAGGACTCCATGCCAGCCAGGGTCCCAGGCATGAGGAATTCTGTGCTGCAGTTGCAATCTCCTGTGGGTCCTGTGATCAGGCTGTCCTGCAGCAGTCAGTAGTGTGAACTGGCTTGGTTGAGCACCTCTGGTATAAATCACTTCCTGCAGTCCTGTCAGTGCCAGGAAAGGCTCAGGACAGGAGAGGAACCGTGGCGTTGTCAGTGGCCTCCTCAAGGCTCAGTCTGGAAGTAGTCAGAGGTGAGCAGCTCTTGAAGATCTGGGGAAGTGTCCATTGATGCATATTAATATTTTGAGGAGGGCCCTGTATCACAAACACCTGGGCTGAAGTGGGGACTCTGCAGTCAGAGTCTGAGCATTAGAGGGGGAGGTGTATGGGGGTGCAGAACTGCACTAAATATTCCCCAACATTCTGCTTTGCCTTTGTTAGAGCTCACATAAACCATTAGATGCAGCGCTGGGGAGCTTTACCTTAGGTGAAGGTGAAGTCTTACCTTGTGTGGAGAACATCACTGTCAGGTGAACTGTGTCAGTTTTTTATGTTGAGTTCTATTTCACCTGCACTGATACATTTTCTTGGACATTTAATGGACTGAACAAATATATTCCAAATAGGGCACAATGTTGCAAACATTTTATTAGCATGTATAATATACTTATCAATTCTTTAAAAGTATTTGAGCTTTGCACTCAACTATTCTGCATGAGAGTAATCACCAGAGTTCATAATTTCTGGTTGTTAATACAGGAAAAAGATCCAAAGTTCCAGATTAGTGGAAGCATCCAGACAAATATTTGAACCACACTTTGAAGCTCGAAACTAGGAAGTTCTATCCAAATGCAAGAGAAAATAAGAGCTACTAAGGCTTTGAAACTTTCAGAAGTGTGAATATTTTATGTCTGCTTTAGTAGGAGAGAGGTGTCCAACTCTTGGGAAGCTTTCTCGTAAAGTACAGGATTGCTGGGGGATATTTGTGTGCATCCAAGTAATTTCTGTCTGACAAACTCCAAACTGGGATGGCAGGCAGGGTGATCATGGTGTCGCCTCACCTGGGAAGGCTGAGGTGAGGCAGCCCTTTGTACGGATGTTTTCCAAAGCTTTTGTAAACAAGCTGTGTGTGTCACACTTCAGGCCAGGCTAACAAATTGAGATGAGCCACAGCAGCTCTGTGAAAGCTGGCCCTGCACACACGGGCCTGAGCTGATTTATCTTGATGTTTGGTTGAATTCTTTGCATTTTGGGTCCCTTCTGTAACCTTTTCACCTCATTCTTTTTTAAGGTGGCTGCCTGGCTGTTACAATTTATCATGAACGCGTCTCACTTCACTTCTGGCTCCTCTGACGGAAGGAACAGCCGGTCTCCGGGAGGTCAAAGACATTATTTTCCCCTAGTCTTTCTCAGTTTCCAGCACATATTTGTCACTTTGAAAAAGCATGAATTCTGGATTTGATGCACTTTAATTGATTTCACCCTCAACAAGTCCAACTGTCCATCAACCTTTCCTTTTTCTTTCCTCTCCCCCTTCTTCACTTCTCCCCTCTGTCCCTTTGCTTTGAGAGTGATGTTTTCACCCGCCTGCATGTTGGAGCTGTCGCAAAGCCCATGACCCTATCAAGGCTTACTGTCACTAGCCATTGCTCTCATTCTCCCTGTCCTCCAAGTTCAACTTTGGATGCTGAATGAGAATGAAGTAGGAGTACTGAGTTGTAGAATCTCAGTGATGTGCTCCTTGTCAAAGTAAAAGTGGTAGCTGACGGTCCACTTATTTTGAGACGACTGTGTAGAGCTGGAAGTGTGAGGGAACTGATTAATTATATGCTGGCATTGGTATTTAAAACATTTTGCAGAGTTATGGCATAGATGAACGTGTTGTTTCTTCTTTCCTTCTGGAAGGATGAGTATTCCTGGTGCTGTGTATATATCCAGGGTTGTGTGGTTGTAATTTTGGTTTGTAAAGTGGTGTTGTCCCCTCCTAAATGGAGATCATATCATCATACAACATCCTGAGTTGCAAGGGGTCCACAAGGACCATGCCAAAAATCCTATGAGATGCCATTGCACTCTTGTTTGGGGAATTCTTCTGGCACAAGTGGTGAAACAGAATTAATGTGGGTGTGTAAGAACTTGTCCTTTGCACAGAAACCCTCAGAGTGTGTCCTGGAAACCAGGGCCTGCTTCTGGTGGAAGCTAAAAGAGTCACAGGTGTTCTCTGGGTGCTGACATTACATCCTGGATACTGTCAGGACATGGGGCAGGGAACAGGCTTCTGTTTACAGCAGAGCAGAGATTCCAAGTTCTCTGCCCTGTTATGAGTTGTTCACCGGAACTCTGCAGGGAGAAGGGTGTTCCTGGGGCCCTTGTGCGCTCACTGAGGAGCTCCAGCACCCAGGGTGAGCAGAACAGGCTCATGACACTTTGTGTGGGTGTCCTGGGCTGGAGCCAAGGGATCCAGCCCCCTTCCACCGTGTGCCCGGCGCTGGGCTGGGAGCGCACCGGGAACTGCTGTCCATGGTCCTGGGTGAGCAGCAGGAGCGCTGGGGCTTGGGGACAGTGTGGATCCATCCCTTCCTCCCTCCCTGTGCCACACCGTGTCGGGCAGCTCTGCAGAACAAGGTTTGCCAGAGTGTGTGGGCAGGGAATGGAGTTCCCGAGGGCTTCCACTGGTGTTTGTGAGCCTCACGCTGACCCTTTCCTTCCTTCCCACAGCCAGACCTTGGTTCAGATGAGCTTTTAGGAAAAAGCTCTTTCCTGTGAGGGTGCTGAGTCCCTGGCACAGGTTTACCGGAGAAGCTGTGGCTGTCGCTGGCCCTCTGGAAGTGTCCAAGGCCAGATTGATTGGAGGGTTTTTAAAAGGCATGTAGATGTGGCACTTGGAGACATGGGTTAGTGGTGGCCTTGGCAGTGCTGGGGGAATGGCTGGACTCTATCTTAAAGGTCTTTTCCAACTTTAATGATTCTGTATTCTACCAGGAATAGTACAAGCTGCGGGAAATATTGTATTAAGGTAATTCAGCATGACAATAGTGGAGCTGGAAATGCCACAGATCCAATCTTCCTATCCCTTGGATGTACATCAGGAAAGTAGCAAACACTAGCACTGCATTGTGGCTGCCTATAATAAAATACTGGGGTCCTGGGAGTGCTCAGCTGATATTGGAATCATTTGAAGATGTAGGCTCAAGTTTGATACCTGGATTGGGATTTAAATAAAGATCAGCCTTAAAACAGTCCAGTCCAAGTCTAGTGTTGAGAACATCCAGCTCTAGGAATCCCTTTGCTGGAAATCTGGAGTTTTTCAGCAGTTTTTGTGTTCTCTGTGCTGTATCAGGCAGCGCTGAAGAAGCCCTTGCCCCTGAGCAGCCCCACATCCTCAGACAGCTGCACTTTCCTCTCCCAGCCCAACCCCAGGAGCCAGTGGGACAGGAATTTTCCAGGTGACTCCAGGGAGGCTGCACAAGCCATGGTTTGGCAAAGCTGTGGAAGTATTCAGAGCACCAATTTAAATAGGCAAATGAGGAGAAGGAGGCAGAGCTCATGAGATGGTGATGCAGAACAATTGCATTACACAGTTGATAATTTCAGTCTGAAGAGCTCTGAATTCCCCTCTGAAATCTTCTCTTGGGAGTCTTAGTTCTTAAGTTAAATGACTAATTAGAGTCTGTTCACACCACAGATCAGCCAAGCAAGGCAAACTCCTAAGAGCTAATGCTGCTTACTTGCTCCCAGAGGAAGCTGAAGGTCTCGGGATCTTGCAGAGGCATTTTCCCCCTGGAAATCTGTGCCTGCTACCAGGAGAATTTAGGTGGGAGGGAAGCAAAGAAAAATCCTCCCCCATCAGACATCAATCCTTCTCTCAGGCCAGTTTCTTTGCCTTGTTCTTTCTCTGCTTGAACATCTTGTTTAGTGGGAGAAAAAATGTGAAACTAAGTGCCCCAAGCTGAGAGATGCTGGGCACCCAGCAGGACCCTGACCTCCCTTGTAGGTGACAAATTGGATGGCATGTCAGCTGAGGGGGGAGGGAGGGGCATGGCTCACGGGGAGGGGAGTAAAGTTACAAAGCCAACATCTGTTCTCAGGGTCTGTATGGGCTGCAGGCCTCGCCATTCCCTTCAGGAAGGCACAAGGGAATGGCCTGGGGTCACTGCAGGACAAAGCAGGGGGTGTACACAGGGTGGGTCTGAGGGGATATAGAATAGGTGCAAATATAGAAAATAGATCCTGAGGGGGTGTTGTGGAGGGATAGAAGGTGGAGAATGAATCTTTAAAAGAAGCAATGATGTGTTCATCTGTGAGGTTCAAAAATCTGGGTTTGGTTTTCTTATCTCAAGGCCCCACAGGAATTAGTCATCCCTGAGTAATGGAGTTATTCATCCCTCCCAAAGTTTCTCCTCTGATCATCTCCTACATTCATATCCTCTGTCTCTGACTTGTATCTTCCTTCCTATTTAGCCCCATGAGCCACTGCAAGAAAAAAAGCTGAAATCTCATTGGACTGGCAGTCTGAAATGATCTGGAGAGATAATGTGCCACAGCTTCCATGGGGGAGCAAGAGCCTGGGCAATGGCATCTCTCCTGCGTTCAGCTGTGAGATTTTGCCCCAAATGCCTTCTGTCATCTCAGCAGACCCCATCCTTTTTGCTTTAATTGATTCTGTCTGGCTTTAATCTGGTGCGAGAAGAGACCTCCCACCGTGAGCACTGAGAGCTGGTTTGTGCACGGGGAGCTGTGAGAAGCACGAGGTTATTTTATTGAAAAAAGGGACACAAGGATGTTTTGGGAAGGACACTGCCTTCTGTAAACCCATTAACAATTGAAATGAGGCCTTTCACTTCCACACAGGGTTTGTGGGAAGTGCTTGTACAACTGGAAAGCAAAGTGCTGTAATAATAATTTTGCATTATAGCCGTGGTGTAGGGTTTCCTGAAGTCATCCACAGTTGGGTTGGCTCCATGCAGTGGGACACAGTCCTGGAGACCTGGCCCTTCCCTGAGGATCCAGAGGAAAGGAGAAGGGAATGGCTTTGGCTGTGCTCACCCCAACTACACGATGACAGAGATGAGAATAAATAGGGAAGTTGAAAAGGAAACCTCCATTGTGAGTCTGCTCAGCCAAAATCTAAACAGTTGAGGAGTTTGTTTTATCAAATCAAAATATTTTGGTTCAGTGGTGGTGTTGGCTTGAGTCAGTGTGTCTGGGCTGACACAGTGTTGGAGAAACACTCAGGTTTGAGGGGCTGGATCCCTGTCACTGGGGGATCAGGAGCCCTGAAGCCATAGGAGAGGGGGTGCTGCTCATTGTGGCTGGGTGGGAGCAATCCCATTTCCCATGGCTTGAGTTTAGAGTGTTCAGATATTTTTATGGCCTCTCCAAAGATGTTCTGGGGCCCTGTTGAGTCTGATTAAATCTGCTGCTGCTTGGACCACAAATAAGGGTTTTAAGTGGAATGGGAAGATTTTTGAGGAAAAACAGATGAAGTAGTATGGAGAGTTAATTATCTGCAAGCCCCTGAAATGGCATGAGTAATAAAATATAGATAGGTACACACTTATTCCTATCATGCCATTAATGGTCTGTGTCTCTGTGTCAGGGAATGATGTGTAAGACAATACTCCAAAATACAAAATTACTGCCTGCCAGCACTGAAGGCTCAGCTCTTTGGAAGTGTGGTCTGGTTGAGGTGTTCTTCCAAAAGTATCTTGCTAAAAAACCTCGTGCTGAGGATCTAAGAACAAAATAAATAAAGCAGTTGAGGTTAGGCTGGAATAGATCCTGTAGCTCCTGACCTCTCCCACATCTCCCCCAGATACCCAGATTCCCAGTGAGAGCTCATTGTTCTTCTAAAAAGAGATTTGTTCCTACCTGTTAGTTTTGCTTAGGATGTGATATAAACTGTAGCAAATAATACCATGCAGTTTTTTGTTCAAATACTTCCTCCCTTCCTTCCCTGTCTCAGAAATCTTCCTATTTTTTTAATTTGTTTCTAGCCATTCCACCTGACCCTTCAATATTTCCATATTTCAAGGAGATTTAGCCAAATGGTGTGTTTCCATGGCTGATATGCAGCAATAATGCAGGGTTAATACCTAATTAGTTCCCAGGGACATTGAGCTTTTCATGGATATTCAGTAACAAAAGCAACAACAAACAAGCTGAATTCCTAGGTCTTAATTCATCGGGAGGAGGAAATAGGAACCTAAAAATGCAGGAATTATTCAGTGCAGTCTGAAAACCCCGTTCTTTCTCTCATGAAGCCCAGAGGATGCTATAGTAGCTGACAGGGGAAATATAACCTCCTCCTCCTTCCCTCCCTCCCTTTAGGGGGGCTGTAGATGTGTCTGCATTTGCAGCCCTGACATCTCCAAACAGGAAAATTCCCAGTCCTGCAACACACTTTAAACAGCTCCCTGCCCATTCCCCTCCCTGCCTCAACCCCCAGCCAACCTGACCCTGGGTTTTTTTGACATCCAGCCATACCTGATCAGTTGTATCCCCAGCAGCTGGATGTGATCAGAGCCGGCCTTCCACCTCGCAGGATGGCGAGCATATGGGCCTGGGGGCTGCAGCCATTATGTTCCTGAGCACTGAGCTTGTCTGCCCCTGGCTACAGAGGGTTTTTTCCCCTCTCAAGCAATCGCAAATAAACCTTTCTGATAAGTAGCAGCAAAACAAACAGGCCCTTTGGCTGTGTAGGCAGTGAGAAGGAGGGAGGAATAAAAACCTGACCCAATAACAAAATCTTTGCTGTGTTTAGGCAGTGCCTCTAGGAGGGAGAAAGTCTGCCCTCAGCCAGACAGAGCTTTTCTGGGAGCGGGAATGGTTTCAGGATGATTAGCCCTCAGTGCTCTACAGCCAGGCCCTGGTGTGGGAGCTCCAGGGGATGGAGAAGGTTTGGCTCAGAGAACAGCCCTGGAGATCATCTGGACCATCAAAGGGAGGCTTTGAACTGACCCATGTGGGCAGTCTGGCCTCAGCCTGGAAGTGAAGGGGTTGGAGGCTGAGAGTTGTGAGGGTCCTCAGCTGTGAGCAGGAGGGTGGTGCAGTGCAAGAGTTCAGGACAGCTGTGGGAAGAGTCTGGGGACAATCTCAAACAGCCTCTCTACATCCTTTCCTATTTCTAAAACATTTCCAAAAAGTGCCTCAGATTCTGGAAGGGCTCACAGGAGGCCTCTGGTACTTGGCAGTGCATGTGCCAAGTGAGGTGTAACCAAGTGCCCATGTCTTGGGGCTTCACTGTGGTGCTTGGAGGGCTCAGGAGTGGTCCCTGAGTGTCCCCATCACCTTAGTGTGATCTGAGCCCTGACCCCTGTAGAAAGCTTGAGGCAACAAAGGGATTTTTGCATAGAATGTATTATAGGAATGCTGGAGTTTACCTTCCTTTCCTGTACACCAAGGAAATAAGGCTTTGGCCTTCCCAGGAAATCCTGGCTTCCAAAAGCTGTGTAGCTTAGAGTATGTGCATACCAGGGCATCCAGATTGGACCTGACATAAAGTTATGGTCTAAGCCCAAGGATGGGAAGAACACCCACATTTTGTTCTCTGAGCCCTGCTAATACAACACCCACTGTTGCTGCCCCATGTGTGTGGTGCTTGGATACCCAGGGCCACAGAAACGTGTGGATGAGCAGACAGGGGAAAAGCTTGCTCCAAGATGTTCAAAAAATGTGATGAAAGCTGATGAACTAAAAAGCTGCCTGCTAACACAACCCTTTTCAGGCCAGGAGTCTGTTCTGGGTAGATGTCCCATTTCTCCAGGGTTCCTTGAGGAGCTGAGCCTCTCCAGTGCACTCCCAGCTGGTGGTCACCACAGTCAATGAATGATGGACTTTTCCACTTGGAAGGCAGACCTGTGAGGAGCCTTTGAACTCTTTGCCTGGGCAGATATAGCCAAGGGTATCACCCTGGCAGGGCCATGGTGAGCTCAGACTCTACCTTGAAATGCTGCCAGAGTCTGCACCAGGCTTGTGCTGAGAGGCTGGGAGCACATGAAGGGCCTATGGCCCTGTCACCTCAGGCTGACAGGGGCCAGAGCACTGATGTCACCACAGTTACAACAGATGGTACCAGGGACAATCAGCTGTTGCTGCCAGTGCCTCTTCTCCTTCAGCAGGACTCACTCCTGTGGAGTGATGGAGTTCTGTACCCCTAAACAGTTGAACTCTAGAGAGGAGCTGGAAATCTATCTGGAAATGCATTCAGAGAAAGGAAAATGAGAGTATAAGCCATGGGATCATCACTAAGTGGGCCAAACATCGCTGTCAATTATGTCCCAAGCAACTCCATTGAAGCAAACATTAATTTTAGATTAATTGTAGATTTATGCCAGCATTTCTGAGAGTCATTCCTGGGACAGAGCCAGTTCTGGTAGAGGATTAATCTTGTTGGAAAACTCCCTCTTGTTCTCTGCTTGGTGTCTGACACTCGCACATGCATACAAACAAACCTCGGTGACCCTCTGCCAAGCCAGTTAACTAACGGGGAATTTGGGGATGTGAAACCTTAGCTTCCCCTCCAGCACAGCCCTGCATCTGCCACAGCCCTTTTGGAAGGCAGGACAAGCCACCTGCTACTTGTTTTGCTCAAAGAGAGAATGTCTGTTGGGCACATAGGAAACAGCTAATCTGGTCCCATGGGAGGGAGCAGCCATTTGTCATTCCCACAGTCTCCAGAACAGGTTCTCAGCACCTTCCAGGGCTGGGGATTTTCTCTGGGTGTTCTTCCACCTGCCAGTAGTTCAGTGGTTGGCTTTATCTGATGGAGGGATTTCTCAGACATTGGCATTTGGTCATTCACCTCAGGACAGAAAATACTGTGTGTTCTATTTCCATGCGTGCATCCCTTCTCAGCTTCAAAAGTAATGGAGAAAGGCATGCATTGCATGTGCTGGGTGCATGTCTCCTTTACATATGGACACGTTTTATGATGGGGCATTTGTGCAGTTCAAGGTCTTCCAGAAACACGGATCTTCTCTAGTTCTGACTTCTGTCTGTGCCTTAAGGATGGTCAGTGGCATCCTCTCACCACATTTCCATGGTGTCATTGTACTCCATGTGACACTGGAGTGTGATTTTTTTTTTTTTTAATATTTTTTTTTTAATTTAGATTTGCCAGTGGAAGTGCTCCAGATGCTTCCCTGAAGTCTCAGCAGCAGAAGGGCTAGTTTAAAAGTCTTGAGCAACAGGCTGGGAAAGCCTCCATTCCTTTGGAACAGCAGGCTCAGCTCTGCAGCCCGCTCAGCCTTTCCCCTTTCTGAGGGCAATAAATTGAATACCATTCCGTTTACTGCCTGCCCACAAGTTTCAAGTGGAAGAGGTGAAGCAGAGCCTGAGGCCAGCCACTCCATGGGCACAAATCAGTGTGGCTGTGCTGGCTTACTCCAGCTGTGGGGCTGGCCCCGAGGTTTTGTGTTCACATTATCCTGAGGCTCTTATTGCAGGAATGCAGGGTTGGCCAGATGTGCTGGTCACAGCATCCCCTCCCAAAGTGACAGGGTACCAGCTGCCACTCCCTGCCCTTGGAGCAGCCTGGTGTGGCCTGTTTGCAGCACGGAAGGTGCTCTGGGATCCTTGGGAATAGCCACCAGCACATCAGTGCTAGCCCTGTTCCAAGACACAACACTGAGAGAGTAAGAGCAATCGAGGAACTTTTCTCCCTTCGACGTGATGTTCATCTCCTCCCCCAACCCAGCATATGGAATTCTGGATCACATTTCTCTCTCTTGCCAATAAATATTGCAGATTTATTGCTCTCTACCTGGTGGGTAGTAAATTGCATTCCACCTCTGTTATAAGGCTCTTTGC
Source organism: Pseudopodoces humilis (assembly GCF_049639895.1). Classification (NCBI taxonomy): domain Eukaryota; kingdom Metazoa; phylum Chordata; class Aves; order Passeriformes; family Paridae; genus Pseudopodoces; species Pseudopodoces humilis. The sequence goes on from NC_142219.1 coordinate 9,149,303, forward strand.
TATGACACAGCCTTGCAGCTCCATTAAACCTTAATTACAGCAACACTTCATTGGGTTGCTGCGATGGCCCGAGTGCCATTGCAGTGGGGAGGATGTATGGCCAAAACAGGCTGATGCAGAGGGGCTTTGTTTTGTTTTCTTTCCTCCCTTTTTAAGGATTATGGAGAGTTGAGCCCAGCAAGGGGAATAGAGGGAGCCTTGGCCTCCTGCTCTCTGCTCATTTTCCACAACAGCTGGCGTCACCTGCCGCAGCCCAGGCAGCTCCTCTGCACCCTGATGAAGTGCTCAGCAAACAGCCTTGCAGGCTGCCTCTAGTAAAGGGCTGATTTGCATTTGTGCTGATGGGATGCATCCCAAAGCCAGAGTTATCCCTGGATTTCATTGCGTGAGGAGCGTGGAGCTTGGCCAAATGGAGCACCAGGAGCAGCACAGCACTTGGATTTCTATAGGCTGCAGCAAGACAAATTTAAGAGCAGCTCTGCTGGTGTGCAGGCTCGTCCTGCAGCAGGCAGCTTGCTCTGTGTCAGCTCAGGGCACTGTTTCTGGTGCCATCTGTCCTTCCCTGCAGCCTGTGACAGGGAGTGAGGCTTTGCTTCAGTAACCTCTGGCTGCTGAGGCAGCTCCTTGGAGGCCAGTGCTGCCTGATGTGTTCCCCAAGCTCCTCTGGCCCTCCTGCCTGAGGCCCCAGGGAAGGCTGGGAGAGGGTGGAGGGCTTGGTGCCTGTGGACACTGCACATGTGGATAGATGATTCTCATTTCCCCTCTCCAGCCAGGCAGGGAGGAAGAGCAGCTTGGAGCTCCCAGAGAGGCTGCCCAGTGCCTGTGCTCCCTCCAGACCAAGGGGGTTCTGCTTGGCCTTATGGCTTTTGTTTTGGAGATCCTTCCTGGTGTGGAGTGAGTCCCCCAGCCCCTGGTGCAGGTTTAGTCGAGTGTTCATTGTACAGACACCTCTCCTCGTGTGGATGCTCGGGCCTCTCTGTGGGATGATGAGCTAACCAGAAGGCACTAATGGCTACACCAGCCACTTGCATTTGGTGCCGTTCCAGAGCTGAGGCTGTGTTGTCAGATCTGCCCAGGACAAGGACTGTTTCATTCCCAGTGTGGAAATTATTTGCTTCCTTGGCCATACTGGTGTGATACCAAGTGTCAGATGTGGAGTAGCTATGCCAGTAACCAAAATGCTGGGATTGTCCTCGGGATTCCCTTTACCTTCAGCACTGCTCCAGACTGTTGTGGTCTCTCTGTGTAATGCTCACCACCCTTGTAAGTCCACTCATGTGAGCAAGGATGTTTATTTGACTGCATTTTACCACACCTGTAACTTTATCTGGTCAAACATCCACACAGGCTGCACGCAGGTATCCACAGGAGCTGCAGATAGATTTCTCTTTAGCTGCAGCACAGAAATCTCCTACACTACTGCTAGTGCAGAAAGCAGGAATCAGCTAAAATCCTTCAGCAAATTGAGTTGCAATGAACAACCAACACATGGGAAATACTTTCCTATGGAGAGCCTGTGTTTGAGCCTTGTTTGTCCTTATTCTCTCCTCTTGCAGCAACCTTGAGATGTCAGACATAGGAAATGTGGCCACAGCTGTTTATGCACTTAGAGGGTTTTTTCCAAGGCCACATCCTTCTATTCTCCTGTAGATTACTTGAAAAGATGCTGTGGGGACTCCAGCAAGCCAAGGTCTATGTGCCATGTGAGGGTGTTGCCAGGAGATTGACATTCTGAACGTTTGAAAACTCAGAGAACTCACTTGCCGGTGGGGTTTTCCCCCTCTCCTCCTTCCTTCCCTCTCAAACCGTGTGCTGCAAGTCTTTTTGCTGGAGATTAATATTTCTAGCAGAGCCACATTATTCAAGCCATAGTCACACAGGACAGCATGTATTAGGAAGGAGATGGGCACCTCATCTTTTTTAGAGTGTTCAGCTTTTCTGGGATGAATTTTCCCTCACCAAAGTCCTGTCCAACCCTTGACTTCTCTTCCTCTATAGGACAGTTAAGTCATGCCCACCCTAAGTGGCTCAGAAAATACCATGCATCTTCTAGGAAAATGTCATCACCTTGATGAAAACTAATTCTTTTTCTATGTGAATATGGAGAAGTTTTGAAGAATCTTTGTTTTAAATAACATGAGGGAAATAGTATCAGAGGTCTGACTTTGGTAGGTGCAAATCTTAGGAGTTTGTTCTTTCTCCTTGGAGGGAAAACTTTTAATTTTTAAAATGCAGTTTATGTGTAGACAAATTAAAGATGTGTAAAATTAAATGGGAATGTTTTGAAGGGATTGAAAATATATATTTTGATTAACTGAAATGAATTTAAAAATAAATCATGGGGAAAATGAAATGTTGGTGGAGGATTTTTTTGGTCCTCATTTGAAATGAAAAATAATTTGCAATCTTGACACTTTTCATGGAATGAAAAGTCCATTTGCTGATTAAGGTCCAGATTCATCCTGGTTAATTTCAGGCACTATTGAACTGCTTAGTGCCAAAGGGCACTTTAATCCACCTGAGGTTTAAATTGCCCTCTGGAGGTGCCTATTTCTTCCACTGATAAGACAAGGACAACGTGACTGCTCCTGCGTGTGCCTGAGATAACCGCCTGAAGCTGGGTGCCATGGGCAGGGTGCAGTGCTCGGCCTTGTTTTGGTGACCTCTCTGGTCCCTTCCAGCCCAAACCATTCCATGATTTTATGATTCTGGCTGCTCCACATGCTGCTCTTCTGTTCATGTGCCCTTCCATCTCTCCCCTCAGAAGCTGAGGGATTTGGGCTTGGGTTGGATTCAGGAGCTGGACTCCATGATCCTCCCAGGTCCCTTCCAACTCAGGGTATTTCATGATTCCATGACTGATTTTTTTTTATTTTTTTTTCTGAAGTGGGGAGGAGATTTCCACTAAAACACAGTTTTTTATCTACTTGTTTCCTCTTGGTGAGGAAAAAAAATCTGGAGGACTGGCAGGATGACACCTGGTGAAAAGGAAAGGAACAAGATTTGTGGTTAAGATTGAGGAGATCACTGGTCAGGTTCATTCTCTTTTAAGCACCACATCCCCCGACTCTCAGCTCCCACATCTGGTTGGCAGAAGGCAGGTCCTTTCCAACAGCTCCTCCACAATGTGCCAAACACTCTGCTCCATCTTTAGCACTCCTTGACCCAGAACAAAAGTGAAAATACTTGGCATGCCAGGAAAGGTTAACAAATAAATGACGCACAGCCTTCTCCTCCCCATGACATCACTTCCATGTGAGAGAACAATCTTTGTGCCACGCCTGGCAGTCTGGTGACAGCAAAGGGACACATCTGCTGCAAGTCATTTCCCATGCTGGGATTCCACAGTGCTGTCCTGCCTGGCTGGGTTCTCCCCTCCTCTCTGGGCTGAGGATGTAACCTCTGGGAGGTCAGGTCTGGCTCACTTTGTCACCAACCAATGTCATCTTCTCTTGTCCATGAGGACTTCGGTCACCTGTCCACTCAGCCAGATGGTTTTGCTTTAGGTAGCTGGGCATTTGGGAAGTATTATTTCTTTTGAATATGTAGCCTGTACTGTTCTTATTTTGGGCTCATAAAACATAATGAGATATGGGTCAACATTTAAGCTGTGTGGAAAATTACATCCTGGAAGACTTTGTGGAGCCAAAAGCTTATCTGGTATTAACTCTAATTATACCACTGGGCTGTGCAGCAGACACTGTGGCCTTGGACTAAGACCTTATTCTCCTTTCAGAGAGCTCTCCATGGCTCTTATACCTGGTGACATGAGCGGCGTTCATCCTCTGCTGCATTTTCCTGGGAATCGTGGGATGCTTTGAGTTGGAAGGGACCTTAGAGATGATGTAGTTCCACCCCGTGCCATGGGCAGGGGCACCTTTCACTAGATGCAGCGTCTCACTGCACTGAGATTGTCCCACTTCCTTGTCCACCATGGAGCATTTTATTCACCTTTCAAGTTTCCAGGAACTTTTTCAAGCTTGTTGCAGCAGCTCCTTGGCAGAGCGTGTAGGATGTGTCTGAGTGTTTCAGTCTGAGCATTGCAGGCGTGTGCTCTTGGAGGCGAGCAGGCAGCATAGGAGGCTGGGGGAAGGAGATTAAAATACAGTTGTTGGCTGATATGAAACAAAAAAGAAATGTTTAAATAAACCACAAATTACAAAAAAACAAAACAAAAAAATCCCTGTGAGAAAGAAAGAAAGTAACAAGTCTGTGGAGGATGGATGTTTGGAACTGTTCAGCCTAATGCATGCCAGATTCCTTCTCTCCTTGCTCCCCCCACCCCCTCCCGCTGCCTTCCCCTTACCAAATGCTGTCTGCTAAACTTCTGAAACACCCTTTGCCTTTTTGACCCTTCAACTCATCTTGAACTTAGGAAAAATTGGGGAGGCGGGAAGGACTCGTTGCCTGCGCAGTGCATGTGGCTGTGCCGGGGCAGGGAGTGTGTGCCGGGGGTCTGCGAGTGCGGGGGGCTGACATGGCTTTGTGTGCTTGATGCTCCCCTGAAAACAATTTGTATCCTGTTAATAGAATTAGTAAATATTTGTAGCTCCCTTTGAAGCCTGTGTCCCCAGGGGAAGTCTGGGGGTGGGGGGGCGCAGAGAAATTAGAGACAAGTTACTGATTTAGTCATCCTGGCCCCTTCCCCCGCCTCTCTCTTTCATTTTCCCCTCCTTTATGAAGACACTAAACAGACAAATTGGAGGTTTGAAACGAGGCTTGTGCTGGTGCCTGCGGAAGTGACAGGGGTGGTACTCGGGGGGCTGAGAGCTGCTAATGCAAAAGCCATTCACGTCTAATGACCCCATTTGGGAGCCAAGTTCCTGAGGGCTGGGGGGCCCTGCCAGGCACACAGCCCCGCAATGGGCAGGTGCCCGGGGGGCTGGCAGGGCTCTCTGGAAGGGCACTGGCCCATGGCATGTGGGGGAGGCTCCAGACAGCAGGATTTGCCTCATGGGACTGTTTCCTGGGCTCTTTCAGCTCCATCACCCTAAGTATCCATAAAGGAAGATGTGTGTGTATAATTTCAAATCACAGAACCACAGAATGGTTTGGGTTGGAAGGGACCTTAAAGATCATCTCATTCCAACCCCTGCTATGGGCAGGGACACCTTCCATAGACCTGGCTCTCCCTCTCTCTTCTTCCTGGTGTCATAGAGGACAAAGGAAGAAGAAAGTGATCTCGGATCGGAAAACTGAGTCATGTAGGGCTGAGACGTTTCATTTCCCATTATTATTCCTGATTTCTTTACAGAACTGCACAGATGCACGGGCTGAGCTTAGATCACCTGCAAGTTTTTAGGGGGTGGCTGTGTTCCAGCTCTCTGCCTCCAACAGCTGGTAGTTGGGAGTCCCTGTGAGTGACAAGGGCCACCCAAAAGGAGGCTCAGGTTTGAAGCAGGGGAAATTCAAAGAACTGTTAGCATCTCCTGATGGCAGCATTGCTTGGGAGTGATTTTGACAGGCTTTAGTACCAGTTACATTACTTTACACCTGTGTTGTGCCATTGTTTAGGGGAGCTCTCACTGAATTGACAAATCCACCCAACTCCATAGTTCTGTGATCATGCAAAGCTCTTGGCAAAGCAGCTGAGCTCTTACAGGTGAAGTGACTTGTAAAAAGTCCATCTGAAGTGAGCTTTCACCTTCCTCACAGTCCATAAACAAACTACTGGGTGAGGGGAACCAAGGAGGGGACACCACATTTCCTGGGAACCACTGGGGTTAGGTTGGAAACACCTTGTGCAAGGAATTGCTGTGCTCCAGGTGTAGTAGAATCAGATAAACCTGCATCTTGGTGCCTGTCCAAATTAAACTGGTTGGACTCGAAAGCCTTTGTTTTGAGGGTTCAGTGTTTGTAATATCAATGCTTTCCATGAAGCCATATGAGCCCTGGCTGGGAAGGAAAGGATGGAGGCAACACTCAGCTAGGAGAGAAAGTGTTGCTGTTGGAGGGTCAGCCTGTGCTGCAGAGGAGAGGCAGCCCTAGATGGGAGCCACTTAAAATAATCAACTGGACATCACAGTTTCCCTACGTGCTTTAGAGGATCCCCTTGTTCCTTGGAAACAGAACAAGCCATTCCAAGAGGTGGTGGGGCTACCTGCTGGGTGAGGCCAGGCAGTGATGGCATCTCATGCAGCTGAGAACACATGGGAGGTGAGGGAATGACTCCCCAAACCCAGGTTGTGAGGTTGGAAATTTGCCTTCTGAATTTTGGGGGCTATGGAAAGCAAGGAAGGAACCTCAGGTGGGTAATTCCTGTCTTGAGGGAAGGAGCAAGAGAGGCAGGCTCTGAAATTGTTGGATATTGGGCTGTCTGCATGACAGGAATATTGAATGGGATTTATAGGCTTCACTTCTGTAGCAAGAGGCAGCCGATGTCACCTCAAGGAGTCCTGGTGGAGAGAAGCTGGGGGTCATAGCGTGATTCCTCAGTCTCTGCTGAGTTGTCTAGTCCTCTCCATGAGCTACCAAGTCACCCAGGATTACTTACTGAAATATGTGCTTCAAGTTAGGATGGATAAATCCAGTTCTTAGCTGGGAGTTTGGTGTCTTGGAAGAACCCAGATGAAATGATTTCATTGGTTTATACGTGGTTGAATGTTGGCCTTCAACATTTGCTCACCTAAAGAATTAAAACCTTTTAAAAGCCCTAACCTTCAGCTGAAACATAAACTCTGTGTAAAAATTAAACCATAAATTGTCTGAAGCTCATGAATTTTCCTTTCTTGAGAACAGGTTTAGAAAGAGAGAATTTTTGCAGTTGTTTCTCTCAAGTCTTGTTGGGTTTTTGTGCAAAGGCACCAACAAGAATGTTCATGAGTCTTTACTAAAGAAAACTTTTAAAACTTTTAGGAAAATAATTGCAAAACACATCTAGTATGCTTCAACCAGCTGGATTTTCTGGCAGCTCCAGCAAAATCTAAACAAGGAAAATGATTGTCTTTTTTTGTTTTGTTTTGCAATATTTTTCTGTCCGGACTGGACAGTACAAGGCACATCCTCGTGGGAAGGTGTCGCGGGCTGCAGATGAGATAAAGTTCCCTGTGATTATATGGGGTGTTTCTCAACTGAGAGTCAGCACATGTGGAGGTCCAGTCCTTTTAACGCTCACAAGCAGGAAAAGGGTGGAAGTGGAGTCCATTAAGGAGAATAGTAAAACCAGGAGTCAAGTAATGAATGAGGGACTGCTCCAGTAATGTCATGTGAGCACCTCTCCCTCCCACTCGTTGCAGGAGGTATTGGCCAGTCCTGAGCCCCAGATCGTGTGAGCAAGGGCCTCTTTTGCAATTCTATATGTCTGCTCTACCTTTTCCAGACATGCATCTCTGGTTTTATTGAGCACACGGCTTGCTGTGGTCCTTAAGTTCCCAGCAGCTCTTTCCACTCCCCTTCCCACCCAGAGCTGAGAGACCTATTACCATGTAATGATGTGTCAAGCAATAGCAAGGTGGGGGAAATCACTGAAGGAAAACGCTGATGTAGCAGTGGAAGCATCCGTGGTTATTCTACTTTCCTTCATGACCTGGTTTTCTACACCCAAAGCCTTTAAGTTTCTCCTTAGGTGAGGAGGTGGCTTTGAGCACTGAGAACAGCAGCAGGTCTGAAAGTGTTGTAATGTTTCTCTTGTCCTAAGGTGAATTATGTTCTCAAATCCCCAGACTTGGAAAAAAATGCTTTGATGTAGTGAGCTTTAGCTTCTCTTGGGTCTGTACAATGACAGAAAGAGTCTAAATTAACTGTGGGTTTGTGTTTATCTGACTTCTTCCAAAATTGAGTCCAGTACAACTCAAAGCTCAGTCTAACTCTGTATGACCCAACCTTGCTGGGCTCCAGGCCAGGAATAGGTGACTTCTCCAAGTTCCCTCAGGGAGCTGCCTTCAGTCTAGCAGGGATTGGAAGCATCTTAAATTGTGGTGTTGTAGAAAGCTCTGCAGAACCAAACCTGTTCCTGGATGAGCTCCCTGGAAATTGTTGGCCATCTACAGCCTGGCTAAAAGTGATCTGTGATCCAGGGCTGCACCTTCTCCTAGTCCTGATCTCAGCCTAAACCAAGGGAAAAGCTTGCCTGGCTTCTTGCTGCATCATGTACCATTTTAATGGTTTCCCATATGTTAAATATTTTCTCAGTAAGTGGGAAATCCAGTGTTTCTAGTGAACCATTTTGAAATTATTCCTGGTTGGCAGATCTGCAAATGTGCAGAAACTCCTTTTTTTTTTTTAACATCAAGTGCTCAGAGTTGCATTCTGAGATTCCCTGCAAAGACTCAAGCCTAGGCTGTAAAATGTAGTTTGAAATTTAATTTCCACCAATATCAGTGTGGAAGAGATTAAAATGGGAAAGTCCACAAGGAGAAAGATTTTCTTGGTAACAAAACAAACTCCACTGTGAGCTGGTGACAGGTTTTATCAAAAATATTTTAAAAGCTGTCATTTCATATTGTTTCTGCTTTACAAAGTTGGAAATGCTGTAGAAGCTGGAGCCATTTTTAATCTCTTTAGGGAGCTAATTTTACAAATCAGCCACTGTAGCTTTGATTACAACAAACTTCACTTTCTGAAAACAGCGGCTGTGGTGAGGAGGAAAAAACACATTCTTGTTTTGCAAACAATTTTGGTAAGTTCAGTAAAAATGTAGATAAATTATTCTGAAAGGACCCAATGGTCTTTCCAAATGCCAACTGTAAAGAAAAATTCTGGCTAAAAATTTTTGGTTTTGAAAAGAAAAAAGCCTGGTTTCAACATAAAACACTTCTGATGCCAAGAATTTAAGCCAGCTGTCATTGTCTTTTGTATCCATAAACAAATGCTTTGGTCTCCCTAACAAATCTCACATGAGGAAAAGGAGAATGGGAAAAGCAAGGGCTGGCTGTCTGCAGTGCCTGGGCCAGCCACAGTCTGACAAGATCTGGGGCTGTTTCCCCGGAATCCTTGCTGTGGCCAGGGAGCTGCCCAAGGCTCTGGTGAAGACACCCGGGAGGAGAAGTTAAACTCTTCCATAGATCCAGGGAGAGGAGATCCAGCTTGGCCATGGGTGTTCTAGAGAACCTGCCTTGAGGAGGTGACCAGTGTCCCACCATTCCTGAGCAGCCATTCCAGCTGTCCAAGGACATTGGATGGGGCTCTGACCAGCCTGTTCATGCAGATTATGTCCCTGAACATGGCAAGGATCAATCAAGTTGGAACCAGATAATCCTTAAGGTCTTTTCCAACCCAAACCATTCCATGATTCTCTGATTCCTGTTTTCCATGGCTGTGCTGTGACACTCAGTGGGAGCAGACTGGGCAGAGCGATGTGTCAGCAGAACTTTTAACAGCTTGTTGGAACTTCTTAACAGCTGGAAACCAGGAGTGGTTTGCTCCTCTATCTCTTTGGTCCCAGATCCTTTATTATTTTATTTTTCCTCTTTGAATGTTAACCCTACTTTAAAGCAGGAATTCCCTCTGGAATGTGGGAGACAGTACCCACCTATGTCCTATTTCCTGCAGTACTGAGAGCAAAGCTCTGCAAATGTGGATGAGGATTTTGAGTGCATACACAGCTTGCAGATCTTTGTTCTGTCCCAAAGATTCTGAAGCCTCAACTACTGTAATTTTCTACCTTATAAGATTCTCTGGTGCCTTCTAAGTTTGGGGTTTCCTCTCATTCAGGCTGCTATGGGAAGTCTTTCCCACCTGGTTTCCTGGTAGTGTGATACTTGTCAGAACTATGTAACCCTGAGATCTTTGTTGAAAAACGTAGTATTTCAGCTAAATCAAGATCTGTGGCTCAAAGATGGTGAGGTAACTGTGGGTGAACAGGCTCTGATCACACCAGCCCTGTCTTCATAGGAATCCAGGGGGGGAAAAAAAGGCTGACATCACTTCTGAGACTTCTGCCTCTGTTTAGCTTCAAGTTGTTGGTGAAGGTTAAACAGAGATGTTCCCCAGATGGTTCATCTTACCAAGTCTCTCTCCTTTCATTAGTGATCTGTGTTGTTCTCTACTTCTGTGATCAGCTTTAGAGTGGTTAATTGATAGGGACTGGCTGGTTTTGGTTTTTTAACTGCCTTTATCCCTGTGACTCCTCATGGATTCAGGGAATCCCTGGTCATACCTGCTAGAATGGCACAGACCATGTTACTTTTGAGTGCAGGGTCTGTCAGCTGTATACAACTTCCATATGTTAAACACTGATGTAAACAGACTCTCCCCTTCTCTTTGGAGTCAAACCCAAGGTCGGGAGACCATGAGGTGCTCAGCTGCACTTCACTCACCACAGGACAGATCTGGAAGTGATGCTGTCTCTAAGTTACTTGGGTAGGATCTTAGATGGATCCCTGTCCTGCTCATCCCTGGGCACAGAAAACCTGGGCAGCTCTGCCCTGCCGAGGCTTGGAGCTGATAAAACATGTGCCTTTGCACTGAGGAGATGCTGCAGACACGGGCGACTGTCACCAAGCTTAAAGATCGAGGATGGGCAGAGCACGGGGTGGAGTGAAAAACCTCTCAGGGTAATTAATCCACTCCTATTACTCCAGCTTTCAGCTTTGTTGTATTTTTTCTAAAGCTGGCCTGCAAAACCCAGGTCTCAATTAATACTATTATCCTGGGGATGACATTTCCTCAGTCTGTCGTCGGTTATTTTTTAATTCTCTAATTTGTTCTAATCTGCACATTGCCTGCACATCAAGTCAGCCATGAAGACGCTGCATTTCCAGGTTCCTTCCTCTCCATCCTCCCAAAGAAATTAAAGCAAGGAGGCTGTGGGACCACAAGTGCAGGAAATAGAATTAGGGAACATATTAATTGGGGCATCAAGTAGGATTTTGTTCCAGGCGGTTTCCTTCCGTGAGCCACTTTGATGCTTCCCCTTCGCAGCTCTGTTTCTCATTAAAAGTATCCCTTAATGGCAAATGTTGTTTATGCATGTTGCAATTATGTCATGCTGTAACCCCTATGCTGGCAGGCTGGGCTGATTGGTGGCGAGGAGGAGGAGGAGGAGGTCAGTTGTGGGGAGGAAGAGGGGGAGGTAAACAACAGACAAATAGTTTCAGGTTTGTGGTTGAAGGATGGCTGCTCCAAGCCCCTCGGTGTGTCCAGCCAGGCTGGACCCTGCATGAGTCAGGCCTTGAGGCTGCTCCTTCCAGTCGGGTTTTGGGCTTTCTGTGCTTTACTGGGCCTGGGGTTTGCAGCATCACCAGCAGAAAGGGATGGGTAATAGTAAAGCTCTGCTTTGCAAAATGAGACCTGGGCTCCCTTCTGCTGTTTTAGCTACTGTTTGATTTAAGAGAAGGAGGATTTGGGGTTGCTTAGTGGGTTTTTGGGGGAAAGGGAATGCAGGTCTCTTCACTCTCAGGGTTTTCTCTGTTCTCTATGACTCTTGTGTCATGGCTGCAAAACCATCCTTGGGGATCTTCTCCAGTTTGCTCTGGTCTCCTCAGACCCAGATCCTTGAGTGAGGCTGCTCCTGGGTGACTCTTGCCAGCACTAATTCAAGGCTGTGAGAATAGTTCATTTGTGGGAGGGTATTTGTTTTTCCATCCAGGAAGCCAAAACCTCCAGCTTCCCCTCTCCCTTCGCTCGCGTACCGGGAGTGCAGAGGGTTCATTCTGCCCTTGATCTCTGAGTGATCAGCTCAAGGCAAACCTGATGGTGAACTTCACTTTTTTTTTTCTCATTTTTTAATTGCTCCTACTGCAAAATGGGTTTGCCCCTGTGTCTAGATCTCAACAGCAAACAATTAACAGCCATAATGAAAGAAAACAGCTCATGTGTGTGGGGAGAGCAATCCAAGCCATGTCCATGCCCAAGCAAGTTCAGGAGCCAATACAAATACCACTGCTGTGTTTTGGAAACTCTTGGCCTCTCTGGATTTTGGGAGCCAACACACAGCGACTGAAGCTGATGGTGAAAGCAGTGAGCAAAAACCTCAAAGCTGTAAAAACCAGAATGTAAAACAAATCTAAGAGAGGGAAGAAAAAAAAACCCTCTCTCCTTCCTTCCTTCCTAATATCTTACCTAAAGAGATTGGAGCCTGAGCAGGCAAACAGGCCGAGAAAACCACAGAAGCTGGTGAATGAGGGGAAACAGACAAGTGTAGGAGTCACAGAGAAGTCACTCAGTGCCTAGAGCCAGAGCTGCTGTGAAATGACTCATTTTCACTTTGCATGTATGATATTTGCATGCAGAACACATTCTGTGATCCGTCACATGGGGATTCTGCACGTGGGTTTTGATCCAGGATGAAATTTCACCCTTTCCTCCAGCAAAGTCGTTTATCTTTCTTTCAGGGAGGAGGGAGGAAGTGGGAGGGAACTGCAGGGAGAGAGAACGAAATTGTCCTTCAGGCATAAAATTCAGGGATTTATCCCTCAAAAGGGTCACTCAGCTGCTTCCTAACATGGGGACAGAAGTGGGAAATGCTGGTGAGAGCACAAGGTCAGGGCAGAGGTGGTTCTTTACTCTGCTACCTCCACCCACCTCTGGCCTGAGCTGGAGCAGTCCCAGTGCAGTCTTGGCCAGAAACTGGGAGCCTTTGTACTACTTTGACTTAAATCATTATTCAACTAAAAGTGTCCTCTGGAATGAAGTAGAACTCCAGAATTAGACCCATGTTGTGTTCTGGTAGTCTTGAGAGGTCCAGGGATGTCCCCTGAACAGGGCAGAAGAGCTACTTGGCCTTTGATCTATTCCCTGTGAGAGCTTTGTAGTGTTTTTGGGATGTTTTCTGGTGTATCCATCAGCAAAGGGACTGGGATCCTCAGTGATGGACAGGCTATGGTGTAATAATCCTGATAATGCCAGCCTGTGTGCTGGGCTGGAGGGGTGCTGGCTCTCAGGGTCAGGCTGATAAACACAAGGGATGCTAGTTTAGGAATGACTGAAGAGGTTCATGGCTTGACAAATAATAAACCTAATCCTGCAGTAAGTCTTGGTGCTGTTCCTGGGGGGTTCATTGCTTTGGGGCTTGGACTGATCTTGGTGTCTCTGTAGAGCAAGGTTTGTGGCAAGATGTATCAGCTTCCACTGCTTGCCTACCAAAGGGATGGAATTTCCCAGGACTAGGATTGCATTCATGCAGTCTCTTTACATTATCCTACCCCTTCTGTGCCAGTGCCTGTTTCCAAAGCCTTACAGGAAAGGCAAACCTTTGGTGCCCTGCAAGTGAGCTGAGTCTGTCAGCAGCTGCTGTTTGCCCTTCCAGGGATTCCTTAGGCAAAGGAGCAAACCCAGAGGTGGGAATCCTGATGGCGGAGGAGTGCCATTTCCACCAGCCCTCCATCTGGGAGTTGATAGCCTTTTAAATGTTAGTATCTTACCCACATGGGAGTTTCTCTGGCAGAGCTCTGCTGTGTTCTCTGGTGCTTATGAGCGAGATCCTGCAGTTCTTGGCATGGCAGACAGGGAGAGGCACGGGGTGAATGCAGGCAGGTGCCACCCTGGGTGTTGGGTTACAGAGCTGTGCTCTTGGGCTCCTTTTCCCTCTGGATAATGGCACAGTCTCTCCACTTTGGGAGCCTGAGGGCTGTGTCAGTCGTGGCAGAGGCTGTGTCTTGCTCAGGTGGGTGCATTTGGGTACAGGGGGCCAGGGCAGGGCAGGTGGTACTAACGGGATTTGGGGGTTTGGTTTCCAAGGTAATGATTGAAGTGGGAGGCTCACCCATGTGAGCTCAGTCCTGCACATCAGGTGATGAGAGGGTGGGTAAGGATCTGCCTTGCATTTGCTGCCTGTGTTCAGACCCTCCATCTGCATGGAATAACATCTCTGTGGAGTTTATCACAGAATTAAATCTCTCCAGTTGCTCTTAGGCTGTACCTGGAGTTTACATTGTGCACAGATACAAACCTGAGCTCACATCAAACTCACTGTATTCTGAGCATGGGCTGCTCTCCAAAACTGAGGGTGGTGAGCTTTGGGGCACCCCAGTAAAGGAAAAAACCTTAGGACAGGCCTTGCCCGTTGCCTGAGCTCAGTTGTGTGGTAGGGAAGGGTCTGTGCCCGGGCTGGGGGCCACCAGTCCCTGTCCAGGCAGCAGCACTGGCACTAAAGCTGTTCTGTTTTCTAATGCCATAAGCCAGCACAGCTGTAGTGGGGTCCCAGCCATCTGAAACAACATGGCAGCAGATCACTGCAGTAGTCAAAAATGCTTTGAAAGGACCTATTTTAGTGCCAAGGCGGAGGAAGGACATCCCAGAACAAGCACAGCTCATAAACAGAGGCAGAACAACTGCCTCTGGCATCTTTCTCTGAGCCCGTGATTTTTACAAGGACTTCCAGCATTTCTCAGCTATTGGAGATGTTGGATTCTGAGTTGGAGGGTTGTGTGGGCAAAGGAGTGAGACTGCAGTGTATCAGTCCAGTTCTCCTCTAAAGATGCAGTTTTCTCAGAAGCCTGAGCAAGGAAGGAGGCATCACCAGGTAAACAACCTTAAATGAAGGCTATTTTGCTGGAAATGTTTATGCATCATTCCTGAAAAATACACAAAGCATTGATAGTGTAGCACAGAGTTCAGTTTGTGCAATCAGGAGTGTGTGAGTAGGTGTCTGTGTTTGTGAGATATGTGCTTCCCTGAAAGTAAGTTTTGAGAAACAGTTGCTGACAGGTGAATTTTTGCTTTAGAATTTCCTAAAACATCCTGATCCATCCAAGTGACTGGGAAGAGCAGTGATAAACCCCAGCCCTCATGTCTGTCTGCCAGGGTTTCCTGACAGAATGGCACAGGCAGATGTGTTGGAGTGTGTGGATAATAAATCTAACTAGGCAGCACACAGGCTGGCACTGCAGCACCTTCTGGGTCTGGCATGTGCCAAAGGCTGGATCTGCTTGATGGCACTGTGGAATTTCCAGATCTCTGGGTGCCCAGTTAGAGCTGCTGCACAAATCAATATCCTGGTACCTCTTTCTTTGCAGAGACTGATTTTCATCTCTGGCCAAAAGAGCACAAGTGGGGACATCTATGGTGTGATGACCTTAATTCAACTCCTGACCCACGGTTGGAGGAGTATCAGAAAGGCCAGGGCAAAGTCCCTCATTTGGTAGTAGAAATTTAATCAGGTGACCCCAGAAACCCCTGATCAGAGATTTTTGGCTTTTCCATTTTGTTGTGTTGTAATACCAGGGAGAAAGGCTGAATGTGCTGCTGTTGGCTTATGGTGATGCCTAAGGGTGCTTGTAAGGAGATAACCAACACTGTGCCACTCTGCATCCATGCCAGCTCCTTGGTCTTGGATATTAAACTAATTCAAAGAATTGGGAAAGTAAATTGGTCTGGAATTAATAGTTGCAATCCAACTATTTCCAGCATGCTGTACAATTTTTTCCTTTTTCTTGCTATGCTCTACTTTTCTCCCTTGAATCTCCATTGCCCCCACTTAGATACACAGAGCAATACTGTTTGTTGTCTGTGCCCTCAGAATCGTGTGTTTCCATGTTCTGCTCACAGACACCAAACTCCACTGTCCCTGCAGTGCTGGAAAATGAAATCTCTTCAAATGAAAGATTTTTGTAAGAAAATGCGTTTGTAATTTAGCCTGCTTATGGAAAAAAAGAGTGGAAACGCCTAAAGTCAACGACACAGCTCACAACTTGGGTGGCCAAGGGGGTAGCAGGTGGGGTGCTGTGGTAAAACAAAGCTCAGCTTAATTACAGGAACCTCTGTCAGAGAGGATTTCTTTTTTCTCACACGCACGTACGTACATGTGTGCATTTATCTCCTGCAAACGCGGCGGGTTTGCTCGAACACACGATTAACTCCTGTTGCCACAGACCCTTCTGCTGACTCAGTCCTTGGAATCCTGGTGTGAGCAATGCCAAATTGCACTTGGGTGTTGCTTTTGATTTGCTTGCTTCTGAGTATTGGAAAAAAAATAAAAATCTATGTTAAGACATTTTTCTAGCGGAGAGCTGAGAACCTGAGCCCAGCTTTGGATCTCCTGCGGACCTGGATGCACCTGCCTGGGCAGGGGAGGCACCTGGGTGAGCATTCCCTCTGAGAGCCTCCTCAGCCAAGGAGGAGCAGCACAACTGAGTCAACAGCATCATCCAAATTCCAAAGTGTGGGTGGAAGGAGAGAATCACCCTTTGTTGCCGAACCCAAAATCCCGGAGCTTTCTTTGCCGCGTAATTTGCCGGCGTCAGCAGATTCTGGGTGTTTTACTGCCAGCAGCCGGACTCAACTTCCTTGAAGTTGCAACATCAGGAGGGTTAATTATGTACAAAGTGCTGGCCAGTGCCGAGGTCTGGCACGCAGGGATCCAGCTGTGCTGCAGAGATGATCCAGAGGTGATTGTCATGGCCAGGGTTTGCGTGTTCCTGCGGACTGGGGGCCGGTTGTGTTCCTGGGATGGGTGAAGGCACGGCAGAGGCAGGCTCTGGAAGAAGCTTCCCTTTCTGTGAAGGGTTCTGGTTCACAGGGAATCACGTTAGTCTGTGGAGGGTTAGCATTCCCAGGAATGGAGCTGCAGCCCTGCTGTGTTTAATCTGGCTCTTTCTCAACACTTCCTAGCGTTGCAAATGCCATTTTCAGCCATCACAGAATTATACTTTACAAATATAAGAAAGGAGTTTTGGGGGGAAAAGTGAAATATGTTAATCTTGAGGCTTGTTTGTGTGAGTGCCTGGAGGCTTTACAGCTGAAGGACTTGTTCAGTGTCACTGCCGAGTTGAGCTCAGCTGAGGTGCATGGAGCTTTGCCCATAAGGTTTGGAGTGATTTGGTGTTGAGATCTTCCCTCCACACTCCTCCATCTGTTTGCTGGGTCCTCCAGAGAGGCAGAGAGTTTATTCTGCTCTTTCCAAACACCCAGCAGCACTGCTCAGCCTCCATCCTCCCCCTCCCAGCAGTGCTTCAAATACAGTTTGTGGATTTCCCAATATTTGTAACCTCGTCAGTCAGGGCTTATCTCCCTGCTACATAAAAGGACAGAAAGCACACATGGGCCTTATCGGGGAGCCAACAGCGCTGGAGGCGAAGACACGGGAAGTGTTCTGTCAACAATTCAAACAGTGCAATTAAAATGTGGATCGATTCCTTTTTCACTTGCACTGGTGTCTCATTTTTGGCTGCCAAAGCTGTGCTTGACACCAGGCTTAGCCAAGATTGTGGTGCAGGTTCTTAAGGCATTAAATGTTCCTCTCTTCTCCCTTGCCTGGTGTCTGGTACCCCCATCCCAGTTCAGCCACTTCATCACGGAATGGCTCTGGTTGGAAGGGACCTTTAAACTCATCCCACCCCCTGCCATGGCAGGAACACCTTCCACTGTCCCAGGCTGCTCAGAGCCCCAGTGTCCAAACTGGTCATGAACACTTCCAGGGATCCAGGGGCAGCCACAGCTGCTCTGGGAAATCCACCCCAGCCCCTCCTCACCCTCACAGGGAGCAATATCTCCCCAATATCCCATCTAACCCTGCCCTCAGCAGTGGGGAGCAAATGTGCAAACTGTCCTTGATACTTTAAAGTCCTTTGTCCCAGTGGGCAAATGTTGTTCTCTCTTGCCCAGTGCCCGGCACTGCAATGTTCCCACTTTGTATTTTAATACAATTTTTAGTTAATTATGACACAATTCAGTTACAACAGCAGCAGACTGGCGGATGTCTTAAATGCTTGGCTGTCCTTTGTCTGCCCTAGGTCAGATGTCAGAGCTGCCAAAAGTCAGTGTTGCCAGACAGGAGGGGAAGGGACTTAAATACAATTTCAATCAACTTTTTCCCCTCTTTTTTGTTAAATGGACTATTTTCCTTCATGCTACAACATTATCAGAGACCTCCAGCTCCCATTTTCCTGTTAGAAATACCTGACAAGGGAAAGCACAGTTGTTTGCACTGCCAGTGAGTGATTTTTTTACACAGTAGTAGAGTTTGACTTGATTTTTGGCTTAGATGTGCAGTGCAACCGTCTTGTGTCTTCCTCACTCCAAAGTGAATGGCTGTTTAATCTCCATCCCATGGAAAAAAAAAACAAAAAAAAAAAAGTCAGGATGTGCAAGCCCCCTGAGATGGGCTTTATAATTGCTCTAGCTTGACACTCCAACTTGGTGTCCTCATGGCCACTGATTGATTTCAATTAACATTCCCATGCTCCAGGCACTATAAATAACCCTTGTCTGGCCGGCTGCTTCCCACTGCCAGCTCAACCTTTCTCCTTTAGCTGCTGCTGCTGCTCATCTTGCTTCTTGGCTTGGCCTCAGGCTCAGTCTATAATTCTTTCCAAACTTCCCTGTATAAAATAATCATGTACATGAAGTAAAACAGGAGTCTCATATACACACTTAATAACTCTTGTGTACTGTATGAGTGGGAATTCCACTTCATAACCCCCAGAGCTTTCAAATGGTTCTCATTTTCGGCAGCATTCCTCCTGCGAGATCTAAAACTTCCCATTTTATCCCAAGCCCTTTCTTTGCCTTTCAACCCTTGGATTTCTCGGCTGGGTTTCAGGGAACAGGCGGCTTTGTTGTCCCTTTGGGCTGTGGTTTCAGCAGGGAGCTGATAGCCCTGCTCCTGAGCTTTTAGCCAAATGTCAGGGTTCTCTTCCCAACACCACATTTTCCAAATTAAAGCTCGGGCTTGCTTGCAATCCAGAGCAAAAGGCTCTGAGATTTAGACTAAACTGATAAGATAAGCTTACAGGGACCCAGAGCTAATGTTCTACACGTGTTCCTCTGTCTGCCTACCTGTTATCTCATTCCCAGTGAAAAAGAGGAGAAAGAACATCGGCTGTATTTAGAAGCTCGGTGGATGTGACAGCTAGATAACATCTGTATATAGCTATGGATATATGGATCCATGGATGCAGGAGCACCACTGACAGATAAGAGCCAGCAACCTGCACATTTCTGAGGCCAGGAAGGACAGTTGCATCAAAGAGTGCAGAACTGGAGGGTTTCAATTTGGGGGTGTGTTGTTTAGATGACATTTCGAAAGCCAAAGCAAAATAGACACCTCTTTGATAAAATGCACATGTCTTTCTCTCTTTCCCTGCCAGCTGGAGATGGGGTTGGAGTTTCCCAATCTCAAAGTAAAAAAAATAATAATTCATGATTTGTCTCTATTACATCTGGCATTTTTTCTTCTTTTTTTTTCCACCCAGCAACATATCTAATGGAAGATCTCCAAACACCCTGATGTATCGGTATTTTGAATTTGGAAGATTTGTGTTGATTTGGGGATTACTCCACAAACACGGGAGAAGTAAAATGGATGATATATGTTGTCCTCAGAACCTCTGGCTTCAAAAATTTGTTCTGCCTGTGGAAATATACTGATATAATAGAAATATAGTGATACAATAGTGATGGAATAGAAATATAGTGATATAATAAAATCAAAGGCAGCTGCTTCTCCCGGTTGGCAGAATCAGAAGTGCAGGAACACGAGTGGGTGGAAAAACCCAGGGAGCAGGGAAGGCTCACACAGATGAGGAGTCAAGGTCAGAGTCCTGTGGCCACTGGATGTGCCACTGTCCCCATCTCAGCACAGGTGACCTGCCATGCTGGCAACCCCCAGAGCTGTGCTGGCAACCCCAGAACCATGCTGGCAACCCCCAGAGCCGTGCTGGCAAGCCCCAGAGCCATGCTGGCAAGCCCCAGAGCCATGCTGGCAAGCCCCAGAGCCATGCTGGCAAGCCCCAGAGCCATGCTGGCAAGCCCCAGAGCCGTGCTGGCTGCCGGGAGCTGACTCTTCCCTCCAGCGCCCCGGCTCCGGCTGCGTGCGGAGCCCATGTGCTCCGTGCGTGTCGTGCAGTGGCTGCTCATCCTGTTAATTAAAACAGTGTTTTCAATGGTACATTCTTGGGTTTTCTTTTTTTTCCCCCCCTCCCCTTTTTCCACATTTGGAGCCTGGCCTTGGTCCCTCTGTTGTGCCCCTGGCTCTGTTTGCTGAGCTCTGTGTCAGTGCTGTATGTCCGTGATGAGCAGCTTTGGCCAAAGGTAAGGATCCTGAAATTGTAGGAGTGTTGAGAGGCTGGACCAAGAAGCAGAAGCTCTAGTCCAGATATAGTCTCATCAGTGCCCAGCAGAGGTGGATAATGATCTTCCTTATTCTGCTGTCCATGTTCTTGGAACAAGCAATTTGCCCTGTGTGTGATGAGAGGATGCTGCCAGCTCGGCTCCATCCGAGTGCCCACTGCAGAACTGGTCCCAGGAACTGAGCTTTGCCTGCTGCATTTTCATCTGAGTCTCTGGACCAGGTCTCAGTGCTGACTTTCCCCTTTGCTGCTTTATTTCTGTCGGGTTTGTGGTGCTTGTGTCAGTGGAACTCATTTATAAAGAGCAAGGTGCTGCTTCATGGTCTTAGCTGGTGTTCATTTTTCTGCCCATTCTTTGAGAAAGAGTTTGTTACGCTGCCTTCAGCTTCTGGTTTGTACCTGATGTTGGGCAGCAGCAATCAAAAATTATAAATCTGTATAAAATAATTCAATAGACTGGCAATTAAAAAAAACCTTTGAGCAATGATTACTTTGGAATAAACATTAAACACCAAAGAGGACTAAATTTTCTTTTGTGCAAGATACAGAGGCAATATTGATAACTTTTAATGCCGTTCAATGCTATTCAAGGGAAAAGCATACAAAGGAGGAATCTTTTCAAATATAAATTTTATTTCTGGAGGTATTGGAATTTGCCAATTTGATGGGTTGGGATTTAGTAGAAAATAGGAATAACAACCCCCTAGGTCAGCAATATCAATGTGCATTTATGATATATTGTCATCCTGAAAGATTTTTCTTTTTCCGTAAAAAGCAGTGCGGGAAAAAAAAATCCACATAAGTCAAATCACACAATCTATTAGTGGATATGCTTATAGATAAACAAGAAACAAAACATCCTGAGAGCAGTGGGAGAAATAAATAGATTTTCTGGAAGGGAGAGTGAGTGTGAGAGCAAGGGGAGTAATGGGGCAGATGTGTGTGAGTTTGCAAACTGTTTTTTGCATTACAGGATGTCATTTATTTAGTTTGAAAAAACATGGTTTTACGGTGTTATTCTGTGCCTTTCAGAGTTCTCATGCACTGGAAGCCAGCTCTGACTTCTGTGTCAATGGGCACTTGGGGACTCCAAGGCCTGAGTTATTTGGCTGTCAAATGTTGTTACTAAGTCACTGGAAATCACTTTTTTTTTTTTTTCCTTCACAAAATTAATTTGTTTTACTCCAAGATGCCCAGAGCAATCATTTATATAATAAAGCTGCAAGTGGCAGGAGGACATCTAAAAATAACGCATTCTAAACACAAAGCTCCGATGCAGGCACTGGAGGAGAGGTTCTCCCCTTATTCATATTCTGCATTGCTATTTAATCTAAAAAACCCCAAAAAGGTCAAATGTGGGAAGTCACTTGGTGTACAGACCATGATCTTGTCATTTGTGTCAAGTTAATTGATCTCAAAGAGATATTGGGCCAGATCTTGCCAAGTTCTGTAAATTGCTGTGCTGGGCCAAAGTCTTACCAGGCAACTGCTGTTAAATCCCAGACTGGTTTGGGTTGGAAGGGACTTCCAGTGCCACCCCCTGCCATGGCAGGACACCTTCCACTGCCCCAAGCTGCTCCAAACCCTGTCCAGCCTGGCCTTGGACACTTCCAGGGATCCAGGGGCAGCCACAGCTTCTCTGAGCACCCTGTGCCAGCCCTCCCCACCCTCACAGGGGACAATTCCTTCCCAATATCCCATCTAAATTTCCCCTCTTTCAGTTTAAAACCATTTCCTCTTGTTTTGTCACTGCAGGCCCTTGTCCAAAGCCGCTCTCCAGCTCTCTTGGAACCCATTTAGGTGATGGAAGGGGCTCTAAAGCTGCTAAATTGGGATGTTGGTATTTTATCTGTGCAAATGTACAAGTTGCTCATGTGCCAGCTTGGGTCGAGTTGTCTAAGCCTACAGAAACATCTGTGCTGTGGGAATCTCTGCATCCAGCAGATCACTCTGGGCTCCCTGTGTTCTCCAGGTGAGCTGGATGTGCTCAGGGTGCCCTG
Organism: Pseudopodoces humilis; assembly: GCF_049639895.1. NCBI lineage: Eukaryota > Metazoa > Chordata > Aves > Passeriformes > Paridae > Pseudopodoces > Pseudopodoces humilis. Next base: position 9,171,249 of record NC_142219.1, read on the forward strand.
GGCTGCAGCTCCCCGCAGGTGTTTGTCCCAGATCCCAGGGCTGATCTGTCCTGGCCTTCTTGGACTGCAAAAAGAAAACTGCCAGTCTGTGCTGCTGGCATCTTCCAGGGCAGGAATACCCCTCAGTGGCTGTCCACAGCAGGCTGGGATGGGTTTGTTTCTAAAGGTCCAGAGTCCTCACATTTCTGCTGGAGTTTGGAGGTGGGTGGCATGAACTTTGGCCTTAAACTGAAATTTGGCCCTAGACCTCTAGGTTTTGGCTGGCTTTGAGGGCTTGTTCCCAGTTCACTGGGATCTCTTCCCAAGCTTTTGGGAAATGTGGCCCAAGCAGATTATGAGGAGGTGTGGAGATGTGTCTAATTCCTGACCCACCTGCCTTGGCTTTCCTTACATGAATGACTTCTGTTACTAAACTTACACAAATCTAATTAAATAGTTGATCCTCTTCTACCACCTGGAAATCTCATTCATAAGGGAAAGAATTTGACCTTTCATCTCTCATTCTGGACTTCAGCATCCCATGTCCTCCTTAGCCAGGCTTTGTTATGGCCATATAAAGCAGTACCAAAAGGCTGGCCTGACATCACTCCCTTCATGCCACACTTAGTTTATAAGCCTGGATTATGCTTTTGTCCAGGACAGTTTGCCTTACCCTAAAATTCTGGCAGTCTAGAGGAGAGGAAAATCAGATTAAGTGTTCCTGATAGCAGGGGAGCCAAGAGCCAGTGCGAGGAGCGGCTTCTGCACACAGCAAACACTGCTGCCAATCTGGCAGCTGGACACAAACATCCTGAGCTGGCCTGGCCTCGTGTGATCTCATCCCCCTCTGACTGCTCCAGCACGTGTTCGGGAGGCTGGGCTGGCACCAGGAGCTGGGAGCCCCTGCAAAAGCAGAAACCATGGAGGAAATGTTTAACAAATGTTCAGCTGTGGCAGTGAGCTGCTGTAAAAATCGCTCGGTTGTGTTTTAGGGCTGTCACCCACCTGCTTGGATCTACATGTGATTTTTGGGGAGTTAAATGCTGTCTGTGGAGCAGGGGAGCTGGGAATATCCACTGAATAGGGTCAAGTGCTTTCCCTACAAGGTGCAGAGTGCTGTGGCCTTGCCTGCAGTTGTGAACAGGCCACTGCTGTGGGCAGACCAGATTCACAGAATATCCTGAGCTGGAAGGGACCCTCAAGGATCACCAAGCCCAGCCCTGACAGGACACCCCAACAATCCCACCCTGTGCCTGAGAGTTGCCCAGGTTCTTCCTGAGCTCCAGCAGCCTTGGGGCTGTGGCCACTTCCCCAAGTTGGGCTGCTGAGGCTGCATTTGATGGTCTCCAGTGGAGGAGTCCCACTGGTGGTGGAAGGGAATTTGCCTGGTCAGTGTGGTGGAGCTGGAGACCTGGCTGCCAGGATCAGGTTGGAACCTGGGGTCAATTTGACAGCAGTGCAGGGAACTTTATGAAATGCTGAGCATTTTAAAGAAATCCTCTTGGAATCTCTTAATACCGACACAAGTCACATTCCTTCTTCCAGCTAAGGGATCTGCAGCCGAAGGAAGAAAAGGAGGGAACTTTGTAGTAGATAGAAAATAGAATAAAGAGAATAAGGAGATGGACTGTTGGAGGATGAAGGGGTGATTATCCCACCACTGCCACCCTTTGGGAGGTGTCTACCCTCCAGCCCCAAAGGGAAGAAGGAACAATTCACCAGACTCCACTTTGCTGCCCAAGCTTTCTGGGCTTGGCACAGCATGAACCACTTGGTTTCTAATGTCAGGGACTTTCCTTTGACTGAACATTGCAGAAATGATTTATACAGGTTACTGGACCATTCTGACCTTTTGCCTGCTTTATCAAAGACCAGAGAAAAGATCCTGTAATTTATTTTATGTGGGGCCAGAGACTGACTGGCCATGCATGGTCATGGCTTTGATAGAAGCCGAAGTCCCAGCTGAAAGAATAAATTAATTTTGACAGCTCAGGTACATATTGCTCTTCTCATTCAATAGCCACTTCAGTCACTTTTCCATTTCCATCAGTGGCAAAGGGAGGCTTTGAGTTTGGGAAGTCCTGATGCTGTGACTGAGCACAAGGCACTGGGGCATGGCACCTCCATCCTGCAGCAGGACAGGGCTGGGCTGTAGAGCAGAGGTAGGAAGGCTTTATATGGTTGGTCACATGGATTCAAGCTGCAAAATACAATAAAATTGCATTGATAATTTTTAATTCATAATTTAACAAATTTTAATATGTTGTTCTCTCTGGGGCCAGGGGAAATAATTTTTGTGAGCTTTGGATGTCTTGGTTGTACCTCTCATGCACTGTGTCGACACTTGGTGCGGAAAACTACTCCTTCCATTCTTCTTTTTTAGTTAATCTTCAAATGATATTTTTAACAGTGCACAAAGTTTTCCTGTTTCCCTTTGTATTTCCCTGAAGTTTTATTGCCTCTGCAAGTATGTAAAACACTCAGCAGGCAGAGTCACTGCCGTGACTCAGTTCCTCCTCCTCTTTGCACGGTTCATTCTCTTCATTCCCAGCTTCTCCCCAGGTGTTCATTGGTACCTGTGAGCTGTCTCATCAATCCCAGTTGATGATAATTTAAATTTTTTTTGCTGTACCTCATAATCCTTCTGTGTTCCTGAGGGTGATTAACATACATCTGGCAGGTTTTTGTCTTTCTTCAGGAGTTTCCCCAACTGTGTCACCCATCTCTCTTCCAAATCCAAAAGCTGAAAACAAGGAGCATCTCTTCATTTAGTGGCTGATGTGTCCCTAATTTCCCAGGCTGGCCAGGGAAGATGACCAATCACATCAAGTGTTTTGTTATCACAAGCCATGTGTTTTTCCTTTTTTATGGGATAATGGCAGTAAATATCCCAAAGTTTCACTTTAATTCTTTCCTAGATGGGAAGATTTCTTGGCTGATCATCTGAGATGAGTTACAGGGAATGTTTTATACTGGGATCTGCTGCGGATGTGGCTGGCTGTGGCTTGATGTGTCTCTCAGGGATGGAGATACAGACAGCACCATGATTTCTGCCTGTGATGTGTGGTGGTGGGTTTGTTCTTGTGCTTGTTGTGCCTTTGGCTGCTTGTTTGTTGTGGCCACTGTGTTTTCATGTTCTGATTCTGGGTTATCATGTAGTTGTGGAGACCCCCACTGCGCTCTGCCTGCCGTTGTTGTGGCTTCCTGCTAACCAGTGTTTGTTGTGGGGGATAATATGTGGTGATGTTTTTTGGCTTCTTCCTGGCTGCTTGATGTTTGCATTGTAGCTATAGATTTCCGTGGTAAAATGAAGAACAAACAAGCTTTCCCTTTCCAGTCATTTGTGAAACTCAAACACGATCTGGTTCAGCACAACCACGAAAACTTGGAGATCAAACCAAGTAAATTGAAAGTGTCCCACAACACAGAAATTCCCTCCTTCTGCCTTTCCCTGTTGTCTCTTCACAACCAGATTCCTGCTGCCAATTCCAAGCAGAGGGAGACTTGCCTGCTGCTAAGAGAGCTGCTTGTGATCCTGCTGAGTGGGGTGGGACAGAGGTGATGGACTAGTACCTGAGCAGAACTATGTTTGCCAGTAGAAGTTTAGTAGGCTCTAAAATGTGAATTCATGTTTTTTGTCAGCCTTATGACTCCATAAATCCATGATTTTTGTCATAAAAGAATAATGTCTGTGTCCTTGGAAATGGAGAAGAGGGGTGGGGGCAGTGGCATCTGTTTATATAAAACATTTTCATGCAAAGAAAAAATGCAGTTCTTCAAAGGCTCTGTTTTGGTGATTTGCTTATGAGCTCCATTCCACTCCTCTTGTTTCCCCCACGGTTCCAGCGCCAAACATCTCTCTTTACCTGTACAGATTAAAGCAGAGGGATCAGGGTTTTATGAACCCAGCATTTTTCCCTGAAGATAAACCCACTGGATAATCAAGGTGGGAAAACATAGCTGTGATGTACTTAAAATGAGATGTTTGAAAGCTCCTTAAGAAACCTTTTCCCTGAGTCCTTTCTTCCTATGAGTAAGAAGGCCCCCCTTTCCCTGAGCCAGCCATGATCAACAACACTGGAACTCAGACAGTTGTAATCAGCCCTAATAGGAGCAGAAAAGCCAAGTGCCACGCGTTATTATGCCTCAGCCCCTGTAGTGCCGGTATCCGGAACCTCACTTGTGCTGGGATAACAGTAAACAGATGTCAGGGCAGTAGTTGCAATACTGAGTTACCCTTTCAAAATCCAGCTTGCCCCATGGATTTTTGCAGTTCTTGTTAAGGCCCCTTCTTACCGAATGCTTTTTCTTTCTCTCTCTTTCCTTCTCCTGTTCTGTGGGGTTATTTTATTTTTTGCAGGATCAGCTCCCTTGGCTGATTCACCGTGTGGCTCCATAAATAGTTGGATTGGCATAATTGAGGGGTGAACCGGATTTGTGAGTGAGTGGCTGGTGATTGAGGAAGGAGGGGGAGTGTGATGGGATAAGCTGGGTTTACCACCGAGAGAAATGTTTGTGGAACCATGGCTTTTCCACAAGGAGCCACAAGTCTACTGGAGAAGCGGAGAAATGCTCCGACCGCTGGAGGAGTGAAACTGCTCCCCGGGCCAGATGCTGATATCATTGCTCTGAGAGATTTGGCTCTGGCCCTGGCCTCATGCAGACGTGTGTGCCCATCCCTCAACACACTGAGCTCTTCAGTGGGATTGGACATGGGATTCTGTAGGGCAAAACTGCTCTAAGTATCTTTGACATCAAGGCAAAAATCTCCATTGGCTGCTGTGGAGCTGAGCTGGCTCTAAAAGTCACATTAAATACCTGCCTAAAGTATTACTTAATTGGGATGTTATACCAAACCCAAATCTGGTGATTTTGAGGAGAAGCAACCATTTTGTCTGTGGTGGGGTCACAGAGATGTTTGCTCTGTTGGGTGCTCCAACAGAAAGAGGAAGGGGAAAAAAAGAGAGGAGGAATCAGGGGTGGTGGTACAGATTTAAGATTATTTTCAACTGGTTGTGAGAGGGCACCTCAAAGATTGGGTTTCCCATAACATCCAGCTCAGGGTGTCCTTAGGCAGCTGCCCTGGACTTGCTCCTGAATTCCCACTGCTCCCCTCATGCTGATAGCCACAGAGAGAGCCCAGTAAATTATAGACTCACAGAAGGGTTTGAGTTGAGATGGGCCTCCAAAGATCTTCTTGTTCCAATCTCCCTGTCATGAGCAGGACACCTTCCACTAAATCAGGTTGTTCAGAGCTCCATCCAACTTTGAATGCTTCAAGGGATGGGGCAGCTACCACCTCTCTGGGCAACCTGAATCTGCTGATGCTGGGAAAAATGAGCCCAGCAGCAAAGAAGAAAAATTTTCCTTGCTCTTCTGATCCATTCTAGACTTTCATCACTGCCAAATCTTACTGTGAAGGGAGCAAGGGATTATAGTCAGAGTAGCAGGAAGGTGAGCAGGCAGTGGTGAGAGGTTAGGCAGGCAGCAGGGAGAGGTTACATGAGTGTGCTGTGGGTGAAGGAGGATGAGTGTGGCCCTTTGGAGTGACTTATCCAGCAGTCAACACTTGGCTTTTGGCAGCTTCAGTTCAATGTTGTCATCAGCTCTGGCCACTTCTTTGCAGGCAGTCCAAAATGCTGTAATTTGGAGGTGTAGCATTTTTAGCCATGAAAGGGACGTTTCTAGAAACATTATGACCACAGAGCGGCTTTCAACAGAGGGGTGTGGGAAAGAGAAGGCATTTTGTTGGGTTCAGGGGCTTTGTTGAGGGACCTTCTCTGGAGAGGGTGGGCCAGGGTTCCTGAACTGGAGCTCTCTCTCCTTTTCCCTTGGCTGTGAGTCCACAGGGAGAAGCCGGAGAGCCGGGGATGTGCGTGTGGATGTGGGCAGTGACGCATTCCTGGGGCATGTGCAGAATTCTGTGAGTGACCACAGCACTTTGCTGAACAACTGTCAGAAGGTTTCTCACCCTTCCTCGAGGGAGGATGCTGTGCTTCCAAAAAAGCCTCCCAATGGTTGTAACGATGCTCATCCGGTCCTGTTGTGACCATTGATTTTCCTGTGGCTGTTTTGCTCCTCATTATCTCCCTGGGAAGAGGTTGTTCTCTTGAGCAGCAATATCCCAACCCCAGTTTGGTTCCTGCAGTGTCCATATTTCGTGGGACTGTTTCTTATTTAGCAGCCGCCTTTGCAGGGGTGTGAGGATGCTCCACGCCGTGCCAGCAATGTCAGACAGGCTTTGCCCCCTGGTCTGGAGCTGCAGAAAATGTGTAAGAGATTTCCCTGCTGCTAACAGGCATTGTGTTTGCCTTCCTCCTTGAGGCGGGGAGAGATTGAGGAAAAGAAGTTAAAGAACCAAAAAAGGCCTTCCAGTGGGACATTGGGGTGGGAATGTTCCTGCCTGTGTTCCCACATTGTTCCCAGCCTTCTGCCAGAGTCCAGCTGTATGATACAGGCCTCCAAAATGTGGGGAGATCCCCTGATGGGTGACACAGCACGATGGCAACTCACTGCCTGTGCCCACAGGGCCATGGGGTGGGTGCTGGGGAAAAGTGGGCTGGCCTTACCCAGCAGCATGAGTTGGACCCTGGGCTGCTGGAGGGTTGGACCCAGACCCATCTGTGGCCCTGAGGGTTTGTAGAAAGGCTTTCACTTCTTGGCAGCCCACTGCAAATTGTTTGCTGATCTGTAGATAGCTAAAAATGTCACTGTGGGCAGGCAAGTAGCCTGGTGTCCTGGGAATTCTGGAGAGGAGACGAAGGGAAAGCCGGGTTCCTGGGAGCAGAGGAGCCACCTCCAGCAGCAGCAGAGTGCCTTTGCTGCTAATGCTTCCAGGGAGGGAGCTTGAGGAAATGCTCAGCTAGGAATAAGTAGAGCTGGCAACAAATGTGCATTTCATTTTATGAACATTTCATGGTGAAACTTAAAACTTCCACAAAATTTGGGGGACTGGATAGCTCAGGGGATTAGTAATGGGATACAGAGCCTTTCATCTCACCAGTGCCTTTTCAACTGCAGCTCAAGTCAATACCAGTGACTGAAAGTTGTTACCATCTGATGGCTTATGTGCAATGAGTTGATGGTCTCAGTGCATTTCCTGGCAGTCAGGTATCTGTGGCTGACGCACACAAACACCCCAGAGAGCCTGGCTGCTCGCCAGCCCTGTTGGCAGCCTCTGCCCATGGCTGGATGAGTCTAAGAGTGAAATATCCCATTTGCTTTTAGCTGGGAGCTCTATCAGGTACTGGCCTGGCATGTGCAGCGTGCGAGAAATGCCAGGTGGGGAAGCAGTGGGTTTATGTAGGCATCTTCCATCTGTACTGTGGTCCACCAGGAATACTGCTTTGTTGCAAGGACCTCCTCCTCGGATGCTCACCCCTCAGCAAAGCTGTGATGCACAGGAAATTTATGTTTTGCCAACAGAGGGAAGACATTATGGCACAGGGCTTTGTGTTTAAAATAATGTCGCTGCTTTTCTGCCCCTCCCCAAAGTGGTTCTAAGTGGAACACAGAGCACATTTTAACAGGCGTTTGTTTATTAATGCATCTGGGATGTGACTTTAGCACAGGGCTGCACCATCATCTCCATTTCCAGCTGGGAAAACTGAGGTAGGGAGAAACCAAACGAAGGAGCAGCTCTTCCAAGATAAAAAATTCAGGAGTTTGTGGGTGCTGACCCTGTGCCAGGTCCAGTAATGGACTTAGACTATCAGTCCGCTCTCTGCTTCTCCCTCAAGATATCTGCCCTCGCTCCTTCCTTTGTGGATCTAAAAGCAGCCCTTCAGAGGAAGCCTTGGAAAAGGCTGTTGCTTCAGGGATGTGTCCTTTCCCATTTTATGCTCTAGGGACCTCGTGGTTAGGACACGGTTTGGAGCAAGGGGACTCCTAACAAAGGTGTTTAGGTGTAGATTTGGTTGCTTCTCTTCCAAGTTGTGGTGATGGGATGAAGAACCGGTGAAGATGTGGTTAATCCTGTGGTTAATAACCAGTTACCAGCCCTGGGATTGGTTGTGGCAAGACTCCCTCGACACCAACAGCAATCTGTGGAGGAACCAGCCCCTGCTGGAGCGTGAGCATCCCTGAGTTACCCCCATGCTCTGGGGAGTTCCATCCCATATCTAACAGGAAGATCCCGTGGCTTTGGGAACAGTCTGGAACTGTTCCCTGCAGGAATCTCTGCACCCAAGTGGCAGTGGATGGGATGAGTGTCCTGTGCCACTCTGGCCTTTCCAGGCTCACACCGATCCAGGCACAAGCAGGCCATGGGTAAACAAATGATGTCAGCTCCCAGTGGCGTTATTTTTAAGCACTTTGTATATATTAATTGTCCCTGTGTATCTCTGGGCTGTTTTTCTCCCCCTCCCACTGCCTCTCAGTCACCCTCAGAGCTTTTTTTTCTTTTTCTTTTGGTTAAAACTGACATCTGTAGATTTGCTCTTGACAAAAATAAAGCCATCCATCTCCTTTGCCCTGCCACTCTGTCATGTAAGCTCAGGAAAACGGGCTGCTCAAGGTTTACAGTAGCTGTGGCTGCCTGCAGTGGGAAAGGCACTTATCTGTGAGGAGGGTTCGCAGTTCTCAGGAATGCATCCTTTCCTCAGACTGGACCGAGGGGGTGGCTTTTGTTTATCCTCTGGCACACAATGAAATGATGGGAAAACATGCTTGGATGCACTGCAGTAGTAAGGTGGGGCAGGGCAGTGGTTAAAAATGGAACGGAGCCTTTGATCCCCGGCCAGAGCAGATGACTCCCAGAGTTTGGGCTTTAGGGTGGACGTCATGTTCTTTCTCTCCATGTCTGTGTACAGATGGAAGAGTTCCCCTCCTACCTTGTGAGGGGAATTAATTCTCCCAGGCAGGCTTGGGGGAGAGAGGAATTATAAGTGAGGCTGGAAGGAAGGAAGTGGTTTGGGATAAGCTATGCCTGGCTCAGGTGGGTGCTGGAGGAGGGCGTGCAAGCTGGAGCCTTCCCAACAGCTGGTGGCTCCATGCAGCACATCCCAAGATCCCAAACTCCACGGCAAAGAGCAGCTGAGCCTCTGGGCTGCTGCCCTGGTGGGGGCTGCAGGGGCTGGCAGGGCCAAGCAGTGAGTCATGACGGGCGGCTGGCGTTTGGGACAATGTTTTTCCTGTTAATCTCCCCCACCATCTCCCCCAGAAAACACAATGGAAACTCCATAATCCAGGAGATAGCCTGGGGCATTCCACAACTCCAGAGGGTCCTCACTGGAGGCTCCGAGTCCTCCCCAGATTTCCCAGCAGCCAGACCAGGTAGTAAATAACCACATGAGTACAAAAGATCGAAGGGGCGTGATAGAAGGATTACGTGCCTGCGCTTAGTCCTGCTCTATCCCGGATCTGGAGTGGGACACTCAAAGACTCTGGAGCGCTGACTCCTTGGAGCCAAAGTATATCATCTGTTAAGTCTCTGGCACGCCAGACTCGCTTTAGAGTGAGCAAATTGAAGGTCATCTCTCAAAACCTGGTTAATGCCAGATGCCAAAGTAGACAGAGAGGGAAGCAGAGGGATGATGGATGCTCAGATGTACAGATCAATGTATGGCTCAAGGCGTGTTTGTTTCTGCCCTGGTTTGGTTTCTGTAGCTGAGGTATATTGTTTTTATTATTTATAGTGCTGGGGGGAGGAATCCCGTGTGTTTGAATTTATTTGCTGTGCTGTGTGGCTGATTTGGAACACGTCCTGTTGCGAGGTTTTTGTTATTCTTTTGCTAAGGATCTTGGCAATCGTTTGGCATTGACTGCAGAAAAAATTAAAAAAAAACCCTCCAGATTCCATTTAACCATTTACATTTTCAGCACTTGGCCACTGTGCACGTGTTGGGAATGGCCGAGGGAACCTGTCTGGCCTTGATTCAAGAGGTCTTGTGGAATTTTAGCACATGCCTGAGGGTGAGAGCACCGTGCCAGCCGTGGACACAGCGAGGATGGCTCTGGAGATGGAGCGCGGCAGCTGCTCCGCAGCAGCACGGGAGCCTGAGCCAGGAGGGAAAGAGGATCCATTACATTGCAAGTCAGCTTTCAACTCGCTTCAGGGTTTGAACGTGAATCATTCATTCCACTGAGGAGATGACTGAGGACTCAGGGCAAAAAAACCCAAACCCATTGGAGAGCTGCAGAGGAACATCCAAGGGATGTGAGTGCAGACTTGGACCCGAGGACTGGGGCACTTCAGGTGCTTAACCAGTAGTCTTGCTGCTTCCTTTTTCTTGAGAACTCAGGGCTCTGAGCTGCTTTTTTCCTTGCCTTAGCATGGTTTGGGTATCTCTGGCTGGCAGAAGAGACCTGTAACAATACTCTGGGGCTTTGCTTCTGAACTGAGCCACAGCTCCCCTGCAGGGAGCCAGCTGCATGTCTGCAGTGGAGTGGGAAGTCCCAGGAGGAGGGAGGGCAGTGTGAATTCCCTATTTGGGGTACCACATGCTGCTTTTGTAGGCCTCTGAACAGGGCTTGGGGTGGTCCCAGTGACATGGTGGGTATCCCTGTGGTCACAGGGCTGAGTCTGAGTCAAAAGCCTGGAGCACAACACACGCAAGCATAGGGCTAGGGAAGGAAATTTGCCTCTTCTGCACAAGATTTTCCAAAGAAATCAGGATTCTGGAGACACTGAACACCGAGTCCCATGCTCCTGGGCAGAAGACAAAGGTCATCTCAGAGCCCCTCAGCAATTCAGTTCTCCAGTGAGCAATTCAATTCTCCAGGGAGAACCACCCCCGTGGTGCCCCGTGTCAGGGATTTCCCCAGTCACATCTTTCTGCAACTGGAACTAACAGCTCAGGTTGTGCAGCCAAAAGCCAAAAGCCAAATGGAACACATGTTCCCAGAGCACAGGGGACAGTTCTGGCCTCTTACATGTGCAAAAGCAGTTTAAATGGAGAACCAAGGCCAGGAAACCCAACCTGCATAGCCTGGAAGCTTCACATTGTAAGTTGGCTGAGGCAGCATTAATTCAGATGCTTTGCTCTGCCTTGGCACCAGCTGCACTTGTTTTCCTTGTGATGTGCAAACCTTGACACTTGGCTACTCCTGACTTTTCATCTGTACTGAACTTGAGACCCCAACACAGACACTTTGGCTGAGTGGACACTTCAGGAGAAATTTGAGCTGGTGGAATTGCCCACCTTAGTGTCATTTCTAACTCTTCACTTGGACTTGGGCGATTTCTTTCTTGCTGCTGTGTATCTGGGGAAGAGATACTGCTGCTGGTCCCTTCTTTGTGTCTTCCCTTGTCTTGTTTCCAAAATATTGAAGGTAGAGGAAGGGCACAAATGATTGATTTTTAAAATGTGCAGCATTGCCCTTCCTAATGAGTTTTAAGGTGTGTGACTGTCAGCATCACCATGTGTATTTATTTTCTCAGTCTAACTATTGGAATTACAGAAATTCCTACTGATTTCCATGCAGACTGGTACAAGGAGACAAAAGGTAGCCCTGACTCACTCTAGACTCCTTGGATAGGATCCAGCTTTGCACCCTGTATTGTTTTGGAGTGACCCTCCAAGGTCACGTTGCAGTGGCCCAATTCAGCACAATATTGTGGGTTTTTTGAGCATGTTCCAGTAAAACCAGCCCAACCTTTCTTCTCCCTTTGCTCTGTGTAATGGGTTACACTGAAAAGGAAAACCAGCTTTTGGCTAAAATCAAAACTTTTTCCAAGAGTGTCAGCTTCAACTAAATTTCCCAGCAGCTGACATTGGCATGACTTCCTTTGGCTTTCAATGTTTTGTTTGCATAACATCAAAAGGCTCTTATTTCAATGGACTGGGGTCTTGTCATTTCAGAGCAGCATTTCAGTTCATCCTGGTTTCTCTCTTGCTGTTCTTTGGTGTTACAGTGAGCAAGGGGGTTGGTAACTCCACCTCCAGAGGGGATGGATGATGCCTCTTCCAAAAGGAATTCAGAGATCATGGCTTTGGAGGGGTAGGGTAGGGCTTCCTACAACCCTGACTTAGGGAGAGCTTGGGCCAGGAGCTTTATGGTCTTTGGTGTTCAGCACCAAACTGTGACTGAGTTGTTCTCATCATGGCAGGGCTTTGGCTTTACCAGAATGGCAAAGATGTGGTTTTCTTCCTAATGAAAATATCTGGAACTTTCTGCTGTGTGGAGAACTTCAAAGTCTTGTTTGGAATCTTCTCAAATGGGAATCTGAAGTGAGTTTAGTCACATTGGAGGTTGTGGCAAGGGTTTGAAAACCCTGACCTGCTCCTCAGGAAAGTTGCCTTGGATTGCAGAAAATTGGGTTTTTTTGGGGGGTTTGAAACCACAGAAGTTCTCAAAGATGTTCTCAAGGCTTTGAGGAGCACAGCTCCCTCAGCTTTGGGGCTGCTGAGTGTGTCCCATTTTTTCATCCCAACACTTTGTTTTAAGGGGTTTATTTAAATAATATTTGTTTAAATTCATAAAGTTTCCCTGGAAGGATAAAAAAGAATCCTTCCCATGTCCTTGATGGGAAAGAAAGGCAGACTAAACTGTGAAGAACAGGTAAAGATTCCTTACAATGAGATGAGTTTTAGTTGCTCACTCTTTGGCTTCCAGGTCCATTGGTGTTTCCAAACCAAACCCCAGAGGATGATTTTCCCATTTCCAAGGCTTGTCTGTGTTCCTGAATTCTCTGCCTTTGTTTTCTTCTCAGCCAGTGCTGTTTCTCAGCAGGTGCCTGTAGTAAAACCACAGACCTATGAATGAAAGCACACACAGTTCTTTGGAGACACTTTATCTCCCTCGTCAATGCCGGTGGGGAAGGTAAAGGGAATTCTGCTTTTCTTCCTGGCTTTGGTTACAGTCTCTTCTCAGGGCTGTGGGCCATTAAGCAGGGCATGCTCCTTCCCTTGTGCCTGTGCTCAAGGCTTGGGTTTACCCAATCCAGAGATATATGGTTGCATTTTGAATGAAAATTACATCTGAAACCAGTTTTATCAGTTTCCTGGAAGATGACAGGGAGAAAATATGTGAAAAATGTCTTTTCACCTCTGTTGGGATTTTTTTCTTTGTCCTTTGTCACCCATTGCATCAAGCTTCCTTATCATTTAACCATGAGAAAATGTTTTCACCCAGTAAAAGAGAGGCCAAACCCTCATGGGTTCATCAAGGGGTGAGTGGTGTGACCAGAGATACCTGATCTGGATATGAGGGAGCATCAGCTCCGGGACCTGTGCTTTGGGCTGGCTTTTATTTGCTTGGGGCAGGGAGACAGAGACACATTTCTCCTGCATAGCACAGCTCTGCTTGCAGGTAACTGAGAGGAGCAGCTGGTGCCATTCCCAGCTCCCATTTCCCCACCACTTGGACAGGAGGGAGCAGCAGGACTCTCCTCAGCAGCGCTGGGGCTCGCAGTGTGAAGGAATGAGGGAGCATTTGACAGCCCCTGACTCTCTCGCTCAGAAACAGGGCAAGAAACCTTCTCACTTTCAGTGACGTCCCCTCTAGGCAATATATTTTTCCCATTTCTCCCAGTGGATGCAGCTTTACTATCTGTGTAACAACATATTAGTTAAGTCACTTCACAGCTATGAGGCTGTTGTGCGGATTCCCTCTCTTCTAGGAATTCTGCCGATGAATCATCAACACTTAGGGCCGGAGTTTGATGTCTTTATTCACACTTAATGCTCGTACTTGGCTGCAGAAGTAATCCTGTGGAATCCAATGGGACTAACTGTGGAGTTAGATACCATTAAATCTTCGTCCTTTTAACAGGAGTAATGGGTTACAGCCAGATTTGTGAATAAAACTGAAATGCAGTCCTGGCTTTCTGAGGGGTTAGGAGGGAGTTCAGGGCTAAAATGTTCCTGATGAAACCTAGACCCATGTGAAAATTCCCTACTAGCTGGCTTTGTTGTAAAGCCTTGGATGTGATCCTCTGGGGAAGGGCAGTCAGACCCACCTGGCCTCACTTCTCACAGGGACCACTGGAGTTGGGAAAAAATTACATCCCAGGGCAGGGATTTTTGTTAGTTTGTTTCATTTGTTCACTATTGTTGTAATTAAGATGTTTCAGAAGATAATTAATTGTCTTTCTGAACTAAGAGCTTTTTAATGCTGGACATGACAGGATGTTCCCTCTCATATTGAGTGCCATGGGCTGCTGAAGATGCAGCTATGGGATACACAATCCTGCTCTCCCAGAAGGAGTTTGGGATCTGATGAAGATGCTGTTTATTTGTAGGAAAGCACTGCTCTGGTCTCCACTCAGATTCTAGATGGATTTGCTGGAGTTGTCTGAATATGAAGTGATGTGCAGACTTCAGCTTGGCTTTCTTGGAGGGTAAGGGAAGTGAGTACCAATAACCTAATTTTCCCATGTGGAAAGAAAAAAATAGGTATTTGAAAAAGCAGCAGTGCTGTCATTTGTCTCAACAATACCTTGGTAATATGGTGCTTGATGAATTTCAGATGTAACACAAATTGATTTGGACTGGATATTGGAAAGAAATTGTTCCCTCAGAGGGTGGGCAGGCCCTGGCACAGGGTGCCCAGAGAAGCTGTGGCTGTCCCTGGATCCCTGGAAGTGTCCAAGGCCAGGCTGGATGGGGCTGGGAGCAGCCTGGGACAGTGGAAGGTGTCCCTGGCCATGACAGGGGCAGGACTGGGTGGGCTTTAATCCAAACCGTTCCATGGTTCTATAAACTTAAAAATAAGGAAAAGGGATCTAGATCTGGTGAATCACAATGTTCCTTGTGCTTTAGTGTTGTTTAAGAAACCCAAAATCAGCAGAGCTGTGGATCACAAATCTTCATTCAGTGAACTCTTGGGAGTCATCCTCAGCTTCAGGGCTGAATTTCAGGACAGTGCCCCTTCCTGTGCCATGCCCTGGTGTGACAAAGCCCTGCCAGGAGCAGGGGACAGCTCCTGCAGTGTGCCCCGGGCACTGCCACAGCCCTTTGCCGTGTGCCCAAGAGGAGAAACCCCAGCAAGGACACTCCAGTGCAGCTGTACAGCATTACCCTGCAGGGGAGGAGGCTGGGGAAGTGAGGAACAGCCACACATCCTCCCTTGGACAGGGCTTGGTTTACACTGCCCCACTGAGAGTTTGTTTTCTTTTAGACCAGATTGGGTTGTGGCAATGGGGGCTAGACAACCAGGCTCAGTGGCTCCTGGCCCTGCTGATTCCCTGGCCCAAGCTCCTGCCAGGACCCAACAAGGAAGATTTGAAGTCTCTCTTTCTTTAGCCTCTGCCTCTCCCTCCTCCACTCCCTTCCCCTCCCAAGGTGCTTTTTATCCCTTCAGTTAATGTGAAATTAAGATAATAAGTCAAAGAGAAGAGCGGATTGGGAAGGGGATAGCAGGGGAAGAGGGAAAGAAAAGAAAATAGAAAAAAGAGGGATTCTTCTGACAGATAATTAGGGAGATTGGTTTACCAGCCAGGGACTAATGCTGGCTTCCCAGCTCAAACAGTCCCTTGTGACTCATTTTGTGACTTTAATTTCTATGGGGCTCCTTAAGCAGGTGCCCTCTGACAGGTAGTCAATAGGGGAGTTCTGGCCGAGCACCAGCGCCTCTTTGGAGAGGTCAGAGCAGGAGGTCAGAGAGCGGGGCCTGTGAGGTTGGCAGGTCAGGAGCCATCACGGTGACAGATGAACCTAAACGTGTTCCCTTGTCCCAGGCTGTCCCTGCCGAGTGCAGCGCTGGCATCTCTGGGGACCGGCCCCCTCTCTGCTCAGGGACATCCCTGTTCCCTCTGCTCGCACCTCTCAACTGCTCTTCATTAGCCAGAGGGGCTGCTCACAGCCATGATCCGATGGGGAGAGGGTGCTGTCTCCATACCTCTCAACTGGTCCTCATTAGGTAGAACAGTCCCCTTTTGTCCTGCATGAAGCCCCCTTTGTTTCTGAGCCGCAGCGGGGCCGCGAGAGCAGAACCTGATACAAAACAATGCAGCATTATTTAGCCAGAGCCTAAAGTCAAGGAGGGAGCAGCATTTCGGGAAACTCTGGCTGCTGGTGTGTGTGTGTGTGTGTGTGTGTGAACACCCATGGATTGCTGCTGTGCATCCATCTGTCCTTCCTCCTCTGAGCTTGGTTCCTCTTGGAGTTTCTAGCTGGCGTTCACACCATCTGCCACCAGCCCCTGTGGCAGGACCCCTCTGAGAATGGATTTCTGAGCTGCTGTAAATACAATGAGCTGCTTTTACTCTGCTCCATGTTCTGGGGGGACTCAGCACCCCCCCCCCCTTTCCTGGACAGGTTTTTGGGGGGATCCCCTGTTCTGGCAGCATTCCCCTGCTTGGCAGAGGAATCCGAGACCATTCTGCTTTGCTTCCACCTCTCCCAGGCTGCCTCCCTGCTGCCAGCAGCTGAGGCTGTGTTGGCTGGAGCCAGATTAGTTATTCTGTCTGAGATTTCTTTCATATTGAGGATAATGATGACAAAAAATAAATTAATTTTCTTTATAATTGGATTCCTGCTTTTCCCTGAAGAGCTGATGCCTTTTTAAAAAGCAGCATCTCTCACCTCTGTGTTGGTGGCTGCAATGCTGCTGCAAAGTGGGATTGCCACAGGAGTGTCTGGTAGGTTATAAATCAGGTGGCAGAATTAAATGCTTACATTCCTGGAGTGCCAAGGTCGGGTCCCTGATCCCTTTAGCCACTTATTTTGCCTTGAAACAGCTGGAGCAGAGCTGAGCATCAACTGCAGAATACTCATTTGAGTAGAAACTGCAGAGGGAAACTGGAAGGAAATGATTGCAAATGTTGTGCTTTTTGGGTCCCATCCACTCCAAAAAAAGTGAGAGAACTGGGATTAAGCAGAGTCCTACCCCAGAGAAAGAAAACAAAGCCTGACTTGAGAGCAATGGTGGAGCCAAAATGCTGCTTGCAATGAATAGTGTTTGCAAAATTAAGGCCATCTTTAATTTTTTTCTAATAAGAAAAGGAAACCCAATGTGCATCAAGCCCCAGCAGAGCTTCGAAGAAGCAAGTGAAGACAAGGAGCTCATTGTCCATGTGCCAGTGATCCAGAGAGAGGAACCTCTCTGTCCTATGCCAGAGTCTGAATATGAAAGTCCTCTATAAATCCAACCTGATTTGAGAGTTAATTGGAGTGGGAAAACCAGGACAGCGGGATGAAGAAATAGGGCTTTGTGGGTTTCCTGGTACACCTCTCCCAAAGAGATCCTCCTGCATTTGGAGAAGGTTTTTGTGGCCTGTGGGGCCAGCATTTACACCAAAATCTCTGCCAAGGCTGTTGCGTCACATCGGTCAAGGTTTATTTTGATACAACCACAGGCGGCCCCACGCGTTGCACACCAGTCACACCAGCACTTTGGCCACCTTGGGAAACCCTTACCTGCTGACCACCGAGTCCAAAGGGTGCTGTGGGAGCTGGAGCCGTGGCTGTGGTTCTGCAGCCAGGGCCTCTTGGGTGTCAGATGTTGTTTGTTTGAATCCTGCGCAACCCAAGGAGCGAAGCTGGTACCGACCTTCGTGTGACTCAGGCGGCAGTGACACACAGGCTTGGCTGTCTCTGGTAAGCAGATGTTCCCATGGCCAGCTAAGAATTTTCAGGGCGGGGATGTTTTTGCTGTGGAAACCTCCAGCACCATTTGCAGAAGGGTTGGAAATTGTGCCAGGTGGCTGAGCAAGGGTTTTAGCCAGCGGTTTGGTCGAGGCCTGCCTTTCATTCTGTGCTCCCACCTTTGGGAGGGATTTTAGCTCACTGCACCTGCAGCAGGGTGGGCACCTGAGAGGATGAGTCCACAAGGTGACTGGGAGCTGTTTGCACCTGGAGGGTGGATTGGCTCCATGGATGCTGGGATGGGGCCGGGCACAGCGCTGGGCTCCAGGGCTGCTCCCTGTTTACGGCTCTTCCAGCGAGCACAGGCCATGGCTGGGTGGGACTTGGAGTCCTGCAGTTGAGGGTTTTGTGTTTTGTTTCAAACCGTAAATATAACACAATTGTGTTTATGTAACGCAGTTCTGTGAGATGCTGCACATGGGTTTTAAATAGAATAAGGGTTAAATTTAGCCTCTTTTTTTTTTTCCTCCCATTGATTTTGCAGAGATAGATTCGTGTTTAAAAGACTTCTCACCCTGGAGTTTACCGGACTCTGTGCTGAATGATCTCATTGCTAGGATCTCACTCTTTCTCCACCCTTCCCTCCCGTTGTTTGCTATTCCGACTAAAGATGAGACAGAAAAAGTTAAACAAACTTTTTTTTAACACAGGGAACGCATCATCCTATGTGTTTATGCAGTATTAAACACAACAAGATCATTATCTGGAGACACTGGAGACCGGATTCCCTTTGGATATAAATGAGTAAAGTTCCCATCAAGTACATGATTTACACCAGCGCGGGCTTTGGCGCCAGGGTGTATAAAGATGAGCAAGGGAAAAAAAATTCAGCTATGCAGAGTTGGACTTTTAAAGCATTTCTTATTAGCCTTCAATTAGCAACAGGAAAAAATGATTGGAAGAAGGAAAAGAAATAGGCTGAACATCATGAGAAGAGCAGACTTTGAAATTATGGACGTATTTTGTATTTTTAAACTTGACTTGGTTCTTTTCCAGTCAGCAGCAAAGGGTTAGGCCCAACAACTGGGTCTGAATTTCCTCACTTCTCAGAGGTCAACACTTGGTATTTATGCCCCTAATATGAGCTGAACTGATACCTGGGATTCAGAGCCAAGAGCCAGTGGTGCAGAGGGGTTTGCAGATTGGGCTGGCTTTGTCATATGGGATGTTAGGGCAGCTTTTCTGCAGCTCCAGCCTCTCCCAAGGTTATTTTGAAGTTTCTTGAAAAGACATGAAAAAGAAGTTGTGATTCACGCGTCCTGGGATCTCTGCAGTAAAGGATTGGAATTTTGTGCTTGGAGTCCTTGGATTCAGCTAAGCTAAGTAATAAACAGCACTTCATGCTTCCAGGGCTCTCATATAAATAGCAGCATTCTCTCAAAAGTCTTTGATTCAAAGTGATTTTAGGTTTCCTAACAATGTTACTGAGAAAGAAATTCATAATCCACCCAGAGCAGGATCCCCACTCAGGCCTGTTACTGTCCATCTGCTTCCATGCTGCTGTTTCCATCCTGCTGGAACACCAGAAATACTGGGTTTTATTCTCTTAGGAAGGAAAAATATTATCTGGCTTTTGGAGGAAAAAATTACTGGTAAGCCAAATTCTTTGGTCATATCTTATTCATGGTCTTTATGCAGCCTTAAAGAGCCTTCCAGTTTGTCACTGGTTCTTCACACATATTAGTGGACTAAGTACAACTCTGAATTTCTTCCAGCTCTAACAAGGATGGCATCTGTCTGGGGAGCTGCAGTAGGCAAAAGTAGGTTTGGGTTTTTCTCTAATATGGATCCAGGACTTAAAACCATCTGCACACCCTGAGGACCTCTCTGTTACCTCACTGTTCCTTCAGGAGAGAACAGCCGAGGCTTCCTGGCAGCGGGGATTTGATGCACGAAGGAAATCTGGGTAATTCCCCCACTGGGAGATCTGGATGGAGCAGTTGTCTCCCAGTTGGCATGAGGTTTAAACTGGGAGCAGAGTGGCGCTCAGAACATTCTCCTGGCTTACTGGGGATATACCACACGTACGTGATGTTTATTGGTTCCGAGCTTGGCCCATGCTGGCTTTGAAGCCCAGGTTTATTTTTGAAGGTGGGACGATGCTGTGGTTGAATGACACGTAATTCAATGCCCATTTTTGCCAGTTGGACTGTCTGTGGTCTCTTCCGTTGCTCCTGTCCAGGGCTCCCTAACTCCAAGCTAATTGGGTGCTGGCTCCAGGCTTTCTATTTTAATGCTGTTTGATGATAATCATCATTCCCGCAGGATGAATGGTTGAGAACAAAGACAGGAAACGTCCCCCTGATTAGATAGAGGCAGGAGAGCCACTGGAGGAAAAAAACAAATGACAAAAGTGACAAATGAGGGTCCTGTAACTTCTGCCATCCTCCTGGGGCATGTGGAAGGGCCTGGAAGGCGACATGAGTAAGACTTATTTACTGGCTTGGAAAACCATGCCTTGGAAGTCTTCAGGTTTCATCTCCATCTGCAAACAAAGGCCAGAGGAGAGATAAGGCCAGGCAGCTCCCAGGGCTGGGCTGTTCTGGGGACAGTTACACGATCCTTCCTTCATTCCAGCCAGATCAAAACTAATCATCAATGCTGCGTAAGAGAGAAACAGGCAACACTTGGATGTAGCTTTAGGTGATGAGCAGGGTACAAACTACACCTGCAGTGTATTCAGAGCAGAGCCCCAGCTGGAGTCTGACCTTGTTTCATGTTGACTTGTGTTGGTGCCATGCTCAGGCTAGGTTTGGTGTATTCCATGGGAATCACTGGAGAGGCAAAATGGGCCTCAGCAGCATCCCAAATGTGTGTGGTGGTGCACAGCAAAAGGGTGTGGTCTATCTGGCACTCCATTCATGGGTAAATGTGTCTTTTACAGTATTATCAAATCATTTCAGAATCCTAAAAGGACTTGCAAGTGTCTTGCTGCAAGGACAGGAAGGTTCTCCAGGATTTGGGCTTTAGGTGTTAATCCAGAGAAAGGTGAGCACATGAAGCTTGGAGCAGGCTGTGTTCAACCCTGGGTCCTGTCCAGGTCCCAGAGATGCCATTAGGGTCTAGTTTTACCTTCTTCTTCAAGTACAGAGGTGCTCTGTAAACCAGTCAAGTGCAGCCTAGCATGTCTTGGGGGAAAAGATCAACAAAACTAAACTCTTTGACTTCAGACAAATTATAATCGGAATAATGTAGCTTCTTAAAAACTGAGACGTTTTCATTTTCAGTGGTTGAAAACTGAGTGGGAGCTGGAAGTACAGGGGAGCTGGTTCTGATTAGCCCCAAATCCCCACATGCTGTCATGCATTTGGGGTTTATTTTTGTTTGTTAAGCTTTGTTTCAATTAATTCTGTTTAGTGCTCATGTTTAGAGCATGGCCTTGGGTTTGTTTATAAGTGTTGTGCACTGGGGGGATGAGCAGAGTCTGGGCATCCTTGAGAAACCCCCAAACTGGAAACTTGGACTAGAGGGGGCTCTGAGATGCCCAAGGATTTTGACATTTCCATGGCTTGGAGAAAACCTTGAAAATGTTTTTTGAGGCTGAATGAAATATAAAGGCCCAAATCTTTCCTTCTTTGTTTTGACTGTAAAAGAGGCAAAAACCTGATCTGGAGAACAGCTCTAGGGCTGGTATTTTTGGTGGTTCTTACCCAAACCTTGGCAACTTGTCCTGCTCCTTACCAAGCCTTTTGAATTAAGGGTTACTGTGGTTCAGTGTTGTCTAGGTTTGAAGCCAGTAGAAATCTCCTGAAAGGAAATGGAAATAGAAATATTCTGACTTGAATACCTTTAACTTAAGATCTGGGATGAAGTATTCTCTAATGCTACAAGATTTTTGTTGATGGTGTTTCTGAAAGTGAGGGTGACTTTTTAGATGTTCTCGTGCAAACCCAAGTCTTCCCTCTGTGTTTAGTGATAATTTCTAAATACTCTTTAAGATCTCTGCTGTGAAATAAAATAGGGACATGCCTGGAAAATACAGGTTTGGCTTAAATGTGCTGCAGAGTCATTTTAGTTTCTTTTATGCTGCATTTTTAAATTAAAGAAATGTGATGATTTAAGGCATTTGATCTCTGAATGTTGCAATTTTTATTAGCATTTGTTTCCAGTTGTGTGTTTTCCCGGTAATCGGTTTATGGAACCTTTCACCTCCAATCTCCTCCTCCAGGGTCGCATGCCATGCTCAGGTCCAGCCATCTGGCTCTTCTCTCCCACCACTGAGCAAATGGGGGTCACTTTTTTTTCTGGAAAGAAGGAAGAACAAATGCTGCTGCGTTTGTTGCTCCTTGGCAGTTCTGTTGGGTGGCCTCAGCAGAGTCAGGGACTTAAAAACTGCAGAGTGACCTCCTGGTCCCTTTCTAGGTAGGATATTCCAGCCTGGGAATGAGATGTACGAAGTTGCTGGAACTTCTGCCAAGCAAGTCAACATAATGCATGATTTCACTTCTGAATCAGATATTCTTCCCTTCCTCTTCCTTTGGAGGGTCTAGTGAATCAACATGTGGCTTCAAAACCATTCATTTCAAAATCAAGCAGATCTGTCTTTTCCCATCTTGGGACCAGTTCAGGCTCTGTTTGGAGTCCCTCATGTTCACAGGCAACAGCCCAGCAGTTGGCCTAGAGCAGCACTGAAGGCAGAGCTGGTCTGACTTCAGAAGGGAGGCTTTGCAAAGATCACTTTGCAAAGTTCAGAAATCCCTAAGAATTTGTTCTTATCCTTTATTTCCAGTACAAACACATCCAAAAGTGTTTCTATGTCAGTCCCACTCCCCGGTACCTTGGTGTACTGTCTGTGGGTTCCACCAGCCCACACTCCTTCAGCTGCTCTGCTGTGCCAATGCTGGGAGCATTCTGTTCTCCCCCGAGTGCTGTCCAGTCAGCTTTGGTGCATCCCACACGAGCTCCCGTTTCAGCAAAGTGCCATTCCCCATGTCAGAAGGGAAAAGCTGTAATTTGGTTTAAGCAGCCACAGCTCTGGAGCTTGGGTCGCTCTCCCAAAGCTCAGCCTATGGTTCTGACCTTCAACAGGCTCCGTAACAAGTCGTTCCAGCCTCTGTGTGCGTTGTTAACTGTTTCCATGTTTTTGACAGATGGCTTGGTGTACCTCACAGCGAAGCCAACTTCCTGTTGAACAAACAATGAGGAAAGAGGAGGGAGGAAGAATGGGGTGTGGGAGAGAACACAGGATGCCATTTATATTTTATTTATGCACGTGTTGGATTTATTTTTTTTTATTTTTAAATCTTGGGTATGCAGAAGACTGAGAATTTGGGGAGAAAGTGGAACTTTGAGGCTTCATTTATGAGGAGTCTTCAAACTTTCCAAGCCTCCCTCCAGAGACTGAGACTTGTTATTACTCCTGTTTGTACTGATATCATGGGGGAGTCATGTTCAATGAGTTACTGTCTTGTAAGTCTTTTGTATGCCACTGTCCGTCCCTCCCTGGCAGTGATGTTCCTTTTGGAGAAGCTTTCAGTGTTCAGGCTGTACAAGGCTTTGCTTTCAAAGTTTTATGCTTGTCTGAAATGCCAGAAGCCATCACCAGGCTTCATCTCCTAGTGAATTGCTTTGCTAAGTGACCCCGTATTTCATGACCCATGGTCCAGCACATTCTTTAGCTGTCCTACACAAGATTTTGGTGGTATTTCTTTTCGGTCAGAGCACAGGACTGTGACTTGGACTTAGGTCTGGCAGGGTGAACCTGGAGAAGCCAGGGCAGAGTCTTGTCAATCTGTAATATGAACAGGAATATTTAACTGCTTTCACCAAGTGTTTCTAACAGCTAGTGGTAGAGAAAGCTTGGAAGCCTCTCCAGATAGCAGAAAGTGTCTGTTACTGTGGGGATCAGCACAAGACTTTCCCAGTCCTGTAGAGAAGTACTGGTGGCACTGACAGAGCAAGAATTCCATGTCAGTCACAGAGTGGGACTCAAGTGGTGGTAACTTGTTTGATGAATGGCTTGAGAAGCAGCACAGCTTCTTGTCTATTATTGTTCAACTCCTCACTGGCCATGACTCCTGTCCAGCCCCTCCCTAGCAGCACACAGTGATTCCCAGGGTTTCTG
Source organism: Pseudopodoces humilis (assembly GCF_049639895.1). Classification (NCBI taxonomy): domain Eukaryota; kingdom Metazoa; phylum Chordata; class Aves; order Passeriformes; family Paridae; genus Pseudopodoces; species Pseudopodoces humilis. Next base: position 9,194,820 of record NC_142219.1, read on the forward strand.
ATGGCTGGGTTTGGAGCTGTCTGTGCTATCCCCTCTGAACAAGGGCTGCTCCTACAGCATTTCAGTCCTGCTGGCACTTGCCCTGCCTGGTCAGTGTGATCGATTTTGATGGACACAGAGTTCAGCTGACCCCAACTCCTCAAAAAAAGCTGACTCTGCTCTGTGCCTTGCTCTATGCCTTGCTCTGCTTTTTGTCTACTGTGACCCAGCTCTTCTGTTTACCTCTGAATATGCAAATTTAATATCTTTCTTTCCTTCTGTATTTCTGCATCCCTCCCTATGGTGATCTCATCCTTGTTTACAATGGAGTTCTCCCTGGTCAGACACTGTGCAAGGTGTGGCTGATGAAAGTGAATTCCTCCCACTTGGGATTTTGCCACCAGAGAACCAAACAGATTTTGCCCCTGAATCTGTGTAGATCCTTGTCAGCTCCTCAGCACAGTCTGATGACACCAGGAAAGCACAGCTGGTGATAGTTCTTATTCCAAAACTCCTCTGCTTCCTTGTTTTCTCTTTAGTAACTCCAGGGAACTGCACCTGGATGATCCCTTCTGAAATGCAGCAAGGGTCTGCTGGACCAGGCCACACAGCTCTGGCCACAGGCTCTTGGACAGTAATGTCCTGCCAGAATATCAAACTCCCATCCTGAATTGCTGCCAACCACCTTACCCCAAGGCTGTACCCCAAACCAGGGTACATCAGTATATCTTGGGGTATTTCCCCCCAAAAAGCAGGCAGTTCCAAGCCTGAGAAGTATCCATGTAACCCTCCAGTTCTGCAGAGGCATTTGCAGGGATCCCAAGTGGTTCCCTGTCCCTGAAATAGCACAGCCTGTAAATGCTCCCAGCTGAAGGAAACCCACACTCGGTGGCAGGAGCTCTGGGAGGCACCACGATGCCAAGTGCCCTTTGCAATCCATCATTCCCCTTTCCACAAGTTTCCCAGGCAATGGGAGAGTTTTTCCATCCTTCCCTGCTAGTAGTGAAGTAAAGCATAAAGCGAGTTATAAAGATGTTTAAAGGAGCTTTTGCCCCGGCCTGGCCTGGAAGAGCTGAGGTCATTCTCAGTGCACATTAGTGGATATGTGGAGGGTCTTTGGAGCTTTCTTCCAGGAAAACAGCTAATAAAGCTGCCTGTGTTTGTTGTTCATGCCAAGACACATTCCAGCATCTGATTATTTTATGTCATTACTTTAATGTGGAAAGAAAGAGCAAAGCATGGATTTTTCCAGGTGGATTGGCCCGTTTGGGGGAGGTCACAGCTTAGGGTAGGTGTGTTAGATTAAAACTGACCCAATCTGCTCTGTCAGAAATAACCTTTGTGCAACTAAACTTCAAATTTTAGTGTCACTAAAGTTGAATAAGGAAGGGTATGGTAGCAGAACCAACAGCTTCCATTCAAAGGCATTTGCAGATTTGATGTGGAATTGAAAAAGGAAAGAACAAAGAGACAATAGTGTTGTAATTGCTTAAATGGCTCAAACTGCAAAGGAAATGTTCGAAACTCATGTAAAAGACCTCCCTGTAGCCAAATGTAGTACAGAAGGTACCAAAGAGGAATTTTGCTCCCTCAGAAATTCTGTAGTTTGAGGAAGGGATTGTTCCCAATTGGAATAAAATGCCAAACTTCCCATGTCCCACAGGCCTACTTAAAAAATGGATTTAATGTTACCAAGACACTTTGTCAAGGGGATTAGTCACTTGAAGTTTTTTACTGTGGTAAATAATGCAGAAATCTAGCAAACATTCTGACATTTCTAGGGAAAATAAGTCATCAAAATCAATACTTCTCTTTAGAGCTCTGCTTTTTTAAGGTAATTACCCTGTTTCAACTCTTTTAAACCAGCTGTGCTCTGTCTGAGGTCTTGGTCTTTGGATATGTGACCAGTCTGTACTCGTGGGAATAGGGAATAATGATTTTGTGAAACTGGATACATGAGTATGGACTCTCTATAATCAGAAAAAGTCACAGATTCATGTTCTGTAGGTCTGGTTTGATTTTTCACTTTTGTGTCACTTCATTGGCATTTCTCTTAATTCTCCCCAACACAGCCAGAATTGGAAACAGGACATCTAAGTCTGGGAATTTGTGGCCAGCTTCTTATCTCCCATTGGTTTTCCACCACTGTAACTTCAATGACGGATCATCTTTTTTTGTTTAAATATTCTGGTGTGAGAGAAATGAAGACCAAAGGACTTGGGATAGTTTATGATGGGTTCCTGGATATAAGTGGAAAATTAGAAGTGATCCATATCCGGTCTATTCAACTCTGTTATCCATTTAATCATCACAGTTCCAGGCACTGTAAATTTCTAAATGTTATTTGGAAATGAAGTGGCTCGTTACAACTGATGTTGCTAATCCTTCTGCTGGCAGTAGCTCCCCTGCTGAAATGACATAATTTGTGACTTGCAGTGATCAATGGTGCTGTAGGCAGGTTAAATCTAAAGCCCAGTTTGCTATGGTTTTGCTCATTATCTTACAACACTCGTTAACTGCTACATGTGGCTGTTATGTTTGATGTTAGATGGCGAAGGGAAAATAAATATTTAAATCCTGTTTATGTGTGGTCCTGCCAAACAGCACAGAGATAGGACTGGTGTCCAGTCCTCCCAACTGGAACTCTCATGGCTTTGGGGTGTAACTGGATGTGGAAATTCCTGGGTTATGCTCTGCACTATGGGGGCTTTTTGGCTTGTAAGAGGATCTTAAAGAGAGGAGCCATTAATTTTCCATGTCTGAGGATAGACAAGAACAAATATGTCTCATTTTCAAGATACTGAGGAAAACCAGCAGAAGAAGACTGGCTGTTGCCAGCAGCTGTCTAAGTCTGGTCTAAATTGTTATATAGAATTCCTGTCCACAAGTGGTCTGTGAGTTTTCATTGAAAATTCTTTGAGATCCTATATTCAATGTTTCCTAAACTTCTACATTTCAACTGCAACTGCAGCTGTGAAGATTGTGGGCAGTGCTTGATGAGCTGGGTAAAATGGTCCCATGAGTAGGCAATATGTCCATGCAAATCAGCACATTTTCTGGCTGGGTGTCTAAAAGGTGGATTAATTTAAGCCTGAATTGGAATATATTGATTTCAGGGTTTGGTGGAATCTTTTAGGGATGAGTCCAAGGAGATATGGATGTTTTGGATGCAGATGAAAACTTTAAAAATGAAAATATCAGATTTGTTTCAATCCTGAAAAACTGGGTCTGGTGTAGAAGGTAGATCATTGCTGATCTGTGGTGTGGCTCAGATGATTTAATCCCACTGCATTTGTACCTTCTTCTAAAACAGTGTTTACTACAGCTCATCATCCCCTAACCACATTTTTGTTCCATTTGGATTTGTGGAAGTTTCTTATCAAAAGGAAAACACTCAAGGGCTGAACACAGATTTGAGAAGGGAAATTAAAAGCACTGGCAAGGGAAAAATAAGGTTGCTTGCCCAGTTTTCTTAATAAACTGAGTCTAAACACGGCCTTGCTCCTTCAGCCCAGCTTCACCTTCCTGCCTTCAGCTGTGGAAAAAATAACAACAAAACTTTGTATTGTGATGGAGAATGTTGCTTACAATGTCATAGAATCACTGCATTCACCTGTAACAAGAACAACATGTCATTGGTCTGGCTCTTGTGTGGGCTCCAGGGGTTGAATATCAGCAAATTCAATGGATCTGTTTGGGTTTGGGTTTTTTTTTGTTTGGTCTCTCATGCAAAGAACTCAAGTGTCCAAAAAGGAAGTGTTCCCAGTGTCTCAGGAACAGCTTCACACCCATCCTCAAGCTCTGAGGACTGTAGGGAATGTGCAGGGTGGACACAGGACTGTGGGGCAGACATGAAAATCATGGGTGACCTGCAATGATTTCTCTGCTGGACAGGTAGGGACACATGACAAAGTATGCCACAGATCCTGGAAACCCTTCCAAAGCTCCAGGCTTGAATGTGCCTCCAGGTATTTGTGAAATGCAAGGTACTATAAATGTGCTGGAAAACAGGGCTTTTGGTTTCCTTCAAATTATTTCACTGTTTTGTTTTGTTGTTGTTGTTTTTTTAATTGCCCTGAATGTCTTGGAAATGAGTGGAGAAGAAGAAAATTTGCACAACTTTCAGGACTATTTAGCTTTTTGATAATGATATTGGTAAAATAATGAGATTATTCAAAACAATCACCTGCTCTCTTGTAGCCTTGACTTTTGAGTAACTTTTTGAACAGCAACAGTGGATTTTGCATCCTTCGTGTTTTTCCTAGAGCTCAGAATTTCTCTGCAGTGGCTGTTCTGCACTTACCCTGGGGACACAGGATGCTCTGCTTGCAGATCAATCTTTCACACAGTCCCAAAGCCTGCTGGGATGTGGGAACCTAAAGCCCAGGCTTGCTAGAAGCTGGGAGAATGAGCTGATTGATAATGCAGCAGATTTTCCACTGGAAGCCAAATGGTTTATGCCAGGATTTTGTTGAGAACAGCACAGGATTTTTTCCATTTGGACTCTGAAATTTTCTGCTGCAATTTCTGACCAGTTTGGGTCATGGTCCCGTGCCTTCGGTGAAGCTGCAGCAATGAGTGTGTCATGAAAAGAAAGCTCTTCCATCCACCCAGATCTGACCCACTTAAGTGTGTCCAGATGGACAGATGACCTCCAGAGGTCCCTTTCAGCCTAAATTATTCAGTGGCTCTGTTTCCAGCATTCCAGAGGGAGTGTTAGGTGAAACTGGGACCGTCCCATCTGGGGAGGAGGATAGAGTTATATCTGCAAGTCCTGTATCTTGACCCCATCCTCTGCCCTGACCATCCATCACTGGGCACTGGTATTTTATTCTACCAGGATGTCAATCACCTTTTCAATTAGTGAGTGGGAGGGGAGAGTGTGGATGATAGCACCCAATCTTCCATTTGATTTAGGATGAATCACACTTAAGAGGGCATCTGGGGTTAAAGAACACAGGATTCTGGACACATGTATAAATCAACAGACTTGAGGTTTGCATTATTCACCTTCTGGAGTATGAAGTGATATGACTCATTGGATCATAAAAGAGATCAAATAGCTTTGTTGCTAATAATTCTTTCCTTGACCCATTCCCTGGCACATTAGGTTTGTAAACAGAGTTTTAATGGCATCCCTTGGAAGTAATAACATCACGCCTTTATAGCACCTTGGCTGACTGTGCCCTCTTGGCTGTAACTGTGCTTGGGTTTAAGCCTCAGCCATTTGTGGGAACTAATGTGCTTTCATATCTTAAGTTTGCAGTTATTGCCTTTTTGAGATTGATCATCTCCAGTTACTCTGCCTCCCGCCCCTCTTCCACAGATGACATTTGAACCCTCCCAAGAGCCCACAGCTCAGCTTCTCCCAAATGATAAGCACACCCTGTAATACTCTGGTGCAGATAACATGCTTGAACTTCAGGGTGTTGTCAGTGCCTAATGAGCTCATGGCACCGTTTACTGTTTTATGGCTAAATCATGATTGTTCATTAACAAAAACAGCACTAGACCATGTGCCAGCTTTGGAGAGAGGAAAAGGTAAAGCAGAGGTGTATGATGGAGTGTGATAAGGACGTGGCACCTGTGGCAGGACAGGCAGAGCATTTCCTGCTGGCTTCTGTGCCCATTCCATGTGGTGGCTCCTGTGGAGGAGTCTGGAGGGGAAGGAGAGCAGTGCAGGGCTCTGATGTCGTGTCTTGACAGGTACAGGGTATCAAACAGCTCCTGAGTTGTGCTCTGATGTGATGGTGTTGTTTGTCTTTCTGGGTGTCACCTGTGGCAGCCTGCTTTGAGTTGTTTCATAGAATTATTAATATTGGGAAAGGCCTCTGAGATCATTGAGTCCAACCACTAACACAGCACCACCGTGTTCACCACTGCAACAATGTCCCCAAGTGCCACATCCACGTGGTTTTTGAACATAGAACCATAGAATGGTTTGGGGACCTTAAAGCTCATCCCACTCCACCCCCTGCCATGGACAGGGAGACCTTCCACTATCCTGGGCTGCTCCAAGCCCCATCCAGCCCAGCCATGAATGCTTCCAGGGATGGTCATTCCAGCACTTCCTTGCCTCTGCCTGTGTCTGTTGTATTTGCTGCCTGTCAGGTGCTGCTCCCTTGCACCACACCAGCTTTGCTCTGCCTGCCCAGGCTGCAGGACTTGCATACAGGGTTGGTGGTTCCCAGGACAGGAAATCACATTTTCAAGCAGAAGAAGTGTGAGAAAGAAGGTGCCAGTCTCCATTAGAGGGTCTGTCCTGTTGGAAGAAAGGGAGGTATCTGGTTCAGGGAGAGGAAGCAGGGGGTAAAGGAAAGGAAGGAAGGTTGGGAACTGTCAGTGTAGAAATGTGCTGCTTCGTCACACAGTCTCAGTTTTGTCACGTAGTCTCAGGTTGCTACTGAGCCTACAGCAGGTAAGAGACCTTTTTAGAGATAAAAACTGGAACAAAGTCTCAGAAATTATCTAAGAACCGGGTTTTTTTTGGTGGCTAATTTAGTCATGGGCTGGTGGACACTCAAAAGCATCAAGCTGTAGGTGATGGTCACTAACAAGGGGTTTGGATGCAATAGAGTTGAAAATCTCTAATTATAGCATGAAATCTTGCAGATATACAGACCAAGGAGTTTAAGAAAAACATTAAAGAAGGAAAACAATGTGAAGGATGAAGAGTGAGTAGAAATTTGGGAATATCAGGATCATTCCACCTCATCTGAAGGACGTTCTATATCAGTTTTCATGTTATCTCTATTTTGGTCAGTTCCTATAGTTAGTACATAAATTCTTGCATTGAGAACTAACAAAAGACTGCTCAGGGACAGCATATAAATAGCTTTTGGGCTGCCTTATATTTATATATGTTGGTTAAGCAAACTTACATGGATAAACAATAGCAATATAATGACCTTTTTATAGATATGGCTCCGTGCATGCACCAGAGCAGTCTGGTGTATTTATTTCAGCTTGTAAACCATGCATGGTTAGTACAGGATGTGTACTCTTCAGCATTTACAGCTGTTTAAAGGGAGGCTTTTGTGGTGGTGCCGTCACACAAGGAAACACCACCAGCTTGGGGCACACAAAGTATTAACTGTCAAGGGGTGCATGTATTAAGTGAGAGATTTAATTAAAAGGCCATCATGATATCTTGTAGCTAAAGACTATCTTCAGTTAAAAACTGAATATAGGAACTGAATAACCCTATGAGATACCTGAAATACTTTGGAGGGGAGTTAGATACCCAGAAAAGATGGGGTTTTGGAGAATTGGGTATTTAACTCCTCTTAAAGTCTCTGGAGCAGTTAGTAGCAACCTGAAGGCTGAATTCATCCCTGGTCTTTTAAAATCGCTGCTTTTGGCTGGGAGTGGGCTTGGCTCAGGGAAGAAAAACTGCTCTCTGATGTGTCCTGGAAAGCAAACAGTAGGTTTGGGATGCACACTGTGCTCCTGCCAGCTCTGCTCTGCTCTGGAGGAGCGTGGCTCAAAGAGCAGCAATGAACAGCCCTCGCAGGACTTAGACGGGGAATTTTGCTGTAAATCTTCTAAAACTCTTGGAAAGGTGGAATGATTCCCCTTCTCTTTTCTTTGCCCTTCCTTGTGAATAGAAATCCCCAGTGTTGAGTAGCACACAACACTCGTGTCTGAGGACAGATGGTCAACTTGTTTTGCTGAGGGATTTTCCCCCATGGCTGTTCTGGAAGTAATGCCCAGCTCTTCCCAACTGCTGGACTCAAGCTCTTTCCAGAGGAGTATTTGCACATGGGGAAAACCAGGGCAGAGCAAAGGAGTTGAATTATCCAAGCCAGAAGTTGAACATGAGGCTCTAGAGCCCATCTGGGTGTTAGGGGAGGTGATGTTCCCCCCAGGCAGCTTCTAGCTTGTGTGAATCTGCTCTGGTAAGGTTATCTCTGGACCTTCCACGTAGGTGGATGCCCTGAAGCTGCTGTTTGCTCAGCCATCAGCACTTTAGTGCCTGGACAATTCCTGCTGAGAACATGCAGGATGATGAGTGTCCATCCTGCTCCATCATGTTTCTCCATGGCAGCAGTTTGTGCCTTCCCTCCTCTTCAGCTCCTTGTGTGCTGCTCCACAGCCAAGAGCAGGAAGGCCCATTCCAGGGTTGTCAGCCTCTTCTTTTGTATCCTACGGAATGGGAGCAACTGCCAAGCCCACTTTCCCTCCCGAGGTTTAACAGATTGGCCCACATCTAATTTCTGCCTCTGTGTTTACAGAAGGTGGAGGTCGGAGGGGAAGGGGGGCTGCTGAGCAAGGGAAGAGGGCACAGAGAAAAAAGAAATTACTAACCCTCCATCAAAGAGCTGCTTTCCTACTTGTGGTTTCAAAATGCTTCCTTCTTCCCCAGCTATCCTGTAATCACTCTCCAACATTCACCAGAGCAGTGTTTACATCCAGCCCTATTACCGGCAGGGGAGACAGGAGAAATTAAGGGCTCCCATGCCCCATTATCTCCCCCTCTTCCCCCTCCTCTCCCCCTCCCACAGGCAGACACACTTCTCTCCCCTTACCCCTTTTCATCAAACGCCTCCAATTCATGAAGGAGTAAAAGCCCTTTAATGGCATTCTGGAGATCTTAAAATCCAGGTGGTTTGTTTAAAAAAAAAAAAAAGAGGGAAATAAAAAAAAAAGGAAAAACTTGGAGGAAAAAATACCACCAGCTCACTCTTTTTGGCTTCTTTGTTCCTTTTCCATGTTGTCTTGAACCTTTTTCTCCTCCACAACTCTGCTTGGCAGCTGGGGTGAGCTGAAGTTTGACTTGGATGGCTGGTGAGACCACACAGAGCTCACCCTGGCTGGAATTAATTTCCGATGTACAGCTGAAGAATCCCATGCACACACACAAACACAGCGAGCCCTTGCATTTCCTTTTGATTTCCTTCTGGTGCTTCCTTCCCCAGATACCCCTTTTATCAGAAGCAGAACGAGCTGCAGTGCCAGCGCCGGAGCTGCCGGGGCGAGAGGCTCTGCCCCAGCGTGGCAGCAGAGCCGGGGGAAGGCGGAGGCTCTTTAGATGTTGGGCAGGCAAAGAGATGTGTGAAAAACGGCCAGTGTTGGACAACAATAAATGGGGGATTATGACTTTTTTTAACCAAGGGTAAAAAAGGATACTCATCTGGTACTGGCACTTGACGGGGACTTGAGGTCTGATTCCAATTCCTTGTTTAACCACAGATTTCCTCTAAATAATTCTCGTAATCTCTTGATTCCCTAGCTGAGGTCAGGGGCCCATTGTTCTACACCCTGTAACAACACAATGGGACACAGTTCCTGCCCCAAAGAGCTTACAGTGAAAACAATCAAAGAATGAAAAAGAAACCCAGGCTTGCCTGGAGTTACACCCTGGTGTTAAATTGAAGATTAGAACCAGACCTCCTGACTCTCTAGGTTTTGGGTCTTCTGCAATAGTAACATTTTTCTGGCTCCTATCTTGAGATTCACACTGCAGTGTTAAAGACCATCAAAATAGAAAATACTGAACCTCTTACCCCTCGGAGCAGAGGAGAAGGAGCTGTTTATGATGGACAGCTCTGCTCCTACAGCAAGATCCTTGTTCTTACTCAGTGTTACCAGCACACAGAGAGGTTGGGAAGTTTGGGAAGCTGGTTGGCCTTTGAGGTTCCCGGGTTTCCCATGAGCCAGGGTGATGGAGCGGTGCTGCAATGGGCTGGGTGGCTGGTGAGGGATTGCAACAGGGCTGCATTGAAGTCCCTTCCTCAACGGGAAAGGAAATGGCTGTGGGCGTATGGGGACATTTAAGCGGAGAATATTCACTCCCACATGTAGGAGTTGTTGGAACAGCTCCGCGCCCGGAACTCTCCCGCCTCCCAGGGCAGGGATGTGCTGAATGCGAGGGGCGGCGCACGCGCGAGTGAACTCGGCCCAAGTCCTCCAAGTGCTGGCACGGCCGCTCTTCGCTGCGGGAATACTCGTGGCACCATGGTCCTGGAGCAAGGGGACAGGCTGGAATGGGCCTCTGGTTGTACTGGCAGTGCTCTAAAGCATCAGAGCACGATGTGGTCTCTGTGACTGGAGAATAAAACTAAAGTAAACTGAAGCAGGCTCAGCAAATGCCACCCTTGGTATTGCTCGGCAAAGAGAGGATCTGGCCCTACCATGTTGCTGGAAACCTCGTGATGTTATGGCTTTTTTAAAGTCTCAGCATCTGGAATGAGCTGGTAATATGGAAAGTGGTGATTTGTGTATGCTCAGCCATAAATATACAGCCATATATACACTCCACATTTTCCTTGGTTTCCCAGAGCCTTATTCCTACCTCCACAGTATTCCAGTGGTGCTCTGCTCAGAGATCTACATTTTTGCCTGTATTTTATGGTTGAAGGAAATGGCTACTACTAGAGCCAGGCTCAACAGCTTAATCCAGAGTTTCATCGGGGTGAGAAGTTTCCTCGGACTGCAAAGTGAGTCAGTTGCTGCATAAAAAAGAAAACCAGACCTCCAGCCTGCTGGGGCACTTGGGTGAATCACCAGAGCTGTGTGGTTCTGTCTGAGGGCACTCAGAGGTCCCAAGTTGGCCCTGTTGGATGTGCTGGCCTTGGCTCCAGATCCTGATCCTGGAGAAGGCTTGTGCCCTTGCTTTATTAGGCACAGAGTTGCCACTGGCAGATTTGTTCCTTGGCACTGGGGCTGAGCTGTTGAATAAGACTTTACTCTTCAGACTTAGGGATGACAGGTTTGACCATACAATGAAATCAGCTTCATCATCATGATACTCTTAAATTTATTTTCTTTGTTTCAGAAAAATGTGGGGAAATTACTGGATTTCCAAACATCTCTTCCAAAGGGAACTGCACTTTAGACCTCAGTTTCTGTAGAAGTATTGGCAAAGGGTAAGAGAAGGAGCAGAAAAATTATTCTGCTAACATAAAATGCTCCAGAATCAAGAGATAGGCATCAAAAATTGATAAGATTTAATACACAAGCAGTCTGTTTGGCTTCTGGATTTTGGGATGTACTTGGGTCACACTTTCAAGATTTTCCTTGCACAACAGCAAGGAAATTTGCTTTTTTAACTTCTTTCTTCTCTTGATGAGATCTGAGACTCATGTAATTACTGTTTCCTGGAGCTGGGGCATTTAAGTAAATATCCAATATCCAGAGATTTGTGTTAAAATCAGGAGTTGGCCATTCCATTTTATTTTACTTAAGAGAAGCCTCTATTCATGTACAAAACCTAGATAGCCATGGAAAGAGAATTATCATTGGTGTTTTTTAGTTCTACTAATAGCTTGTTGTTCTGCTAATAGCAGTTGAATTTTTGTTTTCCTGTGAGAATTTATTCTACTGGAAAAAATTTGGAACATAGCAAAATGTTTCTTTTTGGAGAAGCTGAAAAGCTTCCTCTTGACTTATTTCTGCCTTCCATTATAGTACACATTATTTATAGTATAAGGGATGAAAGAGCCGAGCTCCATTTGAAATGCTCAAGTGGAAATTAGATAGTTCTTAATAAAAAGAAGGATTTGGGGGAGGGGGGTTGCAACAAACTTTTTTCATTAGTTTTCATCTCCCCCAAAGTCTGAGGGTTTGGGCTTTTCATGCCAATTACTTGAAATGTGGATATCTCAGAAATTTTTGCTGTACATTCAACTTTTGACCAGCCTTTTCTATTATTTCAGATGCAGATTATAATAGAAACACAATGATACAATTTGTTTAGTTGTAAAGATATTCCTTGTTTTCTTGTCCTCTGCTTTTCAATTTTATTGGCGACCCATTTCAAAAGCAATTGTTGCAGGCCAATACCTTGATGCAACATTAATAAGAACAAAGAGGCTTAAATTATGGAAATAGCTGTCTATGTGACACATTAGTAGTTTTACTCTCCATTTGGCAGATCTATTGTGGATAAAATTGTGTGTGAAGGGATGAAAGGGAAGAAACTTGGATAAGAGTGGTAGGATCTGCTCCAGAATAATGAAGAAGACAAACCCACGCAGAGATTTATTTTATTTGCTTTTGGCAATTAGCATTAGCAATACTGTCTCTGAGAAGCTGAAACTGCCACAGATAATAATGGGATTGCTTTTGAGATGGTTTACCCAGCTCTCATAACCAGGGATCAAATTTGTGAGGGCTGTGGGGACTCAGCACCACCTCTGGAGGTGCTCTCATATGTGCTGCTAGGCACACAAACTTTTAGGCATCCGACGTAAGGAGCCCAGGGTAAGAAAAGTTGGCTTTAGAGCTGCCAGGTGAAAGCAGCCTTGCTCTGGCTGTTCCATCCCTGCTGCTCATTCTCACCACCCTCACAGGGAAGGATCCCATCTCTCCCTGCCCTCTGGCAGTGGAAGCCATTCCCTGTGTCCTGTCCCTCCATCCCTTGTCCCCAGTCCCTCTTCAGCTCTCCTGGAGCCCATTTAGGCCCTGGAGGGGGCTCTGAGGTGTCCCCAGAGCCTTCTCTTTTCCAGGTGAGCACCCCCAGCTCTCCCAGCCTGGCTCCAGAGCAGAGGGGCTCCAGCCCTTAGAGCATCTCTGTGGCCTCCTCTGGACTCACTCCAGCAGCTCCAGATGGTTTGTCCTGTGTTTGTCCTAAATACCTGTGGCTGTGTACAGCAAACTGTCCATTTACACCAAGGTTTCACATAAACATCAAGGCTTTGGTGTATTTGTTACCTGTCAGCTGAGACGTGGCAGCTCAAACCCCTTGGGCTGTGCTGGTCCATCTCCTTCACCCAAGTACATGATTCTCTCTGCTTCTGGCTTTGATCTGGGAGGGAGAACTGCTTCTGGTTTTCCTGAATGTCAGAAAAGTCCTTCTCTGATGTAAATCCCCAGGCAGTCAGCGAGCTGCCCTGACTTGACATAATGCAAATGACATAAGAGATGGGTCTGAGAGGTAGAAGTAGTGCAGTGGCTGGTGTTTGGCCAGTGTGGCTGCTGTGAGCTGGCCTCAGATCAGCCTGTGGCAGCTGTGGTGAAAACCCCCGACACCGGGATGCTCACAAGGCATTTCATGCATTTCCAGGGCCTTGCCAGCTGTCACAGTCCTGGTGACAACTTCAGCAAGTATTTCTCAGTGCTTCTTCAGGTGAAAGCAGTGAGGGGCAGAAGGTCAGTGGTGCCCTGAGCCACAGGACAGGCTGGGGAAGGAACCAGAGCCGTGGGTTTCCCATCCCCACGGCAGCTCCTAAAAACGCTGCCCTGAAAGGCTGCCAAGGCAGCAGAGCCAGGAGGTGTCTCGATCCCCTGGGCCAAAACACAACCTGTTGGCCGACTTCAGAGCAGGAAACTCGGGGTGCAGGTTTGAGCTTGCTCCGTGGTGAAGTGCCACCAGCCAGCTCCTCATGGCACTGGTGACAGAGAACCCCCAGGCTGTCACATCGTCACCGAGGGCTCCTGGCGGCGGCGTACACGGCAGAAGCTGTGTCACCCATGCCTGGGAAGGTGCCTGTGTGGGAGTGTTGAGCAAGATCCTTAAGCTCAAGGGAACGTGAAATCCTTCCCCTTCCTGTCTGTACTCTTTTTGTGTGTCTGGGAAGGAGAAGGGAGCTCGTGCTGTCTCCATCCTCTCCCTCCTCGGGAAGGTTCGGGGAGCTGGGAGCCTGGGACTCGCGCACCCCATTCTGTCGCAACGTCCCAGCATCAACACCCTCTGATCTATGGTATCCTGAGAGTTTGCAGCTCTTGTGTGGAGATGGAGTATGAATAAGGGCCCCCCAGTGTATTGGGAATTGGGCCTGTGGGTCTCCCGTGTCAAGTGAGTCATAATGTATTAGATCCGAGGACTTCCCCCACGGGTGTTTAGTCTCAACAAACCCAGCTAATTCAGATTTAACTTAGCTCTTAATATGCTACATTGCTGAGTCTTCTAATTAATGCCACATGTTGCAGTCAGCTGTCATACTGAATAAATGTTTACAAAGCTATTAATGTACTGTATTTGTAAACCAGACCAGCTCCTTTTTGGAAATCATGTGGTATGTGTTTTCCCCTCAAAGATGAAAAAAGATTTTTAGCAATAACAGATACTTTATTTTTGCAGCAACAGCCACTTCCCAGGAATTCATTACTAACTTTCTTGGGCCACAGCCATTATCCCAGGGAAGGAGGTGGGGAAAAGTGCCATCTTTTAAACAGAGATGCTGAGCTGAGCCCTCTTGCCATGGTGGGATGAGGAGCTGCTAGGGATCTGAGATCCCAAAGCTGGGAGGAGGCAGAGTCCGTGCGTGTGCTGGTGTCTGTCCAGTCCCCAGCTGCTGCAATCCCTCCCCTCCACTGCCACGTGAGCGGGGACACCCGGCCACAGCTGAGGGAACTGGGACACAGCCGTGCCGTCAAGCAGCCTGCAGGCCAGCTGCCTTCTGCTCTGGGGCCCTCACAGGGCTGGGGACATGGGCTGGGGACATGGGCTGGGGACATGGGCTGGGGACATGGGCTGGGGACACGGGCTGGGGACATGGGTTGGCCACCACCATCCCCACGTGGCCAGCACTTTCCTGCCACGGTGACCGGGTGACTGGAGCAGTGGGATCCTGGGGGTGGGAGCTCCAACCTTATCCTCAGAGCCACTCCCCAGCAGCCCGCTCTGCACAAATTTATGTTTTCTGTTTTCTGAGTTTGTTTGGTCATGTCTTTAATTCCCTCCTGGGGCTCCAGGGAAACAGCTTTCTTCTGCTGGGATTCCTGCACTCCTGTTTCATCTCTAAGCAGCTGCAGAGACCATAGGATATGCCAAAGGACTTTTGAAAGCTTAGGGAGGGTGAGGCTGGGATCTGTGCTCCACCAGCTCCTGTGTCCCACTAGCCAAAGCATCTAGCTAAGGGATTTGGGGATGCTGTCCTCTCTGAAGTCCATGACCCTCACAGAGCCCATTGAGAACAGTTTCACTCCAGCAATAACTAAGTAAATGAAAATGGGTGTTTCTCTGCTTTTAACCAGGTGAAATTTAGGCTAACACTATTTTGGAAGAATTAATAGAGAAGCCTGTACAGGTAAAGAGAGGCAGAGCAGTTAAGTGATCTCACTGGTAGGGCTCAGCCCTTTGCCCTCTTGCTCCACTGGCTCTGACTGACTTCTCCAACACAGGGATTAGCTCCAGATCCAGACATCTAAGCAGGACAAATCCAACCTTCTCCTAGTCATAATGCCTTGGTGAGAAACTCAGTCCACTGTCAGTGGAATGAGTCTAGAAAAAATATTCTTACTTAGGGACTTTATTAATTCTTTTCTCTCTGTATGCCCTGTAGCCCTCTAATGGTGCTGTGCCTGCATGTGTTGTGTTTTCCACCCAAAAGGGAAGAGAAGGTCATTTCACCTGGAAAAGGTTTGAGTACTTTATCAGGGAATGATGCTGCATAAGTTAAGGACTGCACCTTACAGCTGTCCTGTTTTATTTAGTGCCTATTTGTGGCTAAATGTGGCTGAGGGAGTGGGGGATCTTTGGTTCCCTGGTGCTGGAAGCAGGTGGAAGGTCCTGCTGCACCACAGAGCCTTGTGCTCCATGAGGCACTGAAGGTGCCAACAGAAATCACCAGATAGCAAGACTAAATATCCCTCCCTGGAAGAACTACCCTAAAAAATTCCTTTTGCACTTTGCAAGGTAGCCTACAGGCATCTCTGTGGAGGTGCCTTTCATCCTCCCACATCCCCTCGGACAGTATCTCCAGTCCTTGGGGATTTTCTCCTTACGTGATGCTTGTCTCCCCACTGCAGTGTGATTTCTGTTCTGTTCATCCCATGAGCTCTCCCAGAGCTGAGGGCTGTGTCTGCAGGGGGTCACATGGAGTGCAGCAATGTGCCACTGTCCCAGTGCCTCGGCCAGCTGGGATGGGGGACCTGCTGCTGCCCTCCCTGCCTGGGCTGGAAAGGAAAGAGCATTTGGGGTGGGAGGTGGAGCATCTCCATGGCTGGGGCCATGGCCAGGCTGTGGGTCACTCCTGCCTGCCAGGACCTTCCAGGACCTTCCAGTCAGTTCAGACTCAGCTCCAGCTTGTGTGCAGTGAACCAAGAACTGAGACATTTTTGGTGTTGCCTCTCCCTAGGATCAATTCTCCTGCTAATGGAGTCAACACTGTGTGCCTGGGTGTTACCTGCTACCTCCCAGCTTGGTGAACCCCCAGGAGAGGCCTCCAGGAGCTGCTGGTGACTGGTGGGGCACAGTCACCTCTCAGAGCCACACACATGCAGGGAGAAGGAAGTAAGGCAAGCTAAGCTGGATTTTCATTTAGGATAATGGTTTCAATGCAGGATCCCTTCAGGACCATGTTTTGAGGGGCTGCTGCAAGCTGCAAACCTTAAAACATCCTGCCCTCCCTGCTGAAGCTGAGCACACACCTGCCCTTGCTGTGGAGCTGCCTCTTCCATGTCTTTAACCCCGTTTTTCCCAGCCTGCATCACCAGTGCAAAGCGTGCTCGTGATGTTAAACTTCCCTCATTAGGCTGAACATTCCTCTTTTTAACCTCTTTAACCTGCAGCATTCCCTTTGGGAGGACCCTGTCTCCATACTTCTCAACTGCTCTTAATTAGATTGGGCATTTCTTGCCTCCACTGTATATTTACAATTTAGGAACAGGAAAAAATACAGCCTGCACTTAAGGGCTTTCTTCCCTTCGCTCGCTTCCCGTGCTTGATATGTTGGACAGCAGGAGGTGGAAATTTTAAAGCCCAGAGGAGCAGAACTTGTCTGGGAGGACAATCCAAGGCGGTTTAGGTCATTCTTTAGGCAGGACTGATTTCATATCTTGATGGATTTTTACATCAGTTCTCACTTTTTTTATTTCCATCGCCCTGTGTGCGCATGTCCCTGTGTGCACACACACACACACACACACACACACACACCCCTATTGTCTGTCGTCTGCTCTTCTCCTGCCATCAGCCTTTTATTATTGTTGATGTCTTTTCATTCCTGATGCCAAACTTGATTTGGAGATCGCAGTACTGAGGGTTTCATTTGAAGCACTGTAGATGGAAAACTGAAGTCCTAAGTGACTGGAGCCCTCGGCCAATCTAATTGTTATTGACATTTGTGTCTGATTGTTCATCAAGGGGGATTTGACTTGCAGGCCAAATCATTCTATTACCGGGGTTCCTTTCAACCTTTCCTCTAACATAAAAATACACCCCCACCCCAGTCAGCAGCAGCAGAATCAATGGCAATATCTGGAGATGTGGGAGGGGGGAGTGAAGCTGGAGGAGATCATGTATGTCCCGTTTGAAATGTGCGAGCAAAAGATCCGAGAGCCGGCGGTGTTGCCTTACAGGGGGAAAAAGGATCTCATTAACAGACTACCGTTTTCATGGCAAGGTGAAGGAGGCAGAGGAAGGAGGGGCTGGCAGGGCTAATTATATTAAGGTCATTTCACCTGTCAAAACTTTCCCTTTAGTGGTGTCCCTGGTGCCCTGGGATAACATCCAGATTTGTCCTGAATGGTGTCTCTGTTCCTGCTTAGGAGCCTTGACTGGTGGGTCGTGAAGCGAGCTGCATGAAAGGAGCCCTGAAGGCACCCTTTTGCCTTCTTTTCACCTCCTGCTCTCCTTTGATTTTGCTTTTCCCCCCTCTTGAGTTTCAGGGTGGGTAATGACGAAGCCCTGCTGTGCCGCTTGCCCGGAGTCGCGCTTTCCCCGGGAAGCACCGAGGCAGCTGGCACAGCAAATGCTCCTGTGCAGCCAGGTTCCTGTCTCCCTGCATTTCCAGCCCTCTTACACCCTGCTGCAATGCCAAATTATCCCCCTGGAAAGCTCTCCTCTGGAGCAGGGAGGGATGGAGTGAGGCTGATTTTGCTCATTAGACTAATGGTGGAAACCGGAATGATGACAGAACCAAGGGAAATATTCTGTTTATTCATTTGAAAGAGGCAGGGGTGAGGGGGTGGCTGGTAAACCAGAGCATCCTCATCCTGGTGATGAACCCTAGAATTACCTACCCTCCTTCAGGGGATTGTTCCAAGCCATTAAGTTATTTCATTTTCTAGGAGTTTGGGGGATGGACAATTTCTGCAGTTAATCTTTCTCTCAAGGTAGGTGAAGCCATGCAGATGGCCTCACTTTGCTAACATTAGCAGGTAGAAGTAATTTGGGGAAGGAGGCAATGGGAGGAACACAATAGGGTTCATTCAGGATCACACAGGTTTTACATGTCGCCACAGAAACAGCCGAAGTTTCAGAGATCAAAGACTTCTCCACCAAAAGTTGCTACCTCAATGTGTTGGTAGCTTGAGAGAGAACTGAGGACAAGGAGGAAGTGAACCTAATTCCCCTGGCCTTTGGCAAATAGCTCAGTGAGTCAGATTTATCCTGCTGAAGTTGCATTGTTGGGGTTTGAGAGATGGATTTGGCTTAACATGGCCTGCCTTTGGGAGATGCTCAGGAGCAGCGGTGAGTCATGAACAGTTGTGATGTGCAGTAGGATTCGATGAGTTTCCCTAAATCAGGACATACTTGGATCCTGGGATTGGCTTTCAAGTAGGAGAATAAGCAGAACCACGTAGTTGCTAATAGTACGTAATTACTACTACTTTTTAATTAATTATTTCCTTTGAGAGACAAACAAGAAGTGTTGAGCTGTGGATGCAGAGTGGAAGTGCCTGGTGAGTGGTGTCATTAAGGTTGAGCTGTTGGACATCTGCATTTTGCTCCACTGAAAGAGTTAAACAGCCCCTAGTGTTAAAAAGGATTCTTGAGGGCAAAACCCTGCAGTTTGTAGTTCTGAGAGTGCCAGGGGAATTGCTCAAACTGAGATGTGTGTAACTGTGTGTAACTATCTGTCACACCAACCTCTGCCACTCCAGGCTCTTCACATCATTTCCAACATATGAGAAACCATGATAGCAGCCTGTCCTCTGTGTCTGTCTGACTGTTTGGCCCAGTGCTGCTCTTCTACCCTCCTGTCTCACAAGCTAGCTTAATTCAGCAGCGATATCACTGGCCAGGGTCATCTCTGACTCTCTGATTACTTTATTTGTTTTTGCTGAAGCCTTTTGGGAGGTAGTTCTCAATAAATGCCACTTTCTTCTTTCTGGAGGTAGGCAGGGGTGTAAAGGTACCATATGATGCTTTGGCTCTAAATAAGAAGGAAAAATACCCAAATAAGGAGAGTGCTGTGCATCCTTACTCCTTGAGGATGTGAATCTCCCCTTGGGACCAGACTGAGTTGCAATTTAAAGTCTTCCAGACCTAGAAAAAAACTGGTTTCATGGTAGTACCATTTGTAATTTGGGCCTTGAGGAGGATGAATGAACAAGTGTAAATGCTATTGCTCTTTCAGGAAAGGACAAGCCAGAGTTCTGATCATATCAAGAGTGATGGGAAGCAAAAATATGTGCTGGGGCTGGCACTTGAGTATCCACCCTGAGTCTCACTCCTGCCAGGTGTTCCTGCCGTGGCTCCCAAGGCAGCGATGCTTCCAGTGCAGTAACCTGAATCATTCTAAAGAGCAAAAGCAGAGACAAAGCACCGCTTTGTCGGCAGCTGAGGTTGAATAAGAAGACCTTTGGGAGCCCCACCACTTCTCTCTTTAATCTGATCAGCAAGCAGCATTCTTGTAATTCCCTCCAGGTCACTCTGAATTCCTGCAGTTTCTCAGCCAGGTTGAAGCCTTCCCCTCTGATATTAAATAATCTGCAGGCTTAGAGAAAACAACAGAGCAGGAGCAAGGCAAGGCTGTTTATATCAGAAACCAACAGGAAGCTGCTGGCACCTTCTCCCCACATCTCTGAGACTCAGGAATCTAAACCTTACCTTGCACTGTGCTCTCTGCTTTTAAAACACTTTGCAAGGTCATTCTGAGAGGATGTGTTGTTTTTGTTATAAATCACTGCCCTTATGTTGTATCTGTAAGCTTCAGTTGTTCCTGGCTTAATTCAGGTGAAGAAGCAGCTTCAGTGGTAACCCAGAGACGTGGAACTGCTCCTAAAGCTCATGAAAACAAGGTTGGCTTGGTTCAAATCTCACCTCTGTTGCATTTTAGGGGCACAGTGGAGCCCACAGACACTGAATGAGGCAGGAAGATGAACCAAAATAATTAAAACTACTTTTTTTTCTGTGGGAAATAGTGATGTTGCCAGAATTCCTCATTCCAGCTGCCCTAGGAAAGCGTTTCATTCACTTCAGTGACTGCTAATTCCAGCTTAGTGTTGAACTCTAAAGATTTTAAGTGATGCTGGAGAGATGAGACTATTTTGAGAAGTGAAGTGTTATTGTTTTTCTGAGGACTTGATTTAGAAAAGGAACAAGTTTTCTTCCACAATTTACAAAAAAAAAATATTTCTACCATGGAAATGCATAGCCTGAAGACTCAAATGACATTAGGTCACTGCTTTCTTTTATCAATAACTTTGAAGTCTTGTTCCAGTTTTCTAATTTAGATTCTTGTGATAAGAGGTTCTCAGTGAGCCTGGGCAAAAGCCAAGGCCCCTCCTGCTAATAATGTGTTGGGAACACAAGTACCAGTAGCAGTTTCAGTTCTGAGGATGGGCCAGGTCTTAAAAGTGGCTGTGGGGACTCTGCAGAGACAAACCCTGAGACTTAGGACTGTTTTACATTTCAGCCAGCTCTTGGACACAAGGGCATGAGCCATGTGCTGGGTTTGATCTTTAAAAGCATCATGCTGGTGCTGCATTCCTGGGCTCTGCTGTGCTGGACTGATACATGAGGTGGATTTCACTGACTTGCTCTTTAAGCTCCCCCTTGGTCTTATCTGTTCACAAAAACTTGTGAAAGTTTCAAATAATAAGATGGAGAATTAAATGAGCAGCTTGCAGCACAGCTTATTTTTGAGCAGGTGCTCTTGGGGATGAGCCAGCCCTGGGCAGAGCCCATCCTAGTCCGAATGACATGGAGATGTGTGGAAGGAATGGGGAATGAAACATTTCTAGAGTGGACAGTGGCTGAGTCCAATCCTTCCTGCCACCTGAAAGCTTGCAGTCCTGGAGAAGGTGGGAAGGTACAAAGGCTACCTGTCCCCAGGAGTTACCTTCTCCTCTGTGTAGTGTTGGGGGATGCTCATGGACACTACAGAAGAGTTTGAAAAAGCTTTCCTTGCTCCAAGACCTAAGGCAGCTGGCAGCTGAGCACAGCACATCCACAGTTTGCTGGGTGTTTGAGCAAGAAGGAAAAATGGGATCCTTGTGTCCAGGGCAGCACCCTCCAGGACAGGTCAGTGCAGGGGCGCTGAGCACTCAGGCCTGCCTGAGGAACGACAGTGCTGGACGTTTGTGCTGGAGCTGTGGCTCTGGGAGCAGGGGGATCATCAGATCTGTGCTGAGCCGTGTGTGCAGGACCCGAGCCCCAAGAGCTCCAGCTCATTCTGTAATTAATTAGTGATTCCTGACAGGCAGCTCCAGCCCGCTGACAATAACAAGATTGCAGGAGCCGCCTCCGCGCCCTCACCACTCTCATTACAGTAACTGGAATCCCCTGCAACAGAGACAAGGGCTGCTGGCAGGCAGGATAAACCTCCTGCTCTCCTTGGTTTGGGTCTGTTTCCCTGTGGAATTGGCCCTTGGGTGTTTCCCCCACCCTCAGTGGCTCCTTGCCCCAGGGCACTGCCCCAAAGGCCTCGGCAGTGCCAACAGCTCACGCCCTTTGCCCATCCAACCCACTCACCAGCTGGGACGGGAATTCCGTGGGAATTCTCCACAATGCCCTCTGTAGGCTCCAGATGAACAGAGCACACACTTCCCAGGGCCAGGGGAAGCGGGAATGGGCCAGGGCTGCAGCAGGACACTGCCTGGGAGCTGGAGTAGCCCTGGGAGGAGCTGGCTGTGGTTCCCTGGGTGTATCCCGGTGTATCCCGGCAGCGCTCCTGGCTGTGCCGGCTGTCCCGGAGAGCTCTGCAGCGAGGAGGTAAGCTGGGAGCTGTGCTAGCGTGTTTGGTGTCTCACACGGGGGTGCTTTCACACTTAGAATGGTTTTAATTATTTGTTGGAAGATTTTGAGAGCTCCCAGGATAATGGAGAGGCCTCAGTCAGTGTTTCCTAGCTGAAGGCATCCATGGATGTGCGTTCCTCGCCTTACTCACAGCCCAACCTTGCATCAAGAGTGGGGCCTGTGCCAAGTGCCTGGGTGGTTCCTTGGTGGCTCTGGTCGTGGGTCTCAATGGTTGGCAGCTCCAGGCATGTTGGAGTTTGCACCAAGCTCTACGGAATTTGTAGAGAAGTGCCTGTTTCTCCTAAAGTATCGCTTATTATTTTGCCTTGCAACAGTGCAGTACACGTGACCATGCAGAGATAAAACCTCATCTGTGGGAACAGCAAAGAGACTCGGAATAAAGGGCTTCAGCTGCAGAGGTGAGTTGTGGCTGTAGCTTCAACCCTGTACTCCTGTCCCTTGTTACACTGTGCAATTCCTAATGTTCAGGATACCCTTTAGTAGTGATATTTGAGCAAGACAAGACTCTCCCCATTTTTTTTCCTGGAAGAAAGTATCAACAGATGCTGCTGACTAACTGAACTCACACTTCCAAGCAGAAAAAAATCAAAGGAACAGGTTCCCTTTCCTACTTGGCCTCAGAGTTCATCTCATCTGGGTGAACTGTGTAAGGAACTAGTCCAGAATTTTTTATGTAGGTTTTATAAAGTATTTAAGGTGAGAGGAAGGATCCCAAATGAGTGATCTGGGGAGTAAAAGCTCCCACTGAGCTCAACTCCAACATGTGTGTTCCCACAGCGCTGAATTGCCCAGCATCACTGCTCATCACCCGGGAATCTCCCTGCAAGGCTTTGGAGCTCGGCTCTGAGCTCCAGCTCTGTCCCTGTGACCCACAGCACGTTGCTGGAGACCCCACACACCTTCCCCTCCGTGCTGGGATGCCGCAGGCTGGGCGGGCACGGAGGAGTGAGCAGGGACAGTCGGGTACAGCGCGAAGGGAGAGCACAATAGAGCAGGGCCAGATGTTCCCACATCAGTGGGGAAGCAGAGTGGCCAAGAGCTGTCACCAGGACAAACAGAACTCTGATGGATCTGTCCAGCCCTGTCCCCTGCTCTCTGCAGCTGCCTTCCCACCCTCAAACCATCCCTCCCATGGGCTCTTCCACCCATTCCTTACATCCTCTGCAAGGCACTGACAGAGTTGTAACAGGGCTAACATTTCTCCAGACGCTGCTGATCACTGCAGGGGGCTGTTTCCATCTCTCTCCAGTACCTGGGGATATTTTATGGGGAAGAGGTGAAGAGGCTCACAGTGTTGAGTGGCTGGGAGAGCACATGGACACAACCGATGCGCTTCACTTCTCTTTCCTCTCACCCACCCCACAAATCCCATCCCCGTGTGGTTCTTCATCAAAGCTCACATGATGTGATCTGATACTCGCCTGTCCTCGGGGAAAGAAAAAGCACTGAGTGATTCCTTTTGTTTTAAGCTGTGTAATTGGTAAGGAAAACATATCCTCTTCTAGTGGCTTTTCTTTTATTGTCATGTTTAGGAAGTTTTCTTGCATGTCATAACATTTTGTCTGTTTTTACTGAAATCCTTCCATGAAGGAATGATTGTTTGCACAAACAGACTGACATGTTGATACAGGCTGACAACTGCATGGCTAAGACCAAAATAAAATGTAAAGTAAACACATTTGCATAAGTTTATAATATGACCCAGTTCTTACGAAGCAGAGGAAATGGGGAGATGTGAATCTAAGCAGCTTATCTTGCATCTCCCCTTTCTCCTGTGCCCCTCATTCTTAACCTCTGCTCCATGAGTGCCATGGGAGAGTTGTCTGATTTTTCCGTTCAGATTTGAAACAACAGGTCACTCTTGTAGTTCACTTGTGGTTTTATTTGGCTCAGGAGGGAGGGTATGGAGGAGGAAGCATTCCTGGTTTTCCCCTCATATGAAACTGGTTGGTCTTTTCATCCTTTTTCTTCTCAGTTACACTTTAAAAGGCTTCTGTCAGTGTATTTTCCATCACTTTGAAATTGCATTGACATGCTGCTGTTTTGTCATAACTGTAGCATCACAAAATGCTGATTTGGTAGTATCTATTTTTGATCTGCTTGTGGCATGATTTCCTTAAGGATTGTGAGATCAGTTCCTCTTTTTCCAGATGAGAAAACCAGAGCGTAGAGCAGTGATTTCCTTTTGGACTCAGATCACTGCTGTCCTGGCTGAGTGAAGTGAGATTTGTTAGTTCTCAGCTGCCTGGAAATGATACAGCTCCCTTGTTGATGTGTGTGACTGGAAACAAGCCCTTGCCCAGACACCCAGGAGTTCATCCAGAAGTTTGTGGCATCAGTCAGGTCTAAGTTGTTGGTTGGCTTTCACAGAACAATTCCCAAAAGCTATGAATCCTAAAAATGCCTTCTGAAGGGCCTCCTCTGAATCTGGCTGTACCAGAGGGAGCCAAAGGGCCCTTATTCCTAAAACTGCAATTAATCCATGCTGCACAGTTGAAGAGAAGGAATGAGGGAGGTCTTGGAAATGTTAAGTGCTTGGGACAGAAAGATGCTTAAACCTGACTGTCACAATGACAAAGATGGACTCCAGCTCCATCAAAGGACATTTCTTTGACTTGCACGATTTCTGCCTGCAATTTAGCATCTCTGTTGGGTTTCCTGCAGTAACTGAAGGAAGAGGAACTTCTAAATTCAACTCTCAATCTCGGAACCTTAGAGGTCCCTCAGCCCCCTGCAAGCCTCTCCCCTCTGATGTTCATGGCCCCACTCGTTGTTGGTAGTAGAGGGGCAGAGTTAACTTTTCTATCAGCTTTGAACAGAGACACTTTGGTTTTGATTAGAGGAGCCCATTGGTGCCAAACGATCTGACTAACAGAGCCCCGTGTGAGCAATCCTCGCTGTGGACGGAACACAATAATAGTTTCCAAAGTTCTTGAAGGGAGCTCAAAGCCCTGGTCTCCCAGAGCATGAGCAATTCAGATGCACCGTCATTCCGTGTGTGAATTTCTGAGAGGGAGTGGGATTTAGAGAAATATTTATTTCTGGGTTTCCTTTTGCCTATTTTGGGTAGTTTCTAGGTTGGCGAGTTGTCGTCCATGCCTCGCTTGGATAGTCATTATTTTAGGAACTGACATTCAGTCCTTGGAGCTGTGAGGTCTCACAGTGACCCTCATGTCACCATCCTTGGGGGGTCCCAGCTCTCCATCCCCATGGCTTGCTCAGCTGAGCTCCCTCTGGAGCTCCAGAGCTGATAGGGAGTGCAGCTGTTTTCCTGCTGGCCCCTCTGGTCTGAGATCCAAAGGAACTGGAGGCTCAGAGCTCTGTTCGTCACCATCTGACCCCCTTGTCCTCTGGGAGGACTTTGCCAATGACATTGCAGATGAGGAGAGTGGCACAAGGGTGCTTTGTCATGGCAACATCAGCCTGGAATAACAGTGGGGAACATTATTTAGGGTTTTTTTCCTATGTTGTTGCACATGCTAGTAAGAGTCTAACAGGAAAAATATGTGTTTATGAAAATCCTAGACACGGTGTCCCCACAGCCAGACCCTTCACATGTCTTTATTTTGTTGGATTTTGGATGTTCCTTCCTCTTGACAGGAATTGCGTGCTCAACCTTAAAAAGTGTCAAGATATTGAAGATTTATAAGCTGTAATCTTGATTTCCAAGGGGCAGCAATGGGACTGTGATATCCAAATTATCCATGAAATATTCTGGTGCCATGGCTAGTGCTGGATCCTTTAAAGGGTGAGGTCTGGGTAAATATCCTAGAAGAGTTAGAACAAAAATACTGTTTGCAGGAGAAAGAAGACCTGGGAAGGGGTTGAGTGATGCTTGTATTTTGTCATTCTGGGTATTTTTCTGACACACATCCACTTTAGGACACTGGTATTAAGCTCTGATACCATGTTGCAGGTTTTGTGGCTTTCACAGTTTTCTCACAGTGAAAAGAAAGAGCTGAGAAGAGCTTTGGTGTATGTGGGAAAAATGTGGCAGGGATGGCTGGAACTGAGTCTGTGAGCACACAGCAGATGTTCCTATGGCCAGGATACCCCAGGAGAGGCAGAGCTGAATGTGGCCCAGGGGATTTTTAGCTGTGCTCTCCCAGACTGACAGTGAAGCTTCATCTTAATTGAGGGAACCTGGCTGAGAGCTGAGGGTGTTCACCTGGAGAAGAGAATCCAGGGAGATCTCAGAGCCCCTTCCAAGGCCTAAAGGGTCTCCAGGAGAGCTGGAGAGAGACTTGGGACAAGGGATGGAGGGACAGGACACAGGAAATGGCTTCCATTGCCAGAGGGCAGGGAGAGATGGGATATTGGGAAGGAATTGTTCCATGTGAGGGGGGGAGGCCTTGGCACAGGGTGCCCAGAGAAGCTGGGGCTGCCCCTGGATCCCTGGAAGTGTCCAAGGCTGGGCTGGTCAGGGCTTGGAGCAGCCTGGGATAGTAGAAGGTGTCCCTGCCCATGGCAGGGGGTGGCACTGGATGGGCTCTAAAGTCCCTCCCAACCCAAATCATTCCATGATTCTCAGAAACTGGGAGGCCTGAATCTGTATTTGTGGGCTTTGAAGGTGATCTGGAGTGAAAGGGGAAAATGTCATGGCCAGAGCTGAACCAGTTTATGCAACCACCACATTCTCTCCCTGGCCTTGCTACAAGCTTTCTGAGAAACTATAGACCAGTCACATATTTCCCTCCTCTGCCCTGGTATTATTATTTGGGAATTAGAAATAATTAGCTGTTTTTTGCCTGTTGCATCTGTTCAGACCACAACTAACTGGAACTTGACTTTCCACTCTGTGGCCAGACACAAGAGCAAGACGTTAGTCTGAACGTTTGGCTTGTCTGATCATTTTCATAGCTAATGTATCAGATAAAACCGAGCACAGCAAGAACGTGTCTCGTTCCTGACTCTGCTCTAAAGGTTGGCTTGACAGTCGTGTATTTCTGCACCAGTGGAACTTTTTAAGCCAATGTAATTGTGCTGCTGCATACATGGGTGGGACTGATTTTGGACTGGAGATGTTAACGGCTCGAGCGTGGTGTAGGACTCCAAGAACAAAGGATGTGGAAGTTTGACTCCCAGATCACAAGTGGGAGATGATAAGGGCATTATTTGAGTCTTCTGGATAACATCTGATAAATATCAGATTATCTGAGTCCCCTGATGGAGGAGGTGGCTAATAAACCCAGCCTAGTGGTAGTTCTACCACCCCAGCTTTCAGACTTCACTGGTTCATGCTGGCAGATAAAAAGATACTAAAGAGATGTGTACTTCTTATTCCTTAAAACTTCTTTTTTTCCTCCCCTGTGTCTCCCAGGTCATCTGCACTGCTTTTTCATGTCACTCTGCCTGGGAGGAACACAGGGCTTGAGCTGGCATCTGTGGGGAATTGCTGGGAAGCTTTGCCCTGATTGTGCTCACGCTCCAGATCGTTTACACAAGCTCTGCAAATCCAGTGCTTTGGGAATATGGTCGGGATATGCTAGAATAAACTAAGCATGCTGCTTCCATGAAGTGTGGGAGCAATGAGTCACATTACACAGAGGGACTTACGTAGAAATACTCCCTGCTAGGTGTCAGAAGAAAATGTGTTTTGTGCCTGCAGCCTCTGCGGTCGGGCAACACATGCTGCAAAAATGTTCTGGATGTGTAGGAAACCAGATAGAGCTGGGAGCTCTGACCAGATCCCAGGAACACACAAATCCTACACAAATGTCCAGAAACTTCTCACTGGGAAAAGACGACACGAAATAGACTCCTGACAGTGTTTTACAGGGCTATGGTTTGCCCCTTTCAAAGGGGATTTGTTGGATACACCCTGATGCAAGTTTGGATGGAGCTGCTGCCACTCATGGCTGAACATCCAAGATCACAAACTCCCTCCTTCCCCATTCTCATCACAGAACCCCTTGAGGAGGAGAATAGCCTGTTATTGAAATTATCTATAAGCCAGTTAGATCAGCATCCCTAAACTGCTGCAAGGGCTCTTGGATAATATATGTATAATTTTTTTTTATGGCTTTTTATGAAAAAGGAAGTCAGGCCCAGGTTGGTGAGACTGGAAAAGCAGGGAGTGGATTGGCTGTCAAGGGTCAGCCTCCAATAGCCCTGTGATCAAAGGCTGCTCTCAGCAGCATGAGTTTATAGGCAGCCAAGACAAACAATGAACAACTTTATCTCCTTTCAGAAAAGGGAAAAAAAAAAACAACACTTAAGTTCCAGGAAGCCATTTCTGGACTAGACAAATTTTGGTTCTTATTCCCTTTCTCTCCCCTAGTGCAGCTATTTCTAGATGTAGCATGATAACAGGGAGGCAACAGAGCAAAGCCCAAATGTGAACTAGGTTGTGCCATGTTCTCTGGTGGTGAAAACTGGTGCAGAGCTGGGGATCTCCAATCAGCAGGAGCAGTGTACTCCTGCTGAGAATCTGGCCTTCACCAGCAGCTGTCCCTGGAAAAGCAACAGGAAACTCTGAATTGTAGCATGGCCATTTCCCCCCATTCGATCCCTTCTCCAAAGGTGTTTGCAGTTGGAATATTGCCTGTTTGGTTGTCCCAGCTGGGCCTCCAAAGTCAGCTGGTCAGAGCACAGCTGGCCAGTTTTAAACATGCTGGCTGCAGTCTCAGCTCACTGGATAAAGTGAGCAGAGGGGAAAAACATTTTGGGCTCCTGTGTACTTGATTATTTGTTTGGGAGGGAAAGGAAGATATGAGAAGAAAGACTCTCATTCCTAAAATGGAAAAAGTTGCAAAACATTTAGTTGGGTTTGGATGCGAGGGAGAGGAATCTTCTCAAACTGCAGAGTGTTCTTGATTTAGGATTTCCTGTTGGATAGGTTTCAGAAAGCTATTCCTGTCATAAGTGGCCAGATTCTCAGCTAGAATAGATGTGTAAAGCTCTGCTGATAGGAATCCATGTAGCACTTTGACCCCAGCCTAAGATCTTAGGCTGAGGTCTGGTCATGGATTGCAAAAATCTATCACTGTTTATGGGCTCAGAGCAGGACTAAATCCAAACAGAAGTGGCAGTTCTGAGGTTCAGAGCTGCATGTGGGTGTTTAATCCCCCTCCAGTGCTGACACCGCCAGTGATTTCAGGGTTGGACTGTTCTTGGAAGATGCCTTAATTCAAGACTGTGAGGTTTGATTTGGTGTTATGCTAAACAGGCCTGGTCACACCCGTCTGGGGAGAGGCAGGAAGCCCCCCAACCTTCCAGCCAAAGAGCCTTGGGGGTTTTATACCCATTACGTGTTTGCACCCTTCTACATTCTGAACATGGAAAATATTGTGAGAAAATCTTTCCAAGCCAGGATTTAGTGCTGAGAATAGAGGCAAAAAAGCCCTGGGAGCTCAAGAGAACATATTTCCATAGTCTTTCCAGATGTCCACACAACAAAGTAGTGGAGAGTTGGGAGGGCATTGTCATTTCCAGTCATGGGTGCTCCTGAGACATTAATGGGGATTGTGGCCTTGATGTGTAGGAACAGGACCATGGCAATGGAGCTGCTGCCCAATGAAGGATGAAGCAGCAGAACTTCACCTTCTCTTCTTCCCATCCACCCTGGTGGACTCAAAGGGATAAATCTAATCTCCTGTTCTGGATTTTGGGATATAAGGGGGAAGAGAAGGGAAAATTTGGTCCAGGCCTGCCCACTGAGGCCAGTGGCATAATCAGTAACAGGAGAGGTTGTCTGGTTCTCTGTCCTGGGGTCTTGCTACACAAAGTTGATCAGCTTTTGCCAATGGCTGCAGCCTAAGGTGGAAGAGCTTTCTCCAGGGGGTTACTGAGTTCCAGCTGGAAGGTTTGAGCTGAAGCAGAGAGAGATTTGTCGATGTTTGTAGGGTTTAGATTTTTTTTTTTTGGTCTCTTACCCTTCCTCCCACCATGGGAAGGAGCAGCTGCTGGAGACCTCCATATGAGGAGAGGATTTCCAGGGCTGGGACAGGATGGCCCTAGATTTTCTTTCCTTGGCTGGCACTGCTGCTCCAGGGTATATTCCCAAATCCCTGACTTTCTTTCCACACCTGTCAGCAAGGGCTGGGCTATGTCCACTACTGCACTCTCCCCTTGATGTCTCACTCTCTCTGTTCACGTACTTTGTGTTCCTCTGCCTTTTTCCCACCCTTCAGAGTCAACACCACAGCAGCCTGTGAGTGCCAGCAAAAAAATGAGCGACTTTATTTTGTTGAACTTTATTGACTTACAGGCCTTTGTTTTAAGCCTCTAACATTCAGTCTGCTGCCTGCTGCTCCTGCCTCGTGGGAGCTGTTGAACTTCAGAGGCACCAGAGCTCACAGGTTGGTGCTAACATACCTGGAACCTTCAGAAGGTCTAAGAAAATGAGGTACCCACTTGCCCAGGGATTTTGGCAAAGTTCAAATCTCCCATTCCTAGAAGGTGCCTGTGACTCTCAGCAAAAACGTGCTGCGTTTCCCCAGCGTGGTTCATTATTTATACAGGATTTCTGCATAATTACCAGGCTGGTGTGAAGGTCTCAAGGTGCTCTGCAGATGCCAAGGCGTGACCTCACCTGCAGTTAATGAAACTCTGGTGACCGATAGACCTGTGACTTGCCCAGGGCACAAAGCGCTGGGCAACGTGAGCCGGCTCCCTACCTCCACCCCGATGAGTTACCCCCATTCTGCTGCTCCAGAGAAGCTGGAAATCCAGTTTAACCATCTGCTTGGGAATTCCCCTGTAGCTGGAGGGGATGGAGCATTCTCACACCCCAGCATCGAGGGTGCGGTTGAGGTGAAGGACGCATGCGTGGGATTGGTGCGCTCTGCCTGAGCCAGGCTGACCCCCAAACTGTCCCTTGGGAACTGGGACAACTGGGCAGGACTCAGCGCGGCACTTTGGACTGCCAGCTGTTTCCCAAGGCTGGGCAGTGTGTCCTGAGCATCCTGGAAGCTTGGTGACTGTACTTGTGCTGGGATGTAGCTGGAAGAAGAGTGTCTGATGTGCGGGTGTGGGGAATTTTCCCCATCTCTCTGGTTAGAGGGCCTGTGGAAACATTCCCCCTTTAGCTGCTCTGGCAGCAGAGGACAGAGCTGCATTACTCGTGAGCAGAACAGACTTTATGAAGGGGGAATACTCTCAAAACCAGCAAAATCTCCCTCTGCAATTAAGGACATTTCTAAAATAGTAGCTGTAAGCACCCTCAAACATTCTAGAAGTGGTTTTTAGCACAGCACTGTTAGGACCTGGTTCTCCAGAACTCATACTGGAACTCATGCCATCTTCCACTGCCAGACAATAATTTGGAAAGCCCCAGCTGTTGAATAACATGTGGCAGCAGCATGTGCTCCAAAACTGGGGAGAAACCCATAAAGCAGTGGCAGCCAAGCCATAGTTTGGACCACCACTGGTCTGCAGGGTTGGGGTTTTTTTTAGCAACTCTGATTGTTTTGTGAATTCATCCTGATTTCTTCACAGAAAGAATTCAATGGTTTGATGGTTCCCTGTTGACTGGAGAGGCCCTGCTGCTGTGGCAGGGCAGGGAAGCTGGTGCTGCTCTGTGGTCACTGGTGCTACAGTAGGAGCTGAGAACATCACCTGGACAGAGGTGATTTATTCAGTAGTGCCAAACCCCCCAGATTATCACATAACAACACTTTGGGAGACCAACTTTAAGGTTATGTATTGCAATAAAGAGTTTTTAAATTTATTCTTCTGATAAAGCTCCCAAGGAGAGCAAATCAACAGCACTGACTGGATCTCGGTTAGGATATCCCCATATGGAGAGGGCAGCACTTGGAGACTTGCTCTGTGCTGGGTGTGAAGGGCCATTCTTATGACCCAATAGTCAATATATTGGATAAAACTGTATCCAGCAATGAAGTCTGGATTGAGTTAGAATTGCCCAATGACCTATTAGTGCAATGTACTTGTTATTTTTCCTGGCATGCTCCGGTTTTTCTCTACCCCTCTTGGTTTTTTCCTGCAGTTTACAGATAGTTGGGAAAATGTACTGCCTTTATTTTCTGCGTGGCAGAAAACATCTTCATCTTCTGCTTTCTTTTTTTTTTTTTTTTTTTTATTTTAAGCATAATTAACAGAGCAGAATTGCTTGCAGATTCTGCTTTTCAACGGTCAAAACACAAACTGTCGGTTTTGCTTTGGGGTTTTTTTATGGCTGAATTTTGGAAAAGAAGGGATAGAAGAATTAAAATTACCTGCTTTTCTGTAATGGGTAAAAACAGGAACCTTTTCATGAAAATTGACTGACGACAGTACTTTTTTTCGTGGGGAGGAGGGAGGATTAGGGTAAAGAGCAGAAAGAACAGCTCGAGTTAAAACTCCTTTTGGCAAGTGAGCACACATCAGCACACTCAACAAAATTCCACCCGGCCTCTGCTCTTGCTAGATTGAGTTGGATTCTGTTAACCTCCCAACTGCAGTTTCTTTTGCAATTATGGTTTTCATTTTTCCTGTTTTGCTGCTGTTTAGGCCCTTATCGGTTCCTTGCTTGACAAGAGATGCTTCTGCTTTTTCTTCTTATTCGCCTTCCACGCTCCAACTTGAACATTTTCCCTCATTGTTGGGTTGTTTCATCGCAGACCAAATCATTCCCTTGCCTGTCCCTCCTCCCCTGCTGTTGAGCCTCATGATGAGGAGTGTGGAGGAAGGAAAATATAGAGCTCATTTATTTTTAAGTAACTGTAACTAATGGCTTGATCAGCTAACGTAGTGGAAAATATGCAAACTGCTTGGAGGAGAGTGGATGTTAAAAATGTAACTACAACATTATTGAGACATCTTTCAGCTCTAATGACAGACTGAATAACAAACATGTCAGAAACTTTGTTGCTTCTCTAAGCAAAACCAAATAATTGAATTTATTTTCAGTGATGATTTTTCCTTTTACATATGCAGCTCCTCATCCATTTTGCTGTAGACCTTGTCAGAGCTCTTTGAATAAACAGATTTTTTCTTAAATGGTAGAGTGAGCGGGGGGGACAGGACTTTTTCATACCTCCCTTTCTTCTCTGTCACACACTTTATTTTGGTTTATCACATAAAACCAATTCTCAAATGATTCTGCTGTGGCTCTATCACGTGCATACACTGCTTGTAGCTGTCTCTGCTCTTTGAGCACATCTATAAATGATTTGAACTGGAGCAAATTTATTTATTTCTCAATAATTGTTACCGTGTATCAGCTGATGATCTGGTCTGGAGCTGTGAAAGTTTTTGTGCAAGCCTTTGTGTAAATTAGGGGCTGCTCGTTCTGCTGTGGCCAGTGGGCTCTTCTCTGTGAGACTCCCATGACGGTGCAGGCTGTGAACAGCACGGGAGAGTCTGCGATGGGATCTTTCTTCACAGTTCTCATGGGAAATAGGGGAATCAAATCCATTTGTCTAATGGGACAACCCTTGAGAAAGATGTATTCTCTTTTAAGGTATCCTCCCAAAGAGAAAGGTTGGTTGGATTTCCATCCTTCCCTGATGGAGGGGCTGGGGAGGCCCTCGTGGCACCGTGCCGCGCCGCACCTGCCAGCCCCTGCAGCTCTCTGCTCCAAATTGCTCCTTGCCCTTCTTGGCACCAGGAGCCAAACCTGCTCTTCTCCCTCTCTGAAAGGGAACCTGGGGCTGGCCCACAGCTCTGCACAGCAGTGGGGACACGGCAGCTCAGACACATGGTTCTTGCATGTGTGTTTCTTTTTAATTTAATGCAGAGCTGCAGCAAACCGTTCCCCTCACAGGTGAGATCCTTGGAAAACCGACTGCCCAGAGCTCTGGAGCTTTCAGCCTTCACGCTAACGCACGGGCCCAGCTGGCTGGAGATTAAAGCGCACAGTTGAAAACCAAAAAGCATTTGAAATTGCACCACTGAGCTGGCAGGAAATTCCAGCTTTTTGTAGATGTTGGAGGCGTTGGAACGGCAAGGAACCAGAAGGTAAAATTCCGGGGTGAATCGCATCATCAGCGTTTCAGCAAAGCCTCGGACATGGGTTGTGCGTGGGGGCGACACTATCCCCACCCCTCCCAATCTTGGGAAGGGGGAAGAGCATCCTGGCTCTCAGCCTGGCTCATGCCTCAGCTGTCTCTGAGCATAAGAGGCCTCTCAGCTCAGTGTGAATCCCAGAGCGGTGCTCAGCACTTGCTCTGGGGATGCAGCTTCCAGCCCTGTCAGCCTCAGCCAGCCCCAGGCGTGCCAGAGATCTCCAGGGCAGATTGGAGGCTTTTGTTGTGCCCAAGATAAACGTTCCCTTTGCTTCTTGGGCTGACTTGCTCGTACTCTTGGAAGATAACTCACAGTTTAGCGGGGTTTTAACTGCTCCAAAAGGAGTCAGTGTTGTGTGTGGTTTGATCAGAGAGGACATCTGCCTGCAAGGAGCAAGGGTAGGAGACCAAGAGGACTAAATGATTTTTTGAACCTTTATCCTTTATTAGTGCAGGCATGTGTGGGCCTGAAATGAGAGTGTTGGTGAACATTGATTCCGAAATCCTCCTGAAAATCAGTGTGACCACTCATTCCCTTCCCCTCCTAAATAGGCTGCCAAAGATTATCACTCCAGCAACAATGCTTACAGGCAGCTGAAGAACTCGAGGCCTCCTGTGAAGCCTTTGGCACCAATGGGAGACTTCAGCTTCCTCTTCTCTCATCCCCTTTCCTCCCCCCCCTCACCAAGAGCAAATCAAGCCCTGCTAGCATGAGCGGTGGAGAACAGAATCTGCATTGACGACAGATGGAACGAATGTTATGGATGCATCCCAGGCCCTGAGCTGTTGTGCCACATAAATCAGTAGTAAAACTTTGCCAACTCAGAATGCTTCACAGGACTAGACTATCAGCCAGCTTAATGTCTGGCTCTGCAACCCCAAAATTGCATGGTCCAAATAAAAAAAAAATAAATAAAAAAGTGAATGTGTGTGCCCTCAGTTGAACTTGCAGCCAGCGGGGCTGGGTTGGGTCCAGCTCCTGGAGATGAATGTGTGTCTGTGATAAGTGACTTGTGAAAGACAATTCATGGTTTGGAAGCCTCCCACTGCAGCAATGGGCCGTGGATGCTGCAGATGAAGTGTGAGGTCCCAGGCTGCAGATGCTATCGGAGCTGTGCGGGCGGCTGGATGTGTGCGACGGCCAACCCCAGCCATCAGCCCTGATTAGATACCGAACAATCAGGGCACCCAAAAATGCTTCATCTTGCTCTCCTTGCATGTGTGCCAGTGCCTGGGTCACTCCTTTGCAGAGAAAAGCTGGAACCACACACAACCATCGTGTGTGAAAACTCGTTCCCATCAGGAAAGCTGCTTCCCAAGCACTGCATAAATCCCAAGTGGTTGGGATTTAAGACCAAAAAAAAGAGGCAAATAAAAAGATTTGCTGTTAAAATTATGACTTGGCAACCCCATAGATGTGTGTGGGGGAGAAGTGCCTGCAACCTTTTTAGAGGCACACTTGCCCTTTGGAAAATGAACTTCCATTAAACAAGGCTTCACCCTTCTCGGTGGGATTTTGGCAGCACGAGGGAGAGAGGAAAAGCTGAAATGATCCCTTCAGCTTTCTCACTCTGTCTCAGCAATGATAAAATGAAATATTTTAATGCAGCACTTCAGATCTCTGACGGCTGTGGTAGCCTGGTGTTTACAGAAGACATCCTGTTGCTCAAGGGAGACACTTCTGCCTTGCTGAAATTAAGGGGTTTTAAATTTTTTCCCCTCCTCACCGCTCTTTTATGCAATTTCCACTCCAAGAGGCCATTACAAGGGTGATTCTGCACATTCTGAGGATTGTAACAGCAAGTTCTCCATCAAAAAGCAGATCCAGCTTGTGGGAAAACTGCCCTGGCACCCACACAGGACCGAGCAACACTTGGAAGGGGAAAAAAAAACCCCTTGATGGTCATAGAAACTCTCACTGCAGCGCTGAGTCCAGCACGTCAGTGTATTCTCCTGGGATTGCACCCCAGCTTGCAGCACAGTGGGATGAATCACAAGGAAATGCCACCCCAGGGAAGGAATTGGTCATTGTTTGAAAGAGCTGATGGCTCTTGGATGAGGGCTGGGATAGCAATGGAAGCAGGGAGGGAGGATGCGTCCAGCTCGCTGCATTCGCTGCAGCGCTGCAGGAACACGCTGGCGAGGCTGGGCATGCTTTGCTGCCTTCCCAGCAGAAAAACCATTTCCCTGTGTTTTTGGTTCCTTGATCTTTCTAAATAAACAGTTTCTTTGTACTGAGAAAGAAAAAAAAAAACTAACTCAGCCATTGGTGCACTGCAGAGAATTTTTGGGAAGTAGGGAATGTGGGGACTTTCACCTGCTGGCAGCCCCTTTGGTGCTCCACAGGGGTTTTGGAGTCTTCCTTTTCTGAGCAGGGTGATGGGGATGGTAGCTCTGAGCCTTGAACAGCTTCTTCTGCTTTGGATCTCCAAACCTGCTGCACTCTCGGATTTTCCCCAGCCTCGTGGGTGTTCACAGCTTTGTTCAGCTGTTGCTTTGCCTCTGGATCAGGAGAGCTCAGAGCTCAGTCAAAGCTCAGGGTTACTGGGAGGATTAGCAGCAGAGCCAGAATCGGTGGTTTACAGGCTGCTTACCGTGTGCTGTGGGGTAGCTGGAGAAGGGGAAATTTTGGTGTTTTGGTGCTGCTTTGCTTGGCAAAGACCCAAGGATAAAACCTGGTTTCCCTCTGTGAGGTCTTCAGTGGAAACCACATGAAGATCTCAGGTCATTCTGTGATGAGACACCAGAGGGAACACCACCCTGGCATCTGTTCTTGTGCACGAGATCCTGGGAGCTGGAACTTTAGAGGCCCGTGATGTCACCAGGGAGCAATCCCTGTGGATGCTCGAGCACATTCAGATTGGGTGGAAAAAAGGGTGAGTCCCACAAGCTGATGGATATCTTGCCCCTCCGGCCACTGATTTAAGGGGAAATGTGTTGCCGTCCTCCTGTCTCCCCACAAAAAGCCTTAGATGGAAGAAACTGGGAGATCTTATAAGATCTCTATCAGGGGACTCGCTTTCAAGTGACAGCCATGTCTTTAATCCAGCAAAATCTTTCTGTTTCTATTGATGCCCTACAATAAAAACAAAAGTAAAGAGAGGGAAGAATTAAGAACAGGGAGACTCGCTTTTAAAAGGCTTATAAAAATACATATAAAGCGAGAGACGATGAGAACAAAGGGGTAATGGAAGCCGACAGACAGTTCTCATGCCATTAAACTGCATCTCAAAAAAAAAAAGCAACTCTCTCAAAAAAAATATCAAAAAAAGTTAATCGTTATTTGGAGGAGGGGGAGTGTTTTTATTGTGAACATGTGCAAATGGAGGCTTCAGCCATATAAAACCCATGCCCACAATAAGTATATTTGTGTAGCAATTAATGTGAGATCACAGGCTCGGCTTTTGCCAAATAGTCGTGTCAGCATGGGGTACATTATGTGTGTCAGGAATCCAGTTTCCAAATGTGGAAGACATTGGGCCACTCGTAATTAAATGTTTTGTCATCGCGGGGCAGAGCCGCGTGCGCTTCGGCTGAGCCGAGCGCGGCACCTCCAGCACCATCGCCCAGGGTTTGCTCTTTTGGCAGCTCTTTAAGGAAACTTTATGCAGAAGGAATTTCAAGACACTTGTAATTAGATCTCCCCCTCTCCTTCTTTTCTTCCTCCCCCTCCCTGAAATGCAGAGGGCAATTTTGATTTTCTCTCTCAGCCAAGGAAACCGAGTTTCAATTTCTCTTTATCTTAGCAGGAATTATCTCCCTGATTGGTTGCATTGAGACATCATTTCCATGGGTTTCTGTTAGTGTTTCTAGTAACACTTCTGTGAATCCAATACTTTCTGGGAAGTTTATTACAGCAGCTGCTAAAGGCAAAGCAGAGACATCCAAATAGTGCAGGAACATGCATTTACCACACTTACAACTCCAACAGATTCAGTTACAAGAACTGCTGCAATATTTCTTCTTTTTCCTTTTTTTTTTTTTTTTATTCCTTGTGGTCTTATTAAGACCCAGCAAAGGCTGTGGTCCCTGGTGCTATGACTGAATTAATTTTAAGTAAAGCAGAGGCTGGAATGGAGTGTGGGAAGGTTCTTGGCATGGATGGGCTTGGCTGGAGTTTTCAGTAAAGAGACATTTAAGGGAAAGGAGAAGAGGATTGCGTGTGTGTATATTAGGGGACAATATTTTTATATACTCTGCACAAAAAGCCATCTCCAGAGCTATCAGGCTTTCATCACCCCAGCCTGATCCAAGGATGTTCAAAAAGTGAAACACGTCGTAAATCTGGCAGGCTGGCTGGAACTTGGAGAGGTTTGAAAGGCGCTGGAGGGTGGGAGCATCCCGGCTGGGCTGGGCTGGTCAGCACAGCCAGCAGTGGGGGAAGCCCCTTTCCACGGCTCTGGGCACTTCCATCAGCTTTTTATCTCCTTGCTGAGGAGATATCCCAATTATTCCCTCCAACCCACTGCCAGGGAGATGGGAACAGATGTGCCCCACTGTAAAAATGCTGAGCAGAAAGAAGCTTGAGAGTTCAGAGTGATTTTTTCTTTTAATTTTTTTTTTTTTAGTTCTTGAATGGTTTTTTCAGTGGTGATGTGAGGCATCACTTGAGAATGAGGAGGGCAGCACAAGTCAGTTTTTATTCCACCTTCCCCAGAGCTACTTCTTCAAGTGATTTTCCACTTGATAGGAGCTGGGAGACCAGTGTAAAAGATGATTCAGGGTGAATGGCAGAAGCACTGGTGCTTCCCCACCCTCAGTGCCCTTTTCTCGTGAGGTGAGTTAGATGTGGATGGGCAGCGCTGGATTTCGGAGCCTTGCTCCCCCTCCACTGGTGGTTTGTGACTCAGTCACCCTGGTTAAATCAGAAATGAGCTCGCTGATGCTCCAAAACTGCAATAATACCTCTTGTTTGCAGATCCCATGGTGGTGGGCTGGCACAGACAGCTGCCCTGTACCAAAACTTATTCCAGGAATTTTCCCTACTGCTTTCAGACCTCACACTTTCCAGAAGTAATAAGAACATGCACCAGTGATGGGGACATATTTTACTGTAAATGGGCAAAACACCCAAATTTCCATGTTTGCCTTTTGTTGACTTTAACCACAACTGTTCAGGACGGACTGTAAATAAAACATCAGCCATATTAACTTTGGAAGATGATGTTATTTCAAGACACCTGCTAATTAATTACAGCCAGAATCTTAGCAAGGCTCTAAATGAGAGGGGTTCTCACCTCCCAGGTAGCATTTCACAGGAGGCAGGTAGCGTGCTGAACTCACGGATACTTTGCTCCATTTGTTTGTCTTGTAGGTGTTGCAGCGGGATGTTAATTCTTGTTATTATTAACAAAAAATCCCCTTTTCTGAAAGTGATTCATCAAACACCTCGTCCTCCTTGCATGTAACATCTTGTTGGGCCTGGAATTGCTCTCTGCCGAGCGCTCACACCGCAGGGAAGGCGCTGGGTTCGACGGGAGCGCTCGCGAGAGCAGCCTTTGCTCAGTCTGTGCTTGCCTCCCATGGCTGTGTGGTGGAGAAGCCTGTGGAGGGGTAGAGGCCAACAGGGGTTGGTTTCAACTTGTTCCAAAGAGGTGAAACCCTCGTTTCCTCTAAATCTCACCAATGATGCTTGGTTTTCCATTTCCCCTACAAACGTTGTCCCTGCTTGGGAAGTCCACTGAAAGGGAGGAACCCAGGGTGGACAAGGAGGTCCTCTTTGCAAGAGGGAGGAAAATTACTTGGAATTAGTGGTGAGGCCGCCTAATCCTGTAAGAGCTTCTCCTGGAAAGCAAAATCGCAATGAATAAATCTGCAGAAATCTCAAATATTAATGAAGGGAGAAGAGGAGAGGGCAACAGCAATTAGGGCTGGATTGCCTGACTTGGTGGTGTGCACTTCTCATCCCTGCTGGGGGAATTCCAAGCTTTTCTGTGCACTTTCTGTGCCTTCTGCCGCACATTTGAAATTGCCTCTCTAGGTGGAAGGGCTGAGGGTGGTGAGAGTGCTGCAGATGCACAGCATCCAGAAATGCAAACCTGTGGCATGGGGGAAATCTGCCCGACACTCACCTGGGATTAGGATGGCACTGAGCATTTGTACAGGAGATGCTGGTGTTTCTGTTCCTCCAGGAACAGGGGCCTCACAAATTCCCAAACCCCACTGACACTGGAAGAGCTTTTGGGGCTGGAGTTGTTTCCATGGCAGCACCTGGGGCTGCACTTGAATGTTGTGGTGGGGTGATCACAGGCAGTGGAGGTGATGGCATCTGCCTGCTCTGCATGGCCTGTGCATTATCCAGGGTGGGGAAATCCCCCGTGCCAAGAAGGTGGATTTAAGGCTGCACTTGGCTTCACAGATTGATGGAGTGCCTCTCTTTGTAGTCAGATGAACTTGTCTGGGTCCCTTCTGCAATGGCAGGTGAGGGGTCTGTCCCACACTGAGGGCTGAGTGCTGGCTTTGCCATCAGGGAGGTTGGGACATTATCCTGGTGGTTTAATCTGCCCCTCCCAGAAGCAGCACTGTTCTTGTCCTTCATGTTGGTGGTGCTGCAGGGCAGGGGCTGCTTTCTGCATCCCAAAATCCCTTTGCACCACTAGTGCTACTGCAAAAGCTGCCTGGAGCAGCCCAGCAAAAACCTCACCTTTTCCTTCGCTCCCTACCAAGACAGAGCTCCCAGTCTTGAGCTAGGAGCCAGGTTGTATCCTCACTCCCAAATCCTGGCCCTGTGGATTAAGCTCAGTAACACCTGGACAGCCCTTTCTGCCAGCAGCCCCAACAGCACTTCCTGCAAAAGAGGATTTTTCCCCCTGGCCTTCCCTTCAGTCGTGGCCACTCTCCCTGCAGAAACCCTGGCTCTCCACTCCCAAGCTGAACTTTTGAACCTTCCTCCTCCAGCCCCAGCCAGGTCGTTATTTTTGACACCCTTTCCCCGAGTTATTGCACAGCTGAAAAAAAGAGAGGCGGCCTGGCCACGGCTCCTGGCTTTTCCCAGCGTCCAATGCTCCCTGCTAGCCCCTGGCACCATTTCAGGTGAGCTCAGGGTGGCCCAGGACTTGTGACAGCAGAGTGGACAAGTGCCACCAGGGAGGAGAGCTGCCTGCCTTCTGGTCTTCCCACTTCTTTGACTTAGGGAACGTATTTTTCTTGATCTGAGTCCTGCATTAATTGTTTCCCGGAATATTTTGCTACACGAATGTCATGCTTCTGTCTGCTTGGCTTGCCCTGAGTCGAGCAGAGGTATTTA
Organism: Pseudopodoces humilis; assembly: GCF_049639895.1. Taxonomy (NCBI): domain Eukaryota; kingdom Metazoa; phylum Chordata; class Aves; order Passeriformes; family Paridae; genus Pseudopodoces; species Pseudopodoces humilis. The sequence continues at coordinate 9,235,864 of NC_142219.1, forward strand.
TGAGTGTTTTTTTTGCACATATTTTTCACCTTTTTTAAATGCTTGGCACTGTTCTGGATGCTGGAACAGATCTTTCCTGTTGAAAATACAGAACTCAGTTAGTCTGGTTGGGGACTGAAGGGAAAAGCGATGGTTGAGCTGCTCAGCTCTGGCTTGGCTGATGCTGAGTGATGGTGAGCCCTGCACTCCTGCAGAGCTGGAGGTGGCCAGTGACAGGGTCAGGTCTCTTTGCCCGTGCTAGTGTCATTCAGAAGTCAGAAAAATCCTCCTCCTCCTCCCCAAAAAGAGCATCAAGGAAATCTGTCCTCCCCAGAGCTGGGTGCCAGGGCAGGGTGAGAGCCCTTTGGCTGCAGCCCTTCCCTGCACACAAGACTTATTGCAGTATTTTATTTGTTGTATGACAGTCTCTGAACCAGGTTCAGGCCCATGATCAAGTTACCAGGACTCAGCTGCTCTGCATTAACCAGCCAGGGGAGCATTCCCATCCTAGGACAAAGAAAAGGTAAAACCTGTTCATTTAAACATCTTTCACAGAGGTTTAAACAAAACATTTGCTTTATTGTACTCATCTGCAATTAATGAGGCAGTAGCTTGATTTGAGCCTCTGGTTATCCAACTCTGATGGTCACTTTGGTTTGGACCAAAAGAGAAGCATCCTAAATGTTTTTATTTATTCAATTAGATGCTGTGGCATTGGCAGACAAATGGAGAAATTAAAGCTTTGCTTATGGGAGTGGAGCTGAGCATTGCCATGGATGTCTTACAACCATTCCTTGGAGGCTGGGGATTCATGTCCCCTTGGAGGGAGGGGCTTTCAAACCCCACCAAGCTCTTCTTTCAGCTCCAGCAGGAATCAGGAGGTTGATGGTGAGCCTCAGGCTGTAAACCTTATCAGGAGAATGAAAGGGTCGCTGAGGATCCCTTGCTTCCCCAGAATGTAGCCCCTCATTTTCACCTTGGATCAAAAGGATGTTGTGCTGGAGGCAGGGACACAGTGTAGAGCTGGTGTAGATCAAGGCTGCAAAGGTAAGGCTCAAAAATTAGTCAAGAAATAGGAAAAGTGGTTCCCAAGACACGTGAGGTGTTTGTAATTTAACAGCTCTCCTTCCAGGGCAGGTTTCCCAGCTGCTCCGAGGGCCCGGCTCTGCCCAGCTCTGGGACAGCTCTCTTCGAGCCCTGCTGCAGCTCTTCAGCTAAACAGGAGCTTAACTGTGACCTCCTGTGGGCCAAGAGCTTTGGAGATGGCATAGCAGAGCATGGTTTGAGGATGATTAAGCATCTGTCTGCTCTGTCTATTATTGGAACTGCATCGGAGTTCAGGCTGGGGAGCCATTTTCTGAGCAGCCTTCCTGAAATCGATGGTGAAAGTAAGCAAAACACGTTTACATTCCTCTGTGCCGACAGCTGAGCAGGTTTTCAGGTGCCAACTCATCATTTATCTTGCTTTTCTCTTTTCCTGTATCTCCCAAAGTCCTGAAGAAAGCCCAAAGCAATTTTTCGCACCCTTGTTCAGGGCCGTTCCTTGGACTTTGCAGAATTTCAGAGCTGGTTACAGAAAAACAAACAAAACCCCCTTTCCTGCAAAAATTTTTTACTGGGATACTTGCTTATTCCTGTTATGTGAGTGGTGGCTTATTTTCTTCTAGGTCTATTAATCTGCTTTATTGTATGTTGTACAGAAAGACAAATGCCAATTTATAGTCAAGACAAAATTCTAGTTTGGTGTTTGGAAATGCAGTACCCAAGCTAAAATCCTTAATTTTCTGCCCATTCAGACTGTTGGGAATTGTCAGGCTTCAGCTCTGAGCCTTCAGACCAGAGACTGAATTCAGACCAGGAGCTATTCACTACTTCAGGGAAAGCAAAGTTAAATCTAAGTGTAGGGATAAATGCAGGCTTAAAGTTTACAATTGTCAAACTTCCTTGCTCAGGAGCATTTTTGCAGTGGGTTCATGAGCATTTTGTCCTTTTATGCTTTTCTTATTTGTATTTGCATCATTATATTTTTGAAGCCCTGCTGCTGTGGTTGATTCCCTCCATCCACATGAAACCATGGCTCCATCTGATAGAAAGAGCCACAGAAAAGTTCTGCTTAGCTCCATTATTTTTGCTGGAACACCAGCAAAGGAAGAAGTGCAGCACAGCATCTCACAGACCAACCCTCAGCTCTCACGAGGGACATAAATCAGAAATAAGAAGCTCACCTAAAGTCAAGGGAAGAAAAGGACATTTTTTGTAAATAGAAACTTCTGCAAGTCCCATGTGGATGTGGTGGAGGAGGTGGCCCCATCACCCCCACACTGGGTTTTCCCATGGGAATGGGAATTCATTATTTAGCTCCTTCTGAGCCAGAACTGAATGTTTTGCAGAGCAGCTGAACAGGACTGCAACACTCAGCCAACAGAAATGCCATGGCCTCCAGAGGAAATCAGAATTTCCCCTTTGATTTGAAGGGGGGAAAGCTGATTTTTACAAGGAAATTCAGGGGTAATCACAAAACTGCCCTCTTCTCCCTGTTCCCCAGTGATATTACCCAGCAAGCAATACTAGAAATACAGATGTTGGGTTTGCCTTTCATGTTTTCTTGGTGAATGTCTGAATAAATATTTATCAGTAAACAGAGCAGATTTATTTCTAAACTGAAGTTGGCTGGGTTTGTGCATAGTTTTCGGTGAGGGGTTTTTAGGAGTGGTGGAGGGATGCTCAGTCTCAGGGACTGAGCTCTGCAGAGAGAAGAAATGAAGCAGAATTGGGTTTTTAATCAGAAAATGATGTTTAATAGTTTCTCCCTCATAAAATGTGCTGATAGAAAAAATTATGTAATAAAAACAAACAACACCTCCTTCCCCCTCAAAAAAAAAAAAAAACAAAAAACAACAAAACAACAGGAATAGGGAGTTTCCTTGCAAAATGTATTATTTGAATGTTTTCAGATTGAACAAACTCTTTTTTATTTAATTTTTGAACTCATTTCAGGGGAGAATCCATAGAGAAATAATTGAACAGAGGCTCCAAACCCAGATAAAAGAACTTGCCCTGACTGAAACAAAACATTTTGTTGAGCTTGAAAGTATTTGTGTGCTTGGAAAGCAGCTCACTGTGTGTGTAGGGGGGTTGTTTTGGTGATCCATGAAATATTTTTAAGATTTATGGGACCTGGTGGTGACTTTGAAGACAGAAAGTGCCTTTTCCAGCACAGCTGCAGCCACTCATGTCCGTGTGCTGTGTGGGCACTGAGGAGATATGAAAGCAGTAAATATATTTAGAGAAATGTATTATTTGCAAAGATAATAGATGTATTTTATATAAATATCTATGTATAAAATAAAATGTATGTGCAGGTTTTGGTGGGAAGGGAGCATGTGTGGGTGCATCCCACAGCCAGGTGAAGAGGGATTTACACACAGAGCAGTGGGGAAGTTGATGGGATTAACTCTTCCCATCACCTCCATTACTCTGTTTGGAGGGAGATATCCTGACTCCCTAATCCCATTTTAACCTCCCCAGCTGGAATATTATCCTGACCAGTACAAAACCAGTTTGCTTCTGGTAGGCAGCAGCATTCTGCTGGGCTGCTGCCAGCATTCCCTGGGTTTGGAGGCTCCCCTCTCTTCTAAAATAACTCAGTTCTCCTGGGAATGCAGGGCAAGCAAGGAAAACTTCAGGCCCCTCACTCCTTGCATTTTTACCTTTTGGGAAAAACTCTTCTTCAAACGAGGAAATCGAAAGAGGAATGTCCCCTGTCCCAGGAGCAGGTTTGAGGGCTGGGAGAGTCTTTGCTGGACTCTCCAGAAAGGGATACACCCTCAATTTGTGTTTTGAGGGAAGGGAGGGCACCAGGGAAATGCAGGGCAGGGTATTTCTAGCCTGATGTGTCCAAGGAACGTGGCAGGATTCAGCTGGAATGATTAAACCAGAATGAGTGATGGATCTGGAAGATGCAGGGAGCATCCTGTGCCCTCCTGCTCTCCAAACCTCAGGGCCCAGGCAGAGCTGGCAAAGGGGTGGCAGGATGTTGTGAGGGAGGAGTGTGGAGGGAATGCCTGCATTTACAGGAGTGTTTCCATCACAGCACTCGTGTGAGGTGCTCGTTCAAAAGACACATTTCTCTCTGCACAGATTTCTCCCTTCAAACCAGAGAGGCTGAATGGATAAATGCTGAATTCAGGGGCTGGCTCACATCTGTATGTTTGAAGCAAAGGGGTTTCCACCTCCTTAGAAATGGAATTGTTGAAGAAATACAGTATTTCCACATCTTTTAGCACTTCAGATTCCCATTTTCCATGTGCATTGACACATGGCAAAATAAAAAAAACTGTTTGTGGGAGAGGCACAGCTCTGGGCTGAGCCTTGAATTAGACAATGAAATAAGCTCAGGAATAGAAGGAATTGCATCCAAATGGTTTTGTGGTGACAGGGACACAGTTGTGTCCCTTCCCTCTCTCTGTGCCACGGTCCTTAGGGAGCAGCAGGTCCCAGGGTGCTCGGAAGGGCAAGGAGCTGGTGGAAAATGAGAGACCTGGGATTCACATCCCTTCTCTGGTGCTGACCAGGAGCTCCCCTGAGCCCGGCAGACAGGGCTTTCACTCAGGGCCCGTCCAACACAAACAGGAGGATTCAAAGCTACTGGATTAGGAGCTGGTGTGGCTTCCATTAACCCGGGGGTTCTGCTGAGCTGACTCCTGCAAGAGCCGTGCATCAAACGCAATGAATCAGGAGGGAAGCCCATAGATCAGAGAGCCTGCTGACCTCTGCAGTGAGATAGCGTTCCCGACAGCCGCTGTGCTGGGGAGGGGGGCGGCCGACAAAACCAGCCTGCCTCCTGTTTATTAATTCTTTAATGTCTTGATAGGCTTTCAGGCCCAAACTCGTTAATTTTGCTGATGCACACACAGGTTTTTGTCAGTGGGGATGGCTGGGGGCTGAGCCTCTGCAGGTATTAAAGTGAAAAAGCAGCCAGGGAAGAAACGCTGCCTTGTAAGGAGGGAAGGTTTTACTGCAAGACAGCCAAAAAAATGCTGAGCCCTTCCCGGGAATTTGCCTGCTCTTTGTTTTCTCTTTGCATGCTGCAGATATATGAAAATATTGATGCATTCCTCAAGCATCCATCTGAGCCTGGAAGTGCATCAGGGAGCCCAAAAGCAATGCACGCCCAAAGCGTGTAAATAGAAATTGTTACCCTGAGACTGTGGGGCTGCAGCTTTCCTCACTGGGACCAGGTTAGTTTCATGCATTGGTTGAGTTCATTCCCCAGCCAAACAGCAATTAAACTACTGGAGGCAATTATTTTTTAACCCTAAAAGTAAAAAAAAAAAACAAAACAACAACAACAACAACAACAACAACAACAACAAAACCTACCAAAAAATATAAAAAAAAGACAAAAAAAGGAAAATCCCTGAACTAACTCCAGCAATAGTTAGGTGAGCTCCTTGCCAGCTGGGATGTGCCTGCACATATGGACACACAATAACTTTGTCCATTGCTGTCATAAAACTAAAGGCACTTATATGAGGGTGAGAGGTCAGGGGAGACCTTGATTTAATAACAGGGGAAACATTATTTTTCTGTTATTAATTACGCATTGTCCGTAGTACATTTGCTGCACTTACTTTAGATAAGGTTACATCTATATTTTTGTTAGGGAAACTTCTCAGGTCACGTAGGGGAAGGTGGCTGGAAGGCAGGGAAAAATATCTGCTTTAGAGAGCTGGGGAAAAGCTGCATTTCTCTGTGACCTCCCCCTTCTCAGCCTCCTCTTCTGGGGACTGTTCCTTGCACATTCTTGGAATAGCTCACTTGGTGAATGCTCAATGAATTGAGGTGCAGAGGAAAGTTGGGGCAGCACCCCAGAAAGTCCAGAGGGATGGATACATCCTTACACCTGTGCTCTCCCTTCCTATCTTGTTGCTACTGGATCAGTCAAATTCAAAGTGAAAAGTTACGTTCAGTGAAAGGGAGACTTAAAAGTTCAAATGCAGGTCTGGCTCAGTGCATTCCTTCTCTGTTTCCTCACTTTCAGCTGCTTTGGAGGAGTCTGCTGGGAGGATTTATCCCATTCCTGCTGGGGGGCACTCCCAGGCTGCAGAGATGATGGCCAGAGGGGATCATTCTGGGGAAATGTGGGGCTCAGCTCCAGGAAATTCTCCCAAAGTGGGAAGCGCAGGTGCCTCTGTGCTCCCTGCCCAGCACACGTCAGGAGATGACAGTGCTGCTCTCAGGGATGGATCCAGCTCCCCTTTCCCTGATGAGGCAGCTGATGGGAAAGGAGGAAAAAGAAGTGAGGGAAAATAACCCTCAAGGAATCCACTCCACACAGATGGATGCTTTGTATTACAGGGAGATGAAGAAACCTTCATGTGGTGTCAGCACTTGGGAAGTTTCTCCTCTATAAGTAAATTTTTAAGAGAGAAAAAAAATAAATAGCAGGGTTTGCTTTTTTAGCACAGCAAGGCTCAGGATTAGGATTTACCCACCTGAGACCTCCATCCCTGGGAGCACAAAGGGCTGAGGGAGATGCTTGCCTGTTATGTGGGAGAGCAGATCATTCTCCAGGCACTTCATTCCATAGGAACAGGCGGCTGCTGCTCTGTGATCATCACAGACTCGTTAAATTTGGCAGGTGAGGCAGTGCCAGGGCTGGACTGGGGATATAATCCTGTGTGGAGCCTCTCCTGCAGGTGAGGGACAGTTTGGTGTCCCTGGCATGTCTGTAAGGCTGTGCCCCAGCCCTGTCTCTGTCAGTGCACATGGAAAATGGGAATCAGCAGCCACTCTATCCAAGCTGATCTCAGATTAAGCTATTTCTTTTCTCAACCCCCTTGGGACACGAGGGGATGCAACTCTGGGTCTGTCTAGCAAGAAAGCAAACACAAAAGTATCTGCTAGTCTGGGTGATCTATAGAAGTAGCTGGGGGCTGGATGTTTTTAGCAGTAGTTCCTTTTTTCCTGATCTTTTCCATACTCCAGCAGCACTCACATCAGGAGGAGCCACGGGCTGAGGCCAGGAAGGGATCTCTGCTGGGTTTCCCCCTTGGGATGTCTGACAGGTCTGGTACAAATTCAGTGATGGAGACCCAGCTGCATCTGCTCTGGCTGAGTTTATTGCCTGCCCAAAAAAAAGCTCAGCACTTGTCCATCCTTGTGTACCCATCTATTTATTCCACTGTTTTCAGATGGCTTCTGGTATCCGTGGAGTGTTTGCCCCCTGTGGCTCATCCCTGGGATGATCTTCTGGGGAAGAAACAAGTGGAATTGTCCATTTTATTTGGATGTGAAAGGCAGAGACAGCAAAACTCTGGTTCTGCTTTAGTGGCTGAAGAGTAAAACACCTGAGGGCCTGGTGAGTGGTGGAACACCAGTTTGTGTTACTTGACCAAACCAGATGGGAATCCTGGCTGAAGCCAGCACAGTAATTTGCTTAATTAATTAGTTTGATTAATTTATGTGAACACAGTGACATCTCCCCATTCTAGAATCCTGATCCCAGAGCTGAACATCCCTTGGATGTCCCTCTGGAGCCTCTGCTGCTGTCTCCCACCAGCGGTTTCAGTAGTTAACGTTATTTCTTTGGGGGTTGTTTTATTCCCCAGTTCCCTGTTTCTATCAGTAAAATCACAGCCAAAAAGCATCTGTACAGCTCAGGGTGATGATGTCCTTGGGTCAGTGGTGTGCCTGTCTGGTACAAGCTCTGAAGGGTGATGTGGTCCCCAGTGCTCTGCCTCGTCAGGATCTCCTGTTGCATGTGTTTTGTTCCAGGATATGTTCATTTATATGGAAAATTAGACATTCATTTTCATTGGTGGCAAGCTTGTAGCAAGGCAGTTTGTACAGATCAACCTTTTGAGTCAAGTTGTTTCAAAACTTTCCTAAAAGTCTGGCTGTGGAAGTTCTCTCCTTGAAAACACTCGTGCCTTAAATTAGGGGATTGATTTAAGCAGAGTTCTTAAATCAACTTAATGTCCCTGCTACAAGGAGCATTCATGCAACAGTCATCTCAGTCCCTGCAGTCAGAGCCTCCAAGCTTTTCTTCATAAGTAAATAGAAAATAAAACAAACAAAGAAAGCAACCCCTGAGCTGAATCAGAGCCCTCTCACTCCCACGCAAAGTGGAACGATTAAAAAAAAAAGATGCTTTTGTTTTAAGTGTAGAACCAGTCATAATAGGCACAACAGGGAAGTGCTTAATAGGGTTTCAGCTTGCAAAACAGTAATTAGAGATGATATTCCTCTGATTGCTCAAGGCTGAGTTTGTGATAGGTCATCCCTCAATCGGGGCTGAATATATGTGATGTGGAGGCCCATACTTGCAACATTACAAGGCAGGCATGCTTTTCTTTAATCATTATTATTTCAGTTACAACCCGGATGAGTGATCCCAGCTGGGAGATAAGAATCAAACACACACAAATAGGGCTCATCTTTCTTACCATATGGAAACCTGAATTGCAGAAGTCGTCTCCATCTCAAACCCTGCTCAGCCCCTGTCCACCCAGGCAGTGTTTCTGTCCTGTTTTCACTGTAGTTAATTGATGAGCAGCTCTCAAACCCAAGCACAGCCTCTCCCTGGGTGTAGGGGCAGGGATAACTTCATTTATAAGGGCCTTGAGTCCTGCCTGGATCTCCTTTCTCCTGAGCTCTTCTGGCCAGCTCAGAACACACTTCCCATCTGCTCCTTGGTAACATCTTCTTGTCCCAGCCACCAGGTATCATCCAAATGGTTCTTCTTAAATCCCAAGTGGGAAAATGGGTCCTGCTTTTATGAGATGTTTCCTTTACACGTTTTAGGGAGAATTTCCCTTCTTTTCAGGGGTACCTGCACAGCCAGAACAGAGACAGGACAAGCCCAAGGAATGCGCTCATCTTCCATATGTGAACATACTTTGCCCTCTGTATTAAAAATTAGAGGGGGTAGAAGAATCCCTGATGAAGGGGAAGGGGCAACAATGTCTAATCATTGCAGAGCCATCTTGAGCTAATTGAGTTTGTCTAAAATTCATCCAGCCTTTAAGGTTTAATAGAAGATGATGGTCTTAATGCATCACATGCCTTGGAGTAAATGGATACTCTGCTTTAAAGGCCCTGTTGATGTTATGTGAAGGGGAACAACAGTTGTTATGATTCTGAAACTCAGATTGAACCCAATTAATCAATGCTGAGATGATTTGAATCATGTGGCATGCATGGTCACCTCTCTGATATTCTATCCTTATCCCTCCCTAGACTGAGACATGATTGATGTCAACTGTACACCGAATTTTCAGGGGGAAGGCTGAGCCAAGTCATTTGGACAGAGAAACAAATTAGATCAAAAGTGTGATCCAGGGGAAGGGAGATCGGTTTCAGAGCAGAAGCTTAAATTTCTTTTTATACCTTGGGTGCTCTGTCCTAGTGCACAAGCCCTGGGGGTTGTGTGTGTGTTTTGTGGGGGTGTTTTTGTGTGTGTGTTTTGTGGGGGTGTTTTTGTGTGTGTGGGGTGTGTGTACGAGTGGCAGCTCAGGACACTCAGCAGGAGATGGCCACACATGCCTCGGTCAAACCCCGGAGTGTAGAACTCATCCAAAGAAAGGCACGTTTGCATCTTCAGGCAGCCCTTAATGTAAAAATAATCTGCAGCCACCCTCAGATCTTAGGTTACAGCCAGCCGTGGTTACCCTGTGACTTTCCTTGGAGAAGAGGGAGCGGGAGGAGGCAGGAGGGGGCAGAGCTGGGGGAGCAGCCCGGGCCCCGGTGCTTCCCACCCCCTGCCCACCCTGGGCTCGCAGCTTTTCCTCCCTCTCAGCCTGCCAAGCCTGGGGGCTCACAGGGACGGGGGGATTTGGGATCTCGCCTTTTATTTCCTTGGGCTTCTCCTCCTGGATGACAGAAAGCAGTGGGAGGGTTGGGTGGTGTGACATGGGTGTTTCAAAGGACTGGGGGCTGGGTTTTGTTTTTTGTTTTGTTGGGTTTTTTTCTTTTCTTTTTTCCCTCCTATCTTTCTTCCTTTTCCTTCTTTTTTTCTTCTCTTTTATGTTTTTAATTCATTCTTTTTCTTTTTTGTTTTGTCTCCTTTTTTTTAATCCTTTCTTTTTTCTTGTCTCCTTTTTATTTCTTCGTTGTTGTCGTTAATTTTGTTATTGTTTGTTTGTTTGGGGCTTTTCCTTTCTTTTCCACAAAGGGGTTTTCGCTGCTGCTCTCCTCTCCCCCCGCAAGCCTTGTGCCACCAGTTTGAGGGTGGAAGGATTGTTTTTTAGCCCAGGGAGGTGTCCGGGGGTGCGGGGGGTCCCGGCAGCCGCTTCATTCCTCCTCCCTGCTCAGCACCGCTCCGCAGTCCCGCTCCTCTGACAGCTCCACAAACACCGGGGGTTTGGGGAAATCTTGCCCAGACAGAGCTGGGGGATGCCAGCAGGGAAACTGAGGCGGCGATTGCCCCTCGGCAGCCCCGGTGCCCTCCGGAGGGACGCGCTGGTGGCGCTGCTCCCGCTCCGTGCCCGACCCCCGTGACAGCGGCCGTGTGTCACATCTATTTCCTACAAGGAGCTAAAATCACATCTATTTCCTACAAGGAGCTAAAATCACATCTATTTCCTACAAGGAGCTAAAATCGCTGTCGCTTCACCCCCTGGCTCCTGCGGGAAGGGGGACAGGGGCTCGGACCCGGTGTCACCTCCCCGCGGGGCCGGGACGGGCGGAGGGTGGAGACCAGAGCCCCGAAGTCCCCAGCGTGTCCCTGTTAAAGGGGTTTCAAAGCCTTTGTGTCCACGAATTTTCGGTGTCCGTCTCCAGCTCCTGGTGCAGGAAATGCTGGCGTTTGCTGACGCTAGGAACTAAGGAATTTTTTTCTTTCCTTTCCTTTCTTTTCATTTTTTTTTTTAATAGGAACTCTCCTTAATTATGATATTAAGCGATTCAGCCTAATTCTGATTAAAGCGAGCGTTGTAACAGTTCAATACAACCCCGTCTCATCTCTTTAATAGCTCTGAAAGCGTCTGCGGGGGGAAGATACCTTAAGGAAGTTAAATGATGTCAAGATTATTTTTCATTACTGCAGTTTTGTATAGTTAGAAAAGCAACAAACACTGTTAATCTGGTTCAGTGAGGGGGCAAAGCCTTTAACTACACATCTTCTCTTACTCATTAAGTTCATTTGTGCAAAAATTCTCTTGCGTGATTTTACTACCTTTGCTCGTTTTCCTCCTTTTTTTTAACCCCCAATCGAAAAAAAAAAATCACTGCTGCTGAAAATCGCTGATTATCCTGACACATTTTTTCCCCCCCAGTGGAAACGCTGATGATTTGAAGCACAAGGAATAGGAAATTCTGACGGGAGATCTATTGTTTTTCAGAAAGATCCGAACAATAAATGTCATGGAAGGCTCCGCGCTTGTATATGTGTTAATTAGAGGCTGCATAAATAGGTGCACAGAGGAATAGAAGCGGCTTCCTTAAGTTTCCAGAGCTGGGCTATAGTTTATGTTACAAACAAAAGAAAATTCGGGTTTGGGTTGGCGTATTTTTAATGACAGCGCATAAAACCTTCTCTCTTTTCTCAGTAGCGTCCATCCAGCCCTTCCTGTCCCTCGCCTCGGGGGCGGGGGCGGGGGGGGAATAAAAAAGGAAAAGTGAGGATGTAAACGTTGCCTAAAGAGTTTGGGTAGTTTTAATTCATCCCTGCTTCCTTTCCAGCCGAAATTCTCAACAATTCGCACACCAGCGGGGAGAAGGGATGGGAGCAAAGCCGCCGCTTTTCCGTAACACCTCTCCCGGGGGAAATTGGGGTGAAAACGCTGAATTTTGGGCTGCCAGGGTGACACTTTCATATCTTCGCAGCGTTTCCGCGGAGTTTGAGCGGCGGCAGTGGGGGCTGAGCTGGATGCGGGGATTGTCCCCCGTGTCCCCAGCGCTGCCCTACTGCCCCGATGCCAACTGCATCACCCCTCCCACCAAAAAAAAAACAAAAAAAAAAGTGATTTTGTGTTAAGATTCGCACCTTTTCTTCAAAAATAAACCCCAAACAACCCCCAAGTCTTGGGGTGAGGGTGCTGTAGAACCTTTATTCCCCCTCTCGGAAGCCGCCCTGGCTTCCTATTGATTTTATTCCTTGCCCAGAGCCTCCTGGAAAATGGCATTTGCCGGGATGTTTTTCCCTGCGCAGCCTGCGTATCGTCACTCAGCGGCAGAGCTCTCGCCATCCTCCCTCCTTTTGTGTCCTTCCAGCCCTCTGCTTAATTGTATTCCCAATTGCATTTGCTTTGATGGATTTACTTCCTTTTATAATTTCCCAGTTATGGACCCTGGTTTTGCCTTCCCGACACTTAATGTGGAAAAAAATGTCCTTTATGTGCTCAAGTCGAGGAGGAACCGCTTGCTTTGAAGGTCTCTGCCGGGATGTATGAGGGGTTTCCCCCTTTTTTGTCGGGCCTTGATATCCCCCCCGTTTTCCAGCGGTTTTGTCCCGTCTCCCCATTCCCCTGATGATGTCTTTACAGCGTTAAATCCCCCGAGCTCCCCGAAAAAACAGGGAGAGCAAAGCGGGGAAAGCCTGAAGGAGAGGGATGAAGGTGTGCGGAGGAGAGAGCGGGGTCAGCGCAGGACCATGGCAGAGCCGGGGGGAGCTGGCAGAGCCGGGGGGAGCTGGCAGAGCCCGGGGGGAGCTGGCAGAGCCGGGGGGAGCTGGCAGAGCGCGGGGGAAGCTGGCAGAGCCGGGGGGAGCTGGCAGAGCCGGGGGGAGCTGGCAGAGCCCGGGGGGAGCTGGCAGAGCCCGGGGGGAGCTGGCAGAGCCCGGGGGGAGCTGGCAGAGCCCGGGGGGAGCTGGCACTCGAGGGGTGCAGCTCTCTGCAGGGCTCGATGCACCGAGCGGATCGCCCCGTAGAGGAGCGCACACGGCGGGGCTGTGCTCGCCCTGGGCGCTGCTAACTCTCGCGGACATGGAAAAGGTTCGGGAAGCAAAACCGAGGGACGGGCAAGGGCCAGGGGTGCTCCCCTCGGCGGGCTTGGGGCAGCTCCCTGCGGAGCCTCTCCCGGGACCGGCGATTCCCGGCGTTCTGGGAGCATCTCCCGGGCCCGTCCCGGAGCATCCCGCGGCCGCTGTCCCTGCCGTGGCCGTGGGACAGTCCCGGCGCTGCCCGGCCGAGGGTTCGGGGCTCCGGGAGGGGCGGGACACGCAGCCCCGGTGAGGGGAAGTGGGGCTCAAGCCCTCTGTAAAGGAGCCGCGTTCCAAGGGGCACCAAATCCCTGTGTGGGAGAGGGACGGAGCGGAGCGGGAGGAAATCCCGAGGGAAGGAGCCGAGGGAGGTGGGAGCGGGGGGCGCGGAAGGCAGAGCCCCCCATGGGAGACACGAGCCACGGGCGGCCCCGGGCGGGAGGAGCGCTCCTCTCCCCCCTCGGAGGGGACGATTTCGTTTACGGAAATAAAGGTGGGGATGCTCCTTGATCCAGACACAGCGGTTCTTCAGCTGATCCCCATAACGGAGAGGTGCCGGCGTGGAGCCCCGCGGCCCCTTCGCAGTGGTTTTGGGGAAGGATGATGTGTTTGTCCCTCTGCAAAACCGCTGATTTTTCTGATTTTTCTCTGCTTTTGGGAAATGCTGTTTCCCCCCACCCCCCGAGCCCGAGCCCGGCGCCGTCCCGGTTTAAAACATTTGCAGCGTTGTAAATCCGAGACCTTTTCTCTTTGGCAACAAGGTGGGTTGAGGAGGAGGTGCCCGGCTGGCAGTGCCCGGGGACCGGAGCCCGGAGCTCTCCCCGCTCGCTCGGCTCCGGCTCCGGCCCCTCCGAGGATGCTCGGCTCGAGAAAGGGCTGCGGGCGATGGGGAGGTGGATGCGAGTTGGGCTGGGACTCAAAACCGGTAGGAAACAACAAAAAATGAGGAGTAAGGAAGGAAATGAGGCAGCAGATCGGGCAGGGGGTCACCTCTGCAGGTACAGAGCTGCTGGCTGTCCCCACGGGTGGCTCCCCGCGGGGCGTGTGGGGGAACCTGCAGCTTTGGGAGTAAAAGAGACAAATTATTCCCTGCTCTTTTTCCCTTCATTCCTTCTGTGTCCCTGTGCTGGGCAGGTATGATGTGGGGTTTGGGGCAGGGCACAGCTTTCCACAGGGGGTTGAGCCCTTTTCACCCCTCTGTGTGTGTGTCTCCTTACTCATTCCCAGGCGGAGGTGGATGCCCGATGACCTGGAAAAAATATTTTCATACCCTCTCAGCACCCCTTTCCCAGCCTCTCTCCCTCCCCTCCTGGGTGAGCAGCTCCAGCAGTGGCCAACCCACCCTCGGTGAGCTCGTATGGGAGAAGAGGGGTCGGACAAAGAGGGGGCAAAAGGTTGTTGAGGCAGCAAATAAATCCCAACACCCTGTTCCCCCCACGTCCTTTCTCCTGCCCCAGGTATCAACAACAACAATAACAGCCAGGCTGACACTCCAGCCGTTTGGGGAACAATCCTTTTAATGGGGGAATGATCCACAGGACACTTTAAAGAAAAGCTGGAGCATTAACCCTTGTGCCCCAGTATAATTCTTCCAAGAAGCATCTGGTACTTACATCACAACATGGGATTAGCTTTCTCCTTGCAAGTACTGCAAGATCAAAGGGGTTTTCCTGTGCCCTGCAAGGACCTCGCTGAGGTGCCCCTGCTCCTCCCCAGTGTCCCTGGCAGGAGGGACATGCGTGGGATCCTGCAGTGCTTCTGACAGAACAAATTTTGATGGACTCAGCTGAGCCTTCTGCCAGGGCACAAGGGATGATCAGGACTCAGCTGGGCAGGGAAGGGCTGGGGGGATATTTTAGGGCTTATCCCACCCTCTTCTGTCCTGCCAAGAGTTCCTTCTGGGCATCATGGCCCCAAACTTCCCACCTCACATGGAGCTTTCAGGGGTGGAGACCAGAGCAAGAGCTGCTCTTCAATAATAGGACAAGAGGACGCCTTCTGAAGTTGTGCCAGGAGAGGTTTAGATTGGATAATAGGAAAAATTTCTTCACTGAAAGGATGGTCAAGTATTGGAACAGGGTGCCTGGGGAAGGGGTGGAATTGCTGTCCCTGGAAGTGTTGAGGAAACGTGTGGATGTGGCAGGTGGGGACATGGTTTAGTGGTGAACCTGGCAGTGCTGAGTTAATGGTTGGACTTGATGATCTTAGAGGGCTTTTCCAGCCCTAACAATTCTATGATTCTGTGATTCCCCTGTCCCTGCTCCCTTACTCATCCTGCTCCAGCTTCAGTTTAGGCCTCACTGGTGTTCCTGGGCTGGGTCATAAAAAGATTTACAAGACATTGTTAAACCAGCAATAAAAACAATTAACTTTAATGGCACCTTGGTTGGGTTTTTCTCTCTTCTCTTCTCCCCTCCAGAGCATGCAGCAGGCCAGGAGCAGTGCAGGACCTGGTGGGGAGAGACCCCAGAGAGGGAGGGAGGGGGCAGCCAGCTCCCAGCACCCTGCCTTGGGGGTCTGGGAAGTGGGGTCAGCTTGGACAAGCTGAGTTTTTGGGAAGTTTAGGACATGACCTCTCCACAGCTCCAGAGGAGCTGCTGAGCGCTCCCTGTGCCAGTGCTGGGACCTTCCACCACTCCCTGGGGATCCCCACAGGGCATTCCCGGCCCTTCCCGAGCAGGGATGGAGGAGCAGAAACTGCTCTCATGCCTGGGGCTCTGCCCTGCCCAGCCCTGGCCAAGTCCCATCAAAAACCCCTCAGTCCTGGGCTCAGTCAAGGTATTTTTCTTCCTTTAAAGTACGGGAATTAATTTCTAAGAAACTGGAAATGCCAACTGTAGCTATAAATCAGAAATTGCCAGAGGATGAGCATTATCCAAAGTGAAGCAATTTAGTAAAATCATCTCTTTCCTTCCATCTTCCTCCCCCCTGCTCCCCAATGAAAATTAAATTATTAGCTCAGCAGTATAAATGATAGTGCAGCACCAGTTGGAGATGCTGTTTGGGGTGAGTTCATTAGATAAATGGCATGGAGAAAGATTTGCAAAAATACAAATAAAAATTGATGCTTATTTCTGCTGATCATCAGGGGAGGGTTGTCTGTTAATATTGTGATAGCAAACATATTTCTTGTAAGGACAGAAGAGAGGACCTTCTCTTCTTGGAGTACTTCTGTATTGGTATTTGAACATCTGGACAGATTGTACAAAACATTTGCCTAAAATAGCATTGCTTCGTTGATCTTAGGAGTTATTAAAAATAAAAGAGCTGGCAACAGAAAGGAATCATAAAGTACATTTGGATTTCATATGAAGTTTCCACCCTGAGATAAAACCGTAGCATTTTACAGAAGATGAGAGAACCCGACCAAGTTAGGCTATGTGAAAAAGTCATCAGCCCAAAGATTTCAAATGTTCCTAAGTTATTATTATTATTTTTTTCCAAAAGCTTTGCTGTTGGAGGGGGAGCCTGTAAAGGTAAATCCCCCCTGAGCAGGAGCCTGGCTGAAGCAGCAGTGCCAAAGTTGGTATTGCCAAGCCAGAATCCTGGATTTATGTCTGAGACCCCCAGGACCTGGTGTTGGGAGGTTTCAGCCCTGAGTTCACCCTCCAGACGTGGAGAGAGGATGGGTTAACCCAGATGGAAGTTTTCCTTCACAGGGACACCCACATCCCCTTGGGATGACGTTTGTCATCCCTCCATCCTCCTGCTTTTTAGAGTGCAGCCGGCTGATTTCTCACGCTCTCAAACACAGAGGCACCTTATTAGCACACAGATGCCATAATGCAATTTGCTTTAGGTTTGTGCCTCGAGCTTTGCCTCTGTGCAAAATGTCCAGAGAGAGAAAGAGAAGTATAATTACCTGGTTATGGCTCTGCTGACACAGGGCAGGGCCACGCCAACAAGCCACAGCCTGTCAGTGCTCCTCACCAACTGTCTGTGGGGCTGCTCCTACCCTATCCCAGCTGGGAAGTCACCCAGAGCACTGCCTCCTCCTTCCCTTTTCACCCCACTTTTTTTTTTTCCCCCTGGCCTTTTCCTTCTTAAAAAGATATTTTCTGTGCTTCAAAAAATGCTTTGAAAGCATCACGGCTTGCAGCGCTCTGAAAGAGGGAGATTCAGAATAGCAGGGGCTGAGTTTTTCTGCAGAGCCACAAACCCTCTGTCTTCAGGGGCTCCAGCATTGTAGAAACTTTCCTCTGGAATGGGTGTATTAATTGCTGGCTTATTCTTTTACTTCCCCTCTGTGCTTGGCGTAGAGGAGGGTGGCTGCTGCAGTCTCACTGCTCACACCTGGGCAATAACAGCGCGGACAGGTAGTTGCACGTAATTAAATCTTGAGTTACCAGCTCTCGGCTGCGCTCCCCAGCTGAATCCCTGCTCTGGGCATGCCCTCAGCCCAGCCATTCCTCCCTCTGCCCGCCCTTTAACAGGTTTTTCCCCCCACTGGCTGTGGATCCCTGAGTTAGTAGTTGAACCCTGCTGACAAGTGGTTTGTTTTCCAGTTACCTTTACAAACCTCTTAGAAAGCAGCCTTAGACTCTGAGGCTGGAAAATGCTGTCCTGAGCCATTCCCGACACAAAGAGCTTGTGGCAGCTCTCCGGAGGGAGCAGGCAGGCAGTTCATGAGCCCCAGCTAATGAGCAGTAACTCGTTAAGTTTCAGTCACTTACTCCTTTATGTTGGCCTGTCTATAAGGGAGAGACCACACAGGAGCAGAAAGAGCAGCCAGCTCTGCGGCCCCTGCGCCACAGTCAAGGGGGAGGTGATAATTATTTGTTTGGACTCTCCTGTTTTAGGGGAGTTGCCGATTGTTTGTTTTTAAGCCGATCAGCTGTTGAACCGTGTTTGCCTTGTGGCTCCTAAGCCGGACGGGTGAGGGAGCAGAGGCAGCACTGGCCGGGGCTGTGGGGCAAGGAGCACAGGGGATGCTCAGGATGAGGGGATGCGACCGCTCCGGGGGTCGTTTGGGAATCTCAGCTAATGATAATCATGGCTTGGAGGTGTCACACGCGGGCTCCAGCAAGTTTGGGAAGACAGGCACCCCTGACAGCTCTCTCTGTGGTGGGAGGGGGATTAAGGGATGGTTTGATGGCATTTATGTGCCCTCCTCCCCCAGCTTCATGACAAATAGCCAGAGGGGAAATAAGGATTCTGTTTCCTCACCCTGCTCTCGCTGGAGCTCTGAGTGAAAGGGAGACAAAGCCCAGGCTTAACTCCTAAGTGTTTCCCTTGCTTAGCTCTTGGTCTCCTCTGATTCCAGTTGTAGGCCCCCTAATTCTCCTCTGGTGTTGTAGATGGGGCTGGAGACAGGGCTGGGCACTTTGCAGGACCCACACACCAGGAGACCCCACAGCTCGAGCCATGTCCCCAGCTCCTGCTCTGATTTTGGATGGCACGTCAGGAGAGAGCAGAGCATCGGAGCTGTGGGTTCAAGGATGAACTCAGCTCCTCACTAGCAGGACACAAAAGGTTCGCTGTCACCAGTGTTCCTGCTGGTAACTCGAGCCCAAACTTTCTTATCACGTCCCATGGGAAGGCAATAGCAGCGTCACACATGACTCCTTGGGGCAGGAGAACAGCAACATGGAATTGCTACTTTAAAAAGCCCGTGCAGATAAGCTTTTCTGCCTTTCCTTCACTGGTTATACAAGCGCTACTTAGGGAAAAAAAAATAAAAACAACACTGGAGACAGACTTGAAACAACTGCTCAGTGCTGGAAGAGCGTGCGTGTGAGATATGGAGTAGATTAGAGCTTGACATGGCACGTAAAAACACTCTTTCCTTTTAACACCTTTATTGCAAGTTTTAAAGGGCAATCAAAATATGTTCTTAGCTGTTTGCCTCCGTGCTATAAAAGGACACTCATACCTGTGAAATCTTATGACCTACAAATAGTGAAAATGGGGTATTTTTTGCGTCAGTGACCTCTTGAGTGAGGCTACGTAAATAAAACGTAAGTGAAGGGTTGGGGATGCGTTGTGTAACAGGAGGATGGTGGGGACAGTGCTGGCTTCCACCAGAGAGTGAAAAAATCGTTATGAGCACTTGCTTAAAGAAAACTAATCCAGTCCTGAGGGAGCATGGTTTTTCTGAAGTCAGTGGAACGCTGCCTGTGTGTGTTGGGCTTGCAGAAATGCTCAGTGCTGCTTGGAGGAAGGCACCTGTGTGTGCTCTTGGACCCTTCCCTGCCTCTCAAATCTTCATCCCAAGGTTTTCTTTACTGTTTTTTCTCCAGGAGGTGCAGATAGATGGATTTGTGGATGATTGGCTTAGAAAGGAGTAAAATAATGTGTGGGTATTTCAAAAAACCCCCAACAGCCAAAGCTCTGGGCAGGAGGGAAGGGCAGTGAGATTTCCCTCCCTGCAAACCCTGCTCCATTTGTTTTTATTTTTATTTCTGCTGCTTTGTGTTTTGCTATTGGATGTTTTCTTGGCTTTTTTTTCTTTCCCCAAGTCAAACTCAATGAAAGTCTGAGAATGAAGTCAAACAAGTGAATTTTGTGGCCTTGCCTCCACAAGGTCATGAGATTTTGCAAGAGACCAGGGGCTGGAATGCCTTGAGCTTTGATTCCTGAGTCGCACAGCGGCTCGGGAAGGTGGTTTCCAGCAAATAGGGCTTGCACAGGTACCTGGTCCTGCCTTGTGGTGTTTGGAAAAAGGTGCAGGAGCAGTGGAAGCACTGGTTCAGCCGGATGGAGCCTGACTCCATCCCTCTGTCTGGAAACGAAGCAAATGCCTCTGCCCGCACTATCAGCTCTGTGCATCATATGATTCATGCTCGAGGAGTCCCAGAATTACAGCTGTAAGGCACATTGTGTTTAGGCTCACTGAAATCATTCTGTCATAAAAGGGCGGCCATTGTGGGCACACTGGGGAGGGAAAAAAGAGAGGAAGAGTCACAAAGGCAAGGCAGGCACCCAGCCATCTTGTGCAATCAGTATTCCTGCAACCCTTCCCTTCCGGAAAAACTCCGGTGCTTTTGAAATGCCAAGCACCTTCTCCTCTCTACCCCAGGGCAGAGCTGCCTTGCTCTTCCCTCTTGGGGAGGACACAGACCCACTGTGAGCATCCCTCCATGGCCATGCAGCAGCTGCACCCAGCCTTTCCCTGCTCTCAGCATGCCTCAAATGTATCCATTTTCATTTGTTTCCGAATTATCCTGGCATGACTTGATTAAAGGCTGGTTGAAATGTACAGTGCAATCTGGTTCATCTCCACACTGCCCTTTTATTTTTTTTTCCTGTGGATAACAAGGGGCTGGACTCGGTGGGAAGGGTCTTTTCCAAGCCTGGCTCAGAGCAGAGCTGCTGAGGTGAGGGGCAATGAGTGGAAAACATCCCAGGTAGTTGTTGTTCTCCTGTGTTTGGGAAGTGGGAAAAGGAAGTGGCATTTCCCATCATCTTTCCTACACCTGTTTTGGGAAGCAATCCTTGTGTTTGTGCCTGTGCCACACATGACACCTACCAGGACACAGCATCTCCTCACAGCCCCCAGGAGAACCCCTCAGTGCCGAGGAAATCCCTCCTCACTCCTTGCCCAGGCCATGGGCTGGGGGCTCCCCAGGCTGCTGGAGCAGGTTCTGAGTGGCAGGACCACTTCTCTCTCCTCCCTTTCCAACTCAGGCCATTTACTTCGGAGTTCCAGCTTAGGCTGATACCCAGCTGCTGCTCAGCTGCATTTCCAGGTATCCCACCCTCTGTATGATCCTCCTGGATCCCCCTGGTCCTTGCAGTTCTCACCTAGGCTCAACTTAACTACAAGTTCTTCGTTGCCAGCAAAGCACGAAGCTTCCTTTCTCCCGTGGGTCACAGCCCGAGCAAGCTCAGGGAAGGCAGAGGGTGAAGGGAGGGAGAAGTGAGGGGGAGGGAACCGCTGAAAACTTTATTGCAATCGAACGCCAGAAAAATCCTGCTCCTCCGCTTTGCTGCTGCCAGGGATTCTTTGTCAGAGCGCTCTGGAAACCTCTGCCCGTGGAGGGAGTGTGGGGATGGAGAGGTGTCATTGAAATGTTTCTGGGTTTACTTTAGGGAGAAGGAATGGGAATAACAATGTGGCTCCGGTGTTGTTTTGTGCTGGATTTTTTTTTTCCCCTGAATTAACCAGAAAAAGACCAATGAGCTGTTTAGATCAGCCTCTCTGCAGCACATGGGTACAGGATCAACGCTGTTACCATGCTTCTGTTTATTATTCTACCAGGTCTAATTGCTATTAGTCATAAAGTCACACTACAGTTAACCACTTTCCAAATTCATCCTGGGGACACCTCTCCTAAATTATTTCCATGCTGGTCATTTGCCATTTATTTCCTTCTCCTCTGTTTTCTGTCTCAACAAGTTTTTAATCTATGACAGCACTTTATCTCCCAACCCCATGATTATAAAATTTCCTTCAGAGACTCTACTGAAGGGCTTTATCAAAAGCCCTTTGAACCTCTCCATAAATTAGAATCTCTGTTCTCCTTTTCCTACTATTTTGTTAACTCTTTCAGGGGTTCAGAGGGATCAGGAAGGTTTAATTCACCTTTAGCAGGACTGGATTCCCATTTCTTTTCCTTTACTCAAGGTGGTTAATTTAAATCACTATTCTGGCAATATTCTCTCTATTTATCACCCCTCTCTCTCCTTGCCCAGCACATCCAGATCCCTGGCTAGGGACCACACGTTGGTGCTCTCCTAACTGGGGAATGGCCTTCACTGAGCTCCCATCTCCCCTCTTCCTGGCACTGGAGATTGCTAAGGTGGAGCAGACCCTGCTGATGTTTGGAGAGAGAGCCCTGGCTGCTGGGCAGCTGTGCTGATTTACCCCAGCACTGACACCATTATGTTTTTGCTGGTGACAGACACTTTATTGTCACAAGTACCTGGCATTCTCAGATAATCTTCTCTTGATATTTCTCCATTTGCTGCTCTTTGGCTGTGGCCTGGCTTCTCATTTTGATAGGAGGTGACTCTTGCTCCCTGCTGTTATGAGCAGATCAAAGGGGTAGGTAGGAGCAACCTTGTCTGAAGGACAGTGTTGGACTGGCACGCTGGAGCCTTGGATTATTCCTCCCTGCCTCTATTCTTGACCAGATAAGTAACCCAGGGTGAGTCAGTTCAATTCTCCTCAACCCTCCCATTCTCCCTCCCACACTCTTTCTGTCTCTGCAGCTTAGATTTTAATATATCTAGTGCAGGAAATTGTCTCTCGCTGTTTGCACAGTGCCTGTTGCAATGAGATCCTGGAGGAAAAATCATAAGTTAACTTGGAAATCTTTTCCTTGAATATCTGAATCTCCTTTCCCTCTTTGATGGATTCTTTCCTGTAACTTATTCTCTGGCTGCATTGGGTAATACACAATTATTCCTTTTTCTTCAGACAGTTGCTAGGAAAAGGAGATTGAAGCAGCTTTGCCCTTCCCCTCCATCCCCTTCCCCCAGTACCCTTTTGAATGGTGATTTCAGTCAAAGCTGAAAAAAGGGTGGAAGTTTCCTAAAACTTTTGTGGGAGTGGATGGCAATGGGATAGAGGAGGAGACCATTAATGATCCTCACTAAAGCCGTGGGTATTGGAGCAAGCTCTTGTTTCTGGGCAGAGGATCCACACTGGGAGCAGCTGCTTGGTGCCCACAGCAGGTGATAAACCCATCCCTGATGTCCATGAGGACGCTGGAGACACGGCTCCACAGAGTCCATCCCTTGCACACAGCCCTTGGGAGCAGAGGAAGGATGAATTCCTGCCTGAGCCTCCATGGGATTTCATTAAAATGGGAAATGGGTTCTGGGAGCCAGGCCATGCTCGTGGGGCCCTGGTGCTCGTGGCCCTACGTGCTGCTTGTGACTGAGGTGTCTCCTGGCAAGCAGCAGCACTGAGCCTCCTGTTTGGAAATTCCTCCCTTCCTCCCACCTTCTGCCCTCCCACTGAGCTCTTGGGCAGAAGAGGGGGAAGCTATTACCTGTTTTCCTATTTTCCCCTCTAGATATCTCTGCAATGGAGAGATACGGAGAGAGGTGGAGATTCGAGGCTCATTAATAGCATACCCTGTTATCAGCTGAGTGTCACAAACCACCAGTTTTGGATGCCCTGATTTTTTCTGAGTGGGTGGTTTGGAAGGAGGATGCAGTTGGCTTTCTGGAGCGCTGCAGAATCCTTCCACCAAATATTTGGCTGCTCAGCAGCCCTGAATACTGAAGCCTTTAGGGCATTTTGGAGTTGGGAGTGTGGAAAACGAGGAATCCTCAATGAACAGACTCGTGAAAATTACAGGTTTCCCTCTGCCGTGCCTCAGTTTACTCATAAGTAAATTGGGCAAAGTAATCCTTGGGCTTTTGCCCCAGGGGGCCCCAAGTCAAAATTCTTTAAAGTCCTCGAAGGCACTTGAATGAAAGACTCTGGACTTGGTAATTACAGAGTGTTGTGCTTGCATGAGGCTATGAGATAGAGAAACCTTTGCCAGGTAAGGGTTGGGGAAGAAAATCAGCCTGGTTCTGCCAAACCCTGCAAGGGGAAAATGGAAGATTTCCTGTTGCCAGCATCAACATCAGCTGTTGTCGTTCAAGGCCATAGCAAATGGATTTGTGGCAAGGCTGTATTCACACAAACCAGGAGGGAAGAGCTGCCTTTGCCAGGGTGAGGCTGCTGCCGGTGGGATTTGCATAGGAGCAGGTTAGGAGGCAGCACTGCCTGGCCAAAGTCAGCTCAGCCCCATCAACCCAGCCAAGCTCTGCTCATTTCCCTAAGCTCAATTTTTGGCTTCTTTCCTTGAAAAACATCTTCTCAAAGAGAGAAGGAGAGTGAGAGAAAGGAGGTCAGCTGTGTCAGAGGATGTTTTGCCTGTCTCCCTTAGGACTCAGTTATAGATTTAACAAGAGATTTCCTTAAAGCCCTGGGAAAAAAAGCAGGCTTCAAATTGTAGGTCAAAGCTGTGACTCACCCTGTGGTTTCTGCTTTGCTTTGGGAAGGAGGAGAAGGCATTTGGGCCAGTTCTGCCCTGTGCAGGGGTATCTCCAAGCTGTGCTGAGTCCAGTGTGGCTGTTGGATTTGGGAAGGTGGTGGGAGCAGGGCTCTCCTGCCTGCAGTGCTGTGCCACATCCCTCTTGCCCTTGCTGAAGAGGGAGATGTGGCCTTCAGAGGTTGATTTTTCTCCCCTGTGCTCTGCCTGGCACTGGGCTAGAGAGGAGAACATGGGGAGTCTGATATTGTGACTGATATTCCAGTTCAAAGGTATAAACACCCCTCGGGTCTTCCTTTGCTTGACTACAGGAAAAGCTACAAGACCCCTCACAGCTCATTCTGCTGACACCTCTTTTAGAGGTGCCATTCAGGAGCTTTGTGCATCAAGGAAGTTGTCAGCATGAGATGATAAATGATGAGGTGCCGGCACTATTGCTAAGGGCCCATTAAAAACGAGACACCTTTGAATTCACAGGGTAATAACAGGCACGGGGTATGAGTTATTGGTCTCTTTTTCAGCAGAGAAATGATAAATGTTCCTGTGGAAAGAAGAGCCACACCCCCTCAAACAAGCCACCCTTCCCTCTGCCATCAAAATTCCTGGGTCAGAGGAAAGGATTTGATTTCACTGCTAACACTCAGCCAGCACAAATATGTGCTAGGTGTGAAAGCCACCTGTTCTCGGCACAAACCTGGCAGGGAGATGTGCAGAGAGCAAAGGGTGCGAGGCAATTTGACTGTCACTCATCTTCTCAGGAACTTTGGAGTGATGTGTGAGTGTCTAGAGGAAAACTCTCACTTGCGGTGGAAAGCGCAAACAACTTACTTTACCGTTTCCTTTCTTAAATAAAAAATAAAATCCAAAGTTGCCTCACTGCACAAAAGAAAAAAAGGGAGCTAAAAAAGCTTGGGTCATTGTGGTTTTGCCCATCCACTTGCAAGGGGCTGAGCATGGCCTTTGGAAATCCCACTGCTGATGACTTGGCTCAATGCTAATCTCCAGGTCTTTTGATCTTTATACATTTAGGGCTTGACCTGAAGTCTGGAGAAATTAATGGGAGCCTTTCTCTCTCTCACTGGGTATTCGCTCAGGGACTGATTAATTGATTTTTACATTTGTTGACTGTGCCTATATCATGGACTCAGAGTACACCATGAAAGTTTAATGAAATATTAAAATGGGATATTTGTTGACAAGAGTGACCCTGTGTGTCACGCAAGAAAAACTGCATGTTTGGAAGTGTCTTCTGAATGTCCTTAACTCCCTCCAAATCTGATGTTTCCCAGCCATGTGCTCCATCTTCAGGACTTCTTTGGCTGGACAAACCATCTGATCATGGCAGGTCTTGAGTAGGCTTAGAAAATGTCTGGGGTTTCTGAGCACACCCTTTTCTGTGCCTGGAAATTATGACTGGGCTCAACACATCCAGTCTTCCCAGACGTGGTCATTGAATATATGCAGATCAGCTGTGTCTGAGCAAGCGGCAGCAGACCCAGCGCTCCTGGGATGCCCTGGATGTGTTGTGTGTACCCTGGGAAGTGGGAAGGAAATGCAGCGTGTTTGGGGCCTGATGGGGCAGCACACATTCCCATCTGGGGAATCCTTGCTGGACAAGGAGTGGATCTCCACCAGGAGGGTGCCACATGCAGGCTTTGGTAAAGGGAGGTGAGAAGTGGTTGTGCTGCCCAGGGCCTCTCACCGAGCAAAGCCGGCTGTCAGCACTCCCCCCTCCACAAACTCCAGCAGCTCCAGTGATCCCAGCACGCAGGAGGGGGAACTGGCTTTTTTCTGAGAGGCAGGGTGCAGATCATTTAAAGGAATGAGGAGGAGACCTTGACTTAGACTGTGTGGTTGGTGGCAGATCCCCAAACGTAGGTAATGCACCCTGTGTGTGAAATTGTGGCTGGCAATGGCATGGAGAGATGAACTCTTCATTGTCATGCACCTGGACCTGCCTCCCTTGAAACATCACCAAATCAGCTCCAGAGTGGCTGGAAAAAGGTCATTCAAAATAGTCTTGTACTCCATCCTCTTCCCCCACCAATCCCAAAGAGCGCCTTTGTATCTTCCCTGGAAGGCAT
Source organism: Pseudopodoces humilis (assembly GCF_049639895.1). Taxonomy (NCBI): domain Eukaryota; kingdom Metazoa; phylum Chordata; class Aves; order Passeriformes; family Paridae; genus Pseudopodoces; species Pseudopodoces humilis. The sequence continues at coordinate 9,261,783 of NC_142219.1, forward strand.
TTACTGCACAGAGTAGTCATATGCAAAATTCATCTGCATATTCACATTGCACAGGGAGAAAACATAAACCTTTCTTCTTAAGTTTCCAAAGGGTATTCTTGGCCTCATCAGTTCCTGCAATGTCTTCATTGGCAGAATCATCCCAGAAAGCCTCAGCCTGCGGAAGGGAATGAAGCAGGGAGACACATCCCAGCTCCTTCCGGGCTACAAAAGGTTTAACTCCTCTCTCTGTCCCCCGTTAGCCCTTTGTGATATCCTCAGTGGGATGAGTGTTACCACAAACCATGTTATCTCATGATTACTGTATGACAGTGCTGTGTATCACAGGTGAAATGGTGAGTTATTAATCCTAATTATTTTAAGGAAGGCACAGTGAAGTTGCACAGCCAATTTTTCTGGGCAGAGACTAAAAACTCAGTGATTAAAAGGAGACAAGCTGTGAAATCTCTCTCCAGGCATCTGAAGAAGCCTCGAGAGATTTTTAGAAGTGCCGAACCCTTAGATGTTCCCAAAGATTTTAGAGGAATCTCGAGTGCTTGCCTCTGGCTATAACCCAATTCCAGGGCTTAGGGTTGTCACCATGAGCAGAGGTACCTGTTTGCAAATCCCCAGCTTGCTTCATTTGGGGCAGGTTCTCTACACTTTCCTAGCCTGGGGCAGTCGAGAGTCCTCCTGTGAGGCATTCCCAGTCTTTTCTGTTGAAACTGACTCTGTGTAATTGGGAAATCACTGCTGCAATGAGCCTAATAGGGACACCACAAACCTCCAGCTTTCGTAATTTTTTTTTTTTTTTTGGTAGAACTGATGGCTTTGGCTCCCTTGTGTGTTTCAGGAGGAGGAATCCAGCTGGAGATCTCCAGCAGAATGTGGCACTTCACAAAATTCGGGTGAAAATGCTTAGAGCAGCTTAGGATCTTTTGTTTTTTCTCTGCCTGATGTCCCACACCTGAGTGTCCCATGTCTGAGCACTTCTCTGCCCATGCTCTGTCCTGGGAGCTCAGTGGGCACATGGGATCCATCAGGAGACCTCGGTTGTGCACTGCTGCATCGTGGGGCTCTTACATTTGGCTCTTTGACTGTAACTTCGGGCACCCGTGCAGGAGCAGAGCCTCCCCAGGCCCCGCTCAGCGCTGTTTGATGAGGCAGTGATGAGATGTTGGGCTGTGCTCCTTGCTCACACGGTGCCTTTGGCTGGGGGCTACCGAAACCTATTCCAATCCTCTCCAGAGGACCCTGAGCAGCACTCCTGTGCCCTCAGCCGGAATGGCTGCAGCCTTCCAGGCGTGCTGAATGCGGGCCTGAGTGGTCCTGGCTCCAGCAGACCACTCGAGAGCTGGCTTTGAGGAGGGCTTTCAGCAGGCACTCGGAGGTGGCAACAGGCCCTTGGGGTGGCAGATGGAGAATGCAGCCTTTGTCCTCTCCACCGATGAAAATGGCAGCTGGGTCCAGCCAGATTCCAGAGGCATCTGGACAGCCTCTGTCATCGAGGTGGGATGTTTGAGGGGAGACAGACCATGAGGGGGGTTATCTCCTCTCTGCCTTCTCGTCTGGGAGGGGACAGCTGAGAGTCGGAGGAGGTTACAGCAGGAGGCTGGAGTGGCAGACCTTGGGCACCCAGTGTGACCGAGGAGGTGCTGAGAAGGGGCTCCCGGGGTCAGCTGTGATATTCCCGGGGCACAGGGCGGCGGGGGGAGCCCATCAGTCGGGTCCATCCCTCTGTGCTTCGTGTCGTGCCAAAAGAAGACGAGGGAAAGGGAGAAGGAAGCGGGAGGGGCAGCGGTGGGGGAGGACAGAGTGAAAAAGCAACAAAAAAGCCGAGTGAACCTGCTGACTTCCCCAGACTCCGCGGCACCACTGGTCATTTCTGTAGGCTATAGGGGTTGTCAGAGTAGGCTGTAAGGACAGGTGTAAATCTGTCCTGTCATTCCACCCTTCCAACATCTTCTCACCTGAAGGGCTCCCATTTGTTGCAGAGAGCAAGCAAATAAACGCAGCCATTGCTTTGACTCGCAGAGGGCATGAAAAGACACCCCGTGCCGCCGGTTAACCTCCGTCCCCTGCCTTTCCCTCCCGTGTGGAGCTTTTACAGCCAGCCTGAAAGTAAATCCCCCCCTCCAGCTGTTTGTTAAAGCAAAGCAAATAAGGGCTATTACGGCTCAGACCAAAATCCACTTGTTTGCAGTCTGATTTTTAACTATCATTCCAGCAGGGAGGGCAGGGGGAGGGCTGCAGGCTGGCCCCAGCCCAGGGCAAGAGGGGCCATTTGTCTGCCAGGAGGAGAGGGGCTTCGGCAGCTTCCAGAGCGCTCTGGGGCAGGCAGGGGGATGCTCCGGGGCTCTCTGAACCGGGGGAACATCTGCGAGACGACCCCGAAGTGTGTGTCGGGTGGAGACGTGACCTCTGGCTGCGGCTTCGCTGCTCAGCCAGCCGAGGCGGCTCCCTTCTCTCAGCTCCTTCCTCTCCTCCTCTTCTTCCCCCTGCAAATTGTGCCGCTGATTTTTGTCCTCAGACCTGGAGCGAGGATTCCTCTCCCTCTTTAAGGAGCCATCCGCAGCATCGGTCTCCCCATGGTTTTCATTAAGGAGTGGATGGTGTGTTTCCCATCAAGAGCAACTTTAATCTTGACCGAGTTCTGAAAGCTAAAGGTTTGCAGTTTTCTTCGGCCACCTTTGATTATTACTTCTTGTTTTCCAACTCAATATTATAGATCCTCCCTCCTGGCTGAAGTCCTTAATGGCCCGGTCCATCCCCACTCCTCCAAGCACCAACTCTGTGGATGTAGCAAACTCTAATTAATTATAACTTATCTCATGACTTGTCAGCATCACATGTTTGATCCTGTTTAGAAACCATATTCCCAGGGGACGGAAAGACTCGGGAGTAGGTTGATGCTACTCAACAGTGATTTAATGGACGCATTAATGCCGAGACAGATAACTGTGCAGCCATGTTAAGTAATACATCAAGAATCTTTCCAGAGAGGCAACTTTACAGGTCACTGCAGAACTGCTAACTGATATTAACCCGCTTTGCATTGTGCTGTGCATACGGGCGCTGGGAGTTCACACACTTTCTTTTGTCTGTGGTTTTTTTCGAGCAGCCTCTTCCCATTCCCCCCTGGAAGCGATGGAGATATTAGACGCCTAATGACAATGTTTCACACGCGGGGGTGGGGTGAGGAGGACAACAGGCTCGTTAGCCGGGTTGATTTTAAGCGCACCCAATTACTGGCCCGGAGGAGGCCGGGGCAGAGGCTGCTGCCCGGCAGCGGGGATGCTCCGGGCTCTGCTGGGCTGTCCCCGGCCCCGCGGCGACCGCCGCTGGCTCCGCATCTCCCGGCCACGGACCGGGATGATTCTTCCTCTCCCTTAAACCCAGCGGTTTTTGCCTTCCTCCTCCTCGGGAGAGGCTCCTGCCCCGGGAGGGATGGATGCCCTCGCAGCTCCCCGAGAGTCAAACTCCCTCCCGGGCTGGGGGGACACCGGGGACTTGCGCCGATGGCCCCGGAGGCCCGGGAGGTGGCCGGGAGGTGGCCGGGAGGTGGCCGGGAGGTGGCCGGGAGGTGGCCGGGAGGTGGCCGGGAGCGCGGTAGCAGCGCCGGCTGCTGCTGCCCCTGCCCGGGCGGGCACTTCGCGTCCCAGAGCCCTTCTTTCCTCTTGGAGGAGGGGATAGGGTTAGGATTAGGGTACTCTCAAGGCAGGAATGGCCCTAACTACAAACAGCAGAGTGCAGCGGATTTTACCGTTCGGCAAGGTCCGTCTGTCCGTCCCTCGGGCTCTGTCAGCCCCACGCGGGATGCTGAGGGATCTGGACCCGGGCTCCTCACGGTCGGCCACAGCCTCATCCTCCCGGGCCCCGTCCGCTCCGGTACACGGAGCGACCCCCGAGACATCTCTCCAGAGACCCTCACAGGGGTCCCGTCCCCACCTGCGAGCCCGCAGAGCGGCTCAGGGGGGACACCCACACCCGGCTGGGAGTTCCCGTGGGCTGAGGGCTCCCCCTTTCTGCTCCCCTCGCTCCATCCCGGCTTTGTGCTGGTCCCGGCAGAACCGGGGGACCTCGACGTGCGGCTCCCCCCGCCCCGGACCCCCCGGGCTCGGCGGGGAATAACATTCTCCTTCACTGCTGAAGGTTGTCCTCCCGTGAGGACTCCTCTGCTGAGACTGGAGGGATGCTGCTGCTGATCCCTGGCTCATTCCCATCTCTTTCCCCGTCTCCTCTCTTCCTGCCAGCCGGACCCTTCAGGGCAGGCGGAGGGAGGAGTGTGCCTGGGAATTCACCTTGCTGGGAACGAGGGGAAACTCCCTTGCTCAGCCTTGGGACACCCTGGCAGGGCTGCGCTGGCCTGGGGCTGCGCCTCCTGCCCGCCGGGGCGTCCCTGAGAACCAGCGGCTGGCAAGCCGTGAGTTCCCGGAGGAAAGCAGGCCGGGAAGAGGGAGCAGCAGCCGGCGGAGCCGGGCGGGCGGCGAGCGGCGGTGCCGCGGGTGAGCAGCGGGGACCGCCCCGTCCAGCGCCGGGGGAAAACTCCCCCTGGCCACGGGCCCGGCTCTTTGCCGGCTCCGTGGGGGAAGGCAGAACCCGAGGCACCGCGGAGACCCAGCCCTTCAAGCGTAGGGACGGGCGAAGCCCCACGTGCCCGGCAGGGGACTGGCTGCGGGACCCCCGCCACCGCCCCCTGCCCGTGGGACGCTTTCACCCACTCGCCAAAGGGGGGGTCTGGGGGGGTTTTCTCTCGGGCCGTCTGCAGGGCGGAGGGAAGGGAAGGTGGTGCGGTTTGCCCAGGTTGCGAGGAGAGGATTGTGTGCCACTGTTGATTAAACGCTCTCCCCGAAAGATGGTATCCGACATGAGATAATGAGGCTCTGTGACCGGCCCCAGGTTCCCTTTAAGTTTTCCCATGGACTCGAGCTGTCGCCAGTTCACAAAACGACAGTGTAAGACAGCACCACGCTACTCAGATCCAATTTACGGCACACAAAAGCTGATCCCCAAATCCTCACTAACAAACCGGGACCCGCAGACAATTCCGATAATGTTTAGTTTTTATTCATTTCTCGACTAATTAACTGGAATCCCACCTCCTCTTTCCCCCTCTTGACAGTGCCCAATTAATCCGCAATGTGTGTCAAAGGTCTGGAACCCACTGCAAACTGCTAAACCTTTGCAAAGATTTGTGTGTCTCTATATTGATCTGATTAGGACCGCGATGCTTTTTCCTCGCTATTATTGCGTGAAAAATAAAACTGTCGCGGGTTCGGGTTGGGGTTTTTTGGTTTTTTGTTGTTTTTTTTTTTTTATTGTCCCAAAAGCTTTACTTTCTCCAAGTCTAATAGGATTTTTTCCAAGGCGCCTTCAAACCTTGCGTGTCCATGACTAACAGCGGCTCCAAAGGGAATCAAGCGAAATAAAGTTATCTGTGAGACAGGAGTGGAACGTGTGTGTGCGCGATGGGGGGGTGCTCGAGGGGGCTTAGACACAACTTGGATGTGCTGTAAAATCGGCTTGTTTTGAAAAATAAACAGGAGTGGGGAGGGATAGGAGTAGGGATTTTTTTAATTATTTTTTTTTTAATAAACTTTATTTTTTTGTGCCCGGGCTAGGCTGGTGGCGCGGCTCCCCGGCGGAACGGAGCGGTCCCCGCCGGCCGGGGCTGCCGCCCACCCCGCTCTGCTGTCGCTGGGGCTGGGGCAGCTCGTTTCTAATCTTCGGAGGGAGCGAATATAAAAGAGGAATTTATTAGCTTTCAGGCCATCAGAGGAATAAACATTGATTTTATTGACCTAATTATGGGCCAAATGACTCCTTCCATCGATCACGTAAAATACTTCATTTGGAGAAAACCAGGCGCAGGCGCCCGGAGGCGGGGAGGAGAGCGGGTGGATGTGCTGCAAGAGGGGGAAAAAAAGCAAAAGCTCGAAAATGCATGGAGGGGTTTTAATGTAGTTAACGTGCCCGTCGCGCTGGAGCTCAAGCCCTGTCTCCCAGACGTTACAGTGCGGATGTTTTGCAAACTAAAGCTTTTATGTCGAATTCCAATCCGGCCAGTCAATTTGGCTAAAATAGCATTAAACAAATGGACAGCAGTTTATTTATATTCCCCCCACACACGCTGTATTTTATAGACAGAAAAGAATTACTTGAAATGTATTTTACAAGCACAGGACAACACGTCGTTTCAGCCCGAGAGCAGCGATTTCTCGTAATTAGAGTAGGCTCGACACTAATAAAGAAGCAAACAGGCTCTTTTTTATGCTTAAACCCAGCTACTGTCCCCAGCGCTTTGCTGTGCGGTGGGATCGTGTTTGGGTGGTGGGAGCGGGCGGTGGGCGCACCTGCCCTGGGAAGGGGACAGCGAGGGGCGACCGACTCCTCTCCTGGTCTGATCAGGAGGAGCAGGGCTCATAAAAAGCGATTTTATTTTTTTTTTCCCCCTTTTTCTTGGCTGGTGTGTGACAGCGAGACGTGACCGTGGATTTATTTGTTTGAGGTTTTTTTTGGCGGGGGATGGTCACTGCAGTTCGGAGGCAGAGGTGGTGCGGGATGAGAGATGCTTTTGGCAGGGTGTTTGCTCCCTTCTTATGTCACCTGAAATATTAGATCTCGTACACCTTCACCCAGCCTTCAGTCTGGAGGGGGAGGGTGGATATTTTTAGTCCAGCTGTTCTGAAGAACGGATCTTTCCCTTCCCCGGTCCCTAAGTTTGGCTCAGCGCTTCTCTTGCCCCGCCGTTATTCCTCCCCTCTTGGCGAGCTCGGGAGCTGCTGATACTGACCTCCAAACTCTGACCGCCAGGATCTGAACTTTCCCCCATCCCCTTCTCCCTCCTTCCTCACCCGCTCCCCCGGGACAGGCTTTCCTGCGTCCCCCGCGGGTGCAGGGAGCAGGGATGCCGTGGCCGCGGCTCGCGTTGTCTCTCAGCCCATAAACGGCCGGCTGTCACTTCTAAAAGCTCTTTTATTGCGATCCTTTCGGATGAGCGGTGCCGCTGCTCCAGCCGCTGCGGGGCCGGGCCTGGGGGTGCTCCGGGCCGGGCCGGGGGAGCCGGGCAGCCCAGGTGAGCCCCGCTCCGGCAGGTGAGAGGCGGCGGCCGCGGCGCCATCCCGTGGCCGGAGCCCACGGAGCCTCCGCGGGGCCAGCCCGGCCCTCGGCGGGACCCCCGCGCCCCCTCCCCACCCGCGCTGGGACCGCGGGGTTCAGCCGGCGTTCACCCCTCCCTCCTTCCCTCCCTCAGTCTCATTAAGATAGAGCTTTATGCAGAACATCTGTAAGGGCAGGCAAAATAAATGACAACACTTTTACACCACTTCCTACTTAACTTCTCTTTTTATGTGGCTGCTCTGGATTTTCCGACGCTTTGTACTGCTCGAATCTTGTTTGGATGTTTGTACATGTAATACTCTGCCCACTCCAGCTCTTGGGACGGGCTTGTCTCGCATGTTCTTTCTCTTTTCCCCCCTCTCCCACCCCCCTCCCAGTGTGCAGAGGCTTCACAATCTGCTCTGCTTACTTCGCTGTGGGGGGACGAGCAGCAGGATTTGTGAGCCAGGGCAGGGGCAAACGGCTCCACAAGTGTCGGGCATTAATCACACCTTGTCTTTGCAGAAGGTGAGCTCCAGGCACTGTGCACCCACTTATTCGCTCTTCAAATCCCCCCTTCTCCTTCCGAGCCGTCGCCTTCCTGTCTCCACTGAACAGCATTTTTCCCTGACCCGGGGTCCGGACAATTGTCCTAATGGTATTTAAAGAAAACAAGGATTAAACATTCATTAATGCTTTTCCCCCTTATTTAGACTGTAACATCAGAAAGTTGAGTGCCCCGTGCACGGAGTGTGTGTCAAGCCTCACTCTAAAGAGAAAAAAGCTGTTTGAGGGGGTGGCTCCCACGGACCACGACGTGATTTGGGCTCCTGAATACTCCTGATGAAGAAGGAACAAATTTTCCGGGGGAATTAATGCTCCCAACACCCCCAAGAACCGAAATGAGCAGAAAGTGGCTGTGCTCTGTGAGAGGGCATTTCCTTTCTTATCCCGAGTGTATCAGGAGCGGTGCCCCGGCTCCCCGTCTATTTTATCCTTCCCCATCTCCCATCTACCTGGAATCATTCCTTCCCGCCGCCGCTTTTCCGAGACCGCTCGTGAGCATTTTAGCTTCCCCTTAAGCCCATGCCATTAAAGAAGCGGCTGAAGCAACAGGTGAGCAGGGAATTTTCAGGGGTAGGAGGTGGCGGCCGGTGGCCCCGCGGGGGCAGCCGGCACCGAGCCGCCCCGGCGCGCATCGACCGCGGGGAAAGATGCTCCGCGCCGCGGATCCCGGCGCCGGGCCGAGCCCGATGGCTCCCTAGCAAAATCTCCTGCGGGAAAAAAAAAACCCCAAACCTTTCCCCTCTAACCCCAGTTAGAGCAAAGAGAAAGGAGCCGCTCCGGGAAACGCAGCGAGAGCTGCACAAATGCAGTTTACACCTGCGACGCGGAGCTGGTTGGATTCTGCTCCGCTCGGCTTTAATTGGAAATCTTTTCCCTCTGCCCCAACTCCCGGATCATCTGGGTTTAATAAATTTTCGCAACACTCCTGCTGCTCCAGAGAAACGCTGTGGCAGAAGCCGGCTCTGCCCGCGTTTCTGAATCCCAGCAGAACCGTAATTGCCGTAGGAGCAAGAGTGGCCTGGGACTTGTTTTTGGTCCAGTGGAAAGGGTGGGGAGACGAGGGGAGAGAAACCTGGCCGTGAAATGGGGGCTGTAAAGCTCAGGGATGTATATACACACACACACATATATGTACAGAAAAGCAAGGAGCAAGTGCAAGATCGAAAGCAGAGCCCGGCTTTGCTGCAGCCACGTGTGCCATTAAAAGCAAATAATTCAAAGTAGTTTTAAACTATAAAAACATGGGATCTTTCCCCTACTGTTCCTTTTTTTTTTTTTTTTTTTTTGCGGGGGGCAGGGGGGGAAGAAGGATACAGATCCCGTCTCCCCTTCTCAGATGACCTCGAAGGACCGGTTTTTTCACTTTCCCATGTGTGCGCGTTTGCGCTTTCCGGAAATCAATCTGAAGTTTGTTCAAAATACTAAACTAAAATAAAACTGCGCTACAAAACCTCCCACGCCCCAGAGACAGAGAGGAGCCCCTGATTTATTTTTCTTCTTTTTTTTTTTTTTTAATTATTATTATTATTATTAATATTATTTTCCAGCTTGTCGTGCTCCCCGTGGAAATGATCTGCGGAGGGTTTTGCTGGATCCCTGTGGATGTGTGAGCGTGTAGAGGAGCTTTTTGGGGAAGCGCAGTGGGAGCAGGTTCCCTGACGGGCCGGGGGCTGCTGGGGGGCTGAACTACCAGCTCAGCCCCCACGGGATGGTGTCCCCTGGCACTGGGGACAGTGGGGAAGCGGTGAGGAAGGAGGAGAGGACTTTCTCCCTCCACCACACCCTGTGGAGCTCCGAGGGAGCCCTCAGCCCCCTGCCCTGCACATCGCGTGATAGTTTCAGGCTGACCGAAGCGGTCAAGTTCTTTAGAGAAATTTGCCGCTACCCTAAAGTTTCCCAGGGCTGAGCTGGCACATTTCGGCTGCCTTTTGCAGCTCCCGTTCGAAGGGAGGGCGGGTGAAGCCCTTCCCTTGCCCTTCGCAGGCAGATGCCAAGGGTCAAACGCACAGAGGGGCTCCAGGAGAGGAAAAAAAACCGTTCCCATCCTCCCCCTCTCGCTCCGAACCTCCTAACTGGGACATTGAAAAAAAATAAATAAAGCTCTTCCCTCTTTCACGGAAAAAAAAATAAAAATTGGTGGAGTTTGTTAAATATTTTTGGTTTTGAACTGGGGATAATTTAGGATCTGTTTCACACGAGAAGGAATGAGTGAAATGAAGTTGTTGGGGACAAGGTCACGCTGTGGGTGCCCCACGCTGTGCCCCGAGTGCCCAGATGCGCGGGGAACATTCACCTTTAGCAGTTTTTAAGTCCTGCAGCCCATGGCGAGAGGCTCTGGCGGAGGGAGCGGTGCCGGTGCGGGGTCCCGCTGCCCGCAAGGACGCGGCTCTGCCCCGGCCCGGCCGCTCGGGGCTGGGGGAATTCGCTTGGGCACATCAGGGGCTCGGGGCTGGCAGGAGTTGTCCGCTGTCTCCTCTTCCCTTTCATGTGTGCCCTGCCTTGGGGTGTGCGTGTGGGGGTTACAGCTCTTTAATTGAAACCTAGTAAGGAAAATAGTAATGGATACCAGGCTTCGATGGAGAATTCGTGTCCGCGGCCGCATGATGAGTGTTAGTTCAGCAGACTTTAAGAAGCCGATTCTTCTTCCCTGTCATTTCTTTATTGACAGCAGCCCCTATTAGATTTACCATGTCCTTTTGCAACAGCTGGTGCTCCCCCCGCCCGAGGTATCAATCGATGACCGGGTGACTTGGTGGCATCTTGAAGAAAACGGGAGCAAAGTGTGTGTCAGTGGCGGTGCCAGAGGCTCCCGGCTCCCCTCCTGGAGCCAGCGCCTGCCGTGTGCCCGGTGCTGCCCGGCACCCCCCGGGCTCCGGCCCCGCTCCCAGCCCCGGGGGAAGGAGACGCCCGGGGGGCGTGTGGGGATGGGAAAGGCTCCGGTTCTGGGTTGTTAAAGAACACGGCTGATGGTCAAAGCAGATAAAATCGGTTTCTTTGCCGGGTGCTCTCGAGTGCCTTGTTCTACTGGGTCTGCGGGGAGGTGGGGGGGCAATGCCGCGTCTGGAGAGCTGGAGGGCTTCTGCAGGAGGAACCGGCGCTCCTTGGCCCTCTTGTTGTGTTGTGTGTGTGTGTTTAAATAATTGAATAAACGTATCCACTCATTCCCTCTTTCTCCCTCGCACGCAGAGACACAAAGACAGCATTGAAAAGATAGATCTGTTTGACTATAGGAAAGGACAATTAGTGCGACTTCCTCTGAGCGGCAAACTGGATGTATGGCCTGGGTATTTAAAAAAAAAAAAAAGTCTTATCCAAATAGTGAACTCTATTTACAATTTCTGCTTGGCCAACGCTGGTGGAAGCAGGAGGATGGGTGTAGAGAGGGCAAGGGAGGAAACAGGGCTTTCATTTTGCTTCTGCCAGCAGCACATTGGTGAGAAGGATGAGACCAGAGGCTGGAAAGGGTCACCGGATCTGCGAGTGCAGAGGGTGTTGGTTTGTGGCATGCAGAAGCTGAACGGTGCAAAAAGGGCTCAGAAAAGGTAAAAAAGGACGTGAGCTTGGGAGGGAAGAGGTCCGGCCCCAAACCTTGCTGTGCCCTGACATGCCCTGGTCGGTGAGGCTGGGCCTGGCCTGAGGCAGAGGCGAGAGCCCCAGCAGGCAGCTCCGGGTGCTCCCTTACTTTCTTTTCCAGTCCGAGACAAAGTGGAGGCAACTGGAGAATGTCGGAGCAGGGATGGGGACAAGGTAAACGCAGGTCTTGTGAGGAGGGGAGGAAGCGGGGCAGGGCTGGTGGTGCCAGCATGTGAAACCCTGATGTTTTGGGCTTTCACCGGAGCCAGCACCTGCCAGGATCCCGAGCAGGCTCCGGGTGCCCAGGGGGAGCGAGGGGAGCTGGGGGCTGTGCAGGGCTGCTCACTGCCAGCGTGAGCCTGTGCTGGGGGACAGCACTGCCTGAGCCCGCCGTGGCTCTGCCACACTCGGTGCTGCACTGCTCCCACCAGGCTGGGCCACGAGCAGCCTTTCCCTGAGGAGTGCATCCCAGTGAGAGGTGGTGGAGGAGAAACCACTCCAAGCGGTGCTTTCCTCTCCTTTTCCCCCAGTATTCCAGGAAGCAGTGCTGTCCCTAGGTTTCCCCAACTCTGCAAAGCCCTCACCTCGGCTGTGTTGGGAAGGGGGCCTGATCCCTCTGGTGGGGGATCTTCTGTTCAGAGAGACGGGAACAACCCCTTTGATTGCTGGACAGGATGGGGCTGAGCCTGCTCGGAGAGAGATGTGAGGGGATTTAATTATTGATATTTTTAATGCCTCTAAATGCTTTTTTAGACTCTGGCAGGTTATTTTTCAAAGTTTTTAGGCCAGGCTTTCCATGAAATCCAATTTGCAATCGGAGGGAGTGCTCTGCCAAAGGGCAAGGCAAAGAACTGCTGTAGTGATTCCCCCCTCTCCCCATAGCAGTTTGTATAATCCAAGTGTATAGACGAGCTCCCTGAGGGACCTGCTGCATTACACTTGTGGCCTGCAGTGCCACACTGGGTTGGATCTGTGTCAGCACGGCCCCCATCTCCTGACATCTTTGCGGGGCTGGGGAAGGGCCTGCCCGGGGCCGGGCAGACTTTTCCTCGGAAGAAGTGTGTAATCGCTGCTCCCCACATGCCCCCCGTGCTCCAGCCAGTATTTACTGCAAACCTGCCAAAGTAAACCACCCTGCTGCGTTTTATTTTGGATAAACACAGCGCGGCCACGCTGGGGTGTTGCCTTCTGAAGGGCTGGGGATGGAGCAGAGGCTGCGTCGCCGTGGGAAAGGGAGGGAGGAGAGGGATAAATCCCGGAGGATGCAGAGCTGCTGGCAGGCAGGATGGGCCTGGGCCCCTGGGGATGCTTGGAACAGGCGGCGCGATAAGGAAATGTAGATAGGATGCAAAACCCCACTTAGGCTGTGCACGTTGGCCCTGCTCGCCGTGCACCGAGGCTTGTTCTTTCCTGCAGAGCACCCAGCACACGGAGGGGGTGTCAGGGACACCTCAGGGGCTGCTGTCGGAGCAGGATTGGCGGGGTGCCCCAGGGCACGAATCGCTCCCCACACATCCACAGCACATCTCCACCGAGGCCGTGGAGCACACACGGCCCCTCCACACACGCACACACCTCGGAGCTGCTCCTGCAGGCCTGCGAGAGGACGTGTGGGCCCAAAAGCTGGGCTGCCTTTATTTTCCTTTTCCTCCAGCTGGCTCTTCAGCCCACCGGGAGAGAGCCAGAGCCTCTTTCCTCCCACACCTCCAACACGTACGCACGGGGAAGGCTCGCTGCGGCGCCGAGCTCTCGTGCAAACGCTAAAAGTTGCTTAGGAGGGTGAAATCCGAGGAAGCGGAGCTCTCCCAGCCTCTCAGCCACCACAGACCCGGGTTCTGGATTGAACCGGGGAAAACCCATCGAGGTGCTGGCGATGGTGAAGAAGAGCTGGGGGGCGGTGGGAGCCGCTCTCTCCGCCCTGGCCTTTTAGCTCTTGTGCTCCGAGATTAGAGAGCCCCGGCCTGGCCGCTCTCCGGGGAGACAGCGGAGACCTTTCATGCCTCTTTGAAGAGCCAAGATAGTGTCGGCCTTGCTGCAAGCGCAGGCTGCAGACAGGCCGGGAGGCGCGAGGGCACCCGGCTATCTCAGCGTGCTATCACCCTGGCTCCCCCCGCCAGCAGCCCCATTCCCACCTCCACCCGCTCCCGGCACTTCACCGCCAGCCACCCTCATCTCTTTTTTTTCTTCTTTTTTTTAATTTTTTTATTTTTCCTTACTCCCGTATCATCCCTTCCCTTTGTCATTCATTTCTACGGGTCTCCTTATTTATTTACTTCTGCGCCTCGCTTATTTATTTCTGGCGAAGAGGAGGCTAACAAGTAGCTGGAAGCACTGGCCAATATTTAACTAAGATGGCTGGCCATCAGGTCCCTTTTGTTTGCTTGCAAATTAATCATCCAGCGCGCAGTCGGCGCCAGGGTAGATTTATCACACACAGAAGGGGGAATGAGGCGGCCGAAGGGAGACAAAGACTGTTCGCACCTTCCCGCTTTTGATCTTAGATTAGTGCAGCCTCCCTTCATAATACGAGTCTCCGGGGGGCTTCGTCGGGGAGGTCACTCGGAACTGGCGGAAGTTTGCACGCCATTAGCCAGACGCTGGAATTGGAAATCATAAGCGGCAAACATTTTATTTTCCTGCGCGGGTGGGTGCGGAGCGCGGCGCAAGGTGAGGGGCAGGCGCGGAGGGCGGCAGCGGCTCCGGTTTCTGCCGCGGCGCCGAGAGCGAGCTCCGGCGGGGCGGGTGCGGGGGCCGGGGCGCGGCGGGGCCGGGGGTGGCAGCGCTTGTCCCGCAGGAGCCCGCGGGCACCTCCTGGTCGCCGTGAGAGAGCGGCGGCCCGGTTGGGATAAATTGCAGCAAACTTCTTGAAGCCGCCGGGCGTTTGCTGTGGACGCTGGTAAAGAGAAGGTATCGGCTTTGGGGTTTCCCACAGCGGCAGGAGCCCGAGAACCGGCTCCGAGCAGAGGCTGGAAACACTCGCTCTCTTGGTCGATAAGCAGCCGCACAGCGCAGCCGAGCGCTGCGCGGGTAACCAGGCTCCTGGCTTCGTGAAACACATCAGACTTCCCCCCCCCTCATCCTCTTTGAACGCATTACTCCCGCTTCCTTTCCTCCCTCCTCCTCTTTTCACCCCCACCCCCGACCAAAGGGGAGATATTTTGGTGAATGCAAAGCGATCCTAGACGCTGGTTACTACAGGGACTTCACCAAGCTGGCGCCAAGCGCTCTTAACCATGTGCGTCAAAAATGCAATGTTAGAAGAGCTAATCACTTTAGAGGTTCCGCTCCCATCTGCGCGCAGCCAGCGCCGAGCCCCCGCGCTCCCCCGCTCCGCTCCCGGAGGATTATCCTCCCCTCTTTAAAGCAGGGTGGGGGGCGTCAGGAAATTCCCCCCCCCCTCCGTCCCCAGGGCAGGGCAGTGATTCGGCACCTCCCAGCGCTGGGATACCCTGCCTGACACGCGTGGGCGCTCCGTGCCCTGCATGCCCACGACACGCACGGTCACAAGCCCCCTCTTGCTGCCCTGCACTGTCACACACCCGTACCCAGACACACGCACCCTCCCCCCCTCCCAAAGGAATATATCTCCCCAGAAACTTCCCAGGAGGATCCTGCCCGGCTCTTCCCTCTCCGTGGGGTCGGATCAGACCCACGCGTGACGCCTTTCCCGGGGGGCGGCTGGCTCCATGCGGGCCCGGCTTAACTCGGAGCTGGGCCCCCCCCGGCCGGCGCTGCCCCGGCCCGGGCGCAGGGAAAGCCGCACTTCCCGTCTCCTCCCCGCGCACCTCGTGGAAGAGGAGGGGTGTGGGAGCGTAACCCTGTCGGCGCCGGTGCCAGCCGAGTGGCCTTAATCCGCAACGCCAAAGAAAGAAAGAAAAAAGGGAATAATAAATACATTAAAATCCTATTTTCCAGCGGCCTCCCGCTTCCCTGCGCGCAGCCGCTTCTATCAGCAGCCGCCGGGGCCGGAGCTGGGCCAGCGGCGGGCGCCGCCCGCCCGCCCCACCCCCCCGCCCCCCCCCACAACAATAATAGCGGCGGCCGCTGGAGCAGCCGGAGCCGAGCTCCGAGAGCTCCGAGCGGGGGGAAGAGCCGCAGAGCCACCCCCGAGCCCCGGAGCTCACCCCCAGATTCGCGGGGGGAAGGAAAGCGCCCGGCTCCCGGCCTGCGGGTGTCGTTTAAAGAAAGCAACTTTGCCGGGGAGGGGAAGAGGGGCGCGGGGGGCAGCGGCAGGGGGGTGACACCAGCCCGGCGGCTGCGGGCACCGGCGGCGGCGGGGATGGGCGTGCGGCACGGCGGCCTCCCGAGGCGGCTCCGGGCCGGGGGGGGACGCAGGGGGAGCCCCCGCTACGGTACCGGCGGCGTTTGGGGAAGGGGGACACGCAGCTTCGGACCCCCCCATCGCCACGCGTGGAGCCCCCCCCGCTGCCGGCGCTCGGGAAGCTCCTACCGGGGGAGAGCGGCCGGGCACTGGCCAGGCTGCCGGGGCGGCGAGAGGCCGGGGCCGGGGGGCGAGGCGGCCCCCAGCACCCCCCTAGAGGCGGGAGCTGCCGGCCCCTTCCCTCCTCCCTCCCCGCTCCCTCCCCTCTGATCATGTTGACATATTCACACGGCCCGAAGTACTAGTGATGCTTTGCTGCAGCGTTACAGTTTCCGACACCTTCTTTTTATAACTCGGCGCTGTCCCCCTCCACCCGAGCTGTCAGAACCCCGCCTATGGAGCCTCACAATTGGTCCGAAAGCGTCAAAGAGCCAATCAAGGCGGCTCCAGCTCCCCTGTAACCCACAACACATCCCTACGATCGGGTGCACGCAGAGCACAGACTCACAGGGAATTCTCAGAGCCGAGAGGCTCCTTCTCCCTCTCTCTTCTCTCTCTTTCTCTTTTCCTCTCTTTCTCCCTCCCCCCTTTTTCTCTTCCTTTCTCTTTCCCTCTCTCTCTCTCTCTCTTTTATGGAGACAACAGTATAATTCTGCCAGAATATTTTTTTTTTTTAAGGCACAGCGAAAGAGAAAGAGAGGGGGAAAATTAAATTAAAAAAAAAAAAAAAGGAGGGTGAAAGAAAGAAGAGATCCTGATGGAAATCAGGGCACCCTGACCAGCTCCTGCTTGGAGAGTGAGGAAGGCGAGGCGGAAACGAGATTTCCCTACAAGTTTTTGCTGCTGAAGGTTGCTCAGGAGCCTTCCTCGGCCGGCGAGGGGGGGTGGGTTTGTTTGCTTCTTTCTGCTTTCCCTCCTTTCCCAGCCTCTGCTCCACAGCCTGACCGTACGGAGGAAAGGTGGAGGGGTGGGGGGGAGGGGGAAGAGAGCCAGCCACCCAAAAAGAAAACCCAGCTTCGAGCCGTCACCCTCCGCCACGGAAGAAGAGAAGGGGGATTGGGACTAAGAGAAAAAAAGAAGAAAAAAAAAAAAAAAAAAGGATTTCAGCTTGTCCAGCCCTTCTGCGACAACAGGAGCAGACAGCGAACCCGGTGGATTTTTTTTCTTCCCTTCTTCGGCGTTTCTTTTCCAGCGCAAGGACTTCCACTCAGGAAAAAAAACGCAAACAACTAAAAAGCAAAACAAAACCTCAGAGACCGAACACGAGAAAAAGCAAGACTAATAATGAACAATCCTGTTAATCCGCTGTCCCGAGGGCTGGGGATGAGCCCCGGCTCGGGAAGTTGTAGGCTGTAGAAGTTCTGACTCTCCCTCATGTACTGTGCTGTTTAGAGCTTGTTTTTTCCCCAGCCTATTTTTTTTTTTTTTTTTTTGGCGCTTCATTGCTGTTACTGTTATTATCTTATTTTTTCTTCTTCGTGATGTGCTGTTAGAAACCACTCCGGGACTACTCCAGCAGTAGGAAGAACGAGGAGTGGAGTGGATGAATTTACCGATGAGAGATCCAGTAATTCCTGGGACAAGCATGGCTTATCATCCCTTTTTACCGCACCGGGCACCGGACTTTGCCATGAGCGCCGTGCTGGGACATCAGCCTCCCTTCTTCCCGGCTCTGGCTTTGCCTCCCAACGGGGCAGCCGCCCTCTCCCTTCCCGGGGCTCTGGCTAAACCCATCATGGATCAGTTAGTGGGGGCTGCAGAGACTGGTATTCCCTTTTCTTCCCTGGGTCACCAGGCTGCAGCCCATCTGAGGCCTTTAAAAACTCTGGAGCCAGAGGAAGAGGTAGAAGACGATCCGAAAGTGCATCTGGAAGCTAAAGAGCTTTGGGAGCAATTCCATAAAAGAGGCACGGAGATGGTGATTACCAAATCGGGAAGGTAGGTCTGGGTCGGGGGTTCGTGCCTTTTCCACCCCCCTTGTCCCCCATTCCTCAGTCTCTGGACCCCACCAGGGCAAGGCTCTCTCCCCGGCGGTTTCCTCCCTAAATCTCCTTTCACCTGGAATTATGGAAAGCTTTAGGCAGCTGAAGATCCGAGCCCGTCTGGGGCACCACGCTGCCGGGAAAAGCCCAGGCGCGACCCGGCCCTGCTCAGCGTGTGCAGGGGGTGAGAGGGTCCCTTCATGGTTCACTAGCTTAATGCTTGCTGGAGAAAACTGGGAGCAGGCAGAAAAATAATTTGGGGTTGGCAAAGGGGCTGGCCTGCTCTCGCTACACGCAGTTTTTCTTCCTTAAGGAAGGGGAATGAAGGAAAAATCCTTTGGAGCGAGGTCTGGCTGCTGGTGGGGCAGGAGGGCAGATAGGCTCGGTGTGTCAGGCTGTGCCTCTCTCTGTGCTGGGGTCTCGGCTGGGTTTGTGCTTTCTGATTATGCCTGGAAATGTACAGAAAAGCTGACAAAAGTCCCCAGCCGTCCTGCAGCCGCTGCTGGAGTGGCAGGGAAGGGTTTGCAGCTCCGCGCTGCCTGTCCCTGTATTTATGTAACCTTCACGTGGGAATGAATGAACACACACGGCGCGTCCACGCTCAGCATTTCTGCTTTTTATAGCTTTACCCGTCTGAAATCTCTCTCTATATTCGCTACTTATTGACATCTGGACTCTTTTACAACTCTACCTATTGCTGTGATGATACATAGGGTGAAAACCCCCTTTGAACCCGGGTGTTTTTCTAAAGGGCTCTCTGAGAAACCTCCCAAACTCTCCACGTGTGATTTGCCAGGAGAATTACTCGAGGAAGCCACTCCTGAAAAGTCTTCTTAGATGGCCTTCAACTGCCTCGCTGGAGCTTCACCTATTTGCAAAGCACCAGTTGCAGGCTACAGGCTCAGGGGAAAAAAAAAATAAATACAAGCCCTAAAAGCAGCAAGGAGGAGAAAAAAAAATCTCCTCGCCCATTTTACAGCTCTCCCGAAGTTTTTTCTGTTAATTGTGGTCAAAAGTTTTTGCGTGAAAAGCCTCGGCCAGTATTAAGAGCTCTTACATGTTGCAAAGTCATGTGTTTCCTTTTAAGTTGAGATTTGCTGAATGCCAAGCACTCGATATAATAAACAGCAAATTTGTGGTATCCTGTTGCAGTTGGGAGCCGGAGCTGGGAGCGGAGGGGAGCGGGGTTTGCAGAGAAGCCTCGGCACACGGGGGGATCCCGGAGCACGGGGAGAGCCCCGCTGCCCTCGCTGGGGGCTTTTTATTCCCGTCTGTAAAGTGTAAAACCGCGCACTTTATCTGGAGCTCGGCTTGTAACAGTTCAGACCATTTATTTTATCGGGGTGCCATCAGCTCCCATTTCTTTGTTTAGCAGGCAAAAAGGAAACTAATGAGAGATCAGAGAGCCCCAAATGGGCCTTTGCTGTTTAGGAATGGCAGGGAGAGGTTGGCGCCTGCTGATTTCTAGGGAATGCGTACCTTTCCCATCCAGGGACCATTTTCTTCTGCAACTTTTAAGTATTTGAGAAACCTTTTCGCTGGGGGCGGGGGGGGGGGGGGGGGGGAAGGTGGAGGGGACCTTTTTGCTGGACACAGAGTTACTCTGCTGCTTTTGAGAGCTGAAGTAGTTGCTTGGTAGACGTGCTACCAAAATTCAGAAGCTTATTTAAACGCTGTAATTAATTTTATTTTATTTTTTGTCTTGTCTTTTCTTCCCCTTCCCCCCCCCCACCCCTGCCCATAGGAGAATGTTTCCTCCATTTAAAGTGAGATGCACTGGACTGGATAAAAAGGCCAAGTACATTTTATTGATGGATATCGTGGCGGCTGATGATTGTAGGTACAAATTCCATAATTCCCGGTGGATGGTAGCCGGCAAGGCTGACCCTGAAATGCCAAAGAGAATGTACATCCACCCGGACAGCCCGGCCACCGGCGAACAATGGATGTCCAAAGTCGTCACCTTTCACAAGCTGAAGCTCACTAACAACATCTCTGACAAGCACGGATTTGTGAGTGCCTTTTACACCTTCCTTTGCCCCCCTTTTCCCCTCCCTCGCCGCCCGGCCGGAGCGGGGGTCCCGGCGGGGGGGTGTGCCCGGGGCACGGCGGCTGCTCGGCCGGGCTGGCCCCGGTGGGCGGCCGAAATGCGGGGAAAATGGGGCAAAAAGACCTCCCCACGCACCCGGGGACTGGCATCTGCCCGGTTTATAATAGTCCTCGATTTTTCCTCCTGCTGGGGTCAGGATTAAAGCCTGGAGTTTACTCTGTAACCTCCCCGTGCCATGCAGCCTTAACTTTAGGGATACATTTCCAGCGCAGCGCAACTCGATATTTCTCAGAGCTGCGGTGACTTTATATATCTATATATATTTTTAATAAAGTCGATCACACTTTCTAAGCGTAGGAAAACGATATGCATATGTGTATAAAGGGCTTAAAGGCCTAAGTACGCAAACGTTTAAATCTATATTAATCTGGATAATGTAAAGCAAGCCGGAGTGAAAATAAACAGGGACCGAAAGCAGAGGTCAAGTTGCCCATTCATGTCTATCCACTCCTTTACATTTACCGGGTGTGCAGAGATAAAAACTTACCCTGAGAGTGAAATCAAACAAACCTGCTGATAAGTGCTCTGTCGATCCTGGCCATTTCTTTCTATTCCTGGGAAAGCCTCCGCCTCGGAGCCGGGGCTTGCTGGTGGTGGCCGCGGCCGGGGGATCTCTAATGTGCCGAAGATTGCATTTGCTGCTGGGATTCGATTAGACGATACATTTTTGCCGTTCGCAGAAGGCCTTAAGTGAATTGGGGCACGCAATTAGACCGAGCCGAGGCTCTCGTGGTGATGTTGTAACTGTAGCTGCTGCTGCTGCTTTGCTTGATTTTATTTATTTATTTTTTTTACACATTGAAATCAAAAGGCATTGCTGCCGGAGCCCAAAAGCTTGTCCCCCTCTCCGAGCAGAGCTCTGAGGGGATTCCCCCCTCTCTCCTCTCCTTCGAGAGGTCCAGCGAGAGCCTAACCCCGGCGAGCTGGAGCTGTCAGTACTTTTAGCTGGATGCTGCGAGGCGTGTGCGTGTGTTTGGAGTGTGCTTGGTGGGGAGGAGGAGTGAGGGGAGGAAGGAGAAGGAAGGCAAATTAGAAGGAGAAAGTGCCGATGGCTGGGGAAATGCTGCTCCTGCTGACCGTCTTCTTTCCCCCCCTGCTGCCCTGTCTGCTGCCGGCCGCTGCCCCCCCAGACCATTTTAAACTCCATGCACAAGTACCAGCCCCGCTTCCACATCGTCCGAGCCAACGATATCCTCAAGCTTCCTTACAGCACGTTCAGGACCTACGTTTTCCCGGAGACTGAATTCATCGCAGTGACCGCATACCAGAATGATAAGGTAAGGAGATTAAGAGAGGATTTGTTTTACGTGTTTTGGCTTTTAAGAGAACTTTTACTCTGCATTGTTCCCTTAAAACTCACGAAGCCCATCCCGCTCTTCTCTCTCTCTCCCCCTCATCTTTTCCCCCAAAACCTCCTTGATCTAACTTCGGCAAAGTGCTGGGGGAGGGGGTCGAGCACTCTCCTAATACCGACCTCGGGGAAGGCAATTAAAAGGAAGGAGGGCTGGGGGTGAGGGAGAGAATGTTTAGGGGTTTTGTACCATTTTTTTCCCCCAGCATATCTCCCCAGTATGAAGAAAGGGATGGGGTGGGGTTTGCTGCTCTTAGCGTGGAATTAATCTAAGATGCATCAGAGAGAAAAAAAAAAAATAATGAAAAAGACTCGGCTCCGTGTGTCGAAAGACAGAGTGCGGAGAGCAGCGGGGCCGAGATTTTGTAATTCTTCCTGGCCTTTGTGCTGTTTTAGCTCCTTTAACAGCAATTGGCAATAAGGCTGGAGCGCACGTCTGGTTCCTATTATTATTATATTATGATTTTTTTTTTTGCATCCTGCAGTGTTTTATTATTTTTTGTGGTGCAGAAATATGCTCTGGTCAGAGAGGGGTATCTCGCTTGAATTTAGCTGGAAGGGCTGAAAAAGCCCGTGTGAGAAAGTTTTGCAGCGCTGCAAACGCTGCCTTTCCATTGCTGCTGGTTTATTGTCGCTTGCGATGAAGGTGGTATATTTGGGAGAGTGGCAAAAGGCGAATTTACGATAATTAAGTCAAGTGGAAAGAAGCGAAGGAGCCAAAAAAGGGGCTTTGATTTTTTTCTTGTCTGTGAATTACAACTTTGCGTTCGCGTGCGTTGAGCGCAGAGGTTCTGGATGCGCAGCGCCCGCTCGCTGCAGCTCCCCTGTGCCCCTCTCTGCCCTCACATCCTTCACCGTCAAAAATTCAGGGGTGAAAAGGAGGGTTCTGTACTCTTCTGCCCTCGGTTTCCAAAAAGCCGCTTCCCCCTCGGGGCTCGGGCTGTTTTCCTCTCCCTCTGCAGCCGGGCACTTGCAAGGAAACTGAAAGAAAATGAGTGTACAGAGAGTAGACTTTGCTTTGGGACTTATCAGCAGGGCTGGCCGGCCCGGTCTATCAGCTGGGGGCGGCTCGGTTGAAGGACAGAAATGAGCATATTTGTGTGATTGCCATGAAATCGGCTGGGAAGCGGCGTGTGGAAGCGGCGGGGAGCGCTCGGCTCGGCGCGGGGGGAGCAGAAGGCACGGCCGGGAGCACCTGGATTAAAGGTCCCGCTGGTTTTAGCAGTGGGGTTTTCCTGCTCTCTCCTGATCCCGTGTGTGAAGCGGGGGAGTGATTCGGGGCCGGGACCGGTCCTGCCCGCACTCGGACACAGGACGGGGTTTCCTTTTTGGAGTCATCCTGTGCTCCTAAACTGGGGGGGTGCTGTGCTTCCAGCCCGGTCCGAGCCCGGGAATGGAGCGGCGGGGAGGCGGCATTCCCGTTCCCACTGCTCCCATCCTGTTCCAGCGGGGTGAGCCCCGGCCTGGCTGGGAATTCGGCTCCGTGCATCGTACGCGCGGGCACCGGGCACTTGCGGGATGCCCCGCACCCCCCATCCCTCCCAACAGCCATTCCCTGCCATCACCTGAACCCCGAGGAAACCAAAACCGAAAAACTTCCACACACATCCCCCCCAAAAAACATGAACTGGATCCTGGCACCCCTGGCGCCCCAACACACACGGAGCATAATGCGATTATATAAAGAATTTTATTATAGCAAGGAGGTGGGTATGATTCCTTTGCGGTTTAATTATGGTATTTAAAGAGTTTTAAGCACAGGCATAACTTGCATGGATCTCATTGCACGGCTCAATTAATTCCGATGTGGTGGCAGCAACACGGGGCTCTTTCATTGCCACCACGGTCCAGGTCACCGGCCAGCCCGGCGGGGGATTGGGGGAGAGCTGCTTCCAAACCGCTCGGGAAAACACATGGATTCACCCAAAAAACAGGGACCTTTGCCCCTTGCCCTGTCCTACTCCTGCCAGGATCCTGCCAGCACTGGGGAACTGGGAAAAGCGGGGTTTGCTGTTGTTTTTTAATACAAAAATCTCCTTATTCTGCCCCAACCCCCTGGCTATTTTTTTTTTCTCTCTCTCCTATAGATCACACAATTAAAAATAGACAACAACCCTTTTGCCAAAGGTTTTCGGGACACCGGGAATGGAAGGAGGGAAAAGAGGTGAGTCTGGCTCAATTCTGTGTAGGCACCTCGTTTAGTTTCCATGTGTTAAGCTCAGAACATGAGCAGAGGTCAAAATCACCTTGCCTCGCCTCCAAACCACACTTCCCCCCGCCAAAATCCATAAGGATCTTGGCATTAATAACGTCAAAGGGATTGCATGGGAATTCTTTCCTGCTCTCCACGTTCAGTTTTCACGTCGCAGGGGATGAAAGGCCAAAGGGAGTGTGGTACATTTAGCAAATATTACCAGAGAAAAACTTCCCCTTAAAAATTCGAGAGGGAATATTGCAGCGTAGTTTGGATCTGGGACTGGGGAAGAGGGACAAGTGAGGACTGAGCACTACTTGAATCTCCTCTGGCATTTTTCTGGGGACTGTGTGGAAAAGAGTGAAATGTGGCGGAGAAACATGTAAATATGTTTGGACAGAGGTATCTCATGAATATGGAAATAATTAATGAGAGAAGATTCTTTATTTTTTTTCCAAAAGCAGCAGGACACAGTTTGTGCTCCAGGTAGGCAGGCAGAACTCATCATAATGGGACTCAAGAGTTTTATTTTTAATATAAGAAGAAAATATAAGGAGAAAAAAGGGACAGTTTTTTTCCTTTGATGGGGGATATGTCTGTTTTGGTGTGTTACAGGAAACAGGATATTTTAGCCATTTACACAAGGGGTTAGATAATGAATAAATCGATCTGTTCCTCTTTTTTCAAACAAACAACGAAATAAAAAGGTGGGGGGAACGTGGTGTAAACCAAGGGGCCTCTCTCCCTGCCCAGCACACACACACACAAACATGCACACGCCAGCTCCTCTTGTCCATCAGTGTGAATATAAAGCCAGCGCTGGAGCCACAGGACGGAAATGATTTCTAATTTCTCTAAATATAAATAGATTTTTTACTCCGGGTTAATTGTTGGTGAAAAGATTACATAAAGTGCCTAACAAAATAACCACTTCCTAGCAATCTTAGCAACCATTAAGATGGCTCATATCTCTGGAACATCCTTGCCTTTTCAAAGCTAATCTCCAGGGAATGCTTCCCTCTCCCCTCCGCCCCTTGTCTTTAATATCAGCCCTCGCTGAGGAGCTGCTCTCGCTTCCAAGAAATCTCCTCTCATTAGCAGCCAAGCGCTGCCTGCCAGAAACGCGCTCTTCTCCTCGAGGGAACCGTGGCTCTTAATTCCCCCGTGCTACTCGTGCCCGAATAGGAGCTCCAGGAGGGGCTGGGGAGGAGGAGGAGGGGTCCCGGGGGGCACCGGGGGCCGCTCGCCCAGCGGGTTCTGTGCCCGCAGGAAGCAGCTGACCCTGCAGTCCATGCGGGTGTACGACGAGAGGCAGAAGAAGGAGAATCCCACCTCGGACGAGTCGTCCAATGAGCAGACGGCCTTCAAGTGCTTTGCCCAGTCCTCCTGTCCTGCCGTGCCTGCCGTGGGCACCTCCAGCCTCAAAGGTGAGAGCTGTGGCCCCTGGTCTCCTCTGGGAGAGCCTGGGTGCCCGCTCTGTGTGGTGGCAAATCCTGGCCCTTCCACTGGAGCACTGGCCCACTTTCCTTCCTTCCCTCTTGACTTCCTTCCCACCTCTTTCCTTATTTTCTCCTGTTTTGTCTCTTCACTCTCTTCTCTCTGTTCTTTCTCTCTTTAGTTTTTCCTCCCTCTCTTTCCTTTTTTCCCTCACTACTCTTCTTGTTTTCTTTCTTTTTGTCTTTCCTCCCTTCGCCCCCCTCACTCTTCTCTCTCTGCCTTCCTCACTCTTCCTCTCCTTCTCCCTCTCCCCCCGGCCTCCTTCTCCCCTTGGTGCACATTCATCCCTCCCCTCCCTGGTTCAAAAAGGAGCCAGCTCCGAGCCAAGGGAGCAAAGACAGACCACGGGGCAAAAGTTCAAAACTGGAGTCACTCCATTAATATTCCTCACTGAATCTGTTACTAGAGGAAGGATCTTTCCCCTGGATACAGTCCCGAACTTTGTTATAGAAAAGTCACCCCGGGTTTCTCCGTGCGGGGCTGGGAGCTGTCTGCAGCTCTCTCGTATGTATTAATCCATCCCGGGCTGGGGGGGCAGGGGGAGGAGGAAACAACCTCTTTTTTGTAGTTGTTTTACTCGTTTTTTTAAAGGCCTGCCGAGTTGAGGGGAGGGGAGCTGGGAGGGGACCCGAAAAGCAAACCAGAACTTCACACCTGGGGCGCTGAAATTAGGAGATGAAGTGCAGAGGAATCCAGCGAAGCCGTGCATGTGTTTGGGAAGAAGGGGGGCCCAGGGGGCGATGAAGACGGCTGCAGGGTGTCTCTGCGTGCGTTTGCAAAGTTTGCCCATTGAAAGGGATGAAAACTTTGGAAAACTTCCTAGGAGACACATCCCCAAGGCCCTTTAGCCCTGCCCCGAGGTTGTTAGTGTCCCGTTCCTCCTCTACCCCCGCTGCAGCCGGGGTGGGACGGGGGTCCCTGGGGGCTCCTGCAGCCCCAGGGAGCGGAGCCGCTGGCCCCGGGCCCGCCCGGCTGGGGGGTCGCTCCTCCGGGCTGCCCCTTTGTTTCACAGCCAATTTTTCTGCCTTGTGTAAAGCTCGGGCTGGCTTGGACGGGGCGGGCGGTGGGAGCCGGGGGCTGTATTTATTTATATAATAATAAAAAAGGGGAAGTATTTCCACACAAACCTCTGGCCGGCCAGGAAGCGTTTCTGCCCCGTCTCCCAGCCCGGTGGGGATTTCGGGATGTGCAGTGCCGGATCCCAGCGCCGGGCCCCTTTTGTCTTGCAGATCTCTGTCCCAGCGAGGGAGACAGCGATGCAGACAGCAAAGACGATCCCTTGCTAGAAGGCAACGAGTCGGGCAAAATCAGCACGACCACCGCCGCCACCCCAGCGCCAGCCAGCTCCGCTGCCACCGCCGGGGACGACCCCCGGGACAAGGGCGGCAGCCCCTCCAAAAGCCACTTCTTCCCTGGGGACTCGGCAGGGAGTCGGAGCCGAGAGAGGACTGAGAAAGCCCCTCCGGACTCCCGGCACAGCCCGGCTACCATCTCTTCCAGCACCCGGGGGGGAAGCCTGAGCGGCGAGGAACTGAAAAGCCCCCTCAGGGATGGCCCCAAAGTAGATGAGAACCGACTGCTGGGGAAAGAGCCCTTCACGCCCCTGACGGTGCAAACCGACAGCACGGCCCACCTGAGCCAGGGACACTTGCAGAACCTCGGCTTTCCCCCTGCCCTGGCCGGCCAGCAGTTCTTCAACCCGCTGGGGAACGGGCACCCGCTGCTGCTGCACCCCGGGCAGTTCGCCATGGGGGGAGCCTTCTCCGGCATGGCCGCGGGCATGGGACCCCTCCTCGCCACCGTCTCCGGGGCGTCCGCCGGGGTCTCGGGACTGGACAACACGGTCATGGCCACGGCGGCGGCCCAGGGACTCTCGGGAGCATCGGCGGCTGCTTTGCCTTTCCATCTGCAGCAGCACGTCCTGGCTTCACAGGTACTGCATTCCCCCCGCGCCGCCCCTCCGGGCCAGGGGGGATCCGACCCCGGGCACCTCCTTCCAATTCCTCGCTTCCATGTGCCCCCGCTGCCCCTCCCAGGGGCCGGTCACAGGGCTCGGCTGAAAGTCGGAGGAGGGAAGGCTGTGGGCGGGGAGGGTGGCCCAGCGTGATCTTCTTGAGCTCTCCCCCCTCCCCGCTGTCCTCCGGAGCCGCTCACCCCCAGCACAGCCGGGGCAGGAGCGGGGCGCTGCGGGCGCGTCCCGGCCTGCGGAGCGGAGCCGCCGTCGGGGGGGGATGTGCCCGGGGCTCCCGGAGCGAGAGTGGGGGCAGGACCTGCGGGTAAAGGGCGCATGCCCCAGCGCAAGAGAATCGCCCGGTGATGGGGAGAGCGGTGGAGAGACCCCTCGGCCCTTTGGCCTCCGTTGGGAGCGGGGCCGTGCGGGGCAGAGCCCGGGCAGGGGGAGGACAGCTCCTCCATCCCGCCGCCGTCCCGTGCGCGGAGCAGCGCCTGGCGGGGAGCGTGCGGGCCGGTAACCCTTTCCTCTCTCTCCTCCCCTCCCGCAGGGCCTGGCCATGTCTCCCTTCGGCAGCCTCTTCCCCTACCCCTACACCTACATGGCTGCGGCGGCCGCCGCCTCCAGCGCCGCTTCCAGCTCTGTGCACCGGCACCCGTTCCTGAGCGCCGTGCGGCCGCGGCTCCGCTACAGCCCGTACCCGCTGCCCGTGCCCCTGGCGGACGGCAGCAGCCTCCTCACCACCGCCCTGCCCGGCCTGGCCGCCGGCTCCGGAGAGGGCAAGGCGAGCGGGCTGAGCGCCAGCCCCGGCTCCGTGGCCCTGGACTCCGCCTCGGATCTCACCAGCCGCTCCTCCACCCTCTCGTCCGGCTCCGTGTCGCTGTCCCCCAAGCTGGGCGCGGACAAGGAGGCGGCCACCAGCGAACTGCAAAACATCCAGCGCCTGGTCAGTGGGCTCGACCCCAAGCAGGACAGATCCCGCAGCGGCTCCCCGTAACCCCCCGGCCTCCGGGAGCTCATTTCAAATCAGTCTCGCAGTGCACTTTGTTTGAAAGAAACCACATCCTCCACCCCGCGAGTGGTTTTTTGTTTTGGTTTGTTTATTTTACCCCCCTCTATTTTTTTTTCTCCCACTTTCAATTTATTATTATTTTTTTTTTTTTAACATATAAAATATCGCGGCGTTGTGTGTGTGTTTAGCAACAAAAAGGTGGAGCAGGGAAAAGGGTCGGGGATGGGGGAGCGCTGGGTTGGAGGCTCCTCACAAGGAGCAGAACTGGCCGGATCGAGGCACTGGTGGGGTTTGTGGCATCCTCCTATTTTTTATTTTTTTTTTATCAGTGTAAAAAAAAAACCAAAAACCAACCCCAAACCAAAACACCCCGAAGAAAAAAAAAAAAAGAAAGAAAGAAAAAAAAAAGAAAAAAAGACCTAAAATAAAAAATAAAACAAAAAAGTCAAACAAACTTACAAATAAAAATTAAGTAAGAGAAGTGATTTTTTTTTTTCTCTCCGAAAGAAAAGTGTGTAACTCACGTATTGGTTCTTCAACAGTTGTTTCCTGGGCGGGTTGTTAACCACAACCCCCTCAGTCGATATTAAGGGAAGCTGTGTGTTTAAAATATTATTGTGATGTCTGAGAGCCAGTTGGTGGCTTCTTTTTTTTTTTTTTGCATGTTCCAGAGTAGTCTGCTTTTTTTTTTTTTAATTTTTTTTGAGGGGGGGGTGGTGGTATTTTTTATTTCAGTGGGGTTTTGTTGTTTATTTTTAATGCTCGTTTCAAATCCCAGGGAAAAAAATTATTATTAATAATAATAAAAACAAAAATAAGACCTTTGTCCCTCTACCTTAAACATCCTCCCTTGTAGCAACAAAAATAAGAAGTGTAGTTGGAAAGAAAAAAAGGTGAATTTATTTTATCTAAAAACGTCTGTAGCTCGACTGTAGATTTATCACAGCTTTCCCTCTTTAATTGTATATGCAATAACAAGGTTTAACATACTGAGAAGAAGAAAAGAGCGGACACTATTATTAAAACAAAGTATTTATGTAATTATTTGATAACTCTTGTAAATACGTGGAATATGAATACTCGAAATTAAACTTTAATTTATTGACATTGTACATATCTCTGTAAATACGACTGCAGCCGTCTTCTTTTTTTTTCCTTCTGTTTTTATTTTTAGTCGTTTTCATTTCAAGTTGGTAATTCCTTTAAACATAGGTCCCGACCCAGAGGAGAAATCCCCCCATTTGTGAGGGCTCAGTTTTTAAATCAGAGCTCAGCCCGGGGAAACCTCGTCCTTTGGTCAAGGAGCAGAATGCAAAAGGCAAAGCAGAAAGAAACCAAATTAATCAAAGACCTTAAAAAAAAATCAGAAAGAGAAAAAGACAAAGCAGCGTGCCATGGTAGCTTTTAATCCTCGATTTCTTCAGTGTTCAAAATGTCAACTACCACAAAATTATCTACATTTATACCCGACAACAGGCTTCTCCAGTGGCTTGAGAGAAAAAAAAAAAAAGGTGAAGATTCTAGGATTTTTTTTTACTTTCTATTATTTTTGCCCGTTTCTTCGGTGTGTCAGAAAACAACCCCGCGATGGAGTTTTACTACTGTGCTTATTGTTGTCTTTGTTTTGAGTGAGTGCATATTTTCTTGGGTTGAAAGTCAGGTGCTCAGAGCTGGTTCAAAGAAAAAAAAAATGAAGGTATATTTTGTGTTATATAAATGTTGAGAAGTCCTTGCTAATTTTTTTTTTCTGTAATTTCTCCCCCCCCCCCCCCTTTTAAAAGTCACTGAAGTTTCAATAAATTTTTATTGAAATGTCTTGGGCGTACTGTGAAATGCCTTCACCCCAACCCTCCCCGAAGTGCCTGGGAGGATGGAGGGGTTGAAAGATATATATCCCTGTTCTGCCTTTCTCCTCCACCCCTTTTCCATTCCCAATATTAAGATATTTCTCCTGGAAGGAGCTAGTACGAACCAGTCGAGATGGTGTCATTTGAATTGTTGGGGTGGGAAGGACGAGTTTTAAGCAAGCTGTTTAATGTACCTTTTCCGTCTTTATCCCTCTCGCTTTTAAAGTCGATCCAGAGGCTGCTAAAGTCACCTCTTTTAATGGAACAATATTAAGTGGCGTTTGAAAAGTTAATGAGAAAGGCTCAGCTATGCTTTTATCTGTCATAAATTAATAACGCAAAAGTGAAGAATTAGAGAATAGATCGGTTAAATTTTAATGCAGAGTCCTCCTTCAAAGTTTCCAGGTAAAGTGCTCAGGAGTTGATGCTGTTGCCGGGCTCGTTTTCCTCTCCTGTCCGGGCAGAGGATTTGGCTTTCCCAGTCAGTTACACCTGGAAATACATGGTTTTTAAAAATCTGTTTTTCGCCCTTCGATTGGAATCGCCCCTTCTCGCCCTTAGGCTCGTGATATATCGAGATTAAGCTGGAAAACAGCTGGAATGCGGACAGACATCCAGGCTGGACCAGGGGCCTGGGAGGTGACTGAGAGGAGAGCTGAGGAGAGCTGGCAGCCCCTGCTGTACCTCTGCCAGTCTATGAGCACATCCTTTAGCAGAACATATATATTTCTTGTTAATGAGATTTTTTCCCCCCCATCCCTTCAACAGTTAGTGGCCCGTGTATTGAAAAGCGATTCATCCTCGGCCAGTAATAAATATTATAAGGATGTACTTCCAGCCTGTATCCTGTTTTATGCTCTGCCTGCCCCTCGGCCCCCGGTTCCTGTGCCGGTGAGATAAAGGGAGATCCAGGGGGTGAAAGTGCTGATGAAGTTGTGGGGGATTTTTTTCCCCCCTCGATTTTCTAATTTAAAAATTCCCCCACGAACATCAAACCGTTCCCCTTCTTGGGGGAACGGGACCCTTCCCATTTCAACTTGGGGATGAGGGTTTTGTTTAAATCCACGCTGTTTGAGCAGGAGAAAGGCTGGGGCTTAGCAGGAGTTTTTCTCTCCCTCTTCCCTCACCTTTGGATGGCCCAAGGTGACGGCTGCTGGAAATGTCACTTGAGCTGATGCTCCCCTGAGCTAGGAGGGGCTTTGGGGGATAGAGGTGGCAGCGAGAAGAGGCAAAAGAAAGAAAAGATAAATCCACCCGAAGAAGGAGGCAGCGGCTGTGCAGCCAGCCCAAAGGCTGCAGCCCACAAGCCGTTTTCCACACGGATCCTCCACGCGGGTGGGAGCTGGAGCCGCTCCGGGAGAGGGAACCCGGGCCGAGGGGAGCAGGCAGGCGGGACAGAGCCGGGACAGAGCCGGGACAGAGCCGGGACAGAGCCCTGGCAGCCCCCGCGGGTGGGACAGCCACGGGGAGCAGCTTTCCCCTCTGTGCTGAGCCTCAGAGGCCGCGCCAAGGCAGCGGCCCATGACAGACCCCCTCTCTCCCATCTCTCTGGCCTAAGGAATCATGTGGGGATCTCTGGATTTTACCTCTCTCAGCTGCTGGCCCCCAAAAAGGCTCTTTTTGAGGGGGAGAGCCGCTATGATCTGTGTATGAGTGGGGAAAATTTCCCTAGCTGGCGAGGAATGCACTGCTGATGGTCAAGAGGAGAGCCGCAGCCAGCTACCCCCAGACCTCCCTTGTCCATCTCTCTCTCCTGCCAGCCCAGGAGCCCCGGTAGCCGCCGCGCAAGCCAGGCAGGCACCGACAGCCCCGGGGCGCCGCAACCCCCGAGCTCACCATTGATTCTTTTTAAGGCTGAGGGTGCAGCCTGATTGCTTTAAACCCTCCCTGTCCACGGGCCTAATGCTGACCTCCCCCTCGCCATGCCCTTGCAAGAAATCCGTGTACCGCAGGTGTAACTCTGACTTGCAAATGGCTTTATCTCTTGTGTATCTTATTTGTATATAGTAACGTTAATGAGTAACTCTTGTGGCGCTTGTGGATGGAGGTAAACAGCGAGCAATCTCTGTGGATTATCCTGTCTATTACTCACCTGGCGCCTGTCTTGATATCCTCAATGGTTTTATGGCTGATGCAGGCGACCCGGCGCTGGGCGGGGGTGGCCGGCGGCGGGGGGGCTCCTGCGGGGCGCCGGCGCCACCTCTCGGGCAGCCCTGGCAGCGCCCCGAGACCCC
This sequence comes from Pseudopodoces humilis, assembly GCF_049639895.1. Taxonomy (NCBI): domain Eukaryota; kingdom Metazoa; phylum Chordata; class Aves; order Passeriformes; family Paridae; genus Pseudopodoces; species Pseudopodoces humilis. The sequence goes on from NC_142219.1 coordinate 9,293,499, forward strand.
CGAAGGGACCCGCGGTCCGCGGGAGGGGGCACGGAGCGCACGGAGCGGGATCTCGGGGCGTGCTGGGGTGAGCCCGGAGCCCGCAGCCCGGCCGGGCAGAGCGGAGCAGCTCCCCGCAGGCTCCGCTCGGAGCCGAGCTGCGTTTTACCCACGGGAGATTTTAGCCCCGAGTCCAAAGTCTCTGGGAAAGCGGGGCTGCGGCCGCCCCGCCGGGATGGAGCGGGGGAGAAGCACGGAGCGCTCCCCGGAGCCGCAGCGCCCCGGGGGACAGCGCGACACCGACACCCCGGCGAGCCGGGCACCGCCGCCGCCGGCGCGCTCGGCCCACGCTCCGCTATTAGTTAATTATTGATTGATTACAAGTGAAAATTTATGACCCTCTCTCTCCCCCCTCCCCCCGCAGCCTCCCGGCCCCTCGCACGCACACACGCTCCTGCCCTCTGCAAACACTCCGGGGGAGGCGGGAGGCGTGTTGTTGTTTTTGGCCTTGACAGCTTCCAGGAATATGAAATATTTAAGCCCTTCGGTCGATCTCCCGTACCCTGGACGTCCTTTTTTTTTTTTTTAATTTTTTTTTTCCTTCCCCCCTTTCATGTCCCGGCTCGGAGGCTCCCGTGGCGGCCAAGCCCCCTCCCCGCACACAGCCGGCGTGCGGGATCGGAGCACGCCAGGCCTCGCAGATCAAAGGGACCTCTCCGGCCTCTGCACAAGGGAAGAGAAAAAAAAAAATAAAAACAGTAATAAAAAAAACCCCGTTGATTTCTTTAACGATTGTTCCTAAAAGTCTTGGAAGCAGGGACCATCCCGCCTCCTCCCTCGCCTCGGGCTGCAGGATTGCACCGGGAAACGATTTTGGGAAGGCAGAAAGAGGGTTTGGGAGAAGGGGAAAGGAAAGAAAAAGGGGGAAAATTAAAAAATATAGAGGAGTTGCTTGAAATTTAGCAGCCGCGTGTCTGCACACCCTCCCGGCTGGGAGCCTGGGCAGAGGGGTCGGGGCCACTCTCGGACGGGGGCTTCCCAAAATGGGGCGAGCTCCGAGCCCCCGAGAGTGCCCGTGGCTGTGCGGGGGGCACTGCCCCCATCTCTGCCGGCACCCCCGGGCCGAGGGCCGCTGCCAGGGGGTGACCGGAGGGAGCTGCTCCACGCGCGGCCCTGGCAGGGGCTGAGAGACGGACGGACGGACGGACGGACGCGGGGATGGCCGGCCGGCCGGAGCTGTTGTTTGTTATCTCGGGAGGGTAAAGGGGCCGATGTGGCGATCGCCTCGAGGCGCCTGGCAGCGTGCCGGGAGCGCCCCGCTGCCCCCCGGTCCCTGTCACCCTGGCCGGGAGCGACAGGGGCCGGGCGGATCCGCGCTGCAGGCGCCGGGACGGCGGGCTTGGAATCATCTGGGGGGGGAAACCTCCCTCCTTCGGCACCTCCAGCCGCGCCTCGTAGAGAAACTCCCGTCCACGGGGGCGCGGGGGCAACCCCGAGCCTTCATCCTCTTCCCCACGGTACAGACACGCCCCGGGGGAGTGAAGAGACCCCCAGCAGGACATTCCAGCCCGGGGATCAGAGGGTTCGCACTGCGGGATCGCCCTGACCCGCCGGCCTCTCCCGCAGCCCGCCCCGCCGCGCAACCATCCCACTTCGCACCTGAAGTCTTGGTTGCGAGTGGGGAGAAAAAAAACAGCGGTTCCCAGAGATCCATCCCCTCGGGGTGATGCCTTGGGGCTTTTCTTGTTGGCATTTTTGTTTTAGTGTTTTGATTTTTTTTTTTCAGCCAGCCCCAAACTTCCCACGTGCTTCTCCTCAAACCCCGCATTATTAGGGAACAATTAAGGCGTGTAAAAACACGGCGAGGCGAAGCCCTTGAGCTGGAAGTGGCCGTCCAAGGCTCTGTTTGAGCTCTTGGCCCCATCCTCTCGCCCCGACGCCGGGGCTGCTGCGGGCAGGGTGAGCCCTGAGGCCGGGCCGGGGCTCGGAGCTTCTGCGGGGCTCTGGAGCTGCGCGTTCCTCGTCTGCCACCGCTCCTTTGTGGCTGCTGGAACCCGTAGCCGCCTCGCAGACCCCACCTTTGGGCTTTCCCTGTTCTAATCCATCTTCTTTTCTTCCTTTTTTTCTTTGGTTTCTTGCTTTTTTTTTCATGATTTGATTATTCTAGAATAAATACTTAATCATTATTGTATTTCTAAACGCTCTCAGCCGAAACAGAGTTCGACCTTCAGCGCAGGTAACCGCGGCCATAATTCCTGCTGAATTTCACCGTGGTCTCACCAAACTAAGCTTTTCCTCCCTCTCCCACATGAAATCCTTCCCAGAGAAGGCACTGAAATAAAAACCAAACCATCACCGAGCGGACTGGGCTGTGCGAAGCCGACCCGACCCCACGGACACCCCGACCCGCTCCCCTCCCTGGGCAGCCCCGCTCTGCCTCCGGCTTCTCTCCTTTCCGAGGTCCTTTCAAGCTTTATTTCCTTTCGAGCCGCCCGAGCGCCACTCATAAAATAAAGTTATCAAGGGAATAAGGTCGAGAGAAAAAGCCAGTGGTGCTTTCCCCCCCGGATCTGCTGCCTCCACTGAAGGCACGAGCGGAGCGGCTCCGGGGAAGGGGGAGCCGGCCGAGGATGGGGACGCGGGGTGCGGCTTGGAGCATCCCACGGGCTGGACTGCCGGGTCGGTAAAACAGGAGCTGTTCTTGGGGCAGGAGGAGGCGGCAGGGAAGGAGCTGGAGGGATTTCTCCCAAGCTTTCCCCGAGTCCAGTTTTAGGTCCCTTGCAGGAAAGGAGTGCTCGCCACCGCGCTGCCCGACCGCGCTCCCTCGGGAATGTGTCACCGCGATCTTCCGGCAGGATTCTGTCCCTTCTGCCGTGACACCGCTCCTAGGCGCTCTCATTTTATTTTCCATGGGAGTCTTGAAAATGCGTTTTTCCAGCTTTCGCTCGCTGTCCATTCGTGGCCTTCCCAGTGGATTTTCGAGGGGCTCTTTTTCACTCCTCCGTTCTCCCGAGTCCTTTTTCTGCCGGTTTTCATTTCTCCCGTCTCCGATCTAAAGAGCAAGCAGAAAAAAAACCACCCTCAAACCTAAATACAATTATAAACCAAGGCAGGAGGCTCCCCCGCTTCCCTTGCTGGAGCGGGTGGGGGTAGGGGCTACCCCTAGGAAAAGTGAAAAGCTCGTTTTAATGGGCGGTCATTGCTAAATCTCACCTTAGGGCCAAAACGACTCGCGACCCATTGCCCTCCTTACGATGTATTTATTTGTCTCAGTGGCACCAGCCGTCAGTCATTAGTGGGGGGGTGAACCCGAGAGCCGCCCCACCATGGTGGCCGTGGTCCTGTGGCTTTTTTGGTTTGTTTTAAATATGGTTTCTCAACAGGAACCCTTCCAGAAGAGGAGGAATAACCTGGCGAAACACGGGGGGAACACGCGTGGGAGCTCAGCGAGCCACGACCCCTCCCAAAACGGTTTTGGTGCGAGCAAACGGGGTTTGGTTCGTACCCCGAAGGGTTCGCTCCCAGGAAAAGCGGCGCTTGGGCCAGCAGGGACATTATTTAATGGGTAACAAGGCTTTCCAATAGTAACAATAACGGAGGAGCAAAGCAATCCAGAAGCCCGAGGTCAGCAGCGGCCGCCAGAGCCCTCGGGCACCCGGGCGAGCATCGCCGACCCCGGGACCGGGAGCGCAGCCGGGCAGCAGCTCCGGACCCCCGGCCGGCAGTGCTCGCCTGCACGCTGCTCTGTGGTTCCGGCCATTCCAGGAAGAGCTGGATGTCACTTTATGTACAGCTTTATCTGCACATGACAGTCAGAAAGCGCTAAGAAGTTTTATACACATTTTAAATATTTCTACAGCTCAAATACATGTGTGTGTCTGTCTGTGTGATTATATAAAGTTGATGCAAAGAAATGTGGCTTTGAGCGCATTTTTTTTCCTCCACACAAGACGGGTGCGGTGTGGGACACCGGGCACGGTGCGACCTGTCCCCGATGCCCGCACACATCCCCTCCGGCCCCGGCTTTCCCAGGTTTAGTCCCGCCTGGCCGAGCACAGCCCGGCTGGCACTCGGAGGGTCTAACCGGTGGATTTGGGATCTGGATTAATTTAGCGATACTTTCGCTATCGCGTGTTTTGGGTAAATTAATCTCTGCCAACAGCAGTTCGCTGAGCAGTCCCAGGCACCCCCATCACCCCCGGGACAGCTTTGGGGTCCCTCCCCTCAAGGAGAGAGAAACGTGTGTGAGTCTCCCCGGTGTTTGTGTTCACAGCCCTTTTACAGCCGCCTCCGGTTTGTTCCCTCTGCCAAATGTTTATCCAGGGCTAGGGACGAGAGAGAAACCATAAATGTCAAACTCCCTTTCCCCCAGCTCGCCATCCCGCGGCTCCAAAATTCTGCTGTCAGGAGGCAGGACCGACGGTGCGGGAGTGCCTGGCCTGGCTGGCTCGGGCAGAGAGGGAGGAAGAGAGGGATGGAGGGATGGATTGGACACGGGGTCGGGATGGGGAAGCTCCATCCTCGTGCCACCGCTCATTTCATCCTGAAATCGGGAAATCACGGATTTAGGGAATCATGAGCCCTCGGCACAGGCAGGACCTGGGTGCCCGGTGGCAGCAGCCGGCAGGAGGAGGACAGGGGGGCTCCTCGCTGCCGGGGGTGTCCCCCCGCCGGCACCACTGCAGCCGCGGCCGCTCCCGGGGCTGTTCCCGGGCCGGGGCCGCTCCCGGGAGCGGGACTGATCCCTCCGGGGCTCCGGGCTCCGTCAGCCGCTCCTGGAGTGCCACCTGGTGGGAGCAGCCCGGCAGCACGGGCACGGCTCGGCTCAGGGGTCCCGCAGCCCCCCGGGAAGCGTTTCCCAGGGCTGGCAGGGGTGAGGGGTGTCCTGGGGATCCCCAAGAGCCCGGGCGTGAGGAATGAAGAGGACACCAGCAGCAGTACCCAAAAGGAAAAGATCTGAATTGAAAGTCTTTCTTCTTCAGAGACGGAGAAAGGAGAGGCACTGCTGGAAACCCTGCGAACCCCCTCTCGCCTCTCTGGGGCTGCGAGCGGGAGTGCGAGGCTGCTGCCAGCACTGGCAGGATGGCTCCTGCGGGTTTCCACCCACTCCAAATGGGAACCCTCGTGCTGGGCATTCTGAGGGAAGCAGCTTTGGGCCTGGCATTTTTGCAGGAAAGCTCCCAGAGTTTTCCAGGTGTGTGTGTGTCGCTGCACTCTGAGAGCAGGTGGGGTTTTACAGACTGAGCTGTCGTCCTCCTGGCCGTACCATGGGCTGGTTTGGGTGCCAGAGGCCTCCTTGCTTTGTCTGCTTGGGTTTCTGATGCCCTCCCTCACATATCCACACCTACTGAGCTATTTCGCTCCCCTGGTTTTGTCTTTGCTCACGGCCTGCTCACTCACAGGTCCCAATGTGAGCAAGCACAAAACCAATGTTAGGTTTTGTTTCATGGTTTTATTCATACTCCTCCAATCTGCCTTACACTTTTTACTCTCTCTTACACACAACTATCCTTCATATGTACTTTGTCTTATTATATCCTTGTTATAGCTCTGATTTCTGCCTCCTACCTCATTACAAAACCATTCTGCACCAGAAACTGCCATGGCACAACGCTTCACTCTGGGCCAGAGATTAACTGGCTTTGGTGAAACTGGGGGGCACAAAAATGTGAGAACAAGGATGTAAAAGCAGGAAGACATGCATCAAACTTCAGGGTAAACAATAGGAACGATATTGATTGCATTTTAATGTGCAGTGGGTGCACAATGGGGAAGAAAACCTTCCCGGAGAAAAAAAAAAAAAAAAAAAAAAAAAGACACCCGCCCCACCTTAGAAGCTTGGACAGACAATTTGGGATTAACTCAGAGGGGACCTTATCCTAAGGCTTCCATGGGGAAGTGCCTTTCCAGGGCTAGCAGAGCTTCCAAATAAAGTGCTGTCCTACTTTCTGGCTGTGTCTAAAGAGTGATGAGAAATGCCCATTGTCTCTGCCCAGGCTGGTGCGTGCTCTCATTAAGGCTCTGAATTGTGTGTGTGCATGTCGGCGTCAGGGCTGTTTGGAAGGCAGGGATGGGCAGGGATGTTGTAAGAGGTAATTCCCGGCTTCCAGAGGGCTGAGAAATTTCTGAAGGAGTTTTAAACTGTTGGAGGTTTGCTGCTTGCAGGAGCAGTGAGACGGGAAGATGGTGGCGGGTAGGACGGTGGTTCTGCATCACAAATGTTTCATGAAGCTGCGTGAGCAGAGCTCTGGGGGAATCCACCCGTGCAAGGGCAGAGCCTTCGCTGGGAGCAGCAGGATTCATTTGAGGTGTTCCCAAGTAACCCCACTTTGCTCCTTGGGTGTCGAGTTCTGATCTGAACTGACAGGGGTGAGGAGACCTGGAAAATGGCCTTCCCTGCCTTCCCTTAATGAGTTACCTCAAGTCCAAATCACTTCATATTCAGCGAGGATGCTGTAACAGGAAAAAGTGTCAGGAAACATGAAGGCACAGCTGTTCTTTCCACTTGGGTAGCTGCAATCGGTTTGAATAATGGATATTCTGTTCAGCTCCTTCGAGGGGAACTCGGAGTCTCCAGCTCCTCACTAAGAGGAGACACGCTGATTTATCATTTATTTATTGGATTATAACCCTGTTTTACGGGTAATCAATCGCTGCTTTTTCGGCTTCCTCTTAAATCACATCACCCCAGTGCAATCAGGGGGTGAGGCCACTCCAAGAGCACAGAGGTTTCCACTGGAAAAGTCTTTCCATCAGATTTGGAGATGTTAATGTGTGCAATTGATGGGGGAAATAACAGGCAGGGGTTGATTTGGCCATGTCCTGTGGGGCTGGGTGAGCAGCCTAGCGGCCCTGAGCACACACTGGTGGAGGGTGCTGTTTTCTAAGCTGCTTTGCAGTTTGGAGACCCTGCTGTGTACACTGAAATGAGCTGTGGCAGAAAAAACACCCATTTTGAGGCTAAATCCTGTTTACCTCAGGAAAATAGAGGAAGGGGAGGGCACAGTCTGTAAACTCAGACAAGAGCTTTGAAAATTGCCATGTATTCTTTGCACATCACTTGTACATCCCCCCAGATGCTTCCCCACCATCGAGTGGGAACTGACACTTCTCTGGTGACAGCTAAACAGAAATTTTACTGCCAGAAGCCCTCACAGCAGCATGGGCACCTCTGTGAGGGCACTCACTGCCTGCCTGGAGTGGTGTTTGCTCTCCTCCTGCGCCCAGGCACAAGTGATGCCCATCAGGATCGAGGAGAACTAGTTGTGGACAATAGAGAGATAATTAAGGATTTGATGCATGGACAAAGAGGGCCGTGAGTTTTTCTAGGCTCGATTCAGTCTGGGGAAGGATTCCTTAAAGCTGTGATGTTGAAGGAGCTATGATGGGGAGCTCTGGAATCCTTCTGAAGGTAGGAAACTGTGAGAAGTGAGGGGGACGTGGTGTAGGCACAGATGGAAATGGTTGCTGTGTGATTTCCTGGCTCCCCTCAAGAGCTGTCGGGGGTGGGTTTCCCTGGAGGGAGTTTTGCTGTGCTAGACGTGCCTTCCCTGTGACTCAAAAGGGCTCCAGGGTCTTGGAACTTCTGGTTTCTGCTTCTTTGGGGACTGGTGGGATGAGCAGAGACAGAAGCAATGTGATTTACATGGAGCTGAAGGGTGGGGGAGAAAGCAGCTGCTCTGTGCAAATCTGGAATCTGAGTGTGTGAAAATGTGGGAAGGGTTCTTCAAGGTTCCCTGTGCTGCTGCTTCTCCTCCCTGTTCCTTCAGCTGATGCTGGGCCTGCTGCCCTCCATTCATGGCTGTGACTTCCAGCCAGGAAAAGCATTAAATCTCAGGGGTCTGAGGTTTTCCATGGGGCCTGTGCAGGTTTTCCTCTTTGCTGAGACTCTTCCAGACTCTCCCTTGCTTGTCTGTGGGATTCAAGCTACACCTAAGCAAGCCCAACCTGGTTTTGGGTCCCCAGGTGCAAATGTGTCCCCACAGAGAGCTTGTAGCCAATCTGCCCCTGAGGGCAGGTGGGAAATGCTTTGGGTTGTGCGTGGGGTCCTGTCCTATCAGGCTCTGCGCTCTTTGATTTTTGGAGCTCCTTGGCTGGAGAACAAAGGAGGTGTCCTGGGTTTGGAGAGGATGTTGAAACTCAGGGATGAGCGTGGCAAAGATTCTGCCCTGGAATCAGGAGTGTAGCTGGAAGGGAAGGAACTCGACAAACGAGTGAAATGCTGCCTCTGGCTGGCCTGGCAGCCTTTTATCATCCTGCATTCATCTGCCAGCCTGGCTGGGCCGTTCGACACCTGCTTTCTTATGTGAGAAGTCCCCAAACTCCCCACAGTGCTTTCTCTCTTTAGGGACCTCAGTCAGGTACAGCATCAATGTGTAATTTTCCATTCTTGGCAAGGCACACCCCAGTAAATCTGGGACAGCCATCTGCTGATAATGACTGTCCCTTGGGGCTCTGGGTGCTGCAGGGGAGACACAGGCAGGAACTAACACCCAGGAATTGGGTGGCAGCTGCCATGGGAGCTTCTGGAAGAGCTTCTGGTCCTGTTCAGTCTGACAGAGTAGAAATAAATGCTGGTTTATTAGGAACTCTCCCCAGGAAATGTGATCTGTGGCTTTAAAACAACCTGTTACCCTCTCTAAATGTTTAATGTAGAAAAAGAATAATGTTGGAAGGGTGGGACGCCACTGCAACCTTCAAAGCTGCAGATACTTCTTGTGCCTGTTGTCACAAGAATGTTCTCATCTTTGCCATGAGACAACACCAGATATTTGATCATTGTGGAAATATTGATTTTTTTCCCAGGAAAATAACTGCACTGAATTAATTTTTCATTTGCTAGCAAGTGAGATGTTATGATGTTATACCTAGGAGTGAATGCCACAACACTTCAGGCTGGGTTATGTTCTCCATAGGCTGCAGCTTCCTAAATTTTATAAAGGCTAGAAGCTTAATAATACTTATATATAGATATAATATCTACATATATATATATATATAATATCTAGGAGCTTATTCTCCCTGTAGAAGGCCATGAGGCAGGAGCTGCACAGCTGTGTGCTGTATAAAACCTGCTGTCCCATCAGTCCCACGTGGTGAGGAGGGTGCTCATCCTGGTCACATCTTACAGCTGGGGGCTGAAGAACCAGTTCCATGTTTATAATGGGTAGATGGACACAAAAAGTGACTCAAAAAGTGCCTCTGTCTTGGCACTGAGGGAACAGAGCAAGGCCAGGGGAGTCAGGACACAGCTCTGGGTGGTTTTGGGTTCTCGGTCTCCTCTGCTTTGGTTGTGCCCAGAAAAATGGTGTTGTTTCCCTGCTGAGCTCTGCAAATAACTGTTTTCTAATCCCTGCTGCCATCTCTTCCTGCAGAGGCCTGGCTGGAGTCCCCTGTGGCACCTTTGTGTGCAGGAGCAGGGCTGCCCTCACCCTCTGATCCCTGTGCTGTGCTGGTGACACATCAGTGAGGGCTCTGCTCCTGTGTGCAGGGAAATCATTTGTGTTTCTCTGATCTGATACTGCTGCAGCCTTGTCTAGATCAGGGAATGCTGCTCCAGGCTTGGGTGGGATTTGTAGGAAGAGCCCATTCTGTTTAAATCTCTTTAGGTCTGGGGTTTTTTTGCAGGGCTTAGTGCATGGGAACATCACATGCATGTTATGTCAAATATAATTTGGAAAAATTCCAGGTGTATAGGTCCTTAACGTTAATGGAGATAAAAAACCCTAACCCTTGTTGTTAGTCCTGATTATTCTGACTTGGCTTTGAGACACGGGTGGGCTCCTCACAATTAAGCAGCTTGCTGCCCTAGTAAAAGCATTTCTTTGAATTAAAACTTTTCATTTTCATGAAGATGTTAAACAGAGGGAGAAAGGGAGCGTGTTCTGCCCCTGCTCTGTCAGAGGAAAGGCTGAGAAGGTGGCTGCTCTGGAGATGCCGCTTTGTGCTCTGATGCAGAAGGGCTCGGATCGGGCTCCCAGAGCCCGGTTTGCATAAACGCCAGGTGAACGTGCGGGTGTTCCAGGGAACTGTATGAAAATGTGCCACTAGATGGCCCCAGGAAGGTGGATCAGAAGGTGGATCGGGCAGCGAGGGGAGGGCAGCAGCCTCCGGCAGACACCTGGCCCCAGCCGCAGGGCCCCGGGGCAGGGCTGGGGTGGCACAGGGCGAGCGCCGAGACACCGCTGCTGGCAAAGAGCAGCACCCGGGGCTCCCACACTGCCTTCCTTATCTTCCACAGCACCTTCTGCTGCCTCTGCTGCCGTGGGAGTGTGCTCCGGGGGGCACTCAGCTGTGCCGACTCCTGGGAGGGCTGCTCTGGGCTCCGTGTCCCGGTGTTGTGTCCCCCGGGACCGGTGTGGGCTCTGTGTCCCGGTGTTGTGTCCTCCAGGACCGGTGTGGGCTCTGTGTCCCGGTGTTGTGTCCTCTGGGACCGTGTGGGCTCTGTGTCCCGGTGTTGTGTCCCCCGGGACCGGTGTGGGCTCTGTGTCCTGGTGTTGTGTCCTCCAGGACCAGTGTGGGCTCTGTGTCCCGGTGTTGTGTCCTCTGGGACCGGTGTGGGCTCTGTGTCCCGGTGTTGTGTCCTCCAGGACCGGTGTGGGCTCTGTGTCCCGGTGTTGTGTCCCCCGGGACCGGTGTGGGCTCTGTGTCCCGGTGTTGTGTCCTCCAGGACTGGTGTGGGCTCTGTGTCCCGGTGTTGTGTCCTCCAGGACTGGTGTGGGCTCTGTGTCCCGGTGTTGTGTCCTCCAGGACCGGTGTGGGCTCCGTGTCCTGGTGTTGTGGGCAGATACCCATGAACTGAGTGAGAGCCCAGCAAACCTGGCCCACCCAGGAGACTGTAACCTGTGTGTATCTGAGTGCCCTTACCAGGCTGGAGAATTAACCAGGTTTCTTGGAGCCCTGGTCACTGCCAAACATCACCTTCCATTTACAACCAGCCTGGCAGCCATACCCAAACTCACACACGTTGGGATAAATGACAAAGTCACCCCTGTGATGAGCAAACCCCTGGGGTCTGCTGGCCTGGGCTTGAGCTGGGGGCTGCCCTCCAGGGACTCTCCTGTGTTTGGGATCCAGGTGCTTTTCCTTTCCCCCACTGTGTGAGGAAGCCTTAGCTTCAGAAGGGGACACAAAGTGTCCAAGGCCAGGTTGGATGGTTGGGCTACCTGGTGTCCCTGCCCATGGCAAGGGGGTTGGAACGAGGTGGTCTTCAAGGTCCCTCCCAACCCAACCCAAACCACCCTGTGGTTCCAAGTGTCTTCTTGTGGCTCCTGCTGCTACTTCAGCTGGATGTGGGATCACAGATCCTTCGGTCTCGATACACAGAGCTCCAGGTGCCCTGGAAGGAAAGGTGGTGGCTGTGCTCAGGGGAGTTTGGAGGGGACTGCAGGGGTTGCAGTGTGCTGTGGCTCATACTCCAGACCTGAGCCTGTGGGAAGCAGGAAGGATGAGAGGCTGTGCATCTCTGCTTCTCTCTGGTGTGCTGATGAGCTCCTGTGGAGGATTTAATGAATGGAGCTTCTCTGATGGAGCAGATAGGAAAAATTGCTGACCTGGGGAGGTGAAAAATCGTGCTGGGCCATGTCACAGACGGAGCCTGGCCTGGTGGCCCTTCAGGAGGGGATGGCTGCTGTGTGAGCCAGTTTAGGCGGGGAAGCACAGCCAGGGAAGGAGCCGACCGGAGCTGCCACCAAGCCACAGCTTTCTGGGATGTGCTGGCACAAATCCGCTCTGGAATGAGCTCTGGGAGGCTTTGCAGCGCTGCAGGCGGGTGAGAGCACTGCCAGGGAGGGCTGCAGGGCAGGCTCCCCTCGGGCTGCTCCCGCTGCTGCCCTGCCTCGCACCTCGCCGCCAGCCGGGGAAGTACCTGCTCTCCTGCAGACAGGGAAGCTGCGTCCCTCTTCCCTCTGATATGGAATTCTTGTGGGGCCCCAGGCTGATGGCACTGCTCTTCCAAGCCAAGCTTTGCTCCTGAGGCAAACTGGGATGAGTCCAAAGGCTTGTCTGGTTTCCTTTCTAGGTTTCCTCCCTGTTTAGTGGGATTAATAACACCTAAGGGTGTCAGAGTTAATTACTCATCAGGCTTCAAGCACTCTGAGAAAATGCTGTGCCATCCATTGTTTGAATTTACAGGGTGCTGCTGCCTCCTGACTTTCTGAGGAGTGACTGAGGTCCCTTCTGTGACTTTGCTTTTTGAAGGACACACAAAAGCCCCTCTGCCATGACTTCTGGTGCCAGCATGGACAGATAGGGCACAGGAGGGAATCAAAAGGTTCTTAGGAACAGTTTGATTTAGGAGCTGGTCAAAGAGAGAGGACGTGGCTCTTCCAAAAGACCCCTCAACTTAATGAGCAAACCAACCTTCAGCTGAAAACCTTGGCATAAGCTGGAGTTTTGTGGCCATTGGCTGTCGGGACAGAGCTCAGGCCTTTCAGGTGAGAAGCGCAGATTTCTGTCCCTGTGTGTTTGAGCTGACACAACTGAGTTTTGGCCATTTTATGCAGATTTGAGCCACAGGACAAATATCCCATTTTTTGGTCTTGATATAACCTTGATATAATCTTGATATAATTTGGGAGTATGAGCTGAAATAACACCTGCTAGGAAGCATCCCTGGGTAGCCATGGATAAATCCAGTTCAGCACAGCTCAGAAAGGGATTGACAAGGCTGGGACACCTGGCTTCTGTAGTCAGAAGGTTTTTCCCTAAAAATCTTCATCTTACCTCTCCCTGTCCCTAAATATCAATGCAGAGCCTTTTTTCCCTCCCAGCCCCAGGTCCAGAAAGCATCCTGTAGAAATAGCTGTTCACTGAATAAATTCCTTCTGACAGGTAAACTGAAAGCTGCTATTGAGCCCTTTTGGGCTGGGGATTGAGCAAAGCTGGGATGTGCTGGATTTTGCTGCTGTTCTGTCAGGGAGGTTCAGTTGCAGCTGAAGCAGGGTGAGTACCTGCTGAGTCAATCTGTCTCTGCTGCTGTGTGAAATGGGAAGTGCAGTGCCCTGTCTGACACCTGCTGATGAGCCCAGCCAGGATTGTTTTACCTGTGGGAGGAGGAATTTCTGGAAGGGGAAATGCAGAAAGGAGCAGGAATGACTCCTGAGCACTTGGAGTCAAGCTGAACCTGTTCTGTGGGGTGCAGGCCCTGCTGAGGCACTTGGAGGGTTGCTCTGATTGCTGGTTTTGTGGGAGCAGGGAGCTGAACCTACCAACACATCCCTGAGGATTTTATTCCCATACTTGCTGAGTTTATTAAGTGGCAGCAGTGGTAGGTTTGGATCCCTTGTGATCTAGGAACTATGGAGGATGTGTGCTAGGAATTCATCCAGCTCACTGCAGGTGCATCTTGAGGCTTTTGGTATCTTGAATTTCAGGCCTTTTAGCAATGTGGGAAATTTGGGAGCATTCTGTGGTGTGTGTGATGGATGTAGCAGGGGGAAGTGGATATTCACTGGGCCCTTTGGGATGAAGGATGGCCGTGCCTGGAGGAACCTGGGGTCCTGTTGCCTAAAATAACTCCTTTTTTATTGCAGACTGTGTCATTCCCAACCTACAGCACGATGACAATGTGTCCAGTGTCCAATATTTGCTGCCATATTCACAGAGCCATAGAATTGTCTGGATTCCACCCCCTGCCAAGGGCAGAGACACCTTCCACTATCCCAGGCTGTTCCAATCCCCATCCATCCTGGCCTTGGACACATCCAGGGGCAGCCACAGCTTCTCTGGGCAGCCTGTGCCAGACCTTCACCACCTTCCCAGGGAACAATTGCTTCCCAATCTCCCATCTAACCCTTCCCTCTGGCAGCGAGAAGCCATTCCCCCTAGTCCTGGTATTCCAGGCCCTTGTGAAAAGTCATGGAAGCCCTTGGAAATTCCACAGCGAGACGGGGAAGAAAGGCTTGGCATGATAGAAAGAAGTGAGAAGGCCTTTAAACGCTGCCAGGCCTCTGTTCCACAGCTGTTTGTGTCTTGTGTTGGGCTTTCTGCTTTGGCAGTCTGGGGCAGGAGAGGAAGAGGCTGTGCTGGCCCTGTGCCGTGCCTGGGCTGGAGGGAGGAATGCTGATCCCTGCCAGGGCAGTGCTTCCCTGGGCAGAGCTGCTCCCAGCTTTGGCTCTGGAGCAGCTGTGGAGGAAAGCTGGTGCCTCCCAGCCCTGCTGCACCAGGGGGAGCCTTGCCTGGGGGATCCCAGCTGGGGGGGTCCCACCTGTCCCTTCGTGGATTGCTCCAGGGGGATGAACCCAACCTCTGTGTACCCCCAAACTGCAGCCTGGGGTTGGGCAGGGGGAAAATGGGCCTTGCCTGCCCCTTCTCCCCTACAATGGCTGCAGAGGTCCACGAGCTGGCTATAAATCAGAATGCACGAGGAAGGCAATTTTCTGCGAGTGAAACTTGCCCTCACCAAGCCCTGGGGGAGGGAGGAGAGCTCCGAGTGTCAAGGTGAGACGGAAGAGCACCAGAACGAGATTTAATTTCCTTCCCAATAATTTTTTCAAGCTGTATAAACTTTCCTTATTTAAAACAAATAGTCCCTGAAAACACGTTCTGTGTCAGTGGCCCTGTGAAAACACTCCCAGTCACAACCTGTGCCTGTCCCTTGCTTGCAGCCTCAGCCAAAAGCCAGCAGTTTTACATTTTGCTCTATTAACTCGAGCTGTAAATTTCCTTGTGCAAAGTCTCCCAGGCTGGGGAATGAATTTAAGTAAACAGGGTGTACAATAATAGACTTGTGTAAAGGCAGGTTTTTCAAGTGGCCTGTAACTTTTGGAGTAAGTTGGTCTAAATCTTGCCCTGTTACATGGGAGAGTGTGCGAGTTTGTCCAGAAGGTGGAGGAAGTCAGAGAAAAGGCTTGGCTGGTAAAAATACCTGGATCCAGACAAGAGCAAAGAATTCAGGTGAATCTCTTGCCTGGCCCATGGCAGAAGTGTTAAACTAAGGGATTGTTAAGGCCCCTTCCAAACCAAACCATTCTATTATTCCATTATAGTTTTTGGTTCAAGTCTTCCACAATTAAATTTTTTTCCTCGGTGACAGCATCTATGAGATACTTATAAGGAGACTGAGGGGTTTTTTCCTTCCCTTGACCTACAAAATCCTGAATGCCCTCTCTAAAATCAGTTTTGTTTGCTTTGTTGACTAAAGGATTAGTTCCTTCTCAGTTATCTTCTGTGGGAAAAAGGCAAGAGGAGTTTCTCCTGTTAGTGTGATGGAAACCAATATTCTGTTTCAGGTTCATGGGCATCGTTGCTCTGAGACTCCTGAAACTCTGCCTGTCTGATGTACAGCTGTGCTGGATCCGTTTCTGGCTCATATTGCCAAGGAATCTGAAGGGATTCTGGGAATATTATGAGGTGTTCATGTTTCCTGCTGCTCCAGGAAATCTCTACTGTAAATGCAACCTACTTATCTCAGATTGTTGTTCAATCTTCAGCTAAAACCAGGCTCAAGGTGAGCATGATCTAGAAGGCTGCAGCTGAGGAAAGACTGATCCCAAGTTGCAAAATAAGCAGTTTTCCTGCCTGATACTTCTGTAGTAGATGATTTTATTTTCCCCCATGAACTTGCAGTTAAAATGCACATCTGGTCGGTGTCTTTGAGTAATCTTGTAAAGGGAACTTGATCATTAGATAAAGAGGAAAGGAACTCCTGCCTTATAGGCAGCCCTTTCCTGAAAAAAAAGGAAAGTTGTATGGAATAACTTGGCATAAAAGCCCATGAACCAGGGTTTCTTTTGACTCCCCTGGGTTTGGGGATGTCTGGTTATCCAACCTTTCTCCAGCTGGCTCCTGTAAAACCCCAGCAAAGTGGTTCTGACTTCTGCTGGGGAAAAAAAAAATCTTTAAGCCTTTATCCAGAACTCAGCAAAACCAATGGAAAACCTCTGAGTCCAGGGGATATTGGGTCATTTCCAAAGGGTGGAAAACAGTGGGGAAAGGTTGAGTCCAGCTCATGCTAGATCTAGAAGCCAAGGGAAATTCTCTGCTCCTGGGAATGGAAAAAAAAAGATCTTGGCAAAATCTGGGTCTTAGTGCTGGAGGAAGTGATTGACTCAAAATGGAAAAGGTTTGGATTTATGGGATAGAAGGAGGATAAAGCCTTGTTTACTGGGGCCCTTGAGCAGCTTCTGATCTAGGAATTTCCTCTTGGTCTCTTTACTAGATAAAAGGAGAGTGCCAGGGCTCTTGCAGCTGCTGTGATACATCTATTTCCTCTCTTTGAAACAAGTGTTTGCACCCAAAATTCTCTCCTTCTCCCAGTCAGGGGAGTGATCCTGCAACAAGGCCCAGCCCAGCTGTTTCTGTAGCCCCAAAAGATGTTGAGTCTCACTTCTGTGGGCCTGAGGGTCCTGCACCTGAGGTGTAACTGGCAGCAAAAGGACAAATTTACCCAGCTGAATGCAAAGACTTTTTTTAGATAAAACCAAGTGTTTGCTTTGGCTTTCAGAAGCTTGGAGATACCTTGCATGGAGAGCTGCCAGCTGGCTGCTCCCCAGCAACTGACTCAGAATGTAAAAGTGTAGTGTGAGTCCCTGTATTCTTTCCCCCCACATCTTGACAAACTTTATAACTGGCTTTCTTTTTCTTCTTTTTTTTTTTTTTTTGAGAGGAGGAGGGAATTCTCATGGTTTTACGCAAATCACAACTGACTCAGCCTAAGCCCAAGGGTAGAATGGCAAAGGCTTGATGGATTAAGTGTCCTGGAACAACTGGCTACACAGCTCTTTCTTGTTTTCTGGCTGTGAGGATCGTCCTTTTGATCAGATCCATTTCCCTGCCACTTTCCGGGTTGTAAATCCATATTAGTCATGGCAGGGTGGCAAACAATTAATATGGAACAGGAGGTAAAGCCCAGGGAGCGTGTGGTGGTCTCTGGGTGCTGGTCACAGCCTGGTGGCCAGGCAGGGAAGCAGGGACACCTTGAGGCCACCTGCTTGTAAATTAGGAAGGGTTGAGAGCCTGAGATTCCAACAACAACCTAGATTTCTGTAATCTTTTCAGAGATGTCTCTAACTGAGCTGCTTGAGTGCCTGACTTCCAAGTCTTGCTGTAAGGCTCAGGTTTGTATTCTAAATCCAGGGGGGAAAGCTGTGTTTTGGCCATTTACCAACTCTCCTGTATATCTGACCTTCACAGCTCCTTGTTTGTGCTGCTGAGGTCATCCTTCCCCTCAGGACTCCCTGGATAACTGGTCTTTGAGAGCATCAGTCAGCTCCTGCTCATCCCTTGAGTGCTGGTGATCCGTACTGGAAGCAAGCTCCCTTGCTTTTCAGGCCAAACAGGAAACTGGGATGATTTTATAGACCTCTGCAACTGGGAGAGAACACCAAGGGACTTAAATGCATCTTCCAACCTTACTGTCCCTGCTTTTAATATCATCAAGTCCAAAAACCAACCCAGCACTGCCACTGTCACCCTTTTTTAAGGACTTTGGGGACCATGAGGAGGGCAAAAGGCTAAAGTGCAAGGGACAAAAGGTTCTGATTCCCAGTCAGAGTGCTGAGGGGTGAGCACAGGAACACCACAACCCTTGGCTTGTCTCTGACCAAATCCCTCCCTAGCTGCCCCAGCCAGACCAACAGGCTCGTTCTGAAGGCCAGTTTGGATTATATTTCCCCAAACAGCTCCTGCTGTGGCTTCAAAATGCTGCCTGTCCAAAGGTGAAGACTTTGTAAAAGATGAGGTAACCATGCCCAAATGACTGCTGGGTCCAAGCCTGAAAATGTTATGTTAAGGCAATACTTTAAAGCAGTAAATTTACAACAAAATCAGTTTGTAGTGGGGTCCCAAATGTGAAGCTAGCAAGAGCTGCTGTGTGAATTTGCAGATTTATTTGCAATAAACTGATTTGCCTGATTAGGGTGGCTTATGAACACAGCTGCTGCTTGGTGCACGGCTTCTGACATCAGCACTGTTATACCAGGGGTGAAATTTGCCTTCCCTACATTGTTACCAGTTGCAGGAATTTATCATCCACCTGTGCTCTGATTTAGGGGTGTGTAAATCCCAGGTAACTGCATTAACATCAATAAAGCTGCTTGAATAGATCTCTATCTGAATTGCTGCTGAAGCTTTCTCCCGTTGCTGTTGGCTATGCAGGTGCAGGGATGTGGTTGGCTTCAGCTGGGAAACACGATGCCATCCAAGTGTGTGTCTAGCATGCAAACAAGAAAATGCTGAGTTGAAACCACAATGTTCATTTAAAAGCTGGGGGGGAAGATACTGTCAGGCTTTCAAGAAATGATTTCTCTTTGCCATCTTGAAATATTTGAACAGGCAGAAATTTTCTGGAGAATGTTTGCCTGGAAATGTTTCCCTTAGAGGAGGAGAAAATGTCCTCCTCCTTTGTGGTGGACAAAGGTGGGCTGGTTCCAGATTGGTTTTGATGGCAAAGTTGGGAAGAAAAATGAGTAGTTGGGAAGAAAAATGAGTGTTTCTTATTTCTCATTTACCTCCACCACTGTCATTGCACCTCTACCTTCACCAGCTGTAGAAAAGGACAGAGAACAGCAGCTTGCTTTTTTTGAAAATGTTAATTTTGTGGACTTTTTTTTACACGAATTTTGGGAATTGGAAACACAAGAAACAACATTGAGGATGTGGGGTGGGGCAGAGCTGCCTTGCACTTGTGTATGGAGTTTGGGTCAGTTGTCTTGTGGCAGCAGCAGAAATGAAAAGTCACCTGTAAAAAAAGTTGTTCCAGGGAGATGAGAGAGTTTAGCCCTTAAAGAATTTCTCCACTGAGCTGGTGGCTACGAACCCAAAGCATTTGGGGCTGGCAGCTCTTTTGAACCACTTGTGATGTTACTAAAGGCTCCCAGATAAATTATCCATACAATTTCTGAATCTCACTGATCTCTTTGTGACAGCTGCCATCAAGGAGATTCTGGGATTTTTGAGGGGCTATATGGCACCTTCATGGATGAGGGTACAAGCCAGTATCAGTTTGGATTGGTTTTTCATATCTGAAATGCAGCTTTTTTTGACTGGAATTTCTCCTGATTAGCTGTAATAGGAGATTTGGGAATATTGTTCAAGGCAGTTCATTTTCTGGGAGTGTGTGCTCATATTTCAGGGATTCCAGCACTGAGCTGACAATGGAAAGGTGCAGGGGAGGAGGAAAGAGGAGTATTGGCAGGTTTATTATGTTTTTTTTTTTAAATGAAGATACTGGCTCCTTGGAGTGAGAGGTGACATCTTATTGAAGGAAAAGGCTTGTGGCATCCTCAAGTTTTCCAGTTTGGCCAGGGAGGGATGTTGGCTGCATGTCCTCAGCTGGTGACACCTGGGGCAGGAGGAAGGAGGTGCCAGCCTTGGCTCTGGGGACACTGGGCACCATCTCTGCTGTGTCTGTGCAGAGCCACTGTGTCCTCCAGTCCAACCCTTGGGCCAAATTCTCACTACATTCAGACAGCTGGAAATGGTCAATATTGAGGTGTGTAACCTGGCTCCATTATTTTTACCACTGCTCTGTCTTGTGCCTCTGAGCTGGAAGCAAACGCAAGACAAAGCCAAGCACCTTAACCCTCAGACTAAACCATGGCCTTCCTCATACTCTTCATCCCAAAGAAAACTGGAATGCTGCCTTTGGAATGAGCAGAGAATGTACTTTTGGGTTGCACCCTTTGCAGCTGATGGGTCTTTAGTATGAAGAAGGGTCTGAAAATATCAGTTTGGATCTGCTCCTCATTCACCTTGCGGGGCCCCTGAAGCAGCTGGTGCAGGAGTTGCAGTTCAGGTGTCTCATGTGCCTATTTTCCATGAGCAGGTTTCCCACCTGGGCCATGTCTCCCATGGCTGATCGTAGCTGGAGGTCCCATTGGGAATTCTGGCTGTTTTTCCCACAGGCTAATGCAAAGTACCACAGGGATGGGAAGTGGGCAGGAATCTGTCACACAGAGGAAATGTCTGCATCTTGCATTGCAATGGCTTTTTCGTAATAATGCCTTTTGTCAATAATGCCTCTTGTCTTGATTTTTATTCATCTGGGGGGAGTGTGTCACAAACAGCTTTCCTTGGGGACAGGGATTGGAGTGGCTCTTGCAGAAATGCCACCTGTACAGTGGTGTGAAGAAGGGGGCTAGTAAATTCCTTTCCAGCCTCAGTGCTCCTGTAGGTGTACCCAGGTTTGCTAAAAATAGGCTCCTTAAGCTGACTGAAAATGGGCTGCCCCAGGCATTTGACTCTGTGCAGCTCCCCTCCTCCTTTCCCTGCTTTTGAAGTTGAATGCTTATGGATGTTTTTTAGCTTATCACAAACCCATCACAACTGGCAGCACTCCACTGTTCCAGGGCTGAGGGTTTTCTTTCTCAGCCTCCACCCATGCATGTACCTCTCGGGAAAAGATCACGTGAAATCCTCTGCTCCTCACTTCTCCATGCCTTAAAGATCGTGCTTAGCATTTCTTTCAGCGAGGATTTCCCACCTTCTGAAGGACCTCAGACACTGGCTGTGCCCTTGATCTCAGCACTTCCTGTGCCAGACTCGTTCTTGTGGCCTTTAGTCTCTGCTTTGAGCCCTTAGGCTTGTCCTAAGGGGCTGGGTGAGCTTGTGAAGAGGATGGCGTTTCCAGGAGTCCTCCTGATTTAAGGGTTCCCCTCACAGAGATCACAGGGAGAAGCAAATTCTCTGTTGATACCTGCTGAGACAGAACCATGGAATTGTTTGGGTCAGAAGGGACCTTGAAGATAATTTAGTTTAAATTCCCCTGCCACAGGCAAGGACACCTTCTAGACTTCCACCAGATTTAAAGGACACCTTCCACTAGATTTAGGGAGTTTTTGCACCATCAGCAGCAGCTGGAGGTGTCTTGTACTGATCTTGTTTTTTGTGGGACACGTTAGGGGACAGGTCTGGCTGAGGGGGAACAGAAGGAAAGGACATTTTTAGGAAATGTGGCCATGTCCACAGCAAGGCCCTGTGGGCGTGAGGCCCTGACACAGCCGGTGTTGACACCAGGAAAAGGGAGCCAGAACAACTGTGGGACTCGGAGAGATCTGTGCTGGAACATGTGGGATGGGTGTGCATGTGAGAGCTGCAAGAGTAACCACAGAGTGCTGGAGGCTGGGAAAACCCAGTGGGAAAGATGTGTGGGCCTTGCTGTGCCTGCCAGGTGGGGGCCAGGGATGGTTCTACCTAAAGCCAGGCTGCTGTTCTCACCTCGGGCCTGGCTGCTGCAGCTGGGCTTAGGGGGGCTGTGTTATAAACTACATTTTAAAGGGTTGGGAGAACCGCTTTGTGCACACCTGTGAGCTTCCAAGTGGCCCTTGCTGAGGCCTGAAGGGGTGTGCAGCCTCCAGCTGGGGCTGGGCATGGCTCCATGAGCTGTGCAGGAGCTGAGACACGTGGCTGGCCACAGATGGCACGGGCTGTTGGGAATGGCTGTGCTCTTCCCACTGCCCATTCACCAATCCAGGTGCTGGTCAGGGCTCATTTGTGTGGGGAGCAGACAGAGAAGCACCCCAGGTAAGCAGTAGGATTGTGGCCCTGCCTGTGGAAGGGAATCTGGCTGAACAGGCCATGTGGATGAAGCTCCTTCCCCTTCACCCCAGCACAGATTAACCCTGTCAGAGATGCTGGAAAAAAGGGGTCTTCCCTGGAGAAGGGAATAGGGTTTCCCCCTATCCCCCTAACACAAGTGTGGCTGCCAGTCCCTGCACACAAAGGATCCCCCTGGAAGCCTTTCCAGCAGGTTTCTACCAAGAAAACTATTCATTTTAGACAGAATTCTGTAGGGTTTCTTCAAAAATCTTCCAGAGATGGGGATAGTGTAGAACATGTAGGGAAAGAGTTAAGGGGGAGTTAATGGGCAGGACCTTTTCAGAGGGCTTCATTCCATGGGACAGGGGACATCCCTGCAGTGTCACAACAAATCCTACAGAGATAAGTGAGAAAAATCTCAGAGGCTCTGTTCAGGTGGAGATGGACCCAAATCTTGCTGGATTCCAGTGCTTTGTGACATCCATGCTGCTTCAGGTCTGTGTCCATGGATTGCAACAGTCTTGGATACCCATGCCAGGCCCCATTGCTGTGTCTGCCCTGGGTGTGGTTATATGGATGTGGGGTTTAAAATCCTTTCCTGTTCAGGGGGTGGTGCTGAGTGACTTTTCAGGGGTGTCATCTCTGTTAGTTCTTGAGGAGGCAGGAAAATTCACAAATGTGCTTGGAAACAGTATGTCTTCCTAAGAGCTTTGCTCCCTGGGTCAGGCTCTCTGATAATATCAGTGTCTGTGCACAGGGAGGGATATTTTGGTGGCTGGGGCACTGCAAACAGGACAGATAAATAATAGCAATCCATGTAGACAGAGGTAATTAAAGTGACAGCCCCACTGACAAATAGCTGAGTAAATGGATGGGGCGATTTGCTAATGAAATGAGGATAAACGGATATGTGGACATGCAGGATGGGGAAAATGACAGAAATATGAATTTGGCATATTCCCAACAGGCACTCTCAGGGCTGCTGTGCAATGATTTAGTCAAACAAGGCTTTGTGTCCTAAATCATGAAGTTGTTGCAGATTTCAAAGACTTTTTTCTTTCCCCCTATGGCTAAATGTGGGATTGAACCAGAACTGGAGGAAAAGTTTCTTTCCTGAAAGAGGCAAACCTGGACAATAATCCCAGCACTGGGCCAGTGACTGTGGGTTAAGGTACAAAGTACCTTTAAGGCAAGGAAATGTGCAAGCAATTTGATGAAAAGTCTGGGAAATTTTCAATTCTTTACTCCCCCCTTTAGTTATGGTGCAAGGTGCAGGAGTGTTTGGAAGCGTTTGAGTTGGGGTGAAGTCAAAATGAGAGGAAACAGAACTAGGAAGTCCTAATAGCCAAGTTATGCTCCCTGCAAGCCCCCAGATGATGTTGGAGTGGACAGAAGATCCTAAAGGTGGTGTAAGCACCTATTTAAGGCTGAGGATCTGACGTGTATCAGCTTCTCTAGAATGCGATTAAGCACAGCTTAAGCTGCTTTACATCTGGGACCAGTGCAAGAATGGTTTAAGCTCACTCTTGGACAATGAGGTCCAAGATCTGTGGCTATACACAGCTTGGCTGATAAATAGCTTCTCTTGGTTTTTCCCTCCCCTGTCCTATATGTTGGGAAATCCATTAATTTTTTGGCAATTTTGGTCAACTTTGGAGCAGAATCTGAATAGCCAGCTTGTGATCCTACAGATCGTTGACAAAACACTTGGCAAAAGTAAATACTAATCTATTAGTTGCTGTATTTTTATCTTGTTCTGGCCATCTGATGTTATTTAAAGTGTTATCCCTACCTTTGCAGCCTTTTAATACCCTACAGCAGTCTTGCATATGCAGCTGTTTCTGGGGAAATAATAGCATGGAAAAATGGGAATTGTTCCACTTTATAAGTGAAGCTTGGAGTGGTTTCCCTGACTCTAATGGAAGAGGCACCCAGTGCTAAGCAACATTTCAACTCCATGTGCTCAGAGTGGGGAAAAATGCTCCTTTAATATGAAAATGACATGATGTTTCTTTTCCAGAAATAGCATACAGTGTGTGTTTGGAGGGTACCCATTAATCTTCATTAAATTAGTGTCCTGGAAATTGGGGTGAACAGAGGTGCAGAGGGGAGGGTGTGGGAGGAGATGGGGCAGCTCTGGAGCACGTGTACCCTGCTGCTTTGTGCAGCTCAGAACGTTAAAAGTGCTGCTTGTCGGGACTTGAAGCTGAATTTTATGGAGGGATAAGATGAAGGAGGCAGGAGAAGGAGGCAACATAACTTCCCTGGAGGCAGCATTTCTGCTCAGAGCCTGCTTTGTTTTGCTGCGCTCTTCCTTCCTTGAGATTAATTAATTTGCAGTGGTGGGGAAGCTTTTGAGGACTGCCTGATGCCACAAGCCCCATGTCCCTTTGTGTCCTGCAGGAAAGGCAGAGCAAACAAATCTGTCAAATTGCTCTGAAGATGGAGACCTGCCCCCCAGCCTGGGTGGTCTTTTTGTTCCCAGAGAGGGAAATAGCAGGTGTAAAGCACCTTTTCGATGCAGAGCTTTCAGACCATTTCCCTGTGTGGAGCTGGGCTGTGTCCACAGCATCAGGATTCCCTTCACAGAGTCTGAGTCAAGCCCTGGCTGTGGTTTTGCTTTGGTTACTCTGTGCTCTGGTCTGGTGTGTGAGCAGCAGGTACTAAATATTGCCTTTTGCAAAGAGTGAAGAACAGCAAGGGAGTGTCTTGCATCTTCCTCTGGGAAGTTTGTTTGCTTTGTCCCTGGGCTGAGCAGAAATCAGGAATGATGATTTCCCCAGGCCAGCAGTTCTTTGCTTCCCCTCAGCCTGTGCAGGATGCAGTGCCTGCTCTTGAGGGATGCCATCTGAGCAAAGCCACACCTCTGAGGCTTTGTATTGATTGGCAAAAGTTTAGAAACACTTTTTGTCACCAATTGAAACTTTTCTCCATCAGTTTTGCTCTGCTGGTTCCTGTCTGGACCCAAATCTAAGTGTTCAACATTCCAGACAGGCTGGATTCAAGGGACAAAGCAAGGTCATGGTTCATGATTTTTAAAGGATTTTATATCTTTCAGAAAAGAGAGTTTACAAAACCTAGTTCTGTGTGACTTAAAAATATTCCTCCCACATACCCTGTTTATTGTGATTTTGTACTCAAGATACTTTAAAGCTTTTCTGCTTCATGATTCAAGCAGAAACAAGTGGATGCTATTTCTTGTCAATCTCAATGTGTTTTATTATTTGTCTTGAAGTGGCAGGTAGAAACCAAAGCTGAGCTGGGATTCTTCAGCCCACAGCTCATATTGCTGACACTGAAAGATTGGATGTGTGTGGCTGCAAGAGTCTAAAACTCACTTTTCCCACAGTAGCTGGACCTCCTCAGGTTTGCTTTCTTCTTCCTGCTGCCTTTTCCAAATTCCTCTTCATGCTGAGTAAAGGGAGGTTGTTGCCACAAGTTAGGCAAGCCTTGCTAACAAAGCCTGAGCCTGGAATTTTGGAGTCTAATCCTGGTGTAAGGTGCAGCACCACAAACCGCTCCAATTAGAGAGCAAACTGGTGAGCACATGCTTCATCCTGAGCCCAGCTGGAGTCTGCCTGCTGAGTTGGCACAGCCTTTTAATCCAGACTACTGGGGGTAGCAGCAGAAAATCTGTGGGGTTTATTCAATTTGACCATAAAGTGAATATTAAGAAATTCAGGATGTAAATTTTGTCTTCAGCGGTTCAGGGTGTCCCTGAGATGGATCTGATGCAAGCAGTCTGTCCTGGCTTCTTGATCTTGCAAAATCTTTCTCAGGCTATTGTGGAGTGGAGGGGTTTTTTTGTGCCAGGCATAATAAAAATATAACCTCTGCCCCAATTCCTGCTGCTTTCATGTCAGAGCACAGTAAATGTTTGCAGATTTTGATGCCCAAATGCTAGTATTAAACCTCCTGTCAGCTGTGCTTTGTAGTAAGGGTGAAGTCGTTTATCCCTTTTTCCTCTTACTCAAGCTTGCTTAGGTGTAACCTGTTTCTGTATAAAAGGAATTTTTCCCACTGTAAACTTTTTTTTTAAAGAGATCAGATTATGTAGTATATGGAATTTTACCTCTGTATTACAAATATAACAATCTCTGGTGGTTTAGACTATTTTAAAGTCACTCTCAGCTGAATTAGGTGTGTTTTACCTCTCTGTTTTGGAGCGAGTGTCTCTGGAGAGCTCACAGCTCTGGTTAATGGTGCAGAACTTGCCTGTTGTGGCAGACTCTTGTCCCTAAGAGGCATTGCAGGGCCATAAATGATAAACCCTCCCCTTCACTCATGGGGTTTCCCCTCATTTGGGAAGAGGAGGAAGGACAGGGATGCAGGAGATGCTGGGAAATGGGGGTGGCTGGAGAGACCATGAACTGCTGCCCATGGCTGGGTGCAATGGGCTGAGTGGGAAATACAGGAGAGAATGGGGATGCTGGGGTGTTTCCTGTCAAATTCCTTGCTTTGTCCCAAGCACTACTGAAGGCTTCTGCCTGCATGGCACAGGCTGGTTTTGAGTCCTCAGTGCCTCAGCCTGTTGGCTGCAGGTGCTGGGAAGTGTTTGGCTGCTTCCAAATCAGAGGGATCAGAGGGAAAATGGGATCAGGCACACAAATGAGTGAGAGTCAGCAGCAGATTTAATGTCTTGTGGCATTTTCCTTAGAGCTAAAGCAATTAGCTCAAATATGGTGCCTTTGGTGAGCTTTAATTCCCTGTAAGGTGTGTTTTGAAGGTTTCTTGCAGACTCAGGGCTCAGGTGGCATCCCAGCCTTCCTCCAGCTTGTGTAGTCTTCCATGCCTGGGTCGTGCTGGAGTTTGAAAGGAGCTCCTTCTGGGAGTCAAAACATCCCAGCAGTGCTGGCACTGGAGCCCACCTGAGAGCTGTGGCTGTGTTCCCTGTCAGTGGCAGCTTGTTACTGGTTTATTGTCTGAAACGGGGATGGGGAGCTGCTGGGGAATTTTCAAGGCTTAGCAAAAATCAATAGTTTTATTTTCCTTTTAGCAGAGCCGCCTCTGAACCTTTCTTCAAGGTTGGTTTCATGTCCAAATGCAGATCCCCAGAGCTCTGTAGCACGCTCCTCTGGCTCTGAAATGCCTTGTGTGGTGTGCAGTGTGTCTGATGTGAGCTGATGTGGTTTTGCACTGCTCCCTGCAGCTTCCCTGGGCTCCAGGGGCAGGGAAGAGCTTAACTGGTCGTGTTCCACTTATCTCCAGCTGCTGAAACATCCTTGTCCAGGTGACAAAGAAACATATTGTTAAGACTTGAGGCCTTGCTCTTTGCCAAGGATATCGTGTCCATTTATCTTCCCTTAAAATGTTTTTGTGTTTAATCTCTCAGTTCATCTTCACAACACCCATCACTCTGACAAACACCCAGTTCTAGGCTCAGCAGTAGGGATGGAAAACAGAGGAGTGCTCTGTACCAAAGTGACTTCTTGAAGCTGGGGTTTATTGCAAATTAGTCATGAATCATAAAATAAAAGCTTTGCACAGAATAAGTGCTCCCATGGAAATTCTGGGAGTGCTCTCCTGAGCTCCAATCTCATTTGTGGTGCTCTTGGTTCTTTTGATATTTGGTGGCACTCCAAGAGGGCTGGCAAGCTCACAGGAATTGACAGAAGAGGCTTTAGGGAAATATGGACCCAGGTGATGTCTTCAGCCTGGTGGAGTTATGGACTGGGGCAAAATGCAAAGGAGAAATCTC
This sequence comes from Pseudopodoces humilis, assembly GCF_049639895.1. NCBI lineage: Eukaryota > Metazoa > Chordata > Aves > Passeriformes > Paridae > Pseudopodoces > Pseudopodoces humilis. The sequence continues at coordinate 9,320,653 of NC_142219.1, forward strand.
TGTGCCAGGACAGAACTGGTTGTACTGTCACTGCTTTGAAGATAGCTGCAAGATGTGGGAGAGGATCCATGGCCCAGGAACCCCATCCACAATTTGAGGAGCTGGGTGGGACAGTTTATGACAAGATGCTGGAAGGGAAGCTCCCTCTGTGTTTGGGAGAAATTAAGCTGTCAATGGGAAGCTCTTAATGCTGGACTCGGGGTTCAGCCTCTTGCTCTGGAAACTTTAAATCTTATTTGAGGTGTTAACAGTGCTAAATCTCAGTAAATGTCATCTCCTGTCAGGTGTTGGCCTCACCTGTGAGAGGAGAAAAAGCTCCCCCAGCCTGCTCACCTTGTTGGTGAGAAGCAGAGCCTCACTTTGCCTTTGTTTCCTCCTGCGTGGAGCACTCGCCGCTCATTTAGAGGAATGGGGAGATATAATTAGTGTTTATGAAGCACTTGGGGATTGTGTAAAACAAATCATAAAGAAGGGAAGCTCTGCCAGAGTGCTGACAATATTTACACAACATCTGAAGCCTGCCTGTGTTGGACTTTATCATAAGGAAATACGTGCAGGTGCCAGAACTTGAGCAACTGTTAAATGCATCCTTCTGGCTTGGTGTTGCCATCCATGAATCCTGTGGGAACGCTCAGTCCTTGAAGCTCAGACATAATGTAATGTTCCTGCTGGTTATCATCCAAAGCCCTCTGAAGGGGGAGACCACCTTGCTGCTGCTTGTCTGGAGGAGGGATGATGGATCCTCAGGGAAGCCGAAGTATTTGAGGATTGCAAAAGAGCTTTAAATGCACAAAGCTCTCTGCCTTGTTCTCAGTTTTTTTGCTCTTGGCTTTCCCTCCTCCTGCTCTGAGGAGTGGTGGTATGGGGAGGGATTAAACCTTCCCCTGGAACAAATTCCAGTGGCTTCCTTTCACAGTGTCATTCTCATTTTAGTTGGCACCTCCTGCTCTCCAGGAGGAGGCTGCATCTTCCAAGAGTTTAAAGTCTAAACACTGAAGGTTATTTCTGCTTTCCTTTAAAATCTGGGATTGAAAGGCTGCTCAGGGATAGCACCAGCATCTCAGAGCTAATTCCTCCCCATCAGGATGAGCCCTTGGATTCAGCATCCTCATGGTACAATGGGATGCCTGATGCCCCACCCTGGAGTTGTGCCCAGTGTGGGATGAGGCACATCCCAAGCTCTTGGGAAGGATTTCTGGACTCATTCCTCCCTGAGCTTCCTGGGTTTGAGCATCCTATTTCACCTTGCCATTCCATGGGAGCCAGCTGCTGCCTTTCCAGCTGATAGGCCTTATCTCCTTGGAGATCCTTCCCCCGAGATGGGGTCGTACTGCAGGATCACCTTTGATGCCTTTTCAGGAAGGGTGGGTGACAGTATTTTAGGATCCTCATGGGAAATGCAGCCAGGATCAATGTGCTGCTTGTTTCTTGTGCCTGAACTGCCCAGAAATCCATCTTTTTTTCCCTATTCCTGTGCTCAGTGCTGCTTGCCTGGGTCTGATACTCAGCTGTCTGTTTCAGATATCAGCTGGGTGTTTATCAATGACTTCCTCCACCCAGCTGCATGTTCAGAGTGACTTTCAGATGAGTGCTGGCTATCAGCATGGAATATCCCTGCCTTTTATTAGTATTTTTGGGATCAAGTCAGATCCTTTCCAGCCCTAGCATGCTCTTGTGCAAACGTCAGCAGCAAAATGTCCTTCAAAAAACATCTCCCACATAAAAGACAAAAAGTCCCTCTGCTCCTGAAAGGTGGAGTTTTGAGACTTGTCAAAGGCCTTGGGAGATGTTGGGAAGGAGGAAAAGGGCTGGTGCTTGCAAATTCCTCTGGTCTTTGAGCTCACTCCTAGGATTTAAACATGGGAATATGGTTTGGTTTAGCTGGAGGAGATTTATAGCTTTTGGAGGAGATGGGCTAAGCAGATAGATCTGAAACCCCTTTTGAATTTCAAACAAACAAATGTTGAACATATTTTATTATCTTTTAATTGAATGGTGTCCTGTATCTCCCATAGGCTGCAGGTAAGTGCCTGGAATAGAGGCACTGTTGGGTTATATTGATCATGGGGATAAATCATAAGGGATGTGGAATGAAATAAATTTGTTCCTTCTGTACATTTTGGTATGCTCCTTAAGAATGAGGAAGCTCTGCCTTCCTGGAATTTCAAATGCCTTTGGATGTTTGATCAGATCCCATGCGAGACCAAGTGGTGTGTTTTGGCTCTGCATTCAGGTTTTTTGGGGTTTTTTTTTGCATTTCTTGAAGTTATTAGAGAAGCACAAAGTCCTGGCAAGAAGTGGATTTCTTTACATCCTGCCTAATGCTGAAACTCCTGTCTGGGTTTCCAGATTTTAGTGGAAACAAGACTAATGTCCGCTTTAACAAAAATAGAAGTTCGTCTAAAGCACTTTCTGCTCTTCTGTGTGTGGGGAGGGAGGGAATTCAGAGGGAAAGCAAGTGAGGCTCAGCAGCATTTCTAATCAAATCCATGGTCTGATGATTGTCTTAATTTCAATTAGTGAAAACATCCTCCAAGAGGCTGAGGCCAGCTGCAGATGCTCCAGGGAATTCAGAACCTCCTTCTCTCTGAAAGCTGGAATGAATCTGCTGGAAGCACCAATCTGCTGGATTGTGCTGGGCATGTAATGGCAATGCAGGCTTGCAGTGGGAATTACTGATAGATGGTGCTTAAATGGACTTGAGCAATCTTTCACCCATAGCTGGATGGCACTGTTAAAAACACCAGAGCCTTGAGTGACAGCACAAGTCTATTTTTGACATGCAGGGAAAGCTGGAAAGTTTAAACAGAGCAGGCTGAGGAATGTTTATTGTTTTATTAGTCAGGATTTACTGTTAAAATGGTGTTGGCTTAAAATTTGTTGCCTTTAAGTTACCTGGAAGCTTGAGTGGGAATGAAGGATGGAGATGGGTGAATTCTCCCCAAGCTGTGAAACTCAGGGAGGCTGCAGCTCCCTGCTGACATTTAACATCTTCCCTCAGAAGGGCTCTTCCATGCACTGGACAAATGTTTTGGTCACTAGCCAGGATAGAACAATGATTCCAGCAGGTTCAGTGTGTGGAAGGCCTGGCCCACCAGGATAAATTGGGATTTCTGGTCAGGACCTCAGAGCACATCTGTGTTTCTCTGTATGGCTCTTGTACAGCCTGGGCTGCTCATGCAGAAGCTGTTCTGCTTCTGAAAGCACTCCTGGAAATGTTTTCAGCTGCATCAGGAGCTCCTGTGTCAGCTCAGGAGTTCTTTTGGATCACAGCTGTAGGTCTGACTGTCCAGCTTCTACCCCAGGATCTCTTCCAACAAAACACTGGCACAGTGTTTCTGGTCTTGGTTAAAAAAATAGTAAAAACTTTGATTGTGTGGTCTGGTTAAGATCAACGGAACTCCCATGACTCCCTGTCAGTAGCTGCTTCAGGGACTCATACGGGGTAGAATTTGTGACAGTTCAGAAATTCTTGTATTTTTAATTTGTCAGACAGAAGGGTTTCTCAATTGCTGGTCTTCTCTACTGCTTTCCCCATCCTTCCTCACATTGAAGAGGGGGAAAATCCCAAACCAAAGTAATATAATTGCACAGTTTTACAGCAGAAATCACACCTGAGGCATTGAATGTGACTTGGGAGTATCCCTTGGGCACCGTGGGTGTCAGTTCTTACAGCAAATTCAGTGGCATTTCTTAACAAGAATGGGGACAGAGATGTTTGTGAATGATCACACAGCAGTTGTGTTAGCTTAGAAATGGATTTTATTCAGTATGAAATCCTTTGAAATATTAAGACAGGGTTTCTGAGCTGGTCTTCGTTGGAGAAGAAGGTGTGAGAGCTTCACACTTCTACAAGAACTGGGGGTTTAGTTTCTTCACTGACATTTATTGCCTTAATATTCTCTGGTTCTGCCTCCTCCCTGACAATTACTCTGAAGAGGCTGTAGCATTTTTCACACCTTGTCTTGATAATGTGCTGTTGGCTTATTAAATAACTTTCTGGCTTTAATTGAATTAAACCTTCATGGATGAAGAATTGGATGAAACCTTCACTAAGACTCTTCCTATGGCAGGGGGTTGGAGCTGGAGAGTCTTTAAGGTCCCTTCCAAACCAAACCATTCCCTGATTCTCTATCCTAAAAGCCTGGCACCTACAACTGCTCAAGCAGGTGCTGCCCTCTGCTCTGCCCAGATAATTGCATTTCAGCAATCCCTACACACCCTGAAATCCCTTAATACACTTCACAGCTTTGCTGTGCTTAACACACCTGAGTCCCTCTGTGTCTGTAATGATCTCCTCACCTCTATCATGCTCGTTGTTATTTATGAGGCTCAAGGCAGGGCTGTATTGGTATTTTCTAGCTGTTACCCAAGCTCTCAGCCCTGCAGGCCACATTCTGATCTCCTGACTTGGAGCAAGGAGTCTTTGTCCCACAGAAAGAGAGAGAATTAATTGCGAAATGAGCTCTGCTCGGTGAGATCAGTGATTTACTGTTCTGTTTGGAAACTACCTGGGCTAAAAGCATTCTAAAAATGAAGTTGGCTTCAGGAGTTGGGCTACGTGGCACAGGTAATTTGAATCCGAGAGTTAATCAGTGGTTCATTTTCTGATACACAGCCAGACTGCTGTTATTAAGATGGAGTGCAGGTAGCAACACTCCTGGTGCTTTTAGGACTTGTTGCTGTGGTTTTGTGACAAGGTTAATTAGGCACCATATGAATTTCTAGGTTGTTTGGAGAAAATCAGGGCTAGTTATATTTAGAGATGCTTCCAAACTGCCCCTCTAGAAGTGAAAGTGTTGGGATGTGCTTCAGCTTTGTCTCGGAGGTCTCAGAGTTCACAGAAGCAGAGGGATCTCTTGGCTAATTTAGATTAATTGAGCTGTGAACATTTTGAATGGTGAGGGAGCTAGAGAAATGAAGCTGTGAAGTTTCTGTGATGTCAGTATGTTAAGCAACAGGAGAATACTCACCCAGGACATCATGGATGGGGAAAGTGTCTGTGTCCAGAAAGAAGCTGCTTTCTTGTGGCTGTGCTCTGTAGCTTGTATTTGCTCTCTTATTCACAGACAGGTTGTGTCGCTGTCAGTGGATTTTTCTTTTCCTGCTGGTTTAGCAAATGCTTTTGTGGGGCTTCAGCTTCCCCCTGAAGCTTTCTGGGCCCTCCAGATGAAGGCAGAGGTTGAAGCAGAGCTGTTGCAGGCAGTGGGGTGGAGGCTTGGCCTGGGTGCACTAAAAGCTGGGTGTGAGCTCTGACAGGTGACTGCTCACCAGGAGACTGCCCTGCTCAGAGGCTGTTAATTGATCCCACTCCCTCCCCAAAATGAAGATGGTTGCATTAAGAGAGCAGTTGGCTCTGCCGCTTGACCCAGAGGAGCGTTTCCATTAAGTTGTAGGATCTGTATCCCTGGAGGAGCAGATGGTTCCTGCCTCCTGCCAGTGCCTGATGCAGAGAACAAAGAGCTGCTTTCCTGAGACAAATGCAATGGGCTGAGCCAGGTGTGTGCTGCTCTCCACGGGGCTTTGCCTCTGTAGAAGAAGCAGAGAAACACTCAAGGGGCTCTAAGGAAGAGCTGTACCCATACAAGACATTTTATTTGTTATCTGATTTCATTGTGAGCTCTTTACTTGCATTTCCATCTCAAGGCTCAGTGCTGCTGGGGAAAGACCAGATGCTCCCAGTTTATACACGCTTTACTGAAGTGTTTCCTTTTGTTTGGAGGATCCTCTTTGAAGCTAGAAATGAAAATATCTTTGATTGCTGCCTCTTAGATTATTTTGAAGCAGTGTGGTTAGGGGAAGATGTCCAAAGTTTAATCAGTGAGTCCCGTATCTCTGTCTGGAGAGCTCAGGAGATGGGAATTTGCTACAAGAGCAGCTGTAGGCGAGAGAATGGGAGGAATTGTGCTTTTTTGAGTGTCCTCTTGGTAAAGTACCATTTGGGGAACACCCTGCCAAAGTGGGGTGTTCAACCAGCTCTGAGTCTGAATAAGAAACTTCTGGATCTTTTAACATTTGAATTTTCTCACATGACTTAGCAGTAGAACCTTGAGACGAATTGTGATGCTGCTTGTACCTAAGCCAACTCTTTAAATTAATCCTCTCCCTGTGTTTGTACCTTTGCTGTGCAGCCAGGGGGATCTGTCCTCCTTTTTGTGTGGAGTACACCTGGAGTCTGATACTTGTGATATCTTCCCCCCAGCAGCAGCAATCCTAGGAATCTTTGCTCAGTAGTCCAAGCCATGAGTCACAGAATGGGGTGGGGAGACTAGAGGAAGATTGGAGACCATGTAATTAAAAGCAGAGATGTTCAAAGAAGGTGGGTATAAGAATCCAATTGCAGCGTCCTGTATTTGTGCTCCTTGTGCTACATCCATGGTTCTGATTCCCTCTTCCATGGGTGCAGTTTATCCCTGGGCTTGTCTTTTGTCACCATCAGGGGTTCACTCTGCAGGGATGGCACAGATGGAACCAGGGCAGTTGTAATGGAAAGAAGCCAAGTGGGTGCTGGTGTCCCTGGCAGCAGGTCTGGTCCCAAGGCTCTTGCTTAAAGCCCCTCTCTTTCAATATAAATTCCATTTTGTGAGCTCTGCTTTCACAGGACTCCAATTCCAAGCTGGTTTAAGGTGTTTGCTTTTCATCTATCACCTGGGAATTCTGTGCTGGCAGGGGAGATGGAAGGGCTGTGGGTGAGCTCGAGCTTGGCATGCCTGCCTGGGGCCCTGTGCTGCCTGTGAGGAAATGTCTGCTCCCTCCCAGCTTTGGGAGGAGGGAGAGGAAAACACCTTGGCCCATCTGTGCCAGCTGCAAGTCTGGCAAAGTGCTGAGAGCTGCTGGAGCTGTGCTCTGTGCAGTGCCTGGGGAGGAGCCGTGTGCCAGGGCTTATCTGCCCCTTGCTTCCCTTCATTCCAGCCTCACCAGGCACCTAAATGTCTCTCCTCCTTCTCAAAGGTCTTCACCAGCTGGCTGGAAGCAGGGATTTGCAAACAGCACGGTTTTACCTCGAAAGTGATCCCAGGTTATTTGGGCCGGGCATTGGCAGGTTTGAAATCCGGTTGGAATTCAGGGTGAGACAGTCCCTATCCTGAAGGGTTTTGTCTTTTCTCACCCTCCTGAGAGTCTGGTGACAGAGCAGGGACTCGACTGAGGTCACGTAGCTGCTTTTGTGGCAGAGGAGGGGAACCTGTGTGGAGGCTCAGCAGGAGCTGGGACATGGGGTTGCAAATAAAGCATCCTGATCCTCGTGCACCCAGCATTTCCCCAGCAGGTCAGTGGCTTCAGGCAGTGCCTGGGAGCATCCTCTCTCCTCCCTGGTTGTTTTGCATGGCTGGAAAAGGCTCAGGGAATGTGGCAGTGACAAGCAGGGTTGTTTGAAGCCAGGTTTCCCTGGGCACATCCTCTCACTCCACCTCCAGCCTTCACTGAGGCAGAACTTGGGAACAAAGCACATTTTCTGCCATTTGCAGAGCTCTGCCTTGCACAAGAACAAGCTTGCAGAAACTCATGTTCCTGGCAAGGGCTGGGAAATGGGTGGGATAGCACAAACAGGCTGGAGGTGGAGAAATCCAGCCTCAGAAAGGAACTTTCACTCTGTCCTGCGGTGCCTCAGGCAGGGATTTGGATCTGAGGAATAGATCCTGCATCAAAGTTTGGAAGAAATGCATAAAACTGGGAGATTTGGGGAGCAGTGAGAGTGTAGCCTTAGGCTCAGCTCTGTGCATAGGTGCTGTACAACTGGCATTACAGGTCTGGCTCTGTAGAGCTCTTGTTCTCCCTCCTGCTCCTCCTGGCTGGAATTTCTGCTGGCTGCAAACAGGCTCATGTCAGGGAGGGTTTTCCTCTTGTCACTCAAAGGAACCTGTGCTTGGATCTTGGGCTTGTGTGGATCTCCAGAGCTGGCTGAGGGGTGAAGAATAGGGTTTTCCACAGCCCTTGGCTCTGAGTCTTGTCCTGCATTCAGGTCAGATGAACAAGGTCATTGTCCAGCCCTGTCTAACAGGGAATTATGCATTTCAGGGGAAATGTGGAAGGTTTTGGGATGCCAAGGTGTTGCCAGCTGGCAGAAGAAAGGCAAGATGTGATGCTTTCCTTGTTTCTTGCTTAGAGTCAGGGGTACAGAAGAGGGAAGCTAGAAATAATCCTTAAAAATAATCTAGGGATTCACTCCTCCTTCCAGTTTTACAGGACCAGAGCCTGACATGACAGGCACAAACCCAAACCCTAATCCTTTGTCTCTGCTTTCCCTTGTGCAGGATTTTACCATTCAGCAGGACCAAAAACAAAGTTGACTGTTCCACACTGAGGGAAGGATGTCAAAAAAGGGCTACAATAGAATCAAATTCACCCTGATCCTTTCTGGAGGAGTCAAGAATGGGGACAACTGAAAGGAACTGAAGTTTTTGGATGGGAAAGCAGCTTCGCCTGGGGTGGCTCCCACTCTTTTCTCCCATTTTTAGTCCCTTGGCGTTAGTGTGGATTATTTTGAAGAGTAAATTGCAGTTATCATGAATGCAAATAACATTTGGGAATATAACACTGCACAGAGACATTTTCGTCTGTATGTGTAAGGAAAAGCCATGTCCGGGAGAGATAGGGGTCTGTTCTTTCCAGAGGTAAATCTCAAGACAAACCCTTCCAATGGAATGGGATTAAGTTTGGGTTTAATCTGCTCTCTTAATGCTTAGTCTGGAATTACTCTGCCACTAATGTGGAGAAACAAAGGGATCATTTGGAGTTCACTGGGGATCACATAATGCTGATACTACTAGAATTAAATAGAAATTCAGAGGCAGGGTATCTTTTCAGGCCTGCCTGCTGTGGAAATAGAGCAAGTCATCAAAACAGGCTGAAAGAACAGGCAAAATCATGCATTTGAAGGGCTTTGAATGCTGCTACAATCCCTGGGAGAAGGACTAGATTGTACTGTAGGTCAGCATTCAAGGTGTTTAAAACTGAGCAACCCATACCCAGATCATTCCTTGAATGTGGTGCAACGATGAAAGAGTCTCTGGGTCTTAGAAAATGTCACTGTGCACAGAAACAAACCCTGAGAGTCTTCCTTGCCATCTTTCTGCCCAGAGCAAACCCTTTTTTGATGATGTATTATTTAATCTCCCTGCATGTACAAGCTGTGCTTCTGACCGAGCTATCAGATCTGGCAAGCCAGGGGGAGACTTTCACCCCTGGATCTCTTCCCAGCCTCTCCCTTCAGCCACGGCAACACCTGACTGTGCTTGCAGAACCTCCTGTGCTCGTGGTCCTCAGCCACTGGCCTCCCTGGAGAGCCCACAGCCTGCAGATGGAAAGCTGGCAATCCTGTGAGGGCACATTCCCAGCCTCCAGAATCCTTCCAGCTGCTCTCCCTCACCGAGATCTGGTGCTCCTCCAGCTGTGGTGCCTGTTGTGGCACTGCTTGAGGCTGAGGGGACATGGTCTGTGGCAAGGGTTTTTGAGGGCACGTGGCCTGTGGTGATGGTTTTTGAGGGGAGACACGGCCTGTGGTGATGGTTTTTGAGGGGAGACACGGCCTGTGGTGATGGTTTTTGAGGGGACACGGCCTGTGGTGATGGTTTTTGAGGGGACATGGCCTGTGGTGATGGTTTTTGAGGGGACATGGCCTGTGGTGAGGGTTTTTGAGGGGAGACACGGCCTGTGGTGATGGTTTTTGAGGGGAGACACGGCCTGTGGTGATGGTTTTTGAGGGGAGACACGGCCTGTGGTGATGGTTTTTGAGGGGAGACACGGCCTGTGGTGAGGGTTTTTGAGGGGAGACACGGCCTGTGGTGATGGTTTTTGAGGGGACACGGCCTGTGGTGATGGTTTTTGAGGGGACACGGCCTGTGGTGATGGTTTTTGAGGGCATGTGGCCTGTGGCAAGGTTTTTTGAGGGCACGTGGCCTGTGGTGATGGTTTTTGAGGGGAGACACGGCCTGTGGTGATGGTTTTTGAGGGGAGACACAGCCTGTGGTGATAGTTTTTGAGGGGACACGGCCTGTGGTGATGGTTTTTGAGGGCACGTGGCCTGTGGTGATGGTTTTTGAGGGCACGTGGACTGTGGTGAGGGTTTTTGAGGGGAGACACGGCCTGTGGTGAGGGTTTTTGAGGGGAGACACGGCCTGTGGTGAGGGTTTTTGAGGGGAGACACGGCCTGTGGTGATGGTTTTTGAGGGGAGACACGGCCTGTGGTGAGGGTTTTTGAGGGGAGACACGGCCTGTGGTGAGGGTTTTTGAGGGGAGACACGGCCTGTGGTGATGGTTTTTGAGGGGACACGGCCTGTGGTGATGGTTTTTAAAGGAGTTGGCTCATTTTTCATGCCTTGAGGATCCTGGTTTGTGCCCGGTGCATGATTGAAGATTAAATTCTTGCTACTCAGGAAGGGATTAATAGCATGAGGTTTGGTTCCTCTTTGGCTCTGTCAGAAAGCAGGTGGGAAAGAGACTTTAATGTGAGATTTAACGAGGTGCCAAAAGTCACTGCTGCGGGAGGTGAGGCCTCAAGTCGGTCTGAAAAGAGCTGGGTGTGCTCAGAGAGGAGGGATTGCGCGGATGAAGGTGCGGGACAGAATCCAGGCTGTTATCCCGCCGTCCTGAAGCGAGTCCCGGCTGCTGCCGCATCCCTGGGTGACCATTCCCCCTCTGGAATGCTCATCCCCGGCGCTGCAGCGGGAGCGGCCGCCACGAGAGGGCACTGGAAGGATGCGGATCTCGGGCCGCTGTCGCTGCTGCTCCCAAACCATCCCAGGGCTGCGGTCACCAGGAAAAAAAGAGCTTTTTCTCCTCTCCCCCTCCATTTGAATCATAAATCAGCGCATTAGAGCTTGAAACAAGGCTAGAATGGCGCACACCCAGCATCGCTGTTTTATGCTGATTTTTCTTTTCTGCCAGGAGATTTATTTTTTTTTTCCTGCGGCTTTCCCAGGTCTCTTGGATTTTGCTCGTCTTCCTTCAGTCCTGTTAAAGAGTCCCAGGTCTTCCAGGGAACAATCTGGTTTCTGTATCCTGAATTCCGGAGATAAGGCCCTGAACTGAGACAAAAGGGACACAGAGAGGAGACAGTTTCAAAATTGTATTTTGTGTATTTTGTCCTGGTTGAGAGGTTACAATTTCCCTGAATTTATTTTGAGCAGGGGATACTTGGTTTCCTGCTTCCAAAGGGCAACAGGAAGAGGTTTCCCTAAGAATTACTGTCTTGCCTGTGGTGGAAGGTGCTGCAGAAACAAATCCTCCTCCTTCAACTGAGTGTCAGAGGAAATTCAGACATAGTTTGAAATTAAATGCTTATTTTGCCCTTTCACTTTGGCCTTGTACTTATCCTGACTCAATTTGGTTCCTATTTTTGGGCTGCACATCAAAGTAAATAATTCTATCTTGGAATATCTCAGAATTTTCATTCTGTGAAATATCTCAGGATCTGACTTTTATTTTTTTCCTTTCAACCTGAAATCAGGAGGAAATGAAATCAACAGCCTGGCATTTCTTTTGGAGGGAGAATCCTGTTTTCTGATCTCTTCCTGACACTGGCTTTCTGATGTTGCTTGTGTGTTGACCTGGAATGTGTTCCTAGGAAGTCTCTCACTTCATCCTCTGCCTGACATTTGTGCCGAGGCCAAGGCAAACCTCGATGCAGTTTGAACATTGATCCACGCTTTGAGATCCGCAGATGGGAAGTCTCAAGAAATGTTTTATCTGGCAGAAGATTTTTGTCTTGGAATAAGAGCCTGTGAGCTGGGGGTGCAGCAGGGATGTTGATGAGAATTTGCAGGTAGTGAGAGACAGTATTTTTGGCCTTCAAGAATGCAGTATATTGAGACTTGCACTAAACGGTGAAGTCCTTCAGGCAAAACAGTGGTGAAGGGCACTAAAATTAGCAAAATAGTGCTAAAGGGCAGAACCTGGAGCGGCGAGAGTGCAGAGCCTGAATCCCTGCCCGGAGGCGGCAGTTCTGCTCCTTCCCCTGCTGATGGCAGTGCTCCGATCCCAATCCCACCGAGCACGGGCACCCCGGGGCTCAGCTGTGGCTCGGCATCTCTGACAGGGAGAAAGGACCTGCCTGGTTTCCCAAAGGCTGTGATTTTCCATGGGAGCCCGAGGCCGGGCTGGGCAGTGTGCTGGCAGGCTGAGCTTTGGAAATGGCTGCTTAAAACTCTGTTCAAAAATTCTCCCCTTCCTCACTTTTCCATCCAATGTGAGGGTTTGGCCCTGGCTGCAGGCTGGCACTCAGAAATCTCCTGACTTGGAGATGTCTGTTGGTGATCAGTGTCATCCTTAGAAGCTTCCAGCAGAAACTGCTGGAGATCAGCAACCAGCAGGAGAGCAGGTGGTGCTCCAGGGAAGGTGATCCCTACAGGACAGGCTCTTCCTAGGAGGGTGCCACAGGAGAGAAATTACTTTGATGACCACCACTTTAATCATCTTTAAATGCACCGAGTTTATTCTAGCAAAAATCCAACATTCAGGTTGGAGAAGTTTCCTCAAGCTGCTCAGTTTGTTAAATACTGAAAGCACAAATAACCTCTGGAGAGATCTTTTCTTCCAAAACACAGATCTTCAGTTCCAAGTCTGAAATGTCTCCTTCTTCATATAGTCATTTATCAAATAATGTAACATTAAAGCAACACTCATCTCTGGTAATAAACCAAGAAATGGGAGTTTTGCTTGCAAAATAAGATGAAGCTTTAATAATAACAATAAAAAAGAGAGTTTTTTTCTCCAGTTGGCAAAACCCAGCACTTCCTGTGAAGTGGCAAATAAGTAACTGAAGAAAAGACAGAGCCCGCTCTGAGCTGTGAGGTTTAAATAAAAACATGCACACTTAAAAAATATTTCAGAGTTTTAGAGGCCCTAAAAAGGAGGAAGAACAATTCATCTGCCTTGGGTTTAGGGTGGTGGCTTGGGTTGTTCAAAGAGACAGCATGTGTGTGGTGATACTCCCCTGGAAAATGAAGATATTCCCCCATCAAAGCAGGAACCTGCAAACGTGTGTTGCATAAAGGGGGAAATTCCAGGCATTCTTGGGGAAATTGCAACTTCTCCACTGCAGGACTGAGCCTATGAAATGCTTGTAGACCATCCTGGGAGTCTGTGTCCAGGGCTGGGAGGACATGCAGGAGAGGGACAGGGGGTCAGAATGCTCCTGTATGAGGAGGGAAGGAGGAACTCATTGTTCCTCATGGATTGGACATTTCTTCCCAGCACAGTGTTGCAGTCATGCTGATAACCACAGCTCCACCTGGCCATCAATGATTCCTAGAGACCCTTCCCAGCACTAGGAGGCTGCAAGGATGAGAAGCAGCAGTGTTTGAGCTGTTAATTGGATGGGTAAGTTCCTCTCTCCTGAGGGCCCAGATGAACTTCCCATTGACCCCAAAAATGGTTTCTGGAGGCTGGAATGGAGCCCAGGGTGCTCAGGGCAGGTGGCTCTGACCAGCTTCTGCTGCACTTGGTGAAGCTGCTGGGCTGGGGCTGCTTCCAGGCTTGTCAGGGGAATTTGGTGATAGAAGGAAGGATGGGATCCCAGCCTTGCAGAAATCAGGGGCATCTCAGTTCCCATGGGGTCACCCAGCCCGATGCTTTGGTGCAGTAATGAGCTGCTGCTTCCCAGAATAATCCTTTGACTCTCCACTTGGGGGAAAGGAGAGGTTTTTGTCAAAGCAGAATTGGGCAGCTCTTGTGTTTGCTTCAGGCCATTGCTGACTCCTTGACTTGTCCCTACAGCATCTCCATCATCCTGACTCTGCTGGCAGAGCTGCAATGAAACTCAAAATTCCCTTATTTTCCCCTCAAACCACCCAATGGGGTCCAGCTTGATGGAAGTGGACAAGGAGCCCTGGAAGGAGGGAGGAGCATCCATGGTAGGTAGGAAAGGAGACAATCAAGCTCAAAGGTTTGGAGCAATGCCCAGTGATGCTGGAGATGGATTTGTAGGATTGGGAGTGGGTCAGGGCTGATTTTATCTAATATCAGCTGTTTTATCTCCCTTTGGGAAGGGAGGGCAACCTTCCAGGTGGTTTGTCTTTGTCTTGGGACATTCTTGGCTGTGTGGTACTAAAAGCTTGTTCCTCTGGGCAGTCCCTTCCGTGGGAGCCTTATTCCCACTCGTGCTGAGTATTCCCCAAAATCTGTCAAACCAGTGGGATCAAACCAGTGACAGCTGTCAGGTAATCCTTAATGTAGAGCTGATCCATGTTCTCCACCTCCCTTGTGGCCTCACTGCTCTTTTTAGGGCTCCTTTTCTTACTCTTTGGTGTTTGAAAGTCTCCAAAACTCGATGTCTGGAACTGGAGAGCAGCTCACACACTTTGACAGATGAATGATGTCCTTCTTTGTCTGTTCACTGCAAAAATATTCCCCTGCCTTCCTCGCCTTCATGTGTCCAGTAGCTTTAAGTGGCTTTCCAAATGTGTTTATCTGGAATTCTTTACATTTTTACCCTCCATCCCATGCCTGGGAAGCAACCGGGCCCTTGGATGCTGGAATCAGTGCTAATGTAGGTCTGGTGTGTGGAGTTATCTAGAGGAGATGATCCTGTTGAAGGAAGAAGAGCACAGAAATCAGTGCCCCCAGTGAAAATGCAAGTGATAAATGTACCCTGCGAGCACATTCCTGCTCCGTGTGTCCCAGCATCGCTCACGAATCCCTCCTAGGAAGAAGGAGAGGGAAGCAGGGAGCTGTAAATTACAGCCTGGCTTAATTGGCTGGCTCAGGTACAGGAGGCTGGGCTGGGAATACACAAAATATCTTTATGTAAAAGAAGTGGTTCTTAGCAGGGGATGCAGTGAAATGGGGGTTTCAAGCAGTTGGTGTCTTGTGGTTGGATCCTCTGGTGTCTGAGAAGGTGCAAACTCCAACTGAACCTTTTCCTGCCATTGGGGCTTTCTTAATATTCCTCCCTCCCCTGTGGATTCTCTGGTGTCTAATAATATTCCTAATAAGCTGCAACGTGAGCTCAACAATTTCTTTCAGTGTGGGGCATTAATAGGTCTCAGGGCACAGGAGAGGGCCCTATTTTCATAAAACTTGTAGGAACTGTAAGACCTCTGCCCCTTCCACCAAGCTGGGTTGGAATTGGCCAACAAATTTGGAAGTTATTGGAGACGGGGGAGATGAGTATGTTTATTTTATTTATATTTTATATATGTATCCCACGTGCAGACTGACTGCAGAAACCTCATTTCTTAAGAGACCGAGCTTAAACCTTATGTTTTGCTTCTCTATTGTAATAAACTGTGTCTCCTTTTATTTACCCACCTGTAGGATTTGATGATTTCCCCTTTCCCCCAGTCCTCAGTTTTTCCATATCCTGTTCCCAAAAGGGCTGGGGCCCTTCCCAAGGGATGGTTTTGTGCTGTTCCCCAGGAGGGCTGCCCTGAAGGATGCAGATTTGTAGGTGCACATATGTTACAGTGCATTATTTGCTCAGCAGCAAGAGGGAAAAGGATACAGCGTAGAGAGCCTGCTCTGGCCTTCCCCAAAACCACTTGAGATTTGTGGGGTTGTTTTTGAATTTGTCAAAGGCACCTATATTCCCACAGGGAAAACCCCTTTAACAGCACAAAAATAGGAGCAGTGGGAGAACTTTTGATACATTTAGGCCACTTTTGCTGAATTGGAAAGGATCTTTATTTTGGGGGCTGATGCTGCCTTTGATGACACCTGAAAACCCAGAATCTGAACCCCCTGAGCCCCTGTGCTTTCAGTGCTCCCCCAGTCCGTGTGTGCACACAAATTATCCCCTCACGCACACAACGCTGTGTCCATGCTTCCCTCTCCCGGCATTCCAGCCTGCTTGGGTTGACCTTGTCTCTCTCAGTGATTTAGGTTTTAGAGAAGGAATGGGTGAGGATTTGCTTTGACATTTAAAGGCAATCCAGGTAATTGATAGCACTGGCAGCGTCCATCTCTCCCCCCATATATCTGCACAACAGTATCTATTTTTGACGTAGCTGACACGCCATTTCCTTTGGCAGCCCAGGGGCGGCTCATCTTTAAATTAAACTCGTCTCCGACCCCTCCAATCTGCGAGCTGTGCAGAGGCAGACACGGGTGGGGTATTTCATCTGGAGACTG
Source organism: Pseudopodoces humilis (assembly GCF_049639895.1). Lineage (NCBI taxonomy): Eukaryota > Metazoa > Chordata > Aves > Passeriformes > Paridae > Pseudopodoces > Pseudopodoces humilis. Next base: position 9,336,718 of record NC_142219.1, read on the forward strand.
TGCAGGCATATTTGAGCAGGGTGATGTATTATCAAAAGGGCTCTGCATTACTGCTAGCTGGAACCAAAACAAGCTCTAAAGTATTAACTAATGACATGGGAAGTCCCTTAGGTATCTAATCACCTTTAATGTTCAGATTTAGAAGACAACTTTAAAGGAAGAAAAAGAGATTAGCGGGTCAGGTCAGAGCACCCCTTCCCCCCTCCCTCCACCCCCAAAATACAATTGGCTTTTTAAAGTCAAAACCAGATTCATATTTCACCTCATCAGTAAATACACCATTAAAACCCCAGCCTTGGAGCTTGCATCTTGGAGCAAAGCTTTGCTCACATTTGGAGGGGTTTGAACCTTTGGTTTATATCAAAAGCAATGATGGGCTTGGGGGTCTGGAAAACAAACAAGAAACCCCACCCTTTGTGAGGTTTGAGGTGAAGTTTGGTGCTGTCTGGCTGTAGGAATAGAAAACCCCTGCAATGTCTCAGCTGTAGATTCCCAGGTTTTCATGCCAGTAAAGTGCTTGCTCTCAAAAGCTGTGTGGCTCTAATCCCCCTTTTCCTGGTGCCAAAGCTCCTTACCTGGACAGAGGTGCTGTAGGACATTCCTGTCTCCTTTAGGAAGTCTGTTTGAGGGGAAGGAAATACTGCTTTGGCCTCCCAAGACTCAGGCCAGCATGTGGCTTGCAGAACTGGCTCTGTGGACTGAAAAAATAAAAACCGACCCAGAACCTCATAAGAAAAGGAAAGCTGTTGTCAGTAAATTCACTTTCTTGCATGGATGTGGACCCAGCTGTGTTCCTCTGGCTTGGGGCAAAGGATTTCAGCCCTGGCCTGTACCCAGTGGGCCAATTCCTGCCTCCCACACCAGTCTCTCTCTCCAGCTTTGAGGGAGAGCGGTGAAATTGGTTTTCACTTGGATATGTTGCTGTTTGTGACAGGAGAAGCTCTGCCTTCCAGAGCTGCTTCTCCAGCTTCACATTGGGATTTCCAAGGAAGATGAACAAGTTTTGGTATCCCAGGCCCTGCTGAACTTCACTGCAATGTGGATTTTTGTGCTGTTCTGAGACTTTCTGGCAGTAGCGCACAAGAGCTCAGCGTTAGTCACATGCCTCAGCGACGTTGGATGCAAATGTAAAATTTGCAGGGATTAAAGTGATTTCCAACCCTGGATTTCACTGGATTTTTTTCTTCTAGTTGTGCTTTGGCATCTATGCCAGAGATCTGGGCTTCCTGGAAACTTTTCCTTTGTTCCTTACTTTTTTAAGGGTGGCTTGCAACCCTGGACCCTCCAGTATTTCCCCCAAATTAATGGAACCTGGAGATGCTCAGCATCCCTTCAAGTCCAGTTCAAACTAAAATCCTGAATTAACATAAAATCTGATTTCTTTCCCTTTTCCTCATTCTTTGACACTCTTCAGAAACTGTTTAGGTACAAACCAAATAATTTGCTCATATCCTTTTATGGTTTTCATGCAGAAAAAGCTCACTTAATTAGCTTAAATTGTTATTCTTTCTTTTGAGAGTATAATCTTAGGGTAAGACTTGATACTTCTGCAATACAGAGAAGAGAGTAAATCAAATTAGGTGCTGACCAATTCCAGGGCAAGTGTGATGGAGAGAAATCAGACCTAGTGCTTTTTATTCTTTATTTAAAGTTTTAAAAAAGCCACACTATCACCCTCAACAAAAGCTGTGGAATTGTATCCGAGGTTCTGCATCCATCCAGGGATTGTGATGACGACAGAAGTCACTGGAGCTTTGCTCTCATCTCATTTGTTAGGATGTCACCTCTCCAGACATATTTATAATTTTGCAGCCTGTGGTTCCCAATCATTTATTCCCATTAGATAAATACACGGCCATGGGCTTTGATGACATCACGGTTAAACCAAGAGAGTGAAGGCTGAGGACTTTGGCATTGTGTGCCTTTGTCTGGCAGCTTTCCCCACGCTTGTGTGGTCACCCCTGTTGGATGATTCCGGTGGGAGATTGTCCTGGGGTAAAGTGGGAAGTCTTTTGTGTTTCCTGCTCCCTTTTTTCTATTAGGCTGGCATTGATGTGGTAGCAGCTGATGGTCAGTGCACCCAAAGGGACTCTTTATAAAGAGCTGGAGATGTTTCTTGGGACAGGAGTTAAGTATTTTGGCAGTTAGCACCCAAACTCAGAAGAAGAATTGAGAAAATAGTGCTGTTTCAGGGGTTTGGGGTTGTTGGGTTTTTTTAATGCCTTGTGCCCACATATACTGGCTCAGAGATGGGAAGGACAATTTATCTGCTTCGTCTACAAAGTGGACACCTTAAATTAAGTATTTAAATGGATAGCAAATAGGGTGAGAATCTCTTTGCAGGTACATATCTCCATTGGCCAAATTCTTACAGCTCTGAGAGGCTGGGGTGATTATGTGTGAGAAATGAGCCCTGCAAGTGGGAATCCTCCCCTGAGCCAATCCAGCAGTGCCTTGTGCTCCCTGTCCTTCCCTTGAGAGGCACAGCTGGAACAAGGCACTGAAAGCTGGCTGGCACAGCTGCTGCTGCTGCCTTCACGCCCTGCTGGAGCTCAGCCTGTTTCAGTCTTCACTTTGCATTATTTAAGCCCAAATTGTAATGGGGGATGATTGGAGCAGGGAGGTGATGGTGCCCAGCTACATGAAAGGGCTCCTCCAAAAGAACTGGGTGGGCAGTGGCTCTGATCGGCTGCCAAAGTGGAGATCCCATGGAGAGGGGAGGAACAGAGGGATGCCAAGGCAGTAGAAGCTCTGAGGAAAGTGTCCAGGCAGCTTCCCAGCTGCACTCACCAGTTGTTGCTTTCCTGTGAGTGTGATGCTGCTTGGAGTCCCAGCTCTGCCCTTGCCTTGCTAAACTGACTCTAAGGAACATGGACTGTTCCAGTGCCAAGGCACCGATCTTCCTTGGGGTCTTGTGCACCTAGCAAGGATTTTTTTTCTCCTGCAGAAATCAGAAAAACTGGGGAAAACTGGTGATTCCATCATCCTGTGATAGCATCACTTGTGGAGCTCTTGGAGATCTGATGTTTGCATCTGTCCTGCCTCTGCCCCAGCCCCAGGGATACTGGCGTTCACCTCCTGAGAGCGCTGTGAAAACCATGTTGCTCATCGTACAAATATTCTTAGCATTCGAAGAAGGACAAATATTTTCTGCTTCTCCATGCCAAAAACAACAGGGGTGGTGAGAGCTGTTTTCTCCTGCCATCTCCTCGCTCTAGGGTAGGGCTCTGGCTCTAAATAGGGCCTTACTGTTTGCTCTGCCTTGGGAGATCTGCCTCTGGATGTGAACGGAGGCGTGGAAATCTGTGGGGAAGATTGCAGTGGTTGTACCATCTGTGCCAAGATAGGAAAAGCCAGCCCTTTTCATTCCTATTTTCCCCCAAAAAAAGATGCCCAGGTGCTGGTTTTCCTGCAGCAGTTGGGTTGGATGGATTCAGAAGAGGCTACATCTGGATCCAGAGGAACCAGCACCAAATCAGTGCCAAACCAGCACCAAACCAGTGCTGGCAGTGCATGTGCAATGGGGAGAGCTCTGCAAGCTGAGCATGAGGCAATAGTGGAGATGGATGAGACTCTGGGAGAATGTTGTGAGGTTCAGATAAAATCTGCAGTTCTCAGAGCAGGGTCTCAGTGTGGTGGTGTCGAGGCTAAATGGAGTTTACCCACTTGGGACGTGAGTGACGTGTTGTTTATCCATTTCTCATCTACACCAGGCAATGGAAATAATTTCTTTTAATATCCTATCTTGACATTGGGAGGGAGGGGGGATCACCCCAGTGGGGGCTCAGGAGCAGGTGTATGGGGGGCTTGGGAATGCTGCCATTCCCTGGGCTGTTGGAGGGGGCTCTGGGCTCACTGGGAAGTCTGGAGGTGGGGGGGTGGTGCTTTTAACCCCAAAGTGCTCCAAGGCTGTGCTGCTAAGGGGATGTCTGAACCCCCCTGAGTTATGCTGTGCACTGTGCAGAGAGCACCCTCACTTGTGTTCTCTCTCTCCTGGCATCTTCTCTCATAATCATTCATTCTCTCTATAAACAGATTTCCCAGTAATGGTTTTCATTTTCTTTGAAGTGTCCCATTCATTCTGCTGCTCTGCCCATTCATGTGCTCAGGGTTCCTTGAAAGGAAGACAGACACAAACATCCAAAGTGCTTGAAATATGCTGGTGGGGGAGGGGGCAGGCACAGGCATTTATTTTAAAATATATCTATTTTAGGAGATATTTTTGTACTTTTTATTTTTTCATCTTTTTCTTTTCCACCTAAATAATTATCTTTTTGATTATTGTGTTGCTTTCCCCCCATACTGATCCTGGTGCAGCCTGGTTTTTAAATTCCACCCCCTGCAATGTGTTCCTGCTGCTTTAAACTATTAATAAATTGAAAGCATGTTCTTCAGGCTGTTTTAATCCAACCCCAAAGTTAAGCAGGTGCTGAAGTGGTTTGCTGATGGGGTGCATTGCTGAACTGGGGCCTTCAGGCTAAGACATGACTGTCAGCAGGGCTTGGTGGCTGGGCTCACAGGAATACAAAGGAGTATTTGGCCCTGAAAACCAGGAATTTTATTTCTCTGTGAGGGCAGGGGACTGGAAGGTCTCTAAGGAAAGGCTGCAGTTCTTTAGGGCCAACGTAAACCCCAAGTGCTGGTTATTTGTCACACCCTGTAACACTTCACCTGCACCTGGATGCCTTCCCACTGCAGGTATAGCCCAGTTTTGAGGGTGAATCAGTGCAAATACTCCTCAATTTTACCCCAGTGTCCTTTGTCATCTTTCTGTGCTGTCTGAACTTCCTGTGGCTTCCACAGGATCCTCCTCCCTTGGGTAAAAAGTGACTTTGCTCTAACACCTGATGTCATCAAACCTACTTTCTTTCAATGACAAGGCATGGCTTGCAATTTACTCTAATTCCGTCCTCAAAGCCTTGTCCCAGCATAAGAGGAGGAGACCTCAGGATTCTGATCCTTTCCTAGGGAGGCTGAACTTAGGTTTAGAGCAGAGAAGAATCCTCACCCCCTATGAACTGTCACTCTTGAGTCACAACCCTGGGAGCTTTTGCAAAACCGAGTGCCCCAAGTGAGTTCTCATCTGTGTTTTTTTCTCTTGACCCTTTGCCCACACATCCAAGGCTGCACATGGCATTTTTGGGCTGTATTTGTGGCCAGCCTGGGGTTTTTCTTAAATTATGTCATGATGGACCAGGGGTTTGGTGTATGGGAGTGACAATAGGTTTGCTGTTTCTCCACCAGATTTTTGTGTTGGGTTGGTTTTTATTAGGACATGTTTCGCTTTGGTTTCAGATTTATAGGTAGTTCTGTTCTATGAGACTCCAATAGGTTTTTTGAACCCCGAGCCTCATAGAAATGGAGAATTATGATTCCAACATCATGCCTAGTAGCAATAATAATAATAAAAAACTGGAGGCTCATATTTTTGTGTGAGAGGCAAGCCCAAATTCTCTTTCAAGAGGCAGAACCTCTGGTGGATCTGGAGCAGGCAGGACCGTATTTCAGGTGGAAGGGTTGTGCCCACTTGACTCAGAGGGGTGGGGTCTGGAGCAGATTTGGGTGAGGAACAGAACTGGGGGAAAGAGGCAGGAGCAAACCAGCCCCTAGCATACCACAAATGTGTTTTATATTGTAATATCAAACATTGGCTTCTTCTGTGTTTTCTGTTAAAACAAGTCATAAAAGGACTACTTAAAGGGGACTCCATTCCTATATTTTATATATACCCACAGAGAACATGTGGAGCGCAGATAATGGTGACCAACCTTTCCCCCCCCCACCGCCTCCTTCATCTCCTCGATCTAATAAGAAAAAGAACAGAGCTGGTGTTAACACAGGAGGGGTTGTTAATCTATTCGGAAACGGATTTTTGGGGCCAGCCATACTATTATTAATTTTTTTGGCGGGCCCGAGAGGGGAAAGGAAGGGATGGGATGTTCACCTCGCCGCTCCGGGCCGGAGGGAGGAGGGCAGGAGCGATGCCCGGGGAGAGGTGCGGGCGGCCGGGGCTCAGCCCCTCGGGGAGCCGCTGGAGGGGCTCTGCGGAGGGCGGGAGGGGTGGGCGACTTGGGGTGGGATGTAATTGATAGCAGGGAAGAGCTGTCACAATAGCAGGATAGGAAACCGGCTATCCGGGACAGAGCCAGCTTTTAAAAGCCCCTAATCTGCCAGTCTATGTATTAAAGGGCTGATTTGAGGGGAGGACACGGCGGAGGGGGGTTAAAGAGGAGGCCTGACTCCTGTTAGCTCCTTCTAATGAGGCAGTTGAATAGCATTTAAAAGGGCTCCTGGCCTGGCATGAAATCTCACAAAGGAACCTCCTTATTTTAATGCACGCAACTGCCTTTGCTTTACAAACACTTTTATAGTGTCCAGACACTTACAAATCGACCTTCAGTGATTCTCGAGTTAATATGAAGTCTTGGGAAACATTAATGTGCTATTAAAAAAAAAAAAAAAAGTCTCTCAATAGATCTTTCTAGTCTTACAAACACTCTCAGAGTTCTTGAGTACTCGGCTCGGGATATAAAAATGTAAAGTCGTTTAAGGCTATTAATGGGGGGAGAGAGTCGATCCTGCATTCCTTGCTCGAGTCTCTCATTTAAGCTATTAACCACTCTCTTGTAGTTGTTTGGTTTGTTGTTTTTTTTCTTTTTTTCTCCGAGTAAAAAGCAACGGATTTTGGCTTCGAGCAAGCATATTTAAAACCTCGAAGAAGGGCTTGTGTGTCGGCAAGTTTATCTTCCCCTCCCCAGCCCCCCGCCTTGATATGTCAGTTGGTTTAATAAAAAAATACCCTATTACCACTCCCTGCAGACCTCGGCTCTCTAATTATCCAACAATGAGAGGGAAGAATTTTAGGGGTCCAATCCTGCCAAGCGAAAAACCGAAGGGGATGGGAAGGGCGAGTTCGGGTGCTCTCTGAAAGCAGCTTGGAAAATACCTCTTTCCTTTAAAAAAACAAAAAACAAAAAACAAAAAAAAAACAAACAAAAAAAACTAAAAAAAAAATCCGCGCAGCAGAAGGGAAACGATTTAAATTGGCAAGCGAGATTAATGAGGGACGGAGAAAGCGCGGAGTAAATCGTGGTGGAGTAGCTGGACACGGCAGGAAATGTGTGTAGAGTGGGGATGTACAGAGTACGTACAGTGATCCTGGGAGAGGGATTCTGGAGTTTGGGAGCTGGGATTCCCAAAGGATTTGTCCCCCAGACATGGAAAAGGAAGGAGGAAAAAGGCAGACTGAGAAACGAGTGTTGTGATGAGGAATGGGCCGAGATTTTGGGGATGGGTTTTGGAGGAGGGAGTCTCTTTCCACGACCCGCTGCTCCCTGGCAAACCGCGCCGTTTCTGACAGTAAAACTCCTTACTCAGAACTGAAATTTCGGTTTTTTGCCTTTTTTACTGCCTGGCTGAGCTGGGGACAGTCCGGCTGTGGGGCCGGGGGTCTCCGCAGCCACCCCGGCGCTGCGGGAGGGGGGAGACAAAACCCAACCCAAGCCCAAAGCACCCCACTCTCACGTCCAAATTATCTCCTCTTAGCGCTGCTTTCGATAAGGCCAGACAGAGGCGGCCGGCCCGGGGGGGCGCGGACCCCCGCGCTCCTCTTTTGTCTGGTTTTCCCCAGGCTCTCGCTTGGTTTTTTTTTTCTTTCCCTTCAGTGAACAAAGAACCGATTTAAAGGCTGCTCTGGGCAAAGCGCTGGTTGTGCGCAGAGGTGGCCGCGCCGCTCCGCGCAGGCTGAGCGCGGAGGCTCCGCTCCAGCGCAGCCCCGAGCAGCCGGGAAAATAAACAACGCTCTGTTTTATCTCTTCGCTTTCCCCCTCGCCGGTGAAATTCGCGGGAGGGGGAGTGGATCTGAGCATGCGAACAGCTGCTTAAAATCTAATATAGACAAATAGACATCTTGTATAACATTAAGTTTTAGTAGGCAACTCATTTATTTTGAGGTGCGCTTGCGAATAGTTTGGCAAAGAGCTTTTCTCCCTTTTTCCTGTTCCTGGAGAGGAGCTGGAGAGTTTGCTGGGCTGAACTGGGATTTGGGAAGGAACAGGGTGCTCTGTCCATGAAGGTTTCCCGGCCCTCGGCTCGGTCACCTCAGCGCTCCGGGCTGGGGCTGGGTCCCTTTCACTCAGGTGAAAACCGAACAGGAACAACCCCTCCGAAAAAATTAAACGTAGAAAAAAAGAAAGAATAACGTGAGGATAAATGGAATATTTACTATTTGAATAATTAGGGCTTCTGCAAAAACTTTAGAGAATCTTAACGCTTACAGAGTTCGAAGTGCAAAGTTTTGGGGCATCCCCTTCTTTAGGCTTGTGCGATATTAAACTAAAAAAGCCTAGCACGGGATATCTCGAGTTTGTAAATTGCTTAGGAAAAGTGGATTCTGCCATGGGGAGCTGCCGGGGATGGAGCAGGGCGCTCTTGCCTCGGCAGGATGGTCACAAGTGCCTCTGTCAAGGAAAGGATAATAATATTAATAATTATTATTATTTAATAGGAATGTAGGTATTTTATAGGAGCCAAGAGGACGGAGGCAAAAAAAGCAAACCTGTGTCCAGCCAGCCATGGAGACAGCGGCTCCAAACGAGAGGGTTGGAGTTCAGGGGGAATAAAAATAAAATGGGTAACTAATAACTAGAAAATCAAGAAGTTATTCGTGGAGGTGTGCATTGGCTGCTGTTACCCACCGAGCGAGCCTCTTTCTCTCCAGGCGACGGAGCCACCGTCCTCCTCCAAATCCCTCTCTGGAGCAGTTTTTAGACCTGGATACAGGGGAAAAAGGGGGAAAATACAATTGTATGTGAGCCCGTAGGAATAACAGGCCCCTCTGTCACACCACTGCCTTCTCCTGCCTTCAACAGTTATTTTCACGGTCAAAAATTCCACGGGTTACCGAAATTTTTTGTTTAATTCGTTAAGTATATTTACTTTTTCCCCCCCCTCTCGTTTTTACTAAGATGACCTGGTGAATTAGTAGATGGAAAACAGTCTGGGTGCCAGGATAAAGTTTTCTGCCCGATCAGGAGTGAGTTTGTTGGGGTTTTTTTCTCGCAGAAACCAGTTTCTCGAGCTGCTGGTGCGGCGGCAGCGAGTGAATTCCCCGCTGGGTTTTACCGCTTGGGAAAGATGCTACCCGGGGCTAAAATACGGCTGGGTTTAATCTGGGCTCCTTCCAGGGTTTTTTTTATTCTTTATAATGATAATTAAAACCCCTAAACTACGAGCTCACACAAAAAAATCCATACCTGACCCATTTAGGAGGAGGCAAAATGTAGAAAGAAACCTGCAGCGTGATTAAAAAGGGCGTTTTTGGAGCAAGAATGGAAAACAGAGCGGCGAGAGCTTTGGGGACAGTATCGAAGCCCGGTGTCTGAAGCCGCACGAGGCTGTTCAAATCCGCTCGTTGTGCCCTAGGAACGGAGAGGGAGCTGAGCGGTTCCGCGGGCCGAGAGCAGCCGGCCCGGGAGCTGGAGGTGATTTATTGTGTGTTTGTTTGAAAGCGTTCCCCCCACACAGAAACAAACCATTGATCTCCCTGAAAGGCGCAGAGCCGCGGCCCCGCAGCGCGGATGCTGCGCGGGGGGCGCAGGGCTGGGCTCGGAGGTTTTGTCCCACTGCTCGGAGCCGGGGAATTGCGATTTTTTCTCCAGAACCCTTGGCTCGGCGGGGGAGGAACGCTCCTCTCGCTTTAAACCAGGTTTAATTTTGCCGCTTAAGAAAGCCTGCGAGCCCGCCCGAGCACGGAAGGTGCTGCCGGGTCTGTTATCCCTCAATTAGAACTTCATTAATATCTCCTGCTCACTGGGCAGCAGCGCCTCCGCGGAGCGGGAGCCGGCCCTGCCTGCGCGCCGGGCGGCGGAGGCAAAGCGCGCAGCTCAGTGCCAGGTATCACCCCTCTTTCTTCTTCTTCTTCTTCTTCTTCTTCTTCTGATTGTTATTTTATCTGATTCCTCTCTGCGCATCCCGGATTCCCTCCCTGGGAAGCGCCCCAAGGCCGAGGTGTTAACGAGGGGGGACTGCAGGGCTGCGGAGCGGGGCGCGGAGGGGCGCGGGGCGGCCCCGGTACTGCTCGGAGGAAACGCCTTGGGTTTCTTTACGGGCTCATTTTCTCCGAGGAGGATTTTACTGCACGCGTAAAGAATTTTGAAAAGCGGCGGTAAATATTTTCTCTTCTGGCAAGTTATTTATTGGCATGAAGAGAGGATTTTTTTTTTCCCTCTCTCCCCCTCTTTATAAAGCTACATGTGGTGACCATATAGGAACAGAAATAATGTGGCCTTTCTGGGTTTGAAGAACTGCTAATGTCATTAAAGGTCTTCCTAACACGCCAGCTAGGAGTTCAAAAAGCCTCGCCTTTTATCCTGAGCATATATTTGGTTGTTTATAAAGTGCAGACTTCCTTGTGCTTCAAGTGCATCGGGAGGATTCCTTAAAACTCCGTAGCTGGATCTGTTTTCAACTATATTCTTCTTTGGAAATTAGAAATCGGGCTGTTTAACTGGTGTCTTTCACACTTCTTTGCTGGCTGCTATTTTTATACATCTGACCGCAGATGAGCTTTTCCCGCACACAGAAGCAAACAAAGAATTATCCCCTTTGCCTCGTACTGCAGAAAAAAATCTGCGCCGGCCACTAATTGTCCATTAGCGCTAATAAGTGGCTAAAACAATAGCAGGAGATAACCCGAGCAACCTGTCTTCTTTATTTTAATTTGACTTACTGAAGTCGGGAAGGTTTTGACGAAGACCCGGCTAGACGTGTCCAGGGAATCTGTGTACTAAACTTTTGGACTGTTGATTTTGAGGGTCACTTATCTAAGCTAAGTTCAAAGTGTCACCTGCTTTAATCCCTTTTCTGTCATGCTCGGAGAGACTCCACACAGCACAGTTCGTTTCTCAGAGCGCCTGGAAAAATCCCTCTGTCTCGATTAATATTTTTTTTCCCCCTCACAAACACGTTTAAGAATTTCTCCCCTCGATTCTAGACTTTTAGGGAAAACTCATTTGAATTCTATTATTAATATTTTCCGGGCATGCTCTTTCAGTGTGCCATTTGTAATATATTAGGATGAATTATATGTTGGGTTTAAAAAAAAAAAAAAATAAAGGAAGGGGAAAAAATGGAAAAAAAAGAAGAGGAAAATCCGGAGAAAAAAGGCCTATTCTATTAAATAGAAACAAGATGTTCAAATATAGAATACATGAATTTGAAATCTGGTGTTTTCCACTCTCAGATGCTGATGGTGTTAAAAAAAAATCTACTTTGCTGCTTCTGCAATTTAAATCTTTAGGTAGAAACATAAATTATCCACCCGGATATTATTTTTAATTAAAATTCTCTTTCCTGGAGGAGTTGTTTTTAACTTCTCCTCGGTTTTCCTGAAGAATTTTCTCTTTCCCTCGGATTTCACATTTTCATTAATTGAGGGATTCTTAAGACGAGTCTTGCAGCGGGGTTGGTGTTTTTGAGACTTTGACAGAAAACAGCCCGCTTGTTTTGTTTTGGTTTGAGTGAGTGGTTTTGGGGAAAATGCATAGTTTTGAAACAACTCAGAGGGAGTGGAAAGCTTGGAGCTCCTCAGACATGTCAATGAGCAGTGTTCACACACACACACACAAATCCCGTGTTTTTTCAACGATTTCTTGAATGTCAAGCTCCTCACTAAGGCTTTGGAGGGGCAAACCTAAATTTATGCCTCTCCAGCTAGTCTGAGGCACCCAAATAGAACCAGAGAAATGCTGAACCCTCACAAATCTGCATGAAGACGAGGAGGACATCTCTAGTTGTTCACCCCTAAAATCGAGCCCTTTTTCTTTCACTGCCTGCATGTGACTTGAGCTTCCTTTATCATTTCTTCCCAGAGAAGAGCTGGAGGATCAAGAAAAAGTTCCTCTGTATCCCAAAAAGTCAGAGACTTGAAGCACTCAGTGGAATTCAAAAGGTTTGGGAGGGGCAGGGTACCACACCTGCTTTATGATAGATGGGGAGAAGGGCCCAGAGGAGCCACCTCAGCCGCTCAGCCCAGCATTCACGGGCAATCCAGCCCCAGTTCCCGGCCTCCAAGACTGTTCCTGGAGCATCCACACCACAAAATGCCTCTTGCTACCTGGCAACAAATATTCAGATGCTGGTAGAAGAGAGCAAGTGGTGGAGGAGCCCAGGATCAGGGGGAGCTTGCCTGGGGACTTTAAAGGTTCGAACACCCCCAGGTTTTCCTGTCTTTTGGTTTTGTGTTTTGTCTGTCAGAGGCATCCCCTCCTGCCACTTCAAGCACTTGAAATGTAGTAAAAATAAAGAAAAACTAAGGAAAATCAGCTGCTTTTTGTATCCTGGGAAATTCTTTTTGGGAGGGAAAGAGAGATTATTTTGGTTGCTTGAATCTGGCTGGTATCAAGGCGATGTCCTGTTTCCTCATGGGGGGCTCTCCAGGAACACCAGGGTCCTGCTCCAGTGGCTGCAGCTCTGCTGACCTGTCCGTGCTGCTCTCTGTCCAGTGTCCCAGCAGATAAGGCAGGAGGATGGGGACTGAGGGCACAGACAGAATTATTTGGGCAGGTACAGCTGCTGATCTGTCTTAGAGGTTTCATGGACTTTTTTCCTTTTTCCTGTAATTTTGGAATCAGTCATTCTGCTATCAGCTTGCTCTAGAGATGGATGAGTAACACCAGTGAGATAAAAGAGTCAAGCCTCCCTTTCCTGTGATTTGGCTGCTTTTTGTTAACAGTGCTGAGTGCCATTATTTCCCACAAGAGACATCTGGAAAATCATCGATGTGTGGTGGAGAAAGTGGCTCTTCTCTGCTCTGTGCTCCCCTTTGATCCAACATGGAGCACAACTCACTGCCTCTTGAGATCAATAGCTGCCATCCCAGAATATTTTTCACTCTCCTATGCTGTGGCTGATTTGAACCACTTGAAGAAAATACGAATGTTAGCTGCTTTTTGTCTTAGATCGCATTTATTTATGAATTTGTGACAGCAAGGCCAGTGCCAGGAGGAGAATGGCATGGACCAGCTGGATATCACGGGTACGACCAGTTGAGTCGTTCCTCTTGGCTTCACCTTTGTAACAGCACACAACTGGAGATTTGCAAAAGTCTGGGTGGCCTCCCAGCAATCAAAGCTCAGATCTCCAGAGCCAGCAGCATCAGCTCTAGGATTTGAGCTGAAGCTGCCTACCTGGGGTAGGGATGGGCTCAGAGCTCTTCAGTCTGGGGATGAAAAAGCAGGGGGCTGAGAGGGAAGGTTTTGTGTGCTGGAGTTCAGCAGGAGCATTAAGTTGTGCTCTGGTCTTTTTAAGCAAGAGGGGCCACCCTGTGATTTGTGGGCTGTGTGCAGCACTCTGGTGCTTTGGATGTGGCTGCTGGTGCAGGGATTTGTCGTGGTCAGGCAGTGGTGGGCTGAGGTACCCCTGGTTTGGTCTGGGCACCAGTCAGGGCTGAAGAGGCTGGCATTAGACCCAGCCTTGCGTTCTGCACAGCCTGGATCCCTGAGATCTCAATCCCAGAGTCTTTCCAACCCCTGTGTTTAGATTCCCAAGTGAAAAGACATCTGGGTGGGTGAGAGTGACTGTGTGAAGCTTTTCCTTAGGAAAGCAGCTCTCGGATACGCGAGAAGTCCTGACAGTACCGAGCAGGAACTCCTGACCTACATGGTCACTGGACGGACTCTGAGATGTTTGCCTGCTCGGTACCTCTGCTTTCCAGCACTAAATCCTGTAGTACTCGACCTGAAAGGTCCTGCTAATATGGGCAGGATCAAGCACAGGCCTACAAAGAGCAAGGGAGGTCATTATTTTCACAGGAACTGCAAGTCGGACCCTAAATCTTCAGAAGAGAGCGGTGCCTAGAAACCAGCTGTCTCATATATCTGCTGTGCTGAACTGGTAGCAGGGAGGGGAGAATAAAAATGTGTTTTGCAGTATAATATTGCTTTGTGCCTCTAAAAAAGGCTTCTAATTTTATGTTTTAAAGGCAAACATTGCAGCTAATTGAAGAGCAGAGAGGGAAAAATGGATCTCCTTTTCTAAGTGCCAATAAGACTGGGTTCTGGGCCAGTGGTTCTGTGAGAGGTCTCCATTTACTACCTGTCCTAAACCTCAGGTATTTTAGAAGGAAAATGCCTGCCATATATTAAAGAGAAAAGTCATTAAATGGATGTCAAAAAAAAAAAATAAAGAGAGGACAGAGAAAACCCATATGACTGAATTTATGGCTTGCTTAGGAAGCACAAGGTAGCACTGAGAAAACATGAGTGGGAACAAGGGGGCATCCATGCAGCGGAAAAGGCTTTTACCACTTGCTGCCTTCCTAGTGCTGACCTCGGAAGAGGTCCACCAGGATGGCAGTGTCACTGTCCCAGACCCTCCTCCTGCCTTTTCCCTCAGCCCCCCTCACTTGAACAGCATAACCCTCCTCCTCCTTTTCCCTGGGAGTTGGATTAGGCCCCGTGCCCAGAAAGTTGCTGGGATTTTATTGCCCTGTTGAATGCACCCATTTGCCTCTGGAGGAAACTGCTCTAGCAGCCCTGAGCCAGCAGGAAAGTCAAGGCTTTGTGGGCATCCAGGCAGGAGCCAAACTAAACGAGCAGGAGGCAAAGGGAAATGCTCTTGGGGATGGCAGGTTAGGAGCAGGGGCTTGGCTTTGTGTAGGAGGACGCAGGAAGAGAGAAATGTGGAATCTTAGCCATCACCTCGATGGGAGCAGTGTGTGTGGTGTCCTACCAGCAGTCCAGGTGGTGACACTCCTGTGGGCAGATTAGATCTGTCCATGGGAGGAGCTGTCCTGTTCCCCAGGTTCCTGTGGTTCCAGAGGTCTGGGCAGAGCTTGGAGCAAGAGAGTTCCCTCTAAATCAGGGAGTGGGACTAAAGTGGGCAGGAGACAGGCAGAGACACTGAGCTCAGTAATGCTGTGAGCTCCTGTTGAACTTCAGGCTTTCCTTTTGAGCATCCAACTGGCATTGAAGATCTGAAAATCCTATCCTGGAGGGCATCTGGCCTTCCTAACCCATTTCCTTCTTATCTTCAAGTTCAGCTCTGAGGTTCTGTAGCCCTTCTGTGGGATCAACCTCAAGGGATGGGCTGGGCCATGGTGTGGGCTGATGGCTCCCCAGTTCAGCTCACAGGAGCCCAGGAAGCCCCAGAACTGAATGAACTGGTCCCAGCAGATGCTGTGTGGTGCTGCTGTTCCCCAAGCCCACCCCCCTCTATCCCACTCTGCAATCCCCAGAAACTTCAGCTGTTTTGGAGGAAGGAAGACAGAAAGCACCAGGGTGGAGCAGTGACTCCCATCCCACACTGTGAGCAGCAGCAGCTGAATGGAGCTTGGTTTATTGGTTTTTCTCCTTAGCTTTGTGCCCGGGTTGGTGCCCAGCTCAGCTCTGGTGCCAGCCCCTGTGGAGAGGGGTGGGCTGATCCCTGCCTCTCCTCACTCCATCTCCACAGCTGCTGACTGCTCAGGTATCCCTTGCACCAGACCCAGCAGGGTCTGGCTGTGGGGTGAGCAGTTGAGCTGAGGGTGGATTGGCCCCATAAAAATATGGCAAAGAAACTGGATTTTCTGTCAGATCAGGTGCTAAACTGGCCACTTTATGACTCGATCCCACAGGGTTCTGATATTTACTCTGACTTGGAATGGTTTTGGTACGATCAAGACAAGGGATTCCAGTCCTTTCTTTTAAGAATCCTGCTCTGAACTTGGTGGGATAGACGAAGAGCTCAGGAGGGAGCAGATTTGTTTTCTCCTCTGCTACTGATGTGCCCTGTGGTCTCAGGTGCTTCACCTCATCTTCCTGTGCCTGCCATGCCCCATCCTCCTGCCACAGGAGCTCTGGAGAGACAGGGCCAGCCTCTCCCTGTGTATCTGTGGGATGCTTCACACGGTGGTGTCTGTCACGGGGTGGCCTCTGGACTCTATCACAGCCCTACTACTATTAATAATCCAGAGGATTAGAAAGATAAGCCAGTTACAGCAAGACTCGGGCTTGTCAGTGCTGTCCACTGACTTGTGGTATCTCCTAGGTGGGGGAACTGCCCTGCTCTGTTTATTTACAGTCCATAACTTTGCAAATGGGTAATAGAGGCTCAGATTTTACTTCTTTGCAAACCCCTCAGCGTAGGAGACATCTGTGCTGACAGAATTATCTTTTTTCTTTTTTTTTTTTTTTCCTTTTTTTCCCCCTTTGCCTACAATGGTGCCTTTAAGGAGAGCTGGGCTTTAACTGGAGGCTCAGATGGATCCCTCCCCCTTGGCTTGGGGGAGGATGCCTGACAAGTAGCATGGAAGTAAAATACGGGCAGATTGAATCCGTGTATCTCAGCTATGAAGCGCAGGATGCCATATATTTAATATCTGTTTCATCCCCAAGACTCAAAATTACTTTATTTATCTCCACATGAAGCGCAATAAAATTCCGCCTTCTCCACGGGCTTTATTTCAGCGAAAGGCAGTGGCTGCTCAGGGTTGAGGTGTCTGGTGGGGGCACACAGCCACAGGTGCCTGCTGGCTTGGCACAGCCAGGATTCCCGGTTATCCCGTGCCAGTGGGGGCTGAGGGCTCCTGCAGCTCCGTGTGGGATGCTGGCAGCGCTGCCCAGGCGGGCTGGAGGATCCCTGGGGTCACGGCAAGGTGAAAGTTGTTTATTCTGTGCTGGAGGATCTAATCGAAGCTGGAGCACAGGGACAACCCCTTGCTGACTGATCTCCCTCCAGGGGCACTTTTCCTTTTCTTGATGTGATACTAAGTGGATTTTGTCTCCTGGCTGATACAAGAAGGGTTTTTCCTCCCCCCTCTGTGAACAGTCGTGGTGTTCCTTTTGCAGAAGGGAAAGACAAGGCTCAGAAAAGGGGTTTTAAGAGCCAGCCTGGCCCTGAGGCTGAGCAGTCGATGTCCCTGTGCACCACCTGAGCGTGAAACCAAGGCACAGCTCAGGGATGATGCTCACACGTGCTCGGATAAATTTCTGGTCCTTCCTCCTACCCACATAGGGCTTCCCAGCCATGAGGTTTGGGTGAAATCAAGCAGAGGCTTGCTGTCCTCAAAAATCCAAGGATTTACAAGACCATCCAGCTCCTTCCAGCTGTGGGACCTGACTTAGCCTGACTCAGCAGCCCAATTGTAACTCAGTCACACATCTCTCTCTCTTCTCTTTCCTACTCTGGGATTTTACAAGGGGGATTTAGGAGAGACTCTGTGTGTGTGGAAAGAAGGGATGAGGTGCATGTAGGGAGTTTTACAGTGTGGTGGATCTCACCTGGATCAGCACAGCCACACTGAGCATTTTCATTGCTGCAGGACAAAAGAATTCCCAGCTGTGCCAGAGGCTGGGCTGCCTGTGCCGTGGGAAAAGGGAGGAGAAGGAGCTGGTGAAGAATCTCCCTGGGCTTGCTTTGCTGCTGGCATGCAGGGACAGTTCCTTGACTATGAGGCTGCCAAGGCACCTGCTGGGTTGTGTGCCAACCCTCTGCCCTCTGCAATCATTCTTGAGAGGGATTTTCTTGTGTCTAGTCCAGAGTTTGTTGCTGTGTGTGCAGCTTTTCTGATGATGCTCAGTGTCTCACTGAGGGCACTGACTTCTTCTCAGTCCATGTGGCACAAGAATTTTGTTTCCAGGAGTGACAGCAGGCTGCTAAACAGGATGGAAATGGGACCAGACACCCCAGAACTGAGAATGGAGATGAGAAATAAATCAGTTGATGGAGGCAGGTCCAGGCATGCAGGAATAATCCCCTTCCCTTAGGGAAACAGGCTGAGCACCAAGCTGGCACCTTTGGGAATAACCCCAAATTTATGATCTCTACCCTGTAACACTGAGCACATCCCAAAAACAGAGTGATTTTCACCTACCAAATAGATTCAAGCAGGGTTTATTTAGTTCCTTATTCCCCAAGTTTGCTCCAGGGTGGACCCCTTCACCACAGCTTTGGATGCAGAGCACTGCCCAAACCATGTTCCAGCTGTTCCTGCTGGCTTGAGGCGCTGTTGGGGTCTCTGGAGGATAGCAGTGGGGCTCTGGGCAATTTCTGGACCCAGATTTTAGGGATCTTATGGACATTCTTTTCTGGCATCTCCAAAGACTGGACTCTTTCACCCCTCTGTCTCCAGGCTCTCCTTTCCTTCTCTCCACTGGCTCCAGGCTCTCGCTGCTCTCCCCTTTGACAGCACTGGGACAAGTTTATGAATAATTCCAGGGATTCCCTGGGGTGGACTTGCTGCCACCCAGGGTGACCCTTCCTGCTGCTGACTGGCAGGTGACCCCCCCAGAACACAGGAACCATGTCTGGGAGAGCTTGTGCCCCACCTGGGAGCCAGGTGCAGGACTCTGGTGACACTGCTTACAGGAGAGGGAAGCTTTGGGGTTTTCACACTGGGATTTGGGAATGTTTCTCCCACCCTGTTCCTCCTGAGTAGTTGGTCAGAAGTGTTTATCAAGGGCTAGAAAGGAAACCTGTGTGTATAATACCCCAGACCAGAAAGCCAGAAAAATCTCCCTGAAACCACAGGGTCAGCCTGGCAGATTTGCAGCATTAATTTATTGCTGGCTTAAACAAATAGAGGCAGATTTGCACTCCTGCCTCCTCCTCTGCCACCCCACACTCCAGAGAGCAGCCAGGACAGGAGCCAGCTCTGCTCTCAGACTCCCAGGGCTCTGCCCAGGTTTCCCTGGATGGTCCTTCATGTGGGTGCTGTTGTGGAGCAATGATTCCAGCTGGAATCCCACTCCCTTTGAGGGTAAAGGAGGTTGAGGAGTCTCCTCATCAAACTGCTGAGTTAATTGTCCCCATCCACGCTCTGAGCCTGCGGTGGATGTGGGGAAATGCCGCTTACCTCTGACCCCGCTTCCTTTCTGGTGACGTTAATTCGCCTGACCCTGTGCCTGCTGCTCTCCTGCTCCCTTGCAGCTGACAGGGAGTGAGGGAGGAGGGCAGGAGGCTCGGGAAACTCCCTGATCCCACTGTCCTGCTGCTTGCTGAGCCCATGGGAAATCAGTGCCACGCTCTGGAGCTGGAGCAGCAACTCAGAGATCCATGCTGAGGGATACGTTATTCAAAATTTCATTTCGAGATGAGGAATTCTGATCCTGGATCCTGTGTGGGGATGCTGTGACTCCTGGGAATTCACATTTGAGCCTCACCTCTGGGTCTGACAGGGGCAGAGGCATCCTGCTGCCATTGGATAGGTGGGAGCAGCTTAATATTTAACTCAAATTTATATGAATGCTCCTAAAATCTTCCTCACTGAGAGCCATTCTGCCTCTTTAGGACCATAAAACGTGGTCCTTCATGTTTCCTTGGGCCTCACTTTTATATCTACTCTCTCTAATTGTGTGGTCCAAAGACGGGTGTGAGGAGAGGCTCAGATATTTAAATGTATGATGAGTGGAGGTGAAGGGTTCGGATCAGGGGCCAGCTCTGGGCTGTGGCAGGAAGGGTCTGTGATGGTCAGAACTTCAGATCCACGTTTTGGGTCTGCCTTTAGGGAGGGATGCTGTGGCTCTGTCAAGTCTGTCACTCAAATTAGGATGTTTAGGATATTTTCCTTTGGAAAAGCAGCGTTTGTGGGCACAGCTCCGTGGGAGCAGATGGGTGTTACACACCGTGGGATGCTCTGGAAACGGTTCCTGAGGGAGCAGGAGCAGAGAGCAGCATTTCCACTGCTTCCAAAGGCAAGAGTTGACAGCCTGGGATATCTTGGGAAGCTCCTCTGTGTGGGTCAGCACTGGCCTCTGCGAGAAGCTGATTTTGGTGTGTGGGTGCCTCCTCCAGGTTATTTGTCTTTGCAGGAATTACAGGTCTGGCCCAGTTTGCCCCGCCCAAAAATTGGGGTTTTGGCCCAAGGAGGAAAATCTGGGCTTTGGAGCAGAAAAGAGGAGCATTTTTTGTTCTCCTTTTGTCTTTAATTCTTTTCTCATCTCTTTAAGTACAGACCTTCCCTCCCTGGAAGGTGCTATCACTAGCCTCACTTTTCCAATTCCAAATCCCAACACTGGGATAAACCTCAGTCGAGTTTTCCAAAGGGCTGGAGGTGGTGTCAGGACCATCTGCTCTCCAGGCCATTAGAAGAATTTGCAGGGTAAAGCTTTGCCATGTGTTCCCTGCAGATTACACACACCTTTGGCTGTGCTCTTGTTGTTAGCTGCTCATTATTGGGGGGTTTGAAAAGCTTTCTTTATAAATGCCCTGGGTCCCAACCACACGTGTTGTATCAGTGGTTTTATAATGACCCATTTGGAATTATTTAGCCAGGGGACCTTGGAGTTTTTTCCTTTCAATGTGTCCTTGTAAGATGCCCAACTTCTACAGTTAGTCTATGAATGTACCCACACTATTAGATCCACTTGTTTATAATAGCAACCAAATGTCTTCAAATATTCAAGCCTCCTTTTATTTTTTACAGCACTGGCAATAAGCCTTTACATGTTAACTCTTGGCCTCTCTGGGTAACCTCTTATTTAAAAGCAACTTAATTGACTTTACCAGGCCTGGGCTATTTTTCATTTCTTCCTAGAGGACTCATTACTGGAGATGGATGTTTATAAACTGGATCTGGATCCTTCTCTCTCTCTCTCTCTTTCTCTCTCTCTAACACACACAAAACCAACCTATTTTACCCCTTCCTGCCTGTTTACATTAGCAGGCCATAATCATATTCATGGCTTCACATAATTTGGCCAAGATTTTTGTAGTGGTGACCCAGTGGAAAGCAAAAAAAGCAAATAGGTGAACAGCAAGTGCTGAAAGAAAAGAGAAAATGCTGGAATACTCAGGATTTTAGGGATTCATGTCTAAATGAAATGGGCAGGAGTAGAATAGAGGTTTGATTCTTCGGAGCAGGTAGGTTTGTGATGTCAAACAGGTGTAATGCAGTGGTAAACTGGGCCCAGTGCTGGGGGTTTCATTCCTTCTTTCTCTTTGGAAGTAGTGGTATCATAATTATTTAGGGAAAAGGGTGACAATTTGGGTCAAGCTACAATCCTTGGCATGACAGATCCTCCAAAATTCTGCCCAATAACCTGCAAAAGCTTCAGGCATGAGAATTTTATCTGTGTAAAACTGCTAAGGACACACGCTCAAATCCACAGCCTTGGAGTATTTAATGCACCAAACCCTCAGCCCAGCCTGTGTTGTAAGAATTTTCCTGGTGCCATTGGATCCACTCTGATTTCCATCAGTGGAACATCTGGTGCTTTGTGGTCATGTCCCTGGCTCAGTTTAAATCCCCAGGCCTGTTCTGGCAGAGGGGCTCCCAAAGCCTCTGTGTTTGTTCAGTGTCTGAGCTGCTCCACTGAAAAGGCCACACTGCTCTTCTGTACCTCCTGAAATTCTTACAGTCTGTGAGGGAGGTAGAAGCACCTATTCTTCATCCTCTTTTTGCCCTATTTCCACTTTACACCTGATCAGTTAGGGGATTTTTTCACCATTTTCTGAATCTCTGGTCAGCAGAGAATTGCAACACCTTCCACCCTTCTCAGGCCAGCAGAATTAATGGGGAGGATTTTCCTGCTTATTGTTTAATTTGCCCACATTTTGTTGTGTCTTGTCCTCTGTCCTGGGCCAGGTCCTTGTTCACCCAGCAGGTCCCCACCAGCTGCCACTGCTCTGGAGAAGGACCCAGGGGATTCAGCTGTGGAATCCCAGATTTCTGATGAGGTGCTTTTCCTCTGCCTGCAGCCCCCCACAGACCCCACATGGCTGATGTTATTTTCAGAGCTCCACAAGATGCCCCTGGAGGAGCTGAGAGAGAAGAGTGGGCCATCAAGTTCCAAGATTACCAGATTTATCTTATTTACTATGATCTGAAGTTTCCTGCATCACTCTCCCAAATTTTAACTGATTCAGGTTGATTTGATGACACCTGCCAGAAGCATAGGGAACCCCAAAACATGTGGGGGCTTCCCTGCACTGGCTGTTGAACCCTACCTTCAAACTTAAAGGTCTCTCCTACCCTTTTCAGAACGAGCAGTTCTTTTTGTTGTTTTCCAGTCTTCCTCGGGGGTTTTTCTGGCACTGCTCAGCAGGAGGGTGCACGTCCCCACATCCCACCTCTGTGTGTGAGCAGTGCTCCCGCTGTGGTCCCTGCCCTCCTGCCACCCCTCCCCACAAGCTCCAGCCTCACCTTCTGCCCCATCTCTCTCTGGGACTAACAATTTATTTTTACTGGATTGTGGATAAAACCACAATTGAAGAATCTGGATTTTGAATAATCCTCCAGCCACCTTTCTCTGAATTTCATCATCACAAACAATTTTGGGCTTTTTCTCTGTGCTTTCTTCCTGCTTTTCTTTGCCATTTTCCCTTCCCTTTTTAATCTTCTCTTGCCTTTCATGAGCTCCCTTAACTGGGTAGCATCTGCCAATTTTATTAATGGGCTGTGTAATCCATTTACTGGGTCATTAATGAAAATATTAAATAAGGCCAGACCTAACAAAAGATCCTTGGAGTACTCTGCAAGATACCTCCCACAAGTGTAACACTTGGCTTGGTGCCTTTCTGGCAGGTCTGAATCCACAAGGCAACATTCTTATTATTGTTATTATTATTGTTATTATTACTGGCACGAGGTGACAACCAGAAACCCCAGCCAAAGGCTGGGCTTTTGTGGCCATAGGCATGGTGCACACATGCTCTGGTTATTTATTAGAAAACAGCAGAGTGGCTCTGGGAGGGAGGGGCTGGCTTGGTCCAAGAGCTGCATGAAGAAGAGGCAGTCCCAGAGTGGTTACAGCATGAAAAAAGGGACCTAAATGAAGGATGGGAAAGGTGACAACGGGATCAAGGGCACTGCCAAAGGTCTGCCCTCTGACAGTGGTCCTCAGGCAGAAATCACTTTGTCTCCATCTGCTTGATTTTAGCTTTTCAAAGTGTGTCAGCACTGGGTGCTTCATTACCAGTCCCAAAATTACCCTTTTTGAAAAGCAGTAAACCCCAGGATCTTAAAGGGCATGGAAAACAAGAAAATATAGACATCATTCTGTGTCTGCTGCTGCTGCTGCTCGCTGGACAAGCCCAGTGCCTGGAAGGAGACACGAGCAGAGGGGATCAGGCTGATTTTTAAGAATCCCGAGTAGATCCCAATGCAGGGGACGATGAGGCGAGCTCAGAGCTCAGCAGGTGGTGGCACAAAGCCCCAGCAACCTGGACAGAGAGCCAAGGGGGAATAGAGTAAAATGCCCAGTGAAAGAAATTCTGATGGATGCTTTTTGGTGGAAAATGTGAATTTCCAGAGCTGCTGGAGCACTGGAATACTCATCTCCCAGTCAAAGTCCCACTGTTCAGGCTTTTAAGATCTCAAGTTAATTAAGATCAATGCCTGGATATGTAAATTGTGTGCATCAGGTATTTAAAGAAATATTTGTATGCACACACACAGATGTTTTCTGACATTTATTTTCATATCAGCACATTTATCAAACCTTCTAGATGCTACAGGTTTAAGGCCTTCAGTTGCATTTTGGGAAACATGTCCCAGTGCATGCGGATAAAATATTTTTATATAGTCTCCTTTCCAGGTGCATTTTCCACAATTTCTGTGTGTGTACCAGGACCCCTTCATGGCTATATGGGGGAAACAAAGTCTTTTTTGTAACTTTGCAGGTCAATTTGAGCAGCTTTCAGGACTTCCCAGAGCTCTTTGCAGACCCTGAAGTCCAGGCAAAAAAACAAACAGGAAGGGTTAGGGCTTGGGGTGAGGGGGAGAAGGAGAGGTTTCTTTGGAAAAGAAGAAATTTCTGACCACGTTCCTTTTATTGGCCTGGAGGAACCCTCGAGATTAACAACCACCAACTCCCCCCTTCCCTGCCAGCCACCCCCCTGCAACCCCGAGACCTTAAACAATCCGGTAGAAGGTGTGACTTCAAACTTGGTGGTAGGGATAAAGAGAAAGGAAGGCGGAATGTAAGCACTTGTGTGATGTGATTATTCCCAGAAATGCCTCGACATCTCCCCGCTGGCCCAGGCCGGCCGGGGAGCTCGCAGTGAGGCGCTGAGCGCGGCTCTGTGATAGCTTATCGGGCCGGGCAGTGTCCCCTCGTAGTTCCGAGCGGAAATAGGGCCGGGAGCCAGCCCAGCCCTCTGCCAGGGCCGCTCGGCATCCATGAGAGCTCTGCCGAGCCCCCGCCAAGGTAAAGGGGCTCCCCTGCTCCCCCCGGCCCGCCCTGCCTGGGGACGCTGCGGGGTCACCCCGGGGCTGGCAGCCGGGACAGCTGAGAGGGGACAGTGGGGTGGCAGTGAGGGGACAGTGGGGGTGGCAGTGAGGGGACAGTGGGGTGGGCAGTGAGGGGACAGTGGGGTGGGAGTGAGGGGACAGTGGGGGGAGCAGTGAGGGGACAGTGGGGGGAGCAGTGAGGGGACAGTGGGGGGAGTAGTGAGGGGACAGTGGGGGGTGGCAGTGAGGGGTACCCAGGGTGGGCAGTGAGGGGACAGTGGGGGGGAGCAGTGAGGGGACAGTGGGGGTGGCAGTGAGGGGACACAGGGTGGCAGTGAGGGGACAGTGGGGTGGGAGTGAGGGGACAGTGGGGTGGGCAGTGAGGGGACAGTGGGGTGGGCAGTGAGGGGACAGTGGGGTGGGCAGTGAGGGGACAGTGGGGGTGGGCAGTGAGGGGACAGTGGGGTGGGGTGAGGGGACATGGGAGTGAGGGGACAGTGGGGTGGGCAGTGAGGGGACAGTGGGGGGAGTAGTGAGGGGACAGTGGGGTGGGCAGTGAGGGGACAGTGGGGGTGGCAGTGAGGGGACACAGGGGACACAGGGTGGCAGTGAGGGGACACAGGGTGGCAGTGAGGGGACAGTGGGGGTGGCAGTGAGGGGTACCCAGGGTGGGCAGTGGGGGTACCCGGGGTGTGGGCACAGCCTGACATCCCACAGCAGGGGGGTGCTGGGGCCCACCCGTGGGTGCAGGGAGGTTTTAGGGCCCCACCTGTGGCTGCAGGAAAATGAGGGAGCACGGACTGGGAGTGTTTGACCGCTGCTTCTGGGCTTGCTGTCCATCCCCACCAGAGGAGCCTGGGGGACAGATTTTGGGGTAGGTTTGGGTGTCAGGTTTTGGGTGCGAATGTGCCTAAAGATGCTCTGGTAGAACTCATCATGTTACTTCTTCAAGGCTTGATTATTAATGCATTCACCTGAAGTGATAGCTGGTTTGCCAGCTCTGATCCTGTATGTCAGGAGAGAAAAACACTATGCCTATTCTCTCTCATATATATATTTTCATTATTTAAATAATTTCATTTACAGGGGAGGTGGAAGCAAGAGAGGGCTAATATAGAACAGGTGTTTTGTTTTCATGTTCCTCTTTGAAAAGCAAATCTTGCCATTTGGAGCCCTTATTCACCCTTGGTTGCTGAAAAAATTAATAATAGGGATTGTTTAGGAATTCATCAAAGAAAACCCCATCCCCTTTCTCCGCCTCCCCTTGGCTGAGCTGTCGGTGGGATCCAGCAGCCCCTCATTGGAGATGGCACAAAGCTTTAGCGTTTGATTTTTTTTTTTTACAATTATATTTATTTATTATTTTTTGGGTTGGTTTTGTTTTCCAATGCTCTGTTTGGCGTTGTGAGTTAGGAACTTGGCACGGAATAAGAGGGGCTGGCTCTTCCCCAGCCGTGGGCTGTGAGGGATGGGGCGAGCAGGGAGATCCAGCCCGGGTGTGGAGGGGCGGCGGCTTTCTCGCTCCATTCCTGCTCCATCCCCGCTCCATTCCCGTTCTATTCCTGCTCCATCCCCGCTCCATTCCCGTTCTATCCCCGCTCCATCCCTGTTCTATCCCCGCTCCATCCCCGCTCCATCCCCGCTCCATCCCCGCTCCATCCCTGTTCTATCCCCGCTCCATTCCCGTTCTATCCCGCTCCATTCCCGCTCCATCCCTGTTCTATCCCCGCTCCATTCCCGTTCTATCCCGCTCCATTCCCGCTCCATCCCTGTTCTATCCCCGCTCCATTCCCGTTCTATCCCGCTCCATTCCCGCTCCATCCCTGTTCTATCCCCGCTCCATTCCCGTTCTATCCCCGCTCCATCCCCCCTCCGTCCCCTCTCCGTTCTCTCTGGGAGCCGGGATGGGAACACACGTGGGTTGGGAGAGCTGCCCCCGATCCCCCTCTGGCCCTTCCGGGGCTCTGCCCCGCATCGCCACCGCTGCTCGTGCCCAAGAAGTAGCTCAGTATAAATATATAAATATATAAATATATAAATATATAAATATATAAATATATAAATATATAAATATATAAATATATAAATATATAAATATATAAATATATAAATACATAGATATCTAAATATCTAAATATACAAATATATAAATATATAAATATATAAATATATAAATATATAAATATATAAATATATAAATGTATAAATATAGAAATATAGAAATATAGAAATATAGAAATATATAAATATATAAATATATAAATATTTCTGCTTCTCTCCTAGCCCCTGCATAATAAAAACCACAGAACCACACCCGGGGGTTCCGTGTGTCCATTGGGTGACACAAAATCTTGTGAGGGTGCCAGGGGCAGGGGTCCATTCATCCCCAACCCCCAGAAACGATTTGGGGACACGGGGATGAACGAAATATTTGGGTTGGTTTGGGCAGTTGTTTTCTTTTCTTTTCTTTTTTCCCAATTTGTTCATTATCGTCCATCATAAAAAAAAAAAAAAAAATGATGGTTTTCCCATTGCCCGAGAGCTTCAAGGTTCCTTCCAGCTCATCTCCCGGGGTTCACAAAATGAAAAGCACTGGTAGGAAGAGGTAAATCGTTACACCGGGAAAAAAAAAGAATGCTTGCACTGGTGTGATTTGGAGCAGGACGGGGACTGGAGAATCAACATCGAGTTTGTAAAGCGAGGTTAACAAGTGCCACGCCGTTTTGAGGGGGGACTGGTTTTAGGACGGGGTTTTAAGTAAACCTAAAATGTGAGTAACTTCTGGCTTATATTCACCAGTGTGAGGATAAAATGAATTTAGGATCCTGAATGGTGTTTGCACCTAAACTCAACCAAATTAACCAAATATTTGGCAGTTCAAGAGCCCCGTTTTGCTCTCGATTTCAGGGCTTGGGCTGCTGCTGTGGGAAAGCCAGGGGTAAATGCATGTCTCGGAAATTCGATTTCTCCTGCACGATCCCGCTGTAGGTGCTTGTGCCCAAGCAAATTCCTGCCTGCCGCTGCTGCCTGCCCTGAGAAAATAGATTTTCCTGGAGCCCAGGGCAATTTTCTCCATCCTTGTCTTTGCGAGGCTGCTCCGTCCTGCAGCAACCCCAGCTGATTTCCCCAGTTAATATTCGCCACGAAGCCGGAGGGATGAGCTGGCCCGTTCCTCCTTTGGCTTTACAGGTTGCTTCAAAGCTTTGATTTGAGCTCAGGGCGGTTGGAGGGCGCTGCCCGCACCCCCTTTTGAAAAGCCAAGGGGGAAATCAGAAATGAAACATCTCCGGGATGGAGAAAATCGTGTGGAAACTCTCCAGACTCTCAATGCCAGAGCTCTCCCTGGCTGAAAGCACCGCTGGGTTTGTCCCAGCAAGTGCATGGAGAGAGAAATTCGTGACTTATATTAGGTAGAGAGGAAAAGAGAAATGTTTTCTGTGTGGAAAACAGGGAATTCGCCTCCTTTTCCAAAGGGGAGGTAAAAAGAAAAAGTTGTGGGTTTGGGTTTGGTTCTCTTGTAATTTCTCTCACGAGCGATCGCTGGTTTTTAATCCCGAGCCTAACAGGAGCCGGGTTTTGCCCGAGGCCAGCAGCTCCTTCCTCTCGCAACATTCGTCTTCCAAGATCAGGGATACCTTGCTCATATTCCCTACAAACCGCTTTATTCCCCCTCAAAAAAACCCTGAAACTTTCAACGATTCTCTCTAATATCCCCAAAATATCTCATTAAAACCAACCCAGCCCCACCACTAAACCTGGATTTACGGGGAGTCACTTCGGACGCAGTTTGGGAGATTTTTTTTTTTTTACCCCATCTTTTCAGAGTAAATCTTTTTCTGTCCCGTTAAAACACTCCCGAATTTCTCTCTCCTCCCGCTTTTGGCTGGGGGGAGCGGTGTAATTTAAATCCACCCTTCAGCCCGAACAATAGGGGCCGTAAACCCTGACTCTAAGAAAGTTGTCGGCAGGGACGGAGGAACCGCAAACACATTTTTTCCCCCCAACCATACAATGTGGAAACTCTTAAAGGGCGCTATCTGTAGACATCTTGCAATCACTGGTCTTCCTTGTCATCTGAAGGAGAAAGGGGAAAATATATTAAGTGAAGACACACTTTAAAATTACTTATACATTTTAAACATGCTGGCAAAGGGAACTGCCTGATAAACTCTTGCCCAGATTTCCTTTTTTTCGGGTAAATTATTTCAAGTTGTTATACAAATACCTCCCGCCTCTCTCCTTTCCCTCACCCCGCTCCTTCTCCGGATTTAATTCGAACGAAAACAAATTCCTGCAGCCCCAAAACCATCTCGGACGTGGGGCAACGGCAGGGCCGGTCCTGCAGCCCCGCGTGGGTGCGAACACCCACCTCGGCTGGGCTTGGAAGAGGGGAAAAAATCGACAACAATCATTTAAATAGGTTAAAACGCTTCGTAACAAGCCGGCACAGCGCCTGGTGTAGCAGCCAGGTGGGAGCTGAGCTACGCTTGCTTTCCCCTGAGCCAAAATTCCCCCAAAAGCAGTCGGGACAGGGAATTATTTCTGTGCTGACGAATTTGCGAGCCCGGCTGGCTGTGCCTGCAGCCCAGCCAAGCGCACGCTGCCGCCTGTAAAGCCGCCAGCTCCAAGGGCGGAGGTTTGGCCCTGGAATAAACTGAATAAACGGAGCCACTTTCCCACCGTGCGGCCGCGCTCCTTGGCTTTGCAAACGGGATGGATCCGGACAGGAGAGCGCTGTGAAAAGGAAGCGAGGCTGTGGCAATTTGGGGTTTTTTCTTCTTTTCTTTATTTTTAATTTTTTTTTTTTGTTTGTTTGTTTGTTTCTCTGGGGTAACATTGAAGTGTTTTTTTTTTTTCTTTCTCGCTTTTTAATAAATATGGGGAAAGTCCCAGAATTCGGTAGGGAATACGCTGCCTGCTCAGGGGTATCCCGTGGTGAGGAGGGGAAAATGGGGTAGTTGGGGGATGGAGGAAGGATCCGGCCCCGATCCGGGGCAGCTGCGGGGGTGGGGGGTGACCCAAAGGAAGGGCTGGGGAACGGAGGGGCTGCGTGGATGAAGACTCGGGTCTGCTCCGGGTCTAAACCCATGAGGCAGGATCGGGTCCTTCTCCTCCAGTGGGATCTCCAAGCTCCCTCTCTCCCCCTCCCGCACTTCCAGCATCTTCAAACAGCGTCCGTCGCAAAACCTGAGGGTAGCGGGGCGGGGGGAGGGGGCTTTCTTCTTTTTTTTTTTTTTTTTTTTTTTCCGTTAAGTCTCTTTCAAGCTGAATTTATGTTTGTGTGATGAAATGCCCCTCTGTGTTTAACATTCCCAATGATCATTTGTTTCCTTAGCTCCATTACTCCTTTATGAGAGCGCCTTTCGCCCGGGCATGTTTAATCATAACCGCTTACGCAATATTTTCTTTGGGATAGATTCACTCAGCCTTATTACATATCAATTATTTCCTTACAACTTCGTTCCACACCAGCTGCTTTGTTATCTGGGCCTGCCACCCCTTCACCCCCTCCCTCGGCGTGTGGTGGGAAGGGAGGGAGACGTTTGTTTTTCCTAGGATAAAATACTGCTAATAATAATGTGGATTGAGTGGAAGGAGAAGGGGGAAGCGGGGGGAGAAGCCGGCCCGGGGATGCTCCGCGGGGCTGTGTGTCCCTATCCCCGGCGTCTCCTTTCCCCTTCCCCCCGCAGAGCTACTCCCCGTTTCTCCACGCTTTTGCTCCTCATTTTGGAGCTGCTCCGCTGTGTTTGCGCCTCCCAGGCTTCGCGCTGGCTCAGAGCGGAGATTTCTGATTCACAATCCCCGGGGGAGCTTTCCCCACCCAGCCTCCCGCCGGCTCCTCCGGCAGCCACCCATCTGGAAAGGACATTTCCAATCGATTCGAGCCCCTCCCGCCCGGACCCGAGCTCGAAATCATTTCACTGCGAGTTTTATCGGAATTTTACATCGTAAACACGCTGCCAGATCTGGCTCCTCTTTCCGATGCCGGTTTTCCTGGGCCGCCCCGGGATGGGCTTCGCTCCTGCCCGGGCGCTGCCGGCCCCCGCGGTGGGCTGGGGGGAGCTTTTCTCCTCGTCCAGCTGGCAAAGACAGGAGGGAACAATCCCGACAGGAAGGAACCATCCCTCACAGGCAGGGAGAGCCGGGCCCGTGAGATCCCGCCGTGCTCTCTCCTCACCCTCTGCTTTTTACCCTTCCAGCCCCAAGACTCGAGTGACAGAGTTTCATTTCCCGTTTGGGGAGCGCGGCACAACGAAGATTCTTTTTATTTTTTACCTTTTTCCTTCTTTCTTTTTTCTTTTAATTTTTTTTTTCTCCTTGATGCTGACGAACCCGAGATCCTTTGGTTAAGTCGTGTCTTTATAGGGGAAATATATATATCCATTTATGTGGGCTATAAAGCTGCGCTGGGGAAGGGAGAGTGACCTGCTGCAGTCCTGGGTCCTGCTGGGACGGGGACTCTGAACCGGGACACCCAGATCTGGAGGGTGTCAGGAATCCCGAAAAGATACACTTGGGAACTGGGGGGGTTAATGCTGAATTTCCTGGCTCTGGCGAGCTGTTCTCTCCATCATTTTTACGCGCACACACGGATATGTGAACAGATGACTTGGCACCGGCGAAAAACACTTAAAATAATGCCTCTGCCTCTGGCCAGGCCTGTGTAAATATCTCACTCTCCCACATGCCCGCCTGGCTTTTCCTGATGCTGCGTTACTTGATCACAAATACATAATTTGCACGAGTGTGTGTATACACGGAGCCGCTTTGATCTCGGCGCAGAAATGCCCCCCCTCGCCTTCGCAGGGGCTGCAGCCTCGAGAACAAAAGCGGAGAATAAAAATGCTCAAATAACACATTTTCAAATGGGAAGCGTGTGTCGGCTTCCTTGAGTGGTTCTGGCACTTGGAAAGGGGTGGCGGGGGGGGAAAGGGGACTTTATTGAACATATAAATTTAAACTTAGTTACCGCTAACCGTTGCCTTATAAAAGGGGTCCATATAACCCACATCCATTTTTTTCCTGGAGTCCTCAGGCGCGTTTCCCAGCGCAGCCGATCTCTTGGCAGCGCCAGGCTGCGAGGAGCGGGGCTGGCTGCGGGCGTTCGCAGGGGGAGATGTTTATTTTTCAGTCATTGTTGGCTCCCTCCCCTGGATTATTTTACTGCTGCAGATTTAAGCCCTTCTACTTATTTCTTGATTCTCTGGCAGCGCTCTCTGCAAGCTGCTCCCAGCTCTGCGCTTTCTCCCTTCGCTGCGTGTCGGGGTGGTGAAATTACAGGGTACGAGGGAAATGTGTAAATTATAGGGTTTATTAAAATGTAGGCTAGCGTGGCTCTCTAGGCGAAACAGATGCAGGATGGCTTGAAGTCAGGCAGCCTGACAAACTGCAGAGCAGCGGGGCAGGGGAATCATTAGAGGGACATTTCCCGCAGGGAGAGAGGAAGCGGCCCCGGGGTGCCGGGGGAGGCTCTCTCTCCCTCCAGGACCCCCGAAAACCAGCACAGATTCCCCCGGGGAACAGCGAGGATGTTGATCCCAGTAAAGTGGATGAAGCCTCTGAGTGTTCAAAATGCCGAATTCCTTCTCTCCCAGTCCCGGGAAGTCCGAGGGGTTTCCCCCCTTTCTCTCCCCACCCAGCCACAGACCGGCCTCGGAGGCGATGATTTATTTAGGCTAAAGCGTAATTCTCAGTTTATAGTTTGGCTTCTCCAATATTAACCTCAACTGCTTTTATGTGAATCTCAGGGATGATGAAGGGACTTTCTGCGGCAGGAGAGAGTTCTCAGAAGGACCTTGAGGTTTGGGCACTGAAACTCCCTTTCCCCTCTTTCCCTCACTACAGGGAAGAGCAAACTGGCAAGAAACGGGGCTGGGATGTCGATGCAGAGTGGGGAGTGAAGAAAAAAGCCCGGGATGAGGTGGGCTTGGTGCTGCCCCGGCCCACAGCCTGCAGCAGGGCTCATCCTGGGAGATGGAGGTGCATAAAGCAGGCTGAGATCACACCAGGACGGTGAGGGCTCCTGGCAGGAGCCTGTCCAGCTTTCCCTGAGCTCAGCTGGAGGATGGCCGTGTTCTCCCGGGCAGGGCAGAGATACATCCTGCATCTCTCAGGAGCTGTTGGCACCAGAGGAAGGACAAATATCCAGCGGTCCCTTCTGCTGTCACTGTGGGACCTGCTGGGAAGAGATCCCGTAAAGGGAATCCTGAGGGTGTTCTCTCACCGCTCTTGTTTCGACACCTCGTGGAGCTAATGAAGCCTTTATTTATTCGTGTGGTTTCTGTTTGTTTTGGAGGGTGTCGGAGCAGCGAAAAGTAGACAGAGAGGTTAACAAAGGAAAGCGTTATTTACTAATCCTCTCGCAGCCTCCGTTCCAGCTAACCAAAACACCACCATAAAAGGAGTAATTAGGAGGGTACTGAAGGATTCATTCAACTCTTGTCTTCAAGAGATTGGTTTGGGGATCTCAACCAGCCCGGCTGTTTTACCGCGAAGTGGCCCCATGTCCCCTCCTGCTCCTGGAGCTGTGAAATGGGGAGGAAGACTGCCCACACCTCCCCCCCTGTAAAACCAGATTTTACAGTGCTGGTTATCAGTCCTGCCTCTCGATTTATGTCCTGCAAACTCATCTGTAAGCTCAGCTGTCATTTTTCCTCCCTTCCCTTTTTTTAAAATTTTTTTTTGTTTGTTTCTAGCCACTGCATTAATTTAAAAGGAACACATGGGGTAGGAAATGGTCCTTAGGCAGCTTCGGAAGCAGCACTGTGAGGGGAAGCTGAGACAGGTCTGGGTAGGAGAGACTGGAAGAGCAGCTGGATTTTACATAAGGATGTGGGAGAGCTCAGGCTGAATAGTGGGAACGGGGAAAGAGGCGATGTCAGCAGGGAACAGGAGGAGAAACCTCCTCAGTGAGCTCCATTCCTCCTCTAGGGAAGTCCTTGCTCTGGACAGATGTACCAATTGCTGAGGGGTTTCTTCTCTCATTCAGAGAAGTTTTGTAGCCGAAATGCCTTTGAAAAACAAACAGGTTTGCAAAAAAAGGACTGTCAAAAATCAGCTCTTTAGTTCAGCATTCCATCCTCTTGACACAGGGATGGGAGTCGAAGGAGGCTGGTTGCTGAATGGAAAAGTGCCTGATGTGATGTGGAGAGAGCTTATGCACTCAACAGTTGTATTCCAGTGCAAAGAGGGCGCTTTTCTTGATGTTTCAGCAAAAGCTGAAGAGGAAATGAAGCAAACCCGTCTGCATTTCCAGAGGGAATTCCGCAGTGTGCAGGCTGGAAATATCTCCCTCTTTTCCCTTGGACTCTGTGGCTATTTTTACGTTACTTTAGATCATGATCCTGGGTTCTTGGACTGCTTCTTCTGGGGTGCTAGTCTTTCTAAAAATAGAAAGGAAATTCTATTCCTAGTAGTATTTTCTTTCTATTTTTGACTGTTGGCTTCTTATTTTTAATGAGGTTTTTTTAGGGGTTTGTTGGTTTTTTTTTTTTGAGCCAATGAGGTCAGCTTTTCTCCTTTGCTGGGGGGAAGGAGACCTTTGCATAAATGCCTATACTTTGCCTCCATGCTTATCTCAACCATACATAGCTCTCTCAGCGCTCCATGATCTGTGAGCCGCTCATTCCTCGGCGGGGAGGACCATGTCCACATGTTTGGAAACACCAGGACAGCCGGGCAGGCAGGAGCTATCAAGTGTGAGGGTGATTAACTGGATGGAGGCCTCCAGGCTGGAGCAGCACGAGTACAGGGCTGTGAGGATGGAATAAGACAAGTGTCAAGTGCTGGCTCTCAGCTGTGCACGGAGCTCGTGTTATTCCATGATCTAATGCCCGCTCACCCCCTCGTGCTCGGCTTAGATGTGCCCCAGCTAAGGAACTAAACAAAGCCAAGGTGCCAGCTGAAGCCTCCAGTTAAAATTGTCCTGCTAGAGCCTCAGCTGGACTCGTGTGGGGAACCTTCCTGACTGATGGGAAGAGTGCAAAAGGCGGGTTGTGTGCGGGAGGCAGCGATAAAACAGGATTTATCCAGAGGGAGGTCGGTCCTGCCTTGCTACCGAGCAGCTCTGAGCTGCTGCTGCTGAACTCGAGTGCCTTGGACTGTTGCCTGTGCTCTCTTCTTCCCTGGGCTGCTCCTTCTGCTGCAGATGGACCCATCAGGCTCTGACTATTTCCACTTCTGGCCCATCCACATCACGGTCCAGAAGAAGAAAAGGGTCCCATAACTCAGGGATGGTTTGTCTCTTCTGTCATCTGCCCTTGAAGCTGCTGCATCGCGATCACAGAGCTCGCTTTTGCTGGAATGCTTGGCGGGCTCAGGGGGTCTCAGCCCCAGATCTGTTGTCACAACAGTTTTTTGCTTCCATGGTTCCTGCCTAGTTGAGGTGGGCCTGGAGGAATGTGAGATTTGCCATCCCAGAGCAAAACCAGTGTGCCCACTGACACAAGCTGAGGGCTGCAAATACAAATGTGTGCACACCAGTATGGGTACTCACCACATATTTCATCCCTAAAAATGCCTCAGCCTGTTGTAATGATCCTGATCTCTGTGGAAATGAGCAATGCATCTCATTCCTGTCTGCTGCTGTGCCTCCAGTTCCTCTTGCAGCCACTTGGGACCCGACGTCCATTCCAGACCCAAAGACAGAAAAGACTGAAGGGTTTTATGGTGTGATACATGAAGGACGGATTGAGAATTCCCAGCCAAGGACTGGCAGAGGTGAAAATGAAGCAAAACCGAAGCAGAGGAGGGATTGATAGTGGTGGGATATCAGTGACAGTGGAACTGGCTTTTCCATCTGAAAGGAAGAGCAAGGATGTGGGAAGGGAAGAGGTCTCCGAGTCCACTGTGGGAGAGCAGAGGCTGAAAGGAGGCCCCAGCACGAATTCTTCCCTTCCCACTAAGTTGGAGCATTTTCTCTGTTCTGTACAGAACGTGATACTCTCTCAGGAGTGACCCTCCTGACCTCCCGCCTCCTGATAGGATGGCGAGTAAGTGAGTGCAAAATAAATGGCACCAAATAGACCTTTTCAAAGAGAACGAGAGAAATAAATCAGGTTATTCTGGTGCGGCATTGACAGCATGTCAAAACAACTCCCCAAAGCGTGAAACTTGGCTGGGGAATGGTAATTCCACTGCCATGATCCTCACATGCCAGATGTATGGCTTATCATCATGTCTGTCTGTCTGTCTACCTGGCTGCCTACCTGCTGCTCCTGCAGGGTCCAGTTTTGGAGCATGAATGAGCTTTTCATGAGCTGGTCTCCCATCCTGGAGCAGAAAGTGGGGTCTAAATGGGTGAGGATTACTCAGGAAGGAAAGTCTGTTAGAATGTAATAGCTGGGGACTCAATGTGGCCAAATGATCTGCTGGGCAATGCCATGTCAGATGGGTGGTTACATTTTATTTATATTTTATTTACAGAAGCCCTGTTGTCTTGCTGAGACCCATCAGGCAGGTGGGTGATAGCAAACCCTGATGGGTGCTGCACTCTCAGCCTGGTGAATTGTTGCATTATCCAGGCTTCTGTTACCCAGAGCACCTTCCCAGCTTTCCAAAGAGCAGTGACAAACAGATCTAGAGCTCGCCCTGCCAAGAGAGTCAGTCCCACATTGCATTGTGTTCTGTGGAGACCCAGCCTTCAGGGTGCACACAGAAAATCACTGCTTGCTAATTCCACCAGGAAACTGGGACACGAAATCTGAGTGTGAGGAACCCCTGGCGGGCTCTCAGCGTTGATCTGTGCTGATCAGGAAGAGCTATGGACCAGGTGGAAACACCAGGCAGAGAGCTCCTTCCTCTGTGGTTCTCCAGACACACATCCCTGGATTTGCTGTGCAGGGGTCTTTGAGAGGGAAGGCAGTTGTGGATTTCATGCCTGTGAGCTTCACAGTTACCCCAGCAGGAGCAGAATAAAGAAGGCTTAGAAATGCTGCTGAAGTTAGTTAGTATATTGGAACATTCCTTTAGATTTCTGTAAGTCCAGAAAAACTGTAGAAAATTATCCTCCCCAGTAATTTCCAGGGCTAAAGGCTGAGCTCACTTCCAGTAGTGCAGCTGCTGTAAATTTCTACTAATTAGCAGAAGGCTGAGTAATCTGGGGACTAGTTAATGTTTTGGCATTTGTGTGCTTGTTTGTTTTTCTCTTTGGAGGATTAGGGGGAAATGGATCTGTGCTGCACATTGGATCTGGTAGCAGGGGGGTGTTTCTGGTGCCAGTTTGGAGCAGATTTCCTGGCTGTGCAGAGCCTGTTTGAGCAGTGGAGCTCAGGACACAGCCAAGGTCTTCAGCACACAGCCTTTGATCCCAAGCAGACCCAGCAGCACTCCTGTCCAAAATCCATGGGGAATTTTGTGTTTCTGGAGGTGATCTTGGAGCTGTGGCTTCCCTAGGTGTGGGGTTGTAGGGATTTGAAGGAGCTTTAAACAAAATTGCTGCGGTTGGTGAGAAGTGAATGAAACGTGACCGCCAGAAGAACATGGATCAGGCAGGTTTGAGCTTTAGAAAGGTGCATCATCCATAAAGTCCTCTTGATCCACAGCTATTGGTTTTGTCTGGGCTGAGATTTGGCAATTTGGGACCGAGCTATGCAGGATTCTCTTCTCCAAAAGCAGATAAAACCCCTTTCTTCTGACTTCAGGTGAACCTGGAGTAACCAGTGTGGTCTGACGGAGGAGGAGTGAAGTGTCCTGCAGGACAGGAGCAGAGCCCAGGTTCCAAATTTCCCAGTCCCAGGACTTCCACCTTGTTTATGACACCAATACCCCCTCTCGCCTTGGTTTATAAGCGTCACACCTCAAATGAGAGCAAGGGGAGATGTCCCACCTGACCCTGCTGGGGGTGGAATTCCTGGCAGTCAGATGCCAGAGCCCTGCTGCTGCAAGATCAGGGAGGGCTGACAGAGCCTGGGAAGGGACCACCTGCCTCATGGAGCCCAGGCTCTGGCAATTACAGGTGACCATGGAAGAGCTGCTTAATCCAGAGGGGTCCCCAGCACATCCACCGCATGCTGCAGGCTGTAAAACACTTCCCAACACCCTATAACAAATTTAAGACCTTTAGTACAAAAGACCAAAAGCTGCAAAACCTTGAACATGCAGGAGAGATCAAGGGCATTGCCAGTGTCCTGGGTCCCAGCAGTAGCAGGGAAATTGTGAGGTGAAAATGTCCAGACGATCTTAGGAAGTGGACCATGGCCCACCCTACAGAGGAAAAGCAAGAAAACCCCATCAGTCCCTGCCAAATCTGACCCGAGGGGAAATTCTTTCCTGAATACAGGCCAAAACCCAAAGTAATTGCATATGTACTCTTTAAAAATGGATTTTATTTAGGAGAAACACATTGTCATCATCATCCTGTAAACTGCGCCAAATGTGTGCCGAGGTCTTTCCGTAGAAGGAGAAGTGGAAGGGCTGTGGAGCTTTGCAGAGATGCTGGGATGAGTGAGGGACCTCCATCCCACACAGCCTGGCTGGTCCTAGAGGGAGGACCCCTGTAACACCTCAGATTTCTTGGGAAATGAGGTTTGACTTCGCTGGAGCTGCTTTTTTTTTCTTGCAGGAGTCCCCTGCCAGCCATGGTGCATTGGATTGATGCTTAGAACCAATGTCAGCCTCCTGAAAGCAAGACAAAGCTTTGTGAAGGGTTTCCTCAAGGTCCTGGCCTGAGGAACCTCGCTCAGGGTTGGAGAATCCACCGTGGCTGGTTGAGCACAAAGCAGCCACTCTGTGCCTCTGATGAAATCCTCTCTGATGCACAGGACTTGTAAAAGTCCCAAGCACCACTTCAACCTGACTAACGAGACTGAAGGACTTGTTCTTAAGGCAAATCTGCTTCTGTTTCCTGCAGTCCCAACCCCATTTCTCTCTTTTCCATCTCTGTTCCCTTTGATTGCACTCTCTGCTCTCAGTTCAGGCAGCAGTGGCAGTCAGAGCTCTCTCAGGCTGCCGTCCCACCGTGTCTGCGGAAGCAGATGGATTTTAGAGCATTTGCCAGAAAGACTTATCCAAATTAGAGCTTCCAGCCTTGCTAAAGAGCCAGTTCTGTGCTCTGGATAGAATTAAGAGGGGCTGAGAGGGAATGAATAGAGGTTGTTTTGCTCTCTTCTCTTCCTTTTGCAGAGCTGAAATTCCATATTTTCATAGGGGATGAGCCCACCTCAAAATCTCAAAGCGTTTGTTCCACCCAAATGGCATCACAAAAGATATGTGATAACTACTCTGTTATTTTACAGATAGGTTCACAATTGTTCAAAAAAGGGATCAAAATCCCACAGAGGTGTTGGAATTTTCTGTCAGAGAGCCTGAAATTTTGCCTTTCCTAGGAAGGGAGTCAGGGCTGACATGACTGGATACAGATTTGGGAAACTCTGGAAGCGTGGGATGTGCTGCTGGCCTTGAGGACATTCGTGGAATAAGGACACTCATGCACTAGGGACTGCACAGGCACCACCAATCCGCTTGGGAATCTGCTGCCCGGGATGAGCAGCAGCTCTTACACCCAGGGCTTCCCAAACTGGATGAAATGTGGGAATTTGCATCCCACTGAAATTGCAGCAGACATCAAATCTCTGTGATCTTTTCTCACAACTGTGTCATGGCACAGGTGACACATACAGAGAACCGATATCTTCAGGTCTGTAGGTGAAGCCACAGACAAAAGTTAAGGGCAGGATGTTCCTGGCTGGAGACTTCCTTAGGGCGAGGTCTTGGGCCTGCAGCAGTGGTGTTTGTCATGGGGAGATCTGTCCTCCCTGCTCCATCCCAGCAACCTTGGGCTCTGTTCTGGCTGAGCTGAGGAGCCCCTCTGGCCACAGGAGGTGTCTCACAGGCAGCTGGGGCAGTGGCTGTGCTCTGGAATCCAATCTCCACTGAAACCTGGGGGCAGGAAAGCTTTGGCAGAGGCAGGGCTGTGACCAGCATGGTGTTTCCAGCATCCCTGGCTGTCCAGCAGTGATATCCAAGGCAGGGCAACTGGCTCAAGCAGCTGCAGCTTCACGGTCCTGCCTGGCCCCAAATTAATCTGGGTGGACATCCCCACCCTGAATTCTCTCTCAGGCTGATTTCTGAGCATGCTGAGCTCTCAGGCAGCTGGGCTTTGGTGGGAACCTCGCTGCAGGCTCCCTTCTTGTGCCTGGAGGGAGCCAGGAGGAACATCAGCAGATCCAGCAGAGCCAGCTCTCCTTGGGGATTCCCAAAGGATCCCTCTCTCACCCAGTAGCTGCAGAAAATACAGCGACAAGATTTAATGCCAGCTCACCTGGTAAAGCTGGAGAGCCAAGTGTTGTGGAGGGAGTGCTGGGTGTTGTGGGGAGAGTGTTGGCATCTATTTCTTTTTTAATAGGAGGATTTCATTTCTATGTATTTGAAAGAGCAGGTTAAAAACACAAGTCAGAGTTAAGTTAGAGCGTGCATACAAAAAATAAAAGTAGCCAGTGATGGGTTTGGTGGGGAGAAGGGGAGCTTGCACCATTTCCATTAAAAATGACATTTAAATGGAAGGTGAACTTGAAACTTTGACAGGACCACGTCCATCCCCTTTGGAGCCTGCTCCTGCTGAGCCAGGCTAGAACAGCTTTCCCTGCTGATGATCCTTTTGCTGATTTTTTTGTCTCTTTTGAGTGTGGGGAAGGTTCACTGAAAAGAAAAATAACCAGATTTTTTTCCTGAAGTACCCCTATCAAAATCAGCTCCTACAGACAAGCCAGTCTCCTGCTGGAGATCTCATTTCGGAATAATTGACGTGCTCCTCTTTCCTCCTTTTTGTGGTGGGAAAAGGGTATTAAAGGGTGTGCTCAGGTGCCATCCTGTGACTGAAGGTGACATGAGGCGTTTGGACTTTAATAAAGCTCAGTTCCTGCATTTTTCAGCACCTGCTGAGCCTCAAGGCTGGGTCTGGGGACATTGTCTGGGATGTGACAAGTCCCAGGGTGGGACCGAGTTTTGGCCTTTTCCCATAGGGCTGGGCCTTGCCAAGCTGTTCCTTCTGAACCTGCTCAAGGGAAATCAGACCCAAAAAGTCATGGAAAGGAAAAAGGTGTGTGAGAATTAAAAGAAACAAAAAAACCCTAAAAATCACTGACAAACTCCTAAGTCCGCAGCTCCCTGCCCCTTCTCCATGGTTTGGAGTGGCTGGTTCCAGGGGGGAGATCTGTTTTCACTCAGGAGCGGGGCCATCCTGCCATGGTGGGGCAGAGCTGGGTCCATCCCCACGGGCCCTGCACCCTGCTGGGCTGAGGTGGCTGCATCCCAACCCCAACCCCAGGGGCTGGGCTGGGCAGAGCCCTGGGCAGGCACCAATAACCCTGGGCAAGGTTCATGCTGCTCTGGCCAGAACCGGCCTCGCCGAGCTCTGAGCCCGAGCCAGTTGTAGGGGTCAAGCTAATGCTGACACTGGGGCCTTTGATTGTGTTTGATTCATGTCCCGACACCACTGGTAGGTCAGATGGGCCGTTAATCCCAGAGCCCCTTCCCCCTTCCACAGAGGAAAGAAAAAAAGGAAAATGAGAAATAAGTTTAGTGAGCAACTTCCCAACTAGCTTCGAGGCTGGTGGTGCCAACTGGCTGTGAGCTCTGGGTGCTCAGAAATGCATTTCCTCCTCCTCATTTCGTTTTTTTGGGGGCATTTTGTCATTTGGGTTTTTTGTTGGTTTGTTGTTTTTTTTTTCAGTAGCCTGGTGACTAAAATGCCTTGGAAGGAAAAAAAACCTCAGCTGATGCGTGGAGCAGAGTCTGGTGTGAGGTGGTTGCAGCCTGCTTCTTGGGGACCTGGGCTGCCTGCGGAGCTGTGCTAGAAAGGGACTCTCTCTGCTTTGCCGTTTGCATTCAATCCCAGGGATTCCATTTCCATCTAATCTCGGTAGCTGGAGGTTGGAGGAGGAAGGTTTGGTGCAGAACCGAGCATCACCACCCGTTTTCTATCTGTACAGAGCTTTTGTCTGCTTGAATGTGCCTTTGCATGCGATAGGGGTTATTTTTCCCAGCTGATAAAACGTATTTGGTGTCGCTAAAAGGCCGAATAATCAGATGTGGGAGTGCTCAGCCAAGACACCGAGGGTGGTCAGTGGGACGAGCCGCCCTCGGCGGGCAATCCCTGGGGAATGATGCTGCGTGTGAGGCTGCGCTTCTCTGGGATGCGGGATTTCCTCGGCTTCCCCAGCGCGTGTGGGTGAGTGGGAGTGAGGAGAAGCTACCGCCGTGGATTTGGGACGGGAAGGGGCCGGGAAGCAGCAGCCGAGGGGGTCCCGGGGGCGCGACACCCCCGTTGGAGGCTGAAAATAGCGTCAGCCGGGCCCTGGGCTGGGGCAGGCTGCTGTGGGCAAATGACCAATTAGGGAATCTTTGTCAGATTCGGGAAAGCCGAGATAAGTCCCTTTTATCAGCCTATAAAAATACCACTTTCACTTATCTGGAGCTACCTACGCCGCCCAGCTGCGGGAGCCGGGAGGGGGAAGCGGAGCCGCTCCGCAGACAGAGGAGGAGTTTCGGATGTGCTTGACAGCCAGGGGGGTTTGGAAAACCTTTTTCTGCTGGAACGAGCCCTCTCCCCTCACCTCTCTTCCCCCCGGAGCCCACCACCTCTCCTAGCCGCAGTCTGCCTGGGTGGGGAATCCAAATCTTCCCTTTTCCTCTCATTTTCACCCCTTTTTTCCCGGTGTGATGCCGCGGGTGGGGCTTGGCCAGGTGGCAGACACCGAGTGGGGAAGGGGCACCCACGGGCACGGAGGGAGCCGCGGGCTGCTGGGTGGGTGGGAACTGCTCCACTCCCCCTGGGACACCGATATTCCCGAATTTACATGGAAACACTCAGATCCAGGGGGATCCATCCTCCCCCCGAGGCCGTGGGCGGACACGTGCGTGGGGCTGGGTGTTTTCTGGACGCCCCAAAATCTCTTCCTGCATCTGTGCCTGTGCATCTGAAGGCATCTCCGCCCGGATCCCCACACGCAAACAGAGGATCAAGACGTGGAGAGAGTGCTAACATGAATTCCTACTGTGGGAAAACATGCTGCACTTTGATTATTTTTTCTGTGGTTTCCAGGCTGTTTGGGCTGTAGGAAAATGAGCAGATAGAGCGTGGAGGGGGAAAAGAAACCCATCAGGCAACCCAACTCACAGCGCTGCTTTCTAGGTTTTTGAGAGGCTGTTGGGGAAGAGAGAAATGTGGGGGAAATATGGTTTTCGTTAAAAAAAAACAAAACAAAAACAAAACAAAACAAAACAAAAAAAAAAAACGCCAAGCAGTTTTGCTGGGTTGGAAAGAGGGCAGAGAGGCAGCTGTTCCCCCCTCGCCCTTCATCCCCTCCAGACCCAGGCCCACGGGACTCCCTCCTGCTCTTATTGTTTTTAAGGGCAAAACAAGCAAATC
This sequence comes from Pseudopodoces humilis, assembly GCF_049639895.1. Classification (NCBI taxonomy): domain Eukaryota; kingdom Metazoa; phylum Chordata; class Aves; order Passeriformes; family Paridae; genus Pseudopodoces; species Pseudopodoces humilis. Next base: position 9,379,233 of record NC_142219.1, read on the forward strand.
TGGCTGGCACAAAGTGAGAGCTTTGCCTGGCATGGGGTGAAGTCGCCTCTCTTGGGGCTTGGGCAGGCAAAACTTTGAGCTGGGGTTTTTGTGGAGTGGTTTCTCTTTCGAGGAATAAACACGCGCATGGAATAGGAGCAGGACGCTGCCAGCAGCGGTGCCACGGGGCGTGGGGCGACCCTTGCGGGGCTCGGGGAAGAGGCCCGGTACCTTTCGCACAGATTTGCTGGAAGGGCTTCTAAATTCTTTTCCAAATATAGCCCCGGGGCGGCCGCCCGGCTCGCAGCTCCTCCGTGTGCCCTTCTCACGCAGCCCAGGGGGACAAGCGCGACCCCGGCAGCCGGGAGGAAACGGGCACGGGGTGACTCCCATGGAAACACGCGTGGAAGCTGCCGGGCCGATCCCCATCGCTCTCCGTTTACCCTGGACTCCGAGCAGGGTTATCCTTTTGGAAGCGAATGGGTTTTTTTGGTCCCTTCTGTCCTGCTGTCACCTCCGGTCGTTCCCCGAGGGTGGCACCGTCCCCTCTGCGCTGTCCCGGGCCAGCAAGGAGGGCCAAGGGTTCCTTTTCCTGCCCTAACCCAAAGCTGGCCAGTCCCAGCCCAAAACGCCCTGGTAGGAAGGTGTGCCGTGTCCAGAAGTGCGCTCAGCTCCCGCGGCGGGGGGACACCCAGCTTTGGGGACAGACACCCCAGAATTCCCCTCAGAATTCCCGTCCGGGAGTGAAAGCTGGGCTGGGGGAAGGAGGCAGAGGCTGGGGGGCATCTGGGGTGAGGGGACCCCTCCCCGCCAGGCCCGGGAGCCTTCAGAGATCATTTCCCCAGCGCTGGATGTGATTTCCACCCGCAGCCCCCGTCCCACACCCCTGGTTCCATTACAAAAGGCTCCGCTTGGGATATTTCTCCCCCAGCACGTTTTTATAGCGAGATCAAGGACAAACTTGTTGCGGGTCTTTGGGATCTTTTTTTCCTGTAGATTTTTAAAATTTTTTCCCCCCCAAATTCTTTTCGCGGTAAAGTTCGGAGAAATTTGCGGTTCTCCCGCCGCAATTAAGAGGGAGAGGGAGCACGATCTTGATTGCTCCTGCTCGTTCTGCTCGCTTCGGAGATGGGGAAGGGGAGGGGGAGACGGGACGACGGGAGGGAATTGATTTTAGATTTCTCTTTTATGTCGGGTCTGGTTTCTGGTGATTAAATTTCTCTCTTCTGTGGACTGAACCTCGGGATAACTGATTAATAACATGCCACTTGGCGCCAACACGGGGTCTCGAGGCCTTTAATCGGCAAGATGCACAAGAGAACAGAGAGAAACACAGAGCAGGACAAAACTCCACCGACTATTTCAGCCTGCTGCTCTCTGCCTCGGCGGATTTTTTTTTTCCCTCCCCCTCATCTTTTCAGTATTTCCTGCTAAACTCGTAAACTTTATTTGATTTACAGCTATTTCATGAACCTGCTTAAACTAACATGTGTTCCGTCTTGTCCGACTGAATCATAAAAACAATCTTGGATCCAAACGAGATTTTTTTTTTTTTTTAAAGGAAGAAACAGTTATTAATGACAGAAAATAGACATTGTCTTGAACAGTGGCTCCTCGGGCACCCGCAGTGGGGAGGTTGGTGGCTCCTGTGCCCGCAGCCTGCGGGGGGACCCGGGCTCGGCTCCGCAGGTCCCACCCGGGCTCCGGGGAAGCTTTTTCCTGCAGAGATTCGAGCCCTTCTTTCCCCTGAAAATAATTTTTCGTTGGAAATGAACGATTTTCAACCCAAAATGAGCTCGCAAAGGCATTAACCCACGGCCCCTGTGGTGGCAGCCTGGCAGACACACACGGGGCAGGTAAACACGCCTGGCTGCCCCCCAAAAAATCCCAGGCAGGAACTAAACGAGCTCCTGGAATTTTCTCCGTAGGGTGAATCTGGGATTTTTTGTGCCCCAAACCACAGGACAGAGAAGAACTTTGCTGTTGATATCCGTGGAACAGGTATAAATCTATAGGATTGTATGGATGGAAGCACACGTGGGCTTATAAAAAAATGGGGTTTCCTGCACCGAGTACCGACACCACCCAAATATTCAGATCCCATTCCCACCTCTGTTTGTGTGGAACAACTCTCCAGGGAAGGTACCTGCTGCCCTCAGAATTAACTTCCTGACACTTCGGGAGGCAGGATAGGGCATCCCACTGCTCCCAAATATCGCTGATAACCCGCGGGGCTCTGCCCCTCCAAAACCGATTTCTCTTCTGCTCTCGGGTAGCTCAGGGCCCTGAAGTTACAATTTGGGACCTCACCCAGCCCTGGAACAACACGGGAAATACTCTTTTTTTCCCCTTTCTTTTCTTTTCTATTCCTCCTGTGATAATTTTTAGGTATTTGATGTTTAGTGAAGACACAAACAAAAGAAATCTCAGTAACTCTTTGGGTTATCGATGTCATCTGTACTTTTCCCGCACAGATAAAAATGGATTTGATAAAAATGGATTTTAGGATGTCCACGACACCACTCCAAAGCCGGTTTAATGCGGTTCCCGTGCTGGGGGCCCACAGCCATCACCCCGCCTCCCTGGGAGCGTCTCCCTCTTCCAAAATTCACGGATAGCCGGGAATACAAAAGATAATCTGAATAAAACAGAGCGGCCGGGCTGCGCTGTCGCTCGGCGTTATTTAGGGCAGTGGAAGAAAAGGGACCGGGGGCGAGAGAAGGGGGGAGAAACGGAAAATGGGGAAGAAAAGAGGCGAGAGGGCTTGGAAAGGAGAAAAGAGGCAAAGAAAAATGAGTTGGAGAGAAAGGGAGGGAGAAAGTCGGCCGGGATGAGGGAACTGTGGGGATGCCCGGGGTGCTCCTCTCCCGGGGAGAGCCGGGGCTGAGCAGGAGGGCGAGGGAAGAGAAGAACATTCACAGGTGCTGCTTTGAGGCCTTTTATCAGTGCCTGACTCGAAGTCTTCGGGATCGGGCTCCTTTTGGCAGCCCCGCTTCCCCCTCAAGGTCATGGCGAGATCTCTCCCAGGGGGAGCGCGGGGCGCTGAGGACTTTCCCTCTCTTGCCCCTGTTTAGTTTTTTCCCAGGGAGCGAAGAGAGCGAAGGCCTTTTCTGCTGTGATTTTCTCCTCGGGGCCGAGATAAGGCTGTGACTGACTCTGCCCTGCTTGGGAAGAGCAGATGAGCCCGGCCGTGCGCCCCTCTCCAATGGGGGCACCGGGATCCATCGGGAATGGAGCGGGGACCCCATGGGCACCCCGTGCCAAAAAATCACCCGCTGATAATGGGAAAGCGAAATGCAGCCCAATTCCCTCTTTTCTTGGGCAGCACTGCGGGAAAGCTGGGGAGGGGATGGACTCCTGTCTCCCTGGACTCTCCTCCCTGAGAGCAGCAGCCTTTTGGAGGGTACAGGGAAAAGAGAATGGATCTCTTTTGCTCCAGGGATGCTCCGAGATTAATTTGGGGATCCTCACGCTCTGCTTGGCGTGCAGGAGGAAAAGGGATTTTCACCCCCAGGCGTGCCCGCTCCACGCCAAGCCCTGCCTCTGCCCGGCTCCTTCTGTCTCATTTTCGTCACTATTTTAAAGCCTGCAGCTCGCCTGGGAAATTAATGGGCTGCAGGGAGGGGAAAAGGGTTTTAATTGCAAACTTTTTTTTTTTTTTTCCCTTAAGGTAGCCAGAAGGGCGGGAATAACAAAAAAAACCCAACAAACAACAAACCAACAAAAAACAAATCCAAAACACCCGAAACCACAAAGTTTAAAAGAAAAACGCTATTCACCTGTAATTAAAAAAAAACAAAAAAAAGCTCGATGCAGGTATCTACCCCCAAAGGCTCGTCTAAAGCAATTCTCCAGCACTAAATGCAGGATTTTGTAATGGAAATAATGACATGACAGAACTGTATTGGCGGGAGTTTTATACAAATATTTTGTTGATATCAACTCTCAGGTCAATGCAGTCAGTCCCTGCCCCCATGACTGAGGGGAAAAAAAATATTGAGAAAAAATTTTGAGGAAACAATTGGGAGAAAAAAAAACCTAACGCACATTAAAAAAAAAACAACCAAAAAACAAAAACCCAATAAGTGAATGGACAAAAATGCTTCAAGAGAGGAGGATTATTTTAAACACTTGTTTGCTCCCAGGTGTGTATTTCACCAAAGCGAAAAGCGGCCAACAAAAGGGAAATAAAAGCAAAGAGAGAACTGGTCCGAGAGGGGAAGTAAATTATCTAAAAATGGAAAGGAAAAATAATAATCCCTGCTAGGAGGGAGCTGATTTTCTCTGCAAATACGGGAAGGAGAAAAAAAAAGAGCGTTGGGAAGCCACAAGTGCTGATGTATCTGTATTTTACCAGCCGGGCGGCCGCGCTGCCCCGTCCTTGGGCAGGGTGGCTGCCGAGGAGCAGCGAGAGAAAAGCAAAAGCCTCTTCGATTTGGTTAAGCCGACCCAAAAAGTGATTTTAAAGGGGTGTGGAGGGCGGGCGGGGGGGGAGCGAGTTCACGCTCGGCACTATTTCTTACTGCTGACACCTCGACCCCACTGCGAGCCGGCACCCCGGCCATCCCCGCCCTGCGGCTCTCCCGGGGAAATCCCGCAAGGAGAAACCTCCAGGGCCGGGACACCCTGCAAAGGCAGCGGGAGGGCGGAGGGGCCGTGCGGGGCTCCGGCCATGCGGGGCCACAAAGCCGGGGCTCCCCGCGGCCCGAGGCTCCGGGGCCGGGCGCTGCGGCCGGGGCTGCTCGGGCCGGGTCCTGCGCTCCCGGAGCCGCCGGAGAGGAGCTGAAAAACCGGGATCGAGCCTGGAAGGGCTGCATAGAGCTCGGGGAGGGAGGGGGGGGCTGCCACGCACCCGCCACCCCCACGGAGGTAAGTGCTCCACGGAGCTTGGGACCGTGGCTGCTGGAGAATGCGTGTGGGGGGGTTATATTTATGTAGAATATATAAATATATATATATATACGAGAGAGTGTGGTGCATAGGCGGTGCATCCACGCTGATCCGCTCGCCCGCCTTCTGCCGATGTGCGCAGATTTGCGCCCACTCCCACTGAGCTGTGAGGAGGGTGGGGGCAGATGAAGGCTTGCGTGCACCCAAAACTCCGTCTCTAAACCCCGGGTAAAACGTAAATATCCACATAAAACCTATAGCGGATGGAGCAGGGGTGCTTGAGCTGGCAGAAGCACTGTTTGGACAAGTGTTTGTGGAGTTCTCATCACCTGCACATCCACACACACGCGATTTTTGTGCTGTGCCCGTGGATATCTCCGTGTGCAAACAGCCACGTTTATTCACGTGGATCTCTTGGATCTCAGCGCTCGTGCGGTTACACTGCACGTTTAGTCTAAAGATATCAAACAAATAATATACGGAATACATGTGGTATAAAAACCCCAAGGATTTTTTTACCCAAGGTTTGAGGCACGTGTGTGGGGGTGTGTTTGCAAACGGGGTGTCCGCACTCATACATGCACATCTGTACCTAAATAGATGTATTTCCGTGTATCTTTATCTGCATTCCTGCTTGCGCTGCTTCTCTGACCCCTCATCCCTCCCCGCTCCCGGCTGTTCCCGCATTCCCGGCAGGATCCGGGCTGTTCCAGGCTCGGAGGCCGAGATCGAGCGGTGCCCGGGCGGGCAGTGGGAAGCGATTCCCATCCCTGGGCTGCAGCGGCCTCAGGGGCTGCGGGGAGACCTCAGGGGACAGCAGGAGATGCTGCCGTGTACGGGGGAGAATGTTTTAGTTCTCACTTTGGGTGAGGCCCTATCCTGCTCTGGCAGCACCAGCACTTTGGGCGGTCGGTGCCAGCCGGAGAATCATCCTCGCTGGGTTTTTTTCCCTTCTCTGGGGGTATTTTCCCTCCATCCCGGATACCTGGGAGGATTCCGAGCTGACGGCCAGATCCAGCAAATGGGGCGCATCAGGGTTAAGGGGGGCTTTTCCTCCCTTCCTTTTTATTTCTTTCCGCCATCCTTGCTGGTGCTTTTCCTGCGGGCCCGGTTCCCCGGGAGCGTGCAGAGCTCAGCCTGGGGAGGCCAGGGCAGCTCGGGCAGGGCTTGCTGAGGCTGCTGCCTCGGCCCCTCGGCCCGAGCAGGGCTGGGCTGCCCGCTGGGAACACTCACCTTGGCAGCCTCCACTCCTGCACCGTCTCCTCGCTCTTCTTTAGGTGCTGCTCTTTATTTCCTCGCTCCCTATTTCTCCTCCTCTCTTTTTCTGTTGGAGGAAAAAACGCTTTAGCATCTTTTTCTCTCTGTGTGTATATTTGCTTTCCTTTTTCTTTTTTTCCCCCTTTTTTAAATTTCTTTTTTTATTTTTTATAAATTTGGTAAAATCTTCCTGCTGCCACCGCATGTGCATCCCAAAATTCCTCCAGATTAAGGGGGAGCTGGGACACGGGGCAGCGCCAGCGGCATCTCTGCTGCCACTGGCTGCACTTGGAGGGATCTGGAGGTTTTTGATTTTTTTTTTTCCCCTTGTCAATCTCATTTGGCAAATAATCGCCTGGACTTACTACTCCTTTTTTTTTTTTCCTTTCCTTTTTTCCCCCTATTTTTTTTATTTAATCAGAGCAAATAATTGGTTCCCGAAGCACACTCGAATCCGTGCAAATAACCAGGTTATCATTTACTATATATAGCCCAGCGCGCTTGCTTCCAGAGGCGCCTGAGCGTTCATCACACAAGTTTCCTGTTCACCCTGGCAGAATTATTTGTTTAGAAAAAGAAATTCAGCCGAATAATGCCAATCCCGTTGGATTATTAAACTTGTGGTGAAGTGGGAGTTTTTCTTCTGCTTTCCTCCTTTTCTGCTCCGAGGCTGAGTGGGTTTTCCTGAAGTTTCCAGCGGCTCCGTGCCTGCTCATATACGATATAAACCACCCCCAACAACCGCGTGTAGAAGTCTGCCTTGTGAATATCTATATTTATATGTATACATCATATAGAGGTCACGCACACCCAGCCACGGTGTATTTTACATTTCACCGAATGGATTTCTTTTGGGGGGAAAAAAGAAAAAAAAAAAAAAAAGCAAAAAAGAGCAGGAATCTCCCTGATAGAGCTTTAAAAAAAGGAGAATAATACAAATTAACCTTCCATTACTGCTGCAGTCAACCATGACAGAATAGGCCAGTTGCGTGGTTGGTGACGTCTCCGTGTCCTATAGGAGCAAAGCTCGTGAGATAGCAGCTATCGCCTTGAACTCTCTTTATTTTATCGGAGTATGGCTGGTAATAAACAGTAATATTTAATTTGTCTGAGACCACAAACCGGCTTCGAGCTGGAAGGCTCCTCGCCTTGCCCTTCCAGTCCTGGGGGAGCCTGAATTTGCCGTCCTTTTTTTTCCCAAGCTGCTTTATTTTTTTATTATTATTTTTTTTTCTTTCCCTCCTTGTCCACTCCTCCCCCCCCCAACCTGCAGGCGGAAATAAATTCGATTTATTTGCATCGTTTTCAACTTGTCTTCAAGGTGTTTGAGAGCTAGTTTGGCACTGGAGAGGTGAGTGCTTTTCTAGGCAGCGGCCGCGCTCGGGTTCGCTCTTCCGAACTTCAGGGATTTTCACTTCTCCCTTTCTTTCCGCCGAGGGGAGGGGAAGCTCGAGCTCTCTCTCTCTCGCAGTTGAGAGAAACCTTTCTCGTCGTTGCTTTTGCTTCTTTTTCAAGGCAAACCCCCCCTGTGCTTTCGGGGATGCTCGGAGCACACGTGCGGAGCGGGGCCGGCCGCGCTCCCCGCGTGCTCCCGCGGCTTCCCCGCACCGCCGTGCCCGCCTGCTCCATCTCCTTTCCCCACTTTCCCCTCGGATTTGCACCTTTCGGAGCAGAGCCCAGGCCAGGGGAAGGGCTCCTCGGAGCCGCCGCTGCCCTCTCGCCCCAGGCCGGGGCTGGGGCCGCTCCTGCGGCCGCCGCCTTCCCCGCGGGGGAACCAGCGCCCGCTTTGCTGCCTCGTTTATTTGTGTTTGGAAGGGCTCCACTGCTCCTTTCCCCTCGAAAAATAATGAAATATGGGACAAGCTTCGCTCTGTTTGTTTAAGTAGCATTCTCTGGCTTATTCTCTGCGGCTACAAGTGCAGTTATTTTATTATTCTTATTTGCAAGCGTTTACTGTTGGCTGTTTCTTCTCAAGTAGCTGTTGGGACTGGCGTGCACATGGGAAGGGTTTGGGAGATGCCAAACTACACCCGCAGATTCACCCCCCTCCCCAAGAGCCGCTCGGCCCCAGACTTTCCCCTTCCTCACCTCAAACTTTCAGAGGGCTCCGGTGTTATCGCGCCCTGCGAGAGCTGGGAGCGAGGGTGGATTTGCTGAAAACTTCCTCGAAACGAAAAAAAAAAAAAAAATTTGTCTGAGAGGCAGAAAAGAGTGAGGGATATTTTCTTTTTTTTTTTTTTTTTTTGATGGGTGGGGGGACGGGACAGAGCGGCGAGCAGAGGGTGGGGGCAGCAGCAGCAGCAGGAGGAGGAGGAGGGTGGGCAGAGCAGATCTGAACCATGCCATTTATTCCGAGTCTTATCAAAAATCCGCCTCGCCAATCTGGTTCTCTTCAGCCTGCAGAATGCGACAGGGAGGCTGTTTACCCTGCGCTGACCTATTCAACTTTACCCTCCCAATAATACATTAAAAAAAAAAAAAAAAAAAAGGGAGAGCGAAGGAAGATGCAGATAAACCCCCAGCCCCGCTCCTCGCTGACGGCTTGATTATTTGAGCTCCGGGGGGCTGCGGCCCTGGGCCGTGGCTGCGAGGCGAGGGGTGAGGAAGAGGATGGGAAAGGGCAGGGGAAGGAGCCTGGATGCGGCCACAAGCGGGGACAAGGCCACAGCCCCGCGCACACACCCCGCGGCTTTCGGTCCCGCTCCGCAGCGTTTTTTTGGGGGGGTTGTACTCATTAGGAAAAGCTATTTTAGGGGAACACCCCCCACCCCCAATAAAAGGCCTCTGTGAGCACCAGCAAATTTAGAGCTGGGTTTAAATCCACACCTCTGGGCTGCCTTTGAGGGCGGGAGGGGGGAACTGGGGGTGGTGCGAGGTTAGCGGAGCCAGCGATTTATTTTAGCGGGGAGGGGGGGGGGGCAGGATATTCCCAGACGCTGAATTTTCTCTTTGGTTGGGAGAGATGGATGGAGGAGGGAGGGAGGGAAGGAGGGAGGGAGCGGGGAAGGAGGTAAAGGAGAGGGGGAGGGTTGCTGGGGAGTTTGATGATTGTCTTTGTGCCTTGTTCTTGTTTGCCGGCCAGAAAAATAGGCTGGAAAAGGAGGTTTGGGGGGGAGGGGGCGGGAGGGAGGGCTGTGGGAGAGGGAGTCTCTCCGGAGCAGGATCCCAGCTGGTTGGGCACTGGGTCCCGGCACTTGGCGAACGGAGCTGGACGAGCCCACGTCACCTCCGTGCTCCGCTCGGCTCCTCCGCGCTCCGCGCCCGGCTCCGCGCATAGCGGCAGCGCCGCGAACCTGCCCGGAGGAGCGGGGGTTACCAGCCGGCAGAAACTTTTTTTTCTCTTCTTATTTTTATTTTTTTTTTTCCCAAGAGGGTGCTGTTTTCTTTTTCCGCTCTTTCGCCCTCTCGCGCTTTTTTTTTTTTTTTTTTTAATTACTATTTTTAATTTTTAAGTTATTTTTAGGTGGGCAGCAGCAAGAGTGGGCTGGGGAGAGCTGCATCAGATCAGGCTGAGAAAAGGGTGGGGGTGGGGGCTTTATCTTGGTCTCAGGATCCTTTCTAGTGCGTCTGACAACCTGGAAGTGTTTGGAGAGAGCAGGAGAGAGAGAGAGAGAGAGAAGCAGGCTTGCATTGGATAGACTTTTTTCTTCCAGGCTGGGTTTTCACATGCTGATCCGCAAATATAAATAAATAAAAGGAAATATGCACACGAGAAGCCTGATCCCATTGTAATTTCCATTGCAAACGGGGGAAATAGAGCCACACATTATATATGTGGAGATGCATTGATTGCATGGAATTCAACGAGCAAGGTAACGGCTCTTCCATTGCCATGTCTGTCCGTCGGGGTCTGTCCTTCCTGTGTGCGGGTGCGGGAGCGAGGCAGAGCGAGAGGCGCTGCCCGGGGGCACCGCGGAGCTGCGAGGCCTCGGGAGCCTCGGGGAGCGGGGGCTGCTCTGCCCGGCGCCCCCTCGGGCTGGGGGTGGGGGCCGGGGCGAAGTCGGAACAAAAGCAGAGGGTGGTGATTTTCATTTTAATATTTTTTTTTTTCTTAAATTTCCCCCCTTGTGTTTTTTTTTATCTCCCGCAAACCCACTCGGCGCTACTTTAGCAAAGCGAGATGCATTTTTCATCCAGCCACCGCGGCCTGGTTCTGTCAAGCTCCATTTCTTCTCAGACGCTCTTTTAAGGGGAAAAAAAAAAAAAAAGGAAATTAGAAGCCACGGACCGCCAAATGCTCTTAGTTGTGGGGTTATTTTTTGTCGTCACACCCTCTGTTTTTAAAATTATGATTATTTTTATATCTGCTTAATTATGTCTGGGCGCGGAGAGCATCGAGGAGGCTTCGCCGGGCTGGGCTGGGCTGCCGTGGCTGGGTCCCTCTTTGTTTTAATAAACATGCTTTAGGGGTTTTTATTATTATTTTCCCTCGCTCTACCCCCTAACATTGCCAGCTCTGGGGGAATCATAGCTCTAAGCTGGAGAGAAATCGATTAAAAAATGCATAAGCGGCACTTCCCAAGGAAAAAAATAAAACCCAAACAAACAAGACACCACAACAGTCCAGGGAGGAAAAAAAAAAAAAAAAAATAAAAAGAGGAGGAGGAGGGGAAGAGAAAAGCCTTAAATGGTCCCTGGAGCTGCGGCTCTGCCCCCACGGGCTGGGCCCGGGCCCGGCGCAGCGGCTCCCGCAGCCCCCGCAGCGCTCCCGCTTCGCCCTTGGCTCTGCGAGCTGGGAAAAAACCCTTTGGGAAGGGAGGGAAGGAGGGAGGGATCGGGCACGGACCGTGTCTGCACGAGCTGCAGCTCCAGAGCTGCGGACCTGGAGTCCCCTCGCTTTTTGTACTTTTAAATTATATATCCGTCCGTGTGTGTGTTGCCCACCACTAGCGGGGAAGATCATTTTCTCCCCCCTCCTTTCCACTCACAATTTTCCTTCGCTTTTAAAGGAGAATTGCCCTTTTTTTTCGCTCTCTCTGCTTGATTTTTAACAGCTTTCAAATATCGTTGCACGGCGAAGAACTCATTTAAAAACATTCTCATGTATTTAAACCCAATATTGCCTCCATATGGTTGGCCTTTCAAAACTGAATCCCCTTCTTTGAAACATGCAAGAAATATTTTTTTAAAGCAGTTAAAACTCTAAACTCCTTAAGAACAATAAAAACCTAACAGATAATTCAATTGCTTTTATCTTTTTGGGGTTTGGTTTTTTTTTTATGTTGCTATGAAACTTTTACCATTCCTGATAGAGCCTTTAAAGCTAAGTCAAAATACAGCTTTTAAAACTCACTGCGGTTACTCGCATCAGATATAAACCATGTAATTTTTTAGCTCGTTTTCTCTGCTGGTGCAGTTTTATCCTGAATATTATGGCTTAGTTCGCTCCAGTCCCAATTCCAGCCCCTGTTCACCAGCCCGAGTCCTCGTTACCTCGCACAGCGTTTGTCCGATTGATTTATTTGCACTTTTAGATTTTAATTTTCTCGTCCATCCTTTGTTTTTCTTGTAACTGCCCGGAGTAATAGAAGAACTGGCATTTACATTTTTTCATTTGTTATAAGAGTTGTAAGTTGAATTTTCCTTGGGAATTGGGTGCTAGAAGCGGCCTCGTGTGTCAGTGATGTTTTCCTGCTCGAAACTGGAGCGGGGTGAAAGCTTCCACTTCCCTGGGAAGAAAGTTGGGACTTTAAACCCCCTGGGCCTTGGCGAGCCCGGAGGAATTGGAGGTGGCCAAGCCTCGGGGGAGGCTCTGGAGCCCTCACCTCGAATCCCCCGAGCTCCAGAGTCATTTGTGCGATGAGCTGCGTGTTCCAGAGCCCCTCGGGTGCCTCGCTCCCCGCGTGCTGGAGGCAGCCCTAAAACGCGCTGTTTACCTTTCGCAAAAGATGCATTCAATAATACCGCCTCCCCCTTCCCCTCCCTCTCCACCCCCCCGAGCCCCCCCCAAATCCTATCATCCCTTGCGGGCTGCGATAATAAATAAAAGTCTTTATTTCTCCCTCTCCCGAAGTTAAAGGGCCTCGCTCCCTTCCCTGGGCAGCTGGAAGTGAGTGTTGGGATGGTCGGGGCAGCCCCGGCCGGCGCTCGCTCGGAGCCACCCCGCTGCATAAATATCTATATTTTATTAAACGTCAGCATTGACTCGAGCGTCTCTTATCTCTGCTCTCTCCCGATGTGTGCCTGCAGTGGGGGATTCGGCCAAGGAAGCTCGTAACATGGCGGATAGCGAGGAAGGCTTCGGGCTGCCCAGCACGCCGGCCGATCCGGAGGCCAAGGAGCTCCAGGCTGAGGCCAAGCAGGACACGCAGCTGGGGGCCACCAGCAAGTCGCCCACCTCACCGCAAGCAGCCTTCACCCAGCAGGTAAGCACCCACGCTCCTCTCCTTCCACCCCGCCACTCTTTCCTTTGGTTATTTCCCCCTTTTCTCCACGTTTTGCCCCTGTCTCGGCTGGGTGGCTGGCTTATTTTAGGCCCCGCGCGAGGGCGAAGCCTCACCTGGCCGTGGGCTCTGTCCTGCTTTAGTGTTATTTAAGGTCGTGCTCGAGCGCTAAAGCTGCAGGGATGTGCCCGTGAGAGTTTTGGGGGTGTGGAAGAGCAGGCAGGGAACAGGACCCGAAAAAACAGCGAGGGGAACCCCCCTTGCAGCGGCACCCCCACACCCACGAGTGTCGGCGCCCGGGTGGGCAAATGCACGGGCGAACACCCACGGAGTGGAGATACCTTTACATATATATATATATATATAAATGTATATATTTTGTACATACCGACATCTGCGTGCGCCCCTCGCACGCCCAGGCGGGCACGGCTACACCCCACACCCGCAGCGGGCACTCAGGGCTGTCACGCGTGGGCACCCCCAGGGCCGTACGGGGAGCTTGGGGTGTCCCCCATCCCCTCCCGCAGCCCTCGTCCCCCTGGCGCTGCCTGTGCCGGGACACGCGTGGGCTCCGAGCGCTCCGAGCCGTCCCTCGGCTTCTCCCGGCCGGCTCGGGCAGCCCTGCCAGCGGAGGGGGACAAATGCGGGGGGGGAGAGGGGATTTTTCCACCGCGATCCCAACTGTGGGGTCCCCCCGCAGAGCCCCGCTTGTCCCCTGGCAGGTACCCCGCGATGAACCCCGCTGCCCACGGGGTGAGGAGAAGGCTCGGCAGGGCCAGGGTGGGCACTGGGACCGGCGCGGGGGGCTCGGGGCCACCGAAGGTGTTTGGAAAGTGACCCCCGAAGTCTGACGGGGAGCTTCGGCTGCGTTTTTAGAGTGGGGGTGAGCTGCTTGGTTTGGCTGGGGGTGTCCCCTGTGCCTCCCAGCCAGGGTGGAGGGATGTGCTGTCCCCACGGTGGCATCTGCCCCAGCCCAGGGCTCGCAGCTCTTGGGTGGGAAAGAGAAAATCAGGGGGCGAGGGGTGCAGGGGGACACCCCACTCCGCTCCAGCCTGCAGAGCGCAGCCGGGGGGGTGTAAATCACTCGTGAGAGGGTGTAAATCTCCTCCGGCTGGCTCTGGGAGCAGCAGGTCCGGAGCACCCGGGGATTTCTCTGGGAGGATGCAGTTGGAGCCGGCTCCGGGGGCTCCCTCCCATCACCTCCCCGCCCCACCGGACCCCGCTCCAGGCCTGCCCTAAGCAGCATCCCCGCGTTCAGGCCTGGAACCTCGCTCTGGCCGGCTTTGGGGCAGGGTTTTCCCGGGAATGCCCCGAGCTCCGGCCCGCAGAGCGCGGCCTTTCCCCTGCGGGGCCGAGAGGGGCCCGGCCGGGCTGTCCCCGCTCCCCCCGGGGCTGTCCCCGCTCCTCCCGGGGCTGTCCCCGCTCCTCCCGGGGCTGTCCCCGCTCCCCCCGGGGCTGTCCCCGCTCCTCCCGGGGCTGTCCCCGCTCCCCCCGGGGCTGTCCCCGCTCCTCCCGGGGCTGTCCCCGCTCCCCCCGGGGCTGTCCCCGCTCCTCCCGGGGCTGTCCCCGCTCCCCCCGGGGCTGTCCCCGCTCCCCCCGGGGCTGTCCCCGCTCCTCCCGGGGCTGTCCCCGCTCCCCCCGGGGCTGTCCCCGCTCCTCCCGGGGCTGACGCTCTGTGCCACCCCGCTCCGCAGGGCATGGAGGGCATCAAGGTGTTTTTGCACGAACGCGAGCTGTGGCTGAAGTTCCACGAAGTGGGCACGGAGATGATCATAACAAAGGCCGGGAGGTAAGAGCAGGGGGGGTCCGCGGTGCCCTCCGTGTTTGCGGGGACGGGGGGGACACACCCGCCCGGATGGGGGGCAGTGGGCACCTCCCTGGCACGGGCACAGCTCTGGTGTCCGAATCTCCCCGTGTGTGTGTGTGTGCCACTGCCCGGCCATGGAGAGCCCGCCCTGCCTGCACAGAGGCGGCACGAAGTGTTTCTTCTGGCTTCTTTCTAAACCAGAACAGTTGGATCATTAATTCCGACTTCAGGCCTTTGGAAACTTTCCAGGCGAACGCGAGTTGCAACCACTTGGCCAAAAAGCAAACTTTGTTTAGAGCAGCTCGGTGGGCCACTATTATTATTATTATTATTATTATTATTATTATTATCATTATCATTATTATTATTACTACTACTATTACAGTTTGGCTCTTCTGCTCCCCCCCTCCCAAGTTTTATGCCGTTTTACAGAGTTTTAAATTTATTTTTGCTGACTCTGGGGCGAATATTCCCAGCCCAGCCACTTCACCCCTTTTAAAAATCTATGCGGTCTTAAGCTAGTGTTTATAGAGAGATAACAAAGCTGTTTAGATGCACAGATAGATGCGTCCGCAAATCAATATCATGTGGGTGTATTTCTATGCGGGTGTTTATCTGCGTGGGTGTGCGGGAAAATATGCAGCCTTGCAAATCCAACTTTATTGGGGTTCTAATCTATTCCATGACAGGCTGTGTAAACCTGATCCGCAGATATTTATATGTGGACGCGGGTATTTTTGAGGGGATTTAACATTATCCTGGATATTAATGTGGTGGAGGGTTGTTAAATTGAAGAGTGGCCAGCGAGACGCAGTAAAAGAGTCTCTCCAGTCCTATCAACAAATTGGGGGCAGCCCGAGGGAGGATTTTTCGTTGTGATTTTCAATTAGAATCCTTGGCGAAAAGGAGAAAAAGCTTCCACGTGTAGGAATAGTTTTAGATTGTAGGGACACAGTCAACAAGGCAGAGACAAACTTTCATTTTGCCTCTGTCATCTGGCATTTGTTGTGGTCTTCCAAAATTTGCCTGAAGAGGGAGGGGGAAAATAATTACCGAGCTGGTTGGATAAAGTTTTAGCGAATAGATCTCGCCTTCCCCTTGAACCTCGCTGCTGCAAAAACGGATTTCAAAGGGGTTTGTGGCCAAGGGGACGTGGGATGAAGTGGGGGGGGATGAAGTCGGTGTTGGGATCTCCCGAAAAAAAAAACCAACCCGGTTCACAGGGAAAAAAAATAATAATAAAAAATCCAACCCTCGAAGGGAGACAGAAACCACCTTGCAGAAATTCCAAACAAAAATCGCTGTGGACAGAGATCTCATCTGGAGAGCAATAAAAGAGACATTTACAGGGCAGGGGCTCGAGGGGAGATGCGGGCTCGGTTTCCTCATTTATATCATTGCCCGTGTTTATTGTTGAAGTCCCTGGTTCTGCTGCTCAGGTGTTTTCGATGGAGTTACAGATTAATCTCCAGGAATTTGGTTTCTTCTCCCTTAAAATCTTAAAGTTCAGGGCTCGCTTCCTTCGTTGGGCGCTTTTCGCCCCCCTTCAACTTTTTACAACCGAATTAAAGCCCAGCCCAGGTGCCCCACGGCAGCGATAAGAGCCCGAGCCGCAGAGAAGAACGCGATATTTTTAGAGGTGTGGGGTTTTTATTTTTGAGGATTTTTTTTTTTTCTTGTTTATGCCTGTTTTAAATCCGGGACTCCATTTTCATCTGCTTTATTTTTAAATATTTGGAAAGCTCGAACTAAAATAACAGCAGTGGTTTAAGTGCCTGCCTTGCAGTAATGGAAAATATTTCGAAAAGCCCCTGCCTTGTGTGTATCCCAGGGTTTCCAAGGATTTGTCAGGTGTGTTTGCTGCTTTCTCAGGGTGATCACGGATTTTCTCTTACACCTGAGTGCGTGAAGGGTTTTTTCCTCCGTATCTGTCCCCAGAACCTCAAGGTGTTCATATAAATGTATTTTAAACTGTTTATATTTCTATATATGTAATATATGAGAAAGTATTTCTATAAACATATACATTTATAGAAAGACATATTTTTTATAGAAGTATCTATATTATAACTTTTATTTTATTTTAAAACTTTTTTTTTGGCAAATTTCCTCTCCTGTTCCAGCAGTTTATGGAGGGAGGGAAGTAACTTGCTTCCAGAAGTTCTCACGCTCAGATTTGTTCAAAAAAACGGAGATTCAAAACCTCGGTGAAAGAAATAGTTAGTAAAAATAGGAATAGACGAGCAGACACACTAGGAGGTGAATAAACAAACCCACCAGCCTCGAAATTCCGATTTTGCTTTAACAAATCACCCGGTTCTCCTCGGATGGGACCCAGCACCCCCCAAACTTGTCCCACATGCCAAGGGGAGGGTTTCGGGACGATCCACCTGGGAATGTGGTGCTGCCCTTTCGTTAAATGTCCCCCCCTCCCCTGAGTCTCCTCCCCGCACGCAAAACCACCTTGGCAAACTTTCTCTGCTTTTATACTTCTATTTATTTACTTATTTATTCATTCAACAGGCGAATGTTCCCCAGTTACAAAGTGAAGGTCACTGGACTCAATCCAAAAACCAAGTACATCCTGTTGATGGATATTGTACCGGCGGATGACCACAGATACAAATTCGCGGATAATAAATGGTAGGCGCGCGTGGGGGAGAACCAGAGAGGGGAGGGACCGGAGCCCTGGGCTGCCAGGGCTGGGGAGAAACCCTTCAGTCAGCGGCTCGTCCTTCTTTTTCCACGCAAAATGTTGGGAGCATCACCTGAGCGTAGCGGGATGTTCCCACAGCCCCTGTGGGAGAAATGCATCCAAAAATAAAAATGGGAAAAACCGCAGAAATTCTGTCGCAACTAACGAATCCCGTTCGACGATGAGATTATTTGCTGCTGTGGAGCTGATGGTTTAATTGTATTAAGGAAGGGAATAGCTCCGGGCAGGAAGATATTTAAGGATTTGTTTGCTCCTGGCTCCATGGCCATTTATCGGGGGAAGGATGGGGTTAAAGGCAAGGGGAGAGAGACACCTCCGACGGGAAAGGTGCCAAAGAGCTCAGTAATTCCGCGAGCCAGCGGCATTGGAAATGCCTTTTCTCCCCGGGCACAGGGTACCTGAGTGGGAGGGAGCCCCCGGGAGGGGATGGACGAGACCGGGGTGCTCCCGGGAGGGGATGGATGAGACCGGGGTGCTCCCGGGAGGGGATGGACGAGACCGGGGTGCTCCCGGGAGGGGATGGACGAGACCGGGGTGCTCCCGGGAGGGGATGGACGAGACCGGGGTGCTCCCGGGAGGGGATGGATGAGACCGGGGTGCTCCCGGGAGGGGATGGACGGGAGCGGGGAGGCCCCGGGCCGTCCCCACGTGTCCGGAGCTGAGCCCCGTGTCCCCACACAGGTCGGTGACAGGCAAGGCAGAGCCGGCCATGCCCGGCAGGCTGTACGTGCACCCCGATTCCCCGGCTACCGGTGCCCACTGGATGAGGCAGCTGGTTTCCTTCCAGAAGCTCAAACTCACCAACAACCACCTGGATCCCTTCGGACATGTAAGTACCGGGGCTGGGACGAGGGCACCGTGCGTGTCCAGCAGCCACGAGGGGTGTCACCCCCCACCGAGGCCGTGCCAGTGTCACCCACCCTCAAACCCAGGGGTGGTGGGGTGGGGTTTTCACCCCTGAGAGAGCGGGATGAGCCCCACCGAGCATCCCCCAAAAATAGAATCGTAAACCTTGAACCCGGGTTGTTTGGTGGGAATTGATTACGGACCCCCGTGGCCTGGAGTTCGCGAGTGGGTGAAACTCTTCTGGTTTACTTGAATATTTGGTACCTGATTTTAATTGCACCGGGAGTCCCGGATCGTTAAAATCCGCCCGCTGCCTCCGGGAATTTGCCTAACAGGTAAAATCAATCAGGCATAATTAGCGGAGGAAATAAGACCTAAAACGATGTGGATTCCTCGATCAGGAAAAAAAAAAATAAAAAAAAATAACACTAACTAAAGACAATTAGAAAAATTGAAGTCCCGCTAAAACTTCTTGGGCATTAAAAAGGTCTTTGCGAGGCTCGTGGGGCCGGGAAAATTTGTGTGAGTTCTGCAGCCAGGAACAGTTTTCCTTCAAAGGTCTCCAAAGATGCGAGTTCCTCTGAGCAAATATATATGTGCATGTATGAGTAATATATACATATATGTAATTGAACGAATATGTGAATCCAGATCCCACCAGCCCTTTTCAAGAGCGGATTTTTTCTCCAGTCTCGTTTCAACACTTCAGTTTCACTTTTTCCAAGTTTTTTTGTTTGTTTCTCTTCGCTATTTAATGATAAATTTTGTGCCATGAAATCCTCGCCCACGTGGTAGCCAAGAAGTGAGAGGGGTTTAGGGGAGAGGAGCCAGCAGAGTCCCCAGCCCACCCCAGTGCTGAGCATCCTTTTACAAGCTCTCCTTTGCACCTCCATTTGCGGGGGTTGATTTCCTTTTTCGTTTTTTAATTCGAATTTTAGTTTAGTTCTACCTCGAGCTGGTGGCAAAGGGATTTGCAAGGGCCGCTTCCCAGGGATCAGGACCTTTCCTGACAGGAAGAGGGAGGGGAGCAGCGCAGCCGGGGGAACCCATCCCACCCCCGGGGTGCTTTTGGGGAGAAGGGGGGGATCCGGCCCGGGGGGAAGGGGCCAGGCATCCCCGCTGGGAACAGGCGGCTCTGGGGAAAAAGTCCCTCTAAACAAACCGAAGACGCTGAGGGGACAATAAGGGACTTCAGAGGAGGAGCTGCGCCAGAAGCCTCTCAATTAGAGTCGCTGTAATGAAATTAAAAACCATTAGATCGTTCACCGTTGATGTCTACGACTTTCCTGGATGTCAAAGCAATTTGCTTAAACCCCCGGGACGGGGGAGGCGGCGGCGGGACGCGCTGCGTCTCTCTGTCGCCAGGGTCCGGCAGTCATTATCGGGCCCGAGCGGCCCCCCGCCGCCGCCACCGCCCCCCATCTTCCCCCGAGATTAACCCGGTACCGAGCAGGGCCCGCTTTTTATCGGGAACACCGCGCTCCAGCCCCTCCCGGCTCCGCCACCGTCCTCTCCTTCCCGTCCTCTGCTGGCGGATGTTCCTAAATCCCCAAATCCCTCCGGCTTTCTTCTCTCGCCCTTTCTTCTCTCTTTACCCCCCTGGGATGGATGGGGGTGTTGAGATGCCCAGGGCCCCATTTGCCCCCAGCAGGTGTTGGGGGAGCAGCTGAACCCTCAGGGGATTGTGCGGGCAGGGCTGGGGAGGGGGGAGCAGGTGAGGAAACGCCTTTCCCAGCACCTCCCGGCCCTGCTGGGCTCCTGGTGCGGGTTCTGGAGGGATCCCTGTCCCTTCCCCAGCACCTCAACCTGCCCTCCGAAGGGAGCCCTGAAAAGGATGAAGACTTCGGGAAGGTGCTGCAGGTTCCTGCCGTTTTCTGTCCTTCTCCTCCCCTGGGAAGGGATGGGATGCGCCGTGCTGTGCCCCCTCCATTCCCACAGGATGTCCTCTCCTTCTCCCCTTGCCCAGATCATCCTGAACTCCATGCACAAGTACCAGCCCCGGCTTCACATCGTGAAAGCGGACGAGAACAACGGCTTCGGTTCCAAGAACACCGCCTTCTGCACCCACGTCTTCCCGGAGACCGCCTTCATCGCAGTCACCTCCTACCAAAACCACAAGGTGAGGGGCTGGGCCGGCCCCCGCCCCGGCAAACCGCATCCCGCTCCTTCCCTCTTCCCGCTGCTCCTCCTGAGGGGCTCGGCTCCTCTTCCCTCCCTACTCCTTTCACTCCTTCTTTTTCTTTTCCCCTTTTCTTTCCTTCCTTACTTCTCCTTTTCCCTTTCTTTTTCCTCTCCTTTCCCCCCTCCTCTTCCTTGTCCCCTTCCTTTTCTTCTCCTTGTCCTCTTGTCCTTTCTTCTTCTCCCCTCCCCCTCAATCCTTTTCCTTTCCCTCCTTCTCCTTTATCTTCCCCTTTCTTTTCCTTGTCCCCTTCTTTCTCCTATCCTTGTCCCCTTTTCCTTTCCCCTCCCTTGCCCTTTTTCTTCCTCTCTTCTCCCTTCCCCTTTCGTCTCCTCACATCCCCATCCCATCCCCTCTGTTATTCCTGGCCACACAAAGCATCCACAGCCAGGCTCGGGGCGAGCCGGGGAAGGGGGAATGAGCTCACCAGGATGCTCTGCTCACACGGAGACGACCAACCGAGGAAGTTTGCTTTATCTTCCCCCCTCCCCACGGGTCAAAGGCTCCTAATCTGGAGGAGGGAGCCGGGCGCTCCCCTCCGCGGCCGGGCGCTGATAACCCGGCTGCCCACGGGGGGCTGCGGGCTCGGCAGCCGGGAGGCCCGGCCAGGAAAGGGAGCCTCAGCTCCCGAGTTCAGGCAAACAAAGCACGAAAATAACGGGATGGCTTTGTCTTCTGCTGGAATAGAAAAGGGTTGGGTGGAATAAGGGTTTTCTTGGCGTGCTGTCGCTGCTCCTCTGTGAGGAGCTCGCTGCTCCCGCTCCTTCCCTGCCTGGTTTTGGGCTTCCCCAGCCAGCAGGGGAGGAGGAGGAAGGCTGAAGGTTTAGGGCAGGGTGGTTCTCCTCAGATCAGTCAGGGATGTCTTTCAGCAACTGTCCCTTGCCACTGCCCACAGACCCTCTCTGGGGCACAGCCCCATGAAAACTCAATTTCTTTCAGCAAAAAAGCTAATTCTTCTCTTAATCACATAAAAAGCACTTACTATGAACTTGTACTTGCAGGCAGGTAGGGTGGCTCCTCTGTACCCGGTATAATAATTGTTTCTCAGACAGAAAAAAGTCATTTAGCACCCCAAATAAATCCTGGATGCTTTCCTGGAAATGCAGGTTCCTAAACCTGTGTGAAACAATTGCATTTCCTCCATCCACCAGCTGACCAGCAAGATGTAGAGAGCAGAGCTGGGCTGCAGAAGAAAGAGTGTTCCACCATAACTAGGGAGAAAGGAAAATACTTCCCTGCCCTTTAAAATAGGAGCTGCTGGCACAGCTGGGACAAGCAAACCGAATCCAAATTGAGTCCTTGCCAAATTATGCCTTAAATTATAACTCCACTGTGGATGCTATAAAATCAAGTTTAACTTCTGCTTGATGGATTTGGAGAAAGAATATAATATTAATAGAAGTGGGAGTTAATAAAACAGGACACACTGCCTGCTTTAAAGGCATTTGCCAAGGAGAAAACAGACGTGAATGGAACTGTTCTCCTTTGAAGAAAAATGGGGCTGTTTTATAGGAAATGATCATGCAAATAAAACAAAAGCAAAGCAGGAACATGTAAGTACAGTAGTTTGGGAAAACTGCCATGCTAGGAGGAGCAGGAATATTTGATTGTAAATCAGCAACATCTGTGTGATAAGAAATGACATCTGTGCATCTGACACAGGCAGGAATCCCCACAGCCACACACACTCCCAGCCCAGCAGACACTCGCACCCACCAGGACACATTTTACACACCCCTGACACGTTTTACAGGCTCTGACATCCCTCTGCCCCCTGACACACACATTCCACCCTGTGCTGCTTGGAATTGAGGGGGAATGGAGGAAAAGTGGCTGTAGCCCCAAGATAAAATCCCAATTGGGAAAGATAGAGTCATAAAAATAAACCAGGGGATGATCTTCCCTAAGTGGCATCTCCCTGCAGGGGAGGGAAGACAATTTGTAGCTTGCCCCAGTGCATATGGGGAATGATATTGGGGTTGATGCAAATGCTGAGGAGAAACATCCTCCAGCTGAGGTGGGTGAAACTGAGTTGGAGCCTTTTCCACCAACAGAAACCTGAGCTCAGCTTTCACAGCTGAGAAGTTGCTTGGAAAGCCAGATTTTCCTCTTGCAAAGCAGGCTGCACTTCCCCCTGCCATAAAGGATGGCAGCCCCCTGATGTGTGGGGCATCCCCAGCTCTTGTGTCAGTGCACAGCTGATTTCTCCCCATTTTCCTCCCCCACCTTCATCCCTCACCTGTAGCTCATCCCTCACGCAATCTTCCCCATCCACCCCACCCAGCCTCTGGCATATTTTACACAAAGTTTTATACACCCATGTATTTTACGCACACAAATTCATCCCTGCATGGGGTTTAGGTTTCAAGAGCTCTGTTATAGCTGAATTCTATTACAGAATTAATTGTGTGACTCACCCCAAAATGCATTTGAGTCCATGCTTACACAGCTTATAGAAATACCTGCCTGCTTCCAGATAGGTCAATTTATTTCAAGAGCACAGCTGCAATCCCAGTGCAGGGCTTGTGCTTATTTCCCCTGATATTTTAGAGAGCCTGAAAAGATATTTAAGCACCCTGAGATCTCCCTCTCCTCGGCCCTACTCCCCAAAAAGAGGCTTAAGCTATGAAGAGAGTTTTGGTGAAGTTTTCAGGGCGGTTGTCAGCAGCTCCACTGGTCACCTCCCCCCTCTCTGCTACCCTTAAAAACACCCCAGAAATATCGAGGTGTTAAAAAAGGTCACATGCACATTTCATTTCCTTGCCATTTACACAATGGGTGCTTGCAATCAGGTTGATTCCCAAATATTAACTTCTCCTGCAGTTAAGCACCGTTTTGCTGTAGCTTAAATCATTGGCTTGTATTTATTAGGTACGAGCTCTCTGCTTAGGACCAGGAAATGAACCTAATAGACAGAAATAATTAAGGTTCTGCCCTCACGAGGGTTCTTTCAAAAACAAGAATTCACAACAATTATTCTCATTAATTTTTACAACCTACCTTCCCCCTTAGTTGGACTTGGGCTTTATATTGATTCCCCCCCTCAGGATATCCGGTTTTATGCTGATTTTTTTTTTTTTTTACTCCACCCTAAGTTATTTAACATTCTTGGCAGCCAAAATTCTTTTGAGGAAACGTTAGCCCTAGGTGGGATGCTACAGACACCCAGAAATGCTGCGTGCAGCAGGGCAAAGCAGAGGAGCAGGGCAGGGCATGGCTGAAGGCTGGACTCACTCCCAGACACCTGGTGGGATTCCTGGATACAGAGGTTCATTCTTCCCCTAAAAAGACCCAGGGCTAAAATCATGCTGCTGGGTGAGCTGGTGCTCCATTCTGGGGAGTTCTGGAGAGCTGCCTGTCCCCTCTGAGATGTGGCTTCTTGTTCTGTGTTTGAGGGCTGGAGCTGGGCAGGTCCTTGGGTGTGAGGTGTCTCCATTTTCCCTGTCTTAGGTTGCAGGTGGCCACCAGTGTGGTGTCCTGGCTGGCATCTCATGGGATTCCTCTGTGCAGTCCCCCAGCTCGCCCTGCCCCGCCTGGGGCCATCATCCCTGTGTTTCTCCATCTCGTTGGCAAGAGGGGACAGCCCCTCTCCTTACCAGGGCAGACTCCTCTCCAAAGAGGGGTCCCCCAGGTGCTGAGGGAGACAGAGCTCCATGGGCTTAGGCAAGGTGAGACCAAGTAGCTCTTCTTCACCACCAGATCTGGTGGCTCCTGTGCAGCCCTCGGGCACCTGAGGATGGCAGTGAGCTGTCCCTGACCCTCTGTGGGTGCCTCACATCTCTGCTCTCAGATCCTCAGTGCTGTTCCAGGCCTTGGTGGGACAAGACCTTCCAGAGGTCTCATGCCCTTCACAGCTGTGGCTGGGCCAGCCTTGTTTCCTCCTGTCCCCAGTCTTGTCCCTGCTCCCTGCCAGCCCTGAGCCCCTGGACCCTTTTGGTCCCCAAAGCAGCCCCTCTCCTCAAGCTTGGCAAGGACAGCCTCTGGACCCATGATCCTTCCTGCCTGCAGACTCATCTCCTTCCCCCAAAGCACTGTGCCAAGTCTCTCCTTCCATCCTTCGTCCCTGTGTCCCAGTTCAGCCAGCAGCCTCCTCAATGAGCCCCTCTGTCTCACCCCAGTACCTCCAACCAGCCTCCCAGTCCCTCCCATTTCCTTCACTGGCTTTGGGTCCGGCACCTTCTCCCTTCTGCCAACAACTCCCCCCTCTCCTCCCTTCTGCTGGCCTTTACCTCGGGCTCTGAGTCCCAGCTCCCCATCCAGCTCCTCTGCTTGGCCCAGATGTTCATGGGCTCAGCAGGCACCTTGTCTTCATCTATTTCTCTTCTTCCCACTCCTCTGGGAAGTGGATTCTTCCCCTCCTTCTCCATCCTGCCTTGGTTTCCACCTGGGCTTTCACGAGAGCAGGAAAGACAAAGTCTCTGTGCTCTCCAGCCGCAGGGCCAGCCTGCTGTGGC
Organism: Pseudopodoces humilis; assembly: GCF_049639895.1. Taxonomy (NCBI): domain Eukaryota; kingdom Metazoa; phylum Chordata; class Aves; order Passeriformes; family Paridae; genus Pseudopodoces; species Pseudopodoces humilis. The sequence continues at coordinate 9,403,744 of NC_142219.1, forward strand.
TCCAGCACTGCCAGCTCCAGTGCTGGCACGGCTGGTCCTGGTCCCTCTGCCACCCTGAGCAGGACTACGGCCACCTGCAGGCCTGGGAGAACATGATCCCCATGGAGAGGGGAGGTCCATGCACCTCTGCACCTCTCATGGGTGATCACCTGCATCTCTTCATCACTAAATGGTGATTTTTCTTTTCCCCCATCAGTTTTAAGTTGTCCAAGTGGCATAGATCTGAGAGAGAACTCAGAAATTAAGGATCCACATTCCTTGCAGAACATGAAGTCCTTTTCCAAAATGCCCAACCTTTCTTAGTTTCAGAAGAGCCCAAAGAGATCAGGCTGTAGTGTTTTCCCTTAGCTGAAGTACTTAAAAACAGTTGATTGCAAAATAAGTAAATAAAATAGAGCCCAGAGCACCTGGTGCACATCACCCCTAACAATGTTTTAACTTTGTTCCAACTTCTAAAGTGAGAAGCATTTGAGAAAAATCTTATAATGGTAAGTTCTTGACAGAAAATAATACAAAATGGTAGTTTTGATTTTGGCCATGATGATATTCATGAGCCCTTAGGCACAAATCCTATATAAATACACGTCTGTGGAAAAGGAAAAAGAAGCAAAGCATCTTTCCTCAACCTAACTCAATGCAAAGCTAGATTTTGTCATGCTGGAGCTGGAGACGCTGTTGGGAAGGTCTCAGCAGAAGAACTTCATGGTCAATTAGCCAAGGGAAGGGAGTGCAGGGGAGCAGCCCAGGGATTCCTTTGGGATTCCCAATTCCATTGGGAACTGTCACTTCCCATTAAAGTGAAGATGAACCCATAGGTCAGACAAGCCCTGAAAAGTGGAAATCTGGGAGGCTTCACCCGGCAAAGCTCTGGTCTCCAAGGGTCGTGGCAGCTTCAGGAACCAGTGAAGCTTCGCCGTCGGTTTCCGTCAGTAACAAATACGCAAACAAAGCCCTTCAGTTTTATTGAAGCTCTGCTGTATAATTCAGCCCTGGGCACTCTGTCTTAATGACCTCGCAGGACGTTGTATTTTGTTTTATTTTTCATGAGGTAATTGTCATTTGACTTTCTGACAGCTTTTCTTCCCCCCGTCCCCCCATGAGTTATAGTCAATTAAACTCAGTTTTGCTGTGGCCAAGCTGATCCAGAAGGAGGTTATTTCCACCCCTGTGTTTGCTTTTCCACCTCTGAAATAGTTTGGAAGTCAGGCAAAAAAGTGGCCAAGTGAAATATCTTCCACAGGTTGTTTGCTCAAGCAGGGATTCACCAGTTTTTTCTCTATTTTCTAGTTTGTTGTGTACAGTTCTGTTAAATCTGGCTTGGGCTCTCCTGGCTTTGTGGTGGCTGATGCCATGAGTTGTCACCTAGGGGAACTTTGTTCTGGAAGCTCCAATCCATCTGAAGTACACCAAAGGTCTGAGAATTAATTCTAAACCTGCAGTCCTTGGTTTTTAGATGCCTTCAATCCAGAAGATCCTTAATTTTAAGGAGGCTGAGGTTGATGTGATTCTCTTGGGGCTTTTGGCCACCAGCATCAATGCCTTTGCTTGGAAGTATGTTTGTCACGTGGGTTAGGGGTCTTCTCTACTCCTAAATCAACAGATTTGCAATATTGGGGTCCCATTTTGATATTTTGGCTGCTATTTCATGGGTGACTAAAAGCTTGAAGAATCAAATGGGGCATTCAACTGAGGTGCTTAAACGAGGGGCCGGAGCACTGCTGGCTCCTCCTCCTGGGAGCAGAGTGCAGTGGGGACCTGTGAAGGCACTGCCACCCACCCCTGAGCCCTCTGGCAGTCCCCATCTCCCTCCCTGGACTGGAGCAGGGAGCCGAGGCTCCCAGTGCCGGCGCCTCGGTTAAAATGCCTTCGGTCAGCTTGGGATGAATCCGGCCCTTTGTGCCTTTGTGTGCTGGTGCCAATCCTGTAAATCCTCACTCACTGAAGGACTTCACTTATGTGAGCAAATATTGCCATTGGGGTCGGTGAGGGAGGACAACTCCTACATTTACAGGGCTTCAGGAACATTCAAAATGTTGAATAATGCCTATTAGTCTAGAAGAGTCACCACCTTCAAACCGATAGGCAGTGGCTTTGCAAAATACAGAGCTGGTTGTGTAATAATTTGGGGCTTTTAATTACAAAACATGCCTCTGTTTTATTGCTAGAGAATGGCTCAACTGGCAAATTGACCCCAAAAGATTGTTTGTTTACCCTTCTCTTTGAAATCTGAAATGAGGGACCAAAAAAAAAAAAGTGCCAAGGGCTTGTTTATGTGCTGAAGTATGGTCCTGATTTAATGGGATTGCCTGTGGAGATTAAGTGTGTGGTGGGGGGCTCTGTGAGAAATTTGGGGCTGAACGAGGCAAAAATGGCAAATAAACAAACGGTCCTTGGAAAAAAGTATGCAAAAAATACAAGAAAAGAGCAAAATAATCTGGTTGTGCATACACCTGGCGAGGCTTGCTATTGACACTGGGCGAGCCAGATTTTCCTCTTTGGATTTTGGCAGGAAGGTGGGGCCAGTTGTTTGTGCTTGACTTGGTGAACATGAACTTCTCTCTGTTCTCCCTCTGTTAATCCTGAGCTCTTCCCTTCCCCTTGGCCAGCTTTTGATAGGAAGGAAGGGAAGGGGTTTCCATAAGATGTGGTGAGAGCGTGAAGTGGCAAACACGGAGTTTTGTCTTACCTCCTGGGCAAGTGTCTCTCCTGATTCCTTGCTGAGAGCTCAGACTGCCAGGCAGTGATGGAGAAAAGAGAAAAAAAGGGAACTTTTCCCTCTTCTGCCCAAATTTTGGGGCTTTGCAGCACTATCACACCTGATCCAGGCTCAGTCCTGTGCTGCCAAGGCACCAAAGCATTTGCATCAGATTTGGCAAGGCAGGGCGAGTTTTTACAAAATCCACAGGGCAGCGGAGGATTTTGCTGGTCCACAATTAATATTGGCTTAAATGACAAACCCTGCTCACCAAAACCCTCAGGAAAAGCAGTGCAGGAAGGGATTGAACTTCTTGGAGCAGCACAGTCCCTTTGGGTAAGGGCATGGTCTGTCCAGCAGCTGCTTTAAATGTTAAATATAGATGTTTTTAGAGGCCCAAAGTTGAGTCTGAGTGGATTCATCTGGCTAAACTTTAGATTCTCAAGGTGGGCAAACCGGAATTAATGGGGAGACAAAAAATCCTCCAGGGTTTGATGGTCACACGTGAAGTTGCCCTCAAAGTCATTTAGGTAATTAGTCCAGTTAGGTGTGGGGCAGGTGGCAGATGCAGAGCACCTGGAGCACATTTGGCTGGTCTGAAATACCCAAAGGGTGAGCTTCACCCTGCTGGGAGAGAGGGTGCAGGGTCTGAGGTTCTGGTCTTGCCTGTGCATCGATGAGGAAAGTATTGTTGGGATTTGTTCAGACCCTGCTTCCATCCCTGGTCCTCTGAACAGTGGGGCCCTTTCTGTCCCAACAGCAAAATGCAAGTAAGAACTCTCAGAAAGCAGATTTTCTCCAGAGAAAAATGTGTATGAGCAGTTCCACGTGTTAGTTATGGGACAAGCCTGGGAGAAGCGAGAGGCTGTTGACAGGAGATATTTTTCTGGTGGAGCATTCTAGGGAAAGGCCCATCTGGAGAGGTCAGTGAGCTGAGGGATGGCTGGAGCTCCTGCAAGCTGCATTTTCCCTCTCATCCCACCTGCCTTGGGTTTAATAACCACTCTCCCCTCTCTCCCAGGCCATGCCTTGGACTGGTGATGACCCCGTTGCGTTTCCTCCCTTTCAGATCACCCAGCTGAAGATTGAGAACAACCCCTTTGCCAAAGGCTTCCGTGGCAGTGATGACATGGAGCTCCACAGGATGTCCAGGATGCAGAGGTAACGCATGTCACCCTCATGGGGACCCTGCCAGGGTCACCAGAGACACCTGGGCTTTGCTTGCCAGGCTTGGCCTGAGCCAGGACATGGTGCCACTCCCTGCCTTGGCACCTGCATGGGTGTTCTCCATCAGGTTGTTGGAATATTCCCAGGATGTGGGGCCAAAATCCTGGACCTCCTGCTCCTTCTGCTCTTAATTCCTGGGTGGCAGAGGTAGGACCTCAGCTGTGGGACTTTACATTTCTTTCAGACAAGTTCCCATCCAGAAAAACCTTTGTACTAAACTCTCACCTCTGAGGCTGCATGTGGACCCATTAAAAACTTGGAGTAGCTGGGAGGAGCTCTGGCCACCAGGCCACTGTGGAAGAGTTCCTGAGTGTTCTTTCCTCTCAGGTGACAGTGCTTTCAAGACAAAGCTCCCAGCCTTGTTTTGGGAGCAGGTTTTTTAAGGATGCTCCGCTTGCCTCTGGAGATGGTGGTGGAGAGTCCTGTGCTCTGTTGTTACTGGCTTTGGCAGGAGGGGAGTGTTTGCCTGCTCAGTTCTGGATGTGCAGAGGTGTGGTGGTTTCAGGTTGAAGAAGGAAAGGTTAGAAAATGTTGGGATCTCCAGGGCCAGGTGGCTGAGGAGACCTTTTTGAATCTTGGGTTTGGCTGCAAGCACTTAAGCTGAAAACTAAGCCTAAGTCTTGTTTGAAAATCCTGTTTAATGTCCCTTTCTAAATGTCAGGTCCTGCTGGTAATTAACTTTATGCTTTTCCCTTCACTTGGAACTTTCTCCATGTGTCAAGCTGCTTCCTGGTGCAAATATTTTGCAGGAATGGTGCCATACCCATAATTCAAACTAAGACAGGCAGAGATTCTCAACAGAGCGTTTTCCAGGAGGGGAGGAGCCTCTCGGATCCTTTATTCTCTGGCTCCTGCTGGAGGGACCTGTTTTGGGATCTTCTGCTGGGAGGGTTTTTCCCACTGCCCACCCAGGAGCCAGCCATAGGTGGTCACTTCTGGTTGTTGTAGCTGATGACCTGAGCGTGGCTCTCCATAGCCAGGAAAATTGTGCTGTCAGGCACCGAATAATTCCTACAATCCTGCAAACACGCCCAGAACCCACCTCAAACTGGGCAAATGTCCTCCTGTGTACAAACATGCTCAGGCTCAGCCCCAGCAAAGCCAAGATAGATGTATAAAAAAGGTATATGTAACACTTAATCTGCTCCATCCAAATCATCTCTGTGGTCTCCTGAATGTGCCCTGTGTTCCCTGCCTGCCCTTTCCAACAGATCCCGGCAGGATCTGTCAATATTTATTTATTTATGGTGGCACTACCAGTTGAAATAACTCCCTCCAGCCCGTGCCAGTCTCCTAACTTCTGCTGGAACTTGAGTGATGATGTGTCCCCCCCAGTCTTACTCTGCTGCCAAACCAGCCTTTCACTACAGGCACTGGAAAGATTTGAAGGTTTGGATTCACAGGGCGTTTTTTTTTGGAGCAGGAGGGAGGAGGTGGAACAGGGAGGATTCTTAGCAAGGGCTCGGTGCCATGTGAAGAGCATGGCATCAAGCCACGCTGAGCCCCTGCTAAAAACTGATTGGCATTTTTATGCAGGGGTTGTGGTCAATGATGCAGGGAACAGAAACACTTGGAATATATCAATCTACCCACTCAGGCCTGGCAGGGCTGGAAGGGTTAAAATCGTTGCCTTTACTGGATAATTTCTGATGTTCATTTTTATAACTTAGCAGAGGAATGGCTGTGTGCCTTTACAAAGGTGGCATTTTTTTAAGGGAGGGCAGGATAAGATGATTATAGTAAAATAAAGAGCCATTCAAGCTTGCAAATATGTGCCCACCTTTGTGGGTTTTTTATGTAGATATATGAATATATCCAAAATTATATATGAAAATATATAAACCCATGTATAAAATCAGTCATATATGTAAATAAATTGTAGCTATAAAAAATAGGTTGTGTCTATGAGATAAAGAGCCATTCAGGATTGAGAATGTGGCAGAACTATGCCCTGCCTTTTGTGGGTTTATATAGATTTAACATATAAATATGTATTAAAATGTAATTAAATGTATATAGTATATATTTTAATATATAAATGTATGTTTATGACATCATTTCCCAGTGATGGACCAGACAGTCTGTCCTGGTTTTAGGGGAATGATGTCCATTTAAGCCCTTGGAGAATGTGATGGGATGCATTTTTAGTGCTATTCCTTCATTATGAAAAAAAGCAGCTGGAAAACCCCCACATTTTTGTGACAGTGCACAGCCTTTTGTACCTGACGTTCACCATGGCTTCGAGTCCATCTCTCTCCATGGCTTTCTCCTTTCCAGGGCCTCACATATTGGTTTTTCCCTCTAATTTCCCAGAAAAAAAGTTACTAAATCTGTCTAGGTAGAACTTCATTCAGGAGTGATGTGAAGGCTTTTGGCAGCAGAGAATTTTATTGAAATAGAGAAGTCACGAGCTCCAGAGCGATCCATATTCCATGGAATGTTCATTTTCCTCCCACCACCTTTCTTTCCTGAAGCAAAAGAGGTGCCTTCAACAGCTTTTTTGGTAGGATGGACCCTCTGGGAAAACAGGTTTTTCAAAGTTTTCAAATTTCTGAGCATGAGATTGAGCTTTTTTTATTTTATTGATTATGGAAAAAAAAACAAAAAAAAACTTTAAAAAAGAAAGGAAAATGCAATGAGGGATGTGAGTTTTACTGCATGACCCCATGGTAATGCTGCAGTTTAAAAACACTAATCAGGTAAAAATGATGCTGTTGTGATGGTGGGAATTTTAGATGAAATGTTCATTTTGGATCTCCTACCCCCCTGTGCTGTAAGAATCATTTTGTCTCCACTGAGAGCTTCTGCCTGTGCCAGGAGGAATTTGGTGTGCAGTGCAGGAGCAAAACACGTGCCAGGGACCCACAGAGGGTGAAGTTCATGCAGGGACAACACCTGCATTGTGGGGCTCTGCCCTTCAAATCCCCCACTCATGAGAGTCAAAATGGGGCTGTGCTGCTAAACCATGGGGTGATTTGGGGGTTGCATGCAAGTCACAGCTTTTATTATATTCATTTTTGTCATCTGTGACTGCCAAAGGAGAGCAGGGAGGAGAGTTTGTGGGTCTGGAGCACTGAGAGGGTCGATTCTGCTCAACCCTGTGACCAATTCTTGCTGCTCATCTGCAGCTCCCATTGTCTCTGGTGGTTCTTATGGGGGCTTCTGGAAGTCTGGAAGGCCCTCGTTGTTTTGTGTTCAAATTAATGCAGTTCAGCCCTTGAAGCTTCTTATTGGGAAGGCTTTTGAGGGGGATGATGATGCTGTGAAATGGTGGCTCTTGGCTCCCTCGCTGGCTCCTCTGAGCCCTTGAAAAGTGACCAAAAAATCCAGAGTGATCCATGTGACAGGGAAGGGTGACAGCGCAGTCTGACGTTGTGGCTTTGTTTTCTCCATCAAGGATCACGAGCCAGTTTGCCGCCGTTGGCATTAATCCACAACAATCTTCTTGGCTCCAAAGGAATTATTCCAAAGATTTCCATGTGTCATTGAGAAACAAGGCCAGCCACAGAGGACACAAAACCAGATCTGTGAGTCAGAGCCAGCGTTACAGAGATGAGAGTGCATTTTGGGGCAGGAATGGATGAGCCTCTGCATTCCAGCATCCCGTTGGACTGGCAGGCACCCGGCTGACTCGTGCCTGTTGGTCTTGGTCTGCTGCACATGACCTCGTTCTTCTTGTGTCTCTCACTGCTTCTTTAATCCACCTCCATTTCCCAGCTCTGTCACTGAAATCTGCCAGGAGTCACCCTCTGTCTGAAACATTTTCAGTGTGAGACTTGGTGTTATCACATCTGCTGGGGAGAGGATGTTTTCTTCCAGCACACATCCCCCAGGAAATTTTCCTGGTCCCGGTTGAAACTGCAGGCTTGAAATATGTTCTGTAGAATTTGACAGAATTCAGATGAAATTTAAAAAGAAGCTGGGCAGACCTCACTTATTCACAGCTTTTTTGAAGTGAGAAAGCCACTGAAGAAACACAGGGTAGCTGCAGTTTCTGTCATTGACCTTCCTTTGGGGGATCTGAGCAGCAGGATTTGATCAGCAGAAGCTCAGCCCAGCAAGAAGGGATGAAGTGCTGCCTCTGGCTCATATCCATTCTCCAGCTCCTCTTGTGCTCTTACTCTGACATATTTTTCTGGAGAAATTTATCTTTTTATTTGCCTACTAATGAGAGCTCTTGGTCTCTGCCTGGTTCTTTTCACTGCTGGTTCTTGGTTGCAGTGCTGGCTTTGGGCTGCACTGCTCAGAGGGATTGCTAACAGATCATTGAATGGTTTAGGTTGAAGAGACCTTAAGGATCATCTCATTCCACCCCCTGCCATGGGCAGGACACCTTCTGCTATCCCAGGCTGCTCCAAGCCCTCTCCAGCCTGGCCTTGGACACTTCCAGGGATCCAGGGGCAGCCCCAGCCTCTCTGGACACCCTGTGCCAAGGCCTGCCCACCCTCACAGGGGTGGATTTTTCCCTGATACCTGATCTAAACCTATTCTGTCAGTGTTAATCCATTTCCCCTTTTCCTGTCACTCCAGGCCCTTGTAACAGTCGCTCTTCAACTTTCTTCTAGGTCACCCTGAAACCTTCTCTTTTCCAGAGACAAATTCCAATCCCAGTTCCTTTCCTCCCATCAGAGCTGCTCCATCCCTCTGGTGCCTCCTCTGGATCTGTTCCAGCAGCTCCAGGTCCCTCCTGTGCTGGGCCCCAGGGCTGGGGTGGCTCTGCAGGTGGGGTCTCACCTGGGCAGGGCAGGGGGGCAGAATTCCCCTTCCTCCTGCCCATGATGCTGGGGAGGCAGCCCAGCACGTGGGAGGTTTTATGGGTGCTGGGGCATGTCCAGCTCTCCCCCACCAGCATCCCCAATCCCTTCTCCCCAGGGCTGCTCCATCATTTCATCCCCAGCCTGGATTGATCCCGGGATTGCCCCAGAGCAGCACCAGCAGCACTTGGCCTTGTTCAGCTGCCTGAGATTGCCTTGCACACATCAAGTCCAGGGATCTCGGACCCTCTGTGGTCCTGGCAGGAAGGTCAGGACATTTGCTGTGTTGGAGGAGAGTGGGGCAGTGAACAGTCTCCCATATTCCTCAGTGGGTGTTTTCATTTGTGCTGCTGCACATCCAGTCTCGGGAATTACTCTCTGTGGGGCCGCTCTGCAGTCCCCACGTGGAGAGGGGTCGTGTTTAATCAGAGGCTGAGACTGCAGGAAGTACTCAATAATTCCTCTCCTACCACCTCCCTTCCTGCTGTAGTTTATCCATTTCCAGGCAGCCTCTTGAGAGCGGCTCAATTTTATTTCAATATGCTGGAAATCAGCTGAAATGAATGCACACTGACAAGTTTTGGTTTGGTTTGATTTTTATTTTTTTTTTTCCTGGGAGATGATCTGTTTATTCCAGGAACAATTATTTTCCCCTTCTTTCTTTTGCTGTGTCTGTTATGGCTGACTTGCACTTCTTCCCTGCTCTTGAGCCTCAGCAGGAAGGACAACAATTGGTGGCCTGGGAACTATAAACCCCAAAGCCACTGAGTTGTGTTTGCACATCTGGAACTGGGGGTTGATTCTGTGCTGGGCAGAGGGGACAGCACTGATAGGGTGACAAATATTTCTCCTTTTGTTGGGACTGCCCACGGAGGAGTTAAAATCTCCTGGAAATTTGGGAAGAGTGGAGGGGATTCCCTGTGTTCATCCTCAGGTCAGGTTTTAGACTAAGGTTTGATATTGTGAACAAGATTTAGACGGTTCAGGATACAAAACATTGGATACCTCAAGGCTTTCCAGAGCTGCTGTAAGAACATGGAAAGGAAATCTTTTCCCATGTCATGCTTCACTTTGACCTCCAACAGATCCTTGGGATCTGATATTTAATGAGTCTTTTGAAGCCTTGTTGCCATGAGCTACAGCAGCTCTGGAAAGCCTTGAGGTATCCAATGTTTTGTTGCAGAAATATCAGGAACATCTAAAATAACTTGTTTAGGGCCAGTAGGGTTTGTGTGCTTCAATGCAGGAGCTTCCTGATTCTAAACTGTGTATTTTGAAGAGGTTTTTAACTGGGTTTTTGTCTGGCAGCTGCATTTACTATGCCTTGGCTGGTACATCAGGAAACTTCAGCTTTGCACATGAAAATATATGGAAAATTATTATTCTCTTAGACTGTAGTAATAAGCAAGAAAGTGAACTGGATGTTGCTCTGTGCAGGTCTGTATTTATAATTTTTCCAGTTATTATTAATTTGCTGCGGCCAACAAGGTTTTGGTTCTGAGATTGCAAAACCATCTTGAATTTGCTCCTTTGAATTCTTCGCTGGCCACAAGTTTGTGGCAGAAGTGACCTTACAAAACTCTTGAGTCTGTCATAGTGAGAGCATCACTTGTCCAGGGAAAGGGGAAATTGTCACGAGAAAAAACGAGCCTGAGTTTCCAATTCCACCTGGCAGAGGTGGGGTTTGGAGTTGCAGGAGGGATTTACTTGTCAGGCCTGATCTCTACGGTGGGAGTTGTATGATGGATTTTAAAGTGGAATGTGGGTGCTATTGGGAAAGTTCTGCAGAGCTGCTGTCCAGTCCTGTGGATTTGGGAAACCTCTGGCCAGGTGGGAGGCAAGAACAGAGTCCAGACTCAACTGATGGTCTTGGACCTCATCCATGATTTCTTTCCCCAAGTTTTAACAAAAATCAAAATATTACACAACACCTTATGCCACTCCTCCCTTTCCCCCTCTGCTATTTTAGAATAGTAACTAGATAGTCATTATTAGCATCTGGCAGACTTTAAATAGACCTGGAACAGGTTTTTACTTGTAAATTCTTTTCCCAATCAACTTTTTAAAAAACCTTATTTTAGTTTTGCAATTTTTAATGCAAAAGTGAAGACAAATTATAAACACCCCAGGTAAAACTAACATTCTGGCCCAGGAGCATCAACAACCTCATCCTTGCTATGTGGACAATTTCCTACATTGCTTAAGTGAAGTTTAATACTTTTTTCCCCCTTCTTACTTTGCTGCAGGTTTTTTTTTTTGGACAGCAAAATTTCTGGATATGACAGAAAGTTTTCATTCTGTTAAACTACAGCTCAGGATTACAACCTCTACTTTGGGAATAGCGACTTGTAGAAATAAAAAAAAGAATTTGATAATTTTAGTTTGTCCTTCAGTCTTTAAAAATGAGAGATGTGCACTCTACATATTGAGTGGGCTTAGGAAAAAATAGAAATATTTTGAGATGATTGTTGTTTTAGAAGATACCAAAGATTTATTTCAGCTCAGCTCCTATAAGGAGGAATATGTAGAATTAGAGAGATAACAGCCTTTGTGAATTGAAAAACATCAAAGCGAAAGAAAGAGAATATTCTTGATATTTAGTGAGGAAATAGTTTCCTTCGTCTTCCTCCTCCAATTGCTGATTTTTTGGCAAAAATAGCACCCAACATGTTTTGACTGAAATGGAAATATTTCAGTCTGGAAAGAAGTTATTGCGATACCTCTCGGGAATTGCTGGTTGGAAACTTGGTGGCTCCAACCTGTTCCCTCTCCTGTGTGACTCCCAGTTCCTGCTGTCCCAGTCCCCCCTTTTGGCCATGGAGATTGTCCTGTTCCCTGGGAAATGCAGTCTGGAAGGAATTTGGAATCCAACACCCCTGTGCTCTGGCGCTTGGGGTAAAAATCTTGCCCTTGCAGACAAACAGCTCCTTCTTGGCAAGAAAGGAGCTGAGCTTCACTTTGGCCATCAAGAGGAATTCCTTCTCTGGAAGGGTGGTCAGGCATTGGGATGGGCTGCCCACAGAGGTGGTGATGTCTCCATCCCTGGAGGTGTCCAAGGAATGGCTGGACGTGGCACTCGGTGCTCTGGTTTAGTTGACAGTGTGTTGATCAAAGGTTGGACTTGACCTTGGAGGTCTCCTCTGATCTTCATGATTCTAGGGAAATGGTTTTTCATCAAGAAATAAAATCCCTAATCAGGTTAGTAATATTTCCCTGCTCTCAGCTCTCCGTTGAAGGAGAGAAAAGTGTTGGTTTGGGTGAGGAGTATCTGGGGTGGGGATGGCTCCTCAGTGTTTGTGTGGGGCTTGGCACAGCGAGGCTGTGACCTTTATGGGGTCCCACTGAGAATTTATGGTAAGAAACCCCCACAGAGATCACGTTCCAAAGATTCATCCTTTTAAAAGGGTCATAGAATCAGTGAGGTTGGAAAACACCTCTAGGATTTCATCCAAGATTTACCCACCATGGCCAAATCTACCAGGAAAAGACGTGCCACATGGCCTGGCATCGTGCCTGGAGGTGTCCTTCTTTCTCCTCCGCCAAAGCTTCCACTGGGAAACAAAACAAGGCTCTGACATTTTTTGGGAATTGGATGTTGGTTGTGTGGGGCTAAGAGAGATGAACCCAGCCAGTCCATGCAGCCTCTCCTCAGGAAGGAGAGCTAAGGACACATCCAGGAGTCACCTCCTCGCAGATGATCTCCTTGGAAGGGAAACAAGGTGGGGATGCAGCTTAGGGCTGTCGTGTTGGTACCATTTGCATTGTGGATCACAGTGAAGGTGGAACAGGCAGCTCAAAGTTATGACCTGGGAGGGCTGGGAGATCCCTTAGAACACAGAAGATTTGAGGGATTCCTGAGGTCTGACCTTCTCCAGAAGCCACCAAAATTGCCCTTCAGCTAAATTTCCTGGTGGAATTAAGCGCTGGGTGTCCACAGGCAGGTCCTCTGAATCCCACCACATGTCCTGGCACCCAGTGCTGCCCTGAATATCTGAGGGATAAATCTCTGCTTCCTCCTGGTCCATATCTCTGTTGTTCCTCATGCACAGCCTGGATTTTAGTTCTGAGCAAATGCTGCTTCCAGGGGATGAAACCCCACCTTTGGAATAGGCTTTCCTTGGCAAGCCCCCAATTCCCGGGGTTGGGAAAGCTTTTGTGACCCAACCAGAGCCACATTTTTTGGGTTTGAGCTCCTGGATGAATTTCCCTTCTGTTCCAGCTCGGTTGCTGATGTTTCTGGCAGCCACCACAGCAGTGGTTTGGATGAAAGCTCCCTGCTGGGGTAGGTTTATATGATTGCTATTGTTAAATTTTGTAAATAAGTTTTGAGTTCCACAGTGATAGGTCCTCCCTGAGGGGTGTCACTGGAGGTTCAGGGCTCCTCTCCTGCATGGAAGTGGCCAGGTGAGCCTGTGGATGGTGTTTAAGGAGCTGTCCTTGCTCCAGCATGATGATTTCGGACACGTGAGGGGGGGTTCATCAAAGCCAGCTTGATCCAATTGTTACAGACTCAGAGGGGAAAACCTGTGTTGGAATCAGCACTTTGTGGCTGCTCTGAGCTTGGTGACACTTTGGGGTGCTGTACTACCTGATCTTTACACATTTTAGCAAGTGTTTGGGTTCAGGAGAAGACTTTTACCCAACCTGAACTGTCTGAGACCCCCTATTCAGCTTCAGCTCTCCGTGCAGATCAGGAATCACCTTTGGGGTTGCCACACTGCCAATGTGTTTGGAGAAACATCTCCAATAAACACCACAGGGTCTTTGAGGAGAGGGGATTTCCAGCCTTGTTAGCAAAGCATCCCGACTTCAAACCAGATCTGGGGACAAGGGAACAATCCAGGCTTCCCTCCCATTCTGGCTCTGCTGAGGCTCTGGTGCGCATCAAATCTCAGTGATTTATTTCTCTTTTTTGAGCTTGGTCTGTGGTGCAGGGATCCCCCATCCAGGACAATCATGCTGACAGACTCCAGACAAAAGGAATGGGGACAACTACTATAAGGGTGGAAAAAAGTAGACCTAAATATTTAATTAATTTCCAAGTCAACTTGGCAGAAATTACGTTTTTATTTACATGCATGTGCATATTACAAATACATCACAAACAGTATACAGCTTATAAATGCTACAATATGTAAATAGAAATCTTGTTTATTTTGCTAAAACTGCATTTATCTGTTTTATGTGTGGGTATAAAATAGTGGTGGTGGAAAAGGCATGAGTTTAAGGGGACTAAAAGGAAAGGGAATAATGGATAAAGTGTGACAGGGCTGCAGCCTCCTGGGATGGATATCTCCATTTCCCTGAAAGCCTAAACAAACTCCACGACACTAATGTGCTGCCTTCATTTATTAATCCTCTGATCTATTTATTAATTGATTGCTTTGCTGACTTGTCTCTCTTTTATTTCTTCACTTGTAGTAAAGAGTACCCAGTTGTTCCCAGGAGCACAGTGAGACAAAAAGTGTCCTCCAACCACAGCCCCTTCAGCGGCGAGACCAGGGTCCTTTCAGCCTCCTCCAACCTGGGCTCCCAGTACCAGTGTGAGAACGGGGTGTCCAGCACCTCCCAGGACCTGCTGCCTCCTGCCAACCCCTACCCCATCTCCCAGGAGCACAGCCAGATCTACCACTGCACCAAGAGAAAAGGTCAGAGCTTGGCTGCTCCCTGCTTTGTGTTTTCCCCCTCCTAACATGACTGTCAGCATTGTTTCCTGATGTTTCCCCCTTGGACAGCTCCAAGGATAACGACCTTTGTGGACAGAAAAAACATTAAAGTGAAAGAAAATGTTTTAGATATTCAGTGAGAAAATACTTTCATTTTCTCCCTCCTCCAATAGTTGATTTTTTGGCAAAAATAGAACACAATAAGTGATACTGGAGGATGAACGGGGCATGATGATTGTGGGCAGCTCCCCCAGGTTGGGCTGGGAAACTCTAAAATCTCATTTCTGCTGGGTTGGGAATGAGCTGTTTGGGGGGCTGGCAGTGCCTTTCACACACTGTGAATCCACATTTGGAAAGATAGCTGGTGCTGAAGATAAAGATGACTTATCTGCAGCCCCTCAGACAGGGCTAATCTCCAAGTGGAGATACCTTGACAGTTTGCATTTTGCCCAGTTTTCAGCTCGGGGCTGTCTCACAGCTGGGAGACAGTTTTCTGTCTGCAGAAATGCTCGGGCTAATGAAGGGTGCCTGGGATTGAAGCCCATGATATCCATGTTCCTTCCCTTCTGCTGCCACTGACCTGCTTTGACACAGCTTTAGGGATCAAATTGAGGGCTTTCCACTGACTGCTTGGCTCATCCCGGTGTGAAGAGCCCCCTGATAGCAATGGGATAATTGTTCTGGGCAGGAGCAAGGGGTTTGTGGTATCTGTCCTACTCTCCCAAAACAAAGGGAATGCTTCAATTCAGCACCACTTGTAGGACTGAGATAGCAAAAGCTTTAGGTCGGTTTTACTTGGAAAAAGAATAGGGGACTTCCAGGGCTGGATACACAAACTGGTGGGCAAGAGCTGGTCTCTGCCAATCCCGTTGCCTTTCTTAGGATTTACTCCATGGGAAAGCTACCAGAAGGCATCAAGCACCATGGCATTGAGGGCACCAGGAATTTCTCCCCTCAGCAGATCCCTTCCCGCTTCCCTGCACGGCCCTATCAGTCAGACACATGTCATTATTTTTAGCAACATAACCCCTGGAGCATTGGGATGTGCAGACACACAGTCTAAGGTTGGGAAGTGCTGGCAGAGGAGGCAGGGCAGCAGTGGAAATCTCTTCCACATCCTTGGTGAATCCCTAGGATATTGTAGGAGCACGTGGGCTGTGTACAGGCATGCAAAGTAAAACAAAAACTGAGAAATCCTAATATTTTCCCGAGATTGAGGCAAACAAGGAGAAACAGGTGGCATTTTCTGTCCCCTGCAGCTGAGCAGGTGACTGTGCTCACACAGAACGTGTCAGAGCAGGGATTGGAAGTGGATGCTGGCCTTGAGCTGGCTGTGAGGCAGGGAATGAGGAGGTGCAGCGTGTGCCCGAAGTGTCCCCAGCTCAGAGGTGTGTGGCGTGTTTTACCCTGCGCTGCCGTGGGTGTGAGGCGCTGGGCTGCAGCAAAATCCCGCCGCTGGTGACAGAGGGTCCCAGCCTGTGCTGCCTCCTCAGCACTGGGAGCTACAGCTCCTGCGAGTCCTTTCACAGCTCCTCTGTCCTGGGAGCTGAGCTCTCACCTCTCCTCTTTCCCCTTTTTCCAAAACTAACCAAAACAAGCTGGCCCAAATGGCAGCCGGCCCTCGGGACAATCCCTGACTGCTGCGCGTCCCAGCCCCGCGGGGCAATTCATCATTCGCCTCCGCATTGTAACGTGATAAGGAATCAACAGAGGTTTCCTTCCAGTTTTGGGATTCCCGCTAAGTGGTGTCTCCATGGGTGGTTTCCCTCAATCCCCCAATTATCTCACTTCCTCTTATTGTCACGAAAGACACGGCTATCTGCCCTGGAATAAAGCTCCCCGGCCCCTCTCGGCCTGCGTGGCCCTCGCCACAGCGCAGGGACAGGCCCAGGGCGGCCTTGTCTGCAGGCCCGATGGCCTCTCCTTATCTCTGCCACGGCCTGAGTGGCACAAGCAGTTAAGGGCCTTTTATCAAAGCCGCCAAACGCTTTAATCAAAGAGGAGCAGTGTCCTGCCCGATACCAGCGGCTTCTTCCGCGGGGCTGGCTGTCCCGGGAGCCCGAGCCTCTGCCTTCCTCCCTGCGCCTTTTTCTCTCCCCTCCCCGTGCTTTTGGTAAATCGAAAACAGCCACCAGGGCTTAGAGGAAAGAAACACAAAGTTAATGGGAACCAGAGAGCCAGCCTGAGCTGCCAAGCAGCTCTTTGCAAAGTGAAATTAATTAAAATTAAAAAAAAAAAAAAAAATTCACTAGAGATGAGCAATTCGGGTCAGATAAATCAGAGTGTGATCCAAGGTTTCATGTCACTGAGCACGGAACTTCCTTCCGGCACCAGCAACGATCTTTGTTGGACATGGGAAAATAATCCTATGTATGATATTCCTCTTTTTTTTTTTTTTTTTTTTTTCTGCTCCAGCCTCTCATTTCTGAGTTTTCCCTCATAGTTCTCCTGCTTTCTTACATTTCTGCTTTACAGTTATCAAGCCTCACCACCTCAGAAAACTCAAAAGCAAGAGTTTGTTTGTTTCTACTGTCCCTCTGTCCATTTTGTGGACTGGAAATCTTATTGATTGCATTGGATTATCCACTCCCCAAGCATTGACTCCTCCTCAGGCAGTTTAGGCTTTATCTCAAGCAGATTATTTCCTTTCCCAAGGCTGTGGTTATGGATAAGTGCTCTTGGGGGCAGAGGGCAGTTCAGCTGGGTTTGAGACCAGCTGCTGTCTGCATCTTCTGTGTGAATCCCACCACTGTTTTCCAAGCCAGTCTCCTTCTAGCATTTACATCTCCTGATGTTTCTCTGCATCCTTTTCAGTCAGAGCCAAGCCCTGGGTTAGGCTGAATTAGAGACAGGTCTGTGGTCACTCAGCTCAAAGGAACCTTGTTCAACTTCTGCTTTCCTGGTGACCTAAAACAAGGATTATTCTCTGAGGCTGGCAGTGTTGTTCTTAGCTGTCAAGCCAAGATGGATTCACTGTGGAGATCTGATATGGAATTGCATTAGGGGAGAGCAGCAGGGCTGCCAGGGGATGTTATCTCTGAAGGCTCCCCTGCTTCAGGGAGGTGATGTTCTCCTGGCTGAGGAAGGACGGACACATCCCAGAGCTCCTAATCTGGTAATTCCTGGTGTGCAGGTGGGAGGGCAGGGTCACAGCATTGGGAATGACCCCGGTGTGCTGCAACGGGGTCACTCTTCCAGGAATGGGGAATGGCAAGGATCATCCTGCCTTGTATGCAAGCTCCACACTGGGATTGCTGATGGCATGTGACAGTCACTGGTCTTGAGAGGATGGACTACCTCTAACCCTGGATCTCATCAAGGAGTGGTCTCAGCTCTTGATGTGGATTTTTAGGCTGACACAAAGAGCAGTTGGAGTTTTGTCATTCTTCTGGTTGCTCTCCACTTCTCCCTCTCCCATTGCTGTGCTTGGAGAAGCCCAAAAGGCCTCACCAGCAGGCAGCTTGCCTTGTGTCTTTCATTTAGTCCCACATCCCAGTTAGGATACTGGGCCTTGTTTTCCCTTGTATTATCTTCTCTCTCAGATATCCTGTGGACTAAATAGTCATCCCTCTAAACCTCTGCTCCCTCCCAGCCTTACACAATCCCAACCACTTGGCAGATTTCTGGGATGCTTGTGATCCTGAACAGGAGGCAACTGGAACAGCCTCTCCCTGGGGAGATTATAAAAGTTGTCAAGTTGGCACTCTGAGGGAGAAGAGGGATGTGGCAGAATCCACTGGCTCCAACCAGCGAGGACTGTGTCCTTCAGCCCCCTAACTTGGACATAATCCTGGGGAAGGATTTATCTTTCATCTCCTTCCTGCTCTGATGAGGTCAGTGCTGACACAGCAATGCCTTTCCACCTTCTCCTCAAGAACAGGCACTGTCAGGTTGGGCAGACCTCTTTATTGACTGAACCAACTTCTTCCCACATCTCACCCAGCTTGGTTTTTTCACTTGAAGAATTTGCAGGACAAAATTCAGGCATGGGATGTCTCCCTGGAGGACACACTGCTCATGCTGCTGATGTTTGAGATGCGATGAGTTGGCCAAGGCTCGGGCTGTGCTGCAGCTGGAGAGACGCAGTGGAGCTCAGAGCAGGGTGGCTGTGGGACACTGAGGGTGAGGAAGGTACTCCCTGTGTGGGCAGGAGGTGTTCAGGGAGCTCTTGCTGTGCAGCCACACCCTTGTGGCACTGTAGTTTCATACCCCTAATGAGGAAAGGCTGAGGGAGCTGGGTGAGTCTTGGCTAAGAGGGACCCAATCAGTGTCTGTCAGTGTCTGCAGGGAGGTGCCAGGGGATGGACCAGGCTCTGCTCCATGGTGTCCAGCAACAGGACAACAGGCAGGAAATGCCTGGGAAATCCCACCTGAACATGAGGAAGGACTTCTTTCCTGTGGCCAAGCACCAGTGTGACTGCCCAGGAGGGTGTGGAGTCTCCTCACTGAAGATATTCCAGAATTTTCTGGACACAGTCCTGTGCCATGTGCTGTGGGCTGACCCTGCTGGAGCAGGGAGGCTGGAGAGATAATCCACTGTGGTCCTTTCCGACCTGACCCATTCTCTGATCCCCCTCTCCTGTCAGAGATGCCTTTTGATCCTCTGCAGGGAGTGCAGGCAATTTGCTGCCTGTGGAAAAGATTCCAGCTTTTGGGGAATTTTTTTTGGATTGTCCCTGTCCCACAGCCCTGTCGTGTTCAATACAACACAGCCATATCACAAACAGTGCAATAGGTGGAATAGCTGGTGTGTCTTAGGTTCCATGTCCTAGGATTTAGGGTTTATTTGTCCTTTAGAGATGTTCATCTTGATGGAATCTGCCTTGTTCTTTTCTTCTTGGACAACCTTTGTCACTCTTGCGCCCTGGTAGTGGCTCTTCAGGCTCGTGCCTGATTCATGCTGGAATCCATGCTGGATAAAACAACAGAGTTAGTGATAATCACCCATTGTGTCTCCCTCACAAAGTCAGGCTGAACCTCCTGTAATGCCCTGGAAGTGTGGGTGAGCTCTAAAAACCAAACAAGTTGTGTCCCAGTCTTCATTGTCTTCCATCCTGGGGAGCTGAGTGTCATGTGTGGGAAAGGAGCTCTCCTGATTTACACCAGGGGGGAGAGGGAGGCCCTGTGCACCCTGAAGTCCAGAGGCTTTCCATGTTTGCATTTCATTCTACATGGCCTGGATCTTGGAATTGGGAAAATTCCATTTTAAAAGTCATTTGCGTGGTATTTACAACCCAGCTGGAAGTAGTAAATACCGGAAATCTTGGAAGCGCTCATGCTCTCGCTCAAGCTCCTTCGTTAGATAGATCATCAAATTCCTTGTGAGGGAGCCAGTTTCCACCCCATTCTTCAGGCTCCGTTTTCCTTGGATTCACGTCGGAGCGGCTTCTCCCTGGTGCTGGCAGCTCCCCCTGCTTGGCAACACCTCCTGCTTTTTGCGGCTTGTGCAGCATCGAGGGGCTGCTCCCTAGAGCTGGTCACCACCCTCGGCCTCCAAGAATAGCACCAGCAGTGGGGGATGGTCAGGATATCTCCCAGGATAGCCAACAACTCCTCTGAGGGCTCAGTGGCACCTGGAAAAGGACAAGGAGCTGTGATCAGGGAATCAGCATCAGGAATCAAACCCTGAGCAGGCAGTTACATATCTCCTATGTCCTGCTTACGTTGCTAGGAGGAGGTAAGAGGTCCTTCAGGGACAGGATTATGGCCCTGAGCTGCACTGTCCAGGTTCCAGAGCGCGTGAGGATGAATTGAAACCTCAGCCTTTGGCCTTGCATGAGAGACCTCTCTGTCTTGTGCTCCTTTTGTCATTGAAGATGTCCCCTGTCCACCCTAAAGCTGCTCCAGACGCCCTGGGGATGCCCTCCAGCTGTGCTGGCTCTGATCTCCTCTGGGAGGAGTGGTGGGATGAGACCAGAGAGCCTGGACCACTGTAAATCCCTCAGGCAGCATCAGCTGAGGCTCTCTGGTCTGCACCATCCTACCTCAGGGTGCACATGGACCCTTCTCTTCCCTCTCTAGCACTTTGAGGCTCCACAGATGGGACAACCACTGGGAAGAGGGGCAGGAGGGCAGGCAGAAGCTGTTAGAGCAGGCTGGAATCCTTTGTTAGTGCCTAGGTCCTGTTTGGAGATGGAAAGAAGGTCCTTAGACACCTTAAAATCCCTTTCCACATAAAACATCAGTGAACCTGGCTCTAGAGGGACCAGCAGAGTGATCCTGAGAGCTTACAGAAGGACAGAGGGCACTTCTGGGGTTTCCACTGAAACCCTGGTTGACTTTGTTTTTTCCTCTTTACCTGTGATGGATTCTGAAAGTGGTTCTGTGACACTGCAGCTCTGCCCAGCTGGGCTGTGGAGGGCAGTGAAATGTCTCAGCTAAATGGAAAAATCAGCAAGCTCAGGTTGTAAGTCAGGCAGTTTTACACCACGGAAAAACAGAGTTTGACTGGTTTGTGTTGTATATTTAAAAAAATCAAAATAAAATAAACAGTCAAACCCCAAGCCAATGATTTCTGGTGCCAGCAGAGTGATGCGGTTTAATGCTGAAAACTTTATTAGCAGAACAATGCTGCATTTTACAAGACATTGTTTTTCCACCCCAGTGTTCTTATTACTCAGCAGTGGGTCAGGAATCCAAACTTTTTACACTGTCCATAAAAGCTCAGGCTGTTCTTCCAGATGTACCTCCTGTCATGGGGCTGAGATCAGGAGAGAGGTTAGACCTGTGCCTACAGCTTTTGGCTTTCAGGGGACTTCATCCTTCCCCCTGCTCCTACGTACACTGGACCTGAGCTGGATTATGGAGGGTGAAAAATTCCTGCATCTCCCTGCTCATTGTTTCAGCTGGTTTTAAAAATGGGATGGAATTGCTCATTTATCTCATCCTGCTTCCCACCCCAATTTACAGGGAAGGCAGAGGAGAAACTTGGTTATCAGGGCTCTGCATTGCTGAGGTGAAGGAGCCAGGCTTTGATGTTGTCAGGAAGAAAGAAATGGGCCTGTGGCTTTGCAGCTGAATTTATGCTATTACAGAGCCAAAGGCCACTGTGGGGAGTGTCCCCACATTCAGTACCCTCAGTACCTGCTCTTTGTGGGATTGTTGGACCAGGATGCACAGCAGCAGTTGTTCCAGCTGGACTTGGAAGTCCCCTGGGTGGGAATAACAGGTTATTTTACATGCAGAGAGAGGGTGCAGCTTCCTGGAGTGCCCTCATGGCTGTTTACAGCAATAAGAGTTCTGTGCATGTGTGTGTTTAGAAGAAACAAAAGATGCCTGCACTGCCCACCTGTCCCTCCTGAAGGTGTGACATGGGCATTCCCCTCAGAGCAGCCTGGCAGCAACACCTCTGTGCCTCTTGTGGGGCAGATACTCTGATACTCCTCCTTTCTGTGCAACTCTTTGGGGTTTGTTTCCCCACTGTATTTTGGGGACTCAAAACATGCTGGTTGAGAAAAATAGTAAAGGGCAACTTGTTCCAAATTTCTTTCAAATCTGACCCCTGTTCAAAGGGTGCAGCCAGGAGAGTTCTAACCAAGTGGGATGTTTTCCTGCCTGCACCAGAAATCTTGTTTTTGAGGCAGCAGTGAAGTTAATCCATGTCAGAGCAGCTCCCCTTCCCTTGCCACGCTGTCCTTAAAATCTCTTGGTGAAGTGCTCATCCCTGGGAATTTTGCCATCCATTCCAGCAGAGCTGGATTTCATTTGATGACCCTGTGAATGAATAAATAAATGCACATTCATTTATTCATTTGGCCTCACCCTGGAGAATTCACCTAAATTGTTTATCTCCTTCCCTCTGCCGGCCTGGGATACTGCAGGAAACAAAGGGCTCTGCAAGATGTGCCTTGTTGTTACTAGCTGTGAAATTTACTTTTCTCCTTTGTTCCCCTTGGCTCCAGCACACGGCCCTGTGTGGATTTATGTGCCCACAGCCCTGTGTGGATTTATGTACTCAGCTGCCTTGGCACAGCTGAAGGCTGGGGCTGTCAAACTCCAAATCTGATTGTCCCAACCGTGCCATCCCTGGTGCTCTCTTGGGAGGATTTTTATTGTGATCTCCTTTTTTTGTCTCTTTTTATCATGGAAATGTTTTGTAATAAAGGATTTGAGTTGACAGCATCAGCTCTGAGCCTCCTGGGAGGAAATGGGGACCCTGGTAGGTGCAGAGGTCACAGGTAGATGTTATTCCTCAGGTAAAAGTGGCAGCAGGAAGGAGATGGGGAGCATAAGGGGGGATCACCAAGCAAGATAAACCTCAGGATCCCTCCAGCATCTCGATTTTCCTCCCAGAGCTCCTGGCTAATCCCTTCCCCACTCCAGCAGAGAGGGCCAAGCGCAAGGCTTGGTTTCCATGGGATAGACTGAGATCATTTCCAGGGAAGTGTCAGATTGTCCTCGGTAACACCAGGGCTGCAGAGAGGGAGGCTCAGCTGCGGCCTCACTCTCCTTGGTGGCTACCGGCACTTTTCTCTCCCCACAGATGAGGAATGTTCCACCACCGAGCATCCCTACAAGAAGCCCTACATGGAAACCTCTCCAGCAGACGAGGACCCTTTCTACAGGTCCAGTTACCCTCAGCAGCAGGGACTGAACGCGTCGTACAGGACTGAGTCGGCGCAGCGCCAGGCCTGCATGTACGCCAGCTCGGCGCCGCCCACGGAGCCCGTGCCCAGCCTGGAGGACATCAGCTGTAACACGTGGCCCAGCGTGCCCTCGTACAGCAGTTGCACAGTGTCTGCCATGCAGCCCATGGACAGGTTACCCTACCAGCATTTCTCTGCCCACTTCACCTCGGGGCCGCTCATGCCTCGCCTGGGCAGCGTGGCCAACCACACGTCGCCCCAAATCGCAGACACCCACAGCATGTTCCAGCACCAAAGCTCCCACCAGCCCATCGTGAGGCAGTGTGGACCTCAAACGGGCATCCAGTCCCCTCCCAGCAGCCTCCAGCCCGCGGAATTCCTGTATTCCCACGGCGTGCCTCGAACCCTGTCGCCCCACCAGTACCACTCTGTGCACGGCGTGGGGATGGTGCCAGAGTGGAGCGAGAACAGCTAACCAGGGGGGCAGGGAAGTGCCAGAGCCACGGGGAAATCCGAGAAAACGGGAGAAGGAAAAGGAAAAGAATCCCCCTGTTGATAACAAAGCGTTTTGCAAGACTCCTTGAAGTGAATGTTCACCGCTAGCACTCGAGAGGGACGGACACTGACTGAAAGCACGGCTGGAAGTCATCGGCCTCGGTGTGACTTGCCCTGACCCCCCTTTCGTTTTCTTTTGTTTCAAAAGAAAAGCCAACAGCCCAGCACACTTCTGTCCCTCCACGGTCCCACCCAGTTTGTGTTGCTGCCACCACCCTCATCCCCCCCGCCCCGGCCTTCTGCTCTTTTTGTTCTCCAAGGGACACCGAACTCCTGCTGCCTTTCTCACCACAGTCAGAATGCTTGAACGAGAACAATTAGGATGTTACTTTTTTTTTTTTTTTTTGTGGTGTTGATGTTGACAATGTTATATAATAAATAATAATATATATTTTTTTTCTTTCCATTTTCTCAGAAAAAAAAAAAAGACACCGGCCCTTTTTACCAAGGGTGGATTTTGGAGTGGTGTTTGTTTTTTTTTAAAATTAGCATTATCTTTACTTTTCAACAGAAAGAGGTACTGAGAACCCCCAAATGAATAAATCCAGTACCTTCCTCACCTAGGCATTGTACCAAGAGTAAAATTACTCCCACAGGGAGCTATGTTTCCTTACAAATACCCAAAAATTCTCTCCAGTAACCATTCCATAAACCATCCCCTCTTCTCCTTTCGCACTTGTAATTCTCTCACTCCTCTTCCCTTCCCATCTCTTGGTCTTTCCTGGTTCTTCAGCCGCCTCTGACGGAAGCGTGGGGTTATTTCCAAACTTGAAAACATCTCCAGCTTGAGTCCTGCTGGATTTTTAGCAGTGTGTGGAAAGCCAGGCTCTGAGCCAGCAGCCACGGGGGGAGAGGATGCAGACACTGAGAGGAAAAAGTTTGCTCACCAAAATGATGATGACGCTTGTTTGCAATCCCAGGCTTTCATTTTCTCTCGTGTTCCTTTGCTCCCTCTCCGAAAGAAAAAGAAAGAAAAAAAAAAAGGGGTATCAGTCTGGGTGTGTGAAGTGAGATATTAAATAAATGTGTTTAAAAGGGGCAGAAAGTGATCATGAGAAGCTGGGAGTGGTGGAGTCAAAAAGAGAAGGAAAAGCAAATATGTGCAAGGAAAAATGTCTATTGCAGAATATTTCAGGTGTAAAATTTCCTGGTCCTATTTATTTATACGTGGGAGTTCCAGTAACTTCAAGGATGTCACAAAAGCAGCTGATTCCAAGAGGTTAAAATTTTTATTGAAATGGAAGTTTGCTTTCTTTTCTTCTTTTTTTTTT
The DNA here is from genome assembly GCF_049639895.1 of Pseudopodoces humilis. Classification (NCBI taxonomy): domain Eukaryota; kingdom Metazoa; phylum Chordata; class Aves; order Passeriformes; family Paridae; genus Pseudopodoces; species Pseudopodoces humilis. The sequence goes on from NC_142219.1 coordinate 9,428,497, forward strand.
TTTCCCCTCTCCAAGCTGTGCACACTCTATATAATTTACATATATTTTTAATTAAAAGTAATTCTAATTAACTAATGAGGTATACCTGCGTGTCAGCCATTGGGAAGGTGGGTGGGAATGTGTGGGAATTCTGATGTGGGAGGGAATATAAACAAGTATCCAAAGCCATGGAGCAAAGGAGAAAAAACAAGCCCTACCCAGCTCTGATCTCCCATTTTTGTGTGCCAATTTTTGGCTAATAAATACCACACACTCTCCATGGCAAGGGAGTGCCCACCTATTTTTAATGTATTTTTGGGACTGGGCTGGTTTTACTTGATTTTTTTGCTTCAAAACCTTTCATGATTGTTGGCTTAGACACAGCCAAAGTGTGATGCTGGAGCACACTCTGGGTATCAACAACATTTGGGGCAGAAGGAGACGTGGGCAGCACATGTGGGGCACGGCTGGGACCTCAGTTCTTGCAAAGCCTTTTGTCTGCATGGAGCCACCCCCAGGGAATCACCCAAACGTTGCATTAAATCACACAGAACATGCAGTGCTCCAGGACTGCTGGGTAAATCACATTTTGAGTTAAGGAACACAACAATTACGCTGTATTTAGCTGTCATCTACACTGTGCTTTCCCAGCTTCGTTATCCCACTGCTGACCACGTAATCATCTAATCCCCATGGGGTGATTCCCATGTCATTAGATGGGCAGTGGTTACCCTGTAAGTAAAGAGGTCTCCCCAGAAATGCCTGCCAGGCATCTCAAAGAGGATTAAGGAAAACTAAATCCCATGGAAAATTACTTCTTAAGCGCTGGGAGGAAAGCCTCAAGCTTCCAACTCCCCTCATTTCCTCAGAGCTCCTCAGGTTTGGTTTTCGGCTCTTTGGGGTTATGCTGAGATTCTGTGATGGGTTTTGGGGCTGGAAAAGCCAGCAGATCCCTGAGGACACAGCCTTGTGGAGCCACACTGGTATGAGGAGCAGGGAGGCCATCAGTGGCAGAATCATCACTTGCCACAGCAGTAAAATCTGGGATGATGCAAAGAAAAGGTGGTGGGAGGATCCAATCCAGCCTTTTCCTCCTCTTTTGAAGGAGCTTGTCAATGTGGCATTTCCATATGGCAATTCCATTTCCATGGGTAGGACTGGGAGGAATCAGGATGTGAAAGGAAAAGGTGATCCCAGCCTGGATGTGGGTGTGCCTGTTCTGAGCTTCTACTTTTCCCTAAGTGGTCCAAAACAACACCAGGAGCTGTCAAGAAGAAGCCATCCTCTCCCTCTGATTGTGATTTTATGTTTCAAAGAGCCTGATGTGATTTCTTTGATTTCTTTTCTTATGAATTTATTTCTTAGCCAAGAATAATAATGCTGACAATAACAACAAACAGCAAAATTAGGGGAAAAATTACATTTGTCAGTGGAGGAATTGGACAAAAGAGGTGCAAAATTCACCTAATTCACAGCTAAACTGGCAACTGTTCCCTGTGAGGGTGGTGAGGGGCTGGAACAGGGTGCCCAGAGAAGCTGCAGCTGTCCCTGGATCCCTGGAAGTGTCCAAGGTTGGATGGGGCTTGGAGCAGCCTGGGATGGTGGAAAGTGTCCCTGGCCATGGCAGGGGCTGGAAAAACATGATCTTGAAGTTCCCTTCCAGTCCAAACCATTCCATGATTCTTTAATAAGAAGCCTTGAAACCTGAGGAAGTCCATTCCAAAACATCCTCTGGTGCTGTTCCATAAACCCCACTGGGGGTGTTGGGGGTGGGCTGGACCTGGGCTGCTCCTGCCCCAGGCCTGGGGACAGCACTGGTGGAACGAGAGTCCAGGAGAGTCCAGAGAAGGCAGTGGAGGCCCATCCTCCCCACAAACAGGGAATCTGGTGAGGAAAGGAGCCACAGAACATCACCAGGCAGGAGGCAAACAGGCCTTTAGGGATGAAGCAGAATAAACAAGAGCAGGCTGAGCAATTCCTCAGAGCCCAAGGAAACCCAACCTGTGCTGAGAACACCTTTGAAAGAGCGAGCAGCAGTTCCCAGGCTGTGGTCACAATGCTGTTTTTCCAGCTGCCTCCCTGGGCTGAAACACTCCCTGCACTCCGTGCCTGCTACCTGGGGAGGGTTTTGATGCCCTGAGAGGCACAGAGAGCTCTTTGTCTGCCCCTATCAATCGCTCCACATTTCAAGTTTCACCAGCCACGATGCTGGGTGGGTTTGGGGGATTACTTTTCCCCTCCAGCAGCCCCCAAACCTGCTCTGGTGAAGCTTTTCCTACAGGCAGGGATGGTTGGAAGGGGCAAAGTCACCCCCTCTGCTGCTCAGGCTGCTCCCACGGCAGAGCCAACCTCCCAAAAACTGCACTCAAGGGCTGAGGGGAAAAAATATCCCAAAGCCTCAGGATTCTTGCCCATAAATCCAGCCCACAATATCATAGATTTCACAGTGCTGCCAACTCTGACAATTTTATGATGGGTCTCATGTGATTTGCAAAAGTGTGGTTTAGTTTTTTCTCTTAAAATTTCCAGCTCCTGGAGACCAGTGAATATATGAGGCTCTCAAAGGATTCTGAGCCTTTCCCCCACTGCCCTGTTTTTGATTTTTTTTGTTTGATTTTAGAACATACTGTAAAGTTGGAAATTCTACTGGAAAGAAAAGTGAGGCAAAGAAAACATGACTTGGGGAGGTGGGGCTAGAACTCATCATGGGTCAAAAAATATGTAGTTTTGGGTTTTTTAAAAATTTGTTTGTTTTCTTTTTAAAATTATTTTTCCCCATTAAAGTCAATGCCTTTGCTGCATAATTTTTGGGTAATAAAAATGACAAAGTTTGAAGTGAATGGCAAATGTTCAGAAAGTGGTTTGAATAAATTCCCACCCCCAAAGAGGAGTGATACTTCATTCACATGTCGATTTTACGCCTTCAAAATTTCCAAGGAAATTTTTTGGCCTGAGGTCATTTCAGAGGGGCGTGTTTCACTTAAATCCATCACACCCAGGGGCTCCAATATCTCCTACCTCCTTTTTTTGGTTGAAGAAAGTCCTTCAGACTCAGTGCCTGGTTCTGGCTGTAGGGTTTGGAGATTTTGCCCTACACCCGTAAGGACTCAACTACAGAGGAATGGATTTAAAAGTGTTCCTGAGACAAATAAAGGCAAGGAATAAAGGTTCAACAGCTCCCACAGTCAATCAGAAGGGTTGGTTTGAACATCCTGGCTCAAACTTCTCCTGGGAACACCTAGGAAAAGCCCCTCACTGCCTTGGAGGCAGTCCCAAGCTTTCCCACCAGCACCACTTGCACCTGGATAAGCCCTCCCACCACAGGGATTAAGGGCAGAGGAGGGTGGGGGTTTGAGGAGGTTTTGTGTCAACTTCTTGTAGTGATTCTGCTGGGAGCACATTGGAACACAAGTGAGTAAAAGGATAAAAAAGGGATGTGGTGAGAAAATGGGAATTGGTCACTGTGGATGTCACCTGTGCACTGCTCTCAGGGCTGTTTGCTTCTACTAGAGACTGAAGAAATGAGTTGTGATCTGCCTCAGGGTAAAAAAATGTTGCTTGAGTTATGGACAGAAAGTACAGCCCTAAACTGGGAGAGGGGAAGAGGCAAACACCTGCAGCAGTGCACAGCGAACCCTTTAACAGCAAGGGACTGAGGGCTCGGGGGGTACCTGTATCCATAAATGTGGTTTTGTCATGTAAGATCAAACCAGATTATTATTAACTATCATTACTGTTGTTGTTGTAATAATCTGCTGCTGCTCCTCTGCTTTGTGGGAGGTGCCATGTGGAGAATGCCTCGTGTCCCGTGGAGCTGTGTGCTGCAGTGATATCCCTGTCACCAACTCCTAAATGCATCAGCATTTCACTTCAGCTGCTCCTCAGACCCACACCACTATGAATCAGGAATTTGTTTGCTGCTCCTGGGTCTTCCCATTCTCCTGAAAAAGCAATGAGATGGAATCCCAGTTCCTCTTTTCCTGCTCTTGGTGTGAGGAATTTGAATGCCTCCCTTAAAATCCTGGCTGGGATTGTGTTCCTCCAGCTCAGGATCTCTGCTCCATGGTTGGCTTCTGCTCCACTTGTTCTCCAATACCCCCAGATCCCCCAGGAGCTTCTCTCCAGCCCCAGCCTGAGCTGGTTTATGGGATTGGCCATGCCAGAGGTAGGGCTTTGCCTCTGAACTTTGGGGAGTTCTCCAGTTTTTTGGGGTCCATCTGAGCAGCAGCTCTGCCTTCCAGTCTTTTGCTCCCTGAACTGGGGATCCTGTCCCATCATCCCAGTGATTAATAAATGAAGTTATTCCAAACCATTGGTGCCAATACTGATGGTTGGGGGATGCTGCTTGGAGCCAACCACCACCTGGAATTTTGGCTGCTACAGATCCCCCTTGGCACCTGCTGGCCCAGCCAACTTTCTGTTGTCTCTTTACCCAGTCCCTACCTCGTCAGTTTGGACTTGGAGATCACCATTAAAGGCAGTTTCAGGTCCTGATGTTCATCAGAAATTCAGACTGGGGAGTGCCCCAGCATTTCCCATCTCTGGATCACTGCAAACCTGAGATGTCTGGGTGCAACTTCTTCATCAGAGCTTCTAATTAAGGAAAAAGTCCCAAAACCACCCAGGATGGCTTCTGTGGGGCACAACCTGGAGAAAGCAAGCCCAGCTGAAGGCTGGTTGCAAAGATGACTAGAATGATGAATTTGGGGCTGTTCCAGTAGTGTTGGAGGTGCTTCCTGGGCAGGGAAGGAGAAGTAAATCTGGACTTGGAGAGCTTTTCATTGAAGGCAGGGGATCCTGGGGATGTGGATCTGTGCTGCTGGGACACTCTGGAGCTGCTCAGGGAGAGAGAGGGGCTCTGCACAGACACTTCACAGCCTGAGTGAGAGACAGGCACCAGTATTGATATTGGGGTGGTGATGACAAACCCAGGCTGGCACTGACTGCAGCCCTTGCCTACGTGGGGAGCAAATAATAAAACCCTGGTCTGGGGCATTTCCAAGTGTCCTGTGCTGGGGTTGTGGAGCAAAGGGGGGAGGCAGCACCACCTCGTAGTTCCAGGTTGAGGCAACCTTGCACTGCTGGGTGACCTTCAAAGCCTCCAAAAACTCTTGCAAAGGAGAGTAAATACCACTGTTGGACCCATGTGGGTATCTGAGCTTTTTTGGGTGTGTTTAACCAGCACTAGAACACTGCTTTTAGGCTTGCATGACATAATTTCTTCACTTATAAGTGACCAGTTATAATTTTCCCTCCATTTTTAAGCCAATCACCTGAAACAATAAATTGATTTTTATGTGAAGCATCTCCTAGAAGAGGAAGCATCAGAGCTGCTTAGTTTTTGGCATAAAATATTGCTGCTGGCACCCCCAGCATCCCAACTTCTGCTCAGCTGTAAAAAGTATTCAAAGAAGGAATAAACCACAGGGAAGTCAGGAACCAAAAAGGGTCAACTCATTTTTAGCTGTGTTATAATATGAAATAATAATAAGATAGAAATCTCGTGTATTTCCCCACTTTCTTTCAGACACTGGGGTTCAGGCTATGCCATTACTTGAAGTTTTTTACCCGTAAGGAAGGGAGCTCTGGGTCTGAGCAGGGTTATCACCATCCCAGGGCATCCCTGAGCCTGATTTGGGGATTATTTTTAAGGTTGGTTTGCTTGGATTTTTGTTCAGTTAACAAAGCTGTTAATAAAGTACAGGAAACTGAGATGTCCTTTCTCACCTGTTTGTGGCAGCTTTTAGGGTTTATAAACAACTTGTTCAGTTATTGATGGATGGGGGCAGAAACCCCTTGGATCATTAGCTGAATCCTGCTCTTCCCAGGAGGACAAAATTCCAGGAGAATTTCAGGACAGGTAACTTTGCCTGAGAGGTGAAGCAGGCTGAGATGGGACAGTAGCTAAATACAACATAAATTAGGGTTTCATCTAGAGCCAAAGCTGGAGAGTTTGGGAGCCAGGAAAAGTTGACCAGGCACTATTTAAAGAATGAATTGGCTGGAGAAGCTCTCCAAGCTCAATGGCATCTCACTGAGGACCTTCAACATTCAACCTGAAATTCTTCTGGGATTTTTGTTGAAGGTGGTTGAATTTTGCTCATGAAAGTCCCAAAAGACAACTGCAGTGGCCCATTTCTTTAGGAAATGAAGCTACTCCTAACTCTCTGCACCAACTGTTCCTTAACCAGAAGGTTTTAGCCTTGTCCACAGCAGGGCTGCTACTGGGAATTCCAACAGGAATATTCTTTTACACAGGTTATAGATGGGCCCATGCAGAGTTAGATTGGAGAAAAAAAGTCATGTGGTTTTTTTTTAATTTATTTTTTTTGCTTAATCCATCCTGAGTAAGTTCAGTGTAGCAGAAATGTGTTAATTGAATGCTGTAGGGATCTGTTGTCCTTCAGGACAGAAGCGTGGGACAGCAGGGGAATAAGTGATTTGTACATAAGGGATAATAGAAAGCTCAGCCATTGTCCAGACCTGGCTTGTGCAACTCACTTGGGATTCCCATCAAGGACATGATCCTTGCCTGGAGGAGAGGGATTAAACAGTAGGATGGAAGGAATAAAATGGCAAAGCCAGGAAAAGCCCCCCCAGACTCCAGGAAGAGACAAGCAAAGGCTGCTCTCTCCTCACACTTCGGAGTGACCCCGGCAGGGAGATGCTCCCTTGAATCCCAACCTTTCCAAAGCACTCGTGGCAAGGAGCAGCTCTGTGGTGCCACGACCCTGAGCTGTCCCCTGCTCCCATGGCTCTGCTGGTGCTGAAGGGGCTCTTTCTCAGTGTCACTGATGGCCGTGACCTTTATGTTCAGTCTGTGCCGGAGTTCACCGAGCTCCCCCTCTCCGGGGAGGAATCAGCCTGGGAGACCTGGCACTGCTTCCTCCCCATCCGCCTCCTGGCTTTCCATGGGATGGAAAAACCCTCAAGCTACCTGCCTCCCTTCCTCGGAGCCGAGGGGATGAGGGGAAATGGCAGAAAATCCCTTACATGGCTGTGATTTTTGGAGACATAAAAGCTTCTCTCAGAGAGCAAATACTTTTTTTTTTTTATTTTTCACCCCCCCTTCTCCTTCTCATGGCATTAGGGCTCAAGAAATTCCTTGGAAAATAATTTGTCAAGGCCCTGCCTGATCAAAGACATATATAAAAGGACCCTTTTTTTTCAAGGGGAAAAACTCCCCCTCCGAGCTCAGAATGAATTGGCAATTCATTTACCAACTGTCAGATAAAGTAGCTCAATCCCTATCACGTCTTTAGCTGGAGCTGTGGCCAGAAGGAAGCAATTCCCGGCCCACTGTGCGTCCATGTTTGGGGTATGTTAGTGATTAGGGTATTCCTGCCTGGGGGATGCAGAAAGATATGACTCAGATTCACAAAAGAACCATAAATCTCCCTCCTTTTATTCAAAATGTGTGTTTTATAGCCATTTCCTGGCCAATTTCTGCCTCAGATAAATATGTAACATATCTGTGTGTGTATAGTTTTTAGGGCTGAGTGTTGGGCTTCCTCTCAAGAGCCAACTGTCTGCTCAGAACAGCTCAGAGCCACACTCAGACTTTTCATTCCCAGAAAATTCCTTGTTGAGCCTCAATTGCCTGCCACAGTGGCACCTGCTCCTGTTCTCCTTGAGCTGTGGTCCCTGGAAAAGGACTGGGTGGGAGATAGGATCTGGAGGACCCCAAAAAGGTCATCCAGGCCCCAAGACAGGATCATCCCGATTGGAAGGACAATGTAGAGCTGAAGGAAAAGGCAGGAGGAGATGGACAGCAGGGCAGGAAAAGTCAAGGCAGGGATATTCCTCTGGTGTAGAGCCCCCATCCCAGGCTGCACAAGCAGAAATGCCCAATATCTTTAATTGTGTCATCTTTTGGCACCGATGGGCTGCAACCCTTCACTGGAATCAGCTGAAGTAGCTGAGAAATGCTTCCCAAGACCCATTTGCTCTTCATGTTTAGCCAGAGGATGAGTTCCAGGAAGAAGGAAGAACACTGGAGAGTAACAGCACTCGGCTTTCCATCGGTGTCCTGCTCTTCCAAGTCATGCAGAAAGCTGATTCCCCTTGCTAAAACAACAGGAAAACCCATCCTCTTTGCAGGAAAGCAGTAAATTTGGGGGTCTGGCATTGCTGGTACTTTATTTTTAGCTCTTCCTTCTAATCCTTTAAGCCTGTAGTTCCTTTCTGTTTCCTTTTCCCCTAAACCAGGAGCTGCAATCGCTTGGCCCTGGTTCAAAATCTCAAAGCCAAGGGCAAAGCTCCCAGATCCCAGAGCAGTCTGCAAGGGGCCTAAGGTTTATCTCCTGGAGGGTTTGGTCTGAAAGCTTCTGGAGTTGGTGGGAATCTCACCCCCAACCCCCAGGAACCTTTTTTTTCCGTGCCCTCAAACATACCCAGCCTATCTGGCAGTACCCTGGGTGCGCGTGGTGTTTAAAAATAACACGTGTGGCTGCAAGGAACAGCCTCAAAATGTTTCCTAAACTTTGGCCCGAGGCTAGGATTGATCTCAGATACCCTGTGTGATGCCTTGAGTGAAAGATAAAGCAAGAAAAATGTGGATTGATGGCTGGGGATGGTAGGAATTTCTCCTAAAGGCGGGTGGCAGAGGAAAGTATCGCTCGCTGGAGTGAGATTTGTGTTATAGCCGTGCTTTGGGTGCTCTTCAGGGGGGAGGCACTGCCAGGCTGCTCTTTTTCTGCTCTTTGCTGCTTTTCAGTGATTTCTGGGGGCTTCACATTGCAGGTTTGCCTCTTCCATGAGCCATTCCCACCAGGTGAATAATCCCATGGCTCTCAGTGTCAGGAGATTCTTTTGAATTACCTCCCTCTGCATCAGGCACTGCTGGTCCTGGGGTCATTTATCAGCAGGGGAAAGAACTTCTGGACATCCCCCAAATGCTGGGTTTTTGTAATTCTTTACCTCAGGTGACACTTTGATTTCAAACAAGGAACCAGCAGATCTGAAACCTTCTACACAAGTGTCTTTCAGCTCTGCCCACAGCTTTCGGCTGAATTTATTTTTTTTCTCCTCGTGGTATCTCCACTTCAGGCCCCCTCATGTAAACATTTGGAAGCACATGCTGGTTTTAACAATGATTCATCCTATTAAAGTCCAAGTGGCTCCTCACAGGATGCTTTCCAGAACTAGGCAATAGATATAAAAAGGGCAGGGACCACAACTTCCCTGGGCTATCTCAAGTGCCTGATACTTCAGACACAACAGGCTCAGTTGCACAGGGGCTGGGCTCTCTATTAAAGCTGCTTAGAAATAGGATTTATTGGGTTTTTTTTTTCCCCTCTAGGAAATCCTCTTTGTTCAAACATCCTAAACAAGTGGTTGGGGTTTCAGGCAGCTGCAGTGATGGTTCAGAGCAGGGGTCTCGTGACAGAAGGGGTGTGGGATGGGACTTTGTGCACAGCAGGGTTTTCTTATCAGCCAGAAAACAAAATAGTTGAGTTGAAAAACACCAATTTTCCAACTTTTGACCCAAACATTTGGTTTTCAATAGGTCCAACACGGAGAAGGGCTTTCCCCCCCTGACCTGTGCCACTTACTGTGCTTTACACGGCTGGGCAGGGACGTGGCTGATCCCAGCTCAGCGCAGGAATTTGGGAAGTGCCTGGCTCTGCCTGGGGACCTCGTGCAGCCCTGGAGAAGGTCCCTGGCTGTGTTCAAATGTCACTGGGAAGTGGCCTCTGTGCCCAGAGGGCTCTGTGACCCTGGCTGGGACAGCTCAGGTGCTGCCACAGGGATGTCCCAGCACATCCCAGCACTGAGAGCGCTCTTCAGGAGCCTCTGAAGACTGGGAAAAGCCAAGGAGGATGGACAAGGAGCGTCCTTGGATTATATCTTGACTTGTTTTTGTGAAAGACTATCAAAGCTCTCTCAGGAATGGGGTTTTTTTTTGTTATCACCTTGTGCATTTGGGCAGAGAAGCTCAGGGAATTTTGGGGGATGTCTCTGGGAGGTTTTCCAAGTGTCCACGACCTTCAGTGCCCCTCAGCTGGCTGGACCTCAGCCAGCCCTGCATGGCTTTGTCAGGCTGCTGCTGAGCCTGAGCTCTTCCCAAAAATAGAAATTAAAAATGCTTTCATTGATTTTTTTTTTTTAATGATTTTTTTACAAGCTGAAATGGAGCAGGCATTTTACAAACAGTGTGTTTGTCATGAGACATTTAAAAGCACCCCCCCAAAAAAAAAATTGTCCAGAAATGAAGCTATGACAAAATTAATCTTTTTCATTACAAGATGATTCAATGCAGAGAAGTGTTTTACTTCTTTAGTGATTTATCAACTGTCTTCAAATAGACCAGGTAATTTAAGTTAAAAAATTATCATTCTGTTGAAAAATCACTTTCTTTTCCTGAGGAAAAAAAACTATTTCAAGAAGAAAAGCTTTCTCTGGGTACCAGAGAAGTGCTCCTGGAGATGTTGTGGAGACAGGAGAAAGAAATGAAGTGAGATGACTTTATATATTTATATAAAGTATTTTAAGAGACCTATAAAATATTTTTTTAATCTGCTTGATTGGTGGGCAACCAAACACAGAGGTAGAGGTACCAACATGATATTTTTGAGGGGTGTTTCTAACTCATCAGACATTTGTAGAAGGTATCTATGGACCCTTGAGACTTCTGCAAAAACCAAATTGATAGCAGGACATCGCCAGGGAGAAAAGAGAAAAATCCAAAAACTCTGAGCATGGCCAGGCAGTTGCTTTAGGGGGAAAAAATAGAATTTCCAGGAAAAGCCTCAAGATGCTCGTGGTGAGGTTGAGTGAGGGAACACCTGGGGAAGATTGATTAAGAGACAGCCAGTGTGTGCCTGTGATTTATGAGGAGTGGGCCTGCCTTTAGTAGGAGTTTTTGGGAGATATTGCTGCTATGGTGTAGGACAGAAAGCTCCTGGATGCAATCGAGTTCCCAGACTGTCAAACATCACTTGATAAGGTTCCATGAGGGAGATTATTCACTCAGAGAGGGGGAAACAGAGTAAGAGGTCAAAGAAGCTACGGGGCAGAAACCTGCTCGGAGAATTCTCTCTGTGCATCCAACTCAATATAAACATGTGTGTAAAAATATAAATGTATATATCTATCTCCATCTGTCTGTCCATCTAATTATTTACCTAAAACAGTCACTCCTGCTCCTCCTTCCTGGCAGCAGGGAGCAATTCCCTGTGCTTGAATCCTGCCTGCTTCAGCCAGGAGAAGATTATTTTAGGGGTTCACTCCCAGGAGGCCCCTTTGACCTTCAGTTTTGGGGTTTTTTTCATTCCCCTGTGTATTGGATGGTGGAGCTGGGATCAGGGGGTGCTGTTTGGAGATGCAGAGATCCATCCCTGCTCTTTTAAGTGCTTCCACTGTGGCTAAGGCACTGAATTCCCCATTTTAAGATGTGATGAATAACCTGACTGTGTCTGAAGGATGGTTAAATGAGCACACAGTGTTTTCCAGCTGGATAAAGACAGGGAGCAGATAAGGGAAGCTGATAACTTTGGCTTTTGGGAGTGATCAATGGCCTCAAGATATGCCTTATAAATGTTGGCAAAATGAAGGATTTTGAGCATCCCTGGAGCTTGCAATGCCTGAGAGTGTGGAATGTGCAGCCCTATATCCACTGCCTTTCAAATGGATCAGTGGAGTTTGCTGTAATGTAATCTCTGGCTTTATTTGTTTTCGTGCCATTTGGAATTCTCTGGGGAATCTGGATGGCTGGGCTGCCTTCCCTGTCCTTTGATAAGGTTGTATCTTTTGGAATTTCATTTTTGGAGGTGGAGATTTGAGAGATGTGTCCAGAAGGGAGTGAGGCAGAGACCAGCAGCTTTAGGGACTCTGCTTCTGCTCTTACTCCACACCAGGTACCTGCTGCTTCTTTCTGCTCTGCTCCCCAGAGCCTGAACAATGACAGCTCCCTGACTCCTGATCAATAATCACTCTTTTTGGCACAAAAAAGGGCACTTCTGAAGCCATCCAGTGAGACATCAGAATGGTTTTTGGGTCATATTGAAAAGCTAGGCTATTAGGACAAAAGAGAAAGGAGGAAGGCTTAAAGCTGCCTCATAAATCCCCAAAATCTTTTGATGCCTTCTGCTCTAAAGCTACAATAGGATAAAAACCACAGCTAGCAGGAGAATATGGGACACTGCTTCCCTGGGGCAAGGAATCAGCTGGGAACTTAGGCCAGATACAGTAATGGCATCACCTTGGCACACCAAAAAAAGCCCAAGCCTGCCTTGGTTTGTGGTTGAACTGGGGCAAGTCCGCTTCCAAAGTGTTCTCTTTGATGGGGGTACCTAAACCCCTTTTTTCCATTTAGGAAGAGACTCCAGATGGTCAATGGCCCATACTCATATTGGGGATGCACAGAGTGGGTCCATGAGAAAAGGAAAGGAATTCCAGACAAAACTGTTCCCTGGCAGCACAGTCAGATGGTGGAGGCAGTTGCCAAGAAGGCCATGAAGGTCTCATGTGCTTTTAAGATGCAGTTAGACATTCTTGTAGGAAAAGAACTGCAGTCCCTGTGGGAATCTCACAGGGAAAGGAGGGGATGTGATGCAGTAAGTGGGAACAGGGATGTGTTTGGGGGCTCACAGAGCTTTTTGAGAGCTGTCACCTGTGATCTGTGTCCTGACCTTCTTCATTCCAAACCAAAAGGGGTTTTTCCAGCAAATTCCCACTCTGGCTTAGTTCATAGGAAGCTGCCTTGAATCAGTTCCTGGGAAGAACAGGCCCAAATGGAGCAGAGGCTTTCCTGGGGGAATGTCCCCGGGAGCTGCATCCTCTGCTTGCATCCAGCTCCTGCATTTTCCTACAAGCACCATAATCATCAACCTGCAGGAAAAGATTCTGAGCCCTCAAAATACACCTGGGAGCCTTTACCTTGCGTGTCCCAGGATTTGCAGTGCTCTCCCAGGGCAGAACAGGATGGCTGCAGTGTGACCTCGTCCCCACAGATGCTTTCCTTGAAAATTAACTTTATCTGAGCCAAAAACAGCCCAGGGAGGGAGCTCTGCCTCTGAGAGAGATCTGGGGTTCTTGCACTCAGGGCTGTGGGAATCCTTGGCATCTAATTTTGGCAATTTAAAATTTAGGCGTCAAATTTAAACTACTTATCCAGGTTTTTGTTTTTTTTTTTTTTAATAAACATTTGTCCTTCAGCTCCTGGAGGCTCCACAGGTCAGCAGAAAATACAGAGGGAGCATGTGGTGCTTGTAGGGATGCCCCAGCAGTGCAAAACAATGCTCTGGCTCTGGGTGAGGACAGGGAGCTGGCACAGAGTCAGATTTCTGCTCGGAGCCTCTCGTAGGCCAAGACACAAAGATAAACAGAAATGGGAAACAGTGGCTGGAGCGACACAAATGCAGCTTCTCCTCTGATTTTGTTCTTGGGGGTGGTTGCATTCCATCAAAGCAGAGAGCAAGTCAACAACAAGACAACAATAATCACAGCAACAATAAAAAACGTGTCCACTCGGCCTGTTTCCTAAATCCTGCTCTGGCAGGGGCTGTGTGCTGCCTGCTCCTGGTGCTGCAGCCCTGCTGGGAAGCGATAAGGAGACACAACCTCCTGCACTTGAAAGTGCACTGGAAATAGAAAGAGAGATAGAGCTCCACAAGAGGAACCCGAGCGGCCTCAGGCTTCCCCCGGGCCTGCCTGGGGGCTTCAACACCCAGGAGCCCCTTGGAGCAAACTGAGAGCAAATTCTCTGTTGTCTTTGGTGGACAGAGGGTCAAGGTGCTCCTCAAACTGGACCAGCTCTGCTTTCACCAAACTCTCTGGGACTGAGGCCTCAGGGAGGTGAACAGCACAGGGACCACTGGCACGGCCTGGCTCTGGAGCCCCTAGGGCCAGACCTGCCTTTCATTTTGGGTGTAAGGAAGCTCTGGACTTAGCAGTGTTAGAAAAAAGATGGATATTACACAGGATATAGAGAAGGAATTTTTCCCTGTGAGGGTGGGCAGGCCCTGGTACAGGGTGCCCAGAGAGGCTGTGGCTGCCCCTGGATCCCTGGCAGTGCCCAAGGCCGGGCTGGCCAGGGCTTGGAGCAGCCTGGGACAGTGGAAGGTGTCCTGCCATGGCAGGGGGTGGAATGAGTTTAAGGTCCTTGCCAACCCAAATCATTGTATGGATTCTTTAGCAGAAAGTTCCATGGGTCACCCGGGTGCTGATAAAGACAAACTCCTCATTGTGTTTGGAAAGCAGGAGCTTCGGGTGGCTTTTGGGTCACCATGTGTGGCCCTTCTCAGGCTCTGTTTCTTTTTCTTACTGTTCATTTCAGATGACAAAGCCCTTCCAAAGCAGCCCCTAGAGAGACTGGCTAGCCAGCTGCGTGATGGAGCAGGGAACTTTCCCAGCAGACGTGGCTTTCCAGACTCTTTGCTCTCCCTGTACTTGGTGAGGTACTCACGAGAAGGGAAGGCCTCTGTGAAGCCAAAACCTTTGCCCACAGACCAGCAAAGATCCCTAATACTGAACATCAAACATTTATTTTGACCTCAAGGGAATATCCACACCTTGGCCATGAGACAGGATGAAATCATGGTGTTTGTCTGCCACAAATTTCAAATGATCTCTGCTGTTGGGTATGTGCTGAGCATCAAATTTAGCTTGATGTTCTGAGAGATGTCTTCCCCAGAACTGCTCCTGTGCTGAGTGTAGCTCATTTTCACTGTGCTTTTTCATTTTCCAGCAGTGAATTGAGTTCTGCACCTGCTCAGCTGTTTTCCAGAGGTGAATCCAGGAGCTCAGTAGCTACATGAGGATATCTAATTCCCTTTTTCCACCCTGCTCCCACGTGTGCTCCTGCCCTCCAAAGCAAACAGCAGCAGGCAACACGAGCACTGCTTTCCATTAATTGTTCTGCTCTGTTTTCGAAGAAGAGACCTGGGAAAATGTGTGGAAACTTTCTCGCTGGCCTGAGTGAGTCGAGAGAAAGAAAAACATTGATCCGGAGTCAAAACTGAAATGGTTTTGGTTTTTCTTGTGTTCAAAGATGAACAGGAAAGGCAATTCATGAGGGAAAATGGAATGGCTGCTGTAGAAACCACAAAAAAGCTTTCTAGGACCTGGCTCCAGTCCTGCTGTGCTTGGATGAGATGCTGGTTCACAACCTGGATGTCACCAAGAGTCAGGCACGATCAGCTACTCTGCAAAACAGAAAATTGTGGGACATGGAAGGGGTTCTGTAGGTAAAATTCCCTGTTGGATGGGGCAGCAAAGAGGCAGCTGCTGTTTGATCAGAATCACTGCAGTCTGGAGCTGAGCTTCCTAAATCTCTGCTACAATACAAGCCTTGTTCTTCCTCTTGCACCCTGCCCAGGATCAAAGGCGAATAAAATAAAAGGAAGTGGTTGAAATGGTCTTGAAAGAGGAAATTCTTGTCTAATGCCAGGTCATGGCAGAGGCTGTGTGTTCTGCTTGGGGAGACTCTCTCGTCTCCCAGGCCTGGAAAAGCCATTGGCAGTTTTGAATCTGGAACTGAAGGCTTCCTCCCCTCTGGCCCCAGAGAGGGAGAAAAAAGAGGAGCATTTTTGTGCATGGAAAGGGTGGCTGTTTCCACAGGAGGAATCCTGTCCTGGCTGTTTGGGAGGCAGGATGTCAGCCTCAGAAGGCCAAGAATTTATTTTGGAAAAGCAAGTTTCAAGTTTCTCATCTGCAGCACATGGATGTGCTTTGCCTCCTGCACCTCCTCCAGCCTTCTCTTTTATGCCTTTCCAGGGTGCTCCCAGCCCTCCTGGTGGCCCTGTCCCCAACCCTGGGGCAGGGTGTCACTGTGTCCCTCTTGGCCACAAAGCTCCTGGCACAGAAGGGGGAAGCTGGAGGCTGCTTTCCTCTTCCCAACCTCATTGTGGAGCTCCCCTGCTGGAAAACCTTGGCTTCTCCAGTTTCCCACACTTCAGTTCATCCACTCCTTCCCTGAGTTTCCAAAGTGCTTTCTGGAAAGCCAAAACACCTGCTCTGCGAACTCAGATCCTGAAGGAAAGCTGGCAGAGATGTCCTTCCTGCACTGGAATGACGATTTTGTTTTTCAATTGCAGGTAGGTAGGATTCCTTCTGTCTCTCCTGAGGCACCTGGTGCTCTGCTTCAGGAATTATCTCAGCTGTGCCAGCTTGTGCCCTCTGTCCTGGCTCCCTGAACCTGCCATCCCCCAGCCAGCATCCCCATCTTGCTTCCAGGAGGTGCCAATGTCACTCCCAGAGCTCTGCTCTTCCTGCTGGATGAAGAACGGCATCACTTGGTTCTGCCAGCTCTTATTCCTGCCTCATCCAGCTGTGTGAAGTCAGGCCAGGAGTCTGATCTGGAATTAGGCAATGACAGCGAGGATTTAATCTGGAGTACAATTAGTGGTCAAGACTCCGCTCCTGAGACACAAGGGAAGAGAGGCAGCTCCTGCTATTTTCCCTTTCAGCAACAGCCCAATAATTCCCTAAATCCAAACTTTGGATTGCTCTGCTATCCTTTTGGAAAGGGGAAGAAAAATAACATCACTAAGCCCGCTGCAGCCCCTTGAAGTGGACTCAAATGGAAATAAAAGCCCTTTGCGGAATGAGCTTTGGATGGATTTTTCGCTGAGCATCCAAAAATTCCTTGGAAAGACCACGTCGGCCAAAGGCCAGGGCCTGGGCTGTGTACCTGTGCTGTGTCCAGATGGAGGAGAAATAGAACAGATGCACCAAGATGAAGAGAAGGTTTCAGAGTGTTTTCAGAGCCTCCTGTTTGCTGAAAGGGCTGGAAAGTGATTTAGAAAATGAATCCTTTGAACATGAGGAAGAAATTGTCTTGGACAGTGCTACCAGTGCCTTTCCAGGCTTCCAGCAGTGGGGAAATGTCATTGGCCTGCAAGGAGCTCAACCCTCCCTTGGGTCAGCTGCCTCTGTGTGAGGAGGGGGAGGAGACAAACACATGGGAAGTGGAATGAGGCTCTGAAAATATTTGGCCTTCCTCTGATGGAGGTTAAAGTTGGCAATGCTTCGGTGGGATTTTTTCCTATGACTCTGCCCAAATGTCCAAGGAGATCTGGGATTGCACTGCTCTCCCAGATTCAGGTGTGAGAGGCAAAATGAAGGAAAATTCTTCTGCAAATATAGGATATTTGATAGGATATAGGATATCCTATATTAGATAGGATATAGAATAAAAGAAAACTCTGCACTTCCTGTCCCATCTTACACAAGGCAAGGAAAGCAGCACCTCTCAGCACCACTGTGGCTTCAGCTCCTGAAAAGCGCCTGCTGTGGGCTCTGGATGTGAAAATCAGACTCCATCCCTCTTCTCAGTTTTGTAGACATCCACCGCAAAGAGAGAAATTAAAAGAAAACATGGATTCACATAGGTTTTCTTTCTACTCCATTGACTGTGGGCACAGAAAAAGGAAAACCAGACATGCAGACAAGTATCAGCAATGATTTCTATGGAAACCTGGGGTCTTTAACGACTCTGGAGGCTGAGGGTGATGTATGTTCACTAAAGGTGACGTTCTGGCAGCTGGAACTGATGCTGAAACCACTGGATTGAACATGGAAATCAACGTGGGACTAATGTTGAGCCTGATGGAAAAATGTGGGGCTCACAGTGAAATGCTCACAGGCCAGACAAGCAAATCAGGTAAAATAATAATAATATTATTATTAATAATAATAATAATAATAATAATAATAATAATAATAGTAGTAATTAAGAAACTTGGCCAAGAATAACCAGTCTCAGATCTATGGACACCAGAGCCTGTTTTCTATTTATAATATTGTATAATATTGCTTTACAACCTCCTGGCAGCATTCCTGAGCCTAAAAAATGGTGTTCAATTCCCTTCCTGCTGAAGGCCTGTGTATTGCACCACTGTGGGCTGGTTTGGGTTAGCAGAGAACTGGGCTGGACATGGCCAGGAACCACACAGGATGAGAAAAGCAGAACTGACAAGGGTAAAAATCTGGATTTGCAGATTCCAGTGATGTATTTGAGCAAGTTGTCAAACGCAACGAGGACTGAATTGATCCAGCCCCAGGCCTTTGTTGTGGACAATGTGGAAGTTCCTCACTTCCATGAAGGAGACCCTGAGGAAGAGACACTGAGGTTCAAGATTTTGCATCATATTTAGGCTCTCATTTTTGCTGTGATTCTTCTCTGTGGATTTAGGGACTTTATCCTTCACTTCCAGCTCACTTTAAACGTGTAAATTGGTGTACAGCTGAACCTGTAAAGAAGTACACACATCTGCTCAGCACTGATATTACCCAAGGGTTTCTAGGCTTGGATGTCTGATGAGGAAAGATCTGAGCTTGGCTGTGGAGCTGGAAGCAACAGTTAAACAGAAAAAGGAGCTGCTGCCATGGAGAGAGGGCCCAGGCAAGAGCAGGAGAGATCTTGCTTCTGTTCACTGGGGCAGAGCTGTGGATTTGTAAATCAGGACTTGGAGCAGCCGTTCCTGGTCTCTGTCCTGGGGCTGGATTTGCCTGCAGCATCTCCCAAAGTGTCTTGGAACATCATCCTGGCAGTGGAAGGACCTTGCCTTCTGATACTGTTACTGGTTTGTGGATGTGACTGGACTGGAGCTGCAACTCAACCCTGTCTCACCTTCTCCTGGACTTTCCAGGCCAGCAGTGAACTGAGCACTGCACTTCTATCCCCGTGGATCCAGAGAGCCTGGCTTGGATGGACTCACCCCCCACTTACCCCAGCTGGGCTGACTGGTGGCCTGTGCTAAGGAAAAAGGCTGGAACAAACCCTGAGTGTGATGTGACTTCACAGGGAACAGAGAGAAAACGCCTCAGTAGCTGCAGAGCAGTGGGAGATTCATGCATGGAAGTTCTGTGCCTGAAAAATTGTCTTCAGCTGTCATCCACTTTAATAAAGGCAGGATGGAGAGGGAATAGCTTTCCTTACCTTCACAGACCATCGCTGTTGCAACAGCACTACAGAAAAACTGGCTCAGTGTACAGAGAGGGAGAGAAAGTTGTCTCTTCAGAGCTGACAGACAGACAGACAGCAAGCCAGCTTCTCCTCTGTTCTGTGCACAGAACTCCAGAACTATTAAAGGAGCTCTTTGTAACCAGGAACAGGATCAAACCACTGCCGGAGCTCCCCGTAAAAGATTCCCAGTTCAGCCTCAGCTGGTATTTTAACAGGAACTGCTCCTCATCAGCAACATCAGGGTTAAACACTCCCAGCATGTGTGCAATTGCAGAAATGCCCCGAGAAGAACCAAGGAAATATTTCCATCTTAAACTCCGATAAGGAGTGAAAATGTGCAACTCGTTCCATATGGTGGCTGCAAGGCCCGAGCCAAGCGGAAAAGCCGTGGAGTCTGCCAATCCCTAAGAACTTGCAAGCCTGATAAATGAGTGCCTTGCTTTGGGAAAGCCAGAGACAAAGTCACACTAGAAAGGAGAAAACAGAAGAAAAGTGAGGAGTCTTTTAAAAAAAAAAAAATTAAGCCAAGTCTTCCCCATTCGTCTTGTCGGCTGGCAGCAAGAATTTCTGGAAATGTTTTACATGTCAAAGATTTAACCAAGCTGGGATGTTTGTGGACAAGCTCTTATAGGCAATGAATAAATAAATCAGGAAAAGAGTCTATCTCCTGCTTTACAAAAATGATCCTGGCCTGAGACAGCTGCATTCTTCTGGGATACGCTGCACAAGCCGGGATGGAAGCGCTCAAAGCCGGAGCGTTCTCGGGTTTCTCCAGCATCCACATGGAAGGCAGCGCTGTGCTTGGTCATGCAGCAAGGAGGGAAAACTGGAGGGACAGCTCTGGCCACAGAAGCACCTGGGCACCTCCAGCAGCAGGAGACAGATTTCCAGAGGCTCCCCAGGACCGTGAGCACCCCCAGCAGCAGGAATGGGTGCTCAGCAGTGGCAGCGTCTGGCACAGGGGTCAGGGATCAGCGAGAGCCCGGCCGAGCTGGGAGCGAGCAGAGGGTCAAGGCAGATCAGCCTCTCCTGCTTGGGGGCTGAGATTTGACAGGGCTGCATTCCTGGCTGAAGGGATCTGGCTGTGCCATGGATTTCTGGAGAGGAGTGGGCAGATCCACAGCTTGGCTGCCTGGAGGGAAGGCTGTGCCTTTGGAAAAGTCTTTTGGCCTCCTCCAGCCAAGCACACTCCCATGGTAAATCAGAAATAGAGGAGGAAATCAAACATACAAACAAAACCCCCTCCCATTTCTTCTCCAAATAGGGATTTTTTTTAATCCAGGATCTGCTTTGAAGCTGAGTCTGTAGAAGCTCTGAGGTCCCCTGCCATAGGAAATCTTAGCTGGCTCATTTGCCTAAGCAAATTTGTTGTAATGAGGTTTTTCTGTTACATCAAGACTTCAGTAGTGTCACCTGTGCCAGCTCTGACTTCTCCCAAGCCAAGAGTGTTTTGTTGGGCTAAAAAGAGCAACAAAAAGAGCAAACCCTGCAGGTTGTAAATTGCTGGGCAGGGTGATAAATGCTACGTGAAATGGCCACTATAATCTGTCTGGAAAGTTGAAAGGAATCCCACCTTCTCGGGAGCCTAAAATACTTTTTTTACTAGAATACCTTATTTTCCAGCTGTGTGCCACATTAGTCACTTGCCAAAATATTTGTTCTCTGGTCTGTGCTTCTGTCTTGCAGCTGCTGACAAAACTGGATGCTCAGAATTTCCCTGGCAAAAGGGAAATAAGAATTTCATGTGTTTCGTGTGTGGTTCTAGGGCAGTGGGTTGTTATGGGGGTGCCTGGGGACATCCAGGTTACACCTGGGTTTATAAATGAGGGGGATTTATTTGCTTCAGATAGAAGGAGGGACCTGAGCACTGGCAAGATGCTTCACCTTGGCTGTTGCCCACCCTCCAGGCCAGTCTCTCCTGTCCCCCTACTGTGGCTTTTCCAGGACTGCCACCTCCCCTTGTGTTGCCCGGCGTGCTGTTCGCTGTCCCAGGCTTATGGCAGAGAGGTGCTGTGCAATGCCACCCCTCTGTGCCCTCCAGCCTGGCATTTATTATTTGCTGAGGCTTTCTTGAGCCAGCCCAGGACATTGGAGGGAAATCCTCTCTAGATCTGGGCTGGCCAAAAATTCAGTGGGTGGGGAAACTTCAGAGATGAAATGCTGAGAATTCTCAGATGATGGGCCCCTTTGGTTTCCATTTAAAAACAAGTTAAAGAGCGAGCTTTGGTTATGACATCTCTGTCCTTGCAAAACACCCTCCCACTAAAAGGTCTGTGCATGAATTATAGGGACAGATTTTCCTTTGTTTTTTATTTTTTGCCATTATTTACAGCTGGGAAAAATTCCTGTAAATATGCTCAGCTTTACACCCTGTTTTCCCACAGAGCCTCTGCATGGATGAACAGATTCCGTCAAAGATTTCATAAACATAAATAATAAACCCAGTTTGCTTCCCTTCAGCCCATTTTTATTACGTAAGAGAGAATCTTGAGCATCTGAAGAAGACCCTGAGCTGAGGTCTGGGAAATTCCAAGTATGTTCTCCACTTGAATGTTCACCA
This sequence comes from Pseudopodoces humilis, assembly GCF_049639895.1. Taxonomy (NCBI): domain Eukaryota; kingdom Metazoa; phylum Chordata; class Aves; order Passeriformes; family Paridae; genus Pseudopodoces; species Pseudopodoces humilis. Next base: position 9,449,946 of record NC_142219.1, read on the forward strand.
CTTTTTGGGTTTGTGCCATGCCAAGGAGTCAGCAAGAAAACTCATCTACAGGGGAAGATGTTCATGTTTTCCCTGGATGTATATTTTTTTAAAGCATTGCCAACTTGGGCAATTATAAATCTGTACCAAACATTGCAACATTTATTTATCAAGGTTTTCTTCCATAGAAAACTCCTTTAATGAAAACATGCTTTTGAAGGACTTCTTGAGGCTGAAGAGTGGAAGATATCCCAAACTCCTGACCTGAGGTTCTGGCTCCATCTCCCAGATGGAGAAGATACAGCTTTTGAGACAAGTCTGTATCTTGCGGCCCTAAACCACAATCTTTTGGAAAGAGTAAATCTGTTAAAGGTCATGTTTTGGAGACTTTGGAATGGCTCAGATCAAAGACACATCCCTCCCCAAATCCTGTCTCTAATGGTGCCAGAAGCAATTGTTCAGGGTAAAACCATGGCAAGTTCCTCAGGATTCTTCCTGAGGTCCTTCCAACTCCTGGCAATTTGCAGCTGAAGGACTTCCTGAGCCAGGGGTCATATCCACATCCTTGTGTGGAATTAATTGCCCAGGTTGGATCTTTCAATGTTTTTAATTGTTATTTGAACCCATTTATGCTCTTGGCTTCCACGACCTCCTCTGACAACAAGTTCTACCACTGAATTAAGTCCTTCTCAAAAACAGCACCATAAATCAGAGTAGCCCTCAATTATAATAAAAGCTTTGAAATTGGATGAGATTGCCAGCATGGATAAAGTTCCTTAATCACATCCATGTATTTTATCCATGGCAATGGGAGCCTCACCCTGAAGCAGGGGGAATACATAACATGGGTTTATGGCAAGACCTTGGAAATCCTGGTAATTCAGGAGCCTCCAGCTCCCAGCTGCCTCATGGCCTGTGCCTTGCCAGGGTCTGCTCAGCCTGGAAGGGTTTCCTTGGGAAAACTTCAGGCTGATTAATTGTGGCTGTGCAGGAAAGCCTGGCTCTGCTGGGAAATTAATTCCTGGGTAAGTCCTTAGTGTAAGGGAAGGGAGAGCTGCACCTGCTTGGAGGACCAGCCTCACGCCCCATCCATTTGTGTCCGTGCAGACCTGCACTAACGAGGGCTGACAGAAGGGGAAAGCCTGGGGGAGCTGGGATGATCCCAGATTTATTCAGCTGAGGCATGGCAGGTTGAGATGTTCCTCTGCTTTCTCACCCTTTAGATGGCTCCCAGGTTTTCCCATCTATCAGACTAGAGCTTGACTTTCATTTGGAAGCGGAACATGTCCTTAAAACAGCTCTGAAAGTTAGATCTGATCTCCCTGACATTTTTACCTTCTTTTCCCCAAGACTGACTTTTTGGGAGGGTGAGAGTGGCAAAACCCACATAATTCTGCAATGTTTTCTGTTTGGGGAAACCCTGACCTTCTGTTTTTCCTCAGTGCTGGTCACCTTGGCACCACCAGCTCCTCAGAATTTCTCATTTCAGAGCATGAATTTGAACACTCAAAGTTTACAGCTTGGGGTGCATCAGGAAAGCATCTGAAAGTGTGGGGGGTTTGGTTCTTCTTGCTGATATTTTGTAGGTTCACATTGTTCCAGCCTCCCCAAACAGTGCTATGGGAACCATTTCCCATTCTTGGTATTTCTTTTTTATTTGAAGATGGGTTGTGCTGTAATTACACAACTCCAGGAGCTGGGGCTTGGGGAAAAGCAAAATAAAGTGTTATCACCAGGAAAGGCACAGGGTTTTTTTCTAGGCTGTACCTGACTCTGAAGGAGCCTTTCTTCCTTTTCTTCAAAATGCTGTTGAATTTTGCCATCCTTGAGGGCCACTTCCCTCACCTGGAGACTGGCTGGGAGGATAAACCATGGAAGCCATCATTCCTCTTGAGCCAAGGTGGAAAACACCCATCTCCAGAGCAAGGGGAGTGACCCAGGAGCAGCTCCACACCTTTCCAAGGTGATCAATGACCCAGACATAGATTGCATCCTTAAAGATGAATAATCCTAAAAGACCCAGGAAATGCTCCAGCTGGGCAGGGCAGAGAAGTTCCTCCTCCTTCCTCTCCAAAACTCAGTGACCTTCTGCTCCCTTGCTCCTGCTGCTTTTTGATGCACAGAGGGGAAGGATTCGATCCCTCCTTCCCTCCACGGGGGGCCTAGCTCTGTGAATCCATCCCTGCCTGCTCCAAAAAAGACTTGCAGCAAAATGAAGTGACAGGAGAGCAGTGTCACGCAACAGCTTCTGCCTGGGCACTGGGATTCGGGGATGAACAGCCAGGTTTCTGTCTTGGGAAGAGTGGGACAGCAGTGCCAGCTGAGCTGAGCTAAAGCTAGGCTTGGTTTTGTATCTTTTGTATATATATCACGCAGATAAAAACATCTACGTCTATGCAAAGTCACTCTGCATTGTCATGGCACTAATAATGTTGTATCTCTCCGTATACTGCCAAAATTTGAAGGTTTTGCATAAAAATAATAATAATAATTCTGAGGGGTGTCTTGCCTTGCTCAGAGCTCTGTGGGTCCCCAGCCATTCCACCTTGGCTGCTTCCCACTCAGCCTCTCCTTACAGCTCATCCTTGTTGCCACTCCTGGGTGCCACGAGGATCTTGGCTTGGTGCTCTGCTCCCTGAGAAAGCCCTGCCCCGAGTCCTTCTTGGGTCTCAGCTCCTTAAACCCTCTTTGCAAATCCTATAAAATTTCATCTGTAAAAGAGACAGGAGGAGTTTTGCCTGAACAGAGCTGGATTTAACATGTTGCTGCCTTCACCTGCTGCTCTGGGATGAAAATCAGGTTGAAACAGAGTCAGGTGCTTGGCAAATATCCCTTTCCTCTCCATATTTCCGCTCTAACATAGATGGATTTCTCTGTTGGTTCAGCCTGTATCTGCCATGTGAAAGTTTTCATGCTGCTGTTAATTGCAGAGCAAATGAACCTTCTTCAGGCCATATGCTGCTGCTATAATTTATGCAAATATGTTGTTGGTGACTATAAAAAAATAAAGATAAACCATAGCTGGACTGGTGTTATTGCCAAGAGATTAAATGCCGATGTTTAGAAACTTGGCAGCGTTTCCTCAACGGGACTTTTGTCATCTAAAGCTGTATCTGCTGGGATTATCCTTTTTAAAAATTGGCAGTGGCCTCAGAAAGCACAACCACTAGCTTATTTTTTTTTCTTTTATCTCTATTTTTTTGGCAGCTCTTGAAGAAATCCCTTTGCCATTTCCATCCCTTCTGCTTTCACCCAGCGAATCCCTGGCTCTGCAAGCACTGGCTTCCTCCACTCGGCATCTTTGGGACACCCATCCATCAGTGACAGGGAATTGGAGTGAGAGGAGGAAAAGAAACTCTTCAGATCCAGGAAACATCCACTGCTGGCCCATCTCCACTGGTTTTGGTGGAGTTGTGCCAGACTGGCTGGGTGGAGCTTGGCCACGGCGTTTTTTAGGTTATTACTCTTTCATTGATTATTTGCTGGAGTGTATTAAAAACCTGACTTTTCCATCTGCTTCCTCATGGATTTTCTTACCTTCTGTGATGAACACACTTTGGTTTTGTGTTTGGCTTTCACTCTGCAAACGCTGGGTTAATGCTAAATAAGGGTTTTTTGGGAATCTTGGGCCACGTGCACATATCCATATTGTTATTCCAGAAGCAAGCCAGCAACAAGGTATTTTTATGTATCTGGAAAAAAAAAATCAAAGGCAGAAAAATTAGTTCTGAAGGCAAAGCAGCATGTTTGAAATACTGAACTTTTTTCCCTCCAGTTTATTGAAGTTTTAATAAATAGTCCCATATTTAAAAGCAGAAATCTGTTGCAAAGACAGGGACATTTTAAGCACAGCCTAACCTGCTTGTAGTTTAGATGACAATTTAGATAATGACCACTTAAATAGAAACAATCAATGTTAATTAGAACAATTAAGTTAATTATGAAAGGTGGTTGTAAACAAGTCGATTGTTTAGATAACAATTCATTATCTCACTGCCCTCCCTAAGGCCCTGTTTCCCAACACATTCAGCCTCGATGACCTGAGCAGGGCTCCCTCTGCCAAGTTCATCCTTTCCAAGGGAGGATGTGGGACTGGGAGAGCTCAGCAATGGTTTTTAAACCCAGAGATCAAGGATAGCTGCTGAAAGGTAAGTAATTAAAAAGCCTATAAAATTGCATGTTAAAAAAAAAAATAAAAATAAGTGCTTGTCAACATTTCAAATCTTAACATTGTAGCTGAGTATTTGGGTCCTGCCAGTTTACCAAAAGCAGAAGGTGGATTTGGGATATAAAATGTTCCTTGCTCAGGTGAAATCTCCGAGAAGCCCCAAATCAAGCTGACATTTGGGTTCTAGCCATCTTTAGTTTTTAGGACGTGTGAAGAAGAATCCACCCAAGCTCTTGCAACAGGAGGAGACGCCGGAAAATTCTGCAGCAGAAAATGGATCTGGAGTGCAGCGAGAGAGGTTTGGTTGTGGAATTCCTCAGGATGGAGTTGAAGGGAGGGGACGAAACCTGTTCTGTCAGCACCTTCTCAAAGATGCAGATTCCCAGCTCATCTAAGTTTTGTCAAGGTGCTTTCCAAGGGATGGCCGCTGGAAAAGCAGCATCCCAGTGCCTTGCTGGGAAAGCTCCTCCCACGGGGAGCCCTTGGTGGGCAGCAACAAAGGGGCTCCAAAGCCCCCTGACCCTCTGATAACGAGTGTGGCTTGTAAGCACGGCTAGGGAGGGCTTATCCCTCCTTTGCACCACCACAGTGCCTTGGGCTGTAAATTTCTTCCAGCTGGAAAGTCCGGGAAAACACCGATAAGCCCAGGCTGTCCCCCCAGCTGGGAATGATGGATTTTCCAGAGGTAACTCCATGTACCCAGCTCCCTTCTCCTCCACAGTGGGAGCATATGGAATATATTGTGGTCTGAGGGAAGTGCATCCTAAGAATTCCTCCTGCATCTCTTCGGGAGCGTTCCAGGGTGGATTCCAGCAGGTGTCATGGAATCGCCCACTCAGTGTGGGTTAAGTTATGAGCACCCGAACTCTCAGCAGAGCTTTGCAGCCAAAAGTTTTGCTGCTCCTTGGTTTTGGGGGAGACTTGCAATGGAAGCTCCGAAAAGACTGTCCAAGGAGAAGGGACAACAAGGAAATATCCAAAATCTGCCTGGAAAAAAGCTGCTCCTGCCAAGGGTCTGATAAGCAGTGCCCATAATGTGATTTTTATTCTCTGATGCCTGAGGATTCCAATCAAACACCTTTGATATTCCTCTGCAGGGAATATTTGCCTGGGAAATGTCCATGGATTACAGGGGTATTTCAGTTCTCAAGGTGTCCGCAACTGAAATTTTTCTTTGAAATAAATAGAAATTTAAGTTTTATCAGTGGTTATTTTTTCAACCAAAAGCAATCAGCCAAATCCTGTGGTCTTCCACCACCAGGGAGGACAGAGTCATTCCCACAGGATAAATCCACCCTGTTTTTTTCATTTGTGGGTACAATTTACTCTGGGTAAAACATGGGATCAAGCTGAAACCCCAGCACAGGCACATCCATCACAGGCAGTCAGGGCTGACAGGAGCTCAGAGCCGAGGTAAAAATCTGCATTGACCCACGAGGCTGAGTTATCTCCTATAGGGAAAACCACTGCCCGAGTCCTCTTCCAGGAAAAGGCATGGCAGGCTGGAAATACAGAGAGTTTTGGGGAGAGAACTGGGAAAATCAGAGTGTTTCTCCCACTGGAAGGGCCGGGTCCTGCTGCGGCCTTGCTGTGGCTCTTTCCAAAGTGTTTTTGAGTGTGGACAAGTTTTCCCCAGTGAAATTTTCCCCACAGCACCGAGTGGGCTGTGATTTAGTGTCCTTGGAGCATCCAGGATACTGGAATTGTTTTTGGTTTTGTGACAACCCTGGATATAAACACAGGCCTTAAATTAGGCCAGACCTGTGGCAGCCAGGCCTTTCTGCTGCCTCAGTCTCTCCCTGCTGATCTGCAGAATTCTTATATTTTTGCCCCAATCCAGGAACATTCCCTGCTGCTCCTACTCCAGGGAGTGTAGGAAGCTGGGCACCTGGGAATGTCAGTGGGCTTTTCAAAATAATCCTTCCTTTTGTTTCTCCTGTGTTTTGCCAACAACCTTCTTGCCCAGTATCCTGAAGCCAGAGCACCTGGGTAAGACAGGAGAAAAGAGCTCTGAAAAAGTGTATGGGCAAATCAGTCCCTGTTTTTCCCTGGAAAGGACCTTCCTGTGAGGAAAGGCTGTGCCATGAGCCTGTTGTGTGTCCCAAGAAATCCTGGGAGCATGTCTGGAGCCCACCATTGAGGGACGTGAGGTGGAGGAGAGGGATTCTCCTCACGGAACTCTCCACTTCTCCAAACCACATTTCCAGTTGTGCAGACTCCATCCACAGTCCATGGAAGGTGATGAGCATCTCAAGAGAGCATTTTTCAAACCAGCTGCTGTTTTTTAGGGGGAAGGAAAGAGCTTTGAGGTGTCAGCTCCTTCCCGTATTCCAGAAATTACTTTTGGGGTAAATGAGTCCCAACCAGCATCACCCCAGGGGGGTCACGCCACAGACTGGGAGGAGTTCCTACAAACTGGGCTTTCAACAAATTCTTCTCACTTGGAGGTTTATGGGAATTTGCTGCTAAACCAAGGAAATTTAAAAGCTGAGGAGGTGTCCAACACCTCCAGGCACTGGAGATGCCTGAGGATGTAACAAAGTGCCACTGGAATATGTGACACCTTGCCAGTGAGCCGTGTTTAATGGGTCAGGCAGCAGAGGTGTCACAAAATCAATAATGTTGGAGTAGAAATCTTTGCAGGACCAACAGCTGCGTGCTTTAGGTTTGTTTTGGGTTCATTTTTTGTGGGTCATTGTTGCTGCTGGGTTTTTTTCCCCTTACTTCCATCAAAGTTTTCAGTCCCTTTATGAGTTTTTCAGGTTTAACCCTCAGCCAGACCAAGATCTGAAGGGTGGCTGCCAGAGAATTGAGGTCTATTAGGACACACAGAGCACTTGGCAGGATCTGTGCTGAGAAATATCTGGGAGAGCAGAAAATAGGAGCCGTGTCCAATCCCCTGGGGAAGGAGCTGAGTTTTGCAGACAGAACTCCAGGCTCCAGCCTCAACCCCAGCCTGACAATTGAGACAGACAAATCCAGTGGCTGCTGGATTACAGCACCAATGAGGAACGTGTGTTCTGTGCTGATCAAAAGTCCCAAGCCCAGCCTGCTCTGCCTCTGATCTGCAAATACATCACTGGTTTTTATCACTCATTTTTGCTTTATCGCAGCGGGGCTGGTCTCAAGCGCTACAACCTGATTATCTGGCAGGAGGCTGCCAAAAGCATGTCAGGGATGGTTAAAGGGAATAATAAAGGAAGCAGGAGGAATCAAGTGGTTTGAGGAGGAAATCAGAGGGAATTCCTGGCTGAGGTTGCCAGGCTGGGACTTGCAGCACTGAAAGAGGAGGGGACAGCTCAGCATTCTGAAGCCTCCTCAAATTAGTGATGTGTTCAATGGAAATGCTGGGCTGGATTCCCTAAGCCTCACTGAAAAATATCCACACACATGCCTGAGATCTAGAGGAAAAACAGCATTCAAGGCTGGATTTCAAAACCCCCTCTCAAAAATACTTTATTTTAGCCTGTGGCTTTGAGTTTGTTAAAGCTCTGAAAGAAATGGTGTCAGTTCAGTTTGTAGGAGAATGAACAGCAGCACAGCTACATTTCATTTTGATAAATTACATAACAAGCAGCAATATTCTTGTGCCAAAAACCCCACTTCTAGTCAATTTGAAAAGAACATAATTTTCAATTCAAAAAAACTTGAGGATTACTTTTGAAGTAAACAGATATTTTTAGTTTGAAGTGGTCTGTAATTAAATACTTTGCTTTAAAATAATCAAACAAAGCATTGCAGTTTCCTCCCTGCTTGAGATTTGCCAAATTATTTGTGTTTAAAAAATGTATTACAGAGTGGTTTGATTGGATTTTAACTTATTTGGCCACAAAATCCAATAAAAAGTCCTTTAGCTCTAATCAAGATCCAGTTAATTAAACCTCATTTGCTACTACAAAACCTTTGGTTTGTAGCTACCACACGAGCAAAGGGATCTTCTCCAGTCAGAGAAAGGGGGTTTGATGTGAATTCAAGGTCTTGTAACGAGATCTTTTTACTGATCTTTAACAATGTTCAAAGGAATAGGATAGAACCAGAATAAAACCAAATCTGGGCAAGAACAGATATTGAAACCAAAGTGTCTCTAAGTAGGTAGAGTTATTCAAAGCTTTTCACTCTTCAGTGTTGTTGAAGTGTATTTTGTACCTACACCCTTCCCTCGAGCTGGATAGAAATCCTCTTTGTTTTTTAGTGTCTCTGTTTTAGCAACAGTGTTGGTATTTTTCTCACAATCCAAATTCTCTGCTTTATGAAAGGCTTTTCCTGGTATTTTAATTTTGTTTTTAAGTTGAAGTTGATCCGTGAGGCTCTAGGCCTATGGAGCTTTGTTTCCTGTGGCTCCATATCTCAGGTCTGGAATAGCAGGTGCCAAATAAAGCGTGAAGCATTCTCTGATTGAAGCATTTTCCTGACCTTGGGGCCTCTGGAAAAGCTCTGTCCCATGTGCTTTTCCCAGCACCTACCAGCCCTGCTGAGCTCCTGCTCCCAGGAATTCAGGGTTCCCCCTCTCTCAGCTGCCTTCAGCCAGCAAACTCAGCCTACTCCTAATGCTCTTGGGGCTGTTTCCATTTGACTTGACTGAGATGGACCCATGGATATCCAAAGTTATTCCTGGAGGGAGCCAGGTGATCCATGGATGCAATTCCTTAGGAAGGACTGAAGAAATGAGCTCCAGGCAGGGCCCAGCTGTGGTGGGGTCAGGTCTTTACTGAAATAATGCAGGATGGGTTTGAGATGAAGAGGGACTTTCTGCAAGACATGGAGTGACAGGGCACTGTCACTATCACAGAGTGGATGGGATCAAACTGCCAGAGGGCAGGGTTAGATGGGAGATTGGGAAGGAATTGTTCCCTGGAAGTGTGATGAAGCCCTGGAACAGGTGCCCAGAGAAGCTGTGGCTGCTCCTGGATCCCTGGCAGTGCCCAAGGCCAGGCTGGAGCAATCCCTGGGATAGTGGAAGGTGTCCCTGGCTATGGCAGGGGGTGGAATAAAATGATCCTGAATTCTCTTCCAGCCCATTCTACGATTATATAAAGTTGTCAGGAGGTTCTTGGGTAGCTGCTAAATCCCTTGGAGTTTGTTGTGTCCTTTCATCTTGATTCTCCCTCAAACCAAGAAACCATAAATTCATTCCTGGTCTCATATAAAATTATTAATGCTTACAAATAATTCTCCAATGCAGAAGAGGAGACAATGAGGCCCTTGCTATGTGCATGCTATGAAATGAGCTGAAAATCCTTCCCTTTCCATGCATCCCACCCTGAACAGCTCCACCCTCTCTGGTTTTTAGGGAAGGTGGGCCTTGAATCCATCAAGTGGATGATGGATACTTTTCCTCCTCTTTTTGCTGGGCACAGGATCCTTTTGCTGTTCAGCTGGAGCTGCTGGCAGCTTTGGGGATGGAACAGGTAGGGAAGGAGGCAGGGAAGCAGGGAAGGAGGCAGGGAAGCAGGGAAGGAGGCAGGGAAGGAGGCAGGGAAGCAGGGAAGGAGGCAGGGAAGCAGGGAAGGAGGCAGGGAAGCAGGCAGGGAAGCAGACAGGGAAGCAGGGAAGCAGGCAGAGAAGCAGACAGGGAAGCAGGCAGGGAAGCAGGGAAGCAGGCAGAGAAGCAGACAGGGAAGCAGGCAGGGAAGCAGGGAAGCAGGGAAGGAGGCAGGGAAGCAGGGAAGCAGACAGGGAAGCAGGCAGGGAAGCAGGGAAGCAGACAGGGAAGCAGGGAAGGAGGCAGGGAAGCAGGCAGGGAAGCAGGGAAGGAGGCAGGGAAGCAGGGAAGCAGACAGGGAAGCAGGCAGGGAAGCTGAGCGCTGTCAGCAGCCGCAGCATTCCCATGGGGCCGGTGGCACCCCGTGAGTTTTGCCAGGCCGGGCTCTTGTCGTGCTCTGAGCTGTTGGACACAGGGTTCCCTGCCTGGCAGGAGCACAGAGGGGAGCTCACCCACCCAGGCACAGCTAAAGGTGAGGGATTCAGCGGTGAGTGACGAGTGTGGGGATCGATATTCCTGGGATTACTGCTCATGTGGGGCCGGGGCTCAGCTTGTTCTGTCCCTGCTGCACGGGGCAGGTGGGCTGGAAAATGCAGAGAGATCTGGCATCAGGGGACAGGCAGCTGGCATCTCAGCACAGGGGAAATTTGGGGACCCTCTCCAAAGCAGAAGATTCCACCTTGCTCGAGCCAGGTTTGTTCCAGGAAGAAGAGTGAGCTTCCAACATTTTTAGCCTCTGTTCGGTTCTTATATTTGTTTCTCCAGCTCAGGGGAGGCAGAGGAGGGAAAAGGCTGGATTGTTTGCTTATTTACATGCACTGGTTTTGTTGCACAGTCCAGAATTACTGAGTTTTAACCCCTTCAGTTCATGGGATAACTAAGAGGGGAAGAATTATTAATACTTGGCAGCTTAACCAGTCTGAAAATCCCAGAGCAGATTTGTCTGTGAGGTTTTTTTGCAGATATAGGTGAGGATGCAGGTTTTAATTAGGTGATTCCAACCCACAGCCTTAGGAAAAGTGATTCCAAAGCAAGGGAAATGTGAGTCTGAGCCCTTCACCCTGACCCCATCCATGAAGGGACATTTGGAGCAGGCTGGGGATCATCCTGAGGGGACCATCCAACCTGAGGGATGTCCCATCCCTGAAAGTGCTCAAGGCCAGGCTGGACAGGACGTGGAGCAACCTGGTGTAGTGAAAGATGTCCCTGCCCATGGCAGGGGGGTGGAACAAGATGAGCTTTAAGGTCCCTTCCAACCCAAACCTTTCCATGACTCTGATCATGCAGTTGCAGCCTCATTAGGAAACCCTGCCTCACACGTTGCAGTTGGGTTGTCAAGCCCACAAACCCAATAAAATCCTTCCTAGGATTGAGGAGGAGCTCGAGTTTGCATGTGTCACCTCCAGGCTGGGATAAATAATAATAATGAGGACAATGAGTGATTGAGAGGATTTTCCCAGCATAATTAATTCTGATTTATGGTGCAGAGGAGCAGAGAGAGACAGGCTGAGATAGAATGAGTGGGTGAAGTTTCTGAATGAGAGAGGGAAGGGGATGACAGTGGGGAGTGAAAAATGAAATGTGCTTTGCTAAAAAAAGCAAGTGGAGCTGGCTGGAGCCCCGTGTGGAGCAAAGCAGGTGACATAAATAATGCCAGAGGATCTGTCATTCCCATAGCTGGGATGGCTGTAATTAGATGGAATTCTTGGTGTCTTCAGTGCTGTGAGACAGAACAAGAGTTCTTCATTCTGTGGAGCCAATTAATCGGCAGTGAGGGAGAAAATGAGTTTAGTCTGGGTAAAAAAGTGACTGACTTACGTGACTTTGAGGGTGGCCCTCATAGGATTCGAGTGAAATCACCCAAGCTCTGCTTGGACAGCTTGTTCCTCCAGTCTTCCCCAGCCACGGGGAGCTGCTGGAATCCCCAAGACTCACTGGGCTCCTCTCTGGTGTCCCAAGGGAGCCAGAGCCCTGTGGCTGCTGTTCACACCCCGTCCTGAGCCCAACACCCTCCTCTGCAGCCAGGCCAAGCATGAATACAGCACAAAGAGAGGGTTGGGATTCTCCAGGCTCATCCAGCCCTGGTGTAGCCATGGGATGCTGGCCATGGGCTGCACCATTATCAGCAGTTAATTAGCTGTGCCCTCAATGCAGCACTGATCAGCACCATGAGCAGCAGAGGAGAAGCAGAGCTGTGCCCTGGCTCCCTGGGCAAAGGGAAAAGGGAATCCTTCCTCTGCCATGGTGCCAGGACCTGCTCCTCAGGAGCTGCAGCACCTCTGAAAGCAACTTCTTTTTTTTTTAATATGTATTAAATGTGAATTTCATCTGGCAACAGCCCCATTGTGGTTGGATCAATGCAGGATCAATCCCAAACTCCCTCTGCTGGGAAGAAGGGCAGAGGGGAAGAAGTGGGGAGCTGACTGGCCTGTGCAGCTGGAATAATCTCTGGGGTGGGCTGTTCCCATTTCCCTGAGATGGATTGCAGCATGAATTTGGGGAGCTGGATGCTTAGGGATGCTCTGCTGCTCTCCCAGGACATCCCACCCTCCGGCTCCAGGGGCTTTTCTCTGTCTCCCCTCCCAGTGCTGCCACCCAAACAAGAGCTCCAGAGGCTTCCTGCTGCCAGCTGTGCATCCCCTGGGATGCCTGGGCAGATGTTGCAATGAGACAGGAGCTGTTTTTTCCTCCAGACACAGCCCAGCTCCAGGGATGACATTCCTCTGGATGCTTCCTAGAGCATGGGAAGGACTGAGGTGTTTCTCTGACTCTCAGCGACTCACTTTGAAAAATTAATTGAACTAAATTGCTCTGAGCCCAGGGATACAGGCAGGACAAAGCTGCCAGGGAGGTGGCAGCCTGGAAGGACATCAGGTACAAGAAAAACAATGAACCAACTTTGGGACTGCTGAAATATTGATTGGATTCTTCCAGCAGTGCTGAACATGTCCCTGCTCCCACTGGGCTGAGTTTGAGGGCTTGATCCTCCCTCGACCCTTTTCTGCTGGCACTAGGCAGGAAAAGGAACAAGGACCAGTTATTTCCAAGACTTTGCCCAGGAAAAGAGGGATTTTACCTCTCTGTAGTGCTCACAGCTGCTGGTTCACAATGAATCCCTCCACTGTGCTTCCAAATCCAGGGACTCCCCCTCCTCACTTCCCTTCTCCCCCCGACTGCCACTTTTGTGTCCCTGCTGCAGCCCAGGCAGGTGGCTGAAGGCAGGCTGGGCTCTCCACCCCTGCTCCCAGCCACTCCAGCATCCATGGATTCTGTCAGAGCCGTGCTGGGGAGGTGGCCAGTGGGCCTCCAGCCACACGAGCCGTGCTGGTCTCCTTCCCCCACACACGAGTCCAAAAGGACACTGTGACTCACTCCTTTTCCACTGGCAGCACTGCCAGCTCTCGAAATACTCTGTGTTTTTCTTAGAGTCTTGGCTCCAGAAGCCCTATAATTACTTGAACTTTCATTTTCTTTAAATAAAGCAAATTTCTGTCTCTCACAGAGAATCGCCGGAAAATGTGACCTCCTACAAGCTCAGGAGCCACAGAGTGAAAACCCCACCTTTAGTCCTTCAGTTTTTTGGATTTTTTTTCTTTCCTGACACATTTTTTACAATTTTTCTTGCAGATTTGGGTTATTGACAGTTGTCTTTCTCTGCCTTGAATCTTGCAACATTGCAAATGATCTGGACTTTGTGTCTTGGTGGTGTTGACATCTCAGGTCCATTGGCTTCAAGCATTTGGCTTTGAATGTAAAATTCATGAATAATTCTCTTCAACACGTCCTGGGCTCTGTGCAGCTCTGGACAGAACGAATTTGGCTCTGGATTTTGTGATCCCAGAGTGTGGTGTATTTAAATTGCAGTTTCAAGTTTAGAGGAGAAAGAGAAATGCATTCCTTGGGGGATTCATTCCATCCCTGCCTCAGGTGGGATGGATGAACAACATGGGACAAGAGCTGGTGTTTTCCCCCTTTATTTTGAGGATGTTTGGACAGGTTTGGTGTGTATCCTTCAGCTCTGATGTTCAGCACCAGGTGAGATGGAAAAGCTCATTTTCTGCTGGGATAACCTCTGGAGAAATGGTGTTAGCTGGGGGTGATCATCAGGAGAGTGTGCAGGATGGAGATGCCACAAAATGATCCCATGCCAGGCCGCTCTCCAGTGGGACATCAGAGCCTGGAGAGAGGCAAAAACCAGGCAAAGGAACGATTTGTGTTTTCTTTGTTCTGCTCATGAGCCCTGAAGGTTTGTCTTGTGTCCTCAAGCAGCACAAAAAGGCAGCCAACGTGCACAGACAGGGAATTGCCTTGGAGGTTGATTTTAACAACAAACCCCAGTGATCTCCAGAAGCTCCCCACGAAAAGTAATCCAGAGACATTCTAAAACACATTTTTTCCAGAGGAGTAGGAGGGGGAAGTGTGCATTTTTAGCAGCATCAATCAGCGCACTGGCCCAAGTCACACGTTTAAATCGAGGCCTAGAAAATATGGAAAAGTTGAAATAATCCTTGGAAGCAATCCAGGGACTGGTCATTGAGTCTGCAGGACCTTTTATGAATAACTCTGTAACACAAACCTAATGGAAGCACCAAGAGCCAGCCCATTGGTTTTCCAGTCCCAGTTTCCCATTCCAAGATGAATGGCCTGGATTTTTGGGAGGGAAAGGAGCAGGATTGGTTTGTCTCCTGGCTGGGAGAGTTTGGCTTTGAAGAACTCAGCTTGCAGGAACAGGCAGCTCTGTGAACTTCCTCACCTCGGGGTTTCTCTTGGCCTGGATCACCTTTTTATTCCCTTTTATTTCCACTCCTGTTACATGGTCAGGAAGTTGCCTCCATTCCACACCAGAACATGCTCTGCTCTCTCCACTGAGTGCCGTGGAGAAGCCAAAGCCTTGTGGGGATCCTGGAGACCTGCAGGTCTCTGCCTCTCACCTTGTGTTTCTCTCATCTCAGACATCTGAAGTTTTTCATTCTTGAGGCTGTGGGACAGAGGGAGAGGAATAATTTGAAATTACTGACAGGCCTGAAAGGTCACCAGATGATCTCCTCTCATCACAGGGGTCTTTTCTGTAGCTCTGTGACCTCACTTTCCCAAAAGCAGCTGGCAGTGGATAGCAGAAGGGAGAAGGACTCACCATAGTGAGAGCTGCTCCTCTGTTCTTCATTAAAGCTGACTTAATTCAGATTTTCACAGGAAAAACCTCCAGTTTTCCTTATTCCCCAGCACCAGTCCTAAGCAGAATCCCCTTGCTAAAAGGGGATGAAGAAATAGATGTGGGAGGCTGTGTTTCCCAAGCAGCTCATGAGTCAAAATCCCTGGAAAGGACAGGAGAGGGTGGGTGGAGTGGAGAGCACAGGGAGTGGGTTATTCCTGGGTTGGGAATACAGGGCAGCCTTTGGCCCTGCAGAGCATCTCCATGTCGTTAAGGCTGGAAAAGCCTACAAAGATCATCGAGTCCTTTTTGCATCAAAGCATCTCCAAACGCATCTGGCAGCTGCTCTGGGGCGTCCCTTGCTAATCCCAGACAACGTCTGTGGGCACATCTTCCACCCAGCATCCAGCCACACCCACAGCACACTTCTGCATCTTCGCTCCTGATGTTAGGAATGAAAAAAGTCGTTTGAATCCAGAGATTCCTTTGCTGACCTGTGATTTGTGCTGAAGCAGTCAAGCACCTTCCCCTCGGTTCTGTGGTTTTAAGTGTTTTTCAGAAGTATCTGTTTATTACAGCTCTATAAAGTTTTATTTTGCGAAAAACCGTGATTGATTTCCTCTGCTTGAAACAACAAGCAGGCACCCTCCTCAGCCAGCACCTCCTCCTCCATTCATAAAAACGTGTTAACAATTCGTTTAAAATTCATAGACAAGCCAAGCACAGTTTATTCCTGAAGTTACACAAATTAATACAAAGCAGCACACGGCCTAGGCCTGGCATCAAGTCAAAGCCTGCTCCAAAGGCCTCCCTCTGCTGTACAATACGTCGATGTGCTCCTGGAAACTCCAGGAATCAGCAGATAATGCTTGGAGTTCCCTCCTTCCCTGCCTGCTTCCCTCTGCTCTCCTGGTGGATCTGAAATGATCTTTAAGGTCCCAAGCCATTCTCTGATTTGCAATTTCCTGAACATGACACAGAGCATTGATTCAATCCAAGGCTATACAGATCCGTGCCCCCTCAAAGTCTGGTTGTGCTCCAAAAGTTGTGTTTGAGAGTTACCCTAAATTTTGGCTTATCCTAAATTTTTCTCCCTTCTGTTGTGTAGGTGCCCAGAGCTGAGAGCTGTGAGCTTGGGAACAGAGGTGTTTGTGTGACAAACAGGGTTTGGTGACAGGAGAGTTACCCAGCTTTGAGAGAGTGAGGGCTGGGAAGGAGAGCTCCGAGGGAAGACTTTCATTTGGGGAAAGTGCAGGGGGATTATCCTACACAATTGCCATGTCTGTGTGGGATGGTCAGCAATGCCTTTTCACTGTGCTGCTGCACGCCTGCCCCATCTCAGCGCTCAGCAAGCCACCACAGCAGGTCCCTGTGGGCACTGAGGGGAGCCCCGCTCCCTGCTGCCCCTGAAGATGATTCCCCAGGTGGATTTTCCCCCAGGAGGCTCTCCCCTGTCACAGCATTCACCAGAGCAGGAGCAGGTGCAAGGTGTTAATTGGTGTTAATTAACCTGATGAGCCTCACCTGGGCTCCACTCAAGGCCCTGGAGCTCCATTCAAGGAGCTAAAGGGTTTGGTGGTGGCTTGGCACATCCTGCTCTCCTGGGTAGGTGTGCTGCAGGTAATTCATCCCCTGGATTGTCTGCTGTGGGCAGTTTGTGCCCAGCCTCTCTCCTGCATGAATTTCAGCCCTGTGAGCCGCTTGTCCCGTGTCCTGGAGGGACAGAATTACCCATTTCCCTCCTTGTCCTGTCCCCAAACCTGTGCAGAGGGTGTCCTGCATCACAGCCTTTCCTCGGGGGTGTTCAGCATGGGCAGCACAATGTCCTGCCATCAGCTCTCCCTTCACAAGGACTGCCATTATGCACTTCTAACATCCCAACAGTGATGGTTTTTTGAGGAACAAATGACACATTTAAATATTCTGACCCAGCACCGCCCTGCTGGGCTACAGTTTAGAGGGAACTAGAGCAATAATTTGATCTACTGAGTGTGTTTGTTTGTTTAATTACCTATTCAACTCCATCCAGTTTCTTTTTGCTTTTTTTATTGAAGGAAGGCAGTACTGAAAGGCTCCTCTGAGCAGGAAGCCTGGGCTTTCTCCCCCTCCCTGCCCTGTCAGCACAGCCCCTGCTCTTGACCCTGAGCAAAGCTCTGAAGTTCTTATTTGTCAGCACAGCAAGGGAGAGCTGGGACACATCGATTGTCCTTGCTGAAAGCACCTGGAAGGGGCAGGAAGGGAAGTGTGAGGCCAGGTGGGACTTTGGGAAGCATCCCTTGCTCCCCCACCTGCGTCACGCGGAGCGGGCAGCGCTCAGGCGATGGCTGACGTTATCAATAAATTGTCAGCCAGGATTTCTCTCTGTGAGGGTCACTGGCTGTGGGGCACCTTCCCCTGGGAGGGCCCTGATGTGCAGCAGGGCCAGCTGAGCCGAGAGCACAGCTGTCCTGCCTGCAGGGGCAGTGCTGTGATGCTCCTGCTCTCTCAATTCCAGCCTTTTCCACAGGGACCGGTGAGACCTGTGATTGACAGCATCAAATATCCCCCAGCCTTGCTCCTTTCTTCCCCTCTGCTGACCTCTTATCTAAAGTGCTTTCTCCTGCCCTCAGCAGCTGAGTTTCATCACACCAGGGAGGTCCAGCAGCCTGGTAAATCCTACCGCTCCCAGGTGGCCACAAAATGTCACTTTTTGGCTCTAAGCTCTGAATTCTCTCCCCCAAACCCTGGTGTTGAGATGTTATTTTGAGGTGTAATTCCCCCAGGGCTACCAAGATGGGAGGGAACGATCCTGGGTCTTGCCTGTGGTGAGTACAGTTGGAGTTTGGCCCTAGTCTGGAATCAGCTGCAAAGCCAAGGGAAATCCTTGGCACCGGCTTCAAAACCTCCTGAGCTTCTGGGCAAGGCAGGACCTGAGCACGGCTCGGCTTTGTGTGCTGGAGAGCAGACCTGTCCTGGAAGGTCCCTGTGGGAATATTTGGGTAGTTTCTAGCAAGATAAATTTAGTGCACGTGGGAGGGATGTGGGGATGAGGAGGCAGACGTTTCATCAGCTTTGGCTGGGTAAAAAAAAATCAAGGTTTAGCCTTGGCTGTTCTCAAAGTTTGTCTGAGTTGCTGATTCCCCCTGGAATTTCTTGGGAGACTTGCTCAGAAATTTTGAAGCTTCTGATTATGGACTTGGTTTCCCTGGTTATCTCTCATGGATCCTCCATGGTTCTGGGAGTGTTTGAGTGGACTGAGAGTTTGGCTGGGCAGGGTGGCACAGGGAAGGCCACAGCTCTGCCTGTGCCACGATGCTCTGGGACTACCGGCAGGGGTCTAAAAAAGCTGAGCCTGGGGAACTGCTCGTTTTCCAGGCTCATTCCAGAATTTATTTGCAACACCATCACTCAGTAACTGGGATTGTATTTGCTGAGGTCACACAGGAGTGGATTTGAGACCTTTTCATTACAGCAAAGAGGCTGGGAAATATTGCAGCGCCGGAGTCCCAGCTCCCTGTTTTCCAGGGCTGGTGGGAGTCCAAAACTGCACTCCAAGGAAAGAAATGATGTGCCATGTGTCTCAGCAAGCTGCAGCTCTCCAAGACAGATATCCAAGTGCCCTTTCCAGCCTCTGGAGCGATGTGGTGGGGATCAATCCCCACAGATCCACCTCCTGTTGGCAGCGGGACACAGCCACACAGTCGGCGTGGAGGAGACACTTCCCTGCAGATGGTTAAGCTTAAGCAAAATGCAGCTATATTACAGTCTCCTGAATTAAATTCCCAACTGCTTTGGGAACCTATTTTAGGGAGGAAAAAGTAGATCATGTTTCACCAGACAATGCCGGAGCTGAACAACTGGAGCTGGTTTTATAGAAGGCACAGTTGATTTTTCTCCCAACATTTTATTTATTTTATATTTTTTTTGGAGGAGAGGGAGAGAGAAATCCTGGTAGTGAATCCTTTCTGGAGAAAGGGGGTGTGGGTGGAGGCAGGATGGTCACTTATGACTGGCACTGAGAATTCCTGCTGCCCTGGCTGGGCCCTGGGAGAAATCTGGGAATACAGAGATAAGCAGTGATCTCCAAGGTCAGCACTTCCCATCCGCTGGATTCCAGCTGCACACGTGGTACCCAAGTTGCTTTGGGTTTGTTTTGGGTTTTTTTCTGAGGGGTCTGATGTTAACTCAGGGCTGGGAGAAGAAAACCTGGAATAAAGATAGTGCTAAAGCTGAAAACGCAGGGGATGGTCGCTCCAGGGTGAGCAAGGAAGGAAATTCGGGTGTGAGGATGGCAGGGGCCTGGCTGGCAGGAAGAATGAATCTTTAACTCAAGAGAAAAAAAAAAAAAAGGTTGTTTTATTCATTTTCTGAATTAGGAAAAGCCAATATCCCAGGCTGGACAGGGGCTGGAGCAACCAGGTCTAGTGGAAGGTGTCCCTGCCCATGGCAGGGAGTGGGAACGAGATGATCTGTAAGGTCCCTTGCAGCCAAAACCATTCAGTGAAATTCTGCATATTCAATTCCAAAAGGAAAAAGCCTCTTAGAGTAGTCAACAAATTCCATTTTGGTAGCAAGGCTGATTTGTTTTGAGCTGAATGTAGAAAATGAATGTCAAGGAAAAGTCATTTCCAAGCAAGAAAGCCCATCCTTTGCGTTGGGGAAAATGTCAAAAGGGCACGCTGACATTTACATTTTTTTCTCTCTCCACTTTGTTCCTGAACAAAAATTTGCCAAAGCCAACAGGGTGTCACTTTGTGATGGAAATCTGTTTTGACAAAAAATTTTCCAACCAGCTTTACTTGCTACACACAAACATTTCCGCTCTCGATTCCAATCCGGATTTGGCAGGGAGCAGGGTAAGGATGAAGAGGGGCTATTCCTTTCAGGCCCTGTCAGTGATGTATCACCCTGTCAAAGGCCCCAAGATTGCTGAAAGCATCCTGATTCCAGGGAGATCTTAGCCCAAAGTTCCCTCTCTTTGCCTGCCTGGCTGAGCTGGGCAGGGATTAAAACGTTCCCTTGCTAGGAAATGCTCAGCTGGGAGCTGAATTTGGGCTGGAGAGCTGCTGATCCACAGTCAGGGCCTGCTTAGGCCTCACATGGGCTGTTCTGCTGAGTTACAGATCCTTCTTACTGATTTTTGAGGGTTCTTCCTTATTTATGATGCAGTTCTGGGTCACAGTTTGGACAGATGTGTTTACAAAGGAGTGACAGCACAAGGGGGAATGGCTTTAAAGTGCCAGGGTTGGCTTAGAGGGGATATTGGGAAGGAATTGTTCCCTGGGAGGGAGGGGAGGCCCTGGACCCCTGGAAGTGTCCAGGGCCAGGTTGGCCAGGGTTTGGAGCAGCCTGGGACAGTGGAAGATGCCCCATGGCAGGGTTGGAATGAGATCATCTTTACGGTCCTTTCCAACCCAAATCATTCTCTGACTTTATGATATGGAATGAAGGCAGGAATCTAGCCATATGCCTATTTTTTGGTACTTAGAGACCAAAATATCTACATTTTCAGTGCAATTTATCTGTAGAATGTTGAAATGCCGTGCATGGGATGGAAGAGGTTTGAAAGTCTCTCATTTCCTTGTTGGGATCATATCAGAAGGAACATCCCAGTGAGGA
Organism: Pseudopodoces humilis; assembly: GCF_049639895.1. Classification (NCBI taxonomy): domain Eukaryota; kingdom Metazoa; phylum Chordata; class Aves; order Passeriformes; family Paridae; genus Pseudopodoces; species Pseudopodoces humilis. The sequence goes on from NC_142219.1 coordinate 9,470,325, forward strand.
TGAGGACCCAAGCCATGCTGGCTCTCTCCTGGGAGGAGGACAGCCCAATTTGTGCTCCAGCTCTGAACACGAGGGGCTTGCCAAAAAAATAAAAGAAAAAAATTAAAAAAAAAATATCTGAGCACAAGTGCTTGGATGTTACTGGCAGGGAAAAAAAAAGAGCCACAGAGGCAATAAAATTAATTTCCTTCTCTAATATATACAAGACTTTCTCCAAGAGAATTATGAGGCAAGCTGATCAAAGTCTGTAAGTGGTACTTATGCTATCAGTTTCACCCCCTTAATGCCCTGCTGTCAAAACAAAATCCCCTCGAAAGGCTTTGAGGAAAATCACATGAGCATAATGGCTTTGAGAAAAATGGCCCTAAGTACTCAGTAACATATACAGAGAGGACTATTAGATGGGCTGGTGTAATTGGACTTATTTTCAAATGTAAACACTCTTCTAGGAGCAAGTTACTGCTTAGCCACGGAGCAGAGCAGGGCTGGGTTATCGAGGGAGAGGGGAGCACTGGGAACTTTGCCCTGAGACACGGTGGGGACTTGAGGCAGAATTAGATAAAAGGAGGAGGGAAAAAGCAGGAGAAGGATGGGGTTTATTAAGGATTCACTTTCAGACGTGTAAAGGATGAAATTCCAGCGGGGAGCGATGGTGCTGCCCTCAGGTGAGGGTGAACTCTCAGAGCCTTTATCTGCTGTGTTTGCCTGAAGGTGTTCCTGGTGGGGTTAGGGCTGCCCTGACAGCTCTGGGAACTCCAGTCCTTGGAGGATTCCCAGCTCCAGAGCTGTGTTTGGGCCAGGCCTTGACCACCCAGCCCTGCTGGGGACACTGAAGGTGACACCCCAAAGGCCCAGTCTGCAGTGCTGGGAGGGAGCACAGCCAGCTCTGATTAAGGGATGATTAATCCTGATTAATCTGATTAATCCTGTGGAGGATTTGTTGGCGCACCTGTAGGGAAACACCCGTTTTCCCATTTTGGTCCGTGACTCTCCCTCAGGGTATTCCATCACCTCTGGAGCAGTGACAGCAGCTCCCACTCCTGCTACCAGCTCTGCCCTTTTCCAGCACTTTCTGGGGAGGTCCCAGCCCCTCAGGCCTCCTTTGCTGCAGCAGCAATGCCCCAGGGATGTGCAGGGAGGGGAGGGACAGATCAGTGGCTGGGTTTGGAGAGATCCTGAGGTAAAGGCAGGAAAACTGAGCATCCCTCGTGGTTTGGATGCTGCTGGGTAGAAAAGCTGCTGCTGAGGGTTAATATCAGGGTTCATATAATTCCCCCTGTGCAAACAGTGTCCAGTGCACACTCCAGGGCCCGTTTCTTCAGTCCTTGCTTCCCCTCCTCCCTCTTGCCCCACAGCCCTCTCTGTCTGAGGCCAAAAGGTCCTTGGAGTCTCTTTCCCAGACCACTGAATCTCTTTGCCACATGACTTTTCTCCCTGGGAACACCAGTCCACCAAAAAGCAGGGTCAGGGATGTTTTGACAAAATCCTGAAATATTTCAAAAGCTTAAAAAACAAAAAATTCCAACCAACCCCACAAAACCATACCAATAAACCCACACTCTTTCTACTGCTTGCTCTTTTTGGCTGGGGAGTGTCAAACAAGTCTTCCCCGAGCATCCTTTTGGGCTGGGGCACAGACAGAGTCTGCTGGAGTCAATGAAAAGATATTTCTAGGCCAGGCTCATGCAGATTCCTGACATCTCATAGAACTATTTCCCTATCTGTCCCTCCTTCCTGGCCTTACTGTCTTGCTCTCCCTTTGGAGGAAATTCCTTTCCTGGTGATAACCATGTCTGTAGCTCATATTTCCTCTTTCTTGTTGACAGTTTTAAACCAATAGATTTATGAACTTTGAAGTAATAGAAATATTTCAGGCATACCTACCCTTGCCCTTATCTAGACCAGGCAGGGATTTTTCTTTTTCTGGACACTGCACTTGTAACAGGAGACATTTCCCTTTCAGCCCATCCTTTGGAAAGCCAAGCCTGGTTTGCTTAATGAGGGCTTTGGTAACCTCTGATTATTCATGTGTGAGTCCCACAGCTGTTCTCCCAGTTTTTACCTCGGCTGGGACCAAAGAGGTGAATCTGCTTTTGAGGCGATGGCTGTGTGAGACTGGGGGGTGATGGATTGGTGCTCAATGAAGAAATTTGCAATTATTTCCCATCAGGGCTGGCTGGGACACCAGGGTGAGTGAACTGCTCCATGCCCTGCTCCCTTTTTGCAGTCCCTGGCCCAAATGTCCTGCTCCATCTCAGAATCCCACGTCGCTTCTCAGACTTTGGCTCCTCCGCAGTTTCACCCCTCAAAATGGGAATGACGTGGTTCAGAGTGCTGCAGGCAGGCTCAGAGCCAGCCACAGCAGTGACAGGGGACATCAGCTGTCCCTGCCTGCAGCACTCTGAATCAGGGAGGGATTTTACACCTTCCAGCCCATCCCGGGGTGTCTGCCCCAGGGGGACACAGCTGGGGCTGGGCTGAGCACCCTACAGCATTGCTGAGCCTGAATTCTTCCTCCAGTCACTTCACAGGCAGAAATTCTTCACTTTTTAACTCTGCAGGATCCTAAATTATTAAAAAAGGGTGGAGGGAGTAGATACTTCCTCTAGGAAGTGTTCCTCTGTCAGAGATGACAGCACAGCCCACGAGTGACACGAGTCAGAGAGAACTCCAGAGGCAGCACCTTCCCACCCGACTGTGAGCACTGAGCCCTGGGGGTGTAAAACGATTGGTGTTAATTGCTGACACCTCCCCAAACTCCCCAGGGGCAGAGGAGAAATGCTGCAGGTGGGGAAATTTGGTGTTAATCGAGATTTTGCATGGCTGTGACCTCCAATGAGATAAAATTGCAGAAATCCCGTGGCAAATGCATCCCTAGGCAGGGCTGGATTTTAGGGGAGGCTGAGCCTTAGTTCCAATGGTTCCAGACCCCAAAATGATGCTGTGGATGAAGAAATAACAGCCCTGAGAGGTGCTGCTGTCAGGTGGGAGGGTGACACCACAAAACCTCCTCCTAGGCAGAGCTGGAGCCAGGATTTCCTGGTGGGATGGGGAGCGTGCAAGGTCATGGGAGGGGAGAGGCAGATCCAGCCCAAGCCAGCACTTTGCCCAGGAAAAAAAGGATCAAAGGAAAGATCCTGAAAGACCTGGGACAGCTTTGAGAGGCAGAAAGTGGCTGCTGGTTGTGTGCTGAGGATGTGTGTTTGGGATAAGAGGCTGATCCCCAGCCTGCTTGTGTTCATCCTGGAACAGGAAGGATTGGCAGGGTCTGCGGCCAAATGAATTCCAGAATCGTGGAATGGTTTGGGTGGGAAGGACCTTAAAGCTCATCCAGCCCCACCCCTGCCATGGACATGGACACCTTCTCCATCCCAGGTGGCTCCAAGCCCTGTCCAAGCTGGCCTTGGGCACTTCCAGGGCCGTGTGTTGGGCGCAGATCTGCACACGCAGTATTCACCACCACGGTGAGCAGCAGGTTTTGTGCCTGTTTTTTGTTTGTTTGTTTTGTTTTTTTCCCCTTCCTTCCGGGGTTCTGGTGGCTCTGCTGCAGCGCTCGAGGGAGCAGCAGTGCAGGGAGATCCCACACTGGTATTTCCCCAGCTCTATCAGCTGTGGGCTTAACAAAATAAATCATTTTCCAGGGCTATAAATCCCGGGCCTTTCAGCAGCTCCTACAGTAACCGCCATGTGCAGAACAACAGCAGGCTGTTTATCCAAACTCACCAAAGCATCTGTAGCCCAGTTAATGATTTCCCAGCCACTCACACCCCGGCTGTGGGCTGGGAGCTGCTGCCCTGAGCATGGGAGAGGAAAGCAGAGGCTTCAGGGTAGGAGAAACTGCATTTCCCCTCCCAAACCCCAGACTGGGATGTTTGTGAGAAGTATTTTCTTCCTGCTCTACTCCATGCTGGGATTTCTTTCCAGAGGCACAGAAATTGGTACTGTAAGGGTTAAGCTGATGTGCTGGGATGTTCCTCTCTCCTCTTGATCCCCAGGTCCTGTCTCTGTTAAACATCTCTCCCTCTCCTTTACGTTCAGCTCCTCTTTTACAAGGCTGGGCTCGGGAATTTCAGCGCAGCCAAGAGCCATCTCCCCATCCATTAAGGCCCTGTGACAGCAGGTAACGAGATCACTTCAAAAGGACCACGTTCCCCATCTCCCCCTCCCCAAACCCAGCCCTGACAGCAGCACTCGAGCACAGCCAAGGAAGGAGCAGCTGCCCCATCTCTTTGCGAGGCTCACCCGCTCCCAAACAGGTCCATTTTGGGGCTCCAGGGCGGGGCTGAGCGCAGGATCCGCCGGTGTTTGGGAGGAATGCTGAGGCTGTTTGCCCAGAGGTCTCTGCAGGACGCTCCGAGCCCCCAGGAGGGGCTGGGGATGCTGTGTTTTATCAGCCTGCTGCTGACCTCTGCACCACGTCTCGGCTAATCGCAGAGCCCCGAGGGCTGCACCCACCCTGCCCTGCAGGAGCTCACTTTCTCAGCCGGCCTTCCCTTTTTTTGGGTTGTTTTTTTCCTTCTTTCTGTGTTTTCCCTCCCCTGCTCCCCGCTCAGTCTCACGTTTCTCACACCGCTCCCGGCTGTCCCCGGGCTGAGCATCCCTCCGGTCCATCCCGGGATGCAGGCTCGCTCCTGTGCGCTCCTCACCTGGGACAGCAGCGAGGCAGGGAGGGGACACCCAGCTGCAACTGGGATGTGGGCTTGCATGATGCTGGGAGCCTGGGTGGGGAAAGAGGTGATTCCTCTCGTTCCAAAAACCCATTCATTCTGCCAAAAACAAAAACAAAACCGACAAAAAAACCCAAAAAACAACATCAAAAAAAAACCAAACCAAAAAACAAACAAAAAACCACAAAAAACCCAAACAAAAACCAAAATAAAACAAAAAAAAAACCCACACAAAAACCCCAAAACAAAACCCCCCCAAAACAACAACAAAACAAACAAACAAAAACACACAAAAAAAACCCCAGACAAATTATTTATTCATTTATTAGGTTATTTAATCTTGCTATTTTTTAAGTTACTGAGAAGTAGTTAGAAAGAATTCTGGAAATGTGAAGGCATGAACACACAGAAGATTCCAGGCTCTGTCTGCAATTTCTTTTAATTACTAGTTTTTCCCACAAATAATAAAGTAAAACCCTCATCTTCCTCAGGATCCTCTTGCCAAACCCATTTCCTCACAGAACTGGCTTCAGCTGCTGCAAAGCCCCAACACAAACCCCTCACCGGGGTTCAACTTCAGCTCATTTGGTAAATTACCCCTCGATTTCCAGTGAAATCCTGTCCCAGGCAATGCTGAGGAGCTGCAGAGCCTCGTGCTCAGAGAGCCTTGCAGGGATGAGGGGCTCAGGTTTAATTTGCATTAATGAGTTACAGAGTGATTGGGGCCGCAGAGTGCCAGCTCACCGTGGGGCACTGGTGTGCCCAGGGCTGTGCCACTGCTCCCTCCGCAATTCCAGAGCTCTGCTTTATGGCTTGGCCTTGTAAATCAGCACAAAAGCAGTCCCAAATGTCCAGGGAAACATTCCTGAAGGGCAGGAAAGGCCGGGCTGAGGCGTGGAGAGGCACCTGTGGTTGTGTTCTCATCCCAGCTCCCCGCCAGCTGCACCTGCTGGGGAGCTCCTGGGGACATCTCGTGGCTTCTGCTCCGTCACCCTGGGCCCTGCTGAAGTCCCTCTGTCCTGGAGGAGCCGACTGCTGGGAATTTCTCCTCCAGGAATAGCTCCTGTGGAATTGCTCTGGCAGGATGGCTCTTAATGTGGGAATAATTACAGCTTTTCAAAGGCAGAAATAGATTTGGACCCGTGCAAGACTCTGGGGAGCTCTTCCAATCTCCCCCTAGGTCTGCTGGTATCTTTTTTTCTGTGCTTTTAAGGGGAATTATCCAGAGGCCACTCTCAATTTATGGGATCAGTGTTTAAATATGGCTTGACTGATAATTCAATTAATTGATTCAGTTTGTGGCTGGTTTGAAAATGGCTCTTTCAGGGCTCTCCCCAAAGCTGTGACTTCTCCTCTGCACTGCCCCAGCACTGATGGCTCTGAGCACCCCAAAACACAGGACCCTACAGCACCCAGGCTTGTGTGGGGTGACAGGGAGAAAGCTGAGCAGCATTCCCTGCTCCAAATCCCTCCCCCAGCACCTGCTGGATCTTTTTCACCCTGCTGATCCCCAAACACACCCGGTGGGATGTCAGTGGCAGCATCCTCCCTCTCCCCAAATCCTATTTTCAGGTGGGGAAACTGAGGCACTTGAGAATGCAATGAGCCTCTTTAACCACACCCAGGGCATTGCAGGCAAAGGCAGGATTTAGCCATTAAAATAACTCTGATTTCCAGTTTTTGGGATTTTGAAGACACAGATCCCTCCACAAAAATGAAATAACATTTCCAAGGAGTTCCTTGGCAACATTCCTGCCAGCTAAACAGCAAGAAATCCCAATTTTGGCAATTAACCCCTCCAAAAACTGAACATTAAGGAGACAAAAAGACAAAAATTGAGGCTTGGATCTCAGAGTGCTGAGGCTACGTTTTGCTGAGCAGGGGCTGCTGCCACAGCAGCCATCCCAGAGAGCCCCTGTCCATCTCCATCTGCCCAGGAGTGACAGAGATGGATGATGGTGCTGCCCAGAACGTGCTCTCAGGCTGGGGCTGTCCTCCCAGGAGAAAGCTGGAGGCTTTAGGAGCCCCTGATGAAGATGTAAGAGCCGTGTTTGACACGCCAGCTCTTTTGTTGGGGCGCTGGTGGCTCGTGCCATGCGGCAGCCACCACGCTCCTGCCAAAAAGGGTCAGCGAGACACGTGGCCCTTTTTTCTGCCTACAAAAAAAGCTGGGGCAATAGGGAATCTGCCCAGAGAAAAGCTTCAAGAAGCATTTTTTGAGGGGACATGGGTTAAAGAGACCAGAAAACAGCCAGGATGCGGAACAGCAGGGAAAGACGAAGGGAGAAACGTTTGCTCGTCCCACCAAAGTGGGGAAGGATGAGCGAGGAGCAGATAAACCCCAGATGGGCAGAGCTGCTGCCCCCGAAGGAGTTAATTCCCCGAGGAGTGCACTAAGTGGTCAGCAGCCCAATAAATTATGGCCTGGAAAGACAAACCCCAATCATCATTAGTCACGGCTCATTGGCCTGTTAAGGCTCCTCAGCCGCGTTTATCTCTTCCCTCCTGTCCAGCCTCAGCCATATTTCATGCTCCGAAAACAGCTGACCCCGGGGGTCAGCCGAATGAAAGCCCCATTCAACAGGTCCTCCCAGGCCTGGCCACGGAAAAAAACGGCCGAGGTCAAAATAACAGGGAGCTGCAGGCAGCCCTCGGGCCGCTGCCCGCCCGGGACAGACGCACACCACACGCTCAAGTGCCCAGGACATGTTAATCCGCCGCAGGATCACGCGGGGTCAGGCCGGGGCTGGGAGGAACAGTGGCATAATTAGGTGAGGGTGACCTCCATAAAACAGTAATGGGCTTCCAGGGGCCGGCACGGAGCGGCCCGCGGCGCTCTGCGCCCACGGCCCGGCTCCTCGGGAGCTGCCGTGGAGGGCGTCCCACAGGTAGGCCTCGCTCCTGCCGACCGCAGCCCAGGGTTTCACCAGCCAGGGCAAGCTCGGTGGGAAGCATTTTAAAAGAAAGGAGTGAAGGGGAATGTCTTAATTTCTGTTAATTTCCATTTTAAACGAAAAACCGACGGGAAAATATTTGGAGCGCGCGCAGTCGGAAGCTGCAACAGGTGGTGTGGGAAGGCCCTGCTGCACACAGCAGCAGGAAAAGGGTGTGCTGAGGAATAACGGGGGGGTTGGAGATGGTTTTGTAGGATGTTATTTTCCCAAAACCCTGTAAGTTCATGCATAGAGGCATGGGAAACTAGCTTGGAAGAGCTGGACGACTTGGAGTGGGATGGAGGGAGGGGAACTCCAGGCCAGCTTCCTCCGCAGGATGGTTATAAAAGTTGGTACTGGAGGGCATGAGGTGGCTCAGGGTGAGCTCCTGGTTTTCATTCTGAAGCCATATGGCCAACTGAAAACTCAAAAAATGCTCTTAAAATAAAATGGAATGCTATGAAATGAAAATCCTGAAGATTAGCATCAAGTGAGAATACTCACTCTTCACCAGCACAGCAGGGCAGGGTTTTAATTCTAGAGAAGAGCAAGAAAGTAAGTAAGATGGTGAGGAAAACATCTCAAATTTTTACATTTTGGATATGTTGGTTTTCAGCCAGAATGGTGTTCCGTTTTTGGCTACAAAAGGGCTTCTGACATTACAACACAAAGCCGTAAATACTTCAGAAATAACCCTCATTTAAATTGGTTGATGGAGACTCAAGGATTTGACTGAGGAACAACAGAGATCAAACCAAACTCGTGTTTTACCAATCCCTTGGAAGTCAAACTCCTGTTTTAGCAACCCTTTGGAAGTCAAATTCCTGCTTTCCAGCCCTTTGGCTGACAAAGCAAGATTGCTTTTAGGAATTTGAGGCTGTGCCCATATCTCAGAGCAGGGAAAGCTCGTGGAGGCAGCCCGGGTGTTTGTTTCTGGGCATTGCAGCTTTTCCTGCTGCAGCAGGAGGTGCTGGTGCTGGAATCCTCTTTATCCCACTTCCTGAGCAACCTGTGCACCTCCAGGTGCTAAGAGGGATTTAAGCTCTGGGAGAAGATGTTGTACCCTGGAATTTCATTTTCCTGGAGCTGGAGGTCAAATGTGGGGCTGAGCCCACTTTGCCACCCGTGTGTCTATTCAGGGAGGGTTTCAAACAGCTCCCCTATCACTGTGATCTCTGTCACTGAGCACCATAAATCAGGAGGTGCTGGCTCAGGGCTTTTCCTTTTCTTCCAGGGAAGCAGAGGGAGGGGTGAGTATCAGGGAGAGCTCTGCTGAGATAATTCCTGCCCAAAGCAGCTTGTGGGGATCACATTTTAACCCAGCTATTTGTCTGTCTATTTATTGCAGCGTGTCATGGGATGTTTTAGCACAAAGCAATAGAGATGATGTGATTTGGGACATCCAATCTCCCTGCTCCCTCCCTAATTACAGGGAGGATAATGATGGGAGGATGCCAGAGGCACGTGTGGAGCATCCCGGCCCTGGAGCTCTGCCACGGCCGCTGGAGAGCTCAGACGGGGAAAAGGGAGCTGAAAAGGGGAGAGGAGGAGGAGGAAGGCTGCGTTTCCTCCTCTTCCTGGGCTGGAGATGGGGCAGCTCCTGGCTCTGAGCAGCGTTTGCAGCCAGGGCTGTGCAGGGTTTGGGTTACCCCAGGCAGGAGTCTGAGCTCTGCAGCCAGCACTGGATGGTGAGCAGGGAGGGGAGGGAGTGGTGTCCCCCTGCTCTGTCCTGGCTCCTCTGGCTCCCAGGGGTGCAGGGTGGGGTCCCTGGGAGAGAGGGCAGCCTGGGAAGCTGTGCCTGTGGGATTTCACAGGGGGCTGAGGGAGGTGTTGGGGAGCTGGGGAAGGAGCACTTGTGCAGGGGAGCTCTGGAATCTCTGTCTCTCCCCCCTTTTATCCATCCAGGGTCCCCCAGCCCTGAACTCCTCTGCTTTGTGACTGGGGTGACTGAACTGGGCCGTGTCGCCCCCTTCCCTGGGTGGGTCCACCAGGAAATCTTCAAACAACCAAAAAAAATCTGTTCTGGATAAAAAACGGTGGGGCCTTCCACAACATTTTTTTTTTCCTTTACTTGGAGATTAAAATCTTTGCTGCAACAACTCATTTTGGGGGAGTTTGCTGCAAAACCTGCATCCCATCCAGAGCTGCAGCCTCTATTCCCAACAGAGGAGCCTCTTTCTCCCATCCTGCATGCTGAGTTGGCACTGAGCCTCCAGCCATGGGGCTGGGCTGTCACCCCAGGGATGCCATCCCCATCCTGGAGCAGCTCCCCACCTGCAGCAGGAGTTTGTGCAAGCCCAGGGAACTGAGCTGGGATATCCCAAACGCTGAGCACTCCAGAGCTCCCTCCCTGCTGGCCACCAGTGACTTCTGAGCACAAGGTAACACCTGGGATGGGTTTGTGAGGTGGAAAGGGACAGCAAAGGAAGAGCTTGGAGCAGCAGGTAAGGCTTGGAATTCACATCCCTGCGTTCACAAACTGGTGGAAAAGCAGCCCTGGGAGCGAGACAGAAGCTGGGACAGTGTGTGACATGTCTGGCTCTTTATTCCCTGCTATAGAATGCAGCCATTTGTTAAGTTGAAATAATCAGCTGCCCTTGGTGGTGTTTCCCGTGCTGTTCCAAGCCAGGGGGGAGAGCTGCCAGGCTCTTCCCTCCTCTCTCTGCATCAAACATCCCTCCCTTTCTCCCAGGCAAAAGCAAAGACTATCCTATTTTCCCTGCCTTTCCCTTCACCTCGCCCTTGCCAGACTGTCTGTGGGATTAAAGCTGGAGAAATCAGCTCCTTTGGAGCACCGGGCTCAGCAAGGCGCGGTGACAGCACGGTCCCAGCGCTGGGAGCAGGCAGAGCAGGGGAGGGATGCAGGAGAAATGCTTGAGCAGGACGTCGGGCTCGGGGCTGGTGGAAAATTTACAGCCTCAGGCTCGGGCTCTGGGCCCCCTTTTTATTACATTTGACACCAAGCAAGCGAGATTGATTTACCCCCGCGTTTCCATCTGCTCCAGCAGGGCTTTTTCAGCTCCAAAGACCACGGGGTTGGGAAGAGGAGCCGCGGAGATGCCGGCTCTGGCCGTCAGCAAATCCAGCAGATCCAGGCATGAAGAGCAGGCGATATTTCATAAGCTTAGGATGGGATTTAGCTGTCCTGCAGAGCCCCGGAGAAAGGAGCACAGCCAGCATTTCCCCAGGACTGGGGGAGTTAGCTGGATCTCCACTTTTCTCCTGTCCCCAGGTAATAGAGGCATTTTTAATCTGTGTTTGCTGGCTCCTCCATCATCCTGCCTCTACCAGCTTTGCCAGTATGGAATTATGGAATATCCTAAATGGGCAGGGACCCACGAGGATCTCTGAAATCCAGCTCCTGGCTCTGCACAGGGCAGCCCAACAATCCCACGGTGTCCCTGGGGCTGTGGCCATTCCCTGGGCAGCCTGGACAGGGAGACTTGAACAGCCAGCTTCCAGAACCACTCTGGAGCTTGGAAAGAGGATTAATCCGGGCTCAGGACTTGCTGTGGTGATGGAGAAATGAAGGTGCAGAAGAGAGGAGATATCCCTCTGAGCTCCTTGCAGGAGGATTTGCTCCTCCTAAGGCTCTCTGGGAGGATGAAATGGGAATGTTGGAAGCTGGCAGGACAAGCTGCCAGGTGCTGGACTGGAGATCTCCAGAGGTCCCTCCTAGCCTACGTGCTTCCCCAGACACTGGAATTAAATGTCCTGTGAGATGCAGCTGCCTGCAGTCACCACGGTTGGTGTTGGGATGTTTCCTTTTGCTTGAATGATTTCACACCTGGCACTTCACCCCTGCCCTCTCTCCTGCTCTGCCCCTAGCCCGGCCACTCTTCTCCCAGAGCACAACTGTGGGAAGTTTTGTTGCTCCCAGGCTGCTTTCCCACCCCTTATCCTCTCTCCTAGGAAAAGCTTCCTCTTGTGTCTCATGCCCTCTCCCCTCCCCATGCTCAGGCTGTCACTCACTGTCCCATTTCAGCGCCACTATTCCCTTCCTGAGCACGCTCAGATCAGATATTAGGAAACATTTCTTCCCTGAAAGGGTGGTCAGGCACTGGCCAGGCTGCCCAGGGTAGTGGTGGATTTAAAAGGAAGGGAGGGATTTAAGAGCTGCGTGGATGTGGCACTTGAGGACAAGGATTAGTGGTGGCCTTAGTGCTGGGGGATGCTTGGATGTGATGATCTCCGAGGACTTTGGGATCACAAAAATCCCGGGATTGGGATTGGGATTCTGTGGGCCACATGCAATGGTCCTTAGACCCTTTAGAAGCAGGATGGAGTTTACAATCCTCAGCTGGGCTCTGTGGTGTCTCCAGGCCCACCCTGGCAGTGCTGACAGTGAGAAGTGCCTGGAGCATCCCTTCCCAACCTTCCCAAAGGTGGGAGCTCCACAGCCCCACCGTGATGCCCACCCTGCCCAACCAGGGAGCTTCTCCTGGGTCTTGCCTATTCCAGCTGGACTCTGCTGATGAAACCTTGTGACCTCAGTGTGGTTATACCCCAGATGCCAATGGAGGATCCAGGACATCCCCTCCCCAAGTCCTGTATTTAATCTCCAGCTCTCAGCTTTGAGTGGCAATATTTGCTTGGGCTCTGAGCCATCTGCTCTGCCCTCTCCACCGTGGGGCACGTGGAGGTGGCAGCTGGTTTAGCAGAGCTGCTGGGGCCCTTTCCTGCCCTGCATCCCGTAATTGGTCAAGTTTAATGTGGCTCCTCCACTTGCAATTTGTCAGGCCTTTATCTGAACATCTGCATCCAGGCCTCTTATTAAGCCCTTAGAAAAATAGAAGTGTCTGATGCCTGAATAGCTTTAAATTTGGAAGCAGAGTGGGAGTAGATGGGAGAAAATGCATTGCCCTTGATGTACTCATCAGAGGAGGACAGTTCTGAACAATGACCAGATCGTCCTCGCCCCACGATGACAGCAATTTCTGACTTATCACCCCCCAGCACTATATTAAGGCACTGAGATTACAGTGTTATTCATTAGCACCACATCTGCTGGAAATCAGCGTGGGGAAGGCTGCTGAGGGTGCTAAAAAGCTTCAGGATGGCACAGAGAGAATACTCCCCCAAAAGGGAGAATAATGTCCTTGCCCTGCTGGGCGTTGCTGATGAGCCATAAACACGTGGGGCAGCCTCGGACTGAGCTGCTGAGGACAGGGACCACCAGAACTGCCCACCCATGGGGGCTTCCCTGAGGCTCTTCCTTTTTTCCTGCCTGTTCCAAGTGCTCTCCTCCCTTCCTGGCACAGCTCCTTGCATGGCACACCAGGTTTAAGCCGTGTCACCACTTCCACGCCATGGGAGGAAAATCCCGTTTCCTGCATTTTGAGGTTCTCAAAGATCCTCGGTCTCAATGCAGTCATACAAAAAAAACTTTGATTCATAACAAATCCAGAGTGATAAAGGAGCTTTCTGCCATTTGTCCTGCCCTGCCCTAGCTGCCCCAAAAAAGCCCTCACCTTTCTCATATTCCCCTGACAGGTGAACTAAACTCATGGATAACTTCAGGAGTGACTTCCTGATTTTGTTTCCTGCCTGGCCTGCTGAGTAGCCAAACTCCACGGCCCTCCTGTTTTCTAGGTTGGAGAAAAACCTCCTTGCAGCAGAATTTGGTGATTCTGAGGTTCAGCAGCTGCAGAAAGATTTAAACCATTCTTTTAGGACCGCTCCTTGACTTTTCCGAGCAATTTCAGTCACCCAGAGAACAAGGGATCAGGAACATTAGGGTTCCAAAGGTATTTCATGGCCTTGTGGGTAAAAATGCAGAACAGGCTCTGAGGATCTCCTGAGGACCTGCCACGGTGGATTTTCTTCTATCCAAAGTCTGAAGGTGGTTTCTGAGCCCCCCCAGGCACTGCAATCCATGGCAGCCACACCTTCATTTCCCAAGGATGATGTGGAGGATGAGGAGCATTGCTGGCAGGCATTGTGCTGATGTGTGGCTCTGCACGAGGGTTCAGAAATCCCACCCAGCCTTCCTGGAGCTGCCCTGCTTCCCTCAGGAGCCAGGGCCGCTGATCTGCAGAACCTCAGCTTGAGGAGCTTTCAAAGAACCGTTTCAGCAGCTGGTGTGAACCATCCATCAGCGCTCCTGTCTTCGCTCTAACCCGCTCCATTCTGGGCTGCCTTAATTCAGTTATGATGAAATTTCGAGCAACTGCTCCTGACAAATGAGACTTCCTCTAGTGGGTTGCTTCTTTAAACTGTTAACACATGCTTAAATATTGTCAGAGCTCAGAAGGAGAACATTTAAGTTCCCAAAGATCCTTCATTATCAAAGGCAGCTGCTGGCGTGCAGTGGATCCCTGCTGCCCAACTGCGCATCCGTGGGAGAGTATCCTGGCAGGGATCCTTTGGTTATAGGAACGGAGGCTCCTGCCCTGGAAAAGGGGCTGGAGGTTATAATAGCAGGCATGGAGAATTGTTCACAGGCAGAAGAGGAAAGTGGTGGAAATTCAGAGTGGACAATGCTGACTTCCAGGACTCAAAGGGAGCCTACAAAGGAAAGATGGGGAGGGACTTTTTACAAGAGCCTGGACTGACAGGACAAGAGGGAATGGCTTCCCACTGCCAGAGGTCAGGGATAGATGGGATATTGGGAAGGTGTGAGGGTGGGCAGACCCTGGCACAGGGTGTCAGAGAAGCTGTGGCTGCCCCTGGATCCCGGGAAGTGTCCAAGGCCAGGCTGGATGGGGCTGGGAGCCACCTGGGATAGCAGAAGGTGTCCTGCCCATGGCAGGGGGTGGAATGAGATGAGATGATCATTGAGATCCTTCCCCTCCCAGACCACTCTGGGATTGTGTGACTTAGGACTTCTCCCCATTCCACATGGACCTCAAGGAGCTTCAGTTTCCAAGGTCTTGCAATGAGAACAAAGGTTTTGTGGAATCCCTCTCCCAGCTCAGCTGCCCGACAGCCACGGCCGCTCAGCCTGTCCTGCAGAGAAAGGAGCCCCCAGGAGATTTCCCTTCTGCTCCTCCCAGCCTTCCCCATCCCAGTTTCCACCGGTGAAATGTGACAAGTCTCTCTGGAGGGCACCAGGAGCTCTGCTGGCAAATCCTCATTAATTGATTCAGCAGGACCAAGGAGGAATCCAGTCCAATTAGAGATAAATAATTGATGCCGTCGAAGGCCGAGATCAGGGCGTTATTGATCAAGGGCACGAGCAGGGCCGACAGCTGTTCCTGGTGTCAGCGTCACGGAACCCGAACTGAGACAATGACCCCTCAGCAGCCCCTGGGAGTGCCAGGGGACACCAGCCCAACAGGAACCACCTGAGGTCTCCACAGCACAGAGGAAACCACTTCAATTCTTTAATCCTTGGCCTCTGACCACACCGAGGGCCCGGAAACCCATAGAGCTCCTGAAGATTTCAAAGGATGGAACTTTTAGCCCCGGGACCTCAACTGTAGTTTTTAAACAGCGGTTGGTCATCCCACTCAACCCATATCCTGGAGAGAAGTGAAATGTCCCCTCCAGAAGCACCAGGGAGGAACTTGGTTGGACAAGTAGGACGGGATAAGAAATAATTCTGCTGCAGCTTTGTGGTTTGATGGCTCCAGACAACGTGGAAAGGAGTGAGAGGGAAAATCCTGATGAGAACGTGGCCCTAAAGGTTCCCTGCCATGGGAGGAAGAGGAGGAAGAGGTTGGGGTGTGCAGGTGAGGATTGTTTCCCTGGGAATTGCTCCTCTGTGTCTTCCTAATGGACGGGCATTTCAGGAACTGGGTCTGGAATGTGGGCAAGGACTTTTCTGAGGAGGATCAGAAAATTCGGGCTCCGCCCACCCCATCCTTTTCAGCATTTTAATGGCTGAAGAATTGTTGAAAACTCATGAACCAGACGGAGATTTACCCCCAACTTTGGTGGAATTTGGATTAGGCCCAGCAGGTCCTTACAGAGCTCAGGGGGAAGAGGGGGAAGCTGTAAGTGGTCCAGAGAAGTGAGGATTGCTCACTGATGTCCCCTTGCAATGAGCACATGGGGATTGCAGGCAAAGGGAATCTGCTATTTCCACTCCAGGACATTTATCTGGGTCAGGGTAGGGAAATTTGATTTACTTGCCAAGGTCCCACCAGGCTGGTAAAATTATAACTCCCACACATTATTCTGTGTGTATCCTGACTGTTTATTACACTTGGCCACTCAGGGAGTTTTCTCTCTGCCCCCTCCCCTAAATTCACTGGAGTGAGTTTGCCCTGTGTGCTGCCAGGACCTGTAAAACCACAGAGAGGGGCTGGAGCCAGAGAGATCCCCAGCTCCTTGCAGAGCTTCCCTGAGCTCTGCCTCTACTCTGCCTGCAGAGGAAAAACACCTAAAGTTCTGTCCTCTCCTCAGGGACTCACTTCACACCTCACCTGCCATGGCTGGGAGCTGTTCACAGCATCCCAGAATCATTTGGGAGGGACCTTACAGCCCATCCAGTGCCACCCCCTGCCATGGCAGGGACACCTTCCCTGGCCCAGGTGGCTCCAAGCTCCATCCAGCCTGGCCTTGGACACTTCCAGGGATCCAGGGGCAGCCACAGATTCTCTGGGCACCCTGTGCCAGGGCCTGCCCACCCTCACAAGGAACAATTCCTTCCCAATATCCCATCTAAACCAATTCTCCATCAGTTTGAAGACATTCCCCCTTGTCCTGTCACTCCAGCTCCTGATGAACAGTTCCCCTCTGGCTTCCTTGCAGCCCCTTCAGATCCTGAAGGCTGTTCTGAGGTCTCCACTCAACCTTCTCTTCTCCAGCCCCAGCTGTCAGCCTGTCACCAGCCTCAGAGCCGTATCTCTGACGGAAGCAGGACAAGGATTTCCCCTGGGCAGGGCTGAGTTTGCCCTGTGATGTTCCAAAAAGGTGGAGAGCAAAGAGGATGAGCATTATGAAGATGCCCTTCATTGGCAGGAGGACAAATTCAGATTTCTCAGGCTGGGTGAGAACAGAGCCAGTGGATTGGAGCCTGTCACCCAGGCACTGATCTCTGCTCTCTGGTGACCACAGATACACAAAGGAACGGCTGCAGCGGTGTCAGGGCAGCTTTAGGTTGGATATCAGGAAAGGTTCTTCCCCCAGAGGGTGCTGGCACTGCCCAGGGAATGGGCACAGCCCCGAGGCTGCCAGAGCTCCAGGAGTGTTTGGACACTGCTCCCAGGGACAGGGTGGGATTGCTGGGGTGTCTGTGCAGGAACAGGATCAGGATCAATGATCCTTGCGGGTCCCTTCCAACTCAGGATATTCTATAACCCAAACGGTGCTTTCCAGCCCTACATTCCCAGCTCTGGAGCACAGCCCTTCACCGTTGGCTTCCCAAGCCCAGAACTGCCTTGTGAGTTATTAATTTGAACCTGTGCCACCCCCTGCTCTCAATTACCACTGACTGAGGGCCCGTGGGTGTGTCAGCACCAGGGTGCTGGAGTTCAAGGCTCCTGCCTTACACTGGCTGAACTCTGCTGCCTCTGCATGTTAGGATTGGCCTGGCTGGTTTTGTTTTTCCAGGCTGGACAAAGGTTGTTCTGCTGCTCTGGGACCATCACTAACAACCCCCAAGAGTGCTGCTGGGTTAAAGCACCCGCACGAGCGCCTCTGAACACACCAGCTCCTAAGGAAGGAGAGAGTTTTCCTTTGTGTTTATTCCCCAAAGTGGCCTGAAGCACCAGCCTGCTCCCTGTGCATTCTGCCAGCACAGCAGCCCCATGGCCAGCAATCCAAGGGGAAAGAGGTGCTGGGATCCAAATGAAAATCCCAGCTCCCAGCATCCATCGCCGGCTGCGTGCGAGCTCTGGGAGCCAAAAGCAGGTCCAAAGGCACTCCCTGCCCTGCCCGTGCTGGACATGCTGCATTAACTCACGTTCAGGGCGCTCTGCAAAGCGCTGAAAGGGATAAAAGCAGGGGGAAATCATCTCCCAGCCTGACCTGGGGCTCGCAGGACCCTGTGGACCTGCTCCCTTTTCTGCTGCAGTGGAGGCTGGCGTGCACACTTCCAGGTTACAGCTTCTTCCAAGAAAACCCAGCACCTTTCGGAGGAGCAGGTGCTGTGCAAAGACAGCAGCAGAGCCCACAAATGGAAAACTCCCTCGCAGGCAGATGGGAAACGGGTCCTGCTCCAAGGGAAAAGACCTGGGGGAGGTTTGGTCCCACCGAGGAGGTGCTGGCTGCAGAGATTTGCATATTTAGTGACTTCATGCACATCCACTCACCCACTTCCTTCCCCAGCCTCGTAGGGATTGTTCGTTATTTGTTTTCACAGCTAATTAAAGCCTCCCCGAGCTCAGCCCCCTGATGAGGGAGAGAAGGCTGAGCCCACAAGCAGCCACAGTGGAGGATGCCCCAGCCCACAGGCTGACCCCAGGCCACTCTGCAGACCCCACGCTGCAGTTGGGACATTATTTACCCTCATATTGCAGCGTTCTCCTAAAATATATTGAAGGAGAGATTGGGAAAATGAAGTGTATAAGATTTATCCTGCACTAGAGGATTTCAGCATCCAAGAAAGACAGAGAGTCCAGTCCCTCAGACTTAATAGAAACCTCCTGCTTTATTAATGTTGCCTGATTTTTTTTTTCCCCCTTGTCCACAGGTCCTGGGCAGAAAGTCAAAGCTGTATTTGAGGAGCTTTCCTGGAGGTTTTCATTAATAACAGGGCCAGGGAATCCACTGCAAATGTAAAAATAATAGATTTGAGAGCCCTAAAAGGATGGAGATTTACTCACTGTGGAAATATTAGGGAGAAAGTGGGAGTGGGAGGTTCCCAGGCTCGGCATTGCCTGGCTGTGAGCCCTGGAAGCTGCTGGGAATGGCAGAGGAGGGAAGGTTGTCTCCGAGCGGCTCTGGAAGGCAGCGGTGACTGCTCTGCCCAGCTCCCAGAACTGAGGATATTCCCGAGAAATGGAGAATTTCCTTCTCAGGGTGACGGGAAAAGGAGGACGGAGAGCTTTCGTCGGCCAAGGTGCTCACCCCTTGGAGCTGGA
The DNA here is from genome assembly GCF_049639895.1 of Pseudopodoces humilis. Taxonomy (NCBI): domain Eukaryota; kingdom Metazoa; phylum Chordata; class Aves; order Passeriformes; family Paridae; genus Pseudopodoces; species Pseudopodoces humilis. The sequence goes on from NC_142219.1 coordinate 9,488,895, forward strand.
GGTGCAGGGTGATGCTGAGCAGGCCAGGAGGGACACACAGCACTAGGGGTAGGAGAGAGGGATTGCTGCTTTTGCTGCTTCCTGCTGTGCCTGGTTCTTGTGGGAATGCTGGAACCACGTCCCCTCCTTGCGAGGGACTGCCCCTGCACCCCACACACATCACCAGGATCACCACCCCTGCTGACAAACCTCACTTTGCACAGCCAGCTCAAGGAGCCCCATCAGCATTTCCAAACCTGAGTCCTCACACCTTCAGGTGGTGGCAGGTCCCATCCTGAGCCCAAGCACAGGAGCTCCCACAAGGAAAGAGCCCCTTTGGCTGGAGGACAAGTGGCTTGATGGGTTTGCCCTCCTCACTCCACTCCAAATTAGAGGAAGTAATCTTCCGAAGCTTCTTGGGATGGGTTGGTTTTACTGGAGGAAAATGGGTTTAAAATGGGTTTAAAACGTGTCTGGGTTACTCTGGAAGGAGGAGCACAGCCTTTACCTCTGTGCCATCCTCCAGGCAGATGTGAAAACCCCCAGTCAGAACTTCCAGCCAGCCAAGACCTCCGGGTACCAGAAGCCCGGGAGATGGAGGGAGGGAGAAGTGAGTTTTCCTTCCATCTGGGCAAAAAAGGGAGCAAAGCCCGTGGATGCAGATGGAACTGACTGCGAGGTCGGACACCAAACCAGCCCTCCTAGGAATCCTGGGGAGCCCCTGCCAAGCCCTGCTTGCCTGGGAGGCAGCATCCAGCCTGCCCTGAAGCACTTCAGCTCCTCCACAGCTTTCAGCAGCCCCCCAGCCCCAGGCGGCTGCGCTGGTGGCCCGGGGGGCTGGAGGCATTTTCCCAGCGCTCTAATCTAACAGCACCAGTGGGAATGTTTACAGCACGCCGCCACTTGAGGGCTTATCAGCCTCGCTGCCTATCTCCCACCGCCCCAGCCTGATAAAGGGAGGGGCTGCTGGCACCCGGGGGAAGCGCCCGGAGCAGGGAAGGGGCTGGGGACCGGCCAAGCAAAGCCAGCAGGGCTGCGGGACTTTTCCAGGGAGCCCCTCTGTGTCACCGAGGATGTGCTGGAGAGAAGGAGCAGAGCAGATCCTTTCCCAAAGGCTCCCTCAGAGCAATTTGGGAGCAGCAGCGTCCAGGCCTGGGGCAGAGGGAGCGTCCCGTGGAGGGGTGAGGGGGCACGGAAATGCATCCCTGGGAAAATTCGGGGCATGCCATGGAACCACAGATAATTTCTGTGGGATCACCAAGTGATCCCAGCACTGCCAAGGCCACCACGAACCCGTGTCCCCAAGTGCCACATCCACAGGGCTTTAAACCCCTCCGGGGACTCCGCCACCACTGCCTGGGCTGGACAACCCCCGGTGAAGCAATTTCCCCTTTTATCCGATCTAAACCTCCCCATGTGCAGCCTGAGGATGCTCCCTCTTGTCCTGTTACTTGGGGGAAGGCTGACCTCACCATAGCCGGCGATCAAGGACACCAGCACTGGCACCTGCCTGCCTTAGGAACAGCTTTTCCCTAAATGAACTTCATCAGCTGCGGCTACAGCGCAGCGCGGCTGGGGCTGCACCCTCTGCTTTGTGTCGGGGCTGAGCTGCTGCAGCTCGTACCTGCACGAATCCTACAGATCCCCTTATCCACCTGCAGCGCCTAGAGCGAGCACAATTCGAAAATACTTTTTTTATTTAACTTTAGGACTGACAGGTGCCCTGCCGTGTCCTTGTGGCCACGGGCAGCCCTTGTAGCCCCGCCGCGCATCCCTCGCTCCGGGCGTGGGACACTCCACGATTGCCCTCTAGTGGCCCCCGGCCCGGGGGCTGCGGGGTCCCGCTGCCGACCCCCCCATGTCCCCCCAGCCGGGACCCCCGCCCGGGCCGGCAGTGCCCGGTCCCTGTCCCCTGCGTGTCCCCTGGGCTGTGGCAGGAGCACACACCCGGTCCCTGTCCCCTGCGTGTCCCCTGGGCTGTGGCAGGGGCACACACCCGGTCCCTGTCCCCTGCGTGTCCCCTGGGCTGTGCCAGGGGCACACACCCGGCCCCTGTCCCCTGCGTGTCCCCTGGGCTGTGCCAGGGGCACACACCCGGCCCCTGTCCCCTGCGTGTCCCTGGCTGTGCCAGGAGCAGCCTCTCTCGGGATCTGGGCTTTTCCCAGGATTTGGTGTGCAGCACACCCGGCTGCAGCCCCAGCACGGCTGTTGTGCCACTACCCCACCCTTTGGGATGTTTCCCAGCCAGGGTGGTTCCTTCCCCCAAGCAGGGAATCTCAGAGTTGAGGTTTTGGAGGGTGGTTGGAACAGGGGATTCAGTTTGGAGTCCTCCCCAGCTGTATTTTAGATGTATTTTGTAGAATCACAGAATAGTTTAGGCTGGGAAAACCCTTTAGGATCGTTGAGCCCAACCATTCCCCCAGCACTGCCCAGGTCACCCCAACCCTCCAGCCATGGTGACTCCACAGCTTCCCTGGCCAGTGCTTGATAATCCTTCTGGTGAAGAAATTTCCCTTAATATCCAACCTCCCCTGGCACAGCCTGAGGCTGTTTCCTCTCCTCCTGATGGCTGTGAGAAGGGAGCAATATTTTAATTCATTTAAGTCAAGAAAGCAGCTACTGCTCCTGACAGTGTGGCCAAGAGGAATCCCCAGTTCCCACATGGGATCCAACAGAGTCTCTCAGCACCAGAAAGAGAGGAAATGGACAGGTAAACTCAGGGAAGGAGGGAAGTTTGCAAAGGGAATGGACTCTGTGTAACTCCTGGGATTGATGGAGGGTCCTGTGAGTGCAGGGAGAGAGGCTGGAGAATCACCATGGATTTTCCAGAGGGCTGGAAGAGCCATGCACAGCACACTTTGCCCATATTCACCCTCCCCCTTTATCTTAATACATAAGGACCTTTTGGAGAGCAAAAATATCCTGCTCTTCCCAGAGTTCTGTTCCCAAAGTGTTGTTCTGAACTAATCCATCCTCTAGTGGAGCTGGATGTTGCTATTCTGGTCCCTGCAGTAACAGGAACCGTTTGCGTGACTTGTCAGGACCTGCTTCACCCCAGACATGAGATCACAGCCTCTTTTCTCATTTATAAATAAATACGGTCCTGGCAGGGCTGGAGACATGAGGGAAGTCTAAAGGAACGTTTCCTCCCTGGTGTGATCTCCACCGAGGTGGCCCCAAAGGGCTGGGCAGGGGGAGAAGGTGCTGCAGGGGAGGGTGAAATGTGGTGTCATCGCATCCTCTGCAGATGTTTCTGGAGAGGTTTGAGGTTTTGGGCTCTTCCTCCAGCCTTGGTTTGTGTAGGACAGGGATGGGCAGCACTGGGATCATGATCCTGGTGTGTCCCACTGCCTGACATGGAGAAGGGAAAGGGCATTACATGATAATTAAAAGTGTGTGGAATTTTTCAGTGTGAAGGTGCCACAAAGGAAAATCGTAGATAATGTTGTTTTTTTCTCCAAAACACAAGGGCAGAGAAGATATGGGAGCACATCACCAATGCATGCAAACCACAGCCTAGACTGGGACACTGTGCACAAACCGCAGCCACAGCTGAGGGACAAATCAAACACGAGCTGTGGATTGCAGAGAAAAACACAAGGGCAGGAGGGAAAAAAACAAAAGGAGAGACTGAGAAAGTGATGTAGAAAGTCAGAAAACCATGTGGGGAAAAAAAACAACCCCAGAGCAATAATGGGGGAGAGGAAATAGTCGGGAGAAAGCAAAAGCGCAGCCATTGCAGAGGGTTTATTGTTCTCACCTGGTGTATTTTATGTCTTCCATTACCTGAATCTCTCCCTGGGTGGCTGTAGGGTCCCATTAACTCACTGTGTGACCCCTTCAAGAGTTTTATGGCTCAGGACAGGCCCCAGTGACCATCACCATTCAGAGCCCACAGATGTCCCCAAGCCACACCAGCACGGGGCCCATTGTGTCTCTCCAGGCTGCAGGGCCAGAGCTGGGAGTGTTCAGGTGTTGTTGCAGGGTCCTGGGTGGTGTTTCCATTCCTCCCCTGGAAGCTGCTGCCCCTTCAGAGCAGAATGAGAGCACAGGAACACCCTTAAAGCTGATTTTGCCATGCAGCAATCTCTTGTGTCCCTTCCCACAGGCAGAGGGGAGGTACTGAGGAGCTGGGACAGGGACATCTCCAGCTGAGTCCTGTCCACACCCTGTGCCTGCACTGGAATTTTCTCTCCCAGGCAGAGCAGGGGTGAGGAAGTCTCATTTCTGAAGCTGCAGGCTCTGATTTTTGTCCCTCAGTCAGCCCAGTGACACTTGCTGCTGTATTTTGTGCCTTCCAAACTGAAATCTGGATAACCCAGCTCCCCTCTCAGAGGCTGATCTCTCATTCCCTGACCAGCTCCATCCCCCCTGGAGGCTCCCAGCCCCCAAACCCTGATCCCCAGTGCTGCCCAAGGCTCTGCCCTGCATATCCCCCCTCCTCTGCAGCCCTGGGCTGGGTGAGGTGCCCTTTCCATGGACACCCAGCAGCAGCTGCTGCTCAAAGCCTGCTGTGATGCTGTGCCAGCCCTCCAAGCGTGGCTCAGGGCACCTCTCCTGCCCACCAGCCTGGGGGGGACCAGGAGCCAAGCCCTGGAGCACAAAAGGGGCTGTGTGGCTGCTGTTTGCCCTCTGAGGGCTGGAGGAAACTTGGCAGGGAGAAAAAAGCCTTTAGAAGCTCCTGGGATGGCCGGGATTTACGTTAAGCTGCTCTCAGGAATAAAGGGAATCTTGAGTGGGAGCAGGTATGGCAGAAGGGATGTGGGCAAAGGGGATTTGTCTCCATGTATCCAAGAGGAGCAATTCACTGTGCACAGCTGCAGTTTATGTCCTCCTGAACTGCCTTTGTCACCTGGGGGAGGCCGATCCTGCTCAACTGAGAGGGTTTCTGAGGGGGTCTGGAAAAATCCACCTCAGGCACGTCATTTTAACCTGAATGTCTTTAACTTTATGTCATGGAGAATGGTAAGAAGGATGAAAAATCCCAAAAATCTCTGGGAAAGAGGGCATGGTGCATGTATCTGAGTTGCAGAGCTGGAGAACAAGAAGGTGGCTGTTTGGAAAGAGGGGCAGAAGTAGAGTGAGCTTAAAGGCACAGAACATGGAAAACCCTCTCCTTGGAGAAAGGAAGGCTCTATCCCTGTGACATTGTCCCAAGACTCAGGTAAGATGAACCTCCCTGGGGATGAAAAGCCTTGCTGTGAATTTATTCCGTGCAAAGGGCTGGGCTGTGGGCTCTTTTAGGCTTTGTGGTTAAGGGCAGGCTGTCCCCAGCCAAAGAACAAAATCAATCTCCACCCTGGCCTGACTGAGCAGGGCCTGAGCCTGCTGTGGGGCTGGGATATGGCCAAGAGGGTGGTGCTGTGTGCTGGCCAGGCTAGCACAGACCTGGCTTTGAGAGCCAGGAGCCTGCCAGGCAATCCCTGGATCTCAGCTGCCCTCTGGGGAGTGCCTGTCCTGGTGGTCCAGCTCTCAGAGCCCCACTGTGAGCGTTCCCAGGCAGAGAAAGGCACTTGCAGTGGGACAGAAGAGGCTGAGGAGGCTTTCCTGCAGCACAACTTCTCCAGCAGATCTATGTGAGGAGATTCTCCTGCTTGCTTAGGCTTTATACCCTTAAATTTGAACCTGTTTTGCCCTTAGAGTGTCTTTTTCTCCCAGTCCTGATCTCAATTCATGAGCCCCTCATTAATTTTTAAATTCTCCTCCTCCCAACTATAGCAGGAGAGGGTAAATGAGCAGCTCCCGTGGGTGCCTGCTGTTTGGCCAGTGTCACACCACAAGAGCCTCTCAAAACGAAGATCCCTTCTGTCCTGCTGTCCCTCCATAATCTTCAGCTTCATCCCAGTGGTTCTTCGAGGTGGTGGCTCAGGAGCCTCTGGTCTGAGGAGCGTTTGTGTGTTGGAGCTGTACAAAAGTGCTCTTCTTCTGCCTCATTCCCTGCCTAGCTGAGTGCTGACGTTCTCCAGCTGTAACCTCAGCCCTGGGCTCCGTGGGGGGAAGGAATCCCAGCCTGTCCATTCTCAGCCCTGGGAGTGACACAACTCTGGGAGCCAGAGCCAGCCCAGCAGCTGGGAATGACGGGACCCCCATGAAAGGCCTCCTGTCTGAGTCCCTGGGAGCTCCAGGGAAAGCTTGGAACCACCAGCTGTCCTGGCCATGGTGGAACAGCCCTGCTTCAACACCCTGGAGTGCTGGGGGTACCCTGTGGGGCTGCTCTGGATGTGGGTCCTGCCCATCTCCCCAGCCTTCTTGGCCAAGAACATTCCCTGGGGGTCACCAGCTCCCTGCTGCTCTCCTGGCCCTTGCTGCTGCCCAAATTCCCTTTGCCCCAAAACCCAGGGTGTCCCTTCTTGCTTTCAGACATTTCCAGCTGCCCAGACTGCCTGAAACTGTAAAATAAACCCAGAATGACACCATTCCCTGGAAGAAAGCAGCTCATGCCCCACGTGCTCTCCCTTTTCCCTCCTCCGCCTCGCTGCTCTCCAGGAAATCTCGTGCCTGGTGATTTATGGGCAGTAAAAGGGAGAAGGAGCCTGACTTGGGACCTGCTTTTGCAAGCCTCAGGGGAGTTCTGTGAGGCTCAGCTCGCCTGGAAGGTGTTTCTTGCTAGCGGCTGCAGGTGGGTGAGCCTTGCCAAGCTAAGAGGGGCAGCAGAGGAGCGTGAAACCATGGGATTAGTTCAGGCACCTTCTGGGGGCAGAATGAGAGCAAAACCAACTCGTGAGAGCTCTGAAGTTGAGGATGGCTCCAGGCACAGCTGGCCCAGCTGCAAGCCATTCTCAGGACAAGCTCACTTTTGCCACCAAATGTCCATATAATTTTATGGCTCTGGTCTATCCATCACGCCTAATATGTGGCCATATAAGCCAGGCTTAGGTAATGAGTTGTGACAGGCTGTACATTTCTTGGTGATTATGGCATGTGTCGTAAAGCAAAGAGCTGGAGGCAATAATCCCCTGGAAACACATTGCCTCAGGGTGTCCTGTTACCATTCTGAAATAAAATTACAATGAAAAACTAATGAAAACAGTCAAGAACTCCAGCCATAGGCAAGGCAGGACTGTCAGGGAATCAATCCTCCAGCCCCAAACTGTGGGGATCATTTTGGTCCAGTGTCAGCACCCACTGTCCCACCCCATGGGTGTTGCTGACAGCCAGGCCCTGGATGCTGCTCCTTCTGCCTCCAGGATCCTGGGCAAAGCAGCTTTTCCTTGGTGTGAGGGGTTCACCTGCACTCTGCTCACCCCCAGCTCGCCTGGGGGATTTGCAGGTTCTGGGAAATGTTGGAGAGGTCTGCACTCTAAACCCATTCAGTAAAAGTTTCCTATTGAATGGGCTGGGGTTTGATGGTCTGATTGGGTCCCTTCCAGTGCAGGATATTCGGTGATTCCTCTTTTATTCCCTGCATTTAAGGTGGAACATCTTGGGAATTGTTTGGGATAATAATCTCTCCTTTACTAACTGGGATCCCAGAACTGGAGCCTGAGAGCTGTGGAGTCTCAGAATGCAGAGGCTGGCACTTGGCTTTCCCCTGGTTTTCCTTCTCCTGCCTTCCACACCTTCATCTACTCCTTTTCCAGGGAGCAAGAGAGTTTTCATTCCAGAGAAAGTTGGGAAGAACTGCAGGAGCTGCCTGGAAGCACGGGGATATGACTGTCCTGCCTTCTGGACAAAGCCAGGAGTGACCCAGTTGGAGCTCAGTGAGGACCTTGAGCACGAGGTTGGACTTGAAACCTCCCAAGGATCCTTCTGAACCGGAATTTCTGTGATTCCATGGGAATTCAGTGTCTTTTGGGGTATTTGGGAGCACAAGCTGCCTCTCTTTTCCATGAAATCTCATCCATGAGGAAATCACTCCCACCAATACAAGGCAGCAGTTGTTCCATGGGCTTTTCTCTCTTTTCTCAGCACTAAATAAGGGATTGGTCCAGCACCACGATCCTGCAGCCAGAGGTTTGTGGGAGGAATTTCAGCACCACGTGTGTGATATCAACAATAATTCCTGTGGCTGAGCAGAGAATTCCAACTATCCACGATGAGCCCAGGAATGCCACCTGCTCCCATTCTTCTCCCAACAGAAAAAGGAGAAGATGCTGGGAAATTACAGCACAAATTTATTTCTTTCCTCTTTCTCCTCTTTTTGTTTTCCCCAAGCTTAAGAAAAACACCTAACAAAAAAAACCAACTTATTTTTTTTCCTCTTCTCACATCAACAGGATTTGCCAGTAATGAGGGAGGAGCAAGATGTGTCAAATGCCATCCCAGAAAGGTAAAATTGCTCTGATATTCCACAGGAACCAGCTCTGTTTGCAAATTTGGGGCTTTTCAGGAACAAAATCTTTGTCACCATTTCAATTTCATTGGCTTGCCAGGAGTGGAGTCTTTTCTATCAAGTTTTTGTTTAAGAGAGAACTCAAAAATACTGGTGGAAATGAGGGTCTTTTCCTCCTCTTTTCCTTCTTCCCACTTTTTGTGGGAAAAATACAAGCTGAGGAATTCCAGTGCCTTGAGAGCTGACTGAAAACTGCAGCTTTTAAGTTTGAAAACAACAACATGAAATTTTCCCCTTCTGCAAAGCAATTAGAAATCAGCATTTCTCATGCAGGAAAATTGGAGAAAAGCAGTTAAGTGTGGAGGGAGTCTAAAATGCTTCCTAACTCTGGGATTGTTAAAAAAAATAATCATTTGTTTCAATAAAAATCTGACATTTTAATAGGAGAAAATGTTTTGTTTGGATTTTTGGATACATAGTTGAAATTTACCAGCATCAAAATGCATTATGACATTTAATATATTATTATATGTCATGAAATATTTTAATATCCTTTAAACAAAATGGTCCAGGAAAAAACTGCCCAAACTGAAATGAAATATTCCAGCAGTGACTCTGGAAAACTCAAGAAAAGCTTTGTCCCTTTTCAAAAATTTCAGAAAAATGGACAAGTTCTTGCAAAATATTCGGATTTTGATTCCAAATGTGGGTTTGGAAGGAGCAAGAACTTCACCTCCAGGAACTCTTTGATCAATTCCTTTGGATCCATGGCTCTCTAGTTGCACTTGGAACTCCAAAATGTGCTTTATTTGTCATTTCCTTAAATCAAATTATCTCATCCCTCCAGAAGGAGAGGAAAAATTGGTCATTATCCTCATTTTACTGCCCAGGAAGCCAAGTTTTAGGGGAGAACTTGGAGGGAGAGCTTGAGGGGAAGCCAAGCTTTAGTGGCTAGCTCGGTGCTTCCCAAAACGTGGATGTTCCTCCAAGCCCAAACGAGGCACGTCCTGGATTAGGGAGTGTGGGAGGGACTGTGGGAATCAACCTCCCTGTTAAATCCACTTTTGGGGGGTTTTGCTGTGCTGTATCCCAAATAAACTGGGATTTTTACACGCTGCAACTGAGCTTACTTACTTACTGCCATTTCCCAGTTGTATTTTTGCCATTTTCCAGATTAATTTTGCCAATTCCCAGTCGAATTTTTCCATTTCCCAGTCTAACTTCCCTGGCAAGGAGCTGCCCCCACCAAGAATTCCCTGAATATTCCCCAGTTTTCTGTTTATTTGCTGCAAACTGGAAGCGTGGCTGAGCCAGGGGAGGCTGCTCAGGGTTGAATGAAGGTTGTGTCCCCTTTCCTCAGGCTCTCCTTGATCCTGATTTTAGGAGAAGCTTCCTGAAAACAACATGACAAGTGTCGTTTGTCCCATCACAGACAGGCTTTGTCCCATCAAGTCACCCTCAACTGATCTGCAAGCAGATTTGAGAGTTAAAACCTGTTTCTTTTTTATTTTTGAAGTGCCTGGTTTCCCCTGGAGGAGATCTCTGGAGTCCTTGGGAAGACTCAAAAGTGACTGAATAAACTGGGTTTTTTAATATTAAAGTGTTAAAAATGGATTCAGGCTAAAAGGGAACATTAGGAACATTATTAATTTTATTTTTTTTCCAAATTCCTTTGAAAACAAAATATCCTTATGGATTGGCATCCATCATGGATGCCATATTTCCAAGGAAACAAATTTTAATAAGCAAGATATTGATGTGTGAGTTCCCTGCAGGCTAAAGAAAGGTTTCTAATGAGCCAGTTTTTAGCTTGGAATAGGAAATAAATATAATTTCCAAACTTCAGTTACTCACAGCAGCTTTGCCCTTGCTGCACGAGGCCCTTTGACCCAAAACTTTGGTGGAGGTTTGAGATGAGCTGGGATTAAGGTCCCTGGAGCAGGATAAGGTCCCACCTTCTGGATTCCAGGGTCTGCTCCTCTCCTCACAGAAGCCAACAGGAGGAAGTCTCCACAAGGTTAGGTGAATTCAAATATTTCTGCATTTTTTTTGTCCTTTTCCAACTGGATGTGCAGCTGGAGTTGTGTTCCCATCCCACTGATGAGCTGGAATCTGCTCCTTCCCAAATCTTCAGCATCCCAACGCTGTCCTTAGAAGGACCTGACTCCACAGCTTCCAGAAATGGGAAGTTCCGAGGTTTCACCCAGCTGGAATTACAACAAAACCCTGGAAAAGTGACCCTCCAAAGAAATCCCTGATCTCCTGTGACAGGGACAACCCTCATTTCCAACCTGTTTCCAAACGTCCTGACAGTGGGCGAGTCGGGAATGAGGGAAGCAATAAACTGGCTCCTCGGCCACAAATGAGGAATTAATTAAACACTTGCTTTTCATTTCTCCCCCTCCTTGCCCAAGGCTGAGCAGATCCCTTTGACAACCCCTTCCCACTGGGGGAAAGGGGTGTGGGGACATTTTTTCCCTGCTTGACTTGGGCAGTTTGTTGCCAGCTCTTTTTTCCCTCCGGCTCTTTCCCGAGCATGGTGAGCCGGGAGGAAGATTTGGGGCGCTGCCTTTAGCAGTGGTGTCTGTGGAAAAGATTCCGATGGTATCAGGGAGAGGCAATATTTAGTCAATCCCAGAATTCCAGGATGGAATTTGGGTGGAAAGGGACCTCAAAACTCGTCTTGTTCCAACCCCTTGCTGGTTTTCACTATCCCAGGTGGCTCCAAGCCCCATCCAGCCTGGCCTTGGACATTCCAGGGTTCCAGGGGCAGCCACAGCTTCTCTCAGTCACTTCAATTCCTTGGTGTCACGTCCTGTGCAGCACCTGCACACCACGGGCTGGATCATGATTTAGGAGTGTTTCCCATCAAATCCCTGCTTGAATCTTTGGATACTCCAGGTCTGGAGTGACTTCAGAGAGGTGCTGTGATCCCTGAGAGGAGGTAAATCACAAATGGACTTCCTTTTCCCAAGGGATGTGTCCAGCTCCACATCTGCTGCTGTGGAAAAATGAGCTTTTTCCTCACCTTTTAGTGTCCCTGGCACTGAGAATTCCCCAGTCCTGCTCCTCCCTGGTTTGCAGCATCTCTGTCACCTGCAAATATGGGAAACTTCCTGAAAATGATGACAGAAATGTTTCTGTGCCCGAGGAGAAACAGGAACGTCGTGGTCAGTTAGGGGCTGGTGTTCCCTCATCAATTCTTGGTAGAAAGGACCCATGGACAGCTCTGTGTCCATCCCATGGGTCTCCCCTTCCAGCTCTGATCTTTTCAGCTGAGTTAATCTCTGCCCTCAGGACTGGCCTTTCCTCAGCCCTTCTCCCAGAGCAGTGGGACCATTCCTGCATGGGGCAGGACCTGACCTTCCCCAAGGCCATCCACGGCCTGATGGTCACCACACTGCTCCTGATTTCAGGGATCGTGCTCCAGGAGCAGAATTTGCAGCGGAATATGGAATCACAGAGGAGATCTGACACTTTCCTTGCCTTTTTTTGTCTCTTCCTCTCTTCCCCCAGCATGGCCCGGCCCCAATTACAGCCCGGGGCGCTCTCGGAGGGGACATTCAAACCCAACAAAGCCCCATCCCCCGCCCTACAAAGGCGACATCTCCTGGGCCTGTGCCCTAATGAGAGCAAATTTTTTGTCCAAACATTTGAAGCGAGGAGGTGCCTTCTCCTGCCACCCCCTGCCGGGGTTAATATCATTATCCAGTTGGCTCTGGTTGGGAATTAAAACAAGGGCATTCTCTTCTTTTAATGAGAGCTGACAGTGGCTCCAGCACTTCAGAAGGGAATTAAGGAAGGAGGGATGGCTGTGGAGTCTGTCTCCCTGGAGTCTTATCCACCAGCCCTGCTGCCCCGTGGGATCAAAGGCCACTTACCTGCTGCTGAGCACCAAATCCCTTGGGATACCACGCTGGAAATAACGATTTTAGCAGGCAGAGCAATCCAAGGATCCGCTTCGACGGGGCAGGAAGGCAGAGAGGAGCCCTTGAGGTTTTGGGCATCGTGGGCAGATCTAAAATGGGATTTTAGAGTGTTAAACCTGGCCAGGTTTTGGTTAGGACTTGGTGGAAACAGGAAAATTTTGGTGTAGCCAGTCTGGTGAAAGTGAAATGTTGTGGAGAAAATGATGCATATATATATTTTTTGATTTTTTTTTTAATTGAAAACTCTAAGTTTTCAATGGCATCTTTTGGACTTCAGATAAGTGCTTCAGAGAAGGGGTTTTATTTTTAGAAATTAAAAAAAAAAAAAAAAGCTGATTAGAAACAGCCACCAAAACCTCCCCATGTCTTATCACTGAAAAACAGCAAGTTCAGCCCATCCTCCTCTCTGTCTCAGGATAGGTTTGATTAGAAACATCAAAAAAATGCAAGGCAAAAATGTGAATTTTTAATCCCATTTTAAAGGACCTTTACCCATGCGTGAACTCTCCTTTTGAAGTGCTGCAGTGGCTCTTGCCCAGTCTGCTCTGAAGAAGAGATGCCCAAACAAAGGGAACAAGTGATCTTAATTGTGACAGGGTTCCAGGCTTCCACTGCTGGGACATGATCAGGAAATCCATTTCCTGGGATGCCAGGGGAATCTCTGGTGCTCTGGAGGTGGGGAGGAGATGCTGAGCCACACAAAGCAGCCCCCAGGGTGTGAAAATGGATTGAAGAGGCCGATTGCAACGGTTGCAGGGAATTTTCTTGGATTTTTTTTGTGTGCTGGAATGGTTTATAGCTGTCCTGTGGAAGGGATCGGGTGGAAAACGAATTCCTCTTTCATGGATCACAGAAAGGATTCTCGCTACATTCCTCTGCCATGGAGCTTCAAGTGGAGCTGAACAACTGCAGGAGCTGGTACAGGAGAACTTCAGCCCAAATCCCAGCATTTCATGGAATGGTGTCCTCCTTAGGAGCATCCCAGCTTAAAAGTCATGCTCTAGCATATATTCTTCATCTAGGAATTACTAGCATGGATCTGGGGAGGCAGGATGCTTGCTGGAAGAAAATGGGAGAGTTAATGGCTCTGGGGATATTTCCTTTCTCAAAAGGCCAGGTCAGAGGTGCTGCTGCTGCTGGGGACCTGGTTCTTGCTGTCCCCTTGGTAGCACTGTGGGATAAAGGACAGCAAATAAGAGTTTTGGGGCACTCACAACACTGGGGAAACCTGGACAAATGTGTCGCAGTTGCAGCTGTGGTAGGGGAAAAAAAAACCCCATTCCATAATGTCCATCACAGAGGAAAAAATCTGTTTTGTTTTGGTTTTTTTCCCTTTAATTGGAAAGCTGAAAGTTAATAATTAATTTGAAAATGAATGCACTTTTAGGCTTCTGGATGAGAGGTTTTCAGTTTCCAATGGACAGGTGATAGAGCTTAGGGAAAACCAACACTCTTAGGGGGAAATCCGCCTGTTTTGGTGCTTAGCCCTGGAGCGGGGCAGGACCACGTGGGAGCTGCAGGGAAAGGCAGCATTAACGACCTGAAGCCACTCATCCATCTCCAGCAGGGCTGGGGGTACAAATGGAAGTGGCTGGGGCCATCCCAGCCCATTCCCTGCAGGCTGGGAGGGGGAGCCAGGCAGGAACCCCCGGGAGCAGGAACGCCGCAGTGCAGGTAGCGCTCGATAAACAGCGAGTGAGAACCCAGCCGTCTCCGTCAGGAAATCAATTCGATGGGGGCCTTTAGGTTGGCTTTTTCCCTGTTTTCCCTCCTCTCTTCCCCTCCCCTTTCCCATTTTGCAGGCAGGTGTCTAAGGTGAGGGTTGTGGGAGCAATCGCTTCTCGAGGCAGCTGCTTTGCTGTTCCTCCTGCTCACGGCTGAAGGGCAGCACAGCCTGTGGCTCCGGGGATTTGTGCTTCTCCTCATCCCCCCATCCACAGGGAAGCTGGGGATGGAGCTGGGAAGGTCTCCACGGTCCCATCTTTGAGCTGTTTGCATCCCAAAGGAGGTGCATTAGCCTTGGAGTTGGTCCTAGCCAGCAAGACCCAGAGCAGGGCGAGGAGGTTTTCAGGCTCAGGGTTTGGAAGGATGTGCTTGCTCTGGGTTTGGCTCCTGAGCTTGATCAGAGATGAGGAAAGGCTGGGAAGGGGGTTAAATCCAGCTCTGCTCAGGAAAAACCACTGGAAGTGAAGGGGCAGCACGGGGGGTTTGGCCACAGGAGAGCAGAAAATTGATGGGTCAGGCTTGATGGATTCAGCAGGGCTGGCTCTGTTTGGGAGCAGCCAGGGGTCTGGATCTGGGATTTGAGACCAACTCTCTGATCTTTATATCCTCTTTATCACTTGTCCTTGGTGGTTTGGGATTTTGCTTGCCTTGCTCCTCACTTAATCCCTCAAAAATCAAAACTGCCCAACCCGTTCCACTGCTGGCTGCACAGAGACCTGAGCATGGGAGGAAGAGATGGCATTGGCTTCACCAGGAAGGGCCAAATTACATCTTTGCAAAGATGGAGATGGGTTTAAGACATCAAACACCACCAAGAAACTGGATTTCAAAAGCTTTTTGCTTTAAAAAATCAGAATATCCAGTGGTCTGGGCTGTAATGTCATGCTTTCATAAAGCAAAAACTGTCTGAGCCAAAATATCAGGTCTTAAGTGGCTAATTTGGTCAGCAAACACAGTCATTCAGCCCAAATAATGAGGAGGGGAAATGCCACTTTGAGGGCAGGAAAGGGGACAGAGCAGGGACTGACAGCCTTGAGACCAGGTCCATATCCCTACATAGGTGCTGCCAGAGGCAGAGACCTTGATATATCATCTCTCCCTTTGAACAATCCCAGGTCAGCCATGCAGCTTCATTCATCTTCTCCCTCAGGCAAGGAAAGGAACAAATTCTCTGCCTGGTCTGGATTCCAGATGTGTACCAGTACCTGGGATGCTGAGTCTCAGCAGAGCCCTGGGAGCTGGAGAGCACCGGGCTCCTGATAACAGCAGCACATCCCTGGGGGCAGCCAGAGCTGCTCCATCCCCTGGAGCATCCTGCTCCACCTCCTGGTGGAGTTACCACCCCTCACCAAGTGGATATAACCTGCTGCAAACATGAAGTGTTATTTAAATTATTTCTCTGACCAAAAGCTGAAGGAAAGAACTTCACACCGTGATCATTAAGCCCCAGCTACCAAATCTACCTCAGCTGCTTTTAATCATCTGGACATCCCCTGAGCTCCCAGATGCCAGGCTTGGGTTTATTCCCCTGCAGGAACTTGTTAGGCTGTCAGCCCTAAATGTTCCAATATCCCAGGTGAGGCACCTCCCATCTTCATTTAATTACCTATCTCCACTCCTACATATATATCCCATCTCCCAGCTTGTAGGCTAAAATAGATGACTGGGAAAGGAATGGATTGAGGAGCGTTTTGCTTTGCCTTTTGTTCTCCAGCCATCAGGTCTGGATTTGAAACCACAAGCTGACAAAAAGGCTCCCGCTCGATACGGGGGGCTCGTACATCTGCTGCTTGCATGTCTGATCTGTTCAGGGCTGTGTTGGGCAGGTTAAACCTGTGGTTTTCTGCCCTGTTAACAAGTCTAATGTTGGGAAAGGAAATGTCATCCTGGTTCATCATATCAGGGAGGGGAATCAGGGCAAAGAACATCACCTGGCTTGGCCAAAGGGGACAGTTTTCTCTCTTTTTCTGAACTTCATTTGGATTCTGCAGAAGGAAACTGCAGTTTTGTTCAAGCCAAACCTAAATGGAAATATTATCTATAGAAGGCTTCAGAATGCTGTGGATTGGGGTTATTTTTTGTCTGCCTGCACATGATGTCATCTTTTAACACTTGTCTGCATCAGGCACCGTATCTACCCTCAGTGAGCCCGGTGTGGCCCCAGCACTGTCCTGTAGCTCGTGTCCAGCTCGTTGTGTCCCCAGCTCAGTCCCTGGGAAGGAAAGACAAGGCCTGGGGTTATGTCTTTACCTCTTGGCTGTGTTTCCTGCCCGCCCCCCCCAAATTAGCTGGAATCAGGGAGGAAGATCCCCCAGGGATTCTTCTCCTGTTGCCTGCGAGCAGAGACTTTGCCAGGCTGGAGCCTCCTCGCTGCAGAGCCCAGGAGGTGCCACTGGCTGTGACAGGGAGAAGGAGGGTTTGGAAAACAAGCACATTTCTCCCGAGGCCTCTGCTGTGTGTCGCTCCCTGCAGCCCATCCTGTTGCAGCCCCCAGCCCGCCGCTCCTATTTCAGCAATCAGCTGCAAGACAAACCAGCTGGCCCCTGCCGAGGTGTGGAAACTCCACCGGGGGATTAAGCTGGTCTTACCATCAGTCCTCACTTGTGAAAATACAACCTACTAAGTTTTCCTAGATGATGCAGTTTTCAATTGCTTTTGTTTGCTTTTCAGGCAGGTCTTAAATCAGGCTGTCAGTCAGGCTCCCTTCCTCCCCCTGCCTCGCCTCCGAGGCGGCTTCCAGGCGCTGCTACAGGACCCGCAATCTCTTTCCTATTGCCATTTATTTATGGGGTTTTCCTTTCCTCCCGCTAGGAAGGGAGGGGCTGTGTCTCGCACAGCGAAGCTTGAGCTCTGCAGCTCGTTCTCTGGAGCTCCCAGCCCGGGCAGGGGCAGCCAGGGATGCAGAGGGGACGGTGGGGACACTGCGGTGGCACTTGGTGTCTCCGCATCTCCAGCTTTCTCCTTTCTTTCTCCAGCTTTCTAACATTCTGAGATGCTACAGACTCTGAAGGGAGGCTGTGGAGGTCGTTATCAGCGTCCTACAAACCTCTCACGTCTCTCTTCACACCTGCGAGGAGGATTTCCCGTGAAAAGCTGAGGGAGAGGCTTTATCTGCCTTTCCTCCCCTCCCTCTCCGCCTTGGGCTGTTACATCCCTCTCTCAGCCACAAAACACCTTTGTGCTGTGTCCCACGCGTAGAGAAGAGCTGAAGTTTGTTAGAGCTCGTTAATAGAGTCTCAAAAAAAGGTGCCACGGTTTTTTTTGGAGGATGAAATAGTGGCTGAGAGGCGCAGGGAGCGGCTCTGGAAGGTGCAAGCTGCAAGTTCAGGAGGGCTCAGCCTCGCTCTCCATCCCACCAGGCACATTTTCTATATCTTTAGGTGCTTGAGCACAGCCCTGTCAACACATGGGGAAGGAGGTGGTTCTGCCTGAGTGTGTGCAGCAAATCCAACACATCCCAGGCAGAGATTGACTCTGTTTGACATCTGGAGCAGGTCGGTGCCTCCGGGATGCAGCAGAGCTGCTCTGCGTATGTTCAGGGCTGGGATTTGTGGCCATCCAGAGCAAGCCCTGACCCAGGTCTCTGGGCATTCAGTCACCACTCTGAGTCGTGGTGCACAGCTCCCTCTGGCAGAGGTTGCTGGTCTCCAAGGACCTCCACAAATCTGGCCCAAATCTCACAAGCAGCCCCATCTCTCACCCCCACCCCGGCCTCAGTGTTCCAGGTGTTTTCTTCCTCCTTTGTCTCATAACACAATTCACAAAGGACAGAGCTCTTCCAGATATGGGAATCTGGGCGCCAAGTCCGCTCCCAGCAGCCCTCTAAATCCTACCCCTCCATGTAATTTAAATTGCAGGGGTTGTGCCTAGGGGAAGGTGGGGGAGGCTGCTGGATTTGAATGTCACCTGGTTAACGAGCGCACCGCAATCCCTTTTCCCCCTGTATGGACAGCAGAAGGCAGGAGATGGAGGGGGTCTGATCAGCTCTGCTAGCTGATCTCAGCTGGAGAAGCTGTTTCCTCTGCTGTGACTGGTATAACACAGAGCTGGTGGAGCTGGGAGGATGGTTGGAATCAGGGCTTGCAGCTCTCCCCAAGCTCCTGGGGGAGCCCCATGCTGAGGTGCTGGCAACTCTCACCTCTGATAAGGGAGAAGGCAGAGAAAATCCAGGGCCTGTCTCATGCTGGAGGAGCTGGATTTTTGTGTGCAAGCGGCGCAGAATGGTCCCTTCCTAGCACAGAGGTGTATCCTTAGGTTTAACCGACAGAAAAATGCAAATCCTGCTCTAACACACCCCACTGCTGCCACAGACAGGCAATGAATCATCCTCAAATATTTTTCTTAGTGGAAAGTGTGGCTACCTGGGCAGATAAGCAAGGCAAGGTACCCTAAAGCTGCTTGTTGCCAGAGGAAGATTTGGGAGTGCTGATATCCAAGTGAATGGTGGTTTTCTGGCTGGCTGTAGGATGGGAGAAAGGGCTTCCCAGGTGTTTTTTCCTGCTGTTGGCTGATATGAAAATGGCTTGGACAACTGCAGAGCCACCCATGCAGACACGAGGCTCCAGTAACAAGGCTGACAGTGTGGCTGCCCCTGACTTTAACTGCTAAATCCACAGGAGCTCCTCACTTCAAGCCTTCAGCTGGTTTTATATCTGATTTAACCAAGCGTGAACAACACTGCCACTTAAATAAAGCTTTGTTTCCATTCTCTTCTTTGCATCTCCTCCCAGGCAGCCTGGAGATGATTGGAGAGAGCTGCATCTTCCAGTACTTCAGAGAGCCAAGAAGGACCCAAATTCCTGGTCTTAGTGTTAGACTGGTTTTGTTCTGTGCAGCAGGAGTAAGAAAAATCCCAACTGAAACATGAAAGTGGCTGGGCTGTTAAAGACTCCAGCCCACAGAAGAAGAGGAAATATATTTTCCCCCGTCCAAAGCGAGCTGAAACACCAAAATTCCCTCATCACACAGCCCTGATGTGAAAGCCAGGTTGCTTCCCCTCCACACATCTGCAGCACTGCAGCTCCTGGTGCCTCCAGGGGAAAACAAGGCAGCCACGAGCCCTGCCAGCTGTCTCCAGCACAGCGTGGTGCCAAGGCCTGGGGAGCTGGCAGGAGGAAGGCTGGGATGCACAGCGTGCCTGGGAAGCCTTTGGGGGATGCTCTGCACGAGAGCTGCATTGCTGCCCCCATTAGCAGCATGGCTTGAGTGGCTTCATCCCCTGCAGCTTGAGCAGGAGCTTATCCAATTCCCAAACTCCCCAGGGATGTGGCTCACTCAGCTGGCTCAGCTCGAGGAAGGAAAAGCATCTGGCTGGTGTCAGAGCTGGTTGTGGCTGAGAGAGCAATGAGGCATCACTGCACCGTGCCTTGGACTGGGATCTGCTGGATGTGGGACCTCCTGTTTGCTCCCAAGAGATCTCCCAGCCACTGCTGCTCGGTGTCCTTGGAAAGCTGCTGGATTCATTGCTGATGCTACTTGGAAAAAGCTGCTCAAGAGTCTTTACCTGTGAGCTTGGCTGTGATTAAAATTGGAACATTTCAAGGATAAAGAGGATTCCTGACAGAACTCCAAAATACTCGCTGTGGGATGCCAAAGGGTTAATGCTTAACTGAACTCCTCTTTCCATGCACCAGCTTCCCTGGGAATCTGGTTTTTAACCTGACACAGAAAAATGGGAAAATGGCAAAGGTTTTATATTTGATCTGGATTAACCAGGAGCATCCAGAGCCAGCACCATTCCTCAGGGGTCTCTGGTGGGGACAGCTGGAGGCAAACCAGGCTGTGCTGTGGGATACACGTGGCACTGCTATCCCAGTCATTGGAACAGACCTTGCAAGGGGATTTTAGAGCCACTGGAAGCAGAGCTGGCTGGGAATCTTTCTGATAAAGCACGTGTTGGAGTCGCTTGGTCAGATGGAACTTGTCAGAGCAATGTGTGACACCTGCCAAAGCTGAAGCTGGGAATGCTTCCTTCCATCAGAGGGGAGAAAAAAGGGGATCCAGGAGGAGCAATGGATTTGTGGAAATGCATGCAGGCTGAGTGTTGGCTCCAGCTCTCTGCAGTGGCCAGAAGCACAAGGAATGGCTGTCACTGACACCTCCTTGGCCACCCAAGACCCCTGATGTGGTGCCAGGACCCACCACGGTGTGGGTGTCCTCAGTGAGTGCCACATGCCAGAGCCTCTTGTTCCATGCATGGTGTCTTGGATTAAAGAATTTAGGTTGGAAGGGACTTATAAAAGTCATTGAGTGCAATCCCCTGCCATGGGCAGGGCCATCTTCAGCCTCAGAGCCCCATCCAGCCTGGCCTGGGTGTTTCCAGGCATGGGATGAGCTGCCAGTGGGTGATGCTCCTTAATCCCCACCTTGAAGCAAACTGTTGAGCTCAAACCAGTAACACTTCCAACCCCTTGTGCTCTCCTTTCCCTTTTCCTCTGAGAAAAACTGGAGGCAGCCACATCCATGTGGTGGGAAAGAGGAACATTTTGGGAATTTTTCTGCAGGCTATCAGTGGTCCTGCTGCCCTGGACATAGAGAGGCTGTGCTTAGGGCGAACTCCTTTCAGCTGCTCCTCAGTGTAAATCTGACCCACGAGCTCACCCAGTTCATAGACACTGCCTGTTGAAAAGGCAGTAAATCATCTAAAACCCTCAGTCAGAACTGGCTTGGGAATGTTTTATGGTGGAATTAGAATAATGAATGAGGAGCCTGCTGTTTGTGTTTGTTTTGGCTTGTGAGCTGCTGAAAAAGTCTGGTACTGAACTTGGTGATAAAGTCTCCTCCATCTGATGTTGGAAACAACTTTTTAAAGCCTCCAAGACCCAGGAGGGTGAGAGGTTGGCCCAGCATGAGCTGAGAGAACACTAGGGCTGAGATAAGAGGCCTGGGTGTGTTTTGGGGCACGATGAGCCCTTGCTGCTGGAGGATGCAAGCTCTCCAAAGCTTTGGACACTCTCCTCCTTGGGGCTGGCCCACCAGATGCTGGAGGAGCAAAGTGAGTTGGCCAAACCTGCGAGAATCCGGCTACTTCCATGCTCTGAGTAGCCAAACTCTCTGGGATGCTTTGGGGTTGCTCCACAGCTGGTGGCAGGTCACCCCTCACATGTCCTTGGCAGGTTCCTTTCCAGCTTTGCTCTCAGATCCCAGCTTGAGCTCACAGTTATAAAATGAGCTTCGTGCTCTGACTCTGCCAGAACTGCAGGGGCTGGAGAGAGCCTGGCTGTGATTTTTGCCAAGCTTTGATGTGGGTCTGGATGGCTCCTGGGTAGAGCTGGGACAGTTTTCTTCTGGCTGGGGGAAGATACTCTGGAAAAACCTGAGGAGCTGCCGGTTAGTGGGACACAGTTCAGATGGACAGATGGATGGGGAGCATTTCTGTGTTAGTATGAATGATCCAATAATGCAGTTCCAATGCATGATCCCTAATCCATGCATGCTGCAGCAAATTCCCATTTTTCTGGAGCACTCTGTGCCCAGGCAGCCCCTCTGATGGCACTGGGAGCACTGGATGTGCTCAGCCCCCTCCATGTCAGAGCTCAGCAGGGCTCTCCAAAGAGCTGGAATCACTTCCCTTTTCTGGATCCAGGTTTTTATTTCCTGGTGGTCCCTGATGATCCCTGCTGCTTGGCTCTGAGCAGGACACATTTCACCAAACATTAGGATCCTTCTTCTCCAAATCTTTACCCCAGCATATGGACCCAAATCCTAATTCTTCCACAGTGGTCAAAACCTGGCAACACTCAGTCTCATTTTTGCTTCCATGGTTGGTTTTCTACTTTCTAAGGGCTGTAATCAACATCACTTTTCCAGAAGAAAACCCTGCTCACCTGGTCTTGCCATTTTTCAGCTTTTTGGTGTTTTTCTCCTCCAAAGTTTTGAACTTTGCTTTCCCAAATTGTTTAACAAGTAATGTTTAATGATGGGAAGCGACTTAGAGCTGCACAAAAGCCTGTCCCACCTGGCAAACTGTGAAATGCAGTTTGCAGATGGAGCCTCCCCTTTGGTCCACGTTGGATAAACTGAAGCCTTTGTTGGGGAGCTGCTTAAAGGGTGGAGTTTGAATTTCCAAAATGTGGGAAGGGCAGGATTTTCTGTCCTGCTGCATCTCCTGTGAGTGATCACAGGGCAGAGTCCAGGCTCGGCCTTGGCCTTTCCCACCAGCCATCGCAAGACCCAAGGACACGAGAGTCCTGTCCCGACTTCTGACCCAGCCGTGGGCTTTGCACTCCCATTTTGTGCTCAGAAGGATAAAACAAGCTCAGCTCAGCTCACCTGGCTCACCCAGCCCTTGTCTGTCGCCCCCAGCCAAGGAAATTCCGCGTGGGATGGATCCGGCTCAGGCGGGGAGCGCTGAGGGCGAGCTCCGTCCCTGCAGGCCCAGCACGGCTGGGTTCACCAGTCGGGCTTTTTGTGGGATTTGGAGCTGCTCTGAGGTTGTCTGGCAGTTCCAGCAGGGCTCAGAGGGAGGAGAACACCACGAGGGATCCCTCCGTGTCCCCCGCTGCCACCCCAAAGCGTGTCCCCACAGCCAGCAGCCAGGCCTGGCCTCACCGTGTCCTTCCATGCCCCTTCTCCTCCTTCTCGACACCCCCTGAACCTGAGCACTCGCTTCAAGTTGATCCCAAGTTTATTTTGGAGCTGGATCGGCCTCCCCTGAGGCCAGGCCCGTGGCTGCCTCCTGGCGAAGTGGCTCTCTCAGGGGCAGCCTTTATCTCTTTGAAGATTAGGGGGCTTTAACATGTCTTTAAAGTGAATTTCATCCCCCCCCCACCACTCCTCTGTTTTATTATGATAATTGATGACCAGCAAACTTTTCTTTTCCTTTATCTCTTAAATATGTTTCTTTACCCTTAAAAATGCAATATTTCTTTTAACTGGGAATATGGATGGGTCTGTGTGGAACAGGGCTGCCTTGGAATCATCTGTCAATTTGATCATGTAAAGCCTCTGTTTTCAGCTGGCATCCAGTGCAGATTTCAAAGCTGTGACTCACCACTTCTTTGCAGAGTTAGGAGTGAAAAAAACAAGGTAATAATAAAAAAAAAATAAAAATAAATGTTTTCCAAGTGGTCAATTACTGAGCTTTAATTTTGAGCCTCTGTATCAGGGAGTTTTGGGTGTGTGTGTTCAGGAAGGATTAAAAGCGCTAAAAGATTGCAGTAGCAGGGCCTACAAAATGAATGGTTGGCCTTGGAAAGAGGAGGTTAGAAGAAATAAAATTATTGTAAATGAAAGGGCAAAATTCAAAGTTTTTTAACAAAGGATAAGGCAGGAAAGGGGAAGTCATGATAACAATTTAATATATAGTCAAAACATTGTATTTGAGTATAATGTAGATAAACTCATCTAGCAAATGCTTGGAACTGAAACTGCCTTTTCCCTCCCTGCAATAACTGTACAAAAAACTAAATAAATCCATATCTAATGGGTAAATATATAACTATAAATCTAAATAACTAAAATAAACCCATTCTCAGACACAAAGGACGTGTCAAACTGAAACCCAGATATTTACTCTGAAAATGTGAACGTGCATTTTTTTAAAGCAAATTTTCCCCCCCAGTTTATATCATTTGACCTAAAATGCCATTTTCATCAGTGTGATCACAGCTCCACTGGGAACCAGTCTGTGTTTGCTGGGCCTGATACCCCAGCCCAGAGTAGCCCAGGGCTCTGAGGGCTCCCAGGAGGTGACAGTGGCTCTGTGCTCATGCCACCAGTGGCAGAATCCCAGGATTTCCCCAGGCCAAGTCTCCAAATGGTGTCAGGAGAGAGGGTGAGCAGCAGCTCTGGCTTGTCAGAGATTTTTACCTTATCATGGGCATCTTAAATCCACGAGGAGGCATTAAAGATGAGCATTTGTGAAGCCTGAGGAGCACCAGTGATGCTTCTGGGGCAGGATGATTCCAGCAGCAGGGATGATTCCTAAGGGCTCAGGGCTTGGCATGCCATGGCTGGCAGTGCCAACTTCCAGTGCCTTATTCCAGAATATCCCACTCCAGGATGGGGTGAGCCCAGCTCCCTGCAGGCTTTGGGAGGTGGAGATAGGGTGAATCCCATGGATGTTTGTGTTTGGAAGCTCCCACTGGGATCACGCTGCACTGGGAGCACGTGGGACCCACCAAGGCAGAGTCACCGTATGGTTAAACCGCAGAATCACAGAACTGTTGGGTTGGAAGGGACTTCAAAAAACATCTCATTCCACCCCTGCCACGGCAGGCACACCTTCCACTAGACCAGGCTGCTCCAAGCCCCATCCAGCCTGGCCTTGAACACTTCCAAGGATGGGACAAACCACCTCTAACACCTCCAAGACCCCAGAAGGACCGTGGGGCAGCAGAGCTGGGGTGGAGCTGGGGGTCAGGAGGTGGGTGGGATGCAGAAGCTCTCGGAGCACAAATCAGGACATTTTAACCCCAAATTTGCAAGAAGCTGCTGATGGGAAGCCCTTCATGATGCTGAGAAAAGCTGGGATTTGATGGTTGCTCAACCTCTCCAATTGAGTGAGAGGGATGTGAAATGGAAAGATCCCATGTGTCCACTCTCATTTACTGAATTTACCATTCCTTGCACCAAGGCAGTGTCTGGAATTATTCCTTTCCTCAAGCAGCGATGTTTTCTCAGATGTTTTGCAGGTTGGCACCTCCAGCCTCTCCTCTGGACCAGTGTGGGGATTGCTCCTGCCCAGCTCTGCCGGCTCTTCAGCCCACAGTGATCACCTGAAGTGAGCCCCACTCATCTTCCCTTTGCCATTTCATTGCCAAAGGCTGTTTGCTCAAAAATTCACACCAAGCTCCACTTAGAAGCAGCTTCAATGCTTTGTGAGCCTCAGGAGACCAAGAGCTGGTCACCAGAAATGTGCCAGGAGTTCTTACACCCTTTGAAAGCTGCCTAGACCTGCTGAGAGCAGCAAATTAGCAAAATTAGTATTTTTCAAAATATGGTGCACCATGGCTGGCAAACCCAAAGTGAAGTAGAAGATGGGACAGGGAGTGAACTTTGGAATGGGACAGTGGGGTAAACAGAGAGGAAGGAGAGCAGAACTACCAGACTGAGCCCAGAGTTTGGGTCTAAGAACAGGATCTCTGTGGTGACTGCATTCTCTGACTGCTTTCCATGAGTGAACTGTTGCTGCTGACGTGGCTTGGTCCTGCACACACCCATCTCCTCTTGGGAAAGGTGATGGAGGTGGAACAAGAGTTTGGAAAGCAGAGCCTGAGTCAGGCAGAGCTGGGAGAAGCTCTGCTGAAATCCCCCGAGCAGTGAGGCACCCCCTGCTATCAGGAGGCTTTTGGGGGCTCCTCCAGCAGTAGCAACTGGCTCAGGCTGGATCTGAGCCTGTGGAATTAGGGATGAAAAGCTGCATTACAGGTCCAGGGAGCCCACCCAGGGCCCTCCAGCCGGCAGAGTGCCAGCATGAGGATGGATCCAAGGGCCATTGAAAGCCCTCATCCAACGTATATTTGGTTTGTCTTGTGTGACACAGAGAACCTGAGTTATTATTTGATCCTGCTCTGAGTAATAACCAGATAAATGGGCCTGCGGATTTCCAAATAAACATTTTAATAAATGAGGGGGGAATTAAAGGAGAGCTGCTCCCCCCCTCTCCCCTGCTGCCAATATTAATGTTCAAATGAAGGCAGGCAGTGTCTAACAGAGCCCCGTGTACTGTAAATACATTTCTTGCACTGTCACATATAAACACAGCAGAGACGGAGATCAAAAGGTCTCGCTGTGCCGAGCAGAGCCGTGTGATGAAGTGAACATGTTGCTTTGTGCCTGGGGTGGGGTGATGGGACGCCTGAGAATAACAGACTGGCTGGAGACGGAGCAGCCCAGAAGGCCTGGGGGGCCTCAAAGGGGAAAAAAAAAAAAAATCCCCACTAGCAGCAGGAAAAATAAATAATTCCGTTATCTCTGATGAATTTCTGCCTTTGATCTGGCTTTTCCTCTCCCTCGCGCTGCCTTCTCGTTCCCTCTTCTCCCCCTTGCTCGCAGCCCCCCCAGCTCCCCTTCGGACAATTTTTCCCCCTCTTTCCCCTCTGGGTTTGATTTATCCCACGGCCGGCTCGGGGAGCCTGCTGGGCTCTGATGGATGGGCAGAGCTCGTCTGCCCAGCCCTGGCCCCGGCGTCTGCCAGGACATCCCCGGCTGCCTTTCATTCCTGGAAACCCGGAGAGCCCCGCGGGGCAGCCCCGGGCGCTGCATTCGCTCCGGGGCTTGTGCTTCCCCTGGGGAAGATGCTTTAGAGCCTCTCCCAAAGCCCAGCCTTCCCCACGCCGGGGTTATTCAGCTTAACCCTGACAGCTGCTAAATAATTGGGTGTTTCTTCCACGGCCAGTGCCTCCTTCCTGAGCCACATGGGTGCCTCTGATATTTCCCTGCAGCATTTGCCAGCAGAAAAAGAATAAAGGCGGGGTTTGGAAGCGGCAGAGCGGGGTTGGGATGGTGGAAGAGCCTGCTGAGGGGATGGATGGGGAGCAGGGATGGGATGTGGTGGGATTCACTCCCCTCAGGGCTCACCGAGCCACTGGGATGGTCCTTGAAAGGAGAGGACAGAGGAGCAATGCCAAAATATTGCTTGCCTGCACCTTAGGCTCAGCTCAGCTCTGAAAGTCGTGTCCTAGAGAGGCCCAAATCACAGAAAACATCAGCACAAGGGAATGACTCAGTCAGTGCCCGGGTGGAGATGTCCTTTAAAAACCTGCATTTTTCTCTCCATGCTTAATAATCCATCAAAACCACCTCATGGGCCTGTTGCAAACCCCCACCCCTGCTCTGCAGCTACAAAGGCAACAAAATTGTGTGGCTCAGGCTGGAAGAAGCTCTCAGGAGATGTAACAACCCCCCTGGGCAAATCCCTCGTGCTCCATCCACTGTCCCACCCCTGTCCTGATGCATCCCCTGTTTCCTACGACTCAAAGCCAAAATTCACACAGAGCCTTGACCACTGGCTTGATAAAAGGTCCATTAAAAAAAAGCCTTGCAGCTTTGCTTTGACACCTTCTGTCTCCCAGCCCAGCTGGTTAAACCTTTTGCTTCTACCTCACGTTTAATATTAACCATTTTCCTAAAAATCCCTGTGGAATACAGGACATTTCTGATTCGAGCCCACAGATCCAGCCCAGCTTGGACAGATGTTCCCTCCCTCTCTATTTCTTCGTGCCTGTGGTGCTGTTCTGGTTGATCATTCCTGATTTTCCATCCTCTGGAGATGTCTCAGCAATGACAATCTCTCCCTTTGGGCTCTTTGGCCCTAAATGAACTCGTCCTTTTTTTCAGAAGATGATAATTTAAAAAATTGATGCTTTAAAAATCATCTTTGGTGATTTGTATTTTAAGGTGTTTACATCGATACAGAGTTCACTCATCCACTCCCTTTTGCAAAATCCTCTGTCCTCTGATCCTTTCCTTTATTCAATTCACTATTTTTGCTACCTATGAAAAGAAGTTTTTGCATGGAAGAATTTTAAAGATTTTTGTCCAGTCAGTGTGCTCATGGAACCTGCTGGCAGTGAAATCCCCCCAGACTTCTTATCATCACCAAAAACTATATAACCCTTGAAAATTCCTACATAACCAATATTATAAAACCCTAAAATCAGTCTCACTGATCCTGCTG
Source organism: Pseudopodoces humilis (assembly GCF_049639895.1). Taxonomy (NCBI): domain Eukaryota; kingdom Metazoa; phylum Chordata; class Aves; order Passeriformes; family Paridae; genus Pseudopodoces; species Pseudopodoces humilis. The sequence continues at coordinate 9,516,421 of NC_142219.1, forward strand.
AGCACCGTGCAGGCCCTTCCTGCCCTTAACGCTCCCAGCAAGGGTGAAGGACAAAAATCACAAGGAGAAGAAATAACTCCGGTAAGAGCCCGGAGCAGGTTGGAAGCAGAGCTGGGAGGAGAAATTTGGTCTCTCCAAGTATTTTTTGTGGAGCTGCAAGGTGAACAGTAGCAATTCCAGCGCCAGGGAAGGTCACATCCAGCCCCTGGAATCATCCAGATGTGCTTTGAAGACATCCAGAGATGGCAAATCCATCACTTCCCATGGAGAGCTGTGCCAGAGTTAATCACCCTCACTTAAATATGCGTGCCTTGGCTTTGCTTGGAATTTGCAGGGCTTCAGCTTTTGATTTCAGTTTTCCTTGCAGAACACAGAACCTTCCTGGCCTGACACCCTGCCTTGGAGAGCTTTTCTGGGCTGCTTATCTTGGATGCTTGATTGATTCACTTTTTTTCTACAGATTAATGCAAAACTCTGCTCTCCCATCATGACCTCCTTCTATTAAGAAGGAATCAAGAATTGCCCTTCTAATTTAAATAAATAGATATATTTCCTTACCCATGAATATGAATTTTGCCATTTAAAAAAAGAAAAAAAAGTTCTGATTTAAATAGATTACCCCAACCACTGGATTTCCCTAAAATGATCATTTGCAAAAAAACACCCAAGAATCAACAATCAGGGAGGTGCCCACTGTGTTTGTGTGGCATTGTTTTGATTCTTTGGGTTTCACTTGTCCATGTTTCCATGGTAAATACAACACTATTTAGGGAAAATGCTTTTTAAATATCATTTTATTTCCAGCCATGCACCACAGACCAACTGTAGGACTCCACACACTGGAGAGACACAAGGAAGTTGATCTCCACTCTGATTTTAACGAAGAATGGGATGTCCTGATGAGCACAGCAGGTAAAACACCCAGGAGGGAAGGAGAGAGAATTAATTAGCTGGACAAGCTAGCAGTAATTAGAGAAAGGGCAGGACTTTCCCTCCCTGGGGTGGTAAATCCTGTGTAAAGCCCTGGGACTGCAGTAGCTGCTGAAATGCTGCATTGGGTGCTGGCAAGGTGAACATTCCCTGGGCTCGGTGGAATTCTCTCCCACAGGGAGAAGGGGTAGGAAGGTGTTGTTTGCTTGGCTGTGTTATTTTTTGGGGTAGAAATGCCCTGCCCTGGGTGCTGCTGGTGTTTGGGAAGCAGCATTCAGAGGGATGCCCTGCAGGAAATGCTGGGCCCAGGGACAGAGTGAAGCCATTCCCTGTCCCGCTGAGTTGATTCCGTGGAGTCCCTTCCTCAGGCAGAGCTGCTTCGTGCTTTTTGTTCCAGCCAGGGCAGGAGCTAACACACAAAACCGGCTGGATAATCCCTAAAAATCCTCAGAGCCTCTGCCCTGGGGCTTGGCTGGCTCCAGAACAACAAGTGGGAGGGCAACATGGATGTGTTGAGCTCCAGTTCTGGGGTATTCCCTTTCTTGCTCTCCCAAATCAAGGTGAAGCAGGTTCCAGGGGCCGAGTGAGGCCTCTGCCCCAATGCCCTTCACTCAGCTGAGCTGGGTCTGGTGTGTCCCTGAGCCCTGCTGGGGACAAGGGGTGACAGGCACCACGGTGAAGGTTTATGCCTTCCCTCCCCACCTTCAGAGGTCTCCTGGTTTTGGGAAAAGCCTTCAAACTCTTTGGATGAAGCAGCCCTTGGTGAGCAGAGCACTCAGGGGCAGCAGCAGCAGCACAAGCCACTGCCTGCTCTGTGAAATAACTCCTCTAGCACAGGTTTCTTGGGAAGTGACCTGAAACCTCTGAGGTTTTAACTCCAGAAGGTTTTCACTGTGCTTTAACTCCCTGAACCTACCTGAGGTTTTGCTGCCCTCGATTTTCAGGCTCCATCGCGCAGTGGAGGTGAAGCTCCGGGAGATGCTGGGGACCAGCTGAGCAGGCTGGAGCTCCCTCCCAGCTGCTGAGGAGGAGATCAAACATCTGGGAAGGACCAGCCTGGTGTGCACTTTGCTGAGTGACTCTCCTAAAGAGCCCAGGGCCTGGCAGGGAGCGGCCGCGCTCGGCCACCGCGCCAGCGCCTTATCTCTCCCCCAAACATCAGAGACCTGATCTTGCTCCTGAGGCCAGGACCTGACAGCCTTGTACATTAGCACTTTTTTAAAGTGATGTCCACCTTTGAAATAGTACCTGTCCCGAGAGTGGTCACTTCATTTGACAAATGCCAGTGATGACAGCTGGACGTTACAAACTCCAGCCCAGCTCCCACAGAGCTGAGGGGGGAGAGCCGTGCTCCCCTCGGCTGGTGGAGTTATTTGGATGTGGTGCCCACCCTGAGCCCACAGCCATGGTCTGAGGCCAGTTTGGACCTCGGATAAGGACAGTGCCCATGGGATGGGTGCCTGGATCCCACCAGCAGCACAGTGCACGGAGCATCATCAAATGGGGCAGCTGAAGGCAGGCTGAGAAGGTAAATGGGGATTTTCCCAAAAGAACAATGGAGTTTTGCCACCCTCTCTCTGCTCAGAGCAAGAAGCCAGGCAGAAAACCCACTCATCTCCTCCTTACACAGGGAGGTTTGAGCTGAAAGTTTCTGGATGAGGCTCCAGCTCCAAAGCAGTCCCTGGATATGTTTTGCCCTGGAGAGATCTGGCTCAGGTGGCCAAAGGGACTTGTCTGGCTCCATGGGGTTGCTGTGGGCACTGTGCTGAAGAGCTGGGGCAGCCTGGGTGAGCGGAGACAGGGCTGAGAGACCCCACAGCTGAGAATTCCCTCCCTGCTCTGCAGAGCCTGCCAAGAGCCCTTGTGCTGTTTCTGGCCCGTCCAAGTCAGCACTAAAAGCTGCGCTGAAACAGCACGACTGAAGTGACAAATGAAGAAAGCTGGGAAACACCACAGTTTGGGTTGCTTGATTAATTTTCTGCCTTTTATTTAAATAGGAGGTTAAATACATCCACTCCCTTGGACTGTGGTGCCCTGCTGAGGATTTCTCTGACAGATGCCTGGGGGTGCCGCAGTGATGTTCGGTGTGAACGGGCGACTCACAGCCCCTGGCTGAGGGGTGCTGGGAGCAGCTGGGATTTTCTGGCCACTTGCCTGCACTATGGGATGCCCACCCACTGCTGGAAAAGTGAATTCTCAGCCCTGGAATTCAGCCCTGGAACAGGCTGTGGATAGGAGCAGAGGGAGCACCTGGCTGTCAGCAGTGCTCATTGGGGTCTTCTGTGGCTACTGAGCCTCTCCCCAAAGTTTCCCATATTATTCCCACATTCCCAGCAGAATTTCCTAGAGAACAAGATGTGGCTGGGTGTGTGAATGCTGTGCTCTGGGAAACACCAGCTTTGCCCAAAGTCTGTGTGTTTACCCCTGCAATGCTGCGGCTCACGGGCAGCACCAGCTGGACATTGGATACCTCAAGGCAGCCAGGGACTCCTCCCAAAACCCCTGAGCATAGAAACATTTTCAGATAGAAGCAGACAAAACCAATATTTTTTGGGAGGCTCAGGCACAGCTGAGCTCTTCTCTTGCTGATGGACAGAGGGAAGGGGTTTAAGTGTTCTTCAGGCATCTCCTTGGCCACTGTCTCTGCCCTGTGGGTTGATGTTCCCCTTTTCCCTGCATCTCTGGCTCTCCAGTTTGGTCCCACACTCTTTCTCCTCTTGCAGCCCTCTCTCCCCTTAAAAAAAATGTTCATAAAGAATAATAAGATATTCAATAAGAATATCAGAAGCTGATAAAAGAAAATGATCCACAAAGATCTTCAAGTCCAGCTCCTGGCCTTACACAGTCCAGCCCCAAAAATGCTACCCCGTGTTGGACGGGGTGAAGCAGCTGCATGGAGAGGTGTCACCCTGAGAAAGGATGGGTGTCCCTGCTCCCAGCTGGCCCAGGAAAGTGCTCCAGGCTCCTTTGTGCCCCTGGCAAACGGGGACTCTCAGAAACTTGTTCCAAACCCATCAGCTTTTGGGAAATTGTGGGTGGGAAGTGGGAATTGCATGAATTTGTTCTCCCTTCGCAGGCTCTCAGATGTTTTCCCCAAGCAGCAGCTCGATGTCTTGTAGCCATCCCTGCACCTCTTGGTGCCCACCTTCCCATGCAGCTGCCACATCTCCCTCCACCTCCTCACCTCCACCGAGACCCAAGTTATGATGTGAAACTTGAACACTTCTGGACAACTGGCACAGCCCAGGCTGAGCCTGCAATTTCCTGGCTCATAAAAACATGAGCTTCCTTCAGGCCCAGGTCTCTGCCAGGTCACACTGATCCAAGTCCCACACCACTTCCCCAAGGCCTCTCCACCCCCAAAATATTTTGTGACACCAGCTATGAGCTTGATTTTTCCTTTTTTTTTTTTTTTTATTGTTCCATATGTTGGAGACACATGGAAAAATGCACAGGAGAAATCCCCTCAGTCAGGGAGCAAAAAGCCCCCAAGTTTACAGGGTGTTGCAAATAATCTGAGGCAAAACAAATGTTTAAGGCTGCCTCAACTGCCAATTTTGAGTGCATTGTTTTAAATCTGGGAAAACAGGCCAAGGGGCAGTTGTTAATGGGCCAGTAATTTTCTTCCTTTCTAGGCACCCCAGAGCAACGAATATCAAATATTCCTTGGGAAAGAAATCAAGTGTGGGGGCCTTTTTTATTGAACATCTCCAAAGCCTTCATTGCCTCGCCCTCGGAGCGCTGCTGCTTCCAGCGAGGAGCTTTTACAAGCAATAACCTGTTTGGGAAGCAGAGCAGGGAAGCCACACGGCCCAGCTTGCAGCTCATTGTTGGGACTGGCTTTTACAAGCCACAGTGGGGGCTCCCAACAGCCGAGCTTTTTGTAGCCCAGTCCATTAAACACGGCAAGCAGAGCTAAAGAGCGGCAGGGGACGGAGCCCCCGGGGATCCTGCTGAGCCAAGCCCTCTCCTCCTGTAATAAACTCAGCAGCATCCCTCTTAGCATTCCAGCAGCGAGCAGCCTGGCCACAGAGGCTAATGTATTGCTGAAGGGAAGGTCAAGTGTGAAAAGAGCCAGGGTTGGGATTTTTCCACAGGGCTTGGTTGCTGCTACAAGAGCGGTTGGCCAAAATGCTGCTGGTTCTGATAACGAGCCAAGCTTTGTGTGTGTGACTTTGGGATCCTTGCTGAGGTTTCTGTTTCTGAGATCTTGTGGATGTTACATCGGTGTGCAGTCCAGGAGGTGTGACAGGACCCAGGGAATGGCTGGAGCAGTGTCAGGGGAGGTTTAGGATGGATTTCAGGAGCAGGTTCTTCCCCCAGAGGGTGCTGGGCACTGCCCAGGCTCCCCAGGGAATGGACATGGCCCCAAAGCTGCCAGAGCTCCAGAAGCGTTTGGACAATGCTCCCAGGGACAGGGTGGGATTGTTGGGGTGTCCTGTGAAGGGCCAGAAGTTGGATTTGATGGCTTTTGAAAGTCCCTTTGCACTCAGGATATTCTGTGTGTGCTGGGCAATGTCCCCAGCCCCGGCTCCCACAGACCCATCTCTCCCTGGACTCAGCGTGGCTGTGCTGGCTCTGGGCAGCCAGGAAAACCAACATTTCCTGCAAGGTGCCTCAAACAAAGCCAGCCTGAATTTTGGGGATCTGTTATTTCTCTTTTGGGCTGGAGGAGAAGGAAGGGCTGTTGTGTCCCAGCACCAGGTGAGGGGCTCTCGCCCTGTGGTGCTCTTGGTGCGGTGAGAGGGGTGGTAGAGGAAAGAGGGAAGAAAAAGGGATAAAGCACTTGGTTTTTACAAGTCCCAGGTGCCCTCCCTGTGTGCCAAGGGCACAGGCACTCCCTGCCTTGCTCACTTGCTGGATTTGCTGGAGTTTTCCCAATAAACAGCCACCCAGAGCAATGAAATTCTTCCCGCAGCTCCAGCCCTTCCCCTCTCAGGCAGCAGCATGGAAATCCTGCATGCTTCACTTGGAGATCACCTGGCTGGGACAAAACTGATGTGGATTTAGTGGGGGGCAGAAAAAACAAACAAACCACTACTTTTCACATTAAATTTGGCCTGGCTGAACCCTCTGGTGTCCTTCCTCTGCAGGGGCTGCCCTTGGTTCTCAGCTGCTGTCACTTGAGCTGAACATCTTCGTGTCATCAGAAGAGGACCTGTGTCTTCTTGTCCTTCCCCCAGAGCTTTTGGTGTGTCACATGGAGGCTTTTACCTGTTGGCAGCTCCTTTTCTCCCTGCCAAGGCTGGGGGAGGGAAAGGAGTCGTTGGACAATGCCCAAGGACTGTGGGCTAACACCAAGGCTGGTTGAGTTTTCACCAGTGTTTTTAGTCAGAAAAAACAGAGATCTGACAATCTGGGAGTGCTGTGGGAGCTCCAGGCACATTGCTGGAGAAAAGTGAATTTCCCCTTGAATCCAAACTGTTCACCTCTAGTGTTTGCAGAATTGTCCTGTCTGCTTTGGGGCAACCTTGTCATTTAATTGCTTTTTATCTTTGATTTTGAGGTTTTTGTTTGAATTACATTGGAGAAAAATACCTTGAGTCTGTGCTTTAAATAAATTTCTGATTTATTTACTTGCAAGCCCAGTGTGTTCTGGTGTGAATTGTGATAATTCCACTCAACCTGTGGTAATTCAGCTGCACATTTTTCTGTACAGGTACCTGCTATTGTCCCATCCCTGGAAGTGTCCAAAGCCAGGCTAGACAGGGCTTGGAGAAACCTGGGATAGTGGAAGGTGTCCCTGTCCATGGCAGTGATTGAAATGAGATATTTAAGGTCCTGTCCAATCCAAACCACTCCATGATTCTATTGCACTCCTGAGGTAGAAAGCTTAAAATTACGAGTCTGAAAACCGCTTCTTTTTTATCTAAAAGAGTCTGGGTTGCAGTTCTCCGTGCAAATGGAAATTTAAGGAGGAATAATTGCCCCTCAGGCCTGGGTTCAGGACTGGACAGGGATGCTGTGCCGAGCATCCCGTGGTCCAGCGCTGGGCACTGAGTGTTGCAGCCGGGGGTTGCCATGGGGACGGGACAAGAGCGAGCCTGGGATGCGATTGGGTCCCCCCCGATGCTGCCGGGGAGGAGGGGCCGCGGCCGGGGACCCCTCGGGGCGCTGCCCCAGCCCCTCTGGAGCTGCGGCCCCGCTCTCGGGGGGCTCGGGGCGAAGGGGGCGGGTGACACCTTGTGGTGGCGGCTCCTCGCCGGGGCTGTGCCGGAAGACATTCCCTGGGAGCTTTCCTGCCCGGGCTCAGCCGCGGTGGGAGGATGGAGCTAAGCCAGGATCCCCGGTGTCCTGCAGGAGGCTAAAAGCCATTTTTTAACCCCTTGTGCCAATCAGGATCTGTGCCGGGCAGTGAAAATTTCAGCCGCCCTGACCAGCACAGCTGTGGATGGATTTTCCTGGGCTCCTGCCTTGCTGGGAACACGAGGTGCTCAGTTTGGCCCATCCTGTTCCCACACAGGGGATCCAAACCTGCTTGGCTCTAGGATCCAACGGGACCTGTCTGCTGTGGGATGCCAGGGAAGCCAGAAATATCAGCTCTGGAAACCCTCAGGAGGCAGAGGGCTGTCTGTCAGGGGATGTTAAACACCAGAGCTTGGAGATAACTCGGGATGGGATGTCCCTGGATCACCAGCAGCTGAGGCTGGAATAACTCTGTGCATGCATCGCTTCCTTGCCTGAGTGCCTGATGCTGGCTGGTGTGAGGAGGATGCTGAGCTCTCCAGGTGTCCAGACTGGCTCCTTGCTGCTGATTTTTATGGGCTTTGTGTCTTTTGGGAAACTGTTTCATTCCCAGAGGTTGAGATAAAACATTAGAGCTCTGAAAATTCCTCAAACTGCAGGCAATTCCCTTCCCTGTGCTCCAGCACAGAGAGGAGGGACAAGCACTCTGCTTTCCTGGGAAATGGGGAGGTTTGGAAGCATTTGGCTCTTCAAGGTGCTTATCCTGTGTGGCAAAATGTTCATCCATGGGAAAGGGAGGATGGTTGGGACTGGGATTTTTTATTCCCCTTAAGTGTAGTTTGGCTCCTGGCTCCCAGCACCCTCCTGCCACTCTCATGGTCCCTGTGAGTGACAGGGAACTGCCTCCTCTGGGATGCTGAGGGAGCAACCAGCAATTCCTAGTGTGTCCATCCCTCCAGCTGCAGAGAATTCCAGCAGCAGTCAAGGAATTAAGAGGCCCAGGGGGGTTTGGTACCTGGAGGTCACTGGGCTCCTTCTCTTTGGCTCAGACATCCCTTCCCTGGCTGCCAGCAGGTCCCTCCCCTGCTCCGTCTGTGAGTTTGGTGGCACAAGGTCCCTGGTTTGAGTCTCTTTTTGGGGTGGGACCTCCCTGGTTCACCCAGCTCCGGGTGGGAGCAGGACGTGGAGTGCAGCTGGGATTTTGTATTCGATGGGGGACTGGAGATACTTCAATGCTGAATTAATCAAGTGGATTTTGTAGTGCTGGAGGGAAGGAGATACAGAGTGAGACCCCACTTTGGGGGTCGTGGTTCTCCTTGCCCTCATGAACCCCTGATGGGGGGCAGGTTGTCTCCACAGAGGCTTTTGAGAGCTCCTCTCTGGGCAGCTGAGTTGATGGGCAGTTAATGATTCGAGAGAGATGGAAAGGTTTAACTCTACCCTGCCTCAGCCACCATTTTTCTGGTCGGGTGGGCAGGAGGCTTAAAATGCCACTTTGGCTGGCAGAGAGATGGGGGCCAGAGGAAGGGCAAAGAAAAAAGCTTTTATTTCCAAAAATAACTCCAGAACAAAACGAAGGGGGCAGAGGGCAAGCAGGGAAACGGAGAAGTGCCTTCTCCAGGGACCAGCCCTGGAGTTCTCATCCTCTGAGTAGGAAAGCTTGGCTGTATTAAAGACAGTCCCCAGCTGCAGAGCTAAAACAGGCACGTGTGAGAGCAGCGGGGGACGGTGGCACCGCACTGCCCTTCCTCTGCTGGATGTTCCAAGCTGAGCATCCTCCCAACAAACTCTTCTTTTCTGGTTAGTCAGGGCTGGGACACACTGGAACGTGGCCATGGCACCTCTCCTTGCCTTGCCTGTGGTGATGCCTCAGCTGCTTCCCACCCCCAGCACTGCCGTGACTCTGGCACAGGGCACGGGAGGGGGCTGAGCGGCTCTTGTGCTCCCTTAGCCATGGCTGTGCTGCTCCACGCCCATGGATGTGGGTCCTGGAGGTGAAGGACGGCATTCCCCGAGGCTGGGGAAGGGTTGGGGTGTTCACCAGGCTCAGCAGACAGGGAGGAGGAGTTGCTGAGCACAGATCCAAGCAGAGCTGGGGACCCCTGAGGACATCTGAGGGCAGGGGACACATCTCCAGCCCCCTCACAGAGCAGGGTTTGATTTGGACAGAGGGAAATGCCTGTGGTGGTCATGGGGAGCTCTGGCTGGAAGTGTTGCAGGTGGGACAGGAGGAACCTCCTGCTTTATTGGCTTTTTTTTTGTCCCACCCCATTTGATCTAAACACTCATTTCCCACCCTCAGGAACGCAGGGCTCCTTGAAGAACCCGTTCCCTCCAGCTTGGCGCTGAGCCTGCCACATCCCCCCTGTCAGAGGGAACAATCCCTGATCCCTGAGACCCAGGAGCTGGCAGCTTTTGAGCACCAGGACACGGGGGAAAATGGAAAAATTCCTGTACCAAAATGGCAAAAAGTCAGAATAACAGCCCAGAGAGGATCTCCTGGCCAAGAGCAGCATCCCTGCAGGGCACTGAGGCCTGGTGAGCACAGGGGCTGTCCTTGCTCCCTGAGCCCTGCTCTATGAGTGTCCTTGCCTGTATGTCCCAGTGCCTGATCCTGCAAAAGCCTCTTCCCTGCACAGAGCCCTCCCACCACAAATGGGACTTTCAAAGGGAGATGCAGGGGGTATTTCTCAGAGCAAGTGTTGGTTGGGTATTGAATTGTCAGTGCTGGCCAGGAAATACTGCTATTCCTTCCCTTCCCAGAGCTGGGAGATGATAAACACCGGGGACTGCCTCCATTCAGCTGTGATCCATCAAAGAGGGGGGCCTGGCCCCAGAGAGGGGGTGAGGGGAGGTCAGTGATTGTGTAAACAGGCACTTTAGAGTTCACCCCGAGCTGGTATTACTGTAATTCATTAGAGGTGTCAGCCTGCTTTGTAGTTCCTCGCTTGGAGAGCCTCTTGCCTGGCAGCTTCCAGCATCCAGCCTTGCCAGCAGAAAAATAAACCTTTGCAGGAGGCAAAGTTGCAGTTGCAGCACCACCCTTAAATAAAATAAAAATGAAAAAGTGAGGTTTGGTGTCTCTGCTCATTTCCTGGCCAGGCTTTACTCCGGTCACAGAGGCTCCTCCTGCAGTGGGGAATCTGGGCTTGGAGAAGGCTCTTTGCTCCTGCCAAACACATGGAAGTGAGGTGCAACGTGGTGCCTGACCGCCACTGCTGGAATTAAGGGGTTTGTTTAGGGGAAACAGCATGAGGGCACAGAACACACTGTGCTCCCCTACAGCCAGCACTGGTCTTGAGGAATTCCAAACCCTTTCTAGGCAGGACCTCAGAACCACAGGAACTTCTCCCTGTGGGCTGATCCACCTGTGTGGAGCCTCCTTTCCATCTTGGAGCAAACCACCTGCACCAAACCTCACCAAATCAACATCTTTGTTCTGCCCAGGGTGAGGAACAGGCTCCTCTGCAGCCCCACCTGGATGCTGGGCTTGGCAGGGAGCTTGGTGCCACTTGTCAGCATCTGGGGATGGAGCAGGGAGCCTGCCAAGCCCTGGAGGAGGAGAAGGGCTGGAGCTCTGTCCCCTGCTGGAACAGCTTGTTCTGCTCCCCTCGCCAGCTCACGCTGCTGCAACGCTTAACCAGCACAAAAGGACACTCAAATTCCACCCCCCAGCAGGGAGGAAACCCAGCATGGGATATAAACTATCAGAGGTGTCCAGGGAGGGGCTCATGTGCAGGCTACAAACCCTGGGGGGGATGGAGCACTGTGGGGGCAGCTCCACCAGCTCAGGTGGGTGTTCTGGCACGGAGGTGGTGTTGCTGAAGACAAAGAGAGATGGAGAAAAGTGATGTTCCACCCCGCCCAGAGGGTAATAACAGCTCCCCTTCCAGCCAAAAATATCCCTGCAGGTGTGGCTGGTACAGCAGAGGCAGGGATGCTGCAGATGGAGGTGCTGGCTGGCTGCTCCTCCCTGGATCCTGCACCTGTGCCCAGGGTGCAGCACGCTCCCCAAGAGGGATTAAAGCCTCAGCCGAGTGCTGGCAGGACATGAGCTGAGGACTGGGAGTCCTCTGGGGGTCCTGCTGGGCTCTCCAGTTTGGAGGGTGTCACTGTGTGCATCCTGGTCACATCCAAGGTCACCTCCCAGTGATGGTGCAAACATCTGAGAGGAGCAGGCAAAAAAATGCAGAGAATTCGGCTCTGCAAACGTGAGGGCCTGGTGAATCCCTCTACAGAACTGGACTTCTTCATCATCTTCCAGGTGACACAGCAGCCTTAGGTTTGCAGGTTTCAGGCACTAATGAGCTGCACTAATGAAGGTTTCTCCTCCCCTGGGGTACCTGTTTGCTCTCACCAAACCCATGCTAAGGGAGATGCAATGTGGTGCCCGACTACGCTGAAGAGAACAGACCCCCCCACTGCTGAAATTCCAAAACTGGCTCAGTTGAAGGCTGGATTTCATGATCTTGGAGGTCTTTTCCCACCTTAATGATTCCATAATGCCAAACAAATGACTATTAACTCAGGTGACAATTTCCATTTCTCCCTTATCTGCCTCCTAAATGCCACAATCTGCTCCAATCCCCCCTCTCCACTCACCAAACTCATTGCTGTGGTATCAGAGTGCTGCAATCCCAAATAAATCCAACCTCTCCCGCCCTGCTGCCAGGAAACGTGTGTGAAACATTCCGAGATGGACCCATTCCTGATGCCTTGGAGCTGGAACGAGAGAAGTGGCAGCTCCCAACTCTGTAATTGCTAATAAACCATCTGGCCTTGCTTGTTTTAATTGTGTGCTGCTCCCACGGAGGGTCACTGAGGAGAGGAGGTGCCCTACATTCCCACACGTGGCGTTTCCCCAGGGATAACTGTGCCGTGCAGGGATCCCAACACCACGGCCTTTGATTCCCGGCCAAGGCAGGCAGGTGCTCCCAATATTCCCCTGCTCAGCCTCTCCGAGAGGGAAAAGCGTTTGTGAGACTCATCTGGTGGAGGGGAGGCGGAGGAGGGAGTTCAGCCGGGGTAGGTGGCGAGTCCCCGGTGGGGGCTGCCCCGTGGCCTCGTGTCACAGCCGTCCCTGTCACATCGGGCCCTCCCCGCGCTGCTGTCACCGAGTGTGGCCCTCCCGAGGTGGCAGAGGTGGCCTGTCACCCTGTGCTGCCTCAGAGCAGCCTGAGCAGTGCCCAGCGCTGTCCCCTCGCCTCCCACAGCTGTCTGTCCCCCACTGCTGCCTCTCCGAGATTCCCCCTGCATCCCTGCCTGGTGTCAGCTCTGCTGTGCCCGGCTGGGATGGGATGGGATGGGATGGGATGGGATGGGATGGGATGGGATGGGATGGGATGGGATGGGATGGGATGGGATGGGATGCCGAGGGTTGATTCCACAGCTCGGGAAGCCTCTGGTCACTTCCATAACCCCCACAAAAGTGAGGGTCCTTGGGTTGTCCTCAGTGCTGGAGCACAGTCCAGGTGTGGCAAGGGGAGGCTGTGGTGGCACTCTGGCTGTGTCACCCTGTGCCTCAGTTTCCCTCCCTGCTCTTTGGTGCAGGACGTGGCTGTAGTGGGGGTTGTGGATCTCGGTTTGTGGGGGATATTTTGGCAGGTGAGCCCTTTGGGCTGGGTTTGTACGATGTGACTGTGTCTGTGGGGACGTGGCAGTGCTGATCACAGCGTCCCTCCTGCCTTATCGACGCTTTCTGGGGGCTCATTTTTCTGGCAAGTCTTTCCAAGGAGCCTTCAGGTTCATTCGCTCCCTGGGAAGACCCAGCACCTCCTCAGCCCCATATTCTGTGGGTCTGGCACAGGGGCACCCCATTCATTCCCTGCCTGCTGCTTATCCTGGTCTGGAATGGGCCACCTGTGGGGAAAAGGTGCCTCAGGAGGAGCTTCCTGCTCTCCACAGCTCCCTGAACAGAGGCTGGAGCCAGGTGGAGGTTGGTCTTTCCCCCCAGGTAAAAACTGACAGAGAGGAAACAGCCTCAAGTTGCACTGGAGGAGGTTTAGATTGGATGTTAAGGAAAATTTCTTCATGGAAAGAGTTGTCAAGCACTGGCTCAGGACACTGGTGGAATCTGGAGGAATTTAAAAGGTGGGTGAATGTGGCACTGAAGGATGTGGCTCCCATAATCTTGCAGAGTTTTTCCAATCTAAATGATCCCATGAGCTCAGCCATCCCCACTCGCCCTGGCAGCCTCTCTGGAGCCGTGGGGGATCCCAATCCTCAGCCCCCACTCCCACTGCTCCCTGCTTCCCAATTTCCCTCTGCGCCACCCCCATCAGCTCTTAAACCCCAAACTCTCCATCAACCCCCAAAAAAATGCTCATCCCTACCAGATTCCCAGCCTGGTGCACGAGCATTTTCATGCCTTTATTTTCCCAGGGTTTGCTGATAAATCGTGTCTCCGTCCCCCCGGCCGCGATGGACTCATTATCAGGCACCGCAGGGCGAGGAAGCGACCTGTGACCCTGCCGGGGACACGGGCTGACCCCGAGGGAGCCGCCCTTATCGGCCCTTTTTAAAAGCTTCCCTTTTTAACATGCCAGAGGAGCCTCGGCCAAGCCTCAATAGCCACGGCGAGGAGGAAGGTGTGTCCAGGCAGGGCGAGGGGCTGCGGGAAGCATCAGGCACGTGGGGTGGGATTATTCCTGCTGGGAATGGAGGGTGTTCCTGAGGTTGGGAAGAGCTGGAGTGAAACCCATGCCGCTGGAAGAGCCGAATGGTGCAGTGGAGAGGGGCTGGGTGTAGCTCGGGGGAGGCTGGGCTTGACAAACGCCTTGCCGGGGTCCACCTGCTCCTCCAGCCAGGCTCCCCACCGGGATTATCAGGAAAGGCCGCCGGGAGATAAGAGCGGCCGCGGGGGAAGGTGACACGGGACATCCTTGGCACCGGGGCCCAGCCACACATCGGGGCCGTCCTGCACCGCCACCCACACACCTGGGCTGTGTCCCCGCTGTCCCCAAAGCCCGGCTGCCTGTCAGGAGGGGCCGATCTGTCTTCCCTTTTCCTCCCAGCTGTTTTTAGAGCAAATGACCTTTCCATCCATCTTTTTGGAGGTGATAAAAGTCTCAGGGCATCGCTGCCCCTCTTTTCCTTCAGCTCCCTCTCCAGGGAGGAGCTACAGGGTTTGGAGGGTGCCGGGATGATGGAGAAGCGAGGCAGAGGTGGGAATCCCGTCTGTTGTTGCAGAGAGGATAACGCCCTGCTCAGGACAGAGCCCTGGGGCAGATGGAGCAGCCCCGCTCCCCTCACCCCGCCGGGACACGGATCCATCCCTCTGATGGGCTGAGGGCTCTCTCTGTGTGGGTCCCTGAGCGACCCCCCAGCTCCCCAGCAAGGATTAGCCGCGATGGGCTTTTGCCAAGTCCCGGCTGTCACTGTGTTCCCACCTTTGATCAGGAGTCGGCATTCCTGAAGTGCTCCATCTCCCACATGTTACCCTGATCAAAGGCAGCTGTTGCCTGGACCCTCCCCTGAGCCCATTTGCACACACACACACACCCAAAAATACAGAAATAAAGGAAACTCAAGGCGGTGGAAGAGGTGATGGATGAAGGAGAGACCCAGCAAGGGCAGCAGCAGGAAAATCCCTCTCCTCATGGAGGCTCCCATCCACACCCACCAGGAAGGCTGGTGGGGAGTCTGTCAAGGTCTGAGGGGAAATGCTGCTCGGGACAGCTTGGAAAATGAGTTGGACCTTATCTGTCACCTGGAGGAAACAGTGTGCTGGGTGGGTGACAGCAGCAGCCTGGGCCAGCTGCAGCAGAACACAGCCAACATCTCCCCCAGCTTTAGGTGGGGTCAAGAGAGAGCCTGGATCGAGCTTTCCTTTAATCCCACCCCAGTCTTGGCAGTGTGTGTGTGTGCTCAGTGCCAAAGCCCAGCCCAGCCCCTCTGGAGAACCATGAAAGGCTCTGCTGGGAGACCTGTGGGCCATGATGGGCAGAGTGATGCCAGGAGGGATTTGATCTCATGGATCATCTCCTTCAGCTCTGCCAGCCACCACCATCCACTGCTCCAGAGGGAGAGGAGGAAGGTCTGAGACCTGCTCTGGTGGTGGCTCCTCTCCTGGGCAGGTGTGTTCCCATCAACCGTTCTGGCAGATGATTTAATTATTAATTATTACAGATGGGGTTTAACCTCTCTTCCCCAGCTGCTGTAATGCAAAACACTTGGATTATCTGGATTTCCAAGTCCTTTGTGAATCCTCCTCCATAGCAAGTCAAGCTGGCATCAGCAGCTTGTTTGTGCCCGATGTGAGGGGGAAATCCCTCCTGCCCTTCCTCATCCTCTCCTTCATCTGCTGATCCTCAGCATTGCAGTTCAGCTGGAAGGCTTTGAAAAGACACAATCTCCACCAAAAAGCCTGCAGGCGAAAAGAGGGCAGAGAGCAGGAGCATGGACACACTTCCAGCGTGTCCCCTTAGCTGCAGGTTCAGGTGAGGGTAGGTGTGCTCGGAAGCCAAATTGTGCTGCCCACAGTGACACTGCAGCAGTCACACCCCCAGGCAAGGACAGGATCCTTGCAGCATCCTGTCCCTCTAGCAGAGGATCTGGCAGGCCAGGCTGGGCAGAATCCCAGGGATGAAGCCCTTCACAAGGGCAATTTCTCCTCCTCCTTGTCCTTTCTTGGCTCCATCCCGTTGTGCAGCACACAGTAGGGACAAGTGTTCTGGGCACTGCCTTTCCAAGCACCTGCTGTATCATTAAAAGGAGCCTTTTATCTCCTTCAGGACCATCAGGACAATTTGCTCATACAAGAAGGCTCTGGCCATCTCCCCTCCCAAAATTTAATGTCTCCAGCAGCAACACCGAGGAGGTTCAGGCAGCATTTCCCATGGTGCTGTTATTAAAATAATGTTACCCACTGAAGCAGGGTCAGCACACCAAAAGCAGGCTGTGAGTGTTGATGGGTCCCATTCATCCCTGTCCTTGCTGCTATCTGTGGGTTAATTTAGCCACCAGAAGGTCCCCAGCCAGGTGACAGCCCTCTGCAGAAACACCCTGAGGCTGAATTCCGCTTATTTCCCATATCTAAAAGAAAAGGACTCAAGGTCTGGGTGCCAAGGAAACCGAACACCTTGGTTTCTGCCATGGAGGGGGGTGTGGGTACACTCAGAACCCCTCACAGCCCCCAGAGGTGCTCACCAGCACCAGAGAGGCTGCCTGGCATCTGTCACAGCCAAGGTGACCTGGGCTCAGAGGGATCTTTTACCTTCCCTGTTCACCTCCAGGAGCGTCCGGCGGTGGCCGAGGCACTCCCGATCCGACAGGCATGAAGGGCACCCCGGGGCTGTGCTCGTCCTTCTCGGCAGGGCTGGCAGTGCCAGGGCTGTCCAGGACAGGACACCACAGCACAGCAGCTGCTCTGGCTCAGGGTCACTGCTCTGCCTGCCTGGCATGGCATGGGTGGCACCTGGAGAAGTTGGGGTGAACCTCCGTTGCCCCTTTGGACACTGCGGGTGGCACAGAGCAAGAGAAGCATCTCTCCAAACACCACAGCAGCCTTTGCATCTAACCTCTGCCTTCTCATACCCAGGGGCAGACAGGCTCTGCAGCAGCTTCTTTCTTTTCTTTCTCTCCTCAGTAGCACTTTCCCCTCCCCCCTGCCCTCACACCCCAGAGCCCTTTGTCCCTCTGCCCACACCTGCCTCCCATCCCCACAGATCGATGGCCCTGATGCTGTGGTCCCCCGCTTTCCAAAGCTGCAGGCAGCCCATAATACCAGCTTACAGCCAGGTGACCCCTGCTCTTTGGCACTGAGGGGCTTTGCAAACCCTCCAACAGCTTCCCTGGCTGCAATTCACTGGGACCTCGTCCTGCCCTTCCTCCGTGGCTGATGGAGCCGTGGGTGCTCCTCTGTGCCCAGCACGGATCTGGAGAGTGGGGGAGAAGGGACAGCTGTCACCTGGACCCTGCCACCAGTCTTTGGGCACCCCAACATGGAGTGGGGAGATAGCAGACAAATGTGGGGCTCTCTCTGGACAGCACATGGCTGGGGGGATGTGTCACCTTTGCTGGGTCTGTCACCTCCCAGTCACCCTCTGCCTCTTGCTGCTCTAAGCCAGTTCAGGAAACAAAGCCTGGGCACAGCCCCTTCCCTTTCCCTGCCCCACCCAGATGCCACCTGGCCACCTGCATCCACCCCAGCGCTGCTGTGGGGACAGGTGACACACAGTGACACCGGGATGGGGGTGTCTCATACTGCTATCATCAAAGACAGCAGTTTCCACAGGGAAAAACATCCCAAATAATTTGTTTGGACTCTTTCCCTGCCTCTATTTTAGAGCATGGGCTGGGTGACCTGCCCCCAGTGAGCCATCCACACTGGCTCTACAGTGCCTGGTTGGTCTCCTTTCTGTGCTCTGTGCCAGCAGCAGAAGGGTTAAGGATGATTTTCAGAGCAGACGTTCAAGTACTGGGAACTTTCCAAAATGCCCTTTGAGCCTTCTCAGGACAGGGCCTCAGTTTCCCTCATCTGCCCGGGGCTGGGATCTCAGGTTGGAACTGAGCCTGCCTTGGGGAAGGACCTTCCGTGGTGCAGCACAACCCCCTGCTGAAGGGGAAACTCTCTTATCTCTCTGATCCCCTTAAAATCCCCAGTTTTCCAGAAAAAGGATGTTCCCAATCCTACATCTGCAAACTTAAAATCTTGAGGAGAAGAACCCACAAAGGAAATCAAATCTGAAGTCAGCATGTGTAAATCTTGTGCTTCTGTACTGAAGCTTTGCACCTGGGGAGGGATAAAATCAGTTGTTTTCAATTAAGTGAGAGCAGCAGAGCTGAATATCTCCATGGTCTTTGCCAAACCCACGTTCCTGCACTGGCCACTGCAATCAAGAGTCAGTTGGGTACCTGGCCCGGTCTCAAGCAGTGCTCCCCCAAACTTCCCTGGAGAAGAGGCTCTTTCTGATCCCAGTCATCCTTGGGGGTCACACCTGTAGCAGCTGAGCACTGGGGCCAAGCTCCCACCTGGGCAAAGTCACCCCAGATTGCAGAAAAGGCACCGAGGAGGCAAAGTGCAGCCCCAGACACAGCTGTGGTGGGAGGTGAGGCCCTACACTGAGCGCAAGGGCCTGACACAGCCGGGCTCCATCCCTTTCCAGCAGGCAGGAACAGCCAAGGTCAGCACTGCAGCTGCTGGTATGGGCAGGAGCTGGGCACTGCTGCCAGCTGCACGCAGCAGGTGAGGGGGACACGGGGAGGGAGCCGGGGGACAAGTGACAGGAGTGACAAGGGCAAGGTCTGGATGCATTAGTGATGGCGTGAGGGTCCTGTCAGTGCCAGCCTTCATCCCAAGTGACAGCCCTGACAGCCCGGCCAAGGACGAGGCAGGAGCAGAGGGTGAGGGGGGAAGGAGCTGGGTCCCTGTGCCGTGACACCTCCCAGAGACCCCTTGAAGGGCAGGAGAAGGGACAAAGGAGCAGCTGTCCTGGGAGCCCCAGGGCTGTGGGGAGAGAGGGGCTTGTGCTGTGCACTGTCCCTCTGAGCAGGGCACCGATGGTGTTCCCAGAACATCCCGCTCTCTCCTGCTCCCCCTGCCCTGAGCCTGGCCATCTCCTCTGCTCTGCCTCCCTGGAAAATGCATTTCCCTTGCTGTTCACCCTGGGGAAGAGCAGAGCTGTGCCCCAATCCTGCCTGGACACTGGCATGTGGCTGGCTTGGGGTTGTCTCCCCTGCCAGTCCCTGCCCCGTCTCCCTGCTGCCTTCAGCCTTTGGGATGGGCTCAGCCAGCTGGAGCAGCCTCAAAGGGCCATTAGGAGATGGTGTGAGGGGGGTGGAATTGCTCCAAGTCATCCCTGGGGTAACTCCAAACTGTGGCAAGAGTGGGTGAGGGCTGGTGTTGAAGCACAGAGCTGTCCCGAGCATCTCCCTCTGGGAATAAAGGTGTAAAGTTGGATTTCTGGGCTCGTGTGAGACAAGCAGAGCAGGGCTGTGAGCAGGAGCAGATGCTTGAAGAACAGTTCTGCTCCCCCAGATATGCTCAGCCTCCAGCAATAGATCATGGAAGCATAAAATTTCCTGAGTTGTAAGGGACCTACAGGAATAATGGAATCCAACTTTGGGCCCCTCTCTGGCAGGAAGAGCCTTTTTTCCTGATATCCAAGCTAACTGTCCCCTGGCACAGCTCCGGCTGTTCCCTCGGCTCACAGCAGAGATTGGAGCTGCCCCTCATGGGGAAGCTGTAGTGGATGTTCAGGTGGGAAGGGACGTGCAGTGTTCAGTAACCCTCAAGGGATTTCTTTATTCCATGATTTTTGCTCTCTTTAATCCTTCAAAGCTCTCACAACACAACATCCTCTGGCTGTGGGGATATTTAGCCATCCCTGAGAGGGAAGCTGCTTTTATTCATCAATAGCAGAGTGGTTTGGATTTGAAGGGGCCTTAAAGCCCATCTCATTTCATCCCCTGCCATGAGCAGGGACACCTTCCACCGCCTCAGGCTGCTCCAAGCCCCGTCCGACCTGGCACCTTGAATATATTCAGGGATCCAGTTTTCCTGGGCCAAGCCCTCCGTCCCCCTTCCCTCCTCGCTCCCTCATGACTTTTAGGCGTGACATCGAGGCCCTCAGCGCCATCCCCCCGCGCAAACTCAACATCTCTGGAGGGGCTTTGGCTCAGTGGCCGCCCGGAGTCCGGAGCGGCGGGCGCGGAGCTCCCTCCTGCGGCACTGCCGAGCAGCGCGGACGGGCCGGGAAGCTGCAGCCGCGCTCTGAGGGACAACCCGGGGGTGATCACCCCCTCCTCATCCCGCTCCCCTGCCCTCCTCGCCGCTGCCTGTCCCCGGTGCCCCAGCGCTGCTCCCGCGGCCCCCAGCCCCGCAGGCCCCGTTGCTAAGGGGCCGTTGCTAAGGACCAACATCCGGGTCCCGCCCGCGCACGCGCGGTACCGCCCGCGGCCCACGTGACCGGGGAATATGGCGGCGCCCGTGGGGCGGCGTGCGCGGCGCTGAGTGTTCCCTCCTTGGCGCCTGGCGCTGCCATGTCGCGGCTTATCGTGAAGAATCTCCCCAATGGGGTGAGGCGCCTGTGCGGTGGCGGGGGTGCGGGGGGCGTGCGGGGCCTAGGATGGGTCTGAGGAGACGCTGAGAGGGGAAGCGGGATGCCGGGCAGGGAGAGGCACCGGGAGGGGAGCGTATGGTGGGGATGGGGGAGAGTGGGGAGACCCCCTGGGAGAGATGGTTTGAAGTGGTGGGAGGATGAGGTTTTGGAGGGGGAGCGGCGAATGTGCCGGGGGAAGGGGCTGTGAGGGGATCCGTGTTCCCCCAGCACTGTCGTGGTCAGTGCTGGGGGAACACGGGGACGCTTCTGGGGGGAGAATGGTGGGAGAGCTCCTGGAGGAGTCAGGAAGGTGCAGGAAGCAGCGTGAGCGGCACGGGCTGGGCAGGTGGCAGCCCCTCAGGGTGGGCAGTGGGTCTGGTTGTGGTCACTGTGCCCCCCTCGTTGTCCGGGAGCTGGGGGCAGGTGCCCTCGGTGCTGCTGTGCCCGGCAGGATCCCGCCCTGTTCCCCATCCCCATGTGCGGATTCGTGGGGAAGATGAACAGCTTTGGTGGCTGAAGTAGGGGTTTGGTTCACAACGTGGCTCCTGCAGCCTTCCAGAAGCCCCTTGAGACAGAATATTTTGGGGTGGACTTATCCTCAGAGCCTCTCTGTGGCTGATTTCCCTTCCTGCTGCCCTCCCTCCTTTCCCAGATGAAGGAGGAGCGCTTCAGGAAGCTCTTTGCTGCCTTTGGCACGCTCACCGATTGCTGCCTCAAGTACACCAAGGATGGAAGGTTCCGGAAATTCGGCTTCATTGGCTACAAGTCTGAGGATGAAGCTCAAACAGCCCTGAACCACTTCAACAAAAGTTTCATAGACACTTCCAGAGTCACAGTGAGCTCATCTCTACAAATATCTCCCTGGGATTCTTAAGGAATGGGAGCTTAGGAAGAGATTCCTCCCTGTGAGGGTGGGCAGGCCCTGGCACAGGGTGCCCAGAGAAGCTGTGGCTGCCCCTGGGTCCCTGGAGGTGTCCAAGGCCAGGCTGGACAGGGTTTGGAGCAACCTAGGATAGTGGAAGGTGTCCCTGGCCATGGCAGGGGTGGCACTTTAAGGCCCCTTGCAATCCAAGCCATCCCTGGATTCTGTGCCTGTCCACTCCTGACTTTCCCATGGTGATTGAGTGTGTAGCTCTGTGCTTTTAAAACAAACTGTAAAAAGTTGTTCCTGCACACATCCTCCATCCCATCAGGGTTACAATAACTCCTGAGTGCAGTTAGCCAGCAGTTACAGCCCAGGCTGCTGAGCACGTGTTCATTAAGGACCTGACTCATTCCAGGTGGAGTTGTGCAAGTCTTTTGGTGACCCTACAAAACCCAAAGCCTGGAGCAAGCACTCTCAGAAGGCCCCTGCCTCAGAACAGCAGACCAAGGAGCCCTTGGCAAGTGCTCCTGCAGGCACAAAGAAGGTGAGTCTTGCCTGATTCCTGGAGGCTCTGATGTGTGGCAGTGCCAGAGAAGGGTGGCCTGGGCTGTGGGGAAGGGGGCAGAGCAGCTGGGACACCGTGTGCTGGAGTCCTGGTGCTGCTGTTTCCTGCCTCAGGGTCTCTGTTCCTGTGCTGTTGGGTTACCTGGAATTGCCTGTGCTTCTAATGAACCTCTCTGGTTTTTTTCCCAAGGGTAAAAAGAAGAAAGATCCAGTGGATAACTTAAAGGAGGTGAGTTGAGGTTGGATTTCTGTCCCTGCATTCTTGCTGCTGAGTAGTTCCTTTCTGTCCTGCTTTCCATGCTGTTAATTCGGGCTGGGACAGCCCAGTTCTATTGTAAAAATTTATTTTAACAACCCCAGTGTGGGGATCCAACTTTTTAATGGTCAGCTGTTCCTGTGAGCACACATTGCATCCAGGACAGTTCTGTTGCAGCAGTTCTGGGCTTTAACCATTTGTGAGTTCTGTCACATTTAACTTACCTGATGTTTCCTCATTTTATTGTTTTGTTTTCCTCTTTGAAATACTTTCTAAACACCAATTATAAAAAAAAGAGTAGGAATGGGACACCTTGAGGAGACTTCAATCATGTTGTCAGTGTAGATTGAGCTCCCCTTAAGGGATTTTTGGTTTTACACTGCTGGAAATGAGGCGATATCTTGGGTTTCAGATTCACAATGAGTCTCTCTTCACAGCTTGTCTTTTTTTCCCCCTCTACAGCTGGAGGAAGATAAAACATTCCAGGAGTTCCTGGTGGTTCACCAGAAGAGGTCCCAGGTGGCCACTTGGGCTAATGACACTTTGGCAGAGCAGCCCAAGAAGGGAAAGTCAGCAGCAGCTGATTACCTTAACTTTGATTCAGATGAGTCTGAGGAGCTGAGTGAGGATGGGGATGAAGCCTCTGAAGACGAGGAGGAGATGAAAGGTACCCGAGGGAGCTGTCACCCTTTGCTTGTCTCAGGCACAGTGACTGTGAGTGACAGGGTTGGACTCAGTGTCACCAGGAGAGTGGGGTCTCACCTTTCTGTGCTGGGAATGTCTGGGGTTTTTCCCCAAATTTGGGGAAATGTGGCAAATGCAGTGTCTGCTTTTCAGGGGGTGGCATTTGTGCTTTCCCAGTGCCATAGGGGGGAGTAACAAGGCAAACATCTGCAGCTTTCCTTGAAGTGCTTTCCTACTTGCAGCCCCTTTCATCTGCAGGATTGCCAGGGCTGGATGTGGTTGCTGTGGGTTTAGGGACCTGTGGGTGTCTGTCAACTTGTCTGGTCGGCCTGTGATGCACATTTCTGGGAATTGAGCCTGCCAGGGTTGGTGGGAAGGGACTCCTGGCTCCTGAGAGGAAACCTGGAGTAGTGGGTTCATTCTGAAGACTCACAAGTCTGGGCTGCAGTGTGGTGTGTGTATTTTAGAATTCAGTGTCCCTGCAGCAGGGATGGGTGTGGGTTTGGAGCTTTTCTCCCTCCCTCCATGGCATTTCCTCAGGCTGTTCTGGTGGAGCGAGTGGTGCTTTCCCTGCTGCTCCTCATCTCTCCTCGGGTAACTCAAATGTAGGTGTGAGTGTGTCCTTTTCCCTGTAAAACTGAACACCTGAAACCCTTCTCTGGGGCCTGCTTGGGGTATTTAGTTAAAATTGTGACAGAATAGTTTTGCCTGGAGTACCTCAAAGCCCCTTCTAATGTGTTTTGTACGTGAACTGTTGCGTTGAAATCCAGGCTCAGTCTGGAGGTGCCAGGATGAAATTGTTCTGCTGTTCTCAAGCCTTTCCCATGGAAAAGGTAGAGGATAGGGAGGTGATAGTCATGATTGTGTCAGTTTTCAGCTTTTTCCTGGCCTGGGGGGGAGAGCAGCAGCATCTGTGTGAAAAAACCTCTCTGCTCTCTCCTCTCTGCCAGGAAGGAAAGAAGGGAAGAAGGCAGCTACCAGCAAAGACCTCTCAGATATGGATTACCTGAAATCTAAAGTGGTGAAGGATTCTTCCTCCTCATCCAGTACAGAGGAAGAAACAGAGACTGAGGAGGAAGAAGAGGAAAGTGAGACTGAGGAGGATTCAGGCATTGCAGAAACACACCCAGAGAAAAGGGAGAAGCCAAAAGCCCAACAAACAGAGCAAAAAACACCAGCAGGGAAGAAGAAAAAAGGATCCACACTAGAGGTACAGCAGAATTAGACTTCTGTCTTCTTTGAAGCAGCAGCTTTATGGATGGCAGGTGTCTGTCAGTCCCTGCAGGGATGAGCTGACAGCCTGGGAAGGCTGCAGGGCCCACTGGGTACCAGCTTTCTTGGCATTCCTGGTGTGACCCATTTACAAATCTTGTTGAATCTCCTCAGGGCTGACTAAATTCCCAAAGATGAGGCTTGCTGCTAGTGCCCTTTTCAGAGGCTTTTTTTCCAGGAAATGCTGTCCTGGAAACAGCAGAACTCTGATTTTCATGGCAGTGCACCTTCAGCTGGCACCTCCTGCCCCAGGCTGCTGCAGCAGCAGTGGGAATCTCCTGATCTTCCCTCCCACTCTTCAACCTCCTGTTT
The DNA here is from genome assembly GCF_049639895.1 of Pseudopodoces humilis. Lineage (NCBI taxonomy): Eukaryota > Metazoa > Chordata > Aves > Passeriformes > Paridae > Pseudopodoces > Pseudopodoces humilis. The sequence continues at coordinate 9,540,530 of NC_142219.1, forward strand.
GTTGGCCAAGCCCAGCTGGTTGTGCTGTGATTTTTGTTCTTTCATTCAGCTTTTTCTCCCTTTTCTTTACCCCCCTCTGTGCAGGGCAGCTCAGGGGAAGCCAGCACTCCATTCACAGTGAAGCTTCGTGGGGCCCCCTCAAACATCACTGAGGCAAGTTTGTTTTCCCAGCTGGAGAGGGAGGCTCAGGGGTGTCTCAGAGTGTACCTCTGCGAGATGTTTGCAGAAAATCGTCACTTCTCACTCTTTTGAGGGTTGTGTGGGTGATCAGGGGAAGTTCTGTGCAGAGATCTTTGTTGAGTGGGCTGTTTCATATATAAAATTTATATATTTTATATATTTATATATAAAATATACAGGCCTGCAACTTGCTGCTTCCTGTATCTGAGAACTTACTCAAGCAATTCTAATTCTTCCCACAGCAAAAAATTCGGGAATTTTTCTTCCCTCTGAAGCCAGTGGCAATCCGGATGGGAAAAAAGGCCCAGGGTAAGAATTCAGGTAAGAGCTGTGTGTGGAAGGGGGGTGGGATCTGTGAGTTGGGGGACCTCTTGATCACCCCTCTGCTCTTGTAGTCTGCAGTTCCAAATCCCTGGCTCGTGGCCTGATTCTTTGAGACCTTTCTGTGACTTTGCAGCTCTCCTGCCCTACTTGCTGCCCACAGGATGCCGTGGGCAGAGTAATGTTGGCTGTGCTCCCTTAGGAGTAGCAGCAAGAGCCTTTTTTTATTGAGCTGCATCCAGAACTTTATATTCTAACCACCCTAAACCATGCCAAGGAAAAGCCTGTTCCTCTGGGATAGCTGCAGCAGCCCAGGGCACTGTGCTGATTTGTGTGAGCAGGTCCTTGGAGCTTTGCTCTGTGCTCTTTTCCTTTCATACTCCAACAAGGGATGCACCTTTTATTTGCTCTTGGGGGCACCTGTGAAAGCCTCCTCCAGCTGCTAAGTCAAATTTTTTTGATTTGTATATAGAGAATAAGCTTTGATAAGGCAGCCTTCCAGTCTGACATGGCCATTTCCAGGCTGGATTGGAACTTTTCATGGGAGCTGAATGCTCTGTCTATCGGAATCTATATTAAAGCAAGCCCAATTCACCCTTAATTACCCAATTAGTGGTTGTGTGTGTTCCCCACATGATGCTCAGTTGAACCTTCCCTTCCTCCAAGGTTACATCTTTGTTGACTTGAAGAGTGAAGCAGAAATGCAAAGGGCCTTGAAGCGGAAAAAAGAATTCCTGGGTAAGGGCTGTTTGTTCCTCCTCGTTCCAGCCGTGGGAGCTCAGCTGCTCGAGTGTTCCCTGCACAAGTAGCTCCTGTGATTGGAGTTTTTCCCAGGCAGATGGGGGCTTGTTCCTTGGGATAAATCAGGTGCTGTGACAGGAGTGGGGTTTTGGGACCCTCGTGTTTTGCCGTGTGCTTGAGGTGGTTCTTGTTGGTTTAAAAATAACTCTGCTCGAGTCCAGCTTTGTACAGACAGTGCTGCAAGGCTGGGCTGGAGCCCTGGGCTTGGCCTAAGCCTTGGGGTAACTTCTGAAATTCTGTTTGCAGATATTGTGTGTGGAATGGGAATGGCTGCTTGGTCTAGGCTGGGGCTCCCTGAAAGGAAAGGGGGCTGGTGTTGATACCCTGATTTTTATGAAGACTGGCTCTTACAACCCCACCTCCCCCTTATTTTTGGATCCTGCTCAGAGCCCGTGGGGCTGTAATTGTGTCTAACCCTGGGCTCTTTGTGATGCCATAAGTTTTAGATTGTGTGCTGCATTAGTTTATAACTCTGAGCTTCACGTAAAGTGTCAGCGAGTTCTCCTCACAGCTCAGTCAGACAAAACAATCCTTTTCCAGCCCAAGAACCAAGGACACTTTTGCAGCTTCAGGCCCAAACAGTATTAACAACAGCAAACTGAGAAGAGCAATCTGGGAGGATTCTTTATAACCTGAATATTCTTTATAACCTGAAGCTGTAATTGGACAATTAACCCCACAATGGAAGTGGACCAAAATTTATAAAAGTGTGAAAACTCATGACCGAGTGTCCATCTTGGGTGGAGCCTCAGCCAGGCTCTTGTACTGCCCAAGGTGCATCCTTGGAAGACCTTTTAATAAATCCCTGCTTTATTCCCTTAGCTCTGTCAAGCCTCTGTTGTAGGCAGCCTCTCAAGGCATCGCTTGCACACGGGTGTTGTTTGTTCATGGCTTTGGGAAGCTTCCAACGTCCCTCTGTGTTGTTTGGGGGTCAGGTGGACGCTGTGTGGAGGTTTCCCGGTGCAGGAACACCACAAAAGAAACTGTTCCAGCAAAACCTGACCACCAGCCCTGGCAGAGGAAGCTGAGGGATGATGAGGAGGAAGAGGACTTGTCTGAATCAGGGAGACTCTTTGTCAGGAATCTGCCGTTCACCAGCACGGAGCAGGACTTGGAGAAGATCTTCTCGAAGTATGGTGAGTGTGCCACAGGACTGGAACTTGCAGGGCAACACCTTTCCTTTGTCCAGAGGTTTTCCTGCTGGGTGGGAGTGGACAAAGCTCCATGTCCCATATCTCTTGGAACGTGGCCCAGCTCCCATCATCTTTATTTTCTGGTGTGATAATGTGAGCCTGCTTGGCAGGAGGCTTCCTGCAGGTTAGAGGTGAATCCTTGAGATCCACATGACATTCCAAACAATACCTCCAAATTAAACACATTTAAGGTTATCTTGGCATCCTGGGGCAGAGAGGGTGAGGTTGTGGGAGTCTCTATCCCTGACTGAAGCTGAAGGCAGCTGCTCAGAGCTTGCCTGGTTTGTGTCACCTGTCAGAGCCCGTGGACTGCCACACCTGGACTTGGGGTGCTTGTGCTGGGCCCTCCTTGTCCCTCTGCAGCTCCTGGCCCAGGCTGGTGGCTCAGCACACATCCAGAGCCGCTCCTCTCATCCCTGGTTGTGTCTGGGAGGTGCCAGTTCAGAGCTGTGCAGGGACATCTGTGACCAGCAAGCCTTCCCTCCTGCAGGACCCCTCTCGGAGATCCACTTCCCCATAGACAAACTCACCAAGAAACCCAAAGGATTTGCTTTCATCACCTACATGCTCCCTGAGCATGCTGTCAAGGCCCTGGCAGAGCTGGATGGGCAGGTGTTCCAGGTACAGCAGCTGGTGCTTTTCCTGTGCTTTGGTGGGAATGGTTGGGAATTTGGCTCAGAGTTTGCTTCTGGGTTTTGTTAAAAAGCTTGAGGCTCTCCTGCAGGCTCTTTTGGGTAGAGCAGCTTGCTTTGAACAGCTTTGCAGACACCAAAATCCTGGTAGAGGTGGGGAAGGAGCTCTGAGTCTGTCTCACATTGCATGGCTGCTTGGACTTGCAGCTGTGCTCCTTTGGGAAGGAGAATTCCCTCCTTCCACCAAGGCCTGACCAGAAAAGGTGCCAGGAAATTTCCTCCACGTGGACATCTGTGGATTATTCCAGAGCTGCTGAACCTCCTCTTCCTATCTTGCAGGGCAGAATGATGCATCTTTTACCCTCCACGATCAAAAAGGAAAAAATGGAAGATGGAGATACAGAAGAGTCTTCCTCCTACAAAAAGCACAAAGAGGCCAAGGACAAAGCCAACAGTGCCAGGTACAACTGGGAATTCCAGATTGCCAGGAAGTGGCAGGAATGGCTGTGGGATCTGCACAGGGGCTGTAGAGGTGCCCAGAGTTGATGAAGCATTTGCTGTGCAGCTCTGTTTCCTTTCTCTCTTACCTACCCACCTCCTCTGCTCATGTAGCTGCAGTAGCTCAGTGAGCAACAGGGGTTTGAATGGCTTTGGTATGAGTTACTTCTCTAATAAGAGTTTGTCTGATTCTGTAATTCTTCAGGGGAGTGGTTTTAGATCAGTTGGGCCTTTCTCCTCTGCTTGGCCACATGTACTTCTAAAGCTTGTAGCAGCTTTTTCTTGCTGTGGGACAAATCAGTTTGAAAGAAGTGGCTGATAACTTTTTGTCTTGAAGGGAAAAGAGTGCAACCTTGCTTGCATGGGGTTTGTGGGTTTAGGAAACCAGTTGGAAAGGTGTGTTCCTCTGAGCCAGTGCCTGAACTTCAGCTGCAGAGCTGTGACCAGTCAGGTCTGGGGAAGCAGAGCTCAGCTGCCTGCACTGCTTTCTGTTTGCTCTCCAGTCACATCTCCCTCATCCTGTCCCTTCTCTAGGGATCTTCCACCCTTCTTGCCCTCTCTCTTCACCCTGCCTGCTCATGGTGGTGCTCAGAGCTGCTTTTTCCCAGGATCATTGCCTAGAGGGGCTCCATGACTGACCCTGGCTGTGTTTTCTCTCTCCAGCTCCCACAACTGGAACGCGCTGTTTGTGGGGACGAACGCTGTGGCTGATGCCATGGCCCACAAGTACAACGCTTCCAAAAGCCAAGTGCTGGATGCTGTGAGTTGGGTTGTGGTGGATCAGCTGGGGTGGGACATCACTTTCCTGCCTGTTTCTTTCTGGGCAGGATCTTCCTGGTTTTGTACAGGAAAAGCCTCAGTGCATCCATGGGCACCACACGGGCTGAGGCCTGTGGTGCTGTAGCACCTCTGTGAGGTCTGAGCTGACTGATCCCTTGGTCCTCAGCCTTCCTTCCCACTCTGCTTTCTGAATTTTGCATTTCTACATCACTGGAAGTTGGGTGGGAATTTATACCCTAAAGCTCAGATCCTTCCCGGAAATTTCATTTTACTTTGGGGTGTGTTTGAATTCCAATTTCCAGCAGCTCCAGAGGAGCTAGAGCATTTTACCCTCAAGCTGCTTGCTACATTCCCTTTGCAAGTGCTTCTGAGAGCAGCAGGTGACTGAATTCTTGCCTGCAGGAGAGCAAAGACAGCGTGGCAGTGAGAGTGGCTCTGGGAGAAACGGAGCTGGTCCAGGAAATCCGCCGGTTCCTCATGGAAAACGGAGTCAGCCTGGATTCCTTCAGCCAGGTGAGAGGCTCAGCTGGAGGCACCAATGGGGATCCATCTCTTCTAGTCCTGGTGTTCTCAGCTCTCTTGGGAATTGGTAATTGAATCCTCAGCATCTTGCAGGATTGAACCCTCCCTGATGAGTTAGGAAATGTATCCATTTGTAAATGCAGCTGCCCTCGGGTTGGGTGAGATCCATAACGTGATGGTTTTGGGATGGTGGGCAGTTTGCTGTAGGCAGGAAAGGAGCCCTGTGGATCTGCAGCTGAAACCTCCATCCATGAGATGTGGTTGTAGTGGGATGTGGATTTTGCAGGGAGCGTTTCCTAAGTGACCGCCGGTCCTTTCGGAAAGGGAAAAGGAGTGACACGGAGAGAGGGAGAGCACAGCCTGTCAGATCCAGAGAACTGCTGGGTTTGCTCTCCTACATCCCATATTGTTTCTTTCCCTGCTGGCTGTGTCAGGCTGCTGGTGAGAGGAGCAAGACAGTGATCCTGGTGAAGAACCTCCCGGCCGGCACGAGCGCCATGGAGCTGGAGGAGCTCTTTGGCAAACACGGCAGCCTGGGCCGGGTGCTGCTGCCAGAGGGAGGCATCACAGCCATCGTGGAGTTCCTGGAGCCCACAGAGGCCAAGCAAGCCTTCACCAGGCTGGCCTACTCCAAGGTGGGGGCACTGCCTGGGGAGTGGGATCTTGGTGAGTTGGGAAGCTGCAGAAGGGCTCGCTCTGAGTGTGGGGGGCACGGGGAGTTATCCCAGAGGCACCAACCTTCCAGCCTTTGGATTTAGGGAGGTGCCTGGTACAGCAGAGCGGGGCTCAGCCTGCAGAGGATGCTGGAGATGGGGCTGTGACACAGCTGGAGGGTTTCTTTTCCCTTTCACAATCCAGGAGTGACCCATGGCAGGCTGTGGTCCTGTAAGGCTGGATCCTTTCGTAAGAGTTTTGGCTGTAGTCTTGTAAGCCCAGATCCTTTTGTGACAGAGTTTAGAGTTTAGCCACTTGAAAAGGTCACCCAGCTTTTCCACTGCTGTTTTCCATCACAGAATGAGGTGAAAATGAAGCTGAGAGCAGAGTTCTTCATTTAGGCCTTGTCCTTCACTCCTCATTTCTCTCCTGTCTTCTCTTCACAGTTTCATTCGGTGCCCCTGTATCTGGAGTGGGCTCCAATGGGGGTTTTCCTCAGCCCAGCCCCTCAGAAAAAAAAAGCTGGGGTTCCAGGAAAGGAGGATGAAGCAGGGCTGGTACCAGGTAAGAACTTTGGCTGACTTGCTGGGGGTCTCTGTGATGCTCTGCTGTTGTGTCAAGCCCCAGGATATGTTTTGTCCAGGTGACTTCAGACTGTGAAGGCTGATCTCCCCATCCCAGGGGCTCATCCACAGTTTGAATGGGCAACTCCCCCAAAATTTGGCTTTGTTGCATCTTACAAAGTTGGATTTATTCTTCTTGTTTCAGGTGAAGCTATAAAAGACTCAGAGGAAGCAGTGGCACAGGAGGAAGAGGAGGAGGAAGAAGAGGAGGGAGAAGAAAATATTCCTGGGTGTACCTTGTTCATCAAAAACCTGAACTTTGCCACCACAGAAGACACACTGAAGGAGGTGAGCAGTCAGGACACAGTGTTTAAAGGATTTCAGCAGCAGCCAGTGTGACCTAGTGAGAGATGAGAGAGCACTGGGTTCTACTGGGACCGGGAGCATCACTCCAGGTGTCAGTTAAGACAAATGCATCTGGAACTGTTTTGATGGGGTTTAATTCCACCCAGAGACAGGTGGAGGCAGTAGGAAATCTTTTAACATTCCTGATTTCTCATGTTTTCTGTAATGCTCTTCCTTGGGACAGGCACTGCTGCAGCTCTGCCACTGCTTTGTGTGTAACAGGCAGTGAATAAATAAATGATGATTTCTGAATGTGCTCGTCCCCTCAGCTTCTGCTGACATTGTGCTGCTTCACCTCAACAGAGCACCTGGGAGTGTGGCATTCCTGGAGTTATGTGGGGTGTTAATACCAAAATAAGGAAAAAAAGCTGAATTTCCCATCTCTGGCACTTCCTGTAGCTGTGTAAAGGCCTCATTCCATGGCCCAAGAATCCTGGATCGGTGAGACTGCCTAGAGACTCTGGTCCAGCTGAGGACAGATAAATGTCCAGTGGAGGGCTGGGATTTCTGGCCTTACAAGGGAGACAAATAAATAGTGTGCTACCTTCTAGCCCCCCATTTTTGGGAAGAGCTGTGTTCTAGGGACATCACAGGTACCACCCACCCTTAAGGCCTCTCCCTGGCTGAGGGCATCTTGTAATCCAGAGTGTTCCTGCAGAGCCATCTCAGATCTCTCACCCCTACTGAGGGGTGGTGGAGGATTCCTGGGAAGGTGTGTCTCCATATCTTTAGAACTGTTTGTGTACATTTGTACAGAGCTAATTTGGTGAGGAAAGGCTCAGCTGCACTGCCTGGCAGGTGTGTGCTGGGGGAGATGGGCCACGCTGGCAGCTGAGATGTGAGCCAGTGTCAAAGGAAACTGAATCACGTGTCCCAATTCCTTGCAGACGTTTTCCAAAGTGGGAGCCCTGAAGAGCTGCACAATATCCAAGAAGAAAGACAAAGCAGGTACTCTAGATGTTGTTGTTCAATTCCTTCCCTCAGCTGCTTGCTGAGGGCTCAGGTGTGGCGTTGTTTCAGCATTCATCTGGCTGAGCATTTGTGTTCCTGCTGGCAAATGAAGCCTCAGCGCTTCCAGAAGCATTCCCGTCGAAATGGCTGCAAGCAGCAACCAAACCTTGCCCCAGGGTTGGGCCTAGAAGGTTAAGCTTCATGGTGGGATTTGTGGAGGTGTGACCTTGTCTTGAGATGGGAGAAGCCAAACTCCTTCAGGATCACAGAAGAGAGTGGGATGCTGACAGGAGCCGGTGCCCTGTGATGATTAAACCCGGCATTATCCTGGAAATGGCCAGATCCTCAAGGATGTCTGGCTGAGAGCTGTGCTGTGAGTGGGCTTGGTTTGCCTTCTCCCTGCCAGCCCTGAGCCCCCCAGGCTGCAGGGAGGAGTGGCTGTGCCTGCTTTTGGCTGCTCTTGCTTCCTGAGGAGTTGGATTAAGGCAAGCCCTGGCTGGAGGAGCTGTGGCTTCTCTGGGAGCTGCACAGCTTTGTGGCATTTCCCCTTGACAGAGCTTCCCTGTCAATGGGATGTTTGAAAACTCAGATTCACTGGGAGATGAAGAAATAAAGTGAATTCTTCAGTTCTGCTGGTGGGTCTGGCTGTAGGTCTGAGCAGGCAGCACAAAGTGTGGGCTGATCTTGTAGCACCTGATCCCTTCTGGCACCGGGGGTCATCTCTACACTCTGCCACTACTGAGGTGCTGAAGATGAAAATGGGGTGGTGTTTTCTCCCCTCATTATTAATTGTCCCTTCATTGTGGCTCCTGAAATAGGCAGCGTGTTCCTCAGGGGTGTGGTGTGACTGCAGGTGCTGCAAACCTTTGCTGTGCAGGGAGGGGAGGAGATGTCTCTCCTTTGTTGTGGAGGTGGCAGCTGACCACCCCAGCTTATGGAATGTCTGTTTCCACAGCAGGATTGCTTCCCCTGACTGTGACCAGCACTTGCTTTGCAGTGTTTTCTTTAAGGAAACTGCAGTGAGATGATAAAAAGCAAAACATGGATTCTGTGTGCAGCATCTGTTATCCCCTCTTCACATCAGCACCAAAACCAGCTGGTCCAGAGCAGTGCCTTGCTCAGAAAACTCAGCCCAGGTGCTCATGAGGAGCATCCAAAGTCCAGCCATGGATAGGCTGGCCCTTCTCATGGGATATTAAGCTTTTGCCCCCCCCAGCTTTGGCAATCAGTGCTTGCTCCTGGTTTGGTTTTATCATTTATATCTCATCACTGCTTTCTTAACAAGTCCCCTTTCTCTCCCAGGCACTTTGCTTTCCATGGGCTTTGGATTTGTGGAGTACAAGAAGCCAGAGAGTGCCCAGAAAGCCCTGCGCCAGCTCCAGGTGAGCCTGAGCCTGCCAGGCTGGAATTCTTTCCAGAGGCTTGGATGAACCTGGCAGTTCAAAACCTAGCTGAGGGTGTCAGTGCTGTGGGTTGCACTGGACAGGAGGAGCAGCCTCTAAAATGGGCCAGGTTTTTGTGGGAAGAGGGTTTGTAAAAGGACAGAACCATGGAAAAGTTGTGTTTCTTAGTGCTGGTCCAACCTGGAAGTCCCAGAAAATGTACAAGGATTGAACTTTCTTGAGTTTTCCTGTCAGGTGCCCCTTGCAGGGGGCAGAGACCCAGATATCCCCTCACAGAACAATCACTGATTAATGTTAATTTAGTGCTGTTTTAACTTCTATTTCTTTTATATATTTATTTCTATTAATGATTCCCTTTTTTCCTGCTGTTTCTCTGTTTGAACTCCCAGGGCTGCACTGTGGACGGCCACAAGCTGGAAGTGAAGCTCTCAGAGAGAGCTGTCAGGTAAGGCTCACCTCTCACCTCAGTTACAATCCAGCTGCAGTAATCCTTGGGAGCTTCTTCCCTTCTTCCCCAGCATCTGCATCCTGAGGGATGTGACCAGGACTGCTCCAGCTGTTGAACACATCAGCCTTTGCTTTACTCAGAGTCAGTTTTGCTTGAAAGGAACAAATAAAATTAAAAAAAAAAGAGGAATGAGCTGAAGTGGAGTGAAGCCCAAAACTGAGCCCAAAGTGAGAACCAGGCAGAATTTTCCTCCCTGCTCAAGGAAGAATCCTCTGCTTTGGTGAGAGGTCAGGCAGCACTGCGAGTTCCCAGGGGTTTAACAAGTTCTTGGAGAGAAATCTTCTCTGGGTAATGAAGTCTTTTTACCTGTTCACCTGAGAGAACAGGAGCTTAAGAATAATATTCAAATCAAGACAAAACCAGGTTTCCTGCTTGATAAAAAAGTTTGTATTTACCTCCTTTTCCCTGGGCAACCAAGCATGGAGGAGATGGTTACTTGTGAGTGAATTTACTTGGAATCAGCCTTGGTTTTTAGGGATTCCTTCCTAGTTTTCGCTCAGCACAGAATATTCTAACTGCAAAGTTGCAAGTTAATCCAGATATTTGAATATTGGCACCTAAACACTGTCTTTAGACACTCTGGAAACCCTACTGCAAGCAATATCTGTTAAATGTCAAAATTTGTTTGAAAATCTGGTTCCTGGGGACCACAAGCAGTCTGACAGCTCCCTGTGTCTTCACTTTGTATTTGAGTTCTTTCATAAACCATTTTTATCCAGTTTGATTTTGAAAATCCCTTCAGCAGGTATCCAGGCCACAATGGGAAGTGCTTTGCTTTATGGAATAAGCTGCTGTCTTTTGTGTTAGGCAAATTCTGACCTTGTCCAAATGCAATACAATTCCAGAGGTAAAAAAAAAAATGAATACTCTGTTACAAAATTTCATTTGCTGTTTTATAACCCAGGAAGAAAAATAATCAAAATTAGCCTACATTAAGCTAATTTTTAAAAATATATTCATTAATGCATTCTCCTGACTATTAAAGGGCAAGATTTGGTGACAAAACAGGAGTTAATGGCAAATCTGAGTTGAGGACTTAAATTTGTAGCAAGATGGACTATTTAATTTTCACATGTAGGATTTAAAGGTGTTTGGAATTTGATCTTTCTTGGTGTCTTGTCACTGTGAAAACCAAGGATGCCAGTGTAAGCTGGTGCCTCAATTTTCCACATTTCAAATCCTGAGGGAGCCACAGTTCCAAGGGACTTTGCTGCCCTGTGGTCTTTACCTGCCTTTCCTGTTGGCTTCCAGGCCTGCTGTGAAATCAGCCCGAAAGAAACAGATTGCCAAGAAGCAGAAAACCTCCAAGATCCTGGTCCGAAACATCCCCTTCCAGGCCACTGTCAGGGAAATCAGGGAGCTCTTCAGGTAGGAAAATGCTTTGTTGTGTCTGTGGGTTACTCTGAGGGGAGCTGCTGGGATTTTCATACATGGTCTTTCTCAGATTGTAAATATTGTGATTTTTTTGTTGTTGTTTTTGTGGAAGAAAACGGTGATTTTGGGATCACCTCTGTGGTCTGTGTCCCCTCAGCCTTTTGTGCTGTGGTTTAAGCCTTGCTCCATCCTGAAAAATAAGTGAGACTTTGTGAGAGGAAAACCATCTTTACTGCTCCCAGGACAAGAATGCTTTGCTCGCTGCCCCAGGCCGTGCTCCCTGCTCTGCTGTTGGTTTGCAGGGGGGATTTTTCTGCCAGCTCCCATCCACAGGGTGCTGTGTTGGAGCTGGCCTCTGTGAGCCTGTCCTAGCAGAAGCTGGGTGCTTTTGTCACAGCTGGGGCCTTTCTTTCCAAAGGGGAGCTTTGAGGTATTGCTTGACCCTTTAAAACCTCCTCAGACCATGAAGTGAAAAGCCCGTGGCAGTGATTTGTTTGTGTTCACGGAATTCCAACCCCTTTATTTGTGTGAAGGTGTGGTTCCTGTGTGGCTGTGAGGAAAGCTCTGTGTTGCAGCACTCACTTGGGATGAATCCCAGGGATTTCACTGAAGGCAAAGCCTGGCTTGTCTTTTGGCCAGAGGTGTGATGATGGTCACAACAACGAGATGCCTCTAGAAGAGCAAAAGGATTTTTTTGTGGTGTGCAGCTTGGATGCTTTTACTTCAGTTCTACCCTGAGGGATTGAGGCAGAAGCCCCCAGGGGCTGCCAGTGCCCATGCTGAGTTTCCTCAGCAGTGGAGCTCTGCTAATTTAAATCCCAACACTCTGAGCTACAGACGTGACCCTCGCAAAGCTCCAGCCAGCAAAGCCGGGACGGAGGTGAAGTTCAAGGCGCTGGGAGGGTTTGTACATCACAGGCACGGAGCCTGTGGGGGGTTTTTGGTGTGGGCTTTTTCCCTCCTGTCTTGTCTAGCACCTCAGAGCTGCGGAGAGGAGGGGCTGGGGAACATCTGATGAATATTGCAGGGAACATGCAGCTCCCAGCTGGTGACAGCGCTCTCAGAGCATCCCTTTCCTTCACCTGGGGTATTCAGAGCTGGGGCTTTATCCTCAGAACAAAAACCAGCATTCCTTTCACTCCTGCCATCTCCCCTCTGGAGCAGCCAAAACCAGGCACAACAGAGCACTGCCCAGCACCTCACCCTCCTGGACTGCTTTGTTTGTGCCTCTAAATCAGCTGCCTTTGCTCTGGAGCATCAGGCTTGCTCTGCGTTTAGATCCTGCCTGAGTTTGTCTTTTGTTAGGGATTTCTTGGGAATGGCAAGCAGTCCTTGGCAGTGGAAGGGCTGGCAGGGCTGCAGGGGGCACTCTTAGCCTGCCCAGGACAGCCAGCCTGGGGACAGCAAGGGACAGCCAGCCTGGGGACAGCAAGGGACAGCCAGCCTGGGGACAGCGAGGGACAGCCAGCCTGGGGACCACCAGGCCACTCAGCCAGGCATCACCACACAGGGTGACAGCCCCAGGTTTTACAGGATGAACACCTTCCCTATTGTTTTACCTGCTCCAGAGCCACCTTCCAGCTGTGCAGCAGAAGAAAAAAAAATTTTTTTAATTCATATTTCTTTATTTTTAAATTAATATTTCTTAATTTTTAAATTTGTTTATTTTTAAATTTTAAAATAATTATTTTAAAAATAATAATTATTAATGTTTTTAATAAATATTATTTTTAATATAAATATTCTTTTTTAAATATTCATATATATGTGTGTTTATTTTATGTGAACACACATGTTACATGCATCCATGCAGAATCTATGTATATGTATGTATTACCCCAGCAAAATACATAGATTATGCCAATATTGTTGAAAAAAAAAACTCTATGACACATTATGTGTGTGTAGATATATTTATTTTTCCCCCCAAACAAATATTTCCATGTTTTGAGCTTTGTCAAGGAGCTCAGTCCCCCTTCTCAAATGGCCCCCCAGAAGGTGTTGATGACCCTGGAACAGCAAAACAAGGGAGCTGGGTGCCCTGAGCAGTGGATTTTTCAAGGTGTGCTGTACCTGCTCAGCACTGGCAGTTCAGGGATCCCTGCCCTGGCTGGTTTTCCACTTTTGGATCTTGTTGTTTATGGATCCATCACTGAAATATCCCTACAGCAGCTTGGAGGAACTTCTTCCTTTTGGAATTTGGGGATCCCAGGTTGTTTCTTGGATTGGAGAAAGGTGGTGCTTAATTAAGGTGTTTGAGGGGAGTCAGGAATGTTCTGATCAACAGCTCAGGTCCTCTGCCTGCAACATAATCCTCTTTTAGCAATTCCCCAAGCCTCAGGTGCTGCCCTGCTCCCACCCCAGCCCCAGTGGCTTTGCTGGGGTGTGACACTGGTTCAGAGCATGTCCTGCCACGTTCTCCTGGAGGTTCTGGCCTCTCTTGCACCCTCAAGGGATTTATTTATCTTTTATTTTTTTTAAAAAGATAGGTGTTATCTCCTTCAGAGGGAGAAATGCTGTTCAATTACAGGGGCTGCTTTTGGGCAAGGTGTGAAGATTAAGCTTTTGTGGGTGTGTTTTTTTCACCCATTTTTGTTCTTGATTAGCTCCCACTCTTCTCCTTACTACCTGGAAAAACAACAAAAGGTAAATGGTGCTTAGTTCTTTGTAAAGAGACACAGTTAGGGGAGGAGAGACAAAGGGATTGCTATCCCATGAGCACTGCTAATTTTTGCTACCAAATTGTGGGGCTTTTATGGCAAGACTTTATTTGATTTTTTTTTGTTTTTTTCAAAAGGAACTCTAGTCGTGGCAAGCTGAATTGGAATCTGTGAAAGGCCACACTTTCACAGATTGGAGCCCTGGCAATTTCTGAAAATTGGGCTCCTTTAAGAATCTATCACATGAGATCCATGCAGCCTTCACTGAGAGTTCCAATTAACTCTTTGTTTCAGAGCATCCCCTTCCATCCTCCTTCCCTCTGCCTTGCACCAACTCCATGAAGATTGAAAATCAGGTTGTTTTGCAAGTGGTTTATAATGTTCTGATGAGATGGGGGTTTAATTTTCCTCAAAAAGGGAATGATAAAATTTAGAAAAATGCTTCCTAAAAGATTCCTGCCCAATCCAAGGCAGCCTGGGGGATGGACACAGTCCAGAGTTTGGCAGAGCTGCTGCTCATCCCACCAAAGGATGCAGTGCTTGGAGTTGTGTTTTTGGGGGATGAAGTTTCTTCTTTCCTTTGCACAATATATCTGAGAACTTACCATTTTGGTTTTATCTTTGATTTCTCTGCAATTTGCAGCAATTGTTAGTTCCAGCCCTCCCCTACCAATTAGCTGTGGCAGACAAAATTCAGAGGGAGGTCAGACTTGGTGTGGAAGGTGTTTAATCGTCCCTCTGGCCATCCCTGGCCTTGCACCTGTAGGACCTGCAGTCAAACACCTTGCACAAAGCTGTTAAATCACAAAATCATTATCAGCTGGGAGACTGGACTTTAGTTTGACTAAAGAAGCAGCGAGCAGAAAAGCAATTGAAAGGTAGTGCAGAGCAAAGAACAGGTTATCAGGTGTATTTATCTCCATATTCTGATTTTCCTACAGAGAAAGTAACACTGCTTCTTGCAAAGACCTTTGGGGGTGGGTGTCTCTTTTCATTTTAATTCCTTTGCTGACTGTTTTCTCCGTCTTGACAAAAACATGGCATTTATTGCACCTGGCAAAGCAAGTGGCTGGGCCTGATTAGGAGGAAAAAGAACTATTCCTTCTGATGGAGGGGAAAAGTGAAGTGGGACAAGACTTGGGGAGTCAGCCCCTTCTGGGAGAAGAAAAAAAAAAATCTCTGCAGGGAGATGCAGTGGATAAACTGGCAGAGTTGTTTTTTTTTCTTTTTTTTACGCAGTCTTTATGAAGTTAATTTTATAAGATGATGCCTTTCACTTCTTCTGACCTATTATAATAAAGTGTAGTTACCAGAATGGGCTTTTCATTTCCCATTATAAAGGACACGGTGGGATAATGAATCCGTCTGCCAGACATGCTTGCTGTTCACACCTTTCTCCCAGTAATGGAGTCTACACGACTGGAGACAATTTTTCCTTCCCCTGTTGAAGATGTGGAAAATCTGTGCTGGTGAAAGACACAGGAGGAGAAAAAAAAATTGAGGAAAAACGTGAGTTTGTTAAGCAAGTGCTGGGCAGAGGTAATTAGAGCATTCCATGCAAACAGAATGTCCAGTGCTGCCAGGATTGCTGGGTTTCACTTTTAAAACCTTCAATATTGTGCTAGAAATGGCTCAGAACCAATTGCTGCTGCTGCTGAGCTGCTTGACTTTTGTCTCCATGCTGTCCCCCTGCAGTCAGATGGCCCAAGGGCTTGGGGACAGCTGCAGGAGTCACTGGGAGCATCTCCCTGGGGTTTGAGGGACTGCTGGGGGCAGCACAGGGGGCTGCAGGTGCTGGATGACATCTGGAGAAGCCAGGAGGAGACATGTGAGCCAGGACAGAGCTGCTGCTGTGCTGGGGTGGCAGGAGGAACAGGCAGAGCAGGGCAATCATTGAACTCCCCTGGAGCACTGACACTTCTGCTTGGCCCAGGGTGCTCCACTTGCAGGAAGGGAGTGCCCAAAAATGAGTGCTGGAGAAAGCAGAAAGCAGCTGGGCACCGTGCAGCCAGCCCCCAGGGCTTGGATCCCACCTTCCTGGGCTGCCCTGAGCGCTGGAAGGACCGTGCAGTGTGCACCTGGCCTGGAGGAACACGCTCGGGTGGGAAGCTGTCACGAGCAGAGCAGGGAGCAGAAGGTGTTTCGGTGCTCAGGTGTGCAGTGGCAGCTGGAAGGTGCCTCTGAGTTTGGTGTGGTGGTGAGGGAGATCACCACATCGTGTTCCCCAGGAAACAGCTGGGGCCAGGAGCTCTCCAAAGCCCTCCCCAGGCTCCTGCTCCAGGCCACCACGTGCCAGGGGTTATCATGTGCTGCTCAGCATCCCAGCACTGTGTGTGGGTGTGCTGTGGTGTTTCCAGCACTGGGCTGCATTCCCAAGCCTTGTCCTTTGGGATAACAACATTTTAAGGCTGTCTTCTCCATGCTGGGAGCTCTGGGCCAGGGCTGCTCCCGAGGCACCGGGTGATGGCACAGAGGATGTGGTGCCTGCCTTAACACTGGATTCTAGCTCCTCACTGGAATGCAGGGGCTGTGCTGGGCTGCTGAGTGTCTGAGGAGGAGCTTGGCTGGCCCTGGGAGCTGCAGGATGCTCCTCAGGACTGAGGTTTTCCCACCCTGGCATGAAGCTGTCCCTGTCACCCTTTGGCTGTGGGCTCCCACCCCTGCTGTTTGAAGGTTCTTGCAAGAATTGCACCTTTGGATGTGTTGAGTTTGTTTTTTGGAAGAAAGAGAGCTGCCTGGTTGATGGCTCCCTCTGTCCTGGCTGAAGAGCTCAGCTGTTTGCTTTCAGTGCCTTTGGGCTGCAAAGGCAGCACAAGGCAGATGTGGAGCTGCTGGAGCGAGGCCAGAGCTGATGGAAGGGCTGGGAGACACAGGAGAGAAGGTTCCAGGGACACCTTAGAGCCCCTTCCAGGGCCTAAAAGTGCTCCAGGAGAGCTAGAGAGGGACTGGGGACAAGGCACAGGACACAGGGAATGGCTTCCCACTGCCAGAGGGCAGGGAGAGATGGGATATTGGGATGGAATTGCCCCCATGAGGGTGAGGAGCCCCTGGCACAGGCGGTCCCCATGAACCACCCTGTGCCCTCTGCTCTCCCACACCTTTGGATTGTGTGCCCTGCATCTCCTGCACTGCTGATCCCAGGTGCATCCCTGCAGCCTCTTACCAATCCTGATGTTTCCATGGCCAAACTGCAGCGCCTGGGGATGTTGCACAGGGTGCAGGAGCTTTTTGGGAAGCGAAAAAATGTGCACCAGCCTCATCAGCTGCAGGTGGGGATACAGGGGCCTGCTGGGCTGCTTTATTTCTCTTACTATTTCAAACAGCATAAATTAAACTCCTTTTAATTCCCCCCCCCTTTTTGAAGTCCTCTCCTCGTGGACTGGAATCCCAAACACAGCAGAATTGGGTTGATCTTCAGAGCCCAGAAATGGAACTGGCCACTTTAATTTGGCCACTCTCCAAAGCCAGCCATGGGCTGGGGGAGAGGGAAATGGGTTTGCAGTGCTGTTTTTCAGTTTGAATCATAAAGGTGTTTAACATAGATAAGGAAGTGTTTAACTCTGTGTTATCTTAGCAAAGTTGCTTTAAAAGGTGGCTCTTCCCAAGAGCAGAAGGAAGATTTTTTTTTTTTTTCAGCACATCCTTTTCCTGATATTCATTACATACTTGATTTTTACATTTCTTTTTCTCCTCTTTTCTGCTCTCCACATACTCCAGCTCCCTTTTCTGCCCACCCAAAAGCTGGATTTGTCCTGTGCAAAGGAAGGGAATTTCAGGGCTGCTTCCTCCCGACTCCTGCCACAGCACCTCTCTCCAGGGCACCCAGCTGAGCTTCCTGAGGGAACTTTAATTAGTTTTCTACACAAATTCCTCTGCTCAGCAGTGTGGAGGGGCTTGGGGAGGTGGAGTGAGGTGGGGAAAGGGGTTGCTTTTGGAATGTCTTGTTCAAATGCCTCTCTGGGATTCTGCTTTGGGGTTTTTGCCATTTTTTCAGTGCAAAAGAATTTCACATGTGGGCAGGTGGTTCTCCAGAGGGAGCAAAACCAAAGCCTGCATGTGCTGTGGCCTGGAAATAACCCACTCAGGGTTCTTAGTGTTATAGGGTCTCTCTTTATCTGAATTAAGAAGAGTATGTGTGTGTCTAAGAAAGGAAAAACATAGGTTTGGGGTTTTTTTGCCTTATTTTGTGGCCAGTTCTTGTTCATTGCCAGAGCTGGCCCTCTGGGGGCTGGCAGCTGGGGCATTGCACAATCTCTACTGTTGAAATTACCCTGGACTGACTTTTGAGCTTGTGTCTCAGCCTTTCATCAAGGTACAGTAAAGATGATTATTTCCTTGCTCTTACAGTTCCTCTGTCTGTTGGATTCCTTAACTCCAGTTCTTTCCTGGTGCTGTTGATCCATCCACCCCCCCCCACCTTTCACTTGTGTGGGTATTTTTCAGTCTCACTTCACGAAAAGGTCCTGAACAAGCCTCTAATGAATCACAGCTTTCTCCTCACGATGACTTCGTGTCCTTTATTTGCATCTCTGTTTGCATCATTATTTTTTTAACCTCATGCCTGCTGCAGCCTTTCTCCCTCTCTCAATCCAGGAGATTTTCAGCCTTGGGATGTGATTGCAATTAAAGCACTTCCATTGCACAGTCTCTCACCCCCCCTGAGGCAGTCCCTGTGCCCAGGGCCTTTGAACTGTGCTGGCTTCTGCAGCTGCTGGCACCAGCAGCATTTCTGTCAGCACGCCGCTCTTCCTGAAGAAATCAAGTTAAGGCTGATCAGGACAACCATCTGTCTTCTCACCTCTCTTTCCTCTTCTCCCCCAGCAGTATCCTGAGCACTTCCAGGCATCTGGTAGAGGACAGGAGATCTTAAATTTACTGCAGTTAAGTACAGGAGGGAGCTCCTGAGCCTTGTCCTCTCAGGAAGGTGCTGCTGTGGGACTGACTTACCAGGCACCCGGGGATTCACACCAGCTGCCTGTGAAGATGGGATGTTTTTCCTGCCCACATTCCCTTTTATTAGATACCAGGGAAGCTGGAAAACCACTTTTTGTTGTGCTGCCCATCAATGCTCTGAGCACATCAGGCTGTCCCCTCACGGGTGGGCTCTGGGCCTTGCCCAGGGGTGTTTGGAGGGCAGGTTTGGACCTCCTTCAGCCCCTCATCTTTTCCATTTTTTTGACATCTCTTTGTGAAACCTCACGTGGAAAAGCAGCACTGTTGACTTCTCCAAGCCCAGGAGTGCCAGTCTCAGCATCTCAACAGGCTGGGGCCACTCACAAGCAGCACCACTGAGATTTGTGCCGAAATTCACCCTGTAAATCCCATTTCAGGTGGGCTGCACGGCCCTTCTCTGCTTCTCTTTAACCCAGCTCTTGCTCTTCCCACTCTTTGATCTCGTGCCAGCAGCTGAGGGGTTAAAAGAGTCTGGGGGGCGAGGGGGTGGGGACGAGGTGTTTCAGCTGCTCATTACTCACTGCCAACTTCCCCCAAAATCATATTAATTTCACGCTGTCACGCAGGACTGCGCTGTCTCTGCCGTCAGCAGCCAGGAGGGTGACGGGGCTGGGGGGAGCGTGGGTGCCCCTGCTCCCCAGCACAGCAGCCATTGGGGGAGCTCACTGGTGGCCTCTTTCCTCGCCCAGGGACCCACCCAGGTGGGCTGGGGCTGCTCACCTTGGGGGGGTCTGGGCGCTGCCTCCCGATGATCATTTTCCACCCCGCTGCTTGTGCAAAAGCCCCATGAAATTGGGTCTGCTGCAGCAGGGAGGTCTGGAGGAGGAGGAGGAGGAGGGAGGGAGGGAGGGGAGCTGCCAGCCCTGCCCTACCTGTGCTCAGCAAGGATGCTGCTTAAAAGTTGTTTTTTAACCACTTGCCTCCCTTTTTTAATGCCAGCGAGCACAGCCCAGCTCTGCCTGTAAAGATCCAGCTGCCTTTGCCTCCTGTCTGATTTCTCCCCCTTTTCTGCTGTTTGCTCACTGCATCTGCCAGAGCTGTCACCTCTGCAGGGACTTACTGCCATCAGCTGGGACTCTGACAGCTCCCACACAAGCTCAGCTTTCCTGAGCCCATCCTGGCTGAAGCTCCCTCTCCACGGCAGACGTTCTGCTCTTTGCCATTTCGATTGTTCCTACCCCTAAAACCCATCTCGCCTTTTTTCCTGGTGCCTGCGTTGTTTTTGTGGGTTGTGGCTGGAAGGATGATCCCTTCCCCTTTTCTCTCATCGTGGCCCCACTTCTTGGAGCTCTTGGCAGTGGGGTTGGACTAGATGATCTCCAAACCTTTTGGTCCCTGGGTTCTGTCTTCTCCATCCAGCACTTGCTGAGGCGGGTGGAGAGCGATGAGCTTTCCATGGAATGGAGTGGAAACGCCATCGCTGAATCCCACGGTGGCTCAGACAGTGCTTGCTTCCCTGTCCTGTCTTTTGGGACTTTTCCAGGTGACCTGTAAAGACAAATCCCATGGCAAAACAGCCTCTGAGCTTTGCTGTGGTCATGGCAGGAGGACAGCCACCATCATAGCTTGGGCAGCAGCCACATCTCCAGTTTTGGGCACAGGATGGGCAAATTGGACTGTGAGCAGTGAAAATACAGCTCTGCTCTTCCAGCATGAGCAGAAAATGGGATGTTCTGCTGTCTCTGGAGCGTGGTGGCTCCCAGCTGGCCTCACCAAGGAGCTCTTCTGTGCCTGCTGTTAATGCTTTGCCTCCTTCTGAGCCCTGGCAGGTGTCACATGTGGCCAGGCTGGGCTCTTGGGGACAAGCCTGGGCTCAGGAGAGCTCGGCAGCCTCGTTGTGTTTGAGTCACCAGCACAGCTCCCGCATTCCCGCTGCGCTTGCGTGCATTTGATCTTCCCTCTGTGTTTCTCTGTTCTCCTGATGAAAATAATTAATCAGGTTATTTTTCTAAGTCATCCTGCAGCTTTACAGGGACAAGACTTAAATAAGGATTCTCTTTAAAGCAGAGCTGTGTTAAAATAGCTGTGTGCCTATAAATATCTCACTGCTTCTATTTTTATTCTCCAGCTCAGTGCAGGAGGTTCTACAGGTGAATATGAGATATATTTTTATTTTTTGGATTGTTGATGCAGCTGGTAGCTTAACAGCAAGGCTTCCTTCTCCAAGGGATGCTCTGGGTACACCTTTGGCTTCCTTCTGTTTCCTAGTTGCTACTTGTACAAACTTCCTCTTGTCTTTGAAAGGAGCTGACTCATAAGAATCCTCCAGGAGCAGAGAGATCTGCACCAGACCCTCCTGTGAACACTATTTTTAGCATAACTTATTTTTTTGACCAGAGCTGCACTCTGATCAGGATTTTCAAATGAGCCCAGGAGAGCTAAATCCCCAAATCTCAGCGCTGTTGGAGCTGCGGGTTCCTGTGAAATCCTGACCCTCTGGTGATTAGGGCAGTGACTTGGTGCCTCCTAAGCCCTGGTCCTGCAAGGTGCTGCGTGCTGGGAGAATTGTGGCTTAGGACTGTGAGCTCTGGGAAAGGCTTTGCAGGCATGGGAGGCTCTTGTTGGAGGCTGTGCAAGGATTGAGATTTCAGGAGGGGTCGTGGCTGCTGCATTTGTGTATCTCAGGGACAGCTGCCAGGGGAGCATGGTTCGGTCCTGCTGTGCTCCTGGGAGGTGATGTGGGGGAAGATGTCCTGGTGGAGCTGGTCCTTTCTCCTCCAGACTTGAATGACTTTTGTCTCCCCCAGAAAAAAAATAAAAATAATGAAGTGATTACTATTAGGAGTAATTAGTGTTACTAGTAGGAATAAGAAGGAAGATTTTGGATGGGTGAAATGAGGGGATTTGGTTGTGGCTGACCCATGACAGCAGAGGGGACAAGAGCCCTGCTGTGACCAGAACCAGCTCAGAGCTCTGTAAGATTGCCAAAGAGAGAAGCAACAACAAAACCTGAATAATATTAATAATGAATAATATTAAAGTGGGATTTTCTACCTCTATCCTGCTTTGGGGTGACCTCTTCCATCACACATCCACCAGTTATCTTTAAATCTTCTGAGTCACCAGCTCAAACTCTTTTGGGGTGGCTTTGAACTTCCAAACTGATTTCAGTGTTCAAGTTCAGGAGTGCTGCTTAAACCCAGGGCTTCCTGAAGCTTGTGGTGTTCCCTGTGCCAGCTCTGCACCTTCCCCTCTCCCTCAGGAACTGGAAATTGTAGGCATTGAGGTGTAAAATTTCAGGAGGAAATCTGTTCCTGCTTTCATCCAGCAGTGAATCATCGTTGTCTTTAAAGCACGGAAATAAAGGTGAATAGGCAGGTGTCTTCTCCAGGAGGTGTCAGCGAGTCCTGGCTGCTTTTCCTTGGTGTCACCAAGTCCAAAATAGATTTATGGCAAGAAGTGCATTAAAAAAATACTTCCTACTCCAATGGTGCAGGCTCTTCCATCAGCAAGGGCCAGGAAACGAAGCAGGGCATGTGCAAATCCCCGTGGGCAGGCACAGGCGGGAAGGGACATCCTGGGATCTTGCTTTGCAGTGGGACCAGAAGAAAGACGGGAACAAATCAGGAGCTGACCACATCCATCCCTCCACCCTAAAGGTGTGTGAGGCTGCTGGGTGGGGCTCTGCACATCCCATCTCCTGCTGCAGGGGCTCCAGGGCTCTCATTCCTTTCTTCCACACTAGGATTCCCGGGTGGGAGCCGGCTCTGGAGGGCGGGATGGCTGTGGCACTCGCACCACAGTGAACATGGAAAATCAGCACGGATTGCGAGGAGCAGGGGGCTGAGGGGCTGCAAAGGGACACTGCAGGGACACCCCACTGCTCCCAGCAGCACAGCAAATCCAGGGAAGGGAAAGGCCCCTTTTCCTATCAGCCTTTAAAACCCATCTCTCCCGATGTTAAAACCTCCCAAAGTCGGATTAAACACGGCAAAATTAAGAAACCAAACCTGGTTGCAGCACCTGCTTAGAAATGACTTAAGTGGAGGGATATTAAAATTTTAAGACTTGCTGCTGTGCTGCTGATGGAGGATTTAAAAAAAATAATAATTACTGTTGTGGGTTTTGTTTTTTTTTCCTTTCTGCTTGGTTTTCAGGATTGGTTTCTGTTTAGCGTGCAGCCTAATTGCGTAATTACACGATAGACTGGAGTAGAATTTAGTGTGTGTAATACCAGTTATAAAGAAGAGCCCTAATTATGTAGATCTTCTCAGGTAAATAATACATCAGGGGCATGGAGTGGCCTAATTACTGTTCTGAAAACCTGCCTAATGACTAATTTACTTGGAATTTCAGAGCGCTTTTGATAAGGTCCCTCATAAGCAACTGTTAAGGAAAATAAATCGAGAAGGGATAAAATGTTTTGCTGTGTTTTTAAACGAGCCAGTTAAGCCACGGGAAGCAGGCACTGCCTCCTGAGCCAGCATCTCGAGGAGAGGGAAGATCCCCTGGCTGCCTCCTGCTCTGGGTCCAAAGCTGTTGTGTTCCTCATCCTGCTTTGCCACGAGCTCCGAGGGAAGCTGCTGCCACTGTCCACTAAAAATGGGATTTGTGGGTAAATTCCCAGCTCCTTGGAAGAAGCACATCCATGTCCACATAGTCCCTGGCACTTGCAGTAGTTGTGGTGTTGGGCAGCTAAATAATTTTGGAAGCTCTGTACCAAAATTCGATAAGCTTGGAGTTTCCCACGGGCACAGAGGGTGTGAGGGCAATCCAGAAGCTTTCCCAGGACTGTTTTGTAGTGGATCTCCCGGACTGCCTCCATGAGGAGGGAAGTGCAGAGCTGGGACCAGCAGCAGTGTTATCCCAGGGAGCGTGTGAGATGCTGCACTGAGGGGATCCTGCCTTTGCACCTGCCCCAGGAGGCTCTGGCAGCGAGGCCAGGCCTTCCCAGGACACAGGGCTGGGGAAGGGATCCATGGCTTGGAGCGGGCAGCAGCACAAGGAAAAAGAGGAATCACATAAAGCAAAACCCAGCAGCAGATCGAGGGGCATCCAAACAAAGACAATGCTGCTGCTGGGCAAAAGAGGAGAGGAAGCTGGAAAAGGCTGTCCCGTGTCCTGCTGGCTTTTCACATGGATTTTGAGGTGCTTTGATTATCCAGCAGGACTGGCCAGCGCAGGGAATGAAGGATCAGCTGTGCACTGGGCACCTGTCTGCTGGTGTCACTTCATCTGTGGGCCAGGGGGACACGGAGCCCTGCTCTGCTGCCAAATCCCTCCACCCACAGCTCCACCAGAGCAGGAGGAAGCCACGGTTTGACTCGGCTCTGGATCCACAGCTTTCCCTCCCACCTTGTCTGTCTGTGCCTTCATTTGCTGATTTTCAGAGGTGAAGGAGACATTATTGATGCTGCTGCTGATAATGGTAATAGGGGAGATGGGTGCCAGATTAATTCCTGAACTCTCTAACAGGATTTAAGCTAACAAGAGAGGAAGGCTTTTTTCTTCCCTCCTTCCCTTTCCCTTCCTCCTTTTCAGATATTTCCTGTGCTGGGGATAACAACACCAAAGAGTGTTAAATTGGCTCTGAATGTCCACCCCTGGCTGTCCACATTCTTGTAACGATTTCATTAGCTTGAATTATCCACGTTATTTTCTTGTAATGGGATTAGCCGTCCTGGAGTCAGCTGAAGTCCTGGAGCGGGAGGCGGGAGGGCCCTTCTGCTGCGTATTCCATTAACTCCCTCATGCAGGGGGTGGAACTGGCCATGGCTCAGCCCAGGGGCAAAACCATTTGCCAGGGTCCTGCCTTCCTCAAGGAGGAAGAAAGGAAAAAAAAAGGATCATTACTGTATTTTATTTTTTTTTTTCTTCCCCCTTTTAATCAGCAAACGGGTGCGGAGGCAGAGCCTGGCAGGGCCATCGCTTTCTGAGGGGGGAAGGTCCTGTTTGGGGGCGAGCAGGGAAAAAGAATAAAAGGGATTGAGTGAATTCTGTGTGGCTGCAGCCTGCTCCTGGGGCTGAGGCTGTGCAGGGAGGGGAGGGGAGGACTTGTGTCCCTTTTGGACTCGTCATCCCTGCCCAGAGCCATTTGGGATGAGCGGTCACGCTGCCTGGCTCATCCGCCTGAGCTCCGGCCCGGGGCTGCCAGCAGTCACGAGGGGGGATTTGGGCAGGGCTTGGGATAGGAAGGCAGCAAGAGGAGAGCAGGAGGAGATGGTGGCAGTAGATGGCAACCCAGGAGAAGGTCGGCAGCCTTGGTAAAAGTTGTCATAATCAGTTTTTCAACGTGGTTTTGCTGTTTCGTTTTTCTTGAAGGACTGTAAACCAGAGAGGGGATTTAGGACTGCTCTGTGTACATCCGCAGAATGCTCAGGGTGATTTTTGTGGTTGTTTTCCAAGATGTTCTGTGGTTTTGGCAGTGGGAAGATTGGTGGTGTCAGTTGTACTTTCCCCCTCAGAACGTGGCAACCCAAAATCAGCTCACGGCTTGGGGCGCACCAAGATCAACATCTGTGCATTTGGGACTTGAAAATACCTGACAGGGATGGACAGGCCTGGCCTGTCCCAAGGATTTTGCAGTTTAAATGCTGCTCTTTGAGACAGGGAAGCGCTTGAAATGGAGAAAACACTTCCCAGCTGGAGAGATGTTTGTAACTTCTTAGGAAGAAATTCTTTGGAAGAAATTGTTCCTTGTGAGGGTGGGCAGGCCCTGGCACAGGGTGTCCAGAGAAGCTGTGGCTGCCCCTGGATCCCTGGAAGTGTCCAAGGCCAGGCTGGATGGGGCTTAGAGGGGGTGGAACTGGATGGGCTTTAAGGTTTCTTCCAACCAAACCACTGTGATTCCTCGATTCCTCTGCTCTGGAGGTACCTGTCCCGTGAACGAGCAGCCTTCACAGCTGCCTGAAGCTGTGGGGTTTTCTGGAGACCAGGGAGGAAGGAAGGGGAGGGAGGAGGTTTTCTGGAGCCCACCTGTATGCCCATTCTCTGTCCCACTGCCTCTGGGCTTGGTGAAGGATGTGCAGGCTCCTTCTGGTGACCAGGCAAAGCCAAGCGAGCCGTGGGTTGTCTGCCGAGCTGGAATGTGCAGTTTAATAGCAATATAATGTCCTATAATTAGCAGGCAAAGGACTTGCCTCCCAGCTGGCCTGTGCCAGAAGGATATAATTACAATCCCAAGGAGTGATGTTCCTCTGACCTGCAGCCAGCTTGCAGTGAGGAGGAGAAATCTCCTTTTCCTCCCTGTGTTCAGCCAGGGAAGCGGGATGGCAGCTGGAAGAGCTGCCAAAGCAGCAGGAGAGCAGCTGATAGCCAGCACTGCCATGGAGAAATGCTGCATCTCTTGTGGGTGGGAGGGAGGGGATGTCCCTGCTGGCATCTCTGGGATGCACCCTGTGCTCCTGCTGAGCTTGGAACGAGTGGCTTGTCAAAGGAGAGCTCGTGGCTGTCTCTATTCTGCAGCCCTGTGGATTGTGGCTCAGCCAGGGCCAGCACAGGCTTTTTGCTGGTTTCCCAGCAAATCTGGATGGGCACAAAACAAAGGTTCTCATTTAGGAAATGGGACTTGCAGTGTTTGTGGAGGCTGTCATCCCATCCCAGCCAACGGCAGGAAAACGTGCCAAGCCGGGGAGAGCGAGGCGTGAGGACAGATCTGCCAGCCTGGCTGGCAGGGACAGGGGAACCCAGGCAGAGCCACATCCTCCACACCTCTGCCTCCCCTCCTGGTCCTGATTCCACTTGGGATTTCAGGGAATAGCTGGTGGACACTATTTTTCATGGATCTGTGGGAAGGAAGCTGGGAGGAGTTGGAGCAGCCGTGTGCATGGCAGGTCGCCAGGGGCTCTGCCATCCTGCTGCCTCTGCAGCAAAACTCTGCTTTTGGTCGCCCCAAACCTTCCTGTGTTAATTGTGAGCAGCTCCATGGGGGCTTCACAAGACATTTGGGATTGCTGCACACCTTGGTCACGCTGAAATCCCACCCCACTGTGGTGCCACCAGGAGCTGTGGGGGTGTCCTACCAGAAATCCAGCTCCAGGCCAGGCACAGGGGTCTGGTGGGCTCATCAGGACTGAGGCTCAAGTTAAGCCAGGCTGACTGCAAAAAAGTCAATGTCTCAAGCCTGGAAGGGTTTTGCTCCCACAGCCACGAGGTCCTTCAGCCCTGGTTCAGGGTCTCAGGAGCACTTGGAGAACGCATGGATGGGTGGGTGAGTATAAACCCAGGAACTACTCTGGTTTCACACTCACTGATAGTGGAAACTTTCCTGTAAACCATCCTGCTTGAGGCTAGGAGCCTGGCCTGCTGCTGTGCTCTGTGCTGGCAGCAAGATTGCTGATCTCTGCCCACTTTGAGAGGAGGGAGGCACCAGCACCCAGAGGAAACCCCACCCTGGGCTGCCTGTGGGGGTTTTCGCTCCGTCTGTGCCCATCAGAGCTCTGTGCTAGAAGGGGAAGGAGCTGGCAGCGCCACCAGGTCTGACTTGCTGTGACACCCCTGCCCTCCCCAGCCATCCCAGCCCCTGGGAGCACATTTTCAAACAGCTCCACGAGATATTATGGAAAAACTGCTTTCTTCCCTCCCTTGCCATTCTGCACCGGTGTCATTTGGGTGATGTGCTCCATGCTTTTCCTCCTCCCATTCCCACTCCTGTTTCTTTGCCCATGGCACAATCCATTCCTGGCCATCCTGGGGCCTGGATGCAGCTGGAGTGGGAGCAAACATGTCACACCTGGCTTCCCTCTGGCTTCCCCGGGTACCTGCCACTGCGGGGGGTAATTGGGTTTCCTTCTGCCTCTGCCTCTCTCTCCCCCCAAATCCCAGAGAAATAATTGGAAAAGAGAGGTGTGAGTCTGTGCCTGGCACCGGAGAGGAGAACATTAAAGGCCGGAGCTCTGCGCTTCATTCGCAGCTCTCGGGCTGGTAATTGCTGTGTTGTGGTTTCTAATTAGCGCCGCAGTGGGGGGGACTCTGTTCCCCTGCACAGCCCCACCGGGGTCAGCCCTGTCCCCTCGGCTTCCCTCACCCCTCCACCCCGCCTGGTCCCTGGATCCATCCCTCTGGAAGCCCCTGCTGGCTCCCACTGCCCAGGAAAAGCTCGTGGCCAGCCGTGCTCTGGATGTGGATCAGGTCTCCGCTCCCTCCACACCTCTGCGCGTGCGGGTGGCTTGGGCTGCTCTGAGCTGGGGAGGAAGGAAGAGCCAGCTTCTCCCAGCTCTGCCCAGGCTGATGAGGGATGCCCAGGCTGACTCCAGAGCCATCCTGCTCCTGTGGGTACCTCCTGGGCCACCCGGGGCACTGGGTCTTGGTGTCAAAAGGACACATCGGTGTTTGGGTGCACAGACTGAGCGTTGTCTGAGACCTCCCTTTGAGCAAATACTCTGCTTCTGTTCCTTCAGCAAATACTCTGCAGCCCCCAGGCAATGTCCTTGATATTTTTCGTGGAGAAAGAGAGAGACTGGAGCATGCCCATGGCTCCTACCTCCCATTTTTCCTAGCTCGATGGGCATCTCCATGGCTCAGGAGATCTCTCCTCGCCTCTCCCTTCACCCAACAGCAGCGTTTGAGGTGCTCCAGGGATCTTGGGAGTCCCTGTCACCCCCACCCCTTTGCAGGGGCACCTCTGGAAACTGCAGGATCCGAGCATTCCCAGCAGCTGAGGCTGCTCCCTCTCCTGCGCTGGGGTTTGTTTGTTTGTTTGCGTAGCTCCAGCTCGGAGGGGGCAGGAGGGAGAGCGGGAGGGAAAGCACCGAGCGGGAGACGTGCGGATTCATTTTGAAGCTTCATAATGGTGCATTTACACACCACGTTGCCTAAGGAAATTGGGTGGATGAATGCCTGGTCATGCTGCCAGTGCAGCAGGTTAACTCCCAGGATTTAGCTTATATCATTTCACGAGAGCGTTTATGGCCTTTACTGTGTTTATTCCCAGGTGCTCTTTGGCACTGCTGTATCCCAGGCTCCTTTTGTGTATGCACGCCTGTGTGGAGATTTTCAAATAAAATAACACATCTCTTCAGACCTGGGCCACATTAAATATTTATTGCCTGCAGTTTGTGCATATGTGTTTGATAAATGGGTGTGAGGGGAGGGGAGGAAAAGGGGAAGAGGGAGCTTGGCAGCAGGGAAAGCGTCAGCTTTGTCCTGGAATTTCTCCAGGGGATGGCACTGGAGAGGGGTGTCCAGCACATGCTGCATTTGGGGCTGTTTTTAGGGTTTTTGGACAAACTGGTCAAAGTGCTCAAGCCACAGGTTCATTCTCTGGGATGGGAACACCCTTATCTCCCATTCTTGGCTTTCCATTGACACTGCAAAACTTGTCTGAAATGCTGTTGGATACAGAGGTTGTTGTGGTCTGCTGGATTTGCCTGTTTCCCATTCTACATCCAGGAAGCTTAGATAAAACCAGTTTATTCCAGCACAGAAGCTGCAGGGTGGGAGAGGCTGAAGGGTTAGAGCGAGGAAATCCAATCGTAAAAAATGCCTGGGATCCCTGGAGTCGAAGGGATGACACCTCTGGGGATGGAGGAGCTATTCTGGAAACAGAATAATTCCCTGTGGGGCCATGCTCTGTTTCCTGCCTGGATCCTGTGCACTCTAGCCCCTCTTTAAAGATGCAAATGAATCTGTTTTTGTGGGATCTGGAGCAGCCCTGGTAACCTGGAGATGCTTTGCCCACCCTGAGCAGGGTGGCTGCATCTCCTGAGGGAAGGAGGAGCAAAGCAGTTACGTTAAAGCAGGTTTTTGTATTGTTGAGTTTTATAACCAGAACAATCCTTGAAATCCAAGCTGAGTTTTTAGCTGGTTGTATTTGCTTTGGAAATGGGGCTTGCAGGGAAGCAGAGTGGCTGCAGGACACGTGGAGCAAGACTCATCTGATGCGAGTGACCCACTCAGTGTGGGTCTGCAGCTGGCACTGTCAAGGTTTGTGGGAAAGGGGTGACTCTTCCCTTTATCTCACGCTGTCCCTGCTTTTCCTTGCATTCCCAGCACCTTTGGAGAGCTCAAGACTGTCCGGCTGCCCAAGAAAATGGCAGGAACGGGATCCCACCGGGGCTTTGGCTTTGTGGATTTCGTCACCAAGCAGGATGCCAAGGTGAGCTGTGCTCCTCCCTGCCCTTCTGCCACTGCCCCAGGTGGGGAGGGGAGCCTGGAGGCTCTGTCCCACTGAGGCTTTGCCCAGGCTTGGGGCAGGCTGGCAGCATTCCCCAGGAAAGCTGCACTCAGGCTAAAACCCCACTGTGGGCAGCAACAAAACCCACAACCCAAACCCTAATGGGGATAATTCGGGTGCAGCTGGTGAAACAACTCAAAATTCTTGTAATACAGAAGGACAGGAGCTTATTTTTCAGATTTGTCATGCAGCAAGGTGAGACAGGATGGTTTTGACCCAACATTAACACATCAGGAAACCTCTGCACATGTCCCACCTCCACCACCGCCTTGATTTTAGGGGAGTTTTGGATATTGTGGCTGTTTCCTAATTTGTAACCCGTGCAAGGCGTGTGTTCACCAGTTCTTCTGTGTGTTTTGAGAGCCCCCTGTGAGCAGCCTTACCCTGCTGCTTTCCCAGTGACTGTGCCAGAGGATCAGTAGCTATAAATTGGCCTCATTCATTTCTTTTTTGAAAGCTTTCCTGTATCTTTAAGTTCCATGCTTTTAGCAGAAACAAGGGGATTGCAGCCTGTCTGATGGTATCCTGCTCTTACCCTTTGCCAGAGGTTCTGGAGCAGGGTGGATTTCATCCTGCTGCTGATTCCTGGTGATTTGTGCAGGGTCTGGAAGGAAGTGGCTGTAATCACAGCCCACAGATGTTATTGCTGGAGGGAAGGGACCACATGAGCCCCCAAAACTCCAGATTTTCCAGACTGTGAGCGGAGATGAAGGAGAGAGGAGGGGGGAGCCAGCCAGAGCCTGTGTTTATGTTTTTAGACAGCATTCATTGATCCAGGATCACAAGGGACTATTAGATCATCCCTTCCAGCCTGACCTCCTGTACAACACAGTACATGGAGTTTCTTTGTTAGTCCTGTATTGATCCTAACTCAAACTTCCCTCTGCTCAGCCTCCCTCCTCCCCTTGGGGATCAGCTGGGGGTGCAGGGATCCCCCCAGGAGCCCGGGTCCTCTCCCTGCACCTTGAGCTGTGCCTGTGGCTCTGCTCAAAGCAGCTTTGCTTTCACCTCTGCTTCACTCCAGAATCATCCAGGCTTTGTTCCTGGGGGTTGAATTGATCTTTTCCCAAGGAAACCTTCGGCTTTGGATGGAAAGGTACGTAGTAAAGAACCCGACTGGTTCTTTACTGCTGCTGGGTTTGGGGGGCAGCTTTTCTGCTGCTCTCTGGGGGAGACAGGCACAGGCTCAGTGTTTGCCTCCCATCCCTTTTCATCCCCTCAGGGACTGATTCCAGCTGCACTGGACAAACGGGAATCTCAGTGATCTCAGCCCTTCTGTGGTGAAGGGAGGGAGCCAGGCAGGGCTCTGGCCCAGGGCACTGCTGCCAGAGCTCATGGAGGGGAGCATGCAGGGAGAGAGCTGCCCTGTGCAAGAGCTCTCAGCAGGGTTTTCTTCTTTCCCAGCAAAGCAGCTCTTCCTTCTTCATATTTTTTTTCCACCCTCGTCTCTTTGAGGGATTTAATTGTCTCACAAGTGGCACATCAAGTACACTCCACTGGCCGTCTGGAAAAGGATGCACGGTGTATTGATGAATAGGATCCTGAATATTGTAAACACGCTCATAATTGGCTTAGAGTTTATTGCTGAGTGAAATGAGAGAGGAGGGGAGTGGGCCTGGAGACCTCTGAGCTGAATAGCTCTGACTGTCAGTGATGCTTTTGCTCAGAGTGGTAATCTGGAAATTGCTTATAAGCATCTTATAAAACATGATGGGTTTGTAATAGAATAGTTAGGCTGCCTTTGTTGGGCATTTAAAGCCTGTGACCTCCCGTGTTTGTCTTTTTCTCTGAACAGCCACGGCTGCTGTGGGAGCGCACATGGAGATTTTCCACAGCCAGCACGGAGATGGGGGGCTCCTCCTCCCAACTCCCCGATGCTGTGCCTGCAGATCTGCCCCACCAGGCTTGGCTTGATCTCCTCAGCCTCCCCTGGAACTCTGATGCACAAGCAGTACCAAATTAACTCCGGTTAAGGAAGCACTAACCGTTTCCTGACATTCCCTGTGCAGAATTGTTGCGGAATTGTTTTTATTTTTGAACTATTAACTGGGAAGCCGAGTTCCCACTTTTCTCCCCTGTTGATATAAAAATACATCTGGTCTCCAAATAGAAATTGCCCATTTGGGAGAGACGGCCAATGCTTTCAAAATGCACGCACACGGAAGGAGAAATCCTTGTGTGCAGCTGGCATCGCAGAGAGCATCCTCAGCTGGGACCGGCTCTTGCGAGGGAGGGATATTTATCAATCTCCTAATGTTGTTGACCCTTTGTCCCTCTAATGATTCCAGCCTGGAGGCTCTTTGGCTTGAGTATTTAATAGGGCAAGGGGGAATGTGGAGGCAGAGCAGCACTGTCCTCCAAATGAGTGCAGCAGGCAGGGCTGGCGCTGTCACACCCGGGGGTGACAGACGCTGCGGTCCGGTCTCTGCTCCCGGCCCTGCCAGCACAGCAGGCTCTGCTCCAGAGCTCTGGCTGCCTCATCCCAGCAGCCTGGCCTTCCTGGGCCTTTACCAGCCCACCTCTTCACTTGGAAATTCTCTTCCTGAATCCCACAGACCTTTTTAAGCTGCTGTTCCAGCCTCTCCCTTTCCTCTACCCGCTTTTTCCCACCATGCTAGGCCGTAACGTTAAGCTTGAACCAAACTTTGCAAAAAGTGCTCAGAAATGGCATTTTTAACATGCTCACATCCCATCCTCGAGGAGGAAAAGCCCGTAGTGTTTTCATACAACCCCCAAAGCATCTGGAAAGCAAATGAGGCCCGGGAGAAGGTTTGCCAAGGATCTTCAGCCTTTGGGGTGGCCTGGCAGAGGGTGTGTTACCAAATGCAGCAGCTTTATCAGAATCAGGTTTGGGCATTTCAAAAGGAGCTTTTTGTGGCAAAGGCTCTCCTTAAAGGTGTAGGAAGATATTCAGCCCTGGAAATTAGAGGGCTTTTGTGGTGAGTCTCTCTCTTGGATGAGTAGACACCACACCTCCCTTTATCCCTCATTTGGATACAACTCCACAAACCTCTGGCCCTTCTTTGTTCCTCCAAAGAGGTGTCCTGGGAAGGCAGATCCTCACATAGAGGAGCTGCACCCCAAAAATAGCTCCTGCTTTCTGTGAAAGCCAGCCTGCTTCTCCTCATTTCATACTCATCACCTAATTAAAATACGTTTTTTCCCTACCTGTCTTTTCATTTGAAATAGCAGCAGTGGCAGATTTCCTCCTCTCCCTGGAAGACTTCCAGCAGTGTGGATGTATGGTGATGGCATTTCTCCCCTTCATCCCTTTGTCTTTTAAACCATCAGTGCTTTCTCTTTTTATTTCCCCCCCCCCCAAAAAAGTCTTAATTCCTCTCAGAGCAATGAACAGCTATGTTTTGTCTTATAGCTCGTTTCCAAAGAAGCGACATCCATGTTTTGTCACCTGAAATGTGCAGCTTCTCCTCTGCATCCCCAGCTCCTGGAGCCCGTCTGGAAGACAGGGAGCAGAGATTCCACTACAGGCTGGGGCTTTCCTTCATTGTGGCTGCAAAACCAACTCATTTTGAGGATGTGTTTGGCCAGGAAGGGCCAACGTCATCAGGCTGCTGGCAGTTGTCTCTCACCCAGCGGCTTTCTTGCACATAACACAACTTGATGGCAGCATCTGCCTTCCCTGTTGCTCCATGACCTTTGTCAGGGCTGCCACCAAAACTAGAGGGTGGCAATCCCGTGAGGAGGAGGAGGTGGCAGAGAAGTGGCTCAGAGGACCAGACCCCACCAAGTGCCACCTTCATCATGGTCTGCCCTCCTCCGTGACCTGTGGAGCACGGATGGGCTGTGTGCTGTCACCCAACCTTCCTCTTCCTTGTGCTGAGGGAAGGAGAGATCCAAAAATAGGAATTAACAAAGGAAATGCAGTGTTTAGAGCCATGGGTTGTGTGCCAGGCTTTGGAAAAGGCTCCTCGTGCCAACATAAACAGCCCTCACAACTCCCTCCCCCCAAGTGTTTGTTTAAGCCAACACATTGCTCTGCTAATTGGGAGATAGGCCTTGAAAACACAGCAGCAGCAAATAAAAACAGCTGGAGCTTGCAGCTCTTCCAGGAGGAATGTGCCCCTGGAAAAGGGGGCACTCTGCCCTGCCGGGATCACCCTGGGGAGCTGGGGGGTGCTGGGATAATGGGAATTTCACCCACATCATGGGGCAGGTGGAGCTGGTGCTCCTCGTCACTGTTTTTTACCACATGAGGGTTACATGAGCGAAAGGACTTTGGAAAGAGAGGAAAACTCAGGTTACTGGCTGCTGGTTACTGCAAATGGAGGGTTTTTTATGAGTTTGATAACCCAGCAGCTCAAGGAGGATCCTGAGGAGCAGCTGTGGGCAGCAGAGCAGGACAAGCCCCTGTGCCCAGAGATGTGGCATTTGGGGACAGCTGCAGCACTTCAAAGCTGCTTTTAGCAGGAGGCTCAGAGGAGAGATGTGGGCTTCTACAGGACAGCCTGGGAGCTGGTTTGAGGACCTCCAGATGGGAGCACAGGTCTCTGTTGGACAGCAGGATGTGTCTGACCCTAGAGTTTCCATTTTTGTTCCAGGGATATGAGTTTGCAGAGCTCAAAACCTGAGCTAATCCCAGCCTTAGCTGGGGATTTTAAAAAAGCATTTGGGGCATTTCTCTCCCCCTGTGCCCAGCCTTTACTGTGGAGCACTTTGTGGGCCCCTGGGGATAAAAATACAAATATTTTTTTGTGTTTGTGTGTGTGTTTGTGCCAGTGTGTTTGTGCATATGTGCTGTGGGCCCAGTCCTGCTCAATCTTCAATTTCCTTGAAATTCTGTGGGAAATAGAGACAAAATCAAACTTCCCTGGGCTGAGTCAGTGTTTTCTGGGTGTTTCTGCTGGTTGCCTAAGGACAGAGGAAGCCATCTGAGCTCTGGGCTGGCTGGCATGTTTGCATTCAACTTCACCAAGAGATTACAGCTGTATGGGTGCTACTGAACAGGATCTAACACCAGGAAACCTCTGGATTTCTGCATTAGAGCAAACCACCACAGGCAGAAAGAGCAGAGGACTTCTGTGCTGGCTTCTGCTCTGCCACATTTGCTGCCAGCATGGCCAAGTCACCAAATGGCTGGCAGGAGAAAGGCAGTTTTCCAACTTGCTTCCAGAGCAGAAAGGAACTTCTGTGTCCCAGCAGAGAACAGGGTGCCAGGGAGTCACGAGGTCCGACCCAACTCTCCAGAGGCTGCAGCATTCCCAGCTCCCCCTCCTGTGCTGGATTCCAGCCTGCCCCACCACAGCCAGCAGCAGTGGTGATGGGAATTTGCTCTGCTGCAAGTACAGAGGAGATAAATGACTGAGTCAGAGCCTCTGATGGAGATGGATCCTGCCCCATCAGAGCAAAGCACTCTGAGTACCATGATCTCTGGTGGTCGCTCCGCTCCAGGCCAGAGGGAGGGACAATTTTCCCTTCCCTCCTGTGAGCTTGTTCTTATTTTCTCCTTTAATTTCTTTTTCTCTCTTTTAATTCTGCAGAAAGCCTTCAACGCCCTGTGCCACAGCACTCACCTGTACGGCCGCAGGCTGGTGCTGGAGTGGGCAGACACGGAGGAGACGCTGGAGGCCCTGCGCCGCAAAACCGCCCAGCACTTCCACGGTAACCCCTCCTGCCTGGCACTGCCCTGGCACACACTGCAGGCTGCCAGGCAGATCCTGGAGCCTGAGCATGCAGGGGGAGGCAGGAGGCATCCAGGCCAGGGCTTTGTCTGACAGCTCTGCCTGTGAGCTGTTAACTCCGCGTGTGCCGGCCGTGCCCAGGCGCCACGGTGCCATCTGAGGCCTTTGCTGCCTCCCCTGGTGCTCCCTGCCCGGCTCTGTGCAGGTAGCACGTGGGTTTAAAAGGAAAAGCCTTGTCGTGATGGGCTGGGATGCAGAAGGGGCTGCTTGGCTCAGGAGCTGGGAGTGACAGCTCCGCAGATGACAGCACTGCGGGCTCCTATTGACAGCCATCGACAGGCACAAATGCATTGCTTGGCAAATATTTATGTAGGAAGGGCTCCCCTGGGCTGCAGGGCTAAGCTGGAGATCAATGCTCCTCCTCCTCCTGCATCCCCTCCCAGCTTCCCCTCTCCATCACCACATGCCCGTGGCCGGGGGGTTTGGCAGCAGTTGCACGTCCCTGGTGAGGGAGAGCAGCACGTCTCGGTTACTCAGTGATCCTGGCTGATCCAGTGCTCCACTTGTTCCTGAAATAGTGCAGGGCTGGTTATTCCAGGCTGGGGAAGCTGCAGTTTGGTGGTGGCAGGGCTGAGGGTGGATGTGCCCACCCAGAACCCAGCACTGGAGTGGGGACACGTCATGCTTGCTCACAGTAATGTGAAGCTCCACTTGGGTGGAGAAAACAGCAGGTGAGATCTTTCAAGCACCCAGTTTTATCTTCAGGATCTCCTTCCCCCCTTTCCACTCTGCTCAGTGTAGGGGGAAATAAACAGTCTTGGCTTTAGGGTCCTTGCAGACTTTCTCTGCAGGTGTGGCTGTGAGGTCTGCCACCCGCCCCAGGCTCCTCTTATTCCAATTTTTTGCCTGCCTTTGCTCCAGCCTCCTCATCTGGGCTCTTCCTCACCGAGCTGGGGCCCTGAGGAGGGCAGCAGGGAGAGCACTTTCACATCCTGGCAGGAATGCAGCTTTGGAGCTGAAGTGGCTCCACAGTCTCAGCTGAGAAACAGGAGCAAGGATTTAGGGATGGGAAGTAGGATGGAAGCACAATCCCTCTGTGCTCCAGCCTGTCTTGAGGGGAGAGCAGGAACATGCAATGACTCCAGGCCTGGCAGAACTGCCAGTGGCTAATGCTGTGGCAGAGCAGGATGTGCCCGAGGGGATCTGTGCCAGGAAAGCCAGGCTGGGGCACACCCGTGGGCACCAGGATCTGGCTGGTGCCTGGGAGCAGGTCACAGCCTCTCTGTGCCTCTCTGGAGGGTCATGAGTGGGGTTTTATTCCCTTGGGAAGTGCCTGCTCCTGATTTCAAGGCACTGTGGGGTGCCCAGTGGCTCTGAGCTGAGGCAGCAGCTGCACTCTGTCCCTTCTGTGGGTGTGCAGAGGGTGATAGCAATAAAGAGGGGGAAAAAGACTGCCACCACTCTGCCTGCAGCCCCCTGGAAGGGAAATGCTCCTTCAGCTTTCCTCCCTGGTGTGGCTAGAGGCTGCTTTTCCCACATGGAGCAGGGATGGAGAGGATGCAGAGCACACACACAGTGCCCAACAGCCAGGCTGAGACCATGCATCTCTTTTCACTGGTGGTGCAGACCTGAAACCAGGCTTTCTCCTGATCCCCAAGTCTCCTCCTCTCCCCACAAGGCACAGAAGCAGCTCAGACATCCCTGTGCTGTGGGTGAATTGTGAGGGTCTCCCCACAGCTTTGCAGGCTGCAGTGGCCAGGTCCCCATCCCAAGCTGGGAATGGGAGAGAAAAGATAATTTCGGGTCTTCAAGCCTCAGGAAACAATCAAGACTGAGGTCTGTGGTGTCCCCAGCTCTAATGTCAGCCCCATCATCTTTGTCTCAGTATTTCAGAGTCCTGACCTGGGCTGTGACAGATGTGTCCTACCACTGACTGCTCTCTGCTACAATTACACACCTTATTTCTAGAGACCATTTAGAGAGATTGGGCTTCCAGTTCCAGGTCTCTGCTGTTATTTGTGAAGGAGAGGTCTGGTCTCCCAAATCTTTTCTCCATGCAGGCGTTTGTCATGGCAATCAAGCCACTTCTGAGCCGTCTTTTCAATAGGTCTAATAGATGCAATAAAATGGAATAGGCTTCCTTCCCATTTTGTGTAGTTTTCAGGTCATTCTTTATGGCTTGTTCTGAGGCTTTGTAATGTTCCAGGAGAAAGTGAGGAGCCCAGGAGTGGTCACTGGCTGACCATGGGTGGTTTCAGTAATTGTGTCAGGAGTGAAGCCACAGTCTAGCCCTGAGGCCTGGGACCTCAGCCCTGCACTCCATGCTGGCTCCCAGCACAGTCTGGGAGGGGTTGAAGGCTTTCTGCTCCTTTCTGAGAGGGTCTCTTAAAAAAAAAATAAAGACACTTTGAGTTTTGTTTGCACCCCACTTTTAATGTGGGGGACCCACAGCTGCAGGGCGGCTGGAGAGCCCAAGGGCTTGGCCTGGCACGGGCGAGGCTTTGACGCTGCTGTGGATAAACTTAGTGGCTCTTAATGTGGGAAGGAGAAGCCAGGGAAAGCCTGGCCAGCAGCTGTCCCTGGATTCTCTAGTGCAGCCCATAACCTGGAGCAGGCTTGTGACAAATGCCACAGCAGGGCAGGGACAGGTGACAAACCCTGCCAGCGGCAGCATCTCGGCCCCGGCTTGGGCAGGGATATCCTCCCTTTGGAAAGCAAGGATCACCGACGCTTTGGAAAGCAGCAGGGTGGCTGTTCTGGCCCTGGCACCAAGGGCCAGCTGAATTTGCCAGCCCTGGGGCAAGGGGCAGCCGTGGATCCGTGCAGGTCCTGCATCCCCAGATGACGGAACCGCAGCTCCCCCCCTTTCCCCCCGCAGCTCCATCCTGGCGGAACGATGAGCTGGGGGAAGGCTGGCGAGCGCTGCCCATCCCCTCGGCATGCTCTGCTCTCTCCCGGGAGCCCAGGGCCGTGCAGGGAAGGCGCTGGCTCCCAATCCCACTAAATTACAATTACTGGTGTGCGTGCGCTCCGCAGAGCCCGCGCTCAGCCGGCTCCGGCGCGGCCGCCGCTCTCCTGCCAGGCCTAACTTGGGAAGCCAGCTGTGCCGGGCCGCTTTTCCTGCTCTTTCCCATCGATCAAAGAATTAAATTGACAGATGGGGAATTTCGCCACGCCGGGAGGGGAAGGAATGGCTTGGGGGGGGGGGGGGGTGAATGGGGGAGGCGTGTGAGGAGGGGGCTCAGTTGTGAGGGGCTGTGGGTGGGTGTAAAGCAGCCGAGCCCCGCTGTGGCTCATCCCTGCTTATTTACAGTTGTTGCTGGAAGCAGGGGTTTGCCAGGGAAGGCATGCTCCTGATCCTGATCCTGATCCTGATCCTGATCCTGATCCTGATCCTGATTCTGATGGTGGGGTGGGAAAGTCTTCCTGCCACCATCACCTTTCCCAGATCGCTCCTGCTTTGGCCGCAGACCCCCAGGTTCCCCTTGCCCTCACCTCCCAACCGCTGGGCTCCCTTTTTTCTCCTTTGTCCTTTCCTCTTTCTTTTTATTTAATTTTTTTTTTTTTATTTTTTTTTCTGAGAGCATCTGTAACTAATGCAAACACATGCCGGAGCCGGAGAGTAAAACCCTGCAGGATTAGCGTGGCATCCGCAACCCTGCCACGTTCTAATCCCGTGGTAATCCCCCTCCCGGCCCACCCCCGCCGGCTTTGCCCATTGTTTAAAGGAAGCAAATGGGATCGTTAGCAGGCAAACCTTAACCAGCTTGGAGCAGCAGAACGGAAGGAAGTCGAACCAATTCGCTTCCCCACCCTCCTGGGTTCTTATTTTCCCCTTGTTTGATGAGAGGGGGGTGCTGCCGGTGCTCCCCGTGGCCGAGCTGGTGAATCTGGGGGATGCAGTGGGGGGAATTTCCCTGCCAGACCCCTGCCTGTGCCATGGCAGGTGCTGCTCTGCTGAGGGATGCTCCCTGTGCTCCCAGCATCCCAAATGCAGCTTTTCCTCTGCTCTGCAGCCTCAGCATTGTGCGATCTCCGTGTGGGGCCTGCCAGGGTCTGGCTCGAAGGGGTGGCACCTACAGGACACGCTTCCTACAGTGGATTTGGGAGGAGAAAATTTTGGCATTTTGATGCCATTCCAAAGCAGGAGAGCTGAGTAAAGGAGAGGGAGAACTGCTGAGCTGGCACCTTTCCTCCAGGATGGGCTGTCCCTCGTGCCTTTGGGTGATTGAACTGGGAAGAGCTGCTGCAGGGCCTTGGGGTGGCACCTTGTGGCCCCTTTTGGCTCCCCTGAGCTGCTGGGGCGGCTGCTGGGAGGGTCCGGCAGCACCCTCATCCCCCTCCCATCCCCACAGCCCCCAGGGAGAAGGGAGGCAGGTTCTGGCTCTCTGACAAAGAATTAATTGAAAAATAAAATCATTAGATGGGAACTCCAGAAATGCAAAATTGTTGGGAGTTGGGGGGAGGCGAGGGGGGGGGGGGATGTGAGCTTTTGTCAGGTTAATTTCTTCTGTATTGATGTTTTGTGACATTTACTTGTTGTTTATCTCCCGCAGCAGCTGTAATACTAAAAGAAAATGCACAGCTTGTTCCATTTATTTATTTTACACCTTTTCTTTAGTCCTATGGTATGTTTGTTTGTTTGAGAAACCCAGCGAGGCTTTTGATGTCTGAAAGCAGGATTTAAACAGCTGTTCTCCATGTGCTGCGAGCGAGCTGGGGAGCCAGGCGGGGAGAGGGGGCTGTGCCACGGCTCCTGCCGGGAGGGCACCGCTTGCCCAGCATAAAGGAGGATGTCAGCCTCAGATCAGGGACCAAATGGCTTTGTCACCTCAGTGCCGGGCGCTGCTGGGGTGTTCCCTCAGGTGCTGGCAGCCCCCAGGGCTCCCCCCTCTCGTG
This sequence comes from Pseudopodoces humilis, assembly GCF_049639895.1. Lineage (NCBI taxonomy): Eukaryota > Metazoa > Chordata > Aves > Passeriformes > Paridae > Pseudopodoces > Pseudopodoces humilis. The sequence goes on from NC_142219.1 coordinate 9,580,579, forward strand.
CATCCACTGGGAAGGATGTGTGCGTGGTGCTGTGTCCCAGGGATGGCAGTCCCGGGACACGGCTGTGCTGTGGGGCAGGAGGGGCAAAGCAGGGCCGTGGTCCCACTGAGGTGAGGGATGTGCTGGGGTGAGCTCAGCGAGGATCTTGGTGGGGCTGTGTCCTGCCAAGAGCCCTGGTTAGGCTTGCAGCCACTTTTCCACAGGGAATTCCACGGTGAATTGGGGTCGGCATCACCATCACCTGTTTGGATGCTGTTTGCTCCCAGCCTGTGAACTAAAGCGTGGGTGGGAGGTGTTGGAATCCCAGCTCCTGCCAGGGCCTGGCTGGGCAGGAGAAGTAGATGATATTTGATGATCTGGAAGGGTATCCTGCTACCTCCAGCCCCCTCAGCACCTCCCAAGGTGAGTCCAGGTTGTAATTTTTGCTTTTCTTCTTCCCCTCTTCGCTTCTACCCGGGCCTGGACAGATTCCCCAAAGAAGAAAAAACGATCGGAGATTTTGAATGAGATCATGGAGCACCTGGAAGACGGGGACAGTAACAAAGATGAGGACATCTAACAGCTGCCTGGGGTCTGGTGAGGTGGGTACTGGGGCAGTGGGGCTGGGGTGGGCACAGCTGGCCCTATAGGTCACAATGTCCTGGCTTGCTGCAGGGTCAGTAGCACCGGGGGCAGGAGAAAATGGAATTCCAAAGGCTCAGCAGCCTCCAAGCAGGGATCCCACCCTTTGCTTCTCCCCCCTGTGACCCCACAGGCTCCTGGCTGTGGTCCCAGGGGTTACAGCCCAGATTTGGGCTCGGTTTGGGCCCCGTGTGGAAGTGAATACATGCCCTGGGTGTGTTCTGTGTGCTCCCCTGGTAGTTGGCATCCCCCCCAGGGAAAAGCAGCAGAATTGCTGCTGTAGCAGGAATCGCTGTCAGGGTGTGAATTGTCCCTCCCTGTGGCTGGGGGAGAACAGATGGGCTGCTAAAAAATCAAAGTCTGTGTTTGTACACCAACCTGCAGCTGCCACCGTGCCCCAGATAGTTTGGCATAAGCCTTTTCCCTGCCAGCACCAAAAACTCCATGGCTTCTCTCCCTCCAAAAGCACCGCACCCCAAGGTCCATGAGTCCTGGCTGCCATCACTCCTCCTTGCTGTGTCTTGGGGTAGCATCTCAAGGCTGGAAAACGTGGGATGGCAGGAGGGAGCTGGGATGAAATGGCTCCCTGAGGTCAAGCCCTCCATCCTGTCAGCCCCTCTCATCTCCTCGAGACCCCCGCGCTCACCCCGTGGGGTTTGGGAGGTGAGATGGGCTCGTGGTGTCCTTTGTGTGTGTCTGTGGGCACAGTGGCAGCCCTGGTGTCTGACAGGAGCCCTGTTGACAGCATCTGAGCTGGGTTAAAGCAGCACTGCCTGCTCCAAGCAGGGCCCTGCAGGATGCAGGTGACATCTGCTCTGGGGATGGCTCCAGGTGTGTGCTGTGAGCGCCTTGCCCAGCAGGCAGCCCGAGGCTGGAGCAGCACGGGGCACAGGGTGCTGCTCACAGCCCAGCCCTGTGCTTACAGACGTGTCCTAGCACAGCTTTTCTGCAAGATGCCCAAGAGCAGGGCTCAGCACTGAGGCTGCAGTCCCAGGCTGAGCTCCTGCTCAGGGGCCAGGGCTGTGACACCCCTTGCAGCTCGAGCCCTGCTGCTGCCACTGAGAGGCTTCCCAAACCCAGCAGGAGCCACTCCTGCAGAACCTGGGAGTGCTGACTCAGGGTACAAACCAAAATTCAGGGGTTCCTGAATGGTGTAAAACCCTCATCCTGTACAGCAGCACCAGCTGTGCACCAGGTAGGGAAACTGAGGCACAAGTGTGGAAACAGCGCTGTCAGAGGGGGTGGCAGTGTCACCTGAAGTGGTGACAAGCTTTATTCCCCTTTCTTTGCTGATGAGTGACATTCCTGTCCCTGTTCCCCACTGCCTTCACCACCTGCCCCACCACTGGCACAGCTCTGCACCAGGGGGTCACTGCAGGGAATCTTCAGCCTTAGCTAAATGAAATCCCAATTCATGTTTGCCCATCCTGGCTGTGCAGGACCAGCCCATGTCCTGCACAGAGGACAGAGAAGCCGGGCAGGGCCCCCTCCAGGCATCACCCAGCCCAAGCTCTGCAGCCTTGCAGGTTGGGCTTGGATTTTCCTGTGGGGTTTTATTTTTCCTGGTTTTATTTTATTTTTTTTTCCCTCTTTCCCTTCATTGTCTTTTGTGGCAGGGCAGGTTCCTTGCTGAGTGTCTCTGAGGTCTGCAGCGGCGACGAAAAGGATTAGCACAAGCAGAGCATGTAGGCTTTAGAGAACAGAGCAGAGTTTGGTTTCAACATCTAATTCAATTTGTTCTGCCGAGATTGAAATATGAAATGGTTGCCAGTCAAATGTTCAAAGGGGGAGGAGGGAGGAAAGAAGAGAGGGAGCCTTCTCAAATTTAAATTTTAATGAAAATTAATTTAACCCTTTGATATGTTTTAAAACATGTTATTTCCCAGGCTGGGAACAGGCTGGAAAACATTCATGAGGGGTTTTTCTTTTCCCTGTACCTTCAAACATAATGAAGATTTTCTTTTTCCCTTAATGATACTTATCTTGTGGAGCAGTTTGACATTGGTTAATTTTTCAGGCAATTTGGTATCAAGGAAATCTGTTTGATGTGAGCAGGGGGGGGGCTGTGTATGTGTACACAGATAAATATGTGCCTGGACATTAATTATGGAAGTGCTGATCACAGCTCTGGAGAACAGTTGGAGTTAATTCCTGCTCCACTTCTTTGTTACGTATTGAGAATCCCACACGTTGCACCCCTAAAATTACAGCAGGAATTTTCTAAAAACGAGCATACACCTGAATTAAAATGATCACTTAAGCAGGTCTGCAGAAATTCAGCACTCCCCACTGGCTGTTTTCTTTTTTCCCCCCTGATCTGAGGCAATCCTAATGATAAAATAATGCAAACTCTCTTACCTGTCCATGGAGCTAAAGCAGGAACAGCCTCCCCCTGGTCCTTAACCTCGGCAGTGCTGCTGCAATGCTCTTGTTTGCTTTGGAATAGTTTCTTTTCTATTATTCAGGAAGGTTTTGTCTGTACCAAATGATTGCACACTGATGGCTGTAACAGGGCTGGGATGAGCCGTAGCCCTGTCCCCCTCCTTTTGCCGGCTCTTGACACCCCAGGGGCGGTGTCACCGTGTGTGCCTGTCACCCCTCAGCTGCTCCCTGGGCAGAGCTGGGCACAGGGAGGCTGTGATGCTCGTCTGAGTGTCCTTTTTGGGGTGAGAGTGCTGGTGGCAGAGCAGATGAGCAGCTCCCAGCCAGAGTCACCATCAGCCCTGGCTCTGCAGGTGGGGGCTGGGGTCCAGCCAGCCCAGCTGGGCTCCGGAGGCCCCTACTCTCCCCAGCACAGAGCTCAGACGAGTGCTTTACACCCAGTTCTGGCTGCTGGGACACGGTGCAGGGTCCCTGGGGGGTTGAAGCCCACTGCCTTGGCCAGTGGGTTTCTGTCAGGTTGTGACAGCTTCATCCAGGGCGAGACCTTGGCGAGCTGGACAAGAGCAGGAGCTGCTGCAGCTGCTCCCCAGGCACGCTCCAGATCCCCCTCCCCAGGGCCAGCTCTGCAATTGGATTAGGATATTATTCAAATGCAGCTTTTTTACTGAATGAGAGGGTTAAGGGTTTTAATGTAGAAGCAGCTCTCCCTCATTGCTGCCTGTTGCCAGAGGCCTGTGTGGGCTTTTATCTCCTTACGGGGACAGCCGGCAAAGCAAGGCGAGGCACAGAGCGTGTCCAGGGAGCCTGGGTGTGCTGGGCACTGCCAGCCCCTCTGCTGTGCCACCGTGCCCTGTGAGTGCCCAAAGTGACCCATTCCCTTTGGAAAACTCCTGAACACCATCTGTGTTTTCTTCCCTGTCCCAGAGCTGGCAAGGACGGGCAGGCGGCATCTGTGAGCTCCCGGTGGTTTTCTTCATCACCACTGCACTGCTCCTGCCTACAATTCAGGAATTCCAGCTCCTCTCATCCCTTCAGTCCCATCTGGCCTGATCTTCCTCCCAGGTGCTCCCATGGAATGAGGTCTGGGAGGCACTGGGAGGCACTTAAGGGCCAAGCAAGCACCGTGTGCTGTTCCTTTGCCAGGGATGCGGGAAGATTTTGGGTCCCCTGTTGGTTTCCTTGCTGCTTCCCAGCCCAGCTGCTGACTCCAGGAGCTCTGGAATCTTCAGAGGGAGGTTCAGGTTGGACTTGGGAAGAATTTGCAAATCCACATTGAGAGAGTTCACTTGGATACTCTCTGGGAGATTTGGGGAGCTTCTCCTTAATCACAGAATCCCAGGAGAAGCTGACTCGGAAGGGACCAATATCCCAGCAGATCTGGACTGTACCCTGTGTCACAGCACGGGCAGTGTTTGGCAGCACATTCCAGCTTCCACCACCACATTCCAGCATCCACCAGCACCTTCCTCAGCAGGAAATACAGCAGCAGGAGGAGGAGGCAGCGTGCAGCTTCCCTGACAGAGGCACTCTGCCTCCTGTTTTCCCTAAATATATGCATTGGAGAGGAAGAGAAATCGCATGGCCGGGCTTGAGATCTCAGCCTTCGCCAGCCATGAATAATAATCAGGCTCTGTAATTCACAGTAAATAGGGATCCAGATTGGCTAATCAGGGAGGCTTTCACCCCAAACTGGAGCTGGGAAGGGAGGCAAAGCACGAGGGGGTGTGCATGACAAACGGGAAGTGATGCCAGCACAGGAGCAGGGAGCTGGGAAGCATCCTGGAGAAGGGAGTGTCTCCTCTCCCCTGGGAGCTGCAGGGGCACAGTCCCCACATTCCACAGGCCATAATTAGTGCCATTTAATTAGGTTTGTCCCTCTGTTCCTGCCCCAGGACCATGGTGGGCTGCTGGGGATGAGTGTGGACCAGGGGGTACAGAGCCAGCGTCACCATGTCCCCACACATGCCATCATCCCCAGCTCAGGGTTTAGCAAAGCTGCTGGGACAGAGAGCGAGGGATGTGGTGCATGTCAGGAGAGGTGATCTGGGGGAAAAAATGTTTTCTTTGTGTTCCCTCAACGAAATTTTTTTGTTTTCTGGGTAATTTTCTCCTGCAAGAGCAGGCAGGGCAGTGGTAGGAGCTGTGTTCAGGTGCAGTGGGGTGGGGTTAGGGGTCTTCACCTGCCAGCAGCAGGCCCTGACAGGGAGGGGACATCCCAGGGACAGCCCCTGTGAGCAGGGAACGGCTCCCAAGTGCCCAGCACTGGACAGAGCAGTGACAGGCAGAGTTTCTCCCTGCTGCTTCCCAACAAATATTCTTCCAGCAGCATCTGCAGGCACTGTTAGATCAAGGGAAGATAAAACTATGGGAAAAGCCCTCAGCCCAGACCCCCTGCAGACCTCAGCCCATGATTTGGGCTATTTAAATACATGGAGTAGGAGCTGGAAGTGCAGCTGATGAGGAGCTGGAGGAAGGCTGCCCCTGCAAGGTGTTTTGCAGCTGCTAAATGACTGCTGAAATTGAGGAGGGACCTCTAGCCGTGTTCCCAGTGCCCCCAGCTCCCCTGGATAGGGCAGCACAGTGGCTGGAGAGCATCAGCCTCCTTTTCCAGCTCTCCCAGTCCTGCAGCAAGGAATGGCTCTGCCTTCAACTGAACCACAGCAGCTCTGTCCAGAGGCAATTTCCCTCCTGCCCTGTCCTTCCCTTTCCCCATCTCTCCCTGCCCCACACCGCTGGATTAAGAACACTCAAGAAATTCAGCACTCTGGGAGATGGAGCAAACAAACCTCCTTTAGCTTCCTTTCCTCTGTGACTTGGATTCTTTAAGTGGAAGGGGGTTTGGGATGTGCAGTGCTTTCCTTTGGGGTGTGGTGGGTGTTGTTTGATGGCCAGAACTTCCCCATCCTTTCCCTACAGCTTCAGTCATCCCTCCCAGCCCAAAACTGGAGCTGGGGTTCAGCAGGGCTAACAAGGACAGCTTTGAAAGCCATGAAAGACAGAGAGAAAAGCAGGCTCCTGCCTCTCCCCACATCTGGTGACCCCAAATCCTTCTGGAGATAGGTGTAGCCCCTGTTAGCAGCCATCCCCCTGGTGCCTGTGGGGCTGAGAAATCCAGGGCTTTTCTATTTCAGACTCAGAAATCAGACCACAAAAGGCAAAAATCTCTCCAGGAGAGATCTGGCTATGCAGCCATCCTGTCAGAGCCATCCTCTGCCCCCAAAGCCTGGCAGCAAAGCCCAGGCTTAACCTCAGCCTCAGCAAAGCTGAGCCCACACTGGAGCTGGGACAGGGATCCCTCCTGGTGTTTTGGGCAAGGCATTCATTTTTGCATTTTGTGGTTTGGTTTTAAGCTGATGACGTAGAAAACTTTGAAATTTCTTTTCTCCCCCAGGCTCTGGATGGGTGTGTGGGATCAGCTGCTGCCATGGGCTCAGCCCAAGGCAGGACCCGCTCCAGCCCAGGGCTGGGAGTGTCCAGCTGGATCTGAATTAACCTGGGTTTGCTTTGGCGGCCCCAAAGTCTCCGTGACACCCAGTGGAGAGGCAGGAACAGGCAGGTTACAGGCAGGAGCTGCTTTAATTCCATTTTCAGCCCAACTCAGCCCAGTGGTCAGCCCCAGGAAAGGGTTGGGCTGGCCCAGGAGCAGTTCCAAGCTCGGGGCAGAAGGACTGGTGCAGGGCTGCAGAGGCATCAGCCCGGGGGGGGTCACAGCCCATTCTGCCCCCCAGCAAGATAAACAGGACAGGGACATCACTCTGCAGAGCAGAGCAGGAGCTCCTCCCGCCAGAGATAAGTGCTGAAAAACGAAACCTGGCGAGTTTCTTAATTTCAAAAATGAGAAGCCAAGTCAGCCCAGTGTGGTTTCAGCTGGGGGTCTGCAGGCCTGGGTGGCAGCAGGAGGGGGCCACAGCAGGCAGGAGCCTTGGACTTCGTTAGGATTCAGCCCTTGGATCTCTCCTTTCCCTCTGATGGCTGAGTGTGATTGACACTTACAAATTACCCAGCCAAAAGTGTCGAGTCTTTGACCCCTGAGTAACATCTTTGGCAAGCCTGAGATTTGCCAGCATTTTGTCATCTAATTACTACAAATCCCTTGAAAATTCACTGGCTGGTGAATTTTTAATGCGGGACAATTTCAATGTGATGCATCGCCCAGATGGGCACGCGCGGGCTCCTTCCCTCTCCCCCCGCCGCTTCTCTGCCCTTTCTGCTCCTGCTTCCCTCCTTTCTTTGCTCCCCTTCCTCCCCCCCATCCCATTCCTTATCTCCTGCTGCCTCTGTGCATCTGTATCCATGGAAGTGCCCTGGGATCTCAGCCCTTCCTGGGCTCTCCAGCCCAGCTCGTGTCCCCTCGCTGTCTTGCTGAGGGAGCTGCTACATGGAATTGATTTTTTTTTCCCCACTTTCTCAGGTCTCTGGCTGATGGATGGAGCAGGAGAAGCCTCCATGAGGAGCCGGCCCACTTGTTGCCAGCAGAGTCCCCTGTGAACCCAGGGGCTGATTTATGCTGTGTCCAGGTCTTGGAATTCCCAGCCTTTGAAACAGACTTTAAATTCAGAGAGGAAGGAAAACCCTTGTCTGCTGGCAGCTCCTGAGCATCACTTCTTAAATCCAGGCAAGGAGTGATTCCCTTCATCTCAGCCCAGCCTGAGGGAAGAGGAACCTGGAGCAATGGACCTGGGGACTCTGACAGAACCTGCCCTTAATGTCTGAATTCAATAATTCCTGGACATTAAAAACCACATTGTGTACATTAAAAGCCATATTTTGTTTCCCAAACTGAGCCACGTCTGGGTTTTGTTTGGCTTTGTCTCTTCTCCACAGCCAGGTAGATTTTTGGGGCCGATGGGGAGATAAGAGCATTTTCGGAGGGAGGCCTGGGGTTTGGTGCACTGGGCTTTGTGCCTGTGTCATTTCTGTCCCTGCTCCCAGGCACTCGCCTCCCATCTCTCCCTTCCCAGCTTTCAAAGGGAAAGAGGCTTTGCTTTTCAACCAGGGTACTGCTTTACATATGTAGGCAGCTGATAAAGTATTTTCACTTCGCCCCTTTCCCCTCTGGGAATCGCTGTCTTACGGCAAAACTGTTTTGTCTGACAAGGGCTGCAACAGATTACACGTGTTGGCTGCAAACACGAGGCCTTTTTTTACCCCCCTCCCCCCTTTTTTTTCCCTTTAGAAAAAAAAAAATCTCTATCTCTGCAGTGCCAGGAGGAGCTCTTGCCTTCAGCCTCGAGCCCCCAGGAGCAGCCCCAAGTCAGGATCTGCTGGTGGCATCACACCCCTGGGTGGTGCCTCTGGCCAGATTGCTTCTCTCACCGAGCTTAATTGGAGCCTGAGTCCATGAAAATGCCACTGATTCCATCAGGGCTGAGCAGGGTTTGGGGGGGGGAGATTTTAGGAGCCCTCAGAACCCAAAAATGCTGCACCCAGAGCATCCCTGGAGGTCAGGGGGACTCAGAATGATGGCCTCGTGCTGCTGAGGGCCAAGCTCCCGGTGTCACACTGACAGCCACAGCAGGGAACCACACCTGATGGACTCAGCAGCTCAGGGACATCCAGGACACCCCTTCCCAGCCCATGGGCCAAGCTGGATGCAAGCTGGGATAGGTTTACAATTTGCTTTTCAAATCGTCTGTTCAGGCATTGAAAACCTTAAAACCTCTGGTGGCACCAGCGGGAGATGAGCAGAGCTGAGACACCCCTGGCCAGGTTTGTCCCCTGGCTCTGTCTCCTGAGCTGCCCCTTCCAAAAAACATCCCTTGTGCCCCCAGCAGCTGGAGCACCCAGAGGGAGGGGCTGGGAGAAGGTGGGGTTAAGCACCAGGGATGAGGGGAACACCAGGATTCAGGGATGTTTCGCTGCACACCAGGGCTGAGCCGTGCCCACATTTCTGAGGGAGAAAAATGAGGACGCTGCAGTGCCCTGGAATGGGCACCCCAAACTGGGGGTGCACAGGGGCGTCTGGAGGAGCCCTGAGAGGGGGGCAGCTCATCACCACCTCATGCAGGCTGCTTTAAAGGGGAAACACAAAATGTTTACTGAGGAGTTTAAAGGATTAGGAGCTGGAGTCAGCCCAGGGGGCCTGGGAGCATCCAGCAGTGCCTGCAGCTCTCCCTGTGCCCTGCTGATGGACGGCTGCCTGCCCCAGAGAGCACCCAGCACACTTCAGACACCTCCTGAGCTGTGTCACCACCCAGGATACCTCCAGGGAGAAGCCTCAAGCACTGGATCCACCCAGCCTGAGGGGATTTCACTGACATTTCTGTGGGACAGCAGCACAGTCTGGCTCTGGGCACCTTGAGCTGGGCATTTCCACACCCAAGGACAGCCAGAAGTGATGTGAATCCTGTCCTGCTCTTTCCCACATTTTACCTTTCCCGCCCCCCCCCATTTTCACATCTTCACTCATGAAATCCCATGGAAGCAATAGGTCTGGGCCCAGGGAGCACTTTGCTCGCCCCGAGTTGTTTGTGGAGATAATTAACTGTGTGTTCTCAGCTGAAACCTGCCATGGCAGCGCCGAGTGAAGGCAGCCCGGGGCCTGTGCCATCCCTGGGGGATGGACTGGGAGAACTTTCCACAGGTGGAAAGCACAGGAGGAACCAGCTGAGAGCGACCCTCCCTGGGCTGCCTCTTCTCTCAGTCTGCACTTGTCCCTCAGCCCAGGCCATTCAGTTCTGGCCACGTCCTTTGTGCCCTTTTCCAGCTTCTCCGTGCCCCACCAGAACCAGGGATGGGCACTGCATCCCCCCTGCCCATGTGGGTGCAGCTCTGCTCTATCCCGTGGTCCTTTTCCCATCTTTTCCCAATGATTCCTGACCCTCGGGCTCCCATGGCTTCAGCCCACTGCTGTTTCTGGGGAGCACGGTGGGTGCCTCAGCCCGGGGCATTGCTGGTCTGTGGGGCCACCCCCACCCCAGCACCTCCCCAGGGTGTCCCCAGGGCTGGAAACATCCCAGTGCCCCTGGCACCCCGTGAACCCCCGCTCCCGTCGTGCCTGGGTGAGGAAGGAGTAATTAGTGCCGCTTGCTCCAGCAGGCAATGCCCAAATGTCAGGGAATAGCAAAGTTATTAAACCTGGTTTTACTCTGTGTTTGCTCCCAGAGTCTGTGTGTGTGTGTGTGTGTGTGTGAGAGAGAGAGAGAGGAAGTTTTGGGGGGGTTAAATCCAGCCCCAAAGCATTGGGAAAAATCCCCCTGGATGTGCCGCCTGCCTGCCTCAGTTTCCCTTCCATCACCTCTGTGAGGTATCCACCACATCCTCCGTGGGGAAAATCACAGGGTTATGTGATGGGGGGCCAGGTCCTGCCCCAGGGGGTGTGAGGGACCCCCAGTACCCCAGGTTTCACCAGCTGGGGAGGGCCAGGGTGGCTCAGCAGCCAGGAAAAACCTTCTGCTCCCATTTAGAGCTTCAAACCAGATCAGCTGCAGTGAGCTGCCCTCGCTTGGGTGCCCACCCGAGCCCTGCCACAGCCCAGAGCTGAGTGCCCGAGGCTGTGGGGAGGCTTTTGGGGCACAGGCAGGCTGAGGGTCCTGCAGCAGGACCGTGCTGCAGCCTGCTTCCCATCCCTGCACCAGGCAGGAGAGGGAGAGAGCGGGAGGGAAAGGACGTGTCAAATCAATCATATTTAAACAAAAGCCTCTTCGGCCCAAGGGCCCTTTTAAAAGCTGCTTATTTAATTAAAAGTCCCATTTTCCATATTTATGGCCCTTATTCAGTTAAATATTAACCGCCTGGGCCAGGGCTGGTTTATTCTTTGGGAAGAGGCAGAGTTGGGAGGTTCATTAGGGGTTTATCAGGCAGATGGATGGATGGAGGGATGGAGGGATGTGGGACAGCTCGTGTGGGCTCCTGACAGTGCCTGGGGACTGTGGGGATGACACCACCACTGCCCTGTCACCTTCCAGCAGGACTCAGGGTTAAAAATAGGGGAACTGGGGCTGTTGGGATGGTCTGGGGGATGAGCAGGGACAGCTCCTGCAGGAAACCACCTGAAAGACACCACCAGGCACAGCTTGTGCACCCAGCTCCCCTAAACTGGGGCAGAATAATCATAAAAACACCTGAGTTTTTCCCTGGGGTCACTGGTTCCTGGCCAAACCCTTGCCAGGACTGTTTCCCCCAGGATATTATTCCCAGCAGCGTGTGAGAAGCACGGCTGTGCCAGACCCAGCTCTGCTGGGCTCGACATCTCAGCGCTGGGCAGGACCTCACTGAAGGCTCATCTCGGTGTCACTGCTCCAGGCTGGCCTTTGGGACCTGGGGACAGGGACTTCTGGGGGGTCATGGAGGGGGCCAGAGCAGCTGAGCTGGCTGCAGTGAGAGGTGCTGACTCCAGAGGATGTGGGAATGAGGAGAAGCTGGGGTTCATGTTTGTCTCGGAAGGCCTCAAGACCAGGCGGTTCCACCCCCCTCCATGGGAAGGGACACCTCCCCTGGAAGGGAAACCCACGGAGCAGAGGAGCACCCAGAAGGTGTCCATGGGATCACCCTCAGCTGCCTGGGCACCACGGGGCAGAGGGGAGGCCCTGGCAGGAGGGGCTGGACCCTGCAGGACGCCCTGCTCTGGGTGCTGGGAGATGCCCTGGGAAAGCGGCAGGACAGTGCAGCTCATCCGGAGAGACCAAAACCTTCCTCTGAGCTCTGTCCACCCTTCTCCCCTTAATTTTTTTGGGAGCCAGCAAGTATCACGGTGCAGCTGCATCACCTCCATCCCAGCACAAAGCCAGAGCTCCTTTCCCTTCCATCCCCAGCAGCGGGACAGGAGCGGGCAGCAGAGCCGCGGGGAGCCCTTGGGAGGCTGGGGAAGGGAACGGAGCCGGTGATGTCCTCCGGGGAGCGGGGCAGGGAGGAGAGGGGGGCTGGCTGCCGGGGAGGGGGTGGTGGCAGGAGAGGGAGAGACACCGGGTTATCAGAGAAGTGTGAAGACAATAATGCAATCTGACATTTCTGAAATGAGACCCCCCGGTTGCCCTGGCAACGGCTCACGTGGGACCAGCTCCCGGGAGACGGCTCCGAGATGTGCTATAAATGATGTTTGATTAGAATTTAAATCATTTAGGCGGAGAGAAGATAGGCCTTTTGTCAGCGCAGGGACCCGCGGGGGTCACCCACCCAGCAGCTGCCGGAGCAGGGACCGGCCCGAGGGGTCACCCCGGGATGGAGCCCGGGCTGCTGACCCTTCCAGCCAGGACAGCACGGAGCTCCTGGCCACGGCAAACACGGCACGGGGGGAGGACAGAGCCTCTGAGCTCTGGGACAGGACCTGGCATCTGGACCTGGCTTCTCGGCAGCATCACCTGAGCTTTGGTTTCTCCCCAGCTGGGGCAAAGGCACCAAAGCCCTGCCACGGCTTCCTCCGGCTGGGAGCCTTGGCTTTTTCCGTGCTCTAATTGAGATAATGACACTTCAGAATTCATTCTGACTCCCTGAAAGTTTCCTGCAGGTGCAGGGAATGCAGCACGGTGTCACCCCCAAGGGGAGTGCCCTTCCCCAGGCTGCCTCGGGGGATGTGTCCAGGTGTTCCCCACCACCTCCAGACCACAGCCTGGCAAATCCTCCAGCATCCAGAGCTGCTCGGGGGCAGGAATTCCACTGGACAACCATCCCCTGAGCATTCCTTGCTCTTTCCACACAGTGAAGCCCTTGTTTTGCTGTACAAAGCCTTCCTTGGGATGAAATATATTCCCCTGGCTCCTGGGGCTCGGAGGACTTCCCGCACGGAGCAGCGGAGCCGGGGTCAGCAGCCGTGGTTTGTGTTCCTGCCGTGCCCAGAGAGCAGCTCCTGGGCTTCTGAGGGCTCCAGGTGACGAGTGCAGGGCAGCCTCATCCCGGGGCAAGGTCTCTGCCTGGCTGCTGATGAGGACACCGCCCCAGGCAGCACAGTTGTCATCACCCAGCTCAGTCAGAAGAAGACTTAAAGGCACCTGGACCTTCCTCTGAGGTCTCATGGGTGCTGGCACCATCAGAGCCAGGAGGCCACCCCGTTTTGGGAAGCTTTTTTATTTGTTTTAAACTCAACCAGCCTGGGCCCTGGGCTGAGGCTGAGTGAGGAGCAGAAGTGCCTGATTCCCCAGCTGGTGGGAGAACTGTGTTAGAAGCAAACCAGCAACTGGGCATGGGCTCTTTTCCTGGAAAATCTTAAAATTCCTTGCTCTTTAATGCCATGATTTAGATCCAATGAATCTTTAGAGCTTGCTTTTCAACTCCCCAAAAATGCCATCTGATCATGAAATTAGAGCTAAACTAATAAGTCTCAACAAATATTAATCTAATGAATTTGGTTTCTTTCTGTTTGTGGACCAGCAAAGAGAGGAATTGCAATGTTCTCATATTTATTAATTATGTGAATGTATTCCACAAACCTTTTCTGGCTGCTTTGGGTGGGAGCCTTGGTCAGGAATATTCTGACTTTTGTGGTTGTGACCACATTCACCTGCGGATTTGGGGGATGAATTCAACCAAGGGGAGCCTGGATCTTAAAACCATTAAATGCTTTGTGTTGGGAGGGACCTTGAAGCTCATCCCATCCCAACCCCCGTGCTGGGGATGGGACCCAACACCTTCCACCAGAGCAGGCTGCTCCAAGCCCATCCAACCCGGCCTTGTCTCACAAGCTGAGCTTTGCTGCAGAATTCCCCACTTCTGATGGTCTTTTTCTTCCAGCAGACTCTCTGGGTGTCTGTAGAATGAACTGGGTGGGAGGAGAAGCCTTGGGTGATGCAGGTTCTGGATGCACAGGGCAGGGCTTGGGGGCTGGAGGAGGCTCCTGGACACCTCTGGGAGGTTTTGGTGGGAATTTCCATGAATGTAACATCACAGAAGAGCCTGTGTGGTATCTCCAGCCAGGTCTGGGCTGTTGCACTAGGATTTATTGACAGATGTTGTATTTGGAGTGGTGGTGAGCTCTTCCTTCAGGGAGCAGCTCAGCTCTGATCAGGGCAGGGCAGTGCTCCCCAAAGCACCCCAGCACTGCCAGCCCAAAATCACTGCTGCTGTGCTGTGTGTGGCTGCAGAGCCAGCCCAGGGGTGCAGAGGGTCAGAACCTGCTCAGCTGGAGCCCTCCTTTCATAGCTCTGCCTCTGGAAATGGGTTTTGGAGCAGGAGACTCCCTGGGCAAGGTCCCTGCCTGCTCCCAGGGCCGGGGCAGGGCTGTTCTCACCGTGCTGGAGCAGCACTGGAATTACAGGTGCTCTGCTCAGCTCTGGAGCTTCAGGAGGGAGCCTGGGCAGAGGAGCCAGAGGGTTGGCACTGGGGATTTGGGGGCTGGATTTTCCATCCTTTGGGGTTTGGGCACCCCCAGTTTGGGGAGAGGGGCTGAGAGAGCATTGCAGGGGGGGTGAGGGCAGGAGGGGCCGTGCAGGGCCGACTCTGGCGGTGACACCTCGTTAATTGGCACGAGCTGGAAGTGCAAAGCCACAGCAGGAACGGACTTGTCATCGCCCAGGAAGCTGTCCTGCAGCTCAGCATGCACACAACACCCACTTCTGGGTGGGGACAGCAGGGAAAAGTAAGGGGGTTTGTTCCAGACCAGAAGGGAATTAAATACAGCCTCACCTGATCCACCTCCAAGCTTTGTGCCACTTCACAGAAATGCAAAAACTGCTTGTTGTTGTTCTTGTTGCTGTTCTCTAGAACTTTGCTTTTGGGGCTCACCCTGCACACACCAACCCTGGGGACATTCCCTGAGTGCCACCTGCTCCAGGTTGTGCCCTCCTGGTTGCTGGTCCCTGGCAGACCATTAAGGAGCTGAAGTGGCCCAAGGTAATAAAGACTGATCCAGAACGGACATAAAACTAAATATATGGCGGTGAATGATTAAAGACAAATTATTTTTGGCAAATATTAATGTTCCAGCAGGAGTAGCACAGCAGCCACTTCAGCACTCCTGGGAACAGCTCTTTATTTCCTTCCAGCTTTTCAGTTTGATGTTTGAAATACCCACCCAGGACTGGAACATCCTGCTGGGGCTGGGGACAAGGACAGGGAGAGGCAGCCCTTGTCACCTCCCCAGCACCTGCAGCTCCCTTTTCCCTGCCTAGAAGTGCAGGGAAAATCTGCATTTGTGCCTCAGCTGAGGTCTGCAGCACCTGGCTGGGCGTGGAGAGGCTTTTCCCACTGGGAAAATCCCTGTGCAGGGAGCTGGGAAGGCCAGTGCCTCTGCTTCCATCACAAACCTCCTGGCAGTGGAAAGGGGAGCTTCTGGGTGTGGCGGCCTTGGGAAAAGCTGGTCCTTGGGAAGGGTTGTGGCTGGTTGAGGGATGGAGCTGTAACACTGGTTTGCACTGGAGAAACCTGGGGAGGAACTGGTAATAAAGGCCTGGAGTGACAGGACAGGGGGGAATGGCCTTAACTTGACAGAGGATAGGGTTAGGTTGGATAATGAGAAGAAATTCCCCGCTGTGAGGGTGGGCAGGCCCTGGCACAGGGTGCCCAGAGAGGCTGTGGCTGCCCCTGGATCCCTGGAAGTGCCCAAGACCAGGTTGGACAGGGCTTGGAGCAGCCTGGGACAGTGGAAGGTGTCCTGCCCATGGCAGGGCTGGAATGGGATGAGCTTGAAAATCCCTTCCCACCCAAAGCATGTCACGATTTCTGAGCCCTGAATCTGCAAACATCCCTGGCAGAGATGAGAGGTCGGTGAGATGGCCGGTGGCAGCCCAAGGAGGGGGTGACACGGCCGGGACCCTCAGGGGAGCAGCTCCTCTCACTGACTGCAGCTCTTCCAGGTTCCCAAAGCAAGCCTGTGCCTAACGCTTCCCACACCCCAGCCGCTGGAGGAGCCACCTCCTGAACTCGCCTGATTTTCACCTTTTTCCTCTTTATTTTTTCTTTATCTCTAGACGTTTGCTGCTTCCCCTGGTGCTAATGCAGGATCTTCCATCAGCAGAACGCCTCCGGGGCAGAGGCAAATGGCATCGATAGCTCGTGTCAGGAGGAGGAGGGACAGCGGGACACCCCGAGCAGATGGGGCCGCTGCTCCTCCTCCTCCTCCACCACCACCTCCTCCTCCTCCTCCTCCTCCTCCTCCTCCTCCTCCTCCTCCTCCCCCTCCTCCTCCTCCTCCTCCTCCCCCTCCTCCTCCTCCTCCTCCTCCTCCTCCTCCTCCTCCTCCTCCTCCTCCTCCTCCTCCTCCTCCTCCTCCTCCTCCTCCTCCTCCTCCTCCTCATCCTCCTCCTCCTCCTCCTCCTCCTCTTCCTCTTCGTCCTCCTCCTCCTCCTCCTCCTGCTCCTCCTCCTCCTCTTCCTCCACCTCATCCTCCTCCTCCTCCTCCTCCTCCTCCTCCTGCTCCTCACCCCTGGCCAGCAGCGGCTCCAGCCACTCGGTGCCTCTCGCTTCACCCACCCTCTGACCCCCTCGGCGCTGCAATTCCTCTTATTTTCCCCTTTTTTCTTGGGAAATCTCCTCGTCCCAGCCCTGTTTGCTGCCCAGCTGTGCGCGCCTTTTGCTCCGGCCCTTTGGCTCATGAATATTCCTGCGGGGAGCGCAGGTTCGGGCTGGAACAGGCTCCCGGCCGGTCCCCGTGTCCTGCTGCTTGGCGTGGGGATGCAGCGGGCTGGGGTGGAAGGTGGGAAGGGAGAAGAAAGAGGGTGCCTGGCAAAGCAAATCCATTTCTGCATTTGCCTCGCAGCTCGGGAGCAGAAATCCCTTCATTTCCCCGTGGGAAATGGGGGGATGGATCCGTGTCGGGTGCTGCTGAGGCAGCTGTGGGGAGAGGAGGGGGATTTGGGGTGGGTCGGGGGATCCCACAGTGCCATGAGGAGGGGGCACCAAGGCCCGAATCCATCCCGCGGGGTCCGCAGGGAATCCCTGCTCCTGCTGCCAGGGGATGGGCACCTGGAGGGGCGGCACGGGCTGCGGGTTCTGCCTGCTCGGGGTGACAGGAGGCATCCAAAAAACCCCTCTGGAGGCAAGGAGCGCTTGGGTAGCCACGCTTCCCTGCTGGGCCGTGCTTCCCAGCCCTCCTCCAGGTGAGGAACGTCCCTCAGCATCCCCGGGCCGAGCTGGGGATGCAGCAGTGCCCCAGAAAATAAACAACCAGAGCTTAGTGAAGCTGTTCTACCAAATTTACGCCCTTTCCCGGCGCACGGAGGGGGTGGCAGGAGCCGCGGCCGCTCCCCTTGATCGCCGCATCCATCACGGGGTACAAATGGCAGCGCTCCAGGAGCTATCGAGCGGGGCCGGGGCCGCCTGTGTCGGCTCCCCTCGTCCATCCTCGGCCGGGGACAGCGCTGGCAGGCTCGGGGATGCTTTGGGAGCGGGGAGAAGCGGCAGGATCCATCCCGCAGCTCTCCCACACCGGGAGCGGGGTGTCCCAGCGGGGCAGGGGCTGCATCCCAAGCAGCCTTTCAGAGGGAGTTTTACGGGGATTGCTGCCAACTTTGTGGAGCTCGGCAAGGCAGCGTTGCTCCAGCTCCTCGGTTCTCTTGGAAGCCACGGTGCTTCCTTCCGTCTCCCGGCTCTTGTTTTGTCTCTGTTCCCATCTCCTCGTGCACGCACCATTCGAGTGCCTCTTACCTATTTATTTCCTCTAATGGCATCAGGCTACAAGTGGCTGAACAGTTAAAATGAACACTATCACCATAGGTTTCTATTTTTTTTTTCTTTTTTCCTTTCTCTCTCCCCTTGCATCCACTGAAAATGGGGATTTTTGCTCTCCTCTAGCTGCATTCCCAAGGGATTGGGCCTGTCCCTTTCCCTCTGTCCCCTTCTGAGAGAATGTCAACCCAACTCCAGGAATGCAGAGATGCCTGGAAATGCAGAGCTCTTAGAAGGCGCTGCTCCGGTGCTTTTGGGCTGCAGGCTGGTGCCTGGAGGGAGCAGATCCTCGGATGTCCTCACCAAACGGAGCTGGAGGAGCAGTGGTGCCCACCCCTCCTGCAGAGAGAAGAGTTCCCAGGATTTTGAGCCAGAGGCAGGGGGTTGTGTGGACCCCACCTAGTGCTTGGTGCTCCCGGTGTTTTCCTGGCTTTCCTCTAATCCCTGTCTCCCATCCTGCTGGGATGGAGGTGCTGTGCTGCTGTGAGCCGTGGGATCCAGGCTGGCATCCCTTCTGGGAGCACCGAGTGGCCATGGGAAGCAGCTCCTGGATGGGCTGTGGGGGTGTTTGGGGGGACAAAGGATGGGGAATTCAGCCTGGAAACTGGAGTGTGATGGGTGCTGCCACAGGCTGCTGTGACCCTGAGCTCTCCCTGCACCGTATAAATCCATATCCACGTATTCCGGCTGCTTTAGTGATTAATGCAGCTCACCCCGAGTTTATTACTCAGAAGTTCAGACCAACTTCACACCCCAAAAAACGTTGGTTTATCCCCCCTGAACTATTATTCTCTGCTGCTGGCAACCAGCAACTGCAACATCCCAAACCTTGTGAGGAGGGTGGGGGATCCTCCTCCTCAAGCCAGGCTGAAAGAGGGAAAAACAAACGAGATTGCAAAGAAACCTCTTGTGATTTATGGGGTTAACAGGAACATCTCTGGCGGATTTGAAGGAAACAGATAACATTGCCAGGCCAAAGCTTGGTGAATTAAGTCCCCTTCCTTCTCCCCACTGTCCCCAAAAAAACTGAGTGGTTCCACAGCTACAAGACTTTAACACACTGAGAATTAAGTGATTCCTGAGTGCAGGGTGTGTTTAGGGAGAGGTGGGAGCCAGCCGGGGCTGGTGCAGCTCGGGGTGCAGGCCAGGACCCGGGGATCATTTCCGAGGTGGCAGCTGCTGGCCGTGAGCTCAGGGCTGGGCTGGCAATCGCCGTGGGGTGATGCTGCACTCTGCACAGCGGGGACAGGGAGAATCCCTCTCTGCTGCTGGGATAAACGGGATTTGGGGGAGATCTGGATGGTGCCGCCGGGGTTCCCCAACAACCTGAGCTCATTGTCCCCGTGTCCCCCCAGCCCAGACCCTGCACCCCAGCTCCTCATCCCTCCCCAGGCCCTGGGCTGGGCTGGGGCTGCTCCGGGCTGTTCCTGCCCCGGCTGGGAGTGCTCCATCCCCATCCTCCCCCACGGCTCTGCTTTCCTGCTTCTTCCCTCACAGCTGCTTTCTCCTTCTGCTCCTGCTCCCCTCTCGCTCCCTCCACTCTGCCTCAGAGACACACATAACTCTCCCGTGAAATATATACAGTGTAAATATATAAAAAGCCGGCGTTTGCCTGCTGCTTATGTATTCATGAAATAGTAAATAAATTTTATGGGATAATGTGAAGGCTGCCAGGGAGCAGGAGGATGAAAACTAACCCCTAATGAGGCTCCGTGTCAGTTTGGCACACTCGGGATCGATCTGCCGCTTCCATTTAGCGCCCGAGCGTGGGGGGGGAGGAGGTGCATCCCCGGCGTGGCCTCGGCAGCGACGCCGCGGTGACGGTCCCGGGGCCCCGGGCTCGGCCGAGCGGGACGGAACGGGGCTGGGGCTGGGGCTGGGGCTGAGCTCTGCGGGTGCTGGGCTGGCTCAGGGCCAGGCTGGGCACGGGGAAAAACGGTGGGGGAGGCGCGTTCCTGGGGAGGGGATGCTCAGGCTGAGCTTGAGGGCAGAGGCAGGCAGGGATGCAGGGAGGGATCCAGGAAAGGATGCAGGGAGGGATGCAGGCAGGGAAGCAGGCAGGGATGCAGGGAGGGATGCAGGGAGGGATGCAGGGAAGGATGCAGGGTTGGAACCAAGCTTTCACAGAGAGGGGTGCGGGGTTGGATGCAAGGCTGTGCAAGGAAAGATGCAGGGAGGGATGACAGGTAGGAAGCAGACTCGTACAAGGAGGAATGTGGGGAAGGATGCAGGGATGGATGCAGGGATGCAGGCAGGGATGCAGGCAGGGATGCAGGGATGCAGAGATGCAGGGATGGATGCAGGGATGGATGCAGAGATGCAGGGATAGATGCAGGCAGGGATGCAGGGATGGATGCAGGGATGGATGCAGGCAGGGATGCAGGCAGAGATGCAGGGATGGATGCAGGGATGGATGCAGAGATGCAGGGATAGATGCAGGCAGGGATGCAGGGATGGATGCAGGCAGGGATGCAGGGATGCAGAGATGCAGGGATGGATGCAGGGATGCAGGGATAGATGCAGGCAGGGAAGCAGCTATGCAGGAGGCTTGCACAGGTTCCCAGGCCGCAGAGAGCACACTGCCCTCAGCAGGCAGGGGAGGAGCCCTGGGGTGACGTGGGGAGGGCGCTGCACAGCTGGGGGCACTGCCAAGGGAGAGCCAAAGTGCAACTCTCCTGCCCCACTGCTGATTGTGGCCACACAGCCAGCCCAGCTCGGGGGCTCCATCCTTCCACTGAGACCCTCCCTTGGGAAGAGGCAGCTCCTGGGGCTTGCCAGGGCTGAGCAGAGCTGGGGTTCTGCAATCCTCCCCTGGGGAACAGCAGCTCCAGCAGGGATGGAGGAGGGTGACAGCTGCCCCGGTCACTGGCACATGGAGATCCCCTTGCTCCTGTTATCTCCTCCCAGGAGCAAGAGTGGGGACACCCCAGGCAGGGCTGGGGTTTGGGAGGACCCACAGAAGCCAGAGAGACCCTGGGCACCCCACAGCCCTGTGGGGCTCAGCCTCCCCACAGGAACAGCCGGTGTTTGAAGGGCTGTGGCTGCAGGACAGCAGGATTTGCCCCAGTGCTGGGCCCCCCCTGCAGCAGGGGATGGCTTGGGGTTATCTGGAGCATGATACAGCTTCTCCTTTAATTCAGTGTTTGGGGAATAGGGTCATACACAACAGGGGGAAAGCAGGAAAATGGAGTGTGTGCTTCCAAACACCTGGGAATGTGGGAATCATCGGGCACACCTGAGAAGCTCCCTCACCCAGGGAGGGATTTTAGGATTTTTGTAGCTGCAAATCCAGCCTGGGCTGGGAAGGAAGCAGAAATGTTGGCCTGGTGAACACTCGGAGTCAGCTGCAGGTCAGCAAAGTGGGAGCACCATGCCAGGCACTGGGCTAGAGCTGCAGCTTTCCAGGCATCCCTGAAAAATTTAGGGCTTCTTTTAGAGTGCCTGATGGAATACCAGAGGGGATGAGAAATATTTGCACACATAAATACACTGAAGTTTTATCCTCTTTGGTGCACCCAGTTCGGTGCAGCGCGGGGGAGTCCAGCAGTGCTGTGGGATGCAGGATGCTGCTGCTGCTGGAATTTTGGATTTGGATGGGTTTTCCATCAAGGTTCTGAAGAAAAGCAGAGCTTCTGCCAGCCTGTTGGGTGGAGCAGCAGCGTTTTCCCTCCATCATCACCCTGCCAGCATCCTCCCAGGAGCTGCCCCACGCGAGGCACGGGGCTTTGCAAAGTCACAATATTTGGGGTATTTATTGCGCTGTTTCATTCCCAGTTACCATCCTCAGCGGGAGGGGAGCTGGAGCCTGGATCTCCGATGCTTCCTGTGCCTTGTGGGGAGCTGCAAACGAGCCCCGCACGGCTCCAGCCCCTCTCCCGCAGCCCCCGCGGCTCCCACGGGGCGGGACGAGCTCCGGGTGCCGCTGGCTCCCCTCAGCATCCGCTCCCAGCCCTTCCCTCCCTCCCTCCCTCCCTCCCCCCTCGTATTTTTTTATGGACGGAATGAGATGGAGAAGTAAAAATTATTAACCCCGAGGTCAGCGCTGGCTGCCTCATTCCTCTCTAGCTTCAAGCACTTTCTCCCTCATCTGTTTCACAGACAGCGATGTTCGGCTCAACACATTTGCATATACTTATTGCATTTTTTTAGTCTTTATCTATTTATTTATTTTTAAAGAGACAGAGCTGCTCCTGCCTCTGGTTTTTTTTTTTTTTTCCCCTCCCGTGAGTTTTCTCCAGCCGCTCTTTGGGATTTGATTCAAGCAGGGGAGTGCGGGACCTGCAGGGATGCTGGGCTCCCCTCTCCTCCTCCCACCTTGATTTCACCGCTGCTTTTTCCACGTTTTCCCTAGAAAATGGCTGAGTTGTCCCTCTTGGCTGCTGAGGGAGCAGGAGCAGGGTGGAGGATGGCCAGAGGGATGGATCCATCTTGCTTTTCATGGCCACATTTCCCCCTGGAGAAGCGATGGAGAAGGGACCCAGGAAGCTCCTGGTGCTCCAGTGCAGGGTGCAGATGGAAGCTGCTCACCATTCCAAGGCCGTTCCTGGGCTTTTTCCATGGATGCCATGGCCAAGCACAGCTGGCTCCTCCAAAATCCTCAGCACGTGGCAAAACCTGGACCCTCATTTAGGAGGCAGCACCCTCAGGCTCAGCATTCTCCTCCTCTTCACCACGGCGAAGCTTCTCCCATCAACCCCAAGGAATACCAGGGAGGGGGGAAGAAAAAAAAATAAATAAAAAATTGGGATTGTTTTATCTTAAACTCAGCATCTCCCCCAAAAAAATCCCTTGCAGATATCCATTATGGTCCGGCAGCTATTAGAGGCGTGGGAAGGAGGGAAGGGAAGGAAATGAATGCCGGGTGAGAAGAGAAAATTCATAGCCCAGCTGATACGCCATGATAAATAATTATGAGTTATTAATTTTAAATTACATCTTTAATGCGTTGCATGATTTTAATTCCCACCACAGTATTAATATAGGGACTCTGGGTTTGATTAATTTAAAGCGGAACAGAAAGGTGTCGATTCCCAGCGCTGCCGGGGCCCTGGCGGGGCTGCACGGGGAGGGCCTTTATTCCGGGATGAGCATCGGGACTGCCGATCCTGCTCTGTGGGGTGGGTGGGAATAGCCAGAACCAGGGGCTGATCCGTGGGGTGGACAGCAGCAAGGTGTTTAAGAGCCCACAGCTGCTTTATTTCAAGGGGAATCCGTGAGGGAAGAGCATTCCAGGAGAGCTGGGAGCACCCATCCCGCTGCCCAGGTGGATGAAGGACACCACAAACCCTCCCTCAAGCGCTGCACCCCAAATCCACACCGACAAAACACAGGGACCGTCATCACCAAACCCTCCACGCTCACCCCACCTCAGGCACCCCCTCCACCGCTGTGCCGGGGTCGGGAAGCTGCTCCAAGTTTGCTTTGCGAGTAAACTTCCCCTAAGTGTGACAATCGCTTTAGCTCCCCAGCGAGGATTTACCGGGCTTCTGTTATCTCCTTGAAAGTCGGAGTTCTCCAAATGGGCATGAGAGAGCAGCCGGAGAGGTCAGAGCCAGTTAGGCTGCACAGCCGCTCAAAGCCCCCTTCCAAGCGGCATTAAAGACGGGATTAAGTCTAAGAGGGTTATGGAGGGAGGAGTAAAACAGCCTTGTCCTGCACACAGCGCCGAGATAAGGCTCTGTTCTCTAGGTGTGAATTCCCGCGTGTGCGAGCCCAGGCACTCCGGGCTTTGCGGCAGAAATTGGAGGGATAATACCGGAGGCGGGGGGATCAAGCGGGAGCCGAGGCGGCCCCTGGCAGGCTCGGGGCTGGGGTGGTGCCGCCGCAGCCGCCCCGATATTTATAGGATTGTTTAATCCCGGGAGCCGCGGCACAAGCGGCTCCTTTTCCTCTGCTTCGGCACAGGGGTGGGGGCCTGGGGCACACCCTGCTCCCATCCTGCCCCCAAGGGAGGGGTGGGGATGGGTCTGGAGTCCAGCCTGGGTTGGATGTTGTCCTGAAGCATCACTTTATCCTGAAGGATCTTCTCCTGGAGCATCCCGATGGCTGACACCTCTGTAGGGCCACACGGTGCTACCCTCACCCCAGAGCGAGGGGTTTCTCTCCCTTTCCCCTTTCTCAGCGCTGGAACTGGCTTTGGAAAGGCTTCCCAAGTCCTCCTGCATCTCCCCAGGTGCTGGAGCCTGATGTAGCTCCTCATGCTCTGCCCAAGAGGAGACACAGCCCTGAAATCCTCACGGAAAGGGGGGGTTTGCTTAGGATGGGATGGGATGGGATGGGATGGGATGGGACGGGACGGGACGGGACGGGACGGGACGGGACGGGACGGGACGGGACGGGACGGGATGGGATGGGATGGGATGGGGATGAGGACAGTTCTGGAACACCAGCTCTGTTCACCCTCCCAGCCCCTCAAAGCAGTCAGGGAAAGGCCCAGCCTGGGGGGATGCTCCTCACCAAGCACCCTCCAAGGACAGTGGGATCCTTCCCTGTGGGATCCATGCACATCTTGTTTCACCACCCTCCGTGTGTTTCACAGCCCCGGGAGCTGCTGCCGGCAGAGGGAGCAGGAATTGAGTGGGATTTGAGCCTCTCCCAAGTACAGCATTTGCGTTTTCCCTTTTCTTGGCTGGGTCCCGAGGCCGCTCTGGGAAGAGCCAGGTGCCAGAGCTCTGTCTGCACGCTCAGAGCCTGTTCAATTAAACAGTTCAGGGAATTAACTGCGTGCCACGAGCTGCAGCAAACCTGCTAGCAGCCAGGGATGGCTGGATTTGCTCCTCTCCAAAAAAAAACTAGGAAAACAACGCTAATAAAGAAGGATAACTGAGTCCCTGCCTGCTGCACGGAGCCTTTTCTTTCTTGTTTTGCCTGGCTCGCCTCAGGAGGTGACCGGGATGGGGATGGTCGGAGCTGTGGCTCGGCTGGAGCCTCCCTTTTGCTCGGAGCCCAGGAGGGATTTGCCAGGGCTGGCAGGCGGGAGCGCTCCAGGCTCAGCCGGGAGCTCAGCCCAAGGTCAAAGCCTGGCTGGGTCTGTCCCAAGGCAGGCAGAGCTCAGCTCAGCCAGGCCAAGCATTCGGGGTTTGCCTTCCCAAATGTCCCCTGGTGCTTTGGAGCATCTCCTGGGTGGCTTCATGCCCTGTCTGCTCACACCCCTGTACCAGCACTTGGCCCCCACTCTCTCCTCGCTCCTGATTTTTCTGTCCTGCATTTCCCATTGCCCTTCCCTGTGCCAGGCAGGGCTGGGTGTTCCTACTGCCCATCCCAAAGGGTTTTGGGTGCACAGAGCATCCTCATCCTGCCTACCCCCAGGGCAGGGAGCAGAACTGGTTTTTTCCAAGCGAGCTCACGGGCACTTTTCTACTTAGGTTTTCTCTCAAAAGACAAAAAAATGAAATTTTGGGTGAAGGGTGGGAGCATTTCCACACCCACAAATCTCACTGAGGGGATTTTCCAGGGCAGGTTTTCCTTGGTACTGGCATGGGATGGCAGGGCTGGAGCCCCACTGGCTCCACACCCACCTTGTGATGCCCTTTTCATGCTTTTTATTCTCCCATGCTCAGATAAGGATCTCCAAGTATTTTGGGTGAAGGGACTGGTCAAGCTCCCTGCTTGCTTCCCTGGTTTTGGGATCTCGCCCCTCCCGGCCGGAGCCAGCTCCCTCCCCACGCCGCTGTCAGGAAGAAGATGTAGAGCGATCACAGCTCTGTGCTGCAAATATTAATTATCCACTAACTGCTCTCCAGGCAGCCATCAGATCTCAGCTCTCCGACAGCTGTTCCCAGCCACCCGCCCGAGGGACGCTCCAGGGGGAGCAGCCGGGAGGGGGCAGGGGGCTGCCACGGGAGGGGTCCCCACGCCGCCGTGTCCCCAAGGCTGGGTGAGCCACCGAGGGCAGGGGGGATTGGGGCACTGGCACTTTTCTTTCTGTGCAAAATATTCCCCTTCCAGCGTTCTGAGGGTTCATTCTTCCCATCGGATTTCCGCCCCCGCCGCGGGAGGATGAGGAGGATTTGCTGTCGCGAGGAATTTCACCTTTCCTCGTTGTTTTATCTCACTGAACAGGGTCACAAGATCTTGCTGCGATCCCTTGTGACCTCCTCATCCTCTGGCTCACTTTCCAGGTGTTTTTTTCGGTCCCTCCTTCCAGCACGTGCCCCCACTCCCACCCTTTCCCTGGTGCATCACAAACCTCTTCCATTTTCCTACTTCTTGGGCAAACCCAGATTTTTTCCCCATTGACCCTTCCAGAATGGGAAACTGTTGGCACAGGCAGGGTGAGGCCACACCAAAGCAGAGCTGCCCACAGCCCCCAAGTGCCCCTGGACCCCACCCCTCCATCACCTCACAGATTTTGGCCCTGATTGCAGCAAGGAGCTGCAAAGGAGGGGGAGAATTCCTCAGCATCCTCATTTTCAAGGATGGGAAGCGTTGCCCAAGGCTTAGTGGGGCGAAGCGAGCTTCTAGGGCTCAGCAGGTTGCACACCCAGGGATGATCCCACCATGGATCCCATATCCCCCTCTCCACCCATCTTCCACAGGCAGAGACACCAATCAGGAGCTCGTTAACGAAATAAATGAGCGAGGTGGGCCCATGTTCATATAAATCTCTCTGAGAGAGCATTCAGACGTTCCATATTTGAGCTGGCCATCATTTCAATTACTGCTCTGCCTCCCCTCAGCCCAGCCCCTTATTACCAGGGGTTTAATGCTCAGGGCTTAATTGCGGTCGCTGGCGAGCTCCCCCTCCAAGCTCTCACCGGGAATTAGCGGCTTCTCCTGCCCACTCCTTATCCACCCAACCCAGGAGGCTCCAGAGGCAGCCAGGGAGAAGGGCTGGGTGGATCCCGAGGGGTTTTCCAGGTTCCCTTAGCATGGGAGCAGCCTGGAGAGATCAAAGTAATTCAATGTCATCGAATGCTTTCCTCCCAGGGAGCACCTGAGAATATCTGGAGAAGCTGTTGGGAGCAGGAGATGTCTTCTAAAAGGAGTTGAGCTGTGGGGATGGCTCCCACCTTCCTTTTCTCACTATTTATCCTCCTGTCCTGGAGGATTCGCTGCCATCTCCCTTCCTTATCTACCACAGACAGAAACTGTCACCCCAGAGCTGCAGTTGTCCCATCCCTGGAAGTGCTCAAGGACAGGGAGCAACCTGGGATGGAGGAAAATGAGCTTTAAGGTCCCTTCCAACCCAACCAGTTCCGTGATTCTGGGACTTTTTCCCCTCAAAAAGAGGCAGGAAACTGTGGAGGGGTTGTGAAGCACCAGGATGGGAGCAGGGACCACTTGCTGGAAGGAGGGAGATGGGACCAAAAGGGAACAATTTTGCCCCTCTGGAAAACAAGCCAGAGGATGAGGGGCTTGCAAGAGATCACAGCAAGATTCTGTGACCCTGGGAAGGTGAGATCGTTCAGCAAGCCAGGAGGGAAAATGGGAAAGCAATGAGAAAAGGTAATAAAAAAATAGGGAATAATCCATATCTTAAAAAAATTCTCTGCGTGTTCATCTCTTGAGGGGGAGGATCCCAAAAGAGCTCAAAATTCAGGCCAGCTTTATCAAGGGGTCCAGCACAGAGCGAGGAAAAGACTATGAATGCCCAGAAAACGTTTTGGCTTTGGGTGTTTTCCAGTGGAAATATTTTCCCACCTTGTTGCAAACCCAGAGGTTTCCTTTACCAAACTCGCCTCTAACCCAGCCCAAATCCCCCAAGCCCCAGCAGCGATTTTTGTGTGTCCTGCAGAGCCCCAGGGGAGCAGAGCCTCGTGCCAAGAGCCAAGCCCGAGGCCAGGCAGGTGACAGAGGGCACAAGGGGGATGCCAGGGGAGCGTGGAGTGGTCCAGGGGATCCCGAGGATGCTGATCCCAGCACGGGGGAAGGCATCAGTAATTGGCAACGTGGGCTCGGCTGCCCTTTCGGTGGCGTCGTGTTTAATTGCACTGGCTGCTGGTTCAGGGGAAGAGCTGCTCGGGGGCCTTATCTCTGCTTTCACCATTTTTCTTTCTGGGAAATGAAGTTAAAAATCCCTTCACAGCAGCTCCAGCGGAAAAAAAATTAGTCCCATATCACTATTTAACATGCACTGCTAAAAACTAGATAAACACAGGCCGTCACTTGGAGATTAGCTCCTCACATGACTAAATGATTTATTTAGAAGATTCCTTCTTTTCTCTCCCGCTCCCTTTCTCTCTCTCGCTCTCCCCTTTCCTTGGCTAAGAACATATTAATCAGAAATTAGAGGCAGGCTGAGGGATGGAGAACAGGCTGACAAAGAGCAAACAGGGAAAAGGGGGAAAGGGGAGCAGGGGCTGAAGAAAGGAAGGATGTGAAGAAGGTAGGGGTGAAAATGGGGTGGGGGAAGGAGACAGGACCTGAGTGGGACCAAAAAATGGATAAAGAGGGAAATTTGAGAGAGAGGAAAGAGGACTTGGGAAGTCATTGGGGTGGGGACCAAGCAGGGAAGAGGGGGCTGCTGCAAAGGTGGAAGGGTGGAGGGCAGGAATGAAAGCAAGAGAAAAATGTACAGAGGGAGGGGGGAAAGAGCCCTAATTGTGTGCGGCAGGAATGCGCAGGGCTTAGCCCGCGCCCCGGGGGACTCCTGGCCCTGAATGATTAAGGTACTTATCAGGCAGGGAGCTCCGGAGGGGCACGGAGCAGCCCCCCGCCCCTCTAAGCCTCCCTGCCGGCCGGGGCCGGGGGGATTTGCGCCCCCAGCCCCGCTCCCCGCTCCAGGTGCTGGCGATAAGAGCATCCCTGCTCAGCCCTGCCCGGCCTTTCTGCATCCCTGCTCAGCCGGCAGCGACGGCAGCGGGGCCGGGGGCTCCTCGCCGGGGATTTGCGGGAGCGGGATAAAGGGAGAAACAAGCCCGGCAGGATTAAAGAGGAGGGGTCTCTGCTGGGATAGGTGCTGTGCAGTGTCCCTTTTCTTTTATCCACACAGATAACCAGGCCCGGAGGCTGAGGCCTACAACGATAAGGAGATTAGGAGGATTGGCTCATTTGTAGTGAGATCCTCCAGCAGGGATGTTGGGCTCTCTATAGAGCCAGCAGAAGGTTATCTAAACAGGCTAGACTTGAACTAACCCCGAGCCGGGCCCCGGGGGACGCTCCCGGGACAAAGCAGGGAGGGACACGGGCCACAGCCGTGCCAGGGACACGCTGAGCATGGACAAGGAGGTTTCCACACGGCCACTCCTTGCTTGGCTCCAGCCGTGCCCGTGCTCCTGCCAAAAAGGCGCTTTGGGATGCTCCGGGAATGGTGGTCGAGGCACGGAGGAAGAGTTTGGCACCAGGCAGGAGAACGGGGAATTCAGCATCCACCGGCACTGAGAGGGGTCAGCACTGTCACCTCCTGGCTCTGTCACCTGCCCCAGCTCTGGCCACCCCACCCCATGCCATGGACGGAGTTCCCGGGAGTTTTGTCCCCAGACCTGGCCCTGGGGGTCACTGTTAGTTTTTCTGTCAGACCGAGCCCCAGCGAGATGGCAGCTGGAGTTCAACATGTACAAAAATAGGACTTGGCTTTTTTTGTATACATTAACCAAACCTTGTATGAGCTGAATAGATAAAATAAGAATAAGAATAAGAATAAAATATAATAAAAATAAGAATAAAAGGTCTTGCATTTCCTACAAATTAAACAGGATAAATTCTTGGAAGACTGGAAATGTTGTCTGCAGCAAGGGACCCAAACCTCTCAGCACACCACTTGTCACTCAGCTTTATCCTGCTCTAGTGGGAAGACAAAACCATATTTTCCTGCCTTCAGCCTTCCAATTCCCTTCCCAACCTGGACAAATCAGTCTTTGAGCAGCGCCCATCGAGGAAATTGAAATAAAATAAGAAGTATTTTACACACTGGAAGTTATTAGCATGGGCCACTCTGGTAATTTGGGCTTTAGGTACTTAGCAGACAACTTTTGGATGGTTCAGTAATTTAACTTCCTTAAAAATTTCAGCAGCAAATATGTACAGCCATCTTTTTATATATGTATATAAAATTGTACATATATATTTAATTTCAATGTGAATAGATTATACTAACTTCAGGTTTTAACATAGGTTTACCATAATGTTAACTTTAATTTTAACTCAATTAAGTTTTTAAGGCAAATGTAATTCATTTAAATTAAAAAGTCCAGCTTCAATGAAAAATCAGCTTTTAATTATAACATCTACCTTTTCATTTCTTTTCTTTTTTTAATTGAGTTTGAACCCCTCACTTTGCTCAGAATTATAAGCAACTGTCCTTGAACATCGTGGGGGTGACTGTGGTCACTGTGGTCAGCCACCAGTCAGAGCCAGGCCAGCCTCAAGAGCCTGTCCATGGCCTCCGCTGGCTGCATCTCCTTTATTTCCACATCCAAGGGCCAAATTTGAGAGGAGGAGCAGGGATTGGAGTGATCCAGCCTGGCCTTGGGCACTGCCAGGGACCCAGGGGCAGCCACAGCTGTGCCAGGGCCTGCCCACCCTCCCAGGGAACAATTCCTGCCCAATATCCCCTCCAGCCCTGCCCTCTGGCAGTGGAAGCCATTCCCTGGGTCCTGTCCCTCCATCCTTTGTCCCCAGTCCCTCTCCAGCTCTCCTGGAGCCCCTGGAAGGGGCTCTGAGGTGTCCCTGGATCCTTCTCCAGGGGATCACCCCCAGCTCTCCCAGCCTGGCTCCAGAGCAGAGGGGCTCCAGCCCTTGGGGCATCTCTGGTGCCTCCTCTGGATCTGTCCCAGCAGCTCCAGGTCCCTCCTGTGCTGGGCCCCAGGGCTGGGGTGGCTCTGCAGGTGGGGTCTCACCTGGGCAGGGCAGGGGGGCAGAATTCCCCTTCCTCCTGCCCGAGCTGTGGGATCAGCCCAGCACAGGGAAGGATTGATGGGATGGTGACCCCCAAAAAACTCTACCCAAGAGGGTCCCAGTGCTGCTGGAGCTGGGACAGGGCACTGGGAAACAGAACTGGGACAGGGCACTGGGAAACAGAACTGGGACAGGGCACTGGGAAACAGAACTGGGACAGGGCACTGGGAAACAGAACTAGGACAGGGCACTGGGAAACAGAACTGGGACAGGGCACTGGGAAGCAGAGCCGGGACACAGGCACGGGGAAGCAGAGCCGGGACACAGGCACGGGGAAGCAGAGCTGGAACACCAGCACGGGGAAGCAGAGCCGGGACACAGGCACGGGGAAGCAGAGCTGTGCCCCCAGCACCCGCCGGCAGCGCAGGCATCGCCCCATTCCCGGGAGGACACGGGGAGAGATCGCGTCTGCAGCCGCCCGACAGCCTCCGTGCCGGTGCTTATCTGCACTTGTGACTCCAGGAGCAGGGGAATGATTTTTTTTCCATGCACACCAGGCCCTTCTATTCCTCCCACGATGTTTTTCCCACCCTCCTCCCCGTGCCCGCCCCAGCCGGGAGCGCAGCGCTGCTCGGGCCGCTCCTCACGCAGCATCCTCCCCCCGCAGCTCGCTCCTCTTCCCTCCTTCCCCCTTTTTTACAAGGTTTTTTTTTGGGTTTTTTTTTTTTCCTTACACTCCTTTCTCCTTCCTCTTTATTTTATCTCGATTTGCCACAAATCCAGAGCAGCTGCCATCTTTGTTGTTGGCCATTATCAGCGGCGGCGCACGGCCCGGCCGCGCTGCCGAGCACACAATTGCTGCTAAGAGAGTCTGAGAGCCTTTGTGAGAGCTGGGTCTGGCACCGGGACTGTCACCCCCAGCCAGCCCCACCGCACCGGGAAACGACCGGGAATGCGGGAAAATGGGAGGGGGAGGAGATGGAGATGGAGATGGAGATGGAGATGGAGATGGAGATGGAGATGGAGATGGAGATGGAGATAGGAGAAGGAGAAGGAGAAGGAGAGGAGAAGGAGAAGGAGAAGGAGAAGGAGAAGGAGAAGGAGAAGGAGAAGGAGAAGGAGAAGGAGAAGGAGAAGGAGAAGGAGAAGGAGAAGGAGAAGGAGAAGGAGAAGGAGAAGGAGAAGGAAGAGGAGGAGGAGGAGGAGGAGAAGGAGAAGGAGAAGGAGAAGGAGAAGGAGATGAGAAGAAGAAGAAGAAGGAGAAGGAGAAGAAGAAGAAGAAGGAGAAGAAGAAGGAGAAGAAGAAGAAGAAGGAGAAGGAGAAGAAGAAGAAGAAGAAGAAGAAGAAGAAGAAGAAGAAGAAGAAGAAGAAGAAGAAGAAGAAGAAGAAGAAGAAGAAGAAGAAGAAGAAGAAAGAACAAGATCAAGAGAAAAGGAGAGGGAGAAGGAAAGAAGAAGGAAAAGAAGAAGGAAAGAAGAAAACCAAAGAAGGAGAAAGAAAGGGAGGAAAACAGAAAGGTAGGGTAAAAAGAAGAGCAAGAAGACCAAAAGAAAAAGGGGTGGGTAAAGAAGAAAAAAGAAAAGGAAGGAAAAGAAGAAAATCCAAGTAGAAGGAAGAAGAAAACAAAAGGAGGAAAAAAGAAGGGGATAAATCTTCTGTAAAGAGAGAAGATAGTGGAAATTTGAGGGAAAAGAAGCGGGGGACAAAGAAAGAGGAAAGTAAAAAGAAGAAAAATAAAAAAATAGGAAAATGAAGAAGAAAAGAATGAAACAAGAGGGGAAATGATAGGGAAAGGAGGAAAATAAGAGAGGAAATAATTAAAAAGGAAGAAGACGATTTTTAAAGGGTGGGAAGACAGAAGGAAACAAAGGAAAAAGGGAAAAAAAATGGAAGGAAAATAAAGCAAGGCAGAAGGAAGCAGAGTAAAAGGGGCAAAGGTGCGCTTTGGATGCTCCAGGACAGGCGGGAGCAGCTCGGGCCGCGCTCCCGGTGCTCCCTGTCCCGGCCGGGGGGATGGAGCTGGGACATCCCTCTCCCGATTGATGCCCAGGGCTGTGCCGGGCTCTGGCCGAGCTCTCTTCTGCCCTCAAAGGCAGCTGCCGTGGGTGGGAGCCAGCCCAGGCTGCGGGAGGGGGGCAGATTTTGGGGGCCCAGGCTGCTGAGCTGGGCCGGGTTCCTCTGGTGGCCAGTGTGGTGTCACCCCACAGTTTCCCAGTGTTTTCCCTGGCTCCCACCTCCTGCCAGCCTCTGAACCCATCAGCCCCTCGGCCGATGGAGAGGGAAGGGGTGATGCCCCAGTTTCACCCGTCCTGAGGCTCAGCAAGCCCCCGGGAAGTGCTCGGGCTGCAGTTCGGGAGTGGTGTCCGAGACAGTGACTGCCCATCCAGGGAGGGGAGCGGGCTGCCAAGGCCAGCAAAGGGCACTCACAGTGGTCCTGGAGGTGCTGGGGGGTCCCCACCTGCTTCCTGGAGCACAAACCATCATCCCACGGCTGGGAACGCGGCCTCAGTGCCCCGTGTGAAGTGTTGTGGCAGAGAAACCCCCGGGATCCTCATCCAGCAGCTCCTGGGGATGCCGGGGTTCTCAGGGCTGAACCCCCACCCTGGAGGGCTCCGTGGGATGATGTCCCGAGCCGGGCAGGGGTCTGCACGGGAATGTGGGGCAGCAGCCCCTTTGGTGCCCCCAGCATCCCCCCAGGAGCTGCCCAGCGCCCCCCGACTGCTCCCTGCTGCCCGAGCTCCCCAGGAGGGCAAGAAGGAGAAAGAGGCAACCTTTTGGGCTGAATTCTTGGAAGTTTGGGGGTTCAATTCCCTCCCTCACCCCTGAAAGGAGCAGTTCAGTGCCGACACCATCCCCGTGAGAGGGACCCTGCCTGCAGGGCTGGAGGGACACGGTGAGGACACTGGGGACACGGTGAGGACACTGGGGACACGGTGAGGACACGGGGGACACGGCAGGGCTGGAGGGACACGGTGAGGACACTGGGGACACGGCAGGGCTGGAAGGACACGGTGAGGACACGGGGGACACGGTGAGGACACGGGGGACACGGCACCCGGGAGAGCTCCGGCGCTCCCTGCGGGATGCATCCTGCGGGATGCGCCGGGGCCAGGCGGGAGCGGCGAACGGCAGAGGGGGCTGCAGGTCAGGAGGAGCGGGGACACTGCAGGGACACGGCAGGGGACAGCTCTGGGCACGGGCACGGAGCGGCTCAGGGCTGCCAGGCCATGGAGAGGGGGAGCTGGATCTGTCCCTGGCTGGGATGCAGCCGGGGGGGCACTGAGGACACCAGAATCCCGGGATTCAGCGGCAGCGATGCCGCTCCTCGCTGCAAAACGCTGACATCTGTCCCCCAGCGGGGCCCGGGTGGCTTCGGCAGAGTGCAGTTGGACCCCAAAAAGCAGCAGGGTGGTCGGAGGCAGGCCGGGGAGGCAGCCTGGTGCCGAGCCTTGCTGCTCCGAGCGTGTGCACACAAGGTGAGAGGAGCTGAAT
The DNA here is from genome assembly GCF_049639895.1 of Pseudopodoces humilis. Taxonomy (NCBI): domain Eukaryota; kingdom Metazoa; phylum Chordata; class Aves; order Passeriformes; family Paridae; genus Pseudopodoces; species Pseudopodoces humilis. Next base: position 9,614,387 of record NC_142219.1, read on the forward strand.
TGCTGATTTCCCCAGCGGGTTTTGCTCCCGCTTGCTGCAAAGTTGTGAACAAAATGACCGGCCATGCATTGAACGGGCTTACATCGCTCTCCATATGGAAATGAAGATAATCCAAGTCTCAGCTTTGTGTTCTCCAGGAGGGAGCAGGGAGGGAGCGGGGGGCCGGGGGGATGGGGCAGGCTCGGAGCTGGGGGATGTATCCTGCCCCAAACCTCCCTCCCTCCTCAGCCAGGCTTCACCCCGAGCCAGCACTGCCTCGCTGGGGTGGCAAAGACTCTTTGGGGACACATCAGCACCAGCTCCCAGAGCCTGGACAGCCCCACTGAAAGCCAAGCTGGACCGTGCACACACTTAAATCCGAGCCTCCTGTCCTGACATCCCCTCTGGAATATTTAGTTGCATAATTCAGCTGGTCTCTCCCTCTAGCTCGCACTGAGACACACACACACACATCCCACCCACCCACGCCTGTTTGTTCCAAATAATAACAAAGAAGGATTATTCTCCCTAAACAAAGTCTTGCTAATTAGAGGGACTTTTTTTATTTGTCACTTGTAAAACCCTTGAAGTGCTGTTAACAACTCCTTTAACAAAGACAGGAAAAAAAACCCCAATGAGCAAATAAATAAATTATTTGGAATTATATCCAAAATGAAATCATCCTTCACTGGGCAGTTTTGGAGGCTGAGGTTTGTGTGTTTGCCTCTGGATGTTGGTTGGTTTGCTGGTGGAGAGGACGGTGTCCTGCAGAGCTGTGTTGGTTTATGCACTTTGGCATTTGTGGGGCTCGGTTTCAGTTCAGTTCCTCTCTTTTGGGTCTCTTTTTGTCGCACAAGCCTGCAGGAGCGCATCACTGACATCAGCAAGAGCTGCTGGATCTGCCTCGAGGAGTAGGAGGGGGTGCAGGGGATGTGAGATCAGGATCCTGCCCTGCCCCTGTGTATTTATTACCTGTGCCATGTTTTTTATTTCCTTTGCCCACCCCACAGGTGCCGCTGGGACCCTCACTGGCACCAACGCTGCTGAATCCCCCACACAACAGAGGTCAGGGGTGGGGACACCCTGCCCTGGGAGGGTAGCGGATGAGGGGGTGAAAGGTGGGCACGCCAGGCCAGCACCTGGCTGGGCTCCAGCAGCAGGGAGCCATTCCCCAGGGCACTGGGATGCAAAAATCCCTGTGGGTTCGGCAGCTCTTCCCCACACCCGCCAGCCGGTCCCGGTGGGAGCACGTCCCCAGCACGAGCTCTTCCCACCTTCCTCCATGGATAAAACGCGCATCCCGGCTTAGCTCGATGTCTTGGCTCCCCCTGTAGCCGCTGGAGAGAGAGGCACCCCCAGAACCCCCGCAGCAGAGGGGTGCCCGCTGCCAGCCCAGGAGCTGCTGAGGGGCCACCAGCTCGCTCAGCACCCCAAACCCCTCCTCTGTGGGCTCCCTGCAGCTGCCCAGCCCGGAGCCCCCTCCCTGGGGAGTGAGGGGACCACAGCCAGTGTGGGGGTCCCTGTGCTCCCCAAACTCCAGCAGGGACAGCTCTCACAAGCCCGAGCTGGACCAGAGCTGGTCCCTGGCACGGGCGAGGGGCGGTCCTGCCGCCGCAGGTGCCGCTGCCACGCTCGGGGAGCCTTGGCACCATGGCAGGGACACGGAGCTGGCTGGAAATGGGGACAGCCTCTCCATCACACCACCCCGCACTGGCAAATTGCCGTGACTTAACAAATTCCCGCTGCCGAGCTGAGCTGTGGAAATCGCTCCAGTGCACGTTCCCAGCCCCCTGCACATGTGCGGCCAGCGCTTTCTGCTTCAGCCGCATTTCCCTGCGCCCCTCGCAAGAGCCCCGAGGGCTCACCTGGCTGCAGGGGATGGCGGTCAGAGCCTCCCCAGCCCATGGCACCTCCCCTGGGAGCCGGGCTGAGGCAGTCGGGCACGGTCCTGCACCCCTGGGGACCCCCCAGCCCCGGCTTCGGCTGAATCCCATCCCCATCCCCTTTCCCAGGGGAGCCGGGTCCAGCCTGGCGAGCGCCTCACCCCGCCCCAGGGAATTTTCCAGGATCGCTTTGTGGCTCGTGTGATAACACAGCGAGGCTTTGAATCCTCCCCCCCCCCATCCTGAATTTTACTTCCTTTAGGATTGTCCTGTGGGGTGAGATCTGCCCACGTGAGATGGGCTGCTCCTTTCTTTCTTTCCCCAAAAGAAAAGGGGACAAAATCGAGCTGAGCAGGAGACTTTACCCAGGGCTGTGGCAGCTTTTTGTGTCCTGAGACAAGAAGATGAGCGATCCTCAGGGAAAATCCCCTTCCCTCAGCAGGGAGCTGGTGCTCCCACACACCCAGGGCCGGGAGGGGAGGCTGACAAATGACCTGGGACAGACAGCATCAGAGATATTGATAAAAGCCATTTGTACACGTTCCTGAGCCCATGGACATGGCAGGATCGCACTCTGCCCAGCCAGGAGTCATCCCCACTGATCTTGGGATGGAAGGAGAAGGGCATTTGAGGCAGGAGTCCAACAAAGCCCAGAATTAATGGGATGAGTTTGTAGAAATTAAGAAAAATGGGCCAGCTCCTCCTCCAAGGGCTGAGCTCTGAGCCTGGGGGTACCAGTGCTCAACCCCTCCTGTCACCCTGATTTTGGGGACACGACTGGCAGGGCCAGGCTGGCACCTACAGGTCGGGTTTTGCAGAGGAGGGGGAGAGCTGATGTCTCCGAGGTCTGGGCCACACGGTGACAAGATGGGTGTGCACCCAGCCCTGCTGTGAAAATCAAAGCTGGCTGGTTAATTAAAGACTTGAGCCCCGAGATCTGCTTATTCAGGTCTGTGGTAGCACGGCCATAAAATTGTCACGCCCCATTTCCCGGCAGGGACTGAGGCAGCTCCTGGAAGCCTTCGTGTGGAAGGGGCTCCTCTGATCCCCCCGGGGTCATTTCTCATGTGCTGCAGCATCACAGTCTGGTTTGGTCCTGGGCAAGCTCAGCAGCAGCTCTCACCCTGTCCAGGTGGGCTTCAAAGCCTGGATTTGGGCATCCCTCCATCCCTCCATCCATTTGTGAGGCCGTCCCCAGGAGAAAGCGGCCAGGAAACCTTGGATCTGCCCACGGTCTCCTCTCAGCACATCCCAAAGAGCCAGCTCCAAACACAAACCCCCGTGGGATGTGCCCACCGCTGAGTGCCACCCAGAGCTGGGGGGGCTCTCCTCCTCAGCCACCCCAAACCATGGGGTTTTCACCCAAATCCAGCTTGTTCCTGCAGAACAAGAACTGTTCCTGCAGCTCCCTCTGCCTGGGCATCTCCGTTAGCATCCCAGCCCCTCGTTCCTCGGCTCCAGAGCCGCCCCCAGCCCCGCTCTGCACCACATGACCCCGGGAGGGGCGATTTGGGGTGGGGGAGAGCAGAGCAGGGGAGGGGAGGGGAGATGGGAGGGGGGAGGTTTGCCATGTATGCTTTTTATTTCAGTAATTCTTTTATCTTGTTCTCGCACCCTGAACAGTATAAGCGTTCATCAAAGTAATTGACGTGGATGAAATTAGCGCTTCCTGCTATGTCGGACAGATAAACTTTGCTGAATATTGATTTTGCACAAAGAAAATGACATGTGCTTGGTCCTCACCCTTTATCTGGACGGAGCAGGGAGATGCTGGGGGAGGCAGGGGGGAAGGAGGCGAGCCTCCGCTGGAGAAGCATCCATAAGAATTACTTTTATCTCTTCTTCCACGAGAAGACAACAGCAGATAAGGCTGGGAGACAGTGGGGAGGGGGAGGTGAGAGGGGGGCGAGGGAGAGGAGCCCAGCAGAGACCTCCACTGTGGCTGGGCACCGAGCTGGAAGGGGCTGGGGGCTCTTTGTGCCTGGCTGCCCCGGCAGGCGCAGGATTTGGGGAGAGATAATTCCAGGGGTGGGAGACACCGGGAAAGAGCCGGGAGAAACGTGGGGCTGTCTCTGCCCTCCCGCCGTGTGTGGAGAGGCTGGCGCTGTCCTCGGGGGGCAGGGGTGCTCTCGGGGAGGAGAGGCAGCTCCCTGAGGGGATGGACACCCTGAGGGACATGGGACAGGGATGTGTCAGCCCCTCCGTGCCCCCTGGGAGCACCAGGAATGGTGTGAACACCTCCAGTGGGAGCAGGGGGGCTGTGGGAAGGGAAAAGAGATCCGAGTGTGGGCAGGGAGCGCTGCCAGGAGAAGATTTGACTTTGGAGCTTCATTTCCCCTGGTTTGAGCCACTGAAAAGCAAAACCTCTGCCTGATCCCACCCTGCTGCTTCCCTCTGGCCACACGGGGGGCAGAGCCAGGGGACACCCACCAAAACACCCCAGAAGGCCCCTCTGCTCCCTGAGGGACCTGTCCTTGCTCCAACATCCAGCCCTGAGGTTTTAAAGCAAGGCCAGGCTCCTGGGAAAGGTGCTGGGGGAACCAGGCTCTGCCACGTGCCTGTTTTCCCAAAGGAAGGGGCAAAGGTGGCCTTGGAGAAGCACATGGAACATCTCACAGGGTGAACAACAAACCAGCCTTTGATTTCTTTAAAAGGCTTCAGGGAAATCCATTCATCCACCTTGTCCTGCCCTCGGTGCTGAGCCCCCCTTGGGGGAGCCAGGCAGGGCCAGCTGCTGACTCGGGCTGCCAGTCCTGGGGGCAGCACCTGCTCAGGGCACCCCAGGGCTGTCCTTGCAGAGTCTGACTCTCCTGACAGCATAAACTCACTCAGGGAGTGCTCGGGGTGCCCAGGGAAATGTTAAAAATCTCCCTGTGTGGGGCTCAGGGAGACACAAGGATGGACCTGGGGAAGGAGAGCCCGGGCAAGGAGCAGCTCCTGCTCTCTGGGGTGACCAGAGGTGATTTTATAGCTCATTTATGGATATTTTTAATATAGAAAGGCTGAAACAAGGGGGGATGTAGAAAGTAATTACCCTGAATTTGCCACCTCGTGCTGAGTAGAGCTGGGCACGGGACAGAAGGCAAGAGGGGAGGGGCCTGGAGATGGATTCTGGGGGGGATTCACCCCTTCTCTCTGTACATGTGGTGTCATGAGTGGAGCTGAACATTTTGGCTCAGTTTTGAGGGAAAAGTGTGGCTCAAATGAGCTTCTCTGGGTGATGGTGTGAGGTGCTTGGATTTACTGAGAGATGGTGGTGTAAAGCTCCAGCAAGCCCCTCTCCCTCAGCAGCTTTGCCGAGGACAGGTTCTTCCTGAGCAAGGTCCTCTTGGCCTTTAATGATTTTCTGCAGCCTAAGCCACGGGCACTGGAATCTTGTCCACACATTTCCAAGGAGCTGGGCTCAGCACCCCGTCACACTGAGCTGAAAAATCCGTGTTTAATGGTTAAAAATCCCGAGTGTCACTGCTGGCCTGGGGATTTCCCAGGTGGAGCTGAACCCCTCAAAGACCCCGAGACCTTCCTTCAGTCCGGCTGTGTTGGTGAAAAGCTCTGCTGGGTCAACAGCACCCCCCAACTCTCCTGTTTCCCCCAAATCCTGCTGGGAGCAGTTCACATCTTGCCAGTGCAGAGCCAGTAAAAGTCTACGGTGTCCCACTGAAAACAACTCCTCAAAACACCGTGGGGATGAGCCAGCCCAACTCAGCACCCATTTAACTTCCCACCATCCCAGCAGCAGCTCAGGCCACCAGCAGAGCATCCAGCTCCTTCAGTTCTCCTGGGAACATCCACACCTGATCCCATCTCACAAATCACCTTCCATCTGGGAGATAAGGAGCTGTTTCTGTGTCCCCCGGGTGATGTTCCCTGGGGGAGGCTCCATTTAAACCCTTTGCACCCTCACACACCAGCAGGGAATTCACACCCCTGGTGGATTTGTTCTGTTTCCCACTTCCCATGGGGGTTTCCTCCCTCCCCAGCTAAAGGGAAGCCGGGTTTCATCTCAGCTGGATCATTACAATTTCTGACTTCTCTTTCTTGGCTTTTTTTTTCCCCCCCTAGATATATTAGGCCTTGGGAAAAAGAATAAAAAATGCAGCCTTTAGTTGCTGCCTGTATTTTCTAGGCACAGTGGCCTGACATTGAGAGCAAACAGTTATTAAATAAACGCATTGTTAGGCATGCTTTTAGTCCTGACACCTCTGGTAAATCTGCATTTATTATTTAGTGAATTAAGTGGTTTTAAATCAAGTTATAATCGGTGGGTGCCCTTGTGCTCGGTATTTTATATCCTCCCGTGCATGCTTTGTTTGCAATTTCTGTATTATTTCTTTAGGTGCATTATATATTTTCCTTGAAATAGCATCACACGCCGCTCGTGTGGGTCCCCAGCTTCCCAGGAATGTTCCTGCCATTAACAGTTTGATGTCCAGCCCTGTCCCCTGTCCCTGTCCCCACCACACCCCCTCCTGTCCAGGCCTATCCCAGGAAAAGAGAAAATCCTCTTTATTGCTGAATTTCGTTTCAGCTGCCCAGTTTGTGGGCTCACAGCTTGGAAAGGTTTTCCTGCAGGAGACAGAGGATGTTCAGGGATGCTCATGGACCCCAGGAGAGGTGACCCCAGGGCTCGTGATGCAAAGGGGAGGTGCCACCTGGCCTGAGCCAGCACCAGCCGAGCTGAGCCTGATCTCAGCAGCCCTCTGGGTCTCTCACTCTGCTTTTCCTCTGCTGGAAAGGTGCTGGGGAGCAGAAGCTGAGTGAGAACCGGGTCACTTCAAGCTCAGGTTGGTGCTCTGGCCACCTCAGCAGCACCACAAAGGCCATCTGTCACCCTGCCCATGATTGTGAGGTCCCTCTCTCCTTGGGCTGGAGGCCTTTCTCTCTGCCCCATGCCCAGCAGCGATGTGGCTTCCTGAGGAAGGGGACACTCTTCCTGGAGGGCTCTGTCCCCTCCAAGCCTGTCCCTCTCCACTCTCCCCCACCTGCCCTGTGTCCCTGGGAAATGCCAAGCACACTTCAGGAGGAAAGAGCTCCCAGCTGCTCTGTGCTCCCCTGGCTGCAGCCACCCCTCCTGTCCCATGCCTGTGTCCCACATCCCACACCTGAGATCCTCCCCACTTCAGGCTGGAGCAGCGCTTGCACCACCAGTTCCTGCCCAGAGGTCCCTGCAGCCAGAGCTGCAGCTCCTGCCAGCCTGAGATCACTGGCACTCTCCTGTCCAGGATGTGGGCTGATCATCTCTCCATGGCATGGTCACCTCCAGATCCCCAGGGTGTTGTCATGTCCATCTCTCCATGACATGGTCACCTCCATCTCTCCATGGTGTGGTCACCTCCATCTCTCCGTGGTGTGGTCACCTCCATCTCTCCGTGGTGTGGTCACCTCCATCTCTCCATGGGGTGGTCACCTCCATCTCTCCGTGGTGTGGTCACCTCCATCTCTCCATGGGGTGGTCACCTCCATCTCTCTGTGGTGTGGTCACCTCCATCTCTCCGTGGTGTGGTCACCTCCATCTCTCCGTGGCCTCCTCTGACCTGGAATGGTCAGACAGAGCCTGGACACATCACCCAGCACGGCACCACCCTCTGTGCCAAGGATCAGGTGTAAGAACCATCTCACCCAACTTTTTGGTGTCCTTAGTGAGCTACCAAATCCTGACCTAGCTAAGCCCTGCTTTATAACCGCCCCCACGATGCTGCTTGACTCACAGACGTGCAGAGGAAAGGCTTTGACCCAAAGCCCATCATTTTCCAGGGTGATTTCCCTCCAGCCTGGCAGGAAATGCTGCCCTCCCTCCCCTCCTGAGCCTTGCCATTGCCCAGGTGCTGTCCTTCCTCGCCCTGGCTGTGCCCACACACTGCCCCTCCTCACCCTACCGTGGGGTTGCTGCATCCCATCCTCCCCCCACGACCTCCCTCCCTCCCCGTCCCCCTCTGCGCCTGTTTTCCCATTTATCTCCTTTGCCTGGTGAATATACATAAATATGAGCAACTGTGTCTGCCAGTGACCTTACCTGCCCTGACTAAATTCATGTAGTGTCTGTGAAGATAATTCGAAAGCCATAAGAAGATAATAAAAAAAGGAAAGATAAAAAAAAAAAAAAAAAAAAGGAAAGAAAAAATAAAAAAAAAGGGCAAGCATTGTGGTTTGTATTCTCTTATCTAACCTTCTGCAGGCCCCGGGTGGGAGTGCAGTCCCTCGCTGTTTAAAGGGATGCTGCAGTTGGGAACTGCACAGGGAGAGGGATGGCACAGCCACGGGTGCCACCGGAGACAGGGCTGGTGCTTGTCCCCTCTGCAGTGCTCATGGTGTCCTTCTGGGTGGGGAGGGGAAATCCTGCTGCCAGCAAAATCCTCCCCCCAAAATATCATCCTGATCCTTCCCCCTACCCAAATCTAAGGGGACAGCCCAGCAGGGAAGCCCACGGAGGCAGCAAATAGATGTAGGACCCCAGCACGAGCAGCTGTTGCAAAAACCGAGCTTGGAGAGAGAAAACCACATCTCTGGGGGTGATTTTTATGGGTTTTTTCATCTAAAAATCCCGCTGCAGCTGAAGGCAGGAGGGGGCATTGATTGCAGGGACGGAGGGAATTATCGCAGGCGTCATCGCAGCCGTGTCATCTCGGAGCAGAAGGGCTTGTCAGATAGACGGGAGCCAAAATGATCCAGGGGAACAAAATACGGCTTCGAGACCCCGAGGAGATAAAGCAGCAGGCTGGGGAGAGAAATCCTGAGGTTTCCCCAGCTCCAAGGAATGCTGCAATCTCTGAAATCGCTTCCCCATGGAATTAAACCTCTGCTGTCCGAGCTGTGCTGCAGCCACGTGCTGGGGCCTGGCTGTGCCCATCCTGCCCTGTCCTTGAAGGCACGAGGCTCACATCAAAACCATCCCAAGCAGCCCCCAAATCGCCCAGAGCTTTGCCCAAAACCACTTTGGGTTTTTTTTCCCCTTAGCTTTGTGGCTTTGCACTGCTGGGATCTAAGCACGGTAAGCCAAACCATCACAGAGCTGGGAATAAAAAGCTTTGGAAGAAACAAAAAAAAAACCCAAAACCCTCAATGTGCAAATAAAATTTGTGGTTAATGGGGTCACCACAGCTCTGGGTCTTGGTCTAACAGGTCTCAGCCCTCAGGAGCAGAGGGATGCCTGCAGGGAGCCAGGTGCCCATCCTTTAGGGCTCAGGTTGTGATGCTGAAGCACCCAGAGCTCCTTGGGTGGAGACAAGCCCTGGGTGAAGCTTCTCCCTTGCTCTGAGCCTGCTGCCAACCCCAATTCCCAGAGGAAGAGATGGGGGAACACAGAGCTCCCCCTCCCCGCAGCCAGGGCAGCAGGTAGGACCTGATGGAGAAGGAAGGGACAGGGACAGCCCCGAGATGAGGGACACCCACACGAGGGACACCGAGACATGTCCCCCTCCCACCCCCCGGACACGGCGGGGCCTTTCTGCCGCCTTTGTTCGGCAGCTCCGGAGCGGCGTGGCCACAAAGGCGGAGGTGAAAGGGGTTAATTCGGGGGACAGAGGTAGGATGTGAAGATGCAGAGCAGGACAATGGGCCGCCTTCCTCTTTTGTCAGCGCGGCCATTGTGCCGCGTGTGAAAAATGAAATCTGTTTCATTTTCCTCCCAGATGCGATCGGGCGCCTCTATTTAGAAGCCATCAAAAAAAGCAATCCAAGTGCTCCCGGGGGTGGGGGGGAGATCCAGGGGGGGTGCAGGCCTGCCAGACACGGGTGTACCCCCACAACCGCCTTCATTCATTGATTTATTTATTCATTCATTTATTTATTTGCCGTTTAACATTAATTTGGATTTAACCCGCTCCCTGCCTCGGGCGCTCAAGTGGCTGAGACAACACTGGGCAAGGTTTGGGGAAGCAGCGGGGGTTGGCAGGGCTGAGAGGTTGGGATGAGCCCGGCTCCCAGCTCTCCGTGCCCATCCCGTGGATCCCTCTGGATGTCCCACCCTGCTACACCCCTCGGCCCCCTCTACTTTTGCAGCTCTGGAGCAACCGATCATCAATAATTCCACTTCATCCTTGCAGAAGCAGATGAAAGTGGAAGGAAACCCAGTCCCACTGCTCTCCCCCCACCCCTCCTATCTCTCCCCAAGCCAATCCCCGGGTTTGCTACCGACGTGAGAAATTTTCACCTCCAGAGAAGGTGTGAAACTTGGCAGTTTTGTTCCCTCCAAAGGGAATTACAGCCCTTGCAGAATGCAAACAAACAAACAAATGCAAATTAACCGGGAAAAGCATGCGTTTTTTTCAATACACGTTTTAACATTTGCCTCAAATTAACAAATCCAGCTGGAAAGTCTCAAATGTTGGTTTTTTTTTTCCCCATCCAAATCCACAGCTGGCTGTCCCTCGAGATGCTGGTGTGGGTGACAGTCACCTGGCAGAAGGGGGGAATTTGGGTGGTGGGCAGAGCAATCCCTGAACCTAAATCTGCTCCAAGAACCACCCCAAAAAAACCAAAAAAAGAACCAGAAGGGAAGGTGGGCAGAGCACGGGCAAAGCAAGGGATGCAGGAGAGGGGAGTTGGAGTCACCATCCTCCTGCTGCTGGGAGCTCCCTCCTGCTCAGAGCAGCCGTCTGAGACCAAAAAACCTCCTTCCAGCCCTGCCAGGGGGCCCTGCCAGCTCCCTCCTGTGTCCCTCAGGGTCACGAGGAGTGACAGGACCGTGCTGGTCACCTCTGCACGGCCACCCCGGCCAGACCCATCCCCGGTGTGGTTTGGGATCTTCCCCAGCCACTGGGGATGAGGGACACTGGGCTGGAGTCAGGGCTGCTGGCAGCTCCGTGAGGGACAGCTCTGGGCACTTCCAAAGGTCCTTGCAGGTCTGTAGCTGCCACATCAGAGTGGTGATGGGGAGGGAGGGAGGCTCTGTGGGGGTGACAGACATACCCAGGGCTGTCCAGGGATCCTGGGCGATCCTGGAGCAGAGGACAGGATTTATCTGCTGCTGGGGCCACCGGGCTTCTCAGCAGCTTCATTCCTAGTCAGGGACACGTATCCAGCTCCTCATCCCATCCCCAAACAGCCGCCCACCCACGGACAGCCCGCAGTCACCACTGCGGAGGGTGACAAGAGAACGTGACTCAAATCCAACTTTTCCCAACCTCCTCCTCCCAGCGACAGCAGGTGGGACTGGAGGGAGGGAGCACAGGTCAGGACCATCCTCCTCCTCCTCCTCCTCCTCCTCCTCCTCCTCCTCCGTGGCTCTTTGTGCCAGAGCCGGGCAGATGGGTGTCCCTGCCAGCTCGGTGGCCGCAGCCCCCTCCAAGGCCGGCTCATCTGCCAGCCAATAACCCCGTGCTCGCCGCCACCTCGCCATTGTGTCCCCACACGTGTCCCGGCCTTCTGGCAGCCCCGGCGGGCTCCATCCCCTCGGCATCCCGGCACGGGCGGAGCATGGGACCCCACGGCCGGGGGAAGGCAGGATGGCAACTTGGCAGAGAGACCGTGGGTGTCAGATCACATAAATCAAGCTCCAGAGCCTTCCTATTTAACACACTCTTCCCCTTCGAGTTGTCAGTGAAACCGTTAATTAATTAGCTAATCCCGCAATGAAGTGGATTCTAAATGGATCTCCCCTCCCTTCCCCCCATTTAGGTAATTACTGCTGAGGGAGCTTTTGTCAGAGTAATTTTCCAGCAGGGACAGCCCCGGCTGGCGGAGGGAGATGAATTTAAAGAGGGGGGGAAATAATAATGCAGGAGGGGGGATAAAGGAGGGCTCCTCCTGCAGGGCAGTGCACTTTGGCCACTCCCGGCCAAGGAGGTGACCGGCACAGGACGTGTCCAGCACCCACGTGTGGGTGGGAAAAGATCATCCCACCCTACTCCAAGCTGCTCCAGCAGTGGTGCCATAGCACCAGGCCAGCTTCTCTTTGCTCACACACGGGCTCCATCCTCTCCCTGCCTCCCCCAGGACATGTCCAGGCTCTGGACAACATCAGAGTGCTCCATCCAGGGCCATCAAATGCGACTCTGGGCAACCTGACCCGATGGGAGATGTCCCTGCCCATGGCAGGAGGGGTGGAACAAGATGATCCTCAAGGTCCTTTCCAGCCCAAACCCTTCCATGACTTCTTGACCCCTGCAAGGGCAGTGGCAAAGTCCCAATGCTGGCTCACACTGTCACACCAGGTCACACCAGGTCACACCAGGTCACACCTGGTCACACCTGGTCACACCTGGTCACATTGTCACATCAGGTCACACCTGTCTGTCCCCCCTCACCCAGCACCTCCCAGCCACACCTTAAGCATGTTCTCCTCTGAAGAGCTCCCCATGAGAACCTGGGCCACAGGAATGAAGGAAAAACCCCAAAGCCTCCAAGGGGGTTTCTCTTCCAAGCCAATGGGGATGGGGTTTCCATGGCCAAGCAGAGGAATCAGCCAGGAGGCCTCGGCCCAGCACCTGTTGGGGCATTTATTTCAGAGTCAAGGCACCAAAATAGCACTGGCACATCAGGAGCAGCACTTCTCCTTCATATCTTACTCTTTCCATGCCCCTGCACAGCTCCAAGTCCTTTTTTGTTCCTCACTATGTCAAGCAAAGCTTCCCAGTGAAGATTTTTCAAAGGCACGCCGGGTTTTAGATCCTCGCCTTGGCGTCCCCAAGTTGTGCTGTGTCCAGCAGAGATAGGGCAGGAGTGGTGCCAGCTGCCTGCTGCAGCCCAGCCGCCTTTGAACTGCTCCGAGCCGCGCCCCAAATCAAAGGATACTGCTGGAAAATCACAGCTCGCCTCTCATCCGGCTGCAGAGAAATCTCTGGGTGCTGACAAATCCCAGTCCTCCCTCCCCCAGCTCATTCCCGACCCCCAGGCACGAGGGGAGCTCGGATGGGTGGCAGAAACGGGAGTCTTGGGGATTTATCCCTCTCCCTGAAAATCTCCCTGGAGTATTTCTGCGTGCTGAGCTGAGGAAAAAGGGTGAGAGCCCCTTTCAATGGGTACCAGGGCTTCCAGGGGGAGTTTCCTCCTCACTACAGGAAAATCTGTTCACTGAAGGGAGGTTGCTCTAATTTAACAGGTGCCTGCAGCCTGTCTGTAGGGCAAACATTCCCATCTCTTCAAGAGGTTCCCTGAGCCAGCCTGCACCTGGCAGAGAGAGTCACAGTTTCCATCCTTTCCCACATATTAATTTCCCCTGGGACACAGAGCAGCCACGTCTCCTTTTGGAAGCTCACTGGAACCTACCAGGCTCCCAGAAAAACCCAATTACTACCCCAAATGACCTGAGAGAAGCACAGGTGGTGAAGGCAGGACTCCTCTTTCTGACTCTGGGGGTGCAGCCAATGGGGTGGTACAGCTAGAAGTGTTTCAATACCCTATTTTCCTAAGGTTCTCCCCAAATATAGCTGTGGGAAGAAGGGATTCTCTTCTGCAGCTTGTCATGGCTTAGTTCTGCTGGTGGTGCAGGACTTCCCATTCCCATCCTTTCATATGGCAGGGGCAGGTCCTGGTTGTTTCTCCTCCCAAGGAATGGATTAAACTTCATGATTTCACTCTAGAAATCAAAAATAAAATTAAAAATACCATCCCAGGACAGCCTGGAGGAATGCTGGAGCTAGGCTGGGCACAGGACCTGCTCTGGGGTGTTCTGGTCCAGGAGCGGTGAGGACCCCAGAGATGCTTAGGAGGGGACCAGGAGGCTCTGCTGAGAGCATGGAAGATCTTCCACAAGTTGTCATGGAGAACCTGGGAGTTTTTAGAGTTAAGGCCAGGACATCTGAGAGGCTGAGCAGGACACAGTGGAGTGCTAGCTCAGATTCGGGCTGTAAAATCAAAAACCAAAACAAGGCAAGGGCTTAATGCTGCACTCAAGGGATGCTGTGCTGGGCAGCAGCGTGGATCAGACAGTGTGAGGGGTGCTGCTGGTTCCTGATGGGAAACCTCACCCAAAACCTCACCCAAAACCTCACCCAAAACCCTGCAGCTGGGCCACAAGTGCCTCTGTGGAAGGGTTGCTCCCACCAGGACAGCAGAGGGAGCGTAAACCAGCCCAGGACCGTTGTTCTCATCCTCCAGCCACACTGCCAGAGGCTGTGACTGGTTTTAATCTCCCCTCTCACTCCTGACACAACCGAGGGCACTCAGCTGGAAAATTAAGACCCAGGGTTGAACCCGGAGGGGCATTTGGAGCCAGCAGGGAGGCAGAGCAGCCGGGAGCTGCTGTGTGGCATCGCTACCGTGCCCCTGGCACTGCCCATCCCTTGGGGGCAGACTGCTGTCCCCTCTGCCCACTGTCCCCTCTGCCCACTGTCACCCACTGCCCTCTGTCCCCCTCTGTCCCCTCTGTCCCCCTCTGTCCCCTCTGTCCCCTCTGTCCCCTCTGTCCCTCTCTGTCCCCTCTGTCCCCGCTGTCCCCCGCTGCTGCCAGCCCTGCACTCTGGGCCAGCTCTGCCAGCGCTGCTCCTGTCCCTGCTCGGGGGCAGCTGGCTGGGGCAGGGGTGCAAGGTCAGCTGAGTGTTTAATGGGCCCCCTGCGAGGACCTGCGGTGAGAGGCGGGCTGCAGAGGGGGCCAGCAGGGAGCATATGTCACCAGCCGGGCTCCCGGGCTGCTTCCAGTGACGCAGGGATGCTTCCCATGCTCCCTGCTGCTTTCCTGAAGCCATCTCCCTTTCCAGCAGGGACTGCCGTGGCCTCCAGCAGCCGTGTGCCTGTGGCTGGGGTGGGGGTGACAGACACCTGGGTGCCCAGGGCACAAAGGAACTGCTGCTCCCAGAACAGCTACGGCCACGGAAAAAACAAAACACCGCCTGGCCGAGCAAACCCAAACCAGGTCCTGGCTCTGCCTGCGAGCTCCCTGCACCGATTCAGATCCAAGGCTGAGCAGGAGCAGGGAAAGGTGAAATGTGAAATGATCACATTTCCTGTCATCAGGAGAAACACGGTGAGAGCAGCACCTGGACCGTCATGGTCCTTCACATCCCTCGTCCAGGCACAGCTGGAGCCAGGCAGCCCTGACGCCTCAGCTCGGTGCTGTGCCACAGGGAAAACACGTTTCCAAGCTGCAGACAGCAATTAACCACCAGCTGCTTTAATGGTTGGACTTGGGGATCTTAGAGGGCTTTTCCAACCTTAAAGATTCTCTGATTTCAGCAGAATAACCTCACTGCCATCCCAAAACGAAAAGGGTGTTGCACTCTGCCTCAAACTCAACATTTTGGAGTTGCTGAAGCATTTTGGCATCTGAGTGTCCCCTTGTTAAATGTGTTGGATTTCATTACCTTTACCTCTCATTACCATAACTCTTACACTCTGCAGTGCCTCCACACAGCTACTGGTGGCTCTTCTCTATAAAGCAATGTTTGGATGAATTTGGTGATTTCAGGTTGGTTTCCTGTATCTGGCAGTTTGATAACTTCAAACAGACACTCTCTTACCCTCCAGCCAAGTAAGAAAACCTTTTCCCACTGCTGCAGCCAAAGGCTCAGGGCTCACCAGGGCCACTGGTTACAAAGAACCATCCAAATAAAAAAAAAGGCTTCTGAGCCCAATCAGAGCTGAAGTCTCACCCACTCCTTTGCAAAACCTCCAAAGGGAAAAAGGAGCCATCTCTGCCTCTGTCCCACACCTGTTTCCCTCTTCCACCCCTTCATAACCTGGCCCCTGACCCTTCTCATGACCAAACCCACACAGAATCAGGGTTGTGCTCACCCTGATCAGCTGCCTGGAGCTGCTGCCCTGGCATGGGTGACATCCCAGAAAAACACTGCCCAGCCTTGTGTTCTCCCACGTTCCTGAGGGCTGGCAGCAGAGGAGAGCTTGGCTGCAGTGGATGCTGCTCCATCATCTGCCCACGGTGTGCAGCTCAGCCTGATTCCACACAGCTCCCAGATTTTGGGGGTGGAAAGGAAGAGCAGGGGATGTGGGGAAGGGCAGAGGGCTGGTGCTGAGCTGCACGTCCAGGGGTGAAGCAGTGGGGAGAGGAGGCCTTTGGGGACGTGGGATGTGAGGTTTGCTTTTGCAGACTGAATCAAACGTTGGGAAGCTGGTGAATTAGCTCTGTTTGCTGAGCAAACGCTGCCAGGGAGGGATAGGCTGAGCAAGAGTGTTTAAGCACACAGTCTTTTATTTGCTAGCAAACATCTCCAGCTCCTCCTCTCCCTCCCCTGCTCCTCTGCACGCCCTCCCCAGCTTGTGCTCCAAAGAGGCTGGATGGTGCCTTCCAAGAGGAGGAGGGGGGAGATCCCCCTGGGAGAAGCATTTTCTTTCGCCAAGGCCCCTGCACCAGAGCAGCTGAGAGGACAGTGATGGCTTGTGGCCGGAATGTTTAGTGCAAAATAAATGATTAAATACACTCGTGTCCAGCATGACTTCTTTGGGCTGTTTTCCACCTCAGAGGAGGGTTGAGCTCTGGATGGAGATGCTGAGGGTGCTGCAGGACACCAGGCAGCCACAGGGACTTGGGTGAAGCTGGTGCTGCTGAAGACTTGGGGCTCAGCTGCAGAGCACAATTGCTCCTTGGCAGTCAAGACTGGATGGGGTATTTTTGGCCCCTTTGGGCTCTGATCTCAAATCCCTCTCCCAGCTGCAGTTCCACTGATATGGAAGAAGTAACCAAGCCTGTTCTGGAGCTGCTGTGGGAATATGCCCTTGTCCCTTGGCTAGAGGCAGCTGTGCCGAACTCAAGTGCCAGGTCCCCGGTGTGCTGGGCCCATGTCCAGGTGCAGGATGAGAAATGTCATCCCTGGGACTGGCAGGTGAGGGTGGAGCTGCAAAAGAGGAATCTGGGGGAACAGATGAAGGCACCAGAGAGGTGAATTCTACCTCATGGCCAGGGGTTGATCAGCATTCGACTCATGGGGAGCTGACAAAAGTGCTTTCTCTTGAGATGTCCATCATTTCATGGAGTGCCTGCACACTGAGTGTGATCTTCACCCATCCCAGTCTGGGCATCACCAGCCCCTCACTGGTGAGAAAAACTGAGCCTGCACCTGATGGGCTGAGCAGCAGCACTGGGAGCTCCGGAGTGACCCTCAGCACGTCCCTGCCAGACATTTGTCCTGCTCCCTGGGACTTCTGATGGGTTTTCCTCAAGGAAGGGGAGAAAAGATGGAACCTATGCTGTCCATCACTTTCTGGCTCCTAAGCGAGCCCAGACACATTTCTGGAAATCCTGGCTGGAAAACTGGGCTGCCCATCCACCCTCAAATTCCTCCCAGTTACCTGTTCAAGTCCCACATCCCTTCTCTCCTGGGTGTTCCTAAACCTCCTCCCACATTCCTCAGGCCTCCCCACCCTGCTCCGGCCTGCTCCAGCCTTTGGCCAAGGAGCACATGGCACAAATCATCCTCCAGCTCCTGCAGAAATGCTGGGGCCCATTGCCACCTCCATTCATAAAACATCCTCCCCCAGCAGCAACTTCTGGGCCGGCTCTTATGGAACAATCTTAATGTTCATTCACCCTTTGAAGGCCAGGTGCTTGGACAGCAGCTGTGCTCCACACGCTGCTGCCCGAATTACTCCTGGCTGGCAACGTGCGAATCGTTCATTATTAAGCTGCTCATGTGCTCGGCCTGAGGCTTAATCCAGTGCCACCACCGTGGATACAGGAGAAATCCAGCCATCTGGAAAAGGAGGAGCACCCTTTGTGCCTGCCTCTGTCAGCAGTGGCGCTGCCCTTGGTGTTGGTGGTGGCGGCTTTAATGTGCCTCCAAGGGAAAGCTGTGCCCTGGCACCCCACAGGAGGGGAGTTAGAAATGAAAACGCACCAAACGAGGCTTTCTCGAGGTGTAGATTGTTGGTGGTGACAAATCTTCACTGTAAAAGTGGAGCAGTGCTGGTCCAGCGCTGGGAGCTTTGTCTGGGATTAGTGGGAGAAATGGTCGGGGAGGGGAAGAGTCTCATTACCCTGTCCTGGCTAATGCCTTGCTTTTCTCTGCTGCACGTTGTTGTTGGGAGCTGGATCTAATTAGTCATTGCAGGAAATGCCTCAGCTTCTCCCGTTCCCTCCTGCTCGGAGGGGAAGGGGGGGAGTTAATCCAGGCCAACGTGGGAACAAACCCTCTTGTGAAAGCAGGTCCTGATCCCATAATTTGCTCTGCAAAGGAGCACGTGCCCAGGCACACCAAACCAGCCCAGAAGGCTCAGACTGTGCACCTGAGCTCCCTCACCAAAAAAACACCCGGCAGCGCTCTGACTGTCCCAGGCAGCACCACCCACGCTCTGAGGAGGCAAACAGGAGCAGGGAGAAGGAATTTTCCCTGTGCCTCATCACTGCTCGTGGCAGGGGAAGGGGAAACAGGAACCTGCTGACCCCCAGGCAAAGGGGAGCTCAAAGCATCATCCTACAACAGCCCCAGGCACACCCAGGGCATGAACCAGAGCAGGCTGTACCCAGGGACAGGGGAGAAGCTGCTTACTGTAGGTCCAAGGTCCATCCAGGAGGAAGAACCAGAGACAGGCAGACCAACAACACAGTCCAGGGAGGAACAAAGGGACAGGGACATCCTGAAGTGGAGCTCCTGGGCCATGGGCACAGGTGGGTGACCCCAGTGAGGCTGGTTAGAGCAAGGAAGGGTAGGCAGTGCTCTCAGGGCCCTGACTCTCATCTCTGCATCCCCATTCCTGATACCCATCAGGTATCAACTCAACAAAGGTATGACCCCCACCATGAGATCTTCTAATTTAGGTACCTGGGCTGGGATTAATTAGCTAAAACCCCTGACTCTGTTCAGTGTTGGAGCCAGGCTGAGCTGGTCAGCTGAGGTGTGTGTGCTTTAACTCACACAGCTGCTGAGCATGGCCTGTTTAGCTCCAAACATCGTGGTGGTGGTGGTCAGGGCTCAGACAGCCCCAGGAGCCCTTCCCTGTGGGGATGGCTTTGATTCAGTGCAGTGTATTCAGCATTAGAGGCAAACCCAAGGCTCTGATTTACTCTGAGGTCAAAAGGTGGGAGAGGAGAAGAGGAAGGGATTTATCACCTCCTGCTGCAGAACCAGCACTGGGAAATGTCTCCCTGTGCTCCATCATCTGCAGTGCCCAGCTGGACATAAAGGCACATCTCCCTTTCTCTACTGGAGCAATGGCCTCCAGGACCAGGGCACAGCAGACACGTGTTCTGCTGGCCTGTCTAACGCTTGTACTGAATCATGGAATCATGGAATGGTTTGGATTGGAAAGATCCTAGTTCCAGATCCAGTTCCAAACTCCTACCATGGACAGGGAAACCTCCCTCTAGGTCAGGTTGCTCAGAGCCCACCCAGCCTGGCCTCATTCCGTCTGCTCTTCTTCCTCTCCCTGTGCCTTCTCCAGGCTTTCCTGATGCCTCCATCAGTCCCAGCTTCCCAGGCAGAGCTGGAAGAAGGGAGCAGTGACTGGAAGGGACATCACAGCTCAGAGAATTGCTCCACAAACACCAGCTTTGGTCCAAATGTTTGTGCTGCTGCCTGGCTGTTTGCAGCTCTAGTGCCAGTTTAGAGCACTGGCTCTCATCAGACTCAATACAGCTCAGAGAGAAACCAACTGGGACTGGGTTGTACATTCCACTGGAGACCAGTGCAGGATCTCACCCCCACTGGGGGATGTGTCAATCCCTTCCCCTGTTCCAGGCTTTCAATCTCCAGGAGAGCCAGCTGGGTCTGGACCACGCTGGCAGCAGGAGCAGCCACAATCCCTGAGCCATGTGCCAGAATGGGGGACTGCTCCTTCTGCAGACAGCTCAGCATGGTCACTTCTCTTATCAGCCTGAAGGCTGATAACCACTGACCTCAATCAGTGGTGAGATCTTGGAGATCACACCTGAGGCTTCCCATGGATAAACCCCCCTGGGGTCAAAGGGTGAATGCCAGCAGATTCAATCTGTTTGCAGTTCTTGTTTCCAGCCATGAATCTGAGCAGCTGCCTGAGCTTCTGGGACTAAATCATGGGCAGATGAGCCCTTCTGATCCCAGGGAGCTGGGCAGGTATTCCCACTCCTGAGCTTTGCAGAGGGTGGTTCACAGCCTGCTGCTCAGAGATGTTCCCCCGCAGCCGAGTCTCTCCTGGATAAATGTGGCAGAAGACCAACCTCTTCTTCAGTGTCTGGTGCCTGGAGGGGCTTCTGCTCTGCTGGCCTTTGTACCTGTGCAGGTACACCCACCCCAGCTCTGTGGTGGAGCCTCCAGCCCATCCTTGTGTCCTGGGGACACTTTCCAGCTCCAGCAGCCCTTGGGTGTGAGATCTGTGCACCCTCCAAGGCTGGCTGGCTCCTCAGCCCTTTCCTTCTGAAGGACTTTGCCACGTGCCCTACACCTGGAGCTGAGCAGACCGGGAATAACGGTCTGGGGATCAAAACCCACATCAAAAACAGTCAGGGAGAGCCCCTGAAGCCCTCCAGGGTGGCTCAGGTGTGTACAGACACACTTGTGTGCACACACACGCTGCTCCCCATCTCCTCTCCCTCTTCCTGCTCCTTCTCCCTCTTTCATCCTTCTGAAAGGAAACCTGATGGCTTCTGGGCTTTGTTGGTGGTTAGGAGGACACTGGATAAAGAGTCTAAGAAAGTGAAAGAGGGTGCACAGGGCTGCAGGAGGAGAAGGAGGGCAGAGCAGGAGAAGGAGGGATTCTCGGTATCTACAAGGGAATTAAGGCGCTTTTACCAGAGTGAAGAAATCAGCTAAAGAATGGCAGGCGAACAAAAGCAGCAAGGCTATGGACAAGTCGCTCTGAATAGATCCAGATCCCCTTAAGTTTGTAACACCCCCTACACACTTCTTTTTTCCCCTTCCCCCCCTTAAGCCTTTGCTCCTCACTCCTTCCAAGAACAAATGCAGAGCAAGGGGAAAGAAAAAAAAAAACAACAAAACCCACACCACCACAAGGGAGGGGAGGAATGGAAGAAAGCTAAAAAAAAATCAAATAAAATAAAAGGTAATCCTCAGCCACTTTGCCCCTCTGGGGGCTGCTCTGGGCCAGATTAAAGGTCCGGTGTGAAACCATTCTGCTATTCAGATGCGATAAGCAGGATTTACAAGCAAAGAGAAAGAGAGAAAAGAATGGGTGAGAGGAGAAAAGGAGAATTATTTGTGTCTCTTAATACTTGTTAAGCACTTCTCTTTTGCTGGACCAGACAAGACACAGCTATGCTCAAAGTCCGTGCACAATCCTGCCCGCTTGTCCAACACCCCCCTCTCCCTCCCTCCCTCCCTGCCCTCCACTTTCTTTGCTCTCCCCTTACCCCCCTCCAAAGCAAGCAGGCAACACTTTGTTGCTACTGAGCTGAAATTGGTCTCCTCTCCGAGCGGCACACAAAGAGAATGGCAATTAACCTTCCTGTTCCCTGGTGACAGCGATCTAATCAGGGCTGCGCCCAGGCACTGCCAGCGGCTGGAAGGCAGCGCCTTTGTGCGGGGCGGGGAGCGGGGTCCGGGCCAAGGGCTGGGTGCTCCTTCCAGCTTGGATTATCCCAGCCTTGGGCTGCGAGAGAAGGAGCCAGCACTTGGTGGCTGCTGGGGGTGCGACCTCCCCGAGAAGTGAGGCACGGACCTGTTGGAGCAGGCCACGAAAAATTCCGACAGAAGCGGGGTCGTTCAGCCTGGAGAAGAAAAGGAGACCTCAGTGCCTGAAGGGGCTCCAAGAGAGCTGGGAACAAACTGCTCGTCAGGGCCTACAGCAACAGGACAAGGGGACGTGGTTTTAAACTAAATTCTTTTAGTTTAGGGAGATTCAGGAGGAATATAAGGAAGAATTTTTTTATGCTGAGGGTGATGAAGCCCTGGAGCTGGGATGGTGGCAGATGCTCCATCCCTGGAAACACTTGAGGCCACGTTAAATGGTGCTCTCAGCAGCCTGGTGGTTGGTCTAGGTGGCCTTCAGAGGGCAATTCCAAGCCAAACCACTCCTTGATGCCATGAAATTGTGGCCCAGTGCAGACCTGGCCCAGGTTGCCCTAATTGCTGGTGGCCCACTGGAGGCAGAGGCACTGCAGGAGGAGTCTGGGGGTGACCTAGTGGAACCCCAGGCAGAGCCAGGACCATCCTGTGGAGCTGACTGGTCCAAGCAGTCCTTATGTCCAAAACCAGAGTGTTTGGCATCTCCTCAATGCTGCTGCTCATGGAAGAGTAATCAATCCTCCCTGCTTCTTCATGTTCCTGGAAACGGGATGATGTGAGAACGATCCCTGTGGGAGGAAGGAGGGAAAGGCCAGCCCAGCCTCCCATCACCAGCACTTCTCTGGATGAGGAAGGCACTTGTGGTGCTTCACAGGCAAGAACTACATGCTGAGACCTGCAAACAAAATCCTTGGGTTTCAAACTTCTATAGAAGCTTTCTCCTTTCCTTTCCTAATTTTTTTTTTATTTTCTTTTTTTTAAAGTGGAAAATAGGGTTGTTCAAAAAGCCACAACCATCCTCTACAAAAGAACCACTATTCACCAGGGACACTTTTCAGCAATACTCCTCCACTGCAAATTTTTTCCATTTTTGTGAGGATTGGAGATGAGGAACAGCCAGTGCATTACTGTAAGAACCAAGATGTAAGTGCTGGGTTTGTGCTGCATTTGAGGGAGAAAACATGAACCTCCTGAAGGTCGGCCAAAAATGGAGAAATGTTTTCTTTTCTTTTATTTTAAACCTCTGAAAAATCCCTCTGCTGACCAGTTCTCTAATTGTGGCAATGGGTAAGGTGGAGGTCTCAGAATCAACCTTTTGCTTTCTGATTAGCCTTACCTTAGATCCCAACAAAGCAGGAAAATGCAAGTGAATTTTCCTCTTGCAGACAAAAAAAAAAAAAATAAATATCTAAAAACCAACCCAATAAACACCACCACTACCGCCCCAAAAATACCCAAACTCAAATCACTTTTTTTCTTCTCTTGTTAGTCCTAAGGGAAAAAAGAGTTAGTTGTTAGTTGTTAGTCCTAAGGGAAAAAAAAATATTTTGAAACTGTTGCTAAACCGGTGAAAATTCACCTCTTCCTCATGTATTAGAACTAAACTTTCCTTTTGTGTCCAAGCAGAAGACCTTCACCTACAGCTCGAGGACAACCCGGTGGGAGATGGATATTCCAGCTTGGAGACTTGGTATCGTCGCCCTTCCCACCCATACAGGAAACCTTGTCCATAAAAACCAATTCCTGATAATGTTTGGAGAGTGGAGCTTCTAGTTTGGAGCCAGGGTTGTCCTCTCCGAGGCCTGGCACACCTCAGTGACAGCTGCAATCCAAAAAGGAGCCAACAGCTGGAGCTTCCTAACTTGCTTAGAGGCCTGGCGGCTCCCTGGGAGCCTGGGGGAGCGGGGTGGATGGAGGGAATCCTCAGCTCACCTAGGAGCAGCCATCAGGAAGGTGATCAAGTGACTGCTCTGCCTCTGTGTTCCGCGGCGCTTCGGGGGATGATTGCATCCACCTCCGAGAGATAGGCACAAACATCTCAATTACACCTAAGGAGGAGCATAATTGAGCCTAAATTGATTCAAACAGAGGCAATTAAAGCAAAACTCGGCCTCCCGCTGGGACGCCGAGGCGCGGCTTATTTTGAACTCATAACCACAACAAAAAATAATCATTACAGGGCAGGATGGCACCCCTCCCCTCCAGCCAGCCTAAGCTATCGGGGGGAAGTCCAGCCCTCCCCCGCAGGCTCTCGGGGCGCGGAGGGGCCGATCAGCACCATGGCCAGCGCCGGGGCTCTTCCCGGTCCTCTCCCGGCCCGCTGAGCCCAGGGCTGCCCACGAGGGATGCTGCTCCTCCTGCCGCTCCATCCCGATCCAGCAGCGTTCCCAGCACGTGTTTCCTCCACACCAGGAGCGGCTGGGATGATTTGGGTTGTTCTCCCTGGGGGAGACCAGGGAGAGGCTCCTCGGGGGCTGCAGCTTCCTCAGGGCGGGCAGTGGAGGGGCAGCTCTGATCTCTGCTCCCTGTGAGCAGGGACAGGAGCCAGGGAAAGGCTGGGGCTGTGCCAGGGAGGTTGAGCTTGGATATCAGGAAAGGTTCTTCCCCAGAGGGTGCTGGCACTGCCCAGGCTCCCCAGGGAATGGCCCCGAGGCTGCCAGAGCTCCAGGAGTGTTTGGACAGCGCTGCCAGGGACGCCCAGGGTGGGATTGCTGGGGTGTCTGTGCAGGAACAGGGGCTGGACCCCATGATCCCTGTGGGGCCCTTCCCACTCAGGATATTCCATGGTTCTATGATTCCTCCATCCCATCCCAGTGCCATGGCAAGGGCTTGGTGAACGCTGCTTTCTGAGGGTGTTTCTCCATCCTGGGCTAGGTGGAGGATCCCCAAATCCCCAGATCAAAGGCTGGGGCTGGGAGGGACCATTGGAGCTCATCTGCCCATCCTCTCTTCCCAAGCAGAGTCCCCGGTCACTCAGGACTGTGCCCACACTGCTCCTGGGCATCTCCAGAGAAGGAAACCCCACCAAACTGAGGGAATTCTGATGGAATTCTCCCCGACATTCAGGTGGAACTTCAGTTTCAGTTTCTGCACCGCCGAGCAGAGCCTGGTCCATCCTCTTGTCACCCCCTTCAGACATCCATAGGATCCCTCCCAGCCTTCCCCGCTCCAGGATCGGATCAGCGTTGCTCTGTATGGAGAGCAAACAAGAAGCATCAATTAGAGGTAATTACCACCCCCTCCCCATAACTTAAGAGGCTAATATTAGCCTTCATTTTTAAGAAAGGTAATTTGACGACCATAAATTACAATTATAAAAACTTCATTAGAGTCGGTAGCAATCCATCCACCATTGTTCTAATTACACACTGTAGGAGTAATGAATGCTAATGGTTTAATGTACGATAATTACCACAATTGAAAAATAATAATAATACAGAACAACCTCAGTTATCCAAATGTCATGGGGGACGTGGAATGGGTTGGGGTAATCATGGTTTCAGATAATTGAGGGGCTCTTCAGTGTGATTAATAGGTGATGTGACCTCTGGGTGGGGAATGAGGAGTTTTAAATGAATGCAGAGTGGTCAAGTGAGGGAAGGCACCGTGCAGGGAAGGAAGATCAGGCATCTTCTGTCTTAGCTTGGAATTTCACTGGACATTTTCGACTTGAAGTAAATTTATTGGGTTTGCAACCCAACTGTGCCACATCCCAATGATTTCTGGGTGGGGTTGGCAGGGTTTTAAGCAGAAACACGGGACCATGTTCAAAATGATGAGCAGGGCACAATTCCAGCCCCTTTCAGCACAGACACCACAGTGGATGGAGGTTTATTCCAGGTGGGAAGGGGCTTCAGGAGGTCTGTAATCCAACCCTTTGTACAAAGCAAGCCTAACACTGGATTCAGACCAGGTTTTCAATGTTTTTCAGGCATTTTTCTTGAACCTCCAAGGATGGGGATCCCACCATTTCCTTTGGTCTCTATTCCACTGCTCATTTCTCCTCATGGTGAATTTTATTTCCTTACATCCCATCAGATCCTCGTGGAGCAGCCCAGGCTTAGGCATCAATTCCCACAGCTCTGGTTTTGTGAGACATCCCTGGAGGCTGAAAGAAGATCCCATCCATGTCCCAGGGACTGATTAGAAACAATGAATTCTTGATACGCTTCCTCTTTAATAGCATCCTAATTTATAAAAACGCAGATAATATATCAATGGAAATTAACTTCACACTTTCCTTACCCTGGCAGGTTGAGCTGCAGGTGAGTGCAATGTAATTAAGAAATTAAAAGGTAATTTCCACATATGCTTTCTGCTAATCTAACTCAGCAATCATTTAATTTACAGCAGGGGAACTGGCAAGGAGGGAAGCCAAAATAAATAAGATAATAGTGGTTTTAATCGCTCCGTGGAATGGAGAAGGAGTCGAGAAGTGTCTGTGTGGAGCCACAGGGAGAGGTGAGGTGACCCTTCCTGTGCTGCTGATTGAAAGCCAGGCTTGCTTTTAATTTCACTTCCAAGAGTTCAAACTTTGAGCCACCCAAATTTTCTGATTTCTAAAGTAACTTTTTAAAAAGCTAGCTTTACATTTCCTCTTAAAATTTTTGTTCTGTTTCCTGCAAATAATTTTTTCCACGGCACCTGACAATTTTGACTTCAAGATCTCGACAAAAGAGTAAATTTTTTTTTCTGGAGCACTGAATCCTCTCCCATTCCCAGCAGCCGAGGTGTACAGAGCGATTAAAGAGGAATAGCTTTGCGCTGGGGAAACTGAGGCACGGACTGACCAAAAGCATTTTCTCAGAGGCTTCAGCCCCCAGCGCTGCTCACAGCCAGCGATTTCCCTCCCTGCCCCTCCACGCCGCACCTCCCTGTGCCCCGGGGAGGATGCAGGGATGCAGGGGAGAGGATTTGGGCTGGAACACCTGGAGCCATGCATGCCAGAGCCGCCTCAATAGAGGCAGCGGCTCCAGCCGCGGGGCCTCAGCAGGGGATGCTCCTCATGGAACTCCGGCTTTTTGTTCCCAAACCTGAGCTGGGCAGGGGGGCTCCTTCCCACCCCCTGCTTGAGCCCGTCCCCTCCTCCACCCCCTGCGCCCCTCCGTGCAGAAGCTGAGCTGCTTCCTCTCGTTCCCCGGGGTCCCAGGAGCATTCATATGGGAGCTTAATCCTCCAGAGATGTGGGGACATGGGATTAGCGGTGGTCCTGGAGAGAGGAGGCCCAGCTCCCCTCCCAGCAATCAGCTATGAACCATCATCCCACCAGGGCCTCCCGGAGCCCCTGTCCTTGGGACAGCGGGATAACAAGAAGCAAAGGACCTGTGCCTCCGTGCCAGGAATGCTTTGGTGGCTGCTGTGCCACCCCTAAACGGGGCTGCATTATCCCCTCTCAATAATTTATCTGATGAGTTGCAGCCTGCTTTTGCCAAATGAATTATTCCCAAAGCAGAGGGAGGTTATATTTGTACTCTTCAAGCAGCTCTAGAAATGGTCAAATAATATTTGCCCAGCAAATTGTTAAACGGCAATTCCTCTGTCACTCACCGAGTAAATTATTCACTGAGCACTTGTTTACCTGGGGCTGGGGCTCCCTGCCTGCCTGTACCCTGCCTGATCCCTGATCCCTGATCCCTGATCCCTGCCTGATCCCATATCCCTGATGCCTGCCTGATCCCTGATCCCTGATCCCTGATCCCTGATCCCTGATCCCTGATCCCTGCCTGATCCCTGATCCCTGATCCCTGATCCCTGATCCCTGATCCCTGCCTGATCCCTGATCCCTGATCCCTGATCCCTGATCCCTGATCCCTGCCTGATCCCTGATCCCTGATCCCTGCCTGATCCCTGATCCCTGATCCCTGATCCCTGATCCCTGATCCCTGCCTGATCCCTGATCCCTGATCCCTGATCCCTGATCCCTGATCCCTGCCTGATCCCTGATTCCTGATCCCTGATCCCTGCCTGATCCCTGATCCCTGATCCCTGATCCCTGATCCCTGATCCCTGATTCCTGATCCCTGCCTGATCCCTGATCCCTGATCCCTGATCCCTGATCCCTGATCCCTGATCCCTGCCTGATCCCTGATCCCTGATCCCTGCCTGATCCCTGATCCCTGATCCCTGATCCCTGATCCCTGATCCCTGCCTGATCCCTGATCCCTGATCCCTGATCCCTGATCCCTGATCCCTGCCTGATCCCTGATCCCTGATCCCTGCCTGATCCCTGATCCCTGATCCCTGATCTCTGATCCCTGATCCCTGCCTGATCCCTGATCCCTGATCCCTGATCCCTGATCCCTGATCCCTGCCTGATCCCTGATCCCTGATCCCTGATCCCTGATCCCTGATCCCTGATCCCTGATCCCTGATCCCTGATCCCTGCCTGATCCCTGATTCCTGATCCCTGCCTGATCCCTGATCCCTGATCCCTGCCTGATCCCTGATCCCTGATCCCTGATCCCTGATCCCTGATCCCTGCCTGATCCCTGGAGCAGGAGGGCACCTGAGCAAACAGGCAAAGGGGTGCACATCTGCCTGTGCCCCTAACCTGGCCAGGGCCTGTGCTTCCTTAGGAACAGGGTTGGGGAAAAGCTTCTGGGAAGGATGTCTGGAACTGGACAATGCCTTTAGCAGCCCTCCCATTCCACCTCACCCTTTTTCCCCTCCCTTTTTTTCCCCTTTTCTTTTCCCTTCCCTTCCTTTTTCCCCTTTCTCCCTTTCCCCTGACTTTCAATTTTCCCTTTTCTCCTGTTCCACTCTTCCCTTTCCCTTTCCCATTTTTCCCCTCCCCTTCCATTTCCCCCTTCCCTGCCCTTCCCTCTCCCAGATTCCATGTGGGCTGTGTTTCCCACTGCATTTCCCCATGCATGGACTGGGACAGCCTGGGCTCTCCAACCAGTAATTTCCTGATTGGAAAATGTTCCAGGGCAGGGGCTGAGGAGGGAGAGGCAGGAGCAGGGAGCCAAGGGGAGGGGGAGCCAGGAGGGATGAGATGGGAGTTCTCAAACTGTGAGCCCTAATACCAAGCATGTGGCCATATATTATTTTAATAAAGCCAGCACATCCTGCTCTCACGACAGCTGCTCTTCCCTTTCTCTCATCCTGTGAATCTCATTTATTCCTCATTAGCAAAATCACCTGTTTGTCAAATAGGGACAGAGCTGTAAGACATTAAATTGTGTGAGGGCTGCCGGGGGCCTGGGGAGCGCAGGGAAGAGCGGGAGGAGGAGATCCTGTGCACAGATTGAAGCCAGGACTGCAGGAAGATCTCTTGAAGGTGGAGATGGAAACGAGGATTTGGGGAAGTGGATTATCCAGCAGCTTCAAGCACTCTCATTTTCTTTTCCCTCTGCCTGTTCTCGGCATCCTGGGGAATGGTGCTGTGCCAGGGGGGTTCAGGTGCCCCCACTCCGTGCTCACCCATCACCTCTAGAGCAGCAAACAATTTAAATCCATGCTCACCCACCAGCAAACAATTTTCCCTTTCGGAAGAGGTCAGGTACAAAATTTCTGAATCACCATTACTGGTTTGGGTTTCCTCTAAATTGAGCAAAGGCGCTGGTGGGACCGACCTGTTCTCTCTGAGAACCAGGGTTTTGATGAATCAGGATTTTCCACTAACATTATAAAAAAAGTCCCTGGACTGCACTAAATCAAGTGTCTGTCTCCCCCTCAGCCTGGCAATGGAACCTTTTTCTGCTGGTTTTGCAGCTTACTCGCTGCTTTTCCTAATGCCAGCCCCAGCTTTTCGCTTTATCAGTTGAGTGACACGAGGAGGAACAGCTGGCTGCAAACCAAGCTTTCTGGTTTGCTGAAATTCTCCCTGTTTTGGGGAGATTTGGAGGTTTTGGTTCAAATTGGATCCCACCCAACCATGTGTGTGGGAAAGATACAGGGAGAAACTTGGGGAGAACGGGGAGTTCTCAGATCCCAGCCCTCCTGCATGGTTTGGGTGCTCCTGGGGGCCCCTTGCCAAATGGGAGAAGCCCAGGCAGCAGCTCCTGTGACTGCAGCCTCTCCAGGAAAGCCTGGATCTCCACATTTTCCCCAGGAGGCTCTGTTGCAGTTTGGAAAACCCCAGCTGGCACGGGAGGGTTTGATCCCAGCACTGAGATGAGCTCAGGGATGTGCCGTGGGAAGCTGTGACCTGCTCTGCAGCCAAGGGCTGGCCAGGGGGACTTCTGATAACTCCAGTCCTCTGTGTGAGGTGGGCCAGTCTGGGGTCTGCAGCGGGCATCACCAGCTCTCAGGACAGTCATTTTTAACCTTGAGGGGAAATAGGGATTAGGAGGTGAAGGAGAGGACATTGTCTGTGCACCATTTTTCTACTTCTTTTCTTTTTGCACTACTCTCTTTGCTCTTTTTCCTTTATTTTTTTCTCTTGTTCTGACCATCCCTTCATCGTCTCTTCATCATCACCATATTTTTTCTCACATTTCCCTTCCCCAGCACACTTTCCTCTACTTCCTCCCCATTTTCCACCCCTTTCCCCATTCAGCTCCTCTCCCCACCTCTTCATCCTCCCCCTGCTGTCAAATCCTTCCTCTTGGCCCCCTACACATCTCCCCATCACTATTTCACCACCTCTTTCCATCTTGGGGTACATGTGTGGGGACACCCAGTGGCCCAGCCTGGTGGCCCACAAGTCCTGGAGCCTCAAACCCCACTCACTCCGTATCTCAGTCCTTCAGGGGACACCTTGTGAGCCACCTCCAGGCTGCCTGCAGTCCTGGGGTGACAGTAGTGGCCCCCTCCCAGCTTCCAGCTGCCTTTAATGCACCTGCCTGGCTCCTCTCCCCGCAGCAGAGCAGGAAAGGCAGAACCTGCCTGTGCAGGGGCCAGGGATCCGGAGGTGGATGCGCTGCCTCATGTCCAGAGGGATCATCCCGCAACCCTTCATCCTCTCCAGCCGCTTTGCCCCGGGTGCCAGCGATGTCCCTGCCCTGCAGAGCAGCCCCATGTCCCCCTTCCCCACCCTCATGGCGATGCCACCGTGTCCCCTCCGCCCTCGTCCCCCCCCTTCCCTCCTCTCTCTCTCTCTCTGAAAGTCATCAGGCCTAGCGAGGTCTTCTCCCACTTATGCAGCTCATGAATATTTAACAGCATCTGCTCTGGAGGCGATAAAGCCTACCAATCCTTGACAAATATGGCCTAATCTTTTCAATTTCGGGGTGCAAATATTCCTTCAGAGTCCTGTTTGTCACCTAGATTAATGACTCTGGCTCCCATAAGCCTTTGGTGCTAATTCAAGTGGTGGCTGCGCGGCCGGCGCATGGCGAGGGATGCTGGGACACATCTGAAGGAGAGATTACTCACTTGAGGGCCCTTCGCTGCAGGGTTTTGTTCCTCTGCTGGCAGTGGGCACCAGGAGGGGGGTCTGGGTGTTTGTTTGTTTGTTCCTCTTCGTCGCTCCCGAATATCCATCCTGGATCCGGTGTGCTCGAGGGGTGACGGTGCCGTGAGGAGGAGGAGGAGGAGGAGGAGGAGGAGGAGGAGGAGGAGGAGGAGGAGGGTGGCTGCCCAGTTCCTGCTGCTTCTCCCCCATGGATGGGGTGTGGCAGGAGACTCGGGCTCACCTCCAGCCCTGGCTCCTGGTTTTTTGAGACCTGCTGCAAAGAGCAGCTAGCAGGCAGCCCAGCTGGCTCCGGGACTGGGCTCCGAATGAAGCTCCATCCCAGGGAGGGTAGGCTGAAACCTGGGACACACCAGCCACAGGAAAGACAGAAATCTTTCTCCAGCCCATTCCAGGACCCCTCCTCACGTCCTGGTGCCTGCCCAGGGCAGATGTGGGCTGTGGGGCTGGACAGCGCTCGCCTCTCGGCCACGGTCCGTAGGTTTGGCCGGGATGTGGCTGGCGCTGGAGCTGTCCCAGCGATCCCAAGCCCAGCTCCCCCGGGCACACGAGCCCGGCTGTGCGGGGTGGGAGGGGCTGGAAATCAATGCCGGGGCTGATCAGTGCTATTGACAACTTGGCTGAGGCGCTGGTGGCTCCCATTCCCTGTCCCCATCCCTGCGGCTGCCGCAGGGACGCGCCCAGCCCCGCAAAGGCAGGAGCAGCGGCCAGAAATCGAAGATTTGTTATTATCCAGTGGGGGAACAATGGCCTGGCTGGATGTATCCATCACCACTCCGGCCCTCGGGGCTGGGAATACGTTGAGATTGCAGATTATTTATTTATACTGGGGAGATGGGGGATGCTGGTGGCACGGGGAAAGGAATTTGCCCAAAGGTTCTGGGCTGATGGCAGATCGAAGCCCTGGGGTTTGGAGCATCCTTCAGGTGAAGAGGGGGAAGGAATGTTGAGGTCAGCTGGAAATTTGTGGGTGGAACTCCCAGCACCATCCGCTGGTGTGGCAAGGAAGCTCCTTGGGATGAGAGACCCTTGGAAAGAAGATCCAGAGAAACCTCTGACCCTCTGGATGCAAAATTATTAAATTCTCTTTAATGGAAGTATCTAAGGTCCAGCCTGGAGGATGTGAAACCTTTAAGGTTCTCCTAAATACCGTTTTTGGGGCTCTGGATAAGAAGTGCTGGTAAGGGTAGGGCAGCCCTGCACCAGGGAGCTGATGCTCCCCTGAAAAATGACCTGACTTGGGTGGAGGAACAAAGAGATGAAGAGATTGAACCAAAAATCTCTGTCCGGTGGTGGCAGAAATCCTGGGTGTACACAGGAAAATGATCCTGAGTAAAATGTCCTTGCTGCTGCTAGATGGGAAAAACTTCCATCTGATACAGGGAACTGCAGAGCACGGTGAATATTTACAGCTCATGAGCAGGAAGGTTTTATTTTTAGTTTTGTTTTACATTTCTGTAGCAGAAAATGCTTCCTCAGCCAGAGAAAAATACAATTGTGGATAAAATGAAAGTGTGAAAACGTCTTTCCCCCCCCCCCCTTTTCTTTTGTAAGCAATAATCGGGGAAGTGCTACTTTTCACTGGTTAGAAACAGAAGGGAAACTTCTGAACAAAGCAGAAGAAAAATTCTGGGTTTGTTTCCACCTCAGAATACTTGGGGAGAAAAAACCCACGAGCCTGGTTTCCCAGCTCAGCTCCTCATTTGGGCCGTGCAGCCGATGGTCACCGCAGTTCTTGTTTCTCCTCGGCCGATCCCACGCCTGCTACAGATGGAAGCTCCGTGCTGGGAATTCAGGGCAGCGTTTGCAGCCCCCAGAGCCCCCCGAGAGCCCATCCCAAGGGAGGTGCAGCCAGCCCGGGTCCCGGCACAGCCAAACCCCAGGGACTCGATGGAGTTCGGGATTGAACGGGGAGGGATGCGGGGCCACCACAGCCAGCAGCTCCAAGGAAAGCTGAAACGGCTCAGCAGAATAAAAACCCACTGCAAACGCACGGGGATGTTCCAAGCGGTGCTTCCTCCACCTCATCCCCCTCCCTACCCCCATCACCCACCCTTGTCCTTGGGGAAAAATCAAAAACATCACGGCAGCCTCTGGAATCTGCCCTGCACGTTCCCCTGCCGTGGTCCCTGCGCAGGGAGCGGGGATCTGCCCCGCTGCGAGGTGGCACCGACGGGCACCTCCGTCCCCTCTCCGTGCCCCGTGCCCGGGGTGGGGACACGGGGGTGCTGGGGAATATCCCACAGCCGCCTGTGCCGGCATGTCCGTGCTGCTTCCCGCTGCTCCCTGCCCCCTCTCCCTCTGTTTTCTCCCTCTGAACAACCTCCGAACGCCTTTGTAATACCGCAGCATCGTTAGGGCCCTCCTGAAACCAGGGCGGGGCGGGGGAGAGAGCGGCTCGTTAGCCGGCCGCTTTGAAGTGGGCTCTGTTTGGGGTTCATTTGTATGCCGGCAGAAGGGAAACCTCTGTGTTTCAAGGATGTTTTTCTGGAGGGGCTTCCTGGAAACATAACAAACATGACCCCGAGGAGCGCTCCCCCAGCCCGCGGAGATGAAACGCGGGGCTGCGCTCGGCACAAAGGCAGCAGCACGGCCAAGTTCCCTTGGAGAGCACCGAAGCTGGCACGGAGGGAGGTCATTTGTCGCACGAGCCATCTCTGTCTGAGGGATTCGGAATTCCTGGCTCAGCCCCGCGTCCTCCCATCCCACCTGTGCCCAAAAGCCATCTCTTTCCAAGCCCCCTGGCATGGGCAGGGATGTCACTCGTGAGATCTGCTGGCTCAGGGACCGGTCCAGCCTGGCCTCCAACACTTCCAGAGGGCACGAATCAGCACAAAGAGGTGCCAGGTTGGGTCCCCGCTCTGTGCCACGGATCCCGACAGAGCAGAGCCCGGGCTGGTGACTCCCTAGAGCGGCCATCGCCTCCTCTGCCTTCGGGTCAAAGGAATCCTGAGCTTTAGAGTGTTTGGGAGATCTCAAAAGACATTCCCGAGGTTCTCTGCCTGCTCGCTGCCCCGCGAGGATGAAGGACCAGCACCCCTCCCCAGCCAGCAGCTGCCCTCAGGGCACGGCTGGTGGGAATTTCCAGGAGAGGAAGAAGCAACCCTTGATAAACAGAACATGGATGGCTGTACCACCTCCCTCAGCCCCTGTGCCTCCCTCTCTCCGCCTGCTTCTCGCTGGCTCCGTCTTGCTGTGCCTCCCGTTCTCCCCCCGCCTCTCCCGCGGCGCTGCCGGTGACAGGGAGCGCTGGGAGGAAGACGGATGGAAGTGACACTGGAGCTCCAGCGTGACCGCCGGGTGATGCATGGGGAGCCGCCACCGCCTGCTCGTCCTCAGTGCCACGGATGGCGGGCCGACCTCCTCTGCCAAGGGGTCAAGGAGGTTTGAAGGGCATCGTGGCTGCCCTCGGGGAGGAAAACAGTCCCCTGTGTTTTGTCCGCGCTCCTGCCGGCACCCGGAGCGCCTCAGCGGTGTTTTAGAGCGTTGTAGCTGTGCTGAGCTCCTCATTTCTGCCAGTAAAGAGTCTTCCCAAACATCCTCCTCCTCCTCCTCCTCCTGCCAGCCCTGAGGGAGCGCCGCAGCTCTGCCAAGGCTCTGTCAGCACCGGGATCCCAAACTCGTAACACGGCCGAGTTCTGGTCAAAACCCAGAGCCAACAAGGGTGGAGAGTTCTTCCATCCTCTTCATCCCTCCTGAGGTCCCTCCCTGTCACCTCCACCGAGCCCAGGTGTCCCAGGGTGGCCTGGCAGCACAGCAAGCCCTGCCAGAGCTGCCAACGCGCTGTTGTTGGATCCTGGACCTGCTGGCCTGGCACAGGGCATCACACTGGGCTTGTGGAGTCATCTAATGGGGAAATGATTTCACCCTCGGGGTGGATCTCTGGGGCTCACCTGCCTTCAACTTCCCCAAGGCAAACCTGACCAAAACCTTTAGCTTCTCCTTCGGCTCAAGCCCGTAGCGCTGCATTTACAGGATGAAAGTTAATACCTCTGGTATATCATCACATCCTTTGGATTGGAGATCCAGTGGACTCCAGCCTGGGAAATATTCTCAGACAAATTCTTCAAACTGCTGCCTCGAGATGGCTGGGAAATTCAGCTCAAAGCCACAGATTCCTGTCACATTTGGCAAAGCAGCTTGCCTAAATAAATGTGTTTTCAACAGAGATACCACACTGGAGAAGTTGGATCATTTCAACTTGATGTTTTCCACTGAAGTGAAACAAATTCAGATCTTGCCATTTCCTTTGATAAAAGAGTAAAAACACGTTAAAAAATAGTATGAGCTGCTTTTTATTTAACCAATCATTTCAGTCAACGCAAATAAAAGAAGAAAAAAAACATGGGAGGGGAGGGGTTGGGGGGGGTGGGGGTAGAATGAGGTTTTTTTCCCCAATAAACCAGCCAAGATTGAGCCAGGATCTGGGAATTTGTTGTGCCAGGTCCTGTTGCTTCCCAGGAAGCTCAGGGCGAGGTGCAGAGGTGACAGCCCTGGGTGGGGGGCACTGCCCAGCCATGGCCATGAACCCAAGCCAGCGTGTGGAGCGAGCAGGTTGTCCGAGCTGGCTCTGCCTCCTCCCCAGGCTGCAATCCTGCCAGGAGAAACGCTTGGAAAAGAGCAAGGAAGGAACAGCCATCCAAGGCTGGACAGATGCGGCCAGTTGGCAGCAGCCGCTAAATTAGCAGCCAATTTCCCGTGCACAACCTGGGGACCTGGGCTTTCAGCTGAGCACATTAAGGCTGGAGCCCCTTTTAATTGCTGTAGATCTTAACATGTGTCCCTCAACTCTGGGGTCCCTGACAGCCTGGACAAAGGCAGCTCTCACGCTGGGGGAAATGCTGGTGCTGGCTTTATTTAGGGTCTTGCTCCAGAGCTGGCGCAGTTGGTGTGGGCAGATTCGGGCTTTGGGGCTGATTTACCCCAGTGTGGAGAGCACCATCCCTACATTTCCAACTCCATGGATACCAAAAGTTGAGGACGAGGCTGGGGATCAGCAGGGATGCAGCGAGCCCGGGATGTGCTCAAGGCAGGACACGGTGCTGAGAAAGCTGTGAGACCCTTAGCAGGTCCTGTCAGCCTTATTCACACCTTATCAGATGGGGGAAGCCCAAAGGGCTGTGAGGGAGGTAATTAATCTTGGTCTCCAGCAGAAAGGCTCCTGAAGAGGAGGGGGGAGGTCAAAATGAGGCACGGTTTGAGGAGAGATGGGAACTTGGCGAACGCTTGAATGCTTTTTTTGCCCTTAATGTGAAGTTCACCCCGGATCTGAAGACACCTTTGTACTTCCCCCCCGATTTAATTTGGATTTTTATTTGGGATCATCAGTTTCTCCTCACCATAAAACACATCATCATCACTGTAAAGCACTTTTATGACACCTTTATCTGATTATCTGAAAGCACTTAATCAGCATTAACTCATTAAGCTTCCCCGGCTCGCGGTGGGAGGGAGGGAGGGGTCGGTGTCAGTGAGCATCCCTTGGTCCCCACCTCCACGAGCATTCCAGAGGGAATTCCCTGCTTTCCTCCAGGGATGAAGGCTGAGGTGGGCGGACACGGGGCTCCTTGGTCGGCTGACTTGCAGCACCTTCCAGGGGTCAAAGGAAAACCACCACACTGAGATTTTCAGCATCCCCAAAGAGGTGCTAGGAGCGGTGCCTTGAGATGGAATTGGGGCTTCCCTGCTGGCACTTATCCTAAAACAATATAAAGGGTCTCAGAATGTAATACAGAGAGTCTCTGACTGCGGGGCAGGACAGAGTTGTTTAAACAACCCTCAACCTCTCCTCCAGCTCTTGTGTTTTGGCAAAAACGAAAGCGTGGCAGGAAATACCCGTTTGTTTCGTGTCGGCAAAGACAAATCTCACCTGGGGAGCGGTGGAACTTGCCGAGCCCCTGTAATGCCCCAGCACAGAGTGGCTGGATTCGGCCCTGAGGATAAAGGCCTTGAGCATCCCACCCTCAGCAGGCCTTTTGTGGAGGGGGAGGTGGGTGTGGGATGCTGCCAGCATCCCTGGAATCCCTCCAGGAGCATACCAGGACAAGGCCACCCCTACCCACAGCAGCAGCCCTCGGTTGTTCAGGGATGGCCGATCCCCGGCTTCCACGGCAAATTAGACCCCTGGAAAGGGGTGGTGGGCAGGGTTGCCCATCTGCTCCTGTTTTTGTCCCTCAATTAGGGCTCATTTTCCGCGTGCTCACTGCGGTTCATTGGTTTCCGCTTCACGTTCCGCGTGGTTTCCAGACACCACCACAGAACAGCTCTGGGCTGTCTCCAGAGAGGTTTTGCCTTTGGATTCTGGCCATCCCTTTTCCCCCACCTTTTCTTCCCTCCTCTTTCCAACTGTTTTTTCTCCCCAGGCTCATTCAGACAGTGCTGCCCTGGGTCAGCTCAAGGAGCAGACCCTGACCAAGAGTGTTCCAGGATGCCTGGGATGCACCAGCAGCGTCCACCCAGCCACCACTGCACCCCCAGTGTGTTCTCAGACAGCTCCAGACCTCTCTGCAGAACCTCCTCTGCCACCAGGGCACCGCTGCTCCCTCACAGCCGTGTGTCCCTGCCATTTCCTCCTGATCCAAATCATTCCTCTCTCCTGGCTGCTTATCCCCAGCAATCCCATCACCTGGGTTCTCCCTGCAGATGTGGGGCAGGTCCCTGCCCATGCACAGGGAAGCCAGTGGACATTCAGGGTGGCTGGGCTGCCCCTGAGATCCCCCCAGGTCCCTCTCAATTCCAGAGTGCCCAAATCCCCCACTCTTTTCTTCAGCAGGAATTTGATGGAACATCTCTCTTCAAATCCAGAGCGGCAGGGGTGAGGGGACAGCGCTGCTGGGAGTGACACAGGAAAGGAAAGGCAGAGCCCAGAGAGGTTACAGGGTTTGTGGTGAGAAGAAAGGATAAAGATCAGCTGTTTCTGAGGCTGCTTCAGCATCATGAGCTTGAGGGGAAAAACATTTGCATCTGGACTTGGAGAGGTGGCTGGGTTTTGGCTTTTGGCCTAACTGGATGATGCGGTGTGGGTTTGGGACTGGATTGGAGTTCCAGCTTTCACATCCTGGGAAAACCTGCCTGAGATAAGGAGGGAAGAAAATGGAGGAAGGTGGGAGAAAACCCCAGACAGTGGTGCTGGAAGGACTTTGGGTGCATGGCTGTGCCCCCCATCCCACCCACGGCTCTGCCAGGCTGCTTGTGCTGGGAACTGCCCCTGGGTGGGCTTGGGGACAAATGGGGGGGTGTCCCACACAGCCCCAGCTGGCAAAGCTGGTGGGGAACACCCCAGGCAGGGTGGGGGCTCAGGAAAATGACCTGGCGGCTTTGGCCTCCTTGTGTCACTGCTGCCAGGGGGAGTTGGGGGTCACGGAGGGGTTTGGTTACCCCTCCCACAAACCCCATGCACAGTCACTCTGTCTCCCCAGATCAAATCACTAGAGGTTGTTTGGTTCATATAAAATCAATTTTAAAAGCGCCTTGGCATGTCTGTGGGTTAAATCTGTGCTAGATAACAAGATCATGAAGGGTTCTCCTTCCTGTTTGAGCTCCAATCCTGACTTTTCCTTGGCTGTCTGGGTGGTGCTGCTGCTCCATTCGATCCAGGCATTTTTACCTCCCAAAGATATTATTATTTAATTCTCTTTGCAGCTGCCTGCAGCTCTCGGTGGCCAAGCAGTTCTTCGACTGATAGAAAAAAGAAAGTTGAGCATCAGTCAGTAAATCAGTGGCAAGAGAAATGCTGAATCGTTAAATCTTACACTGTAACCTATTTCTGCTGGGTTTAGAACATATATCCAGGGCTGTGCATGGAGGCAACAGGCTTTAAAGGCAAAACCAAAATAAAACACTCCAGGGAAAGCAGAGCAATCCCTGGTTTTCATGGTTAGGGCCAAGGTAGCTCTGGTCCCTGCCTGAAGGTAAAAATCCTTTCCTGTGTGAAAAAAAGTGTGGATTTTAAATTTGTCCTGAGTAAAAAATTAGAAATAAAACTCTATTTTTTTATTTTTAATGAGGATTTTGAGTCAGGGCCAGAAGGAAATCATGCAAATTCAGAACTGGTTTTTGAGCCCTGGCTGCAGCTCTGGGTCAGGCAGGTGTGAGAGCGAGCCACCACTCAGTGTAATCCTGCTTCACCAACACAG
This sequence comes from Pseudopodoces humilis, assembly GCF_049639895.1. Classification (NCBI taxonomy): domain Eukaryota; kingdom Metazoa; phylum Chordata; class Aves; order Passeriformes; family Paridae; genus Pseudopodoces; species Pseudopodoces humilis. The sequence continues at coordinate 9,653,064 of NC_142219.1, forward strand.
GGAGAGGGGACTCCTGTCCCACAGAGAGGGTGGGACACCCAGACAGGACACAGAGACTTCCAACAAGCGCTCATCCTCCCCATTCCACACTCCAAAAATGCATCTGATCCAGGCTGGTGGGGGAGTGAGAAGGAAAACTCAGCCCCGGGACACAGCAGCTGCTCTTTCCCTCCTCACAGCCTGCCTTTTTCCTCCCTCTGTTAGCTAGAGAAGCGAGTTTCTAGAAGATGTTTGGCAAAACAGCCCTGAGCGATGCTGAGGGGAACCTGCTGGATTCAGCCATTCTTAGCAGCTGTTTGCTCTCCTGTTTGAGCCTCTTGCAGCAAGATGAAGGTGGAGGAAGCCCTCAGCAAGGAGACCATGATGCTGAGAGAGCATCACTCAGAGCTGTCCTGCCACGTGGCCAGAGGCTCCTATCCCACGGATTGCCTTCAGGAGGAGTCCCTGCAGAGATGCTTTCTCCCAGAGTGCAGAGCACCCAGCCCTCCCCAGATCTTCCCTTCCCCTCCAGCGCAGCGAGGCCAAACGCAGCCAACCCTGCTGCTGCTTTCCCGAGCAGCCTCGCCCCCACATCACCCTCCCACAAGGGGAAGCAGCAATCCCCCCTGGAAAGCTGCTCCAGCAGAGCCGTTTCCATCCCAGACCAGGCTGTTTCCTGCCATCTGGGAGTGCTTTCCCGCTTGCTCCCAGGTGAAGGGACCGTTTGCTTCCCTCGCTTTTGGGGCAGCAAAGCAGCAGAGCGAAGGGCAGAGGCTCCGTGGATGGGAAGCTCGTGCATCCAGCCCATCCTTGTGGTGGAAGGATCCTGCTGGGCACAGAGCACAGCCAAGGCATCTCCCCAGCTTCCACAGCACCATTCCCAGCCCCATTCCCGCTGCTGACACCTCTCCAGGCTGCTAGCAGCTCCAAGGGGTCAGTGCTGAAGCAGAGGCCTCAGCCCTGCCCTGCTGCCTCCCAGGGGAGCTCGGTGATGTTCAGACTGCTCCAGTCCAGAGCTCAGTTCAAACCTGGGCGAGGGGATCTCACTCCTGCAGTCGTTCCCTCCCAGCTGTGGCTTTTGTTGGAGAGCTTTTGCAGAGTTCCAGGGGGAGAGAGCTGGAGGCTCCCTGAGCTCCCACGGGGACCTTCCTGCAGTCCTGGGGGAGCACACAGATCACAGCAAACCCTAAAACCAAAGAGACAAGCAGGTGAGAGCGGGGGGAGACAGGTGACAGGGAGAAGACCAAGGGAAGGATGGAATGGCACAGGGATGGAGGGAGGGATGCAGGCAGGGGAGGGCACGGCGGGATGAGCTGCAGCAGACGCTTGACTGATGGCTTCAGTAGACAAGAGGCACATCCGTGCATTTTTTCCTCCTCCCTGGAGCAGAGGAGAGGACAGCCAGCCCCGGGGCCACGCAGGGGAGCCCAGCAGCAAGCAGGGACATGCGGCAGCAGCCGGGGGGAGGACAGGCGGGGGTCCCGGCCCTCCATGGGGTGCCCGGCCGGCCCGAGCGTCTGTTCCCTTTGAAGTGGGGGACTGGCGGAGGCTCCGCCGGAGAGGATTTGGCAGGTCGGCACTTCTGCTGTGCCTCACAACAAGAGGATTGGCTTCCCTCCCTCCGGCACATGGCTCTCCCGCCCCTCCGCGCTCCCCGTTGAACGGCAGCCCAGCCGGCAAGCCCCGACAATCTCCCGTCCCCCCCAGCCCAACCTCATTGTCCCCGGGAGATGCCTCCTTCCCCCTCCCCACCTCTCCCTTCTCTTCCTGGCAAATTCTCCCCCTCCTCCTGGATCCAGCCGCTCTCATAATAGCATCCTTTTCATGGAGACAAATTGTCCAGCCGGGGGCTGCACCTGAGGGCTTTCGCCCTTTAACAAATAGCCTTTTAATTTTCTGCCAGAAGGGCATGGAGAGGGGGGGAGAGGGAAAAGGGGGGGCCGGAGAGGGGGTTGCACAGAGGAGAGAGAATCAATCAGACATCCATCTTCATCATTGCTGCCAAGGGACCATTTGCACTGGCTGGATGCCCCTGGGGGAAGGTGGGGTGAAAAAGAGAAGAGGTTGGGGTGAGGGGGAGGCAGGAGGCGGTGAGGGGCTGGGGAGGGAGGGGAGCCACAGAGCTCCACACGGAATGGTTGCCCTCCAGAAAAACAAACAGCAACCCTTGGAGCCCAGGGAAGGGAGGAGAGGGATGTTGTCCAGCTCTGACTCTGCTCTCCAGAGAGGTTGGGTCAAATCCAAAAGTAAGTCAGTAGCTCTGGCCCAGGGCAAAGCGGCAGCCAAGGGGAGCCAGTTCAGGGCATGGGAGATGCCCATTCCTGGAAGTGGGGAGCTCCAGGTGAGATGAAGAACAAAGAGGCACGGGGAGAAGCTCCACCAGCACCTTCTCCTTCCAGGATGAGCTTAGCACAGCACACACAGCTTCTACAGCAAGGCAGAGAGGTCAGAAGGGCTGGAGATTCTCCTCTCCCCGCTGCCTGGACAGCAAGGAGGGACCCAGCAGGTGAAACCACCTTATCTTTTGCCTCTCCTCTCCTCCAGATTCTCTCCTGCAAAGGGATATCAAGCTACGGTATCAGCTTTAGCTGGAATCTGTCGCCTCTCCCACCAAAAAAAAAAAAAAAAATAAGCAAGGAGGTTAATTAGATGTTTGCAATCCAATTTACGTCTTGTTTGTGAAACCAGCATTTCAGCTGTAACCCAGCCTGGGAGCCCCCCGTGCCCTCGCTCCTTTGCTAAATTTATTTCACAGCTTTGCAGAACTGCCTCAGCCGGGTCAGAACTCTTCCATTATCATTTTATCACTGCCTCTTACTCTGTAATTACAAGCTGCTTCCCTCACCCCCTCCCTCCCCTCATTCCCCAGCCCCCTCCAAGCACAAGGTGGGAGATGCTGGACTTGCTTTAAGCTTCTTGCACGATTTGTCTCACCCACTGAGGCCGGGGACAGCTTGGCCCTGGTTTCAGCAGATAAGCCAGGGAGGGTGGCTGGGGAAGCAGGGGGAGGACGCTGCTCTCCAGTTCCCCCTCCCCAAGGATTAAAATATTCAGATGCACTGATGAATAGCAATGAGAGCTGGAAATGAAGGCCTGGAAACTCAGCGTTGGAGAGGTTGGAGTCAAGCTGGCAGGAAGGAGATGAGCTGCAGAGTCATGGAAGGCTGTGCCACATCCCCTCGTGTGTCCTGGGCCGACCCTCAGCTGCTCCCAGGGACTGGCTCAGAGGGAACTGGTTGGAATGGGCCAGAATTGTGCCAGGAGAGACACAGAGATGTGCAGAACTCTGCCCTATGCCCTGTGGAAGTGTGCAGAGAGGCTTTGGGAGCCCAGCAGGCCAACATTCCCAGCAAATCCCAGGGGGAGGGAAGGGTCCTTGAGGAGCATCTCAGATGCAGAGCCAGGAACCAGCATCTCCCTGGGCTTCCAGCAGCTCTTCTGTGCACACAGGACACACAGCCGTGGGGACTGGAGTGCCAGGGCTGGCAGGGCCAGCAGAGGGCTGTCCCCATCCAGCAGGGTCACAGGGCCCCGCTGGCAGATCCAGGAGCCACAGAGCAGCAGGATCCCCACACCAGGTGCCCTCTCCCCCTTGGCATTGTATCCCAGACCCTCCCCAGAGCACCAGGCTCCAGCAAGGGAAAGGGGCCACATCCTCCCCTGGGAAGGACCAAAACTCAGGCTGAAGAGCTGCCCTGGGGAAGTTCAGGGAGAAGAAGGGAGGGGCAGAGGGATGTCCACACCTCTGGAGCTCTGTAACATGGGGAAGAGGCATCCCAGGACTCCAAAAGTGACTTTGGGATGGAGGTGGCCACTGTTCCTGCCCTGGGAGAAAGAGCCACTGCCTTGCTGTGTGGACAGGGCCCGGATGCAGCTGGACACAAGCAGCAGGGCTCTGCTTTGTTGGAAAATTTGGCTTCCTTTCAGTCACCTGTGAGCACAAATCAGACAAGAACTCGCAGGCAGCATGAATACACACACACAGGGCCAGCTCAATTGCCCATGAGAAGGTTCATGTAATTAACAGGCAGCCAGCTTTTCTTTCATGTGACAAAGAAAGGATGGGGAGGGCATTTTTCTGTACCCATCCCCTGAGAGCAAGTTCCAGCAGGAGAGCAAGTTCACAGGAGCAGGGAGCATAGCACAGCCTGTGCCCAGGACCCCAGGGGCAGGGAGGGATGCACCACAGGCCCTTTTGCTCGGCCCTGATTGCCCTTCATGCACAAACTGGGTCCTCTCCCATCCCTGGGAGAGTGAAAGCCTCTCCTCTGCTAAACCCACAGTGCAGGGAGCCCCTGTCTGATGAAACAGCCCGAGGATGGATCTTTCTGCTGTGCCACACTCTGAGCAATCCCCCAGCCTGTGCTGGGACACCCCCAGGATCCCTGGGGCCAGCATTTGACTCCCATCCACCACAAACACCCAGATTCCCACCCTGGAGCGCACCTGGCTGTGCCTGTTCAGCCCTCAGCCACACACCCAGCACCGAGCACAAAGACACCTCGCTCCCTCCCTAAAACAAAGATCAAAGCCCCTGCTCGGAGCTGAGGATGCCACCCCCTCCCGCCGCTGCTGGAGGAACATTAAAACCCCATTAACCCGGGGTTGTTATTAATCATGCGACATTAGCCGGTGGGGACAGCCCTGACGTGTGAGTGCCCGGGCTGCTGCCGGCTCCCCCGGCCCGGCTCCGGGTGACACAGGAGAAGGTGGGATTGCTTTAGCACCGTGCGGGAGAGCCAGCTCCACATAATGAATTTCCCGCACGAGGCAGCGCAGGGAAGCTGCGCTGAGATTGGAAATGATCGCCCCGAGGCAAGGCAGGGACCGGACTGCAGCCGCCTCTCACCCTGCGGAGGATAATCCCCTTTGTGACTGGGCTAAGGGCAAGGCGAGGAAACCACCATTTATCATCTGCTTGAACCGCATCCATCCTCCCGAAGATGATTTCCAGTCCTGCTGCTGAGCAAACCCAATGGCAGGCAGAGATCCCAGGCCAACACCAACCCTGGAGCTCGGGAGATGGTCACTTGGAGACCTCCTGGGACACACAGGGGATGCCTTCAGCACGCTCTGGACAGGTTAATGCCAGGAGAGCCAGCCTCTGTGTGCATGGAGGCTGAAGCCCCATCAGGCCCTCACAGCTCCGTGATATTAAAGCTTTCCCCTCATGCATAGAAGCAGGCAGGGGGGCTAATTGCCTCTTATGACACTATAATGGTAGGACTATTTACACTAGATTAAAATCCAATTCATAATGAGGTATAATAACTTCGCAAATGCCAGGATTTGTCAAAGGGTGAGGAGCGCCACCGAGACAGAGCCGAGCAGCCTCGGACATGAGGTCTGAGCCCTGCCGCGAGAGGAAGGGGCTCTTGGCAGAGCGAGGGTGGGGTTTTGTTGGATTCTCCCTCTTTGGTAGCTTCTTCCATAGGTTAAGCAGAAGGGAAGGTGGAAGGGGATGAGCAGGGCCCTGGAACAGAGCAAAGGGCTCTGCAGTGCCTGCAGTAGGGGAAATGGGTGTGCACGAGGCTGGATCAACCACCGAGCCGCTGGGCTTTACCTCGGCAACAGAGCTCCTTCCCAGGGAAGTTTTGTTGCAGATTCCCACAAACCGAGGTCACACTGGGATCCACCAGGTGCCAGGGGTGCTGAGGCAGCCTCTGGGCCAGGATGAGGTATGGAAAACCTCCCTTGCTGGATGTCACACCCTCAGAAACTCACCCTCCCTGCCCGGTGACCCTTCCCAGCCCCCCAGCCCTGCCCCAGTGCCTCTCCAAGGCCAGAGCACACACACACAGCCCCAGCACTGCCCTCTCCCCCTGCTGCTGCTCCTGCCATCAGGGGGGATGTTTGTCCCGCAGGAAATCCAGGGCTGGGATTGGATCCAGCTTGGATTTGCTCCGTGCTCTCCATTCCATGTTTACGGATGTGACCTTGAATGAGCCCGGCAACACATCACTCCTGACGCGCTCCAAAGAGGTATTTATTTATTCCCTGCCAATGACACGGACTGATGGTGCCCTCTGAATTCCAAATAGGACTCGGCTCTGTTCTGACAGTCTGGGTGGCTCTGCTGGAGAACAGGCAGAGGAAAGAGCCCAACAAGCTTTGTTGGCAAAGGGAACGTCGCTGCCGGATCCCGGGGCTCTGCGATCCCTGGGTGCCCCGAGGGGGCTCGGTGTAGTGCTGGCCCCTTGCACAGGGGTTCAAGGAGCAGAACTCAGGTGTCCCATGGCCACAGAGGTCTTCTGATGGATATCAGCCCCAGAGAGTGCTCCAAAGGCCTTGCCATCACCAGAGGGGAACTGCAGAAGACAAGTCCCAGGCTAAGTGGAGATGAAGGGGTGCTCAGGTAGGCGTCAGCTCTGCTGTGCTGACGTGAGTCGCTCTCCCAATGCCACCAAGCTCTCCAAACCTTCCCACACCTCTGTTTGCATCCAAAAGCAGCCATCTGCTAAAAACCCTGATGGCAAAGCCTCCAGAAAAGCAGTTCTTCAGCACACGAGGCTGTGAATTCGTCCCTCGTCCTGCTGAACACTCAGTACCCCCAGCTTGTGACTGCTGGGTCACACTCACCAAGGACAAGCAGAGCTGGAAGGAATATTGATTTCCTGAAGGGTGAGGCCCTCTCCTCCAAATAAACTCTTCCCTGATGGGATCACTGGAAGAGCTACCCTGTGCACAGGAACACAGGAGGAGAAGTGAGTTATAAAAATAGCAAAAACCTTAACACACCCCGTGCTCTGAAGAAAATCAGCTGAGCCTCAAGTACAGCAAAACCAAAGTGAATCGCACCAAACTCACACTGACCTCAGCAAAGGCTCTTCCTGGCTCCACGGAGCATTCTCCTCATGCCCAACATGAGCATGTCCCATTCCCAGGGCACAGCAAGCCCCGTTCCAACCTCTCCAAGGAATGTGGCAGTTTTTGGTTGGATTGAAGGCCTGTCCTCAGCAGCTCCTGCTGGTGGCAGAGCCAAGAGAGTCCTGGTAGCCATGGGACTGACTGAGGAACCCTCTGTCCTTGCAGGGGGTGAACTGCCCACAAGACCCAGGGCTCTGCAGGATACAGGGGGTGTGGGGAGAGGGGAGAGCAGGTGTCTGCAGGTAGGGACAGGTGTGGTCACCACCCCATGGAACGGGCACCTGGACAGACCCTGCCTCATTCTGGGGCTGTCAGGTGTGAGCGAGAACCCCAGGAAGCAGAGCTGCTCCTCCCACAGTTATAAAGACCCTTCCCTAAGGGGAGGCAGGAGATGCTCATGTGCTCCAGCAGAACACATGGATGTTGGATGTATAAATCCACTCAAGCCGTAAAAGAGGAGATGTGGAGGAACCCAGCAGAGGGAATGAGGCCCAGGAACACCTCCGGCCTCATGGCATCTCCAGCATCGATCCAAGAAGCTCCTTGGCCAGAGTTTGAACCAATTATCTTCTGGCAAACGTGCTGCCCTTCGACTCACCAGCACTGAAAAGAAAAACACCGTTTTCCCCATTCTGTTTTTGTTTGTGAGAGCGAGAGCGAGTGGGAGCGGGCGGCAGAGCAGAAAGGGATAGAGGGGATGGCACTGCATCCCAATTGGAAAGAGCCAGTGGCCACTGCCCAAGTAAAATTCCAACTTTATGACATAATGGGCTTTTTCTAACCAGCACTCGCTATTAACTTCAGCACTGGCTTAAACCCCTTGGCCTCAGGCACAAGCAAAGCAGAGCTCACACACTGTAAATGTTAATACTGCTTTAGCACTGTAATAAGCTAAAAGGTGGATGCAAGATCTGGCACATTAATTCCTTTTTTCATCTTTTTAGCACATTTCAGGGTAATATGAATAATAAATATTTGAGCTCATGAAGGTTAACGGATGGATAACCCTGGAGACTGGGACTCCCCAGGTAGGAAGGCAGCAGTTCCTTCCCACATGCCAGTGTTTCCAGCAGCGAGCCAGGGAATTTGCCTCCTCCTGAGAAGTCAGAGTTTCTTCTTGGCAGGGAAATGTTTGACATTAAAACTTATTGCCTGGCACACTTGTGCACACTTTAAATGTTTGGGCTGGGGGGTGAGTAGAGGTGGATGTTTCCAAGCATCACAGGGCAGATTTGTGGAGAGGGAAACCTTCTCCATCCCAGCACAAGCTCTGTTCCCACTGAACGAGAGCCAGATTTGGTCAGCAAAGGGCTCACAAAGCTTTGTAGGCATCTAATTCCTCCTGCAGCCACCTCTGGGTTCACCTGGCCTGAGGCTTGGTGGCAGGGCAAGGGAGCTGAGCATGCACCTCCAGAGTTTGAAACTCCAGCTGAGGGAATGTCCTAAAGGCAGAGCACCGCGTGGACCTGACCCAGCTGCCACCATCAGCCCCAGGGCTGCTGGCCTGGCCTTGTTCTGCAGGTTCTGGGTCTAAATTAGAAGGCTTTGATGTCTGTCACACAACGCCCTAAGGAGAGCAGCTGGGTGAAAAGCTCTGCTGGAGCTGGCACAGCCCTGCACATCACCTCTGGATTACAGAAATGTGGAGAACAGGGCTCTGGGAGAAACTCACACTGCTTTGGCACCCGGTCAGGTGCCACAGGAGTGCCCCAGCTCATCCCTGAGCCATGTGTGAGCTTCCAGGGAAGCAGCCTAGAATGGATGAGGAAAATCTTCTAATCCCAAACAAGGACCACGTCAGGAGAGAAAGGATAGGTCTGGTGGCCCAGGGAAGGGTTTGAAACCTGTGCTTAGAGAGCAAATGCTGGAATGTGAGAATTCCCATCGCTTATCTATCAACAGAGACCTGGCAGGTAGGAGCACTCGCTGGGAGAAAAGGGCTGGGGATGAACAGGAGTGTGATCCCTTGGGATGGAGGATGTGGGGCTTTCCCAGATTCCATCTGCTCTTGCAGCTTTGTCTTCTTGACCCTCATGGTACACACAATGGTCGAGGTGCCATGTCTGACAAGCCACCTTGCTGGGAAGGCCCCGATATTCCAGCAGAAATCCTACTGCCACTTTCCTCTGTGCTGCCAGTGGGTGGGCAGGGACACTGTGGGACACTGGGACAGCCAGGGCACAAACCCTCCCCAGCAGCCAGGGGTGTCAGGACGTGTCACCGGCGGTGAAGGTGCAGGAGGAAGGTCCTGGCTGTGGAACAAACGCGGTGCAGGGATGAAATCCCATCCTGCTGCAGGGGCTGCTGGGGACAGAGACCCTGCACTCCCCGCTCAGATCCCGGCTATTCCCATCCCCACCAGCTCCGCAGGAAACCGGGATAGGCAGAGAGGGCTGGGCTGGTGCTGCCCAGGGAGGAGAGCCGGGGGCTGGCAGGGCTGGAGGAGCCTCTCTGGATGGAGAGGAGAGAGCCGGGAGGGCACTGGGGTGATCCGGGACCCTCGGCAGGGAGCAGCCCCTGGCAGAGCGCGGCTGGGGAGCAGGGCTGGGCTGTGGAGCAGGGCTGTGGAGCAGGGCTGTGGAGCAGGGCTGGGGAGCAGGATGGCCGGAGCAGGGCTGGGAGCAGGATGGCCGGAGCAGGGCTGGGGAGCAGGATGGCCGGAGCAGGGCTGGGAGCAGGGCTGGGGAGCAGGGCTGGGGAGCAGGGCTGGGAGCAGGATGGCCGGAGCAGGGCTGGGGAGCAGGATGGCCGGAGCAGGGCTGGGAGCAGGGCTGGGGAGCAGGGCTGGGGAGCAGGATGGCCGGAGCAGGGCTGGGGAGTAGGATGGCCGGAGCTGCGGGCTCTGCCCAGCCCGCTCCGTGCCCTCCGCCGGGCGCGCTCGCATTTGCGCGCTCTGCGCTCGCCAGCCACGGCTGCGCATCCGCATGCAGCGAGCCCGGAGCCGGGGAGGGGGAGCTGCCCCCGCCCTTTGGGGGTGCGTGCCTGGATGCTGTGCGAGGGCAGCCCCCCACACTCCCCCCCCCCGGTTTGCCTTTCGTTTTGCTCAGTGTTGCGTGACCGCCGAGCCCCCCTCCCCTGGCAATCCTTGGGGGATATCAAGGGCAAGGAAGAGAAGGGTTACCTGGAGGAAAGGGTTGCTAAGCAACCCCTCCCCCCCGACCCCCCCCAAAGCACCGCAAACCCAAAACTCGTTCCAGGCCTGCAACCAGATTAGCATATTAATGAGGCTGTAATTTCCCCGGAATTGTCTGCACGTCTATGCCCGCTCACAGCACACTGGCCCAGGAGTTTGCTATGCAAATAAACTGGTTTTACAGGCTGTGGCTTAATTAACTCATCAAGTTCATCTTCCTAACAAAAAAGGCAGACTAACTGCGGATTAATGGACCTGTGTTTGCTCTTCTTTCTCTCCCCCTCTCACCCACTCCCTCCCGGAGGCACTGCCTCCCTGCAGGATCCTTCCATCCCCGGCCACTCCAGCCTCAGAGCTGGGGAGATCCTCCAGCCTCACAAGGAGATAAATCCTAGGAAAAGAGATGGGGAGGGGGGAAGGAATCTTAATACCGCTTCCAGCAGAGTCGGGGAGGTTTCCTCATCGACTTCAAGGGGAATAAGATGGATCAGGCCTCAAGGATGGTAATTACGCCTTCAGTCGGAGCTGGCAGGTGACCACTTATGAGAAGGAGGTGGCACATCGTGACACTGCCTCTTTAAAATGGTTGTCTCTGCGCGGATCAGGGGTCGGGGATTTTGGGGAGGCGGATTAAGGTGCCATTTCTAGGGGAGCTCTGGCAATCCTGCTCCTTCCCTAACGGTGCAGGGTCAGAGCAGGCGAGAGGGATGCTCTCCCTCCTGGGTTAATTAGAAAGGCCATTCCCGCCTGCATCCCACGCTCAGAGGCAAGATGTCTTTTGAAATCGACGCCCAAAAAAAGCTAAGTATAAGGATTTGCAGAGTCACCGAGGGAAAGTTCACGTGGCCAAAAGTCTGCATCCAACAGCAAATCCCCGGGCTGGGGAGCTTCCTTTGATCATCAACATCGTTGTGGTTTCACCTCCCCTTCCCTGCTTCTCTGTCACCCTCTTCCTTCCCTGGGAAGAAGGAAGGAGTTTCCCGTGGAACCTGGATGGGCACAGATGTGTCCCCGTCACTGGCAGCCAGGCTGGAAGCAGGAGGAGCTGGCTGGGAGTGCTCAGCCCCCAGGCTGTGTGAGAAGTGACTCCAGTAGGAGATGAAATGTCTGAGCGGATCTTTTCCCTTTTAATTCCGGCTGTATTGTTAGTTAATTGTAGTTTGACCTCCAGGGAGGTTTTCCACGGCTCAGAAGGTGGCCTGGGATACTGAATTCAGAGCCTGGGGTGGGAATGGCTGCTTTGCCATTCATAGCATGGATTGTGCCAGCCCGATGCACAGAGCCCTGAGGAGTGCAGAACCCCGGCTCCCGAAACGGGAAACAGAGGAGCACTTCAATATCTGCAGGGAGGGGTGAGCATGGACCAGGCTCCTCTTGGAAGTGCCAAGCAAGAGCTCAAGAGGAACAGGCAGGAACTGATGCCCAGGGAGCTCCAGCTGAACATGAGGAAGAGCTTCTTTCCCATGACCAAACACTGGAACAGGTTGCCCAGGGAGGCTGTGGAGTTTCCCTCACTGGAGGTTCCAGAACCATCTGGACACAATCCTGTGCCCTGTGCTCTGGGATGACCCTGCTGGAGCAGAGAGCTTGGACCCCATGTCCTGACTGTGGTCCCTTCCAGCCTGACCCATCCTGTGGCTCTGTGGTGACCCCATGGCCACCCAGCTTGGGCCCTGTGGTGGTCACAGCAGATCTCTGCCCAGAGCCCTGTAGCCACACTCTCACAGCCCCTCCCTCACTGGAATCTCCCCCAGGGCTCTGTGGGGTGGGAAGGCGCTGGTTTCCAGCCAGCTGAGCTGCCAAACACCTTCTGGCTGCTCCAGGCACTCCGCTCTGCAGCTTCTCCTCAGGAGAGCTCTGCGGAGCTCCACACCTCCCTTGAAAGTTTTGGAGCACTCAGATGACACTCAGCTGAAGACCATCCCTCTCCCAGCCCCAGCCCTTTTGGAATGGATTTAAGTTGAAGCTTTCTTGCTAAATTTGGCTTAGACCGGACAAAGTCCTTGAAAAAATCTAACTGTACTCAGAAGCTTCTCTGCATTCACAGGAAAATGGACTGGCTGACCTAAGAGGTCCTTTCCATCTCTAATTTCTGTGGTTGCATGATTCATCCCCTCTTCTTCGAAAGTGTTTCTTACACGAAACATCTCATCAGAGGGAAAAAAAATTATACTAAATAATCTTTTTTTATTTCCTCTCCTCATTGTCAGAGGCTGGGAGAGGTGAGGGATGTGTCTGCCCCCACATGAACCGAGGAAGGGAAGGGAAAGGGGAAACCAGGATTGAGATTAGCAGCCAAGGAGGAAGCTGTTCATGCTGGGTGGGGTAGGAGGAGTTATGCTGGAGACATCCTTCCCTGGAACACAGCTGTTCCTCACTTCCTCAGATCAGGAGAAAATGCTGAGCTGGAGAGCAGCAGCCATCTCCCAAGGACTGAGCAATGGGCACGTCCCCAGCAAGGAGAGGACATCCCTCAGACTGCTGCTCCCAGGAGATAAAATCACAGCTCCTCAGGATGCTCCTGACAATCAGCTGTGGGCTCAGCCTTCTCAACATCCCCCAGGAATTTCTCTCCTAAGAGCTTTCCCAGTTTCCTCTGGGTCCATTTGGCTCCTGCAGCCAGGAGTTCTAGAGATAACTGCTTGCAATGAGCACAAATCTTGTTTCTGCCACCTTCACACGAGGGCAGGAAATGGGGTTTGGTCCCCCACTGGCTGTTTGGAAATGCTGCCAAAGACATCCCATAACCTCAGAAAGGAAGCACAAAACCCCTGAGGTCAGCCAAGACCTTCCCCAGGAGTGCACAAGTGCATCTTTCCGTCCTACAGCAGCCCTACAGCATCCTACAGCATGGGGAGGGAACTGGGAATTACCCTTGGTGGCCACCAAGCCAGCTCCTGAGGCACCCCCACAGTCCTGTCCAAGCCCAGGGAAGTTGTCCTGTCCCTGTATCCCTCTGACCTCCGGATTTCTGACTGCTGGAGGTGTCTCTTCTCCCATGGCTCTCAGGTGACTCCATTCTCATGAGGGATGAACTGAAGATCACCAAGTTATTCCTATTTTTCCGCTGGATGATGCCTTTCAACCCAACCCATGGCCTAATCATTCCTCTCCCACACTTTCAGCAGTAGACACAGGGTGATATTCCTGGAAAACATCTACTTTCAACTGGTTTCTGCTTTAAAATTTGAGTGCCAGGTTGGATGCATGCTGACATCAGGTGATTTCCAGAAGGGCTGGGGAGCTGCTGTGTTTTGGGGCTGGCACCCACTGGAAGCCACTCATCCCATGGCATCAGGATGGGAAGGCAATGGGGGACAGAGCTGCTGTCCCCAAAGTGAGGGGCAGAGGGGAAAACAAAAGGGACAAACCCCTGCAGGAAGGCAAGCTCAGCATCTGATCCTGGTTCACTTTTCAGTGAGGTTTTGCCAGGGATTTGGGGATCAGAGGTGGTTTGAATGATAATTACCCATCTTCGGCTGTCACCCAGGACATGTTTATGTGAAGAATTGTTGTGACCATAATATAGGACTTTCAGCTCTTTTTATTTCATTGATTTAGTGGATTTTCATTCTCTCTTTTCTTTCATTTTCTGGAAGCACTGTAAACCCAAAGTCCTCCAGCATCAGCCCTCTCTGCAAAATGCAGATTTATTTTTCTTAAACAAAGAGTAAAGCTGAAGCACTTACAGTCAGGGAATCACCCAAAATTTGAACACTTGCCAGGTACCATTTCCACCCTTAAGAAGTACCAATCCTTTTTCCAGATGACATTCCAGGACATTGATTTTTTTTTTTTTTTTCTAATTTTTTTTTTCTTTTCTCCAACATCACTGCTACTTCAACAAAAGGGGGGAAAATGGGTTTTCTTATACAGATGAAGCAATCCAAGAGGTGGTGGAAAGCTGGACCTCCACGAGCCGAGCTTTGAAATGAAAATCTGCCCTTTTTAGGATTAAAAAGGAGGAGAGTGATAAAACAAGGGAACAAATTTACAGAGGGAGACATCAACCCTCAGCTGGCAGCCGGCCGCAGGGGAGGCTGCTGCCTGCCCACAAGTTGTGGGGCAGGATGCAAAAATCACCCCCAGCTCACGCTCCGTGGGAGGTCAGACTCCACGCTCGCCAGGGTCCCTTCTGGCCCTAAAATCTATGAATCTATTGATGCTCTGAGGCTTAAAAAGCAGCAGCTGCTCCTACGCAGCACCTAGTTCTCATAAGCATTTGGAATAATGGATCCATATTGTGCCAATGCATACTAATGTTAATATACATTTGCAGCACACAATGTGATGGCTTTGGAGACACCCAGGTGTCAGATGGAATCAGTGTCACTGACACACCGTACCCAGGACTCCACCACAGGTCCCTCTTGGCTTCTCCAGCGGGAAGCTTTCGCTCCTTGGAAATTATTGTGTTTATCCCTTATGTTTCTGTAGGGAAAAACAATGAAATTTATAAAGGAATTGTACCAGGCCCACCAGGGCAGGATTGGTGCCTGTGGTTTGTGCAGGGTTTGGGGTGGGGATGTGAGGGAAAACAAAGAGAGGAGCAGTACGAGGTGCAGCCTTCTGCTCTCCCCAGTGATCTCCTCTCCTGCACCCAGGGGCTGCTCCCAGCTCTGTCCCTGCTGAAGTCTGGAGAAGTTGTACAAAGCCTCTGCCGGGTTTAACCCCCCCAGCTTTCAAGTGCAGGCTCAGGTTCAGACCCTGCAAAGGAAAAATGGATGTGCTTCGGGACTGTGGGACACAGGAGGAACTCCCCCCTCCAGCCCCACTCCCTCCACAAACCATGTGTGGGTGTGCAAGTGGAGAGAAACACTCTGGGTGTCAGGGGAAGGTTTGCACCCCAGAGCTGCCCTGGGTGCTTTGAGAGGGTTTAGAGCACGTGTGGAACACCTTCACACTCATATATATACACACAGATACCTCATCTTCTCATAATCAGCATCAGCCTGGCCTAAAATCCTTTCCCAGACTCCCTTGTCATGCTGATATGAGCCCATTTCTTTACAGGAATTTGGGATAGCAGCACAGTGCCCAGCAAGCTCTCAGCTGTTTGAATGTTCATTGTTCCAGCTGTCCAATCAATGCCAGTGCTTGGGACAAGGGGATTTTGCCATCACCCAGGCTGACCCTGCCTTGGGACTCTCTCAGGCTGGGCTGATCCTTGCCCATCCCTGTCTCCCTTTGTGGAGAGTTACTTCCAATGGAAAAACTGAACCTATCTTCTTCTCCTGCTGTTTTTTGCCCCTTGCTATTAAAAAAAAATAATAATAATAAATTAAAGCCTATTATAAATATTAAAAGAAAAAAAAAATAAAGAAAGAAACCAACAGCTGCCCAAGTCCCCAGGGACTCTGATTCCCTTTAAACCCTGCACAGCCCCACAGAGTTCCCTGCTTCTGGATCTCCTCTCCTGTCTTCCAGACACCCTGGCAAGCCCAAGATACCCAGATATCATTGGGATACCCCTCTATCAGAGCAGGTGGAGCTGTTTCCGCGGTCCCGACTGTGATTTAGGGAGGCAGGTGTGCATTTCCAGTGAGGACTTGTCAGCAGAAGGAAGCGGAGATGGAGGAGAGGGGACTGCGGGAGGGAGAAAGCAGCGTGGCCCTGTGCCCGGGTGACAGTGGCAGTCCGAGCACAGCCAGCACAAGCGCACATTAGGCAGCTGATGAGGTTAGAGAGGTCCCGTGCAGCCTTTCCCATTCCCTGAGGCAATGGAGGAATTATCCCGTCCCTGCCCAACGCGAGGCGCTTCTGCCCCGGCTTCTCACCGGGCAGTGAAGCCGCTGTTGGAGCGATCTAGGCCAAACTCTCAGCCCCATCCCCGGTCCCAGAGCAAGCCCAGAAAGGGCTCTCTCCTCCGACCTGCAGGGAGAGAGAGAAACCTCATCCCCTGGTAGAAAAAGACGGGGCTGAGGGCTGGTTCAGCTCCCCCGGAGCCTGGGTACGTCAGAGAAGGCAGGGCCAGGAGATGGGTGTTGCAGGGGGAATGTGCGTGTGCAAGGCTCGGTTTTGTGTGTAACGTGGCACAGGGATGTGCTCCGAGCCGCGGGGATGTGGGCAGCGAGGACTGGGGGCTCGCAGGGAGCGTGGGGCCGTGCACACGCTCGGAGGAACGCGGGGATGTGCGGGGCGAGCACGGAGAAGGGAGATGCGGGAGAGGATGAGGCAGACAAAGAGCTCAGCGGGCAGGGGACACCCCAAACCCTCCCACCGGCCTGCCCTGGTGGGGACACCCGCAGGTGGCCCCGCTCGCTGTCGCGGGGGTGCTTTGAGTGTGTAAGGACAGAAGCCTTTGCACAAATGCCCGAGCGTCGCCTCTCCCCAAAACTCGGGGTTCGCAGCTTCCTTCACCCCGGCAGCTCCCCCCGCGCCCCGGCACCGCTCACGGGCTTTTTGGGGGTCGCTTTTAATCGCAGCCGCTGTGAAGTGA
The DNA here is from genome assembly GCF_049639895.1 of Pseudopodoces humilis. Taxonomy (NCBI): domain Eukaryota; kingdom Metazoa; phylum Chordata; class Aves; order Passeriformes; family Paridae; genus Pseudopodoces; species Pseudopodoces humilis. Next base: position 9,669,482 of record NC_142219.1, read on the forward strand.
AGAGAAAAACCGCGGCAGGGCCGATGCCATCAGCCCCAGCGGGGTCCTGGGCAGCGCAGCCCCGATCCCCCCGGGATGAAGGACTTGGGGGGGCATTGCGGGGGTCCAGGGGTGTCTGGTAATTCTATGGCGGTGCTGGCAAAATTTCCAGTCTTTCTGGCCCAGGTGATTTTCTGTGGGAGAAGGGAAACGGGAAGTGATGGAAAAGCAGAGAGGGACTGAGAGATGGGAAGGGAATATGTGGGAAATGAGAGGGGGAAACGAAAAATAGAGCAGCAGAGGGTGTGGGGAGAGAGAAAGGAAGAGAGAAAGTGGGAGAAAAAGTCGAGAGAGGAAAAGAGGAAGAATTGAGGGAGGAAAAACAAAAGGAGTAAAATAAAAAAGAAAATGAGGGGAAACGGGGAGGAAAACAAAAGGAGAGAAACAGAAAAAATAAAATGAGAAAAACATAGGAAAAAATATGAGCGAAGTAGGTGGGAAAAAAAAGAGAAACGCAGCAACAACAACAAAAAATAAATAAAAGAGAAAACGGGCAAAAACACAGGAAAACAGACAAATACGGAAAACCAGGACAAATAAAAAGAGAAGGGAGAAAACAAAAAGGAAAAAAGGAAAACAGATTTAAAAAAAAAGCGAGAACGGGGAGATGGAGGTGGGGAGGACGAAGGCGATGGAGAATTGGGCAGGGTGGCGGGGGCAGCCGTGCCCGTGCCCGCAGGACGAGGGGAGGGAGGGCCGGGCCCGGCGGGGCTGCGCTGTTCAGAACCCTGGAGAGCTCCGCGGCTCCGGCGGGACACCGGGGACACGGCGGGGACACGGCGGGACCGCGATCCCGGCGGGTTCCTCCATCCCGAGCCTCAGCCCTGCCGAGGGCATCGCTGTCAGATCCGTCCTGGCGCGGGACTCCTCTTCCACTCGGGACGTGGAAGGAGAGGAGCGGCGCTCCTGCTCCACTTTCTCGCTGAAAACCTCCCCCTCGCCCCTCCCGTGGAGCTGCCCCTCTCCCTTGGCGGCCCCTTTGGCTCCGCGTGGTTTTGGGGTGCGCTGGGTCCTCCCGTGTGTCCCCCCGTGCCCGTCAGCAGCGAGCTGGGAGCTCTGAGGGCGCTCCCCTCATCCCGCCCGCAGTGCGGGCCGAGCGCTCCCCCCTCCCTGTCTCCCAAACAAACCCGAGGGAGGGAGGAGGACCCAGAGGGGCGCAGCCTCTGGGGGTCACCCCACGCCCCCACAGCTTTGGGGGTCCCGTGTGCGGGGGGTACCCGGGGTGAGACCCCTGCCAGCTCCCTGCTCTGCCTCGACCCCCGACGGGAGCACCGGGGCGAGCTCCCTTCCTCTCCCTGCCTCGCCAACAGCTCCTCGGCCCCAGCTCTAGCCCTGCCCCCCCCGTGTGCCCCCCGAACCCCCCCGCTCCGGGGGCTTCTGCCCCACCAGGGCGGGCTCCCCACGCACCGGCTCGCTCCGTCCCGCCGCTGCTATGCGGAGCTCCGCGGTTGCCGCCGGCTTTTCTCATGCAGATTCCCTCTTTCACACCTCCCAAACAAAAGCAAACGGGGGCATCGCCTCGCCGTGTCAACACACACGCTCATTAGCGGGGAGGCGGCGGGGGGAGCGGGTGGGAACGGCTCGAGCAGCCCCTCCGGGGGGGCGGTCGCATCGACGGGAGGTTGTAGCGGGCCGGGGATCACCCGAGGAAATTTGGAGCGAGTTCTTAGCCGCATCCCCTCTCAAGTCACTAAGTTTTCGAAGGTCTGGGCTTGTCTCCGGCTCGTTTCTAGCAGCACACGCTGCTCACAGGCAGGCTTTGCCCACCCGCGGTTCGGCAGCTCCGCGCAGAGCGGGACCCCGAGCCAGGGCCGGCTCAGCCCCGGAAAACTGGGAATGGGGGTCCCGGCATCGTGCTGGAGCCAGGAAGGGCTGGGGTGCAATTAAAGCTTCGCCAATTACCGCAACCCGCGGGGGGAAAAAAAAAGGGGCTGGTTAAAATGGCTGTGGAGAAGGTGGGGGTGACTGTGGGGAGGTCGAGGGGAGCAGGGAGAAGCGGAACCTCGCTCGGAGCTGTCTGCCCCCGGAGCCGGGAGCGGCAGCCCCGGCCGGGGTCCCGCGGGGTCTCGGGGCGCTCCGGGGACCGCGCTGAGCACCGAGCCCGCACCGACGGCTCTCCGAGCTCCGCGACCGCCGGCGGCACCCGCTTCCCTTGCCCCCGCTCGAGACTTTTGTGTCTTCTCTTTGGTTTGGAATTAATTTTCCTTTTTGTTTTTTAATTTTTTTTTTAATTTTTTTTAAGTGGTGTGGTTTTGTTTCGCTTTTTTCCCGTTAAACCGCCTCAACAGAGCCCGCTCCGCCTCTCCCGGGGCTTCTCCCTGCCGCCGGCACCGCCGCTCGTTTTGTGCCTTTTCCTCCACCGAAACCCCGTGCCGGAGCTCGGGAAGAAAGAAACAAAAATTCGTTAAAATGAAGTAAAAGGAGTAAAAACACGAATTAAAAATCCCCCGGCTGTTCGTTTGTATTTAGGCTGAGGTGCGGCAGGAGGCTTTGGTTTGTTTGTTTTCTTTTTCACACCCCCCGGCGATTCCAGCAACACCCGTGGGGAGCGGAGAGCTGGGGCATCTCCTCTTCCCGGCACCTTCCTCGGGCCCCTTTTGCGGGATGGGGAGGAGGGGGAGAAGGAGCCGGGGGTGGGGGGGGGCCGGTTGGGGGGGGGGGGGCTGGGTGGGGCTTTGTGCGGGGCGGGGGGGCCGCATTGTTCTCTGGAGCTGTGCACACTCACACTCACACTCATGCTCACACTCACCTCGTGTCCCCCCCCGCCCCAATAATACGGAAATTTCCATGTCCCAGCTGCCTTCCCCTTTTAACCTTGGTATTAATTTAGGACGGATCTTTTTAAACAGCCCTATAATGCATTCAGACGCTGCTGGAGGTTTATCTTTTTTTTTCCTACCCCCCCCCCTTTTTTTTTTTTGTACCGTGGGTTATATTTACACCCAAAACAAAATAATTACACTTTTGTTGGCGAGAGAAAGCTGGTGATTAGACTGTGGCTCTTTGCAGCAAACCCTTTCTCAGTGGTACACCAGGACAATTTTTCACGGCTGGGTGAAATCAGACGCGGGAGGTAATGAATCCTGTGAGCTATTTAAATTTACAATTTGTAACGCAGTCACTCAGAAACGCCTATGGCCCGGCGAGGAGATGCTTGCTGGGTTTGTTTAATGTTAAAACCTGCCCCGTCCCCTCTCTTACCAGGGGAAAGGAGGGGAGCGCGGGGGGAGCGGCCCCGCGGAGGAGCGCGGAGCGGAGCGGGGCCGCCGCCTCCCACCGCGCCCGGGCTCCGCATCCTCGGGCCGGCCGGAGCCGCCGGGCCCGGCCCCGCTCCGCGCTCCGATCCCGGCCTGATCGCCGCCGCCTCCGAGCCCCAAAATAGTTGGTAATATCTACAAACTCGGCGGCGGAGCATCCGAACAGATAGATAATTAATTACAAAACACAGGGGGAATATGCAAACCGCGTATTACAAATTCTACAGGGCTTAACTGATTGGAAACAGATTATTATCTTGTTTGTCTTTTGTCTGTTTCACTTATCCCTCTGCCGTCTGTTGTGTTGTAAGTTGATACACTTTATTCTTGAAAGGGGATTTTTTTTTCCTTTAATAATATAGTAAATTCCATCAACATCTTGTGTAAGCGACGCTGCTTCTCCACGCATTACCCTGTTAAAACACAAAAGGTTTATTAGTTACATATAGGCGGTCTTATGGGCCCTGAATTACCATCTGTTACCATGGGGGAATGTGGCTGGGGGGAGTTTCTTGGGGCTCGGGGTGGTTTTTCCCCTCCTCCCTTTCCCCTCGGATTTATTTATTCCTTGACTTTCAAACGAAAAAAGGCGAGGGCGGCGGCGGGGAGCAGGGGACGGGGCGGGGGTCCCCAGCTGGGGACAGAGGGTGGCCGGGAGGGGACCCGCGGGGGTGTGCGAGGCCACGGGAGAGCAGCGAGGCCGCGTGGGGCACAAAAACCAGCGGGGGGCCGCTCCCGGACCCTGCACGGACCATCCCTACGGCCCAGATTATCCATAGGTTTATCCATAGGTTTATCCATGGGTTTATCCATAGGTTTATCCATAGGCGCGGGACGGCGCTGAGCAGCCTGCGGTGGCTCGGGCCCCGCGTGTGCGAGCGCTCATCCCTAGGAGGGGACACGCGTGGATCTCCAGCCCTTCTCCATCCCGGCCTTCCTCCGCCGTGCCCGGGAGGCTCGGGGATCGATGCTCCCGATGATCCGGCCCCGCTCGAGTGCTGGATCCTGCCCCGAAATCCCTGGAGGCTGCGGTGGGAGCGGGCCCCGCACATCCCCGCACCGCTCCGCGCCTCCCAAATTCCTCACAAGAGCCCAGGGAATGCCGCAAACTTGGGCACAGCCCTGCGGGAGCGCGGCCGCGATCGGCCGTGGGTCCCTCCTCTTTCCCGTGCCTTCGCCTTTCCTGCCCTTTTCTCCCCTTTTTAACTCGCTGCAGTTTTCATTTCCTTTCTTCTCTCTTCCCTGGCTTTTTTTCCTTCCGTCTTTGTTTCCTTTTCTTCCTCCTCCACTTCCTTGTTCCTTCGCTCTGGCTCTTTTCCTTCGCCCTTCCCTTTTGGTTTCCATTCTCTTCTATTCTCGCCTTTCTTTTTGTTTTTTTATTTCTTTCCTCCGATTTTGTTTTCCTTTTCTCTTCTTTTTCCTTCATTGTTTTCCCCGTCTTCTTCCTTGCCTTCTTTATTTCTGTGTATTTTTTCCTTTCGTTCATTTATTTCTTCTTTCTTTGCTTCTTTGCATTTCTCTTATTTTTTCTTCGTTTTTCTTGGGTTTTCCTGTCTCTTCTTAGTTTCTTCCTTTTTCCCTTAATTTATTTTTCCTCACTATCTCTCTCTTTTCCCTTTTTCTCTTTTTTTCCCTGCATACATTTTCTCTTTTTCTTCCTGCGCTTTTTCTGGTTTTAGTTCCTTTTTCCTTCTCTTTTATTTTTCCTCCCTGATCCTCCTAAATTCCCTTATTTCGATTCTCCCTCTTTCCACAAACATCCCTACACACAAAACTCCACTTCCCGTCGATGCCCTCGTGCCGTGGCGGGTTTGTTGGGATTTTGAGCTGGGTTTTTTTTTATTTTTTTGGTTTTGGTTTGGGTTTTGGTTTTTTTTTTGCCACTACCAGGAGCATTTCCCAGCGCCACAATGCTCCACAGCCACGGGTTACTTCGGGCTGGAGCGAGGGAAATAGAAAAAAAAAGAAAAGTGTAATTTTTTAATATAAAAATTCAGGGATTTTGGCTAGAGGAAACAACGAAGAATGGGAAGGAAGGTTCGGCCTTCACCTGCCCCGCCGCTTTCCTCCTCCCCGCACGGCCGGACGCCAGGGCCGCCTCATCCCCTCCCGAAATCTCCGGAGAACGGAGGGAGAGCCGCCGACCCTCGCTGGGGCGGCAGCCCCCGGCCCCAGGCTGGATCTTCCTCCCCAAAACCCTCCCCGAGCCCAGGCCGGGGCCGCTCCTTCCCCCGTCCCTCCCGCGGGGTCTCAGCTCCGCCGCACCTGGAATTAAAGAGAAAACTCAGTGCGGGAGGGGGGGGCGGGCGCCGCCCCCGGGACGCCCCGGGCCCGCCCCTCCCGCCGGGAGCGCCGAGCGGGGAAGGGCCGAGGGGCGGCGGGGCCCGGGGGACAAAAGCCGGGGGGGTTCGGGGGGGTCGCATAGCTCCGGGGGAACTTTTCATCCCGCTCCGCTGCGGGAAGGAGCCCCCGGCCTCCTCCCCATCCCCAGCAACCCCTCCCCCCTCCCAAATACACCCCCTCCCTTCTTTTTCCCACTTGTTGCTCTTCCAGACAAAAGCGTCTCTTCCCCTTGCGCAAAACAAATATAAAGCCCCAAAAACCAGGTGATGCTGTCGCCCAGAGCAACTCGGGACCCCCCGACTCCTCCCCGAGCATCCCTTGAAAAGAAACAAACGCCAATTAAAATAAAAACGAAAGGAAAAACGGTGGGCCAGCGGTTTCTTGGCCGTGCCCCCCCGGCCCCCCAGCCAGGTGCGTACTCACTTCGCGGCCCAGGTACAAGCCACCCTCAACAATAGAGGCGCGTTGTTTTTTTCCCTCTGTGCCAAGCACAAGGCTGGAGCCAATTTAGATATGCTATAAATTAAGAGGTTGCCATGGTTACCGCCCTCCCATTGGCCGCATCCCGGGTGACGCTGCCCTCGGCGTCACCAAATCTGAATAAGGATGCGCGAATTACTAAGGCGGGGGACAAAGCTGGCGATGGGGACAGCATGAGAGTGGCGGCGCGGCGGCGGCGGAGCACAGCGAGGCACCGGGGCTGCCGGCTGCAGGGGGGGGTTCATGCACCCCTCCCGCCGCGCCCGCTGCCGCAGAGCCCGCCAGCAGCGCGGCCGCCGCTCCGCCGGCTCCCGGGCCGCTCCGCAGGCACCGGAGGGAGATTTGGGGGGGTCTTTAGTATTATTGTTATTATTATTTCTCGGGGGTGGTTTGGATTATTTTGGGGGGGGACATCGTTTTTTCCCTCCCGTCGTCGAGGCTCCGGAGAGAAGAAGGGGAAGAACTTGACAGCCGCCCTGCTGCCCTCCCCTGAATTTTTTGTTATTCCTTCTTCTATATTTTGTTAGTTTTTGTTTTATTTCATTCTATTTTCTTTTCTTTCCTTTGGTTTTTATTTTTATTCTCCTTTCTTTTCTTCCATTTTAATTTCTTTGATTTCGTTTCATTTAATTTCATTTGATTTTGTATTATTGTTTTTCCTTCTTTTTCTTTTTTTTTCCTATTTTATTTTATTTTAACATTATTTTTTGCTGGTTTTTTTTGTTTGTTTGGTTGGTTATTTTGTTGTTTTTTGGTTTTGTTTTTGGGTTTTTTTGGTTGGGTTTTTTTGTTGTTGTTTTTTTCTCTTTTATTTTTTTTTTGCCGCCGCCGTGTGCCGGCGCGGGGCTGGCTTCTCCTTTTGAGCGTCTCCATCCCCCGGCGGAGGTTATGATGGTGCATTGTGCGGGCTGCGAGAGGCCGATTTTGGACCGGTTCCTACTGAACGTCTTGGACAGGGCATGGCACATCAAATGCGTCCAGTGCTGCGAGTGCAAGTGCAACCTGACCGAGAAATGCTTCTCCAGGGAAGGGAAACTCTACTGCAAAAATGACTTTTTCAGGTGAGTCCTCACCCCCACCCCAGAGGGGAGCGGAGGGTGCGGAGCTCTTCACCCCTGCCCGCCTGGGGTGTCCCCCGGAGCTTTGGGGGGCTCAAGGGGGTCCCCTCCGGTTTCCCCGCTCGGGAGCAGCCGCCGGCCCGGGGGAGCCCGGGGGGGACGCGGTGGCCGCGCTGCAGCCTGAGGTGGGGGCTGTGCCCCCCTCCCCACCTCCCCATCACCTTCCCCGCCAGCCCCGGGCCCCGCTCCGCCGGTGCCGCCGCCCTCCCCATATCCTCAGGCCTCGGGGGGCACCGGGGACACCCGAGCGCCCCTCTCCGGGCCCGGCACCCCGAGCTCCCCTCCCGGCACCGCAGGCCCCGGTGAGAACGGAGCCCAAAACCTCCCCCCGCACCTCAACAGCCCCTAATGAACACCACAAAGTGCCGGGAGGAAACCAGGGGCAAAGGGGGGGCCGTGACTTATGACTCCTAATGCTCGCACTACATCAACGTCACGGGGAGCAGCGAGGGAGGCACGAGTTGTGCCGCGGCCCGAGGGGAAAAAGGGGGGGACCCTGCGTGGGTGCCCCGGGGCCTGGCAGCCCCCAGGGACCTCGGGGACCCGGCTGCGACAGCCCCTGCTCCTTGTTCTGGGGACAGAATTTTTTGTTTTGTGGGATTTTTTTTTTTTTTGGAGGTTGTGGGGCTTGGTTTTATTTTTGTTTGTTTTTTTTTCCTTGTATTATTTTCTTTTTTGTTTGTTCCGTTGGTTTGGGGGGTTTTGTTGGAATTTTTTTGTTGTTGTTTTATTCTGCTGTGGGTTTTATGTTTTCTTCTGGGGATTTGGGTTTTGTTTTGTGGGGTTTTGTGGCAGGTTTTGGTTGTTTGGTTTTGCTTCTTTTCCTTTCTTTTTCCTTTTTTTTTCTTTTTCTCTTTTTCTTTTTTTCCCTCCCCTTGGGAGGTCGTTCCCAGCCGATTCAGATTCCCTGGATTTTTATTTTTTTTTCTTTAAAAAAAGCCAAAACATCTCCCGGGGAAACAAAAACAAAAACTCACCTAAACCCAGACCCTCTCTGGGAAGGAAAGGAAAACGGGAGATTTACAAAGCATTCTTTATGACCTGGAAAAATTCCCCTCGGGAGAGCGAGGCGGGCTTGGGACCACGGGGAGCTTTGGGGAGCACAGCCCCCTCCTCTGCCGCCCGTTGTTCTGATCCCCGCACCCTCCGCTCCCTTTTCCCGTCTCTCTGGCCGCCTTCAGCCCGGTTTTCCCCACGGGATTTTCGGGCCGGAGCCCCGCGTTCCCCTCCCGGGAGGCACCGCCTGAAACGAAATCCTGCCCCGCCGAGTGCCGAGGGGACCCCCGGCAGCTCTCCCCTCCCTCGCGTCCCTTCTGGGGCCAAATCCGGGCGAGGATGCTCGTGTGTGACCCCCACGGGTGGGGACACCTCAAACGCCAGGGCTGCGCGGGGATGAAGGCTCTCCTCATCCTCGCCCCGCAGGTGCGGTTCGCCCTCGGGAGATGCTGAGGAATCAGGATTTGAGGAGGGGGGTTCGGTACAGCGCACACACACAGCCCCCCGCCTCAGCCCATCTTTGCCGGGGCTCCAGCTCTCGCTTTTCTCCCCTTTCCCAGGAGGTTTGGTACCAAATGCGCAGGCTGCTCCCAAGGGATCTCTCCCAGCGACCTCGTCCGGAAAGCCCGGAATAAAGTCTTTCACCTGAACTGTTTCACCTGCATGGTCTGCAACAAGCAGCTCTCCACGGGCGAGGAACTCTATATCATCGACGAAAACAAATTTGTTTGCAAAGAGGATTATTTGAACTCTCCCAGTTTGAAGGAAGGCAGCCTCAACTCAGGTACGAGCTGCTCAGCCCGCCCACCGCTCCGTCGGTGCCTCCCGGCGGAGGAACCTCCCGGCCGGGCAGGAGGTTCGGATTTGTGGGGTGAGGGGCTGCACCCCGCGGCCAGCCCGACCCCCCGGTAATCCGTGCCACCGGCACCGGCAGGAGCGGGCAGCGCCGAGAGAGCCGGGCACGGGCCCCGAGCCGCCGGTGCCTCCCGGCGGAGGAACCTCCCGGCCGGGCAGGAGGTTCGGATTTGTGGGGTGAGGGGCTGCACCCCGCAGCCAGCCGATCCGTCGGGGGAGGGAGTGATTTGGGGAGAAAGGCTTCGAACCGTGCGGAAGCCTCCGTGACACCCCCACGCTGGACACGGACACGCGTGGGATGAGCTCCCCGCTCCAGCCTTGGCTCCTGCTCCGCTCACGGCCCCTCCGGCAGCGGGGATGCGGGGCGGGGGGGAGCCAGGATCCCCCCAAGGGCCGCCTCGGGAGCCCCTCACTCCCCAGAGCCCCCCCCCGTGTGTGCCCGGTCCCCCCGCGCCGCGGGCCTGATCCTTCGCCTCCTTTCACCCAGAGGCAAAGCTCCCATTTGACTTCCTTGGAAGCTGTCTCTGCGTCAGGAGAGCAGGGCCAGGCCCCCTCCTGCTGTCCCAGCCATGCCGGGCGCCCCTGCTCACCCCCTTCCGTGGGCTCTCTCTCCGTCCAGCACCCGGGGCCGGATCCTGCCACGCCAGTCAGTGGGGCCGCTGCTGTGAGCGAGGCGAGTAGAGCTTGGCCTTGGGGGGGTGCTGGCTGCAGGGTCCCCGGGGGGAACACGGTGGCTGGGGGCGGGGGGCGAGCCAGGCTGGAGCCAGTGACCGGGGACTCCCCAAAATCCCCGACAGGGACCGGTTGCATTTTTTCCCAGTGGCGCATCCCTCTTCCCGGCACGGGGGGTAGAGGGGGCCCGTGGGGGGCAGCGGCGGGGCCGGGGGATCGCCCCCTCCCCCGCTCCCCCCCACGGTGCGCAGGGCTGGAGCGGGCGGCGCTTGCCCGCAGCTCCGCGTGGTGTTGGGGGGGTGATGCTTATGGGGAACCAGGGGGGCAGAGGCCGTCTGCACCCCTTGCTGCTCTCCAGCACCCCCCAACCCCTCTCCTGGAAAGCAGGCGGGCCGGGTGGGCCGGGGAGGACAGAGGAGAGGGGGGTCAATCTCTCCCCTAAGTCATCCACCCCCCACTTTCCTCTCTGGGTCTCCTTTACAGTGTCCTCATGTACAGACAGGAGTTTGTCCCCGGATCTCCAGGACCCCATGCAGGACGACACCAAGGAAACGGACAACTCCACCTCCTCGGACAAGGAGACCACCAACAACGAGAACGAGGAGCAGAACTCGGGCACCAAGCGGAGGGGTCCCCGCACCACCATTAAAGCCAAACAGCTGGAGACCCTCAAAGCTGCCTTCGCCGCCACCCCCAAACCCACCCGCCACATCCGGGAGCAGCTGGCCCAGGAGACCGGCCTCAACATGAGAGTCATCCAGGTAGGACAGGAGAAGGGGCGCCGGTAGGAGCCCAGACAGCTGGAGGCTGTGAGAGTCTCCCCCCGGTGCCGGGAAGGGGTTGGGACACCGGGGTTGGTCCCTCAGGGAACGGGAACGGGCGAACCCCGCTTGTCCCCTGCCAGCGCCACCTCAGGCCCAGCCCCGCAGCCACCCCACGCTCTGGTGGGTGAGGGGGGATCCCCCAGCCCACGGAAGGGGTGGAAATCATTCCCAAAGGGTGAGGCAGCGCGGTTTTGCGCGGCCGAGCAGGATCCCCGGCGTGCCAGGAGATGGATGCTGCAGCCTTGCGGAAGCGAGGAGCATCCGTCCGCTCTGCAGGCAGCCGGCGCTTCCTCACCGCACTGCCCCCGTGAAGAAAATCCCTGCGGAAATGCGGGGATTAATGGGCTTTAATAGAGGCATTAATAGGGGAGGACTCTCCGGCTTTGCCGGTAGCGGAGCTGCGGTTCCCGGCTCCTGGCAGAGGGAGCACAAGTCCCGCAGGAGAGTGCTGTGCTCGTACCCCTGAGCTGCCCCATCCCTGGGGGAGTGAGACAATAATCCAGACGCCCCAAGAAGCTGCTGAGGCGTGCGGTTCGGAAGAGGCAATGCCCGTGGAGAGGCGGCCACATCTCCCCTTTCCCTTTTATTCCCATCCCTAACGCCGGCTGTTCTGACTCCCTGCCTGATGCCTCGGGTGCTCATCCCCCTGCTCCCCGCTTTTTCCCTGCCATGATCCGGAGTCCTATCCCCTTTTTCCTTCCCACGTTTCCTCCCTTCCTTCCCCTATCCATAGGGGAAATTTCCCCCTCCTGCGTTTTCCAGCTGCAGGGACAGAGAAGCTGAGGATGTGGGGATGCAGCCGGGGGAAGGAGGGGCAGGATTTTAAATAACTTGGTTATTTGTGGGCTGCGGTGTCCCCATGTATTTTTTGAGGCAGCAGCAGTAAGAAGGCGGGTCGGTGTCGGTAAAAAAAAAAAATAAAAAATACCCAGATATCGGAAAACCCGTGCGGGTGCAAGATTTCCCCGCGCAGCCTTTGGGGGACGGGATGTCGCTGACCCCGAGGGGTCCGTGCGGGCCCTTCCGCGGTGGGCGCTGACACCAGCCCGGCCACAGGTGTGGTTCCAGAACCGTCGGTCGAAGGAGCGGCGGATGAAGCAGCTGAGCGCGCTGGGCGCCCGCCGGCACGCGTTCTTCCGCAGCCCCCGCAGGATGCGGCCCCTCGGCGGCCGCCTCGACGAGTCCGAGATGCTCGGCTCCACGCCCTACACGTACTACGGAGGTGAGGGGCGGCCCGCGGGGTCCGTGCCCCGTCCCCCCCTCTTCTCCTTTGTTCCTCCCATCCCGTTCTCCGCGGCTTTCCCCCTCTCCCCCCGCCCGTGCTCACACGCGTGCCCGCAGCCGCGCACACGCAGAGCCGGCTCCACGCACCCCCACCCCCCACCCCCGGCATTGCGGGGCCCCTCTCCCGCTAACAAAGCCCCAGCTGCGGGGCTTTTGTCCCCCTTTCAGGCCGCATTTGTTCCCATTACCTCCCGGGCCCGCAGCATATGGAAGGTCAGCGCGGCCCGCCCGTCCCCCCTGCCCCGACGGGACGGGATGGGCGCAGCGGGGCGGCCCCGAGCGCCCCCCTCCTCCCCCAGCTCCCCCCAGAGCCCCCCCAAAAAGCTGCGCTTTCAAAGCTTCCCATCTGACCAGTGGCTTTCCAGGCACCCCTTGTTGCCCTGCACTTCGTTTTTAGATCCCTTCCAAGCTGCTTTAACACATATATTAATTCCAATATATATATAATGTATTTTCCCTATTATATGTAATCCCCCCAATGTACATTTATATTTTCCCATTATATAACTTTTTCCCGTTACAAATTTATTTTTGCCCATTCTTTTTATATCTATCTTTTCCCCATTCCCTTTTCATATACGTATATGTAAATATATGCATGTTAATTTCCCCCCACCCATTAATTAAGCACTAAAAAGAGCCCATTTTCGCGGCACCCTCACCCCTCCCAGCGCGGATTCCCCTCCCTCCGTCCCTCCAGGGTGGGTAAAGGGAGGGTGATGGGTAGTGCAGCGCTTTTTTCTCGGGTTGGGCTCAGATCCCACCCGCCCTTTGGGAGCCAGCGGAGCGTTTTGGAAGGGACAGCGCAGGGCTGCTTTGGGATGCAACGGGATTTCGGGAGGTTTTTATCCCAGGCAGACCCGATCTACCCTTTTTCCTCCCCGCCACGCAGATTACCAAGGTGACTACTACGGGCCGGGAGGCAATTATGACTTTTTCCCCCACGGGCCGCCCTCCCAAGCCCAGTCCCCGGCCGACTCCAGCTACCTTCAGAACTCAGGACCCGGCTCCACACCCCTGGGACCCTTGGAGCCCCCCCTAAGCGGACACCACTCCTCAGAAAACCAAAGGTACACGGATATGATCTCGCACCCCGACACCCCGAGCCCCGAGCCGGGGATGACGGGCTCTCTGCACCCCATCCCGGGGGAGGTTTTCAGCGGGGGGCCCAGCCCTCCCTTCTCCATGTCCAGCAATAGCGGCTACAGCGGGGCTCTGTCGCACCCCAACCCGGAGCTCAGCGAGGCGGCGGTGTGGTAGGCCCGGCGTGGGCACGCGTGTGAGTGTGTGCAGGGGAAAAACCCCCCCTGATCCCCCCCAGCCCACGCGTGTCCCCCCCTGGCCCCACTGCAGGGCCGGATAAAGCCCCCCCTGCCCGATGCCAAACCGCATCCCGGCGTCCGCCCGTCCTCCCCATCCCCGCTCCTCCCGGGACCTCGGGGCCACCCCGCTACCTCCCCCCTGCCGCCACCTTCCCCCCGACACTTTTTGGGGGGCAATGAAAGGTGCCCAGCCCTGCGGAGCCCGCCGGAGTCGGGACCAGCGCCTCTCGGACCAAAGCTGAACTCGCCGGGACACAGGTCCCACCGCCCCGGCGGCACCGGGGGAGGGGGGCTGCAGCAGGGCTCCCCCCTGCTAATTAGCATCCTTTTTAATTATCCCCTACCGCAGGAAGGGGGGGGGGAATGGGGAATAGCAGGAATAACACCCCCCACCCCCCCCCCCCGCCACCCCGTGGCCCCTCCCTGCCCTGATTTTTATTGTTCCCGTTTTACCCCCGAGGAGAGGATGGGTTTGGGCTCGGATTTTGGCGGTGGGGAGGAGGGGGCTGTGCGGGAGCCAGGGGCTGCCCCAGTGACTGGCTGAGATTGGGCTCCCGTGTGGTGGAACTGACACCAGAAAGAGGCAGAAACAGGAAAAACACAACAACAGCGACAAAATAAAACCCCAAACAAACAATAAACCCCAGAACAAAACCAACCCAACCACAACAGCAGAAATTTCACCCGAGCCTCGACACCGAGTCCCACCCCAACGATTCCCAGAGGCTCCGCCAATTTAAGGATGTATTATAGTTTTTGCTTCTAGTTTCTTTATTTTGTATAAAGGAGAAACAAATAAAGTATGTTTTTGTGTTTACTGATTATTTATTGTACTTTAGTCATCGGAGGCTCCGAATTTTTCTATTTTGAAGGCAGGGAGGGGATGGCACCGGGGAGGGGGTGAGAGCATAGAGAGAGGGGGGGAAATAAAAGGAAGGAGAATGGAAAAGGAAAGAAAAAAAAGTTGTTTTCTGAAAGCGTCGTGGGTTTCCTGTCCCCGCTGCCTCTTGCGGAGGCTGTTAGTGTGAATGGCTCTTGTTGTTCAATGTGAATAAAAAACCTTTTAGTTACCTACTGTTCGGTCACCTGGTCCCTTTCATTTTATTTTATTTTAATTTGTTTCAACACAAGCCCGTGAGAAATGCTGGCCGGGCTCCCCCACTGTCCCCCAGCCCTGCGTGGGGTCTGGGGGAGCAGCTCCCAGCGCTGGGTGAGTGATGTGCTGCATCCCCCAGCCCAGCGCTCCCATTTCCCCCCAGTCCCGCAGCTCTGTGGCACTGGGAAAGGGGCACATTACCCAGCTCAGCCCCTTCCCCCACAATTCACATGCACAGTTCCTTTCTCCTGGGTCCCAAGACCCTCCCAGAGCAGCTCGGGGGGGACCTGCAGCCCTGCTGGCAGAGCAGCCCCAAGGGGCAGCCTGGGGGGGACACCCCAAGAGGGGGTTCAGCAATGCCAGCAGCAGCTTTTGCCCCGTTTTCCCTGGCCTCACTGGTGGTGGGAGCGGGGGGTCTCCTCCCCAGCACCCCAACTCACTCCCCTTCTCTCTCCTGCTTTCTATCCCTTGAGACAGAAAAATAAAAAGTCCCAGGCAGGCTGCAGCTCTGAACTAATATTTAAAATGCAAAATCATGGCAGAGTTTCTCACACACACCCCATCCCCCCCCACCCGCTCCTTGTCTTGCAGTAAAACGATATAAACAGAATAAATTACCTTCCCTTGCTGGCTTACGAGAGTCCCTCTCTCCTGACCTGAATTTTAAGTCCTGGCTCGGTTGTAGCACGGAGCACCGATGATTTATGGAAAGCCAGCCACTTCTCTGCATATTTTCTCTGTTCAGCCAAGTGGTGGAATTTATCCTTCCTATACCATTACTGGCATTAATAACGGGGTGGCCAACGAGGCAGGCAGAGCCCCGAGGGAGCCCTCAGCCGGGAGCCAGCAGGGACACACTGGTGTCCCCTCATCCCCCAAGAAAAACACCTTCTCCCCTTCTCACAAATGGGGAAACTGAGGCTGGAGCACAGCCGGCCGCTCCCCTGGGCTGCAGCGCTTCCAAGCTGTCGGTGTTAGCAGGTGATGGGGACTTCCTATAAGGACAGGGCGGTGAGCTGGCAAATAACCCACTCACAGCATCATTTTGAGGAGAATGAAATGCTCAGTCACTGGGTGAGCACTGGTGGCTATTATTATTATTATCATCATTATTATTAATTCAAAATCCAAAGCATAGAGCTGGGGGTTGTTTTTAGGCTGCTGGGACACCCCCATGTTGGGGACCTGGGCAGAAGAGGCTGCAGGAGGGATTGGGGATGGTGCTCCAAGCTGCCACCTCGCAGGAGGATGGGGCTCAGCAGGAACAGCCATCACAGCAGGGATGATCCCAAGGAATAATCCCCTGGCACAGAGGAGCTCTGCAGCTCCAGGCTGGGTGCAGGAGCCAAACCCGGGCTCCCCATCACCGCAAAGGTCCCGGCAAGGCAGCAGCACTCAGGATTCCTGCTCGTCTCCAGCTGCAGAGCCACCAGAGGTCACCAGCTGGGGCCGTGCCACCTCCCAGGGGTGTCCCCAGCCACCCCACACCTCACATCCCTGCCGGGGACATGAGCCCAACACCCCCAGCTGGCACCCGAAGGCCTCAAGAAGGCAAGGAGGGGAAAAGCTCCCTGTTGGGGTGCTTGGGGGAGTCACCCCAAACCCCACAGTCACGCCCATGTCACCACCAGCACTGACCTTTCTGTGGTTCCGTGCTGAGGAATCACCATCGTGAGCTCCTGACCCACCCCCGAGCAGAATCGCGGGAATAAATTCCTTTTTAAAAGCTGTTGGGCAAACACCAGCCCTATTCCTTTTTTGTTTGCTGGCTTTTTTTGTTTTTTCTTTTCCTGACCTTCTTGCCTTTTTATTTTTTCGGAAGGGGAAGGTCTGCAGAAGGTGGAAAGTAATCAGGTTTTGGACCTGGGATAAAAAATAGCTGGAGTAGGCTGGGCTGACTCCTTATAATTAATAGTGTGCCTCGTAATAGGATTCTCCAGCCTTCGGTGCTCCCTGGAAACACCTTTTTACATAAGATATTGCTCACGATGGAGTGGCAGAGTTTTGATTTATGGGGGTTTGGCCTCCTCCAAGCACCTGGGGAGGGGGCCTGGCCGGTGGGGGGCTTAGGGCAGGGAGGGGTTCCAGCCAGCTCAGGGGAAAGGGCTTTGTGCAGGGACGGGGGTGAGCTGGTCCTGGGGCTGACACCCTTCTGCTCCAAAAAAGAGGCTGAGAGGGGTTTGGGGACAGCAAGGGGCTTCTCTCCCTGCGCACAGGCCCACAGGGGAACCAGGTGGGGCTGGGGAGCACCAGCAGGAGCAAAACCCCGCATCACCCGGAGTGGGAGGAAGGAGAGGGGAGAAATGTTGGGAGGATACAGAAAAACCCCAGGAGGCGCCACAGCAAAGGGCTGAAAGCAAACATAGAGCTGCAGAATGGAAATGTAGGAGAGCAGGAAAGCCTGGGGGAAAGGGAGAATGGGGAAAAGAGTGGGATGGGGGCAGAAAAAAGGGATCTTCGGGGGTCTGGGATGGGGTAGCACCTCGGAGTCCGCAGGTGCTAAACCCGGCCGGGGATCCCCGCGGATAAATCACTGTAACAAGAACTGTGTTCTCGTCTGGCCACAGCCAATGTGGCAGGAACGGGAGAAGATTGTATTAATTAATAATCATTACAATAATAACGCATAAAGTCAGTAGTAAAGTAATTAGTCAGAGAGGGAGCGTTTGCTAATTGAGGTGGGGAGCTGCAGCCCAAACAGCCCGGGGAGGAGCAGGGGCAGGGAGGAGAGGGGGGCGGATGGTTGTAGGGAGGATAGAAGTGGGATGTGCGGACCCCAGTCCTGCCCTCAGCACGGGCACCACCCTGGCTCCACCCTGACTCAGTTTCCCCATCCGTGCATGGGTGCCGTGTGCTGGAAAAGGCTGCGTGAGGAGCCCGGCCCCGCGTCCCCGGGCTTTATTTCGGTTCTTTGGGAAGGAAAGCGAGCGGAGCGCGGCAGCCGGGCTCTGTCACATCCCGTGCCCGGGCCGGGTGTCACTGCATCCCCAGCTGGCTCTTCAGGTCCCGCAGCTGGCCCGTGTGGATGTTGCTGCCGCCGCACACCACGAGCAGCACGGAGCCCAGCGGGGTCCGCAGCCTCCCCTGGCTCTGCAGCCGCTGCAGCCGGCCCGAGTAGAGCACGGCCAGCGGGGCCCCGCACGCCGGCTCCACCAGCATCCTCTCGTCATCTGCGGGGACCGCGCACGCACTGAGAGCTCGCCCAGCAGCCCCAGAGACCCCCAAGGTCACCCCCGCTCACCCAGGAACTGCTCCACGGCCCGCACAGCCTCCGTGTCCTCCACCACCTGCGAGATCACCTGGCACTCCCGGGCACACTCCAGCGCCCGCGCCGCCACCGTCTTGGCTCCCAGGCAGGTGGCCACGCTGGCACAGGAGGGGACGGGGCGGTCAGGGCGAGGACGGCTCCGTGAGCCCTGCCAGCTCGCTGCTCGCCCGGCTGCTCACCTGGTGATGTCGGGCAGGGTGACGAGCCGGCCGGCTTTGAGCGCCTCGTGGAAGCTGTGAGCTCCCTGGGTCTCGGCGGCGATGATGGGGACATCCTGCCAGCCCACCTGCTGCAGGCCGGCCACGACACCGGCCAGCAGCCCCCCGCCACCCACCGCCACCACGATGGCGCCTGGTTTGGCCTCCAGAGAGTCCTTCAGCTCCCGGACCAGGCTGGCGTGGCCCTCCCTGCAGGGTGAGGGGCAGCGGGATGCAGCCTGGGGGCTCCCCGGGCTCCCTGGATCCCGGGGATGGGGACCGGGGGCAGGAGCCGAGTCCTGGCTGCACTCACCACACCAAGGGGTGATCGAAGGGGTGGATGCTGACCCAGCCCTCTGTCTCAGCCAGCTCCTGGGCTCGCCTGTTGGCATCGTCCCACACCTGCGTGGGGACGAGGGGGCTCGGCAGGGCTCCACAGAACCCTCAGAACCCCGGGATGGGTCCCTTGTCACTGCGGGGCTGGGGGACACCAGAACGGGTGAGGGCTCCCAGGGTGACCCTGCCGTGCAGGGGATGCGGCAGAGGGGAATTTTCGGGATGGGGTTTTTGCCAAGCACCAATGAGCAGGTGAGGTCAGGCTCAGCCTCCTCTGGACCCCCCCTAGACCTCACTTTTGGGGGTACCTTGCCGTAGACCTCGACTGTGGCCCCCAGTTGCTCCAGTTTGCGGGCGGGGGTGGGGCCGCTGCTGCTGGGGAGCACCACGGTGATGGGCAGCCCCAGCTGCCGGGCCGCGTACGCTGCCGCCAGACCCGCGTTTCCTCCTGCCAAAAGTGGGGGGGTCAGGCAGGGCTCGACCCCCTGTACATCCCCAGATTCCTCAGGAGCATCCCCCAGCTCGCGATGGATTCACCTGAGGAGATGACGAAGCGGCGGCAGCCCTTCCTGGCAGCCTGAAAGGCAGGAGAGAAAGAGGGGAGGGGGCGGCCGTGTCCCCCCACTGTGACCCCCCTGCAGCCCCCTGCGCACACCGTGCCCACACTCACATCCTGGCACCGGTGCCCGATGCCCCGGATCTTGAAGGATCCCGAGGGCTGGACGTTCTCCAGCTTCATGAAGACCTTGGTGCCCACGGCCTTGGAGAGGGGCAGGCTCTCCAGCACGGGCGAAACGACGTGGAAGGGCTTCTGGCCCCCGACAGGCTGGTCTGCCATGGCCTGACCAGGATGTTCTGCTGGGGAGAGGAGCTGGAGTCAGCAGCTGCTCCCCACGGGTCCCCCCGCAGCCCCGATGCCCTCCCCGGGCTCGGTGCGGAGCACAGGCGGCTCTCGGGAGGGACAGGGCTGTCCCCAGTGTCCCCTCCCATCTCTAGGATGCAGCGGATGGAAGATCCCAGGACAGGCTGTGCCACCCCCTCCTCCATCGCCACAGCCGCCCCTGGTGTCGCCAGGTGTCCGGTGCTCACCCTGTCCTGTCTCCCGGGGTGGCGATTACCTGGTGTCCCCCGGGACCCCGCTGCGTGTCCTGACCCACCGCCGAGCCTGCGAACACGAGGGGGAGAGCGAGGGGCCGTGCCGGTGTCCCCAGCTCCCACGGGGCACGCAGCAGGACAAGGGGCAGGGCTCAGACATTGCCCCGGGGCCGCTGTTTGCTCAGCCCTGGGCGGGTTTTAGAGGCACTGGAGCGGTGCCGAAGGCATGGCCGGGCACGCTGCCGGGTGACACGGGGGGACAAACACGTGTGGCCCCTCCAGCCAGATCCCGGCAGCTTTCACATGCCCGGGAGATGGGCTGTGGGCTCCCAGGAGATGGGGGAAGAGGAAAGGCGGCTCGCAAATTGTTCTGGGGGACCTCAAGGGTTTGCTCTGGGTATTATCAGGTCTGGGTAGAAACACGGAGCAGCAGACTTTAGGATTTTGCCCCTGAACCCCTGGTGGAGCCAGGGCAGCCTGCACATCCCAAACCCCCAGCCAAGACACCTCTCATTGCCTCCAAATGAGCCATCACGCCCCTCTGCTCACCCTGCCAAGCCCCCACCCCACAGCAGCCCTTGAATTGTCTCCAAGCTTCACATCCCAGGGGGCTCAGCCACATCCAGCCCGGGATGTGCCCCTCCCAGCTCCAGCTGGCCGTGCCAGGCACCCCATGGACAAGAATCACCCCTTAGAGAGGGACTGGCCCAGCCCCAAGGTCCGGCAGCCCCCAGGCAAAGCAGGGAGAGCCCCCTCCTTTCCTCTGGGAGCCCTCCTTGTCACCCAGCCCCGGTGACACCCCCAGGGTAAAAGTCCTACCTCTGCACTGAGGGGCTGGTTGTGTCCACAGCAAGCAAGGAGGAGGAAGGTGGGATCTGGAGGAAGGCCCAGCCCTGGCCCGCAGCCCCGCAGCCGCAGAAGGTTCCTCTGCTCCTCTGGCCAAGCTGAAGCAGCCTGGAAGCAAAGGGCACAAGGAGTCCCGAGGGGGAGACACTGCATTGGAACAACACACCCCAAACAGGGTGCACTGGGAACCCCACACCGTGCCCGGTTCTGCCCCAGTGCCAGGCAGACAGCAGTGAGACCAGAATACGGGATTTTGGTCCCCTGACCCAAACTGTGCCCCAAACCCCCCACAGCTGGCAGGCAGCGAGCAGGGGGAGAGCTCTGGAGCAGCCCTGTTCCTGGTGGAGCTGAGCTTTGGTGATAACAAAACATCCCTACTTCCCATACCAACCTTGAGCTCCTGAGTAACCAGCACAGAGCACAGCCCTGCACCAGAGCCACGCTGCTTTTGGGACACGGGGACCTGGGAAGGAGAGGAATGAGGAGGGTTTCTTGAACGGAGGCATCACAGGGAGGCACAGCTTCAGTCCCGCTGGGGCCCTTTGGAGCGATCCCCCCATCACCTCACAGAAGGCAGAGACTGCAGCCACTCCCACAAGGGTGGGACAGGAGCAGGAGATGGGAAAGAGGTGCAAGAAGCCTCACAGGGCTGAGGTTGGAGACCCCCTTGGGGGGGACACCACATTTCAGCTCAGCCCTGGGGTGCTCCAGGGTCCCTTTCCACCCCATACCCACCTCCCTGTCCCTCTTCTGCTCCCCTTTGGCTCCATCCCTGCCGTGAGGAAGGCATGCCAGGCTGGCACCTGGTCACTTCCCTTGGCCAGGGTCCTTGGCTGACACTGTGCCAGCAGCTGGGATGATATTTAACAACTTTTTGTTTGTTTTTCCACTTTCAAGGAAACAAGGGAATCAGCAACACCGCGGTATTTCCAGTGTGCCCTGCTCCTCCTTGCTGCTCCCTCACCCAGTGACAGTGATCTGCCAGGGGAAACTGAGGCACAGGGACCCCAAAATCAGCATCCCCCCTTCCACAGTAGCCCACATACCATGGGGGCAAGAGGAGACACAGGCTCTGCCATCCACAACTTACCCGCAGTGTGTGGGGTATGGACACCCCACCTTCCCCAGAGCACCCATCCCAACTTTTGGGGTGCCAGCACCCCAATAGCCCAGCCCTGCTCCCTCCCACCCCCCCACAGCTTCCAGGGGCCCCTAGTCCCGGTGGGAACCTGGCGCCTTCAAAGCGCTGCCGAGCCGCAGCTCATTAATCCCCCGGTAATGACCTCGTTATTCCTAACGAGGCAGAGCGGATCAAGGGAGCTGCCTAAGAGGATTTTGCACCGCGGGTTTTGGGGACGGGGGGCACACAGGTGCCAGAGGAAAGGAAGACAAAAGGCATGAGGATGGTCTCCCACTCCCGGGGGGTGAGCAGTGGCGCTCCCCCATTCCAGCAGCAGAGAACCCATCACAGCCTGCACCCCAAAAGCCCCAGCCTCACTGGCCACACACCCTCCCACCTGCAGAGATGCAGCTCGTCCTGTTAATGGGGAGGGGGCGAGACCCCTGCGTGAGCCCAACCCTAACAGAAGCCACCAGAGAACCTCAGCAGAGAGCAAAGCACAGCCACCAGCACAGAACACTTTATTTACCACAGCCAAACCAGCTCACTGCCCTCCTGGCTGCACCGAGGTGAGCCCCAGCCTCCCAGGACACCCCTTTTCTGGGAAAAGCCCCCCCAGACCAGGCATCAGCACCCAGGGAAAGGTCCAGGGATTGGAGAGCCCCATGGCAGGGAGGGGACACGCTGAGCTCAGCCCCTTGTGCAGCACAGCCAGGACCCTGAGAAGCAGGAAGAACAGGGAGGGTGTACTCCAGAGCTGAGACCCCCCCACACCCCACTGCCCCCACAGAGGGATCCCCCACGGGACAGACGCCCACGGATGGACGGACGGACAGACAGGACCAACGCCTGCTCAGTCCCAGTGGACCTTGACTGGGGGGAAGGTCCAGAGGTCAGGGTGGCCCATGTGGAGCAGGGAGCTGCAGGGGGATGTGCTCCAGCGGAAGGGGGGCACATCGTCCCAGGCGGGGCCGCTGACTGCCACCAGCCCGAAGGTGGGGACCATGCCCGAGGAGGTGACCTGCAGGTGGGGACACAAAACAGCAACTCAGCACCGGGGATGGGCTGCACAGCCTGAGAGCTGCTGGGGGAGCACCCCCAAGGAGGAGCCCCTCCAGGGCTGCCCGCTCCCACACCTTCATGTCGATGCCGCCGTGGCAGCGCTGGCGCAGGGCAGGGAAGGGGTAGGTGCCGTTGGAAGGGTTGAGGTCGGAGCGGGCGGAGATGGCGTTCTCGGCGTTCTGGGGGGGGTCGCAGCCCCTGCACCGCGACAGCGGGTCCTGCAGGTAGTTGTTGGACCTGCAGAAGGGCCGGGAGAGAGCCACGGTGAAGACAAGGAAAAAGCCCCTGGATGACAGAAAATTCCTTGGAGGAACAGGCGGGTCTGGGAGTCCCCTGCACACACCGCATCAGGCGGATCATGGAGTCCAGGTCGTGCACCAGCGACTGGTTCCGGCGGAAGATCTGGGCACGTGGGTTCTTGTCATAGGTGAACCAGTCACCGTATTTCCTCACCAGCTCCTGGTTCCCACTGGCGTTGAAGATCTCCTCAAAGTACCTGGGGTGGGGGAACCCAGCAAGTTGGTAACTGCTGCCCCTCTTTCCAGGGCAGGCCATGGGGAAGGGATGGCACTCACGGCACATTGTAGCTGGCCCAGTAGCCCTGCTGGTACAGCAGTTCTGTCTGATCAGCCACCACCACCAGGCCCCTGTGCTGGCAGGAAGAACACTGGTCAGAGCAGAAGAGGAAAAAGCCACTGGGGATAGTGGGGGACATGCTGGGCTGTGGGGAACCCACACTGAGGTCCCCACTGTGGAGTTCCCACCCCAGACAGAGGCGCTGGGCACCCATCACCTCACTACCAGCATCCCCACAGCCACAGACACACCCCACCGCCCTGTGACCACCCACTGGGCTGGGCAGGCACCACCCTCAGGGCTTTCCCAAAGCCACAGGGATGGGAGAGGAGACAGCAGGGGCTCAGGGAGGAATGGAGCCACTCACGGGATCTGCTCCAGCACTGTCAGCACGCCCAGCGCCGGGCTCGCCCTGCCCGGTGTGAAGGCGTTGTAGTCCACCACCATCCACTGGTTGTTGTACCTGGCACGGAGAGCAAGGAATGCGTCCCTCTGGCAGCCTGGGCACCCTCCATCCGATCCCACAGCTCCAGGACCAATTCCCAGGCCCCATCCCACCCCACTCACGTGCCACTGTTGAAGCGTCGGAAGACCGTGGCCCACTCGGGCCCGCTGCGGGCCAGCCGGTTGGCCACGATGTTCCTCAGCCACTCCAGGACACTGCCCCGGGGCTCCAGGTACTTCCACAGGGCCGGGTTGTTGTTCCCAATGGTGGTTTCCAGCGCGACCTGCAGGGCAGGGAGTGAAGGGGAGGGCAGCAGGGCCGGGGAGAGGTCCCTGAGGACCAGACCCACTCACCAACCCACTGCTGAGGACGTAGAAGTCATCCATGGAGAAGATGGTGCCAGGGTAGGAGGAGAACACCTGGACGCTCCCAGGGATCTGAGACTTGCCTGGAGGGGGGGGATGCAGAGCATCAGAAGGGGAGTGTGAGGCGCAGCCCCCCCAGCCCAGTGCACGCACCGCCGGCCGAGGTGCGGAAGGGCAGCGTGTATTTCTTGATGATGCGCAGCATGGCCTGGTAGGAGCTCCAGGTGTCGTGGGCCACCAGCAGGTCCTGGTGGCCTGGCAGCAGCTTCACGAGAGCCGAGCAGGAGCCCGAGCCCAGGACACGCTGCGGGAAGGAGCGGTTCAGGGCAGACTCTAGGTCCTCCAGGTCACCCCCCAACTGCAGCAGCCTGGGGGGGTAAGCAAGGCGTAAGATGTCAGGTGAGGGACGCCCCAGCCCTGGAGCAGAGCTGGCTCAGAGCTCTGTCTGTCTGTCCGTCTCTACCACACCCCAGTGCAGGCACTTGTGCTGGGAGCACCCTGGTGGCATGAGCAGGGAGGAAAGGGGGAACACAGCAGTGGGGAAACTGAGGCAGGGGCTGTAGCGGGGAACCCACCACCCAGCCCATGGGGTGGGGAAGATGACAACCTGCCTTGGCTCCATCCTGCCCCAGCAGAAGAAGACAAGCGGCCAGAAAAGGTGGACAAAGTGGGCTGGGAGTAGAACTGGCTACTGGACAAGCAGGAATTGTCCCCAGACCCTGGGACAACCATCCCCCAATCCCCAGCACCTCTGAGAAGGAGCTTACAGGAAGCCAAAGGGTGCCAGGGTGATCCTGTCCCTGGGGAAGTCCAGGTGCTTGTTGTAGCTGTCCTCCAGCCCCTTCAGCTGCAGCAGGGCCAGGCGCACCTGGGGACAGGGGACACAGCTGGCACCCGGCTCTTGTGAGGAGGCAGGCTGAGAGGTTTTGGGGGACAGGCTCCCTCATTCCCCCAGGGGACAGAGCAGATCAGCTGGGTCTCAGTGCTGCTGCAGAGGCACAGGGGGGAAGCGTCACTGCCAGCAAGGTCATGACTCAGCACCCATGGTGAGGGTGACAAAGCCACCTCCTGTGCACCCCAACTGCAGCACACGAGGCTCTGGCGAGGAGAAGTCACCAGTCGCCTCTACTCATCCCAGGAAGGAGTGATCACATCCCTGTCATCCTGCCTGGAGCTCAGCCAGGACAGCTCGCTGCCCAGCACTGACCACTGGACTAAAGGCCCAGGAGGATCCACGATGGGTCCCTGGGTGGGGGGTCCCTATCCTCACCTGGTGCCAGTACTCGGAGTCTTGCCCTTTCGCCATCTGCTCCTCCATCCAGGCCAGGTTGGCCTCCAGGTAGTTGCGCAGCTTCTGGCAGTACTCGCTCTCGTACTTGAAGGGGCCGCAGTAGCCCACCATGGTGTTCATCCAGTGCATGTACATCAGCTGGGGGACAGGGCCACGCTGTCACCGGCGGGGGACAGCCCGGGGAGGGACCACGGCACGCATTTCTGGAGGGGTCCCTCCTTACCTGCTCGGTGACGGCAGCCTCGGCGAGCCCAGCAGCGTAGGCCTGCAGGCTGTCATTGTACGAGGCGTTGGTGGTCACCTCCAGGAAGGCCCAGCTGTGGGGACACGGTCACGGTGGGTCACGGACGAGTCACCCCACCGGCGATAGCTCCCCCGCGGCCACCGTGTCCCGGCTCGGCTGCATGAGGCGCCCGTCCCGTCCCACCCGGGCCGTACCCGACGTGAGGGATGCGGTCATCGAGGCTGGCCCAGGCGACGGCGGCGGGGTGGCGGCCGGGGAGGACGCGCAGCCGCTCGGAGCCGGGCTCCAGTAGCACGGAGACATTGCGGGGCACCGGGGACGCGGCTGTGCCGGCCGGGACGGCCGAGAGGAGCGGAGAAAGCAGCGGGGACAGGAGCGGGGACAGAAGCGGGGACAGGAGCGAAGCCACCAGCAGCACCCGCGGAGCCGCCATGGCGGGGACACCGAGAGGCGGGGCTAGGCAATGGCCACGCCCCCACCGGCGCCTGCGCGCGCGTGTGGGCGCGGCTTGGGCGGGGCTTCGTTGTGACCACGCCCCAAGGCGCCCTGTTGCATTAATGGAGCGGGTCATATTGAGGGCGGGGCTTGTGCGAGGCCACGCCCCCAGTGGAGCTGCCGTGTACCAATGGGATGAGCCCTGCCTGGGGGCGGGGCGTGAGTTGGCCACGCCCCTACAGCGCTGCCTGTGTTAACGCCTCACATGGGGCGGGGCTTTGGCGTGGTCACGCCCCCTCCCGCCCTGTGGCCGTGGGGACCCCTTGGGCCCCCCCACATCAGCCCCCGTCCCCCATGTGCTGCCCCACCACCCCACGCTCATATCCACGCTCCCATCCCGCCTCTCCCAGCGCCACGCCCGCAGGAGATGTGCGCAGGTTCCCGAGCCCTGCCCCAGCCGTGCCCCGCTTTTGGGGGAACACGCGGGGACCCCCCGCGGGAGCAGCCCGGCCCCCGGCGTGTCCCCGTGTTCGGGGCAGGGGGAACACGCGGGGTGCTGCCGCTTCCCTTGCGCCCCACAGCCGCGGCAGCCCCGGCCTTGTGCACCTCCTTTCACCTCTCTCCGGGGAGAGGGACAGAATGCAGCTCCGCCAAGGAACTGGCCAGGGTGGGAAATGGATCTCTGAATCTCATTAGGATCCTGGGGCTCCGGCTCGGGGGGCCGACCGGCACCCCACAAACAGGACACGGCGCCTGCACGGGGCACGGTTGAGGCTGGGCTGTCCTGGAGCTGGGGACACGGGTGCGGAGAGGGGCACCGGCTCCTCCGTGGGGTATCGGACCACCGGCACGGGGGTCCGTACAGCCCCCGAAGCCGCCCCATCACGGGACACCATCCCCGGGCACGCCCGCGCTGGGCCCGCTGGTTCTCAGAGGGTCACCCCAAAGCGGGGCTGTAGGTGGGCGCAGCACGCAGGGTGGGTGTCCCGGCCTGAAGGGACGGCACGGGGCAGAGATCCGTGTGTCCCCTCTCCGCCGCCAGCCGCGTGGGAAAGCGTCGCTGTCGCTTTAAGGGCGGAGGGTGGCGGCCCCTTTAAGGCGGGGGGGCGCTGGGGATCAGCTGCCCGCGCACGGCAGCGGGGCCGCGCCGACACGGTGGGGCCGCGCCGCGGCTGGGGTCCCCGGGTACCCCCATCCATCCCCGCATCCCCGCCCGGGATCCCCCACACCCCCGCGGGGTCCCCGTCCCCACCCGCACCGCCGCCCCTCTGTCCCCCCTCTGCCCTCGGGGGTGCCCCCGGGTCCCCCGGTCCTTCTCCGTGGGGTGCGGGTGCCATTCCCCCTCCCTGCCATCGGGGTGGTCCCGGGCTGAACCCCCCGGCGGGGACGCGGCGCGGCGGCCGGGGCTCAACCTGCCCGCTGGGGGCTCTGCTTTTTATCCGTTTTATTATTTTTAGCATTAACCATAATTTCCAATTTTATTATTAATTTTTAACCCCTCCTCGCCCCGCCCGGGGAGCGCGGGATGGGGGCCCGGGGGCAGCCCCAGCTCTCGGCCCCCGGGGACCGCTGCCGGTGGTAGGTGTCCCCCGGGGCTGTCCCCGCCAGAGCCAGGGGACCATGGGGCAGGGGGCCACGGGGCTGGCCGGGGTGCTCAGCCTGGCCGGGGCACTGCCAGCCGGGACCCCGCTGCTGCTGGACGTGGGGCACACGATTCCTCCCGGGGGGGATGCTCTGAGCCACGGACGGGGCCTGGATGTAAGTCTGGGGGCTGCGGTGGGATTTGGGGGAGACGCCGGGAGGGATTTGGGTGCTGCCGGGGTGCTGCGGTCCCGTCCCGTCCCTGCTTCCATGACCCCGCCATCGCGGGAGATCTCACCAGGATTTCCTCCGCTGCTGGTTTTCTCCTCCGAAAACCTCACTGCTTGCCAGGCCGGCGCCTTCCCATGGCCCGGGGTGGGTGTGGGCTGTGTGGGGACAAGGACAGGGTGGGGACAAAGGTTTCCACCTCTGCTGGCCCTGGCACAGCCCTCGACCCACGCACATGTAGCACAGGTGGGGAAACTGAGGCAGGGTTAACAGTGACCTGCCAAAAGCAGCCCCATCCGGCCCTTGTGGGGGCGGTGGGAGCTCGGGGGGCCCGGCCAAGCAGCCTCCCCTGTGCCCCGCAGTGCTGGGAGGTTCGGAAGCACAACAGCTCCGAGTGGTGCCACTTCATCCGGAGCAACCCCGACTGCCGGCTGGACGGGGGCTTCCTCAACTACCTCGATGGGGTCTTCTGCGTCTTCCCGCCCCGGCTGCTGCCCCTGGCTGTCACCCTCTATGTAAGGACGGGAAACAGCACTGCTGGGGATGCTCTGCTGTGGGGGGGTGTGCTGGGGACCCCAGTGACCCCTCTCTGTGCCACCCCTGACCCCACAGGCTCTCTGGCTCCTGTACCTGTTCATCATCCTCGGCGTGACGGCAGAGAAGTTGTGAGTGGCCCTGCAGAGGAGGGGACTGTCCCCAGAGTGACCAGGAGCCCCGAGGTCCCCAAGCAGCCCCATCACCTCTCTCTGTCTCCTTCTCTGCCCTTCCAGCTTCTGTCCCAATTTATCAGCCATCTCCACCAACCTGAAGCTGTCCCACAACGTGGCAGTATCCTTGGCAAATCACAGGGGCTCTCAGCCAGGAGGGATGTGGGGACAGGGCAGGGGAGGTGGCCGTGACAGGGTCACTTTGAGTCCCCTCAGCATCATGCCAGGGGCAACCAGTTCTGAGGGTGATGTGGAGGTGACAGCGGGACAAGTGGTCATGTGCTGGCACTGGACAGGAGTACACAGTCCCCACAGGGAGGAGGACACCAGGCCTTTTCCTTGACATCCCCTCTCCATGGTGTCACATTCCTGGCCTTTGGAAACGGGGCACCTGATGTCTTCAGTGCTATGGTGGCCTTCTCCGACCCCCGGACAGCGGGGCTGGCCATCGGGGCCATCTTTGGTAAGGAGACCCCACTGCCATGTCCTCATGGGGTGGCACTTGGGAGTTGTGGGATGTTCCCGTGTGCCGAGAGTCCCGCTGTGCTGCCAGGTGCCGGTGTGTTTGTGACCACGGTGGTGGCCGGGGGCATCGCCCTGGTCAAGCCCTTCACGGCCGCCTCCAGGCCCTTCCTCAGGGACGTCATCTTCTACATGGTGGCCGTCTTCCTCACCTTCGTGGTCCTCTACTTGGGCAGGATCAGGCTGGGAGAGGCTCTGGGTGAGCGCTGTGGAAGTTGGGGATGGTGGGAGCAGCCTGGGGGTGATGGAGGTGCCGTGACCCCCCCATGACTCCCCCATCTCAGGATACCTGGGGCTCTACGTGTTCTACGTGCTCACCGTGGTGCTCTGCACCTGGATCCACCGGCGGCAGCGGGGGGACGGGCTGGCCCCTCCCGGACCCTGGGAGCCAGGTAAGGGCTGCCCACCTGGGATGGGACCCCCGGTGTGTTGGGGTCCCCTTCCAGTGCCCCTGCCCGCTCCTCTTCCCGCAGAGATGCCGGCAGATGTGGAAGAGCCGGAGCCCTCGGGCACAAACAGTGGGGACTATGGTACGCTGTTCCCTGTGGGCTCAGGGCTGCCTCTGCTCAGTCCTCGGGGGTCCCAGAGCCCCCCAGGCTGCTGCAGGTGTGACTGAGCCCCTGGGGCAGGGGGAGCTCCCTGGGGACACACAGGGAACTGCAGCCCCATGCTGGAAGGGCTGGGGAGGACAGGGAGCCCCCACCCCGCTGAGTCCCCGTGGCCCCTCACAGGGGAGGAGTACCGGCCCCTGCTGCCCTCCCAGGAGACCTCCCTGCGCATCCTCACCACGGCCCTCAGCCCCTTGGACTACCGCAAGTGGAGGAGGAAGCCCTGGTACTGGAGGCTCTTCAAGGCTTTCAAGGTGAGCAGGGGGGAACACGAGCCAGGAGGAGCCCCCAAGGGGCATCCCCATCCCTGCTGGCCCCTGGGGCTCTGTCCCCCCAGGGCTTTGCAGTGGGGATGGCGGCACAGGGGCAGTGGGGTCAGGAGCAGGTCGTGGGGCACCTTGCAGGGTGTCCCAGATGGGTGTCCCCTGTGCCAGGTGCCCGTGGAGCTGGTGCTGCTGCTCACCGTTCCCGTTGTGGACCCCGACAAGGATGACCTGAACTGGAGGAGACCCCTCAACTGCCTGCACATCCTCACCAGCCCCCTGCTCTGCATCCTCACCCTGAAGTCAGGCGCCTGTAAGAGCCTGGGGCAGTCCCAGCTTCCAGAAGGGGACAGGGCTGAGATGGCCACCAAAGCCCTGGGGACTGCAGGAGCCTGTCAGAGCTGGCTCCCATTGTGGGGAGGAGGGATGGGCAGGGGGGAGCCAAGCTGTGTTTACAGCTGGATATACCCTCACAAGGGTGGGGGGCTGGGGCCCCCAGCACCCTGGGGGAAAATGGAGCAGGCCTGGCCTGCCTAGGGAAAGCCTCAAGCCTGGTGGGATCCTGTCCCAGCCTCTCTGATGCCTCCTCTCCCCACCCTGTGCAGATGGGCTGTACCAGATCCAGGGCATCTTCCCAGTCTGGGGCCTGGTCTCACTGGTTGCCTCTGCCCTGGCCCTCATCATCTTCATCACCACAAGCAATGAGGAGCCACCCAAGTATCACTGTGTAAGGTGTCCCCCCGCCCTGAACACCCACCAGGGACCAGCACAGCCTGCTCCAGACTGGGCTGAGGGTGCTGGGGCACAGCAGGAAGCTGGGCCTCTCTCCCAGTTGCCAAGTCTCCAAGAGGGATGCCAGGAGGTGTGCAGGGTCCTGGGTGATGCACACAGGGACCAGCCTGTTCCTTTTCCTGTCAGGTGTTTGCTTTCCTTGGCTTTTTGGCCAGTGCCATGTGGATCAACGCTGCGGCCACGGAGCTGGTGAACATCCTGCGGACCCTGGGCATCATCTTCCAGCTCAGCAACACCGTGCTGGGCCTGACACTGCTGGCCTGGGGCAACAGCATCGGTGGTGAGGGCTCTGCTGCTCCCCAGTGCCCCCCTGGCACACCCTGGGGTCCCCCTGCCATCCTCAAGGTCTCCTTTTCTCCCTCCACAGACACCTTTTCTGACCTCACCATGGCCCGGCAGGGCTATCCCCGCATGGCCTTCTCCGCCTGCTTCGGGGGCATCATCTTCAGTATCCTGTGCATGCCAGGGTGGTGGCACATGGGGCAGGAGCAGCCTGAGTTTCCCTGCCTACAGCCCGGGGAGAGCTCCTCATGCTGCGGGATCCCTGGGGAGGAGCTGGGCAGGATCCATCCCGGAGTGCCCCCAGCGCCAGAACACCCCACAGTGTTCCCACAGTGCAAGGGGACACTGAGGGATTTGGGCGTGGCAGGGACAGAGCCAGCAGCATCCCCCTGTCCCCACAGCTGCCCCAGCAGGGCAGGAGTTTGGGATGGAGATTTGGGATGTGCCAAAGGGAAGGAGGGGAGGGGGCCGTGCCTCGCTCCGGTGGGTTTTGGGTGGTGCTCAGAGCGGGCTGAAGCCTCTCCTGGAGTGCTCAGGGTTGTATTCAGCACAGAGAGAGAACGCTTTAGCCACGAGGTGCAGGAAGGAGGAGGATGTGGGGCAGAGGGCTGTGTTCCCTAGAGCTCTCCTGTGCTGTGTGTCCATCCTGAACGTGCTCCAGACATCCTGGTGGGCGTGGGCCTGGGCTGCCTGCTGCAGATGACCAGCAGCCAGCCGCTGGTGAAGGTAGGGCTGCGTGACACGGTGACACAGGCCGGGCTGGCAGCAGGACGCCGGTGTCACCCCACATCACCCTCATCTCCCCACAGCTGGAGCCTGACAGCCCCCTGGTGTGGGTGCTGGCCGGGGCGCTGGGGCTGAGCCTGGTGTTCTCCTTGGTGACGGTGCCAGCGCAGTGCTTCCAGCTGGGAAAGGCCTACGGCGTCTGCCTCATCGCCTACTACCTGGTGTTCCTGTGCGTGGCCCTGCTCACCGAGTTCAGGGTGATCCACTTCTCCACGCCGTGAGCCGCCCCGGCAGATCCAGCCCTGGATCTCGCTCTGCCTCCCACCGCACTGGGGTCTCGCTGTCCCCTCCCGGCCCTGGCAGGGGGACGAGGGCACCTCACCGTGCTGGAGGTGCCAGCCCAGCCCTCGGCCCCTGCTGTGCTTTGGGGAAGGAGCTGCCGGTGCCCACAGCCTCTCCTCGCTCTCTGATCCCTGCAGTTTAAGGAACTCTGGGTGGGAGCCACGTCAAAACCTCAGCTGTGTCTGGTGGCAGTGGCAGGAGCAGAGGGTGGGGAGGTTCCAGCTCAGGGGCACAGGAGCAGTTTTGCCTCCTCAGCTGCTCCACCTTCCCCTGGTGAGCTCCACGCCGTGCTGTGGGACACAGCTGGGGCAGCTGTGCTGCACAGGGGACTGCCAAGGCCCAGGCACACTTTTGTCCTTGGGAAGGACTGTCCCCGTTGGCCTGGAACAGCAGACGGGGCACAGCCAGACAGGGTTAAGGGCACACAGTGCTCCAGGGCCACACTGGATTCAGTGCAAGCAAAGCCTGAGGGAAAAACAAACACCAAACCAAGGGAGGCTGGTTTCCCCTGCTTTTTTTAGTCATGTTTTTCAACCTGAGTTTCAGATCCTACTTTTCACCTCCTCCTGGGGTGGGCAGAGCTGTAGGAAAGGACTTGGAGGTTTCCACACACAGTGTTGACCCTCTGGCAGGACTAGATTTAGGCACTGTAAAAAAGTTGCAATAGAAAAATAAATAAAAAAACCCCACAAACACAACCTTGACTTCTGGCTGCTGCAAGGGCCGTTCCTCCTGCTCTGTGCTGGTGTGACACAGCTCTTACTCAGCACAGAGCCTTTGGAGGGGAGAGGGAACAGCCAGGAGCCTGGGACACCCAGAGCTGTTTTTCCCGAGGGGGTGGGAAGTGGTTTCCAGTAGCTGATGTCCCAAGAGCAGTCACATGCTGTCACACTGGGAACGGCCACAGCACGGGCTCAGTCCCTGGGGACAGGGAATCCTGCACAGTGCCAGGAGAATGGAATGGGTGGGATGCTTCTGCTCCCAGCTGGAGGGTCCACAGGACACAGGCTGGAAAGCAAATTGTCACTCCAGAGGGACAGCCACATCCCTGCCCCATGGGAGAGGGGGGTGTTGGGCAAACACCACAACTGTTAAGACCTGGTTCCTCCTCCTTTCCTCCTGGGCCTGGAGCATTTCTCCTTTTTCTAACAGATACCAGCAGCTTTCACAAGAAAATAACACTCCCTTGTGCCTGCAGCCATTGGCTCTGTCCAGAACTTGCTCCGGGCCACAACGCCCACTTCCTGCCACAAGCAGGGCTAAAGCAATCGAAAAACCCTGGCCCACGTCCCAGGACAGAGGTCAAAGACCCCTTCTGGCCTCAACACTGCACCGGGGCAGCTCTAGAAAGCACAACTTTGAAAGTGTTTTCTTGATGTTTCCCCCTGGCAGGGGGAAGGCAGAAGGGAAGGGAAGGCTCTGTAACGTCCTGGGACAGGAATGCAGAGCAGCTCAGCAGGGCAAGCAGGCAAAATATTCCAAACACAAGCACTTGCCACCGGAGAGGGCGGGCAGGCTCCTCTTCAAACACTGGAAATGCTCCAGCCTGGCCAAACCCCACCTCTGGAACAACACGGGAAGGAGGAAAGGAAGCCGCTGCCTTTACGAAGCCGAGGATGCTCTTTATTAGTGCGCCTGAAAAAAATCTAGAGAACATCTGACAGACACGTCCATAAAATCAGGGTTTTTTTATAAACAAAACACCAGCATACAAAATCCTGCAGTGCTTCCTCCCGTGCTCCCTACAAAATGATTGTCTCAGTCATCAGTCTGTGTGTCGGGGGAGGGAGAGGAGGATAAATAGAAGGGGATGCCCCGTACTCAAACTTTTGTTTCCTTCCAAAGTCATATGGAAGAAGCTAACTCCTGTCACCCTCCTTGGTTTTACAAAAATAATGAACAGAGCGGGTGTGTGGGGGAGGATCAACACCTTGGAGGCAGCACCCTGACCCCCAGCCCTCCAGGGAGCCCTTTATTGCATGATCAGCAGCCAGCGCCTTCCTCACCACAGCTTAAAGCCACAGCTCCTTTCACACCCAGAAAACACGCCCAAAGCAAAAATGAAAATGTCACTGAGCTCTGCCAGCAGAAGTCGGCTGTAGGGGAATGTGGAGATTAAACACAGCCACTTTTTTTCCCCCCACTAACCTTCATAATGCTCATTCTTCCTGCCCACAACTTGAAGCACAATAAACACCATCTCCTGCAGCCCCAGGACTAATCTGGATCAACCTCCCGGGCTGCGACTCCACGCAGAGCAACTGCAAGAGCAACAACTGCACTGCTTGTTAACCTGTGGGTGAATTTATGGTTTGGAAAACAGCCCTTTAAAGTCCTTCACGGGTCAGCTCAGAAGTAGTTTCATACCTGCAAGTATCCAGAAAGGAAACAACGAGTTACCCATGAGGCACCCAGGGAATTTGGCAAAGGTTGGGAGCAGCCACTGGTGCGTGTGTGCTGCCTGGAAAGCTTCCAAGTGCTCCCACCGTGCCATGGAGGGAGAGATTTCCAGAAGCAGCTCTGTCTTGCCTCCCTCTGAAAGTCTCACCCACCCAGGAAATGCTCCTGAGCTGCCCAGGTAGGATCAGTCCTCTCCTGCTGTCCTTGTGCCACGAGGTGAGGCCACCAAGGAAAGGACAGGCATGAGGAACAAAGGGAATGGGGACACATCTCCCACTGCCTGGTGCACCTGGAGGAGGGAGGAAGCCTCCCCAGGAAGCTCCACTCTTAGTCTGAACCTGAGGGAAGATCAAACAGCAAGAGATGAGGGACCCTGCCAGCTGCCAGGGACTTCCAGCCCTCAGACCTTCCAGTGCTGACAGGGAAAAGAGGGACCTGGAGAGACAAATGTTAATAATTGATGACACGAGTGCCACAATCCCACAAACGTGGCAGAGCTGGGAAGGGATCCCTTTTTCCTCCCTTCCTCCTCATCCCTCAGCTCTCAGGTGCAGAAAAGCAGACAGGTGAGAAGAATCCTTGTTTTCCACACTTCTCCTGCATCCAAAATCCAGGGGAACAGCAGAGCTCTTCAGTGGATCTTCCCAAGATCTGACTGAGAAACATCCCTGCAAGGGAGGAGCCCCACTCTGAGCTGGGACTCGCTCAGCTGGACTGAGGACTGACCAGCAGGACTGTGCAATGCCCAGGAGTTCTCCTTAACCCAGAGCCAGCCAGAAAAATCCAAACTTGGAGCTGCAAAACCTTCCACTATTCCCAGCCACTTATCCGAGCTAAGGACCAGCCAGGGAGGCTTTACAGGGCAGGTGGCAGAACCCAACAGCCACATCACCCTGCAGAATCCCCCTCCCTGAACACAACCAGGAGCTCTGGGGTTTGCAAAAGTGACCCCAAGGCCAGGCAGTGCCACGGGCAGGACTGACCAGCAGCGATGCAGATACAGCAGAGAGAGTCTCCAAAGCCCTGTCCCACCTGTGGTCATAACATGAGGTGCTGGCCCTCAGCTCTGCCTCAGAACTGCTCAGGGACAGCGAAATTCAGTAATCAGAGCTGCAGCTTCTACAGGGAGTACATCTAGGTGTGCCAAAAAGGAGGGGGAGGGCAGGCTGCCCTTCCAAAGTGCTGAGATCTCACACCACCTCCCCTTTCTTTGCGTAAGGAAGGTGGAGAAGAAACAAAAACTCACTCCCTTATCTTTTGTCCCTAGGTTAATGGTACCCTTTGAGCAACAGGGATCTTCCAAAAGGGCCCAAGTTTTACTGTTAAGCAGGTGACTTCAGCGAATTCCCTGCTGTTAATGGATTACACATCCCTTTCCCCAAGGTCTGTTAGTGGTAAGACAAGCAGCAGGAGCTGGAGCCTGGGAAAGGGCTCAGAGGGACAAGGGCTCTGTTCTGCCCAGATGTGCTGAGCATGGCATCACACTCCATCTGTGTGCAGCAGCCTTCCCCAGAGCCCCCCAGGCCTCTGGCTTCTCAGCAACCACTGCTGGGGCGAGATTTGATCCCTACACTGGTACACTGACAGATCTATATACACCCTCCCAAAATACAGCCTGGGGAGGAATACTCTAGGTTATTGCATAGAAGGTGGCTCGCGTTAGCTAGGCCTAAATGACAGTCTGGGAGCGTTGTCGGAGGCTCAGGGGCTTCAGAGAGCTGCTGGAAGCAGATGCAGGCTCTTGCAGTGGTGTTTGAGATTCCTCTTTCCTGGAGTGCTCCTCGTACCACTCCTGCAGCAGGGGAGTAAACAGGCAGGGATCAGGCTGTGCCCCACACACCCCAAAAGGGCAGAGCCTCCTGTCTCTGCCAAGTGAGGGCACCTGTTTTCAGGCACAGAGGGCTCTTTCCACAGCCCTGGATAGATCCTGAACTCCTGGAACAACCCAGCTAACTGCAGCATGGCTGTGGTGGGTGCACCGAGACCTCGCCACCCACAGCCCAAACAAACATCCCTCCCCTTAGGATGTCCCTCCTGAACACCCAGGGCTTGAGTACAGCTGCTCCCATGATGTCTGGGACTTGCAGAGCTGCTCCTGGTGCTGGGCAGCACCAGGGTGTGCCAGGATGTCCCGTCCCTCAGGCACAGACCAAGCACAACAGGCAGGGAGTTTCTCTGCAGATGACCCAGTAAATAATGTAAATGGTAAATAATGTAAATGGTAAATAATGTAAATGGTAAATAATGTAAATGGTAAATAATGTAAATGGTAAATAATGTGTATTTTCCTCAGGGGAGCTCAAGACTCATCCCCAATCTGTCTGCTCTGGGAACAAAGGGCAGACTCAAATGATTACAAGGCTAATTCTTTCAGCACTGATCATTGTATTAGCCCATGACCTTCAACTGCCTTTGGCAGGACAGTGACCAAACCCATGGCAGAAAGCTCCT
This sequence comes from Pseudopodoces humilis, assembly GCF_049639895.1. Taxonomy (NCBI): domain Eukaryota; kingdom Metazoa; phylum Chordata; class Aves; order Passeriformes; family Paridae; genus Pseudopodoces; species Pseudopodoces humilis. The sequence goes on from NC_142219.1 coordinate 9,705,950, forward strand.
GACCACGGATGGCACTGGCAGGAAGGTGCTTAAAACCCAGGGAATCTGCTGATTTACTTGTCTCCCATCTTGCTCAGCCTGCAAACCAGGCAGCCCTGCCTGGGACAAGCCCTGGTTTCTGTGTCAGACTGACACACCCAAGCTCAAGCACATTCCAGAGGTTTAAGAGCTCTGTGCTCAGCAGCCAAGCCCCAGCAGACACCCGGGGAGCCCAGGGCAGCTCAGCAAAGCACAAGTGCCTGTGCACACCCCCAGCGTGGTTACTGTGCCTGGCCTGACACACCTGCACCCACTGAGGAGCTCCGATGTGCTCTGTGGTTTCACAAACCCCTGGCCTCAGAGGAAAGCAGCCCCCAGTGCTTGAAAGGATGGGTTGTTAATCCAGGGAATGTTCTCACCACAGACTTGGTGGCACAGCTCCAGCTCAGGCTCACATACCTGTATCTCCTCCTCATACATCTTCATACTCAGATCACTCTTGGTCCTCGACCTGCGTCCCAGAAACACCGTTGACATTTGCTGAAGAGTTGGGGCAAGGAGGAGGAAACACCAAAAAAGACATTCATCAGTCACTGAGCAGCTGGATCTGTCCTGGAACTTCAGGCATGCTTCCTGTGGACACCCATCACCCACTGATGAGCTCAGACTACCCCAAGCTCCTCCTGTTGTCACCTGAGAGGCTGCAGCACCTCCCTTGTGGAGGTGACACAGGGGTACAATGCTCATTATTTAAACAACCACTTCAGCTCTTCCCAGATGCATGAGACAACAGTTCTGAGACAAGAGCTCATTTTCCCATGTTTTAGAATGGAAGCATAAGCAGTGCCATGGAGAAAGGAAAGACCTGGGATCAAGGCCACCATGCTGCTGCATAATGCCCCAGGACTGTCCAAACCTCAGTGCATGATGGCACAGAGAGAGGCAGGAGAATTATGAGATAGTGGCTTCCTTAGAGGAAAAAATAAATATGCTTTTTTTCAGTCAGCACAGGGCCAGGACAGCTCTAAGGGAAGTTTGCAGGCAGCAGGGATGAGCCTTTGTCAAGGCTAAGCAAGGAGCAGCTGCTGCTTTTCTAGAGCAGCAACATTTTGTGGTGCTGCAGAGTCCCTCCAGCAGCTCAGCCCTCAACGCTGCACAGGCAGGTGGAACTTCTCTCTCCAGACAGACAAAGTGGCCTGGCACACCTCCCTCTCCTGCAGGTGAGACCTTGCAGTGTTCTTACCCCGTATTTGTCCATCTGCAACACGATCTTCTGCAGCTGAGCTGTTTCGGTGGCAGCTGAAGTCCTCTTGTATAGCTCAATTATGCCAATCACCTCCTCCTTGGAGATCTCCTTCTCCAGCACAATGCCATTATCTTCTGGAGTGGGAAGAAACAGAAAGAGAGACCAAAAAAAAGTCTCCAAGAAAAGCATTGCTTCAACAGCTGCTGCAATAACCTTGGAAGGCAAAGCCTAAAGCACACAGGGCCAAGCCAGAGGTCAGGTACAGTCTGTACCTGCTTTTGGGACTAGAACATGGATATGCTTGACCCCCAATAAGGCAGGGAGAAAGTTAACTGGTGTGTAGGGCTAGAAGACCTTCTGACTCAAACTATTCTCATCAGGCTCCTAGGTATCTTAAAAAAAAAATAAATCTTGTAGCTTTTTTGCTAACCTGTAAATTAAGAAATCAAATAATCACACAAGAGTTGCTGCCTTTTGACCTTCACCTGCCTAAGAGGGCTTGGGAGTCCAGGGCTGACCAATGCCCTTCACTGCTCCCTTCAAATTGGGTGCAGGAAGGATCACAAGTGTTTCCCTAATTAACAGCTCCTGGGCCACAGATTTGATCTTCTGGCACCTGAAAAAACGGGGGGCTGTGGCCTTCAGGTGAAGGAACAACAGGAGAAGGGCTGTAAGCCATTAGTGTGGCATTGGCACCTGAATTGGCAGGTCAGGAAGGTACCTGCAGTTCCAGACCCCCCAGCTCAGGAGAAAAAGGACAGTGAGTGATGAGGGGGATGGAGAGCCCAGTCACTGCCAGTTCCTAGAGGAGAAGGCATGTCCAAAACCAGCACAGAGTCAGCAGCCTAAGTACAACCAGAAAATGTGGGAAGAATGCACAGGCAGTGTCTGTAGTCCTCCAGGTCATGGCAAAAAGTCCAAATCACCCTGGAGACACGTCCTGCCATCAGTGAGTGTATTAGTGAGGAAGGGAAATTGGTTTAAAAAAAATTATTGAGCTTTGCTACATCATTGTTGCAAGGTTTCCTAGAAATCTCGCATGAAATGCACACAGACTTCCTATTTTCAAAGAATTTGGTTGAAATGGCTCAAGTGGTTTAAGTTTGTATGTGTGTGTGCACACAAACATATAGACATATATAAAACCCACATAAATACACCCACACATGCTTTTTGGGGAATTCTGGGGGAGAGATGAGGGGCAGAGCAGAAAGACCAGACAGGAATATCACACAAAAAAGCAAAAGAATTAGCTCAGAATGTCAGGCTTAAAAGGAAAAAAAAAATTTAAAAAAATCTGTTTTTTCCTGGCCAATCACATTCTCTCCTACAGACAAAGTTCCAGGGAGAGAAGACACAACGTTGTAGGTCGGCCAAGCCTCAGTTCTGACCTTCTGAATCCTGGTTCTTCCGAGTGTAGTTCATGCGGAAGACAAAAGCGTCCAGGATGAAAGCCACGATGATTGTCATCACCACCATGGTCACAATGTAGAAGATCATGAAGTACAGACGGCTCCAGTGAGTGGTTTGGGATGTCACCCCTTCCTAAAGAGGAGAGGGAAGAAGTGAGCAGCGCACAGAAGAAGGGAGAGGCAGTGTTAGCTGCTTGTCAACAGGCACAAAGCAGCACAAATACTCGGGCCCCAGGGACTGCTTGTGCAATTCCCAAACAGATCCTTGCAGCTAAAAAGAGATGTTCCTACAGGCAAACACACAGAACATCCAAAGCTGGTGGCTGTAAGTGCCACTGTGCCACGAGAACACAGCTTGGACAGCAGGGTGACAAACTGGAGCACAGGGTGACTTTGTTTGTCCAGCCTGTGAAGGCTGAAAAGGTGCCCAGCAGCATGGCAGGGGCCAAATGCCTCCCAACAGTCAGGACCAAAAGTCACCATGGGAATAAAAGCAGTGGTGGTGTGGAAGGTGTGCCTGAGCTGACAGAGCCTGTGCTGCCTGCAGGGCTCACTCACCATGATGATGTACCAGTCATTGACCACCGTCAGCTCAAACAGTGTCACTGCACAGAAGAGGGAGAAAACACACACAGCTAATTGTTTTATCCATCCTGACCTGTTTCACAGTGATTTTTAGATAAAGTGTCTGACAGGGAAGACTGACACAAGACAGCAAAGTCTGAATAAAGAGAGCAAATCCAGAGGGAACTCAGACCCTCCCCACTGCAATTACTTCAGACAAAGGGGGTCAGACCCACGGAACCTGCAGCATGGCTTCATCTCTGTTTCTTAAAGAAACCAGACCTGACTCTTCACCAGAGAGCTCTGAAATCTCCAGGAGATAAACATTCTGCTCACACATTAAGAAAAATCATGGAGAGTAATCAACACATTCAAACTATTCCTCATCGGAGAGTTTAAAGAGAGGCACTGCTGCTGGTTCTTCAGAAGGGCAGTGATTTAATGCCCTCATTACACACCTCTGGTCTGACCACCAGCCAGAACAGATCTGCTGGCTTCCAGCTGGCTCTGAGAGACCTCTGCTTACCCTGCAGAGCAGGGCTGGCACAATCAGTCAGCTGGAGCTCTCCAGACAGAAGGAGCAGGATGCTGAGTGAGGTGCATTAGCAGGACTCCCTGGGAGAGTCCCGGGTTCACATCAGCATTACAGCATTACAGAGCCATCCAGCTCTGCAGGAACACAGGATAAGCTTTCCTAGGGACAAAAGTGCCCTCACCAAAGCTGTTCAGAATGTTGTCAAAGTTGTTGAGATAGTAATAACCTTCTTCCACAACTGTTTTGTTGCCAACTGTGTGGTTCACCCAGCGGTAGGAGTCTGCGACTGTGCTTGTGCTGGTCAGAGAAAACAGGACAAAGAATCAGCAGAGACTGGAAAAGCAAGGGAAATCTAAAAGGATATAAATACCAGCCCCTCTAGAAGGTGGAAATAAGAGTGGCAATTTCTGCCTCTTGGCCAACACTTGTCCTGTCCTCTGGAAGGAATCCTCTCTCTTTCACAGCTCAGGGAGCACACGGAGTCTTTCAAATCATTCAGCAAGTATTATACCAGAGAAGCTGCAAGTTTGAGCTCCTTGGCTCACACCCTTCAAGCTTGGCATTTCCAAGTGGTCTGCCATCATTAAAAGTGAAAAGGGAACAGGAACAGGACAGCTCAGAGTCCAGGACCAGGTGAATTTATTTTGGGTGAATTTGTTGCTGGACAAGCAACTCTGGCATTATAGAAACAGAATGGTTTGGGTAGGAAAGGGCCTTAAAGCTCATCCAGCTCCATCCCCTGCCACGGGCAGGGACACCTCCCACCATTCCAGGTTGCTCCAAGCCCCATCCAACCTGGCCTTGGACACTTCCAGTCATGGGGCAAGAGAAATGAACTATCTCCTGGATTTTTGCCACGTGTTGCCTTAGCTACAAAACCCCATTCAGTCCCATCCTCTGGCCACTTCTCCACAGGGAAATGGAGCTGCCAGAGCTCCCTGCTGCTGGCTGAGTACCAGAAGCGCTGTTGAGGGGCTGGATTTGAGCTACTCACTTGCAGCAGTTTGGGTAGACCACACCAGCAAAGAACTCCATGCCAACGATGGCAAAGCAGTAGTAGAAGATGAGCAGGGTTAAACCCAGGCTGGAGGCAGAAACAGAAAGAGCACTGTGCTGCTGGAGAGTTGCTAAGGCAGGGAAACACAAAATCCTAGGCTGGTTGCTCTGGGAGGAACTTCCAAGGGATGGGAAGCAGCACTGGAAAGCCCAGCTCACCCTCCCTGCTGCTGTGGCTCTGCAGCTCTTGGCCTGCTCTCATTCAGGGAGCCCTTGGACAAGGAGCTTGCCACTCGCTGAAGAGAAACCAAAGAGCAGCCTGGACTCCCTCCCAGCCTGTCCTCTGCTGTTAAATAAACTTCTCTCCACAGCTCCTTTCATAAAGAACACCACACACTGCTTCTGCCCTCTCCACATCCTCGGACTTGGCAGGGACTGTGCCAAGAGCAGGGCTCTGCAGCCAACTCGGGCCTCCTGCAAGGGCAGCAGGGCTGAGGAGGCCCCAGTCCAGCCCCAGGCTCCCTCTGCCCCACCATTTCACAATACTGCTCCCCAGGGGCCCTGCTGAGCACAGGGGAACACCTGGGGCCGAGGGGATTCGTTCTTCCCACATGGGCTTCATCTCTCAGCAAGAGCTGGGATGGGGGAGATGAATTAAAACAAGCAGGGACTCGGTTATCCTCCGAACACAAAAGCAGGAGGAGGCCCAGGGTGCTGGAGTGTTGCTGCTCCAAGGAATTGGAGGATGAACACTCCACTGGTTAAGAAGAATCAGTAACTACCCACTGACAGATCAGAGCAAAAATCCCTTCAAGCAGGTTGTCCAGGTCCCTGTCCTGACCCCAAACCCTCACTCCCCTCTCCCTGCCATCACCCAAAGAGCAGAAGTTGGTACCTGGCCATGCGAGGGAACAACTCAAACATGGTGTCCAGGACATTCCTGTAGCGTTTCTTCAGTTTGAACAGCCTGAAAGGAGAGGCCAGGAGTTACCCACACCCTGCAGCATTCCTGGTGTTGGGGAAAGAGCTAAAAGGAGAATCCCAGCTCTCTCTACCTCCCAGGTCAATGGCAGTGAGGTTTCCTGACAGCTCACTGCTCTTGCTCAAGTGGTCTCTGCTCTCCTTCCTGCTGTCCCACTGGAATGTTCCTGACACATTCAACTGTTCACAGGACTGAGGATCCCAGGGGGGAAAAGGCTGTCATTTTACATGGCATGATGCAAAAACAGCTATTTAAAACTCCTAAAAACTGTAAGAACTTACACTAGTCCCATGTACAGGGTCAGGATTCATTCCTGCTTCCCCCAGACAGAAGCTTTTCTGTGTTTCCACCATGACCCAATAAAAACTGATGAAAGAAAACTGCACTGTGCCTGCTAATTCAAGATTTGGCAACCCCATCAGCCTTTACAGAGAAACACAGCTGCCAAACAGGCTTTGGCAGGGGAGGAACAGAGAAAACATTATTTTTTTTTTTCCCCTCTTGAGTGTCATGAAGTGTTTTTAAAATCCTCAGTGAAGAGCTAAATTACATTAGCTTGTTTTTAATGAAACATTTTGCCTCAAATCCCTTCCCCCTGTGGCTCTGGAGGTGTTTGTGAAGGTGAGTGTACCTCGACATGAGAGGGTTAATCAGCCCCAGCTCCCTGAACTGCAGAGAGGCTCCAGGCCATGGTCTTGCTCTGAGTGTGAGATGCAGCTAGAGCAGGGCAGTACTTCACCCTAGAAAGCAGCATCCTTTGAAAACTGTAATTTCTGGTAATTCAATGGAAATTATTAAACTGGCTCAGACCATCTCACCCTGACAGAAAAAGCTTTTCTCTGAACAGCATCAGACAATTTAGAGGAGGTGTAAGAACCCCACGAAGGCAGACACAGGATAATCTGCCCCCAGTAAATCCCTTGATCTCTATTAGAGATCAGCTTAAGCTCCAAAGCACGGGGTTTTCATATCCCATCCCAAGTTTTTGTTATCGTTCGTTTTGATAACTCGGGCTAATCTCATTACCCCACGCAATTCCTGTTTGCCACGGTCACATTCCCACAGAGCAGTCCTTGCCCTCTCCTGCTGAGGAGCTCAGTCCCCAGTGGGACTGATGGAAAACAAAGCTGTTTTCTCCCACCTGCTCTCTGGAATCCCCCCCTTCCCAGCCTTTCCCACCTCACCTCAGCAGCTGGAGGGGTCGCAGGACCACGATGAAGTAAAAGGGCTCCATGTCAAAGGCCAGTGCCATGAGCCCCAAAAATGCAAACAGGGTGACTGAGAAGTCAAAGCTGGAAAGAAAAATGAAATAGAATAGATGTAAGCAATGATTCAGCAGCAGTGCTTCAGCAGAGAAGAGGGATCGGTGCTGCTCCAGCCTGAGAAGATGCACGAGGCCAGGGGCAGAAGAATTGTAAGAGCTGGCTGATGGCCTTCTCTCTACAGGCTTGGCTCAGAAGTTGGTGCTTCCAGCCCAAAAAGATAAGTGTGTACTCACAGATTCCAGCCTGAGGACAGGTACTCCACAGGCCCCAGCCCAGTGGTCTTCAGGAGCAGCTCCACGCCATAGACTGCAAACCAAGAGGGATCGGGAATGAGCAGCACCACAGGAAAGGCTCATGGGAAGGTCTGTCCTTGTAGATGTGTGGGGATTTTAAAGGATTTCTGAACAGGGGTTTAACAGACCCCACCCATCCTCCTCATTCTCAGTGGGGTGCCAAAGAGACTTTTCCCCTCCCAATCAACACATTTTCCTGTGTTCACAGAGATTTCTCTCCGGAAAAGTCTACAAAGCAATGCCTGCCAGGCACACCACTGTTCTGGATGGAGGCTCTACAGCCATGGTTAAGTTACAACTTCAATTCCCTTCCCAGCTCCTCAGGAAATGACACAGCTCTGTTGGGAGGCATCAGCTTACTTGTGAGGAAGACTATGTAGCTCCACGGGACATTCCTGGAGAAGAAATTCCCTCCTGCAAGACACAAAAACAGCTTTCTCAAGCCTTCCCTTTTTTCCAATCCCCCAGCACCACAGTCAAGGAACAAGGTGTGATGTTTCCTACCTTGCAACATGAAGGTTTCAACAAGAATCCAAATTCCATTCACAGCCACCACAGTGTCTGGAAAACAAAGGAAATACCCATAGCAAAACCACTCCTGGATATCCATTTCTTAAGCTAACAAAAAGAATACAATATAGGACAAGTGGGCAGGGTCACTGGTTCCAACTCAATGAACAAATTGAACTCATAAATTGGGAGTCTTTCCCCCATGTCTTTCTCCAGGCCTTTAACAGATGCAGTGCCCTTATGTTAAAAAAAGAACCAAAACTAAAAAACTCCAAACCCAACCCCAAATTACTGAGTTGGAATAGATGATTTAGAAGCCAGCAGGTAGCACCAGGAGGAAGCACTTTCTCCTCTAGAGAAGAGAAGCACAGACTCCTCACAGGATTGCCAAACAATCCCTCCAGCAGTGAGGACGCTCACAGCTCCTCGAGAGCAAACAGAATGTGGCTGAGTGGCAAGGCACTTCCTTATCCAGCATCCTTCAGCTGCAAGATAAACCCCCCAAGGTTTGGGAAAGCTGATCACCAACCCACCTAAATGCAACAAGCTGACTCCTCCAGCACCAGCCCCACAGGGCGTTGTGCAGTGAGCCAGGGAACCTCTCCAGAATGAGAGCTGAGAGCCCAGGCTGCTGGTACAATGAAGAACTTCCCTCCCTCTCCACCAAAACTCCAAAATTTATCCATGAACCATGGCTCAGGCCACACCAAGTCCTTGGAGGGCTGGCAGGCACAGCACACCAGACCCACATGAGCAAGGGAGCCAGGCAGAGACAGCTCATTGCTCCTACTCACACATCGTGTACTGGAACACACGGGACTTCACCAGGATGTTGATGCCTGTGTGAAGGAAAGGATGACCAAAATGTTTACACCATCCTCCACACCACAGATCCCTCTATCTTCTCCTTAGAGACATTTTCCATACCAATCCTCAGCACAGAAGCTAAACAGATCAGCAGATGATTAACTTTCACTTTTTGGGAACATATATCCTTAATCCTTATATCATATATCCTTATCCATAGATCATATAAATTCTTAAATATCCTTTAGAATTTTAGCAGCAATGAAGTAATTATCCTTAGCCCCCAGGATGTTTGGTGTCCATGTGCTAATTCTGGGGTGTGGACAGAAGTAAATGCTCTGTGTTTGGAACAACAGGAAGGGTTGGGAGCATCAGCAAAGCTCTGAGGGCTGCCTGTGGCAGCTGGATTTGGATCACAAGGTGTCAGCTGCTCCCCAGCAGCACAAAACACCTCATAAGAGCTGCAGGTTCTTAATTCTGAATGGCTACATCCAGTCAGGAAACTTGGGGCACAGGAGGTAAACTGGCAATGCATTATTCTGATGGGGGCTCCAGGCCTCTTTTCCTTTCCCAAACTGCAGTTCTGGAACTGGATGGAAGCTGCAACTACCTCTTGGGACCAGGCAGCCTAACAGCTTTTGTGACAACCCAAATCCCAGTCCACAGTCACTGCAGGAATATTTACAGGACAGAAATCTTCCCTGGAGACTCTGAATCCAAGTCTCTGGCCTCAGAGGCTCTGGATACACAGGGAGTTGGTTAGAAGGCCTTCCCTCAGGTGTTTGCCAGGGACATAATAGGAAGTCCTTTCAGAGTGTCCTGCCTTCGTAAAGAAATACTCCTCCTGCCAGCTGAACACAGGCTGCCATGAAAACAGTGTGTTACCTTTAAAAATAAGGAAGGCAGTCCGTGGAAGGTCATCAAACCAGTGCTCGCGGTTCCGTTTTGCCTGCGAGCAGAACAGCCACGGTCAGCAGCAGCCAGAGCCACATCCATGCAGACAAAAGGGCAGGCATGGACACCCACCTTACCCCCATCACCTCCCTCTCTTAGGCTGCCTTTGTTTCTTACCCAGCTCCTCTCTAACCGCTCCTTTTCTCTCCCTCCCACACACAGCTCCCTTCTTCTCTACCCAACAAACTCTTACCTTCCATTTTAAGCCAACAACTTCATAGAAATTGTAAAAATCCTTTAGACTGCAAAACAGAAAGAAAGATCTGATCAGAGCCTTGAGGGTGACCAGGTCTTTAATTGTCCTTGTCAGACATCACTGGTGGAGAGCCCCTGGAAGTGATTAACTCCTTATCAGAACTGCAGCCACAGCCGACAGAACTCAACAGTGACCTCTTCCCAGCCTGGCCAAAGGCTCCTGACTGACAATAGCCAGCATCTCCTTTCTGTAATGCTTCAGCCCTTAGGGGAAACTCTGACTCTACTGAACTCCAGAATTTTACCACTGAGAGGAAAGACCTGAGGCTTAGATGCCAACCCCAAGGGATGGAGATTGCACTGCTCTTCATGAAGAAGTCTTGGACTGGCTTAATTACTCATATGGTTCTTTTCTAACATCTTTGCACATTTTCTTTTCAAGCTAAAAATGAAGTTTGAAAAAGGACATGAAAGCAAAGAAACTCATAGGACATGAGTGCCTGGCTAGGTGCTCGGGGTCAGGCCTGTAACAGCTTTTATGTGTCTGCAAGTGAGGACGCTGAACTTCTCAGACTCTTACTGGTGACATCGGTGCCTGAATTTCACAACTCAGTCTTTCTCCCTGTGCCATTTTCAATACTTCTCTGTGGCACTTGACTTCAAGGAGAAGCATCAGCACCAGTTTCATAGGAGAGTCACTTGGAACCTGTCTGTGGCCAGAACAAAGGAAAAGGAAGAGAAGATCTCCTGCTCTAATTCCCTCTGCTCCCTTGCTGGTTGGAGTTAGTTGCACCCACCCCCCACCAGAATGGCAATTCTCTGCCTCATAACACCGAGGATGCACCCTGAAAGCACCAGCAGAACTAAATTTTAATTAACAAAACCCTAGGGGTAAGGGGAACGACAGCCAGCTGCTGGAAAAAAGCAGAAACTTGTTAAGCTGTGAGGCTGCAGTGTGTGAGGAAATGCCCCTCACGGGCCCCAGCGCTGCTCCCCAGCTCCTGGCTCTGTTCTGGCAGGGGAGTGGGAAGCAGATCCTGCCTGTGAGTGCCAGCACAGCGCTGTATCCACAAGAGGGCATGCAGGAACTCCAGCACCTCCCAAGGAAAACCTCAGCTCTCAGGGTACCCACCGCTCCCAGCTTCCCAGAAAAACCCTTCCTATTCCCACATGTCACACAAGGCTGGTCCCATAAACCCAGCCATCCTCTCCAAAGCACAGCCCCAGCTGCAGGGAGTGCAGCAGCAGGACCATCCTACCTGACTAAAGGGGTATTGCTCTGATTCAGTGCTTTGAAGGTGAGATATCTCTCCCTGGCACACATCCGAGGCTTGTAGAACCGCAGCAGCCCTTCGAAGTGCTTGAAGGAAATTCCAGACGGCCTCTGGCAACAAAGGAATGCTGTTAGAGGCAGCAGGATCAGGCAGGAACGCACAGAGGCTTTTAATTCTCACTCTGGATTTGTTTTAAGCAGGATTTCATACATTATAATTGAGCCCCCTAAGTACCCTAAGCTATTACTTTAACACAGCAAGCTCATCCCAGGACACAGAGATCAGAAAGCCTTCCTGGCAATCGGTCCCTCCAGCAAATGCAGAACTGTTCCCCGTTGCCCCATCACCTGAAAACTGTCCAACCAGAAGCCCCAAGCAGAGTCCAACCCCTCTTCTTGGGAAATTAGCAGGCAGCCTAACAGATCCCATCATGGCACTTCTTTAAAACCATCTAAACATGAATTAATTTACTAGAAGTGGGTTAGTTATTTTTGGGTCTTATTTCTCTTGCTGCTCCGACAAGTTAAGCAAGGAATCAACCTTCTCCCCATAGCTCTTGTCCCTGTAAAAAGTTGTTTGTAGGTGAATTCCTTCTGTTTCTGCACTGTTCATTTGTGCAGGATCTAGAAAATGGATTCTGCCTTCAACTGTATGACCCATCCCTCCTCTCAGTAGTGATGCTTGGTAAGCCAAACAAGTCCTCAAGTGACCCAGACTCAATCAGAGAGGAATCAATGATCACATGCACTCCAGAAAAAATTTCCCTCATTTTACCAAGCCACAACCTCACGCAGGCTGAACTTCAGAGCACTCTGCTTTTTCTCCAGAAACAGAGGTGAACAAGTTATGTGAATGAAAAAACCACCAGCCCGTGGTGAGTCTGATAACAATCAACAGTGATAAATGCCCTTTATTTGGAGGTGCTGTTTAGGCAGCCCAGCCCAGGGTGCTGTGCCACAGCCGTACCTGCTTGGTGACCAGCAGCCGGTACGCGTGCTGGATGGCCGTGCGCTTGTGCAGCAGCAGGGACTTGAACTTCCTCTTCTCAATGTCATTGAAAGTGTCAAACACAACAGCCAGAAGCTGAGGAGACAGGGAAAAACAGTGCTGTTTTGACCCTTACACTCTGGAGGGTTTCAGGGAAGCAGGGAGAGGCACTGCCTGCAGCAGGAATGCTGAGGGAGGCGGGATGGAGTGGGTGAGATCCCACAAAGGGATCCCCAAGCTCACGGCTCTGATCCACTTTTTGGAGGAGGTCCAAATGTTTCTGGCCTCTCAACACTTGCTAGTGAGTTTTAGGAGCTACAGCTAAACCACACAAATGCCAGCAGAAAACCATATCAAAAGATTAATTCAAACGCCCTGATCTGTTCCTGGAAAGCAGGGTTGGAGGGCTGCTCTCTGGATTCACCCTTCCTGGGAGCTTTGGCTAACACACTGCAAAGCTAACCCTCCGTCTGGGAAGGCAGTGGAATCCAACCACAAGCATCAAATCCCTCACCTTGGGCTGCAGAATTCCTCAGCTCCTTCGGCAAGCCCTTTTCCAGCACTCACATCCTCCCCTGGGCAGCCGTGCTCTCACTCTGCAGTGATCAGCACTGCAGTCCTGCCATACTGAGTAATTCCATCCTCTTCAAACTGATTTACAAAGTATTTCGGGCAAGTCCAGATAATAAAATGCCATTTTATGATAAATAATTAAGACAGAGAAGGATAATAAATTTCATGCAACCGAGTATGTCACTCCAAGCAGGATATTAATGGGAAAGTAGTTGGAAGATGCTCATATAATTTGGTTTTCTGTGATTTAGTTCAATTCCTCATGGTTAGACATTAAAAGAGTTCTATCTGTAGTTAAGCTGCCACTTCTAGAAGTGTTCTGCCAAAGGGTCTGAGCTGATTGCAGAGCAGTTCTGGGAATGGGGAAGGCTCTGCTGAGCAATGAGCTCCAAACCCAGGCAGAGGGAAGGGAAGTGCTCCCCTGGGGACTCACCAAGTTCATGATGAAGTAGAGCTCAATGGAGAGGTACACGATGAAGAAGACGCAGGACCAGGGGTTCCGGGCGTAGGACGGCATCATCACATCAGGGAAACTGCACCCCAAAGGACACCAGGGTAAACACCAAATAACTCATGGTACACATCCCACTGCAAGAGCCACAGGGGATGTGTGTGTGTGTATAAACTCACATCTAAAGATCTGCACAGTTGTACAAAACTCGTGGAAAAAAAAAAATCAACACAGCAAGCACACCGCTCACACATCCCAAACTCCAAATGGGGTTTGTGATGTGGTTAAGGGCTATGCTTTGATACTTAACAACAGCAGTACAGCCTCGGTGCAGGTGTTACAACCTCAGATTTATTCCACCCTTTGCTAATTTCCTAATCCTCAGGGCTCTCCCTGACAGCAGATCAATATTTACTCACTGCTGTTATCCCAATTTCCTAGCAGGCAGGTGAGCTGCAGCACAGGAATAGGAAGTTACTTCTCAACAGCAAGCTGTTGGCTGACAAAGAAGCACAAACACAAATTTTCCCTTCTTGGAACAAGGCCTAACAAAGCTGTTTCCTCCCTTACTGCCCCTCACAGTGATGAAGATGTCTGAGTCCTTAGAGATAACTCTGCAGCTGAGGTCACAGTGTCCTAAAGTAAAATGAAATACCAGTTCTTCCCATGCAGGCTGACCCTGGACATCTCTCAGGCAGAGGAAAGGGGTCACCCATTTGGAGACAGAGCATTTCTGCAGATAAACTCTTGGCTCTGCCAGACTCCTCTGGGACAAAGGGAAAGACTGAGATAGAAGAGCATGAACTTACTTTGAAGTGGTCAAAAGCACAAAGAGATTCACCAGACTGTTCTCTAAGGTATTGAAGTACTGCAAGAAAAAAAAATCCCATGACAAAATGCAAGCAGGAACTCATAGGGACATTTTGTTCAAAGAAACAACCAGTCCCCCCACCCCTTTGGATACAGTCACTCCCACAAACCCCTGATGCCTTCCCTAGGGAGAACTACTTCAGCACTGGTCCCTTTTAAAGTTCCCTGAGAAATGGTGTGTGAAGAGTTAAACCAAAAGCACATTTTTCTGAGTACTTTCTCCCAGCCAGCCACAGCCTTGGCAGCAGCAGGAACCAGTGGCTGCTGGACTCTGACCACGGCAGTGGAAGTGGCCGAGCTTTGCCCCAACACCTCCTCCCCTGGGGACAGAGGAAGATGGCTCTTTTGGCTGAATGAAGGCATCAAGAACAAGGAACAACTCTGAGAATGTTCCCTTTGGGACATCCTGTCTTGGAGGAAGTTCCTTCCACACTCTTCCTCCCCAGCAGAGGCTAAAGTAGGGTGACACTGTCAGGCCTGTGCATGGTCTCACATGGAATAAACTGTGACTGCACTGTAATGCTGGACTCCCAATGAAAGAATCAAGGTACTCACCGGATCCGAGTGGTTAGGAGAAAACAAGTAAAAACCTAAAGAGGCAGCAGAGAAAATAGAGGAGGAGAGAAAGGAGAAAGAACAAACAAAACGAAAGTCAGTTCAATGTCGAGCAGTGGAGCAGTTCCCAAAGGAAGGTCCCACTAACAGTAAATCCTCTCTGACACCCTGAAGATGGACTATCAAGAAGACTTTCTCCACAGAGATTTGCCAAGAGATGCCATTGGCATTTCACTGCTCCTTTTGGAAAATAAACTTTCTGGGGATGCTTTGGACTGCAGCAGGAACACTCCAGACACATTTGTGGGGATGCAGATTAAACTGTCAATGTTGAGGAAGGGCTGGTGGAAGCAGAGCTTCAAAACACAGGCCACTGATTGTGCTCTGGCAGAGGTCAAAAGGACTTCTGTCTCAAAATCAAATACCCAGATTTCAGATTTTTTGGATGTTTTAACTCTGCATTCCAGATGACTGCAGATGAAATGGGATAGCTGGAAGATCCTGGCAACACTTTGAATCTGATCAGCTTTACATTCATCCAGGCTGTTCATGTTGCTTTTGGACAATCACTGGTTAAGAGCATCACTTCTCCATCCATAAATACAACTCACCCAGAATAGCAAATATCACCATGAAAAAAAGCAGGAGGAGAAGGATGTCAATAAATGGTGGGAGGGACTGGAAGATCTGTCGCAGATTTCTGAAAAAAAAGGAAAACATTAATAAACTAAAATTTGCACATTTACTCCTCCGGGTTGTCAGGGGAAAGAAAAAAACCCACCACCAAAACCCCACACTTGAGGGCTCTCTTCCCACTCCCTCCAAGGATTAAAAGTAGAAAGCTTGCTAAATTAAGATAATTTCCAAGCTACCCATCTGTCCCTTGCAGTCAGCTCTCAGGTACTGCAAACAACACTAATGTCACAGTGTCAGCTCTCCTTCCCCAAAGACCAGCTCTGATTCACTGTGCAGTTTCCAGGCAAGCCAAGGAGCAGAGCCAATGCAGCCACACCCCTGTGCTGGTTTATCCACCCGAGCCCTGTGTACCGACAGCACATCCACACTTAGCTCACAATGGAACCATCTCCAACACAAACGCCACTGAAAGACGCTGATTTTCCCAGGATGCCTGTAGGATTTGAGTGTTTTCCCTCCAGCCCAGCCCTAGGAACGAGGGCAGAACCCCCAGGCAGCCCAGCATCACCTTCTGACGGCCCCACAGTAGCGACAGTCCACGAGGAAGATGCAGCGCAGGGCGCGGGTGATGCGCACGTGCGAGGTCTGGCGCACCAGCACCACGATGGCCTCGATGAACTGCACCAACAGCACACATGTCTGCAAGAAAGGGGGGAATCAGAGGCAGAGCTCTGGCTGACCACCTGTTTATTTGGACATTTGAAGGATGGGAGGTGTCCCTGAGAGTTTAGGGATTTAGCATGAATCATTTGGCAGCCAGCTGGGATGTAGTGGCTACGTCATCCCTGCTGCGGTGCCGGAAGATGTTTAACCTGGCTCTTTGGTTCTTGGAGGTGCTAAAGGAGAAACCCTGACAATCAAGCAGACAACTCACCTTGACCATAGTCCTTTTGTGCCTGATAAAGGTTTGGAAGCCCAGCCACCTCATCTTCATCGAGAGTTCAAAGACGACCACGATTAACGCGAACAGCTCCAGGGTTGCGTGGACCTGCCACAGCACGGGTTTGGTGAGAACAGCGGTCCAGGAGAGCCCACACTCCTGCCCCTCCTTTTTCAAGGAGCAAGGAGCAGACAGCAGTCTGAGCATCACCTTGAGGCATGCAGGAAAACCCCAAGCCACTCTTTTACACCTAACAGAGCACTGTTTATCAAAATTTCTATATCTAATGCTTTGTACGGTTTCCTCTAAGGAGCACCAGGTCAGAATTTCCTGAAATCCATGTCCCTTCTGGGCTTGAGCAATACAGAAACAAACTTATTGATACATTTGAAACAAAAGGTCAAGATATCAACAACTTGAGCAGAAACACTCTGAAAAAAGATGAAGACTGCAATTTTTTTTGGTGAAACACGGGAAGGAGAGCTGCTGGGCAGAGAGGTTTTACACAGAGAAGGGTTTTTTCTTGAATTAGACATTCTGGAAGATCACAGGGAAGGTCCTGATCTGTGTTCTAGGAACCAGTGGTGGTGCTGGGGTAATGGCACCAGCCCTGACAAAAACTTTGAAACCACTGCATCAAAGCATGTAGATTGCTGAGTTATCTCATGAAAAAGGGAAAAAATCCACCCATTTCTGTTACAAAATGAAGAACTGCACAAATCTATAACACCAAATGAGTGCCACTTTCACTGTGCTCTGCCTAGATCAGATGGAAAAAGGAAGTTTTGCTGTCTGGCCTATCTGCTGTCAACCATTTACAGAAGAAGCCAGGTGGATTTTTTTTCCTCTTACTGCCTCCTCCTTCCTCTCTGTCTGGCCATCGTCTTCCTCTTACCCACACTGCAGAGCAAGCAGCCTGTCTCATTTAGCCCCCAGGTACTTACAAAGATGCCCAGACGGAGCATGGGGACCGCTGGAGCCTCGCAGAGGGACAGCAGCAGGAGCAGCAGGGCTGTGCTCAGCTCCATCAGGTAGAAAAGGTGGTTGTGTGCAAAGAGGTAGGCAGCGAGTGCTTTGGCATTTTTGGGGTGAGTGAAGAACTTGTCATTATTTTCTCCTTCCTAGGGCAGCAGGAATAAAGAAGGGAATAGTATTAGTCATTCTTAGTACTATAAAAGAGTGAAGAATGTAGACTTTTATAGGGATTAGATACAATTCCCAACAGACTGTTCCCATTTACAGCCTGCTGTTGACGCGTTTATTGAGGAATGGACTCTACACACACGGGACATCCCCTTCTGTTCATAACCACATCTCAGTAATGAAACTCCTTAATATCCACAAACCCCTGAGCCTTTTCACAATGAGGCAGAGAGCTGGGAGAATTTATAAAGGCAGGCAAAGAAACTTCAGAAATGTTCAGAAACATCCCAACATAAACACAGCCCCTCATTTACTTGCAACCACTTCCACATGTTTACAGGCTTATTTGATTAAACTTCTCTAGGACAGAACATGAAAACACCCAGATAAGCTCCGGGGCACCTGGCTGACAGTTGTTCCTCCTTATCTTGGCCTTGCAAAATGTCTGGGAGAAAACATTGGAGCACACACAGTGTTTTCTGCTTCAGGAATGTAAGACAGACTCCATGAAAAATTAACAAGTCTCTATGCTGATCTGTTACTCCCTCTTAACTAGAAAGCTTAATTAACATTAAAAGGTCAGATACTCCATCTTAACACTTTGCCTACAACTGATTTTCAAACAGCTACATCGTGACTATTTTTACTTCTAGGATGAAACTTAGTTTGGGGAGTTTTAGAGGGTTTTCATGCAGAACCACCCAACAGCTTCTTCTCTTTCTCAAGTCAACAGTTTTGGCAAGGGAGCTTTTGCCATTCACAGGAAACTTGCAGCCTCTTGGGAACTGTCATAAGAGATCACTTTTCCCCAGCAGGGCCACATGAATGTACGAGAAGTGTTGAGGCTTTATTTAAATGAACATCTTTCCAGGCAGGCAATTACTGCAAGGACAGTCAAGCTATTCCTATCAAAGCAGAATAGCTGTGTTTGCAGATGGGTAACGAGGTCAGGGAACTCTCTCTCCTTTAGGAAGTGAAGCATTCTCCAGACTTGCTCAAGAGAGGGCTCCCAGTGTTTCTCACTTAGTGCAGCTCAGGCTGGGTTTCAGAACAAACCCTGCTGGGTCGGCGAGCCGGGCTGGAGCAGCACAGAGCCAGCCCTGCAAAGAGCCCAGGCTGAGATCAGCAGGGTCATTCCCATCCACGCCTGGCAGAGCACACTTGTGGAATTACAAACAGCCTAAATCCTGCCTCTTGGGAGCCAAACAATTCCAAACCTGGCTGGACAGCAAAGCCCTCTTATCCAGACCTGACAGCTGCCTGCAGCCACTGCTCACAAAACTCTCTTGAAGTGATTCTACCTCATTTCAAGGACAGTGTCATCGTGGGCATTGGTCAGGTGGCAGCAGCAATCATCCCCATCCGAAGGGCCAGGCCTGCTGTGCCCATTACCATCAGAGCTGCAGCAGCTCAATGACCCTTTCCAGAGCTGCTCCAATAATCAGGAGTTTAAACAAAAGCCTGGGAGGGAGGCTGGACCCACCCTGCCATTGCCAGGGCTGCTCCAGCACACCACTGAGCGCTCGAGTGCTGCCAAGGTCTAACCTACACTGTTTTAAATAACTGAGAAGTGAGATTTCTCTGTCCTGTGGGGTCAAAGCAGGGAGGAACAAACGGGTTTTGTCACCTTGCAGTGGCTTAAACCAAAAAAAAAAAAAAAGCCCAACTGGGTCCAAAGCACCTCAGAGTTTTGAAAGGGAATGAAGAGAAGGAAGGACGGACAGTAATGGAACCAGCAACCATTTCAGACTGGACAGCTCTGGGAGCAACTCAATTTTGGTGGCTAATTCCTCACACCAGATTACAGCAACCTTAAAAAACACCAACTGCAAACCTTGTTGCAGTCAGGATGGTGTTTCTGGTTGCTGAAGCATGGGTGGGGTTTCATTCTCTGTTTTTTTAAGTATTATAAATTTTGCTCCTGGGCTGATCCTAATCCAAACATCCCTTAATCCCGTAGAAATCAAGACCTCTGCTTTCTCTCGTACCTCACATCTCCTGCAGGACTTGACTGACACTAACTGGGCCACACACCCCACCCCATGGCCAAGGCAGGATTGGGAGCTGCACTTGCAGAACAGGAGACACCCCCAGGTGTCTCTGGTCATGCTGGCCACTGACCATTCTCCCTGGAGTGACTGTAGAGATGGGATGACAATCTGTGACCAGCTACAAAAATTTCCATTTGCCAAGCTGGCAGAACTGTGCACGTGCTGAACCCCCCAAGCCCTGCAGTCCTTGGGAGAGGGTGGGTATTTTGTTGTCCAGATGCTCCAAATGACTTCCAAAGCCTATCTGGAGGTGCCTCCAGCACCGCCCCACTCCTGAAGCAGAATCCCCGGCAAAACACCAAATTTCCAGCCTCAAAACGGAAGCTGTTTGTTTCCCACAAGCAAGAACCACCGTAGCTCCTGCAGACCATTCCCCCAGCTCCAGCAGGGCTCACCTGGAGGTAGATGGCTGCCTCTTGGTAGTTCATCTCCCAGTTGTGCCGGGCAGAGCTCTGCTGGGCGCAGCACTCCCTGGCCGCGGGGCTGGAGGCATCGTTGACAACGTCGTAGCTGCCTCCATCTGCATCAGAGAAACAGGGATTGACCATTAGGGAAGCTGGGATGGAGCAGGAGGCTCTGGGATCACAGACAAGCAGAGTAGCCAGGAAAGTGGCAGCTTGTACACTGACAAATGGACTCTTGGCAGGTAAGAGCTTAAAAGAGACACTCAAACCCAGCACTTCCACACGGGAATGCTCCTGGAAGATCATCAAAAGAGACAGTTTCTTATTCCATACAGCAAACAGCTCTCCTGGCTCAGAGATGTGTGCTGTCATGCCTGAAGCTGGCTATCAGCATCAGGAACTATAAGCAGGCAGGTAACAGCCAGCAGCCTCCCAGGACAGCCAGCCCAGTGAAGAAAAGAGGGTTTGCTGAAGGAGAAAGAAGTTTTTGCACATGTCCTTGGAGCAGAGGCTGTGGAAGGATGGACACAGCACTGCCCCTGCCACGGGGCACCAGTGTGAGGAGAGAAGCTGTCAGCTCTTTGTGTGGAAGGCCCCATTTCTCACAGCACTTCAGAGTCACTAAATAACACATCTTATTTAACACTAAATAACTAAATTTCACAGCGCTCTGAGGTGCTGCTAAGTACCGACACCCCCATTATGCAAACAAACTGCAAGATGAATTTTCTGTTCACACTCCACCCATTAATTCTGAAATTTCTGAGCACCTGTCCTTCTCACCAGCAAAGAGCTATAAACAATGCCATACTGAGCATTTGAATCAGATTTTGTAAATAAAGATTTAGTTAAAAAAAAACCCCAAAACAATTCAATTGTAAAAAAGCAACTCCCAAGCAGAGCTACACACGCACAGTGCCCTTCCCATGGGAGAGTTATACAGGGCATGTATGTAAACTACAAAATAATTGCCACTTTTGCATTCTGCAGCCTCAGTATGAAAACTAAGCAAGAAAATAATTACTGCACAAAAAGGGAATGACTCTTGGTCTCTTCTTCTGAGACTGGGGGTTTTGTTTTACCTTTGACAAAGAATACTGAGCAGAAAACCCACAGCAACGAGACCTGCTTAGGGGCTGTGGTGGAGCTAGCCACACTCTCAGTTCTCCAGAGTTTCAAACATTTCCCACATCACATGGTTGTTCCTGCTCTCAGAAGAGACTTCCCTCCTCCAGTGCCTCATGTTCCCAAAGTGGGTACATGTAAAATTGAGCTTGCCAGCACAGCAGTGCTGATTTCCCCCTTTTTTTATGAGCACAGGAGCTGTGGTGTGGCAGCTCGTTCTCCCTGTGTTCGAAGTTGTTATCTGAGAGTGGGCAAAAAAGCACCACGAGGTTCTTTTCCCCTCTCATGACAGCCTGCTGAAGATTTGCTGTGACAAAATAATCCTCGATGAATTACTGATTCAGCCTCTCCAGAACACCCTCTGGAGTGGAGAGGGAGCCCATGCCAAAAACTCTACACCTGCCAAGAGAAATGGCACCATGTGCTCCTGGCAGAGGCAGGGAGTGGGAAGAAATCAGAACCCCTTCACCAGTGCACAGCCACAGCTGCCTCTCCCACCCCCAAATCAAATTAAGATAACATTTCTCTGCTTTGTGAAGACCTTCCAGATTGCACACTCAGGTTGCTGAGCATTCTGCAGCACGAAGCCTGTTTCTCTTCCTTGCTTCCCCCACACCCTTAAAATACCACTCAAAATCTGGACAAATGTTTGAATGAGGCCGGTTCCTCCCCCGCACCCCTTGATTTAGCACAGCTCTTGAAAAAAAACTGAATGATGGAGTTTTTATTTATCCACGGAGCTGGAATGGCAGCCTTCTGGTTTGTCTGCTTTTTAACTAAGAGATGACAGCCATATGCAAAAATCAGAAGCGTTATATTGCAAGCTCTAAAAAGTTCTTAAATCCTGTTATTTACAAAGCTTTTGCTGGGGATGTGTCTCAAAAAAGACAGACTCCCTCAAACTGCAGTCTGAGAGCAAAACCTTTTCATATTTGATGCTTAGCAGTTACAGGAGGAGCATACCTTCATCAGAACCTGGACTTTACGTTACAGAATATACAAAATTTAAGAGGATCAAAACACGCTGTGGCCAAACCAGCAAAGGTCTGGAGCATTAACCTAAACACCATCACACTGCACTCTGCCAAAAGATGCCAAAATCACCTTTAACCCTGAAGCAGCTCTTTTGCAAACATTAACCTCTCTGGGAAGGATTGACACTAGGAAAAGACACATCCCAGCAAAATCCCCAGGACAGGACCCTGCTCTGTGCTTCCCACAGAAGCTGAAAACAGAAGAGCTGTCCCAGCTCTGAGAACAAGGCTGCAAATACAAAACAGTGCTCAGAGATGCAAATCAGAACCGAAAAGCAGCTCTAGAAATCAAGATGCTTTCCTGCTGTCTACAGCAGGCACAGACAACAGAAAATGCACTGAAGTGTTCCGGTGGGGAGCTGCATTTTGTGGATCAGCTCCTTTCCCATCAGGTACCAGAAGGTTGATCTAGCATCCCCGAGGCAACAGCATCATCTGGGTCATAAATAATAATAAAAATAATAATAAATTTGAAGAGCAGCCCTCTGACTGAGTGCTTGGCAGCCCTCCAGCGAGCTAATTTCCTCAGCTGCTCCCAAGATAACAATGACACAGACTAATGCAAGCTCGGCTCCGCTCGTGCTGCACGACATCCCCGACGGCGTTTACCATCAGTATGGAGCTGAATGAGATAGGAGGATCTCTCCACAGGGCTCCCGGAATCCTCGAAGTAGATGGCAGGCAGCTCTCTCCACTGCATGGCAGCCGCTGGTGCTCGCACAGCCCCAGTTCCTCCCTCCCTGCCGAAAGCTGCTCCTCGATTTCGCAGCTTCCTCAAGGGAAAGCTCCGCACAAAAGAATCTGCTCTGCTGCCTGCAGAACTGAAGGGTTTCTCCCCTCCCCTCTGAGGAAGGTGGCTCAGACCTCAGTGAGATCCTTTCCCTGGCTGTTTCCGAGGGCGAGATTTTGGAAGGTTTGGCTGCAGGACGAGGAGCTGCCAGGCACAAGCGTGCTGGCGGAGCGGGGATCTGTGTGCTGCGCTCTCGTGTTTTGGCATTTAGCACAACTTGCTCACCAGCAAGCACGATGAGCTAACGGGAGAGGAGTCAAAGTGCTGAGCAGGCACAGCAAGGAATCTCCAGACAAAAAAAAAAAAAAAGAAAACAGGTATTTTGTGAAGTTCGCAGCGCAAGGGCCACGCCAGAGGATGCAAACTGAGCTGGTCACAGGTGGCAAAGCTTCTTCCTTCCTTACACTTGTGTAACTTATCCCAGTTGTTCCCTGAAAAGAGAGAGAGGGAGGGGAAAAAAAGAAAAGAGGGGAGGGAAAAAAAAAACCCCACAAAAAGGAAAAGCAAAACCAGCTGGCTGCTTACACAAGGCATCCGGAACGAGACTGCCGGGACTCCAGCATTTCCATTCAGTGCAGCCGAGCATGCTCCTGTGTAAATAGTTTCCATATGTCATCATTACAATAAAAAACAAAAAAAACAAGGAAGAAAGAGAAGGAGCATAAACTTTCCAGAGCCCAGACCTCTCCCTCTGCAAAACAAATTCCCTGCTTAGGGGAAGGAAAAACTCTCCATGGGCTGAGAGCAAACAAACTTTTCTCATTCAGAGGAGCTCATGCAGCCACGGGGGATCTCCAGGGCAGAGCTGAGGGGAATAAGGGACAGAAAACATCCACGGGAGGCTGGGATAAATCATCCTTCCCAGCCAGCTATTATATACCAAACTGAAGTCACTCTGGAATTCCGTGGTCTTTGGTGTCTGCACTTCTTTAAATAAATAGTAATTTTTTTTTAAATTCCAACAAACTAGTAACCTCCCACAAATTCAAAGAGTTATAAACCAACCCTACAGGGCAGCTCTTCCATTTGCCTTGGAGTTCCCCTCGTCTGGATCTCATTAGCCAGTTTGCCAGATGTTCTGCTTTCCAGATAGCACACATTTTTTATGGCCTTGCACTGAAACAGAGGTTCCCTAACTGGCTCACTGCCTGGCTCCCAAAGCCTTTACTCCACTTATCAGGACTTTCTCCTAAGTGGCTGAGGATGGTTTGGATGCTAGTTTCCATCCTGTCCAGATATTGCTATTTTAGCAAGTACACCTGTGATGACAGAACATCTGAAGGCAGAAGTGACTGAAATCAGCAAAAAATATCCTTATTCTGTCATTCATACTGCTCACACATCACGTGTGCAGTCAATGTAAGATGCAATATGTGAGTCTCTCCAGTGAGTTCCATGAATGAGTAACATTTCTCTTGACAGGCAAAAAGAAGAAATGCCAAGGACACAACTTCAGAGACAGGACACACCTTCATTCACGTGGCCTTGCAAGGTCCCTGATTCAGCAGAGGAAGGAAGAGGAAGGAAGGCATCACCTCCTGCAGCTGGGAAAGGTCAGACTGTCCAGGGCACGTGGTCTGGGCAGCTCCAGTCACCAGTGTGTTCAAGGCTGGATGGGGCTTGGAGCAACTTGTCCTGGTGGAATGTGTCTGTTCCTTCCAATCCAAAGCATTCTATGATTTCACCATTCTACCATTCAGTTGGAGCCATTTCTTTTCAGGCTGTGCATTCCTCACTGCCACAACCCCCTCCATTTCTCACACCCTCCATCTTCACTGGACCTGTAATTCCCAAACTCAGCCACACAGCCCAAACTTTTGGTTTAATACAAACGTAACCAGGCATCCCACAGCACTCAACATGAGCCCATGGAAGAAGGCAGATCCCAGCAGGATCTAAGGTTCTCTTGGTGCTCCTGGATCTCCTGAGCTCGCATCCAAGACCTGTCCCAGTGCAGGATCCCTGTGTTGGCAGAGGTTTCTGGCTCTCTCAGTGACATTGCTCCCTGAGGCTGTGCTGAGGATGGACAAGGAGAAGGAAAGCACTCCAGAAGCACTCCTCTCTCATGGAAAGTTCTCATCAGCTGAGCCACAGGGAACACTCATTACAGAAGGTGCAAATCCATAAAAAAACATGGAAACAAGCTAGATGCCCACCCTTCCCCAACACAATCTGTGCAGGCATCTTCAGTCCCAAGGCCAAGATTTTAGTCAAGTATTGGAGTTGTCCCAGCACCAATGATGGCGTTTTCCATTCCAAGGGCTCACAGGACACGCAGCTTCACCTCCAGAGGATTAATCTTCCCTCCCTCCTCCAAGGAGGCTGGTAAGAAACTGCTCCTTCCAAGCACTGAGGCACAAACACACATGAGCTCATCTCTTCAAGGCCAGGCTCACCTACCCGGGAGAAGAAAAGCTGGAAGCTGCCTGGAAAGCACAGCTGGTCTGGCACTTGGCCACACATCTCAGAGGTGAGCCAGCCAGCCAGGGAAATCACTGCCTGATTGCCAGTTCAGCACCGTGCCAACGGGAGCATCGCAGGACTGGTCTTCAGGGCCCAAAATGTCTTAGTGCCTGTCCTGTTTCAGGGGACAATGTGGCAAGGAATAGAACAGCCATGGGGAAGTCTAAACAATTTGCTGTCAGTTTGTTGCCTAGGAAAAAAAGGGCATCTCCAACAGAGAGCAGTGCCAAGCCCTTCTGCTACAAGAGAAATAATCTACTTCAGAATATTTCGAGCCAGCGTAACTGAGTCATGCTCCTCCTTGGAGACAACGGCACAGCAGAAACAAATGCAAAGGCCTCAGGGCTTACTGTATTCTCACAGCACTCACTTGCTGTGCAGCTCAACAAATAAAGTCATTTCAGTTTCCTATTTAACACAGGAAAGTTTCTTAAAAAAATACGGATGTTGCCACTTCCTGTTAAAAGGCAACTCAAGCCGACCGTCCTCGCCTTGACTCGAGGATGCAGCGAGTTCCTCCAGCACCAACACAAGCTCACATTGTGCCTTCATCACCACAGGGAGCTGAATCCTCGTGAAGGAGGAGCAGATGTCCCTCAGCATGGTAAGTCACATTTTATATATCATTGCCTCTTCTCAGTCGTGCTGCCGAGCTTCTTCTACGGAAGACAGCTTATGCCCAGCACTGTTTAATTAGGGGACCGCTGTATCCTTGCTAACATCTGCACTGCACACATGTAAAACCCCCGGTGCACAAGCTGAACACGATGCCAGAAGAGCTAAAGCATGGTAGGAAATGGTTTAGTCCCAGCAGAAACCTCAGCTCCATCCAGCTCCTGCTCTGAGTGAGGCAGAGCCAGTTAACTCTTTGCTCTGTGGCTCGGGAGAAGAGCCATGATGATCCACTTGGATATTCACTTCCTGCACCACCCTCCTGGGGACAGAGACATTTGTAAGGAAGAATAAAAAAAAAAAACATTAAATAAAATAAAGACTTCCAGGAAAATAAGGATGAGGATAATTTCACCCATCTACAGCAGCCAAGCTCAGTTGGTTGGAGATCCTCATCTGTGCAGTTCACTGCCTCGTCTCCCCAGGACACCTGCTCTCCTCTGATCTCATCCCTGAGTCACTCTGGCTTATTTTTTTTCCTCTTGAAATATTATGTGGGAAGTTTTGGCCAGGAACTGTTTGATCCTGGGACAACTTTCACTCCTGAATACATAGCAGCAAGAGGCAGAGGGGCAGAGCCCTCCTTTTTGGGGTGTTTGGGATCCATAATTAGGGGAACAAGACTTCAGCAGCTGAAGATGAACTGACAGATGCAAACCACCCCCAGTCTAAGCCCTGTTCCACAAAGCTGCCTCCTGACAGATGTGGGATTAAATGCTCCTGCATCTGAGAGTCCATGAAATGTCACAGGGAGACCTGGAACCAGGCACTCCTTCAATATCAAACTGTGAAACACAGGAGTTCCTGCTTCTTAACAGAGCTGCAAAGTCAAATCCAAAGCATTTTTATTCAGTAAAAGTCTCACAAAATGAAAGGTTGCATTAGGAAGCTGTAATTAAGAATCTCACCTGTGTCAAGCCAAATTGCTGGTGGTTTCATATCCTTTCTTTCTTATCTTAACAAATGAACCACAAAAAGGAGAAGCCAAAGCCACAACAGAAGGATCACCTACAACTCACATTATCCATCCTTTCAGCAGCCAATATGCTCCATAATCTCATCAGTCCGATCGTATCACGGCAACAAAGGCTTTACACACACTGAGATAAAATTATACCATAACTGGAATTAAATATCTGAGTCATTGAGGGGCTCTTAGGAACAACTAATGAATGGAAAAAACAATTGGAAATAGTTAAGCTTTTGCTGAACCGAACCAAAAGGGAAAAATAGAAGTGACAACTCTGCCTAAGGCAGAGAGAGAGGCCAGACGTGAAATACACACACACACACATTTCCAATTCATGATTTTTGAGGAAGTAAGGGAAAGAGACAATACCAGAGTCCCTCAGCTATAGCATTGCTTTAACATATCCTGTTACATGAAGGAATTTCCTCTTTTTGTTCCAAGAAGGGAAACCGGTATCTACTGCTTTAAACACATTAAAGATCTGCTTTGGCTTTGGTAACAGCACAATGTCAGCAGTTTAAGAGCACGTTCCTCATTCCAATTCTCCAAAGCAGAGCCTTTGGATTTCCCTGATGCAGTTTGGAAAGATGTTTGATTAAGCTGCAATCTGGCCTCTTTAACGAGAGCAGTGTGCTGCCAGGACTGACTGCCAGCTCCAGCCTCCAGCGGCTCTCCAGGGAAGTCACAAAGTTTGCAGCGGGAAGCAGAGAGGAAGCTCTTCCTTCCCTTTGGGAGAAACCAGGATTAATCTGGGTAACAAACTCCCAGCATGGCCAAAGCAGCACTAGAGTGAAGAAGGCAGTAATAAGGTATGTGCCTTACTGACCTTTTCTCCCTGAAGAAAGAGGGATAGCAGGAAAAATAAATTTAAACATAAATTTAAAAGTTAAGTAACAAAGTCTCAACATCTTAGCGTGACAGGCTGAGACCAATTACAGTTATTTGTTGTGGTGCAGCAATGATAAGGAGGTAATTAATTGTGTTTTGTAGTGTTAAAACATGACTCCACCACACCGATGCCTTTGAAATACAACACTGCCACATCTCCTCTGCCTTGTCCTTCAGACAGGCAAGAGAAGCTGCCAACTTCAGAGGAAGACAGAAGTAAAGGAGCAGGGAAAACCCCAGCCCCAGGTGCTGGAGAACTGCTCTCCATTAAGAAAAAAGGTTTCTGCACATTTGGTGGAAGCTACTGCTGGCAGGAACTGGAGGTTGCATTTAATGGCAGGAGAGGAAGGAAGGAGTTCAACCATTAATGTGACATCTGCTAAGCAGCTGATTTTCCTTCAACTGGGCCTTACTTCAAGTCCCTCACACAGAACCACATTTTCAGCAAATGGACAGCTTTGACTTCAAAAGTCTTCCACACACAGAAAGCAACATATCCTTTGAATCCAGATTTTAGAAGAGCTACTGCTGGTTTCCCAGTGTTTTGCCTGGAAATCTTGGCTGGCTGGCCTGCAACCTCCTGCCTGGTGCAAAACACCTTCACTGTCACAGCAATGTACAGACTGCCTCAGCTGCAGCCTTAGAAATCAAAAGTCATCTGCTGATTTTCAAATGCCAACCTTTAGAATCAGCTGTTTAATCTCTATTTACTGTGGGAATGGAAGAATAGGTCATACAATGACTGTGTCATCTGGCTTTTCAGCAAATATAGAATACATTCAGTATTTCTTGAGATTCCCTGTAGCACTATTGGAGTGTTAAACCCTGAACTCCTGACAGGCTGGAATCATTCAATATGCTTTTTTATTTCTCAAGTCCTTTAGAGCACCTTTAACTCTGCTGACCACATTTGTCTTCAGGATTTTCTTCCACTCCCAGGTGCTATTCCTTCATTTGATACATATTTATCTACGTATCTGTATATCTTTTGTGTTAGCCAGCCCAGGCATGCTGGTACTGTGACTTTTTGCTGCGTCTCCAACAGCTTTAAAGCTCCCATGAACATTTCTGTTCTCTATGCATTGAATGCAAACAATTTTGAATGTTTAAGTCTTCTCCTTTGCAACCACTAGAGATAAGGTCCTGCCACCAGCCTTGTATTTGAAAGGAAAGGGCTTTGACTTGGTCACTTCACCCCCCTGACCCAAAAGTCAAAATTTCCCTCAGCGCTCCCACTTCCAGGATTGATCACTTAGTCTTAATTTTACAGGCATTTCTTCATTTGGTTAACGAAGACCAGGAACATATTTGCACATTGCAGTGAAATCCACTTTGCTTTTGTGCCATAAACTTTCCCAGCTCTGTGGGGGACTGAAACCGCTCTCTGTCTGCAAAACAGTTATAGCTGGAATAAAACACAGGAATTCCCACGTGGCAATACAGAAACACACACGTTATGTGGGAAACACAAGTGTAGCTGAGATGTCCAGCCCCACAGAATCAGGGGGTTTAACACGGCTGTGCACAGAGATACATCCTAAATCTTCTTCCCCCACGCATAAGCAAGAGAAGAAAATCCTTTTGTTCCAAACAGACATCACCAGATCGTGATGGTAAAAGCAGCACAGGATGGAAAACCAGCACAGCATGATTCAAACCACATCAGTGTCCTCTTGCCACACTCAGGATCTGTCCCCAGGGCTGGGGGGCTGAACAGCAGCTCACCTCTGTGTCCCCCAGGTGAGGCACAGGTGCCCCAGCTTCCCGCGGAGCCGCTCACCAGATGGCCCGAACCCTAACGCTGCTCCTGCAGCTCCCCATAATCAAAGCAGCCATGTGGAAACCAGCCTTCTTCTCCACATGCAAGAAGCAATTATGTTAAAGACAGAGAGAGAGCCCTGCGAGGTCCAGATCAAAAGCCAGAGACACGGGAGGCAGGAGAAAAGACCGATCAAATTCGCCGCACTTTTCCCAGCTTAAGGATCAGAAATGGAGCGTTCTGGCTCATAAATTCTACTTCCAGCAAATTCAAGCCTAAATCCCCTGAAGGCAATAAGGAAAAGGCAATCAACAACAACTCTAACCACTTCACAGATGCTCCTGTTTAGTTTATACAGCACTTCTTACAGCATTGAAATGGGTAAAATGGGATTTCAACGCAGGGGGGCTGACGGCAGCAGGCAGGATTCCTCAGTGAAGATACCAAGGGCAAAGGAAGTTCTGAGAAGCATCATATTGGTTATGATGAGTGAACTCAGCGTGCTCAGCCTTTGCTCATTTTAATCTGCCAGTACGCAGGCTTGGCTAAACTGAGCATCCTGCATCTACAGTGCCTTAAAAATCCACAGGAACCACAAAATGAGGGGGGAAACGAACAAACTGATGCGTTCCCTGGGAAGCCATGAAAAAACTAATCGCTGTTTGTTTCCAACTGTTGTTCCGCTTCCTGAGCCAAATGTTTCCAAGTCAGCTGTGGTGGCTGAGGAGTGACCGGTTCCAGCCGGAAAGTTGTCAGTTTAAAATTGCAGCTCCAACACTTTCAAACTCCTGAACGTCTTTTATAATTCCAGGACCACCTGTTCAAAAACAGCAGAGCCCTCTGATGACACGGCACATGCCCTTAGCCCACATTTTCCAAAGACAGCAATCAGCTCAGGGGGGAAACACCTAAGAGTACCGTGTTCTTCTGCTCTCACCCCAAAAAGATGGGAGTTGTGCTGGAGAAGAGCCACACAAAGGGCAGGGACTCCTTCCCTCAAAGCATCAAGGTCATCACTCCCATCTTCAAGAAGGGAGTGTGGAGCTTCCAGACTCCTTGTCCCCCTCTGCAGCATCCCCTCTGGATTTACAGTGTGAGATGATCTCCATCCCCAGTGCTCCAGGAGATGACAAAGGAGAAAGAGCCATTTGACTCCAGGATAATGGAACAGTAACCCAAGTCTTCTCTACCTTGTAGACACAGCCACCAGCTCAGATTTGAACAGCATGGGGCATTCAAGACAAAAATCACTGGGATTTTTATTTTTTTATTTTTTTTTCGCTGCATGAAAGAGTCAACAGTGCAGAGATTCTGTTTGACAGAGCATCCTACTGTGAGACACAACGTGTGCTTTGTGCAAACCGCTCTCCTGCAGAGCTCAGAAAACAAGGGAGGCTTGGGAAAAATACCCACAATGACTGTAGCCCTCGATACCTCCTGGTACATTACTGTGCTGGGGGTTCTTCCTCTGCAGGCACCACAGTGAGAATGTCTCCACACAAATGCTTTTGAGTTTTGGACAGCACAGGGCTCTTTCTCGTGCAAGAAAGGCACCAGCTCTATCCAAGTATTTAAGCACAGCTTTAAAACCTGAATTCTCAGGACAAGTGAGATTCCAGAGGATGGTTCAGAGCAGAAACATATTTTTCACTATTTCTAACATCATAGCAAAAGATCCCAAACATCTTCTAAAATGCAGCATTTCCCTCCTTCCTCTGAGCTTACAGAGCTCATCACCCAGGGAAACGAATTGTACTGAAGGAGAAAACAATAATCTCCTTATGTTTTGGGTGTTCGTTTCCCTTTCCAAGTTTTTCACCCCTCACTCATCTCAGAGGCAGTTTTGCTTCGCTTTGCTTGCTTAAAACATTCATTTTAAGTCATCTAGGCCAGGAAAGGATTAGAGGAGCCCTGGCAGAAGTTGCAGAATGCAAGGCTGTTAGGTCAGAGAAATGAGACTTTCAGAGGCATAACCAACAATCCACCACAAAACTACCACTCATGCTTTGGAAAGAATTCCTCTCTATATAAACTTTAAGCAGGTGCAAATTAAAAAAAATGAATCATGCACAGCAATGCAAAACAGCAGCTCCTCATAACAAAGAAATGAAGCCTACCTGTCCACTCCCACCCCAGGTGTAATCAGCACTTCCCAGGTGAGATTTCGACCCACAGTGGCATTACCTGACTTACCCTAGTGCAAGGAGGAGCTGCTCCAGCAGCAGAACCAGACTGCTTCCCAAAATGAGATCCCAGTCCTGTGCTCTGGCCATGTTTCACCTCTAAAGGCAGCAGCAGAAGCGCTGCTGCTGGAACTAATTAAAGGCAAATTGGTAGAACTAGGGGCCATGACGTGAGAAAATATCCTGCACAGCATCCAAGAAAGCCACCAGATAATCCAAAAGGCTGTTTTAGAGTCTGGCTGTCAGAAATCTTGGAGTCTGCCAGGTCCAATGCAAGCAGTTGCTTGTCCCCTCATCCCCTTCATTCCTTCACCTTAATTAGCTACAGCATTTCATTCCCAGTGCCTCAGCCCAGCCAGCCTCTGAAACCCTTGCTTCCACACAAGGATCAAAACCTACAGATCCCAAAGGATTTATTAACACCAGGTGGCTGACATTTGAAATGCCTCTTTTCCTCCAAAGCCAGAATGCCTCCACAGCAGCTCAAGTGGTTCCACAAGAAGCAAGAGTTTCCTAAGAGTTTGTGTGGTTGCAGAATTTTCCCAAAGGTCTGGTGTTTATTCTCTGCTTCCTCTGCCCTTTAGGAATTGTTTTACACCTGGAAATCTAACCCATGGCAGGATGGTGGAACTGAAGTTTTGGGGGCCCTTTAACCCAAACCACTCTGGGATTATCTGAGATGATTCCATGACCAGAAGGGCTGAAGCTGTGGACTACATGGACAGACTTAACTCTCTCACTGCCAACACAAACGTGCTCAGATCCAACACAGAAGAGATTTCTTGTCACTTCAGGTTGCATTGGCTACCAAACACATCAAAATCTAGGTAATTCACATGCCTCAAAAAGAACATTAACTGCCTCCAAATCCCAGGCATCTACCTGGGGCTTAGTAAAGGATTCTTTTATTTTTTTTAAAGACAGGTTGGTGTCTACAACATCCATGAATGTTGTAATTAGACTCTGTTCAGAACCACCACCTGAGTCTCCACCAGCAAGTTACAAAAGGAACAGCTTTGCTGAAAGCCCCTTCCCACATTCCACCAGGGAGCTGTCCCAGTGCAAGGACAGAGGGTCCCTTCCAGCCCTCTGGGAACATCCACACACTGTTCTAGAGGCACAAACAACAAGGCTTTCCTTACCCACATCCCTCACCAAGCATGCCTGCAACAGCCCCTCCAACCTCACCAACACAGAAATCTCATTTTCTTCACACACCTCGGGCCACCTGCTCTTTCCCAGCAGTGCCAGGCATATATTCACCTTCCCAAATAATTCATCTTCCCAAAAGGTCAGGCTGGCTCTGGTTTTCCTGACAACTCACTTCTCAGGCAGCAGAAAGTGAGATTGCAAAGGCACCTCACTCAAAGTTATAACTTCCTATTTTCCAACAATCTTTCTAGAAAACACCACTCTTGGCTGTTGCAGTTGCTCCCCCACCTCCCTAATAATTAGTTTTTACCTCAATAGCAGATGCAGCTGCCTTCTTGTAAAAACCCAGAGTTGAAAGATGACTTTTTTCCCCCCTGCCATCACCCACTGTGTGGGAAAACAGACAATATCCCATTGTTCCGTGTACAACACTCCGAGCTGTACTTTCTGCTCTGAACACACTGAAACTCTACTTGAGGCTACAGCAATTTCCATGCAGGAGGCAAAGGAGAATCTCCTATCTGATCTAATACAGGATAAATCAATGTGCACTCATTTATTGTTTATAGCTCCCATCAGCTCAAGAAGAGACACTGTCCCAGAGTTTCAAGGCTATCCACACTGCCTTTGTGGATGGAAAACAGACACTGCACTTAGGGGATATTTCGAGAGCCTTGTTCAAACATTTCCCAGGAGTTCAGGAGGGATGGGAAACCACTAAACCCTGGCAGGTTCTCATCACTCTCAGGACAGGATTTTGGGAAAGGCCAGGCCAGGTTCACATCTCCCTTCTTGCCTTCTGTAGAAATACAGTTTCCTATTCGTCATTGCCCTCAGGCAGGGGCTGGGGAGCTTAACTGCAGTTTGTATGGAGATGCTCAGATAAGATGTGCTAGGGAAGGGCAGCATCACATTCCTTAGTGTGGATCCAGGTGATGCAAGAGCTTCTCCCTGTCTCCTTCAGCTGCTGAAGCTGCAAAGAAAAATTATCCAGCCCCTACACGGCGCAGCCAGAAAATCACCAGCACCACAGGGACCACATTTTTTCTGGATGTGGTCTGAATTCCTGTCAGTTTTGCAGGATTCTGACCCTTTGTGGTGGCTGCAGATGGGAGCTCCCTGGAAGCCCTGGGAGCATCCCAGCACAAGCCAAGCAAGGCAGAGTTTAATATTCCTCCCCATGCAAGTATTTTCTCTCATTAAATGCTTAAGAGCTGGAGGATTTGGGAGATTAATTTTTGCAGCTGGACATTTTCTTTAAGAATGCAATTTTCCACACAATTTTCTCCTTTAGCTTTCTTTTATTCTAGTCCCAAGACACCCACTTCCCCAGGAGAGGACCCTCCTGCAAGGTTTGGAAAGGAATTCACCCCTGCACTTCAATCCTTTCTTTTTACATCTGCTACAGGCTTGCTTTCAGAAAACCCTGTTTCTACTTACTTCAACCCAGAAACTTGTCTCCAGATCCAGGCAATCAACACCAAGAATCCACAACTACAAATTCATTTATCCAAAGACTTGACTGGAACAAAGCCAGGCCACAGATAGGATTTTTTTTTTAATTTAAAAGCACAAGAAGTTCCTTAAAAAACACGAGAGCTGATACACTGAAGCACACAGGTAGACAGCACTCAGTGACATGGTTGTGACAGGCTGGAGAATGGACTAACATTTAGAGGAGTTTGTGCACACAGGAACACAAAGCAAGAGTGAGATTTAATTATCAGCAACCTCCAACGTGGGATTGAACAAGGGGCAGCTACAACCACTTTGTCTTTCCCCAAGTGTCACCCGGAAGAGGATGGTGGGTCCTTCACTGCAAACAGTCCCAGCCTGGAGACACAGCTCAGTAAAGCTTTGTGTTTAACCTGTCATTGAATCCCCTGGAGCTGATGATGGCCAGGAACAGTAACAAGGGAGCTGTTCCTCCAAATTCTGGCTGAATACTCAATTATGAGAGTTTAGGCAAAGGGAAGACAAAGCCAGAAGGGAAGAGCCTCCTGACCTTCCCTGTCCCCATGTCCCCACCTTCACCCTGGCAGGCTCCCTCTCCCCTGACAAGGACTTCTCACACACTTTTTCCCCTGGAAAAGAAAAGCCTCTGACTGAAAAAGTGACATCACACAGTTCTGTTAATGCCATTTCAGTCCTCAGCAGCCAAGGGCAGGCAGAGCAGAGGGGACACATTGGATTCCTCACAGCCTCCACAAGACACAACTTTGCTGCATTTCACAGCAGATTTTCTGTGCAGGCAAAGAGCCAAAGCTGGACTGCACGTCCTGGTTTTTAAACAAGCTTACTTTTGCCAGTGCTGGTGTCAGTGTGCTCACTCCCTGATTTAAGCTTCCCACTTCCCAGAGATAAAGGTGCCTTTCAAGTTGTTGATGCCAGCCTTCCCTCTTAATCCTTCATCCCAGCCTGACTTCAGAAGGCTCTGTATCATTCCCTATCACTCCCATAGCATAAGCTTTATATTTCTGCAGCAAATCCAACTTTAACAATGATTAAAACATACAAATAAGAGACATTTCATTTGAAGGATCCCAGGAAATGAGTTCTCAAAAACCACACAGCGATCCTGTAAGAAGCGCAAAATTGGTCCCTAAAGAATTTCCCTGTATTTCAACGTGGAGAATTTTATTTATTAATACATTCATTCTCATGCCTGTGCTTTAACACAGTCATGCTGGCTTCAAGCAATTGTTAAGCCTCACACAACTTCTTCTTTGAAGGGATGGGAGGCGGGGGAAAGAAAGAGGGAAGAGTGATTAAAATTAGTCACAAGGAATCCTATAAATACACCCGTGGACGGAGGAAGAAATCTCTCTTCTATTTAACTTAAAAATAGAGGGCTAAACTTTAAAAGACAAACATATGGGATGAAGCAAGGATAAAAGAGAGCTTAGAGAAAGTCAACTGGGCAATTTAGTCAGGGATCTGTATTGTGGGGTGGCAGAGGAGGAGGAGGACGGAGGAAGAATCTTGATTATCCAAAATTAATTCCTGAGTTGGAAAGTCAAGAATGAGAAAATTAAAGGAACCCATCTTATTGCAAGAGGAATCAAATCCCAGAGGCAGTAAGGCACAGAGGTATAATGTGGAAAAAAAAGGGATGCCTGGCCAGGAAATGATGCATTTGTTCAGCCTTTGGCAGGAACAGGGTCACGAGACCCATGTGTGTGCACCTGCCACTGGAAGTCCCAGGGATGTGCTGGACAGAACTGCACAGATACTTGCAGTGAGGTGTAACACCAACCACAAACTCTCTGAACACACATCTGCTGGCCACATCCAACCTGCTGCACGGTGAGGGCTTTAATGCAGACACACTGAGGAGAAAAGCAAAGCTTCTGAGGGCTGGTGGCTGTTGTTTTCCCCCCTCCCAGTGCTCACAGGCTGGCCATGCCCCACTAAACAGCCAGGGCCAACATGAATATATTGTCTGAAAGTACTCCAAGTTCTTTGATAAGAACACAATAAAGATGTGGAAGGGATTTATCAACACTTCCCTTCCTGGAAAAATCAGAATGTAAACTAGAAACAGACAAAACAAGCCTCACAAAGCGCAGATGTTTGTGGTGCTAGGAAAACACCACATGAGAACTGCAGTGGGACAGTGCCAAGGGAAGGAAGGAAGGAGACGCTCTGGGACAACGTGCAGGAAAGGGTTTGAGATCACGGCTTGCTATGGGAAAGCCACAAAACTGCGTGTGAGGAACAGCAGCGGCAGGTCCTGCCCGGCCCCCGCGGTGTCACACGGAGCTGAGAGCCACCAACAGCACAAGGAGCAGCTCCTGACCTGCTTCTGAGCGCAGACACCGAGCGACAGCCCCGGGAGCTGACCGGGAAGAGCCCCGCAGGGACAAACACCGAGCAGGCAATGCCAAAGGGCTCTTACTTTCGTTAGGCAGCTCCTCCCGGTCCAGCTCATCCAGAGGGGCTGAGGCGCTGCTCCCGCTGTCGTCCAGGGTGAGGATCAGGGGAACATCATCGTCCATGCTCACCGCCATGCCGTCCCTTCTGCTCACGGAGCTTTCAAGAAGGCTTTTTGCAGTTCCACTCGGGAAGCGCTTGTGTCAGAAGCTCTGCCCGGACAGTCCTCCCCCGGGGCTGTCTGCTGGACACCGGGACACAGCAGTGCGCGCACCCATCTCCGGACAGCACCGAGCCGCTCGCTTCCCAAAGCGGCGCAGGACACGGGACTCGATGGATTTGTGCCAAAGGCCGGCTCACAAGGCCAGGCCGGGCCCGCCTATCCCGGCCGGGGCACGGCTCGCAGGGCAGCGGGGCCGCAGCACGGAGCGCTCCTCGGCGAACTCCTGAGGCCGCGGCAGCGGGAGCAGCGGCCGGGACGCAGCCGGGGCCGGCATGGCGCTACGTGTGCCGCTCACACATGGCTCTGTCCCCCGCCGTGCCCGCACCGCAGCCGGGGCAGCGAACGCGGGAGCGCCGGAGGCCGCCTGGAGTCCGCACGCATCAACTTCCCGGAGGGCTTTCTTTTTTTTTTTTAACTGCGCGATGCCACAAGGTCACGGATTTCTCTAAAAGGTGATGGAAAAGGGAAATGAAGCGGGCCCAGGACAGCGCCACGGGGACGATTCGCAGCCGCCGTCCCTGTCCAGCGAGAGGGACACCGGCACGGCGCTGTCACCGCGCTGGGGAGGCCCGGCCCGGCCGGGCGCCCTCCCCACAGCCCTGGGTGAACCTGCTCCTCACCAGCCCCCCGTGCCCGCGGCCCCGGAACTCCCCGGACCCTCCACACCCTTCCAGGACCGCCCGGCCCGTCCCGGGACCCCCCGCGCCCCCCGGCCCGGCCCGGCCCCTCCGAACCGGCGCCCGCAGCGACGCCGCTCCTCCGCGCCCCGCCCCTCGCCTCCCATTGGCTGCTACAGAGAGGGCCCCGCCCCAGAAGGCGGGGCCACGCCGCTCCCGCCAATCCGCGCGCCGTGCCTGCCCCCGCGCTCTGCCAGAGGCTCCGCATTATTCCCGCCTCCCCTCCCCACCTCACGCACTTCGCCTCGCCATTGGATAGAAGCGCTGTCACTCAGGGCAGACAGGGGTGCTGATTGGCCCGAGCTGGCGAGGGTGGGCTCTGGGGAGGGGAAAAAGGAAGCGCGAGTTGTCATTGGCTGCGCCGAGGCCCCGCCCCCGGGTCAGGGAGGAGAGGAGCGGTCACCGGGCAACGGCGGAACGCGGGCGGGAGCGGCTCCGAGCCCTGAGGGGACCAGGCCCGGGACCCCGACCCGCTCCCGGGCTGGGACACCCGCCCGTCCCCGCTCCCAATGGACACGTCCCTGTTCGCAGGCCCCGCTGGCCTAGGAATGAGTCGGGCCCTGAGTGCAGCCCAGCGCAATAGGTGCTGTGAGGGGTATCCAGGAGCACTGGCCCTCAAAAAGGTCCTGCAGGAGATGAGGCCTGTTAAGGGCAGGCTGCTGCCTCTGTCCCACAAGTTATCACCTGGCTCCTGCCAGCTATGGGTTTTGGAGTGTACCTGCTCCATCCCAATGCTCTGCTGATATCAGTGGAAAGCAGCCCTGCAGGAACACAACTTCAACCCCCGGGTAAGCAACAAGGCAAGGATCAGGGTGGAGTCACAGGTGGAGAGTGAGATTTATGCCAGTGCTGAGCAGGCAGAAAAATGAGAGCAGCAGCAGGGAGGATTGAGGCCTGTGTATCAACAACTCTGGCCTGAGCTGAGCACCAGTGACACCAGACAGGCTGGATCTGGAGGGAGGAAACAACTCAACATTTCCCCCACCTCATTTTATTCAGATTTAATGTGGGATTTTTTTCCACATGAGCACTAGTTCCAGCAGTAACAGAAGAGCACGTTTTGCTCTCATGCTTGGGCTGCACAGCTCTGGCAGAACAAGACGACAGGGCAAGAGTAAAGCACCAATGTGAGTGAGAATCATG
This sequence comes from Pseudopodoces humilis, assembly GCF_049639895.1. NCBI lineage: Eukaryota > Metazoa > Chordata > Aves > Passeriformes > Paridae > Pseudopodoces > Pseudopodoces humilis. Next base: position 9,744,524 of record NC_142219.1, read on the forward strand.
GAACAAAATGCAAATAACTCATTTATACTTAACCAACATTGTCCTCATGTGTAAATAGCAAGGAAGTGTCAGTTCTGACCTCCTGGAAGCCCTTGGTGACAACCTGGGCCAGTGTGGGGCAGCAAAGTGTGGCTGATGAGATGGGCTCTAGTTTCCCCCACTGATTCCTTGGACCCTGAGCAATGGCCAATCCTGGCCACACAGGCCACTGCCAACTTGATTTTCAGATAAAATCTCTCCTTATTTTAAGAGGCTTCATCTTTCAAGGACTCCAGCTCTCCAAGATTGCACTGGTTGAGCTCTCTGCTTAGATTCCAGGGCAGTTCCCCCATTTGCTGACGACTTGCCTTGCTGGATCTCCCACCTGCTGCGGGGGAACAGCGTTCCTGCTCCTCTGTCAATCCTCAACCCTCTTGTCTCCATCTAGTGTCCAAATCACATCTGGATTCTCTCCCAGCCCAGTGAGACCTGCAGCCTTCACAGCTTGCAAGTCACTGTGCCCACATCCCAAACACAGCTGATCAGGCTTGGATTGAAACCAGCACTCCCAACCCCTCCTCTGAGAAGGCCACAATTGTTCCATGTCCCTCCAATTTTATCCCAGGTGGAGAAGAGCTGCTGGGAAGCATAGGGAGAGATCCAAGAGCCTGGAGCTAATCAAAAGGATCCTCACTCACCTTCTCAGGTTTTAATAGCATCAGGTTTCTCTTGCTTCCTATCAGGCCAAAAAATGAGCATAAATTCCACTCAGTGCAGGCTCTTGGCTGGCTCCAGCTCCACGTGCTGGAGTGTGTCATGGCCCTATCCTGCTGCTGCTCAAGGTGAAATAAAATCTTTTCTGAGGGCAGAATGATGCTCTTAACCTGGCTTGGTGTGTCCTTGGGTGAATTTGAGTGTTTCCCTTGGCATGGGAGTTACCAAAGTGCCAGCAAACCTCAGCAGCTCCTCACCGCAACCTCCCTCCCCAGGGAGCAGTGACTGCAAACCCCAAGTCACCCACCCCGTGTCCTTTATCCACCTCCATACAGACAGAGCTGCTCATTCCCACCTCAGCAAAGGAAGTGGAGGAGCTTTGGAGGTGCCCAGATCACTCAGCAGCATCCCACAGATCCCAGATTTGTCTCAAGAGCGCTGACTTGGTGACACCCTGGCACTGCTGTGAGCACCTCACAAGCCTCGGCACCAAGCCACACCATTATGGATCTACTCAGCACCTCCTCATCACCACGAGCTGCCAAAATCCCTGCGTGGATCCTTCTCTGTCACAAACCCCATCCAGTGTGGGACCATCCCACTGCCAGCAGGATGCAGGGCAACGCTTTCCTCACCTCTGTGCTCACCTCCCTCGTCCTGCTTTGTCAGAGGAGTCCATCAGGCGTTGGTGACACAAAGCAAGGACAGCAGGGAGACACCAAGGCACATCCTGTGCACAGAGGCAGAAGGTCACTTCCTGGAGAAGGGAACCTCTTGGGGTGCCTCAGAGCAGCCTCTCAGCACCTGCAAAGAGGAGGTGGCTATGAGGGTTGGGCCAAGATTTGTGCTCAGGTGCAGAATGAGAACAGACACAAAATCAAACTAGAAAGGCTCTGACTGGATAAAGGGAGAATTTTCACCCTGAGGACAGTGAGCAGTGAGAAGGAGGCCAGAGAGGCTGTGCAGCCTCTATTCCTAGCGGTTTCCACCACCTGACTGGACCTGCCTTGAGCAGGTCGGACTAGGGATGTCCTGCATTCCCACAGGCGGGATGGAGCAGGATTCCTCTGACCACACGTGGTGAGCAAAGGTCCCTCTAAGTCCCTCAGACCTCAAGTGCCCTAGCTGGACTCACCTGGGACCCCACCCCAGCAGCACACCCTGTTCTGGGAGCTCCACAGAGCTCAGCCCCTGCCTGTCCCCACGGAGCTACATTTTCCATGTACCTGTGCCTGGACAGGCCCTGGACTGCACTGGGGGCACTCCTGTCTCCTGCTGCTCCAACCTCCCGGCTGGATTTCCCAGACAGCAGGAACCTCCTCTGACAGCCACTGGACATCACGGGAAGCAGCTGTTCCCACCAAGGCTATCCTGCTCTGGTGCCGTGGGGTTGTGCCCTGAACAAGGAGGTCACTGCTCCCAGCACTGTGGTCACCCCTGGCTCCTGGTTTGTCTTCCAGCATGGAACAGCCCCATCCTTCCCTTCCAGCCACAGAAAAGCCCAGGGTCCTCTTGGGCTTGATCACAGAGAGGCCTCAGGTAGACTAAGGCTGAATGTGCATCCAGAGAGACGCTTGGCATCACTTCCAGGGGGGTCTGGCTTTGCAGCCACCTGCTGCCTTGGCATTCTTGAGCACAGGAGATCCGGACACGCTGTTGGACCGACCCCTCACCGGAGGGCCCTGGGGGGCAGCCGGGGTTGTTGGAGCGCTCTGGTTCTTCCACCTTTCTGTGCCGAGGTTGGAAGACAGGGGAATCCCATCCGGGGCTGTGCTCAGCCGGCTGACAGACTGGGAACGTCCTCTGCCAGGAGCAGCCCAGCCTTTGGAGCAAGCGTCGCTCCTGGGATGCCTCCAGCCACACAACTTCTCCCGGTGGCCGGGCTCAGAGGGGGCCGGAGGCGCGGAGGCCGGCGGGTGGACAGCTCGCAGGGGAGTCCCCCTGCAGTGCGGGGAAAGGCCAGGCTGGTTTCGGGGGGCAGGCGGGGGGCTCCAGAGCAGCGAATGGAGCTTGGCTACATCTTCTTTCCTCATGCGCGGAGCTGCCCAGGCAGCACCCTGGGGCTTGGCACCAAACAGGGACTCATCACAGAAGGACGGAGCGTGGCTTCGGGACCTTGGAGGGCGACAAGCGGAGAAACACGTGTTGGTTACAGCGGGGGAAACCGGAGGGGGAGTGACCGAGAGCCGGCGGGGCACCCGAGCCGGGCTGGGGGAGTCGAGGGGCTCCGCAGGGCGCCCCGGGGACACCGACGCGGAGCGAGCCCCGAAACCCGGGGCGGCGGAGATCCGATGGAGCGCCCCGAGCTCACCTGCACTGACTCCCGGGCCGGGAGCCGCCGGCTGAGGGAGCCGCCGGAGCCGCCCAGGGCGGCGGGAAGGCGGGCGGCGGCGGGCGGGCCCCCGCGGGGCGGCCGAACAGCGACTCGTCCACGAAGGACGGCCGCACCCGGCGGCGGCCCCGGGGACCCCGCGGAGGACGGGCGGCGGCGGCAGCGGAGCCACCGGCCGGGGCTGGAGCCGCCGCCCGCATGGCCGCGGCCCCGGGGCCGGCACGGCGCGGGCCCGCCCCCTCCGGCCCCGCCCCCACACGTGGTTCCGCCGCCGGTACCGACATGGCGCCGCGCGCCCGCCGCCAGCCCCGGGCCGCGCCGGTACGGGCCGGGAACGGGGGACGGGGGCGGGAGCGGGAGAGGGAACGGGAACGGGATGGGTATGGGAACGGGAACGGGATGGGTACGGGAACGGATCGGAACGGGAGCGGGAGGGGAGCAGGGCGGCCCGATCCCGACCCGAGCGAGGCGTGTCCCTGCACCCCCTGCCGCTGCGCCCGGTACTGGGGCCTCGGTCTCCATGTACCCGTGCCCACAGTACCGCTGTCCTTAGTGCCCATGTCCCCAGTGCCAGTGTCCCCAGTGCCAGTGTCCCCTGTACCCACAGTCACCAGCACTGGTGCAGAGCTGCAGTGACCCTGACACCCATGACCACAGCTCCCCCACTGTTCCCAGGTCCCTGTGACCCCACTGCCTGCCTTCCCTACCCTCACCGAGGAGGACGATGGCGCTGAAGCTGAGCTGGACACTCAGGCCATGGTGCGGGCCCAGAACCAGAAGAAGAAGAAATCCGGGGGCTTCCAGTCCATGGGTGCGTGTGAGGCAGGGGACAACTATCTTTGGGACAGGGACTGTCCCCTCCTGTCCATACTCCCTCACTTGTCCCTGTTTCCCTAGGCCTCAGCTACCCTGTATTCAAGGGCATCATGAAGAAGGGCTACAAGGTGCCCACGCCCATCCAGAGGAAGGTGAGCATGGGGAGCAGTGGGTCCCTGCCCCAGGGGGTGGCAGTGGAACAGTGATAGTGATGGTGATGTCCCACAGACCATCCCTGCCATCCTGCGTGGCCGGGATGTGGTGGCGATGGCACGGACGGGCAGTGGGAAGACAGCCTGCTTCCTCATCCCCATGTTCGAGCGGCTGAAGGCACCCAGCCAGGCCGGGGCACGCGCCCTCATCCTCTCACCCACCCGGGAGCTGGCCCTGCAGACCCTCAAGTTCACCAAGGAGGTACAGGGGACATGGGGGTGAGTGGGAACAACAGGGGCAATGGGTTTGGTTCTATGTTCCACCAATATGTTTCTCCCTTTCCCTGCAGCTGGGCAAGTTCACCGGTTTGAAGACAGCCCTGATCCTGGGAGGAGACAAGTAAGCTGTCCCCATGTCCCTTCCAATCCCTGCTTCCCTGAGCCTCCCCAAAACCTGGTGAGGGTCTGAGCTGCCCAGTGCCACCCCAGTCTCTTCCCCTCTCTCACAGGATGGAGGACCAGTTTGCTGCCCTGCATGAGAACCCCGACATGTGAGTAGGGCACAGGGAGGGGACCCAGTGGGGAAATGGCCACCGGCCATCTGGAGCCATCACTGGTGTTTAGAGCCAGTGTGCCTGATGGGCATTCCTGGAGTTCCCTTGGAACAACTTCCCATGGCCTCTATTGTGTCATCTTTGGGTTGGATTTGTAACTTGCTCCCAGGATGGCTTAGGGACACAGTCTCCCCCTCAGCCTGGTCCTGTCCCCACCTCTGTCCCCACAGAATCATAGCCACCCCTGGGCGCCTGGTGCACGTGGCAGTGGAGATGAAGCTGAAGCTGCACACCGTGGAGTACGTGGTGTTCGACGAGGCCGACAGGTCAGCAGGGAACGGGGCATCCCCAGGGCTGGCAGTGTCCCCACGTGTGTGAGAGGCCCAGGGAGGGACCTGCCATGTCCCATATCCCCTCCCCTGCAGGCTCTTTGAGATGGGCTTTGCTGAGCAGCTCCAGGAGATCATTGCCCGGCTCCCAGATGGCCACCAGACCGTGCTGTTCTCTGCCACGCTGCCCAAGCTGCTCGTCGAGTTTGCCCGGGCTGGTGAGGAGCTGGGGGCTGGGGACGGGGACACGGCACAGTCCCGTAGCCAGGCCGAGCCCAGCACTGGGAAATCCAAGCTGGATTGATGCTGGGCTGGGTGGGTGTCCCCAGCAGCACGTCCCCTGTGTGACCCATGTCCTGTGTGCCACCACAGGCCTCACTGAGCCGATGCTGATCCGCCTGGATGTGGAGTCCAAGCTGAGTGAGCAACTCAAGGTGAGATGGGCTGGGGGAGTTCAGGATGGGCTTTGTGCCCCCTACCCCCTGCAAGCCACCTTCTCCCGAGGAGGGGACAAGGGTGGCAGTGGTGGCACAGGGCTGAGCACTGTCCCCATGCTGCAGCTGGTGTTCTTCCACGTGCGTGGGGACGACAAACCGGCTGTGCTGCTCCACCTGCTGCGCAGCATGGTGAAGCCCCAGGACCAGACAGTTGTCTTTGTGGCCACCAAGCACCACACAGAGTATCTGAGGGAGGTAAGTGGCATTTGGGGGATGCCCGTGTGAGGCCTGCAGCTGTGGCAGGTCCCTGATGGAATCTCTCCCTCTGTTTCACTGGGTTGAAGGAGAAATCCCATATGTGATCATGGAGGTGGTGTATCCCATTCACCCCTCAGAGAGAGGAGGGAGCACAGTGGGGTTTGGAGGCCCAGGTGGCCACTCCGGAGTGTCTGGCACTGTCTCTGCTGCAGCTACATCCATCCAATCTCTTTTTCTCCCCTTCCCAGCTGCTGACAGCACAGGGCATCCACTGCACCCACATCTACAGCTCTCTGGACCAGACTGCCCGCAAGATCAACATTGCCAAGTTCTCCCAGGGCAAGTGCCCAGTGCTGCTGGTCACCGACGTGGCTGCGCGGGGGCTGGACATCCCCATGCTGGACAATGTCATCAACTTCAGCTTCCCCGCCAAGGGCAAGCTGTTCCTGCATCGTGTCGGTGGGTGCCAGCACCCTCACTCTGTTGTGATATTGAGGGACAGACTGGGGACAAAGCAGTGTCAGTGTCCCTGATGTCCCAGCAGGACTGTAGGGCTTCCCCTTGCCCCTTCCCCAGCCACCCACAGCCCCTTGCCAGCCACGCCCCAGCGGTAAATGTCACATGTGTAGACTGTCAGGGACACCAGGGAGTCCCTTGCCAGGCTGGGTATGGTTTCCCATTCTCCTCTTGCCCTTGCCAGGCCGTGTGGCCCGAGCTGGCCGGAGTGGCACTGCCTACTCGCTGGTGGCTCCTGACGAGATGCCCTACGTGTTCGACCTCCACCTCTTCCTGGGGCGCCCGCTCGTCCTCGCTGGAGCACAGGAGATGCCTGCTGGTGAGGGATGGCTGTGTGGCCACTGGGGTGTCATCCTTGGCCAGTGCTGCAGTTTGTGGACTTGTGGTGGGCCCTCACACAGAGGGGTGATGGGGAAAATGGGGTGTTGGTGGCTATAATACACCCTGTGTATCATACACCCTGTGTGTGGGGGATGCCGGCTGGGTGTCGAGCTCCCTGGAGCTGTCAGCTCTGCTCTGGTAAATCCAGGATGGGTGCTGGGGAGGTGACACGGTGTCCCCTGGGCTGCAGATGCTGGCGGGGTCCTGGGCCGTGTCCCCCAGAGCCTGGTGGATGATGAGGAATGCCTGCTGCTGACGGACCACGAGGGCTCCCTGGAGCTGCGCAGCCTCCGCCGCATCGCGGACAACGCCCACAAGCAGTACCTGCGCTCCCGGCCCGGCCCCTCACCAGAGTCCATCAAGAGGGCCAAGGACCTGGATGTGTCCCAGCTGGGCATGCACCCCCTCTTCAGTGAGTGCTGAGGGGCTGCTGAGGGAGGGGACCCCATTGTCCTCCCCAGGAAACTGATCTGTGCCCCTCTCCCTGCCTGCCTTCCCCAGGAGCTCGCTTCGAAGACACCGAGCTGCAGAGGCTGAAGTTGGTGGATAGCATTAAAACCTACAAGTCCAAGGCAGTGAGTTGAGACTCCTGGGGTGGGGTGGGGTGGGATGGGCCCATGTGGCTCACTGGGAATCATGCTCCTGCCCTGGGAACAGACCATCTTTGAGATCAATGCCACATCCCGGACACCGGCCAGCACTGTGATGCGATCGAAGCGGCGCCACGACCGTGCCCTGATCGAGAAGTTCCAGCGTGGGCAGCAGGAGAAGCGGGCAGCAGCACTTAAAGGGCAGGGGCTGTGCCCGGCCCCTCCTGAGCCCCAGGATGGGGAAGGAGAGCAGGAGCACCTCCAGGTAATGGGGTCATGGGTGCAGGAGCTGCTGCAGAGCTGCCTTGGCCCAGTGCTGGCTGCACCAGGCCCCCAGATTTTGCTTGGGGGTTGATGCAGAGACTTGGGGGGATGTGGCTCCCAAACCCCTCCACTGTCCCCATCCAGGATGTGTTCTCCAATGTGGGGGGCCAGAAGCGAAAACAGAGCAATGGAGGAGAAGAGGGTCCTAGGAAGAAGCCACAGCAGCCAGCACAGCAAGATGAGGACTTCTACATCCCATACCGGCCCAAGGACTTTGAGAGTGAGCGGGGGTAAGTCTGGGGGAGTTCCTGCTGCTGTCCCATCCCTGCTGTGTGGGGGCTGCTCTCATCACCCCCCTTTGCAGGCTGAGCGTGGGCGGCGAGGGCAGCGCCTTCGAGCAGCAGGCGGCCGGGGCCGTGCTGGATCTCATGGGCGACGAGAACCACAACCTCAACAAGAGCAAGCAGCTGCTCAAGTGGTGAGCGGGGTTTGCCCATGGGCTGGAGGGAGAATCGGGGCTGGGGGTGGCACTGCTCGGTCCCACCACCCTTGTGTGTCTCGCAGGGACCGCAAGAAGAAGCGGTTTGTGGGGCAGACGGGCCAGGAGGACAAGAAGAAAGTGCGGACGGAGAGCGGGCGCTACATCAGCAGCTCCTACAAGAACAACCTGTATCCTACCACGGGCACTGGGGGAGCAGGGCTGGACCCACGTGTCAGGGCTCCATCCCCAGCCAGGGGGAGGGAGCACAGTCAGACAAGCAGAGTTACAGGGTCAAGTGAGGAGTCCCCACCCGTTCCCTTAACCCCCCCGTCCCAGCTACGAGAAGTGGAAGCAGAAGTACAAGGTTGACGAGCGGGACGAGGATGAGGAAGGGCCACGCAGCAGGGAGCAGTTCAGAGGGAAGCACAAGCGTGGGCACGGTGAGTACCTGAAGAGAGCAACAGAGCCCTGCATTGTTCCCCTCAGCCTGGCCCTGTCCCCTGCCCTGAGCACAGCCGTGTCCCCGTGCAGGGCCCACGCAGCCCCCGGCGCAGGGCAGGGTGCGCTCGGAGCTGAGGAACAAGCAGCAGATCCTGAAGCAGCGCAAGAAGGCGGCCAAGCAGCGCTTCCTGCAGAGCGGGGGCCTGAAGCGCCTCAAGGCACGGAACCGACAGCGGGTGCAGGAGCTGCGGCAAATGGCCTTCGGGCGCCGGGCGGGCGCTGCCAAAAAGGGCAAGCTGAGGAAGAGGATGTAAGGGACACATCCCCTAAGCCTGGGCTGGGAGTTGGAAAAGGGGACAGTAAACGTTGGCTGGTTTTGCATCCCAGCTCCTCTCTGTCCTTGCTCCAAGCATCGTGCCCCTGTGCCTGGGGTAATTCTTTCCCTAGAGACACAAGAACAAGCAGGTGCTGCAGCTGCACAGTGGGATGTATTTTGATGTGAAATACCTTCAGAGATGCCAACAGCAGCTCCCTCCTCCTCCTCCCTCTGCCTCAGGTGCTCTGTGCAGGAGGGAATCTCAGGAGTGCCCTGGCCCTGCCCGGGTGTGGTGCCTCCCCAGTGTGCCTGTGCCACTGCCATCCGTGTTGCCTCTTGACATGGGCTTTCCAGACTTGCAGGGAATTACCTCTGTCCCCAGGGGTCCTGTGGCACCGTGCTGGCCCTGGCAGGTTCTCCCCAGCCCCAGGAGCAGGCAGGTGTCCCCAGGGGCTATCCCTGGTCCTGAAGCAGCCTGGCAGTGCCGTGGTGCTGCGGGTGTGTGCCAGTGGCACAGATGTCAGCCAGGCCCTGCATGCAGAGCAGCACCTGTGGAGATAGGAGCCTGATGCCACAGCCAGCCAGGGATGTAAATGTCCCTGTGTCCCCAGCCCCACTGTCCCGAGGAGAGAGTTGTGCTGACCATGTCCAACTGGGCCTTTGTGTCTTCCTGGCCTTGATTGATGGGGATCTTGAGCTCTGCAGTGATTTGCTGGAAGAGGTTCAGCACAGCCAGCCTGATCTGCCCCAGCAGCAGGGTCTTCTGCATGGCTGTGCTTTGGATGTGGGTCCAGCAGGACTCCTGAGGGACAGAGTGAACCCCTGGCCACTGCCCTGTGTCCTTCTGCACCCCAGGCCAGGCCAGGGAGACCCAGGAGCCCTGGCTGTGTATCCTCCCCATTTCAGAGCTGCTGCTTTTTGGGTATGTGGGGATCCTCAGTTCAGCCCAGAGGCTGCAGCCCAACCTGGCCCCGCTGCCTGGGGGTCCTTGGGCACCCCACATCCCCCTTACCCACTGCAGCACGTCTTGGTGGGCAGCCTCCAGGCGTGTGTGGAGCCGGGCCAGCTCATCCCTGGTGCCCTGGAGCTGGGTGCTGGCCTCCTGACGGTACCGCTGGAGCTGTGACCTGCCCTGGGCCAGCAGCTCCTGCCCGGCTTCTGCCTCCCGTGCCAGGGCTGCCCGCGCCCCCGCCAGCACCCCAAAATGCTCCAGCATGGCCGGCACGTCCTGGAACTGGGCAGTGGGTGACAACTGAGAGGCCGCAGGGCCGGAGGGACGACCCTTCCAAGGGGCTCTTGGGGACACGCAGGGTGGCACCGCGGGACCCCACGCTCACCTGCCCCATCCTGGCCAGCACGTCCAGCAGGTAGTCCCCGAAGGGCCGGAGGCTTCGCAGTCGCCGGGCCAGGCGCTCCCTGCGCCGCAGCAGCTGCTCCAGCTCCCGCTGCAGCCGGGCAGCCTCGGCCCGCTCCGCCGCCGCCCGCTCCCGCTGCTCGCCCGCCCGGCGCTCCGCCCGCTCCCGCCTGGCCGCCACCGCCTGCGCCGCGGGCACGGGCTCAGCGGCCACCCTCCGGCCAGCCCGGCCCCGGGCCCCAGCCCCGCACCTTGAGGAAGGACTCAAAGCTGAGCACGGCTTCGCGGTGCTGCTCTCGCCTCCGGGCCAGCTGCTGCCTGCGCTGCGCCAGGCGCTGCATCCGCCGCTCAAACTCCTGTGGGATGGATTGCAGGGTGCCGAGAGCATCGCCCCACGCTCGGGCAGCCCGGGGTGCGGCCCGTGGGTAGCTGGGGACGGCCCTGCCGGCAGCCTTGTTCCCGTGGCACACCTGCAGAGCCCGGGGAGGGGATGCTCGGGCCGCCCTCACCTGCCGCTGGTTCTGCAGCTCCCGCTCCGCCTCCGCCACCTCCCGTCTCTTGAGGAGCACACGAGTGGAGGGCGGGAGCGTGGCGGGCTCCCGTGTCCTGCCACGGGCTGCCTGCAGCTCGGCGGGGCTGGGGAGAGAAAGCCTGGGCAGAGCATCCACCACGGACAGGACTCCCACGGGCCACCGCTGCCCCCGGGGTTCCTGCCCACCCCTCCCACTTCAGCCTCCCCCACTTGGAGACCCCCAGCATCAGTGCTGGTCCCCAGGGAAGGAGAAGTCACACCACAATCTCAACTTTCCTGTTAGAACCCGGGGAATCCCCCTGCCTCCCCCCAGCCCATGGCTGCAGTGCCCTCTCCTCCCTGGGAGCCTCTGATGGGGAAGGACACTGTTCCCACCCACTGGGGACAGTGACACCCATCCTGGCAGTGGCACCCGGAGACGGGAACACAAAGGACATCACGGGGCACACAGGACATGCTGGCCTGGTTGCCAGCCCTTCGGTCACTTGCCGGGGGAGGGCAGAGGGCTCTCACTCACAGCAGCCGCAGCTTGTCTCGGAAAGCCACTCGGAACCGCTCCTCCAGCTCCGAGTCCATCTCGGCCGGTGCCTCCTCCCCGCCCAGGGGCCTGCGGAGGAGCTGGGAGCGGGACAGCCGAGCTGCTGGCAGCACAACAGAGTTGCCAGGGGCAGCCAGAGGCTCCCGCAGCTCCCTGGGATTTTCCTGGCTGGGCTCCGAGCGCCGCTGCGAGGGCGCGGTGCTGGGCACAGGGAACGCACCAGGGCTGCTTGCAGGGAGGCTCCCCCTCTCAGCCCTCAAGCCATCCCATCTTTCCACCCACACTCCGTTCCCTCCAGCCCTCAGACCCAGCTCCAGCCCCTCAGATCCCTCCATTCAGGCTCCATGGCCCTCCAGAGACCGCTGTCCCCACCCCTCCCTGTCCCCCTCAGCCTGCCCCAGCTCCCCCTGCTCTGACACCCCAGGGATGGCTCAGCCCCCGAGACTTCACCCACAGTGCAGATCCTGCTTCTCTCCGTGTGTCCCACGAGTGCTTCCCTTCCACTGCATGGGCCATCAGACCCCCCTGCCACCCCCCGTGTGCTGTCAGGTCCCCTTTGTCCCCCCACATGTGTGCTCATGACCCCATTACCCTACACCCACACTTGATGAGGAACAGATTTAACTCCTGACTTGGACACAGAGCAACACTGCAGAAGGAACAGGGGAAAAATATTTATAATACAAATAATTCTGCCTCTCCAGAGTGACTGTCACTCATGTCCTGCCCACACACCCCTTGCTTCTTCCCTTGCCCCAGGACCACTGCAGCCCCATGGTGATTTTCTCCATCCCACAGCTACTCATGGGGACTGAGCCAGAATCCCCTCTTGGAACTCGAGTTCATCACAGGCATCTAAGTGAGGGGGTTTCCCATTCTGCCTGTGCTGGGTGTCACCTTGTTTTAGGGACACCAACGACAAGAAGGAAAATGGAAGAGGAGAGAAAAAATGGAGAAACATGGCTGGGGAAGGACGGAGTGAAACTGTGGAAGGGGCAGGTGGAGAGAGAGGTGGGAAGGCTCTGCCTGAAGTGTCCTGAGACAGGACATTGACAGCCTGTGCTCAGCCACACACAGTGAGGGGCCAGCTTGATGCTGGATTCCAGCTGGAGCTCCGTGTGCTTCCTCAAGGAGGAATAGAAGCTATGAGCCTCCTGTCTCTTCTCTCACTTCCTGTGGAGAGACCCCGCCATGGAGCTCGTCATCATCACCTACACAGGGCACAGAGCAGCAGCATCTCAGCTACAACAGCCATCAAGAATTCCTCCCTCCCTGGCAGCTGCTCTGGGAACACCCACAGCTCAGCAGGGAGCAGGTGGTTCCTCACCTTCCATGAGGTGGTTCAGGTGAGCAGCCGGGGCCCTGCTCCCACCGACCAGCGCCATGGCCTCGTGCTCGGTGCAGCTGCTCAGGGCCTCCTCAGACCCCTTCCCCTCCTCGTCATCTTCAGAGTCCACCAGCACTAGGACATCCCCCGAGCCTGCATTCCTGGAAACAGCAGAGCAAGCTGGATAAAAGGCAGAGGGGAGCCTGTTTCCTGCCCTACAGGAAGACTGAGTAGTGATGCCATAAGGGACTGGGCTGAGGAATGTCAACTCACCTGAATGCAGCACCTGAACAGGAGAGAAAAGAGAGACAGCATTAGAAACTGCCCCTCTGGGAGTGCCACTGGTTTTACTGGATTGGACAACCCCTGCCAATCCTGCCTCCACCACATCTGTGCCTCCTCTAGACGCTCACTGGCAGTCCCATGCAGAGGCACAGACACAGAGGTGACATGCCCAGACACAGCACAGGCAACCCTGGCTGACTCCAGCACAGGGTTAGGGATAAAGCTCCAGGAAGGAAGAACCAATCCCTACCTCTGAGGCACAGGAGGGGATTGTAGTACAACACAACCCCAGTGATGGTGAGAACAGCCAGGAGGGACAGGACCACCACAGCACCCACGACCCCAACGATGTTCACTGGCTCTGCAGAGAGGGGACACAGATGGATGAGGAATTCTCAGTGCAAGCCAAAGAGCAGGTGTGCTGTGTCCCCAGGCCCTCCTGCCACAGCCCCACTCACGCTTCACCGTGAGGCAGACGAAGAGCTCCCTGAGCCCCACGGGGTTCTGGGCCTTGCAGACGTAGCAGCCGCCGTCAGTGCTCTGGGAGCAGTTCTGGATGGTGAGCCGGGACACGTTGCCCTCCTGGGCGATGAGGAACCTCCCCCCAGGCTGGATCTCCACCTCGGGCTGGCTGATGTCCCGGAGCCAGCTGAGCCGAGCTGCAGGGGTGCTCTCTGTCACCCGGCACGTCAGGGTCACATTGTCACCCACAAAGCAGGTCTGGGGGGGCTCAGATTCCAGGGAAGGGAGTTCTGAACAGCCCCGGGGGAAAAGAAAACAAAAACAGCAGTCAAGGAGGGAATGGAGGCAATTAACATAACGAGCAATCAAGCTTCTGGCTGATTAATAATCATTAACAGAAGGGAGGCAGGCAGGAGTCTGGGAGTTGAGCTCCATGGGTTTGGCATTTGGCTCACTCAGGAGCCTCCCAAGGAGTGACCTGACCAGCTTTCATGGTGCTCAGTCCCTTCTGACACCTGCCTTCATATCCCCGGGGAAAAATGGTCTGAGGGCAGCCAGCAGGCAGAGGAGAAGAGCAGCCCAAGCATTATTTTCCTCGGGATCAGCAAAGCTCTTGTGAAGCCTTGACAAGCCTTGGAGGATAAATACAGCCCAGATTTTCATCAGCCACTCAGATCCCCGAGATGCCTGAAGGGAACACCCAACCCTATCAAACCTCATCTGCCCACAGCCCCCAAACCACCTCTCACTTTCACACCGGTGTGTGGAAGCTTTCCACAGGTGAAAACACTGCTGGGGTGAAATTTGTTGGCTCCTGAAGATGGGCCCAAAACACAGCTCACATAAAACTCTGCTGTGATGGGTCTCAGCTGCAGGTCATCTGTGCCTCGTGCTGCACACGTGCCCTGCCATGCTACCTCCTGGTTTCCCTGACCTCCTCAGTGCTCTGGAGAGCAGGGAATGACCAGGGTACCCACCTGCCCCATGTTCACCAGCTTCATTAACAGTTTATGAGGCAGCAAATCCACTCACTTATCTCCACAGTGCAGGCAGGCTGCTCCTGCTTCACCACATGGCTGCCCACACACTTGAAGACCTTTTGGTGGGAGAGGTGGGAGCTGTTCAGCGTCTCCACGTGGGTGTCCGAGGAGCTGGTGGAGCTGATGACCCAGCTGGAGTTCTCCAAATCCTGCCCCTCTTCTCTCCAGTGCAGGGTGGGGTGGGGGTACCCCCCAGGCCAGCTGCAGAACAGCTGCAGCATCAGCCCCGATGAGGAGGTCTCAGCCCAGCACTTTGGGGTTGCCTGTGGTGGATCTGCCAGCAAGGACAGCACGAGGTCAGAAACACTTGCAGGGCTGGAATTCATTTGTGGTCATTCCCCTTGAAAAATCTTTCCTGTTTCCCTGCAAGTCTTGCTCCCTGACCTGCATCCCACAGATGTGCACAGCTGTAAGTGACAGCCAGCAGGGACCAAGAGGGGCTGTCACAGTCCCCACAGCCAAGCCTTGAGGGAGGGAAAATATTATTGCCACAGCTTTATCCAATGAAATGAGATAAACACAGCGGGAGAATGAAATCCCACTGCCCTGGTCCTCATGGCACAGTTCAGGGAGGGACACTGAGTCATCACTTGAGAACAAGGCACAGTCCTGGCTCTCTCCCAGCTGCTCCTTCCACACACATGCTGATTTAACAGCCAGAGGGATTCTGGACTCTGATCCAGGCAGAATTAACAGGGCATGCCCCTGTGTGTGCCTAATGCTGAACAAGACCCCACCAGGAGATCAAACCAAAGCCCCACACCAGAGGTGTCAGAGGGATGTCTTAGGCTTATTTTGGGGAGCATTTATTCAGGGGACTTTGAAACCACTTGAATTAATTAAAGAAACATCATGGCAAACTCTCATGTGAGCTGCAAGAACACACCTTCCTTCCCAGGGCTTGGCTCTCCAGAAACTGTACACACACCTCAGGTGATCTTTGAAACCACCCAGCTCTGGCAAGAAAGCTCTCTGCAACACTCCCTGTGTCCCACCTCTGGGGAGGATCAAACTGTTCCCAAACCCTGCCTGTGGTTAACAGGGCATCCTGTCAGCCTGAACCAGCAGAAACTGCCCCACGTGGATGGGGCACAGCCCCTCCAGGATGGCCAGTCAGAGCTGTGCTTTCTGTGCTGACCTCAGGAACAGTCTCCTGAAGCCATCAGCTTTACATCCTGAACTCCCAGGCTCTCCCAGCACAACTCTGCCTAAATAAATCTGCTCCCACAAAGTTAACAAACCAAAAGCCTATGAATGTCCACCCTCCCAAACACCAGCAAAAAGGACCTGTTGTGGTTTGACCCACAGAAGAGCCAACAGTGCTTGCATCAATCCACACACAGATGTGCCAAGGAACCCCTGGAGGTGTGGAACTGCAGTCTCCTTCACAGGTGCTTCCCATCCAAAGCAAACACAGAATCACAGCCCAAGGCAGGGCTGCACCTTTGTCCTGTCACTAGAATGTTTACTCTACTGCTTGTGGGGTTTTCAAAGTGCACTTTTGCAAACAAAAAGAGAACTTTTTTGGTACCACCCATGGGATGCATTGAAGACTGTCAGCTGTCATTCCCACACAAAACCTCTACATATCCTGGGAGGCTCTTCCACAGCAGTGCCAAGTCTGTGTCCAAAATCTGCCCCAGGATTAAATGTTCCACCAACAGAGATTGGTGAAAAAACAGGACCCTGCTACAGGTCAGAGGTTAAACTTCTAACATTTGCTGATGCTCCTCCTGCTGACCTAAAGCATTTCCAGAAATCTCTTTCCTCACCTATCAAAGGGTATGCCCACATCACCTTTGTCATATTTGGAAATTAGTTGACACAATTAATTCCAGACTAACAAATGAAGGTCAGAGTGCAGCACCAACACTTGGCACCCTGAGTGTTCTGCCCCAGTGCCCCAGATTTGGGGCTCCCCACTCCCAAGCCCAGTGCCTACATATCTATTCCCTGAAGCAGCCTGGGGTTCAATCCTTCCACACCCCATCTGCACATTCCTTGCTGCAGGAAAAGAATTTTTATTCCTGTAAACTTTCAAGAGGTTAATCTGTACAAAACAGGTGCAGTGTTTACACACAGGTAGAAGGAAGGAACACCCTGAAGGCAAACAGGTCTCATACATGGGAAGAGCAGCAAGGAAGGAAGGGGCCAAGGGAGTACCGAGGGTCAAAACGGAAAAAGTCCCTCTTCTCAGTCCTGAAGGAACCAAGAGAGGCACCAAGCACAGGACCTGTGCTCCCTGCTAATATGGAGGGAGCTGTTCCCATGGAATACATGAGGCATCACGGCAAATAATGGTGCAGCAGGAAGGATTAATTGGCTCGAGCAGTTTCCAGCCCAAACTTCCACCTGTGTTCTGAACATTTCTAAGGGAATGAACGGATTAAATAGGGATGGAGAGAGCACCAGAAGACACAGAAGGGCTAAAAGAAGTGGCCTGTGCTGATAACAGGCGTGCTCTCAGGACACTGCTCCCACATAAAGCTGAGGAATTCCATGCTTCCATCAGTGTAAGACTCCTCAGCTGGTAAGAGTTCTCCCACTAAAAGGATGGCACCGAAGAATAGCACAGCACATCTATCCCATCATCCAAGGGAAAGCAGACAGTGAGCAGCAGCCCCTACCCCAAGGTTTATGGAGACTCCAATCAGCCAGATTTTGAGGCAAAGAGTCCCCATGGAATAGCTACAGGGAATGGAAGATGTGCCCAAAAACTTGTTTATCACCAGCAATGAAGAAGAGACACAGCAAGGACTTGACAGCTGGCAAAAGCTCAGATCTCTTTCCCCTGCAAAAGCCAGATCTGCAACAGACCATTCAGACACACATTGTGGTGCTTGTGAGCAGATGTGAGAGAGATTCCACACAATAAAGCCGTTTTCACTTTCTAAATATTATTTTTCCACCAGCGCCGAATGAATTTGGGGATGTGGAAGGCCGAGGGAAGGAAGCTCAGCTGTGGGGATGACTTACTGGCCACCACGAGCTGCACCCTGTGCTCGTGGTCCGTCCTGTTCAGCACTTCTCTGCAGGTGTAGTTGCCCTGGTCCTGCTCACGCAGCTCCGTGATGCTCAGGGAGCTGTTGTCCACCAGGGAGAAGCGGACGTCCGGGGGGAAGGAGACCCTCGAGGAGAAGAGAGGTGGGAAGGAATGCGGATCCCCTTGGAACCAGACCACCTCGGTGGCTTCCTTGGACACGTTGCGGCATAAAAGGAGGATGCTTCCTCCCATCTGCCCAAAGACCACTTCATCTGTTCCTGGAAAAGAGAAGGGACGGCGTTAGGGATGTAGGGAATGGGCAAAGCCGCCTTCTGCCAGCAAAGACCTGGATATCTGATCTATATCAGCCTTCTGAAGTGCTTGTTAGGGGGCTGCTGAGGGCTCTCTGAGATGACTAAAAACATCCAGCGCAGACCAGGCTCAGGAAAAGGGACACAGCTCCCTGCTCCCCTCCCCTCAGCCCGCGCTACCTGCGGCCTCCCGGCGCGGCACCAGCCTCCAGACGCAAAGGGCGAGGAAGAGCCGCGCCGGCGGCATCCTGCCGCGGAGCTGCATGGCTGTGCGCCGCCGCCAGAGCCCCGCGGAGGCGGTACTGCCCGGCCGCCGCCCCGGCGAGAGGCCTGGGGAGGGCGGGCGTGCCCGGCTGGGGGAACCCGCCCGCCGGCGCCGTGAGGGGCCCGTGATGGGGTCGTCCAGCGGGTCCCGCCGCCCCAGAGCCGCCGTTTCGGGCCGCCGCCATCTTGGGACCCCCGCCCCCCCCGCCATCTTGGGGTCACCTCACTCCCCCTCGGCCGTGTGGGGCGGCCCCGGCAGAGCGGGGCCGGCGCTGCCGCCCGGTGCCGCCCATGGATCGGGAGCGTTTGACACAGCTTCAGGAGAGCGCTGTCGCCTGAACGGTGTCCCCCGAGTGGTGACCCCCACGTCCAGAGAGCTGCTCTAACCCACCCACTTAGAGACACCCCACAAGCAGCGCAGCGGGAAGAGCTAAAGAGATAAAGGGTTATTCCTCTGTGTGACCCCCCAGCAAGAGCGGTAACCACGCAACTATCCTCGGGTTTCTCCAGGACACCTTACACACGGCAGCTTGCAAGCACCAAGGCGTGCGTGAAGCAGAGCGCTGAGACCCACAGGGCTGCCCCACTGGGCCCTGACACGTGAATTATTAATTAACCTAATTAGGTAGGGGCGGTAGGGGCGACAGTGCTGGCCCAGGTAACCGGAGCTCGGCCGGCCCCCCTCGGCTCCGCCTGGGGGCGCCATAGTGCTGGCGCAGGGGAGGCCAGCGGTGCATCTCGGCCAATGGGAGAGGAGCATAGCGGCGTCTCCACCAATAGGAGCGGAGCATAGCGGCGTCTCCACCAATGGGAGCGGAGCGGGGCGGTGCCTCCGCCAAGGGGTACGGAGAGAGAGGCAGCCCCGAGCCGCCGCCGCAGCCGCAAGCGTCGCCATGCCGGTGGACCTGGCGAAATGGGACGGGCCGCTGAGCCTCGCCGAGGTGGAGCAGAAGCCGGCGCACCCACTGAGGGTCAAGTATGGCTCCGTGGAGATCGACGAGCTGGGCAAGGTGCTCACGCCCACTCAGGTGAGCAGCGCCCGGCCCTGCGCGCGGAGCTTGGCGCGGCAAAATGGCGGGATGCGGTCGGGCCTCTTGCGCTGTCGCTCTGGCAGCTGCCGCCGCAGCTTCACCCGGTGCGGGGGCAGAGAGGGGAGCTGAGCTTTGGGGGCGGCCGTGCCGCAGGAGAGAAGGCCCGTGGCTCTCACAGCCAGGGCGAGCTGGCACGAATGGCCTTGAACCCGTCGGGTGTCGCTGGCAGCGCAGGTCATGCTGGCCCTGTGTGCAGGGCAGTGGCTGGCGCTGACAGCGGGGCCGGTGCTATCGCGGTCACCCCTGCAGGTCCAGCATCGCCCCACCAGCATCGAGTGGGACGGCTGCGATCCCCAGAAGCTTTACACCCTGGTTCTGACAGACCCTGATGCGCCCAGTCGGAAGGACCCGAAGTTCAGGTAATGGGGATGGACAGCTCCGTGTCTTGTGTGGGGAAAAAGGAACATCTCTCCTGGGCTGAGCAGAGGCTTAAGGAGGAGGTGGGACTGTGTTCTGCCTAAGGTGCAGCTGTGGGGCTGTGGCTTGTCACAGAAATTGTGTCCTTGCATCTCTCCTTGAGCCAGGGACAGCATGGGGAGGAGCAGCTGCTCTTATTAGGGGTATTCAAAGATCTGTTGTAGCTGGAGCAGCACAGCTCTAATTTAGCACATATGTGAGTTGGAATTAGGTCTTGTTGGTGGCAGAATCTTAAATCTGGGACCAGCTCACCTTCCTCAAGTCAGCCTCAGCAGTGTGTGGAATGCCCACTCTCAGGGGTCAGGCTCTGGGCTTCCTGCAGCCACATGGAGCTGGTTTTGGCAGGCTGTGCATCCCAATGAAGCAGTGCCTGCTCTGGGACTGGTGCTGTTTGGGTTTTACAAACCAGGAGTGGCAGCTGTTTGTTTACCCCATGCTGGCAGCCTCATGGAAGAAGCAGCAGCTTGGAGTGATAAAGGGTCTTGTTATCTGCGGCTCTGCCAGTTTGATTGTTCTTTGCCCTCTCCTTTCAGGGAGTGGCATCACTTCCTGGTGACCAACATGAAAGGCAACAATGTGGGCAGCGGGACCGTGATGTCGGATTATGTTGGCTCCGGTCCTCCCAAGGGAACAGGTCGGTACCTGCAGCAATTCCTCTGTGATGCTGCATGGATCACACCCAGTGCAGAAGGGTGGGGAGGGAAGCCTGCGGGGGTCAGCTGGGGGCGCAGGTGGTGACGCTGTCCCTCCCCGCAGGGCTGCACCGCTACGTGTGGCTGGTGTACGAGCAGCCCCAGCAGCTGGCCTGCAACGAGCCCGTCCTGTCCAACCGCTCCGGGGACAAGCGCGGCAAGTTCAAGGTGGCCGCGTTCCGCAGCAAGTACGGGCTGGGGGCGCCGGTGGCGGGCACCTGCTACCAGGCTGAGTGGGATGACTACGTGCCCAAGCTGTACGAGCAGCTCTCGGGGAAGTAGGGCTGGGGCCCGTGGGGCACTGCAGCACTCGTGGGTGGGGCTGGCACAGCGCTGTAGTTCTGTTTTGTTAATGAGTTGAACCCAACTGTCCCGCTCTGACCGCTGGAAATGTCACTCTGTCGCTGTCCCTGCTGTGTCCAGGCCTGTGCTGATGCCCGTGGGATCCTAGCTAGAGAGCTGCTGATGGGTGTCCCTGGAAGGGCTGCTCCCTCCAGACTGACCTGCTTAAGGGAATCAAAAGCCTTTGTGAAGTAGTGTCAATTTAGGGGGTCTCTGCTGTCTTGGGAGGGCTTGAGGTGGCAGGGCTGTGGGTACACAACCACTTTGGGGTAGGTGCTGGCTGTGGAGACTCCCTTTACCAAGAGAGGAAAGGGCAGTCAAAGGGAAACTTCCTCCCCTTTTGTTTTCTTTCCCCCTTCTACCTTTGGCCAGTGCCTCCACATCACCACTACAGTAGTGAAGGTGCAGCTCTGGGGGGAGGCAGGAGCTGGCCTAGAACACTTCCTTCTGTTCTCTGCTGCCACTCAAAGCTGAGACCACTTTGTTTTGTTCAGTCCTGTGGTGACCTGCCCTGTGCTCACAGTGCAATTAAAAGCTTCCCAAGGTACTTGGTGTGCTTGGTTGTCTTCTTGGGGGACGAGGGCAGTGCTCAAGGAATAGTGGGGTGGTGGTGTGTTCCTGGGATGGGGCTGGACCCTGTGCCTGCAGCTCTCCTGGGACTCACTGATGCTGGAGGGACACAGCTCAAAGCCATCATATCTATGTTAAAAACATTCCCATCCTTAGCTCCTTCCCAAGGAATCTCCCCATGTTCCCAGACCCGTGGAGGCTCCTTCCCTCCAGAGGAGTCACCACAGCAGCTCTGACACCCCAGCAGTCAGTCTGGGCACCACCGGCTTTACTGACCTGAAACCACTTCCCAGCCCAGCTGCAGGTCCCAGGTGTTTCCTGCTCCTCCAGTGGCTTTGCAGTGAGGCCTGGGGGTGCTTCCCAAGTGCCTAGAGCAGAAATGAGCCTTTGGCTGAACCTGATGGCTATTAAAAGGTAAAAAAGGTGAAGCCAATGCATTTCAACTTCATGGAATCAGGAGCCTTCCCTCTTGTTTTTTCAAGCTGCTGTATCAAAGCTCTGCAGTGACATGGTCTGACAAACAGGAATCAGCAGCATCCCTGTGAGAACTGGGGATTCCAGAACTCAGGTGGATGCTGCTCCCCCAGGGCAGTTTTATCAGCCCAGCAGTTAAACCATTTCAACAGGATCAATAGTTTTCCAGGAAAACATCTCCAGCTCCTCCGACCAAGGCCCAGCAGAGTTAAGGTTGGAGCAGTGCTCACAAGGCTGATCCATCCTGGGACTGCTCAGGCTGGGAGGAAGATGTAAAAAATCCATTTGAAAAACCTCCAGTGTGAGGAAACCAAGCCCTGAGGTTCCTGAGGGACACCTGTGGAACGGGACATCTGTGGAATATATCCCCTCCCCATCCCCACCCTGCACCTGTGCTGGGCCACGAGCCACCCCTCCCACAATGACACAGCCAGGCATTGTGATGAACACTTTTATTTACAAATATAATTAAAAGCTCTGACAGTTATTCATGCTCTTCCCTGGAACCTGAAAAATGTTTTTGTTGTTTTGTTGGTTTTTTTGTCCTTTTTTTTTTTGTTGGTTTTTTTTTTAAAGTGCATGCAAAAGAAGTAAAGCCTTTTTTTTTCCTCTTTTTATTGTAAGAAAATACACAGTTTGAAAGTGTGAATAATGCAATATTTATGACCAAGATCATGGGGTTGGGGGTGGACTTGGGGGAGGAACAAAACAAAAAAAAAAACAAACCCCAAAAAACAAATAAAAAGAAAAACTGAAAAGGGCTGGGATGATCTAACAGACAGTGTTGAGCTCCGGAACGGAACTGGAGAGTGGGGGGTGGCTGGAGCAGGGAGGGAGAGGGGGAAAGAAGTAAAAAAATTTTTGATCAGAGAAACAGTTAAAATACAATATGAAAATAAGTAAAAGCTCTCCTTAAATTCCTTCTATACACAAAATACACGATTTGACAAAGCCCAATTTGTGCTACTGGGATCCTGTGGGCTCATTTAAGTGTATTCACATTCTCTGCGACAGCAGAAAATGATTTATGATACAATCAAGAATATGCCCAGGGGCCAGGGCTCGTCCCTGCTGCCCCTGGCATGGTTCTCCTAAAAATCACCACGTCGTCGCCCGCCCCTCCCCACCCCCAAAAAAGTAATAATATGTCACCACTGATATGTACAGCACGATTAAGTTCTTTTTTTTTTTCTGTAAAATGTATCAAATTTTTTTTTTCAATCTTTAATAAAATTTTTTTTTATTATTTAATTATTCCTGATGAATAAATACCAAAAAAATAAAAATAAAATAAAATTATGCAGCAGCTAGTTAAGGTAAGGCTGCGGATTCAGTCTCTCTCCCCCTGGGATCGTAGATATCTTTTAATTATTAATATTTTTTTGCTTGTACTTTCATTGATTGGTGGTAAAATGAATGATTGCTCAGAAGCAACATACATCCACTTGGTGGTTTTTTTATGGTTTTTGTTTTTTTTTTTTTTTTCTCCATTAAAATTGTCTCCAAAGTTTTCACTGAAACATTTTTAATCATTGCACAGAGACATCAATACTGTGACATACTATGAAAAGACTGCCAGGAGCTGTCCTGCACCGGGACGTGACGGGGGAAAGGGGCCCCTGATGGATAAGAATATACAGGCACTGGTCCGACACGATGTCAGTAAGAGAGACAGAAAGAGAGAGAGCACGCCCGTCAACATGGGGAATGTTGGGTTTGCAAGTTTTATCCTTACTTTGTTTGCTTTTTGTGGTTTTGTTTTTTTTTTTTTTTAAATGGCAAAGAAATTTAACCTCATCTATAGTCCTCCTTGGGATATTCTAATGTGACCAAATTCCCAAAGCCCATCCGCAGGCTCTCCATGTCAAATGTCTCAATCTCTCGCTCCTGCCTTTCCAACAGAAACTTGATCCTCTCGCTGCGTTCCTTCTGGAGGGCGGCGAGCTCCTCTTCGATCTGCAAGGAGCACAGTCAGCACCCCCAGCACAGCCCCACCCTGCGCGCCTGCCCAGATCCCTCCGGAACGTACCTTCTGTTCCAGGTGTGCCCTGCGCAGCGACACCCGTTGCTCCAGCTTCTGGAGCTCCCTTTCGTGCTGTGCTTCTGTCTGCATCTTAATTTTGCTCTGGTACGCGTTGAGCAGCTCCATCTCCTGCTGGAGCTGCAGTCTCAGGGCTTGGCATTCTGCTTCCTGGGCCTCGTCCAGCCGGAGCTGTGAGAGCATCGGGAAAACAACACTCAGATCCCTGCTGGGAATTCCTCTGCTCCCACACAAGTCACACATGACTCTTTCTTCCCAAAGCTGCTGGTGTTGGTGGCAGAGGGAGAAAGCAGGAAAGGCTTCATCAACAGCAGCTCTGCTCACACTGAGGCAGAGCATCAGAGATCCAGTCCTGAACCCCAGCACGCGAGGGGAGCAGGGGAAGGACGAATGTTGCACAGCTCACTTATTCCAAGAAGAAAAGTGCCACCTGATGTGTTATTTGAACAGTTTTTGTAACTCAGGGGCTGGAGAAATCCCCCCAGGGTAATGCCAGGCCCCAGAACTCCCCAAGCCCCCTGCACGTACCGCCTGCGAGGCCATCATCTCATTGATGCTCTGCTCGTACTGCTCGGCCAGGATGGCGAGCTTCCGTGTCTGCTCGTCCTTCAGGCTCTTCAGAATTGTCTTGTGCTCACTCTTTGGAGTTACTTCCAGCTGGTGATTCTTCAGTGCTTTGTACTGCTTAGTTTGCACTTTGCATGTGTCCTGGAACTGCTTTTTGATCTGCATTTCCATAGCCTGCCAAGGAAGGAACGACGTGAAGAGCGCGAAGGCTTTGGGAATGGAGAGGTTGTGGTATGTCCACATGGGTGGGGTTGTGGGAACCACAGCTTCCCACAGGGATTAACCTCCAGCTCAGGCCCTGCTGCAGCCTGGCCAGGAACAGCACCCACTGAGCCCTCCTCAGCCCAGGGCACTTCCATCCTCTGCCCCTGCTTCCTGCAGATCACCCAGCCCATCACCTGCCTTCCAAAACACATTTGCTTTTTCACAGCATCATTCCCCTTCCACATCCTGTCCACCTCAACCTTGCACTATGTGGAGGCTACAGATCTGAGAACTAGCAAGGGTGTGACAGTGACAGCAATGTCCCTTCCCTCTGGTGACCAGTGACCACAGGGAAAGGCTGGAGCTGTGCCAACCAGAGAGGTTGAAGTTTGGTATCATAAAAATAAATCTTTTTATTATTTTTATCATTTTATTTTTATTTTATTTTTAGGAAAATAAATACTCTTCCCCCAGAGGGTGCTGGCACTGCCCAGGCTCCCCAGGGAATGGCCCCAAGGCTGCCAGAGCTGCAGGGGCATTTGGTCAACGCTGCCAGGGATGCCCAGGGTGGGATTGCTGGGGTGTCTGTGCAGGAACAGGGGCTGGACCCCATGATCCCTGTGGGGCCCTTCCCACTCAGGATATTCCGTGATTCTGTGACAGTGGGAGAAGGAACATGTCTCTCCCACAGAGAGCAGCTCAGAGGTCTATAAGCACACTGGGGGTGTGCACAGAGCTCACTCAGAGCGCTCTGGGCACTCTCTGGACTCTGAAAGCACCACCCAACCCCTCTCCTCATCATTCTAAGCTGACACCAGCGAGGGCCTGAACAACACACAGCTCATCAGAAACAAGTTCTGTAACACTTTGCTTAGGACTGGACTATTTTACTTAATAGCTTCAATTAGCACAGCACTTTAAAAACCCTCTGTGAGCTCTGGGCTATCCCAGCCCACAGCTGCCCTTAGCCAGAGCTGCTCTGTGCAAAGCGGGGGAAGCAAGGGAGAGCACAGGGTGTGGAGAGCAGCGGTCCCACAGCACGGGTGCTGCGTGGAGGAGGCACGGACAGGAGGACAGAGGCTGGAGGAGGAGGAGGAAGGAAAGCTTGCAGCACCTTCAGATTCTTTGGTTGCTGCCGGAGCTCCATGAAATGCTTCCTGTGCAGCTCCCGCTCGCGCCGCTTGTTGTATTCCAGCTGGTTCTCGAGCTCAGTCTGGTGCTGCAGCCGGATGAGGTCCATGCGCAGCTTCTGCAGCGTGTGCAGCTGCCGGTACTCCAGCTCCCGCGTGGACTCGTCGTGCCGGATCAGCATCGCGTGCTCCATCTCCTTCTGCGTCCGCTTCTTGTTCAGCTCCTGCGCACACACACACGGCTCAGCGTGGGAATCCTGGCTGCAGGGCCCAGCTCACGAGGCTGAGGCTCCTGCTCACTGCTCTACACAACAGAGGGACTCCACATGTCACAGGGAAACACAAACCCAGCAGCACCATGGAGATGCTAAGAGTGACCACCTAATGACCGACCATCCATCCATCAATCCATCCATCCATCCATCCATCCATCCATCCATCCATCCATCCATCCATCATCCATCCATCCCTCCCTCCCCAGGAGTCCCCAGCAGGTGGCACCAGGACCCCACACAAGCCCTCTGTGCCTGCAGAAACTCGCAGCAGCTTTCAATGAACGCATCCCCAGGGTGCTCAGGGCTGGGGTGACAGAATCGAGGCTCCTGTCTGCTTTAAATTTCCCTGTGCCCCTGGTGGGTACTGGGAATGAGCTCCCCTCCCCATCACCTGCACTAGAGTGGCCAAAGCAGAGGTCAATGGCTCTAACACCACCTCAGGTGAGAAAATGAACTGCCCAGGTGGGATTTGGCCCAAGGTGCAGCAGGTTTTTAAAATGAGGCTGGAGCCCGAGGCTCAGGGGGTTGTGCAGTGTTCACCAAGAGCTCCTGCACAGGGTGTCCACAGTCCAGGGTTACCTTCCCCAAGCTCCAAGCCCAGGAAGGGGAAGACACCAGTTCCCTCCCTGATTCCTGCCAGAATCTGTGTCTCGAGGTGTCAGCCACGCTGTGCAGCACGGAGCTGCCTCCAGCTGTTCCCCTTCACAGAGCTGCAGGTGCATCCCTGATGCAGGCTCAGGTTACACAGCCTCAGCGCTGTGCTGCATCAGCACAGCAGGGCTGCCCCACCCACACCGTGCCCAGCACAGGAGAGCCCAGTGCTGCCTCAGCCTCACCAGTTTCTGCAGGAGAAGCAAAACCAGGTAATTACTCTGAGCTGCTGCTCACACGTGCTAATCCTGTTGTAACTCTCAATAAGAGCACCTGCAAACCTCAGCCCCTGTGGCTGCTACACCCAGCACAGGTTTGAGCTGAGAGGATGGGGAAGGAAACAAGGCCAGGGTTTCCCTCTGCCCTCTTGGCCCTAAGGGTGTAGCACGTGTTTACACTTCAGCAAAACTCGACCCCTGACAGCCAAGATTTAAAATTACATTACAAAATTACTGGTGTGCCAAAATGCCTTCCCACTGGCACAAAGGCAGGTGGGGCAGTGAGCAGGCAGGAGGGAGCTGTGGCACGTGTGCCTTCATCCCAGGACAGCTCAGCCAACCTCTCCCAAGCCCATCCCATGCCTGATTTCAGTTCACACAGCATAATCGCACACTGCCCTTCCACTTCCCTCAAACGCTTTTCCATTTGCACACAAACAACATCCATGGTTAGTTAAAATATGGAAAACACATTTTGGAAGTGTTATTTACTTCAGGTGATCCAGGTAGTTAGTAATGGCACATTTGAATTAGTAGGGATGTAATTTTCAGGGAATAAAAACTCAGACCATTCTGAAAGTTCAGTCTCTCATAAAAGCTTAAATGCAGGAGGTCAGAGGTGTGTTCCTGGTTAAATGCCATGCTAGGTAACTCAACTCTCTCATCCCTGCCACAGAGCTGACATGACCTAATAAAGGTGCTCAGATCTGAATTTTTGGAGTCAATTGTTTTCAGGGTGCCTGGGTTGAGATACCTGGATCTCAGCAAAGCAGCTTAGCAGCTGCAGGCACATCTGGACCCAAGGGCAGCAAAGCTCTGAACAAGTACAAAATATACTGAAAAACCTGAGGGTAGCAGGCCAAGCACAACTGGAAACTTTTGACCACTCTTCACTCAGTTTTCACTAAAACACCCTCTTCATCTGACAGTTTTTATCCAAAAATAACATCAATGAAGAACTCAGATACCACAGTGATGGCCACAGGAACATCTCCAAGTGGAAATACTTTCTCCAAAGTGGTGTTTGACCACCGGCAGCCTTGAGGCAAGGGGCAAAAACCAATGAGGGGAAGCAGGATGTGAAAAGCTGCTCCTTGACATCCCACATATCCCCACCCCACAGCTCTCCCTGACCCTCCCCACAGCCCAGACTGGGGCAGGACCCCCAAACCCAACACTCAGGAGCTGGGATGAAGCATCAAGCCCAGAGGAGGGGCCCACAGGGTGTTTCTGTCTGCAGTCAACACTGCCATCCCTCAACTGATCAAAGCAGCCCCAGCTGCATGGAAAACCATTTCCTAAAACTTTCTTACATTTTTCTCAGCTCTATTTAGCTGCTAGAAACATGAAGACCTAATTTCAGCCAAGACACAAAGCTAAGGCAGTTAAGGAAACGCTGGGAGAGGAAGTGAGGAGTGCCATACTTCCCGAATGTTCTGCTGCTCCATCTCGTGCCTCTTGATCATCGTTTTTCTCTTGAAGAAACGGCAGTTTTTGTCGTAGTAGAGTCTCTGCTGGCTGAGAAGCTGGGCCTCCTCTTCAGCCTGTGTGTGCTGCAGGTTCTCTTTGTGTTTGGATATCCTTTCTTGCTTCTCTTTCTTGGGCGTGCTGTGGTCCTCATTCATTTCCTGCAGGGTCAAAACAAGGCTTCCCTTAGCACCACAGTGACACAGGACCTGGGGGACCTTCCTGGCTCCTCCTCTGCCATTCAGTTCATGGAAGGACACCAAAATCCTACTAACAAAACCAACAGAACCAGACCTATCACCTGGCCATGCACAGCCCTGCTGCCCCTACAGCTGTACCAGGACCCACACTGAGAGTAGGAGGAAAAGTGGCCACCAAGCTCCTTGATAATCATTTTCTGACCTTTACCTTGACAGCAAATTATTCCTGCAATGTGGTGGAGACACTATTTAAATAATGCATTTTGACACAAATAAGCTACATATGAAGTTACTTCTTTTCCTAATTTATGTAAGTGATCACAGAGCTTTTAGTCAAGGGACATTGAATGGCTGCTCTGATTACTTGAAAAAAAAAAAAAAGATGAGGAGAAAGGGGAAGAAGAACTCACTGTGAAGTCCCATTTTCCCTCATCACCCTTGGTTTCAAAGATTCTGCTCTACAGCAAATTGTGAAGGCACCTGTAGCTACCCTCACAAATTGTTCTGGAAATGCTGCCAGATGCTCCCAGTTCCTGAAAATTCACTTGCTGAGAATCCAAATTTGCTTCCAAGCCTGACAATATCCCTTAAACCCCTGGGCTGGCCCAGGTCTATCAAAAGGAAAAGGTTTATCAAAAGGAAAGACTGGTTTGTGTTCATTCCACACCCCTTCAGCCCCAAAAATGAGGGTTTCTTGCCTCTTTAATCTTTTCCTTGCAAAGCTTGTATTGTTTCTTCTGACTTTCTAAAAAGGTCGCCAGGTCTTTCTTTTGCTGAGCCAAAATCTGTTGCTGGAATTTCTTTTCATCTGCTGCAGCTGCCTTTGCCTGCAATGTACAGAGAGGGGAAAAAATAACAAAAAAATAAAAAAAAAAGGTGAGTGAGCAGGTGCAGAACCCAGCACAAATCAGTGTTGTGGTTCGTGGTCAGTCATTTTGGTGACTGTGCTAGACAAAGCCATGAGTACTCAGCCACAGAAAAGCTGCTTGCACAGAAAATGCTCAGGTAAGTCTGAGGGCCTCCCTGTGCTTGTCATCTCCCAACCAAAACCACCCCAGAGGGCACAACCACACCAGTTTATTATGTGGATTAATGTGCTGTTTTATAGACTGAGTGACAGTTTTGTCACCCCCTCAGCTGAGGTAAAGCTCCCACCAAGGTCCCCACAGCCCCTTTTCTGCAGCTGTGGCACTGGTGGATGCCAACAGAGTGCCCATCAGCCAGAAAGGTGACTCGAGGCTGCTTCACCAGGGGCACAAGGTCACAGAATCACCAGCTTGGAAGAGATCTTCAAAATCATCGAGTCTAATCCATGCCCTAACACCCCACTGAGTACCACATCCAATCCTTTTTTAAACACATCCAGGGATGGTGACTCCACCATCTCCCTGGGCAGATCATTCCAGTACTTTATCACCCTTTCTGTAAAAAATTTTTCCTAATATCCAACCTAAATTTCCCTTGGCACAGCTTAAGCCTGTCCTCTCATTCTGCACCTCAGACCACGCGTTTGAGCGGCAACTCCCACAGCCGCCCCTGGAGACCTGGATTCTGCTGTCCCTCAGACCCTCAGGGACAGCTCCCTGCACTCACCTCCTTCTCCATCACAGCCACTTGCTTCTTGGCCAGCTTCTCCAGCTCAATGGACGAGTTGTTGGCGTGTGTCTCCACCTCCTTCTGCAGCTTGAGGCGGTGCTCGTCCATCTCGGCCTTCAACTTGTTCTCCAGGGCGATCAGCTGCTTCTGGTGCTGGCGCCGCATCCGCTTATATCCTGACATCTGTTCCCGCAGCTCGTTCTCCTGCTCATGCTCATGGATCTGTCTTGTAACCTGGGGTTGGGAACAGGGCAACAAGTGCTCCATGGCCTTGCTTCCCACACAAGCTGCTGCCATGCTGGCTGCTCACTGGAACCCAGGCCCTGCTCTGCTGCGCTCTCAGGAATCAACAGGGTTCAGAGGTGCCACAAGGTTTCTCTCTCATAACTTTTAGCCCCCGTCTTTTCCTGAAACTTTTATGTGTTTTCAGTAACACAGCAGAAAATGCCATATTGCAAATGAAGGAAGGGACTGGTTACTTATCACTCCAGGACACACTGGAGGAGATCTGGGAACAAAGGTGGCTGATGGACAATGTTCTTCAGACACCAGGGACAACCTTATTGAGACACAGGGCTCAGATCCTGAGGGTGGCTTGGACCCCCAAGATGCAGCCAGAAACCCCTCCCAAGCCACCAGTTCTTTCCTTCCTCCTCAAGTCAACCCCATGCCAATTCAATCCTTCAACATCTATTTTCTGCTAGGAGGAGCCTCCTTCAAAATTCCCCTTAAAATCCAAGATGATGACAGACTGAGCTCATTCCTTCCCAGAATTGAAAGTTTTCTAACAAGGGAACGCTGTTCTGGAACTGTGTGCTCTTAACAAGATTGATCAGATGGTCTAAGCAGATTTTAAACCCTGCTCAGCTGAAACAAACTCACAAGTTCCACATTCATTTCCAGGCCCAAGTGTATCCATGTGAAAGGAAGAAAAAAAACAAAACCCAACAGGCTGTGCCAAAAATGTTCAGAAGAAAATGCAAATGATGATGCTTCCATTTCAAAAGAAGAAAAGTGTCCAAGACTGGTTATTTTGTTGAAGACGGTCTCAGGAACTTCACTTATGAAAATCTGCTGATCGTTTATGTGACCTGAGAACCAAAAACTTGGTATGTGTGTGGAACTGCAGCCCCTGATTCTGTACAAGGAGACCTCTGTGAAGAACTCAGTTCTTTGAAGGTGATCACTGAAACTTTATGAACCAAGAGTCCCTCCTGCAGCCTGCCTTCCTGATGGATTCCTCCACAGCAGCCCAAAAACCTGGCACTACTACAGCACTGTTGTCATTTGAAGGCAGTTTTGTGGAGATTTCTGAAGTTCAGACAAAGGATGGGATACACCTAGAGAGCTGGGAAGGCTCACAAGGACAGAAGAGCAGCTGCTTCAGGGAGCTGCCATCCCAGTGCACTTGCTGGCTCCAGGGCTGGGAGGTGACAGGAAGCCACGTCGGAGCTCCAAAATGAACAGGTGAACACCCTGACTGAGGTCACCCAAGGCAGGCAGCAAGTGTCACCTGTCTCGCTTCAAGTGACTCCCAACACCTGGGAGGAGTGTGAAGAGGAACTCAGGAAGAGCCTCCCAAAGACTGCAGAGCCAGA
Organism: Pseudopodoces humilis; assembly: GCF_049639895.1. Lineage (NCBI taxonomy): Eukaryota > Metazoa > Chordata > Aves > Passeriformes > Paridae > Pseudopodoces > Pseudopodoces humilis. The sequence goes on from NC_142219.1 coordinate 9,775,713, forward strand.
GAACCAGCCTGAGCACAGCACTGTCAGACTCAGCTTGATCACTTCAGTGAGACTGAGTATCCACCACAAGCTGATGATGATGGACAAACCACTTCCTTCCTACAGGAAATTTCAGAATGCCGTTTTGGAGTGGCTGGATTAAGTACACTGACACCTCAGCAACTGCTGTAACAGAGCAGCCTGTAAATGCTTGAGACCCAAGCAGATCTAAGGCAGGCACCAGGATTAGGTGGGACTGTAGGAATGACCACAGAAACACAAACACCGTGTGAGCCCTGGCTTCTGCTACAGTTCAAAAAGCTTTTGGTTTTTCCAAGTGTACCAAGGACAGCCACACTTAGAAGAAGTTGGGAAGTGTTCTCATAGGAACTTGCACATTTCAGTCAAGTCCAGCAAGAGTAAGATCTCTGCCAGAAGCTTCCAGATAAGGAAGATTTCTCTGAGAATCCAAGTTAAGGGTAAGAGGCAGATGCCAGGTAAGACAGGCAGACCACCAACACTTCACACATGCCACTGACAACGTTCAGTGACATCCACCTGGGAGAGAACAGCCTTGGTCAGGCACTTGAAGAGAAATGGAGATCTGGGAGCCACCAGCAGTACAAGATCTTCCTGGATGTGCTATTTTTGGGGCCCGGCCCTTTTGTGAGCAATGGGATGTTCTGCACGGCACACTCCGTTCCCAGACGTTGGCAGAACAAAGCAAGCAGCAAGAGCCTAAGAAAAAATGGATCTAAGGATCCTCCAGCAACTTTGCCAATCTCCTTTGGTCTGATCTCTAATGAGATGTAGAATGTGCACTTGTTTTATTTACAGAAAAACTCACTAACTTTCATCCTTCTTTTTTTCCCTGCTCCTCTGCACCCCATTTCCAATTTTGCTCAGCTTTATCATGACAAGAATTCCATCTTGGAAAGATTTCCCATGAAATCTAGGATATTTATCCCTAACAATAGGATGCAATTGCTAATTACAAGCCTAGCTGATAAAGCCTTCCAGTCACAACAGAAGATGAGACATTAAAAAGTCAGAAGAACACAAAAGCAGTGCCTCATGCTAAAGATGAGAGAGGAGAGCAGCAGACTTGGTGGACATCTCGTGGATTTAATGTCCCCATTCAGCAAGCTCATGATAAAGACTTCATTTATCACCTTCATCTCCAGTCAAGTCCAACACTCTTCAGGACACTCTTCAAAGACAAAGCCTGCACATGGTGATCTCAGGGATGGGAGAATGTGGAAGAAATGAACATGAGTTACTGTACATGCCCAGTTCAGTACCAGAGAAGTCCTTCAGACTATGAATGAATAAAGGATTATGGTTTTAAAGATTAAGCCCCTAATGAACGAACAGCTCCAGCAACCATTTTAACAAGAAAATTTGGGGATGTTCCAGTAATCACCTTTCTGGTGCTCTTAGACAAAGACTCTTGGGACTCCATGCACTATTTGGAATATCCTGAGTGGGAAGGGCCCCACAGGGATCATGGGGTCCAGCCCCTGTTCCTGCACAGACACCCCAGCAATCCCACCCTGGGCGTCCCTGGCAGCGCTGTCCAAACACTCCTGGAGCTCTGGCAGCCTCGGGGCCATTCCCTGGGGAGCCTGGGCAGTGCCAGCACCCTCTGGGGAAGAACCTTTCCTGATATCCAAGCTCAACCTCCCTGGCACAGCCCCAGCCTTTCCCTGGCTCCTGTCCCTGCTCACAGGGAGCAGAGATCAGAGCTGCCCCTCAGGAAGAAGTCCACAAACATAACCCCACAGATTATCATGAGGCAAAAGGTGGTAACTACAAAATAAATTTGTTCTCCATAAAACCAGGAAACATCAGGATGCTTCACACCAGAAAGCTGCAGTTTCCTGGAGCTCTCCCTGCAGCACACAACAATCAATCATGTCATCAGGAGAACCAATAACCTGTATAAACCAGAACAGCTTTTATTAAGGTATGACATTTTCTCAGTTTCTTATCACTCTGCATCTTTGGCACACACAGAACTGAGAACAGAGATGTCTTTTCCAACCTACTCCCACAGGCAGTTCATTTGCCATAAAATCCAAACTTTCTTTCACCCCTCCAAGATTTTAGCTTTACGTAAGGAAGTTGAGCTCACAACTTCTCCTCCAAACCAGCAGCTGTTTAGAGTTCCCTTTTCTACACTGTTTATCCAAGATAGTGAATCCTCTCCTAAAGGACAGCAATTCTCACCTATAGACAACCAAAATTCTGAGCTCCTCAGTGCTGGAGGAAGCAGAGCTCTGAGTAAAACACTGCCAGCTGCTTCTCACAGCAAGAGGAGATGAGAAAGAACAAGTCCAAAATTTTAGAGGAAAGGTTTACAAAGGCAGCAGCCAGATGAGTCCACTGGGAGAAACTCAACCCTTTGGAATAAAACATCAGTGCTTCAGCAGAAGAGGGTGCAAGGTACCTGGTTCTGGGGCCAGGCTGCCCTGGTGCCATTTTCCTGGCCACATCCCGGGAATCCTGCTCACATGGACACAGACACTTGGCTCTGCAGGCCCCAGATGAGATCACATCGTTCTTTTGCTGGCATTTGGATTTCAAAGAGAACACCAAGGCCCTTGATAGAGTCTTCACTGTCTGATCTTTCTATGAAATGAGATGTCAGATGTGAGGGAAGAATCCTTCCCTGAGAGGGTGGGCAGGCACTGGCACAGGTGCCCAGAGAAGCTGTGGCTGCCCCTGGATCCCTGGAAGTGCCCAGGGCCAGGCTGGATGGGGCTGGGAGCCACCTGGGATGGTGGAAGGTGTCCCTGCCCATGGCAGGGGTGGAATGAGATGAGCTTTAGGATCCTTTCCAACCCAACCCATTCTGGGATTCTGTGAAGTTTTAACTACTTGATCATTGCCTTTGAAAACTGTAAAAGCAGCTGTTGAGGAGATGCACGAGGCAGGGAGGACCTAAGGGGTCAAGCCTGAAAGACACCCACAAGTGCAGATCAATGCATCTCTGAAGAGATGCAAAAAACAGCTTTCTCTTGAAATGTGGAGAGGTGTAGTCTCATCAACATGCAGAACACCTGCCCTTCTTTTCAAACAACAGCTTGCTGAGTTTCAAGAGATTTCTGGTTGTAACTTTTAACTTATGGATCACTGATAATCTGTGAAATAATATGGAGATGTAGGCACCCGGCCTCCATTTCACATGGCAACTTTTACTCCAACAGCAGAAATATGCAAGGCATTTTCCACCACTGTTCCAGGTGAGTGATGGTTACTGTTACCACACAAAACTGATCAAAGAGAAAAGTGGTGCAGAAGAAAATGACTACTAAAATTGCTGATTGAATTATGACCGAAGTTAAGCTCCTTCATCTTTCTTACCCACATTTGCTCATTTTCATTATTTTCTTTAATCTGAGCAATATTAAAACACTACTGCAAGACTCAAAAGGGGAAATCCACAGCCTGTTTCTTTGAGGACAGTTCATTTGACTGTTTTCTCGGGAGGTCTGTCCAGTTTCCTTCATATGCACATGATGCTTTTGCAGAGTAACAGGGCTAGAGAATCACTCTTCAAACCACCGGGTCACCTGGAGTGTTCAGCTATCTAATACAAGTTCCTCTGTGACCTCTGCACTCCCTGAAACTGCTGCAGCTTGTTTTTGGAAAGAGATCCAACTTGTACACTGGAGTACTTTTAGGGATGCCAGTCTTACCTCCATCTGCAATATCTATGGGGAGAAACAGCAAGGACTTGAGGGCCTCAGATCCTGGACTGCACCAGCAGGAACAGCTGTGGAATGATCAGCCCCAGACTTGGTGCTTTTCTTCTAAAAACACTGCCCTGGTCTCATGTTCTGAGGTAGTTTTCAGCAAATCACATAAAAGGAAGTTTTTACACCCAAATATCATTCCACATCACTGAATCTGGGGCCAGAACTCCCGTTTTTGATTCTCTGCAATACAGGCTACCTGATGCTCCCAACTGCACAACCTGTGCCCAGGAAGATGTTCCCAGCTGCTGAAAAATGGAAAGCAGCCAGGAGGTAGGGAACCATCAAAGCTTGCTGGTTTGCTTGTTTTCAACCACTGTGGGACCTGGAGCACCCATTCACACAGCAAAAATCTTTCCCAGCTGCCACTGAAAGAGTAAATTAACTCAGAGAGATGAATAAAGCCTGAATTTCTGGGTTCACATTACGAATTCCAGGCATGTTTAAGTCTTTCTCCTTCTATCAGCTCCATGACTGACCTTGCCCTCCCCACAAATACTGGACAGGAAAGAAGGAAGAAGTTCTCCCTTGGCCAGAGGAGCAGCAGCATCCAGCACCTGTCCTCACTGACACCATCCAGGCACAGACTGGTGACAGCGGTAAAAAGTGCTCCAACACAAGCACTGGCACCCAGATTCTGTGCAATGGGTTTAAACTTTTATTTTTTTGCCCTGGATTTCCATTTTGGAACATGAAGAGGTGGGAATGGAAGATTATTAAAGGGAAAATTCATCACCATGAAATATTTCTGTGGCAAACACAAGGATAGTTCTGCCCCGCCACACAACCTCAGAAGTAAGGACACACCAACACGTCCTGGAGTGCCCAGGTGGTGTGTTGGGAACTTCCCTCTACACTGAGAAAGGGAGATGTGTGTGTGATGGGGACAACAGAGCATGTTCCACAGAAAACCCAAAAAAGAGAAGCTCTCCAAAAAGCTTTCCATCTTCCCCACCCAAAATTAATTTTATCTTTATCAACATTTGGTCACCGAAGCAGAGAGATTCAGCAAATCTGAATTTCTGATGGAATTAAAAGGAATTTAGGCAGACACAATCCCAGCCCCACAGCAGGCTGCCATGGGATTTAGGAATGACCTTGGGATATCAGCTGCCCTCCCCAGAGCTCAGGGATCTGGGAATACCTCACAGCCCACGTTTTCATTAGCTCCCAAAGGGAGATATCCCATGCTATCCCTTCAAGCCACTCAGGTAGCCCAGGGGTGACATTTCCAAGGAAGACAGGAGCTGTGGGCTCTGCTGCTGAAGGCAGGCCACAAGGTGCAGCAGCTTTGCACAGGGAGTAAAAGAACATGAATATATTCATCACACATATCAATTTATCAATGAAATTGTATGTCTGGAGTATGATACATGAGTCATTCATCATTTCTGCCCTCCAGCCAACCTAACTGGGTCCTGCTTTTATCTGCTCAGTGCAGGCAGTAGAAGAGCTGGCACTACACTGGGTGCAAACACACACACACACACACACACAAAAAGGAAAAATTCCCAGGGCAGAGGGTCTCCAGGAAAGCAGGGATCCTGCCCCTGTCAGGTGTGCTGCATGAAGTCCTCTAACACAGTACACACACATTTCTAGGTCACTCTAAACTGGGGGGAGCAGGGGACACCAGCCTGGGGGGCACTCGGGGTATGGGCACCCAGAAATACACCTGCAAAAGATGGGATTCAAATGCTCCCAGGAAGCACCTGGGCAGAAGCCTGAAGGCCACAGCATCATTTTAGGTTTAAACAGCAGCAACAATCACACAGAAAAATTTGGGCTGCTGGCTCTGCTGCTGCTTCCCACCTGTCACAACCTTTAGCTGTGGTCACACACACACACACACACAAACACACACACACACACACACACACACACACACACACACACACCGTGTCTTGTGCATGCAGGAACGGGAAGCGATTCTGGGGATCCAGAAATGGTGGTCTGGAAGGAGAACCCCCATGGTGGAGGCAGCAGAAAGCGGGAAGGGGAGGGCTCACTGGTGTAATTTCGGGGTTGGTCCAGGATGATGTCATAGCACTGAGCAAGTGCCATGGCCAAACCGTGGGGACTTTCTAATGCTTCCCGTCCATCTGACCTCTAATACCAGCGGGCTGAAATATTTAACAGGACATTCATTTTACCTCTGAAGGGCCATTTTTCAGTGCTTTCCCTGGAAAAGGCTGCTCCCAGCCCGGCTGGATGCGGGTGGGGGAGGCGGCACACAACTAACTCTTCCGGCACACACCCCTTTCCCTACTACAAAGGCATCCACAGCAATCACATTTGCAATAGTACAAATCTTGATGGATTCATCCCATCCCCCTCCCCTTTGTAAGCCCATAGCCCGCTGTAAGCCCTCTCTCCCTTATCGCAGCCCAGCAATCCTTCCAAGAGATCGGGCTGGAAAATGCACTCACGGTACAGTTGCTTGGAATAAATGAATGAATGAAAAAAAACCAAAAAACAAAAAACAACAACCAGGCATCAGCTCAGGGCGGGCAGCAGCGATCTTATTGTTCCCAAAACCATCTGCATCTGCATCTCCACGGCGTTCCAGCAGCTCTCACACACCTCACACACACTTTATGCACAAGCAGATAAATATATTAACAAAAGGGACGGGTGGGAAATGGAGGCGGAGGGGGGAGAGGATGAGACGATATTAACTTCACCCGGGAAGCTGGGTTATCTCACACTAGAAATGCACAGAGAAATTCAACATATTTCACATTTCCATCTCTCTCTCTCTCTCGCTCACACACAGAGGTAAAATCTCTTTCGGTGCAATATCCAGTTGCTATGCCAACAGCACCAGCAGCAGGGGAGGCGATGGCAGCGAGGGGAGTGGGGTGGGATGGGTGGGGTGGGATGGGGGCTCTTACCAAAGATGCTGATTTGATTGTGGCAAAGCGCTCTCGGTTCCGGTAGTGGAGGGCCTGATTCTGCACTGACTGGGTAGGCCGCACCTCAGGCCTGCGATCCCTGTGGCCCACCTCATCCCTTATAAATACATGATCCTGCAGAAATGGATAAAAACAAGGAGAAAGTCCGGCTGTGCTCTTCCCGCGGCGGCTGCCTCTCTCTCACCCCTCTGTCTGCACAAGCGCGGCTGTAGGAGAGGCATAGTTCAGCTCTCTGCTTAGCCCCGGCAGCTCCCACCGTACAAAATGAATAAGCAACACATTGCAGCTCGGCGCGTCAGCTGATCGCTAGCAGGATGCCTCCGAATCCCTGGATCGGGCTGCCTTTTTTTTTTTTTTTTAATCTCTTTTTTTTTTTTTTCTTTTTTTTCTTTTTTTTTAAACCTCCAGTATTACATATGTGCCAGAAAAAAGCCAGCCGGGAGCAGAAAGCAGAGCAGGGCGATCGGAGTCCTCGGGAAGGTCGGGTTCAAGCACTGCAACCCAGCGATCCTGGTGAAAACGTGATTCCCATGTCTAGCCACGGAGATCCTGTTCCCTTTTAACACCACAGCAACATCCTGCCTCATTCCCTTTGCCGAGCCGTGTGTCCTCGATAGGCTTTCTTTGTCCCTCGTTTGCTATCTGCTGTGGGGGACGAGCATCCTGGCTAAATCCACGGCAGGCTGGAGAGGACCAGGAAAGCCTCCGTGACCACTCAGGGATCCTGCTTTCCAGTCATGATCCTGCACAGTTCTAGCACTTTCTCTCCACAGCCCACAAAGGATTTTTTTTTTTTTTTTTTTTTTCCTCCTCTCTTCCCTTTTTAAAGCAACAGCTCCCAGGTTTTAGCAGGAATGGTTCCCGGTGCTGCTTCCCTCCTGCTCCCTGGCAAGGCTTCGCCGGGAGCACCTGTGCCTTTTCCAAACGGCACGGGCAAATTTGGGAGTGGAACAAAGCTCCGGGAGAAACCCTCCTCAGAAAGACCAGCAAAAAAACCACACCACCACGATTTTCCCCACTGGAATGGTGAGTGCCGAAACGAGCGCACCTGCAGGGATGTGCAGCACACCTCGGGGATGGAGCAGCCTTGGGACACACAGCACACCCCACCAGCCTTGGCTCTGCAGGGCCACGCTGTCACCCACCAGGGTCATGACTCCCATCCTCAACCTCCAGCTCATAAAACCTCACCGGAGGACTGAGATTCTTCCTGAATTAAATCAAGTTTCCAGTTCTGTGGGGTGCAAAACAAAGCCTGCCAGTGCCCAGGAAGCCCTTGCAGGGAAGGGAAGAGCTGCTGCTTCCAGGAGCAGGACCAGCTCTGCCACTGTGCCATGCCTCAGGGCAGCCCCACAGTGAGAAAGCAGCCACCATGGAATGGGGTCTCCATCAGGACACTGCTGTCACCCCCATGCTCCCTTCCCACCCCACAGACACCTGGTTTTCCCCTCTGCTGGCCTCCGTTTCCAGCTGCTTCTCACCTGGACCCACACACATTCAGACCTTTTCAACAGGATTCTGGAAATGAGCTCAAGCAAAAGCCAATTAGGTGCAGAAATGCTGATATCAAGAGCTGAACATTGCATTGATTACAAGTGCTTTAACCCCAAAACCTTTCCTTATCCTTCCTTTGTAGTGTTCCCAGTCCATGCTCACCTTTCCCTTGCATTTGCAGTGTGCCCAAGGCCACCACAGAGGCAAGTCTGCACCAACTCCTCTACACCCACACAAGCGTCACAGAATGAGCCAGAACAGCTAAAAAAGACAGTTCTCCACAGAGATACAGAGCGTTACAAAAAGTTGCAGTTTCATTTTGTATTGGTCATCCTTATACCAAGCATTTGTGGCACTGTCTGACAGGAAAGACAGTGAGACCACAGGAGGAATCACTGAGAATTGGGCTGATCACAGATCTCCAACTTGTTCACACTGATGTGACGGGCTGGGCTCTTGGACTTGCCCACATTCCTGAGAATGAGCCACATCTGAGGCTCTAGAACAGCCAACCCCAAAAAACCCTAGTTCAACATTTTAAGTCCAACAGCATCACTCGGCTTCATCTGACCCACATCCTCACCAGAGGGATCTCAAAGCCTGTAGTGAAGACCCACACCAGACTCACCCACCTGAAGCACAGACGAAACATCAGCACCCAGGAGCCACCACGAAATGAAGGTGGGGACAGGACAAACGTCACCCCTGGTCACACACTGAGCCTGCAGCAGCACCTGTGAGTGCACAGGGTTCCCAGAGCCTACTAAGCAATACCCCAATCTCTGGATCATCTCCCTTCTCTCCATTACGTTGGTATGGCAGGGGGAATGGGAAATATTAAATCCAGAGAAGCTGCAAATCACTGACAAAAACCCCTGACTTTTTAAATGGGCATTCAGACTTTTCAGAATGCTCCAAAACACCACCTAAAAAAACAAGTTTAAGTTGCAATTGCTTTTTATGATGGAAAATTAATCTGTAATTTACTTTTTGCTATCCAAGAGATGGATTTTTAGAGAGCAGAGTGTCACTCTGGCCTTGTTCTATGGGATCTCTGGTTACCTCAGTGCACACGAGAAGCTCAGAGCAGAATTAAACTGCGCTTCAGGAACGTGAATTAGCCACATTCTGCATTTCAAACTCAGCTGGGTAAGGAATGGGAAAATTCCTTTGCAACTGAGCAAGCCAAAGGACCAATTTCAAGGGGACAGAAAACTCCGTGGTTGTTCTTAGCACACTTTAATCAGGGATGTGAGCATTCTGCAGCAGACAGGCACCCACCAGCTCTCAGCTAAGCACAGGGAACCTTCATAGGCACAATATTTTTTTGGAAAAGCTGTCCCACTACCAAAAATAAAAACACCTGGCACAAAGAGTTACCAAATCTAACAGGTTCCACTGCCCCAGGGACAGCTGGTAAGAGAAATAAACCTACGAGGAGCCACATCTCCACCAGCCTTCCTCAGATGAGGTGACTGATGGCAAAGACAAACACCTCCCTACAAACCCAGGAAAATAGAATTTTGCTACTTTTATTTTAAAATAGAATTCTTCTCCCAAAAACTTGCTAAGAGATACTGCAGTTGTAACTGTTGGCACAGATAAGAAAATTTTATTTCCAACCTTTAGTTTCATATGCATGGGAAACAAAGACCCGAAACTGTTAACTTAGCTCAAGGCACCCAGTAAGTAAAATCTGACTGAAAGCACCCCAGAAACTCATCAAGTTTGAGTCAGGGTACCTCTCAGCCCCAAATCTGCACTTCAAACCTTGGTTTGTTTTTAAAGTAACATATCTTCTGTATACACTTCATTTTCTACCTGTTTTCTGTGGTTTTTTGCAATATTTGCCTTAAAGATGCAACTTTGGGCATGCTCAGCTCACAACTCGGTCATTAAAATCCTTTAATTCAGGGCCAACCATCCAGAATCTTCAACTTCCTACTCAAGGAATAATTTGTTCTTCTGACTGTATCATCCTCATAAACAGTTTTCAGGTTGACCAAAACAAAGGGGGGATTTGGCTGGGACATTGCCAGGCAAAAACCTTTCTCAAATATTCCCACAGGATTATCTGAGCAGAGCTGGTAGAATTTCCAGTGGTGCTTCCAGCTGGATCTGAATGGCTGCTCCTGGTGTATTGCCTGAGCACCTCACAATGAGTTTGTGCCAAACCACGAGTTCAAAACCCACCACAGAGTGGATTTTGCTCTGAGTCCCATCCCAGTTCTACCACACACTCTCTCTTCATCCTTCTCCTCACCGAAAAAAGGCCTTTACCATCCAAATTCTGCCCAGCCCAAAGCTGGGACACCTCCACCTTCTCCCTTTCACACGGGGGTTTTTTGCTATGCACACCAAATGAAACCTCCACAGACACAGGAGGACTCCAACTGCAAGGGCTGCCAGTCTCCTACACAAACAGGAAAGGCAATTTCCAAGCCACACTAAGGACTTCTACAGAATTGCAGCAAATCCCTGCTTTCTAGGAATTTAAAGAGCAAGGAAAAAAAACAACAATGTGGCACCGTTTGTCTTAATGCACTGCATTAAGTGCCTCGATAATTGACAGACAGGTTTAAGCTCTCTCCATGCACAAAATTCCCCACAAATGCTGAAATTAATTGGAGCAGCAACAGGAGATGTGCACAGGTTAATTTCCAGGATCTGGGAAGTCACTCAAGTTGCAGCAGTTATTGCAAAGGTACTTTATTATTACAGACACTGGGTGAGAATTAGTGATGATCAACTACAAACATCCTCTTTTTCCTCTTTTTATTATAAATCAGATCTTAATCACAAGATTTCCCTGACATTTTACTGCCCAAGTTTCAGAAAGCACCGATAATTTTAAGATTGAAGCAAGAAACAGCTACAACTGATACTGCAGTTGAAAAAAACCCAATATTGTACTGGCTTTTTTTGTTTGGATTAAAAGATTACAATACCTTATCATTATAGTTTTGCAGAAATAAAATAATAATAAATGCATTGAGGACAATGAAATAATATTTCTGAGAAGCCACCTGTGCTCACACTGCCATTTACCAGCAGCTGGACAAAACAGGTGACAAAACATCTCTGATGCACCAGCTGATGCCTATACTCACTTTATTGTCTTGCTCTGGGAGCCAAAAATCTTTATCCTCATTTTTAGGATGAATTAACTGATATTTATCTGATTTTAAAATCTGGGTTATGCATCTCTGAAGCACAATGCATTTGGAGTTTAACTCCCTGCCGTGTTTTGTTGTTTTTTTGGGGCTCTCAGATACAACTGTGTTTGTATCAGAGCTGTAATTTACTCTTCAGCTCTCAACCTGTGCAGCTGAACAACTCCTAAAGGGAGATGGATGTGAGAATGTGTATCCATAGGCAAGATGACCCTTGGATGGAGTAGCAGAGTTATTTAACCATATTCAGAAGAGACCCAGAGCTCTTACACTGAACATACTGAGATAGACATGGAGGAGCTCACCAACCTGCAAAAGGGCAAGGAAAACTTCCTCATCCAAACCAGACATCTGAATTTCCTGAACAGAATATGCTGGTGGTCAAGGTGTCCTCCTGAGGGAGCAGGGTTTGATCCCAAGGATGGGTTTCCTGCCTGAGTAGCTCACATGATTGCCATTTTTTTTTCCTCCCAGGAGTTCAGGACACAGCTATAAACTAAATAACACAAAAAGCTCCACATTCACTTATGGCTTGGTATTATTTCAAATATTATATTCCTGTTTGGTGGTTTTTCTTCCAGCCTAAGAGGTGTACTCTGCCAGGTGAGAGTCACCCTTGTTGTAAGCACAAGTGTAAAACCACAGAGCTCTGCTGTGTTGTGGAAGGGATAAGGCTGTGCCTGTTTTCCACAGAGGATTCATCCCAAATGCAGCAAACCCCAAGCACCTTGGCTGCCGTGAACTAGCATAGCCAGTGACAATTAACTGGATCAGAGCAGGTCATTTCACTTACCCTGTGACCACAAAACATTTTTGGAAGTTACAGCCAACTAGCAGCTGTTAAAAAAAAGAAAGAGAATGAGTTGTTTACAAGTGCTTTTACTCCATCAGCCTCTTCCCTAAGCCTCTGCCTCAGGGTAGCTGGTCACAGGACAGATGCCAGGAGTGCTCCGTGGGATGCTGGAGGCTTCTCCCAGCCAAGCACCACACAGGGATGGGCTGCTCCTGATTTCCTCCAAGCCAAGGCCACCCCAGCCTGGCTCTCCACACCAGGCAGCAGCTGGAAGTGCTGAAGGCTGAGAGCTGCATCTCACACCACCACAGACTCCTTTCCTCCATCCTACATTTTACTTGAACGTGACGTTCTGGGGCTGTGGCCCAAAACACCAAAAGGCCTCTGGCACTTTAGAGCTTTGAGCCACAGCAAAAACCAACACTCCAGGCCATTCTGCCATCTTGGACCCCTTCCACAATCCGGAGGTCATTAATTAACACATTTGTGGAATACCACAATTTTACACAACACCTTTGACTTCACCCACATCAAAGCCATCTCGTGTGTGACCCTATACCCACAAAATGCTGCTTATGTTCATGAGTATTTTCTTTCTAGCCTTTAAAGGCTGATTAAATATTTGAAAAACAAGAGTTTAAATTAAACTTGAACCCAAGGTTCTTTCCATTGTGTCTGTGAGGGGCTCCAGAGTACCAAAACTCAGCTTCATCCCAGTTTCCAGAAGCACAGTTAAAGCACAAAGACAAACTGATATCTTGGCAGAACAAGGAACTTTACCTGGAAAATAAAGTGGGATGTATGTGGATGTAAACCCCCCTGAAATGTCCAGCTCCAGTTTTAGTCTCTTCACATGTATTAATACACACATGAAGCAGTTTTCCATTTAAAATTGCATTCCCCAAAGTGACAAAGAAAAAAAAAAATAGTGTACTAAATTAAAACAATGTATTTGCAGACTGGAATATGTCCTGCAACACCAAGTCTGAATCTGCTTTATGAATTACATACAGCAGAAAAGAACATTTTCCAATGGAGAAGTAATCTACTCCAAGGATCAGCACTCCTAGACAATCATTAACTGCTTTGTGAAGACCATCGGTGCAGACCTGGGCTTTCTGCTCCCAGAACTAGCCTAAAACTCCTGTGTTAAGCGATCTAGAGATGATTTCTTTTGTAATACTTCAGGTGCAAGTGTGGTTTTTTTCAAACCAGATAAAAACTTCCATGTGGTGTCCTGTTTGTGCATCCTACTCAACTGAACAGTTACACACAAGTCTAGGAGGACTGAATTTACAGCATCAGAAATCCTGTATTTGTAATTCACAAGTGTCACACAGCCTTTATAAAACATAACATTAGTCTTAAAACAAGCAGGAATTCTACTCCCTTCACAAATGCCATTCATGTCTGGTGGGAGCAGCTCATGTTTTGTTTTTATCAACTTTGAGCAGTCATTATAACCAGTGAATTCTGTGTAAAACAGTCCCTCAAACTTCCATCTTAATGCGCTAATAAATATGGCTATTTAACAACATGAAAGTTAAGTTAACACACATTTTGAATGCCTATACAAAATAAGAAAGAGCTCCAATCATAACATCCCAGAACATCCATCAGTGGTGCTGCTCTTCATGCAGGACATTTCCATGGGCTGGCATTTGGTACCTTACATCTTATTTTCACCTTTCTGAATAAACAATCTTCTCTAAAGATGCTGTCAAGTGTCTTCAGGAAAGAGGCAAACCCCTAAAACCTTTGCAACTTCTCTGCCAGCATCTTTAAATATGCAAGATCATGTTTTGTTGAAAACAAAATTTTTCAATAGTTCTTAATATTCAATGACACAAACCCTGCACTTCAGGAGGAAAAACTGCTTACAAATATTTAGTTAGCTACAACCAAGCTTTCCTGTAACCTTACAGACAAGAAACTCATACTTTTCATGCTGCTGCAATGTTTTAGCTCCTCTGGCAAAAAGCAAACGTACACTTTGAAGTTCCTTGCAAATGAAACCAACACAACCAACCTACATTTTGCTGCCCACCAGCAAATGACACTGCTAAGGCCAAGCCAGAACTGTTTTAGTCAGACAAACAGTGGAGATGAGATGCTGGCTTACAGCTAGACAATCTTAGCTTGATATCAGAAAATGAAAGGCATCAGATCACAGCATGCAGCAAAGGAGCAGGAAAGCATCGAGTGGAACCTGACTCCAAACGTACCTCGTGGGAAGGGTCCGAAGTTCTGCACATTTCCAATCCTCACAAGGGAAATCCAAGTGCAGGCAGGTTTTAATCACACACTGTGCCTGGCAGAGGGTTAGCTTGGCTGCCAGGACCAGCACAGGACACAGAACAGGCATTCCCAAGGAAAGAAGGATGTCTCAAGCAGAGAGGAAGAGGTGCACATGCAGGGCTGGGCATGCGGGGAGTCTGGGTAACCCTGCCTAGGCACTGACAGCTCCTTCTGTAGCAACCTCTTTTCATGGGCAGAGGTTCTTTAGATGCTTTTAAAGACAAAAACCCCACAGAACTTGACTCTGGCAAGCCCAGCAGCAGCTCCTGCTCTGAGCACAGAGCACCAGGGCACACGTACCTTCTTGTGAACAACGGAGGAGGTGGAATTAATGGTGCTCTCGTCACTATGCATCATGACCAGCTCAGGGCTGCTCTCATCCAGGACCTCCTGCATGCTGCTCACACTGCTGCTCTGGCTGCCTGTGCTCACAGACATGCTGGGGATGGAATGGTTGCTGCCCAGACTGTCCATCTTCCTACTCAGGTTTGATCCATGCTCACTGTCCTATAAAACAAGGGGCATCAGTTACAGATCCCGCAGGACATCACCTGCCCGGCACGTGCCTGCCACGCCCAGAGACTGTTTTAAAGGTGACTCTGCAGACTTCAAGGGTCTCTGGGCATTCTTTTGCCAACTGCACATCTCAAAGGGCTGTTTGGGTTCTGGAATGTTCCATATTGGGCAGGCAGCTTCTGCCTTTTCCCCTGCAATCTGATTAGATCAGGTTTCAAGCCAGTTTTTTTCCACATATCCTTAAGTTCAGGCATGGATCTTGGCTTGATAGGAGACATCCAGGAATACTGGATGGCTGGTGGAAGGAGCCTCATAATTAAGAGAAATGATCCAGGTTTGAATTAAAATGATGCTTCAAGTCAGGATCTGCTTTAACACATTTCCTGAATCAGAAAATATGTAAGACAATGAACCTGTTTATTATTTGATATATTCTACATGGTGTAGAACATGTCCTCCATGCCCCAAGCAGTCAGCAATTCGATTTTATCAAGCTAAAAACCCCTTGAACTTTGTGTTTTCAGCCAAGATCAAGGTGAGTGAAGAATCTGACTCAGACGAGCCTGCATTATTGTAGGAGTTAAAACTTGGATATACATAAAGATCCCTCGTATAAGAGGTATTTTTGATTCTAAAGAGAAGTATCAGGAGTTAGCAGCCTTTTTTCTTCTTCAATACCCATAGGAGTACAGTAGTGCCTGAGTATGCACTTAGTCTGGACTGATTTAGAGAATTTATGGAGTCCTTTGTAATTAACTACTGGCACCAAAGAGGCTCACAAGGAGCTCACAGTGAGGACAGAACTCTGAACATCCTTCAGCTCCTGGGGTGAAGCAGCCTTGACTCACTAAAATGAGCAGCCTGCTGCTGCATCCAGTTTGCCCTGGCCTCTGAAGGGAGCTTGGGGAGAATTCCATTACAAATCAATTAATGGGGAACTCATTTTGTTGGAGACCGACAGAAAGATAAAATTGAGACTTGACAGATTTGCCTTTGATTGTGTGATTATTTTTTAAGCAATCAGCAGATCATTCAGAGCCTGCATGAAAGCACTTAAAATCCAGAATAATACTATTTTACAGAGAACATAGGCACAGGGGAATTAAAATATTTTCAGGATGCTTATACAGAGCTGCAGAAGAAATCACATAATGAAGGATCTGAGGCTGTGTAATTAATGAATGTTTATGCAGGAAGAACAGAGGTGAGATTGCATACGCAACCTTAGCACTGACTTCAACTTTCACCTTTTTGGAAGGGCTCTGAGGAAAGCATTAGTAATATTTTGCATGTTAAAGATTTTTAAGGCTCATCTTCCACCTTAGAAAGACCAAGGCAGAAGGAGGAAGTGCCTGGTGGCATTTCCATTGGGGCAGGTTCTGTCCCCAGTTCAGCAGGAACTGCAGCACATGCTGGGCCTGCTTTCCCTGCCCAGTTAGTGACACACACGAGCAGTGACACCTCCTGTGGTGGGACAGGGCTCAGGGTCAGTGCAGAGCATGCTGTGCACATGCAGAGTGTCAGCTGCATCCCTGCCATCCCTGCAGGAACAACAGCTCTTCTCCCTGCTTTCTTCAGGAGTGGGGACAGGAGGAACAGAAGAACACACCTTGGAGCCAAACACTACCACGTGTTTCCTGTTGAGCTTGGAAGTGGGAAACCCATGCCCTGGCACTCTGCTGACAGCTTGTCACACGTGGGGAGAGAAACTGGAAGGTTTCAGTGCACAGGTCTGACAATGCCCCAGTCCCCTGCTAAGCTCCAGGTCTGGAAGCTGGAAGGGACCTTTAATCACAGCAATTGCTGCTCTTGCTCCTTTGGGGAATCTTCACAGAGAGGGAGGGGCACAAAGTGCCAGCTCCACCTGAGACCCACATGCCCATTTCATTAACCATTTAGCTTTAAAGGAGCATTTGACACTCCCAAACCTCAAACCCAAGGCCCTGAAGATCCTCTGAGCTTGCTGTGTCTTACTGCCTCACTCCACTGGAGCAAAAGGAGCACAGACATCAATTTGTCTGTCAGTGTTTTTCATTGGGAAGCAGTCACAGATTTATTTATGCATTGTGCCTGCACCAAGAGACATTAATTTCCACCTAAGCTCATCAATTGAAAAATGACTGGTTTCCTTCTCTCAACCACAGTTAGGGTCAATTATCATATGCTGATTAAGTGGGTTATTTATTACAAGATTTAAACTGAAGCTGCATTTTAGGTCTTTAACCTTTTTCTTCTTTAACATTAAAGAATTTTTAAAAAATAAGTCTTACTAATTCAGTGATTTGCTTTTCAGCTCATGAGAGGCCAATTACTTTACAGTAAAGTTATGGTAATTGAAAAAATATTAACATTAATGGAGTTGTTTTGACTGTGCAGATGAGAAAGGAAAGCTTGGGCTGTCAAAGACCCTCCTCCACACAGGCTGGGAGCCACTTCTCACAGAGAACCTCCCTCAGAATGAGTTTCTTCCCTAAGGCTTCCAGAAGAAAGGGCAGTGCTGGAAAAAAATCCCAAGTTTCACATGTACAGTAATTGGCAGCTTTTACACTGAGCGAGGACTATCACTCATTATCCTGTCCTGTCTCTCTGCTGATGCAGCTGATATTCCAACACCATTCCTCACCTGGGCTGTGCTTGTTCTGCCACCCTAAGGACAGGAACATCTCCCTGGCCCTAAAATTAAATTACTTGTAGCAGTGTAAATGGGGTAACAAATCCCGGGTACCTCCTCCTCCTCCTGGGACTCGTTCAGGGGGCCATTCCGTGTCTCCTGGAACAGGATTTTCTTCATTTTCCGGTACTGCAGGTTGTCCAGCTCCCTCACTGCATCCTTGGTCCTCTGGATGAGGTCTATGAGCACCCTGGGTGGTCGGTCCCGGCGGACAAAATCGTGCTGGGTTAAAGGAAATACAACACCTCGTTTCAGACTCTGGGGTTAAACCAGACAGTGGGGGACTTCCCAGAGCCCTGAAGTGACAGCTCCCATTCTGCAATTTAACTGTTCCTATTCAATAACTGGTAATACCCTTTCTCAAAGACTCCAAACACACTGAGCTCGTGCTGGGGTCAGGTTTTCTGAGCTCTCCAGGCTATGCAGATGACTTGTCCCTTCCTGAGCTGGTTCACACTTCAAACCTTGGAGGCAAAGGAATGAACAAAATACATCCAGAACAAAGAAGAATCAACCTGCAAAGAGTTATCCTGCATCCATCTATTCCAATTTGCACATAAAGCTAGCAAGGAGACCACAAAGTTTATTTATACCTAAAGCTTTTGTAGCCAGAGTTGAAATCAAATCAGGCTCTTGCCAACTCTTGCACAGTTTTTAAGTGCAGACTTAATAAATTCTTTAATGGTATTTAAGAACATGATTAAAGCCTCCTCTCTGATTTATCAGATACATTCTCCCTGAACTGTGCAGCTGGCAGTGGATATAGAAGTCTCCAGCTTTCCCATTGAACCTTGGCTAAAGCAGAAAACCTGAGTGTACACTTGCCAGTGCTCTATATGGGATCCTACAGCTGCTTAGTAGTTCCCAAGGGGGATGGCTTTAGGGCACAAACATCCTCTGCATGCTTGTAGAAAAATCTACAGTGAAAATAGAAAAAAATTGCAATGGAAAAAAAAAAAAAAAAGAAATCTGGGTGAAAAAACATGAATTGCAAATGCCACAAGGGGCTTTTGTTAGAGCCTCAACAGCTGGACCCACCTGCAAGGAAATTCTCAGGAGGGTCACCTTGGCCTGCTTGGCCTCACAGCTCTCCTGTGGGCTCAGCTCGAGAGTGAATTCATGCCCTGGAGCTGGAATAACCAGCACATGGAGCCTCAGCCCGCCCTAAAATGAGAGCCTTCAACAAAAGAGCTGAAAGGATGAGCTAATCATCTTTTAATGATTTGTAAATAAACAAGGAAAGCACCATGCCACAAGCTAGTTTCTCGTTTTTAATTGAATTCAAACTGTTGTGCATTTGAGTTTTGCTAGTGGGGACAGCCAGTCATTTCAGTACCCATTTTTTGCTTGTAGTGATGGTGTTTATTTTTGAATCAGAGCTAAAAGTTCTCAACATCATTTCACACAGAAACAAAATGAATCATTTCTGCTCCTCAATGCAGATAACCACCATTTATTTCTCTGTGAACAGTAACAATCTGCAGCTTATTTATGATTAGGAAAAAAAGGAACCCATTTTTATCTCATTGTAGTTAATTTTTAGAAAGCAGCGAAGCATTTGGAACCATGATCCTGAACCTAAATCCATTCTATGTGTGCACTCAAATATTAAAACGTGACCACATGAAAAGTGTAGGGCAGAGAGAAATATAAATAAAACATAAATATAAAATATGGAATATACAAGATTTTGGGCTCAGATCTCAGCTCTAATTGTTTGTACAGACTCCAACCTAAGGTACTCCTGAAATCACATCCTTCAATGAACTCAGCCTGTTCCTAGAAAGCAGCAAGGCTGCCAATCCCCAGGAATGAATCACTCCAAAACCCACAACATAAACCTATTAGCTGGTCAGGGTGCTACAAGCAGAACCAGGGAACAAAACACTGATTATTTGCCACAGCACAAATGGACCACAGGAAATAAAAAAATATACCAGGTGCCAAAGGGAGTACAAACAGCTCATTCATCATTTACCTGGAGAGGTCATTGGCACCAGCAGCCAGAGGGAGAGCAGGGCTAATAATCAGTTTTAAAGAAAGGCAATACTTAAAAGAAAAGCCAAAGCCTGATGGAAAAGGGGCTGGACAGGATTTCACATCCCCCTACCTTCTAATAGAAGGCTGCTGCTGAATTTCCCAAAAGCAAAGCCCTTGGAGCTGTAAACAATTCCTGAATTTCCCAGGTAAACTGAACCCAAATGACTTAAACTGGAACTGATTTATGATTCACTGACAAAACCTTGGCAAACTCTACACACATCACTCCCAGCTCCCCCTCCTACAGGCTCTTGGCAATTGTGGACCTGTAAAAACCCCTTCCAAAATGATCCACTTGTTTCCAAAACAAGTTTAATTAATTGGGTTCAGTACAGAAACCATAAAAGGGATTGAAACAACTTTTGGGTCTGGTGGTTTGGGTCTGCTACTTTTAACTGCTAAGTGTGATGCATGAATGGAGGGAAAAAGAAAACAAAAAAAGCAACCAAAGAGTGGATTTTTGTAAGGGCAAATATTTGTTCACCACCTTTACAATTATTTTGGTAGACAAACAGATTTCCCCCAGATTTCTGGAAAGGATTTGATAAATTACCCGTAACAAATCTGTTGATGATGGCCTTTCCTGAGGTATTTTCTGTAAGCAGTAATCAACAAACCCCCTAAAGGAGTCTGACCTGCAAAAAAAAAAAATTAAAATAAAATTAAAAAAAAAATTAAAAATCTAAATATAAAAAAAAAGCTCAGTATCTGGAATACATTCAAACTTAGCAGTGCAAAGCAAAATAAAAACGATGACTAATTTGTTCTTAAGTTCTAAGGAAGAGAAAGTAACTGGGTTTTTCCAAATTCCAAGTTGATCTCACCAATTCTTTCCCAGTTAAATGTTGTTGAAAGAACAGGGACACACAACTATCCCTCAGCACAAACTGAAAACCAAGTTACAACTACATGTACCAGTCACTATTTATGATTTTACTTCAACTGCTTAAAAACAAATGACAGCGGAATTATTGGGACTGATCTCTGGGAGGTTACAGAGGGAACCCTGACTCTCTAAAGCCCCTCAATGCTCAGTTCAACACTTGAGGCTTTTTATTTGAGGTTTTATCCCAAAAGAAAGAAGGAAACTGATCTTTTTGGTGCCATTGGAGCTAAAAGGAGCACAAAAGGCACCTTGGTGACTCCAAGAGAGCAAACAGGGCGCTGTAAACAAGTGCTTGCAAGAACTCTGAGGTGGTGCTGTGCTAATCCACAGCTGTCTCTGCTCTGTGCTGCAAATCCTGCACAGAACGTGGGGATCAGGCTGCAGGCAGCAGAGCAAGCTCCTGGAACCTTGAAAAATGGGCAAAACAGAGAGGACGAAAGAAGGAAACTGGATTGATAAAATGATCAGAAATTAAACAGTTGTGCTGCTCAAACGCCCAGCAGAGAAATGGGGGAACTTTACACCTCAGCAGGAGCTTTTGTTTCAAGCCTTCTGCAGACTCTGCCCAGCATCACCCCACAGCAACATTCCAATCTTGGGTACCGGGAACTTTGCTCCCACAGAATAACGAAGTGTTCTTGTGGCCAAGCTAAGACCCTGGAACTAGCCTGGAGCACAGGGAGTGTGCACTGGCCACAGAGCTCTGAGGGCTTTTGGAGTCACCCACTGACAAAAATATCCAATTACCTCCACATTCTCCTCCCTTTCTCCACATGTCAGCTGCACAGCAATGCTAACAACTCTTCTGCCAACAGGGATCTTTGGCAGCTGGAAACTTTGCTGATGCTGAGCCATGGCTGGTTTAACACATCTGAGAATATTTTAATTCCTGCAGCAGCTACACCCCAGAATTAACACCTCCGCACTTTTAGATTGTAGAACAGCCAGAGTGACAGAAGGTCAAAACTGAGCCAGCCTACACAAGATTTGAGAACACACACAGATCACTGTACTGCAACCAACACATTCATTGTCAGGCTTGAACTGTGCAGTGTCACAGGCATTTTCAGGGAAATAAACAACAAAAATCAGCTGTTAATGGTTCTCTTACCATTCATTTGATTGTAACCTAGGGGAATCGTTCTGGGCTATGTGATATAAGGCACTCATTGCATTCATGTTGAAAAGTGGAGGCTTCCTTTCAGCTGGAAAGAGAAAAGAACAGAAAGGTGTGATAAGGCTGTCTGGAAAAAAAGAAATGTATGGAAGTATGAGCAGGGTATCACTGCTAAATCAATACTCAGTGCTGTTGTCATCACACTTAGGCCAATTATTTTAATATTCCAAGTTAAACCCAGACGCCCACTCAAGGAAAGCTGCAATTCACTTGGAGAGGGATGACAAAATCCAGAGAGAGCAGGATAAAAATTATAAGGAAGAGTTTGCAGTAAATTTTACTTTCACTGTAACATCTCACACCTGATCTGCTGTGGCAAAATCAGCTGAAACTGAGTAAAACTAATCTTAAGCACAGTTCAGGGCCAGGTCATGCTGTATCAGTCCCTACAGACCTTTGATGCACTGCTGGAACATGTGGATTGCAGGAAGAAGCGGCTGCCTGCCTCACCTGTCAGACCAAGTGGGACACGTCACCAAATTCACTTTCCAGATGTGCCATGAACTCCCTCTCACTGAAATGCTTCCCAGTCCTTGCACCAAGAGGGCACCTGCCCAGCAGCCCCTGACCTCTCAGGAGGGCAGAACTCAGTTCTAGGGGAGGCTGGTTCTCACCAAGGTCATGGTGCCAGGATTTCTCAGTTCTTTCAGGCCAGAGCAGTCCCTTGCAAACCACATTTGCTTTTCCTTAATCACTACTTACTTCAGCTACACGAGGAATTAAGACATCAGCATTCAAAGAAAGCCAAGTGCTGCTCAACAGATTTCCTCCCACTGCTGCCTAACCTCCTGTTCAGACAGGGAATCATACAAAGGCAAAGTTTGAAGTTTAAAGAAGTTGAATGCTTCTTAAAAGGGTATTTTTAAAGAAAGTAAATCCATCATCTCTCTAAAGTGACTTTGAGGTTTCTGAATAAAGAGCTCCACATAAATTCTGGTCTACAGAGGGCTGCACAGCCTCTCTCCTACTGCTGTGATTTACTCCTTGAGAAGCTGTAACACACCTGGACTCCAAACAAACAAAAATCACTGGCCATGCACAACAACAGAAGGTTAAAACTTCCAGTTCTGGCATTCTTTGTATCAAAATACAGACTGTGTCAGCATGCTGGCACATGAAATACAGCCATGTTAGTTACTGGTCATCTACACCATCTCAGTTCAGAGATAACATTTCTTCTGCACATCCCCCTCTTTGTTATCTCACACATTTCTGATGATTAAACATTCACCAATGACATTTTCAGTGAACTCACCCACACTGTAAGTTATTAGTGCTGTTAAGCAGAATCCATATCAAGACTGATTTTTGAAAATAATCTACTCAGGACATGCAGTGTCAATACTCAAACTTGAAAGACACACTCAGTCTGCTCTGTGTACCTGCCATCACATCCACCTCTGCTCCAGGCTCTGTGGATGTGTATCATCTGCCCTTTGCAGTGCAAACCCTTCTCTTCCTGTAAAGAACCTGCCCACGATGATTCATGGCACAAACTTTTCAGCTGAGACGGAAGATTTTTGTTTCAGAGAGCAGGGAAGTAAGAAGAATTGAAAATTAAATGTAGGTCCCTTCTGACACACGATCCGTAGGACACCAGTTCCCTTGACACGACAGCTGGGACAACTTTCTCAGAGCGCAGCTTTGAAAACACAGATGACAAACCATAGTTTCCTCTCACTCAAGAGCAAAATGTTCTGGTTCTCCAGGGAATAACTGAGCACACCAGACTAACATGAAAGCACAGTGCATTAGTGGCTTACTCTTGATTTGCCAGCAAAAAAAAAAGATTTAAGTCAATGTCAGAGTTTTGCAAGTCAGACATTTTAAAGGGGAAAACTGCTGAGGAATAATGATCTTCCCTTTTTGCAGGAGTTCCCAACACACTGCAGAGTTAATTAGCCACCTCAGCTGCTGTGTGTTCACTCACCTAACTCGATGCATGTGATCCCCAGAGACCAAACATCCACCTTCCCGTCGTACTGCCCCTCGTCCATAGCAAGGATCACCTCTGGTGCCATCCTGCCAACCACAGAGCAAAGGCTGCCTTAGGGGACACACAGGGTCACTCCAAGCACATCAGCTCAGCTGCTTTCATCCCCTTCAGCAAAGCCACAGACCAGGAGAGACAGCAGGGATGGAATGGAGAGACGTGCTAGAATGGAACAGGGACTGACCACACCAGCAACCGCTCAGAGGAAGGGGGGAAAGCAAAAGAGGAAAAGGAAAGGGGGAAAGCTAAAGAGAAAAGGGGGGAAGAGGAAAAAAGGGGAAAGGAGGGAAGAGGAAAAAAGGGGAAAGGGGGGAAGAGGAAAAAAGGGGAAAGGGGGGAAGAGGAAAAAAGGGGAAAGGAGGAAGAGAAAAAAAGGGGAAAGGGGGGAAGAGGAAAAAAGGGGAAAGGGGGGAAGAGGAAAAAAGGGGAAAGGGGGGAAGAGGAAAAAAGGGGAAAGGGGGGAAGAGGAAAAAAGGGGAAAGGGGGGAGGAAAAGGGTCACGCAATCATCTTCCTGTTAGCAGAATATGCTGGCACATGGGAGACCCCCCCTATTTCCAAAGGCATTGTAGCTGCAGGCTGACAAGGGCTGGGAGAGCCCTAAAGACACCCGTTGCACCCTCCCCCAGGCTTCCCCTTGGCACATCAGGAGCATTTCCAGCAGACAAATGCATCCTGTGAGTGCAGCTATGAAAGGAACAGGGAAATCAGGAACAGCAGGGACACGTGGTGGTCCAGGCTAAAGGGATGGAGTGGGGACAGACAAGCAGCAGGCTCAGCCTGCAAATATTCAGCCTCTTAAATTGTGCTCTTCCAAAAAAGGCTTCCTGCCAAACAGCCTCATTCCAAGGCTGGGCCATGGTGACCTCCCAGCACTGCCTGGGGCCTCTGCCACAGAATCAGTGGAGCGTAGAGCTGTGCTGGTCCTCGGTGCTGGGAATGCCAAGGAACTCGGGTGACCCTTCAGCAATTCCTTCAAAACAGGATTTAAGTAGCTGTGTGACTTCCAGTCAGACTAACAGGATCCCCTTTCTCCGTGAATGTCTCAGTCCCATCACCTGTGGTAAGTGTGAGTTATTTTTAAGCCAATGGCATTGCAAGAGCACTTCCAAGCACTGCACAGCCTAAACCTCTCCTTTTATGACCCTTACGGACAGAACTCCTGAAGATCTGGACACAGGGACATCAGGAAAATTGCTTGGCTAATGAAGATTCTATCCAGGTATTTTTAGTGTATTGTGAAGCACTGGAAAGGGAAGAGAGCACTTTTATAAAGGACTAAAGCACTGCAGGCTTCACTCACCAGTAAGGCGTTCCCACAAAAGAGTTGGCAGGGGAGACTATAGATGCAGACCCAAAATCAGCGAGTTTCACTTGACCTGGTTCTGTTAGAAGAATATTTCCAGCTTTAATATCCCTTTAACAGAGAAAAAAAAAAAAGAGAAAAAAAAAAAGAAAGTAATTTAGCATGATGCAAACTCTGTGAGATGCCTTTGTCTGCAAAGGGCAAGCACGGGATATCCTGTCACACACATGGCAGGTAATGCTGGGACAGAGACACAGAGAGGAATTCACTGACAGTATTTCAGCAGCAAGCCCAGAGTAACCTCTATCCCCTCATTACCCACACAGCACTGCTTCAAAAGTAATATTATGGAATATTTAATCCACAAGTATTACTTGTAGATCCCAACACTTCTGCTGCAGGACAAGTGCTGAAGTCTTGTGTGTGCAAGAATGAACACCTCGAAAGTACAAGAGAGCACAGGCTGTCCCCTTCGCTGTACAACAGCCAAAGGGATGGAGCACCTCTCCCAATAGGAAAGGCTGAGAGAACTGGAATTGTTTAGCCTGGAAAAAAAAAGGCTGCAGGGTGACCCAACTTTGGCCTTCCAGTACCTGAAGGGAGCCTGCAATAAAGATGGAGAGGGATTTATTCCCAATTTACAAAGAATGGACTGACAGCACAAGAGGGAATGGCTTCCCACTGACAGAGAGCAGGGTTAGATAGGAAATTAGGAAGGAATATGATGAGGCACAGGTATCCAGAGAAGAGGTGGCTTTCCCTGGATCCCTGGAAGTGTCCCAGGCTTGGAGCCCTCTGGGATAGTGGAATATGTCCCTGCCCATGGCAGCAGGTGGCACTGGATGATCTTTACAGTCCTTTCCAAGCCAAACCACGCTGTGATTCTATAACCACGGCTTAACAGCCACATCAGATATCAGCAAAATACATCTGCCAGCATTGTGCCTGCAATTAAATAATAAAAACAAGAATTCCCTCCGTTTCCATCCGCAGCGCGACGCGGGACGGGCGGCGCGGGGCCTGCAGTGCCGCCCCCTCGCCACCAGGTGGCGGCCCCGAGCCAGGACCCCGCGCGGGGCCGGACCCGCTCCCAAAGCTGGGTCCCCAACCCCAAAACTGGGACCCTCAGCCCCAAAACTGGGTCCCCAACCCCAAAACTGGGTCCCCCAGCCCCAAAACTGGGACCCCCAGCCCCAAAACTGGGTCCCCAAACCCCAAAATTCTGCCCCTTCTTCCCCTCGGCCTTGCCGCTGCCACTGGCAGAGGAACTTCTCCCAGGGGCTGTGCACAGCGGCACAGCCCGGCTCCCTGCCCAGGCAGGGCTCGCACTCTCGCCTCTCCTTTTCTGCCACAGCAGCCCCAAAACAGAAATGTGTCGCTGCTCCTCATTTCTGAGGGAGCAGACTGGCCTTCCCACCTCAGCAGATAAAAGGTGGAATAGCCCTTGGATGAATTCAGGTCACAGAAGCACAGGAGAGTTGGGGTTGGAAGGGAGCTCTGGAGATCACCCAGTCCAAGCCCCCTGGAGCAGTGACACAGGAACGTGTCCGGGTGGGTTTGGAATGTCTCCAGAGAGGGAAAACACACACCCTCCCTGGGCAGCTGTTCCAGTGCTCTGCCACCTTCTATAGAAAAGTGCTTTGATTTGTCCTCAGGTAGTTTTATCCTTGACTTACACTTCCATCACCTGACTGTGATTCCATCTCATCTCTGTGGCCCCACTGCTCCCAAAAAGCAGGCTGTGCAAAACCAATACAGTTTTACTTATTCACGTGTAAATATGAAAATATATCTAGCCTTAGAAATAGTCTAGCTCAGTGAACTCCAATTAATTTGGCATATACAGGATGATACTCTTCTATTAGTGTTTAGTGCAACATTCCTGTGTAGCCTCTGTTACCAGGGTCAGCATAGAACAATTGTCAACAAGGCAGAGAAAATGTTGGCAGAGTAACTTTTTCCAAAGCTCTTTAAAGCCAGTGAGGAAGCTTTGAGACTCCAGGGAGCAGCAGGTGGAAGGGCAGCAGCTGCAGCCTCACCTGTGGATCCTACAGTGGGAGTGCAGGTAGGCCAGCCCCTGCAAGGCACCGTGGGTGATGGCAGCAATCTCCACTTCCTGGAGTGGTTTCTTGTGAACTACCGGGGAAAAAAAATCAAGAAAATAAAACAAAACAGAAGAAAATAAATGGGATATTTTCCTGAGAAAGTGTTTCTTAAAGGAAGGAATCCCACCAAGCTACTAAGAGAAATTAGGGAAGAATTCTTGTGAGGGTTTTAAGGTCCCTCCCAACCCAAACCATTCTGTGACCCTATGATCTTGGCCCCCAAGGAACACTAGTTTCTGTAAACTTTGGCTTTGATTCCCTGTTTTGACTTAGATTCCCCTATTTCTTTGCAGGTGCTGTTCCAGTCTTGAGGACCCATAATCCTCCTGTTCTAAAACCCATCTGTAATTATTCCTGCATGCTGCAAGGCAAGGACAAAGGTGATCTCTGCAGGATTTTATTGTGGCTATTCTGGAAACAGGCAGCCTAAGAAGGCACAGATTACAGGAACACACCTGTACACTTTTATACCTTCATTTGACAAAATTACAACATGCATGCCAACTATCTGTAGCACTGGAAAATCCTTAAATTCTTCCTAGAGAATGGAGCAGGACAGGCAGACCACCTGCACCATCTGTAAAACCCCACTCTGTGAGGAAACAGCCTCCCATCAAACTCAGGTGGGGGGTCCTGGTACTAGCAAAAAGAAAATATATCCAAAATATATCAAACTTACCTTCTAGCAAATCAGAAGCTGATCCTAAACAGTATTCCATAACCAACTGCAAAAAAAGAGAACATCATGCCTTCAAGTATCTCTGGAAGCATTTTGAAATTAGAAAACGTCTTTACATTCCAAATTTAAATCACATGGTGGCTTTAACACTCTGATTAAGGGGAAAAAAAAAAAGTAAGTAGTAGGTTTTGTTAGTTTTCCATCAGAAGATGAAAAATTTGACTTTATTTTAGTACTGTTCACCACAAACCCAAAGCTATTTCAGTGCCTGTGCTGAGGATTTGAGTGCTGCAGTGTCCATTTGCTCTAAATGCCCCTCACTCACCCATGCTGTGTGCTCCTTCAGGTAACAGCCCTTGTACTCTATGGTGTTGGGGTGCTTCAGCTGTTGGAGAAACTTGACTTCTTTGATGATATCCTGCCATTTCTAATGAAAAAACAAAGCAAAAAGTATAAATACATTCCTCTTCTTTATTCTCTACATCCTTTCATGCACCACACACCGTAGGACAGTCTGAAAAGTGACCATAAAACTATTTTACAATAAGAAGATGGAAAGTCAGTAGCAAAAGCACAGCTGTAAATCAGTTGCCTGGGTCCCTACTGCACTGAGATACCCCCAAGATACATTTAACAGCTTGAGGACTGCCAAAATACTTTTTTCTTCATTTTAACTGCAATACATTTTACTTAAATGCTGCTGCTTTGCAAATTAAAGTGTTCAGTGGCCTCAAAGTTTGTAAGAAACTACAGAGAGTAGCAGTGAGCTGCTCAACAAAACCACTGACATTTGGGAGAGCAACAAGCAAGCAAGGAAAAATGAGTTTAAACCACCCCTGCTGACTCTTAACAAATAAATACACCCTACACATCCACACACCTGTCCAAAGGAACAGTGGGTCCAAGTTCCACACAAAAATAAGAGGAACAATTAACAAGCAACAACTGAAATGAGACTGAGATTAGCAGGTCTTTGCAATTTGATAGATCCTCAAAAGTTTCAGAGAGATGTGCTCCAGTGGCCAGAGTGCTCTTAACACACTTCTTAATAAAATTATTTCTGAAACAAGCCCCATCCAGGCATTCAGAATCCCCACTCACTTCCTTAAACTGAACTATTTGTCAAAATTTGCATAAGCTCATTTTCTCTCCCCAAACCTCCACGGTTCCCATGGAAGGGAGCAGCAGCTCCTGCATTAAAAGCTGGTCTGGTGGGGTCAAACCAGAGCTGCAGCTCATTTCACTGCTCAGATTTCCACTGGAGCTGCCACAGCTCCTGAATGCACAATTGCCTTTTTTATTCCTCTTACCTCATTCGTTTGCTTCCCACTATAGGACATCTTCTTGACTGCCACCACCTCATTAGTGTGGGAATTCGTAGCCTGGTGTAGGGAAAGAGAAACATTGACAAAAGCAAGAAATAGATTGAAAAACCTTCATTTTCCCCCCACTCCTCATGGAGTGAGCTGTGTCTGTGGCAAATGCAGCCTTTTTTCTCCTATATTCTTGCAAGCTCCTACATCTCAGAGACATCTTCCTCAGGATAAGATTTCTCACACAACTATTAGGACAATTTTCCCTGATTTTATCTGTCCATATCCACTGTTCCTCCCTCACACTTTGTGCTGCTTCTCTACTAATTTGTAAAAGGCCCAATATTGCACTTACTGAGACCCCACAAAATACAGTTTTATTGGTATTGCAGTAGAAACCATTTTAGATAAACCTTTGGCAAAGTGTTTGCCAAAGCAACAAATAAAGAGGTGTATCAGAATCTCCATTCTTTCATTCTGAAATTCCATACAGCACTGACATTTTTAAGCAGCTATTTCAATTTCCAGCTTCAAGAAGATGATTCAACCTGGAATTTATCAAAATTAAAAAGCTTTCCTTTCACTGCACAAGATCTTAGTTTTGCAATGAAGATTATACAGCCATCAAAACTGTACTTTTCTGCAGCCTGGATGATGTAGGAATGGTAACTGGAGGCTAAAATCTCAGGTTTGGAAAGATTTCTCCCTGTCTGGACTGGCACTGCCCTCATCTCTGCATGTTAAGGGTAAAAAACATCAAGCTTTTGGTCTTAAAACAGTTGCTGAAATCTCTGTACCTCCAACCATTTTTGGGACAAAAAAAAATTAGTGACAGTGAAAAGCTTAAACTATAATAGGAGCTAAATGTGGTAAATCTTCCTTTCAAGTAAAGTATTAACTAATGACATCTTTTGAGGCATGTGGGGACTTCAAAGAAAAACTGTGTTGAGTGAACCAGTGGAGCACAGGAATTACTGAAGGGAGGTGAGACAGGCCACTCACAGCACACACTCCTCAAATGAGACAGAGAAAGCTGAAAATGAGTAACTGGGATAAGGCAAAGCCCTTCCCCACCACTTGCCACTCTGATTCAGCACCAAGAAGATCAAGAGTGTTTTACTGAGATGTATTAATGCTTTCTGCCTGTCACATTAATTCCAAGCAGCTCCACCTGACCATGGTATCTGTCCTTCCAGCTGGGATTTGTCACTGAAGGACACACTGCCACATTCCCAGAGCTGTGGGGAAAGTTCTAGCTGCAGCAAGGGCTTGGGATGCTCCTGGCTGAGACAAGTCCCAGGGCTCTATGAGCACACCTGGGAAAAAGCCACTTGCTGAAGCAGTTTTGGGCCTATTTGAAATGATACCTTGAGAAATTATATTGTTATCCCTCAAAATACACATTAAATACTTATATGACATAAAATTTAAGGTTCCTCACTTTACAACAGTTCTACCAACACCTCCACCATTTCACACAACTCCAAACAGAGAACTGGAATGCTTAAAATAACTCATGCTACCTATGGCCAGCTAGAGGTGTCAGGGATCTTATCTTAATACTTTATTGTCTGATATCCAGAAACCCAGTTCCAGTGGACCTGATCCTCCTGAGTGGCTGATCGTGGTTCCAAGCAGCTTTAATTTGATTTGTTTGCTTGATTTGGCTTTAACTGATTTGTTCAATATTGATTCTATTTCAGTCTCACTAATACCAACCAGGTTATAATTATTTCCAACTGCAGTATTGTGGATTTGGCTTTGTTTGATATGAACTGTAAAAGCACCATTTTTCTCATTTCCAGATTAAATTCTCTTGCCTGTATCAATGAATGCCACACATCCTTCCTGCTTGAATTCCCATTCCTCTGAGGACTCTCTCTTTGCCATAAAGGAATTTGCAGTGATTTCCAAGTGTATGAACTCCAAGTATCTTGAAATTTCAGTTTGGCAAATTAAATTTCAGCTGTTTAAATTCAGCTTTCAGCATCAAACAGCACAAAACACTGTATACTTGACCTGGATAGTTGGGTGCACTATTAAGAATATAGTAAACTGCTACTATAAATACTGCTGGAACACTGAAGAGCTCAAGAGTGGTTTGGAAACACTTCTTTTTGAGATGTGTTATCACAAAACTAATGCACACAAAACACTGAAAATTCAAGGAACACCTCCTTCTACAATTGCTCAAAAACCTCCAAAACATCACTTGAAATGATTCCATTTTCCAAAACAAGAAAGAACTCTACTTACAAAGTAAACTGCTCCAAAACTTCCATGTCCAATTTCATGCAATCCCACGAATATTTCCTCAGGATCATCTTTGTAGAACAGGTCAGCTATTTCTGGGTCCTTTGGCACCCCTTTGCGCATGTTGAATCGTGTTAGGAACTGCTTTGTGCTCTCGAGTCCCAACCAATTTCTTCCTTCATCGACAAAGCTGTTTGCAGACAGCTCTCAGCACCTGGTGGGAAAGTTCATCTTTAATCTGCTTCCCTTGCACGTGTTTCTGTTCACACTTCTCTGGCAGCAAAATGAGAGGAAACACTTCCAGCAGCAATAGGCCTCACCATTGCTTCCTCCCTCCAGCTAATTCTTTTTAATTATTAGTCCTATTTAGATAGAGAGATTAAAATGCATTCAGGATACAACAGCTCTTTATCTCACACAGGAAGCAAGTGCTGCAGTGACACTGAAGTCCACTTGAATTCAAGAGTCCTGTTGCTATGCAAAACATCCTGTGACAGGAGTTTGTTATTCTTCACGCTGGGCTCCCAATGTGACAGTTTTTAGTCTCTCTCTGTTGTTCCTCCTACTTTCCTGGGCTGTTTGCTTTCTCTGCTCCTGATTGCCAGCTGGTGCTGGTGGAAAAGTCAGCTGCTATTCCACAGCAATGCTTTGCAGCCATGTAATTGTTATTTCTCTATTTATTTGCTCAGAGCTGCATGACAGCCAGGGCTGCTGGATCGTGATCGCTCCCAGCACATGGAATTGCTTTTGAAGAATCCTAAACTCCATGATATAAGGCAGATCTTTGCCTCCCCAAACTCTTCCCTTAGCACAGAACTGAGTTGCATCTAAATGAAGACTTCCTGTATTCATCCCCAAAATTTTATTTGTGTGGAAAGGAAAAAAAAAAAAACAGGAAGAAACATCCTAGTATCAGGAAGTTTTCAATTTCTTAACAAAACATCTTGAAAAATCTGCATGGACTCATTAAACACTGGTATGCAAAGCACTGATGGGGGCCTTTACCCATCTGCTTTTGGCTTGTGAAATGCAGCGGAGGAGCTGCAGCTGAGTCACCTGGAGCAGTCTGGAGCAAGTCTCAGAGCTACTTTCACACCTGTGGTTCAGCACCTCATCTACTGAGGCCACATCTTGTCTGTGCACAAGAGATTCCTGCAAACACACACCAGAACCTTCAGCCTACACCATGATATAACCCATATAATTGGAGACCAGCTGAAATGTAGCAGTTGGATAAATTTTAAACTAAAACACACATAGAAAAGGCTTCAGAAGGTTTTGGACTTCAAGTGCCATCTGGATGAATGCAGAATTTTGGCCTGGTGTTGAGACAGCCTCCCTGGCTCAGGGTCAGTGATGGAGCAAGGAGAGGTGCAGTGAGAGGAGCCCACCTGGATAACTGTGGCACCAACCATGCTCCGTGGCTCATATTCCTTCCAGCAGCATTGTCCTGTGCTCCCAGCCCTCCAGACTCTCGAACTCTGCAAAGAAAAACAAGGAACTGTATTTAGAAAAACGATTCTTAAGTTTTACACCTTATTCTGACACACAAGAACACCACATCCAGTAATGGCCAGTGACAACAGGGCCCTGCTGGCAAGCACAAGGAGAATTGGCTGAGAATGCTAATGGTGTGTCTCTGGGTGAGGATAAGCACTTTCTGTGCTCCAAAGCCCTTGGACTATATATCATTGCAAGACAGAAAACCAGGAAAAGAGGTTAAATGCCAAGTTCTTTGGCTTTTATAAAGACTTTAAAGCTTGCTAGGGCACATGTAGCTCCCTCTCAGACCCTGCTTTTTAGATCATCTCTAAAAAGGACAAAGCTCAGGAAAAAATCCCCATCCCTGGAAGTGTCCGAGGCCAGGCTGGACGGGGCTTGGAGCAACCTGGGACAGTGGAAGGTGTCCCTGGCCATGGCAGGGGAGTGGAACTGGCTGGGCTTCAAGGTCCCTTCCAACCCAAACCATTCCAGGACTCCATGGGAAGCTGACAGGGCTGCATCCATTACTTGACTCTGTGTTCTACCTGATGACACACAAGATTCCAGGGAAAGTCCTGGGTATTAGTAAGCCAAACACTCTTGAATTCCACCAGGGAGAGGATGAGCAGTGAAAAGATGGGAGTGGCAGCCAGCGAGCCCCATCAGGTCACAGTGAGAGATGGCACCCACTACAGCCACCCACTCCCATGGATGTGGGAACACCCCCAAAGAGCCACTGCTGTCCCCTTGGGGGAGTGGGACACAGGGAGAGCTGGGAACCAGCCTGAGCTCATGGAAAATATTATCATGTAGCTACAAGCACAGCAGAAATGCTTCCAAGTTAAGCATAGTGCAGTTGTTACACTGCCAAAATCTGAATTAATAGGCACCTGATTTAATGACACTAACTCATGCTCTCCTTTATTAGGGGGAAAAAAATAAATGAGCAGAAATCTTCCTGCTAATAGCAAACATTACCAAAAATGTTATTTTTGCTACTTTATCTCACCACAGGCCAATACTACTGAGCTGTTAAAAGGCTACTTGAAGAGCACAAAAAAAAGGTTCTGCAATGTTTTGCTTTTTTAAAAAAAATAAAATCTCAAGTATAAACAAAAGCCGGATGAATGAAATGATTATTCATTTTCAGCTGATTTGCCTCACCCAAAGGTGCTATATTTACTACAGCCCTGCAGACAGGGAAAAGAATGCAGTATTTCAGGTCTGGCATTCTTCAGCCAACAGAAAAATCCATTTGGCTTTAAAAAAATAAAAACAAACTGATGGAGAAAACAATTTATCCATCTCCAGTCAAATGGACCTCTCTGCCATTAAGAAAGCCTGTGCAGCTCCAGTATTCAAGGTATTTAAAATGGGAGGCTAAATGTCAATACTTAGAGTTAAGTCCTAAGTAATAATGTAATTTTCCAATTAGAGCAGACATGAGTAGTGAGGCAAGTAAATCTTCTTGGTTAATCTGCTCAGCAGGACTATTATTTCCCAGTAATGAATATAAAAAAATTTAGAATGGAAAGTGCATCAACAACAACCCGAGTCCTGTTGATTGAACATGATCACAGAGTGATCCACACGATCCCACAGACACTGAGAGCCCCCTGCACTGACACCAGCACAGCACCACATCCACAGTTTGGGTCTTGGACAGTGTAAAACACCACAGATACACATCACACCTCTTCTGTTTAGGCTGGCAAGATCACAAATCCTTAACATCACAACTCTCTTCTAGAGAGATTGAAATAAAAATGGTTTCAATCAAGGCAGAGCACTGTAAGAGTTGAGCACCATTAGTAGAAAAAACTTAATTCCAGGTATGTGCGATTTGAGCAGGTTCTTTTCATTACCAGAGTGCTGAATAAACACACCAAGAAACAATTCCTATTAGAAGCCTGATTTCTGGTTTTCATCCTTGTTTTTCATCCTTGTTTTTCATCCACGTTTGAGACTCTGCATGTGCTGGAGACCTCAAAAGGAAACATCATTAATCACAGCAGCAGTGACTGGGGTGAGTGACAAGTGACTCAAAATTTTGAGGGTTTGGGAGATCAGCATTTTGTTCAGACAGCAGAGTTTCCTCAATGCTAAGCAACCCTCCCATTTAAAAACCATGAATGAACTGCTTTTGCTACAGGTGGCTGCACAAAGGTTCTCTCCTACCACTTACAACTGTATTAATAACAACAGAAAATACCTTGACCTGAATATGAAGAACAAAGCACAACTGGAAGCACCTTTAAGAGGAGCTAAATTACTGATATTTCCAAATAATCCATGGATCTAAAATTCTGTTTGTCAGTAAGATAAACTTGAGAACTCGAAGTGTGTGGCTTGTGAAAACACAGTTTGAATTGCATCTCAAAGCACCATAGGGCTGTTTCAAATGTGCTCAGAAACGCACAAAATTAATTTTAGTTCCTAACTACACCAGGGTACTTCCCAAAACAAGGACAAAGTTTTCCATTTCATGCAGAAAAACAAACTACAGGAAACAGGGTGGACCAGCAGCAGATTCCACTCAGAGGAGGAGCAGCATGACATGGCTCATGCACCCATTTTTAGATGCCTATTTTGAGGGGAATAAATTCACACTAGAATTATTTTCCCAAGAATGGCAAGCACAGAGCCCCATTTCATCACTTCAGTCTCTCCAAAACCTGGAATACAACGTAAAGAAGGAAATTCTGAGATAAATTCAGCTGATAACTGTCCTGAGTAAGAAACCTTTTGAGCTTGAAATAAGGAAGGTGCTCAATTTCCCCTGTAGTCCTCACCCATAAACTGTTTTGTTGGTTTGATTTGGGCAGTTTTTGTGTTGTTTTTAAGAAGCTGGAGCTCTTCCCCTTTCCTTTAATTGGTACATATGGCTGGCTGGCCAGGCCAAACACAAACACTTCATCCTGGGCTGTCTCCCTCACATGAGGGCCACAGTCTTGGATGAACAGCCCATTATTTTAGAGAAGCCTTTTGGAGAACACTCTGGAACCTCAACATTTTAGGCTGTTCAGTGTCATTTCTTTGATTGTTAAGAATTATTTTCCCAGCTAACTCAATGTAAGTGAATACAACACTCATGTTTTTTCCAGGCACTTCACTCATTTTAATGCTTAAAGCAGTCATATTCACATACCTGGCACAGAAACTCAAGCCACTGACAGGGCATATAAAAAGCACCTTCTCTACAACTATTGTTTGCTTAAATTAATCACCAATTCCAAGACACTCAGGAAAGATTTCTCTCTGGTCTAGAAGCAGCAAGTCCTCTCACGTCCTTCCCTCAGATTTCTCTGAAGCGAAATGATTCACTCGGCATGGAACCCGAACAGAAGGTACCCAGTGACCTTCAGCAGGAAAGACAAATATTCCTGAGCATTTGGGGCTCTGCAGATATCAGGGCAGTGTTCCTGAGGGCACACAGCAGGAAGAGCAGACTCGGGAAATCGGGATACAGTCTGCCAGGAAAGCTGGATAACGTGAACAGAACCACACCAGTGGTACCAGCAGCAGCTCCCCAAACACCACCTCTATTGCTCGGCTTTCCCAAGGAATAACTTCTCCCAGAACATCCATGCCAATGTCACACACCATTCCTTATCAACATCTGGGTGCAACCACAGCTCTTCATCGCCTCCACTTCTGAGGAGAGGTGCAGGAATTTCCCTTTGGAGAGTTTGGCTCTGCAGTGCACCTGGAATTCCATCACGGCCCCGCGCTCGGGGGTCAGAGCTGTCCAGAGCTCGCGTGTGCACCAGGTCATGTGGAGTTCACACATTACTCATGCTAATAAAACCCTGAATCACAACTCTTCTGACCCAGGCCATCACTGCACGCTGCCCCTGGGGTATGAAATCCAGCTAATAACTTGCAGGGCTTGTTGTAGAGAAATGCCTTCACAAAAACAGCTTTTTTTCCTGATGAGGAACAGTAGTTTTAAAGGAAATATTCAATTTATAATTCCCCCTATGACCGCTATTTATACAGCAAAAGACAATAAATTTATTAAAAAATTAAAATATAAGACAACCTTATTAAAAAAAATAAAATCAATGGGCTTAAAGTCAAGAAACAATCAGTTTTAGTCATCAGGAATGTTTCAACAAGTATGAAATCTAAGCCACAGGCCAGTCCTCCCCACAGGAACAGTCCCAGTTGTGCTCTAGAATTCCACTGCTTTGCTAAATATGTATAATCACAGCTACCCAAAATCATGGGGTACAGCCTGGGCTTTAGTGTGAAAGTCAAACAGCATCATTCTCACAATAGATACGTAATGAAAAAGCAAGAGGCACTGGGTGTAGCTTCCCAATAGTTCTCCAGTTGAATTTAAAACAATTTAATGAAATATGTCTGCCCTCTTTAAGTTTAAGGGTAATTAACATGTCTTGGATTAGAACCTTTATTTTACCATAAAATCTAGAGAGCGTTGTTAGAGCTTCTCACATTTATTTAACAAGATTAAACACTTTCAGTCATGAAATAAACCTTGCCTACTTAAAAATAAAGGGAAGAAAAAAGGCTTCCTGCTCCCAGCAACAACATTTCGTAATATTTCATCATGGCACACTTGAAATAATTCAGCAGTACATCTGGAAGGGATGAAAGATCCGTGAATCATTTTAAGCCCAAATAGCATCATACACAGAAATACAGATTTCATCAGATCCTCTCACTAAAACATCTCTAAAAAGCATCACAGATGGGTCGTGAAATTGAGAAAACTGCCTCCCCATTTTCAGCATTTTTTTCTTCTCTTTAGTGTTTTTATCAGGCTCTTCATCATGTTGCTTAAAACTCCAGACCATTATAAATTGATGAGTATTATGCTGCGTGTGCTACTCAGAGGCACAAATAAGTCATCGGATTTGTTTGTGGAAGCCTCAAGAGACAACAGCACACTCAGAGTTTCCTACCTATTAATGTAATGGCTTCCAAAGAGCTGGATCCATTTTGTGGTTTAAAGCTATTTTTAGGTACTTTTTAAAAAGAGTTTATATTTTGACCATCACATAATCAAGAAAAACAAAACAAAACGAAGTCCAGCAACTGACAAATCTATTCCCAGAGTTTTCCAGAGTGTCCAGGGTGATGCTGCAGCGAGATCTGAGCTACTCCTGCCCACCTGCATTACAGCTCAGAGCTGTAGGATCCCCATGGGGGACACTGAAGCCACCACAGTGGCCACCAGAGGTCATTTAAATAGCAAACGAGGCTGAAACCTCATCTCCAGCTCAAGTTTTCCTGAAGTGTTAGAAGTGACTGCCACAATAATTCTGAACACAACAAAATTCTTTGTATTTTAGAAGTAGTTTCCTTACCATGACTTAGATGGCCTGACTTCTGATTTGTCCCTTAAAGCCAGAAACTGCAGGGACTGTTAGATTTAACTACTGGAGGTTAACAAATAATTATGTTACTGGACAGTTTCTGTGTGCTAGTCAAGGAAAAGGTGTGTTTTAGGTGAGGCACGTGAACATATTCACATAAGAAAATCCTGTGATGCCATTTGGGGCAAAATGTGATTTCATTATGTAAGTGCAGGGCAGTGAGTGACAGTTCTGGTGTAGCTACATGGATTTTGTCATAACCTTAGCTGACTTTGAAAAAGGAGTTTTCTATTTAAAAATCCTGTTTATTCTCTTTGTGCAAGAAAATGTAAACTCAGGTACTGATTTTCTGGAAGCTGCATCACAGTAAAACTGGCCAGAAGGAATCATGCAGGAGGTCCTTACACAAAGTAAGGAAACAGATACAGGCTGTGTGCATGAAGGAGGAAAAGACAAGACATTCCCTGGTCCTGCAGGGTGAGAGCACCTCTCACGACAATCCAAATTGCAGGGTTTGAACTTTTTTCTTCTCTTTGAAGGGGAAGGTATGTGTGAAGCATGTGCTTCTTCATTCTAAGAAAATCCAGGAATCTTCACCATGACTGACTGTTAATAAAACCCCAAACAGGAATTTTACAGAAGCTGAGTTGCACCATTCTGTGTACGTTGTTCCTTCTCTCCATGGATAAAAAGGGGAAAGTTTCTCATCCTGACCTCTTGTACTGCTGCTGGTTTATGAAGCAAAGCCACAGCACTCCAACACATTTCCACAACATTCCCAACCTGCCTTTCCAGGTGGATATCCCCCAAGACACCTCGTTTGCATTGTACTTCCCCCTTTCTTTGCCCCCTGAATCTCTCCCTGCTACAACTTCTCCTTTGGCAACCCTCCTTCCTTCCTGCCTGCTCGGTGCCAGCCAGAGATAAGACTTTAGGAAACAGCCTTTTGGACTGCTTCAGTTTATAATTTCTGCTCTGCCTGTGACTCCAGCACATCCAGCTCTCCTCCTGACCTATTTATAGGCACAACTGCAACCATTAACATAAATAACAGGACTTTGTTCCACGCTGGTACCATCAGAAATGGCTACACCTGTTTCATTCTGGTGCCAAAGTCTGCTTCAGGAGTGGAGTTAAGAGAGAAAAAGCTTATTTGGGAAAACCCAAAAACCTCCAGTTCACTTGGGAATATTATTATTAAAGGATGACAGACTTAGTCCAGCAGGTACCAGCCAAGGAAATATCAGTCATTAATATTATGTGACTTACCCACTGGCTTTTTAAGTTTATTCTTTTGTAACCTTGAATTTTTATGGCCATTAGTAAAAGACACGGATAGAAGTGAAACATGAGTGGCTAACATCCAAAATCTCATTATTATCACCTAATAACTGTGTCCAAGAAGAGAGTGTTTATTCTCTATGAAAAGAGCACTGGATGGCTGAAAGTCTGGAAAGAAGAAAGATCACATGCAGCTTTTATTCACAAAGAACTCACAAAGTTTGCTGCATCAGTCATCACATGGATTTTTAATCCAGCCCCCTCATGGATCCCTCTTCTTCAGGATCATTTTAACACCCTCATGACAATTACAGCCCTTAACTGCATGCACAAGTTAGCACAGCTATCATGAAAATACCAAAGTATCATAGTTAAGAAAGTAATAAATAGATTTTTTTCCTGCCACAACACAGCAAACCACCCTTAAACAGCATGACAGAGACTGTTGAGATGGAAGAAACCCCGCAGTGAACGATGCCAGCTTTCAGGCAGGGGTGTAACATGGAATAATGAATGGTTCCTTCCAGGTAGGAGGCTATAATGGGGATCACACATGATGGGGGGGAGGGAAAGAAAATTTCAAAATAAAATTAAGGGAAAAAAAAGGAAGAAAAACTTATTATATTGTCAAATATATCCACTACAAGTTTCAAAATAAAGCTAAGAAAGAATATCAACAAAAAAATCCCCAAAAAACCCCAAAACCACAAAAAAAAAAAACCAAAAAAACCCAAACCAAAAATCCTGCAGAATTCTAAACTGAAAGAACTATTCTGCTTTAGCAGATAAAAAAATTCTGAGTTAAGACTGAAATTGCAGCTACCACACCATGTCATTATTCCCATTAAATGAGAATACACAGCACCCAGAGACTCTTTAAATAACTGGATAACTGAGAGGTCTAGGTTTGTGATTTCAGCCTTAAGTTTTGTCATCTTGGGTTTCATCAGGTCAGAAAAGGCCCTTAATGTTGCTTTAATGCAGAAAAATTACAATTTTAAATAAGAACTGGAAGGCAAACAAAAATTTGCTTCACTGAGCACTAGAATCAGATGTGTAAAATGAACTTAAATTTGCAACTCAAGTCAGAGCCTTCTTCAGGCAAATACACGGTTTTTTTCCACCAAAGGGAGGTTGGTAGAAGCAGGGACAAGGAGAAAGTCACCTGGATTAGGATGTGTCACCTGGCAGGTACCTGTCCCCTCAGCATTCTCTCTTCCCTATATTTTTAATTAGAATTGCAGCACTGAAGAATCACTACACAGTTTTAACTGCGACTTTAATTCCCATTTTAAATAATCTATGCTTAAATTTCATTTTTCCACTCCAAATTCCAAATTCAAGTTTCAGCGCTGCATCCTCGTGCACAGGGGCACCCTCAGATGAGCTTTAATGTGCTGAGATTTAATATTTCAGAATGTTAAAGGCAGAGAAAAAAAAAAAAAAGGATCAGTAAAACTACTTGGTGTAAAGAAAACAAGGCAGAACTAAGGGGAAAATAAGGGATGTGACTAATCTTCTCACAGGCAAAGAATGTAGTCTGTCTCCCAGGACCTAGTGGGTCCTTTTAGGAAAAGTGGAAGGTAAATCACCATGGAAACAGAGAATTTTATGAGGTACTTCAGCAGAGCAATTTGCTATGATATGAACATAATCAGGCAAGCAGCATTTCCCTTCCAACCAACTAGAAAAGCTTTTAGCACAAACAGTGAGTGCATTTCTGTCTGCTGGAATTCCCAAAAAATGAAAAACGGATGCTGCAAAAGACACCACGGATATCACTTGGAGAAAACATTATCAAAGCTTCAGTTGAATTTTCTGGTCACTGATGGAGACATCTGAAGACTCACAGAGCCGAGGAGAGGAAGCCATCAGGAGGGGAGGGTCAAACTTCCTCACTGCTGGCCCAGCTTCTGTGTCAAGTCCCCAAATCACATCAGATGGCTGCACAAAAATACCAAGTGACAGCGTTTGGGAGGGGGGCTGTGGGGACAACAGGAGCTTCTGTGGGTGGCAGGGATGGACACTTATGGCATTTGAGGGCAGTGGGGACAGGCAAGAGACATTCAGGTCAGAAACATCATTAAAACAAGAAAATATAATGAAAAGGATAGCTAAGCAAAATGAAAGGCCACCATAATTTAGAAACATTTCTATTTCTGCATGAGAAGCCAAGGAACTGGCAGCTGATGTTGGAATGTGTGTTCAATGGCTAACAAAAATTCAGGCTTATTGGCAAACACTGCACAGGAAGAACCATGTGGAGATTGCTCTAAGATATGACTGAGCTTTATTTTTGCTCCAATGATAATTTACTATATTGAATCGCCACCAAGAAAGCCATTGAGCAGTTCTCTATTTTTGAGGCAGCTGCTGGAGTAATGACACAGAT
Source organism: Pseudopodoces humilis (assembly GCF_049639895.1). Taxonomy (NCBI): domain Eukaryota; kingdom Metazoa; phylum Chordata; class Aves; order Passeriformes; family Paridae; genus Pseudopodoces; species Pseudopodoces humilis. The sequence goes on from NC_142219.1 coordinate 9,817,558, forward strand.
TTGTGTATATTGAATTAGCACCACCAAAAGGGTTTCAGTCACTTATCTTGAAGATAATATTAATTCATAGCAGTGGGGATCAATCATTATGTTAAAAACACACACAGCCAGGTCCACCTTGAGTGGCTGAGACCTGAGAGACCTCAGCAGCAGAACAGGGGCTGGTGAAATGCATTTGATACAAAAATAGGCTAACAGACAGCAGTAGTAATATTTTCAGCTACTCTACACATTGCTGAATTTTAAATTAATTGTAATCACATAGGAAAAAGACCTGGGGGTTGCTGCAGACAGCTCTCTAAAAACATCTGCTCAGCAGGCAGAGGCAGTCAAAAATAGGCAAATGGAGTGTTGGGAAAAATGCAATGACAAGAAGCCACGGCCAAAAGTATGGATGGACATAAAAATATTACATGTTTCTATGCTGATTATAGCAACAAAACCTTCTCAATCAATGAATTCACCCATTTGCATTACTGAGTGCAAGGCTCAGAATGAAGAGCTCACTGATAACTGAGCCCACATGGGCTGCCCGAGCCCAGGACCACGGCAGAATCCCAGCAGCTCCTCCCAGGGTTTTGTCCCCATCCCTCAGGAGATCCAGTTCAGCATCCTCCTCAATCACACACAAGTGCAGCACACACCATTTCCCTATGGATTTACTTCAGGAGTTCTCTCTCGATCCAGAATTTCACAGTAAACCCCTGGCAGACTCCCACAGCAATCCAGCACGTTCCCTCCTCACTTCCCTCTTTTCTCTCCTTTCCATACACCTGCTCAAACCATCTGACTCCAAACCTGCTGATACCCTGACAAGTAACAAAAATCCTGTTTTAAGCCATGTTTATTGTTCCTGGAAAAAAATTATCCTTGCCAAATATTATAGTTCTACTTGAAATGGCACTTCAGTGTATTTTAACGTCTAGAGTGACAGCTGAAGATAATGAATAAAAACTCCTGATCTGTTTCATATCTCTGTGGCAATTTTCTGCAGAAAGCAAGGAAAAACCTCTTTTTCCTCTCTGTAGATTTGTTTTCATCTAACAGACAAATTCCAGTTATAATTTCTAGGGCTCCCTGGAACTGTCAAACTTATTCCAAGGACGTTCTGGGAATCAGAGCCATTTGAAGTATGGTTACTGTAGATAAAACACTGATCAAAACCTCAAGCAGCATTCCCTGGATCCTGCCACCACCAAGGCTGGCTCAGGAGTGGTCCCCACTGACAAACAACTACATTTGACCATGGCCAGAGGTAAAACATTACAAATACTGCCATGAAGCATCCCAGTGTCTCACAATTTCCTAATTTAATCTAAACAACTTTCTCAGAGCCACTTGAGCGGCTAAAGCCCAGTGCTTTCCACAGAGAGATGTTCAGGCATCACTTGACCACTTAAAGCTTTGTTTATTTGGACAGACATGGAGATAAAATAGCTCCAAGCCACCATGACTGTGTGAGCAAGGCCCTGGTTACAACAAGTGCTTATTTACATCCTCTGCTCTAGCAAGGCTGTCTTTGCAGGGGAAAAAACCCAGAGCTCAAGACCACCAGATAAGGCTGGGCATCCTTGATTTTCAGTCTTGACTTTTGACAGAAATTCCCCATTTTCTATTAAAAAAAAAAAAGCTCCACTGCATTTCTTTCCTGCAAACCTTGCCTTGAAAGCAATGCTAAACAAAGCAGGCTTTGAAGGCTGTACTAGAATTTCAGTATCATAATCTTATATCTCATGCAATTAAGCAATTAAACTTTTCGAAGAGAAACCAAAATGGTCTTTTTGCTGAATAAAACATCTACAGTGTTCATTCATTGATATGATCTTGATGCCCTACTTGTTACCTTTTTAACCAGGGGAAAAAAAAAAAAAAAAAGCCTGAATGGATATTAAATAAAACATGAGGTTTTTGTCTAAAGACAACTAATCTTAACTGCTACAGTAAAGCTTTCATCACCGGGAATGCCTCTGCCAACAGTGTTTTCCCCTGCAGGCAATGTTGTTGGACTTAAATCAGAAAAAAATCAGTCATTTACGTCAGTCTATTCCAGTTCTGCTTTCTATTAAGATAGACTGAAGTCCCTCCCCAGCAGCAGGGCTGGATAAATCTCCTGTATTCCCACATTTCGTTCTCCTCTCAGTTCATGGTGAGAACCTCACCTGCTCAGGGGATGGATACTCAGCTTTAATTCCTCTAAGGAATGTATTTATGTGAGATACAGGGTTCTAAACCACAAAAACACACCCTTCAGAGCATTTAAGGCAAATTCTTCTGAAATAATCCAACTTTTTTTTTTTCCCCCTGGTTAAAAATATACAAAGATCTATTCAACCACTCCTACATTGTGATTACAGTTTCTTTTCCATTTACCTTTTGTAACTTAGATTTTGGCGAAGTGTGCGTTGAGGAAGAAGAGCAGGGAAATGAGGTTTGAGGGGTTTGATGCCTTTGTTAAGCAACATATCAATAGATGAAGCCAATTTTCTCCTGATAAAAAATATCACCCAACCCCACTGTAGCCCCAGAAGCACCAGACATGCCCACAGGATAAAGGTTTTCTGCTGTTTGATGATGATATTCTACGCAGCCCTGAAGATATTTGTGCAGGGACGTGTCAGTGCCTATGAGAAAATACTCATTTTTGGATCCATAACAAGTTTATGTACAAGAAAAAGATGTTCAGTTTCCCAGTGAAATGGTCCCCTCACTTGACCCTTCAGAGAATATAAATATTTTTTTTCTGCAGATGGGAGAAATTAAAGTGTTTTGCCTGACAGTGAACATTTTCAGAACCATTTTATCAGGCCTAGCCATCCTCATACCATAGAAAATAGCCTTCTTTTTTGTGACAGTTATATACTTTAAGTCAGGTCATTCTGGTTTTTTTTTATAACCTAGAATTGCTTTTAAATATCTAAAACAAAGTGCATGTGAAGGATTCTGTATACACACCTGTCAATTCAACACCATAAATAACAGTCATTCTCTACAAAATGCAGAAAGGGTATTTTTAAGTGAGAGAATAGACAGAAACTTACTCAAATGCTGGTACAATCCTTTGGCTTCAGGGAGTGGGAAGGCAAATTCCCACCTGCCTCCCCCATGCTCCCTCAGAAGAGCTTCCCTTTTCCTGACATGTTCTGTACAAGAGTCTTAAACATTAATTACGCCTAACAGTCCTCAGAGATGTTAGCACAGCTATAAAAAGGTTTCTGGATCGAGTGGCTACTGAAGGAACTGGCATCTGATCAAAATTTCAAGAGTTATGCTCCCTGCTTTATGAATAAATGAAGGAATTACCAGTTTTTGAAAGTCTCCAGCACTACTTGGTGCCTCATATACATATTAACAGCCTTATTTTATGGATTCAGCATCCAAGGCATAATGAGCCTAAGGGGATATTTGTAGTAAAACTATGAAAGAATCCAATCCCATCGTCTAAGTGAGGAATATTTTTAGTTGGGGACAGCTTCTCAATTGCAGGGCTCATTATTTTGTTCTGGTTAATTTTAAGCACAGCTGAGACACTCTGTGAATGAAATATGTTTTTCTTCAGACTGAGGCGTATTGCCACTAATCAAAGGAATGAAAAATTCTAGTATTAACTAATGAATTCATGACAATTTTCAGTCTTTTTACTTTGTGGTCATGTCAGCTGAAAATGCTGAAGGAGCTCAGGGGACTTTGGGAAGTTACCTGGCTCAGGGTCATTACTGTACAAGAGTTTCTTGGCTCCTAAAAAAGGATATTCTAGACAGGAAGAATAGGGAAAAAACTCCTTTATGAGTCTTCCTAACTAACCAGTCCCTAGTACAAATGCATAACCAAATCTAATATGACAACAAGAATGGTCTTAGAAGAGCTACCCCGAGTTTTACACATATAATTTTAAAGCTGCTGCCTCCAAGGATGGAAAGCCCTCAGGGGGAAGCTGCACTGAACTCTTCTGCTAAAGCCTTTTGTACTAAGTAACTATACATTTTGGTGATCTTTCTTTATAATGCTGAAAAGAATCAACACTTTCAAAAGCGTAACTACAGGGGAAAACCATTGAATATTTGTATACAAACAAAACACACCAGATATGAATACTTCTCACCCAGCCAAATTTAAGCATTATGTGACTTTGGAAAAAATAAATATCAGAAAAAAACCACAGAAATTATCTTGCAAACTCAAACACAGAAACTTCCAACCATCTGAGGGGATGCTGTTGGAAAAACTCAGTTCCTTTGGTGAGAAGCAAACTTTCCCAGAGAATATGAGGAGCACAGCAAGGTTACAGAGCAAGCCTATACTGTGCTTAAGCTCTCCATTAATCATAGATGAAGCCCAGCAGAGGAACTGCCTCTCCTCATCTTGCTCTCTAGGGAAGTGCAGCTCGCAGAGGTTCAGCTCCAGGCTTCCTCTTTTCCAGGCACGGGGCACCCTCCCTGTCCCACCTACCCAGGCTGGGGCAGGGAACCACCAGCTGGGCCTGGCTTTGCAGAACCAGCTCCTTGCCCAAACTGGTTCCAGTGCTGCAGTTTCCCACTGAGAGCTGCTGCTGGCTCCTGGGCCACTACAGCAAAAACCCATTTCTGCAATCCAGACCAGGCACCGCTCCCTGTGATCCCGAACAAGAAAAGCATTAAAGGACTCACCCTTCTTCCAGGAAAACCTCAAGTAACAATGTAATTCCATCCTTTCTCAGATATTTCACTGCTTGCCCAGGAAGATAAGGCACACATTGCCCATTTCGTGTTTCTGAACAAAGGAACCGCCACCCAAAATCCAGGGCTGAGAAACCAGGCCAGCGTTTTTCTGTTCAGTTCCAGATTAGCTCCCAACACCATGATGGGAGACCTCCCCAGCCTGATGAGTCCCACCTTAAAATATAGTCATAAGACTGTATTTTAAAATTTTGATTAAGAAATTTTAATTAAGACTATATTTTAAAATTTTCAGCAAGGAAGGGACTGCAAAGAGAGTCACAAGCCCTGGGTTTGAGGACAAAAAACTATTTGCTATCCCAATAAAGGGATAAATCCAGAAGTGAGAGTTTGGTTTTACTGAGAATGAGTCCCAAAGACTCATAAGACACATCAGGAAGATAAATACTACACATCCTGGGCAGCCAAAGGAGTACATTCAGGGAGTTTTCCCCAAGCATGAGGTGATCCTGTGTTTCCAGGTCCTACAGCTTCTACACGAAGGATGTGGATAAGAGCATCCCACAGAGCCTTGTACACGAACAGCCTGGCATTCCACTGCTTCCCAAAGCTTTACACTTTACTCTCAGCAAGCCAGCCCTCACTTGGCTATGGAAAAGGACAAACCATAAGGATCTTTGGATTTTGAAGTCTTTGGGTCTGGACACGACAGCACTCCACTGTCCTCCGGAGTGCTCCTCCAGAGCACCGTGTGCCTCCAGGCAAGATCCATCCCTGCGTGGGAATCCAGACTTCCACACGGGAAGAAACAGGCACATCAGCTGCTGAAGCAGCAGGTTGGGTTTATTTGGATAATGCTGAAATGAGAACTGATCCTGAGACTCCACCAGCCAGAGCTGGGTATCTCATCTGGCACGTTCAGCTTGCAGGAGAGCCACTCCCTTCCATATCCCTTCAAACCGCCTCTGTCCTCTCCTCCTCCACCCTCCCGTCTCCTCCATGGCAGGAGGGGGCTGTGTTCCGTGCCAGGCACCTCCAGCCCAGCAGCTCCTTGTCTCTTCAATTCCCAGCACGCTGGACATCCCAGCAGGGCAGTTCTAGGACTGGTGTTCAATCCCATCCTCCTTGTGCTGCTGCACATCCCAGTGTGACCCCACTGAAGGCAAACCCACGAGGCCCGTGTGAGCCTGCTGGCTGTGGCACAGCATCCCACACTCATCTCCGTATCTGGGATCAGCAGGTACCCAGCAACTCCCCAGCACCACAGACCCACCACCAGCAACACAATCTGCTGCTGCTCAGGGACTAGAACTGCTTGTGAGTGACATGTGGCTCAGGGGTCACTTTCAAGAGCGTAAAAACAAAAAAAAAAAGAAAAAATATGGGGAAGGTTTCTTGGAATTATAAATATATCAGTAGGGTAAAACTGAAATTTCAAAGCAGAAACACGTTTTCAGTGCAGTGCCACAGGACAGAAAGGGAAGAAAGCACCATCACCTTTATAAAGATTTTGCTTAAGCATCCTCATTAAAAAGGGATAAATAGTAGCAGTGTGTAATCATTACAGTAATCCAATATATTTCTGTGTCCCCAACACTCAATTAAATTTATTGAGACTCCAGAGCTACCATACACAGCTTGAGAGCGTGCAGCATCTGCTACTTCCAAGATGAGTCATGGTAGGAAATTCCCCTGTATTTTCTAGGAACCTGTCAGGCAGCCAGTGACTGAAACAGTGATGTGACTGTATATAACACCCACACAAATAAGAAATAACTTCCATCAATAAATGTACATTATATTTAACATACTAGCTGCAGATTTCAAGTAAGAGATTACAATTAGAAAGATGGGTTTGGGAAAATATTCCCCAGCTTAATTTGAATGCAATGTAAATTTTGCCAGGAAACATTAAAGGTCAGAACAGACTGGAAGAAGAGAAACTAATTCAAATAAGTTGCAGGAATTTGAGGACATTTTAAAGAAGAGAAGTAAACGTGCAACAAAGCAACACCCCACAGCACTTGCCTCCATTTTCAAGTGCTGCATCATTAACTCTATAATCTCTTATCACATCTGTCCCTCCCCAAACCTTAAATAATCTCAACTGTCCCCCTGCACCTTCTGTTTTAGACAGAACTACAGAGGACCAAACTCCTTCTCACCGTCTGACTTCACTCCAGAACACCAGACTAGAACTGCCTCATTTCCAACAGCCACACTGTTTCCTGCATCCCCAGATGTTCCCAATCACAGACGTGCTTTGTGTCACTCTGCCAACAGCTGGATCTGTCGCTGTCCCCTCACTCAGACATGTGGCAGCCCCACAAAAGCCTCTCAGAGGACACATCCACAGCAGTGCTGCCTCTAAACTGGCCTCTGGAGTAAACCCTCAACTTAAAAGCATCCTGGTCATGTCCACCTCTCACTTCCAAACAAGTTACTACCGTGATGTGAAAAATTTAAACTTACCTGAGGTCTGAGGTAAACCAGAATAATTTGGATTTTGAGAGTCAGGTCACATTACCACATGGCCACCAAGGATGGAATGCAGCCTCACTGACAGCACAGAACAAGTTCCTACTTAGCAGGTACTGAGTCTTTTGCTAGGCCAAAAAAATACAAGGTCCAACCCAAACTTAGGAAGTTATTTTGTACTGTGTTGATCAATTTCAGTATTTTTAGCCCATGACCAAAACAGCTGCAAAGAAAGTGAATGGATGTAGGACTGCAATTCGGGTGGTTTTGGAGCACTGGTTATGTATTTCAAGCTAAAGACAAATTTTTGGGTTTGACTTCTAATCTGATGAGAGCTCAGACATTTGTGTGCAAGCAGCCAACTAATAACCCTTCCAGATAAGGCCTGGGGCTCCTAGAATTACCAAACAGCAGCAGTCTCACCTTCAGAGAGTACACCATGGCCTTCTTGAGTTACCAGGACTCTTGATAAAAATCCAGTAGGACAAAAGAGAAATTCCACCTCACTTTTGAATACCTGAAAGTCACATCCTCATTCATCAATGGAGAGAGCCTAAAACAAATCCACCACAAACCAGAAACTGGAAGGATATCTGCTTACACAAGACCATGGACACAGAACAGCAAGAGTCACTAATTTTCACCAAGGAAGGGACTGCAAAGAGGGTCACAAGCCCTGGGACTTGTGTTTTTTGAGGACAAAAAACTATTTGCTATTCCAATAAAGGGATAAATCCAGAAGTGAGAGTTTGGTTTTACTGTGAATGAATCCCCACACTCATGCAGGCTCCCCTCTGCAACCCTAGACCAATCCTCAGCTCCCTAAAGACAAAACTTTAGGTGAATTGTGACACCACCCAATTATCTGCAATATTTATACTGACAATCAATTTCTCCAAGCATGAACTTAAATCCACATTTCCACCTAGGTTAGCTAAAAGTGGCACCTATTTCTGCCATGTCATTATAATGAATTAGCAGCAGTATGTCAAGAAGGACAAAGAGAATTACTAATACACAGAGTTTTCCCCAGCACTCACAGAACCCTTTCCCCTTGCCAGCATCAGACATCACCTAAACTCAATTTTTTTCCCCAGACATTGAATTTTCTTTAGAAAAGTTCTGGTCAAGGGCTTTTCAGAAAACATCTGATATAAAGTAAAGCTGGATTCTTTGCAAATATTTACACTAAATTAAGGGTTTGTTCTGAAGTATCAGATCACTCCATTTAGCAGCAATAAAGTAAGGCACAGACTAGGCTGCACGCATCCATAGCTGGTTTTAGTTCTGCAGGAAAGTATCAACTTTATCAAAATGTCTTCCTTTTCAGACTGGCCTTCAATTGCACAGCAGCACTCATTCAGTACCAAAGCAGAATCCACAGACGTGGATCCACACAATCATATTAATATAGTGTCTTGTTTCTATCTGCAATCAGTGCTACAAAGAGGAGATGAAGACACAAAATCAGAGTATTATAACCAAAACTTCTATGTTCACAAGTCTACTCAATTCCCAGGTCCCTCCTGCTTTCCCAAAAACACAAACCCAAATTCCCTGAAGCAACAGGAAAGAGCACAGACAGGCCTGTGCATTCAATGGCCTCCATTTGCCCTTATGCATTTTAAGTTATCCTACAGGAAGCGCTGCTGAAACACAAACCAAACCAGATTTGTCAGAGACCTCCAGGAGTCTGAAGAGCAGCTCATGGGCAGCTGTTACAGGAAACCTGCTCAGCAAAATGGCCATAACCCATTTGTCATGTGTCATCTTCCTGGGGAAGTGCCAGCTGCATGCCCAGGAGTCGGTACCAGTATGAGGAGCGTGGGTAATATCAGTAATTATGTGCATTATATAAGGTGTGCTTGCAACACTCCCATTTCCTTCTCCATAAGGATTAAAACTGTGGCTTCTAAATAGCTTAACTGTTTGATGGAGACAAGCAAAGCACTGCTGCTCCCAAGAACTGCAGGAACTGATGTTCCAAACCAAGGTTAAGATCCAGCAGTGTCTCCAAGCAATAAGGGCTGCTGGGCACACGAGGTCAGTCATGGCCAGAAGCTCCACCTTGGGAACATCTGCAGAATCCGTGCAGTGACCTGGCTGCCCCAATTTGAGTTTCAGCTGCCAGTGCCCATGAAGCACAGCATCCCTGAGGGGCCCTGATGAACTGCAGGAACAGCTCAGCACAGCATTGCACAGCCTGAATTATTCTCACAGGAATCCTACATTGCACCTCAGCACTCACCTAGCCTGGATAAAAGGAGGAACAAAAGATTTTACCTGTGCTGGCCCTGGATGAATACGTAGATTTAAAATGCTCTTTTTCACAGAGTATGATTCAGCTACCCCACTATACACACACAAAACATGTACAGCTTCAAAATGCTTCTTAAACACCACAGCAGCTCACCCAGAAATGCATCTGCATGAACCCTTCAATGTACAGACCACCAGCTCTCAGCACTGCATCATTCATAGCTCTGGTAAAGAACTGAATGTGAGCACTGCCACTTCTGTATTGTGTTTTAAAACCCATTTTATGTCCATTACTGCTGTGTGAGTGTTATTCAGGAAGACACAACAATTCCCACAGCGTGTGCAGAATAGCACACAGGCAAACACCCCCCAGCCTGCCATGGGGATATGAACCAACCACTACACTGTAAATATGACCTCTGACTTCTGTGTCTGCAGTGTGAAACAGCTTCCAAACCGGGAAGTGAAATGTCAATATCAAGCTTAAAAATTAATAAATGAGCTGAGGAAGCCCCTTTGCTGTGCAAGGGCAGGACAAGGAGTGTTTTGTCACCAAAGATTAGCCAATACACAGGAACACCAAGGGAAGTACAAGCAGAAAGGACATTTCACATCTCAATGATTAAGACATTTAAGCATTTCATTCATTTCCATCATCACAGTACCTTTACAGCTCTTCCAATCATAGAATCTACTCGAAGGCTAAGGAAAAGAATCCAAGCATGCACCCTGAAGCACAGCATTCCAAACACAGGCTCCCAGAACTTCCTCATCCTCCCCTCCTATCACCCATGGCCAGAAGAGACTGGACTTACTGAGAAAGTGAGATAAAGTAACAGTCAAAACAAACACAAACCACCCTGTAAATCTCTCGAAGGGTAACCCAAGGCAAACACTCAACAAACCCGAGAGATTTTAAAGGCGGCACAGAAAATGTGTCCTTCAAAAGGCTGCACTATCTTCCCAAACAGGGACACAGAGCCCAGGCACTTTAAATACAAAGAACAAGATGACCAGCACATAAAGAGAAGGGCATTGTATTCATCTGAAGCATGTTTTTGACAGCAAATTAAAATGTATCATCATTAAAATTAAATACAAGCCATGAAAAGCTTTTCAAACTAATTCCACAGCAAAATTTGATTTGTGATCTGGTATGGTTTGGGATCTGGGTTTAAGTCAGGCCCAAAACAGGCAGCAGAGCTCTTTCACTCTGAGTTCCACGCCTCAGCAGATAAATTTGGCAGCCTTACACATGGGCTCAAGATTTCCATTTGAACCATCAGAGGTTTCTTGATTCAATTCAGTAAATGCATTATTTGGCATCTAATTTAGGAGGGAGGATAGCATTTTAAAGCTGCTTCTGAAAACAGTGGAATATTCCCCAATTACTGTAGAAATATCCTGGAAAAGCTACAAGAGATTCAGAAGGTTGAAGGTACATCTGCCACAATCAGCCTGGAAATGCCTTTTAGCCCTGTCCTTTCTTGCAGCATGGATTTATTGAAGCCATAATTGAAAGCATTTACCATCAGCTCTGTCTGATTTCAGATCAGATACTCCAGACTTCATTGCAGCTTCTTCAACAAAAAATGTGAAAGGGCCACCATCAACACTGGCAAAGAGACTGATCCCAAAGCTCAGCGAGTGAAATGGTATTTGGGGAAAGCAGATCCTTCAAGATCAACATAAAAAAATGTTCTGGTCATAGAGAAAAACTGATCTCCAGCACACACCTGTTCTACCAGCAGGAAAAAAACTTCCTCTAGATGAGAAGACTTCAGCCTTTTACAGCCAAACTGAGTCAGCATGAGACAGTTTAAAGTATGAAAATAACCTCAAAATTCTATACCTTGGTACATAAACTGCTTCTGTGCTACTTAGTGTGTCAAGCAGAAGACTTCCATTTAGGAAAACACCCTTAATTTTCTTTGAGAAAGCTGGAATAACCACTATTAATACTACAACAAATGCACGTGGCTATGCACTCGACCTAAGGGTTGCTGAGTTTTGGTGGCATTTAATCACATCAATATAGGGGGAAAGAGGCAGAGAGCCAGGAAAACATCATAGTTTGCCTTCAGAAAACTTGTTATTTTTAACAGTAAAGTTTAAGATCAGCAACCCTGAAGCAAAATGGTCAGAACATTTTCTTCCACCGATGTTGACAGCACACCAAGAGCTTTCAGAGGGCGAGTATTTTAGGCCAGCGCAGCAAAACAGAGATCCCAGGAAGGAAAGCTCACCCACTGTGGTAAAAACCAGCCTAGGAAGGGTGAATTTATTCATCCATTATGCTGAAGAGCTTAAAATAGAAACATTCTATATGTCTCACCTCAGGCCAGGATGAACAACTGAACAGAAGTGAATCACTGTTACAGCAAATGACTGGAAAATACTGATGGAAACTGAGGCTATCTTCTGCCTCTCCCTCCAACACAGGAAAAAGTCCTTATTGCTGCATGTTTTTACAAGGGGAGAACAAAATCAGATGCATTATTTTTACTTTTTTTTTTCTTTCATTAAGTTGGAGAAACAGAGGTTGATCTATAAAGCCTCACCTCTCCCTGCAATCCCTGTTATGCCTCTGTCCTTACCCATGGATGCACAGCTGCAAAAACCAACAGAAGATAGAGACACTTGGGAAATATCTCACACCCAGTCCTGCAGCTTTGGAGGTTTAAAAAAACCCCTTAAAATCTTTAATGAATAAAACTGGGGAGAAGAACTCATGTGTTTAGTGTATTTTGGTATGAAAAAAACCCCAAAACTCTTTAAAACAGTAACTGAGAGCTTAATTTACCACTCTGACTAACAAGAAAAAAACCAAAATTCACATTCAGGTATTCCAAAGCTAAAAATACCCAGCTAGCTGCAATTCCCACCTTATGCAGGCAGGCAGAAGTGCTTTGCACTCCCCTCCCCAAGCAGACACACGTTCACTTCCTTCTTCATTGCAACATCAGAGGCTCAACCCGATGCTAACAAGCCACAAAGTTCTGCCCAGAACTTAAAGTCACGCCCCAGTAATTACATAAAATAAGCTCTAAGTACAAGTGGTTAAAAAAAAAAATAAAAATCAATTTACTCAGCTTCTGTTTTGCTTTTAATTTCAAAATATTTTGACTGTAGTAAAACAGAAAAGCAATTTTCATTTGAGGTTTGCTCCCTCCACCCAGATGTCTCATTAACTCTTCTTTTATCCAATCTCACTTTAGAATATTAGCACATTCATTTATCTCAATCCTATGCCAATACAGGGATCAAACCCCTGAACATGCAACCTCTTTAGGAGGACATTTTAAGGCATAGCTGATCTTTACTTTTAGTACATAGAACACAAAGGATGATAGCAATAGTGGGGGGAGGAGAGGAAAAAAAAAAAGGAAATGTAGGATAATGTAAAACTAAAACTCAGTTGTGCGGATATCCCGCTCAAAGGTGGTCCACGACATTAGAGTAACCTACAAAAGCAGCAAAGATCCCCCAAAATCTTTGCAAGCTCCCAATAAAAAGGCAAAGTGTTCTCCCCTGACCTAACCAAAAAACAAGGCAGCACACAAATGCCTGGACAAGAAAACCCCTGTTTGGCATACAGATAATCCCCCGAGAGTGCAGAACACACCACGTGACAGTTTATGGAATCAAAATTTTAAAAATAGTCATTTTTGTTCTACTGATGTCCTGACACCAAAAAGACCAACAAACCCCCACACAGGCCAGGAGAAGGATCCAGGTCACGGAGCTGGCACCATCCTGCTCCAGAGGGAACGATACCTGCTGGGCACAGCAGCCTGGGCAGGGTGTGGACATCCCCAAACAGGAACCAAAACCTTCCCACTGCGCACACACACACACACACAGCTCCCTGGCCACCTCCTAGCACCAGCCTTTGCCCTTTGCTGGTTAAATCCCCTGCTTTTTAGTTCAGTTGGTTAGAGCATGGTGCTAATATCATTAAGACAACGAGCTTTGGAACGTTTCTTCACTCACTGCTCAACTGGGGGGGCAGATTTTGCCCCACATCCCCCTGCTACAAACACAGCAGCAAACCCTGGTGCTTCTGTGGCATCAGCACTGGGAAGTTCCTCCTGCCAGGGCGAGTGGGAACTCCTCACCTCCACAATCCCATCTCTGACACAATTTCCAAGCTGCTGGAATACAAAGGCACAGGACACAGAGGGGGTTTTATCCTGCCCCTCAGCCTTTCAGCTCTGCTCTGCAAGAGTTCCTAATTTATGAATGATGACACCAATTAAGCGTCAGCTTTGTTCAGAGACAGAGATCATAAATATGAAAGTTTTCTGACTTCCTCTCTCCACGCCCTCGAGGCTCTCACCCACAGCTTCACTGACAGGCAGCTGCAAACGCTCTCTGGATGGGGAGGCCCTGTCACCAGGAGCCAAACGCTTTTTAAACTGAAATCCTTTATTTTTTAAACACCCACCACAAATTCCCTGGATGGCTTTGGAAGCCAGGTGCTCAGAAAGGCTTCTCTTGTGCTGCTCTGTTTACTCAAAATAATGATCTTCCTGAAGAAAAAAACAAACAAACTCTCCTCCATTTGTGTTAATGAAACAGTCTATTTGTAGACAATGAATATAAACTGGTGCTTCCTTTTCTAACTTTAGGATCTTGGTTATACCCTGCAAGTAATTCTCACACTTATACAATAAATAGGATTTCATATTATGAAGTAACTTTTTACCTTCACGTGATTTCCGTCATATGGGGCCATGGCCTAACATTTAGAAAAGCCACTGTATACCTGAAATATGAAATACCATTTTATGTTTGGGAATACCTCTATCATCATCTAGTCAATATTGTCAGTGCCTCAATACAAACCTTCTGCTTGGGATTTTCCCCCACTTTTTAAGGCAGGGATACTTGTCCATGTAGATTTTAAAACACTGAACAATGAACATACAGCAAATCGTGTCAGCCTTTTAGAAAAGCCTTTCCTCAGTTAAATCTGAATACAAAACCTTAAAAAAAAAATAAAAATTGTTCAATTTACAAAGCAAAAGCAGGGCAAATTCCGAGTTAGGCAGACACACAGGAAAAACTCAGCTGATTATATAGCATTTCTTTTGGCATGAAGGTGCTAAGGGCTCACTAGTGGCAGAATAAGTCATCATCAAGACGCTGAACTGCCAAAATTCACTGAGGCTACGGCATGACCTGCATGCAAAGCCAGCCGTGAAATCGCAGTGAACGCTCAAGGCAGGCTTGAACATCCCTGCATATGCTCCAGTTCTGCTCCAGACCACTCCAGAGCTCTGGAATTGCAGCAGCCTGCATCTACCCAGGGTAATTGCAGGTGAAGCCAGGGAACAGCCACTATCAGAGCTGTTAAGGCTCCCTAATGAATGGTCTAACAATAACCCAGGCTTAACCAGTTCTCTCATTGCAGGACCTTAACCATAATAAACCCCTTGAAAATTCCTACAGTGTTTTCCAAAGATCTTACAGCATGAGGCTGCTAACTGTGCTCTCACAGCCTGTGAGGCAAGTATTAGTCAAGCTTTATTTTTTTTTTTGTTTAAGTAGAGATAAAAAGTGAGGCAGAAAGCTGGCAAACAACTTCCCTGTGGATACACAGTGACTAGTGGCATACAGAATCCAGATCTTCCAGATTCCAGCCCTGTCATCAACCAAAAGGCCATCATTAGGAGGAAAGAAATTAGTCTGGTCTTATAAATAGCATTTGAATATAAGCCTTGCTAAAATATTTGCAAGGAGTTGACCTTAAACACCAGCAGAGCTGCACTGGTAGCCTGGGGCTCCAAGCACCAGCTTGCACAGCACTGGGACTGGGATCCCATCCCTCTGCCTCCCTGGATGTCCCCAGAGCCTGGATCCAGCACAAACTGCCCAACAGATCAGACCACAGTCTCGTTCTACCTCCTCTGGTTTGGGCTCAGCATATCAAAAAATATCAGACTGCTCCAAAAATATAAACAGCGTTGCTGTAAAATACTCAGGTAGGCAGGAAAAAGCAAATTAACAACAAGCCTGAGTCAGCAACTTTCTGCTGCTTTAAGGTACCAAGTGAGACTGGCAAAAATCTCCCTGGGACACAAGAACTGTAACGTAGAAAAGGTGCCCAACACACCTAAAATCTGGAGCATTTGTCCAAGTTAATCATTCAAACTGCTCAGACTGAATTATCACACATTTAACTGTAATTTCTGCAGGTCTCAAATGCTTAAGTGAGATATATTTTGATTTATGGCATTTCCATATGGCACTACAAAGCAGCAGATCTTTTTCTGCACTACAGCTTCAATACCTGCAGCAGATCTAACTTCTGGGCTACAATTCCTGCCACAAAATACTAAAGCAAATACTGATTTTTCCAACAAAAACCCCTCTTATTCTGTCTCATTCTGTAAGAGTCTAAATTAATTTGAAGTAATGTACTTTCTAGTAAGGCAACACTATGATACTAAGTGGAAAACTACAAAAGCAGAGTTAAAGCAAACACAAGAAAAACAAGACTTTGTGTAGCACAAAAAGTACTCATTTATTCTGGTTTAGGTGCCTGTGCTTCTCCCTCCCACCCATGTGGGCCATGCCCAAGTGCTGAACACAAAACCTCTAAACCACAACAGGAGCTCTCAGTCCAAGGGAAGAGCTGGAAATGGAAAACTTGTTATCTTCTGTGGGGATCCTCCACAGAGGAAAGACACCACAGATAAAAAGCACACAAGAAATTTTGAGAAAAAGCTGCCTGAGCGGAACAACAAATTGGAAGGTTTTTTATTTCTATTCCTCACTTTAGCAGTTAACTGTTGTTACAGGCAGGAGAGCCATAAAATCCTATTTTTGGCTGTCTGTTTCCCAAATGACAGCAAACTCCTGACTCTGGGAACGTGAACATCCCACACTGCAACTAAAGGCTCGTGTCTCTTAATGAAAAAGCAGCAGAGATAAAATTCTCTGTGTCCTGCCCAGGAAGACCAAACTCCCTGGATTATTATGCATTAAAGCACCACTGGACAGTGGCACAGTGGATGAGACCTGACTCTCAACAGAGCCTGTTTCCATCCCAGCTCACATTTAGGGCTCAATTATCTTATCTGCTCTGCCACTCGCATACTTTCCAGATAAGAAATGTTTTTCCCCTCTTCTGAAGAGCTAAAACTGACAGCACTACCAGTGTTGAGATTAAAAATGCTAGAAATTAGAATTCATTTGGGCTAATGCTTTTAAAAAAATATTTAATGTGCAGGCTAAGGCTGGGAATTGGAGCTAATTGAGATGCTGTGTGAGGTTTAACACCAGCAGGATGTTCCACAAGGGGAAAGGGAGTGTGGTCCCCACTTCAGTGTCCTCACAGGGTTTAGGTCAACCATCAGTTCATCTCCAGTTGAGAAACTGCTCAAGAGCTGGGAGGGAGGGAAAAAAGCCTGTTTTCCTCTTCCAATCTATGACTAAGGATGAGGCAAGCGAAGGGAGGATCTAAGATCCTGAAGGCGATGGTTAACAAGAGGTCATTAGTTAATTCCCTCAAGGGTAGATATGACTTCCTTTTATTAAATAACAGCAGTTTTTAATGATGTCAAATACTTGTTGTCATTCTAAAGGACACAGCATATTCAAACTTTACCTGAACCAGGAAGAATAAGCAGACACACAAACCCTGAACTGAGAGGCAGATCGTCACTAATCAAGGAGGAAAAAAGGTTCCTCTGATTTTTACCCCAAAAATTTACAATATATATTCTTTCTTAATTATGTACTTTTGGCCTAACAAAAGCAAACTTAGCATAAAGTCTGTTTGAAACAGTACTTTAAGATGTACAGATAAATTGAATCATAAGAAAAAAAGACAAACACAAGCACCATTCTAAGGTTTAAATGAAGATTCTTACTTAAATAATTTCTGAAGAAACTTAATCAATGAACATTTATGACTAGACATTAATTACCTGTATGACCACAGTAGCTGGAAGCTTCAGTTACCCTGCAGCAAAGCCCTGCAGAGCCAGAGCAGAAGCAATGCCTGCTCTGGAGAGATTACAATCATCCAAATATGAATAGTTAAGAAACACAGGTGAGCACAAAGAAATAGGTGACTGGAATTTATGTTCTCTGCAGCTGCACCTTAGTCCACTTTCCCTTGTGCACTGCAAGGACGAAGGTGTGTGTTTGTTTTCTCTCCCTGCCTCAGTAAAAAAAAAACTACAAAACAACCCTCCAGAAGTCACATAAAGACAAAAAAAAACTCCTAACAAAACACAGAAGGAAGGTGTGTTGGATAGTAAGACTGGAAGAAAACTATTTACACATTTTAATACCTCTGCTTCCCATGTGAGAGAAAAAGGATTTTTAATTTTTTTTAGGTTTTTTTAAGCTGTCATCCCACAGGGCAAGACTGTACCATAGTAAAAGGGCAGACACACAACTTTTGGAAGCATTCTGCTGCCGTTTAAAAGAATGCTTTGAAATTACCACACAACACAGTAGTGCACCCAATACAAACCAACAGCCAGAGCCGTTTACAAGTTTTCTGCTCAGTGTTAGACTGAAAACCCCAACCCTTTCTGCTGTGTAATAAATCAATGCTCCACATTTAACAATTTTCAGTGGTACCATATGCTACGTAGTCCCATATGTTCCATTACAAGGGAGAAAAACATCATCTCAACATGAATCATCACTGACTGTGTTCCTGTAAATCTGGCTTAAATGCTCACAATGTTCAAGGGCAACCCTAAATAAATCTGCTCAATATTATGCCAGATTCTGTGCAACAGAATCACAGCTCACATATAAAAATTAGAGGAGAATGAGGTTTAATGCAGGAAGTGAACACAGTCTGCATCTCTCTAAAAACAGACTTGCCACAACGTTTGGCACACATTCACCAGTTCCAGTCTAATAATGACATCCTGCTCACAAAATGTTGATGGTATCTGGTAGTCCCAACCCCTTTCATCCTAAACTGCTTGATATATGTGGAAATACATACATTGAATACAAGATTCATTCCTCACAGTGCCAGGTTCTGCACCACAGCATCCTGGGGAGTAGTTTGTAGAAAAGTAAGAAACCCAAACCAAACCCATGTACATGTTTTAGACTCCAGGGGAATGCAGCTGGAAGTGGATGATTTATCCAGGATTTTGGGTTAACATCTCCACTCTCACAGTGACAATTTTCTTAGGGAAGTGCAAACAGCTTTTTCTCTCTCTCTTCCCAAAGACTGTCACCTGCAGCACAAAACCTGCTCATCCCAAATCAAACTCGTGGAACACCAAGGTCATCATTTGCCCTTCTTTTGAGGAATTTCTTGGGCTTTCATTAATCCAGCATCATAATTAACAGTGACAGCAGGAAGAGGTGCAAATGGAGGCCATGCTGGGAGAATGTCCCTATTTGAAAGCCTTTAGTAGCCAAGGAGGGACCACAAGTGACCACACGCTCCCATGGAATGACTGGCTTCATTAAATTCTAAATCAACCAGAGTCCAGTTTGACCTAATATTCAGGGTGGGGAAAAAAAGTAATTATATCAACATCAAGCTATTACCTGTCCAAGGGCATAAGTGCCTAGTTCATTAGCAACTCAGACAAACTTGTTTTGTAAGCTCCCTATATTAAATTTGAAATTTCCCTGCCCTTACAAATTAAACTAACGATTTGTGACACAAACATAGAGTATATAAACAAGGAATCTTCCAACCTACTCAAATCCAACATGCTCATTGCCATCCTGAATAAGAACAAACTTATTAGCCAGACTAATTTCAGTATTTAATTCATTTAAATAAATTAAAAAATAATTTAAAAACAAATATTAGCAGTACTCCAGATTTCTTGAATCTCAGAGCAAAATCTACTGATCCTTAAAAATACGTATTTTTCATATTTCCAACAGGATGTTAGAAGTGAATTCCCATGGTTTAGTTCTACAGAATAAGGGCAACATGTCATGTTAGGAACACTGCTCTTTAATGCTGGAAGTGGGGCTTTATAACAATTGAGAAGCTGCCACAGTGCCATTAATAATTCGGATATCCAACATCCTTCAGTAGCTCAAGAGATGGGTGACCACACCCAATTAATTTACTTTAATTTCTATTTCAACTTTCCTCCTCATTAATGAGGAGCTGAGGCTCTCACAGATGAGAGTTCCCAGCACACAATGCCAGTGATAACTTTTAAGTGATGCCCACTACACAACCACAATGAAAAGTCACAACCTGTGCTGCCCACGTAAAAACCAGAGGGGAGACTTCCTTCTTCTTACCCAGAGAGAACCTTAAATTTACCAGATCAATACCTTCCAAAACACACTTCACTCAGAAAATCAAAGCTGCCAAAGTGATTTCAGGGAGTGATAAAAAGACTGTCAGGGAAACTCACTGAGCTGCCCCTGGAAGAACTGATGACCAAGCAGGCACCAGGCAATTGCATCACAGTTATTACACAGCCAAGGGCAATCAGATACTTCTGGTTTAATCAATGACCTTCAAATGAGGAAGTAGATTGAAAATAATAAGCATAAAACAAAATACTCTTTTGGGTTCACTTTTTGAATTTTTTTCTGATGTGTGAAAGCACGTCTATTAACAAAGCTGAGCACATGCTGAAACAGAATTTTATAGAAATCTACTTCTTCGATACCTTTGATGCTAAAATTGCACTTTTACTCAAACTTAGTTTGCTGTAAATGCTGTGACTGAACTGTAGAGGGGTCCTGTTAAAAGACTTTGAGCTCTGTCTTAAAACAAAATATGCATTTTCTATTAAAAAACATTAACCTTAGACACCTTTTTTTGTGCAAAAAGCAACAAATAAATAAAATTTAAACTGTTCCACAAACACCTCCTTCCCTGGCATTTCTCATAACCTGGATGTATCTCACAAGGCTACAGAACAACCTGGAACAAAAACCTGTAAGAGGAGAAAACAACGAGTCTGTGTTCCTGGTCCAAACTCACTGACCACTGTCCTGTCCCTGCTCTTCCTCTGCTCCCCAGCAGTCCAGCAAACTCCAGCCCTGATCCATACAAACAGGGTTTTTCCTTTAAAAGAAGACAGCAGGTTACTCAGAAGGAACAGAACTCATTTCTGCTGAAAGTTTCCCCCATCCAGCAACACATTATGGAAAAGAAATCTAACAGTAAAACCCTGTTGATGCAAGAGCCACATTTAGAACGCACACAAGTAGAAATATCTCATCTTTAAAAGCTTTGACTTGCTAAGATCCTTTTTAACTGATAATGATGCAACAATGGAAAAGGGAAGCACAGAGAATCAGTGTAAGGAATGCACACACACGAACAAGAATTAGTTTGCAATCTGTAAGGCCTCGTACAGAGAAGGGTGGATGGAAACAACCCAGCTCAAGGTTTCCTCAAATCAGATGCCAAAGGAAGTTATATGATGAGCTGGACAGCAAATAAGAAATCTGGATTTGATAAATGAGGCATTTATCTAGACAGGAACAGTTTGCAGCCTCACTGCGGGTGCATGAAAGAATCATCAAACATCTGTACGAAGCTCAGTGTTAAAAGAGATTGCAGAGAGGTGTTTACGTTTAAAACATGCCCTATATTGTTATACTAGCCCTGAGAATGCAAAAATAGCTACCTACCAGAAATAGCCCAATTTTAAGCTCATAGGGAGGACTAGCATGGGGTATTATCTCTCTTCACAAACAATCCACTATCAACACAGAAACAACAACACGTGTCCTCTGGTAAATCTGGTATGGGATGCATCAAAATAATGACCACTGGCAAAACAAGCTGCATCACTCCCAGCACTGCAGCATTTTAAACATTTGCTAAAATATGTCAACAGACCTTGGTGAACAGACTGGAGCCGACTTATTCTCAAAAAACATAAGCACCACAAACCATGGCCAGCACTGCTGTACCCAGTTAACTTTAAATCACCCTGTGTTCTGTGGAACAGTATCCACATGGATCCAGAACCCTGACTGCTTCCACCTTCTTATGTGGATCACTAGCCACAAAGATGGGCAGGGGGATTCAAAATCCTTCTGGCACAACCAGGGCCAGAATCAGCACCGCCTGCTTTGCTGTTTTTAAACAAACACGGAGCTGCTGCTGGACTGTGTAAGCCCAGCATTCCACACACCTCCCAGAGCAGTGTCCCACCGGCTTCTCCTCCATCCTGGGGGGAACAGCCCAGCTGGGGACAGCAAACCCAGCACGGAGCTGCTCAATTCTGCCCAGGCTCAGGAAGTGACCAGGGAAAATCAGGATGCGACCAGGGCTGCTCAGTGGCTACCGAAGTTTAGAACTACCGTAGTTGTAGGATTAAGGAATTCATTCCACTCACGTTCCTGGGGAAGGGGGGTGAGGAGACACGAGGAGATGTATTTATAAAACAAAATTCTGAAGGCTTAGTACTTGCCTCGTGTCCTCCTTCCTTCTCCTTCCCACGCAAGTACGAGTGCTGCTCGATGGCATCCAGCACCTACAGCAAATCATTTCCCCGTGTCATTAAAAGGACAGAGACATCTGCTCGCACCAGACCTACGTCATTGCTTCCAACTCCGCTCAAAGCTGACAGAAACGCAGCTCCCTGTTCCCCTGAATTCCCCAGGTCACATTCCAGCTCACAGACGGATCTCGGGGCAATCCCAGCGGAGCAGCGCCCGAGCCGTGCCCGGCTCCAGGTGACGGCAGGCGGCCGCTCTCCCTCCTCTCCTTACGCTCCAGCCGGGGCGTTCCCGTCCGCTCGGGGCTGCTCTGCCGGAGCTCCGACTTCCACAGAGCTCGCGGGGACAGCTCCCGGCACACGGCAGAGAGGCAAGGAACGAGGGAGCGAAGGAAGAAGGGCAAGAAGGAGCGGCTGTTCCCGGTCCCCCGGCACGAGGTGCGGGGCAGCTGCCCTCGTCCTGCCCCCGGCCGGGCTCTCTCAGACCCTCACACCCCACACTCGCAGCCCCGCGGGAGCTGCCCCGACCCCGAGCAGCCCCGGGCGGACCCCGCCATGAGACACCCCGGGACAGCCGGCACCGAGCGCTCCGCAAAGTGCCTCTTTTAGCCCCAAACGCGCTGCCAGCCCCAGCGCTGCCCGCTGCCCTCCGCGCCCCGGCGGGACCCGCCTGTCAGCGGCGCCGCTCCCGCTGCTGGTGCCTCACCTGGTGCCGGCCGGCGGCAGCGAGCCACGTCCGCGGGGCCCGGGCGGGGAGGGACGAGGAGAGGAGGAGAAGAAGGAGGAGGAGAAGGAGAGGGGGACGGAGCGTGTCCGCCGGGCCGTGCCCGTCACCGTCGCTTCCTGCCCGGCCCCGCTCGGCGCTCGGCTACTCCGCCTGGCAGCTCAGGCCGGGCCGCTGAGCTGCGCCGCCTTACGGAGCGCGCCGCCCGCGCCATCGGCGTTCGATTGAGCCGGCTGCGCGGCCCCGTGGCGGGAGCGGGGGCTCTGAGGGAGGGGGAACGGCGGGATCGCGGCGTGGGGTCGGCGAGATCAGGGTGTGCGTGTGGGGCTGTTAGCGGCTGCAGCTGCATCGGCTGGGGGTGTTTGTGTCGGGGCTCAGGTGTGCGTGAGGGGTGTTAGGGCCCATAGTGCTCTCAGGTGTGCATGGGGGTTGTTGGGCCCACAGCGGGTTCAGGTGTGTGTGAGGGACTTCCGGACCTACAGTGGTTTCATGGGGCCGAGGGACCGAGCGCTGTAGTAGCCTCAGGTGTAGGGAGGGGAGCGGGATGTTGAGGTCTACAGTGGTCTCAAGTATGAGGAATGGATGTTGGGGTCCATATCAGGCTCAGGTGTGTGTGTATAGAGGGGTGTCAGGGGCCATCATTAGTTCTGAGGTGTTTGTGTACACTGGCAGGGTCTGTAGTGGTCTCAAGTGTGTGTGTGTTGGGGCCCACAACCAGCTCCTGTGCGAGGGGACAGTGTTTGGGTGCAGTAAAAAGGCATCTCTGGGTCTTCAGTCTGGTGCTGCAGGTGTTGGGGGAGCCCTGACAGGGACTGTGTGTCCTGTGGCACGTCCCAGCAGGAAGAGGCCCCTGGTACCCAAACAGGAGCAGCTGTGATTTGGCAGCAAAGCCCCAAAGGAAAAGGAACTGTAGCAGGGGTTGAGAGCTCTGGGTTAGGAGTTGCTCAGAGCAGAGGCAGGGTAAGGTGAGTTCATGCTGTTTCTGCCACACTTGGTGGTTCCCCACAGCCTCTAAACCTAAGCACTTCATAGCTGTAGAGGCCTATTTGACAGGGGGGGTTAATTACTTTATTTTTGTAAATAAAACTGAAGGAGCAGAGCTTTATCTGCCAGTACCTGGTGCAGCCTCATTCTGCCAACTTGCTCCTGACAGCTGTTCCCCTTCTTGGGCTTCTAGAAGCATCCTCAGAGAGCTGTGTGAAACCACAGGTACAGAAACCTGAGAGCCCCGAGTCCCAGGTGAGGAGGGGTGGTGGTGTGTCCTGTGCCTCAGAGGCCAAGGTACAATACCAGCTGTCCTCATTGTAGTCGAGTAATTTCACACAATGAGTTTCCTGTTTATAAGCTGAGCTTCACAATCTGATTTTTGCCCTGCGTTTCTTACAAACGGAAAGAAGAGCACAGTGAGCACGACTCATCTGTCAGCAGCTCTGTGAAAAGCTGATGCTGAGCAAGCAGGAGGCAGAGATCTCTCCCCAAACCGAGCGCGTACAAAGCACTGAGTGAGTTGTGACGAGAACAACATCTCCGATGGAAGCACGAGCCAAGAACAACAGCTCGACAGGGAACTTTACACTTTCCCTGACAGCTCCTTGGGGCGGAGACAGTTAAGTTTCTGCGTTTGTAAGGGAAACATGGCATTCCTTAAAGCTGAGCCTCCTCCCTCGGGTTCCCACTGAATGCCTGAGAGATGACAGCAGAGGGTGTCTCCAGCAGGCTCCTATTAAACAGGAGGAATTAGCACGGAGGGAGCAAGAGCGAGATCCCAGTTTTGACCACAGAGTGAGCAAAAAAGCTTTGCATCAGCAGCAGTTTGCAGTTTTTTTACCCACTGACTGCACACAGCTCCTCTTCAGGGGGTTCCTGTGCCCTCGTGTTGGTGCCTGCACCTGTCCGATGTGCGAAGGGCTGTGCTGGGAGGGCAGACCAGCTCCAAACAGAAAGTGCTGAGGCAGCAGTGAGGCAGGACAGATGATCCTTGGGAGGGCAGTTATGGTTCAGACACACTTGGAACTGGTTTGATATCCCCAGCAGCACAAACCCGGCTGGCCGGGGAGCTGGTGAGCCGAGTATGTGGACAGATGGAATAGATACAGACAGGAAATGGGGGAGAAAGGGGAAATATTAGTGTTTGTACAGCCCCGAGGAGGCTCTGGTTAGTTCTCGAGTCCTTCAGTCCCATTTCTATTTTTAGCTCAGTCACTGGCTGGCTTTGGGGAGCGATTGGAGGAGTTCGAGCCAGGTGTGAGTGCGGGGAGAGGACAAACCTCTGGGCACCAGGCAGCTCATGCGATGTGGCAGCCGCCACCACGCCCTTTCCTATTCACCCCGGGGCCCCGGGCAGCCGTGCCAGCCATACTGCCGGAATGGGGAGAAGGGAAAAGGAGGGGTTTCCAAAGTGCTGATAACCCACAGCATTCCTTGGGAAAGGAGAGGTGGCGAGCAGCTCTGGTGGTGTCTCTCCTCTGAGACAAAAGCTCACGGAAGTTCTGGAAGCTGCTTTGGGCGGGGTGTCGACTTCTGGCCGTGCCTCAGCCTCGTGCCCTGTTAGAGGCAATATTGACTTAAAGAAAGAGGCATGGAGCATGCTTGGCATGGGTGTTCCGAGTTAAAAATTGTCAGTCTGGGCAAACAGACCTTTGGGGTGATCGGCAGGAAAGCCGAGTGGCTGTGCTGCATTATTACTGCTCCTTTCAGAGCACGGTGTGACCTGGTGCTGCTCTGGGCGCTGAGCACCCGGCTCGGCGGGTTTGGAGAAGCGCTGCAGGTTTTGGAGCTCTGTGCTTCAGATCAAACCCATTTCCTTCCCCTCGGTGAGGTGTTTGTACTGCCTCAGTGAGTCAATAAGCATGTGAGGAATGCATCTCACAGCTGAAGGTGAGCGATTAGTGTGGCTGTGCTGGAGGTGATGAGATTAATTAGTCCTTCCCAGGTGAATTGGAGCTCCAGAAATAAGATATATGAGATATTTAGTCTGAAATACCACTGTGAGGCATTTTCAGAGGGAAGTAGGATCCTGCATATGACTCTCACCACAGGATATTTATCTTGATCCTTAATTTTGTAGCAGTGCCTCGTCAGGAGAAGAACCAGTACCTGGCAGATGGGAGGCATGTGTTCTACAAAAGCTGCTGTTCACTGGTAGGAGGCACCTGATTCTCTGGGTGAGATCACAGTGCTGTCTGTGGTGGGGCTCTGCTGAGATTGTGAAGGAACAGGGAAGTAATTTCTCTATTAAAATATAATAAAATTTGAAAGCGTATAAATGTCCTCATGAGTCCATCCCCACTGAGGCTCTGTCTGGGGAACAGCTCTGCTCTATGTATCACAGAATTGTAGAATGGGCCAGGTTGGAAGGGATCACAGTAGCATCATCTGCTCCAGCAAGGTCTTCCCAGAGCATGTGGCACAGGATTGTGTCCAGACGGCTCTGGAATATCCCCAGTGAGGGAGATTCCACAGCCTCTCTGGTCTCAGTTCCGCTGCTGGGTGACTGCACAGTGAAGAAGCTCTTCCTCATCTCTAGGTGGAACTTCCTGTCCGTGTTTCTGCCCGTTGCTCTTGTCCTGTCTCTTGGCACCTCTGAGCAGAGCCTGGTCCATGCACACGAGCCCAGGGTGCCACAACCGGCTGAGGAGTTAAACCCCAAGGCCAACACAGTATCCCCGTGCCACGCACTGGGCAGGGCCGGGGCTCGAACCCGCAACCCTCTGAGCGCAGGGCCCGCGTTGGCCGGACGGGGGCGCGGCGGCCCCGGCGCCGCCCGGAAGCGGAAGCGCGGCCGCGGTTCCCGCCGCGGTTGCCGAGCGGCGGCCGCTCCGTCCCGTCCCGCCCGCGGCCATGAGCGCGGCCGGGCTCGTGTCCGCGCCGCCCGCAGCCCCGCCGGGGCCGCCCGCCCCCGCCATGGCTCCCGCGCCCGACTACTACGAGGAGGAGGAGCTGGAGAGCGCCGAGGAGGAGGACGGCGAGCGGAGCGCCCGGGCCCGCGACTCCGATGAGGGTGTGTGCGAAGGGGGCGGGTTGGTGCCCGGGGGCGGGGTGGGACAGGGACATGGAGCGGGGGCTCTCCCGGGGCTGTGGGGTGGAGGGGACCGCTCCGCACGGGGTTTGGGGAAGGGTTGGGGGCTTAAAGGGTTCGGAGCGGCGAGAAGAGCCGAAGGAAACAAGGAGCTGTCAGGTTGCAGCGGTTCCCGCTGGAGAGGTGGAGTTGTGGCTTTCCAGATGAGCGGGGGACGGTGGGACACGGGAGACCGCTGAGCAGGGGGGCTGAGTGGGACAGCCGAGTGGAAACGGTGGAGAAATCCAGTGTATTGGTTCTGTTTCCGTGGTGTGAAGGGGGAAGGACGCAGCTGAGGGAGGAGAAGGTGTGGACAGAAGTGTAGCTGTGCAGGAGGATGTGACAGTACAAGAAGCAGGGAGCAGGGGAGGAGATTCAGTAAAACCCAAAGTAGCCAGGAGTGTAGAGAACACACAATTATTGATGAGGGAAATGTAGAAGGACTCTGGGAGAGTGGCTTTTGCTGGCAGCAGAGCCCTCCATCCCCTCTGGCCTGGTTTTACATGGGATGATGTTAAAGATGCAGAGGGTGACAGGGTCACTGAGGGCTCTCCCAACAAAGTATGGAAGTCCTTCATTTATGTACATTTCTTGCACTTAAAAAACTTTTTGGTTTATCTTTAGTATGTTAAAATTTATCTTAAGTTTAAACTGTAGTTTAAGAAAAAATCTGAGAAGGGTTTGATTTAAGACACATGGGCCCCTCTTCCATGTGTAGGGAATTAGCTGTGGTTTAGGTTTCTCAGCTGTACCCTGTAAAGTCTGGAGGCACTGACCCTTCTTTGGACACCTAATGGATTCTTGGCTACCCATCTGTTACAAATAGAACCCTGAAAAGTCTTAGCAGAAAACTAGCCATCCCACAGTAATTTATTTACAGCTTATACTGTTTATAAAATGCAGCTGTCTTTATAGCAGTGCTGGTATTTGAACATTGAAGCACTAAGTGAAGTATAGCTGAGAAGTTCAGATCCCAGCCAGTCACTGCTCTCTTTACTGAGACCTTTGTGGTCAACCCCAGAGGCACCGAGTGGATGGAACACCAGTAACAAGTTTGGAACTGCCTTTCGGAGTCTTTAGGCTGTTTGTGTCTCACCTGTGTGTGAATATTAATGTAGAGCCCCTTGTCTTACACGGGAAGAAATTCCCAGGCTCTCTGAAGTTGTTCATGTAAAGCTGCGCTGCAAAACTCAAGAGTTGCAGGAAGATGTTTCATTTTCCTCCTGAATTCATCTCTCAGGTTGTCTTTGATGCTAAATTGCCTGAGGTTTGGGGATTTCTTTTTTGCTTGCCTGTTTGTTTTTAAATAATTTACTACTTAGTTTGGGGTGTTTTTATAAATACTTTTTTAATTTTAACAAGTTGTTTTTTGCCTCATTTAGACACTGAGGATGCCAGTGAAACAGACCTGGCAAAGCATGAGGAGGAGGACTTTGTAGAAATGAAAGAACAGTAAGTAACCCATTCCAAATACAAGTAAGGTGCTGTTCTATTTATTTGTGGGTTTAGGGGCGTTTATTGCCTAAAACTTGGCAAAGTTTGGACCAAGATTGGGAGTTTTAAGTGCTTACCCCAATGGACTAGCTCGTTGAGTCCATACACTTGTATTTCTCCTCTCCCCAGTTACTTTCTCTGTTATGTATAAATGTAAGGAACTAAGGGCTGCTGCTGTTTTGTGTAAAGAAATAATTATGAGTTCTGTGAGCAGCTGCGAATGGATCCTGCTGCAGGCAGATCCTTCAAATAAAATAAAGGCTCTGCTTTAGATAAGCTAAGGAAAAGTAAGATGCCTATTGAAATGCCTTAAAAATTTGAATTCTAGTCCTGAACTAGAAATGGACTTTTGGGAGACTTGAAATAGTTTCCACATGGTGTTTAGGAGCATTTGCAGTATTCTGAGTTCTTGTCTACTGGCAGAGATCTGTTTTAATAGAGGTCAAGAAGACTTGGCCAGTCTTAAACCACAGATGTATGGTAAAAGAAAAGCAGGTTTGTAGCAGCACCAGGAATAGACTTTGGTGGGTTTTTAAAATAATGTGGGGAGCGAATACACAGCTAATAAAACTTGACATAGTGGAAGAATGATTTTGCTGTAAAGTTTCTGATGTTTGTAGATCTAAGTGTCATTTTTAGATTTTAAAATTAAAAAAAAAATCCTATTTTATCCCAGATTTTAAACCCATTGTAGGACGAAAGAAGTGCCAGAGTTTTTAAGGCAGAATAAGAAACTTTAATTGGAATAAAAGTATTTTAGTTTGTAGTTCATTTGTTGAAGTTCTGAAAAGTTTTTGGTTCTGTGTGAACATGTAACTTCAAGAGATGGTGGAATAAACTATGTGTGCTTGGTGTTTAAAATTTCCTCTGTGTTTGTAGGATGTATCAGGACAAACTGGCATCTCTGAAGAGGCAGTTACAGCAGCTGCAGGAAGGTAAGCTTTGAAGAGTAGCTTTGGTTCTTATTTTCAGCACTTTTGAAATGTCAGAGAAGGATGAAGATTTTGAAAGATGGGAGCAGCATCTTTCACTGCTTGCTGGCTCTCAGCTGTGCTGCAGAGTTAAAACTGTCAGCTGCTTCCCATCTTTCCTCCATCTTAAAACTCCATCTGTAGTTAAGCCTCTCTGCTAAAACACTTCTTAAAATGAGTAATCCACTTCTTACAAAAGCAGGGAATGTGCTTTGAGTGATGTATGACTCCTTGAGGATATTTAATACTTGAGGAAAAAAAACACAATGGGAATCTACAATTTATTTCCACTAGGTACTCTTCAGGAATATCAGAAAAGGATGAAAAAGTTGGACCAGCAGTACAAAGAAAGGATACGAAATGCAGGTGAGTGGAATTTCTCTCTAAGACACTGCAAATAACTTAAGTGTGTGTTTTGCATAACACCCAAAATAGAAAAGAAGTAATTCTGTCCTTTAAAGAAAAGGAATTTGCTGGAGGAAAGGGATCTTTGGGTACATTGTAAGGTTTTTTTCAGAGTCCACCAAACATGACAGGATCTACCTTGATTATGTTGTCCCCTTGATCAGCACTGTTTGCTGACTAATAAACAGTTTTAGTCTTCATTTGTATGAAGCAGCACAAGTAAAAAGATGATTTCATTTATATCTGCCTAAAACATGGTGTCCCACTTTGGTTTTTGTTTTATGGCCCTTGCTGAAGCCTTTGGGTGCCCTGTCCCCTTCAGTTTGCAGGAGTGGGAAGTTAGGAGCACGTGCTTTCCCAAAGATCTGTTTGTGAACAACGAATACAGAGGATTTGCTGCTGGAACTGTTGTTCTGCATGGCTGTGGCATGGAATGGGCTGCCTGGACTTTGTGTACTGCTCTGTTTCAAGAAGCAGAGGCCCAAGTTAATTTTTAAAGTGCCCAGCGCTCTTCCTTCCGGGTGGTTTTTTTGTGTTGCTGCAGAGGAAGGGCCTGGTAATCAGATCCAGCTGCTTGCCTTCCCTCTCTCTCGTTCCCTTTCGAGTAGTTTCTTACCTTGGGTATTGAAGCAGGGTCTTTAATAGAAGGCATTATGTGGATGTAGGAAATACGTCCAGTCTCCTCCTCCTCTAGCAAAAGAAAGCAATTCTGTATTTCTGAAAGTGCTTGGGAAGGTAAAGGATTTGCTTGAGGAACTGAAGTGGTTTGAACAACTTCTTTTTAACAGGAACATGTCTTCTGAGATGAATTTCACTAATGGTTTAGGTTGGAAAAGACCTCCAAAAAAAGACCTTTCACATGCACTAGAGCTGCATTCTGGCAATCCTGGACTGTTTTGATAAAATTAAGCCTAAGTGTAAACTGGTATTTCTGGCTGGCCATGAGCAGTGCTGCAGCAGCAGAGTTCTTCCACAGGAGGGCAGGTGGTGATCACTTGGAATTTTATGATTAAAATCCAACTGCCTTGTACTGCAGGAGTAAGGGTCTTTTATGTTTGTCCTTGCCATGCTGAGGTTTATTAAAACAAAAGTTTAGATTTACCTACATTTGATTATCCACATAATGCTGCTTTCATGCTTTGCAAATAGAAAGTTTGATTTTTATTGCAGCATTCTTATATTTGGTGTATATCTATTACTGTTTTTTAAATTTTTGTTAAATAACAGAGTGGTACAGTGTTGCTACTACAGCCTTCTTCAAACTGAACTGAGTAGCGTGGAATAGTGGAAGCTTTTCAGTGAGGTGACAACCTGTATAAAACCTCTAGTAACAGTGTGTTTTTGTGGAACTTTTTCATAGTCACTTTATTTTCAGCATAAAGCTGTGAAGTCAGAGCAGAGGTTGGATAAGTACATGCATTATTTGCTTCACTGCCTGTCTTGGCTGCAGTATTCAATGGCTTAAAATGTTAAGGAAGCAATTTTGTGCAGCTTTGAAGGTAGTAAATTAAGTCTTTCTTGTGTTTCAGAACTGTTCCTGCAGCTGGAAGTAAGTACTCTTAATTTATCAAAAGTATGCATTAATTAGTTGGAAGAGGCATTAAACCTTGTTTCATCAACCAGTATTTGGGCTTGTTTTCCCAGAAGGTTTAAAGGAAATTGTCTTGCTCTAGCTGGCTTATTACACTTGAGGTGTAGTAGAGCTTACTCTGGTTACCTCAAGTAACTTCTGCACTTTGTTATTAAAATAGAATTAACTGTTTGCTATTGGCCTCTTGTATCTGTCTGTGCATTGGGCTGGTCAAAAAAGGGTGTTTAAGGTGATAAGTGCTGTTTATAAGTCAGCAGAGCTCTCTGCTAAGGACTTGATTTGTTATGCAACATTATAATGTCTTTTTACAAATAATTCTTTTGCCAATATAATAGCACTAAGTCATATTTAGATGTTTTTCTGTAGATTGTGAATATCGATAATCTTTAGAACTTGGACCAGTTGTGAACTGAAAAGCTGATCAATAAAGCATTTGAAAAGCTGTTGTGATATCATTAACTGGAGTCATTAATTAACTTTCTTGTTCCTTGGGTTTGCATTAGACAGATCAGGTGGAGAAAAATTATGTGAAGGAAAAGAAAGCAGCAGCAAAGGAGTTTGAAGATAAGAAAATTGAGCTTAAGGAAAATCTGATAGCAGAGTTGGAAGAGAAGAAGAAGATGATTGAGAATGAAAAGCTAACCATGGAATTAACAGGAGGTAAAGAAGATAAGCACCTGTCATTTCTGTTATCCACTGTGCTCCTGCTTAGGGAAGGAGCTGTAAAGGTGGCAGTGCTGGTTTACACAGACAGCTGGTGGGAAATGCCAACAGGGCAGAGCACAAACTGATGGCCTTTTAATGGAAAAAGCAGCTTAAAATTCAGTGAATTGTAAACAGGTGAATCAAGCAGTGCCAGTGGAGCAGCAGAGAAGATTATGGGCTTGCTTATATGCAGGGGAAGAGGCTGCTTTGGTTCCTTGATCTAGCAGTGAAACCACTGAGAAATGTCACAATATTGACCTAACCAGCAATGTCAGGATTTAAAGCTGTGTCCTTTTATTTCTGCAGGAGTGGGTGGTCAAGTAGTTGAAGAAAGCCAAACAATAAAAGGTTTTCTGGCTTAAAGCCAGAAAAAAAAATACATTTGTGGGTTATGCTTGTGCCCAAGCTCTACGAAATTTATATTAAATGGACAGATTTTTTTGACAGTTGGTATCCCTGGTGCCTTGCAGTGCTCTGTGGTAATGGACACAGGGGAGCTAAGTCAGGGTTTGATTATTCCTGCAGAATTCTGTTGCTGTGGTACTGAACCAAAAGTCTGATTTGATGCTCTTTCTGAGAGCAGCTCCCTCACTTCGTGGACTGATAGTGTGGTTTTGTTGCTGAGGCTGTCCATAAATTACACCCTTCATATATTTTTTGCATAGTATCTGCAAGCTTTATATAAACTAATAATTTAATTAATACTCAGAAGTGAGAAATAAACCCTGTGTTTGGTGTTCTTAGTACAACTCCTAGGCCTGATGTGGACTGGGAAGCATCTTGAGTTAAGCTGTTTCTCTGGTAGCTTATTTATTTATGAAATCTGCTCTCATGGTCATCCTTGTTCACCCCTGTGCTGAGAAGGAATTTGGTATATTTTGCACATGCAGAATTGCTCAAGATATTCATGTTTTGTGGGAGCCAAAGGGGCTTCCTAGATTGAAGTGCTTCCCAGGGGGTTCTTAGAGATGAGCAAATCTCAACACAGAGGAGGGAAGGTGGGATGATGTGTTTGGCATTTATGATGTGGTCCCTTGGCTGCCAGTTCAACATACCTTCATGAATTAAGGAATGGGTTGTGAGAATTTCAGTGGAGTTGTTCAGTAAAGGTTACCTGTAGGCATTTGGACAAACTAAGTTCAGATAATTACTTGGTGATGAGACTGGTGTTTCAGTTTTTAACAGACTTTCTTCTTTTTCCCCAGTGCATATGCTGCAGTTTACTTCCTGTCAACTGCTTCTCTGTGTGTTATTAATTAGGCTCATTTCATTAATCATTTTTAGATAATCTGAATTTAAATACTGTTTGTTTGAAATCACTCCAGTAGACTTGTATCAGTCTTCAATGCAGAAATTTCCTCTAATCTTTTAACAAAGCTGTTTTTCTGCCTTGAAGATGAGAGAGCAATTGATTTGTAGCTGATGTTTTACATGCTATTAATGATCCAAGTTGGGTTGGGAAAGAACTCCATGAGCTTGGCCTTTTAAATCTGCTCCCAAGCAGATAGCATGAGCATGAAAGGAATTTGCCTTGAATCCTTGTAGCATCATTGTGCAGCTTATCTGTACCTGGAGCAGCTGTAACCATGGCATTGCAGCACTGGCACTGAACAGTGACCTGATGGGAGAGAGAACTTGGATTCACTGTCAGCACTTCCATGCTGGAAGCTAGCACACACACACACACACAAAAAAAAAAAAATCCAATTTGCTGTATGAAAGAGGAAAGATTATTTTCCTTGTGCCTTGTGTAGAAAGCTGCTGCTGCTTGCTCCTTTCTCTCTGGTCTTATCAGCTCTCCAACTTCATTATTCTGCAGATTCAATGGAAGTGAAGCCTATTATGACAAGGAAACTGAGACGGCGACCAAATGATCCAGTTCCTATCCCAGACAAGAGGAGGAAACCTGCCCCTGATATCCTTTCATGGAGTCACTGTTGGGTTTGAGCCCCTGTGCTACCCACACCTTTGTTGTTTTGTACAGCAAGGAAAAGGAAATTAAATGCCAGCATCAGATTTTAACCTGGGAAATGCTGAAGCACAATTGTCATGTATAATGTGTGCTAAAGCAATACAGCAGTTATACAATACATATATAGAAACCAGTGTTTGGAGATCCCTTGGTGTCCTAACTTAATCCTTACATGGGATAGGTTTTTCTTGGTCAGTGAGAATAGTTTGAATTCTACAGGCAATTTATTTAACAAAAAAACTTTAAAAGAACATTATATATATATATATATACACCAAGATAATTGATTCCAAAGATAGTAAATGGCTTTTTACATGAGCCAGAGCTTTTCTCATTTCAAGACGTGACAAAGCATTTACCAGAAAGATCATATTTGTCATATCAAAATAGTTTTTCCATTTCTGATAAAAGCTTCTGATCTCTAATCCAGAGATGCATAGCAAAATCAAGGATGGTAGATTTGTTCTTTGAATAAGAAAAGATGAAGATTCATCTTATTTTCATGTCTCACAAGAGACAGGAAAACATGTCTGTGTAATCCTTAGGATCTGCCTTGCTGCATGTTTAGGAATTAAAGTGTTCCTTGGCTTCTGGAAATATGTTTTTGGCTCCTTTGTGATGATAGGCACTTTTTCTATTTGTGTATTAAATTCACCTGGAGAGGAAGGCAAGGATATTTGATTTGCAAGGGCTTCTTATTAGATTCTAAACTTGTATGTCTTTAGATTTAAAAAACTTACCTGAATGATTCTCATTTTCTGAAGGCAATATCAAACCTTGAACTTTTGGAGTTCATGCAGGATGGTCATGAGCATCTCCAGTTTCAATTAACCTCTTTCTGATTGGAGATTCTATCCACTCTTTCAGGAAAAAAAAAAAGTCATTTATTAGTGCCCCTATCTCATCCAAAATAAATTAGTTTCATGGTGAACATGACCTGCTAATTGAGCATGATACAGCAACCACACCATGAAAACCTCTGCCTTTGCTCGCTGGGAGAGGATTAAAGTCCATCAGAACCAAAATCCTTGAAATGCAGCCCAGCAATTGTTAACTTTAGTTTAATACTTTGAATACTTTTGGCTAAACACTTGTTATGCAGAAACAAAGTACAGCAGAGCTCTAATAAGACTGTAATACACTAATTTCTATTTTCAAAGGATTTGGGGTTGTTTTCAGGTGCATTGTAGGCTCTTAATTATCCCCAGCCACGCAGGTTTTATTTAACTAGGTGTAGGTGGGATTTAGCTTCATGGTAAAAAACCTGAAGTGAGTCTGTTGTTTCAGCTCACAGATTTTTCTCCACACAAATACAAGATGAAAATCACTGAAAATGCTGCTGCTTCATGCTTCCATGAAGTAATTGTCAGTGCACTAAAGGTTTTTCATTGATGTGTCTGAATAAGTTAAAATGATTTTGCACTCTGCTGCTAAGATGGTGGAGACGGACTTGTCTTAATTCCTCTGACCACAAAAAAACTCAAGTAAGACATTTATTAAAATCCTGCAAACCTTTTGGCTTACATTTACTCAAGTGAAATGTTATTGACCTTTGATTGTTAGCCTTGCTCATCAAGAGCTTATGGAAACCTTAATTCCAGATACCTCAGCTAAATTATTTGTTGACTGATGAGCAAATAATGGAGGACCTAAGAACGCTGAATAAGGTAGGGATTGTCTCTTGACTGTATTTCTTCATTTTAAAGAGAAGGCAAATGCTTTCTCCTGAGGAGAACAGAGCTCTCTTTCATGTTAATTTTTGAGATGTGGGACTGTTTCATCCCCGTAGGCTTTCTGAAGTAGCACAATAAAAGATTTAGCAAGATGGTATCTCCTCTTTTTTATTGAGGTTTAATTAACCTCATTTGAATGACTGTCATCTGAAAATGTTACCTTTTGTGTGAACCAAGGGATGAGCTATGTTAAGGAGTTTCTTCCTCATGGCTGAACAGATGTCAGTGTGTTTTTCTGGGAGATCACAGGCTGCCTTTGGTTTAGGCCTTAGTGTGGGGTAGGATTTTTTATTTTTATTTTTTTTCTCCCTGCTGCTACAAGATTTCAGCAAGCTGGATGGTGGGGGGGAAGGCAGTGTACATGTTTATAGTTTTTCTAGTTTTGATTAGCATACTGTTTTCTTGCTGAACACTTGAAGGCTTATCTAACTTCTTAGAATATAAGCTGCTCATTAAGGCATCTTAAGGATGGTAGTGGAACACTGGTTTTGTGCCAGCTGTTGAGGTTTCTCTAATGATTTATCTCCTGTATTTTGTATACCCTGAGAAATGTTGTATCACATTAAAAAATAGCATGTGAGATGGGTTTGACTCATTGGAGTGGGTCATCTGAGTGCTCTCAAGTTCAGTTTTTTGGCCTTTTGGATCATTACACTGATCCACACCTTTGGCTGTTTAGAGCACACTGCTCTGGTTAATGCCACTTAACAGAGCATTTAAAATAGAAATATTCAGAGTTTGGAGAGTAAGATACCTGAAGTTACCACTGCAGCTTCTGTGGCTCATGTCAGTTCTCTAACACTGCTTTGCTCTTTTCCCATGTAGCTTAAATCACCCAAGAGACCAGGTGAGTTTCAGATGCGTGCTGTTCTGAACAGAGGATGGTACTGTGGATGCTTGGCTGTACAATTTGGCTGTGGAATTGCTGTTCTTTGTGTGGTGTTGATGTTTGTCAGGGATGGGAAGGGGGGCATGAGCATCTTTGTAATTCTGAAACACTTGGGCATGGGACAATCCAACTGGGCAATGAGGTTTTCTATTTTATTTGTGTGTCTGCTTGCCAGCTCTGCAGAGGGATTGACCACTTACGGTTTTATGCCTCCAGCTCTCTAGATGTGCCTATGCACTTCCTTTCAAGACAGAGCGGGACTAACTTGCCTCAGTAATTTTAACCATATTTAAATAATTAACTGTGGATTATAACTAAAACAAAATCAAGGACATATTGTCCATCACTTACCTGTGAATGTTTTTTCAGATAAATGCTGTATTTCAGTGAATATTTTAACTCAAGGCAGAGGTCGAGTTACTCATCGCAATATATATTTTCCTGATGGATATTTGAGTTTGCACCTTTCTCTGCTTGTTAATTCTGACCTTATGAGCTGCAGTTTTGCAGTCAGATGTGCTGCTGTGAGATGGGCAGGTGCTGGTCTTTAACCAGAGTGTCTCTCCTGTCCCCAGCCTCCCCCTCCTCTCCCGAGCACCTCCCAGCTACACCAGCAGAGTCTCCGGCACAGCGATTTGAAGCTCGGATAGAAGATGGCAAACTCTACTATGACAAGAGATGGTGAGGCCTGGGGAATTTCTGTTTTCCATCAGTCTGTGTGTTGGGTAGTGAGGAGGCAAAGGGCTGCAGAGAGAAATGGCTTTGATCAAAGAATTGGTGGACAAAATGCTTTTGGGCAGAGGTTTGCTGCTCCCTCCACAAGCTCATGATGGATCCAGTGAAGCAGGGGTGATGATGGAATGTTCACAGCCTGTAGGCTTTCAGAGATAACTGGTGGCTCCAATAAAGGGAGACTCAAATATTTTCCATGGCCCACTGTGGCACTTAGGAAGTCAAACCTAATATGAGGTAGGAGAGGCAGCAGCAGCCACAGGGGGATGTGACTGAAGCTGCCCTGGATACAGACACTCCATGATTTGCTGTCAGCAACACTCCCATTCCTGAGGTTCAGTTTTGTGGAACTCGAGCCCAGCATTCCACAAGGTGGCAGAAGAAATGTCCACCAGCTGCTCAGGATGAAAAATGCTTCTAATAAATCCAAATAACCTTTAAAGATCAAACCCACATGGGAGAGGCAACTTCAGAATTGCTGATTGGATTTATCTCTGTTGAGTTTTATGGCCATACAGCTGTACAAGCCTCACAAAACACAAGGAAAGTATTAAATTCTGCAGAGTAGATCTTAATCCATGAGACTTGCAATCCTGGATAATCAAGGGGGAAATCTTGAACTCCTTGAGCATAAAACACTTGGCTTTCAAAAAGTCATCTGCTTATTTGTAGCCTACTAGAGTGTTCTGGTGGCTCAAAACAACAAGTGATGAGGCTGTAATTTTATCACAAAAGTAGGTGTGAAGCTGGTTTTTTTACACAGCAATCCCCTTGGCCAGTTGGTCAGTTTTTCCTTCTGACTGAAGTTTAATTGAGAGTTCAGTGTACACTTCTCTCATAAAAGCTGCTCCCTCTGTTTAAACATCTATGAAGTGTAAAGCAGGTAAGAACTGAACAGGCTACTTATTTCACAGATTCATGAAGTTTTGTTTTTAGTTTTTGGCTTTCATAGTTTTTTTTGTGTGTGTAAAGTGACTATCCCCAGGATATATCTGGATGAATAAACTCTTCTTCAGAATTTTGAAGCATATGGAGTACTTTGAAAAGTGTTCATGAGTAAAAAAAGAAAGAAAATAAAAAAAAAAAGGCATCTGAAGTAATCTGTCGGTAAAGCTCAAAACTTCCCATTAAATTTAAACCTGGAAGAGCTTCAGTGAGCCCAGAATCTCACCAAAGCACCAGCTCTCTCTGAAGGGTGAAGCTGTGGCATAAAGAACTTAACAGATATTTTCATCTTGCTGTCAGGAATTCTAGCTGTTGTCTTTCCTGCTGCCTTGTTCTCATGTTGTTTTAAGATCAGTATTTTATATTTTTTTGGGTTGTAATAATCCTGCTTACATTTTTTTGATTGATAGTCATGGTACTTGTGCAAAGTAGCTGGTGTTCTAAAATGATGAAGCAACTCTTGGTAATGGGAGGGTAATTCTTCCTAAGGTGCATAAAGAGTGCTGGCATGCACAGAAATCCTAAACCTGACAGCCCAGGAATGACTTCTCTGTTTCCTGATGCAGCCCTGCATGACAATTACCTGAAAACAGGAAATGTTTAAGGCCAGTAATGAAACCCCCTGAAGTCTTGAAGAGACATTTCAGAGTGGAGTGTCTCAGATGAAAGTGGAATTAGACTCAGTTTTTTATCCTCAGAGCTCTGTGCTTCCCCCATCAAATCCTAAACCACAGTTCACTGTAAAACAACCATCTTCTTGCTCCTAGCTTTGCTGCATACAATAATGCAGAGGGATTTCTTTCAGTCTTCTGATGGAGTTGCAGTTGGATCTTGGCCTTTCAGTAAAACGTTTTGTAGCAGGAAATGGAATTATTTCTGCTTGCCTCACTTGGTGTGTTTTGCCTACTGCAACAGCAAGAGTTGTTTGGCTCTTTGCTTTCATGAAAGCCAACTTAAAACCCCATTGCATTTTTCTTCAGAGGTAACTTCCTCAATCCTATCCCTCTCTGGATATATAAACTTGACAAAAGGGTGAGACATGACCAGGTAACTGATGCACCAGGGTGCTGTGCCTTCAGCTGCCCTGTCTCTGAGAGCGTGGAGCGTGAGACAGCTGAGACAACTCTTCAGTGAAACACTGCTGACTTGGTTCTTTGCCTTTTCTGGGCACAATTAACATTAATTTACTGATGGAGAGTCATTCATGATGTGAAATCTAAGGGCTGAATGAAGCCCCTGACATGTATGTCATCAGCTTTGGCATTCACTGGGAATCAAAAATTGAAAGTGGGGAAAGAAATATTTCCTTGTCGGTGTGGGCACAGCTAACACTTGAGAGCTGCTGTTTGCACTGGTATCTCCTGCACTCCTGCTGACTGTATCAAGATCAAAACTCTTGCCTAAGTACTCACAGCATGGCATGGTAGGGCACTGCTGGACTGAGATTTTAGTCTCATCCAGGCCTGGGGTTTGTAGTAGCTTACTGAGTTCCTTTGTAACATTTAATGACATCTCGACTTGCTAAACTGAGATTTTTTTAGCTCAAATCATTGTTGCTGTTGCAGTGCCCTGGAACCCACTGACGTTGTTTGTGTCACAATGAAGGAGAAAGACACCTGTGCCCAATCATTGTTTTAAAGGTTGCAGGATTTGGGGATTTTGGGGGGGATTTTTTTATTCCCTCACCCCCCCATGGGTAATGAGTATGTTTGGAAGGCTCAAAGCTGACACTCATTCCAGTTACTGGCAAGCACTGTGAAAATTCTGAATGCATAAAGCCAATAGGAAGAGATTGTGGAATAAACCATTGGAAGACTTCCACATGTACAGTATGGTTACTGTAGAAATAACTGTAAAGTTTAAATAAATCCATGCATTTTGCAAATGGCAGTCAGGCTGCAGGGGGTTGCACTGGGTAGCTGCTGAGGGAATATCTGTGCAAGGATTCTGCAGCTTGGATTGCCCAGATAAAATCATGATTAGGGGAAAGGTGGAAATACAGTCATGCTTTTATAGCTGTAAAGTATTTTGGTGCTTGCTTGATTAAGATGATTTACTTACAAATCACCTGTTCCAGTGTAATTAGTTCTGCCTATGGAACAGAATGAGGCAGAAGGAACAGAAGGTGGGGTTTTGGGGCTGGCACACTGCAGCACTTGCAGAAATGTGGGCTGTGAAAGAGGCGAGTTCACAGAATCAAACAATTCAGAGTTACGAATTTCAAAGCCTTTGTTTTGTACACAACACATTAAGAACAATATAGAGCTTAAAATATGATCTAGAATGGGATGAAATGGATATGTTTAGTCATGGCCTCCTTATGGCAGACATTTACAGCTCATTACAGAGTTAGTTACCCATTAATTACCATTTTGGGTATTTTGACAAAATAGGACAGCATTAGAAATTTGAGGTCTCATTAAACAATGCACTGCATTGATTGAGGGAAATTCACTTTTGGTGGTGCTCTAGTAATTCTGTATTGGGGAATAACTTGAATATCTGTGATTTGCTCTATCATATTTTGTCAGGCAAAGTAAGGAGTTGCCTTCTGAAATCCATCCTGTGTCTGAAATGGGAAAGGCTGCTTGAATTAACCCTTGAAGCCTGGGTGTGTTACCAATCACTGTTCCCCTGGGCTGTGGCTGGGGCTCTGCCTCTCCCCCTTGGAGTTGTGAAATCTGTTTTCAGTCACCTTCAGTGCAGGTGAATTCAGAATGTGAATTAAAATGTCCTGGATTTCAAAATATTATTTAAAGCAGAGTGTGTTTGTGAGATCAGATCACCCACTACCTTGCAAAGATGGAGAAAGGAGTGTAGAAGGAAAGGCAGCAGACTTCAAATTTACTCTCTCCAGCTTTATCAATAATGGATTCATGCATTTCCTTTTATTTTTTTTTTCTTTTTGCAGGTACCACAAGAGCCAAGCTATTTACCTGGAGTCTAAAGAGAACACAAAGATCAGCTGTGTGATCAGTTCTGTGGGCGCCAACGAGGTTGTGGCTGCTTTTATTTTTCAGCAGAGGGGGGAAAGACATGGGTTTAGCAAGGGCTAAAGATGGATACCTGTCTGGTGTGTAAAGAAGCTGAAGCCAAGATAAAACTGACTTGAGAAATCTCTTTTTGATATGGGAAGAGACTTGCTCTGTTTCTGAAGGATAATCCTGTGTTTTGCAAGCTCCTGCAGCAGTTGGGCAAAGGGAGCACTTTGTTCTTTGCTTGCAGATTCCAGACACTTCAGGGAAAGAAATAATAGACTTGAGTGCACTTCTTCTCAATCAGCCAATAAAGGAACTTTAATTTGTTGTGGCAGTTAAGGGAAAACACTTTATTTTCCCCAGGATGAGTTGCATGTGGGATGTGTTTGTGTCACAGCTGTTCCCTTGCAGTGGCAGCTGTGGCACTCGGTTCTTCAACTAAAAGTAGTGGTAGTGAGCTCATTGATGCATTAAACTTCGTTGAAAGTTATTACTTTAATTTAGCAAAACTAATGTATCATTCCATCATACTGTGGTAGAATATAAAATTGTACATATTTGGTTCCTACAGTTGCTCAATGTTTATGGATTTTTGAATTCTTTTGGCAAGCAAAATAGGCCAAATCCTTGGAAATGTTGCAGTTGGGAGATGATTATCAATGAATGTTGATTTTAATTTCTCTGGAGAAATAGTTGAAGTAGAAATCCAGGCAGATACTAAATTTATTTTATATTGTGGGGTCCTGTCAATAAAGTTAATTTATAATAACCATAATAAAGTTAAATCAATTTACTTGCCAAGCCTGTAGCTCATATATGAAAAAAACTCAAAAAGTTTAGGGTAAATCACAAGCCAACATAACTTCATAATCCTTTGCAGTAGGAAATATTGGACTTCCCTCCTAAAATACTGCAGTACTAAGGAGTGGATAATTCTTCATGTATTTATTTAAATATGTTGAAATGCCTTAGAAGGATATAATGCAGAGGAAATTGCTCAGATTTGATTTTTAAAGTACAGGTTTTTGGATCTAAACACCTTGAAGGTGATTTCAAAAACTCTCTGGAGTGGCTGCCTCGGTGGCAGCAATTTGTCCTCTGGAGCACATGGAGTGAATCCTTCCATGCAGGTCTTTAAAATTTAGAGAGGCCCTTTTATCTCCAGACACAATTTCTGTGGTACATTGTGGAAAATGCCTCATGGAACAGAATCAGAATAAGCTTTTCATTTGACTAATAGTTACTTGTCTAGGCAAATCCCAGGACAGATAATTTTATGATCTGTGGATCTAGAGAGACTTAGTCTTGATTAGGCAAAGCTCAGTGCCACGGTTCTGTTGTGAATTGGCACAGGAGGAACCTGCTCTCCTCATGGTGCTTGAAAGAGTAATTTTTCTTGAGGACTGTTACGAGCAGGAAGTTAAGGAGGTGAAGTTAGACACCTTATTTCATTTTCTACTCAGGTTGCAAATGCCTCATGTGGGGAGGGAAAGAGGATTAACCTCATTGATCTGTGCCCCCTGAGGTGTTCAGCTCCAACACTAAGAAACAGTTAATTTCTCTATGTATTGCTTGCTGTGAGTTTTCCCCTTTTCTCCCCTAATTCACCTCCCTGCCCCATTCTTTTTGCCCTTCCTCTCCTGCAGATCTGGGTGAGGAAAACCAGTGACAGCACCAAGATGAGGATCTACCTGGGGCAGCTGCAGCGGGGCGTGTTCGTGATCCGCCGGCGATCGGCCACCTGACTCTGCTCCGCCCTGTCCTGGTTTTTATCGGATCACCAAACTCTGCCAGGGGCTCACAGCAGCAGGGAACAGTCCTGACCTCTGACGAGACACTTTGTGGCTGGCCACATAATCCCCAGTAGTCCTTAAACCTTTAGTGATGCCCAAGCACTGCCCTGGACTATTTCTGGATTTTGCATCAAGCTTCTGTACGCTCTCTTTGTATTTTGGGTGACTGTTTGAGAAGACTTTGCCTCATCCTCCTTCTCATCGTTGTTTTGTGGTGCACAGACGGGACTCGTGTGTCAAAACCATCATCATCATGTTTCTGTTGGGAGTCAGACCAGTGGAAGAAGCTTTGCTTGTCGAGGCCTGAGGTTATTTGTGCTTTTTGGCCTTGTTTTACTGCAAGGCTTAGGATTTTGGACAAAAGATGAATCCTGCCAGGTTTCAGCCACAGCTGAGAGATGCCTCCAAAATACCTGGTGCACAACATCAACTTTATTGGATGGACTGTTGAAAGACTGGGGACTTTTTTTAGGATGGTGTGAACAGCTCAAACTGCTGAAAATACAGTAATTTTAATGTAGCTCAGAGTCACGCGTGGTTAGTCAGAAGCTTCAGTTTCTCTTCACATTAAAAAACCCTTCAAAGAACAAGCAGAGTATGTCTGTTTGCTGATATCATTACCTGGGATAGGTGAATGACTAAATTAAAGGAATAATTACCTGGATTTTGCAGATAGCAAGGCTGTATGAACTCTGTGTGTGGCTGTAATCACTCACAGATGTAGAAAGGCAAAAGATCAATTTCACTTTTTCCAGTGATGCTCAGAATCACAGGTTATGGTGGGGTCCTGCTGCTAGGAGATCTGTAGCATCCTCCCAAGGTATGGAGTAGGAAGTGGCCTTGACATGCTGTTAGCTGGAACTTTCATTCCCTGAAATGTTCTGCTGAGCTCCCCTTGAAGGCTGGTTTAATTGCTGGAAGTAACACTGGCTTTCTACACTCGCCCTCCTGCAGCACAAGTGAAAATGCCCAAATAATTGCATTAAGGTGCTCCCCAGGTGTTTAAAGATCTGCCTCTGGCATTCCTTTATTATTCCCAGTCATTTGCTGATGGCTGGAAGCACCAATACCATGTGTGACTGCCTTGGCAGGAGCCACATGGTGCCCTGGCAGTGCTGTCACATCTCCGCCTTCTGTGCAGAACATCTTCCTGCTCCTTTTGATTACTAGTCAAAAAGTTGTAAATTCTGTCTTTCTCAATATCTGTCACTTGGAGGCATCTTCTGGTTTTGCTTTTGAGCTGCCTTCTTGTTAATATCCATCCAGCCTTTCTTTGGTGTCTGGATAAATGGAGGCCAGGGAGGAGAGCTGCAATGGCTGTGCCCGTTCCTTTCCTGCAGGTGGGTGGCAGTCACATCTCAAAAACTGATGCCTGTGTGTGGGTCTGGAGCGTGGTTGCCAAGTTCCTGATGTGACTGAGACACCTGACTTGATTTTTTGCTGTGTTTGGAGTTCTGAGTGGATCTGGAGCTCTGGCAAGGAAGGAGAGGGTGTTCCCCACCCCTTGACAATGTGCTGCAGCTTAGGCAGGCAGAACGCAGCAGGCTGGATTTTGTCAAGTTAACAGCTTACTTAATATAACTTAACATTCTCTGCACTTGTCACAGGTTTTTGATAAGGTGATGATGTACCAGACAGCATTTGTCACTGAGTCTTTAAATGAACATCGTTATAATAATAAAAAGTGCTAAGGAAGTAGCAGGATTTATTTCCTGTCTGTATCACTTTATCAATAGATATATTTGTGGGAATAGCAGATGACTTGTGTTCAGTCCATCTGCTGCTGTGGTGTTCCCTGCTCTGGGGTAATTTTGGGAGTTCATACAAGTGTGGCTGGGTTTCAGTGTGTGTTGGACAATGAGAGGGGGGTGCCATGAGCTGATGGTGAATCAGGGCGCTGCTTCCTCATGGAAGTTGGCAAACCCTGATCTCAAACTCT
The DNA here is from genome assembly GCF_049639895.1 of Pseudopodoces humilis. Classification (NCBI taxonomy): domain Eukaryota; kingdom Metazoa; phylum Chordata; class Aves; order Passeriformes; family Paridae; genus Pseudopodoces; species Pseudopodoces humilis. Next base: position 9,862,300 of record NC_142219.1, read on the forward strand.
TCCACACCAATCTTCTGCCTCCAGGAGGGATGTGTGAGGTTTGTACATCTTCCTTCTGTCAGAATTCCTTGCCAGTTTCCCCAGTGCCCCTGGGTCAGCCTTGGAACTGTTCATTTCTGCTTTTGGCAGCCCTGAGAAGGGGTTGTACTGCTGTAAATGGCTCAAACTGCTACACTGAAGGAATTTTGTTTATAGGCTACTTCATCCTCAGTTTGTAGATGAAATGAAAGTCTGCCTTGCCTCTGTCGATCACCATAAAAAGTAGATGTGTCTCGCAGAGTACATGAATATTGTATCCTGTTTTTTTTAATCCTGGCAGGCTGTTCTGTAATGGCCTGAGCCATTTGTGAGGCTGGAAGTGATAAAGTGCAGTGCCTTGCTGTGCACTCAGGGAAGCAAATGCATTTTTTTCATTTTATTTTTTTTAACCCTAAAAGGATGCACAAGTAGTTCTGTGGTGAGGATGAGGCATGTGGAGATCAAGAGTGGAGACATCAGCTGTAGAACTGAAGATTTCTGCCACGGGTTGAAAAAATAGAGACGAGTTACTCAAGGAGATGGACAAGGTCTTGCTTGAATCCTAGGAGAAAACTGGCTTTTCTGTCTGCTCTTTGCCTGCTTATCATCAGTCTTGAAGCCCTCTGAACAGAAACAGCTTTGCTGCAGGTATGAAACAATTTAATCCTCGTTATGAACAGCATTCAGAGTAAATTTAGGAAATGGCTTTAACTCATCGTCACAGTAATTTTAAAGAAAGGTGAACCTGCTGCCAAAAATAGACTTTTATTGAGGGTTAAATTACAGTTGGCTGAGTCACATTAAGCATTTTTTTTTATTGCCTTGAGAAATGAACTGTGATGTTGATATGTGTAAAATAAAAAAGACATTTTTCCCCCCCAAAGCCATTAGATGTTCCAATGGAAGGAAGCCAACTTCCAGGTTTTTTTTGACATCATTCTCAACACAAAGGTTTCCAAAGAGGCTTTTTCCAAGGACAAATGCTAATACACAAAATTGGCTTTTTTAATTGATGTGCTCTGCCTGGAATTTTGTAAAGAGACAAAGGGATTTAATGACAGACACTTTTAATTGTTTGCCTTGGGTTTTTTTTGTAAATTTTTTGGGGAACTTAAAGAAAATAAAGCCTAAAAGAGCAAGAAATAGCTTTGTGAATAAGTGAGGTTCTTCTTCAGATAAAAGAAAAAGCAGCATTTGTGTTCTTGTTCCACAGAAGCAAACACTGAAATATTCAGAAAATCTGAATGGGTGTTTAAGGTTTGCTGTTACTATTTTTAGTTTGCCCAATTCTAAAACTAAGAATTTAATATACAGTGGCGTATTTAGAAAACAAAATGCATGTTTCTGTTTTTCTATGATTTATTGAAAAACCTGTTGTCACTGAAATTTCAAATTTCATACACTTAAAGAATTCTACCATTTTAATGTTTTGCTGAATGTGGAGAACCCCTTTAATATTTAACATCAGCTCAAACTTTGGGGATGCCAAAACATAATTAAATGCCTATCACTTTACAGTGGAGTAATTCTGTTTATTTAGATTCCTACTTTTTAAACAAGAATGTTTTTTCTGTAAAATATTGGTTGTCATTTTTAAATAGGCATGAATAACAGCTTGTGTTTTTGAAAACCAGACTCCCCCACCCCAAAATATTTAGTGGTTTTTTCCCCTCCAATGTGATGCTAATAAATGAGCAGAAGGGGAAGAGTGGCTCAAAGAAGCCTCAGGACCAACATTTAAATAACATATAGGTGACAAAAGAAATGCAAAATATTCTCTGTGGTGTATATCTAAACAGGATGGGTGCCTCAACTCCCCTCACGTAATTAAAATGCTGAACAGCAGCACAGGAAGAGTTACTTGAGCCTTTGGTTCTAAAACAGCAATGCTCTGAGCAAAGCCAGGCATTTGTAGGGCTTTGGAACTGAGAGCTGTAACCCACGGGAAGCAGCTGCTGATTTATTCCATCAATCTCACATTTGAAAGCTATCACTTCTCTGGATGCCTCAGGTAGCTTTGTCATATTTCATTTGGTTCTAATTTGCATCCCCATGTTCTGCCCCGAATCTTGAGAGGGGGAAAAAAGGCAGAATAGAGACGAAATGTACATTTTTTTCATTTCACTTTATTAACCCTCCTTATTTTTATTGAGTTTAGGATTCTTTGGAGGGTGGTCACTGCCTGCAGATCTCTGCAGGTTTAATGGCCAGCCCAGGTCATGAGAGCAAACAATCTTTAACAAAAAATAAATACAAATGCAAATCCAGGGGGAAAATCGGTGTCTTCAGTCAAGGTTTCTGCTTGATGATTTCCATCCTGTTTGGAATTGGTGGCTGAAGGGTTTTAAAGTGAACAGACTGGTGGCACTGGCTGCCATAGGTTTGGAGGACAGACTCAGGACACATGGATGGAGCTCCACATCTGCTTCCATCATTAAATGAGGGGGTAAGTCAAGTTTTTTTTTTGTTTTTTTGGCTTTTTCCTTTTTTCTTTTTCCTCAGGGTGTTTGATAAACAGTTAATTTATTTCTGTCAGACAGTTGAAGGCAGCTGCTGATCATGTCAAGTTCCTGTTAACACTGAATAACTACTCATTTTGGAAAAGAAATAGCCTTTTGCCCATGATCTAAAATTTAGTAACACTGCCTAATGGCCACAGGAATTATTTTTTTTTGTGGTGTGA